>NC_135487.1:105612558-108112558 GCF_052094955.1 Ictidomys tridecemlineatus | reverse complement strand
TGTCCTGTGCACTCTGGGGAACAAAGTGGCTTTGGGTTGAGCATCACTGGCCTAATATATAAAAGCACCAAGCTAATTCAGTGGGGTAAAAAGACTCTTCAATAAATGGTATTGAAACATCCAGATAATCTTATAGGAAAAAATAAACCTCTCATTATATAAAAACATAAACTTTAAATCTACCTTGGCATAAAAGTTGAAATTATTTTTAAAATCTGTAAGAATATATAGGAAACAAATCTTTGAAACCTTGGGTTAAAGAAAATCACCTCTTTTAAGAGCAAAATTATGGCATTTGCAGGTAAATGGATGGGGTTGGAGAATAGTAAATTAAGCCAATCCCCCCAAAATTAAGGCCATATGTTTAGTCTGATTAGTGGATGCTGATCCATAATGGGGAGTGGGGGATGGGAAGAATGAAGAAACTTTGGGTTGGGCAAAAGGGAGTCGGGGGAAGGGTCATGGGGGTAGGAAAGTTGGTGGGATGAGATGGACATCATTACCCTAGGTACATGTATGATTGCACAAATGATACGTTTCTACATTTTGTACAACCAGAGAATTGAAATGTTGCGCTCCATTTGTATACGATGAATTGAAACTCATTCTGCTGTCATATACAACTAAATAGAACAAATAAAAAAAACAACAAATTTTAAAAATCACCTCTTTTTAGATAAAACAGAAAGTACATAATACAAAAAAAAACAACAAATTGGACATTATCAAAGAAATTGTTCAAAAAAATAAAAGCAAAAAAAATTCTAGTAAAAACATATATCTAATAAAGAACTTATGTTTAAAATACATAAAGAAGTTGGGCACGATGACACACACCTGTAATCCAAGTGGCTCAGGAGGCTGAGGCAGGAGGATCAAGCACTCAAAGCCAGCCTCAGCAATAGCAAGGTGTGAAGCAACTCAGTGAGGCCCTGTTTCTAAATACAATACAAAATAGGGCTGGGGATGTGGCTCAGTGGTAGAGTGCCCCTGAGTTCAATCCCCAGTAACCCAAAATAAATTTTAAAAAATAATAAAGAATTCGTATAACTCGAATAAGAGCCAAACAACCAAATAAAATTTGATCAAAATATCTCAGCAGTAACTGCACCAAAGACAATATACAAATGGCAAGTGAACAAGCATAGAAGAGTCCTCAACATCATAACTCAACAAAGAAATTAAAATTAAAACCAAACTGAGGTACTACTATGTGCTTATTATATAACATAGAATGTTGATTTTTTTAACAAAACAATTTTTTAAATTTGCAAATACCAACTTTTGTCAAGGATGTAGAGCAAGTAGAACTCTCATAAATTGTTGATTGGCATACTAAATGCTATAGCCCCTTTGAAATATAGTTGGAAGTTTCCTGTAAAGTTGAACATCACTGACTATACAGCCCAGCATTCCCACTCCTATGGATCTTTTAAAGGGAAGTGAAAACACGTTCACACAAAGACATATAGGCAGATATTTATGTCAGCTTTGTTCCTGATTGGGGAAAAAAAATTGACAACCTAAGTGTCCATGAATTCTGCAAATGAATAAACAGATTATAGTATACCCATATAGTGGAATACTATTCAGCAATGCAAAGAAGTAAAGTACTGGCACATATGATGGTGTGCATGAATCTCAAAAGCATTTTACTAAAGATAAAACCCTGATACAAATGACTGTGTTATATAGTGCTCTATATGGATCCCAGAAGTATATGAATTCTACATTCACTTTGGTGACAAAAACCAGGTCTGGATCCACAGCGTGGTGTTACCCTCTTAGAATGTCTCCTGGCAGTATTGTTCATTTCTTCATCCAGAAGTGCAGTCTTTCAGTACATACCAGGCACTCTGATGACAGGGGTGTAGGGTAGGGGAAAAGATTGCTTGCAAAGGGGTGCAGGGGGACTTTGGGGGGGTGGTAGAACTGTTCTGTGTGTCTGACTATGTACAAATAGAATGATCCACAAAAATGGCAAAACCAATCAAGTTTGCTATGACTAGAAGGAGCAGAATAGGGGACAGTGGTGGCTGTGTGACAGCAGCTGTAATGACCCTCCACTGTGCCAGCCACTGTGATGAGTCTTTCAGTTGCACTATCCCACTTCAGAATAAGCATTTGAGGTGAGTATTACTGTTCCCTCCTTTTCACAGAATGGAAGAACTGGCCCCAGAGAGTTTAAGTAGCATGTCCAAGATCTGGGTAATCCCTAAGTCTGTGGTCTAAGTTATGGATTCTTCCTGAAACCTAAGAATGCTGTCCCAAGACCTACTTCTATCTGTCTGTGCTACTCAACGATAGAATCCTGATATTCTTTATCTATACCTGACCCTTTGCAATGTCAGCTCATGTGTGACACCACCCCCAACCCAGGACATGAACATGAACGGTGAGAGCCCTTCAGCCCACATTGAGACTCCTGGACCAACCAGGAAAAGACACCTCCAGTCTTCTCGTGTGTCATACAGATTGTGTTCTCTGTTGGAAGCTGCCACTGAGATGGAATAAGGGGTGCAAATTCTGGGATCCTTGGGGGGAAAAAAGAGAAAACAGAATTGGGCAGAAGGAGACATTAGACAACAATGTTGACCTAACAAAATTGTGGCCAACCCAGGGGATTGGAGTACATACGGCCCAGCAGAGAGCCACACAGAGGTAAGGAGTTAGAGCTTTCATCCTTCTGCCTCACTCAGTCACTGGCCCAGGACGGTATGATCTTTAGCAAAGGGACTCTCTGGAGCAGAGGCAGCCCTGAGCTGCTGACAGCCGGAGGCCGCCTGCTGACTGCACCACAGAGCTGGGTACCGGGTCCTCCTTTGAGTAGGTCTGTCTCTCAAAGTGGGGTGCGTCTCTGGATCCCCAGCATGGTGTTACCCTCTTAGAATGCCTCCTGGCAGTATTGTTCATTTCTTCATCTAGAATGTAGGGTGCCGTCTTTCTGTACTCACCAGCACTCTGATGCCACTGAAGATAAGAAAGCATTTATAATATGGTGAGAACAAATACGTAATCTAAAGGACCTGCTGCTTATCTTCCAAGGAGCCTAGAATATGCCAGGTGAGGATAATGCAGAAGCACAGAGTTGTGCTGCCTGACCTTGGTGCAGGCAGAGGAGACAGCTTTGTGCTATCTGAGTGGGTACTAAGGATGAGCTGTTGGATGGGAAGGAAAGAAGGACATCCGGGAAAAACTGGCAACATAAGCAAAGTCAGAGTGTGAACAGAACAGTGTGACTATGGGGTAGAATATGATCAGTAAACTGAAGGTCAACAGATGCCATTGGCCACTTGAGGTACCTTGTGAGAGGCCTTAAACACCATGCTAAGGAGGCTGGATGGGCCAACTGAGGGCTCTGGATAGACCAAGGCAAAGCTATTCCTGTAACTGGACAACTCAAAGTGTGTCCTCCATCCAGGTTAATGGTGTCTCTCTCTCTCTTTTTTTTCCTGTTCTCTCTCTCTCTCTCTCTCTCCATTAAACAAAAACAAAGCTTTCTGTGGACCTTGCTTCATGAGCTATTCCCATGTGTGTTGCAGGACTCTGCATTTGTTTTCTTTTCAAATCCATTATGTTCTCATTCTTCTATGTCACTTCTATCTACAGCTTCTAAAAATATGCTTTCCTGTCCCTTTGTTGAGCAAGATGGGGTTTCAGGACACACCAGCAACAGCAAAACCTTGAGCTAGTTGAGCAGCTGCTGCCAGCCCTACAGTGGAGGAGCCCTCGTCCCCTGGACAGCAGGCAAACATGCCCAGCCGTTGGTCATGTCCCTCTCTCTCTTGACCAGGGCCAGGAGGAGGGGATGGTGACATCCCCATAAGTTATGCTCCTCTGGTCCTGTTCTCTCTTGCAGGGTTTCTGCTCTATCTATGTGATCACTTGCAACAGGACTAGATATAAATAGATTGATTTCATCACAATCTCTTACAAGTCAAGAAGAAATCTAACAGATCCACTTAACTCAATCAATTTCTAGAAAATCTGTCTCTGAATAGCACAGCTGATTTACATATGGTAAGTAAAACAGGAATTAGCAAATATTTTCTGAACTTGTAAAATGTTTTTAAGACACTCTGATGAGTCAGTGTTTAATCCCTTCTCCCATAAATAGGATGAAAGATCTTTCCTATGTTTTCCCTTAAGTAAATATATTTTAAAACTGTGCCTACATAGTGTTCCAGTTTTCTTGTCAGCTGTCGCCATGAATGGACATAGCAGCTGGGATGAAGGGTAACACATCACACCTCAACTCTGAATTTCCTGCCTTTTGTTTTCTTGAATCATAGCCCTGATGTTGTTTAAATAGTGCTCTGTATATTTAATTTCCTTTTTCTCTTCACAAAGAGCAAACGATTTTTTAAAATTACTCCCTCTTTCAGAGCAAGCTGTAAAAGTGTTCTTGAGCTGAAAATGAACCGGTCTCTTATTTAAACATAGAGAGTTAGGCACTTTAATACGCTCCCGTTTATTTTATTGATTGACAACGTGGACAGATATGTACTTGTACACATTTTACCCGGGTCATGTGCTTCCCTCCCATGTGAAGATAACGCTGCTGATAGTGATTGCTAATTGTGTGCACAGATCAGTGGGCCAACAAACTGCATCTTCCAACAGAACTTCAAGTAAAGTCTGTTCTTGGCTATTTGCCGACTCTGTTGTTTGTGATTCTCCCTCTTCATCTCAGGTCCTCCCACAGGAGCCAAAGACCCAGGAGCCAAAGCACAAAGAACAGGTAGAGATTATTTGGCCTGACTCCCCAAGGTTAGAATCAGCCTGTGAACTTTCTCCAGCCTCTGCTTGCAACTTTCAACCATCACATTGAGCTCTTCAAGTGGTAGCTCACTTCATTGCTGCTTACCTCAAATTATCAGTCAATTCTTCCTTTTGTTGAGCCAGACTTTCACCAGGTAACTTCTACCTAATTTCAGGGCTCCCTTTGGACTGGCACACAAGGACAAGGAAGTCTGTGGGAGACAAACGTTACATCTTTTCTTCAGTCATCGCCGGAGGAATATTTATCATTGCGCTCAGCAGTTCCTCGCTGTCCTCACAACTGCATCTGAGTCTATATCAATTAGTCAACTCTCCTCTTTTATGTTGTTCCTAAAACTCCTCATGCGGCCTGACAAGTGCTTTAATAATGAGAAGACCCACCCTTCCCCATTTTTCGTCCTAATTTTCTAATACAACTTTACTAGTGACTGCCATTCCAAAGCCAAGTTGAACCCTAGGATAGCTAACTTATACTCCAGAGTTTTGGACATTTTCATAAGCAGTTAGGTTACATGTATTCGATTTCATATTTACCTACTTGGATGTTAGAATTAAAATGTGGGACTTTGCAATCTGTCTTGCTTCTTTCTTCTTATTGATTGGTCCAGAGGGGTTTTTTGTTTGTTTGCCTGCTTGAGTTTTTTTGTTTGTTGTTGTTGTTGTGTGTGTGTGTGTGTGTGTTTGATTTTTGTCGTTGTTGTTGTTTGTGCCAATCCTATCAACAAACACATTATTAATTCTCTTTTCAACCTTGGTTTCATCTGAAAAGCTGACACGTTCTTGATGTCATCATTAAAGATGCAGATGAAAATAGTAGCACACAGACCAGAGCTCAATGGCAGTCCTTGGAGACTCTCCCCTTCCCAGATTTACATCAATCTGTTAATCCACAGCACCTGGTTGCTATGGTTTGGATATGTCCCCAAAGTTCATGTGTTGGAAACTTAATCACATGTCTTGATAGAAAATTTAAAATTTTCTTTGGGAAGCAAATTAGGCTTGATGAGGTCGTAAGCATTGGGGAGGCCACAATGGGATTAGTGGCATTATGAAAAGAAGAGAGCCCTCTGTTTGCACGCTCTGGCCTCTTGCATGGTGATGCCCTTCACTATGTTATGACCCATCAAGAAGGCCTTTGCCAAGTGCCAGCACCATGTTGTTGACTTCCTGCTCCCAGAACCATAAGATGAATATCAACCTCTGTTGTTTGTGATTGATTTAGTCTCAGGTAATCTGTTATAGCAGCAGAAAATGAATCAAGATACTTAGTTAATAGTCCTGCAACCAGCTCTCAGCAAATTTCTGTCATGGTCAAAAAAATATAATGTGAAACTTTGTTAAATTCCCTAGTCAACTTACGCTATGCCAAAACAGAACTTGCTTGACCTTCAATTTAATAATTCAATCAAGAGTGAATTACATGTCTCTCCTAAGTGCTCTAACAGCAAGTTAGACTCATGCTTGTTATATCAACTAATATGTTCCATTGTAATCATTTATGGATATAAAACTTTTGTCCCAATTAGACTAGGCTCTTTGATGACTTTTTCATAATGTATTCTTAGTACTTACTGGTAGGACTTAGAAGGCCATAGATGCTCAACAGATACTGGTTAAATGTATGAATAAATAACAGTAGAATGACTAAATTGAACACAAAAAGCAGTCTGGCAGGACATAGAGTCTGGGGTATCTGTGGGTAAGGAGAGCAGATTTCTACATTAGCAGGTTACATGTACTGGTTTAAAATTTAGGAGAAATACAGATCTTAGAATGATTAGGGTAATAAAACTAAAACCAAGATTATGAATGAGATTGCTTAGGAAGAAGGTGTTGGGTGAAAAGAAAAAAGAGGTACTATAACATACTGAGTTAATAAAACATGAAATTCTGGCCTCAAACTGGCTGAATATAATAATTTTGCCACATTCTTAGTCAAGTAATAACTGCTTGGGCTTCATATTAGAAGACAATTCTATCAAGATGTAGCAAAAAAAGCCACATTTTAGTGGACAGAGGAGGGGCTGGGAGGTAAGAAAGTGGAGACAGCATATTGTGGGAAGCAGTGGGTGAATTGAGCGATGTTGGAGCCATTAGGCAGGTACACCTGGTTTTGAGAACTCCCAGTCAGAACCCACTGGTTTGAGAACACTGTCCTAGCTCACCACTCAAGTTCAAGCACAGCCTCCCAGAGATGGGTGTAACTTGCCAAATGTCAATCAACCTGTTTACTGCAAGACCCCTGCCACACAGAGAAGCAAGCACCCAAGCAAGACTTCTCCCATTAAAACCTTATCCCCCTGCCTTTGATGTAGTCCTCCTTAAATAAAGAATTGGGCAGGGAGGTGGCGCCTACCTATAATCCCAGTGGCTCTGGAGGCTGGGGCAGAAGGATCACAAGTTCAAAAGCCAGCCTCAGCAAAAGTAAGGCGCTAAGCAACTCAGTGAGACCTGTTTTGAAATAATACACAAAATAGGGTTGGGGATGTGGCCCAGGGCCTGGGTTCCCCTGAGTTCAATCCCCAATACCTGCCACTCCCACCCCCCTCACCTGAAAAAAGAAGAATCTGGTCCTTTTTTAATTGCTCAGTTTTAGTTCCCGTCAGGACTGGAAGACCCATCAGGTGCTCTGCTTTTTAAAATCTAATCTCTGGATTTTCTTATTTCTTACTGATTATTTCAGACATTTTATTTTCCCTGGCAGCTCATACCTCCTGGCCAGGAACCTGCTCTGTCAGGGGTGCTGACCACCCCGATACCACGAGTTGATAAATCCTCTCAAAGGCTGACTGTAGAAGACAGAGGGCAGGCTGGACAGGGCAGGGAGTCAAGAAATTCCTTGGCTTTTTTTTTAAGAAAAGCTTAATTTGCACCTGATTACAAGCTGAGGACAAAGAAACCATTTGAGAGAAAATATAATCTGGAATAGAAAAAATAAAGAAGATAACTAGGTAAGAACAAAACCTCAGAATAGACAAGAAATAGAAGGGACCTCAAAAGAAACAAAGACTCAGTTCTTCATCGGACCTTAATTTCCTCCATGAAAAAGGAAGTAATAATTTGTATATAGCAGATGTTTAATAAAATTTGAAGCCGTTTTCTAAGGTGAGAAGAAAGTATGGCATGAATAGATGCTGGTAAGTGAAAGGATGTATTTTCTATATTAATGACATCTTCTAAGAAGAGTCAGTTGAGTAAGAGGCTTGAAGGGAACAGTGGAGGGTGGATTCAGATGGAGCAGACCAGGATCCGTAGGGAGATAATTGGTGGAAGCAAAACAGAAGTTGATTATTCAAAATTCACCCAACATTTATTGAGCATCGACTCTGTGCCAGGCACTGTTCTAGGTGCTGAAAATAGAGAGGTGAACAAAAGAAACCCTCTCTCCGCCTTCACAAAGCTCACCTTTTAGTAGAGGAAACAATCAACTAAAGAAATATGGATAATTTACAAAAGCATTAAGAATTGTGAAACACATTAGCAAGGTGATATGATAGACCAGAGGGGGAGAGGTCCTATTTAAATATAGAATCTGCAGAGAAACACTTACTGGAAAAGGAACATTTGCATTAAATCCTGAAGCTGGGTAAAGGAAAAGTGGTGTTCGAACTAATTGATTCTCAAGGGAGGGGGGAGAGCCCTGGTTTGTAGTTTTGGCAATTTTCACAATTTTCACGGTGTAACTGTATGTGGTACATTGCTGTACTGTATGCAGCACTAGGAAGACAGGCAGACATTTGTTTCTGCAGAATCTATAGGTGTCACCACTGGAAGAATGTTCCAGATAAGGAAGAGCAGGGAAAGAGGTACTGTGGCAGAAAGGAGCTCAAAATGATGGGAAACATGAAGAAGGCTCCAAGGAGGGAAGAGTGTGGAAGGTCAAAGGGGTTGGGGAATGACAGATTTTCCACGTCAGGAGTCGCATCTTATTTTAAATGAAATGGGACACGATTTAATTTACCTTGTCAAATGATGATACTCATTTTTCTGGGGAGAATGCATTGAAATAGAAGAAAGAATCAAAGCAGGCAGCCTATCAAGAGTTATTAAAGTTGTCCCAGCAAGAATTAGGATGACAACAGTTGGAGACAAAAGGAATGGGGGAAATGTGGGAGCATACTTTGGAGGCATGAAATAGGACTCACTGGTAGATTGGATGTGCAGGTTTAGAGAAGGGAATACTGAGGAATGATTCCCAGGTTATTATTTTGACTAAGTGGTAAGTTTATGGTGTCAGTTATTGAGATGTGGAAGAGTGAGAAAAAATAGATTTGGATTTGGGAAATTAATTAGAGATGCATATTAAGCATCCAAGTGAAAATGTCAAGTAAGCATTCAGATACATAAATGTGTAACTGAGGGGGGGAATATAAATTTGCATGTAATTTGCATAAAAGATGACAGCTGAATGATGGTGCTGGTTAGAATAACACAGAGAGTATTGATAGAGATCAGCAGAAAAGAAGAAGTCGGCCAAGGAAACCAGACAGTGACCAGTGATAAAACAGAAACTAGTCATTGTGCTGTCACAGAAGCCTAGAGGAGTTAAGTATTTCTAGAAGGAAGAATTAGTCAAAGTGGTATGTGCTGCTGAAAGGCAAATACCATGCGGATGGAGAAGAGCTCATGGATAAAGCAATATGGAGGCCATGAGTGACCTTGAGAAGAGACATTTCAGGCCCTGGTGATGCAGAACAAATAGGGGTCACACTACCAAGTCTGACTTGGCAAAGTAGAAGCTTTCTTACACTGCTCCATCCCAAAGTTAAGCTCTCCTCTGGAGAAGCTGCTGTGATGCACTGGGGAAGAAAGCAGGAGACACACAGGCTTCTCAGTCCACCCACTACATAACTGTGCAATCATGGCCACCAGGAAACCTCTCTGGACTTTCATCTTCTTATTGGTAAAATTAGATGCTCAAAATTCTATGTATTCATGGACTCATTCAACAAAAAATTACCAAGCAGCTATGCTGTGCCAGGCCCAGTGTAAGAAAAACAAACTATGTCTCTACCTTTGAATAATTGTTTCAGACTTTCATCATACATTTTTTTTTATGTATGTGAGTGGCTTTCCTCCCCCAACAAGATAGTAGGGTTCTTAAGGCTTTCTCTTCCTCAGCTTGGCATCTCCCGTAGGGCGCAAACTGTACATTTAATATTGGGCCATTAATATAAAGCTGTGCCATTAAAATAATATTTATTTTTTTCCTGATTTTTGTACAAACTCTGATTCTTTCATTTATTATTTGGGCAAGATATTTAATCTCTCTGTGCCTTGGTTTCTTAATTGTAAGATTTGGGATTATAATAGTATCCACATCATAATATATTGTGAGAAATAAAATGGGTGCCTTGCATGTAATTAAGACATTATTGTTAGTCATATGCATTCATGGTAGAAGGTTTAGAAAAATCAGAATTTATGAGGAAATAAACTAAATTGCTCATGACTGTAACTGGAGATAACTAATGCCAATATTTTGGTATAAGTTCTTCTTCTTATTCTCTCTGCATCATGCAAAGAATTATATCCTGAACTCAAGTAGTTCAAATGGTAGATGGTAATGCTTTTATTAGAAATACTATGTAGAACCCTTGATATTATGCCTTTTACTTTTCTTTCATGCAGAAGGCTATAAAGTCGAATTACATGCATGGTAGGACATTTTCTTACATAAAAATACATATAACAAAAGCTTCCAGTTTTATTTGAGTGTTAGCATTTTTAATCCTAAGCACTTCGTATATATTATCTTTGTTACAGCTTGGATATGAGGTGTTCCCCAAAAACTCACGTGTGAGACAATGCAAGAAGGTTCACAGAAGAAATGATTGGGCTGTAAGAATCTTAACCCAATCAGTGATTTAATCCCCTGAGATTAAGCTGGTATAAGTTAATTGGTAACTGAAGTGGTGAAATGTAGCTGGAGGAGGTGGGAATTAGGGTGTGGCTTTGGTGTATATATTTGTGTCTGGAGAGTGGAGTCTCACTCTGCTTCCTGGTCACTGTGTTATGAGCTGCTTCCCTTGGCCACACTCTTCTGTTGTGTTCAGCCTTGCCTCCAGCCCCGAGAAATGAAGCCGGCCTTCTACGGACTTAAACCTCTGAAACTGTGAGCCCTCAAATAAACTCTTCCTCCTCTACAGTTGTTCTGGTCAGATACTTTAGTCACAGCAGCGAGAAAGCTGACTAACACAATCTTATTAACTTGTCACGAGAACTCTTTGAAGTAGATATTATCCTCATTTTTTTAAGGAGGATCAGAGCATGTGGCCTTACTATTGTTAACTAGTATCCAGTTTTCTCTCTCTCTCTCTCTCTCTCTCTCTCTCTCTCTCTCTCTCTCTCTCTCTCTCTCTCTCTCTCTCTCTCTCTCTCTCTCTCTCTCTCTCTCTCTCTCTCTCTCTCTCTCTCTCTCTCTCTCTCTCTCTCTCTTCCTTGGCACATTATCCTCTGCAATATTGATATAAGTTGTAGTAATATGAATTTTGGCCAAGGAGATGTGAACAGAAATAATATGCATTACTTCCAGATAAGAACACTTAGTTGCTGATGCTTAACTCTGTCCATGATCTCTCCTGTACCATGGTGATCCTGGAAACCAGATATGGAGGGTTGATGTTTGGCCATCATGAGAACAGCTGTGCTGCTTCGTTGCTCAGGCCTGTACCAGACTTTGCATGAGTTAGAAATAAATTTTTCTTGTTTTAACTCATTGAAAATTTGAGATTGTTTGTTACTGCAGCAGAACTTGGCCTATGTGAACTAATACAGAGCAATTAAAAAATTCCTCAAGGTCATAGAGCTAGTATATAGTACAGCCAGGATTTGGATCCAGATCTGCATGACCCATAGCCCTCGTTCATTAGCATATGGAAGAAGAGTCAGGTGAAGATTTTGTGAGAAACAGAATAGATTGACTGTAACAGTTGCTGCCATAAGTTTTCTTATTTCCCCCTTGAACATGGTAATGAACACTTTATCTTTGAAGTTATACAATATGGCATTTCTCCAGTTCTGCACATGTTGGGGGAAAATATAAGCAAAACAGAATAACCTTGCCATTTATAGCAGGAGACATGTTTTAGACATTGTAAAGATTAAGGGGAAAAGTTATATTAAACATGTGAAGCAAAAAAAAAGAGATATGGGTTGCAGAACTTGTAAGGTAGGGAGCATTAAATAGCATCAATTTAAAAAATCTTTCACCCAGAAAGAAATTTTTAATAATAAATCCTTCAGGGTAATCTCCCAGGAAGCATATTCAAGGGTCATTGGGAAGCAAGGGTGATACATTGATAAGTAAAGCAACTGGAGGAAAGAATTTAAACCCAGAAGTTGTTGTATAGCCAGCCAGGTCAAGTGGTTAAAAATGGGCAAAACAGACAGAATGCAGAAACAGTCGGTGTTGGAACTATAACTACCAAAACAGTGTAACGCCCTGAATTACCAGATGAACTAAGAAACTCCATAACTGTGGGAAAGTTGGGTCCCCCCCAGCATCTGACTGCTGGTGTGTCTTTTTCAAAACCTGGTGTGAAAGACATGGTTACCTTTGGTTGATCTCATCCTTCACGATGGAAGACAAACTAACGTTGAATGTGGCTTCTAGATTATTCAAAGAATTTAAAGACAATGCTATGGTTTAGATATGAGACCCATCCCAGGGTCCCATTTGGTGAGAAAATGCAAGAATGGACAAGGGGGAAGCAATTTGATTATGAGAGCTTTAATCTCACCATTGAATTAATTCAGTTGAAAAGATTAACTGAGTGGCAACGGTAGGCAGGTAGGATGTAGCTGGAGGAAGCAGACCACTAGGGAAGTGCCCTTGGGGTTTATATTTGGTCTCTGGTGAGCAGAGCTCTCTCTACTTCCTGGCCATTATGTCCTAAGCTGCTCTCCTCCACCACCCTCCTCCCTCACCTGAAGCCCAGAGCTATGGAATCAGTCGACTGTGGACTGAACCTCTGAAACCGTGAGCCCAAATCAACTTTTCCTCCTCTTAGTTGTTCTGATCAGGTATTTTGGTCACAGTGATGGAAAGCTGACTAGCACAGAGAGCAACTATAGTGTCCCTAACCCATCAGCACAATCTGAACAGATTAAGCATTTCTTAGAGTCCAAACATTAATAAAAAGACAAAGAGATCTCCTTCTTAGATCAGTGGACAAAGACAGAAATGGCTCCAGTTGCCTATTTCTTTAACCCAGCTCAGGATATTTTCAGTGTGGAGGCACTGCCCCTCAGGGACGGACATGTGGATGACAAATGAGGTGTTAATTGCTCCCCCTAGACTAAAGTTCAGATGCATGCAGGCCTCTGCCAAGGCTCTGGTCCACACAGAGCTGAAGGAACACACTTGGGTCTCGGTGCATCGTCCTAGCAGACCGTAGGCAGCACCCACTGCCCTAACCCTAGACAGTGACTAGGGATCCAACATCTTATTTAGTGCTCTTCACAAATCCCATTCATGAGAACTAGGCCTACCCACCCCAGAGTCAGCTCCACCAGGGCTTCATCAGCACTGGTTTAATTGCTTTATCTAATATAAGGAATTTGCAATTAAAAAGTAAAACATTTTTTTGTGTGTGGTCGAGTTGTGCTGAGCATTACAAGGTTATCTCTAATTTCCTGACCACCTAAAATCGATAAGTTCTTATTTGATAAACCTAAACATTCTCAAAATAAAGTTCACTCTGCCTTTTCTCGTTGGGAAACCATCATAATGTTACACAAGGAATTCTTCACAGCAAAGATGGGTTTTGTCATTTGGTTGTTTTTGAATGTAAAAATATTTTGCTTCTTCATCAGCTCTTCATACGGGGATAAAGAACGGCCCTTGTCCCCAGAGGTCTGGTTATAATTCCCTAGCTTGGTGGCCAAAAGCACAGCTTTGGTTTCTAGGGACAGAGGGCAGGCCACTAACTGGTGGCTTAGTGACCTTAGGTCTCCTCAGTTAAAAGTTAAAACTTGTCTTCAATTAGAGTTCTTGAGCTTCCCCATCAGATCTCTTCTCACAGAAGGAAAATCCCAATTTCTGTGCTGGCAAGAAGTATATGGGGTTCACATTCATTCAACGTTTATTAAAGGTTACCATGTGCCATCCTTGTACTAAATTGTAACTACCCAAACTCAAATCTTACTTCATTCCAAATAAAGAGTATGACCCTGGAATTGGACTGAATCTGGTTGGAATCCTGGCTTTGGTTTTTACTAGCTCTGTGCTGGAAATCTAACCTTTCTAAGCTTTTGTTCTCTTATCTCTATCATGTGAGCTATAAGAATATCCACCTAAGGGAGGCCATGTTAAATGAGCGGACGCAGTGAGTTAGAAATATACCTAACACATGAGATCTCAATAAAAGTTTATGATCCTTCCTTTTATTTTCATCTTGTGGAGAAACAGGATGAGAGAGATGAAGTCATTTGTTAGGAAGAGTCACCTTGAGCTAGAACTTGAATTGAGTTGACCTGCTACGTCCTGCTTTTTCCTGAGGGGCACCAACCTCTTGGAAGCCCTAGATCAGTAGGTTTTGTTTTGGTTTTGTTTTTCTGCCTCTCCATTTCACAATCCACAAAGATGGTTTGATCTTAAACATGGTCCCCCCCGGCGTGGTTGTGGGACGGTTGTCATAGAAGCCAGCCCCACAGGCTTCCTGCTTCCCATCCACTTGGAGAAAAAGAAGTGACCCTATCCATGTGTCTTTCATTTAAAAACCAAGAAGAAACTTTCCCAGCAAACCTCTCCTGCTATTAGTTTGGTCAGAATCTAGTCACGTGGCCATGAAGCCAGTCCTTTGTCAGGGGAATGAAAATATCCCTGGAATTTGGGGTCCACTGGGATTTCCAGAGGCCATCTTTCCTTCCTTTCTTCCTTGGTACTCATGACAGCCTTTAGGATTGAAGAGACAGAACTTATGCTTAACTCTCTAGGGCTCAAGCCCTGATGGATAATTGGTTAGAACAAAGAAAGATGGAAAAACGGAAAGTGTCGAGTTTCCACAAATCAAGAAAGGGACAGGAATTGAAGCAACAGGTGGGGGTGGTCAGGGGGTTTGTGGGCTCTCATGTTCACAGGACACAGGGGGAGCAGAAGGGTCCCAGTCTACACAGGTAATTCCAGCCACCATTGTTCCCTTCTGAAGTGTGAGTCAAAGCCAACTACTGCACATCTTCAGCCACATTTACTTCCAAAGGGACAGGTTTTCTGCCTTCTAGACTGTTGCCTGAGGGAGATACTGAAATCATGCCCTTACCCACAGTGCCACCATTTCCAGTTGGACTTTAAATATATATATATATATATAGCCAATGTTTGACATAGTAGAACATGTTCTGAGACACATATTTAGTTTCTTCTTTGGATAACGCCTTCTCTGCCCATCATGGCCATTAGTGACAAGCTCTGACTCAGCTTTGGAGAGTCAGCCCAGGGATTTAGCCACAGGTTAGTGGGGCAGAAAAATAAATTCCACAGTTATCAAGGTTCCATGAAGGAAAGTAATCTTCCCAAAGAATTGTTTAATGACAAATAGAAAAATAACTCTCTACAGCAGAAAAAATCTGTCAGATACCAGTAAATCTCCTGATTAAAGTTACCACCACCCGTGATAAGTCATATCAAATTTATGTATTCTCTGATGTGATATACTCCGAAAGGGAAGTCATTAACAGATCGCCGCAATCTAGTCATGAGAAAACATCAGACCAACTCAAATCAAGAATCAGCCAACAAAATTCTGATCAACACTCTTCAAAAGAGTTGAGGTTGTTTCCATGCACTTCAACAAAGTACGATACATCACAACATGGAGAACCACTCAGCAAGAAAAGTGAAAGAATTATTGAGCAATGCACCAACTTGGATGGATCTCAAGGGAATTATGCTGAATGGAAAAAAAAAGCCAATCTCAAGAGATTACATACTCCACGTTTTGATGTACATGGCCTTCTCAAAATGACATGTAGAGATGGATAATAGATTAGTGGTTGTCGGGAGTCAGAGAGTGCAAAAAGAAGAGAGCACTAGAGATCCTAATGATAGAACTGTTCTTTGCTGGTGGCCACAGAAATCCACACATATAATAAAATTGCATAGAACAAACATACACAGATACACATGGGTTCACAGAAAACTGATGAAATCTAACTAAGGTGCATGCATGGATTACTATATCAACGTCAATTTTCTGGATATGATATGCCCTAGTTATGTAAGATGTTACCCCTGGAGAAAACATGGTAAAGGGTGTGAGATCTTGCTGTACTTATTCCTTACAACTGCGTAGGAGTCTATAATTATCTTCAAATAGAAAGTTTAAAAAAATATGTCAAAGTTGTAAAAATCAATGAAAAGTTTAGGAACGATTCCAGATTAAAAGAGACTAAGACATCATGATAAATAAAAGTAATTTGAGATACTGGATTAATTTCTGAATCAGAAAAAGCACATTGGTGAAATTAGTCTGTTGTTTGCTTCCCAGTAGTGTGCTGATGTTCGTTTCTTAGCTTTGATCAATGTATCATTGCTGTGCTATCTCTGACGATGGTGTTGGAGGGAGCTGGGTGAAGGGTATACAGGGACTCTGTTTTTGCGACTTTTTCTAGAAGCTTAAAAATAATTTCACAATTAAAAACTTTTTTTAGTTCATAACCCGCTTGAATCAAACTGTGAAATATGATGTATTAAGAACTGTGTAAGGTTTTGAACGACCAACAATAAAAAAATAAATAAATTTTTTAAAAAAAAACTTTTTTTAAAAAAAAAATTATGTAAAAAATAAGGCTTCCTTGATCTTAGTTAATCAGATATCTGATAACTGCTTTTAAACTTAAAATGAAAAGCTAGCAAATTTTAGTCCGCAAATTAAAAGCAAAGGGCAATGCGTGATTGCTTTACATTTTTGCCTATGGGTTTCTTCAAGGTTAGGACCATTTACACAGCTGGAATATAAAAATTCTAGAGTTTAAACGTCACATCAGTACCATTTTTCTGTACCAGGGTCTCTAGAATCCACTGGCAATTTCTCTGAAGGAGTGGCTCTAAGAAAAAAGCAACTCCCTCAACTACTGACTACGTACTGACAAGCCTGCACCCCTTAGTTACCCTTAAAAGCAGAGACCCACGCTGGGCTTGTGGCCACCTTGGCTGGTCCCACTGAATCCGACGAGGCTGTCCCTAGCTGGATGAGCCAGAGTGACTCAATATCTTTTTCAAAGGATTGGTTGAAATGCTTGTTAACATGATCCCACCATGGGAAATAGATTTCTCTACACTGTGGACTCAGTGTCACAATCAGGCCCAGAGTGCTCAGAGGAGACACTGGGATCCTACCTGGCAATACCCACTATGCCAGCATGTTCCTGGGCTCCATTTCCACCATGATCTCGAGGCCGAGTCTTCCAAACAAGTCAGATTTTGCTGTGTAGCTTTTTTTTTTTTTTTCCCTTTCCCTTAAATAAGTATTTTTTCCAAGCATGGAATTCAGAGAAGAGGTCACTTTTCTGCATGGGAATCTGTCTCTTTCTTTTTATGGCCATTTCTATATTGAGAAGGTCCCAGGTCCAGTAAGCCATGAGGTATTCTGGTAAAGCTCCCCTGAGCAAGTGTCCTTGTGTTCATTCGCTATGTTGTCACCTTATTCAGAGGCCACACCCTTTTGGTTCCATTCAGTCTCTGATTTTTTTCTGCTCAAGCAGAAAAAAAAAATAATCTAAGGATACAGCATTTGTTTCTTCTTTGAGTTCTTATCTATGCAGTGCTGGTCCAAGGCTGGATGGGCCTGGTTTTCATCCATCTAACTATAGAGGTTACAGCAGGATGGACAGAAATTTGGACATAGGAGTCTGGGAAAACTTCTCCCATAAACCTGACTTGATACATCTGTCCTGCTGGCAGCCAGAGGCCCACCAGTCTTCCAGCTGGCTCTTCTCCTCTCCCAAGAGGCTCAGCCAGATGAGGAGCTCCCTAATGTCCTTCACGCTAACAGAGAAAGGCATCCTGTCCAAGATAGCCCCAGAGAGCTGGGCGTGTATCATGGGCCCAGGTGTGCCACAAGCAGTCCTGCATCACACAGGTGCACAAGGAAGACCCAGACATTCAGCAATGATAAGAAGAGTAGAGAGATCAGAGAGCACCAGCCCTTTCTTCTTCAGAGCAACATTCTCCTGGCGGGGGGGCGGGGGGAGTTCTCACTTTCAGGGCTGCTACCTAAACCAACAGAACATAAATCTAAGTTCCTATCTTCCAGTCTTTTGAATAAACATGTTCATTTTTATAGAGAAGATCCAGCCTAGAACTTCCTGTACTTTGTTTTCAAGCCAAAGTTTTCTAGCACCAACGATTTTAAAGAAAAATTTCTTGTGCACCCAAATTTCACCAATATGATATCCCCACTCACTAGACTGCTAAGGAGGTCCATGGCACTAATATCTCAAGGAGGCTGGTCAGAACACTGGCCATGAGGGAGAAGGAGAATCTGGCCAGGGAAGGAGGCAGGTGGGATGCCAGGCCTATGTCGAAGGTCTCTGTGAGTTACTTGGGTGATGCTGCTGGGCTGAGGTTTCCAGGGCTCCCAGGCCCAGTTGAACCCATTGGCAGGCTGTCAGCACTTACTAGAAGTTGGCTAATGACTATCACATGGCTGGACTTCCATCCCTGGTCCTGGGGCTCAGCACACTCTAACCACAGCTGGAGGTAAACAGAAGGCAGGAGCCAGCTGCTGCTCTTCTCACCCCGCCTCCTTCTGCACCTTCTGGTACATCAGGCAAGTCCTCGAAGAAGGGGTTCTGGGCCCCTGACTGCCCAAAGCGCTGTAGGTAGGGAAACTAGTCCTTGGAATTGGTGACATTTTCTTTCTGTTTTAATGGAATTCTATGCTCCAGACTTGGTTTCAGGCTCTGAGCTCTCAGAGTCAGCTAAAGTACAAAGGGGTAAAGAGAGAGAGAGAGAGAGAGAGAGAGAGAGAGAGAGAGAGAGAGAGAGAGAGAGAGAGAGAGAGAGAAAGTAGTGGGAAAAATTAGATTCTTGATTTGTGTCCAGATGGTACTGGACGAAAATAGACTCAGAGATTCTCACTGCAAACTTGCCTCTGGTATGAAGCGCCCCACCCCCTTCATTTAAGGTCTTCTTGGTAGAGGAGGGAATGGGGATGGGAAAATTACTGGGAACGTTCATTTTTCTTTTTCCCAGCCATATATTAAAAGGCTTGCGCAGGTTCCAGTGGAGGACGTTTGTGGAACACCAGGAGTCGCTCCACACGCAGGGGCCGGGGTGATGGGACTTCAACCAACTGGGAGGAGGCCCTCGGTCAGCCAGCCTGAAGGCCAGATGGAGCCTGTGAGTGACAGCAGGGTAGCAGCCATGGGTGACACACAGGGAAGCTCAGCAGCAGCTGGACCAGCGGTGAAGGGCTTAACCTCAGCCTTGCCACCAGCAGAGCAGCCGGTCCACGCTCCCCTCTGGCGCCATGTTCCAGGGGCTCAAATCGAAGGAGAAGGGCAGAGCCCAGACCCCGGGCTCGGGGTTCCCCACCTGCAGGGAGCAGCAGTGTTTCATGCACCTGCCGTTCTCTTCTCAGACCCTGGAAATCACTCACCGGCTTCCGTGGCACCAGCTGGAAGGTCAGCTAGAAAGTGAAGGGCACAAGGTCCTCACTTGACAGGAGACCCTGGAGGATGGGCACCTGTCAGAAGCAAGAACCTTGAGAGATTTAATGGCTCACCTCAGCGGCCACAAGGCATGACCTAATAACAAAAACAAAGCAACCCGCGGCCCATCCCAGTCAGCTAAGGCTCAGATCCTGTAGTTCTCTTATCCCCCCAGTTGTCCCCAAATCCTTGTCTTGCCTTGAAATTCGCTGAGAGTCCTGACCATGAGCCACCACACACCACAGGTGTCCTAAAGTCCAGGAACCCACCCTCAACCCCACTGAAGGGCAGCCAGTGGGAGTCATCAGACACCGGTGGAGGGAGAAGTGGCCGGATGAAAGGTAGTATAGAAGAAAAGAAAACCCACCACAACTTTCTGACAATTGGGTTTCCTTCCTCAAGTGTAAGCAGCCTCCAGGGACAAGGAGAGCTGGTGACTCAGCACTGGGTCCTGGGTGCCCAGGCTGGGCATAGGAGGACAGCTAGAGAGAGCTGAGAGAAAAGGACCAGGCAGAGGTCAGAACCAAGAGTCCAAAGGAAGCATCTAGCTGGAGGCCAGGCTGCAAGGTGAGAGCAAATGCAAGGCAGCAGAGCTGTCCTCTGCCCCAGGACCGACCCTGCGGGACAAGCCCCACCCGGACATCTGAGGCCCCGGGATTCAGGGTTTGAGTAGAGAATAATGATATTATTTTGTGTTTCGCTGTGTTTTATACTTGACGAGGCACTCTTCTATTTATTCTCTCACTTGCGTCTCAGAATGACCCTATGAGGTAGAAAGGAAAAGACTGGACTCCACAGATGATCAGGCTCAATAAGGGTTAGGGACTACTCTCTTGATAGGAGGAACCTGGCACTTCATATACTGCACTATACAGTGAAGATGCTCAAACACCCGCTGAATAAAGGGATGGGTGGGGGGATATATGGATATAGAGATAGATAAGAAGGTAGATGAATGAATGGAATTTGCCTCCATTTTCAAGATGGATTCAATTCCCAATTCCATTTACTAATGAGTGTTTTGTCCAATTTTCTAAACCTTATTTTCTTCATTTATAAAATAATGATTGATAATGATATCGTTTGACAGAGATAATGATATTGTTTCTGCTCCCACATTGGGGGAAAAAAGGCACGTACTTCCTCACATCATGGAGATTAGGAATAGAGTCAGGCTTTGAGCCAGGCTCTGCTGATTGTTAAGCGATTATTTGTCTTAACGTATTATGGTAGAGGGAGGAAGAAAATTATTTACTGAGAGTTTTATCTCTCAGGCACTATTTTCGGAACTTTAAAATCTTCAATCTACAGATGAAGAAACTAAAACTCAGAGAAGTAAAATGACTTGTCCAAGATTCCATGGTTGATTTGGGGTTGGAACTCGGGTCTATCTAACTTCAAAACCCAATTTTTTCACACCTGCCATGTTTTTATATTAGCTCACAATAAGTCCAAGTTTGGAGGCCTGTATCCCGGAAACAAGACTGGCAATGTATACCAGAGATGTCAGTCCTACTGTGAACCATCCTCCTAAGTTGTTGCCACAGTTTTAACTCTTGACTACTAATACAAACAGCCCAGAAACATTGAATAATTTGGGCAAAAACACGGCTCTGCAGTTCCAAAACTCTAGATTGTGAAACTGTTCTGACATTGTCCAAACATTTTACTCCATACAATCTAAATTTAAAAAAGAAAGAAAGACCCAGCAGGTACCGGTAACCCTTATGAGACAGTTTCCATGGAACTATTTATGACCCAGAATAAATGTGAAGTATATGAAGATTTATGGGGAAGTCACAGTGTAGGAAAACCTGGAGCAAAATGAAAACAGAGCATGGTCTCAACCCTTTTCGAGCCTTTCTATTATAGTCATTGGTTGAATTACCTTATAGGCAGGAAAACAAGTCCACAAAGCAACTTAAGAATCAAAACTCTGATTCAGAATGTTCCAATGTGGGGCACACCTGCCCTCAGGAGGAAGGGAAGAAAATAGGGTGGAGAGAAAAGAAACAGCTCTAATCCTGGAACAAATGGAAACTCTTTAATAGGTGGGGCTAGAACATGTTGGTCTTCTGTTAGTTGAATCTTAACTATAAATGACACAAAAACGGCCTAAATTAGAATCAAGCAAAATGTTAACTCATAGACTTGTAACTCACGAGACGTGTAAGTTATACGTACCTATCATGTTTTGCTCCCTTAAAATTCACAGGACGAGACCTAACCCCCAGTGGGATGGCATTTGGATACAGGGCCTTGGGGAGGTAATGAGGTATAGACAAAGACATAAGGGTGAGGTTCTCATGATGGGATTAGTGGCATTTGTCCTTTGAAAAAGAGACCAAAGAGCTTGCTCATGTGCTCCTACCCTCTCCTCCCACCCCAGGTGAGGGCAGTTAGAAGGCAGCCATTTGCAAGCCAGGAAAGGGGCCCTCTCCAGAACCTGTCCATACTGGTGCCCTGATCGTAGACTCCCCAGGCCTCAGAACCATGAGAAATCAATGCCTGGGGTTTAAGCCACCCAGTCAATGGTATTTGTTATAGAAACCAGAACAGGAAAAAAAAAAAAAAAAAAAAAAAACATGGGTGTAACTTCAGGCATGGCTGGTTACAGGGGTTCAAAGCTGCCATTTTGACATTATCCTCTCTCCCAGTATCTTGGCTCATCTTATTCTCTCAAGGTTTCATTGCCAGAAAATCTCAGACCCCCATAAACCCAGAACGGCTCCAGCTTACATGGCAGTGCCTCAGGCTCAAGTTGGAAGGGCAACCTTGGGGGAGGCATTTCCTTCTGTCTCAGATCTTCTGGGGCAATCTCTTGGAATTTCACTGGTTCTTCTGGGGCTGCATGCCCATTCCTGAGCCAATCTCTGTGGCCAGGGAATGGGACATGCTGGTTGCCTTAGGCCTTAGCCGCCTGCTTCACCCCCTGATTCTCCCGGCCAGGCTCTACTCAACACAGAGCGAGGTAGGTGATCAAATGACCACAGGACATTGTGGAGATGAGCGCTGGAGATAAGAGGAGCTCATGCCTAGCAGTTGATCAGAGCCTGGGTAGGAGCACACTTAACTCAAAAACGAATCCCTAGGGCTAGGGAAAGAGTGATACAGCAAATTAGCAGATACCAGCAAATAACAGGCTGGCTTGCCTCGGGAAACTTGCACACCAAGTGTGTTATCAAGCCTAGAAAGTCACAAGGTCAAAGGGGAGTTCAAGAAGAAAATTCATACCTTGTGCATTTTAGCCCAAAACTCAGTGCATGGAACTCCACAAAAGATTGGTTTAATCTGTTTGATTGTTTTCTAATTAAATAACTTACAGGTGTGCCTCACTTTACACTGCATTCATAACCTGAATTACTATGCATTAACTGCATTGGGGGATCTTTTTTCAAATGTGGAGCAATAAAAGAGGCACTGCAAAATGTATCTATGATGTGAAAAATCCCCCTTATTTTTCTCTGTATGTTTGGATTATGGCCTAGTGGCCATTTTATAAAGTGGGACCTGGTGGCATCCTTCAAACACACACACACACACACACACACACACACACACACACACACACACTATAACGTACCTACAGAAGCAGCTTAATTTTTTTTTTCCTTGACAATCTTTTTCCATATGAGTTCATCGTTGTGGGAATAAATCTCCTTACATTCCCTGCCCCAGACTGCTCCTCCAGACAACAAATTCCATAAACAAATAGCCTTTCCAGCAACTTGACAGCAGAAAGACTCCAGGAGCCAACCACCCCTGAACCAACAAACAAAATCCTGTTTCAATCATGTCTGTTTTCATGGGATCAAAGTTCAGGATCCTGACGCTCCCTATGGTACGAATTAGCATGGCAAGACCCACTAAATCACACAGACTTCACCAGCAGAATCCAACCGCAACGAGTGTCACGGGGACGGCTGCCAAACCAGGCATAGATTGTGGACTGTTCGGATTTGTCGATTTGGAAATGTTATTTGAGCTGTTGATAAAAGCTGATATTCAATCGGTACTAGAACTAAAGTTGTGCTTATTGGGAATTATGTAATAGGCTGGGAACTTGGGGGAGCTCCCTTCAGCCAGGGGAATGAATGCACGGCAAGCTTTTAAGAACAATCTCTTCCACTGAAAATTTTCTAGGATTTATGAATACGACAGTGACATAAATGTCTGAAAGTAGGGCAAGAAGGGCAAAGAGGATATATTTTTGGCCTCTGTGTAATGTCGTTTTTTACAAGAAAAAAAAAAAGGAAACGACAGGTTGAAAAGGATTTATAAACACTTGTTAATCTTTATTTCACCATCCCCTGCCACCTGCCTCCAACCTCCATTGCCCCCCACCCCCCGAAGAAGAAGCAGGTCACTTTACCTCATTTGGTTTCAAGGGGCACTTAGACTCAAACCCAGGAACATCTCCCCTAGCTGCTCTGTGGATGTCAAAGCTCTTCCTAACTGGAGGGCTTGGGGAGAAAGGCTTCCTTAGATGCAGCAATGGCAGAGCCCTTCCTGAGAGGCAGTATTGGTGCCATCGGACATTCATTATGCAACTCTCTCACTCAAATCTCCAAGTAACCTTTGGAAACACATGCTATGTTTATGTCCACATTTTATTGACACACGATTAATTGAACATATAACTGGGAGTCACTGTGATGTTTCCACACATGTACACAGTGTCCATTGATCATATCCATTCATCCTTCCTTCTTTCCCCCAGCACCCTTCCACCCTTCCCAGGCCCTAGGAATCCCTATTCTACTTTTGGGTTTACGTTTTTATTTGTCTGTTTCCCCATATAAGAGCATTCATAAAACTTGTCTTTCTGTATCTGGCTTATTTTACTTAACATGGTGATTTCCAGTTTCATCCATTTTGATTCCAATGACAGGGTTTCATTTTTCTTTATGGCCAAACTATATATATCCTGTATTTTCTGATTCACCTATTGCTGTACACCTAGGCTGACTCCTTACCTTGGCTATTGTGAGTAGTAACTGCAACAAACATGGGCACACTCTCTCTTCTGTACGCTGATGCTGATCATTTCCTTCAGATACATACCCAGGCCTGGATACTGGAATCTCCATACTGTTTTTCATAGTGGCTATACTGATTTATATTTATATTTATATTTATTTTTTATCAACAGTGTGCAAAAGTTACTTTTTCTCCACATGCATACCGGCATTTGTAATTATGTGGTGGTTTGTTTGTTTGTTTTTGTTTTTCTATTTGTTTTAATTAGTTACACATGACAGTACAATGACCTTGACATATCATACATTTGAATCAGATGGGATATAATTTCTCATTTTGGTGTTTTTTTTATAATAGTCATTTTTACTGGGCTGAGATGGCTTTGCATTTCCTCAAAGACTAATTATTTTGAGCATTTTTAATATGCTTCTTGGCCATCTGTATTTCTTCTTTCAAGAAGTGACTATTCAGATCACATTCCTGATTTTAATTTGATTACTTGTTTTTTTTATTGTAAAGTTTTTTGAGTTCTTTACCTATTTGGGATATTAACCTTTTGTCAGATGATCGGTGGCAATTATTTATTCTAGAAGGAGTAAATATAGGTTGTCTCTTTCCTTCTGTTTCCTGTGCCATACAGAAGGTTTTTGGTTTGCTGTAAACCCATGTGTCAAGTCTTGCTTTCATTTCTGATGCTTTGGGGCCGCCAGTCCTAAGACCATGGCCTATACTAATATCTTGAAGTGGTTCACCTTCTCCTCTAGTAGTTTCAGAGTTTCAGGTCACACGCTATTGTTAGTAGTATTTTGACAGATGAGGAAACTGACACTTAAAAATAATAATAATAATAATAATAATAAGGGACTTGCCTGGGTCACACAGAGTTTGAAGAAACAAAGGGTTGGGAAAGGGACTGAAAAGCATGAGAACAGGTGAGATTTACCTGCTTCACCACTGTCCTCGGCCAAGCCCCGGAGCAGGTCCCAAGAATAACTAAGTGCCTCTGTTTTCTCAGGAAGAGAAAGGGGACCAGAACAGGCACAGGGTGGGTGGCGGCCCAAGGTTCCACCGGGTGCTATAGAAGCCACGCACCCACATGAGTAAGCGAGTCAGCCGTGCTTTCCCATACTAGGTTCAAGGTGAAAACAGAAAGCAACCTTGTGGTCCTCCCTCCTTACCTCCGGTCAAGGGTGCTCAGGGTCCCACCCCACCAACCAAAAGGCAAAAACACTTGAGGCCCAAGTTGAGTTACAATAAACAAAAGTGACTCCACAGGCCTCCTACAGGACCAGAGCTTGACAAACAGAAACAAGAATGACGGTCCCTAGCACTCTCCCTGGGTCTCCCTCCCCATGGGGCACCCAAGGCACTGCCTTATTACTTACAGGTAATAAGTGAAGGGGTGAAACACCCCCACATGTCCACGTCCTCACTGCCAGGAGTGTTTTCTCATTTTCTACTCATGGCTTTGTAGTCCTAAGCCGGTTCCACCCTGGGAAGCTCCAGCGCACCCTAGATGGGACACATCAGGAAGCTGTTCATTTTTCCGGGTCCCTCAGGCAGCTGACCCACCTGCGAAGGCCTGACATTGCTGAACTGGGAAGTGCTACAACATCTCAGGAATACTGATGCTCCTTATTAGGACATTCACATTTGTGCTGTTGATTTATTCAAATATAATGGGAAATCAGGCTTTAATAGCTCTCTCCGGTTTCCCGCACTTCCGGGGAACAACATTCCCTCCAACATACTAGAGAGGGTTTGAGTAGCCTGACTTCCACTTAGCAGACCCCTTGGCTCCGTCATTTGACAAACTTTTACTGAGCACCTGCTATGTGCCTGGCCTAGGGACAGCTGCCTGACCTCATGCTCCCCAGAGAGGACAGCATCCAGATAAATCATGACAATGACAACTGGCTGGTTTGCACTAGGAACAGGTATATCTGTTACCATAGGAGCACAGCGCAGGGTTCAAGGTCACAACACAGGCTAACTAGTCAAAGAAGTGTTTGCTATTACAGAGCAGACTCAGGTTTCACCTGCACTTTGGATTCAATCTATCTTCAAAGTTCAGCAGGATGTTGCTGATAAAATAAGCCCACACCACCCATCACACATCACTCTATCCAGGAAGGTCCCCAGAAGTGGCTTCAGGATCCAGGAGCATGTGCAGGCTGACCTGGTGGGGGAATCTATCTGTCTGCAGTCCTCCCTGTGCTCAGACCTGTAGTCCACAGGAGTAGAGAAAGGGCCAGAAGACTGTGGGTGCTGGCCAGCTTGCCCAACAGGCTCATGGGAGCAGTCACTCACTCATGCACGCAATAAATATTTATGCTGTGCCTGTTATATGCCAAACACTGCTTTGAGGAAAGAGTTGAAACAGAAATCACTGCCCTATGGAGCTTTTGTCCCAGTGCAGCAAATCAGACAACGAATAAGAATAGCAAGTGGCATTACTGTGAGCTGCTTCTTGTTCTGCACGATTTTCTTGGTTCATTTTTACCACCATCCTAGGAGGTGGGCACTTTTACTAACCCCACTTTACAGACAGGGAGACTGAGGCACAGAGAAGCTAATTAACTTCCCCAAGGTCACTAACTAGGGAGTAGAAGAGGCATGGGTTCGAACCCATGTTATACAGAGTCCAGGCTTTCCACAGTTGTGCCATACTGCAAGATTAATCAATTAAAAGTTATATTAGAAGATGATAAAGACAGTAGGAAAAAAAAATAAAGTGGAGAAGGAATAAAGTGGATAGGGATGCCAGGGTAGGTGTCGAGGAAAGCAGAGTTTGGATTTTTAACAACAACCAGGAAAATCCTCAATAGGGAGGGAGGCCGTGAGCAAAGACTCAGAAAGTGAGGGTTATGCAAATACCTGGAGGAAGGAAACTCCAAGGAGTGGATGGCAAGTGCAAAGGCCCTGTGGGGGGGCCTGCCTGGAGTGCTGGAGGAGCTGAGGTGGAGGGAGGGAAAGTAGAAAGAGACAAGGAGACAAGAGAGGAAATGGGGATGAGAGGCCGTATCATGCAGGGCCATGGCGGATCCTGGCCATGAGGACCTCGGACATCTTCTGAGCCAGATGAAAACCTGTGGTGGCCTTTAGGCTTCCTGTTGAGTATTTCTGTCTTCCCCCTCCAGCCACATAGTAGGAGTGCCCTTCCTTATCCCCACACAGGACTTGCTCAGCCAATGAAACAGAGACAGAGGTGTTGTGGTCACTTTCAGGCAGAAGCTTAAAGAACCAACGTGTGACTTGCCCTGTTCTTGTTCCTCCTTCAGGGATGGAGGGAGAATCCTTCGGCTTCACCACCAAGTGGCCATAGTGAGCAGGGCCCTTCTGCCAAACTGTACTGGGCTTGTAGTTTGAGAAATAAGTTTTGTTGGGTGAAGCCACTGAGACTTCAGTGTTGCTTGTTACCTCAGCAAAACCCAGCTCCCACTGACTGCCTCAGATTCCAAAAAAGGATCTGGGGAAGGAAAGTTTTAGCAGGATTACTCTAGAGGGAGCTAAGACTTAGAATAGAATGAGAGGAACAAGGTTGGAAGAAGAGAAAGCAGCCAGATAAGAGAGAATTGTTACAATCTAGGTGAGGGATGAAGGGATGGTCTATTGGAGCATCAATGACACATTCTAGATAGATGAAGAGGAGCCACTAGGGTTTGCCAGTGAACTTGATATGGAGTGGAAAAGAAAGTCAAAGATGACCCCAAGACAACTAGAAAGACAAGAAAGCTCTCAACCCTGCAAGCTACATTCTCTCTCTCTCTCTCTCTCTCTCTCTCTCTCTCTCTCTCTCTCTCTCTCTCTCTCTCTCTCTCATACACACACACACACACACACACACACACACACACACACACACACACACCAATAAAGAACTGTTTTTCTTTTGGCAAACGAAGTGCCTAAAATTTTACAATTCAAGAATCACTTTGCTTGGGTAAGCATTGCCCTTTTTTAGACTACTTATTAAAAAAAAAAAAACCTAGTAGGAAGGATTTGCTTTCATGTGGATCCATTTGTTTTAGCAAATTTGCAATTCAGAGGAACCCTGGAAATCACCTACTTCAAAGCTCCGGTTCCTTCTGGAGTAATGAAGGCCCAGAGAGGCGAATGATCTTGCCCAAGGTCATGTAGAAATCCAGAGTCAAGCTGAGGGTGAAAGAGAAAATTCTTGACTCCTGGGGCAGTGCTTTCCCTCCTGTCCCATACCCAATGTGGACACAGAGTGCTCCTGACCAGGCCTGGGCCTTGGAGGGGCTCCAGGGAGGAGAGAAGGGGACAATTTTTAAAAGAAAATGACTTCCCTCACTATTTTTGTGAGCCAGTTTTGAGCAGGCTTCAGGGAGCAGCTTCACTTAAGGTTGCAAAAACCTTTCATTCCATCAACCTTGACTTCACTGGTTCCGATCCAAAAGGCAAACCTGAGAGGAAAAATTATTAAAGGGAACTGAAAAGAAATCCATCCTGCTTTTTCTGTGTGCTTCTGACATCTACAAAGCATGGGAGACATTCCAGTCCCTTCTTCCCTCTGCCCTGTTTGGTGTTTTCCTGCCCTGCCAGCTTCATGCCACTTGTCCTTGCAAAGCATTCTTGGAGATGCTCCCCATGGGTCAGGCACAGCTAAAAACAGTGCCAACTCGCCTGTCCATCTCCTAGCACACTGTATCCTTGTACGCCAACTAGAATCGTTTGTATTATACATTTCTACGTCATACTTTAAATTTGCAAAGTGCCTGACTATAATTTTTACTGCATTTTTATTATTAGTTGTACCTATTAAAACAGTTATTTGAAACCATTACCATTG
Organism: Ictidomys tridecemlineatus; assembly: GCF_052094955.1. NCBI lineage: Eukaryota > Metazoa > Chordata > Mammalia > Rodentia > Sciuridae > Ictidomys > Ictidomys tridecemlineatus. The sequence goes on along the minus strand of NC_135487.1, from coordinate 108,083,328 downwards.
GAACTGTTCTCTGATGTCTGGCAAACCTTGGACAATGCCCATTTTTAGTGACTATTGTCCTACTCCTGTTTGGGGGTACGAGGAAAGCCAAACCACCTTTTTAGGTAATTGTTGATTGGAAAGTTCCCAGGAAAGCAGAGTGGTGAGAGGCCACAAGGTAGATTTAAACCTGAATCTCTTTTTTCTAAAATGGTAACAAAGAATAACTTAAAGAGAAAAACACTGTGACAGATATTCACAGCCTTAGAGGCCAAGTAGCAGTCCTCGGAGCCATCAGCAACCAGAGGGACAGCTTGTGATGTTTATTAGGCCCCAACATTTTGAAAAATGTGTAGAATAAACATGAATCCTGTTAACGTTTCCTTCTGAAGCTTAAGTGAATATCTGCATCACATAAAAATGCCAGAAAGTATATCAAAGTCTATACAAATGTTAACTAAGACAGGGTATTTCCAATGAGTTTGTTTTCATTGGAAAAAAAATTGTCCACATAAAAAAAAAAAAGCATGCTCTGTGCCCCATTCCTCTGTGGAGAGATCTGCAAATACTGCTCTTGATGTGCCAGGTGAACTTCCCAGCCTTCCAGTGCAAACCCATTCTGTCTTTCCCTGCACACAGGCAAAGAGCACGGAAAGATGGCTAAAGCCACATTTGGAACAATGTGACTCTGTGCACTGTTCCTGGACACACAGCCTGTTTCATATATTAACTGCATTCAAAATTCCATTAATGACAATGCCATATGTGCTGTCTTCAGTTTTTACCCGCATTTGTACCTTTCTTCGACCCTAACAGATTCCAGCTGTTATTAAAGAACACAGTCAAAGTCCCATTACAACAAAGATTTCTCTATTAACAAATGAGCCAAACAATGGCCCATTTCTTGGAATAATTTTATTCCGTTCAATTAATGGCTATTTTTGAAGACAAATTCTTCCAAGTACTATACTTGATTTTGCCAAGGCAGAAATGAAAAAAAATAAATAAATAAATCTGGATACCCCATCTCAAAGGGCTCAACATTTGAATGACAAAATTCCAACCCAACTAAAGAATTGTGATTATCCCTCAAAATTCATTTTGAAAGGACCTAATTAGGATTCCACATGGGTGATGGTGGTTTTATACTATAGAAAAGTTAGATTTATTTTCCCTTCAATTTCTTCAGCCTTGTCAGAGTCTGTCACTCCTAAGTTCTAGCAGTAGAATAGGAGACTTCCACCTCCAGTCATTTCTCTGCAATAATAAAGAATTTACTTCCAAAGGAACAAAAGAGTTTTCCCCACCTTAATCTGCCATTCAGGTCCAGGAGTACAACATTTGTGTTGACATGATACAACTGAATTGGGATTTATCAAAGTACACACTAGATGCAGAGTTCAAGCCAAGCCTTTGCCCTATCCTATACCCTGGTAGCAGAGTAACTCTTTATTTAATCTCTGTCTCTCTTCTTGAGCTTCTTGTGCAAGCATTTTTTTCCCTCACCACAAAATGTTTTTCTTTTTTAAAAAATGAACTTGTTGCTCCAACTGCTTGGTATCTGGCTCTGGGTCCAGCCCTTGAGGGTAAATGGTGAAGTTGAAATGTGGTTCTGGATTCTGTGGTTTCAAGAGTGGTTGCTCTTTCCAAACCAGGGTGGGCCCTCTGCACAACTGTCAAGTTGGCCAAGTCTGTCTGTCCCCGTCTTGGGGCTGCTCTCTTGTCACCCTGAGCTTGACTTGAGCAGAGGTAAATGAGTAGATGGGATTAAATACTGACCCTTTTACTGGGCCCTCCCTATGTGCCAAGAAATATCCCAAAGTACCTTAGGTACATTTTCTTGGTTGAATCTTCTAGCATTTCCATATGTATGCCTAGAGGGTATCATTCTTCTCTGAGGAAACTGGTGCTGAGAGAAGTTAAGTAACTTGCCCAAGGTCACAGGGTTAATCAGTGGTTGAGGCAGACTGAACTCAGCCCCAAATGAAGCAGCAGAGCATCGGCCTCACCTCCATCTCTGTATGGGATAGGGTACAAAGATGAATTCTTTGCTTTAGCCACAAAGAAGAAAAATTCTTGGAAAAATAATAACTCAGCTTCGATCAAGTTGTTCAGAGTCCTCCTGTCACATCATAAAACCACAGGACTCACTTACCCTTTGGCTATGGGAGGCCAACTCTTTGCCAGAGAGGTTGCTGTCACAGGCGGCCGGGCCTACACCTGCTCAGTGAGGCTGGAGAAGCCTGTCTGTCAGGAAAATGCCTTCCCCTCATGCACTTCCTTCTTAATTAAAATAACATTTTGAAAGTAAAATTATACAGTGTGTAGAATAAACAGTACAACAATAGCTGTGATTAATCTGTCAGGGATTGTATAATGGGATGCTAATGGGAAGAAATGAACTCCTCCTGGAGATCAAAGTCATCTCTGCACATGGGAACTTTAAAATTAGAATGCCAATAAACGAAAAGGCCCTTCAGGCTTGCGGAATGGCCAAGGGAAGACAGCCTGAGGACATCTTGCGGCCCAGAGAAGCCAGGAGCTGCAGAAGACGGGTTCTGGGTTGAATTCTCACCTTTTTGTTCCCAAGCATCCGCACCCCTTTTTCATTAACCTTGTGATGGCCACTCAAACCTCCCTCCGACTGCCCAAAGTACCGTCCACCTGGTTTAGCCCACAACAGGACACAGGTGCATGTATGTGGTGGGGGGGGGGTGCATGCAGGGGGTCATGCGTGCCTAGGGGAGGTCATGCACCCAAGTCCATATGGAGAAACCACTAGAAAGACCCTCTCATGTGTGTATGGGCAGGTATCATTTCAAATCACATGCGTTAGACTCGGGAAGCAAAGAAGCTGGAATTAGGACCCAAATCGCCTTGGTTTTGAAGTCTAGGCTTTTTATCACAGAGAAAGATATATGCTAAGAAGAAAGCATGACTATGCACATTTTACTTATATCCACAGAAAGGCAAGCCAAGAATTTAAGAGCACACATGCAGACCTACAGATGAGCCACAATTCAGAGTGGAGTATCTATGTGTGCAGGCACGGTGTTAGGTGCTGGGGATGCCATGGCCCTGGCCACTCCAGAGAGAAGCTTGTCAGGTTTGGGGGGAAAAGAAGGAAGACAAGCAAACAGATAGGTCTTTATCATAGAGGGTGGAGTATGTGGAGACCCAATCAGAGGGGTTAGGGTCCCTGACCCAGACTTGGACAGCCAGGCTACCTTTAGAGGTCACACCTTCACTGAGGCCTGGGGGCGGTCAGCTAAGTGAAGGGGTACAGAGCAGAGCAAATGTGGCTAGCAGAGAGCAAAGCATGTGCAAAGTCCCAGAGTGAGAAAGAAAATAATCCACAGAAATCAATACAGCTTTTCTGAGAGCTACCTGAAAACATATGCAGGATGTTTTCAGGGGCCTTCCTCTTGACCCTGTTTATGCCCAAATACCTTCTTCATTCAATGTACAAGTGAGCTCTTCCATCATTCAAGTCAGCTCTGTCACTGCAATGACCCTAAGAAAACCCACGGACTTCAGGTGGTTTTATCTCAAGGCCAGTGGGCATCCCAAGTCATTTCCTAAGAGTAGGACTGAGACCTCAGGGTCACCTGAGCACACCCCCCTACACACACACACACCAATCCCTCTAGAGAGGTAATTTTTGCCAGGCTCAAAATTGGGCAGAGGACAGAGTTTAAAATAGGCCTCTTGTCAACTAAGCAATATCAGAAGAGATACTGCATGTTTCCCATGTGCTACACACCAGTTGGGCCTGCAGTTCCACACCGAGGGGCACAGGATGCCCCACTGATCCCAAACTGCTTGCTTTCTGAAAAGAAAGACAGTCCTCAGCTGATCAGGACTCAAGAAGCACACCAGATCATGGAGGAATTAAGTTAGCCAGCATCCCCTGAGTGACGGAGCTTGACAAAACCTAATTCTAGAGACCTGACACCTGGTTCATTAAGCATTTTTCTAAAATCAGCCAGCCTCGGTGGTATCCACCCATAACCCAGCTATTCTGGAGGCCGAGGCACGAGGATCGCATGTTCCAGGCCAGCCTTGGCAACTTAGCAAGACCCCAAAATAAAATAAAAGTTAAAAAAGGGCTTGCGATGTAGCTCAGTAGTAGATCACATCTGGGTTAAATGCCCAGTACCATAAATAAAATGTTTCCTAAATTAGTCAGTAAGGCACAGTACTGAGAGCATGGATATGTCAGCCCACAGTCTAGGTTGATTATTTGTAAGTTATTTTCAACACCTGTGGGTTTCTGTTTAATTTTATGTAACATGCATTCATTGAGGATCTATTGTATTCCAGGTATTACAATGAGTAATAAAGTCCCTGAGGATTTCACTATTTCTTGGAGAGAGCAGACTGTTGCCTGTATACAAATGTCATAAGGAGATGACTAGATATCCTTCTGAGCTTTTCCCAGTCTGTGATCACCGCCCCCCACCCATTCTGCCAGAGGCACGCGGTTTTCACAGGGTGCTGCCGAGACTGCAGCCGCTGGAATAGGAAGAGGAGTCGCTCTCTTCGGCTTTCCACATCCAGAGTAGGGTTTCTGAGTCCACTGCAAGACCGTGGTTTTGAAAGTCAGGCATTCTCCAGGCAGCAGCTGGAGGGAGGGCTCTGAATTCCTTCAGCCCCCATAAAATATCAGGAACCAGGCTTGGAGGACTTGATCACTGAGTCTTAGTAAAAGCCTTTTGGAGGGAGCTCAAGATGTGACTTAAGAGGGGCTGTGACTGAGAAGAGAAGGAAAAAAACAAAAAACAAACCCACTCTTGCCAGCCCCAGAGAGGAGGATGGAGGGGGGAAGATGGGATGGGGAAGGCCATCAGCCGCCAGGGTCCTGGTTTTTTCTCGACCTTTGACCTGCACCTCTGATAGGGACTGGGTATTATAGAAATAAACAACTAGGGGAGAACCAGAGGACACGGGAGCCTCTTTCCCTGTGTCCAGGCCTCTGGGAGATGCCCCGCTGTTGGCCTGGTGCTGAAGCTGTGGAGAAGTGAGAGTATGGCTTCCATGGGGAGGTGAGTCCTCAGCAGAGACTCTCAGGAGATGCCACGGGCTCCCTTCAGCTGTGTGCAGTGTATGGACAACACGACGGTCCTTGACCTCGTTTCTGAGCTCCTCAATTACATATTTCACATGTGCCCTTCGATGTCCCAGAGGCCCCCCAAAATCCTAAACTGAAGACTTCTGCCTCCCCATCCACCACATGGGCTCCATCTTTGGATGCCCTCTCTTCATTGTTAACACTGCCATTTACCTGGTCAAGCAAATCAGGAATCCAGGGGGCATCCTGGAGAACGCTTCCTCTTCCTCACGGACCCCCTCCTCGATCCAACTATTCCCTACCTCCTGATAAATATGTCCCCCAAACGTATTCTGAATGTGTCTCTGCAGGTACGGTTCCCAGCATTTGGCTCAGGCTGCCACCACCTCTGTTCACCTGTGACTTCAGGCCCCAGGTGGTCTCCCGGGGGTCTGGTCCTTCCCTCACCCCCCATGATGCAGGCCCTCCTTGACTTCTCCTATGATGGCACTAGCTTCATCTGCTGCTGTTTCCTGTCCCATCAGCACCAGCCTGGCTCATCTTCCCGGCATACACCACGCCGTCTCACAATGGCGCATCTTAGTTCAAGCTGTTCCTTACGTCTCCATTGGTACCCTCCCAACATTCTACTCCTGGCTCTTGCTCATGCTCAGCTCAGACAATAACTCATTAAAAAATATTTATTACGCATGTGTTCTGAGCAATACAGAGTGCTAAGAAGCACCTAGAAAGGATACAAGATCTTGGTTAGGGGGATCAAGAAAAGCACCCCACCAGACACATCCTCAAAGATTCTAAAAGATGCATCACAAAAGAAGAGAAATGGGCCAGATGAAGGAGGTTGGGGAATGGCCGTTAGTTTTTTAAATGATATTTATGGCCCTGAGTGAAATTGCAAAATGATCTGGAGAAATAAATTCCCCAAGGCTAAGACTAAAGCAAAGAAAAGGAATTAGCAAAGAAGGGAATGTAGGGGCAGGAGGAGCCAGATGGCACAGGGCCTCCTATGTCACTCTAAAAGAACATGGAACTTATGCTAAAGTGCAATTAGGACAAAAACAAAGAGTCCCTGAAGCTCCAGGTAGGTCAAATTCTCCATCCTCTGAGCCTCCACATTTTCCCCTTGACCTCTCACCAATCTGTATGTCCACTTCCCCTTGGATAGTAGGTTCCTATAATAGCAAAAAATTCTTCTTCTTGAACTTTGTTTCCTTGTACCTAACATAGATCCTGCCCAAGGACAGGGTTTTATTAAATGAATTGAGCTTAATCCCTGACATGGTGGCTCAGAGAGTCGCCCAGAATGTCACCTACCCCACCTGTCTCCCACTCTTCTTTAGGAGCATTACCAGTGAAGGTAATGAGGCTCCTACACTCTCAGCTGATAAGATCTTAATTGTCACCATGTGACAGAAGAGAGAAGCCAATGCTTTCTGCAGGTTGGAATTTGATCACCACAGAAATGTCCCAACTCCAGAGCTGGTGATAATTGCACAGTGAATCCCGGATGGAGGTGCACCTACTTGCCTCGCCCACAGGCTCATGAGACACACTGAAGACTTGTCCCAGCAGGAGAGGCCTCTATAACACCAGTGACAACACTTGGTCTGCGTGATCCCCATGGTGGCCATGAGATAATGGGATGGGGGAGGTGGAGAGCCCTTGTTAGGACAGGGTCAAGCCAGTCTGAGAAAGTGGAAGCTGGCAGCTCTTTGGATCAGGTCACTCAGGGCACCTGACCCCCAGAGGTTCACTTGACTCTCTTGGCACCTAAGAAGCCCATTGCTTGGATCACCTCTGCGAGTCTCTGCTTCTGTCACATACTCTTGTCAGGAAAACCACCATTTTTTAAATGGGCCAGAAGTATAGTATACATAAAATAATGTACATTTGTTAAACAGGGGAGGCAAATTACTAGAATTTAAATTTCATATATCTAGAGGCTATTTTGTGTATTTGTACGAATCCCCAGCACCTAGAAGGGGAATGGAACATGGCTGGTATTGAAATATTATTTATTCAATAAATTTAACCAATATAATTATAGGCAGTTTTAATTATTATGCCTCAAAGAAGATAGTGTGACCTCCAAGGTCACACTGCCTCAGTGGGTAGATGGTTTAGGTGGACTCAAGTTGCCAGTTCCAAGCTGGTGGCTTTCCTGGCCTGTGGTGCCCCCGCAGGAGAAGGGCTGAACTGTTGGGTCCTCAGTCTAACCTGTCCCAAGGGAGAGACCTGTGGGGCTACTGCCTCACTCAGTTAAGATCAAGGGTTTTGCAACCTTAGATGCCCCCCCAATAGATGAATGGATAAAAAAAATGAGGCATATATACACAATGAAATATAACTTAGCAATAAAAGAGAATAAAATCATGGCATTTGCAGGTAAATGGATGCAGTTAGAGAAGATAATGCTAAGTGAAGTCAGCCAATCCCAAAAAACCAAATGTCGAATGTTTCTCTCTGATATAAGGAGGCTGATTCATAGGGGGAGTAGGGAGAGGGAGCATGGGAGGAATAGACGAACTCTAAATAGGGCAGAGGGTTGGGAAAAAAGAGAGGGACATGGGGTTGGAAATGATGGTGGAATGTGATGGACATCATTATCCAAAGTACATGTATGAAGACACGAATTGATGTGAATATACTTTGTATACAGCCAGAGATATAAAAAATTGTGCTCTATATGTGTAATAAGAATTGTAACGCTGTTGTATATAAATTTAAAAAATCAATTTGAAAAAACAAAAGATCAAGGGTTTTAGATGGAGAAGCTGAGGGCCACAGATGAGAAGGGAAACAGTTTCTGCTAGTGCCTAGGCAGGTAGGCTAAAACAAGAACCCACGGGGACATCCGGAGTGCTGGTGACTGAGGAAGCATGCAGGAGAGGTCAAAGTTGGAGCTATGGTTAGAATCGTGAAGTCAGGGTAGAACCCCAGGAAGAACAAGTGTGAAGGAAAACAAGAAGCCCTGGGACGGAGCTGTGGGAGACACAGGCCTTCTGAGAGCAGACAGAGACTTTAGTACTGTAGACAGTGTGACTCAGGACAGCACTGTCACAGCAGTCTCTGGAGAAAAGTGTTCCAAACAAGAGGTCATCAGGAGGGGAGGCTGGGGACCAGCAAAGTCTCCTAAAGGAGGAAGAGGCACAGTTCAAAAGCAGGAGTGTCACAAATTTGGGTTCAAATCTCTACTCAGTCATTGTCCAACTACAACTATCCTTAAGGCGTCAGTTTCCTTACCCACAATAGGAATGGGGCTATGGATGGGACTCACCAAAGTGCCTCGCCCCATGTCTAAAATAAGGGAGGCAATAGATAAATGCTGCTATGATCATGCTGGGGGTCGTGTTTTTTGCAACTGGTATTGTTGAAGAAAAATATCCGTTCCATAGAGGGCAGGGGAGGGGAGGAAGATGGAAAGCATGCTGCAGGAATTCAAGGGAAGCCAAGGAAATGGTAGATGTAGATGACTTTGCTGAGGAAATTGGTGGTGAAATGAGGTTGAGAAATCTAGTAGCTGGGCCAGCAGCATCTATAAGAGAGGGAACACATACAAATGGAAGGGAGGGAATGAGGAGAGAGGAAGAAAATGAAGATTTCCCAGCCAGAGCTCGAGAGCCAGGAGCAGGTCCCAGGAGTGGGCAGAGCTGGGCCCTACAGGAAAAGGGGTACCCCTGACTCTCCCTGTACCCTGCCTGTCTCGTTTCCTCCCAAGCCTTCTCCTGCAGCCTAAGGTCTCAGGTCTTCCTCTCTGCTTCCTTGAGGGAGTGTTGGGGGAAGAAGACTCGCCTAGAAATCCAGAAGCCCTACTCCTGGCCCTGACACTGGCTGTTTGCACTTGGCTGAGCCTCTGTCCCTCCTAAGCCCCTGTCTCCTCATCCATAAATAAGGTGGCTAGATTGATCACTTGCAATTCCGTAACCATGTCATCTCACTAAGTGTTATGAAATATCTCCCCTTCCGAAGTTTTTCTTCACGCTGATTAGAAGGAAAAGGAGAAAGGAAATCTGAGTTACCGCTATCACTTCCTCCAGCAACTGGGATAAGATTTTCCTTATTTCTCAAGTATTGCAAGCGGATCCAGCGGTCCCATGTCATTGGCAGGTCTCTGCTGAGCCTGCTGGTGTTTTAAATAGCAGGTGCACTTTGTCCTGGCTTCTGGAATGAGGGGAGGGAGAGGCAGGAGGTCTGTGCTGGGCTGAGCACTGCCGTTGATGAGACACTCAATGGCTGCAGGCTTCTGCATCCTCAGAAATAACAACAATTACTGTACACGCCACAATCTGTCCTCCAAGTCAGCAAATGCATCAGCTGCTGGTTATTTTGATACCCTGGATAAAAAGCTCTTTCGAGAAAATCTAGTACAGGAAAACATCCTCATCCTCTGCTCGTCTGCACCATTCTTTCTGGCCGCTGCCCTCTCAGCTGTTTTTCATTCCTCTAAGTGTGGTTGGTCCAGGCCTTAAGGTCCTTCACTCAGTGACCCAGAAGAAGGACATTTCTGCTTGAATCCTTCAGGAAAGTGGAAGAGGCAAAAGAAGAGACACCTGGCAATGGTTTCCGAGCCAAGGCTGGCCTGATCTGGAGCATTCTGGGAACCAATCCAGGGCGGGTGGATTGTCTGACAGCCACAAATGGCTCTAGCTATTGTTGAATTCAGTAAGCACTTGCTGAGCACCTACTACATGCTAGGTCCTATGCCAGGACCTAGGGAGGAAGTGATAAACTTGGCCAGCACTGACAATCAAATCATGACTGGAACACCAGCTCTCTGACAGTAGTTACCACAGCCATCTCACAGAACCTAATACTTAGTAGGCTTTCAATAATAACCTTTAGATGTTTCTGTTTGTAGTTTACATGTTCTTATTTACTCAAGATCCTTCAAAATCAAGAGCAGAAAGAGATCTAGTTAGGGATGGAAAGAAACTTTTATTAAACCAACATGTGCCATAAGAATAGGATCAACAATTTGGGGGTGGGGCATCTGTGCTTAGATTCTGCTGACTTCATTTTTCAATTTCCCTCTTACATACCACATAAAAAAGAACCACAAGTGCCTCCAATCCTTTTGTCCTTCTGGGTGACACCACAAGGACACATACAAAAGCTTTGCATTCAATAACCAAATTCTGTTATTCCGAAATTTTAAATTTCATGCCCAAGTTTTCAGGCAGCTATTATGTAAGAGCAGGAGTTGGCACTTTCCAAAAAAATATATCTATGACATGAATGATGAATGAATTTGTCCTGTTGTCCGGAAATCCCTTTGTTTAATTGGCAATGATAAATCTCCTAGTAGACCACCATGACTCTGATGCCACTTTTGCAGAAAGGGCCATTTAAGGTGTTCCCTGTCCTCTTGCCCTCAGATGACGGTGTTCATCCACCAGCCTGTATCTGACCAAACCAGATGTGGACTTCATAAAGCTATAGCTGATTTCCAACTCCAGGGCTTCTCTCCTTCTCCAGAGCAGGATGGAGTGGGAAAGAATAAAAGGGATGAATGGGGCCAAAGAGGAAAATAGAAAAAGTTGAGACCTCAGACCAATCTGCATCCAGGAAGTTGGAAGTATCTAGGCAGGGTTTATCTTGTTCAAACACAGCAGGGTAAGGGACCACCTAGCATTTCTAACACAGCCTGAATCCTGTGCCTCCTCAAATCCCAGGATCAGGAAGGACACCCTTTTTCAGGGTTACACTGGCATGGTGTCAACAGCAATGGGGAGACTCAGTGCTCCCCTCTCCCTGTCCACCAGTCTCCCACTTTCTTTCCTCCCTAGTGTCATCCACACAGGGTATAGGTTCAACATGCCTTTGCCAAAGGAAGAAGTGAAGATATCCGGCAAGCCCAAGCTGGGAAGGAGTAGAAGGTGAAAATTTTCAAAGACCCTAGAACGTTATTTCGGTTATTGATATACATTTGGTGGAATATCTGACTGTAGATTTATTTCTGCTTTGCTAGTTTGGGGCTGGAGCAGAAGGGCAGACCTGAGTCAAGCTCTGAATCTACTAAACCCAAGAAACCTTGGAGGAGATCCCACCTCACTCAAGGTGGGCACAGTGGGAATATAAGGGATTGGGTAGGGGTTAGGGTGGACCAGAAGTCTTGCTCACAGTCAGTGTGGGTTTACAGACCTTTTGCAAAATTGATGATAACTGTGGACCCTAGAACCAGGAAAAAAAAATGCATGCATCACGTACAGACATATATCTTCACCCAAGGGATCCGGGACTCTGGAAAGCTTAAGTTAAGGCCGGGCGGGGGTGGAGGTTCCTGACACCTAAAGCCCAACTCGCCCCTACCTGGGAGCCTTCTAGCTGATTCAGATTCTCAGAGCCGCCGCCCTCTCCTGTCAGAAAGGTCCTGGCACCTGACTCTCACAGAGCTCCCCTGGGTGCTCCTTTAGCTCACTCAGACCTGCAGGGAGCAGGTGATGTGCGGGGCACCCGGAGCAACACAGGGCAAACCCAGGACGAAGGAGGAGAAGGAGGCTGGCAAGGCATGGGGCAGGGCGGGGAGATGAGGGGAACTCAGAGCAAGTCCGCCCAGCCACAGTCCGCTGACCCATCTGCATCGGGGGCTAGCACGCTCTTGGCGCCCCAGAAAATCCCCGTGCGGGCTTTGGGCGCGCTGCCCTTCCGACTCGGATTCGTTTCCCTTTGCCAGCTGGAGGTCTGAATCTTTCCCTGGTTGGTCGGGCCCCCCTCCTGGTAGCTGTTGATCTCCAGTCCCCAGGACCCCCTACCGCCAGGCATCTCCGCCCAGCCACGGCAGGTGCGGGGCTGGGGGTGGGGGCGGGGTGGGGAGGGGAGGGGTAGGGTGGGGTGGGGGGAGGATTTGGAGCGAGTGTGACTCAGGAGACCGGGAGGAGGGGCTAAAAACATTGAAGAAGCCTGTTTCAGCAGCTTCACGCTCCGGCACAGCAGAGAGCGCTGGGAGCCGGAGGGGAGCGCATCGGTGAGTCAGGCTGCCCTGAACCGAGCCCCGAGAGAGGGGTGCAGCGAGGGCGCCAGCAAGGGCGCCGGCGGGTCGGGGTGGCTGGGCTTCCCAGGAGAGTATGCATGGATCCTGGTCTGGCGAGATCTCAGGGGACGTCCTCAAGCTCCCGCGGGCTGAAATGCACCCCCTGAAAATAATGTCCCAAAGTGGGTGTCGGGGCGCGAGACCCTCGGTGGGGAGGCGAGTCCGAGGAAGCACCGCTCACTGTGGTCGTGGAATTCCCAGTCCCAGGAGAGCTGGGAGTCTGGTAGGCACCCCTAGCGCCTGCAGAAGCCGCAAAGCTGTGCTAGGGAGGACTAGCTCGCGGGTTAGAAAAGAACTGCGCGCAAGTGAGAAAGAGCAAATGAGCACGGAGAGAAGGGATGCGCGCGCTGGCTGCAAGCTGGCGGGGGCTGGCGGACTGGTGGCCAGCGCTGCGGAGGGCGAGTGTACAACACGCGCGGGCTGGGGAATGCGCCAAGTCGGGAAAGTGCTACGTTGCCCCTAGATGAGGGGACGAGACGGGTAGAGCGTGTTAGACTTGGTGAAGGGAATGGAACGTGAGTTTCGGAACTCCTCCGCGTGTTGCAAGAGGAATGGAAGTAGCGATTGTGGGACCGGGGATTGACATAAGAAGCTTGCGCGCCAAACGCGGGGTCCGACGTGCTAAGGCCGGACACGGAATCTGCTGGATATCTGCAGCTCGAAGACGCCAAAGTTTAATCCTGCTACTTGGGTCTTACGCTTTATGCTTTACCTCCAAACGTCTACTGCTAGGTGTGGGAGAAGCTGGCACCCAGGGTTGGGGCGGGCAGCGCCTTGGGTTCAGGAGGCTAGGCTGTAAAGGAGACAGAGAGGACTTGGGGGTCAGGGAGCTGTAACTTTGAGTCAATGTAAACAAGCAAGCGGCTGAGCTCCGTTTGATTACAATGATTACACACACACACATACACACACACTCTCTGAGATTCTTATGGAAGGTGTTTTCTGCTTGAACTTTCTTGTCTCCTATGACTTGAGAGATTAAAAAAAAAAAAAAAAGAGTCTGCTTGCCAGGCTGGTTTTTCTAAGTAGTTCCAGGCTGGAAGTTGTAACAGTTTGAAGGATAATTTATGGGTGTTTCGTGTATTAAAGTGTATTAGAGCAAAGCCTTTTGGGTGCTGTGGGTATTAAGGAAAACTTAGTGCACGTTCCCAGCTGGAAACCAAAATAGTGCTCTCCTGGGTGTCTCTGCCCCATCTGTCATCTGAAGCCAATGGAAATCCTGGAGAAAAGGCACTTGATTAATTGTCCTGCCTCCATCCTCTGAACAGTGCCAGTCCCCTCCACCCCGTACGTACATGACCAGTTTCATTCTGCAAATTCAGCAATGGCAGTGAAGGACCCACCAGGAGCTTCTCTCCAGGTCTTCCAACTCTTGAAATTGTCATCTAAGTGTACTGGGTGGGGGTGGTGGGGAACTGTTTCTCCCTTTCAAAGCAATACAGAAGGGTAGCAGCTGTTGGTCCCTGCCATCCCTTTTTGCCCTGTGTTTACATTTTTCTAGAATGTCTGAAACTTTCCTTCTCTGCAGAGTCACAAAAGAAAGGCTACATTAGACCTGATGGGTTCCTTCTGTTGAATAAGTCAGGTGTCAGCTTGCATGACCTAAATGCTAATTCACAGTGGGCATTATACCCAGAGGTTCAGAGGGGACTTGCAGATGAGGGTGAGAGTAGTCTGGGAGCTGACACTGGCCCAGCCAACAATGACTAGCAGAAAAAATGAATGTCCCTCTTTTTGGTAGTTGGAAGGAGATGGAATTAGTGTCACATTCTGTCATACCCTTACACTGCTCTTTTCTCAACCTTTTTATACATTGTTAAGCCTGAAAGAGAAAATCTATCAGGGAGCACTGCAAATGGGAGACCAAGGTCTCTGGGGGACACTTGATTTGACAGAACTGTAAGAGGACCTCTGAAGATTTTAGAGCTAGCAGCTGGAGCCACTGCTGTCCTGGGGCAGCCATCTTACCCTAGAGTAGACCAGGCTTCCAGAGAGTTGTCGAATTGGGCCTACTCAGGACAATCATCCAGTGCCGATGGCTCTTTCCCTTCTTTTAATGCTTAGCAAGGAAGGAGGCCCTATTGCCTACCCCATTACTCCCCTGCCCCAAGGGCCAGTAGGCCCAAGGTGAGGTTCCACAGTACCATTCTTTTGCAGGAAGAAATCTGAAGGGGGCCCAACTGCCGACATCAGCAGGGAGAGTCGGGCACGGCAGGGCAGGGCTAGAGCCTGGGGGAAGTTTCTCATCATTACTAAGATTAAACTGATGAGCAAAATGCCACTTTACTTTTCAACGAGTGCTGAGCGGAACTGCACTGGTGGAGCGCACCTCATCAGAGCTTAAAGAAACTACCCAGAGATAGGGCCACTGCTCTTCTCCACTGGGCAAGGCCCTACAGAGAGCAACACCGGAGTGAGGCCCAGGGGCCCAGCCATTTACCTTCTGCCAGTGGGAACTCATAGGGACTTCACGGTCCATCACAGGCCTTGGAGACCTTTGCAGGCAGCAAATACTCCCTACTCTCAAGAAGCAGCAGAAGGTCTGCTAAGGGTGTGCATCAAATTCCTGGATGTCTGTGAGCATACACCCATGTTCCCAGAAAGTGTGTGTTTCTTTGACTGACATCTCTAATCTTGCAGACTGCCAGGTGTCAGACTTGGCCAGGCCCAAGAAATCAGTGGAAGGGGGTATCAACTATTAGTTTCGGAGAACACTGTATGGTGGCATCAGGCAAATAAATGAGAATGAAAGACCCTTCCACAACCCATTCCCTGGGGACCTTGCTTCCTGATAGGAGGGTGAGGGTGACAGTTAAGATCCTGACTCCAAATGGCAGTTAGACTAGGATAACTCCCCCACCCACAGGCCAAAGTGCAAATAGAGAAATTGAGGCTGTGGGTCATTGGCCTTTCACTTGGGTGTGCCCCGGCGCGGAAATATCCCTGTTTGAACTAAGGAGAATAGACCTTCAGCCACAAAGTTTAACCAAGACCAGAAAAATGAGAACATACCATAGAGGAGAGGGTTTTTCTGTGGTTCAGTATGTTTTCATTGCTCTTCTGTGGGCTGCATTACATGCTTTTGAGGAGTTTCTATAGACTGTTAGTCTTAGACTAGAGCTTAACAGGAATCAGATTACAAAGTTGAGATGATCTCTTGATATTTTCCTCCTGTATTTTGGGCAAACTTCCCATGGTGGTTTATAGAAACGGGTGGAAAGTCATTGGGGCAACTTGAGCAAGTCACTAAATTACTCAGGAAATCTATGAGACCAGTGGATTGATTTAATATTGTTTCTCGATGGGACTGTTGACATCTCACGGCGATTCTTGGTTAAGTGCGATCAATCTACACAGCACAGAAAGTGTAGTACCCATCCCCATCTCACCTACTAAATGTCAGATGTCATCGTGATAGACAAGCATGCCCCCATAAAAGGCTAACTGCTTGTTAATTAAAGATGCTGCTGCTCCCAGTTGAGAATTCCCTTGAAAATGATCAAAAAAGGCCTTTCTTCTTGGTCTGGTACTAGGTCCCTGAATTGTGGTTTCCAAAGTCCAGATCCTGTCAAGTGTCACTCTTTGCCTTCTGTGAGTAGAATTTGACTACAAATAACCCACAGGAAAAGAAATCCAAAGAGTCTGTGTGTATGGAGGGGGACTGGGGTATCAGAGCATGGCAGCTTCCTTCTCTGCCATATGCTATTAAAAACACAGGCAGACTGCCTGCCCCGGGAGTCCCCAGCACCAGGAGGAAATCCTCTCCTTTGCTAAATGGATCATATTCCCCTGAAGCAGAACCCCACCACGACCCTCAGCCCTGACAGCATTTAATACAATGTGAATACATATTGATACCAAATAATACAACTCTACCGAAGCTGCGAAAATAAATGAGAATCAATACATGACAGTTGATGGAAAAAAATGCTACACTAGTGGAGTGGTGCTTGCAACCAGCACTGGGTTTATTTTCAAATAGAACAGCTCATGTTATCCTCACCTCTTCACCAAGAATCTCACTAGGGGACCAAAAAAAAAAAGAAAAAAAAAGAAAAAAAGAAAAAGAAAAAACCAAAACCACTTGTTTACTTATAGTGTAAAGGTATGAAGGGAATAATATCTATGGGAGGTATTATAGGAACATGTCCTGGCTGCTCACTCCCAAATCATTAGAAGTAGGAGATGAAAATCAATGCAGGGTCAAGGCTATCAGAGCTTGCAGCTAGTTCCTAGTGGTAATCTTGTCCCTCTGCCAAAAAGAAGAAGAAGGAGGAGGAGGAGGAGGAGGAAGAGGAGGAGGAGAAGGAGGAGGAGAGAAAATGGATGCAGGAGATATAAGGAGGTTCCCAAATGAGGCTGGTCTAATGACAAAAATCTGTGAGGTGGGACTAGCTACGATGCTTTTTGAATTGCCCAAGAGTTTGACCAACTTCTTTCACGTGTGGGAAGTCTTTTTTATTACCAGTAGTATTAGTCAGAGTCAGACAGCCAGAAAACTTCCCTGAAAATTCACCGCTAGGCAAAGCAGCCGGAGAGGTTTTGGCACTGCCTATGTGGCTTTTGCAGGTGGAGCACCCTGCAAGGGGAGGGAACTGGCTATGAGGTCAATGGGAACAAACAGCCTAAATATCGCACAGAAGCCATCCCATGCTGGGCAGTTATGATCCACTACTTTTGGAATCATTTCCCAGTAACCACAGGTATTTGCTATCTGGTACAGACCAACTGATCTTCCTGTTTCCCTTGGCTGTTCCTTCAGTAGCAAGGGCTGGTGGTATTTATCTCCTTCCCCCTGCATGCTGTTCTTCCATGAGCCCAAGGAGGACTGTCCATTCTGAGGGAAACTTCCCCAAGAGCCCAGCTCTTGCTCAGGGAGGGGGGAAGCATTCTGTTCTCAGTCCCTGGTCCCTGCTCGGATCACAACCCTCATTTCTCACAAGGTGACTTGCATTTCTTTCTTGCTCAGTCTGGTGAAATGGCAACCTGTTTTTGGATCTGAGCAGACCTGGCTCAGAGGTCAGCAGACTGAGGTATATACTACCTTGTCATTGTAAATAACCACGTGTCGAACCTCCACAGTGTGTGGGAGATGCCAAGGGGGGCAGGCTCCCTGTGGGTGGAGGTGATGTGTCAACCAAAAAAATAAAAATAGGAGGAAAAAAAAAGTAAGATTTAAAAAAGGGAGAGGTCATACTGGGTTCTAACTGCCTGAAAGATGCTAGACTAGATAAGTAGGGAGAAAGGAGACAGCATTGCCAGCAGAGCAGAGCAGACACCCAGGTGGGCGGCTCCTGGACCCAATTCCTTATCTCACAACAAGGCTACCTAGTGCCTACGCTGGCAATCTGACTGTATGCCACAGGTGAGCTGGTGTGGGCAGAATGCTGCGAGGGCTTGGCCAAGAAAGCACCAAACAAACAGGAGCTTCCTTACCTGGTGCTTTTCCTTGGTGGGGATGATCCAAGGGCAGTTTCCTTCATGGTCCCTTCACGAAAGGGACCATGACAACATCTTTATATATCTCAGTGTATATCAAACTTTGCTGCATTCAAACAAGAAATCTTTTCTGTGGATACTGAAGTCTTCTCTAGGAACTTACTCACCTCTATTTTGACCTTCTGTGATTAACATTCTCACTTGGATGGAATTTCAGCCCAACGTTTCATCTCCCAAATTATTTGCCTCCTAACATCCCAGCAAAAGGAGACTTGGGGGTGTCTCGCCTGTGATTTTTTATTTGGGGGGGGCAAACGTCTCCTCAGACTTTTCTGTCAGCAATGTTAATCTGTGCTCGAGAATGGCAGCTTTCAGAGTGATTTGGTTCTCTTCCCTACATAACAACCCCTCTGTGTCTTTAGAATTGTTGAGTATCTTGTTGACTAGAAAAGGAAAGAGGGAGGAATTGAAATACTACGGTGGCAGGGCACATACTCCCCCAGACCCAGCCATGGGTGAGCAGCAGCTGTTGAACTGTAAAGAACCCGTGATCCCTGCCTTGCAGGGGAGGTTGGTTCACCATATAGCAGGCTACCAGGTTGATTTCCTTCTCTCAATTAGCATTTTTATTAACGCACTAGGGAGTTGGGCCTTGCTGGGGGACTCACAATACAATTCTGGATCCTTTTCCAAGAAGTTTGCTCAAGAACCAAACTTGCTTCAGAGGCTCATCCGATCATAGGCACAAGTAAGGCCATACCTCGCCTGGTAGGGACAGTGGAAGCTAGAAGTGATATGACCCATTGAAAGGGGACAGGCCAACTGCTGCTTTGCAGTGTTGTAGGTCTAGTGTGGCTGAGTTGACAACTGTTCAAAGTAAGTCAAAGTTTTGGGTTTGAATATGTCATTTCTTTACTTTCAAAACATCAATTACCATTCAAACAAAACCTATGTGGGGGATTTTTTTTTATCTTCTTATTTAAATTAATACCCTTGGAGAAAATTGCCAAGAAATAGCTGAAGAAGTGCTAACTTTGTATGGCCCCAAGAACTCTAAGAAGTGAGAGACAGGAATGACCAGGAGACCTCTAGGAAAGCTTCGTGTGTGTGTGTGTGTGTGTGTGTGTGTGTGTGTGTGTGTGTATGTGTGTGTGTGTGTGTGTGTGTGTGTGTTGGGGTCGGGGGGGTAATCTTGCAGGTGGGTAGGATATTCTAGAAGTCTTGGCACCAAATCAGTTGGAACTGCCTTTGAATTCAAGTTGTGCCTTTTATTAACTGTATGACCACATACTCAATCCCAGTAAACCTCAGTTTCTTCATCTAGGAAAGTGAATCAGAATGCTGACTTCAGAAGGCAACTGTGAAGGGGAGGGGAGAAAATGCCAGAAAACCCTTGCTACAATCTGGAATATGTCAAATGCCCAGGAAGCCTTAGCTCGGTGCGCAGTGCTCGTCAGCTGAGAGGGGTGGTGGCCATCCCCGAGGGCAGCAACCTCTGGCCCTTTATGCACACTGCTGTTTTTGAACCTTGCCTACAGCTGTCTCTCAAGGACTTGGGCCTCTTTTGCTTTTTCTGCTGCAGGAAAAGCACAGAAGCCTGGGTTATTTCCTTTCCTGCTTCTCCCCAAGGCCTGTGGCCACTTGCCCGCTTGTCCTCAGAATCCCACCCTTGAAAACCTGACCCGGACCACAGGAGAAAAACACAACCAGTAAGAAGGAGAAGTGCTCTGGGAGGCTGTATAGACATGCACGGCAAATATTCAAAGAATTCTTAGGAATAAAAAAAAAAATATATTTGTAAATCTGGATTTTTTCATGAGGACATCACAGGAACATGTTTTCTCAATTATCGTGCACATTGCTTGGAGTGAAGTCACCGAGTCCACGGCTCGTCGGGGCTGACTTACTCTGAGCCTTCTGGTCTGGACTTTATGACCTGAATCAGATTCAGCCAACCCTGCCACTGCCCCTAGTTGTCAAACGAAAATTGTCCCCAAGCCCTAAACCAGGGTGGAGACATACACACTCCCCTGAAAAGCAATCTAATTTCAGGTCCTGGTTGTACTCACCAAAAATTGAGAAAGACACTTCCACTCTTGATGGTGGATTGATAGAGTCCCCAAATCCTTTGCATTTCTCTTTTCCTTTAGAGTTGATTGTTAGATGGTGGCTGTGCACTGCCCACCAGGGCAGATGAATTTGCTAGGTTCCGAAAGCAGAGAAAATAGTTTCTTTTGCAAAAGCACGCATCAACTGCCTAAAATATTACCAGTCCGTGCCTGACATCAGCGATTATGTTCTCTGGATGGATTCCTGGATTGACTCTTTTCCAAGCAAATGGCTTTGTCAGATATTTGCAATATTTCTGAAATATTTTATTAGTGATGTCCCCTCACCAGAGGGATGATCCACGGTACACAGTGAGAAAGTGCACCTCAGAAGCAAGATGCTGCCTAGGATCTGCAGTAACTTTTGTTCTGGAAGCATCTGTGACCTCCTCTGTGCTTGAGATGAATTACTCCCCCATAGATACAGCTATTGTGTGGACTAAGTGGCAAAGATGTTTGAAGTGCTGGGTACTAGGCCTGCCACCAAGGAGGCCCTAGCCAGGGAGGCTGCTCTGGTCATCTGTCTTTAATTCCTCTTCCTCTTCCTCCTCTTCTTCTTCCTCCACCTTCCTCTTTTTCTCCTCCTCCTCCTCCTCTCCCTTTTCTCCCTCCTTCCCCTCCACCTCTTCCTTCCCCCATTTGCTTTCTCAGTGACTGTTCAACTTCATTACAACTCGGACTTCCCTCCGTGTTTTTATCCCTGAGTTTTGCTTTTCTTTGACAAACTCGGCAAAGAAGAAACAAGGATCTGATTTTGTCTTCGGCCCCACTTTCTCCACCTTCTTTCTCCCATATCTTGTTTGCAGGGCCCTCTCTCTGCCATCCTCCTCCCTACACACGACCATGACAGTGATTGTCCACAGGGCACAAAGCATCCTTCTCTCTGCTACTAGATTCCGTCACAGGGTTATTGTGGCCTTTCCTGGCCTTGTCACGGAATCTGGATAAATGCGTTGGTCCTAGTGTGGACGCAGTGGCTCCTGTTCCCAGAAGATCATGTCCTTTCCCCTCAGTATATTTTCCTAAGGACTACAGAGCCAAGATATTATTAAAATGTTGATATCATCAAAATTCTAAAGAAGTTCCTGCCCAGTGCAGAGAACCAACAATTTCTGGGGAGTGAGGCTTTGGGCTACCCCACTGTGGAGCGTTTACATTTCTTTCCTGAGTAGCTTCAGGGCTCTTAATGTGACACTAGAACTGACACCTTTAGATAAGCCAAGCCCCCCATCCTAACTCCAGCCAAGGGGCAGTCTGTCACTGACCTCAGCTGTTCTGTTTCTGGTGGAGGGCACATGAAAGGGTGACCCACACCAAGATTCTACAAAAGGGCCACAAAGGTGACATGGCCCAATTTCCTTGAGAGCCTGGCTAATGTAGCCCCGAAGACAGATCAGGGATGACAGACTGCCTGGCTCTTTGTTCCCAGGGAAGCTTTTCACACCCCCTCCTTCTGCAGCTCTCTGGCTCCCCTGGGGCTCATTCCAACTCTCTTCTAGTAAAATGCCCTCCCTCTGGGCTCCATTTTCACTAAGACTCAAAGAGGATTATTTGTGACATCTCCCTTAAATGCTGAATTCCTGTCCAGACCAAACATTGCTCTTTCCAGGCAGTCCCCAATTCTCTGTTTGAAGTTGCAGGACAAAGGGACAGAAGGAAAGAAAATGGACCCAGCTTGGAAGGTACTTTCCCCCTCCACAAGACTATCCTTTCTCCCCTCACCACCCACACGCTACTCACGGCAGAGCTCACGTCCCAGACCAAGTGCTCTTTTAAAATGACATTTGTAGCCAAGAGAGATGCGTGCATCGTACAAACCCCGCCTGAGCAGGTGAATACTGTTTTTTTATTAGTTGTTTTTTAGATATACATGACAGTAAGTGCATTTTGACATATTACACGTACATGGGTCGCGATCTATTACAATTTTGATCACATTCCTGTGGCTGAACATGATGTGGAGCTGCACTGGTCGTGCATTCATACATGAACATAGGAAAGTTATGTCTGATTCATTCTAGTGTCTTTCTTATTTCCATCCTGCCTCCCTTCCCTCCATTCTCTTTTGTCTAATCCAGTGGACTTCTATTCTTCCCTCCAACCCCCATGTTGTGTGTTAGCATCTCCACATCAGAAAGAGTATTGGGCCTTTGGTTTGGGGGGAATGGTACAGTGTAACTTCTTTTAGGGAAGAATTGCATCATATCTCAAAAAGACAAGAATAAGTTAGTCAGAGGAATAGGTGGGAACTATGGAGCCAAGCCTTGGGGAGGCCGAGTGGACTACTCACCAGTCAGTAAAGAGATGTTCACATTCATTGCCCCTAAACCTGTGTTTTAGTAAAAAGCAAATGCTGACTTGTTTTGTTTTTTTTCTGTGCCCAAAAGGGGAGGAAAAGTGCATTTCCACCCTTTCTTCAACTTGCAATGACAAATGGAATCAGTTACCCCTAGAAGCAACACACCACCCAGAATGTTCCTTCAGCATGAAACCAATGACCTCTCTTTTCATCTGGGTTACAGAGTTGTTTCTGGGCTTCCACAGGCAAAGTGTGAACGCTGGGCGATGTTTTCATTTTCCTTGTTGAAGAGGTCAGACACCAAAGTCTGACTCCAGATTTCATGCCCATGTGTCAGCATCTCTTTATCTCGGAAATGAAAGAAAATATTTTAGGGGTGGGGTTTTTAAGTGCTGTTGTTTTTGAATTTTTCCAAAAAAAAAAAAGAAAAAAAGAAAGAACAAGACGCTTCAGAAAGCAGGGGGCTTAATAAAGCAACAAATACATCTCAAAATATAAATACATCTCGTATAATATGTCAAAATGCACATACCTTCCACTCACTTCAACTTCTTCAATAATTTGGACCTATTACAGAATTTTGACTGGCAACACGGTTGCTTGGAAAATTTCCACAAACCTGTCTGAAGCTATTTCTTTTATGCACTAGGAAAGGTGTTCCACAAGAAAGAAAAAAATAGTAAGTCAGATATAGATTATTCCAATTCAACAGCACTTAGATTTAGGGGATGAGAGTGTTTCTCAGAATGACTGGATTGCTATCTGTATGACTTGGGAAAAATTACAGAAACTCTGAGCCTCTGCATCCTGATCCGCAGAGTGAAAATAAAAATATTTACCTGCACACCTAACTGGGACTTGCACTGAGGATGGCTGATGGCTGGGAAGACACCTGGGGTGTAAATAGAGGAGGCTGGATGTGAAGACCTGGACAAGGAGTGGGAGACTCCAGGTGTTCGTCCTGGCTCTGCCCACGGTTGGGAGAGGGACCTCAACAGTCACTTGCCCCAGATGAGTGGCTGCCCATCCCAAATGCTGGAGCAGATGTTGAAGCACTCACAAAAGCCAGGGTAGAAACCAGGTGTTCTGCTGTAGTCGGGACGGAGGCCTGTGCCAGGCGCTGGGCAGGCCCCGGTGAGGCAGCAAGCAGCCAAGGGCACTGTGGAGGCAGCAGGCATGTGCAATGAGACTCATCGGGTTTCTAGGCCCAGAGGCAGCACATGGCAGAGGCAGGCTATAAAATAGGACTCCTAGCATGTACTCCTCAGTGCTAAGCTTAAAAGAGGTGACTTTTGCTATGTTGTTCAGTTGTCCAAAACGTGGGTATGGTATTCATCTAAGGCAGATGTGACTACAATGACAGGATACCTCGGTGACACACAGTGCTCCCAATGTCCCTGCACCCTCATGGGTCCACAACATCCTCTGTATCTTCTATATCATTCTCTTCTTGAATGACCTCATCTTCCCTTGGACATGAAATATGACTTAAGGTTCTGGGTGTGTTTCCATTCTCGACTTCTCCCGGGGGCCCCCTGGCTCTTACGTTGTCCTGGCATGTCTGCTCAGAGATCTGGAGTGGACTCCTCAAATTTAGAATTTTTGACCTTCAAACTACTCTTTCCCTAGTATTATTTGAGTCTTCCCCCATTTGATGTAATGATATAATTATGCTCACAGAATAGTCTAGGAGTCATCTTTGATTCTGCCTTCCTGCTCATCTTTCATATTTCGTTCACCAGTGAGTCTTTTGCCTTCACCCTCAAAATACATCCGGAACCCAGTGGCTTCTCACCATCTCCTACTGCCTCTTTTGTGCAAGCTGCGGTCACCTCCTGACCTGAATCTCCCCCAGACCTGCCTGCTTCCCCTCTTTTTCGTTGTTGTTAATTACATATTTCATTCTCTTTCCCATTCACTGCCTCCACTCCTGTTCCCCAGCCTTTAACCCAAGGGCAGCCAGAGAGTCCTTTTAAAGATGTCAGTCATGTGGTAGTATTTCCCAGCAGGCGACCTCCAATGCCTTTCCGCTGTACTAGAATAAAATCATATTCTTGACATGGCTTTCCTTCGGTAGGTCTTCACTAGGATCACTTTTCTCCCATGGGAACTTTGGCAATATCTAGAAACATGTTTGGTTTTCACAAGTTAAAGGGTGCTACTGGCATTTCATGTGTAGAGGCCAGGGATGCAGTAAACATCTTACAATGCACAGAACAGTCCACCACAACAAAGAAATGTCTGGCTCCAAATGTCAATAGTGCCGAGAGGGAGGAGCCTGCCTTCAACCATCTGGACCCTGACTCTCTCCAGCATCTTCTATCACTCCTTGGCCTATCATGCAGCCACCAGGCTCGCCTCGCTCTGCCTTCAACACACTACCCTCCCAGCTATCCAAGGGCCTTTTCACCTGCTGCTCCTCCATCCAGGACACTCCTACCAGACCTGCTCATGGTTAGCTCTTGCTCATCATCTGAGGTCTCTCAGGTGTCACCTCTTGATCACCTTAATATAAGATATTTATTTCCACCCTCACAGACTCTGACACTGAACTTCCTCACCCTGCTCATTTATTTCATAGTACTTAATTCTATGACTTGTTTGCTTATTTTATTGTATCTTCTATTTTATTGTATTCTTCTGGAATGAAGGCAGGGGACCTGTTGTGTTCACCAAGTAGTTCACATAGTAGGAGCTCAGAAAATATCTGTCAGGTGAGTAACTCAACATGTACTTGATAGGTACGGCACAGACATGGCTTACTACAAAGGGGCCGGAAAGGAGGGGCTGCAGGATTCAGCGTTTGGGGGAAGGCATTCTTGGAGGAAGCATGGCATAGGATACAGAGTGAGTTTCTGGAGTTGCTGGTCCCTCCAGACCCGCTGGCCCTAAAGTAGAGCAGAACTTTGGGGACTGGCTGCCGCAGTCTGGCTGGGCACAAATCACGAGCCACTGAAGCAGGAATAAACTTTATTTCTGAACTCCACCAGCACACTCCACACACGCTCCCCGGGAACTCTCCCGAACGCCACCCACACGGCTCCTCCAGGAACCACCAACCAGAAATCCCTCCTCCGGCACTTCCCCAGCCAATGAGAACTCCTCAGGAATCCCCGCAAGAGCTCAACCAGAACTCTGCGAGAACTCAAAAGTCATCCTGTTAATGGCTTGCTGGCGTCACCTCTCAACCACTGCTTCTGGCAAAAATGCCATGCGTCATCCCGACTAGGCTGTGGCCCTCAACATCTGGCTTCCTCTCAAGCACATGGGCACCTGGGGTGGCCCTCTTAAAGGTTAGAGTCAGCTGTGGATTGGAATATTTAGTAGGGTGGAGAGCCCAGCTAGAGGCCTAGGGATCCAAGATACAATTGGAGAAGAGTCAGGAGAGTGAACACAAGAAGGACCAGGAAGGAGCAAACTCAACTTAGGGTGGCCCAGGCCAGGAGTGGAGCCCGGTAAAAAAGAGCCCATATCTTCAGGGGACATCTCTAGGTTAGCTCACCTGGGCAGCAGATGGGGATGGGGGTGCTTCTACCATTGGTTTTCCTGAAGCCCAGTAAAGGGGCTATTTGGACCTGGGATACTGGGAAGGCAAACAAGGAATAAAAAAATCAAAACCAGGCAGACAATGTGTCCTTTGCGGGCATATTGGCCTATATAGAGTTGGTAGCACATGAGATCATGGTATGAAAAATGCAGTTCTGGAATAGTCTTGATTCTAAAACACTCTGACCCGTCATCCCCCGTGAATCCTGCATTTCATTGAAAATCAGTCATTTCAGTTAAATCGTGTATAATGGTTGTTAGCACCTGCCAGGTGATGGGTGGGGTTTTCCGTCCCCTCCTTCCAGGTCAGCCCTCTGTGCCATTCCTAATAATGATATTGACGTCCAAGTTGTGAGGGAGATGAAATGGGAGAATGGGGATTAGAATCACATCTCCAAGATTCTGACTCCAGGTGATACAGATTCTGGGGTTTGTAGATCTTGGAGATTCTCCTGATAGAGACATGCCCAACCTCAGGTACAGAGCTGTGGCCTTTCCAACATCTTTTCCAAGGCATAGGGTATGGTCAGGGTCTGTGTCTTTGGGGCCACCTCAGGACGACTACTCATGACTGTGGATTGTCTTGCTGCCTGGATACTTCTGAGGAGATGACTACATGAGATCAGCTGGCCAACACCTCATTTTATTAGTCTGTTAATGTAGGTTTAAAGTAACACACCTCAGAGGTAGCCAGCTTACTCCAACCTCCCAAAAACATTATTATGAAAATTTACAAGGTCTAAAGAGTGATATAATGGTGATGAAATTCAGATGAGTTGGATTACCCTTATGTCTAATTTAGCCCTGACTCAGTCTATAAAAATACGGATTTTCCTGCAGACATAGTCTCATAGCTGCTGGGCACTGTGTGCCTTGCAGGGCTGGGGCAATGAGGTTGTCTGTCACTCTGCCTCAAAAATTCTAGAACACCTAGGCTGACCGTCCGTCCCTAAGTCTCCAGAACTGCTCACATTTCTTGCTGACTTTTCATTCACAGAACCCATCTGCCAACTTGTTCTCTGTCCCCCTTCAACCACTAAGTCCCCTTGTTGATGTAGACAGGTTTGATGTTCTCCCACTTCTCCATGAAAACATGATATCTGAACCTTCATTCATACCAAGAAACACATGGGTGATAAAGGCTCAGACTGATTGATGCTTGTCCCTGGGGCAAGTGCTTTTGAGCAGCCATCAAATGATCTCTGTTAAAAGGTGATAAACCACTCACAGACAAGGCGGCAAGCCAATGACTGGCCTTGGTCCTTCCTTCCTGCTAACTGCGACTTTAAATAAATGACATAAACTCCCTCTGAGTCTCAATTTCCTCAATTGTGGAACAGGAAGAATAATAATATCTCCCTCATGAAATAGTGATTAAAGGAGAGAAGACATGCAATACTCAGCTCAGTACTTGGTGCATAAAAGCTGTCCAACCCATGGCAGCCATTCTCCCTATGTGAGTAAAATCTTGGAAAGTAAAATCCAGACAGTAGTCAGTGAATCATGGGAATACTTTGGAGCTGGAGGTCTTTGTAAAGTGAGAGGGCAAGGGGGTGGAGTTTAAAATATGAGGAGACCCCCATGCAAGGATTGCAGGTCGATGCCAAGGTATCAAAGTGTGATTTCCTGTTCACTTGTGGGGTAAACCTCAGTGAAGACACCTGTAAATGGGGGTGGTAAAGTTGCTGTGATGACTCAATATAACAATGCTCAGAAAATGGTTAACATGGCATGAGGCACATAAGCCTCAAAACACAGAACTTTCTTGTGGTTCTTGCTACTGTTATCAAGATGGTCTTCCCCGGCTAGTTCCGCTGCCATCTCTTTGCTCTGGTCAAGCTACTACATAGGCCTAACCCGGGTTCCTAAGGCACTGTTCCAGAATTTAGGCAGGAACAGTGCAGCCCCCACCCCAACAATCTCTCATACAGGGCAGTTCCACAGACTTCTGGGGACCACTCCTCACAGGTTCCACGAGGCTTTGTCACATGTAAAGGCAATGCCATGCTAGGCACAGACAGGATCAGCCCCTTTCCTTTCTTATTACAGGCCTGGAGTTGATCCCTCCGGGCTCTCAGACCTCATTCTGGGATGTGAAAAAAGCAAGGGAGCCATGCCCCTGACAGGAATTTAATTCAGTCATCAGCAAAGGGCAAGTGTCACAGGGCTTAACTTCTGCCCTTAGCCCTGCCAGAAAGTGCAAGACCCGGATAGAAAAAAATAATAATAATAATAATAATCCAGAGACAACTGTCCTCTAGATTTCTTGGACAGAAATAATTTGTATAGTGTTTCATTTATCATCAAAGCTACAAAACTTGGACTGTGGCTATAGCTCAGTAGCAGAGCACTTGCCTGGCATGCGTGAGGCACTGGGTTCAATCTTTAGCACCACGTTAAAAATAAACAAATAAAAAAGGTATTCTGTCCATCTACAACTAGGAAAAAAATTTTTTAAAAAAAAATCTACTAAAAGGGCTGGGGTTGTGGCTCAGTGGCAGAGAACTTGCCTCGCACGTGTGAGGCACTGGGTTCAATCTTTAGCACCACATAAAAATGAATAAACAAAATAAAGATATTGCATCCATCTTTAACAAAAAAAAATATTTTTTAAAAAAGCTACCAAAACTTAAAGATGTTGTAAGAACATCTCTTTTCTGCCTATTTTCCTAAGCAAACATATAAAAATGGAGAAACTTTTTGGTCCCGCCAATATTGGTAATTGGGATTAATTCTTAAATTCCTATTGCAAGGAAGTTGCCTATCTTTCTTTTTTTTTTTTATACCAGTGATTGAACCTAGTGAACACTTTACCATTGAGCCGCATCCCCAGCCCTCCTTTGTACCCTTTATTTTGAGGCAGGGTCTCACTAATTTGCTGAGGGCCTTGATAAATTGCTGAGGCTAACCTTGAACTCGTGAGCCTCCTGGCTCAGCCTCCTGAGTCACTGGGATTTCAGGCATGTGCCACTGCACCTGGCCAATATTGCCTATCTTAAAGCTTATTTTTCACTAGTGAATAATTAGTGTCCTCACTGTGTGCACGCATTCTGGGATTTAGGAACTATAAGGACATTTAAGGATTATACCTGTCCATGGGGGGTAAAAGGTTGTCATCTGACTGACACTTCTTATATTAACTTTAATTCCAAGCAACTTTAGGCATTGGGGGAAAAAATATCACTGGGGTCAATCTAGTATCACAGGGCTGGCTGTCAGACACATTCTTCTATGACCCTGTAGCCTTGGTCATAAAAAGGAAATGAAAACATTTTATCCTAAGTCTTCTTGTCTTCTGTAGCTTGCTTCTGCCATCTGCCCCTGTCTGTGCCTGTGAGACACACACACACACACATACACACACACACACACGCACACACACGCACACACACAGAGGCAACTGCTGTTCCTGTCTGATTCAAAGATCCATGGAATGGTAGAGTTGAAAAAAAAATCATGAGAAATCATGCAATCCTTCTTAAAATAAATGGTGGGGCTGGTGGAAAGGTAGGAAAGGAAACCAAAAATCTAGTGGATGGAGTGCCTGTCACAATGTGAGCAGGAGAGCCCTGCTCAGGACTCCGTTCCTGTCTTCCTTTCAACTTTCATTAACTCTTTATCAAGCACCGTCTTTGTGCCAGGAGCTGTGCTGGGAACCCGAGACACCTTGGTGGACAAAACCCATATGTAGTTGCTGTGCTTCTCATGGGGTTTACAGGCCAGTTCGGAGGGCAATCTGTGATTGATTGGTAATCCAGGCGGGGGCGGGGGGCGGGGAGTGGTTCTAAGTGCTGGGAAGGAGAATCCACAGGCTGGTTGATGGTGTGACCCGGGAGCAGGCAGCAGGCTTCCTAGAGGAAGGCATGATTCATTGGAGATCTGAAAGGTAGGCAGGAGAAAGAGGACAGATGCTCCAAAGACAGGGGGACGTCCTCCTTCCTGGTCCAGGCAATGTTTAACTGTGGTGTGCTGGAGCCATCTCACAGGGACCCACACCTGCTCCACTGTGAACTTCTCTCTTCCTAGCCCTGCACTCTGTGAGGTCATGTGGTAACTTGAACTTGGCCATCGTGGGCATATTCGTACCACAGAAAGCAACGGATGCCACAAAATCAGGCTTCCCCCAACTCCAACTTTGGAGAGTCATTTTTACCAGCTCCACAGGCTTCGTATATTCCACCTGCTTCCTGGCAGTAGGCAGCACAGACAGTGCCTTTTAAGCCAAATGCCTGGTCTCCCTCCTGCAGAAACTACCAAACACCCCCAACATGTGACTTGGGCCTTGGGCTGTTTATTACAGACCCTGGGCCATCTGGCTCCTCCTGGGATCCAGGACATCCCAACAAGTTAATACCAACCCGCTAAGAAAGAGCCTGTTCTTGTGGTCTTCGTCACCCCCCTGCCATCTAATGATATTTATCAACCACCCACGCCTGCCCAGCACTGTATGAGAGACACTTGGCCAGGCAGATCTTGAGCACAACTTTGACCCCTCAGGAATTCGGGGCCTGGCTCAGGCCGCTAGACTGGCATTGTTCCTCCCTAATATAACACAGGCTGCTGGGAGCACAGAACCAGGGCCAGAGCCCAGCCAAGGGCACAGGGGTAGGAGATGGCACCGAGTTTTACACAGTGTGTCTCTAGACACACGAGGCTCCGGGAGGGAAAAGGTTGGAGTTCACAGTACACGGGTGGTGTGGTCAAGTTGTGAAGCAGTGAATTCCACCACCCTCACACCCCACTACCCACCTAGTTCTCTGAAGAGATTTGCTGAAAGAAAAAGCAAGTTCTGAGTTCTTGTGAAGACGGTCAATTAGCAAGCGTGGAGAACATTCCAGGGGTGGAGGGTTCATGGTGGCAACACCCGTGTTTCCAGGGGATATGTGTGTGTGCTGTGTGTATGTGTGGGTGCCTGTGTGTACATGTGCGCAAGGGTACATGTGCCCACCTATGTGTCTACGTGTGTGTATGTAAATGTATGTGTGCATGGCTTTGGTGTCCGTGTGTGGTTCACAGAATATGGAGGGAAACAAACAATGGCTGTAAGATGGAGAGGGGGTGTGCTGAGGCAGACAGGACTGGGAACTGGAGCATCTAGAAGGAAAGGGCAGCCAGGGGTCTGGATGGGAAAGGAAGCAGGGCATGCAGGATGGACAGGGTTCTCTTCCTTATGAACATCTGGCTTTGCTCTCAGCCTGTGCTGGAGAAGGCACCCCCTGCACTACAAAGATGCAGCCATTTGCTCTCTTGACCTAGAATCGCCACCACTCGGGGTGGCGGTGAGTCTCCAGGAGGCCTCTCCTCCCTGGCCCAGCACTAGCTCTGAACGCAGTGGGAGAGCAGCCCTCCCAGCTGCAGACACCGAGTCTCTGACCCTCTCCTCAGATCGTGAAGCTGCACGCCTGAAATGGAGCGTAGGCAGGAGTGAGCAGAGGGAGCACTGCTGGGTGAGCAGGGCCTGCAGGGAGGTGTGTCGCGCCTCCCCAAACCACTAAGGGTGGTTTGGGGAGGTGCGACACAAAAGGGGTGGTAATTTGAAGGTCCGGAGTATTTAGAGTGCAGAGGAGACGATGAAGGAGAGATCCCAGGATATACTGGGAAAGGAGTTGACTCAGAGTGGACAGACACAGGCAGGTGGACATGAAGAGAAGGGCCCAGGTGCCCTGAAGAGAAGCCCCACCCCCTCCCTGGATCCCTTTCTCTCTTGTAACCATTAAGAATGGCCTATGGCCCAGCTCACATGCTGCTGCCTTTCCTGGTACTGCCTTGGGGCCCAAGAGAATCCCCTGACCCTTCTGACAAGGTCCAAGGTCCTGGCCCAGTCACTGGGAGCCGACAAGAGAGTTTGGAAGAAAAGCACTGTCCAGTCCTCTGCAGAGGGACTGGGGGCAGAGAGACAGTACACTAGTGCAGCCTGTGTCCTCTAGGGCGCCTAGAGGGGATGAGAGGGATCTCTGCCCACCAAACCTTGTGCGTGGCAAAGCTGCATCTGCCTGATGGAAAGATCTCTTCTAATTCCCACAAAGCCTCCACAGGGCCTGGCTGCAGCCCCAACCCTGGAAGCCCATGCAGTCCATGGGAGGGGGCCCCAGAGAGAATGAGACTGGAGTTTATGTTGGGGTTCAAGAGAGGGGCATCCTGTGGGGAGGGAACAGTAAAGATCCGTGATACCTACTTAACAGCGTCACCTAGGGTCAGCCCCGGGCTGTTAGTTATTCCGTGGTCTGAAGATGAAAGGATGTTTTCCTTATTAACACAGAAATAATTAACTTGTTTATGTTATTATGCTCATTGTCTAAATATTGTTTCATAAAACGTCTTATTGCTGATAATTACCCAAGCCTTACAGTAAACACGGGACTCCCGCGGAGGAGGCAGGGGTGCATTTATAGTCACCTAGAGAGCACCCAAGTGTTTACTTTGCTGCCACGTGGTCACCTGACCGTGGTGCCCTGACTGCAGCTCTGTGGTAACTCCTTATCAACCCCAGGTGAAGAGCGCTCCGATAAAGATCAGATTATTCTCTGTGGTCAGATCCCCAAATACGTGGGTGACAAACACAGTGGCATTGTTTCCTCCGCTGAGTCTTGTTTTCCATGTGTGGGAGGAATTCTAGATTGGAGAATTCTGAATCCAGACTTCGTAGATTTTTTTTTTCCCTCCTAATCGAGACAAACACAACTCATGATAAAGAACAATACCAGCCTGGCTTCTATGCTCTGAAAGCCTCCAGGTCAAAACCTGACCTCAATAGGGATTGGAAAGGATCCAACAGCAACTACTGTCTTCTGTTGTTGAGTTGGACCACAGACTCCACCAGACCAACTTTCCCTTGGCTTCGGAGCCTGGACACAGAGCAGATGTGCCCGCCTGCTTATGCGCTGGAGGATGGAACTGCTCTCCCAGCTTATTGAAATCAGATGCAACAGCACTCAGAGCTGCCCTGCAAACAGATGGTAACTCCATGCAAGCACCATCATATTGGAAATTTACAAAAGCCATGACTCCATCTCCTTACTGCCCTGCACAACAGTATTTTTACCAACTGGGCAAGAGAAAGGTCTTCTCTTCTCCAACCATATACTGGGAGGGACCAGGCTCATGTTTAGATAGCTAAAGCAGTAAAATATATTCAACCCCTATCCACAGCTTTATTTTCCATGGTTCTACCTGAGGTCGACCATGATCTGAGAATATTAAATGGAAAATCCCAGAAATTTACACTTTTGTCAGTTTTAAATTGCATTCCATCTGAGTAACTTGGTGAAATGTGGCAACATCCCCTTCCAGCCCTTCAGGACATGAATGATCCCTTTGTCCAGCGTATCCATGTTGTATACCCTACCCCACTGTTAAGCACTTAGTAGCCAAATCAGTTATCAGATCAACTGTTGAGGTATCACTGTGCTTGTGTTCAAGCACCCCTAATGTGGCATGTTACAATACTGGTTTCATTCACCTCACTTTGTCCCATCACACATGCTTTGTATCATCTCACATCAACACAAGAAGGGTGAGGACAATAAGATAATTTGAGAGTGAAGAAAAGACCACATTCACATAAATTTTATTATAGTAGATTGTTTATAATTATGCTATTTTATTATCATTTATTGTTGTTAATCTTTTACTGTGTCTAATTTATAAACTTGGTCATATGTATACATGCACAGGAAAAACACAGTATATATAGAATTCAATATTATTCATAGCTTCAGGCATTCACTAGGGGGCCTTAGAACATATCCCCAAGGGATAAGCGGGGGGGAGGTTACTGTATACAGGTTTGAATATGATAGATAATTCTGGAAGGATGTGCTCTAAATGTTAACATTAGTTATATCTGACTAGATGAGATTGAAATGAAATAAAAACCAAAATGGTGTATGTGGAATTGAGCATACCTGTTTGAGGAATTTGCACTCAATTTCCAAATGCCATTCAACTTGTCATAAACAAATCCTGAGTTTATGTGGAAATATTTCTTTAAATATGCTGTATACTTAAGAAAAGTTTATCTTAAAATGCTAGGTAGTTAATAAACTCAATTGCTCTGGATTTTAAAAGTTTAAATCGTGCTGGGTTTCTTTTGAGATTTTTCCATGTTAAAATTAGGTAATCTGGACAAAACATTAAGTTAGACTTTGTTGATTGGTTGATTTTTGAGATTTACCTAAGCGAATCAATACATAGCTCCAGTTTCTTCTCTGTGTAAAATACTCAACAACTCTACTCATTGGGCTATTATGAGCATTAAAAGAGATAATCCATATAAAGTATTTACCACAGTACCTGACAATGAGAAATTGGACAAATTTTAGCTATCATTAGTCTGGTGTTCTCTCTCTCTCCCCCCCTCTCCCTCTGTCTCTCCACACACACACACACACACACACACACACACACACACACACACACACACACATTTTCATTTATATTTTCTTTCAAAGACGACATCAATAATTGCAAAAAAAAAAAAAAAGCAGACAAATGAACAGAAAACAATTACTTTCTGAATTAACCTGAGATAGACCTGAGTACAAAACAAATAAGTATCCAGGGTCCAGCTCAGATCCTCCAGCATCTATTGACTCTTTGGACTTCTCTCAGCTACCCTCTAGGTGATGCTTGATACATCATAGCAGGAATTTAAGACTGACAGAGACTTTAGAAATAATCAGTCCTCATCTTTTGATAGGTGACTTACCCAACATCACAGGGCAGCAAAGCCAAGACTAGCCTCCAAAACCCTGACCGCTCGCCTGTCTCTTTTCACTCTGACAGATGGACTCAATTGGTTGATAATGATTGACTCCCCGTGGGTCCTTAGCCTGATTCATAACGTCACACAGTATGTAGCCCAGCCCCAGGCATGTAGTAGGTACTTGATGAGTGGTTTGATGCACAAGGTGCATGCTCATCAATATAGAGATAGAGTCTCTGCCTTCAAGAAGCTTCCAGAGATTAATCAGGGAAGGCACGGCAGGGCATGAGGGGTTCTCAGAGAGGGCAAGCTTGTTTAATTTCATCCATAGAAGAATGAAGATCAGAAATCGTATATAATAAATCTCAGTGAGCTAATTTTTTAAGCTTCTTATTCAGGCTTCTTACTTCTTCCAAATCCCTAAGCTGGATAGTTCTCCAACTTATGTTTATAGCCCTTGACCTCTGCCTTAACTACAGATGACTGCCGGAGCTGCCTCGCCCATCTTCTGGTTTCCATCCTGGGTCCCCATTGTGCATTCTGGGCTATAACGAGTTATGTCAGCTTCCCGCTCAAAACCTTCTCATGGCTTCCTGTTTCCTTCAGAATCAGTCCAAACTCTCCAGCCACCGAGATGGTTTGCTGTCTTCAGCCACGGATGCTCCCGCCTCAGGGACTTTACACTGGCCCTTCTCTGCCTAGAATATTCTTCCACATTTCTGCATACCTCTCTCCCACACTTCAGTTATTTCTCACCGGCCATCACCTCATCACAAAGTCTTTCCCTGACCAATCTAGCCTTCCCCGGTGTATAATTCCAACTTGTTTACCATGCTTTGTTTTCTCCATCACTTATCAGCAATTGGTATTTTGTTGGTTGCTTTTTCGTTCTGTCGAGAACTTTCCCATTCCGTTCATAACTGTATCCCCAGTCTCCAGAACGATGCCTTGTCTTGTAGGTGCTAAAAGAGCGACTCCACGATGCACTTTTTTTTTTTTTTTTTGTATCAGGGATTAATCTCGGGGGCACTTAAACACTGAACCACATCCCCAGCCCTTTTTATTTTTCATTTTGAGACAGGGTCTCACTAAGTTGCTCAGGGCCTCATTACATTGCTGAAGCTGGCTTTGAATTTGTGATCCTCCTGAGCCACCGGGATTACAGGTGTGTGCCATGGTGCCCCACAACAACACACAGTCATTCCATCATTGGGTAGCATGGGTGTTCATCTGCTGCTCTTGCTAGGACGCTCTTTTTCACCTCTGTCATCCCTGCAGTTCTGAGCACGGGGCCCCCTGCATGGCACAGGTGCTCCTTATGCGTGTACCGAATTAAACTGAATGATTTCCAAGCACTAGCCACACATTTTCGAGTTCAGTCAAGTTCATATTATCAGCCAGAAGCCTTGTGTCCCAAGGATTTGTTCATTTTCCTGAGAGAGTTTCATGAGAACTTAGGCGGCAACCCTTGGAAGAAAACAACACAGAGCTTTGTGTGATGGAGAAAACAGGGAGGTGCAGTCAAAGTCAGGGCCGTTCGCGGCGACCTTTTGCCAGGCCTGAGTGTGCAGAGCCAAGCTGTGGGGGAAGCCGTAGAAGCAACTATAACCAAAGGGTTCATCAGATCTCAGCCACTAAGGTCACCGGTCTGTCCTGGAGGGGAGGTTTATGCCATCCGTCTGCCACAGGACCCTGTAGACAAACCACAGTGACTCAGACACACCAAAATTTTTGCTCCTGTCTGATTCTGCTACACTTCTACAGACCCAGACAACCTTGTTCCTTGACTTTGGAATCAGGTCCAATGGTTTGAGTAATGAACTGGGGTCTTTCCAATCATGCCATCCTGGAGACACACCCCAGACCCCAGTCCAGGGAGGCTGTGCCACACTGAGGTCTTTCCACCAGTCAGCTTCTCTGGAAGGAATCCAGGTGCAGCCCAAGCTGTACAAACTTCAGGGCTGGAAGAGGGGCTAGAACCTGACACGGCGTACTAGGAAGCATTGACAGATTTATCTCAAAATCAAAGGTCCTTGCAAGAGTGGATTCAGCCCTGCCTTGGGCTATTTCCTCGGGCTCACACGTTTAAAGTAGAAATAAGTCACAAAATGTGTCATTGTCTACTTATACTTTCTCCTGATGGCAATAGAACATGACTCAGCTCCCCAGGTCACCATCTGTTATTTTTAGGCCACTCTGTCTTTTAAGAAAAATCCTCTGGCCACTGGAAGACTCGTTTCAAAAGTTGATCCGAAAAAGTAAAAACAAGTGTACATTTAAAAGACATAGGAAACCAAAGAAAGAAACAGCTTTATTAAGGTAAAGAAACTTAATAGATGGGTATATTCGCTTTTACCGTTTTAGTGGGTCGGTGCCGATAAACAATTCTTATCTTTGGAAATGATGCCAGGAAACCTCACTAAATCAAAGCAAGTACAGATTTACAGAAAAGCACACAGCAGCTGTCTCAGATCACCCAGGGGTCTGAGGCCAGCAGTCTGCTGAGAACTCATCAAACCCAATGGAGCTGTTCAGGGCACCAGAAATCTAAAGAATAAAAGTGTAAGCCTTTTGGGAATAGTAAGAAAAGACTCATCCAGATTTTTTTAAAAGTGTGTCTAAAGCTCAAACCATTACCACAGACCAAAGCAGGACTTTCCACACCAGAGCTGCAAAGAGGCCACTTCCAAAAGCTACTTAAGTGAGACGTAAAGCATATCTGGATCTTTCCTCCACACAGGGACAGACTTACAGGGACAGAACTTGTCCCCCTCTCTGGAAAATCCCCAAATCACAATCTCACAACAGTGACACTTGTTTTCAAAGCACTGGTCAATTCAAGAAACCATGTTCCTTGGATGGTTTAGACTATTCTCAAAAATGAATTTCTTGGTATATGGATTCACATAATATGTCGCCACATTTTCAGTTCATACTGTTTCCATGGTGAAATAAATTTGACCTCAAGGATCTTCTAAGAGCGCCCCAGTGCCTACTGGCATGTGGAAAGCTGAGTACAGAAAGCTGTTTCTAACCCAGTAGTTCCCAAATGTGCTTAACCATGGAACCTTTGTTTCACCAAACCTCTTTTTACATCCCAAGGGTGGGAAGCACTGCTTTGAACATTCCAGTGACTTCAAGGCCAAGATCGAGGCCCGCTTCCTAGAGAGATCATTCATTCTCTTAGTAAGTGGACATTTGTTAGCTGGCTGCTGTAGGTCAGGCTCTGCCTAGACACAGAGGCAAATACAAAGAAGAAAGTGTCTAGATTGCGGCATGCTGGTAGTATCAACGTAATGGAGGAGATAAACACGTACGTAAATATCAGCATTTTTATGGGAGGAAGGCCTCTGTAGACTCCTTCATTACTGACAGTCTGTATAAAGTAATTTACGACCCATATTGTTCAGTAATATTTTCTGTGCATTTGTCTTACAAATATTATGTGTTACTATAGTGTTACTTTAGTAACACCATATTATGTGTTACTGAAGATAAGACTTGTGCCTCATAATTGTCTAGTATTATCTATAGTACCTAGCATGGGGTTGGACACATAATAATTCATCTAATGTGTACTGGTTGATTCATTAAAGACTCAACTAGGTGATTCCTTGATTCCTTTTTAGTTTCGCAATTTAATAATCTTTCTCAAATATCGGTACAATCTTATGCCTTCAAAATTATGGTGAGCCACAAAAGTATGTAATAATTCATTAGTTCCAGTTTTCTAGGGGTTGTCTCAATGCCACAGAAGTAGCTAATTTCATGCACACAGCCTCTCCCAGTGACAAGCCACAGCGAAGGAAAGCAATTTGCTCTCTGCTTATGGTCACAGCTTAAGTGTTACAACTTAAAACTTAGTGATTTGACCTTGTAATCAGAGAACAGCCAAGTCTCTTGATTTTACATATGAGCATCCTGGGAATCAAGTGAATGTTTAGCAATTCATTGTAGAATTTAATACAGACTAGGGTTAGCCACAATTGGTAACACTTGGGGAGTTGTTAATTTCTCCGCTGGCAATTTCACTGTAAACTCCCTTCATAAATTTCAGATTTAAACTTGGCATTGTCATCCAGATTTTCTGCATATCTATTTGATTTACATATGCTGAGTGGTTCCTAATTGTATGATCAGTAAATAGACAGCACCTCTGATGCTTTAAGTATCTGAGAATTCTCCAGAGCCACAGAAACTTATTTCATAAGTGAGTGAGGAAGTGAATTGGATGAAGATGGGTTGCGTTGGGTCCTACAATGATGTGTCAGGGTTTCTCAGTCTTTGTGCTAGTGATGTTTTGGCCAGATGTTTATCGTGATGGAAGGTGCTCTAGGCCTCACAGTCTGTTTGTAGTATCCTCAGCTTCTACTCACTAGATGCTAATAGCATCCCTCCTACCCATCGATAACACCAAAAAATGTCTCCAGATATTGCCGGATGTAGGGGTTAGGTGGGAGGAAACTTCCCCTGGTGGAGAACCACTGAAACTAAAAGAATTCCTGGTGGCTATCTAACATCTAGACTGATGCTAACTGGATTTTTCATTTATGAATCATTAGTTAGTAGGTGCTCAGAGAATGAAAAGCAATGTTTATTGTGCTTTGGAACCACAGACTGTTCTCTTTCTAGCCTGTATAGCTTAAAAAAGTTATCTACCCTCTCAGAATCTTACTTTCCCTATAGACACAAGAAGAGGAATACCTACCCACATGTGAGCACCAGCAGAAGAGGGCCATAACCTGAAAAATTCCTCGTATTATGCCAAGCAAGTAGCAGGCATGTATTAAATACCTCTAGTTCCCTGCCTCCTCCTGCTACTCTTCCCCTCCTCCTCCGCCCCCTTTGCCAGTGTCTGAGACAAACATAACCAAATTATATGCACTACAAATGGCTTGGTGGTTTCTTTCTAATTTTTTCCTTCTATAGCACAGATAATCAGGAACTGACATTATATCCAAACCTTATGTGAGCTTTGGAGAACAGAACAGCCTCAGTCAACAATAGATAAAAGAGAATCTGAGACCTCAACCCTCCCCTTCATGCCCAAGAACTTCCAAATACAGATGAATGCATCCACACATCTCCACATATGAAACTGACCGTTCATCAGTTTTCTCATTCTGTGTTCAACATCAGATTGTAATGACTAGACAAAGAGGCCACTCCCAGTGGGGTTGATGGAGCCCTGCACCACCACCCATCCTCAGCCATCAAATAGACCTGCTCACTTCCTCAGCTGCACTGCATGAGCCTTTGAAAACTGAAACAGCCCAGTTTAGGCACCATGGGGAGGAGGCTAACCTGAAAACATATCTGGTGTAGTCCTGGACCTCAGGGATTTACAGAGAAGACATATGGAAAGGCTTATGAATCTTATTTTCATTATAAAGGCATTATAACAACATTACAAGCCATTTGGAGAATGAGGGAAAGAGGAAGGGGATCACCCAAAGTTCTAACACTCAAAACAACTGTTTTCGTTTATGAATTTACTTCCAGGCCTCGTTCCCACACACATGATTTCCCTCGACTATGGAGATTCCACACACATTCTCCCCTCACCTGACCCCACCCCCATCTTGCACTAGATCACCAGCATTGCCCTTTATCCCTATTTTCATCTCGGTTTTCGTATTTAATGGCTGCAAAGAAGTTCTGGAAAAAGATTTCAGGAACTGACATTATATCCAAACCTTATGTGAGTTTTGGAGAACAGAACAGCCTCAGTCGACAATTAACTATCAATTAACTAATCCCTTATTAAGGGATAATGCCTTATCCCTTAATCAATTAACTATCCCCTTATTGATTAACACTTGCCTTCTGATTTTGCAATTATACAACATTTAGTGGAGGGGGTGGATATATAAATATAGCTTTTCCCATGTCAGGATCATTTTCTTCAGGACAGAATCTCAAAAAATGTAATTAATAGGTACAAACTGTGAATATGTCTACAGTATTAAATATAGTATTGTCAAATGATTTCAAAGTACATTATTTTGTTATAGAAGCATTTGTGAATCATTACCAAATACTTAGAAAATACAGGAGAGTAAAAGGCCTAAAACAATCACTCATAATCCTTTAACTCGACTATTACCGTATTTTGTTCCAATCTTTTCTCCCTGTATCTGTTTTAATGTAAGTAGCTATCTAAAATTCGTTTTATTATATTATCAAGACTTGCCTTCTTAATAGACAAGTTACCCAGTGTAGAGGAGTAATTTTAGTTCACATAATATAGGGGTCTCTCCGGGCATGGTGGCACACTCCTGTAAGCCCAGTGGCTCAGGAGGATGAGGCGGGGGGATCACAAGTTCAAGGCCAGCCTTAGCAACTTATCTAGGCCTTAAGTCACTTAACTTAGTGAAACCCCGTCTCAAAATAAAAAAATGTTAAAGGGATGGGGTTGTGACTCAATGGTTAAGGACACCTGGGTTCGATCCCTAGTACCTAAATAAATAAATAATAGGACTCCTTAGGGTGCAAAGGGTAGGTGGCTGCAGGATGCCTGATTGCTTCAGTACACCCAGAAGCCTGCTCTGCACCATTCTGTTACGGGCCAGGTGTCTGCCCTCCCTGCCAACAGGACTCTCTTCTGTCGTTCCAAAGTCAGTGCAGGAGAGGTCTATGAAGTGGAACCAAAGGTACCTTGAAAACCCCTTAGGAAGGACCACATTGGTTCTCTCCATAGAGCCTCTCCATAGGTCCAACCAACTCGTTTTCCCTCCACAATGGGAACAGGTTACTCACTCTTCCTTCCATTAAGCACTGGATGGGGTGGCTAGCTTGCAAAAAAATATATATATATATGGCTTTTTTAAAAAAAAAATACGAATCTTTAACATCAGTATCACCCAGAATGAGAGTTCAGTGAAAATCAACTCTGACATAAAACCATGTTTTCTGCGCACATATTTGCATATTCAAGTCTCCACCTCACACACTCATTTGATGATTGCCACGTGGAATCACTTGCATTCTTTAAATTGTTGTTCATTCTTTATTTCTCTTCTTTCCTGTCCCCTCCTTCTTTCATTTCCTCCTTCCTGTCTTCCTCCCTCCTTCCCTTTTTAAAAAGTGTTTTGTTTTGTTTTTCTGATTGCATATAATTGAAGTGACATGTTTAAAGCTCCTGTAACAGGAACCATGACATCCTAAATTGAGCACTGTTCACAGTGGGGAATGCTGCCGCCACTGGCAGCCCACTTCTGTGGCTGAATGTCTCTATTCAGTGGAGGTAACACCTGCCCCTCCTCCATTTCTTCTCATTCATCCCTGTGGCGTGTCCTGCAGTGGTGAAGGGCAGCTCTTCTCCCTCGCCCTGTGGAAGCTTTCCTGAATGCCTAACATCCCTACCTATAGCCATTTTTGTTATGGGGTGGTTTCCAGATGCCTCACCTTCTTGGTTCATCATTAGCACTCTCCACACTGCGGGAGAGAAGGACTGGGGGCTTGGGCTGAGGCTGTGGTTCCCTTAGCCCATGCACTGACCGATGGAGCAACCCCCTTACAGGGAAATGGCAATGGGAGTGGCACCGGGGAACAGTGGAAGCACATCCTCGAGACGGCCTCTCTGCAGCCCCAGCTCCAGAAGGCTGCATCCCAGATTTATGGATGGCACCTGGTGAAGCAATGATGCAAACCCAATGTGAAATCCAAGTACACCATCATCTATCTGTGTTTGGATTTGGTTTGGGGTTTTATTAATGACAGTGGATTTGATTAAACAAAGTTTACACAGTAACTAACTCCAGCTGGATCCAAGCATCAATGGGAAACCCCAATTCCCCTGATGTTGTCCTTTTGTCCTTTCCACTCATGATTTCTTTCCAAAGCATTTTCTCCGAATCTGATAATGGTGAGGTCATTCGATCTCATTTATTTGAAGGGCCAGTCTGGCACGCCCAGCCCGGCGGCTCTGTGATGAGATGAAGGACTTTTGCGTTGGAGATGCTGTGTGCCTGGATTGTGGCCTTGTCCTCACTTATGTGATGAAATCACTCGATCGTTCTGCCAAGGCAATGTTATCATTGGGTTTGGGTGCGGATTTGGAATTTTTCGAACAGAAACCATATTCAAATAGACCACTAATTGAAACATCATCAGGATTGTCTTGTAATCTTACCAGAAGCTGGTTCAATGAAATCTGGGTCCTTTGGTGGAGTTGTTACTTATTTTGAGTGACTGTGATTACCTACTGCTTGGGCTTTTTCTCTAGGGAAATCCAAGAGGCATGTCTTACCGGTCCTGGCCCAGGACTGTAGGCCTGTTTGTAATTTGTGCAGGGATTTCTTCCTCTCCCCAAAGCTGGGGTTGAAGTCATCTTCAAAATCATTTATTCAGTCTGTCTCCTTTTCCCACTTCTCCGTGTCTCGGGCTTCTCTCTTGGGCTGCCTTCCCTCTTGTTGCTACTGTCCCTTGTCTGTGGATCCCCTTCTCCCACCCTCCTTGTGTTTTTCCCACTCCCCTCTATTGTTTTCCTCTGTCTCTCCTCTCATCTACTGCCCTTGCCTCTTCCTCCTGTTCTCCTGCTCTCTCAGTTCCTTCTTACTGTAACTCCATCCCCCTCCTCCTCCTTTCTCAGTGTTCCTCTTTGATGACAACAGGTTTCCTAAGGATAGGGCAAATCTCAGCTCACTAGTTTCTCCCAGTGCCTGAAGGCATTGGGTTGTTCCGATTCCTCTGATCAGGACTCACCCATTCCTGCCACAGCACTCATCAAGCTTCCAGCTGATGGGAAATGAGATAGGTATTTCCGCCTATGTCCCTGACCTGGGCTTAGCCCCAGCCTGGCCCCTAATTGGAATCAGCAGATCCAGCACCAGGACCATGGCCAACATCAGTGCCAGCATTAGTCAGATCCCTCATGGTGCCAGGTGGGGACTGGGCCAAGTGGCATAATTAATAGCCAGTGTGTG
The DNA here is from genome assembly GCF_052094955.1 of Ictidomys tridecemlineatus. NCBI lineage: Eukaryota > Metazoa > Chordata > Mammalia > Rodentia > Sciuridae > Ictidomys > Ictidomys tridecemlineatus. The sequence goes on along the minus strand of NC_135487.1, from coordinate 108,040,225 downwards.
CCCTTCTGATGTGTCTGCCAACATGTCACTATTACCCTGTAGGTGACAGCCATTGCTCACTGGTATGGAGCCCTTTTTTTTTTTTTTTTTTTTTGATTTTCACCTTTATACTCACTGTTCTTGACAATCTAAAGCAAGACATTGGCCTGAACTTTTTTTTTTTAAAAGAGTTTCTAGAAGCAACAGACTGGTGGGCAAGAGGAACTTCCAGATTTTTACCCCAGCACTTGCAGTGAAAATCACCAGTCTGCTGTGGATGCAGCTACATGATTCCCACTATTAAAGCAACTGCTCAATTCAGAACAGTGAATCAGAAGGAGATGTCTTCTATTCTGGCTAGGTGGCCTGTATGTTTTTCACTGAGTGATTCTGTTCTTTTAGGACAAGGGCATTTCACCTGTGAGCAATGAAAGCCGTACGTCTGCCTTTAAAAAACCTCCTTCTTCGCCTTGTGATTTACTTCTATATATGATGCACTCGCTGCTGAGAGCATGAAGCCTGGTCAATTAAATCCTGATTAATTGGTGCAGGCTTGGGGAAGTCAAGTTAACGATTCACAAATCGAACCCACTGCCGAATGTCCCTGCACCACTCCCATCTCTTTGCATTTCTGTTCAGTGTTTTTGCTCTCCAGTCGCCCCTCAAACCCAAGTCATTGCTTGGCATTTTCTTGTTTTAGAAAGTGACAAACAGAGCAAGCAGAGAAAACACTGTATGTTTTGGACTAAAAAATGAAATCATTAGGGTAAGTTTCTATTCTTGTCGCCTGGAATTCTACTCTGGTTCTGATTAAGTTCAACAAAGATATTATATTCGATGCTTTCCTGTAAATGTATGAGATGGTTTGCTATTGCATGTCCATGAATGGAAATATTAACAGACTACACTTGGCTCCATCCGCCTCTGGCTTGGTCTTCACACCCAAAAAGCCAACCAATAGAGAGTTATAACCCTAGGCCAGAGTGAGTAGCTCCTGACTTGCTCTTGTGGTTTTTCTTCACCATCTCAGAAGCAGAATTTTATCCAGAAAATGTACAAGAGTAAATGGAATAGCCACATTCTAATGTTTATAAATTGCCCAATAAAGAGCAACTGAGTATTTCTAAGCCTCTGCCATCTATGACTACATTTCTATCAGAAAAGTGGGTCCTCCCAAAACTATTTCTAGGTGGGTGGAGTATTTCAATAAGCAGGAAATATGGTGTCTGGGCTCCCTTGAGATTATAAACAAGGAAAGACTCATGACAGATAAGTGGAGCAGTCAAGGTATTTTATAAGACTAGAAAATCTGCTGTTGAAAATTTTTAAAGCAACTAGGTAAATTCAAGAATAGAAAATATGCAGAATCCCACCTGTATGTTATCCATATCATAGAAGCAAAAGTTGATACTCAGTTCAAAAACCCAAAAGGCAAAACTGTTACTCCTTTGAACTGGTTAGACGTGTGAAACTTCAAGTAGGATAGGAGTGGATCGCAGCTAGAGATCTGAGTTCCTGTCTGTCTTGCACTATCCACTAGGCCCTGTAGGCTCATATTTCTGTAAAATGGAGATAATGCTCACCTCAGAAGATTTTTAACAAGCATCTTAAAAGACAATATATAGAAAGCCCTTAGTATAGTGTCTGGCACATGTTTTTTGAATTATTAGTGGTAGTAGTTGTTTTTAACCTTCTAGCCCACAGTTTATTCTAGTGAAACACTGAGCATATTTTAACACATCACCTTTAATTTTACACTTAAAATAGCAGTGATTCCATCCTTATCAATTAAGTCATAGGTCTAAGGGAACTCTTCTGGAGACTTCTATCTTATCCCTGTGCTTTCTTTCCACACGCTCAAACTCAAACTCAGTTTTTGTATACTTACCCTAGTAGTCCAGAAGTCAGGAGTGCCCTACTCAGTCTGAACAAGTGGCAGAAAGAAGCAAGTTGACCAGGCCTCCTCCTGGGACAGCTGGCTGGCCACTTCTCTCTCTGGGGTAGGAGGGCCACGAGAGAGCCCTACTCAGGGCCTGGTGTTTAAGTCTCTGGGACTTCCCCTGTGACAAGTGTGAGCCCATCACTGCCATGGGACTGGACATTCTGAAGGCTAAAGGAAGTGGTTAAGGAGAGTTTTCCCTCTCTGCAAAGCCCTAAAGCACAAAGTCTACTTATCTTCCTATATGAAGAAATGGAAAAACTCAAAATGATCTGCAAAAAAATCATGTACTTATATTTCATAGATTGCATCAGACAAATGGAAGAGCCTGCCTCACTTTGGAGGGCCAAGGTACACAATTCTTTATTTGCTTTTTAATTTATGTGTGTGTGCGCACGTATCTATATTATAAACATTCTTGTGACAGTTATGGATATTAATCTTTTGAGATAATTCTAAGAATTCCCAAGGGCTAAACTGAAAGTGTCATCGTCAACATTGTGTATTTCCATTAAAAATACAATACTGACCAAAGAAAAATTTTAAGAGAAAGGAAGGGGAAAAAAACACCTTTCAGAATGAGGCTGGAAAATAATATGATAGAATATATAGGAAATCGTGAAAATGTGTCTACACCTAGCTCTATCCACCACTCAGTTGGGATTTATCTGGACTTAAAAACAATTCATTGAACTACTCTAGAAGATACCAAATGACCTCCAGCTTGGCTCTCTTCTGCCTCTGGTGATTTTACTGATGGCTGAAGAGGAGGCAGGGGTGGGGGACATTGGTCAAACCTCAATGGTTCCAAAAGTTTCCTTAATGTTTTGGAGGAGATGGTGGTGATGCTGATGGTGGAGGTGATATTGATGGTGGCAGTGGCAATACTACTGGTGAAATGGTGGATGTGGTCATGCTAATGGTGGTGATGGGTGGTAACTGGATGGCGGTGCTGAGGAAGCACCAGGGTGATGGTGGTGGTAATGCCAGGCTGGTGATGGCCCTGGTGATGGCTGCAGTGGTGGTGATTGTTGGAGATAACGGTGCCATGCTCTTTGGATCTAAATGTATAAATGCTGTGGAGCTCTGAGAAGTGGGAAGAGAGAGGAGAAGCACACGGGTCTCAGGGCTTGGTGGACACAAGCGCAGGGAATGTTTGGCAGGGTGCTCTGCCCTTTACCACTGCACATGCCTTTTGAGGTGCTTCCTCTCTTGGGGACAACGCAAACAAAACAAACATGCTTTGGTGGATATTCTACTGGTTGTAAAGTTCTGGGGGTTTGCTAATTTTATTTTTGTTTTCATTTGGGTTTGCTTTTCAATCCTCAAAAGGTTTTAATCTATATTTGGGGAACATGAAAATCAGTTCTATGGAAGAAGGAAAAGTAGCAACAGTTCAAAAGAAAGCAGGGATGAAAGTCCTGGACACAGGTGGGTGGACATGATGCAGGGAGACAGAAAGGGCTTTTTTATACAAACTAACCCAAAACTCTGGGTTAGGCAGCACTTACAGATACTTCAGGCCAGCTGGACCTGGTGGCACATGCCTGTACTCCCAGTGATTCAGGAAGCTGAGGCAGGAGAATAGCAAGTTCAAGGCCTGCCTTAGCAAGACTCTATCTCAAGATTAAAATTAAAAGGGTTGAGGGTGTTGTTCTATTGAACAACAGTGCTCACCTAGCATGCACAAGGTTCTGGGTTCAATCACCAACACACAAAATAATATTAATAACAATGACAATAACTCTGGCCATCACACAATCCCACAGATGGGTCAGTGTCCCTACAGCCGAAGAAGAGACCTGGAACCTGACACAGTGACTGGGCTCAGAGGGAGCTGGGCAGTCGATTGCCCACATTCCGAGGGACAATGGATGACACTCTTTAGACCAGAAATGGCAGAACAAGTCCCTTGAAGGCCTTTAAGGTGAAGATCCCTTCATAGACAGGGGCCTGGTGCCAGGACCTCGGCTGATGCACAAGGAAAGGAGAGAAACACTAACAAATGGTTTTCATTATCACTGCGCAGTCTCCACCCTCATTCTGTATGTATGCGCTGTCTTTCTTTCTTTCTTTCTTTTTTATCTTCTTGTGGCTTGTAACTAAACAATGAGGTGATTGCCATCCCAGTGGATTGTGCAACGTAACCAGCAACTGAGTTGGAGCCCAGCCTTCTCCAAATAATTCTGGGCCAGAAAAATAAGCACACTGGAATAAGGTGGGGTTGGTTTGGCACGACACCTGTGTGCACTTTTTAGTGCTTGTAAAGAAGGCAGAAGGAGGGTCTGTATCTTGATTTCTAGCAGCACACCTGTCAGCCCACCAATGTGGCATTTTCCTGCTGAAACACAGCCCCACGGCACCAAAGTAAAGGGAGGCTCTTCCTGTTATCCAGGTGTGTGGATTGGAACCTCTCATCATATCTCAGTACGATATAATGATTTACAGTGGTTGGATAAACTGGCACCACTGCATGAAGTGTCTTCAATTTTGTTCAATCAATATTCATGAAATGCCTACTCTAGGACAGCCCCATGTTAAAGTATATCTCCATATCCCCTCAGGAAGTTAATAGTCTAGGAGGAGCCTAAATTTGTCTCAAGCCCCTGGGTGACTAAGCAGCCATTTGACCATGAGGATACCTTCCATGTCTTATTCTCCCTGTGGCTCACTTTCCCTGGGAGGCAGCAATTATCCCAAGTGAAGATGCCATTAACATTACCATGACTGGCATGGCAGAGTGGTAGCTAAAGATCAAACCACAGCCATCGCTGGAGCAGATTTCGTCCTCCTGACGGCGACGTGGCTGAGAAAACAGATCATCTCAAAAGCAAGCGCTTCAGTTTGTTACTCAGCATCTTTGTTGGCGAATGATTGCAGATAATGGTCCTGCAGCTGCAGACGGAGCGGTCTGCAGTTGCTGAGTCCCACCGAGCATGCGCGTGACCAGTCATTCCAGGCACGAAGTCCTGATTCCTTCCTGCTGGAGGGGGCCGGACGAGGCACGGGGTGGACAGGAGGCATCACTTTCCCTTCTGTACCCACCTCTGCCAGTAACTCCCTGCCTGATTTTGGCTGAATGTCTTTAATAATATTAATAGGAATAGCTAACATTTATGTAGTGCTAACTAGGTGCTGGGCACTGGGCTAAATGCTTCTTCTGTTTAAGCCTCTTCATAAACCAGTGTGGATAGTATAATTATTCAGATTTTTGAGAGGAGAGGCTGAGGCACAGAGAGGTTAAGTCACACAGGTAATGGTGACACAGCTGATAAGTGTTTAGGCTGAGATGCAACCAGCTCTAAGTCTTAGAGCCTTGGTCAGGAAAAGCAGCCACTAGGGGTCCATTACAGCTCTAATAGTTGTGTAATTACACAATTTTAAAATAAATTAGTTTGTACTGTTCTGAATCTTTGTGGGGGTGTACTAGGGATTGAACTCGGGGGGAAAACTCAACCACTGAGCCACATCCCCAGCCCTTATTTGTTTTTGTTTTTATTTTGTTTTGTTTTTGTAATTTATTTCGAGACAGGGTCTTACTGAATTGCTTAACACCTTGTGCACCATTGCTGAGGCTAGCTTTGAACTCACGATCCTCCTGTCTTAGCCTCTCAAGCAGCTGGGATTACAGGAGTGCACCACCATGCCCAGCTTGTACTTTTCTGAATCTTAATCATGAATATGGTTCCTCCATAGAAGTAACTGAATGAGTGATGGGTTTGGTGTGTGTGTGTGTGTGTGGTGACTGAATGCAGAAAATTGTCCTACTCTCATCTCTGGAATTTCTAATTACCCACCCCCATAATGTTCTGGGTCTTTAAAGAGAAATACACTTTGTGGATCTCTTGTTAGCTCCAGAGTGAATTTCTCCAGTGCAGAATTTTTCTATTGCTCCTGTTGTCATGGTCAAAGAAACCCTAAAAAGAGTAACACTAGGAGATTGGGAATATTACAAAATATGATATATGAGAATAAAGTGACTTTAGAAGAGCTAGCAGGCTTTCATCTCCCTTGACCTTTCCTCCTGAGATAATGAGAGAGTTGATGAAACTTCTTAACATAAGCTCATAAATGCCCATCTCAGAGTCCTTCATTATCGTTAACCACCCGATGGCATTCCGACATTCCCCATTTGGAACTGGGATGGTTAAAGCCCTACACAGGAAGTAGCTGAAAGAGCACAAAGCCCCCCTCACAAACACACATGGGAATAAATTCTTCATTTGCAGCTCTTATCTTAGCCTCGGGTTACCTAGGATTTGTATGTGCTGCATGCCCGGGCAAAGTTGAGCTGAGTTATCTTTCATGCCTTGAGTCAGATTTTCTGGGTGTGAAATCAGCAGACAAGCCAGGAAATGTCAGGGCAGAAAAGTGAGAGAGATCAATATTCTGTGGCAGCTGTCACTCCAGAGCTCTGTGGAGTGGGAAGGTGTCCTGTATGCCCACTGTGATGGGTTTGGTGCTAGTTACCTGTGATCCCTGGTTGCAGGGAGATTTCAGTGCAGTGATTTCTTCAGTAAAACTGAGGTTCAGCTGCTCAAACCTCGATGGCCTCTTCTCCTGGACACTTTCATGAATAAGGGTAGCATATTCCTGGAATCCCTACTTTCAAATCCCTTAGCTCATCCCTTATCCCTACTTAATTGAAAGATGGGCTGTCTGCCTTTTTAAAAGCTCTAGGACCCGGTGTGTCTGGTAAGCCAGGATTTTTTTTTTTTTCTGGTCTTTTTCAGGGATATGGATCTTTAGCTTGTCTTAATTTCTGAAGTTACATCTGAATTGCATTATAGACGTATGTGTTGTAACATTTCTTGACCTAGTGCTTGGAAAACATACCACACACTGAGAGGAAAAGGCTAACTCAAGAAGAGCTGAGGACATGTAATCCTACAAAGCAAATAGAATCAAGGGCTTGGATCCGAGTTAACATTTGCTGGCGCTGTCTTGTTTTCATTCATGTCTTAGTCCCAGGTTGTCATCCAAGATCTGCCATGGGCTGGAGCCCTCCATAGGTGCTGTTATTATCAAATGTAAACTTTGACTCCAGCCAACCTGAAAGTCCCCTTTGTTCCCAAGTATTGCTGTCTGCTCTTAGCTCCGAGCATGGGAACAACAGACCAGGAAAGACCCAAAGCATAGCTGAAATAGATCTTTTTCTTGTGGTTTAAAGATCAGCCAGTTGGAACCAAAGCCATGTTTTCTTAGGGTCGCAGAAAAGTTTCAAAAACGATTGGATTATTTTTGGCACTCAAATGTAGATTATAGATATATCATTAGTCGTACTGATGGGTTACACTACAGGGGCTGTGATTTAGCAGTACATTCTTGCAAAAATATTCTGCCCTCAACTGTTATGGACGGCTGCTTCGTGTTTAGATATCTTCTACCACATTAATGTCCTTGTAATTGCCCACACTTTGAAAACCTCTCTGTGGTGTTGGCCACATGAATTACCCCAGGCAGGTAAGCACCATGCAGATGGTGGCCAGCCACACACAACAGAAGGCCACTCACATTGAGAGCAGATACTCTCATTCTAAAGCTCAAGGTCAGCCAACCACACAGTGGCTTCTTCCTTGAGCTGCCTGACTCTCAGAGAATTGCTAAGAAGAGTTTTGTAATTTCCCCCAGAATCTCCCAGCATTAAAGGGCTATTTCTCTTCAAGGAATGTGACAGGCACTTTAGAATTGTCAGCAATGAAACATTCAGTTAAAAAAAGAATAGCAGTTTTGCTGAACCTTTATATCTTCCTGAGTCCTTTGTGCCAGATGCACTATTTTCCTATTGGACATGCCAAAACCACTAAACAGTTAAAATACATCAATTATCTCATAGTGGCCAAAATTGAATTTTTTTTCCAAAAAAAAAAAAAAAAAGAGCAAGTCAGCAAACCTCACAGTCATAGTCCATACTAGAAAACTTCTGATTAGGCTAAAAAATTAGGAAAACAGACTTGGAACACAAAAGACTTCAAATTACTTTTCCTTTGTGAACAGGCTCAGAGTAAGAACTCACAGAGGAGAGAATAAAGGGGAATGGTTACAGCCCATGCAAGTCACAGCAATAGCACCAGATAACAGCCTCAACAATGTGTTCTTGATGCCTCACATTTCAAGTGAGTTTTCCCGACTCATAGAACTCTACCAGGTGGAAACTAGGAGAGAGGGGCTACTACTGCCCTGGCACTTTGTAAGCTTCTCTAGGACTAGCCGTTGCTTTGTGGACACACATGGGACACATAGTCCAACAGGGCTTTTGGACCAAGCATGCCCACAAATCTTTGGTATTCAAAATGTGAGCAAATAGTCCTTGGGCTTATTAAGAATAAGCCAATGAAGGAGTAAAAAGAAAACTTAATTCACAGATATCTAGACAATCGAGGAGGGGTGTGACAGAGTCAGGGAAAAATACTCCCTAGTCTGCAAGTTATATTCTCTTACCATCTCATTGCTCATAATGTGACCACATCTGGACTTTATATTTTCTGAGATATGTTAATTTCTTGATCATTTCTCTTAATGACTAGCAGCTTATCAAAGCCCATGCCAAGCATCCTCTTTATCCCATGCAGCCGTGGGCCTCGGGGCTGGCTTTACATTAGGAGTTTCTAGGGAGCTTTATGAAATCCTGATGCCCAGGCAGTACTGCAGAACAATGAAATCAGGGTCTCTAGAGGTAGGACCCAGGTAGAGGGAGTTTGTAAAGCTCCCCAGAAGAGTTCAATGTGTGACCAGGTTTGAGGGCCACTGCTGTAGAGGATTGGGAGACGGCAGAAAGTGAGAGCCAGGGATGTAGATAGACTCTTCCATCAAAGTACAGCGTGAAGGACGCAGGATGAGGCTGGTTGGCAGAGTTAGCAGACTTAAATAGCTTCAGTTAATGCCGTCACTCCTCACAAGCAGAAATACAATTTCCTTGAACTCCTTCAATGACATAGTAATTGGATTTTCAATAATTTATCATTAAATTCTTGGTCCAAAATATCATTGAGAAAATGAAGGGGAGACTAAGGCAATGGTCAATAGAGAGGGATACGAAGAGACTTAGCCCCAGAGGTCTTCAGGAAAACCTTCCTTCCCTCCAGCGTAGCAGGCTCGGACAGGTTGGACAGGTTTTCTGGAGTAGACAGGGAAAGGAGTCTTTGCCTGTCCCATGGAAAGGTACAGTCCACAGAGGCAGACTTAACTGAGCCTGAATCAGACTCTTTGCCTTGAATACCTCATCCCATGGGGAGGTTGCAGGTGGAAAAAGGCCAGTGTAGACCCCCTAAAGCAATGGTCCTTAAGCATACATCAGAGTCATCTAAGGGCTTGTTAAACCACAGTTGTCTCATTTCACTCCCAGAGGTTTTGACTCAGGATGTCTGTGATGGAGCCCAAGAACTCGCATTTCTTCCAAGATACTGTGGTACCACTATGCACCAGACTTAGAATCGCTGCTTTCAAGCATCAGAACCAGGACAGGACAGGTTCTAGAAGAGTTACACTAGGCTTTAATAGTATTCCTTTATGTCCTATAAGAAGGAACAGAAGATGGTCTTGAGATGAGCTGGGATTCATTTCCATGCATTTATCACAAGTTTGAGTGCCATCTGATTTCTTAAGTGATTGCTCCATGAGAACAGATAGGTTTTAAAAATAGATATTCATTTGGGTTGTTTGTCCCTGATGTATTCATTTGAGAAATTGCTAATATTTAAATTGGATTTAATTTTAGAGCCTCAACCTTCACTAGCATGAGACTAAAAATAATAACAAGATCTATGAAAATCATTTAGTGTTTCAGTATTCTAAGCAGGGAATCTCTCTCTACCATAGCAAACAACTCACACTCACACTGAATGAGAGAAGACCAAAGGCACTAGAGATGCTGGACAGGGACTCAAAAAGAGCAGTCAGGTGCCTAAGTGAGATTGGCAGGAACCACGGCCTACACCCGGTGGCTTGAGCCAGAGGTTGCAGATAGAGGGCTAAGGAACCTATAGTGGTTGCCGCTAGAAGCCAGATCTGCCTCGGAATTTGTGACATACACATCATACTCATCACAGTGGGCTTTCAATGCTTGTTCTTTTACTCGCATTTCCTCATCCCTGGATTATTTATCATAAGAAGTATTACATCCTATTTTTTATGTCCCCAGTGCCTAGCACAGTGACTGACACAGGACCTACAAATTTAGTGTTTAATTAATGACCTAAATTGGGCTCAGTGGTGCACGCCTGTAATCCCAGTGGCTCCGGAGGCTGAGACAGGAGGATCACAAGTTCAAAGCCCTTCTCAGCAACAGTGAGGCACCTAAGCAACTCCGTGAGACCCTGCCTCTAAATAAAATACAAACTAGGCCTGGGGATGTGGCTCAGTGGCTGAGTGCCCCTGAGTTCAACCCCTGGTACCCTCCTCCCACCAACAAATTAATGACCTAAATAAATCCCAATACAGGGGAAAACATTCATCCAATGAGGATGCAGACTGGAAAACGTCCACTGTTGTAGGATCACAGACATCAAGGACAGAGATTATCATCCCTGCCAGCTCCTTGGCCTGCAGAGGAGGAAACTTGGGGATGTTTAAAGATGCCAAGTGACTCATTCAAGAATCAGAGGGAACTGGATCAGGATGCAAGTTGGTGGGTTCCAGGCTTGCCACCTGTAAGATTTGACCAGCTACCCAGATGAAGGGTCTTTGGAGAAGATGGGATTTTTCTTCCATAAAAGGGACAAGATAAATACCTACATCTTAATAAATACCCTAGGGGACGAGCCATCCTCCCTTCCCTGGGCTAAATCTAACCCTGAAAGAGCCTGAAAATGGTTGTAACACAGAATCTCACCATTTTTTATCTATCTATCTATCTGTCTATCTACCTATCTATTTTTTAGTACCAGGGATTGAAACCAGGGGTACTCAACCCCTGAGCCACATCCCCAGCCCTATTTTGTATTTTATTTAGAGACAGAGTCTCACTGAGTTGCTAGCAGCCTCACCATTGCTGAGACCTGGCTTTGAACTCATGATGCTTCTGCCTCAGCCTCTGAGCCAATGGGATTATAGGTGGGCTCCGCCACAGCCAGCGTAGAATCTCACCTTTTAAAAACGAGTATTTGAGTAAGTTTTAATCCCTCGGCCTGAATCCCAGTTGAGTATTGAAAGACATTTTTGTTACTTTTTGAGATATTTTGAGCAGGGTGGTAAAGGAAGAGGAATGTCAGCATCCCAGACCTTTATCTCATGATTTCCAGTAGCAAATGAAAACCGTTTCAGGGGCCCTTCCTATCTTCCCTGTCTTCAGGTCCTCTTTGTGGTTGGGGATTTGGGGAGCCACAGAGGTCTCTCTACATTTGCTTCCACAGCACAAAATGAGAGAAGCTTGAAGGAAGATTAGAAGCAGGGTGGGGGTAGGGGTCAACCTTGGAACAAGATGTAATGGGAAGAAGAAGTTTTGGAATTGGAAAGACAATACAGACAGGAAGGATAAAGTATCATTCTAGAACTTTCTCTTCAACAAATTCTGTGTTCGAAATAATCATTCATTTATTCATCAAATATGCCATGTTGTTCTCCTGCTTAAATCCCTCATCCCTTCCTACTTACCTGAGTGTACAACCACGGCTCCTGGCTGCGTTCCTGCAGACCTGGCTTTTTCTATCCCTCCAACTCATTTTCTATGCCTCTTTCCTTCATGCTCCATTACTTTAACCTATCTTTACCCCAGGGCCTTTGCATTTGCTGTTCCTTCTGGAATATTCTCTCCCCGATTCTTTCTCAGCCTTCATCTCTCAACTTGATGACCACTTCCTCAGAGAATTCTTCACTGAGTGCTATGTCTATAGTGGCTCCTTGATACAGCTGCCTCTTCCATCATACCCTACTTATTTCTTTCATGATATACAGAATCTGAACATATTTATTTATATGACTATAACCTCCATGAGAGTAAAAACTCTGTCTTATTCGTTTGCTGTGTTCCCAGCACCAAGAACAGTGCCTACCACTCAGGAAACATTATTGAACAAATGAAACACCTACATAGGTCAGGTTTACAGAAGTAAGAGAACAGAATCCATTTATTAGTTCTAGAAACTATTTGTTGAAGTTGAATAGAATTTTTTTTCTCATCATGTCATCTCCATAGCTTCCAACTCCTAAAATTTGTATTTCAACCTGGTGCTTGGCAATTCATGTCTTAGTTCTATAGGAACTCAGGCTTGTGTACGAAATGGTCAGGTTGCCTAATTTGCCGCGGTTGCTCATCTACATTTTCATCAAAGCGTGAACTTCTTCTGATTTGTCAGGAATTTTTCTCCTGAAACATATCATAATTAGGCTGGTCTAGAGTTGGGTCTGCTACATCTGTGCATGTGCAATGTACAGAACAATTTCCATTTTGATTAGGGGTCTGCAAAGGTAGGACTCTGCTGTGGGTCTGAAAGTACTTACCCAAAGTATAAGATCAGCCATGGGCTATGTCCAGGCAAGAGTGAGAGGCAGATGCCTTGGCAGATCCATGCAAGACCAGGCCCCTGGCAAACTCAGTAGCTAGACTCTAGCTTCATCCTGAGCTTTGAACTGGTAAAATCCTAGAACAAAGGGAAACAGGACTTGTTCCCTTGGTACATCTCTCCCCACTTGGGCCCAGGTGTCTACGCCTCTTCTGGGGAATGTGGTGAGGAACCTGTCTCATGTCAGCTCTCCTTCTCCGCAGAGTTCTGGCCCATGGTCGTGCAGTCCAGGGGGCTGGATGGCATGCTGGACCCAAGCTCAGCTCAGCGTCTGGGCCCAATAACAGCTTTTCCAAGGGAGCAGCTTTCTCTCCTGGCCACACTGAGGTAAGTAAATGCCTGCAACATGTTTACTGCCCTAAGGTGTCCAGCTCTGGACCGGCCAGAAGAGAAGGCCAAAAGTGACAGGGCAGTGAGCCACGGGCTAAGGAAGGGGGTCAGGGGTAACTGGTCAGCAGAGGCCTGGAGCAGTGCCTAGCAATGCTGCCACTGTGACCTTCGTAGCCTGTCGGGAGAGGAAGCCCCTCGTGCCCTCTGGTTGGCCCGGTGGCTTCCAGGAGTACAGCAAGAGTAAGAGAACACAGGCCTCAAATGAACCATCGGCCAGAACCTCCACACAACCCCTCAGGCTCTCTGAGTAGGTGACCTTGGGAGATGGAAGGTCAGTGGTCACCTGGCCAGTGGAATGGAAGGGTGGGGAGGAGTTCCAGATCAGGAAGGATACTGGCAGGCCTGGCCCTGAGTTCTTCTACCAGGTGTGAATCCCTGTGTGTGCTACTGAATCTTCCTGCACCTTTGCTTCTCGTCTCCTCCTCTGTACAATGGTTCCCATATGGCTTACTTCTCAGGCCAGTCGTGATGGTTAATTAGACAAATATGCCCATTATGATAATGATAATTATTATCTTATTTCATTCATTCTAAGATGTGTCTCTGAGATTTCAAAGTCTGAACTGTAGATTCTGTTCTCAGGTGGAACACCTGACCTGGTGGAGGCCAGTAGACATGCAGGTGCCTGTACCCACTGGTGTTCTCTGGCTGCATATTTCTATCATGGGCATTTTAAATACTTTGGGATAAAACCTACATGATGCTCAGGTTTACCCCTGAGAGAAGTCAGTTGGTGTTTTGTTCATAGGTCTTGGTATGTGTTTAGGGAGGCACCAGATTCTTTTTAAATAATTGGCTTCCCGATGGGTTCTTCAATTTGAAGTACTATAATTTAATTCTATGTACAATAAAACCCCCAAGTTCCTCTCCAATAAAGATGTTTATCTCCAACAACAACAACAAAAATCTACATGATGCTCAGAAACCTGAGATGCCAGATGTTTATAAAAACAATTAAATACTTAAATGTTTCCTTATATCTGGATTTATGGTACCTAGAAGGCAAAATCCTCAATATAAACTGAAAACTTAGTTTTGACACTAGAAGTTGAGTGAACATACCCCAGGATTCATCTATGTGTGAGCTCATGGGCCTGGAATGAATGTTGTGTGAGGGGAGAAAAAGGGGTAGGGCCTGATGGCCAAGCTGACCAGTCCAGTCCCTTCTTGGTCTCTAGACAAGAGTACACCACTGGCTCCTTTGAACAGTGCCTTAAGCAACGGTGTAAGGAAGCCAGGGTAGGAGGCATTGGGATAAGAGAGCTAAAGGTCCAGGACATTGTGTGGGAGACAGTTCCTATGACCTGACCCAGGGGCACAGAGGTGAGAATGGAAAGGAAAGGACAGTTTCAAGGAATGCTACCACAGCAGAACCAAAAGGGCTCAATGCAAGACTAGGTGGAGGGCAGGGAGGAAAGAGCAGATGTCTGGAATGAGCTGAGCATTGGGAGCTGGTGGCTGAAGGCAGGAAAATAGGGAAGAGCACGTTTTAGAGGATATGAAAAGATGATCCAAAGAGAAGCTGCAGAACTACTTCATAAGTCATCAAGTGGCCCGAAAGGGGGCTGCTGCTGTTGAATACAGAGGAAGAAGAGGGGTGATGATAAGAAGATCGTGAGTATGGAGATTCTGGTTCTGGAGGTCTTGCAGAGAGTCGCCCTGAGGAAGCCGGACGTTCTGAACTAACTTCAAAGGAGCAATTAGGCCCCAGATCGAAGTCTGGGCCTCAGCTGCACAAAAAGTTGAGCTTCATTCCTTGGAAGGAATGAGCTCACCAAAGGAGACTGTAGGATGTGGCAGTGGGGAACAAGGAGCAGATGTCCCTTACTTCCATTGAAAGCCTAAACTTCAATCCATTTTTCTTCATTTCCTTATCCAAATTCTAGCAAGTGTTACTAATTTGGATATAAAGGGATAAATTTCAGTTTTGTTTCTTCTCCCTTAATTCACCTGATGAAAGATACCGTGTTCTGAGAAGAAGAAACGAAAGAAGCGAAATTTAAAGGCTTGAATTAGCTGCCAACTGAGTAATCAATTCTGTAAGAGTTGGCTGGACATTGATCGGCAAGACCACTGGCCAACAGATCTGATGGTGGTCAAAAGCCCAGATGTGCTCCCTCCTCCTCCTGGCTGGCTAAAGAACTGGAGCAAACAAAACATTCTTCAAAGTAACCAAAGAGAAAAGAATTTGGTGGTTTCCTTCTTGGTATCTCACCAGAGAGCTATTTTGAGCTCAACCAAAGCACAGTATTGAGGAGAAGAACACACTGCTTTAAAGCCGATTGGGAAAGCAGGACATAATCCTATGCACAAAGTTAAAGAGAAAAAAAAAAAAAAAAACATGACCGTGATGGAAAGAAAACGGAAGGTGAGTTCCTCTGGCCGCCCCCATTCACTCTCTCCTTCATCCTCATGATATTTTTTGAGGACCTACCATGTACTTCACATGGCCAAGGAATGCTTGATATGCAAATCCCACAGCTTTAAAACACTGTCAAGGAGCCAGACATGTGAGCGATTATCCACATCACATCACCAGGAGAGGGTTATGCAGAATCTGCTGGGGAAGGCGAGAGAGGTGCCTGCTAAGGAATGGGGTACCCAGCCACACAGGTGGATGGGATATGGCTCTGCCCTTCAGGACCTCATAGCCGGTGGGGAGACAGGCCCAAATGCTTGCTTCCAAAGAAGTTTGAGAGAGAAAACAATGTGAGAAAAAAATTGTGGATGGAGGGAGTTCAGAGAGTCAATAACCAGCAAAGAACCAAAGAAGTCCGTGGCCACGGGGAGATGGAAATGACTCAGAATTAACACATGTTTTGTGAGCACACGCTTAATCCTAACCACCACCCTGGGAAATAGTGTTTATTGTCCACCTTTTATCAACAAGGAAACTAAGGCTCAGAGGGATTAAGTGGCTTTCTTCTTGCTAACAAGTAGTTGAACGGGATATCCAAACAAAGTTTTCTAAACCCAGATCCAATGCAGAGTTCTTTTCGTTACACTGACTCAGCAGGGAAGGAAGGACCTGCACGCTGCACATGCTCATAGGCTAGGCTGAAGTTCAGAGTGGAAAGAGGCCGCCTTCAACTGGTGTGATCTGAGAAGGCTTCAAGGAGCAGGGGGTGTCTGTATCAGGCTGGAAAAGTGGGTAGGGAAAAAATGACCTGTGAGAGAAAGAGACCGGAGAAAGGATAGACTTGGAAGTTTGGGGAATACATGCTATAGGGGATGCCTTGAATCCTGCCAAGAAGACTTGGGGGCGACATTGCTCTACATCCACAGGTATGAATAGGAGCTCAAGAGGAGAAGACAAAGGTTCCCCAAGGAGCAGAGCTTGTTCCACGATTATTGGAGGGGATGGGCAGTGTCACTGGTGGGAAACTGCCATGCAGCGTAGAGCCCTCTTGGGGACAGATGGGTTCATGCTATTTGGTCTACACTCACATAAGAACAAGCAATAAAAAGAAAAGATACGTTTAAGAATGAAAAGAAAGGGAGGGAGAGAGGCTGGGAAGGAGGCTGGAAGGTCAGACTGGCTTAGTAAGGGGTCAATTTTGTACTCTATTTCTGGTTCACAAACAAAAGTTTGTGACTTTAGGCCTGTTGGCTGATTTTCTAAGAATCATTACATGTGAAGGGAAGATGGTAATTCCTAACCTGACTCACAAGCTCCTGAGAAATTAAAAGTATACATGTATGAACATCTAAAACCGTCACTCAAAGAGGAACCATTAGCAGTAGCAGGTTTGAATGCATGAGGTGGTGGCTGAATAGATGCATGGACTAGGATGGTCCCAGAGTGCCACAAGTCTTTTGCCAAACATGACGCTATGTGGATTCATAACAAGGGTTCCAAGCTACCAGATCTCAGAGCTGATCCCGAGCTGCTGTCTGAGGGGTATTGCTCAGTGCTGAGGCTTCGGGACCTGTCCCCAGAAGCACCTCTCGGTGCTTTCCTAGAGGAATCAAAGCTCTTGGCAGGACCAGTGCTGTCACATCTGTGTCACGCTCATCCCCCAGCCTCCCTGGCACTCACAAACATCTTTAATTCCCGTCCTCCACTGCCTCACGCTGGCAGTTGGAGAGCTCAACAGACTCTGAAAATGATGTTCCCATGCTCACACCAAGCTACTGGGGAGGATTTCAGGGGC
This sequence comes from Ictidomys tridecemlineatus, assembly GCF_052094955.1. Classification (NCBI taxonomy): domain Eukaryota; kingdom Metazoa; phylum Chordata; class Mammalia; order Rodentia; family Sciuridae; genus Ictidomys; species Ictidomys tridecemlineatus. The sequence goes on along the minus strand of NC_135487.1, from coordinate 108,023,264 downwards.
TCTTTCTCTTCCAAAAATAGGGTAACCACACATCCAGATTGGGTCAGCAGGGTTTATGCCTGCTGTCTCCATGTAATTGTTGCCAGCGTCTTTTAACGGTCAAATGTGTCCCCATTTGGATCTAGGGTCTCCTTATGCATGGGCCACCAAGGGAAGTCTCCTGGGATCCTCTTGGAAGGTGATCTCTGAGGGACCCTGAGACAGACCCACAACACCTGCACTTCTCCACTGAGTCACCCTGGTGTCTTTTTCATTCCAGGTGCGCAGCGTAATGTCCATGTTGTTCTACACTCTGATCACAGCGTTTTTGATCGGCATACAGGCAGAACCATACCCAGACAGCAATGTCCCAGCAGGAGACGCCATCCCGCAAGTTCACTGGACTAAACTTCAGCATTCCCTTGACACAGCCCTCCGCAGAGCCCGCAGCGCGCCTGCTGCGCCGATAGCTGCCCGGGTGGCAGGGCAGACCCGCAACATCACCGTGGACCCCAGACTGTTTAAGAAACGGCAACTGCGCTCACCCCGCGTGCTGTTCAGCACCCAGCCGCCACCCGCCTCGGCGGACACTCAGGAGCTGGACCTGCAGGTCGCTGGCGCTGGCTCCTCCAACAGGACTCACAGGAGCAAGCGCTCCTCCACCCACCCCGTCTTCCACATGGGGGAGTTCTCCGTGTGCGACAGTGTCAGCATGTGGGTTGGCGATAAGACCACCGCCACGGACATCAAGGGCAAGGAGGTGACGGTGCTGGGAGAGGTGAACATTAACAACAGTGTATTCAAACAGTACTTTTTTGAGACCAAGTGCCGAGACCCCAATCCCGTCGACAGCGGATGCCGGGGCATTGACTCCAAGCACTGGAACTCGTATTGTACCACGACTCACACCTTTGTCAAGGCGCTGACCACCGACGACAAGCAGGCGGCCTGGCGGTTTATCCGGATCGACACGGCCTGCGTGTGCGTGCTCAGCAGGAAGACCGCCCGAAGAGGCTGACCCGCCTCGGCCCCCCACCCCACCTGCCCCCTCCACACTCTCCTGGGCCCCTCCCTACCTCAACCTGTAAATTATTTTAAATTATAATGACTGCATGGTAATTTATAGTTTATACAGTTTTAAAAAATCATTATTTATTAAATTTTTGAAGCATCCTGTGTGCTGGCACTTTTGTCCCTTTTCCTCAATGAGATTGCTGCAGATTTCTGGAAGATGCAGGGTGAATTGTCCCTGGCAAACTTGACCCCCGCCCCCCCTCTAAGATCCATCATAAACACGCCCCACCTCCACCACCGCAGCCGGTACTGCAGTTTAAGGCAAGGATCACTGGTTCCAGATAATAGCCTAAAACCAGGCATGATTAGGAAGGGAAGTCTGCTGGGGTACAACTTTGTTCTACATTCCAGAGCCAAATCTACCTAATCCTTGGATTACCTGCCCCGCGGCCTGGATCCATGAGTTTTGATTGCTTCACTTGGGAAAGTTAATGGAGTCTCATCAGAGACAGATCAGGGGTAGGCACAGGGCTGCCCCCGACCTCACAGAGGCTCCCGCTGAGTCCCAGGGGTCTCGATGTACAGACAGGAGGAAGCTTCCGCCAAAGACCTGTGAGGCTGCTTATGTATAGGGGGAGATCTGCTATCTGGAAAAGTTGTAACAAAATAATCTCCCGAGACCTGTCACGGTAGATCTGATTTCATGTTAAGTTTGCCTTAGCACTGATGGCTGCGACTCGGCTTATCCCCTGGTGGCTTCCTGCCGAAAGACTTCATTACTCCAAGAAAGCATTAGGGCCTCCGACACTCTTGCCACCCACGAGCAGCCCCAGCAGCAACTTCCAGGGGCCCCAACTTCAGCTTACAACCAGGGAAGCCAGAGACCTGTCAGGAAAGGCCTTTTGAAAATGTTTTCTTCTTTATTGGATAATTTCCACAAGTGACCATAGGTGGCTGGGACCATGAGACCTGTAGAGCGAGGGGTGGAGGGGAGAAGAAAAGACAGAGATAAATGGAGTAAGAACAAATACAAAAAATATCCAAGCAAGATACAGGGGAGAGGTGAGCCACAGCAGCAGGGCACAATGGCCTTTTGCTCATCCTAACTGCAAAAGGGGGGGTAGGGGTTGTGAGGAAGGGAAGGGGCAGGGCAGAGGAGGGGGAGCTGGAGGGAGTTGTCCTTTCATCCTTACCAGCACCCCCTGCACACCCTGGGTAGTTTTTGTGGGATTTGTTTGTTGTTTGTTTGTTTGTTTTAATATGCTTGTGAACCATTATCTCAAGAGTATCTCAGAGAGAGATAAAGGTGACAGAGAAACTGTAGGATCTACCTTGGGAGCAGGGCTTGACCCAGCCTTACAAGCCACATTTTTCCCCAGAGCATTTACATTGGCACAGAGATTTTATTCTCCTATCCATCCCCTCTCCCCACCAGAAAGAAATTTCTACTCTGGTTTTAAGAGAACAGGTCCAAACTGCCCATCTGATAAAAAAAAAGCAAATGATCACAATCATTTCTTCTACCCAACCCTAACCCAATCCAAATAGAGCAATTGGAAACGCAGGGAGCTTTGGCCCAAGAATCATTTGATGAGGGTAAAAGCATGATGAAATATGCCCTTTTTTCCCCCCTCAAAGCTACTGCAATTGGAATAAAGATTTATGTTCGAGAAACACCAACTGGAACATTCTGTGCTGAGATGCTTGGTCAGATAAAGGCCTCAGCAAGGGAGCCCTCCCACTGACGGGTGTCTAGGGGTTTTACTGGGTACCGGTGCTGTCCTAGGCTCCTGCCACAAGCAGATCCTGGGACCCTTTCTCTTAGGCCTGTTGGTCCCTGGAGATTGGAGAGAGGTGGCGAGGGAGGTGAGCAGGAAGCTGCCAGGCAGGACAGTTTTGTTTATGAATAGCTACCCCAGCAGAAACCGTGCCTGAGAGCTACTCCCAGCACCGCAAGACTCCTGGGACATCGTTGTTGGCCCCCCTGGCGAGCCGCGAGGAAGGCTCAGTCTCTAAATCTCTGAGGGAGGACAGAGGACAGAGGCGGAGGCACTCGTTTCCATGTGGGTTGCTCTCCTGCCCAGCGGGTATGGGGAGGCCTCTCAGCCCAGAAACACCACCAGCTTCCCCAAAGGCAAAATCCACTGTAGGCTAACTCTCTGGGTCCCAGCGTGGGAGCCAGAGTTTTCACACAGCACGGGGGATATCAGTTTGGCTGAGCAGAATCAGAGCAGTCCAAAAACAACCCCGCGCCTGGTGGTGTCCGCAGCTTGGCCTCTGTCCCCTCATATGGAGGGAACTCTGGCCTTCAGACCCACCCCAGTTTCCCCCAGAGGCCTGCCATGGGGGTCACCAGGGCCTGACCACTTAAGCATGTTGAGAAAACAGCTCTCACCCTCCCATTTTGCTCTATAGAGATGTGGCAGCTGTGCATCCCCGTACTTTTCCTTCATATTCCTCACTGAGACGTTTCTACCTGGGTTCCCCAAAAGCCCGGAGGGTGAGAGCAGATCTCCCTCCCCTCTAGCAACTTCCTCTTCCAAAGGAATCAGCCGCCTAGTCCAGCTTGTGTGCCTCAGAGGGAGGCAAAGCCCCCGGTTCCGGGAAATGACAAGGCACTGGGCCCCTCAGGGTCAAGGTCATCAGCCAACCCTGGGGGTGAGGAAGCAGTCCAGTGTGATGATACAAACTCTGGGATGACACTGTCAAAGCTGGGTTCCAGGCCCAGCTCCCCCATTCCTATCTCCAAAACTTTGGCAGGCTACAGTTTAAGCCCAGTTCCTGCAGTTGTGAAATGAAAATAATCCTGCCTGTATCACAGGGCTGTGATCACGAAGCAAGAGCTCGTATTGGAAAACAGGCAGGTGTCAGGCAAAGTAACTGAGTCCAAACTTAACAATGCCTTCATTGATTTAGGAAAGAAGCTACTATGTCGGCCCTCGCTAGGTATTCATTCATTGGTGGACATAGACATCAGGTCGCGGAACCCTCCAGTCAGTGGACATCATGGAGTATGGATGTGACATAGCCAGGCTCAGAAGGGTAAGAGCAAGAATAACAGCTCTTCAGCTTCAAATCCTTTCTGAATCTGGCCTCAGGGAGGCCATCTAGATTCTAGATGTTCTAGCACAGTGACTAAGAGCATGGGCTTTGAAGTCACACACAGGCAAGGCATCCCTATGTAGGCTGTGTCATCTTAAGCTAGTTGCTTAACTTCTCTGAGTTTCAATTTCTTCACCTGTGAAGTGGAGATAATTATAATGCTTTTCTCAGAGGGCCAAGAGATAATTAATAATTAAATGCGATCATATACATAAATATAGATAAATACCTAGCACTTAAGAAGCTTGTAATACGTTTTAGTTCTGAAAAGTAGAGTTGGCTGGGAAACTCTAAAAGGATATTTTTTGGAATGGGGTGGAGCAGTTTTTCACAAGGCAATGAGGTTCACAAATAGTCAGTTTTATAGCTATATCATAGGTTCATGCTGTGATGAGCAATTGTGACCATTACTAATAATGACCATTAGCATTTATTGAGAGCTAGCTATGTGCAGGCGTGGACCTAAGCACTTTGCATGGATTAGCTCCAAGCAAGCCTCTGGGCTCAAAAACTAATGACCATCTTATGTGGCCAAGAAGGCTGGGCTTTTGTGTTTATGTGCAACACTGCCAGAGAACTGCTCCCCAGCTCTCTGGGATATCTACTCCCCCAGCCCTTGGCAGGTTTATAAACCATTGGCTCTGAGCATTCCCACGTGTCAAGCACGTGGGATGTATTTTGCTGCAATTCACTTGGGTCTGCAATTAAAAAGCTCTGACCTTCCCAAAGTTCATCTGGGTATGTGGAGCTGGCTCCAGGGACCCAAGACCAAGAGTAGGTTGGGCAGATCATCCCACAACAGCACCTTGAGGAGAACCCTCCAACCCAGGACTGCTCACTAAGGATTCCTTACACCTAGGAGCGGTCATGCATGCAGCAGGCATTCAGTGTCTCAGGAAAGCTAAGGCAGAATTTAGTTCCACAGCCATTGTGCCCAGCCTTGCCTCCTGTCCCCTGCACCTGCCTAGTGTCAACAATAGGTGGGGTAATGGTTGAGGCCACAACATGGTAGGCACAAGTTGCTGCCAGAGGTTGGGGTCATAGTGAAAAGAGGGCTGAGATTTCCAGGTCAGAGCCCAGCCTCACCACTAGCTTGGTTAAAAGATGTTGAACTCTTACTTAGCTCTCTGCTCTTCATCTTTCTTACATGCAAAATGCAGAAGATAACAGAACCTACTTTGTTGTCTTTTATGGCACTTTTTTTTCCCAGTGCTTGGCACCTAAATTATTGCATAGAAAACATGTAAATGCACAAGCAGCTATATATACACATATGCACAGATATAAGCACAATATACAGATATACGTCCATATACAAGGATATTGTATATGCACATGCACACATGTGTGAATAGCCTGTGAGAACTCAGAGCACACGGGAAGTGCACCTTCTACACTCACATGCACCCACACCACACACCGGAAACACAGAGTGACACACAAATCAAATAAACAGGCCCAAATGATGACTACAGTAATAAAAAGCAATCAAGAACAGTAAGGCAGAGAAGACGTCCTAAAGGAAACAACTTCTGAACTGTGTTTGGTAAAAGAAACTGAGTGAAATTATTAGTCCTAGGCTAGGATGTAGTCCAGAATTTGAAACAAGGTAAAATCCAAACCTAAAGCCTAGTCCAGCCTTGAATGGGAGAGAGAGAGAGCTGTCTCTCTGTTCTCTCACCTCATTCTGAGCGACAACTGGCAAAGGAACAAGCTTCTCCTTCAAATTCAGACCTTGGGGAAATTCCTGAATAACCTGAAATTGTGTGTACAGACACCATGTAAGTCCCCTTGTGATTCCCACAAAATCTTGCCTGTGTTCAGACCAAAATCCAAAGAGCCAATCAAATATCTTTTGGAGATGGGGCCCCTTCCAGCAGCATCAGCTGGGTTTCCTTGATTCCCTCAAAATAAGAATGAAAGCAGACTCTCAGTAGGTGCCATGCACCCCTAGTTCCAGGGGAGCACTTGTGCTGGAGTTTCGTTCAGTGCCACAGCTAAGCCCAGTCTCTGGCTTGGCCGCCTCTCCGCCTTTATCTCACCCTCACCATTCCTTTCACTTTAACATAATGAAAGTGCAACTTGCACACTGTCTCGAGATTGCATATGATAATTGGAAACATGTGTCTGAGCTGGCATCCCTTCAAAGGGCTTTGGAACTCTGACTCGGGCCGTCTTCTGATTGCAATAGCAATCCTCCGAGCTGGCTCTCCAGCCTTCGCATTCCTGCAGCTGCACCTTGGTGTTAACTCTTGCCAGGAGAAGGCCTCTGCACACAGGCTCATTCCCGGGGTCCTGCAGAGGTTGGCAACCTCCGTTCCCGCCCAAGGGCAAAGCTCTGGGGATGGCCTCTGGGCACTGAGTTCTCAGAGGATGGTAGCACAAACCAGCAGGTTCATTTTCCTTTTGGTGTAAATGGCACGTTGACAGTTAGACCCCCAGGAGGTCTTCGGGGCACTGCTTGGACTGTCAAGGGACGTGAAGCTAAAGCCTCTCTGATTCAGCACAGTGTTGTGTTTTGTTTCGAGCTGAAGTAAATGCCAAAGTGTCATTATCTCACATTATCTCACCGGGAGATTCCTAAGGGAAATTGCAGAATCAGTGACAATTCTCCACTACAATCCTCCCAAGCTGTGTGACAGAGGCTGGGGGAGGTGGGGGGGCGGGTAGATGGGGGTGGTAAGTGTTCAGTTCAGCAGAGACTATGCACAACACATCTGCAATGGCCAAGGTTCCATGACAGGCCCAGAGTAGACAGGAGGATAGGCCCCTGTCCTCCGGGCATGGCATTGGAGGCCGAATAGAGCATTGGGGTCTTTCTCTCAGCACACAGTCTGGATACAGCCATACACCACAGGCCCAGCCACCAAGGCAGCCTCCAACACTCCTGGTGTTGGCAGCGATCACCTGTCCCCACCACATATCCTCACCCTGGCTTCCAACTTTGTTCCTGACCTCTCTCACTCCCATCTCATCCCTGCTCAGTTCCTGACCCAGATCCTGCTTTGGATTCTCAAGGGAAGTGGTTCTCCAACTTTTATCTACCTGAATCATCGGAGGGTCTGGTTCAGGAAGTAGGGCTGAGGTTCTCTACCTTTAACAACCCCCCCACCCCACTGCGATGCCCATGGTGCTGCTCCAAGGACCACTTGAAACACAAAGGGCCTGGACCACACATGGTCTCCCCATGGTCTGGCCCTCAGTTCTCACCTAAGAACTACCACAAGGCTCATCTCTTTGGTTCTTAAAGTCTAAACGGACTTTGGGCAAAGCAGCCTAGACTCTAGCACCCAGCCTTAACTTCTGCCTTAAGCTCCTCCTTTGTGTTCTACAAGGTCAGCTCTGTTCTCCTCCCTTGATGGGAAAAGGTCAGAAAAGGGCCCAGTGGACTAACATTATACCAGGAAGAATGTGATAGCGGCTACAGCCAAGTCCCAAGAGAATAGGAACTCTCTCTCTCTCTCTCTCTCTCTCTCTCTCTCTCTCTCTCTCTCTCTCTCTCTCTCTCAGCTTCCCAAGAGGAAGCTGCAGGTGGAGGCAGAGAGGGCTCAGAGTATAAATCAGATGAGGCAGGAAGAGAGCCAGGCATCACTAGGCTTCATCCTGCTTGCAGAAAAAAAAGCCTTGGTGACAGACAAAGCATCACCGTGGAGACCCGACACAGAAAATATATCTGTGCAGGGTTTTCTCTCTTCTCCGACCCTCAGCTTCTTCTTCTTGATAATGAGGGATGAAAAGTCATCCTCCTCCACATCAGACATTTTGGACTGTCCTGAAACTTCCCCGAAGAGTTGTTTGTACTGTACCCGGGACAGTTTATATAACACTTGATACAGCCATCAGTAATGGCTGTAAAAATGAAAAATGTCACCCAGTTCAGGGCGTAAAACAAGTAGCTCCCATCAGTCTCAAAAAGTTTGTCTTCCTTCAGCTTTAAGTAGATGAATTCCATAGCCAGACCATGTTGGGAGTCACTTGAAGCATTTGAAAGCCCCATTCCAGACCTCCTGATGGCCATATGTGGAGTTTCCACCTCAGGCTCTTACCCTCAAAGGGCAATATACAGTTTATTTACAGTTTGTCATATTTGAAGAATGTCATTTAAAAATAACCAGTTCCTTCTCTCTCTAGTTGGCTCCACTCTGGGTCCATAACCGTTACTGCTGTAATCACAATCTCTCTTTTATCCATTACATAAAAATATCACTATTTTCGGTAAAAGATCATGAACACAATAAAAATGAGGCTTATGATGGCCCTAAGAGGAGCTTTGCTGGAAAAAAAAAATATTGCCAAGAATTCAAACTGTCTAAAGTTTATCAGACCAGATGGCCAGTGAGTTCTCTGGATTAATAGTTGCTCAGAGCAATAAAGTCAAAATAAATGTTGTCCATGTGTACCCAAAGTCACATGCTCAAGTCAGCCCTGGGACCTCTTTGGTTTACATTTCTGGATGTGGTGCCACAGGTCTGTAGCCTCAGGTGCCACGTGTCACTTCCTCTGGAAAATGTGCTGCTTTAGAGTCGCAAGTGCTGCTGTTGGTGTCGTTGTGAACTTGACAATGGGACTCTACACCAAGCAAGAGCCAGAAGACTACAAATGTAGGTAAAGCTCTCTCTAAAATCTGCCTTGCTCACTGATTCCAGAAGCCTCTGGAATCCGCACGAGCAAGGATTCCAGCTGGAAAAGCTATAGCTTACTGCTGATTTTCTTCTTCTGGGCTTACCTTTCACTGAGCTCATTTTCCTGATTTTTTTTTTTTTTTTTGGTTCTCCACGTGTGCCAGGAAGACTTCTTTTTGCCTCCCATCAGCCAAGTCTCCTCCACTGAGCAATCACACACGTAAGATTCATGGCCGGGGAGGGTGATGATAGGATCGAGGTCTATGAGCAAGAGGGCCCAACATACATCAAAGGGCTTGGATGACTTGTGGTAATAGAAAGCGAAACTCTATTCATTGAGAGATTTATTCTGCATCGACTTTAATCATGGCTTTATTGGGTTGTGGTTTTGTATTTGGTGAGTCACAGAGGTTTTTAAGAGGAAAAAGCTTTTTGGTTGTTTTATTTATTAGAAGAGGCTTTCTTTGTCCTACATAAAGCAATAAGGGCATGATTGAAATGGAATACCCAGACCCCAGTGGAATGACCTGAGAGTGTGAGGAAAAAGATGATGTTTACAGCAGAATCCCAGCTGTGCCACGGAATGAAGAGGGGCTCACCCTGGTGACACATGCAGACCATCTGGACTATGGGATGGATCTGAGTGCTGTTTGCTTTCAACAGACACTGGGCACAGTACAGGTGGCAAGTTGTGCCAGGTCCATGAAGACACATGAGCACCACCACCCTCCACACACACACATACCTGCTGCGTGTCTATCTCTTCCTGACACTTCTACCCCTTATTCACCAGAAACAAACCCTGCTCCGTTGGCTCATATTAGCCCAGACTACTGACCCAGCTGTTCTTCTTGTAGTTTGGCTCTCAACAAGTATATATGTTAGTGTGTGTGTGGGGCAAATATAGCAGAGACATTAGGAGAAGAGGGTATGGAAAATTTTCTGGATTCAAATCTTAGATTCCCCACTTATCAACCACATGATCTTGAGCAGGTCACCTATGCTTTGTCTCTTCATCTGTAGAGTGGGAGGATCTTTTGCATTAAGAATTCAACAAACCGCCTCTGTAAAGTGCTCTGCCTCGTCTTAGTTGTCAACATTACCTTTCACTCCCATAGAAGTAAACTCCACGGCTTCATTCTAAAAGGATGACCAAGAAGGGCCAGAGATGTGAGATTGTCAGGGAAGAAAAAAGGAATCAGGAGCTAGTTCTTACTCTGAGAAGAAGGGGAAATGCTGAGAAAAGAGACCTCCAAGTCCAGCCGCTGGACAGCCTGGGTCTAGAAGGTTTCTCTCCTCATTTTGAACTAAAGGTCTTTCTCAACATGTCCACTCATTCATTCAACTATTGTCTCTAGGATGTGCTCTGTGGAACAGCACGTGGAGCTGGCCCATGTCCTTTTCTATATGACAGATCTTTGAAAATAGCTATTATGTCCCTCATCTAAGTCTCTCATTTCCCAGACTCCACATTCCCAGGTCCTTCAATCATCCCTGTGTTGTGGGGTTTCCAGACCCTTCGCCACCCTGGTCAGCTCTCTCTGGACATTCTCTAATTTGTCCACATTGCTCTTAAAATGTGGTGTCCAGAGGAAACACAATACTCAAGATGTGGACTGACCAGCCCCTAATTATAATGGGACTATTAACTCCTTTGATCTAAAGAGTTTTATTTCTATTAATGGAGCCTAAAATTACATGAACTTTTTCAGTTGCCACATCACACTAGATTTTCATTTTGAGCTTATGGTAAATTATAACCCCTTGAGTTTTTTTTTTTTTTTTTTTTTGCTTTTGTTTTCTTACTATTATTAAACCAAGACTCCTCTATCTTGCATTTTGCCAATGATTATTTAGCTTAAACACAGACATTTGGCTTAATGGTGAGACTTAAGGACTCTGTGGCAAGGAACTATGTCTAACTCATCATAACATTCCAGAGTACAGCACAGTGCCTGGCCCACTGAGATGTAAGCTGCATGTCTTCTACCAACTTCCTCATCCATGATGAGAGTGTAAGGAACAAAGACACCAAGAACGCTCTAGGCAAAACTCTTCTCTACTTTTAATTATAGCATTAGCCACCAAACCCTGGCATGGCAACCCTGGAGCAAAGCACCTCTGTAGGACCTTCATGAACTCATTTGAATGAGCCCATCTGATAACAACTTCATCAGGGAAGAGAAGAAAAGAGAAAGCGAAGCAAACAAAAGCAAACTGTGCAAAACAAGGGGCGAATAAAAGTGTTTGCTCAATCTGGCACCAGTTTGATTGCTCTTCTCCTACCAAGAAGAGTTCTGCATATATTCTGGCCATCTTGTGAGAGGAGGGGGAGTCCTTGGGCGCCCCCTAGAGGTTAGAGCTTGGGACTGATAAGTGATGTTCAATAACTTGAATGATCCCTGGTCATGTGTCCTTTCTGAATTTTGATCTGGTTGTCCAACACATTGATCGATCCTCTCAAATATCAGAGAAGTGTGAGATTAGGCAGGATCAAGCCAACCTGGAGCTACTATGAGAAACATCAATGTACGTGACCTTGACCCCTGGAAATCACTGCAAATTCATTTGTCCAAACACTAAGTCCCTTGCCTTGTTGTTTGTCTTCCCCTGTCAGCCTTAGCTCCCAGGAAGTCTCTCATAGACTGTCAGACTTTGCATTTGTTGAACTTGAACTGTAGATTTCTTATTCATTCCTTCCTTCATTCAAACCTAGGGCAGTTTCGGAGCTAGGAATACAGTGGTGAAGAAAATCAGGCTTGGAACTTACGGTCTAGTTCAAAAGAAAAACAACCCACAAATAAATAAAATCATACCATAATCATTTCTACAGATAGAAGTTCCTGACCATAATAGAGGGCTTTGACTTAGTTGGAGAATAATAGCAAGTGATACATGAAGTGACAGATGAGTGACGGTCACATAACTCTTAATCCACCTTTTCCATCCTGTCTGCAATGATTTCATAGACTACGTTGTCAAATGCCTTAAGGAAATGAAAATACCCTGTGTCCACATCATTAACCTGAGAGAGCAGTGATTCCATCAAAGACTTCTGAATCGTCCTTCATGGGCGAGTAAGGCTTTTGTTTAATTTCCTTGCTTAACAGGAAATGTTTGAGTATACTTCAAAGCATGGTGAAGAAGAGAGGGAGAAATTACAGGTTTTGGAGAAGATTTGAAGTAGGTAAAAAACAAAGTGTTCCACCAGGAGACACCAGCCACCTCCCTGCCATCTGCCTCTGAATATTTTCACTTACTCCTTAAGGATCACATCATCCAGCAACACTGTTCATTTGTTCCATGTTTTTCCTTATTGGGAAGAAATATCGGCTGGTAACCATGCAGCCCGAAGCCTATTTCCTTCCATTCCATGATTAGTGAACACCAGCTACAAATTAATATCCCAGTAGTAGCATCCTTTATTCTTATTGTTTATTTTTTAACACACATGCATTATGTTCTTATTATGCCCTAGACAATTAATTAATAATAAATATGCGTGCATGTGAAAAAAAATGGTAGCATGAGGTAAAGAGAGCTCTCAACTCTGCATATGAAGGCACAGAGGGCCTTTTACAGGCAGGGACATTTAAGCTGAAGTTTAGAGAATGAGTAGAGGCACATTACCCATGCAAGAGGGATCCTCAAGCAGAGGAGAGAGCATTTGCAAAGACATGGAGACCCAGGAAAACATGGAGTCCTGGGTAACTGAAAGAAGGTAGCTTGGACAGGGCCCCAGGTCACCTCAGGAGAGAGACGAGGTTGAAAGAGCAGGTTAGTCACTCTTGATAAGCTCTGAACACTGTTCCCTAGAATTAAGATTTTATTCCACAAGCAAATGATGAGTCTGTGAAGCTCCAATGAGCACTTTAGACACACCACTTAGGTAGCCATGGGGAGGGCAATTTGCAATTGTGAAGAATCAAAGAGAACTTTATCTCATCTTGACATCAATAACTGCTTGGCCAATATCCATCTGGCGGTGTGCACATGGTGTTACCTTCATTTGTTTGACAGAAGATGCAAACTTTAATAACAATCACAGGATCACCGGAAAGGTGGATAGGGTTGGCACTATGATCCCTTCAGTGGGTTGTATAGAACACTAGTTCTTAGGGAGTTAGTAGGTGCTAAGTGGAGGGAGAAAAGGAATATCTGCCAGTTATATTCTAGGAAATGTTGCTTTAGGTTATTACACATGGGGAATAGAGCAGTCTTCCAGGTAACCCAAAGGAGATCAAGCATAGAAAGCACTTCCATGTTCCTTCAAAAGGCACCAACGAACATACGCAGTGAGTTCCTTCAGGCACGGACGTGGCCCCTTGCTTCTCTTTCTGTGATGGCTTTCCTTGGGCTAGTGCTAAGTAGAACTGACATTGGGGCTCTTTGAGCATACAACTACTAACTTTGGGTGTGTGGCAGGAAAAACTTAATTTGTAGTTTGAGAATTGGCAGGGCAGCTAATTGGTTCTCCCTGGAGAAGGAGCCAGGATGGGTATGTGGCACCAGCCAAGCGGATCAAAGCCAGGAGGAGACTCAAGGGGACCAGGAGAAGTCAGAAAGAAGAAGAACCAGGGACAGAGAAGAGTGGAGAGATCCAGGACTTTAGTGAAAGAAAATGACTGTGGAAGAACTCTTCAGTATGAGACTAAGAGGCTGACACAGAAAGGAAGATCAGAAGGAGGGTAGGTCTCAGTTAAAGAAGAAACAGAATAGAAAGCTGAGAATAAGTGAGTGAAGCAAGAAGGTTTGGGCCGTGGACAGAGAGAGGTGATTCAGAGCAGATTCTTATGAGACGCTAGCTGCATGGTATAAGAGAAAGGAAGGGTTACTCTGCATTAAAGGCATATCCTCTGGGTAGGCAGAGTGTATTCTTGCAGCTGTAAGTGACCGTGCAGAAATCGTTCGATTCATCTTAACTACTGCAACATCCTCCGCAGAACTGACCTGATAACAGGGGCTCAGTTAGGATTTGCTGGACAAATACTTAAACTCTTCTTCCCTCCATATCCAAGTATCCTGGTCTCTATGTTCCAAAGGAAGTTCTACTTGAACACAAAGTGTATTTGTAGGGGAAACCTCTGGGTGCTTAGCCCCACAAGAAGATATAAAACCCTTCAGCCTCTTGAGACCTCAACTTCCAATCTTGAGAAAAATGAAACCACTTGGCAAAGTTGGTACCTAAATGGGACACTCGGTGACACATGCTGCTATGGTCTGAATGTTTTTTCCCCTCCCCAAATTTTATGTTGACATCCTAACCTCTAAGGTGATGGCATTAGGTGATGGGACCTTTTGGAGATGACACCTCTGGGAGATGACCAGGTCATGAGGACAGAGTCCTCACAAATGGAATTAGGGCCCTTATAAAAGATCCAAGAGAGCTTCCACTAGGTGAGGACACTGTCTATGACAAAGAGGACCTTCTCTCTTCCCTAAGTCAGATTGTATACCTTGAGATCCTCAACCTAAGACCACACGGGAAAAAGGCCAAGGCATTGCCAGTATTCCAACTCCCAGCCCACAGCATTCATGAGCCAGAGTCCAAGGAGCAGCTGCCTCCCAGTCAGTCCAGGTAGGCAAAGCACTGGGGTCCTGTTCAGCAAAAGCACCCTGTCATTCCCATGCAGCCTCAGGGAATCTCGTTCCATGGCACTTTCTCCCCACGGACCTCCAAAAAACTCACCCTTCCCAGAGAAATTGTTCCCCTGTCTCCATTAGTTGAGGCTGCTGTTAATAAAAATATCATGGAGGTTACTTATAACCAACACAACTTTATTTCCCCCAGTTCTTGAGGCTGGGAAATTTAAGACCAAGACACCAGTCGGGTGAGGGTTTCGTGGATGGAGCCTTCTCGTGGTGTCCTCACAAGGAAGGAGCTAAGGAATCCCTCAGGACTCTTTGTACGGGCACTGGTCCTTGTGACCTCATCACCTCCAGATGTCTCTCATCGGATTACCCACACAACAGCAATTAGGTTTCAACATTTTGTAGAGGATACGAACACGAAAACTGTAGCATCACCTACCACAATTTCCAGGGTTTCTCGTTCTTCTGTTCTCCGTTTCTATCAAGCTAAGATGAGGGGAGAGAGAATGGGCGTAGCATTGGGCTCCCATCACTGCTTCCAGGCCATTATTCTTCCTGTCTCCTTGTGGGAGTTTCCTCTCTTAGGGCTTTCCCGTGGTACCTCACTCCTCCTTAGGGTCACCCACTCTGCACCCACAAGACAGTGAAGAGACAATCTGCAACTATAAGATACTCAGAGTCCACAATAGCTAAGGTATGGAATCAACTGAGGTGTCTTTAAACAGATGAATGGATAAAGAAAATGTGGTCTCTAGGCACAATGCAATATTACTCCGCCATAAAGAAGAATGGAATTATGACATTGGCCAGTAAATGGATGGAACTGGAGACTCTCATGCTAAGTTAAATAAACCAATCCCCCTAAAAAAGCAAACACTGAATGTTCTCTCTGATGTGCCCTCCCACCCAGCTTGCGCGCCATCTCAAACAAATACTGTCGTAATACTTCCCAACTGATGGTGACCTCGTAGGTGGAACTAATGTTTACCAAAGACTTTCATTGTGTCAGACCCTGGGCCAGGTGCTTCACACACTGCTCTTATCCCCATTTTACAGCAGAGGAGATCACGTATGAGAGAGAAGGGATTTAATCAGATCAAACAGCTGAGTGTCTCAGGTGGAGTTCAAGGACACAACTGTCCAGCTCCAGACCTAAGCACTCAACCATTATGCCACTGAAGAAGACATCTCTAGGCTCACCAGTTTCTCCAGGTCTCTTCACCCTTTGAGCACTAGGGAGAATCACACTACCAGCCTCTTTTGGGTAGAGGAAACCATGATAGTTGCTTTGGTCAATGAGAAGTGAGTGGAAGTGATGTGGGTCATGTTCTGGGGGAAGCATCTGAGCCTGTGTGTGGGATTTTCCATGCTTCCTTCCCCGGCTTTGGTGAGCCCCAAATGTCTGTGTTGAGATGATGAAATCATACAAGAGTGCAGACCGTGTCAACCCGAGTCCCTAGAGAACAGGTTGAGTTGAGTCTGCCATCAATCCACAGGCTTGAAGCATGAATGAGAAAATAAACCTTTGTTTTGTAAACTTTACAGTCACTGAAATTTGGTTATGTTTTAGTGGAAAAAAAATACATTCACAGAATAACAGTCTAACTAGATGAATACAGATACTTTGCTTCACCTCAGTTACAAAAACCAGGCTCTGGTAACTTTTGCAGATTCAAATGCTTTCTCATACTCTAGTTTTTAGTTAGTTATATTTACAAACTATGCAAACTCCAGCAAACCACTTGCCTCTCTGGTTCTCAGTTTTGTTTTGTTTTATTTTGTTTTCATTCATAAGCATGAAGAAGTAGATGATGAAGTTAAGTTTTAGGTAACAAATTCCAACCAAGAGCATGGTGGGTGCCAGGCACAATACTAGACAGCAGTTGATACTAAAAGTCCCTTCTATTCCCGACACCATGGGTCTGTCTTGACTAGCTGCCTAGGACTATCCTCTAGGGACGACTGCTGAAAATAAGCCTGGGGTCAGCCCTGGATCTGCCTCTCACCAGACATGAGACATGGAGCAAATTAGTACTTAATCTGTCCCGTATTCCCACCCACCGCCTCTGTTAGGAAAATAGAAATAAGTATGTATAGATAACTCCATGGCTAAGTCCATTTAAGCTTTTCATGTCTCCATGAAGAAGCAGAGGGTCTGGTATAGTCATGATGGTCATCTCTAACATGTTATGTGACTATGTGCATGTGAGTTAGCCACTTTATACCTCAGTTTCTCCAACTACAAAGAGAGGATGAGTACCTCTATACCTTTAGGTTTTAGTGAGAAATATTGAGCTCTTGATACATAGTGGCACTTGACAAATGTTAATTACTCTAAAGAAAGCCCTCATACACATATTTACACACACACACACACACACACACACACATCACATCATGTACTTATCACAATTATTTATTGGAAGGGTATTTCTCCCATCTTGAATATAGGAACATAATGGGCTAAGCCTTCTTCCTCTTCACCTCTCCTGGGTCTTGAAAGTAGATGAGCTAAATAACTCTTTGGGAAATGAACCAAATAGATTCGCCAACTCTTCTATTCTCCTGAAGAAAATGCAATCTCTTGACCTTAGAAAAAGTCACAGGCTCTTTGGGGACTGTGTAGTTGTCAAGGAAATTATTGCTCACAAATTTTCAATCTGACCCTCCTCTGTGCCTCCTGGACTCAACAAATGGAGAGAAGGGGAAAGATGAGGAAGGGGGGGGTGTTTCTGAGCCCCCCAAATTGCCCAAGTCTCTAAGATCATGTTTTTCTGCAGTCTGAGAGGTTTTGTTTTTGATTTAAGGAAACAAAAGAGTTTCCAAGGAAAACTCATTTTGTTATGGTTCAGAACCATTCAATTTGTGACATTATTTCCTCTGCTGAGTTTTCAACTCTCTAACCTCCTGCGAGGCTGGACCAGCTCTAAGGCAGAGTGTGCTCTTGACTGTAACGTGGGGGCTCCCCAGCAGAGCCACCAGGGGCTGCAGAGTCCTGAGACATGGTTCACAGAAATAAATCCCTGTCCCCAAGAGCTAGGTTCAGATGGACGTCAGCAGTGGCCTTGCAAGTGGACTCTCCCAAGCCTTTTCATCATAGTCTTTTCCCCAGGGAGAATTCAGGGTCTGAGGCCAGATGCCAAAGAGCAGAGTTCAGGGCTGGTGAGATGAGCGTCTGCGTGGCTTTGTGGCCAAGAGCTGGGGTTGCTTTAGCACATCTGAGGGGAAAAACGAGTGGAATGCTCCAAATGGCCATTTGCCATCACAATTTATGATCACAGAGGATCTTCCTCAAACCCTGCCCCAAGTGTGGGTGTGGTCAGAGGAAACACCTTTTTACCTGAGGGCCATATGTCCGTTGAAAAACTGTTTTGAGAGTGATCTGGGACCTTTTGAGGTTTTCCTTGCCCAGTAAATGGAAGATTCTACCTGGGTCACAATCAGGAAATCTGTCTCTCTCCTCTGCACCAGCATGGCAAGGGGCAGGGTCTGGGGCCCGGCGTTCTCTCTACAGCTTGAGGGGTACTTCAGACCAGGGGAGGAGGCAACACTGAAATACGTTTTTGATCTTCATAAGGCTGGACCTTTCTAGCAAAGTTTTCTATTTTAAAAATGGGCAATTTGACTTGGAATGGAATTAAGTTCCCTGTCATTGGAATTGTCCAAACAGACTAGACACGTGGCAGAAATATTACAGGAAAGGTTCAGACAAACGGATGTTGACATGAGGTGACTTTCCTTATCCCTTTCAATCCCAAAGTGCTGTGATTGGATTAAGACGTGGTCATAAAACAGCTGTGCGCTCCATAGAAACAAGGGAGTACGTGAAAATTTAGCCTTCATACTTAGCCTTTCTTGGGAGATAATATATCTTATATATCTTATCTAGTCTTGCTGATATCAGAAACTTAAAACTATAAATATTTAAATTCCCACATACGCTACATGTCTTACCTAAGTCACTGAGGGGGCTCTGTCCTAGTCATCTTCCTTCTGGGTCCTGGGTAACAAAGGTGCAACATTGTGCAGTGCCACAAGTTGCTGCAATAGTTGGAAGAGGGACAGTTGCGTACTGAATCATCCTGCTCCTGCCTAAAGGTGACACTTATCCGTTCTGCTTGATAGGCTAAGGCAAGTCACATAGCACGGACTACTTTAAGAGGTATTGAAGTGCCATTTGACTATGCCCAGGAAGAGAGACAGAAATACTAATGGACAAGACTAATGGTTGTCCTAGCACAGATGCACACGACAACTGAATGACAGTATCAGACAATATGCATCAAGGAAATCTTTCCATAAAAGAAACGATAAAAGGAATCTTGACAAACTCAAGAATGAATGAGAAATCCAAGTGAGGTCAATAATAAGGGAATATGTAGGATATGGATACACTATTGAAAAGGGAAGTGAGTAGGTAGGAGCTACAGTGAGGAAGGTCGTCTCTCTAGAAGAGGTGAGGACAAGAGGAAGGCAAGGAAGGAAGTAGAATTTATATGTCATCTGTGATATCCCAAGTACTTTGTAGGAACTGTAACATTTTACAAATTTCCATTTTACAGATAAGATTGGGTCTCAAGGAGATTATGAAGCTTATTCAGAATTCTACACACCTACTTGTATAAAATACAGAGTCAGCATTCAACACTGTAGTATCCTTGGCTCCAAAGCATATGACATTTTCTGCAGCACCACAAGAAAGTAATAGGCATTATACTTTCCCAGGATCGTGAGAAGACTGGATTCTCTCTCCAGTAGCCCTGGAGAATAGTGGAAGATGAAGTCAATGGAGTCAATTTTGGCTGTGGACAGAGTTTGGAACTGATAAGATAATCAATGGGGCATGACGGACATTCAATTTAAGCATATAATACCTACTTTGGGAACACCTACTACTGTAATGTTGCAGGACAGACAAATGTTAGTGAAATATCTTTAGTCTTTTATGGGCTTTCAAAGCTCCTGGGAAACAAAATGTTATACTATAATTCAGGTAGAATCTACTGTTTTGAAGCAAGCACAGAAATACAAAATGTGAAGATGGTAAAAAAAAAATCTAAATGTAAGTGTAGCTGACAAGAGATGAGAAGGAGACAGTAACTCTGATGTACCCAGGGGCAGGTGATAAAGAGAATGTCCATGGCCTTAAGTGTGAAGGTGCCTTCCCCCAAGCCACAGTCGCCTCAATAGGACCCAATACCAGTTTTTGTATTTCCCCTAAAACTCTTTGATTATTTCATGACATCACCAGGGAATTCCTCACTTGTGTTCTCAAACACAATCTTCTAGTCTACCCCAGGAACCCACCAGCTTCTTCTCTGCAGTAGCTGAATTCCAGGTGTTGGCTAACCTGCTTTGTTAATAATAATAATGATAATAACAACATCTAACATGTACAGGGTGAGCACATCATTTACTCCTCAACAGCAGATGAGGAACCTGAAGTTCAATGCATCTTTATCCAAGATCACATAACTAGTAGATGTCAGAGCCATGATTCACACCCAGAGCTTTCATACTGCCCTGTATTCGGTCTGGAGAACCAGGGCTAGGTCTTTGA
This sequence comes from Ictidomys tridecemlineatus, assembly GCF_052094955.1. Classification (NCBI taxonomy): domain Eukaryota; kingdom Metazoa; phylum Chordata; class Mammalia; order Rodentia; family Sciuridae; genus Ictidomys; species Ictidomys tridecemlineatus. The sequence continues at coordinate 108,003,395 of NC_135487.1, read as the reverse complement.
TTCTCTCCAAGAAGTGATGTGCCTGACACAGAAAAAGAAATCAACCCTTATGAAAAGGGTTAAAGGAAAAGAGAATCAGACAGCTGAAACCATCTTCTTATAGTGACAAATATGCTTTCTTTTAAGAGTGAATAATGCACGTTAATGACTCAGGAGAGTTTGAGGTTGGTAAGAAGGGGCCTAAGAAATGATGTTAGGCACCAGAGGCCAGGAAGCTGGGGTGGAATTTGCTGGCATCCACAGCTGGCGGTAGAGTAGTCCTCTGAGAAGTGAGACAGGAGCTTCACTTCAGAGATATGTAGGAAGGCAAGAGGAAAATGGGGTGGGAACGATGATGGGGGGATGAGGACCTGAACTAGGGCGGCGACGGTGGGAAGAAATATGCCAGATACCACAGTGTGAATCAACAGGGCTTGGCCAGAGATTAGATATAGATGATAAAGAAAAAAGAGTCAAGAGTGACTCCAAGTCTTTCAGATAATGTGAATTTGGCAAGAAACGTCTTGCCATTGCAATATTGAAGGAGCATATTTCATATAAAAAAAAAGGTATTTGTAAACATTTGCATGTATAATACCTTGTGTTTTCTTATAACTCTTGGCCATTTCTGAAGAACCCCTGCATCCATTAAATTCCTTCAATTTGTTATTACAAATGAAAATAACTAAAACCTGAAGGGTCTCAGATTTGGACCACCCACCCCAAAGCTCTCTTTCACCCTGAGAACTGATTCTCTTGAGCGGCCAGGCAGCTGGGAACAAGGCAATCGAGGTAGCAGATATAGTTCATTAACTTACAGGGAAGAAGTTCCGTGGGAAAGTGTAGGCTCCGTGTTGGAGACACAGTCAGCCTTCAGGGATGTGGGTTCCTGCAGGAGGGAGGTGGAACAGCAGCTCCAAGAGGACATGGGTCCCGCCTGAAACCCAGACGGCTGTCCCAACAGCTTCTAAAGAAATAAAAGTCATGGGAGTGGGTGTGGGGGTCCTGACAGAAGAGGGACAAGGACTGCGCACAGCTGCAATCTTCAACAAAACATAATGCTCACACGTCCTTGATTAACCAAACCCAATGTCCCTCCTGCATCCCTGTCCTTCAAGCAAGGGACATAGCAGAAAGCCTTCAGGGTTAAGAGGGTGGGTCTTTAGACCACTTCTATGTGCAAAACAGTGTCCTTGGTAGGTTCCTGTAGACTTTACAAATAATGAGGTGATCCCTTTAAACAGATAATTATTACTGTAGGAATAATTGAGCCGCATTCTTCATTCTTCCAATGCGAAATCAAATATAGTGCTTATCTGTTCCTGTTAGGGTTTTTTTTCCTTCTCTCTCTTGGTCCTTTTTTTTTTTCTATTAAATCACTGCGTACTTACTAGAAGTTAAACGATAAGATGCTTTTTAAGATTCAATGTGGAGGGTTGGGGTTGTGGCTCAGTGGTAGAGCGCTTCCCTCGAATGTGTGAGGCACTGGGTTCGATTCTCAGCACTGCATATAAGTAAAATAAATGGTCCATTAACAACTAAAAAAAAATATTTTTTTTTAAAGATTCAATGTGGAACACTTGATTAAACAAATTAGTCCTGGAGAATTCCCTCCAGTCTATTGCTGTCAAACAGGATGCCTTGGTTGATACTTTGTATCTAGCATATCAGAATTTTTGTTAATATATCTGTCTCCTTTACAGGAATAAGATCTCCCTTACAATCTGGTGTCATTTAGCAGATATTAGTCAATAAAAGATAGACACACACACACACACACACACACACACACACGATGTTGAATGACGACCTACATGAACCCATCTTCTGAGCATGGGTTAGCCAGGATTACTGTGTACAGTCATCTGAACTTTTCTTACTTTCCATTCCTGCTCAAGGCTATGGGGAAGATACACACAACCTGGTGCCAATCATTTCCTATCAAATTCTTTGATATTCCTCAGTGAGTCACCTCCTGAAGAACACGGGCCAACCACAGCAGGGGCTTAGCTATGGCACTTTGAGGTTTATATAACAAGACTGTGCCACTGCCTCCCCTCTGGAAGTGTGTTTCCTAAGAAGTTACCATAATAAAAAAAAATTACACATTAGCATGTGAAATAATGAGCATGTCTTGCCTGCACCCTTGCCAGTACCAGATCTGCCAGCCTGTTCATTGTCTTTCATGTAGCCTCAAGTCTTTCCATGCAAGTAAGACCATTTCCCACTCTGGATCAGAAGCTTTGAAGACCTGGGCCCTGTTTTTCCGTTTAACTGTGTTGCCCCTCAGGACCAGGACCACAGGAGCCTGATTAAATCCACCTTGAGGGGAGAGAGAGTCGGAGAGGCCACACACTCCTTTTCATCATAGGAACCAGTTGTCTTTGGCCCCAGATTTCGACAGCACAGGAGTGGTGAACATCTCCGTAAAGAAGTCACGGTCAGGCCATGGAGTTAAACTGTTCTTTACACAAACACCGAGTCTTCAGAAATCCTTAATTGAAATGAATCGCCACATTAGTCGAAAACAGTTCTTCACTTTTAAAAAGCAGCTTCAGGTTTCCACTTCCAGAACATCTGCCTCTAATGCCTGGAAATTCACTCTCCAGCACAGAGAAGCCAATGTGTCTGCTGCCAAGTGGCTTAGAAAATAACCAAAAAAAAAAAAAAAAAAAATCAAACTCTCCAAGAAACTGCTCCCTTTCTACAGCAGCACTTTTGATTCATTTCTCTTTCGCTGTTTTTTTATCCAAAAATGGCTTTGTTTCCAAGACATTCCACACGAAGTAAAAAGAGATGGACTAGAGGGGAGTGGGCTGAGCTGTGGAAGGGGGCAGTCGCCTCTCTCACTGCCACCTTTACTGCCATCGATAGACCGACTCCCAAATGTCCCATGCCATTTCCCCTTCAGACTAAGCTCATGACATTTTTTTTTTCTTCAAAGGAAATTCTCCAACTCCTACCAGAACCACAGAATGGCAAATTTAAGAGTCAGCAGGGACCTTCGAGGGCACCAACAAGGACACTTGCCCCGCCCCACCGCCCCGTGCAAAATTTCCCTTGCAACTCTTCCCACTGGGCTGCAGGCCACCTCTCCTCCTTAGAGGGATTCCCACTGACAAGAACCTCCAGCCCAGGCCTATTATTTATTTGTGCTTCTCCAGATTCTCCCCAAATCACTTCCCTGTAACTGAAATCATCTTCACCCTGTGAAGCTGCAGAGGACACATCACATCTCTCTTTCCCATGGCAGACGTTCAAATATGATAAAAGCAATGTCAGACCTCCTTGGAGGTTTGCCTTCTACGACCTAAATAGCTCCACTTCCTAAAACTGGGCCTCATGTGATGTGACTGTGGGTCTCTTCCCCATTCAGGCAGCACCTGATCCCACTTGCAGTTATCTCACAAGAATCGAGGAGCTCCCTCAACAGGAACAAAAGCTCCTGGAAGTGATCTGCAGGCTGCAGAGGACCCTAAAACCATTCTAGACAACTGCAGCGTTCTCAAGGTTTGTCTGTGAACCCTGTCCCCCAGGTACTAAGGCTTTGAAGTCACCTTCTCCTTATCCTGTGGAGTTTTGCAGCTGAGCTTGGCCTTTACCTCTGAAATTTTTATCTTCATAATTTAAAGGCTTCAGTTAGCCCGCTAGAATCTTTGCGCATCGTAACTTTAAGTTGTCATCTAACCTATCATCCATCCCTTCCAGCTCTGGGAGGAAAGTAACTTGTCCATCTTAATCCAAGCCCAAGACTCAAGAATCTGGGCACCACTGACTACTTCCTCGCCTAAAAAATGGGACAGTTGTCTGTTTGTGAATGTGTTCTAGAATTCTGTCAAGGTCCCCGAGAATGCAAACCAGCTCATCAGCTTGAATCTCTCTTCTCTTGTTTTTGGTTTTTTGCTTTTTCGTTTTTTGTTTGTTTTTACTGGGAATTGAACCCAGAAGCACTTTACTAGTGAGCTACATCACCAGACCGTTTTATGTTTTATTTTGAGACAAGTTCTCACTAAGTTGCTTAGGGCCTCGCTAACTTGCTGTGGCTGGCCTTGAATTTGCCATCGAACTGCCTCACCCTCCCTAGTCACTGGGATTATAGGCATGTACCACATGTCCAGCTCTTTTCCTGTTTTTTTGTTTTAAAGCAGAATATTTACATATCTCCCCTGGAATGGGAATAATTCTTTCTACAGTGCTAGGGATCCAACTGAGGCCCTCATGCATGCTAGATGAGCGTTCTACAGCCAAGCTACTTTGCCAGTCCCAGGAATAAATCCTAAATGCATTTTTTAAAAGTCCTTCAGTATGATTTTCTCTGAGCTTGGAAGTTCTAAATGAGAGTAACTAGGTGTTCTTTTACTTCTTCATATCTAAATGGAGTCTCACTATCCCCTTATCTGTCTCGGTGCTGACCTTTGCAGATTATTTTTTTCCTTATTTCTCCAAAAAATTCATATGCTGAAGTCCCAACCCCCTGACATCTCAGAATCTGACTATATTTGGATAGAGAGTCTTTAAAGAAAAAATCAAATTAAAATGAGGTCATTCACTAGGGTGAGTCCAAACCCAATGACTGATATCCTCATGAAAGAGAAAATTAGAACACAGGTACAGAGGGCAAGTCACAGGAAGACACAGGGAGAAGATGGCCAAGTACATTCCAAGCAAAGAGACCTCCGAAGAAACTAATCCTGCCCACACCTTGCTCGGGCTGGCCTCTAACATTGAGACAATGCTTTTATTATTGTTTAAGTTACTCCGTTTGTGATACTTTTTAGGGATGTCTTAGAAACTAATATAGGTTTTCTTCCCCTGGAAGAACACCTCTCAACCTTGGTTGCATATTTGAACCAGCTGAGGAGTTTTTAAAAATTACTTATGTCTAGACTCCACCCAAACAAATAGGAACTTTTGAAGATTTTTTCTGAGTGTTGCTACTCTCACAAAGCTCCTCAGGTGATTTTTACCATGGAGCCAGGGTTGAGGACTAGATGGCAGTAGGTTCATAGTACCACTCCTCCTGCACACTGATACTCAGCTGGGATGGAGCAAGGAAGCCAAAGGTCACCTCCTCAGGCAACAGAGGCCCTTGACATACACCCTGTTTAAGAGCTGAAACCCTAGCATCTGACAAACACCAAATACCCAACTCTTTTTTACTGTGCCTTCATCATTACTAAACAATTTTTCTTCATCTTTAAATAAGTAACAGCATATCCTTTATTAAATACTTATTTATTTATGTGTCTTTAGTTTTAGGTGGATACATTAGTTTGTTTTTATGTGGTGCCGAGGATCAAGCCCAGTGTCTCATGCATGCTAGGCGAGCACTCAACCACTGAGCCACCACCCCAGCCCCAGTAACAGTATATTGCTGCAGTCTGGCTAGGCACAATTACCGAGCTGCAACAAAGCACTTGTATCTTCAAACAGGAAACTTTATTGCCCGAACTCCACCAGCACTCCACACACACTCCCTGAGAACTCTCCCAAACGCCACCCACGCGGCCCCCAGAAACACCACACACCAACCGGAACTCCCCGGAAACTCTCCAGGAACACCACCAGGCTACGCATGCACTCACTCTCAGAATCCCGAGAGAACTCAATGGAAACTCCAAAGTAGCGGGTGCCAGAGTCGGACAGCAGGGGTCTATATTCAATTGAATCAATCCAGCATCATCTTAATGGCTCGCCTCTCAACCATTACTTCTGGCAAAATGCCAAGGACCATTCCAACTTGGCTGTGGCTCTCAACATCTCCCCCCTTCTATTTAATTAAACAACAAGCATGTGGCTTAGGGACCGTGCCTGTCTTAGGTTGTCCAATACTACATATGGTCCTTACCCATCATCGGATGAGTTGACCTCAAAGCGTCAGCCTCCTGTCTTAGGTTGGTACCATTGTTGGATCTTACCCGTCATTGACTACTTGTCCAGCATACAGCCATACTTGTGGATAGGCCTATGCACCAGTGGGGGAGTGAGGTTCTTTGCCTCACCTGTGTTGGCCCCCAAATTTGGCCTTTGCACCAGTGGGGGGGATGAGGCAAAGAAGGCCATTTGGACTCGGCTGTGGCTCTCAACAGTATATCTTTAAAAATTATTTTTCAAGGAAATATAGGTTGGCATATTCTCTGAGACCTTGTATATCAGAAAATAGTTTTCTTTTACTTTCATACATGGCAGACAACCTGGGAGAGAGAGAGAGAGAGAGAGAGAGAGAGAGAGAGAGAGAGAGAGAGAAAGAGTTTACATATACATACATTGTTCCATTCTTTCTGATAATTAATTCTGAACAGTATAAATCTGAGAGGACTGCTTGATCTTGATTCATTTGTGGTTTATTGTTTTCCTATATTGTTACTTGGGGGTTCTATTTTTATCCTGTAATTTAAATTTTCCGTCAGAAAATCTAGCCCAGAATCTCTTTTTATTGATTTTTCTTTTCTATGCAACACAATAAACTTTTGAAATCTATATTCTGCAGTCCTTGTTCAGATCCAAAAAAAAAAGTTTAATTCTTTTTTATTAATTACATCTTTATTTCTGCTTATTTCCCCCCTGTTTCTTCAGAGGCATCAATTATTCAAAATCTTAGATCTTTCATTGTAATTAATTCATTCAACAAATACAGCGTAGATTGTCAACTCAAAAACCATTTCCCACTGTCTAAATGCTCACAGAGATCCAGTTTTTGTTTCTCATATCTGTTCTTCCCCCAGATGATTCACAGTAACCCTCATTAGCATAGGCCAAGCAGGCATCTCTATATGTACTGTCAGTTATTGATTTAGGATGTCGTTAAGGGGTGGTTTAAGGACTCAGATTTGATCTGTTGAAAATGCTGGAAGCCCAATGTGGTGGCACATGCCTGTAATCCCAGCAGCTCCAGAGGCTGAGACATGAGGATCGCACATTCAAAGCCGGCTTCAGCAGCTTAGCAAGACCCTCATTCAAATAAAAAATAAAAATAAAAAAGGGTTGTAACTTAGAGGTAAAGCACCCTAGGTTCAATCCCTACTACAAAAGAAAAAAAGAAAGAAAGAAAGAAAGAGAGAGAAGAAATCTTCTGAAGAAAATATTTAGAATATCTATGTTAAGTCCTTAAAAGACAGAAGAAAGAGCCCAAATTTGTTTCTGGACACTAGTGACTGGCACTATGGCACAACCAGGGTGCAGCCTGCATGCTCGTAATGGCAGGGAGAAAAGACAGAAGGAATCTGGGTTCTCAGTGGTGTCACTGCGCCACTCACTCAAACCTAGACACCCACCACCTCTGGAATTCATGATATGTAAGATAACAAATCCCATTATTGTCCAAGCCTGAGTTTGACAAACTTTACCTTTAAAGGGACAGAAAGTAAATACTATGTTTCACAGACTATCTGGTCTCTGTAGCAACTACTCAGCTCTGTCAGCATAACCTGAAAGCAGCCATAGTTGATACAGAATAGGAGTATGGGAGTGGCCGTGTACCAGTAAGATACTGTCTTAGTCCCATCAGGCTGCTATAACAAAACATCATAGCTTGAGTGGCTTATAAACAGCCAAAATTTATTTCTCACCAGTCTTGAAAGTTCAAGATCAAGGCACCTGTTACCTGGTACTTGTTACCTGGTGAAGGCCCACTTCCTAGTTCCTGGCTCTCTTTTGCTATAATCTCATAAAGTGGAAGGGTTCAGGGATCTCTTTGGAGTCTCTTTTATAAAGGCAGTAATCCCATTTATGACACCAAAGCCTAATCACTCCTGAAAGGCTCCCACCTTCAGACACCCTCAGCTGGGAATCTGGGGTTTCAGTGGATGAATTTGGGGGTGTCATTAAGTCTACTGCAAACATCATTTATGCAACAGGCAGTAGGCATGATTTGACCCATGGGCTGAAGTTTCCTGACCCCTTTAAGCTATTTTGACTAGGACTTTCTGCTGGACACAACTAACTGTACCCTGAAGGAGAAAAATTCTATCCTATAAGCCTTTCATTTACACTGGGCAATCAATAGAGTATTAGGTAGACCTTGTGAATACTAGAAATTAACCTCCAAGACTTAGAAGAGAGAGAAAAGCAAACAGATAATCACACTAATCACACTACAGTGTGATAATTATTGTAATTCCTGGGGGGGGGGCAGGTTGGAGGTGGCAGAGGTTTCCCTCAATGGAAAGGTACCGAACCAGTTCTGGAGATGTCCAAAATGACTGAAAGAGGAAACCTTCCCTTCTCATCCGGCGTTTTCTCACATCAGTACATTTCTTTATTTCTTTTATTTACTGCCTTCTGAAAGATCTTAAGTTGGTTCTCCACATTACTGATTCAATTTTTGAACTGTAAAATTATCTTCCTATTGTTTCTAATACAGATTTTAACTCAGCTATTACATAATTTTCCATAATTTAAAAAAAAAACTACCTCACTCCCTCCCAAATTTGTTATATGCTCTTGCTTTTTAGGCCTCAACCTACTTTTCTTTCCTTCCCAACCTGTTGTCCCCTATGAATTCTATGCTTCTGTGCTCTGCAATCCATGTCTTCTTGCATCTCACTGAAGATGCCAGGTCATTCACTGAAGTTTGATTCTGAGACCTTTCATATATAATTTTCAAAGAAAAGATCTTTCCGTCTTTATATAAAATATATTATTAGTGATCATACATAATTTTTGTATATATAAAGAATTTTTTTTAAATAAGCACACGTGCACACACTACTTTGTTTTAAATATAGAACATAATGAGTCTCTTAGTCTGTTCCTGATGCCTGACAAAATACCTCAGACAGTGTTAAATTTCTGTAAACAACAGAAATTTATTGCTCACAGTTCTGGAGACTGGGAATTCCATGATCAAGGTGCCAGCAGATTTGGTGTCTGATGACAGCCCATTATTCACAAATGGTATCTTCTACCCGTCCTCTCATAGCAGAAGGGGCGAGGCTTCCTCAATTCTCTTATAAGGGCACTAATCTCATCCAGGGGGCCTCAGCCCTAGTGACCTACTCACCTCCTAAAAGGCCTGCTTCTTAATATTATCACATTGAAGACCAAGTCACAATATATGAATGGGGTGGGAGAAGACCAGCATTCAGGCCGTAGCAGTCAGTATTTTGGAAACTCCATGTGAGTCCTTCCCCTACCAGTGACCCTGAGGTAACCTGAAAAGACATTAATCATGCCCTTGCTTTCCTTTATATGTTTGCCATTTATTTCCTTTATGTTTCATATATGGACAATTTCCCAACAATTCAGTTCAGTTTGGTTTTTTTGTCTTTAAATAAATCAAATCACTCATATGTATTCATGCATATAGTACATACCATTGTCGTTGACTTGTTTGTACTTTCATTACATGAAGGTAACCCAATTTATCCATTGTCGTGTGGATGGATTTTGCATCATTTCCAGTATTTGCTGTTATGAACCAATGCAACAAGCATAGTCTTGTCCATGGTTTCTGGTGCACCTGTGCAAGGTCTCTTGGGGTGAGCACGGTGGTGCACACTTATAATCCCAGTGACTCAGGAAGCTGAGGCAGTAAGATGGCAAGTTCAAGGTCAGCCTCAGAAACTTAGCAAGATCCTCAGCCACTTAGCAAGACCTTGTCTCAAGGAAAAAAAAAAATAATGGAACATAGCTCAGTGGTAAAGCATTCCTGGATTCAACCCCTAGTTTGATGTGATCATATTTACATCTTCAACTATACCTAGGAATGTCAAATGGTTTATTAACATATTGGTGCCAATTTATACCCCAGTCAGTAATGTAGGGATATTTCCATTGTTTTATCAGCACTTCATATTATATGGATTGGTTGAATTCTGCAAATACGGTGTAACAAAGTGCTACCTAATTGAGATATCACTTACAGGCTGAGCATCTTTGCGTAGGCTTATGGACCAGTCCTGTTTCTCCATTTGAAATGCTTGTTCATCTTTTGCCCATTTTTTTTCAAATGTTTTGTCTCTTTCTCACTAATTCACAGGAGTTTATTATATAAACTAGATGCTAATTCCTTACTGGTTAACATGTTGCAGTTATTTTCTAACAATTTATGACTGTGCTTTTCAGTTCAGAGTATCTTTTGAAGAAAAGAGATTATTTACTTAGAGTGTAGTCAAGTTTATCCATCTAATTTTATACGATTTTTCTCTTTAAATCTTAAGAAATGTTTTCCAATCTCAAACTTAAAGGACATTTTCCTATGTTTTTCTCTAAAATTTGTATATTTTTTCCTTTTCAATTAAACCCCTGCACTGATCTTAGAACTTGTTTGTATCTGTGGTAGAGATCCAATTTTTTTCCCATGTGGATGACCAGTTGTCTTAGTTTCATCTGTGAAATGCTTCTTTTCCCATTCAATCTTCAGTGTTAGCTCTTTATCCTTCGTAGAGTGAAGGTTTGTGTTGCTGTTGATATTTGTTCATTTATCAGAAATGTATGAACCTGTCTCTGGGCTCTCTATTCTATTCCTCTGGGCTGTTTTCCTAACCCTACACCCAAACCCCCTGATTACAATAGCTCGATTTGGTGGGGCAACTCCTTCCACCTGGACATTTTTCTTCAGGAGTGTGCTGGCTGTTTGTGGCATTTTACTCATCCACACACGTTTTAGAAATAGCTAATCAAACCCCCCACGATCCTTCTTCAGACTTTTATTAGGATTACATTGAATCTGTGGATTGACTTTTTTTTTCTTTTTTTTTTTATTGGTTGTTCAAAACATTACAAAGCTCTTGACATATCATGTTTCATACATTAGATTCAAGTGGGTTATGAACTCCCATTTTTACCCCAAATACAGATTGCAGAATCACATCGGTTACACATCCACATTTTTACATAATGCCCTATTAGTAACTGTTGTATTCTGCTACCTTTCCTATCCTCTACTATCCCCTCTCCCCTCCCCTCCCATCTTCTCTCTCTACTCCATCTACTGTATTTCATTTCTCTCCTTGTTTATTTACCCGTTCCCCTCACAACCTCTTATGTGTGATTTTGTATAACAGTGAGGGTCTCCCTCCATTACCATGCAATTTCCCTTTTCTCTCCCTTTCCCTCCCACCTAGTGTATCTGTTTAATGTTGATCTTTTCTTCCTGCTCTTCCTCCCTGCTCTGTTCTTGGTTGTTCTCATTATATCAAAGAAGACATTTGGTATTTGTTTTTTAGGGATTGGCTAGCTTCACTAAGCATAATCTGCTCCAGTGCCATCCATTTCCCTGCAAAATCCATGATTTTGTCATTTTTAGTGCTGCATAATATTCCATGGTGTATAAATGCCACATTTTTTTATCCATTCATCTATTGAAGGGCATCTGGGTTGGTTCCACAGTCTAGCAATTGTGAATTGTGCCGCTATGAACATCGATGTGGCAGTATCCCTGTAGTAAGCTCTTTTAAGGTCTTCAGGGAATAGTCCGAGAAGGGCAATAGCTGGGTCAAATGGTGGTTCCATTCCCAGCTTTCCCAGGAATCTCCATACTGCTTTCTAAATTGGCCGCACTAGTTTGTAGTCCCACCAGCAATGTATAAGAGTACCCTTTTCCCCACATCCTCGCCAGCACTTGTTGCTGTTTGACTTCATAATGGCTGCCAATCTTACTGGAGTGAGATGGTATCTTAGGGTGGTTTTGATTTGCATTTCTCTGACTGCTAGAGATGGTGAGCATTTTTTCATGTACTTGTTGATTGATTGTATGTCCTCCTCTGAGAAGTGTCTGTTCAGGTCTTTGGCCCATTTGTTGATTGGGTTATTTGTTTTATTGTTTAATTTTTTGAGTTCTTTGTATACTCTGGATATTAGGGCTCTATCTGAAGTGTGAGGAGTAAAAATTTGTTCCCATGATGTAGGCTCCTTATTTACCTCTCTTATTGTTTCTCTTGCTGAGAAAAAACTTTTCAGTTTAAGTAAGTCCCATTTATTGATTCTTGTTATTAACTCTTGTGCTATGGGTGTCCTATTAAGGAATTTGGAACCCGACCCCACAATATGTAGATCAGAGCCAACTTTTTCTTCTATCAGACACAGAGTCTCTGATTTGATATCTAGCTCCTTGATCCACTTTGAGGTAACTTTTGTGCATGGCGAGAGGAGGGGATTCAGATTCATTTTGTTGCAAATGGATTTCCAGTTTTCCCAGCACCATTTGTTGAAGATGCTATCCTTCCTCCATTGCATGCTTGTGGATTAGTCTCTGTGTCCTCTATTTTGTACGATTGGTCCACCCGCCTGTTTTGGTACCAGTACCATGCTGTTTTTGTCACTATTGCTCTGTAATATAGTTTGAAATCTGGTATCGCTATACTGCCTGATTCACGCTTCCTGCTTAGAATTGCTTTTGCTATTCTGGGTCTTTTATTTTTCCATATGAATTTCATGATTGCTTTATCTATTTCTACAAGAAATGCCATTGGGATTTTGATTGGCATTGCATTAAACCTATAGAGAACTTTTGGTAATATCGGCATTTTGATGATGTTAGTTCTGCCTGTCCATGAACAGGTTATATTTTTCCATCTTCTAAGATCTTCTTCTACTTCTCTTTTTAGGGTTCTGTAGTTTTCATTGTATAAATATTTCACCTCTTTTGTTAGGTTGATTCCCAAGTATTTTATTTTTTTTGAGGATATTGTGAATGGAGAGTTTTTCCTCATTTCCATTTCAGAAGTTTTGTCGCTGATATACAGAAATGCCTTTGATTTATGCGTGTTGATTTTATATCCTGCCACTTTGCTGAATTCATTTATTAGTTCTAATAGTTTTTTTGTAGACCCTTTTGGGTCTTCTAGGTATAGAATCATGTCTTCCGCAAATAGTGATAATTTAAGTTCTTCTTTTCCTATTTTTATGCTTTTAATTTCTTTCGTCTGTCTAATTGCTCTGGCCAGTGTTTCGAGAACTATATTGAATAGAAGTGGTGATAGAGGGCATCCCTGTCTTGTTCCAGATTTTAGGGGGAATGCCTTCAATTTTTGTCCATTCAGAATGATGCTGGCCTGAGGCTTGGCATAAATAGCTTTTACAATGTCGAGGTAAGTTCCTATTATCCCTAGTTTTTCTAATGTTTTGAACATAAAGGGATGCTGTACTTTGTCGAATGCTTTTTCTGCGTCTATTGAGATGATCATATGGTTCTTATCTTTAAGTCTATTGATGTGGTGGATAACATTTATTAATTTCCATATATTGAACCATCCTTGCATCCCAGGGATGAATCCTACTTGATCATGGTGTACAATTTTTTTGATGTGCCTTTGTATCCAATTCGCCAGAATTTTATTGAGGATTTTTGCATCTAGGTTCATCAGAGATATTGGTCTGTAGTTTTCTTTCTTTGAGGTGTCTTTGTCTGGTTTCGGAATCAGGGTGATGTTGGCCTCATAGAATGAATTTGGCAGAGCTCCCTCTTTTTCTATTTCCTGAAATAACTTGAAAAGTATTGGTATTAATTCTTCTTTAAAGGTTTTGTAAAACTCCGCTGTATACCCATCTGGTCCTGGGCTTTTCTTGGTTGGTAGTCTTTTGATTACTTCTTCTATTTCATCTATTGATATTGGTCTGTTTAAGTTGTGGGTATCCTCCTGACTCAGTCTGGGCAAATCATATGACTTAAGGAATTTATCAATGTCTTCATTATCCTCTATTTTATTGGAATATAGGTTTTCAAAATAATTTCTAATTGTCTTCTGTATTTCTGTAGTGTCTGTTGTAATATTGCCTTTTTCATCCCGTATGTTAGTAATTTGAGTTCTCTCTCTTCTTCTCTTCGTTAGCATGGCTAGGGGTCTGTCGATCTTATTTATTTTTTCAAAGAACCAACTTTTAGTTTTGTTAATTTTTTCAATAGTTTCTTTTGTTTCAATTTCGTTGATTTCCTCTCTGATTTTAATTATTTCTTGCCTTCTGCTACATTTGCTGTTGTTTTGCTCTTCCTTTTCTAGGTCTTTGAGATGGAGTGTGAGCTCATGTATTTGTTGGTTTTTCCTTTTTTTGAGGTATGACTACCAGGCAATGAATTTCCCTCTTAAAACTGTTTCATTGTGTCCCATAGATTCCCATATGTTGTGTCTGTATTTTCATTTATCTCTAAGAATTTTTTGATTTCCTCCTTTATGTCTTCTGTAACCCATTGATCATTCAGTAACATATTGTTCATTTTCCATGTGATGTAGGATTTTTCCTTCCTTCTTTTATCATTGATTTCCATATTCATTGTATTATGATCAGATAAAATGCATGGTATTATCTCCACCCCTGTATATTTACTGAGGGTTGCCCTATGGCATAATATATGGTCTATTTTTGAGAAGGATCCATGTGCTGTTGAGAAAAAAGCATAGCCACTTGATGTTGGATGATATATTCTATATATATCAGTTAAGTCTAGGTTGTTGATTGTGATATTGAGTTCTAAAGTTTCTTTATTCAACTTTTGTTTGGAAGATGTGTCCAATGGTGAGAGAGGTGTGTTGAAGTCACCCATAATTATTGTATTGTGGTCTATTTGATTCTTGAACTTGGGGAGAATTTGTTTTATGAACGTCGCAGCACCATTATTTGGTGCATAAATATTGATAATTGTTATGTCTTGTTGGTGAATGGTTCCTTTTAACAGTATATAATGACCTTCCTTATCCCTTTTGATTAATTTAGTCTTGAAGTCGATTTTATTCGATATGAGGATTGACTTTGAGAAAATTAACAATTCACAAAGTTCAGGCTTCTTGTGTGTGACCCATGATATGTGTATTTAGGTCTTCTTTGCTATCTTTCAGCAAATTTTTATTCTTCTCTCCACAAAGACCTTGCATCTAGTTTGCTAAATATATTCCTAGAGGCAGGCCTTTAGGGAGTGGTATTATAAATTCTTTTTTTCTGGATTGGAGGAAGAAGGAACTCAATGCAGACCACCCTCTTCTTTCTGGGTCCATGTCCACAAGTCCAGTCAACCAGAATTGAAAATATTCAGGGGAAAAACTCCCCATCCATTCTAAACCCGTATGGACTTTTCTCTCCTGTCATTATTCCTTACACAATACAGTATAACAACTATTCATACAGCATTTACGCTGTGGTTAGGTATTGCAGTCTAGAGATGATTTAAAATGTTCAGAAGGAGGTGTGTAGCTTATCTGTCAGCTTATATGCCCTTTCTTATCAGAGGTTTAAGCACACACAGGTTTTGATATCTGCAGGGGGGTCTGGCATCAATCCTCCAGGAGAACCCAGGGATGATTATTTTTCCCTCCGTGTGGAGGGAACTTCACCTATGAAACTATCCTGGCCTGTCTCCACCCCTCACTCTGGCCCTGGGGGGAGAAGAAGCGACATAATCTGATTAATGGTTTGGAAGGAGAAACTTGGCTTCTATACCCTGCTCCTTCCTCTTCCTGTCCTCTTGGGAGCAGCTCTATGAGAACATGTGGTCTTGATTACTCTAAGCCACGCAGAAAGCCTAACAGAAATGACCCTTCCCTTATCAGAGTGGTCCTTAGTGTTTGTATAAGCTGCTAGTAATTCACCAGGGATGGCTGTCTGGTTCTGGAATTTAGGATTATGAATCTCTCTTATTCATAGACATAAGCCACATTTTGCAAAATCAATGTTATTGATGATAAAAATGTTTCAAGCCTTTGTCGGCTGATTCTTTTTTTCCAGCTTTTTTAAATGTAATATTGATGAATTTAAAATATATATTTAGGGTATACGATGTGAGTCTATTAATATATACGTACATTGTGAGATGACTACTAGAATCAAGCAAATTAACGTACCTATAATCCCACATAGTAACTACTCTCTCTGTGTGTGTGTGTGTGTGTGTGTGTGTGTGTGTGTGTGTGTGTGTGTTTTGAAAAACTTTGATCTACTCTCTTGGAAAATTTCAAGTACACCATACATTATCAATAACTACAGTCACCATGCTATTATTAGTACTGGGTTTCTAGTACTTATTCAACACATGACTAAAGGTTTGCATCTATCACTAATATCTCCATTTTTCCTCCACTCTTCAACCCCCAATAACCACCTTTTTACTCTTGGTTATGAGTTCAACTTTTTTTTCTGGATCTCACAGGTGAGATCATACAGCCTATTTCTTTCTGTGTCTGGGCTATTTCCTTTAGTGTAATGTCTTCATGGTTCAACCCTGTAGTCACAAATGGCACAACTGTCTTCTTTATGACTAAATAATAAGTATGTGTGTGCATGTGTGTGTGTGCCCATGCATGTGTATATATGTGCCAGTGTAGATATGTATGTATGTGTGTTATATTTTCTATATCTGCTCATCTGCTGATAGTCCCAAGTTTTTTCCATATCTTGGCTACCGGGAATCATGCAGCAAAGAGCTTGGGAGTACAGATATCTCTTCAAGAGAGTGATTTTTATTTCCTTTGGACATATGCCCAGAAATAGGGTTGTCATATAATAGGCAATTTTAATTTTTTTCAGGAACCTCTATACTGTTTTCCATAATGTCCATTCCAATTTGTATTCCCACTAAGAGTATTCAAGGATTCCCTTTTGTTTCATATCCCCACCAACACTTGCTGTTTTTTGAATTTTTAATGTAGCCATTCTAACAGGTAGGAAGTGATATCTCATTGTGATTTTGATTTGCAATTCCCAAATGATTAGTGATGTTGAACATTTTTTTTAATATACCTGTTACCCATTCAAATGTCTTCTTTGGGAAAACCTCTTTTCAGTTCCTCTGACCAATTTTTAATAGATTTTAGGTGTGTTTTTTTTTTCCTCTTTACCTATTATCTGGTTCAGAACTCAGGCTGGGAAATAGATGCTATTAGGATCTCTCAAACCTCAATATAATGCATTTTCTAATTATATGCTGACACTATACAGATAAACAATAAAATTTTTATACACACGTAAAGACATCTATGTTAATATATATCTGGCATACTTCATGAATTTAATTTTAATAACCTGCTTATAGGTTATTTGAGTTTTCTGTATTGATAACCATAGCATCTATAAACTATATTTTCATTTCATTTTTTTTCCCTTTCCAAAACTTACAAGTTTCATTTGTAATTCTTGTCTTGCTTGCTATGTAAGTTCTCTGACAAAATATTTAAATAGAAGTGATGATAGAAGGCTTATAAAACCTTAGAAGACTTGCCTGGGCACGGTTCTTTCTTTTTAGGAAGATATTTAAATACTTAATTCCTTAAATAGTTAGAGAACATTCATATTTTCCATTTCTTTCTTGGAACAACTTTGGGAAGTTTTTAAAATATTGAGTCAAATAACCTTTCCCTTTCACTCATGTTTTCAAATTTTATTGACTTAGGAGTTTTTATTTTATCCCCCTATTTTTAAAATATTTCCTGTTTTTGTGGCTATGCTCTTATTTTTACATACCATTGCTCCTATTTTCTTGCTTAATCTTGTCAGATTTTTTTTTCTATTTTATAATTCTCCTCAGTGACTCCACTGAGGCTTCATTGGTCTATTTTAATCATCTTATGTTTTTTTTTTTTTTTGGTGGGGTTCTTTTTTTTTTTTTTTTTTTTTTTTTTTGTCTTTTTTGGAACTGGGGGTCGAACCCAGGGCTTTTGGAATGCAAGGCAGATGCTTTGCCACTGAGCTACATCCCAGCCCTCTGAGCTTTTTATTATGTTAATTTCAGTTCCTATCTTAAAGAGTTTCCTCATTCTGCTTTATGGGACTTGGTTTACTTCTTTTCTACCTTCAATTTCTAGTTATCAACTAACTTTTTTCTAATGTAAACATTGAAAACTACAGATTTCCCTCTGAGTGCAGCTTTAACTATAGTTCAAAACTTGCTATTCTATTACTTTTGTGTGTGTGTGTGTGTGTGTGTGTGCTGGAATTGAACTCAGGGGCACTCAACCACTGAGCCACATTCCCAGCCCTATTTTGTATTTTATTTATAGAGACACTGAGTTGTTTGGTGCCTCCCCATTGCTGAGGCTGGCTTTGAACTCATGATCCTCCTGCCTCAGCCTCCTGAGCTGCTGGGATTACAGGCGTGCACCACCACATCCCACTTCTAATTCTACTTTTAAATGTTTATCCATTTTGTATAATGAAACACATATACAGAAAACTATATAAACAAATTTATAGACCAGTGAAATATTATTAAAGTCAACATTCTTACAACTACCACTGAAGGTCAAGAAATAGGACTTTGTCAGTTGCCCAGGAGCTACCCATTGGCCCTGGCCCAATCTCAGTTCCCTCTCTCTCCAAAAGTAACTCTATTCTGAATTTTTTTAGGGTAATCACATTCTTCTGTATTTAGGGATTTTGTTTCATCCAAGTACACATCCTTAGGAACTATAGCATTTACTCCTACTACTTAAAAAACAAAACAAAACCAACAACAACAAAACTGTTTGGTCTTTAAGCTTTCTTTTACTTTGAAATTTTTCCTCTCTTTCTTTTCCTCATAATTTATCTGTTGAAAAACTTGAGATTTCAACCCCTAGAGTTTCCTATAGTCTGGATGTTGCTGGATTTTTTTTTTTTTTTTGGTGACTAATTAAAACAAAAATAGCAAAAACAAACAAAAAATGGCAGCTGGTTCTAGGGGCTGGGCCAGACTTCAGTTTGATCACTTTGACAAGACTGTTGTGTGGCGTTTATTAGGAGGCAGAGAATGCTTGGTTATCTCTCTTTCGGGGGCATTTGCATCCATTGCTGCTTATTATCCAGATCCATTAGTTCACTGACAGTTGACAATGGTAATAGTCTAATTCTGCAATCTGTTCTCATTTATTAGCTGAAAGAATTTTATAAAGAAATGCCTCCCTCATTATGCTACCAGGTTACCCAGTGGTTCAGTTCCTTTAGGAAGGGAGATTAAATGCTTTTTATTTACCCTTGCTTACTAATTTTTAAGTTAATGAATTGATTTTTTTGTTATTCATCCAAAGGTGATTGATTAGTTTTTAAAATATCATTATAAACTCAAGAATTTCTATATACATTCCATTTTCTTATCATTATTGGTACTTCAGCCATCTTTTGTTTGGCCAAAAATAGTCTCTTCATGTTGTTTCCTGAGTCCCTTTGACATGATTTTAGTGGTCTTTGTTACCTTCCGTCCTGTTTTATTGGGCAAGATATTCCAGGTGGCTCTGATACATTTCTTCCCCAGATCTTAAATCAGTCCTTTCTCCAAGAAAACCTGGTCTCTTTTATAAGAAAATGGTGATTCACTGTCACATTTTAGGTTCTAACAATGCTCACTGAAGCTGGTTGAGCCTTTCTCTAGGCCTTTCAGTAGGTACACATATAGAAAAAGGTACACACATAGAAAAAATATTTTCCCCTCAAGTATATGGAGGGTAACAGGACTATAAATCCAGGACCATTCATTTGCTTTATCTCACATTTCACACATATCTTTCTCAGAATAATATTACTATTACTACCACCAATCAGGATTTTGACCTGCTTGCATACCCAATCTGTATTGTAGCCCATTATTTTTATGCTCATACTGAATATGCAGTGTCAAACACTAGGCATCCACATTTGTGGAGTCACCAGGATGTGTTGCCCAGGTCCTCCTGCAGAGCTGGGGTCAGTAAAGAGCCTACACTGAAGGCTAGGTTAGTATCTATGTCAGCAGCAGAAAGCTGCTCTCCTGAGACGATGCCCTGACCAGCAGATTTCATCTGTTGATTACGTAGGTTGGGGGTATAAAGACCTGGCCATTTTGATCTAATGGCAGACACTCAAAGTGTCAGTGGTGGCCTCAATGTTCCCTGACAAGGCTTTGTTAGCATTGCATGATAATTTTCTTTTCAGATCTTTTTAATCACTCATTATAATCTCCTTCACTTTGTAACATTTTTTAAACCCCCTATCTGCATTCCATTTTTTATAATTCTACTCCATTGTGCATCCAATTCTGCAGTTTATTGTGTCTTCTGATTCTAGTGAATGATGGCTTTATCTGTGTGCACACGTGTGTGTGTGTGTGTGTGTGTGTGTGTGTGTTTAAAATGTTCCTAGAGAGCATTTCCACCTGGTTCTTCCAAGGACCTAGGTGAAGCATCAAACCTCAGCTGTCTTGGATGTTGGTTTTCGGGTCTTAGGGTTAATATGAATTTTGGTCCCAGGTACCTGGGAAGTTAAGCTTGGGTGTTAGGAATTTTAGCAGAATATTTTCCTCTGATTTTCTTCTACCCAGAATCAAAATCAGGGCAAAACCCATATATATATATTTGTGGCATGGGATTTCACCTAGTGTACCACTGAGGATGTTGTCTTTCAGTAATACTGGAGTTTAAGCTCTGACGAGCTTTGTCTTCAGCCCAGTTAATGTCTGGGCTCCATTAGGAAGGTCCACATGTGACATGTGGCAAATGAGGCCATGACTTATTATTTTTCCAGATGTGGAGATTTCTTTTGCTTCCCCACCATCTCACAGATCATTTAATGAAATTATTCAGCATCTCTGAGTGTCCTAAACTTGGAGGGTTTCTCTAGTCTCTGCCACAATGTTAAAAATAGATGTCCTTTCCACCGGGTTTTCACAATAAGGTTAAATTTCTTTGCTATGCAGTACTTTTAAGTGCTCACCACGGATGATTTTTCTCTTCATCCATCCCCCTCTAGGGCAGAATCTATAAACTCTCAGTCTTTGTAGACCAGAGGTGTCATAGTTTTGATGTGAGGTGTCCCACCAATGCTCAAGTCCTGAGACAATGCAAGAAGATCTAAAGGAGAAATGAAATGGGTTATGAGACCCTTAACCCAATCAGTGAATCAATCCCCTGATGCTGATTAACTGAGTGGTAACTGCAGGCAGGTAGGGTGTGGTCGGAGGAGGTAGGCATTGAGGATCTGCCTTTTGGGTATATAGTTTGTATCTGGTGAGTGGAGTCTTTCTCCACTTTCTGATCATCCTGTGAGCTGCTTCCCTCCACCACACTCTTCTGCCATGATTTCTGCCTCACCTAGATCCCCAAGGAATGGAGATGGCTGTCTATGAATTGAAACCTCTGAAACTGTGAGCCCCCACATACACTTTTCCTCCTCTACAATTGTTCTGGTCAGGCCTTTTAGTCACAGCAGTGAAAAAGCTGGCTAAAACAACAGGGTCTACAAGTTGTCCTTGGCTCCATTCCAACTCCTAGGCTCATGGCTGACTCTTCTCAGGTCTGCAGTTGATAGATATTGATATTCACAACTCAAGCTGCTGCCATTTCTAACAGATTCTCTCCTCTTGTTCAGTATCAGCAGCATCTCCCCCTATACTCATTGTTGAGTCTCTAATACCTTGAAAACATATGGTTCAATTAAAAACGTAGCTTCCAGCATGTACGGCTGTCCTCTGACCCTACCTAGTTCCCTAGATAGAACCACACCTATTCACCTACAGTGTTCTGCCCCCAGGTTTTCCAACTCTCCCTTCCATTCTTCTCCCCAATCACTGTGCATTTTTAAATGTTGTTGTTATTATTTTTCAGGATAGAGCAGCATTTCCCAATACATCAATATTATTTTCGTAACTGATAAAACGATATATCTATCTTTCTAGGAACAGAGAAAGGGGCCTGAGTTTTGAAATGGCAGCTTTCAAGAAACCTCAAAATGCCCTCTACCCAATGCCCTAAAGGAATGTTCCCTACTTTTCTGGTTTATGAAAACCCTCAGCCTCTGATCAATGAAGCAGACATCAAGGGATTACGAAGTGACTTTTTCCCCCCTGAAGTGTTCTGTTCGATGCAGTTCAAGAAACCTGGTTGGTTATACCATGAGGAGAAACCTGCATAGGATTCATTCTTCTTATTTAGTTCCACCTCGCTTATACGGAGGAGAGTCTTCTTGATGTTCTTAGGAATTCTCAAGAAGGTAGCCTCAATGAAAAAAATTATTGAATACTTTTGCAGTTCATCTAATATTTTGACGAGTTTTATCAGGAACTGCATACCACAGGACATTTTAAACAAATCCCTTCCTTTGCCTTCACAAATTGCATGAAAATATGAGACTTTCACCCAAAGTTCCTCTCTCCTTGAAAATTTGGCAAATGCTTTCCCAGTATAGTGAAAGATCCCAAATATTTGCGATTAAACTTGAAAGTGGTGACGTCTCCAAACTGATCTCTTGCTACAACGCATCCCCATGGATGGGAGTAAAAATCAACTCAGCTGGCCAAACTAAGGCTGCCGACCTTAAGAAAATAGAATTTATACCACCTCCTCCCCACTCTGAGCCATCTCTGATTCCTGCCTCCCCTCTGGTCCACTTCTCTCCACACGGAACCCAGTGTTCAAGCTCCCTTTATCTACAGGTTCATGTTCCCTCCCAGTGACCATCACCTCCTCCTTTCCTGATCACCAAGTCCCTAACTTTCTTAGTAATTCTTCACAACAGCAGAAGCTGTTCGTGTAATGGCTGCTACTCTTATGGGACAAAATGAAAATAGAGATGACCTTAAAGATTGGATATCATGGTCTTTGGTGTCCTGGTCTTGGGTGTCCTGATCTGGTGAACTTTTCCTCAATCTTCTAAGACATCAGGACAAGAGTCTCCCATGTGCGTTTCCCAACATGTCTAATATTCGTTCAATGAATATCTTGCCTCTGAGTGGCCAGAACGATCCTTTCTACACATTCTACCTGAGTAAGTGATGTCATAGGCAGCCAGAAAAGTCAGACTGGTTAACATGGTTGGCCAAGTGTATATGCATTTTAAGAACTCCACCCAAATCATTAACAATGAACTTTCACTTACTAACTGAATGACTGTGGAAAGAGCCAGGCTTGGCAGTTCTCAAGGTTGTAGCCTCAGTGAAAGAATTATGAAATAATTTTGCAGGTCAGCAGCCTTAGTCAGGGATGATGGATACGTGCCAGTTGTAAGAAAAAGAAAGTCTGCAGTGTCGGGCTGAAAGGCTCTGTCATCGGACCTGCTTATTCAAAAGTGCAGATGATACAAGGCTGGGAGGAACCAGAAATAGGTGGATTGATTGACAAACTAAGATTCAATGAACAGCCAGAACAATGGCCTGAGACAAAAGAGGGAAAGAGATTTTTAATGAAGGATGAAGCTATCTGCATTTAGATTACAATATTGAATGACTTAATTTAATAATCTAAATCCAGGGAAGACCTAACTTCTAGGGGCTCATGTAGAAATATCTCAAGGATTTAATTTATGAAACGCTAAATATTAAATAATCATGTATGCTAATAGAAATGAAAGAAAAAGCTGTCATGCTAGCCACCTAAATCCAGCCCAAGGAAGACTAGAGCCTTTTCCATCCTCAGAGCGGCCATACCCCTCCACATGCCACATCTGGAGAACACTGGAAAATGTGGGTATCCTCAGAGAAGAGCCGCTGAGTTGTAAAGGATCCAAAAGACCTGGAAGCTCTGTCACTTGAGAAACAACCAGATAAAAGAGTATATAGAGGCTAAAAAGGAGAAGAGCACTATCTTTGAGCATCTGAGTGCCATTGAACAAATACCGGAGCCGACGTGCATCTCTTTGCTCTATTTCACTGAACTCAGGCCCATGAAGCACAGTTTTGAGGAGACAGACTTATTTCAACTTTAAATAGAATTTCTAATCAGGGCTCGGGTTGTGGCTCAGCGGCAGAGCGTTCACCTAGCACGTGTGAGGCCCTGGGTTGGATTTTCAGCACCTCATAAAAATAAATAAATAAAACAAAGGTATTGTGTCCAACTACAACTAAAAAATAAATATTAGAAATTATTTTTAAAAATTTTAAAAAAAGAATATCTAATCACCTTTGGCTGCACCATAATGGAATATGGTCCTTTCTAATGGGGTGGGGGGGGACAGATTTCTTAATCATTGGAATCATTCAGTAAGATTCTGGGTGACCATCAAGGCAGTTATTGAAATAATTTTTGAGGGGTGAGGCAAGAAAGACTTTAAAGTTATTTCCTACTAGGCTTTTAATGGCTAATTTGTGTAGCATAAGGCCAGATGACAAAAGCAATAACTAATGACACCACTCCGGGAATTATCCCAGCCTTTATCACAGGGGTTTCGAGACAAAACTTTCATCTAGAGTTGGGCGATGAAAGTCTTCTTAATGCTTTTCCATAGGCTCCTTCATTGCTGTATGTGGATGGCTTCAGTTTGCTTGACTTCATCTGTATCTTTGTAAGTTATTGGAGGAAGGAAATTTTGTTTCTTAAGCTCCTGTGAAGCTAATACACACTGTCACATATATCACTGAGCCCTCCAGACATCCGAGAGCAGTAGCATTCCATCCATCTTACAGCCGAAGAGACGGCACTTAGAGAAGGTAAGAGTCAACCGTCACGCAGCTGGTAAGTAGGGGTGACGACAATAGTGACAGAAAAGAGGATAAACAGGCTCTAGAATCTTCTTAGGAAATTCCAGATCTCTAAGCTAGAAAGAGACTTAAGGGTTGTATAGTCCAACCACCTGTCGACACATGGAGTCCTTCCCAGCCTCAGAGAACTGGGTTTGTGCACTTGGGCTGAAGGTCAACCGAAGAAGAACAGAACGAAGCTGCCTTTGAAAACCTCATGGCTCCAATAGCTCAGGCCTTTTCCCAAACTCTTCTACGTGCTTCAGGCCAGGCTCCTCCTGCAGGCACCCACAACAAATTAATGGGTGTCTGGTCCTAGGGGGAGAGACCACAGCAAGCTGCCCCCACGGTATCTTGGGGCTTCCTCATTGGAAGCTGGACCCTTGATGAAGCCCCAGGCCCAGCCTCAGCCCTTGCCAGTCCAGGCACTGGGAGAGCTGTCTCTGTTCCAAACCATCTCACAGGCCTGCACCCCAGGGAGCAAGGCTCAGTGGGAAAGAATGTACTCCTAACATCCGTGTCATGGATTCCATTTCTTTCTCTGAATTTCTTGACTGGGCCGTGGAGGCTTCCACGCTGCCCCAGAGAGAAGGGCTGAGATGCAGTGCTCTCCTGACTCGCTCTCGTTCCCGCAGGCAGCCCTGGGCTCAGTCCAGCCTGGCAGAGCCCTTGGAGCAGCAGAAACTCCCGGCCTCCTGGTGTGATTCATTAGCCTCTGGTTTCCCAGCGAGTGACACATCCTGACTCAAAAATGAATTGTTAATCTTTATTCAATCTTTGAAGAGAAGCCCAGGAGAACTGAGTGGCATGAGAAGAAGAAAAGAGAAAGAGGGAAGTGAAAAGAAGTGCCTTGGTCTCTGGTATCCTTCAGAGCAGGGGTCAAGAGCACGTGGGACGAGTCCTCTACATTCTAATACAGAAGCTGTGCTGAGGTCTCAGTTACACTAGCAGAGGGCCCTCCTGGTGTCTGTCACGCTGTGCAGAACTCTGAGATGAATCCAAACTGGTTTAATACAGCCTCCCTGCCCTCAGGAAGCTTCTGGTAGAGCTTTTTGGACCCTCTAGGTGACAACAATGCCTTCCACCAGAATCCCATAATACTCCTCCTAGTCTTCTCATTGAGTCTCACGCTGTCAACAAGCCACCGTTTATGTCCCTAATAGCAGAGGTTCGTCAAATCCAAGAACCAGGTTTTCACCATCTTTATAGCCACAGAGCATCTAGCCCGATGCCTGGTCCACGTTAAATGACAGTCAATGTGAAGAGAATGCAGTCTTGCTGGGGACATGGGAGATTTATGGGGATGAGCTAAGAGCATAGGAGAAGCAGCACAAGTGGGGGAAAGTGGGGAGATCCCCAGGTGGTGAGTCAGCTCCCCTGGAAGACGGCCATGCTTGGCCATTAAGTCCTGTGGAACCCTGGACAGGTTGCTTCATCCTTCTAGACCTTGCCAATCCCTACACACAAACTTCATGTCTGTAAGTTTCGCAAAGGATTTCTGGAGGCTCTTCCAGAAAGAGGTCCAGAGGTGGACAGAGCCCCCAAAGGATGGGCAGCAAAGGCTTATGTTTGCTTGCTGCCCTCTGGCTCTTCCCATCCATCCTGCATTCTTCCTCCCTTTGGAAGTAGGGCTTCCCTCTCAGATTTACATCTCCCAGGTCCCTTGCCACCAGGAAGTGAAAGGTCTCAGGGGAGGAAACCTCTTAGTAAATGTCCACCCCTATGTGTGTCCATCCTTAGCACACCTCGTGCCTTCTGCTTACGAATGAAAGCATATTTTCTGGTCTCTAAATTCCTGAATATACTTTTTACACCATTTTGAAAATTAAAACATCTGTCAGTCCCGAGTTTTGAAGCACTTACCATCCCATAATCACATCTGCAATTGCATCCATTCCCAGGATGTAATCCGTCAGCACCACAGGAGTGTGAAAACCCACCAAAAGATGTTGTGTGCTCTCTGACAGCTCTTCACCTCTCCCAGCCCCCAACACCTCACTAAAGGTGATTGCTCCACATCTTTTCTATGTTATAGATATTCTGCATAATGGAGAAAATGAATACAAAGATAGAATTGAGTGGCTTTGGTTTCTGTCTCTTACCCATTAGCATTTCATCAGCTGCTAAGCTGTGGGCCTGGGACTCCTTCTGTCTCTCCTTCTCTCTGATCAGAGTTTTTAAAGCATCTTTTTTGTTGTTGTTGTTCTTGCTCTCAGCACTACTTGGAAACTTCATCTTCTTCTGCAATTTGGAAATTCTAACTCTCTTCTTACAGGTCTCTGCTGACCTTGAGCAGGTCACTTCCCTCCATGTTCATATATGGGTTCTCAGAAAGCTGGACTCACTCAAGGACATCTCTGACAGCAACTGAATTCTTTTTATTTTATTTTATTTTATTTTATTTTATTTTATTTTATTTTATTTTATTTTATTTTATTTTATTTTGAAGGGATTGAACCCAGGGGTGCCTAACCACTAAGCCACATCCCCACATCCCCACATCCCCAGCCCTTTTTATCTTTTATTTTGAGACAGGGTCTTGATAAATTGCTGAGGGCCTTGCCAAGTTGCAAGGCTGGCTTTGAACCTACAGTCCTCCTGCCTCAGCCTCCCAACTCTCTAGGATGACAGGCATGTGCCACCATGCCTGGCCACATTCTTTCTGATGATGTGTTCCCTTTTTCTTCTTTACCAGGCTTTCTTCCTAAAGGGACTTGATGTTACTTAGAGCCCACATCAGAGGTGACCACTTTGTGTCTGTGACCCTAGCTGAGAACACATTCACAAGAAAAGCTATCCTCACCCACAGCCTGGTATCTGGAGAAGCTGCAGGAGATCAACGCCACCTGGATGTGTGCCTCCATGCCCCCACTTGGTTGCTGCCCATGCCCCCATGCCCATCCTGTCCCCTGATGCCCTTTCTGGAAGGAAAGGACAAAAGAAGGAACAGGTAGGAGAGCCCCAAAGCAAACCTAACCTTCTTCATAGCTTTCCCAATGTCAATACTGTGTAGGACACAATAAAATGGAAATCATTAAACCAGAATAGGAATCACATTTAAAAAAAAAAAAAAGTATGAAGGTAGTTTTATGTGCCAGGGATACAGCAGACATGGAACTGTGAAGTGGCAAAAGCTCTGTCTACTTCGGGGGTCCAGCCAGGGAGGCTGAGAGTGCACAGGTGGTAACCATAGTGAGGAGGGGAGATGAAGGTAGCACCATCCATCCTGATTGGCTCTCTTCTTCTGGAACCTTATAAATCCTCTTCCTTTGCCACAGGCCATGAACAGCAGGGGCTCTGAAACAAACTCACAAGGCAGGAACATCTGCAGAAAACACAAAGAAGGACAGTCCTTCTAAAAGATAGATAGATACAGCATTCCACAAATGCAGGCAATGAATAGGATTGGAATGAAGACCGGTAATAAAGGGGACCACAACTGTGTACTTTAAACAAATTGTAGGCTGAGAGTGAGCATTCTGCATGGTTAGTCCCCACCCCTGAGCCTAGACAAAGGAAGTGACCAGGTGTACAAGTACTGTTTTAAGTCAACTGACACTCAGAGAGGACAGAGGAGGTCTGAGGTGGAAGTAACCAGAAAAACACTTCTTAATCACTCCCGGCTCAGGATTTCACTACTAAATAGAGCATGTTTAGATTTTGGGTTGGTTTGGTTGCTTGGTTTGATTTTGTTTGGTTTTTGATAGTAACACCAAAACCAAAACTATACCACTCTGGTTTTATTTTATTTTCTTGTGTATTATTTTGGATACACACACACACACATGCACTCACTATGTTTTTTTTAATTAACTGCTTAGTACATTCTACGTGGCTCTTTCTGTGTTATGGTTTCTACTCCTATCAAATCACCTTCCATAGCCTTTATTGACAACATTAAATCCTTTGGGAAAATATTATAAAGAACTATCTGGTGGCTGGGGTCTGGCTCAGCGGTAAAGCACTTGCCTCCCACGTGTGAGACACTGGGTTCGATCCTCAGCACCACATAAAAGTAAATGAACAAAATAAAGATAAGTTGAAAAAAAAAAGAACTATCTGAAATGTACTCCACTGATATTTGAAGCAGGGAAAAAAAAAGAAAAGAAAAAGAAGAAAAAGAAAACAAAATAGGTTCGCTGCCACCCTCAGGATTAACCCTCTCACTCTGAAAGAATTCTTAATCCAGGCAAGCCATACAAACACGAAAAAGGATATAAAAACTTTTTAAGATTCAGCTTCTGCCACATGGCTTTTATAATGGAATTGGAAAAGAGGGTATTTTTCAGTTATTGTCCCATGAAATGATAAACAATGAGTCAAGATAATAGTTGAAATATCATGGAACAGCATATGATTTATTACTAAGTAAATGTTAGAGATCACAGTTCCTATTACATATCAGAAAAAGGAATAAATAAATCTTAGGGATGGACGATGAAGTATTTACATTGCACAAAAATGAAACTACATCCCTGCATTTAAGTAGTAGCTGTAAGAAGTTACCCTTATTTTATATAGTTTCAGGATTTATGAGCATGCAAGGCTTATTTTCATACATTTCACTTGACATTCAAAATATTCTTGTATTGCACACAAGGTCAGTATTATCCCTTTTTTTACAGAGAAAATTAATGCTCAGAATCAAATTTTTCTGACCCCTAATCCAGTGCTCCTTCAAGGGCAAAAAGACCAAAATAATTTGACAATTTTCTGGATAAACTCTCCAGCCTTTATTAAAACCTTTAATACTTGGGGTCAAAAAGACTCAAACTCTGACTCAGGAAACTTGGAAAATAATCGGGAGATAGAGGTACAAGGTATAATGCACAAATGTTCTGTAAATTACAAAACTCTACCAAATGTTAGTGGTGATTGTTATTTTCTTGTAGGTAACATGTGGCTAGTTTCTGAACCCAAAGATGGAAAGGCCATTTCAGTCTCAACTAGCGCATAGCCAGTGAGACGTCCCAGCCTGCTGAGCAAGGAGCCAGGGCCTGCAAGGAATGTCCCCTTCCTCCATCAATTCCTTATGCTGCCCACAGCCAGTACAGAGGAGAGGAAATTGCAGCCTTCCCATTTTATGACCTTGACGCTGTGGCTGAAGGATTTTAAAATATCCAGCCCTACTGGGGAGGCTGGGCACTTAGAAACCCTCTCTTCATGTTTTATAAAACATGTTCCTCCTATGGTGCAGTCTGTGTGGAACTGATGAGGACAAGTCCTGCTGGCAGTGGATCCCAGTGGCCTGCCACCCTGCTCCTGATCTGAGGTCAGGGAGGCTGGGGGCAGTGGGCTGGGTGGACCCCACCTCAGGGGCTCAGGCTCACAGTAGACTTTCCTCAGAGCCTTAAATATGAAGTATGCCGCACAAACTATGGCATGGAGAAAGAGGCCGTGGAGTCAGCCAAATCTTAGTTCCAATCCAAGCTCTGACACAATGGTGGACAAATCCCCCAACTCTCCAAGCCTCAGTTTTCTCTTCGGTTAACATGAAGACAGTAATAATCCCAACTACACAGTTTCTGTAATGATTCCATGAAATCATGACAGTACTTAGCATGGCACCTGTGCACACTGTGAGCTATTGCTACTATTGTAACAACTGCTATCAATTATTATTCAGGACTTCATATGCCAGTAAACTGGCCAGAGATGAATGAAGTAAAAGACCTAAGCGACTTTGGGTCCGGAATCTTTGGGTCAACAGATCAAGGTCCTAATAGCTCTGCTCTTTTGCAGTGGTTGGGAGGAGGGAATTTGGGTGAGGGGTAGGAGTCTTTCTACTAGTGTGCAGTCCTTACCTCCACTATCGCCCCCCACACACACTGCCCCACAGGTGGAATCCACAAGCCACCTCTGGCCCCATGGGTTCAATGCTTCCCAGCTCTGTCACACAACTGTTTTCCCTTCTTTTCATCTTCCCCTTCTTTCTCACACATCGGCACATGGTCCTACCAGGTGGGACCAATGCTCACATCCCCTCTGCTCTAAGATATATATATATATATATATATATATATATATACATATCCAACAACATTCAAATGGACAATGCTGAATTGAATGGTGTCCCCAAGATAACATGAAGTCAGCTTTCATTGCTATTTATTTACTTTGAGATTTTGATAACAATGTATATCCTGAAAGCATTAAAAAAAACTCTTCAGATCCTCAATGTTCTGGGGCTAAAAGGTACATAACCTCTGGCATTTGGCTTCGGTATATACTTGTGGCCCTTTCCCACATCCCTATCCTCATATGCTTGGCCACACAAAGACCCAAGGACTAACTTCTGGAGAGAATTCCTTCAGAACCACATGCATCCTCATGTCCTTGTAGATGGCAATTATAGCTTCTAAGGTTTCTCCATGAATCTAAACGAACTCAGAACTTGGGGTTTCAGATTTACTAGAGCAGTGAAGAGTCGGGAGTATCCTGAAGACTCACACAGATTTAACTGTGAAGTTTGTTATCTGAGAACATTCCACCAGTGTCCTCTGTGTAGCAAATGGAACCAGTGATGTTAACTCTTCCAGCACCAAGGGTCCTCCAAGGAAAAGGAGGGAGAAAGGAGATGTTTACCCCAAAATGTGCCCCTAGACAGATGTGACTCTTCTGGTCAACAGGGACGGCCCCATAGCATGTGAGGCTAAAGGCACATCCCTGGGTGGCATGGTTCTGCCTCTTTCACCCACAAGCTGTGTGAACTTAGGAAAGCTATTCAACCTCTACCTAAGTTTCCTAATCTGCAAAATGAGGCAAATCACTCCTTACACAGGGTTTTTTGTAAGAGTTGAATGAAATAGTCAAAGTCTCTTTACTTCATAAGTACTCAATAGATGATAAATACTCTTCTGGAGAACCTGTGAATGAGTCCTGCTACAAAGCCTATGCTCTTTCGTTTGATAAATTCAGATTCTTTTATATTAAATTTTCTTAAATCAACCTGGAGAATTTCACAATTTCCCATGGGAAGAAATTTTTGCTTTCTTCAAAATGAACAAGGTAAGCATATGGAAGAGCAGCTCTATAACTATATAAAACAACTGGTGACAAAAAAGGCTCATAGCTGTTTGTCCTCAACAGTGCTCCCCTGTGTCTGAAGAGAGGACCTGGAGGCAGGATCAAGGGCTAGAGCTTTGGGTTGCAGGGAGAGGTATAAAGACCAATGCTCTTGAACAAAACTCACCTGCTCCACCAAACCTTGCTTGCTAAAAAAAAAAACAAAAGATGGATCTCGGTGACTATGGGGTTGGCTGTGCTCATCACTCAGGCACAGCATCCCAGGGTCCTCTGTGCTTTGGTGCTGGCACTGATGGACGCACTGGCCTGGATAACACCTAGAGCCAGCCAGTGACTTCTCAAGAAAGACAGAGAGCAGAGGGAGACAAAGTTCATTATCATCTCTTGGCTGCCCTCTCCCAATCTTGATGGTCCTTGAAGACCTATAGGAGGGAGAGGTGATGAGCACCTGGCAAGGTACAAAGACAGGTGATGGCAGATGTCTGTCACCGTCTCCACAGTTCATCATGCAGGCTTCCTCTTGGAAGGTTCTCACTCAGAAAAAAAAAAAAATAGCCACAGGGAAACTGACCCAAAATGGAATATAAGACTGGGGGAGATGGGAACGAGGAATTGCCAGAAAGAGGTAAGAGCTGACTTTTCCCCCTAAGAACCAATAGGAAATTAATAGTAGAACGTCCTTGAGTGAAAGAAATGATAAATCAGCGTGTCAATAAATTGCAATTATTCCAGCTGGTTTTGCAGCTAACCAATGCCAGAGGCCTGTTGGGGGAAGAGAAAGGCAGCCAGTGTGGAAGTTTCTAGGGATATATATGGACTTGTCTTGGACCCTCTTTAGCCCCAGAGCAGGAGTCATAGCGTTTGAACATTTTGAAAAGCTCCACATTGGGAAAAACCCCAAGTAAAGGTCTTTTGGAGTCCCTTGGCCCCAGGGAAGTATATGCCAGAATTATTTCCTATACCACCCTGTGTCCAACAAGTGCAAATCGTGTTTGTTCTGTGAGACTGCCTCATGAAGATGGCATAAGCTAATCTCACCATATCCAGAAATGTCTAAAATAAAACAAAAATCATATGTGGCTCTAGAACAACTCTAATCGTTCAAAATGTTTAACCTCAAGATTGTCCCCTACTTGTGGGTAGCAAGGACATTTATCAGCAGAACCCCCTCCCTTCCGTTGAACTCATTGCCCTGCCTCTCCCCCACCGTTCCATCCTCATATGCTGAAAGCTTTGCAAGCCTTTTTTGATTCTTTTCATTCCATTATTCTTAATTCCAACAGCCACTGCTGAGTCCTGCTGTTACTTCTTTGGAGAACCACTTCCATTTGCTCTTTGTTTTCTGTCTGGGTGGCGACAAGGCCACCAGATCCCCTTGTACCTGTTTTAAGACTTTCTCCCTCCAATACTATGGAACAGCAGTATTCCAACAATCTTCCTAAACACAGATTATCTCACGCCATGCCAGTGATTACCTAACCCAACCAAGTATTGTCTTAACCACATTAAACTCATTGTCACTTGGACCTGGATATCCTCATGGCTGGATCAGGGACACCCTTTATTGTGAGCCTTCTGACTCCCACAACGAAAGTTCTGTGTCAGTTCACTCCTTCCTTTCACACAACACACACTTGACCATTTAAGTGGTAGTTTTAAAACTAAGTTATTAGCTGTTTATCCATCTCACTTAACCTCCTTCCTGACAGCTCCTTGCATAGAGCCTCCCAACAGCAAACTGGGGATGAATGCTTACTGAATTCACCCTAACCTCTCCCAGCATGTCTACACATGCCCATGGTCCATTACTCATGCTTACCGCAAACTTCTCACAATCCCTTCTTTGATCCACGCTACTTATTTAAATCCTACCCACCCTTCAAGGCTCATCACTGTTTCTAAACTTCTGCATTGGGATCCTCAAGTGCCAAGTCCTGCCATATCAATTTCATCTTCCTCCTTGGGTAGGATTATTCTAGACTGGTAGGTTAGGGAATATGACTTGTAGTGAATCTGATTGCAGCAGAGCACTTGACAAGCATTTAAAGAGAGTCTCACGGACAAGCACAGAGGACATGTCTGATTAGGGTAATTAACAACTAATTGAAGTCCATGCCCAAAGTGTGTAGGCCTCAGACCTACACCTAAATTACTCAACAAATATTTATAAATTTCCATTGTATTAGTGGGCTTAAATTAAGGCCTACAAGTCATGCTTAATATCTCAATTATAGGAAATAATAGCTGCCCGAATGAAGGGGGAAAGGGTGGGAGAGTCAACACATGTTTTATCAGCAACAGGTTTGGAAAATAAGAGTCTTAATTGACACTCAACTCAATATATCATAATAGAATAATCAATGAAGAAAGGAAAGAAGAGAAGGAGGAAGGAGGAAATAAAGGACAGATGAAAGGAATAAATTGCTTCTGGTGGTATAAATGGAGGGAAAACAGTGCCTTCCAAAACCCTGCGGTGCACAAGGAAGGTTGATGGATGATACTTTGATGAACAGCTCTGTGGTCAAATAATTTGGAAAATAGTAAATCAGGTAAGAACGAACAGGACTACTCAGATCCTTTAGTACTCTAATGTACATTCTGAAATTTCCAAGAGGAACATTAGTCTATAGGGTTTCCTTAGCATATCTGATGGCGAAACTAATTGGTCACCTATCCCTGACCCCCATCATGATGAACAGAGCACACTTCAGAACCCAGTGATTTAGAACAAAGGAATTCTGCTCCCTGGGCTGATCAGAGCCTCTCTAGAGTGTACCAGGCACACTGGGCACCTCAAAGGAGAAGAACACAGGTCAGCTGGACAGGATTAGGAAGAACAGTCAGGTTGGTAAAAGGATTCAGAACCATAATATCTGAGGAATGTTGGAGAAATTGGCATGTTTTGCCTAGAGAATAACTGACTTGGCAGGAGAGAAAAGTAGTCCAGAAAGTTGGGGTTTTGATCATTGTAATTAAGTATGTGAAGATTTATCACATGAGGAAGGAATTAAGCTTATTCACGTGTGAACACAAAGATTAAAACTATGACCAATAGTTGAAATCCTCAGTGAGTCATACCTCAGCTCCATCTTATCTTTCCTTTTCTACATATCACATTCAGCTAAAATTCTGGTTCAGGCCTTACTGCTCAACTAGAAGTGTTATATTCTAGAATTTTTTATTTCCTTGTTTTCTTTCCTTTTTGCCTAGCATCAGGATTTGAGTCATGAGAGATCAGACAGGACCCTTGAACTCTGTGTTAGTCAGTTTTCCATCACTGTGACAAAGTACCTGAGATAACTCACTTAAAGGAGGAAGAATTGGTTTTTGCCTTATGGTTTCAGTTCATGGTTGATTGGCCCAGTTACTTTAAGGCCTATGCCAAAGCAATAAGTATATGTGGTAGAAAGGTATGCCAGAGGAAAGCCCCTCATGTTGTGGTGGATGAAAATGAAGGAAATAGAAAATGAGGGGCTAGGGATAAAATATACCCTTCAAAGACCTGCTCCCAGTAACCTACTTCCTGCAACTAGACTCCCTCTCTTAATAGTTGCACCAATTCCAATAGTGCCACAGGCTAAAACCAAACCTTTAGCACATGGCCTTTGAAGGACATTTTAGATCAAAACCATAACTTTCCATTCCTGGCCACCAAAGGCTCATGCCCAACTCTTAAAGCAAAATGAATTTGGTCCATCTCCAATATCCCCAAAGTCTCCACAGTTTCATCATTGCTCAAAAGTCCAAATCCAAAGTTTCCTCTGAAAATCAAGGCAAACTATGAGGTTCTGTTTTAAAAAAAAAAAAATCTTTTTAAATGACATGTTCCTGAGATACAATGGCACAGAGCAAACATTCCCATTCCAAAAGAGAGGGATAAGAAAAATAGCAAGTGAATTCTTGAACAAAGCAAAACCCAAACCCCAGAGGGCAAACTCTAAAACCTGCAGCTCTACGTCCAGCATCTTAGGAATTGGCTAGACCTCACCTATCACAGGTGCAGGGGTGTGATGTGGGCTCCAAAGGGCTTCAGCATCCCTGTCCCTATGGTCTCGTCACTCTTTTGGACTGTCCCTGCTCACTGCCTGCAGCTTCCCTCAATAGTCATTCCAAGTACATAGCATCGCTGACTTCCTGGATTCTCCACAGTAGCTTCCACTTCACTGTGACAGTCCCTACCCGGGGCTGCTTTCAGGGATTTCAAACTGCCATACACTGCCTGGTCTTCTAGGTTTCCCTCTGAAATCTTGGTGGAAATCTCCATGATCCCAAAACTCATGCATTTCGCGTGCCTGAAAGATGAGCATTTGGATAATGCCAAGGTCTGCTGCCAACTCGGGCAGAATCTGGAACCACTTGTACCACAGTGGCAGCTGCCTCTGAACACGTGGATGCCTGAATTTGGGTATCTGAATTCAGGGGAACCAACTCCCTAGGTAGCCCACCTCAATTAGGGAGCCTTGGAACCTCTTCTCAAATTTTTTTTTTTTAATAAATTTACACTTTTACACCCTTGAGCCTGCAATAGGTAGAATCTAGACAATTCTTGAGATTATACCTCAAGGCTTCTCTCCTATTGTCCCAATGCAAATCACTTGGCCTCTTTTTAATGGCACTCATCTCTTTAGCAGCGACACTCTCCTTGGCCGCTACTTTACGTGTGTTTCTTTCCAGGCCAAACTGAAAGCTTTTCATATCTCTCTGTGCTGCTCTTTGCTCTCAGTTCTCACTGTAAGTCAGGCTAGAGGAAGCCAGCAATACCCAGGCCACAATCTGAACTTTGTGCTGCCTTGAAATTTCCTCCATCAGATTAGTCTGTGACCTCAACACAGCCTCATACAAAGTCTCAGGCCATGGGAAAAATTGTGGACAAGTTCTTTACCAGAATGCAACATGAATCGCCCCTACTCAGATTCCCAATAGCATCCCCCTTCCCACCTGAAACCTTGGGTACACAGCCTTTAATCTCTGCATTTCTATCACCATTCTGGTCTTCTGAACTCCCACCAGAATCACCCATTAAGCTCTGTTTACATCCTTCTAAGCTTCTTCTAGGCTTCCTTTCCAAACCTCTCCAAATTCCTAATACAAAACAGTAACAAAGGCTTCTGAACCACCATCGGTTATAGTCACAGTAACAACCTTACTTCTCAGTACCAATTTTCAGTTAGTCAGCTTTCCGTCATTGTGACAAAATACTTGAAATAAAAAGAAAAATTTAAAAAAGAGGGAAAAGTTTATTTTGGGTCATGGTTTCAGAAGTTTTGGTCCATAATAGTTGCTTGGCCTGGTTGCTTTTCGGCCTGTTGTAAGGAAGTTTATCGTGGTAGAAGGGCATGGCAGAGAAACACTTTTCATCTCATGGCAGCTGGGGAACAAAGAGAGAGAGAACAAGAGGAAGAATCCAGGAGGAAGATATATCCTCAAGGGCCCACCCTGGTGACCTACTTCCTCCAACTAGGTCCCACCCTAAAGGCTACAGCACCTCCTAATAGTACCACGGATTAGCAACCCAGCCTTTAGCATGTGGCCTTTAGGGGCCATCTCAGATCTGAAGCAAAACAATCCCTCTCTGAAGTAGTGTGAAAAGAGATGAGTTCATGAGTGGGTCCCGGCCAACACCTTCAGGGAAAGCTAAGAATCAATCCAGGAAGAATAAATAGCAACCCCAGTCCAAAGGGCTAGAGACAGTAACAGTGCCAAAAGTCAGGCCCAGACAGAAAAGCCCTGGAATGGGTGCAGGTCACGAACCGGGTCCTGACAACTGCTCTGAACAGCAGTATCTGTAGGGAGTTAGCATATGAGATGTCATGCCCATATGAGATTCAGGATTGCAAGGAGTCCCAAAATGCAAGTCAGCAGCAGGAGTCTTTCTTAACCTATCCAGGAAGATAATCTATCAGAGACAATCAGAAGCTAAGTGTCACTCGTAAACAACACCAAAATATTTTCACAAATTCCACAAATGTCCTTCAACTACACTCGTGAGACTAATACCTTGAGAATCTTTCCCTTACTTTGAATTCCTTCATCCTTTGTACTCACTGGTTCAAGCTCTTTATTTTACAAATGAGGATGCAGCGGCCCAAAGAAGAGAAAGGATACATCGCAGTGACACAGCTCGATAGATTTTACAGAAGGGCACAGTTTGAACCAACACCCTCTGAATTGTCCATAATCATTTTTGTTCCTTTGCCTTTACCATGACACCCAATAATAATGATCAATAACTAGACTGTGTCCCATGTGTGTTGGTTGAAGTCAATTAAATAGATATCATTATGTCAAGGACTAGTATTGACTTCTATATCTAAATAGCAAAAATGAAAAAACGAAAGAATCAAAGCAAGTTTCTGCCCAAGTATAGGCTGATGACTGTACTCGGCACCAAAGGGCTCCTAATGAGGACATCTTTCCCACAAGAGTGCTGGCATGATGTCTGTTGACCCAAGGAAAGTCCTATGCGTCCAGACACACCACATCAGATCCTGAGGTGATGCTGGAGAAGTGCTCTGGGGAGTCTTTGGTCCCTGGCTGCCTATAAATGAAGCATAATTTTCAGTTGAAATATGGCCTATGGGCTTCTCCTTTCCTGGCATTCGGGAACTCCCCGAGGCCCCCAGAGTTGTGCCGCC
Source organism: Ictidomys tridecemlineatus (assembly GCF_052094955.1). Lineage (NCBI taxonomy): Eukaryota > Metazoa > Chordata > Mammalia > Rodentia > Sciuridae > Ictidomys > Ictidomys tridecemlineatus. Next base: position 107,965,433 of record NC_135487.1, on the reverse strand, counting down.
AGAAAAGGCCATTAACTCCCACAAACGCAGAGGTAAGGGCTGCTTCCCAGCCAAGGCTCATAAAATTTCAAACAGAAACCCTTCTGAACCCAGGAAGATCAGCCGGGTTGACAAGAAACACATGGGCAGGGCCAACACATGGAATGCATTTTTGCTCTGAACAGCTTCTTTTTGATGATGTTTCCCAGGACTGAGACCACAGCTCTCTGCACCTTCGTGGCAAGTGCTCAGCTCTTGTTTCTCTAGACCTTGGCATCTGGGTTGGTGCTCCGAGTCTCCCCAACTGCTGACTCTCAATGGCTTCATTGTGCCACAAGAGTGGGGCCAGGCCCTGTGGGCATGAACATATTGCATAGCATCACCATCTCCACCGGACCATTTCCACCTCCACCACAGACTCAGAGCTCCAAGTGTGGGCCTCTGGCTGCAGGGCAGGCAGCCTGATGTGGAATGTTCACCCTCACTTGCATGGAAGACCATTTCCCTGCTCGGTCCCTAGAAGCGCCTCCAGGCCTGCGATGCATGATTTCTTCATCAGATTCTCAACTGCACCCAGACCCCAGAATGTGTTGACTCTTCTCTGCATCCCTCCCATCAGGCCCTCCTGTAGGTCCCTCTCCCCACCTGGAATGCTTTGCCTCATGATCTCTCTTCTATCCCAAGCACTTCTCTAGGAAACCTTCCTCAGTGAGACCTCTCCTCTCCTCATTTTTTTTTTAAATGTATTTTTTGTTTGTGGTGTTGTTTCATTTAGGGCCAGATTTCAAAGCAAGAAACATCTGTCACTATTATTCATTCATTCAGCTGAAGACCCATGAGACATTGTCGGGAGTGGGAGGGCCCCCACAGTGCTTCCCAAAAGGAATTGCTCAGGTTATGGCCTCTCTCCTTTTCACTTTCATGCTCTGATCTTCTAAGTACATCACAGCGATGTAAATGCAGGTGGATAAAAACTTAAGGACACGTTGTCACATTTATCTTCTAAGAATTTTTTTTTCTATTTAGTTACTCACTGCAGTTGGGTGAGTGGGTGGATGGACGAATAGATAGATGGAAAGGCAGACAGGTAAATTAAAGAAATAATCAATGATTTCCACCAGGCTCTGGATCTTGTCTAATGCTAACTTCAAAGAGTACTTTTCTCTGGCCATGAGGTCAGCATTTCTACCACAGGAAACTGTTCAATGACTGTCTCAAGGTACAAATAAAAGTCTTTTTGTTTGAAACAAAGCCATCACAGTCCTACCCCTGGTCCTGACCCTGACCTATAACGGGGTCACACTCTTGGTAAGATTGAGGAGACTCCCTCTTTGACCAACTCCACACTTGTCCTTGGCGATCACCAGCTGCTCCCAGGTCCCCAAGAAAGCCCACCCAGAGCCTCCTATGCCTCATCTTTACCCTCCTCGCTGCAATTCTAACAAACTTATTTTAAACATTTTTCAGTTGGCATTTTTTAAAGAATGAAGAAGAAGGGGGGTAAAGAATTTAAACATCAGATGGAAGCCAGAGAAGAGCAGAGAATTTAAAAAAAAAAAAGAAGTTAAAAAAAAAAGCCCCTGCCCAGAGGGCTTGCAGTGTAAATTAGACACATAGAGAGAGTGTAACAAGACAGGGCAGGCAGCCATAGGAGACAGGTGGCAGCCAGGGATGACTGTCTTTGTCTCTGGCCAAGCCAATCTGTCACCTGCCACCTCTGAGGCGGCTCAGGGGAAGGCTCTGGGAAGAGATTTAAAGAGGGCACAGAAGTAATGAGTTACTTCCAATAACAAGTGACACGAAGGCACAGCTGAGGGAGGCCCAGACCCCCGGCTTCTGGTTCCCTTCCTCCTGACACTTCTACAAGGGCCAAAGGGAGAGAGAGGAGGGAACAGCAGGGAAAGAGTTTCTCACCTCCACAAGCCAAAGGAAATGGCAGGCATGAGGACCCAAGGGGAAAGTGCAGGATTTGTCCCTGTGCATGCACATGTGTGTGTTTGTGTGTGTGTGTGTGTGTGTGTGTGTGTGTGTGTGTGTGTGCGTGCGCGCGCATGCGCATGGTTTGTGCATTCCAATGTTAGTTTATTACGGAGCTGAAGTCTGTGGGTGGGTGGCCTCTTCTGCCTCACCCTTGCCATAACCCTCCAGCTTCCTTTCTTTGTAAATTCCAGATTGAAAGCCCAAAGGTAGCTCAGTCCAACACATCTTGTCACATCAAAACAAAAGCAAAATGAATGCCTAGACCTTGTGGAATGCCCATAAAGCTCTCTTAGCACACACCCCAGGCTTGAATTTCCCAACATGAAATAGCTAGAGATTTCTGAGACAACTCAGTGGATGCACACACTCTGATAGGTAAGTCAAGAAGGGTGGATTTCAATCCATTTACTACAAGACATAAAGTTATATCAGTCTGAAGCACAATATCGGAGCGTCTGGAGAAAGGCTGGCAGAGTTTGTCCCATGTGGGACTCGACCCTGTCTTCATCGAGGGCACAACTGGCTGCAGACCCACCATGCCTACCTTCTCCTGTGAACTGTATGTCTCTCTCCCCGGATCAGCCACTTCCTTGCAAAACAGAGAGGAAACATGCCCACCCCACACCTAGGCTTTGGTCCTCCTTACTACTTACGTTCTTTTTTCAGATCCTCCCTGCACTTGCATCGACTAAATGGTGACCGTTCCAATGACACAGCAGTGAGTGGCAACACTGTTTGAAATGGAGTTGTTGGCACTTCTCCCATTCTTGAGTGATCTCAAAATTTGTTGGAAATGAGTCTTTCTTCAGAGAGAGAGAGTGAGCCAGAGGAAAGGAGAAGGAGCACAAGCTTTGATAATTTTGATGAAGGAATAATGGAAACACCAGAGATTGACTCTTCAAAAGTCAAACCAAGAGCTAGGACCAGAGGGAAGCCAAACTACTCATGGAGTGGGGGAGGGAGTCTCTGATTTGGAAGAAGGTGGCAGCCTTCAGCCCCTTCCCAGCTCTCTGTGGTTTGAAGGTGGGGAGTGGAGAGACAAAAGGAAAGACAGTCACCTCCCAGAAGGTGCCCAGGCAAGATGGCAGCATCCCAAGAATCCTCCATCCCTGAATTGCGTTGCGGGAGACAAGACAGAGGCCACAGGGCCACACTGTGGCTCCTTCCCCTGCATCTCCCACTGTGAATGGGGAGAGTTTGGGACAAGCCCTGATGTGTGCAGTGAAAGCTGTCTTTCTGGAATTACAAGTAGATTAATGAGGTTGAGTTTTACAGAAAACATGTTTCCAAACACATTAGCCACAGGCCAAACATCTCCGAGGAGCTTTATTTTTAGAAGGGTTTTTTTTTTTAAGTATTTTCTTTATAGTACCTAAGACTAAAATCAATCCCTGTAATCACTTGAAACTCCATTTATTGTAAACCTCTTGAAACTGGACAGCCATTTGACAAATTCTCAGCAGCGCGGAGCTGCAGGCTCAGTGAGCACAAGAGGAGACTCACGTGAGCTCTGGGAGTGGAGAGGGTGGGAAGCCTCCATGGGTTACACTCCTCCATCTCCTGCTTTCAAAGTTGTCTGACTGAAACTGCCAGATCGGCGAATCAAGTTCCTCTTTGGCTTTGTCACAATCTTGGGCATGTCACAACTTTAACCAAGTCTCAATTTTCCTATTGATATAAGAAAGAATTGCAAAAGCCCATTTCCTTCCTAACCCAGAGATTGCTTTCAGAACCGCAAAGACACACCTGAGATTCCTTCAGCTGCCCCAGAGGGACATACCTCCCAACCCAGATGTGAGTCGCGTCATGCCTGGGGTTTTTTACATCCGAAGAGCAAAACATTTTCATGATTGCTGTTGGGATTCTCCCGACAAACCTATAAAGTAGGTAACATGCACAAGGAGGTTGCAACTCAGAGAGATTGTGTGTTTCCTGAGTCCCAGAGCTATAAAGTAGTATTCATACCTACAGAGGTGATTCCCCAACACCTTTTCTCATTGAATTCTGTGACCAGCTACAGAAAAGTTGTCTGCCTCAGGAGTTTAGGATTGAATAGTAATTGCAATAGTTGCTGTCAACTGAGATTCTATCAGATGCCCTGTGTTTGGGAGGTTCTGAACATTAAATCTAATCCTTAGAGCAACTCTGTCAGCAGATGGATTGTCTTCCTCTTACAGATCAGTAAAGCTGGGATCACTTAAATAGGAATAAAGATGGAGGAAGCATTTACATAATATATATATATATGCCATGCCACCTTCTTTCCCATGATTGGGAAGGGAAAAATGATCCCAACTGGGGGAAACTTGGGAAAAATCTTACAACCCTCCCAAATATCTCTGGGGTCTCAGGGACTTGGCTGTTATCAGGGCCAAGTTTTTAAAACTTACCCACATCTCTGTGCTATTCACTGGGGGACATAAAAAAAATTATGATGTCTACATGAAAACTTCCCATGTGCATGGGAAACTCACTCTTGACCTGGGGAAATAAGATCTTATGACTACCCTTCCACATCAGGCTGCAATATGTTACGGTCATATTTTAATGAAATAATTATATGTCCACTAAGTATATCATCTTCTTACGATAAGATTATGATTTAGGGGAATGATCAGAGCCCAGAGGTTATGTTTCTGTGTCTCCTTTGCCCCAGGAGAACTTGAAGTGGTCACTCCATGATAGGTTGCTTGCTGACTGGCCTGCGGGATGTTCAGGAGATACTCTAGCTTCCCTGTCCAGAAGTTTCCAAAAGATAAAGGATGCATGAAATTGCATTTCAAAAGAACAACGTACAGAGCATCTAACAGGCCAGAGAATCAATCCCACACTCAGTCTAGAAGTGTTAACAGCAGAAACAATTAAAAAAAAAGAGGACTTCTCCCTTTTAGGAGAAGCAAAATTGCAACACAAGATGTCTCTTATTCTAGGTAGCAAATAGCAAGTGAGCAGACCTGGGAGATATAAAAGAAACTATCCCCAACTAGGTTGTCATAAAACATGTTTCTCCAAGGGACGTCGACCACAATTCTAGCTCTTTTCCCCCCACATGGTGTCCTTCCCAAGGAATACACCCATAAGTCAATCAGGCTCCCAGGGCACTTGAGTCACCAGCCCCTCCAAAGACAGAGCTCTTTCCCAGGGAGCTTACAACCTATTTTGCATACAAAAGAAAGCAAGTCCCATTCCCAGGCTGTGCAGACAACCAAAAAGAGAAAGGGAAGTGTAACCAAGGGTTTCCATCAGGTTCAGTTTTAAAAAAGAATCCTCCGAAGCAGTAAACACTTCATTACACATGTATGACTTCATTATTTAACAAATTTTTCCACCCAATTTGCCATCTCAGGGTGACATCCCACCATCCTCCCAGGCCCACAGATGCCGAAGGGTGTCCTAGCACCTGTCATTTAGTCATGAGGATTCAGAAAATGCATATGCATTTTAGCATCAGTCAAAGCAAGCATAACATAGATAAACTTGCTATTCGACTCACCTCCCCACTCCATCTCCCCCCCCTTCTCTTCTCTCTCTCCCTACACACACACACACACACACACACACACACACACACACACACACACACACACACACATTCCCAGGCTAATTCTTTGCGATTTGGGTTTTTTTCCAGAGCTAGGGATTATCCACATTCCTGATCCTCTAGAGTCTGCACTGTGGCCCATTCTATTTTTCTACTTAAAGAAGCAGGCCTGACATCTCACCCTGTGGTTCTGTTAGAAAAGGAAACACAGTGGGAATTTCACAGGACTGGACCCAGCTCTCGGCAGCGCGAATCTGGGACGTGTTAGGGATGTGAAAACAGCTCCACATCTGCATGGCGCCTTCCTTTCTCCAGGCTCAGGACGCCTGAGAGACTGCCCTGGGGACCTCACCAGAAAGCAGAGCGCTATCCAGCCCACAGCCCAGGCCTCTGCCTGACGCCCCCAGACCACAGAAGGCCTCTCTGGCCTTCTGCAGGCAGGTTGGACCACTTCCCTTCGGCATTCTGGATGCTGCTGTTCCAGGCCAAACTCCAAGCTGAGAAGTCAAACTCCATTCATTTGCCTTCTCCACAAAATTGTAAATGGGAGATTGGTGGCTCTTCACCTCCTGCCTCACCCTTTCCACTGATTTCTAAACAGTTTGCCACTTCCTACCCTGGAAGCAGATGTCCTTCAGCGTCCCTTGGTGCAAGGCCAGGCAGCTGCATGAACTCCAGTGTGTGTGCAGAGCTGACAGCAGCTCCAAGGGTTGTCTGGGTCACAGTGGTCTCCACAGCGATGGGGAACTGCTGTACCCACAGGCTCCCTCCTGACCTCTCGGGGTGGGCTTTCTCGGGGCACTGACTCTGTTCCCCAATCCACCCTGGTGCTTTCTCCCCCTCTCTGAAAAGTCACCTCTTCAAATCTCTGCAGTCCTAGGCTAAGAAGGGACAGGCACAACTCCCCTGTTCCCACATTGGCTAATCGCAAACAGCCGGGGAGATGGAGTCGCTGCCCTCCATGTTTGTGGGAGATGAACATACACATACATAGTTCCCTTCTCTGTCCTTGGCAGGCAGGGTTCTTTTTTGGTTTGAATTCCCAGAGGAAGTGGCTATTTTAAACCAGCCTGGGGGATAGGAAGATAACCATTCTTGTTGTCCAAAAAGAGAGTGAGACTATCCAGAAGGTGAGAGGCCGTCTGCGGCTGGTTTGAATACATATTTTTTTGAGTTTTGCGTTGAAGCTGATTCTTTCCCCATATAACTTGCCTAGTGTTCCTTTCTTTCCTGATTTTCCTGAAAAGAGCTGTTCTCCTAGAATCCTCTGCATGTGAGTCTCAAGGCTTCTTAAATATCTTAAGGGTAAAAAAATAGACAGAATTGACCCCAAACACATAATATTATTCGTGTCCTGCAACCAAAAAGGTAAAGCAAAACTGTGAAGTTCATGTTTTCTCCAAAACTTACCCCACACACTTAGTAATCTCACTGCCGTTCTCCGTACCCTCCTGAGCCACCCTGGAAGCCTTGTGCATGACAAAGTGGCACTACCTCCGCCGCCTGTTTCTGGAGATTTCCTCTGAGCTCCAAGTTCACCTCTCTCCTTAACACTTAATCTTTTAAGCTAATTCAAATGGATGTCTTCAGGGGTAATAATGGGAAATAATTACAACAATTTCTACGTGCAGAGAACTAAACTCTTCAGACCACTAGACAATTTTCAAGGCTTTTCCATTAATTCTTTCACTTATTCATGTTTCTACATTGGTCTATCAATTAGCTAGTTACGCTGAAATTTCTCGGAGTTTAATTATCTGTCCTCAAATCACAGAGCTTAAGAAAATGGGGAGCTGAGACTAGACCAAGGTTTTCTAGAACCTGGTGCCTGCACTGTGGCTGGGCAGTTGTGCTTTGCAACCTGTGTCTAGGGCAGCTAGAGTGGGCAGGATACCTGGATGACCTCACGAAGCAGAGACACGCTGGAACCCTGGAACCATTTAGAGCATTTGTTCATAGTGCATATTCCTGGGCACCAGCCCAGCCCTGTTGCATCTGAATCTCTGAGAGGGGGGCCCAGAAATCTTCAAGTCAACAGATTTCTATGATATTCTTATGCAATGTCTAAGAACCTTTTCCTTATAAATCTAACAAGTAGATTTCTAATGGTGACATTTCAGACTTAAGGGAAAGATAAATTAAAGAATTATTTAAGAGACAGGAACTCTTATGTTTAATGCCACTAATACTATCTGAGCACCTCCACCGCTGAATGTATGCTCACCTCATCCAAGAACAGGCCAACTCTGCTGAAAGAACTGGTCCCACCACTCCTACTCCCTTACCCCCAGACTGCTTCTACCCAGCTGCAGCATCCACTTGCAGTTGGAGATAAGAGTCAGGCCCCTATGCTTCTTTCTTTTTTCTGTCCTCGGGCTCCACGTCCTGTTTTGCTTGATGCTGTTAAACTCAAAAAGGAGAAGAAAATATTAAAAGATATTAAGGAAACACCCTCTTCTTCCTTCCAAGAACGTTTTTTTTCTCCCACCATTTTGCAAGAATAATACATGATTGTCATGAGCCAAATCCCCACTGTGGTTGTACCCATGTAAAATTTTAAAACATCTGGATAATTGACTGACCTTTTTCTCTCTCTGTTTGAATGTGCGGCATTGTGTACAACCAGCCCGCGTGTTCTCCCAGGGGAAACGCTGGGGATGTAAATCCATCCCTCAGTTCTTTAATTAAAGTTGCAAAAAACATCAAGAGGGTCTCACCCTTGTAAACACAAAGAGCCTTTCCAGGAAATAGCTCTGCCTCTTGTGTTAACAGATGTCATGGGGCAGTTGGGGCGTAGAGTGTTGTTTTTAAATTCTCAATCTGCCTCACAAGAGGTTTTTCCTTAGATGGTTCCTGGAGAGCATCACATCCTTCCCTCTTTTCAACTTTCACATCACTTCATTTAGCTTTTCTACTCTGATTCACCTTGAGGGCTTGCCATGCGGACCAGAAATAATCCAGAGGTCAATCCCTTAGATCTAGGATTGCCATCATCTGCCATCAGCTAATTTCCCTGGATTGAGCCACAGTCCCATTATCGACCTCCCGATAACGAGATAGTGAACAGCTGTAACTGCACAAAATTGGGTGAATCAGTTCCTAACTTTAAACACCAGTGTGAAAAGCAGAAAGTCATTCTTTTAAGAAAACCAAGATGTTAGTTAGCATCCTGGTGACAAGGTTCCAGATCATTGAGAGACTTTTTAACATCCAGATTCCTTTTAGGATTTTGGTTTCAGTGGCTCTGTGTATGTCTTTGTCAACATTAAGCAGCCTTGTGGGTGTGCATTCTTCTGTCCTGAGGAAGGAGGTTAGCTCTTAGAAGAAAAGCTCCGAGTGTCTTCATTCAGGTAGGGGTCCAGTCCCAAAGGAGACCTAAGAGGAAGATAAGTCTTCCCAAGAGCAGGACAAGGAGAAGACTAAGCATACAGGAGAGGGCTCCAGGTTTTGGAATACCAAAGATAAATGATTCTGAGTTTGGCCCTGGTCTAGCAATCTGTCCCAAGATCTGGCCAATGACAATTTAAAGAGGAACAGAAGTCAAGTCATCAGAGCTGACTCGACTTCATCGAGAAACTGAGCTGGGCTGGGCACAGTGGTGCATACCCGTGACCCTAGCGGCTCAGGAGGCTGAGGCAGGAGCATCACGAGTTCAAAGCCAGCCTGGGCAAAAGTGAGGTGCTAAGCAACTCCGTGAGATCCTGTCTCTAAATAAAGTACAAAATAGGGCTGGGGATGTGACTCAGTGGCTGAGTGCCCCTGACCTCAATCCCCAGTACCCTTCCCCACCAAAAAAAAAAAAGAAGAAGAAGAAGAAGAAGAAGAAGAAGAAGAAAGAAAGAAAGAAAAGAATCCAAGCTGGATGGCACGGATACCTCCACATGGATGTCAAAACCCTGGAGATAATTGCAGCATCTCACCATGTGCTCAAATCATAGAAAACAGCCACAGATTGTCCACAAGGATTCAAACAATGCAAGCAACAAGACAAGTAATGGGATGGCATGACAGGGTTGGCATTCCCAATAAGGGCTGTGCTCTGAGGACAGTGGAATGGTGGCCTCAAAGCAGAGGGAGATGCAAGGAGTATTCCAGCCAAGCTCACCATTTGAGCACCCATAGTGGGGGAGGACCCTATTGTCCAAGAGAGTCTGGCAAAGCACTCAGTACCTACCCCTGTGCTATGAAATCAATCTTCATGTGCTGGGTGCCAAAATATTCCACTGTTTAACCAGCACACAGCGGAAGGTGAGAGGGGACATGCCCTCTCCATCCAGGGAGAGCACTGCAGGAGGAGAGAAGCTCTAAGGGATTCTCTGATTCTGACTTCTTGAAGCAAAAATGAAGTAGCAGGAGCTGGGGTTGTGGCTCAGCAGCAGAGCATTGCCTGGCACGTGCAGGGCCCTGGGTTCCATCCTCAGCACCACATAAAAATAAATAAACAAAATAAAGGTATTTTTTAAAAAATGAAGTAGCAGAGGAGGAGGCTGTCCAGGGAAGGGTGCTCAGGCAAAAAGAAGCTCTTGGACTTTGCTGGGGAATAACCTGCCAAACCAGGCCAGGCGGGACGTGACCAAGACTCCAGACGGCATCATGCACCCGACTGAGCTCTGGAAACTGAATTCTCAGTCTGACCACCACTGGTTTCCTCTGTGACCTAGGCAAGTCCTGTGGCATCTTTGGGACTTAGTTCCTTCATCAGCAGGAGAAGGAGGATGGGTAGACAGTCCCTCAGAACCCTGTAGGGTAGGACAGCAGAGCACAGACAGAGCAGGTATGAAAGGCGGGGACAAGTGGGAAAGGGCAGGGAGGGCTTCTCCAGGGTTTCCAAGCCCTGCTCTCCAGGGCCTCTGGCTGAGGAAGTCGGCCTTCCTGAAAGAGAAGGGGAAGCTCTGTCAGCGTCTCTGTGAGGAGGGCCTTAGGTCTGAGCCTCAGCAACTCCATTGTAAAAACTCCAGTTTGAAACCTGCAGTCTCCCCAGGCACACCCACAGAGCCCTCCAGTGTGGCCTCAGGCCCCTGGCAGGCTGTCCTCGCCTGATAAGAGGGAAAGGCGAGAAGATCAGGGTGGAGACCACCAGACCAGATGTTTCTGACCCAGGGTAAATGATGTCATGGAGAAATCCAGTGGTAGCTGATAAGGATTGAAAGGGGGGGTCAAAAGCCCCCAAATTTAGTATAAATAATAAAGCTGATGAACAGGGATTCAGCCAGTGGAAACAAGGATGCCCTCGAGCTGGAGAGCCTGAGGAGGACCTGACATCCCATCACTTGTCATCGTTTCCTGATCCTCTGTGCGATCCTCTCCACTCTCAAACTCTACCGCCTCCTCTGGACCCTGGTGAGAGCCACAACTTCTCCCTAGGACCCTCTCCTCAACCAGCCGTCCACTCCACACCAGAAAAAGCCTGCCTTGGTTCCGGACCTGGTCACTGCGGCCTGAGTGAGTGTGCATCTGCTGGACTCAAAGCCTAAGGCTTTAAGACTTTTGAACTTAGCACGCAGCGGGAATGTCTGTCATGAGCCTGTCACGATTAAGTGTGTTTGCAGTGCTTAGAATTAATCTAGAATTGTTTGCTGTGAATTGATTAGGTCTATTGCAGTGCCTAGCATATAGGTTCTTGATTAAGAACCTATAGAGTGAAACTGTATTGAGTAATTTGAGTGAATAAAGCATTGAAAGGGGCATAAGCACGTGGACATTCTTTTTTTTCTCCCCTGGAGGGCATGTGTGGCAATTTTGCCCCCTTGCAACAATCCCCCACCCCTCCAACTCTGCACCCTCCCCACTGATGCTCCTGTTCCAGCTCCAGGTCACTCCAGCTCCAGGTGATTCCAGCCTGAGACAACTTGACTCTGGCTAGATGGTCAATAGAACTATTCAACAAAAATATAATACAAATGACTTATATATTGTAATTTGCAATTTTCTAGTAAGCAAAAATTTTTTTAAAACAAAAAGACACAAATGAAGTTAGTTTTAATATTTTAAATGTAATCTAATATGCCCCCAATATTATCTCACATGTCATTAATATAAAGCATAGGTTTGTTCACAAGATGGAGGAAGACTTCCTATCAGTAATGGAGCCCCAGTGCCTCAATGCTTTCTAAACCTCTGTTTCAAGTTTGCCAAATTGCCATGGACCAAACCCAGAGTCAGAGAGGGGATGACCTGAGGGCATAGTCACGGAGGCAGCTTGGAGGAGGCCATTTTCTCAGTTCCCAGGATCTAGGAGACACCCCCACCATCACTCTCTTCTGTGAAACTATCAAACACAGAAAATTTCAAAACAAAGGAAAGTGCAAATAAGGAAAAGTGAAACAAGCTGTAATTCCATCTGCCAGAGATAACACTGTGAACCTTTCCACTATTTCTTTCTCTGCCTACATACAAAGACATTTCATAAATTTGCCATCAAATTACATAATGCTCATTACTTGCATTTAACAATTATCCTTAACACATTCCCATTATTAAGTATTCTTCTAAGACATGAATTTTAATGGTTTTAATACATCCTACTGTACAAATATATCATAATTTATTTCAACACTCCCTTATTGCTAGAGGATGAACTATTTTCTCATTTTCACACTTACAAATAATAAATGAATAATCTTATCTCACACATTTTTTTCATTTATTTAGGCCTGTTTATGAGGAATGACTTCCTAGAAATGGGATTTCAAGATCAAAAATATTGCACATTTCGTAGTATCCGATTCATTCATTCATTCATTCAAAAGAAGTTATGAAGCACCCATAATGTCTAGATGCTCTCAAAGGTGCTGGGGCTACTGAAGTGATCAAACTGACTAAAAAAAAAATCTGTCCCCCATGGAGAAGCTTATACTCCACTAGAAGGAGGCTGCAATATTTTCTGGTATGTTAGAGAATAATAAATGCTACAGAGAAAAGTAGACCAGGAATGAGGATGAGGAGTGCGAGGGCAGAAGTTGAGCTACAAATATGAATAAGATAGGACAGAACACGCTCATCTGACATCTGATCAAAAAATATTGCTCAGTTTCTTTCTTTAGGGTATATAAGATGGAGGAGGGCAGGACCACTGGGTAAAGGCACTAAAAGGGTGGCCAAAAAGAGTCCAGACCCATCATGGTTCTGCTATGGGACTTCCTATTTTCCTTCCCCTTTATACACTTGGAAAGTTACAACTAGACTCCAGGTGGTGGAGCTGAGGGCCCACGGGAGAGGGGTCTCGTGCTAGTCCCTAGATCTGCACACACCGCAGTACCCCCGAAACTCTAGGAGACAAAAAGAGTGAGAGATTCTTTGGGGCATAGAGTCCCAGCCCTTCCCAGAAGCCAGCTCCTGGTCTCACTGGAGCTCGCTCATCTCTTTGGTCAAATGTTCCTTGTGATTGGCCAAAACCCTTCCAGACACCTGCAATCGGTGCCTTTTCTTCTCAGAAAGATCAGACCACAAATAACCCCTTCCACCATCACAGCAAAGGGTTTGGAAATACTGAACACTGAGTATATGTTTGATGAATGGATGCATGAATGATTAAATAAATGAGTGAATTAATTGAATTAATTAAAGAAACATCTGTACTCAAGGAAGATGAAGAAGGTTTCACGCAGCAAGCCTTTGGCATTGTGGAGGCAGAATGAGATAATGATGGTAGTGGTCTCCTGAAAAACAGACCTGGAGTCTACTTGTACCTCTACCATCAACTAGATTAATTTCCTGGGATGCGGCATTGCTATCTGGAATTGTCATCTTTTTATCTGGACATGGATTACACACAACAGTGTGTGTCTCTGCCTTTGGGGACCAAGCCATAAAAGCCACCTACAAAAATCTCTCAGAAACCATTTGTTGCAGCTATTCACACAACCATTCACTCACTCAATCAGCAAATATTTATGACATGCCTACTGTTTACCATTATCATTCTAAATATTAGGAACAACAGTTCTAGGTGTTGGAGATCAATAAAAAAGACTAGTCTAGATCTACTATCTACAGTGGGAAATAAATATGTTAAATATACAAAACAACCATAGAGTAATAGGGACTACAAAGAATAATTAAGACAGGGAGATGATGTCATAGAAATGAACAAGATATTTCTTTGAATCTGGTGCCCTGAGAAGTGACAGTGAAGTTAAACAGGCAAGAATCATGGAAAGAGTTGGGACGGCAGCAGTGGAGAAAACAGAAGCCCACTAATTTTATTATATTTTTCATTAGGATTTTGGATAGATGAGATTTGGCTTGGGCCATTGGGTGTGTGATGGGACTATTTACAAATGGAGACGACTGTGGGAATAGATTCAAAGAATCTGTTTTGGCCTTCACTTGGAGAAACTTTCTAGATATCCAACAGAGGTGTTGAGTGGTCTGTTGGAAATTACTCCAGAGATCGGGTTTGCAAGGCACAAGTCTAAGGTGGCAGGACATAATGCTCTGGAATCTTTTATTAACTCCTCTCATTAAGTTGTCAAATGAAAAATGAATAAGTAGTTGTCAGGACAGTAAAGAACATGAACTTGGCTTCATAAAACCAGAAGCAACTGCTTCTCCCTGAGCAAGACATCTCCTCATCTCAAACCTTCACTGTGAAACAGAGTTAGCAGAACAAGAAGGGGTGTCCCAAGGACAAAGGACCCACCATGAGCAGAACTGCATAGTAAGGTGCTCTATCTTCTCTATTTGTCCTAAAACACCTTCTAGAAAATGCAAGGAATAGCCAGGCATGGTGGTACGCACCTATAATCCCAGTGACTTGGGAGGTTGAGGCAGGAGGACCACAAGTTCAAAGCTCAGCAAATTAGCTGTCTAATTAGCTGAGACACTAATACTGTCTCAAAATTTTAAAAAATAAAATAAAAAGGGCCGGGGATGGGAATGTAACTCACTTGGAAAAGGCCCCTGAGTTCGATCCCCAGTGCCAAAATAAAAATAAAGAAGATGCAAGGAATAACATGGAGACTACCCTCCAAGGCAGTCTTCTTCCGGCCTCACAGGCCTGCATCATTGCATTGAGAGCTTTAGGAAAGACAAAATCAACACAGCAGAGGTCTCATTGGAATCTGAATTCAGTAGCTTTGGTGGGGTGGAGGAGACGGTGATGAATTTCTTGACAGCTATGCTGTTTGTCAGCTGATAACGTAATTTTCACAGATAATTAGATTTGAACCAAGTGAGCAAGAGTAAAAATGCATTCTACAAATATTATTGCTTCTAGCAGGATCCCCCCCCTCCCTCTCTTTTCTTTAATAAAGTGTCTGCTTTATTTGGAGCCTATTTTGGGGGCTGGCTTGAGTGGTTTTCCTGGCCGTGCTCCAGGGAGGTTCACAGCAAGGGCTGCTCAAGCTGCAGATAGTAGTTTTGTGGACTATTTGTTGCTGCTTTTAAGTGCCCCCAAAGACCTCTCAGTCCCACATAGTCCTAGTTCAAAAAGGTAGTGCGGACTCCTGACCACTTCCAAATGAGAGCAGAATCTCTGAAATCAAAGAGCTGGAAAGAGAAGGGGGAAGGGCTATTGCTTCATTCCACGGTCATCTGTTCCCTTCTCATGACGGGGGCAATTCCAAACTGGACCTGCTCCAGGATCCTGGTGGGAAAATCTGTAGACAAACCGCCACAGCCAACAGCACCCTTGGGGAATGTTATTGTGGTGTTTCTGTCATAAAGGGGCCATTGGCACTCAAGGGGTTTCCACAAAGGACACCATCCCAGCATGGTGTGTCGCTAAGAGGGCACCAGCCTGCAGTGAGCCACCCAGGACCCTCACGGGGGAGGTAGGGGCCTGGTGCTCATGAAATCCAGGGCCCCAGCAGGGCTGGAGCAACTGTAAATGGGACTGTTCATTGGCTGGTTCAAGGAGGCACTTAATGCTGTGTGAATGAATTAAGCTTTCACATGTCCCAGAACTAGCTCCACCTGGGAGTACAGAACCAGCCCCCATACTGAGTTGCTGCCTGGACAGAAAGTGCCTCCTACAGTCTTTACAAATAGCCTGAGATAGGCTGGAAGGTGGGCATCAGGCAGTGGCCACATGCAGGGGACTGAGAAGTCGGCAGGCATCCAGGAACCAAAGCAAAGCCAGGGTCATCTGAGCTCCATCTTGATAAAACAGCTCCCTTACTCATGGTCTCCTAGCTTTCACGCTGTCCTGTCAAAACACAGACTTACTGAGGGGGGTGGGTCGGGGGCAGCCCTATCAATGACAGAGGTCAATCACACACAGGAAGGAAAAGAAATTCCTCACTCTGAATTCTTCACCTTACATTTTTGCAAGGTGTCTTGCCCTGCAGCAGTGTCGGAGCAGTGTCTTTGGCCTCGGGGAATGTCAGGCCGCTGGGGTAGAATAAAAGGAGATCTGCAGGCTGGGGCTGGATAGGACTCTGGGGATCTTTGAGGAAACTGCAGTTTTTCAACAAATATGTATTGAGCTTTGTGTAAGTGCCAGAGATTCCCTGGAGGCAGCAATCCAGAAGGATCTGATCTCTGAGTTTACTGCCTAAGGGTGCACACAGGTGAGTCGTCTCTGAGACTCCATTTTCCTGTTTACATAGAGTGGGAAACAATCACACAGAAACACCATAAATGGCCAGCAACCTGGGAGTACACAACTCCATGTGGTTAATCATAATAAAATTGGATACGGCAGTGAAAACAGATGAACTGGAACTACACTTATTAACAGGGATAAATAAATGAAAAACAAAAACTGAAATTATTTGTGTAAAATTTTTAAATGTGCATCATCATAAGAGATGATACCTCTATCTCTGTGTAGTAAAGCAAAGAACAGAAATGACAAACCAGATTTAGAAATGCAATCACCTTTGAGCAGGTACTTTTATTGAAGTGGAAGTCCATTCAGGTGGAAGCTCATTATTACTGTCCCCATATTCCCTTAAGAGAAAGTAAAGACACAGTGGGTGGGTGTGGGCTTGCCTAGTGCCAGGCAGGGGATCAAGAAGGCTGTGAGTTGCCCAGGTATTTGCTCTCTGCTTGCAGCTCTCATTGATGAACACTCAGGCAAATGGACCTGAAGTTGAATTCCAAACCCCCACTTAGTGGTCATGCAATGTTAGCAAGTTTCTAAACTTTTCTGAGCTTTAACCTTCCCACTTAAAGTTGTAATAACATATAGCATCCTTAGAGACCATGTACTAGATGTCTGGCATAGAGGAAGCCCTCAATAAACACTGATCATAACAATTGTCAATATTTGTCAATAAAAGGTCCCTCAGGAATCACTTGGAACCTTTCAACTGAACCTGAAATGTTCTATCTTTTGGTCAAGCTAGTAGGTAGAGAGGTATTTGTTGTAACAGTATTCATACTTTCGGCATGCCCAAATATGGCAAAATTAAGAAGCTTGATACATTGAACATCCAAAGATAATGATTTAATCTCTAGAGTCGGTTGTTTCTACAGTAGAATGGATAATTCAAAACAACAGCTGACCCCAAGCTTATCAACTTAGGTCAGGAGCATGCTACTTGATTACTGAAGGAAGAGGAAGAGCAGATAAAAGGTCAGACCTGATTATTATTGACAATTATTATGATCAACTTTTATTGAGCTTCAACGTTCCACTTAAAATGGTAATAACATGTAGAATCCTTAGAGACCACGTGCTAGATGCCTGGCACAGAGGAAGCCCTCAATAAACATTGATCAATATTTGTAAAGGAACAGTAATAATGAGCTTCCACCTGAATGGACTTTCTAATTGAAAATGTGCAAAACTCTGTGTGGGCCTTGGATGAGATTAGTGGCAGTTATCCACGGTGACCCTAAGCAAAGTTCTCCTGCATTGCCCCCACTTGGTGACAGCCCTGCTCACAAGCCTTACAACTGCTTTTCCACTCAGCTTGGCCCTCCCTATTGACATCTTCACTGCTAATTCTGCAAAAGTGGGGTGACTTCAAAGCGGCTTCTTAATTAGGTCATTACATTCTAGATCTAAGGCACAATTTGTCTTTATTTATTTGTCCTTTATGCATGCTTAATTTCATAGTTAACACATAAATGAGTTTTTTATGACAATAAAGCCAAATTCTCTGCTAAACACCATCCGAGGCTCTAAATACCAAGCTTGCCTCTCCAGAGGTAACTCCATTTCCAGTTTAGTGGGTATATTCTATTCTTTCTCCAGCCATTCACACATACAGGTATGTACCTATAAAATACAGTGTGAAGGCCTTTACAAATATTGTATCATACTATACCTATTGTTCTAGAGCTTAACTTTTCTTTTTTAACTTTTTAATTTATCAGAGTGATATAGCACACCATTTTAAGAATTAACTAGAATAAATTTGATTAACCTCAATATTCAGCCTCCCCCACCCCCCATTTCTTTTTTCCCAGAGGTAAACACTTGCATTTTTTTATGGTTGGCTCTTTGGATATTTACTTCCCAGATCTTTCTCTCTTTTTTTTTTCTTTTCTTTTCTTTCTTTTTTTGTACCAGGGACACTTAACCACATAACATCCCCAGCCCTTGTTTATATTTTATTTTGAGATAGAGTTCACTAAGTTGCTTAGGGTCTCACTAAGTTGCGGAGGCTGGCTTTGAATTTGTGATTATCCTGCCTCAGCCTCCCAAGAGTCTGGGATTGGGTGTGCACCACCATGCCCAATTTACCTCCTAAAATTGTGCTGCTGTTTCTATTTTTTCAATTTTAGAAATGATCAACTAATTTACCACAATAAAAAATAACATTCAACTCCCTTACAATCCCTCCCCCTAAATTCCCGAAATTCATTCTTCCCATCCTTTCAAACTCCCAATATGCCGTGAGCATGATTTTGATGAGATCACAGGTGAGTTGTATAGTGAGCTCATTAAAGACCCTCCCTGTACATACTTTGGTTTCTCTGGACTTAGTAATTATCTTTAGCCACATTTTCTTCTTTTTCCAAGTGACTCATTGCCAGCTGTTTAAATTTTCTCCCAATGTACTCAGGTGATCTGTCAATTACATCTTTTTAAAGAATTCTCTCCTGGAGTCTCACTCGCTCCTATCTGATCAAGGGATCTTCCTTCACCATATTTCTGATGATTCTCCTCACCTGTCTCCTATATGGAATCTCGAGTTCCCCGGATCTTGCTTTGTTTGCTCTCTCACTTGGATGGAGCACACTTTTTGGTAGCTTCCTGAGAAAGGATATATGAAAAGGTAAATTGCTTGAGACCTGGAACATCTAAATTCTCCACTGACCCTTGATAGATAGTTTGACTGGGTATAATATTCTAAGTATAAATTGTTTAAACTGAAAATTTTGAAAGCATCACTCCAGTGTCTTCTAACTTTCTCTTTTGCCACTGAGAAATCCAAGGCCATTTTGTTTCCTTTGTTTATTACCAGTTTGTTTTTCTCTGAAAATGTGTAGGATCTTCATTTTGTAACTATTTATTGATATGCAAAGCACTAAGTTTCATGTGTTTGGTACTGTCCCGTAAGTTTCCCAACAATATTCCATGAAGAGGAAATGAAAATTATTGATGAAAATCTGCAGAGAGAGGGATTACACTAAAGGAAAATCTAATCAGAGGAAAAGCCAAGTCACCTTAAATACCAAAAGTAAACAAAAATCACTGGAAATACAAATTATATCTCAATAATAACCATGAATGTTAATGGCCTAAACTCATCAATCCAAAGACATAGACTAGCAGATTGGATAAAAAAAAAAGACCCAACAATATGCTGCCTCCAAGAGACTCATCTCATAGGAAAAGACATCCACAGACTGAAGGTGGAGGGTTGGGAAAAATCATATCACTCACATGGACTGCAGAAGCAAGCAGGGGTTTCCATCTTCATATTAAATAAAGTAGACTTCAAAATAAAGTCAATCAAAAAGGATAAAGAAGGACACTACATATTGCTCAAGGAAACCATACACCAATGAGACTCAACAATTATAAATATATATGCCCCAAACAATGGAGCATCTATGTTCATCAAACAAACTCTTCTCAAGTTCAAGAGTCAAATAGACCACAACACAATAATTTTGGGTGACTTTAACACACCTCTTTCACCACTGGTTAGATCTTCCAAACAAAAGCTGAACAAATAAACTATAGAACTAATAATACTATCAATAACTTAGACTAAACTGACATATATAGATATTTCATCCTTCAACAAAAGAATACACTTTCTTCACAGCAGAACATGGATCATTCTCTAAAATAGACCATATACTATGCCACAAAGCAACTCTTGGCAAATATAAAAAAGTAGAGATGCTACCCTGCATTCTATCACAATAATGGAATGAAATTAGAAATCAATGATAAAATAAAAAATAAAATCACTCCAACACCTGGAGACTAAATAATATGCTACTGAATGAACAATGGATTGCAGCAGACATCAAGGAGGAGATTAAAAAATTTTTAGAGGTGAATGAGAACACAGACACAACATATCAAAATCTCTGGGACACTATGAAAGCAGTTCTAAGAGGAAAGTTCATTGCATGGAGTTCATTCCTTAAAAGAAGAAAAAGTCAACAAATAAATTACTTAACATTACATCTCAAAGCCCTAGAAAAAGAACAACAAATCAACACCAAAAGCAGTAGAAAATAGTAAATAATTAAAATCAGAGATGAAATTGAAACAATTGAAAAAATTGGCAGAACAAAAAGTTGTTTCTTTGAAAAAATAAATAAAATTGACAGACCCTTAGCCATGCTGACAAAGAGAAGGAGAGAGAAAACTTAAATTACTAACATGCAATGAAAAAGGAAATATCACAACAGACACTACAGAAATACAGAAGATAATTAGAAATTATTTTTAAAAACTTGTACTCCAATAACATAGAAAATATCAAAGGCATGGATAAATTTCTAGACTCGTATAATTTGCCCAAATTGAATCAGGATGATATATACAATTTAAACACATCAATTTCAAGTAAAGATATAGAAGATGCCATCAAAAGTCTACCAACCAAGAAAAGCTCAGGACCTAATGAATATACAGGCAAGTTCTATAAGACCTTTAAAGAAGAACTAATACCAATAATCTTCAATTTATTTCAGGAAATAGAAAAAGAGGGAGCACTTCCAAACTCATTCTATGAGGTCAATATCACCCTGATTCCAAAACCAGGTAAAGACAAAAAAAGAGAGGGGGGGGGGAAACTTCAGACCAATATTCAGACCAATATCTCCAATGAACATAGATGCAAAAATTCTCAATAAGATTCTTGCAAATCAAATACAAAAACATATCAAAAAGATCGTGCACCATGATCAAGTGGGATTCATCCCAGGAATGCAAGGTCGGTTCAACACATGGAAATCAATAAGTGGAATTCATCATATCACTAGACTTAAAGATATGAGCATCTCAATAGATGCAGAAAAAGCATTTGACAAAGTACAGCACCCCTTTATGTTCAAAACACTAGAAAACCTAGGGATAACAGAAACATATCTCATATCTAATATATCATAAAGGCTATCTATGCTAAGATCCAGGCCAACATCATTCTAAATGAAAAAAAACTGAAGGCATTCCCTCTAAAAACTGGAAAAAGACAGGGATGCCCTCTTTCACCACTTCTATTTATCATGGTTCTTGAAACACTGCCCAGAGCAATTAGACAGGTGAAAGAAATTAAAGGGATACATATAGGAAAAGAAGAATTCAACTTGGCACTATTTGCTGATGATATGATTCTATACCTAGAAGACCCTAAAAGTTCCACCAGAAAACTTCTAGAACTAGTAAATGAATTCAGCAAAGTAGCAGAATATAAAATCAACACCCATAAATCAAAGGCATTTGTGTATATCAGTTACAAATCCTCAGAAAGGGAAATGAGGAAAACTACCCCATTTATAATAGCCTCAAAAAAAATACTTGGGAATCAACTTAATGAAAGAAGAGAAAGATCTATATAATGAAAATTACAGAACCCTAAAGAAAGAAGTCAAAGAAGACCTTAGAAGATGGAAAGATCTACCTTGCTCTTGGATAGGCAGAATTAATATATCAAAATGACCATACTTCCAAAAGCTCTATACAGATTTAATGCAATTCCAATCAAAATTCCAATGACATTGCTCATAGAAATAGAAAAGGCAGTCATGAAATTCATCTGGAAAAATAAGAGACCCAGAATAGCTAAAGCAATCCTTAGCAAGAAGAGTGAAGCAGGTGGTATAACTATACCTTATCTATACTACAGAGCAATAGTAACAAAAACAGCATGGTATTGGCACCAAAACAGACTGGTAGATCAATGGTACAGAATAGAGGACACAGGAAAATAATGCACAAAATTACAGTTGTCTTATATGAGACAAAGGTGCCAAAAACATGCATTGGAGAAAAGATAGCCTCTTCAACAAATGGTGCTGGGGAAACTGGAAATCCATATGCAACAAAATGAAATTAAACCCCTCTCTCTCACCAGAACTCAATACAAAATGGATCAAGGACTTAGGAATACAACCAGAGACCCTGTGTCAAATAGAAGAAAAAGTAGGTCCTAATCTCCATCATGTGGGATTAGGCCCCAACTTCCTTAATAAGACTCCTGTGGCACAAGAATTAAAATCAAGAATTAATAAATGGAATGGACTCAAACTAAAAAGTTTCTTCTCAGCAAAAGAAGCAATCTGTGAGGTGAATAGAGAGCCTACATCTTGGGAGCAAATCTTTACCCCTCACCCATCAGATAGAGCAACAATCTCTAGGATTTATAAAGAACTCCCCCCCAAAAAAAAACCAAATAACCCAATCAATTAATGGGCCAAGGACCTGAACAGACACTTCTCTGAAGATGATATACAATCAATCAATAAATATGTGAAAAAATGTTCATCATCACTAGTAACTAGAGAAATACAAATCAAAACCACTCTAAGATTTCACCTCACTCCAGTCAGAATGGCAACTATTATGAACACAAACAACAATAAGTGTTGGTGAGGATGTGGGGAAAAGGTACACTCATACATTGCTGGTGGGACTGCAAATTGGTGCAGCCAATATGGAAAGCAGTATGGAGATTTCTTGGAAAATTGGGAATGGAATCACCATTTGACCCAGCTATCCCTCTCCTCAGTCTATACCCAAAAGAACATAAAAAAACATACTACAGGGACACAGCCACATCAATGTTTATAGCAGCACAATTCACAATAGCTAAACTGTGGAACCAACCTAGATGCCCTCCAATAGATGCATGGATTTTAAAAATGTAGCATATATACACAATGAAATATTACTCATCAATAAAAGAGAATAAAATCATGTCATTTGCAGTTAAATGGATAGAGTTAGAGAAGACAAGCCTAAGTGAAGTTAGCCAATCCCAAAAAAACAAATGCTGATATAAGGAAGCTGATGCATAATGGGTTAGGGAGAGGGACCATGGGTAGAACAGACAAACTCTAGATAGGGCAGAGGTGTTGGAGGGGATGGGAAGGGGCATGAGGTAAGAAATAATGGTGGAATGTGATGGTCATTATTATCCAAAGTACATGTATGAAGGCACAAATTGGTGTGAATATATTTTGTATACAACCAGAGATATGAAAAATTGTGCTTTATATGTGAAATAAGAATTGTAATGCATCCTGTTGTCATATATAAATAAAAAAAACGAGGGTCTGGGGCTGTCTCTCAGTGGTAGAGCACTTGCCTGGCACATGTGAGGCACTGGGTTTGATCCTCAGCACCACATATAAGTAAATAAATAAAATAAAGGTCTATCAACAACTTAAAAATTAAATATATATATATATATAATATATATATGGAAAAATAACTATTTTGGCCTGATTCCTTTGATGTTCCATAGACTATTACAATTAAGTTGCAAAATTTTAAAAATTCATGTTGGAATTATTAGAATTTCATTACATCTACAGATAGATGTTGGGAGAATTGCCACTTTAACAACCTTGAGATTCCCAATCCAGAAAGATGGTTTATTTCTAAATTTATTTAGATCTTTTTTAATTTCACTGAGCAATATTTTTAGTCTTCATTGTACAAATCTGGCCCATAATTGTTATTTATCCCTAAGTATTTAAAAATTCTATTACTGTAAATAGTAATGTTTTTACTTCTTTTTCCAATTTAGCTGCTAGTATATAAAATTGTGATTAATCTTTACATATTATTATTTTCATCTTATACTCATGGTAAACTCACTATCTTTAGCAACTTTTTTGTAGATTTCTTTAGGATTTTTTATGCACAAGATTCTATCACCTGTGGCCTCCAGAAAAAAATATTGTAAAGAAATAGTAAAGACGAACATATTTGTCTGGCTTACCATGTCGAGGGGGAAATTTTATCTTTCCTTTATTGAGCATTTTGTTAGCCATGTGGATTCATTAGATTGTGTGGTTTTATAAAAAGCTGCTATGCCCTTTTCTCAGAGTGGCTATACCATTTTCCTTTCCCATCAGCAATGTATGGGTGATCTATAGCATCTGCTTTTTATTATATTCTTTAACTGTTAATTGATTTATTTTAGGTGGGTTCCTTTCAGACAGCATATGTTCAAGTCTTGCATTCTTATTCAGTCCCATCATCTCTGCTTTATAACTGAAATATTTGTGCCACTTACATCTAATGTAATTATTGATAGGATTGAGTACAAATGTATCATCTTTATATTTATTTTTCAGTAAACTGATGTTGTTCCACCCATCATAAAGGCACCTATCATAAAGTTCTTTTTTTCCCCTTTCCTTCTCTCTGCTTCAGACTGATTCATTTATAATACATGGCTTCAAGTTCACTGATGTTTCCTTTTGCTGTGTTTTTCCTTTCATTAATTTCATCCAGTGAATTTTCGTTACATATCTTTTTCCATTCTAAAAGAACAGGTGGTTCTTTTTCATACTATTTTTCCATTACTATGTTTCCTTGAAATGCTTGAACATATTTGTAAGAACTGTTTTTGCATGTCTGTTAATTTCCATTATTGTTGTCAACTTGAGGCTCATTCCTATTGACTGACTTTACTTCTCATCATTGGTCATATTTTCCTTCTTTGTGTTGTGTCTAAAAATTATTTACTTGCTTATTGGATATTATTAATTGTATGTTGTCTCAATCTTTAACTTTTTAAAATAAAGGATTATGCTTTATTTTTGTAGGAAGTTGTTCAGATGATCTTGATTATTTCACAACTTGTTTATAAGCATTTCATTTGTGTGAGTCTAGAATAGGCCTTTTTTTGAGAGACATTATCATCTTACTCATAAGGTATGACCCTGCAGGAATTTCTTTTTTGTGCTCAGGGTGATTAATATGGACTCTCTATCTCACTGGTTAGAATACAATTATCTCCCAAAGCTGTGTGAAGACTCATCATTGTTTGGTTGGTAGCTCCACAGTCTTCCTTTGCCTGTCCTGTGGAACTTTACGTACAGACTCAACTGAACATCTGCCTAAATTTCTGGTTCTCTTTTTCTATTTAACTTGCACAACTTCTACTTATCTGGGCCTTCCTGAACTCTGAACTCTATATCATCACCTGCCAAGACTATTACATTATGCTTTGGTTTAGAATGTGGCTGCAAGCAAAGAGCCAGTGCTCACAGATTTGACCTCTGATATCTCCCTTCTCTCAGGGATCCCAGGCTCATGCACCTGTTATCCATTGTTGAAAACATGCATTCATATGTTTGTTCAGTTTTTTAGTTGTTTATGGAAGGAAGGTAATTCCCTGTTACTCCATCATGGCTGAAATTGAAGGGTTTTGTTTTTTTTTAAGAAATTGAGAGAAAAATATTTATATTTCTTGCATATTTAGGACTTTGAGATCCCTTAATTTTTTTCCATATCTAAATCTCTGGTCTGAAGAATGCTTTTATGATTTATTATAGTCATGTTTACTGGATTGATTTCTCTCAACTTTTCTTTATCTTAGAATATCTTTATCTTGCCTCCATTTTTGAAGTGCATTTTTCACTGAATATAGATCTCTAGGATTACAGAGAATTGCAGCACTTGTGGATTTTGAATCTCAGCACTGTAACCTCTTGTCTTTTATTTCCCAAAATCCCTCATATGTTTGATCCTGCTTGATGATAAGGTTATATTCTTTCACCAATTTGTGATTATTTCTTTAATTTTTTTTCTGCCATTCTTTCTCTCCTCTCCAAGTGGTCTCTGAGTACATGTATGTTAGATGGCTTGATATTTTCTATTAATTTTTCTTTGACCTGTTTTCTTTCTGTTATTCACATTGGGCAATTTATATCGATCTATATTCAGTTTAGTGATCCTTTCCTTTGCCACCTTCAATCTTCTATTAATTTTGTTCACTGAATTTTTCAATCAAATATAGTTCTTTTCAGTTCTAGAATTTCCACCTGATATTCTTTTTCTTTTAGAGTTTGCATCTCTTTGCTGAGAATCCCCATTTTCCTTTATGTCCTTGAGTATATTTATAATTGCTGCTTTAAAGTTCTTGTTTGACCATTTTGACATCTGAGTCATCTCACAAAATCTGTTTCTATTAGCTCTTTTATTTTCTCTTGTCTATAAGTCACACTATAACATCTCTTCTTGTATCTAGTGATTTTTTCATTGCATAAAAATTGTAATAATACATTACCAACTATCTATAGAATGTTATTTTCCTCTGAAAAAAAAAGTCTTCTGGAAGACTAGTAACTTGGCTGGATTCAAGTACCAATATCTATTGCCCCTGAGTTGGCAACAGCTGAAATATATGCTTGAATCCTTCATTTTTCCAACTATTGTTTTCCGCCTAGTTCTGGAATTTCTCCCACAATTGAATAAATTAATAATTAGCCAATAACTGGGTAAAATATATACATGAAGAATTTGAGTTCCTCCTCTGAGACTCTTCTCATGATTTTCTCCCTAATTTGTAGCTACTTAGGCAGCCCCCCAACCCTGTCCTTTGAGATTTCATGACAAAGACTAGAGCTGTCTGCTTGAGCCCTAGTCATCCTGTACCATGCACACTGGGATGTATGCTCAGGTGTATAAATCCTATTCAGTTGCCCTATTTCATAGGTTGACATCCATCCAATTTCTTCTTTCTTTCGGTCATTCTTTGGTGTCTTTAAATGGTTATTTTATTTAAAGTGCATCACTGTTACTTGTAGGAAAGTTATTATGATGCAAGCTGCTCTATCATTACTAGAAGCACACACTTACATTGCTTTTAATCGACCTCAGTCAGATTAAACAGTATTTTCAAATTACATACCTGGAAGACTTTCCACAAGAAAAAGATAGTGATTTTATAAACAATTTCATTTTCTAACACTCATGAAAACATTTTTACTGTCCCATTTAAGCCCGGTTCATTTTTCCACTTAAGCAGAAGAGGTACCTTTTGAAATACCTATGATTTATCTCTGTTTATTCTTTGATATTTAAGCTCAGTCTGTCTGAGTACATAGTTATTTTGAATTTCATCTTCTCTCTGAGTGTTATGCATAACCAAACCAACATGTTTCTGAGTATTTTGAGTCAACCAGTCCTGAAAACAACTTAATCGTTGCTAATCTGAGAATTACAATGCTGATATTATGTAGATGTTGAGGGAAAATTGGCTCTTAGGACTTTGTAGTGAAAAAAGAGATCATTATAAAGAGACAAGAGATAGGAATTGTTTCACAAGCCTCTGGACTATTTCCTTTTGTTTCTGTAAGGTCATTGTCCTTATACCTGGGGAAGAATGAAAAAAACTTCTACACAGTTGATC
The DNA here is from genome assembly GCF_052094955.1 of Ictidomys tridecemlineatus. Classification (NCBI taxonomy): domain Eukaryota; kingdom Metazoa; phylum Chordata; class Mammalia; order Rodentia; family Sciuridae; genus Ictidomys; species Ictidomys tridecemlineatus. Next base: position 107,938,202 of record NC_135487.1, on the reverse strand, counting down.
TGTGTCCTTCTGGATAAACCCAACCAATTCCAGCAGTTTCTGCCCCCCCAGGCAAAGGACTGCAACCACTAGAATGAGTTCTTGCAAACTACTATGTTTCTTGGACCTGAACTTTTAACATTCCACATTCCTCATTTTAATCACACCAAAGTGCACTTATTAAGGTCCTGGCTGAGCATGGTGTTGTACCCAGCAAGTTAAGCACATGCATCTCTGTTGTCAAGGCAGACAACATCAGGATGAAGAAATACAGACAGCTCAACATAAACATTGAATGATGATTCCTTTGAGTCTGTGGTCTACTGTACCTACAGGATGCCAAACATCTGGATGAAAGATGTAATGTTCAGTTAGGAGTCTTGCTGTTCTTCCAGATAATCGAATAGACTTTTATATAAATTGTATAAACCCAGCAATTATAATCATTAGACCAACTTATATTTATATAACGATTTACAACTGCAGAGTGTGTGTGTGTGTGTGTGTGTGTGTGTGAAATGTATGTTTGCGTGTATGTATAAAGACTGGTTTAATTACCATATCTTTGTGGAATAGGCTTATTGATCCTATTTTACAGAGAGAAACCCGAGAACTTTTACCAAACATGTATTGATCTCATACTCTGTGCCAGACGCAAGGCCTACAAAGGAGAAGCACACAATCCCTGCCCTAAAGGTGCTCACAGGCCAGGGAGGAGCTCCAGATCAAATGAACCTGACTTGCCCAAGGTCACACAACTAGTTACTGTCAAATCTGGGACTCGGTCCAACGTTTCTGGCACCAAGTCCAGCACTCTCTTCACAGCTGCCTTCAATAAGGGCCAGATGCACTTAGAGAGCAGGGACTCGAAAGGGGACTGGACAGGGGGCCAAGGGAGCTGGGAGAGTCTGATTATTAACACAGAGATCAGAAATGAAGTACAAGTCATTAAAATTACATTTATGAAGACCATGACCAGACATTGGAAAATGCTTTTGATGTCATGCTGCAGGGGTGGGGAGGAAAGAGGGAACAGAACGCCAACGGCATGTGTACTGTCCAGGTGACACACAACACACGTGGGCCGGCACAGGAGGAGAACACGGGCAAACTTAAACAGCTGTTTTTTTTATTTTATTTTTTTCAGGTGGCAGGGTTGTGGCTACACTTTCCCTTTTTTTCTTTCTTTCCTTCTTTTTTCTAACCATAAACTGTGCCACTTTAGAGTTTTCTATGTATTGCTAAAATATAATTACAGTTAGGAAAAAAATAATAGCACAGAAAGATGAAGGCCTTCCAAGCTGAACAGACCCGGATTCAGATCACAATTGTGCGATGACTATCTGTTTGATTTGGGGGGAAACTACTTAACGTGTCCGTGCCTCAGTTTCTTTGGTTGAGAATAATGTGAACTTTGCAGGATTGTATTGGGAATTAGCAACTATGTGTTAGACACCTAGTACCCATAGCAGCCACTCTGCCTGTCATCGTTTTTATCATCATTATTATAGAGTGTGAACCAGGAACGTGTTGGAGGCAGGCAGGCATTGCTGGACCTGCTGTGAGGCATGGGTTTGACCAAGAGTCTGCAGTGACATTTCTGAAACAAAGAAAAGTAACCCAGAATCATCTTGATCAACAGCAATGAAAAGAACTGAGCCAAGTCCTAGGAATATAAATGTGTAAAAAATTCTACCTTATCTTAAAGGGATTTATCATCAGTCTCTATACGTCCCCAATAAACATTTATTAAGTACCTCCTATATACCAGAAACTAAAAGAAGAACTCGTGGGCTGAGATTGTGGTTTAGTGGTAGAGTGCTTGCCTAGCATGTGTAAGGCACTGAGTTTGATTCTCAGCACCACATATAAGTTAATAAATAAATAAAGGTCCATCAACAACTAAAACAAAAAAAATTTTTTTAAAAAAAGAAGAAGAACTAGTGGTATAAAGCTAAATGGGACTCTTACTGTGCTCAGTGGGGAAGAAACAATCTTGGAAACGGATTAAACACAATAGAGTGGGGCGAGTGTAACCATAAATTTAGGCCTATGGGAGTGTAGATAAGGATACCTCGTCCACCTGAGTGAGGCAAGAGAAGGAAAGATTGGGGAGAATTTCTGGAGCCGGTGGTCCCGGGCTGAGGCTTCAGGATAAGCAAGAGCAAGTTAGAATAAAGGACCAGGTGGAACCGAGTAACGCATCCCAGATAATATATCAGAGAACCACAGCCACAAGTTCTGTTTTGCCAGAACATAGAATCTGAAGCAAGGCGTGAGGTTGGAGAGGCAGATAGCCACCAACTCTTAGGAGTTTTTGTCCACCTTATCCCAGAACGAGGAAGGATTTGAAGCTGGGCAGACAGGAGTGAAAGTACCCACATTTGCCTGCCAGACAGAACCCTTGGAGCCCTGTCGAGGGAGGATTTGAATGGGAGGAGCCCAACTGCTATTAAGGGACACCTCTCAGAGTTCAGGTGACAGCTGAATCAGGAGCAGGATGATGATCCCAGGGTGGAGAGGAGGAAGATGGGAACCAGATGGCAGGGCCATCTCTAATGATCCCTAGAGTCTAGTGAGGAACAGAAAGGAAATAATTAAACCGGAAGAGAACTTGCTGCAGACACAGCCTGGGAAAGCTTCCTGGAGGAGGTAGGCCACGAGAGCCCATTAAAGAAGGGCACACAGGGGAGATGAGGGGCGGATCCCACACAGGGGGAGTGGAACTCCCAAAGCCAAAGAAGCCGTGGTATTTGGGCTCTGTCTACAGAAGTGGAGGGGTTGCCAGTCAGAGTGTGACCTTTGACATGCCCTCCACATTATAAATTGTCATCCCCAGCAGGGGGGAAGCATCTGCGGCAGGATAGGTTACATTTTTCTCCACCAAACCTCCTCCTTTCCTGCAACTAGACACAGACGACAACAAGCTCACAGTAGAAAATGATTCAGAAATTCTTCTACAATGAAATCCACAAAAACCTAAGACAGAGTTGTTCCTGCGGTCATGGAACATCTGGTGGTCTCATGATGATGACCCCATGCCCTGGAGGGACACCCCCTTTGCTCTACTCCTGGCTCATCCCTCACCTCCAGCCCCACTCCCTGCCTGATAGTGATGGGCAGAAGTGATTGGCAAGCTGTGCCAAGAAAGAGAGAAGGAAAGGCAAGACGGAGGAAGGCGAGAGAAAAGTGCTGAAATGACAGGTAAAGGGGTCAAAGAATTGGGGAAAGAGAGCCTCCAAATGAGAAGTTTCCTTACCAACCTGGACATTTGATGGATGCTCTCAGGGTTAGAACAGGATGACAGACTTTCTCTGGTCACATAGCAAATATCTTAGTCTTTGTGGAGCATTCAGTCGGGCGTCTCAACCACTCAACTGTACCAGGGTGGAAGGACAGCAGTCACACAGGATACATAAATAAATGACCACACCTAAGTTTCAGTAAAACTGTACTTATGCACGCTGAGGTTTGACTTTCATAAAATGTTTACATGTCATGAAATATTATTCTTTTCCACTTTTTTTCAGATGGGTTAAAAATATAAAAATCCTTCTTAGCTTGAATATAAAAATAAGCCACAGACTGGATTTGGTCTGTGGAGTGTGACTTGTCATCCCTGGTTTAAAAAAAGGATCTCATGACAGATGAGGAGCTGGGATGGATCATCTAGTGGAGAGGGGCTTCTTGCCGTCCAACATTCCCGTAGGTTCTGTACGGCATGGGATATTGCACTGAAGTTGATGGAAAAAAAAAACTATTTTCCATATTTCTTTGGATCTTGTGGATGCTTTCCTGGCTCATAGTAAGTTGTTGAGCAATAGACTATCCCAGCCTTCTGTAACTGAGAATGTAGTAATGGGGTTTTAAATTGCTTTTATATTAACTAAATTTTAAAATACTGCTTCCTGTGTTTCTATGAACTATATCATGCTAATGAAAATATTTGAAAAAATATAAAATACAATATAATATAATCAAGGGGTCAAGGGCAAGAAGAGAAGTCCCTAGGAAAAAGACACATGTCATGAGCTTTTATTCCTGATGCTCCTCCTGTCCTCAACTGACCCTTATGACAGAGGAGCCAGCAGTCACTGCACCAAGGACCTAAGAAGTGTGACCCACAGAACTCCAACCTGAAAGGATCTTGCCAAGGGGATTTCACAGAACCCCAAATGGCAGACATTGTGACGTCCATTTCCAATAAGTCAAAGCTCACAAGACTTGCGGGACCCTCACCGCCATGCTGTGGGAAAGATGGATGTACTTTTCCCACCTGCCGGCTCCAGGCGGGACCCATTTTCTGCCATGAGGAACGAGGCTGGTTCGGCTGACTTCCCACAAATCTGGTCCTGCGAGAAACACACAGTCCCGCTGAAAACACATTCATCCTCCTCTCCCATTTGATCTTTCTCCCACATGCCTTTTGGATTAATGCTGGCATTCTGTTTCCATCTGTTTCCAACTCTTGGCTAGAAATGTAAAAGTCCAGCTCTGGCCCTCTATATACAGGGCTAGGGGCTCTGTAGCAGGGTGCCTCTCAGGAGTGGTCGGGGGCTGCAGGAGATCTGTGGAACATCAACTGCTTGTCATATTTTAAGTCAACCGACACCAAATGAGGACCTCCTATGTGCTGTATAAGTGCTCCTAGGTGCTCCTATGGTTCAAGTCCTTATAGTGACCTACAAGACCTAAAATGTGCCCCCCACCACCTCTCTAACCTCCTCTCCTACAAAGCCACCATGGTCTCCTTGCTTATCTCCCTCCAACCCACCAGGAAGGCTCTCTCCCTGGAATGGCTAACTCCCGCACCTTAAGTCTTCATTTAAACGCCTCCTGCTCAGCAAGGCTCTCGCTGACAGTGCTATTGGCGATTGTGACCCTCTCGCAGAACCGCCATCCCTTCCCGGCCAGCTCTGCCTTTTTCTTTTGCATTTCACCTATCCCCTGCTGCTTTGGCCCAGTTCCTTTAGAAAATGCATAAGGATGGGAAGGATGCCATTCAAGAGATGCAGAAATGAGAGGACCAATAAGGAAGGTGTGGAGGGAAAAGGAAACGTTAAGGCAGTCATTTCCAAATGACCATAGCTTTGGAACAAGTCAATGGCGCTATCCCACCAGACAGCTTCAGAAAAACTGCATGAAGCTAATGCATCTTCAAACAGTCTGCCTAGGGGAGGAAGAGAAAGCAATGGATCCTTCAGCATCTGTCCCCTGTTGGTCAAAACATGCCCTAAGGATGCAGTACCCTCACACTTCCAGATGATGAGAAAGAACATGGGTTGGCACAAGCTCCCTCACCTACGTGGCACAGGGAAGCCTCAGAGGGAGGAAGGTGGAGATGAGAGCTATGAAACACAGGCAGCAGGCTGGAGGTGATGGGGCTGCTGTGAGCCATAGCAGGGATCAGAAGCAGTCCATGCTATGGGTCCTTGGGCCTTCAGGAGTGTGCAGGGATGGTGGAGGAGGCACCAGTGGCTTCAGGATTGCAGGGATGGATGGAGCATAAATTGAAACCCACACAACCTTCCAATATGGTGCTCATCTCCCCCGGCCAGTATCTGATCTTTTGAGGTTCCCTGGTGCATCTCAAGAGTCTAAAACAGCACCTGGCACATGACAGGTCTTCAGAATACCGTTGAAAAAATGGAAGGGTCATGATAATGAACGAGATACAGACTCTGCCCTCAAGGTTCATACAAGGCCAGGGAGACAGACAAGTGAATGGATCACTGCAGTACAGAACGGGGCATACAGTGCTATAGGCAGGCCAGGCAGCTTGCAGGAACACCTAATAGAGCTTTAGGCAATTGATCTCTGAGTCCTAGTCTTCAACTTCATGTGTGACAAGCTGTGCCAGCCCAGTCTCTCTGATAAAACAAGAACATCAGAATAGGAAGCAGAGATCTGGACTCAAAACCCCACCTCAGCCACTGATGAGCTGCAGGAATTCCCAAGAATTACCTAATAATGATAATAGTAATGACTGTTGATTTCAAGTACTCACTTTTGCCAGGGCACAGGCTGAGTGATTTCCATTTATTTTCTTCTTGCATTCTTAGAACAACTTAATGACAGAGATGTGATAGTTTTCACTTAATAGAAAACTAAACTGAGTGTGAGAGTGTTCAATAGACCTATCCAAGCTCCGCCGGCTAATAAGTACCAGAACTAGGATTTGAACTTGAAACTAAGTCTAAGTTTATAATCACCTTCCTCCAGCACTACACCACTAGTGCCCTATTTTGTAAAATGAAGATACGGCCAGATCATCTTTAAAGTGTTTTCCCATTAAACGGCTTCCTAAAATTATCGAAGTCAAAGTAACCAGCCCAGACTTGGAAGAAAATGATTGGACACCATCCAGAACTGTGAGCCACCAACCACGTGTCAGTCACCAATAGCCTACTTTTAGCCACAGACCCATGGCTCAAGTCTCTCTCTTCTGTCCATGAGGATATGCACAGGAGACTTGCCTGCTCAGGGCAGAGGTACCACCTGAAACTTGAGGTGGGATCCTAAAGACACACAGAGTGTCCTTGAGCTCCACCTTATGCAACATAATTTACGGAAGCCCAACTACTCACTCATTGTAGACGTCTGAAAGTTGGAAGCACCAGAGCAAGTGTGTGGGAGCCTATGACTGCTCAGTGACTTATGGCCTCTGTCACCAATCTACATCCACATGATCCAGTAGAAATACAAGACGAACCACATATGTAATTTTACCTTTTCCAGGAGCCACATTTTTAAAAGTAAAGGGAAAGAGGTGAAACTAGTATTTTGTTTAACCCAATACACCCAGAGTGTTATCATTCCAACATGTGATCAACATAAAAACTTAGTGAACTACTTTACATTCTAGTCTTCATACTAAGTCTTTGAACTCTGGTAGTGTGTTTTACACTTACAGAGCATCTCAGTTCAGACTAGCCACATTCCAAGTGCTCAACAGCTACCTGACCTGGGGACTGTGGTCACCATATTTGGACAGTGCAGGTCTGGGGTGTGCTGGTGTTGATGGAGGACACACACACACCTGCACAGAAGCACGCGTGTGCACACCACCCACAGTCATTCCAGAGCAGCACAGCTAACAAGAAACTTTGTCAAATCCCTGCAGCTGCAGCATCAGGACCAGCAAAACACATAAGCTACAGCCCCTCACCCAGGCATCTGGGCGCAGCACAGGGAGCAGCCCCGATCCAGGGGAAACAGATACCTGAATTCATATACCGTGTAGACAAAGGAGAGGAAGTCAGTCTTTTGTGGGGGAAAGAAGACATCTGGCCGGCTGCCCTTTGAAGTTCAGTTTACCTTCTATTATCTAGAGTAGAAGACCAAGGAAAAGAACCGGAGGCCTTTAAGCAATTGAGGCAAGAGGTCAGAGGTCCTTGGTCAGTTCCTTGGGAAATGAGTTGCATATGAGATTTGAAAGAAAGAAGAAAACTGTTGAAAATTCATAAAGTTAACAATTTGTGCATTTAAATGGTGTCAAACCACAAGGGCCGGAAGTCCTAATACATTAATGAAAGCCTCAGCCCTGAACTCAATTACCCTGAAATTAATTGCTGCTTAAAACAGACCCACAGAAGCAAGGGGTAGCTTTTTTTAAAAACTAAAGGACTTAGACACTTCGGGGGGAGGGGGAGATTGTGGTTTTTGTCAAGAATGGGACAGATTGGAATGGATTCTTTAAAAAGAGAAAAAAAAATATTTCCGACCTTCCTTTGTAAGCTTCTACATGCCAACCAAGCACGCATGTGATGATGAAGGGTGACTTCTCTGCCACCGGAAGACTTTCCTGGCACCCTCCCTCAAGTGTCACATCACACACCACCCCAGGCCGGGCTGCAATGTGCACATGCAGAGCCCGTGCGCCCAGCCCCCACCACAAGGACCATGCCATATGGGCGACACAGCAGAATTGCACTTGGGGAGTGTTTACTTACTACATTGCGAGGTGGAGACCAGAGCCACATGGAAGGCACATGCAGGAAATGTGCTGTAATAATCTTATGTTTATAATTCTGAGAGGATGGCAGCGTCCAGGATGGGATTGATCAGGTTCCAAATCTATTTCCTGGAGTCAAATTTAAAAGAGAGATGTTCGGGGCAAAATCTGTAATGATGTGGATACATTGCAACAGGCTACAAGGTTATTTCTATTGGTGTTTGTCCAGATTTCTAAAATCTGTCGTTTTCTTCTCACATGTACTACTAGCCCATCCCTGCCAAAGGTAGAGATCTCTGGAAACTGCTGCCTGCAACGTATGTATTGCTATCAAATTCGGAAAACGTGATTTTGGAAAGAATTTATTTGCAGGACAACAATCTCCTGTTGCCTCCTTTATCATTTTGTTGTTGTTGAGCTGTTAAGCAGCAGCATCTGAAAATCTGTTCTGTTGTCACTGATGTGAACCATCCACCCAATACGGGTCCAATTTTTTAATTTCTCCCTGAGACAGACCAAATCTTAGAGTCGGTCTGCTCCTATTATCTGGCACACCCATCCAAGAAGACACTCTGGGACATGAGGAGTCTCTTCAAAGCCTTTTGTCTGAGCTGGCTGCTCCCTGGGGCTGCTTTGAGTCACTGGTCCCCATTGTCTTAGAATGAAAGTTTTTTTGGACTTTTTCTGGGAAGTAGATTTCTGGGCTTCCTAGCATTGCTTTTCAACTCTGGTCATATGACTCATGTAAAAGCTGTGAGGGAATCACTGAAAAGCAGGTGAACTGGAAAACTCACTAGAAGGATGACAAAGAGTCACTCATGCCATGGACACAGCACTTCACAGTTTATTAAAAAAAAAAAAAGATTCCATACACAATATCTCACTTAACCTCAACTGCCTAGCAAGATTGAGACCACACCCTCTTGTTAGAAGACAAAAGCCGAGGCCCGGCGTGCTGACACATCTCACCTGAGGTCACACACATAATTCATGGAGCATCCAGGAATTGGAAAAGTTCTTCAGACAAGACACACAGCCTGTTTCTGTCCAAGTATCACCTCTTTTGAAGAGTAGCAAGTTCATTCCCAACACCAGGTATAGTTGCATTTATCCTGACTTCATCAAACTCTTGAGCATATAACACTTGTCTAATTGCAAATTAGCATGCCCCTTTTACCCAAACGATTTCTAAGCACCTTCCTCATGGCTGTTTGATGGTGTTCAGGTGAAATGATTTGAATGTTTACCCAAAATGAATATCAGAAGAGGAAAAAAGTAATATTTCAACCAAACATTTTATTGAGGTTCTCCAGTGTGAGAAAAAAAAATACTTGCTGCCTACTGTAGAGAACTTCCTATTGTTTCAACAGAAAAGCTGCAGATTGCAGAGGGTCCCAGATGCACATAGAGTAACAGAACAAGAGTTGTCACTGTTGTCAAAGACCTGAGATGAATCCTGGGCACAGGGGGCACCATGGAGATTTTGTGAGAAGGAGGAATATGAGCAGGTGCTGGACGGTGACTCCCAGACTTTCCCCAAACAACAAGTCACCTGGTCCAAGCCTTCTAAATCAGAATTTCCAAGAGAAAGGCCTGCTAACCTGTGCCAGGTGATCCTTCTTCTACGAAAGGCCGGAAACAGTGGGGGTCATGAGCAAGACCCGGAAGCTAAGATGCTTCGGTAGGAAAATGTGATGAAAGAGAACAGGAGAGGTGAGACTAAAGTGAGACAAATACCAAAGACTTAATTGCAAAATAAGAGCAGGTCTTGGTGGCCATCAGGGAAAATATGACTCCAGAGAAGCCTTTCGTGGCCATGGTGAAGTGGGAAGGCCCCGGGTCTACAGGAAACCTGGGTTGAAAGCTCAGTTCCACGAGAACCTCACAGTGCAAGACATCATTTCTTTGGTCCCTTGTTTCTTCCTCACTTGCACGACAGTAATATCTCCTACAGTCCTTATAAGGGACTTAACATGTGTCCAGCCCTGTTCTACATATTTTTTTTTGTTTTAACCCATTGAATTCTCATAGTAACCATGTAAGGAAGTTTCTGTGAATGCCCTGACTTAACACATAAGAAAACTGAGGCAGAAAAAGGTTAAATCACCTGCCCAATGAGTAACTGACAGAGCTGGGACTCCAAGCCCAGCATCTGACTCCAGAGCTGGCAGCCTTAGCCACTATTCCTTACCACCTCTGGGGCAGAAGCTGTGACGGCAGAAAGAACAAGGAGTGGGTACAAGTGGGGGTGGGGTAAGGAGGCGGTAAACTATTTCAACGGAGTAAGAGATTCGGGGTATGACAACGGTAGATTCCTACGACAGAAGATGACTCTGGGCTGGAGCAGGTTTGGAAGTCTTTATGGAGGTCCATCTGCCAAGGGAGGAAGCCCAGAGGAGAGATCAGTGTGGATGGAGACGGTAGAAAGGCATTTTCAGGTGTACCCAGAGTGACAGGGAGGCCTGTCTGAGGAGGGTACGCCTCAGAGGAGATGGGAAGGGGCTGGGTAGGTGTGAGAATCTGGAGACCAGTGTACCCAGAGCACACTAGACAGGGAAGAGGTGAAAAGGGACCAGAGCCAGCAGGGACCCATCACTGAGGTCCTGCAGGCCACTGGGAGTTTGGATTTTATTCTGTGAGCAGTAGGAGACATCAAAGAGCTTTAAACAGGAAAATAAATAAATAAACCACAATCTAATTCATGTTTTATGAAAAAAAAATATATCTTTGAACAGATGTGAGGAAAATAAATAGTTTACAGGGATGCAATTGGAAGGTGTGGCTGTTGAACAGGTAAGAGAGGGTGGCTCACAGACAGGTGGCAGCCATCGAGGTGAGAACAGGAGAAGGACTTGGGGGTGTGTCTTAGAGACAGAATTGACAAGTGCTTACAACTTTGTCCCCAGTACCATTGCAAGACAAGTTCCATAGACAACAGTGAGGTTTAGACCACAAGAAACTGACCAGGCAAAGGAAGAGGACAAGAAAGGCCAGGAACTCCCACGCAGCCTGTACCAGTGGGAAGGACCGAGAGACACAAAGAGATGCTCTGTCTTCCCGGGAAGCAGAGGTTCGTGCACCTGAACCTGACGGGAGAGTGAGAGAGCCAAATTCTCTTAGGCGTGTTTTTTTTTTTTTTTATGAACTTGAACTGAGGGCAGTGATCCAAACAAGAACAATGCTTGTTCTGTGGAGAGCTGAGCATGATCCCACACGGGCACTCGCAGACAGACAGCTAGTGACTGAGGATGCCCTGGGACATGACCCCGTAGGAACGACCCTGAGTCTCAAACAGGGCTGGGGAAGGACATGGCCAGAAGAAGCAACACAGCCACCTGCAGAGCACAGGAACAGGGAAGAGCGTGCAGGGGCTCCAAGGAGAGCTCTCATTTGTGAGTCAATGTCTGTGCCTTGGAATCAGAGCCAGGGACAGGGTCTGTGGAATAGGAGTCAAGCTGCTATGGGATCCAGAATTCTTAGCAATATATGTGCTTTGTAATAGATATTTCCTTCTAAATAAAACCAGTGACGTCTTAGTAAAATTTCTCTGCTCGCTTCCTAATCTTACTCCTTTTCTTTCTTTATTTAATACACAGTTATTGACACCATATCCTAGATCAGAACTTCTCAAACTTTAACACGCAAGTGGTGTCAGGCCAAAATGCAGATTGTGCTTCAGAGGTCCAAGGTAGGACCCGAGGTTCTGCATTCTTAATTCTCTGGTGATAGTAATACTACTGGTCCTTGAACCCCACTTGCAATAGGGACTGGATCGATTAAATGTTCTTTTTTCCTACCCCTTTTCTCACTCCACTTCAACTGAATTCACTCACTGTTTGACTACCTGCTGTGCTTAAGGCAATGGGTTATGTATTCAGAGAGCAGACTGATAGACAAACGAATAAGATATAGTGTTGCCTTTAAGGAATGAGAGTCTGGTTGGAGTTAGAGAGAAAGATGGCCATTAACAGAGTCCAAGGCCTACCCTCTGCCAAGCGGCATACCACGTTGGAATCCACGTTGGAATCACGGGCATTGCCCTACTTAATCTTCATGACAACTGGAAATAGGAAAGGTTCTATCTTTCAGAGAAGGATAACCATTCTAGGAAAAGTCAAGTATACCAGCTCACACAGCCCCTGAAAAGCTGATTCAAATTTGCTTCTGTCTGGCTCTAAAATTCAAACTCTTTCCATAAAGCCACGCTAGTGATATAAACATCTAAACATCCCAAACACTGAGTGTAATAGGATGTATGCAAGATGAGAACCACGAAAGGAACTTGCTAGACGAGTTGATGGGGGGGCGGGATAGGAATGGTAGGCAACCGCAATATAGACCCAGTGTAGAAAGATATGGAATGATAGCCCTTAAGTTAAATTTGACTGGTTGACCAGAAACAGCAGCCGTGAGGGTTTCATGTTGAAAATATATTTTTTGTTTCATGTTGCAGAACAGAGACAGGTTTCCTTGTTTGTTCATAAGTTCTCCTTTTATGGCCTGCAATTCCACAGTTCACAAAACCATTCGCCCAGCCAAAAGATGTTGGCATCTCTGGCTCGTGGCTCCAGATGCTAGCAGACATTTTGTCTGCAAACACCCAAAAGGAGGGCTTCCTGTCCCAGGAGCAATCTATTAGATGCCTGCCTCGAACTGAACAGACAGCACAGCACAGCCTGGAAAACCCGGTTTTGAGGGAAAAATCAGCACGTGTGTGTGTGTGCGCGCACTCACCTCACACTGAGGGTTTCTTCCACTGTGGCCATCACTTTTCAAAGCCCCTTGCTCTCAGGCTTGCCCGCCCACTTAGCCACACAGATGGCTCCTGCCCAGCTCCTGCCAGCTACTGCCTGGATTGACCACTAACTAGGAGCCCCCGCAGCAGCATGTCTGGGTTTCAGAAATGACTCCACTTTCCTCTGTCGCTGAGTCATTGTTATTGGGCCAGGGACGGGAAGACCAAAAACCTAGGAAAGCTCACCAAAGTCTCTGTCCTGAGGGCCACTCCCTGTGCTGCCACACAGAGGCTCCCCCTGAGGCTCCAGTGTGCCCAGATGGTGACAAAATTTTCCATTGCATATTTGGAACAGAAAGAATAAAGAGAATCAGGGTAGTCTGTCATTAAACACTGGGATACCTGGAAGTCAGCCCCCACCCCCAGACCTACCAGAGGGCTTTAGTCACACTTTCTCAGCACTAATGCATGCTTTCCATTTCCTGCGCGGCGCACAGTAAACTGAAGCACTCGAATTAGGGGAAAGGACTCCCTTCCACACTCCCAGGCTAGAGTGTTCCAAAAGCACAGAGCAGCTGCATCTCCAGACTGGTCACTTGTCCCTGATCCTATTCACTCCTGGGGTCAGAAACCACATCAGGAGATAGATGCAAAGGGCAGCGTGTGAATGTGGCCTCCTACAGTCACAATCACCCCGAGCCCCAGGACAGGGACTCACAGAGCTATTTTTGTATCATCTCACCCACCCCCAGGCGCCAATGGGATGTTTTGTCATTAAGTGGATCTGAGAGGGACCTGAAAGCACCAGCACTTCCTTAGCCAAACACTCTGGAGACAGTTTCTGGAACCAATGAAGTCCTGTTTCTTTGTACCAGCTGCTGACTAAGGGGATGCAGTCAGTGCCCAAGGATGACACTTTAATGCAAATTGAAACCCTGCCATAATGAAACGAGCTGAGTTTTAGGGGTGATTTGTTTAAAAGCCACATCGTAAATCAGTTGTCAGTTGCTCTCTCTTCCAGGCCTGGCAGGCTCACCTTTACTCTGAATTCATCGCATCTGAAACTTGACCTCCCAGCCCCACAGCCTGCTAGAAACAACATGCGCTCAATGACTTCCAGTCAGAGCAGCGAGAACTTAAATTGTTCCACATTTTTAATAAATGAGCCAGGAACCCATGGGGCAACTCCCATTGACCTGGGCCCTCAACATATTGATCAAATGAAGAGGAGAGTTGAGTTGGCAATGACTAGATTTGGGAGAACAGTTACTAACATTGACAGGTCCAAAACTGGACAGAACGGATTCATGTTCTTAACTGCAACCAGAGTGAATCTCAGCCTGAAGAAAAGCCCAGCACATTAACTGCCAACAACAGCTCAGCTGGGTAGGGGGTGGGAGTAAGTGGAAGCAAAGAGGGGAGGGAGGGCAAGCATGCAGGACCACCTGCAAGGGAGGGCGGAGGGAGCCTGTGCATTCAGTGAGGAGCTGGGTCTCTGGGATTCCTTCCAGCTTCTTGCTTCTCTGATGCTAAAAAAAGAAATTTGATTGCTCAAAAAAAAGTAGTTTCAGAGTTTATTGTGACAGGGCCTAGGAGTTCATGCTGTAAGTCAGGCTTGATGAGACACACCAGGCCCTTTGCTAACCACCAGAGACATGATGTTAATGAAGATCAACTCCCTCCTTAAGGAGCTAGCACTCTTTGGTGGAAGACAGGCATAAAAATCAGTTTGATTTTTTTAATATGATGGACAGCTACTATAGGCCTAGGCTAGGGTTAGAGATAGGGTTAGAGAGCAAAATACCCAGCTCCTACCCCAAGATGCTTACAGTCTAGCAGAGGAGTTGGATAGGACAGAAAATTTTCATAAGGACTAGGAGAAGGTGCTACAGAAGCCCACTGGAGGCCCATCCCAGACTCAGAAACATGTTCCCCAAAGGAAGAGGAGATGTTCAGCTGACCTGAAGGCTGGGGGTCAAGGAAGCTAGGGGCAGAGGAGAGGCCTCCAGTGCTGCCGGCAGAGGGTGTAGGACAGGTGAACGCTTGGTAACAAAAGAAGGTGTAGCACACTTGAAGAAGCAAATGGATCCCAGTAAGACCAGAGTAAAACACTCAGGGTCAGAGTCGGGGACAGATAAGCTGGACAGCACAGGGCTACTATATGCAGCACACAGCAGGAACTCAGAGGCCTGAACAGATTGCTGTGGTGCACAGAGAAGGGAGCAACGGAACTTGAAAAGGGTGGCTGAAGAAGGCTTTGCAAAAATAGATCAGAGAGAGATGCATGGATGGATGGCTGGATAGATAGATAGATAGTAGATAGATAGATAGAGCGAGCCGCTTAAACACTGAACAATGATGATTATCAATGCCGAAAGAGGAAGAAAGGGAACATCTACAGATGAATCGGGGCTAGCACATCAAGAAAAACTTACGCTTAAACTTTCCACTCTGAGATGCCATTGTTCGAAAGTAACTCTTAGACTGTGGACTTATGAAACTCTCTAGATAGTCTTATACAGGGTCTTGGGACAGGATGGCAAGGTAGGTTTCTTGGAGAGGGGAGGCCAGGGCATAGGGAAGGAGAAGCCCATCCACACAGACTTGCACTAATGAAAACACTACCATATTTCATGCCCCATTTTATACTCTCAAGGTCTCTATAATCTGTTCAGATGCTGAGAAGTAATGTCAGAGACATAGCACTGGACAGAAACATACCCCAGTTTTCATCTTGCCATCATTTCAGGTAAGTCCGAAAATCTCCTCTGTCTCCTGTTGTCTTTGTCCACGAGGAAATTGGGTTGTACCCCTTCTAACTCAAAAGCATGGATCATGACTCTAACTTCCTCTCATGACATCCTTGATGGGGCAGCAGAGGTGGGGCCCACCTGAGGGGTAGCCCCTGAAACCAGGACCACAGGAAGGTATTACTCAAGGAGTTGGAGCCCAGCAATAAATTCTCTCTATATTGCCACCTTGTCCAAGGTCATCCCAAAGTCCATCACAAGCCCTGGTCACCAGACTCACGGATCATGGAAGTTTCCATTTTCATTGTCTCTGTACCCACACACGCGTATATATGTTGTTCCTTCCTCTGATGACCAGCCTGTGCCTGTTGGGCTTAAAGGACAGTCAGAAGATGAAGACACCCCTCCTGATCATCTCAAGGATCTCCCAAGAAAGCAGAGAACTTATCTGGGGGTTGAGATCACATACGCAAATCATGGAAAGCAGCAGTCTCTAGGGTGAAACAGGACTGTCTTTTACAAGCTATGTCCCTTTCAAAACAGGTGGTTTAATCTCTCTGAGCCTATGTTTCCTGACATGTAAAATAATGGTGATGGTGATATTACCTGTTGATAAATGGCCTATCTCATAGAGTCACTGTGATCATCAGATTATATGCAAACACCAAGGCTCGATAAATGAAGTGATTATTGTTCCCGGGGAAGGGACCGCAATGTCCAAGGGTCTAGGTGCAAGGCGAGGTGCCACCACATGTGTGGAACTCAGCACTGGCTTAGGTAGACTAGGATCCTTCAGTACAGAGATCTCTCTGATGAGGACAGTCTAAATTTCTGAAGTCAGAAACATAGCCCAGCCAATTGGAAACTACAAGAGCTACAAGAATGGACCATACAAATACAACACAAGAACAACAATACAAATTACTACTCAATTGGTGGGGGAAAAAAAGGACTAGCTTTATTCACGTGACCAGAAATACAAAATAGGTACATGGGGAAAAAATCCTGCTGATCAGGCTAGACCAGGGCACTAGTGAGTGTACCAGTTGCCACCCAGAAGCATGAACCCCCCGAGGGAGGGAGAGGAATCCAAAAGATTGACTGAACCAACTTCCATATATAACAAGTCAGAAATAGTCACCAAAAGACAGTTGTAGCATTTTAAGGACAAGAGTCATTCCTCCAGCCCTGCCATGTCCCTAGCGCCCAGCCTGGAGCCAGCACAGTGTGGATGTCAGTTAAAAATGTGTTGAATGAAGCTGAGCACAGTGGTGCCTACCTGTCATCCCAGGGACTTGGGCAGCTGAGGCAGGAGGATTACAAGTTCAAAGCCAGCCTGAACAACTTAGTGAGACCCTCAGCAATTTAGTAAGACCCCCATCTCAAAATAATACAAAAGGGTTCAGGATGTCGCTCAGTGGGAAAGTGCCCCTGGGTTCAATCACCAAAAGGAAAAAAGAAAAATCTGTTGAATGGACAAATGGTTAAAATGGAGAAAGTGACGGGAGAGAAATCCCCAGGAGAAAACTCATTAGGAGGCTAAGAACGGAGTATGTCTCAATCAGCCTCCAGACCAGGGGTGTCCTGGAGAACTAAAGATAACACTTGGAAAAACCAGACCTAAGAGAGGGTCATCCTGTGAGTCACCTGTCCTCCAAAAGCCGGGACGTGTCTGAGGAGGGAGCTGGGGAATCCAACAGTGAGTCAGCGGGTTATCTGTGCCACCACCCTCTGAGTCACCCACCACCGACCCCCCGTGGGCCTGCCCCGTGAGTGAGGGGGGTGTGTTTACAGCTAACCCACATTCTCAGCAGACGCTGCCAGGCTGACTCAAGAGGCCTCTCACGTTTTATTCACTGGCACTGCACTATCCTGTGCAGGCCTCACTTCTCACCTGCCTCCCCCAGAGGAAATGACTCCCCCAGCAGAGGCCGGGCCTGCCACCTGGGGATCAGGAGCCAGGAGACTGCCAGGCCAGGTGCTGTCAGGCATGAACAGCTGTCTTGGCCTCTCGCTGAGGGACAGATGAGCTGAGATCAGTGACAATGGGAGCACAGTGCCCACCCCCTTCCTGCCAGGAGACCTCCCTTCCCCAGAAGCCATCCAGCCACCATCACACTCCACAGTTGTGACAACCTCCAGGGACAAGTGCCGAAAAGGCAGCCCCACCCCCACCCCCGGCTACTGCCATCTATTACTAGAAAATTCTTGAAGGGCCTAAAGGCTTCCCTATTCCCCTCCATCCTCCTAAAGAAACTTCTAGTAAACCATCCTTTGCCCCTAAAATCGTTTCTTACGTCATTACCAGATTAGCTTTCATCAGATGTAGCTCCCTGCTCTGAATTTCCCATCGCATTCCAAATTCAGTTCCTGTAACGGTCTTCGGTCCCCCAGAAAACGTCTGGTCTCTAACAACGTTCACTTTATTGCCAGCCACATAGAGCATGGGACGGACAAGCCCCAGACGCTTTCTCTGTAAAATGTGGCCCTGGCCACAGCCGAGTGGTCCCCAACCTAACCCGGTCCAGTCTAACTCTCTTTCTGGAAAATTCTGAAGGGAGACAGAAAATTTCAGTCTCAGCTGAAGCTGAAGCCAAAGGCTTCAACAAATCAGATGTAAAAAAAAAAACAAGCCCTGGTGGGAGCCATTTTCCCCAAAATGTGATCAGGAAGCAGGGTCCACAGTGAGGAAAGAATGAAGCTGACATGAGACACAGAGACCAGGGAAAAATTACCCCCGGTCACTAACTGAACCCAGCTGCGAGGGCCCAGTACCACCCAAAAGTGCTTTCCCTGATTTTGACATAGGGGACCAAACATGCAGGGCAGTACATGAAATGGTTAAATGTCCACTTGTAATAGAAAACTTAATTGGAAAAACATTTAAAATCATAGAGTATTTGAAATGATATTTTAGAATTTTTTTTTCTGTACTCACAGTTCATAAAAATTTTTTTTTCCAACCTCCTCCTGTTTATGTTTAATATCAGTGTCTTGGCCCCCCTGGAGCCATCTTTTGAGTTGTCGGACATTGTTTTCCAGAGCATTTCCATCTTTTTCCCCATCTAGGTTATTTGAGATTATTCATAAGCCAGTCACTAGAAATTCTATTGCAAGCCACAGAGAGGAAAGAAGGAAGGAAGGAAGGAAGGAAGGAAGGAAGGAAGGAAGGAAGGAAGGAAGGAAGGAAGGAAGGAAGGAAGGGAGGGAGGGAGGGGGAGGAGGGGAGGGAGGGAGGGGGAGGAGGGGAGGGAGGGGGAGGAGGGGAGGGAGGGAGGGAACAATTCATAACATCAGAAACGTCATGCTTTCCATTCTTCTTATAGGTGATTGTGTTAGTCTGCTTTTCATTACTGTGACCAAAATATCCAACAAGAACAAGTTGGAGGAGGGAATTTATATGTGGGCTCACAGTTTCAGAGGTCCAGTCCATGGTCAGCTGGTCCGTTGCCCTGGGCTGAGGTGAGGCAGAAAGCATCATGGCAGAAGGGCACCACGGAGGACAGCTGCCCAGCTCACAGCAGCCAGGAAGCAGATAGGGCAAGTGAGGCGTCGAGGATGAAATATAAACTCGGAAGGCATGCCGCTCGGTGGCCTACTTCCTCCAGCTTACAGTTCCCACCCAGCGGTCTGTTCAAATTCCTGCTCCATCCATAACCACTGAGCAGGTTGCAGCTCTCCACCTGATCACCCGCCTCTGAGCATTCCTGCATTCACACCCGAGTTTTGGGGGGACACCTCATATCCAAACCATACCAGTAATTATTTGTGATCTAAAATTAATCCTCAAAGGGCTTATTGACATCTTTTTACTTGCAAATGGAAAACCTTTTTCCAATAATAATTATTACCTCCCTCTACAACTCTCCTATAGATCTCTAAGCCCCTCAAAAGGGGCACTGGTTTAGGACATTTCAGGCTGGGCCTTAACCAAACATTTCCCTGTTATTCAGAACAAACTAACTGAGAGAATTTCCTATAACACGAGAGCTCTTGTATGGGCTCAAATATAAGGCTGCTTTCTTGGAATCATTTGGATAAATCCTCCCTTAAACCCAGGTGTATACGTTACCGTATCTCATTTAAACTTTACAAGAATCATTTGAGGTAGGTGGTATTATCTCCATTCTATAGATGGGGTGAGTGAGCTTCTCAGGAGACAAGTCTGCCCCTCTTGGCCCACAGAGCAGCCAGTTTTGGAAGTCAGAGTATTGATTCCACCGTGCATACAACGTCTTCACTGGCCACAAGGGAAGGAGAAGCCTCTTTTAGAGAGAGGCCTTTGCTAGACCTCTAAATCACATCACCTGGACAATGGCACAGGAACGTTATGACCGGTACTGAGCCCATTTCTTCTTACATGAAGGAAAAAAAGTTATCTCTCACGAGCAACCAAAGCACACAGATTGCCTTTGAGGCAAGCTGAGTAACTCAACCTAATTTTACTGAGCACCTACAATGGGCCAGGATTTCTGCTTTTTTTATTATAATTAGTATTTCCAAAATCAGGTAGGCTTGGCCCACATACAAAGAACATGCTTGAAATATCAGAAAACCTGGAAACCTGGGCCTTGGGAAGGAAATGGAGGAAGATGAGGTGGAGAGGAAGGAGAAGGCACCTAGGTCTTCGACATGGCTGTGTGGAGGAAAGGTGGGAATTAGTGGGCGAGTTAGCCTAGTCACTGGATTTAGCTCTACCTGGGAACCTTAACTGTGGTTTATTAGTTTTTGCTTTAGTTGGAATTCAGTGTTTGCTTTGTTTTATGTTTTTTGTTGTTTTTTTTTTTTTTTTAA
Organism: Ictidomys tridecemlineatus; assembly: GCF_052094955.1. Lineage (NCBI taxonomy): Eukaryota > Metazoa > Chordata > Mammalia > Rodentia > Sciuridae > Ictidomys > Ictidomys tridecemlineatus. Next base: position 107,917,990 of record NC_135487.1, on the reverse strand, counting down.
TAATTGCCTTGTCTGTTTTACTATAGACAGGATCCAAGCTGGGATGAGAGGGCCTCTGGGAGAATCCATGTTCTAGCTCCTTGTCCTCCTCTCTCACTTTCTCATTTTCTCTTTCTCTCTCACTTTCTCCAGGATGTGGATGTGGAATTCTAAAAATAAACCTAAGAGTGGGGGGAGACAAGAGAAGGAAAACGGGGAAGAGCGAAGAGTATAATAGCAATAAAAATAGCTGGCATTTATTGAGCATCTGCTATTGGCCAGCCTCCGAGTAGTGCTTTACAGATTATCTCACACAATCCTCACAACCGGTTTTAAAGGTGGGCACTATCATCACATTTCCACAGATGAAAAACCGAGATCCCAGTTCTCACTGCTAGCAAGTGTCCAAAGGCAGCCTGAGCTGAACTCGGGGCTGTCAATCAGGATAGAGGCTCTCAGCTGAGCTCTGATGGCATCAGAGTGGCCTGCACCCTTTAGCCAATCTAAACCTCGGGCCAGTTGCTGGGAGGTGGTAGAAGTTACTGAGATCTGAGAAACCATCAGCCTAGACAAAAAGCCCATGGGGCCAGGCATGGTGGTGCACGCTTGTAATCCCAGCAGCTCAAGAGGCTGAGGCAGGAGGATCATGAGTTCCAAGACAGCCTCAGCAAAAGCGAGGCACTAAGCAACTCAGTGAGACCCTGTCCCTAAATAAAATGCAAAATAGGGCTGGGATGTGGCCCAGTGGTCAAGTGCCCCTGAGTTCAATCCCTGGTACCAAAAAAAAAAAAAAAAAGCCTATGGGTTCAGACCCAGGCAACCATCTTCAGGCTCACTCTGGTCAGCCTCCTCTGACTAAGAACCTAGAACCTTGAGCTCTTGGGAAGAACCCAGAGGAAAAGAAATTGTAAACCAGGTGGATGTTCCAAAAGACTTGGCCCCAATATGTGAATGGTTAAGCTACTCTCAAAAGTCCATAAACCAGGGGCTGGGGTTATAGCTCAGCAGAAGAGTGCATGTGAGGCTTTGGGTTCAATTCTCAGCACCACATAAAAATAAATAAAGGCATTGTGTCCATATACAATGAAAAAACTATACTAAAAAAAAAAAAAAAGTCCAGAAACCAAAGGGACCAGGTTCCCCCATTCTCCTATTCCCAGAGGCCCTCAAGCATCCCCAGGAAAGCAGAAAGGAGCCAGAGTACTGAAGCATCTTGTTTTGATTGCACTGAAAATACCCGTGTCACAGCTCAGACCCTGTGAAGACTAAAAGGAGCATTCTCCACGCAGTAGGCAGAACACAGAGTGCCGTGCGGAGAGCCCGCTCCCTGCACTCGGGGGTATGACAGCCAAGAATGCTTTCATAGCTGTGCTTTGCTGCCTGATTCTGTCTGGAATGCACAGCCTCTGTCGCTTTGATCTTTAATATGGCTGCTCCGAGGGGCCAGGATCCCACATTTGCAGCTACTTCTGTCCTCATTCTCCACAGACTGCGGCGCCTCCACCCCAAGTTCCTGGACACAACTTTGAACGCTATGTTCAGATCTGCCCCCTACCCCGCCCCTCTCATCTGGCCCCCTCCTCAACTCCAGCTCACCAACAGTGGGGCTAGCTTCAGCACCAGGACCTTCCCCAGTCATCCAGGAGAAGAGAACCCTCCTGTTCTCAGGGCTGCCTTGCAGTATTGCCTGTACTCCCCCCCCCCCAAAAAAAGGACCAAACATCTAATGTTTCTAAGCCAGCATCTGGTAAGTTGGCTGGGGGTTTTTCTGTTTGGTTTTTTGTTTTGTTTTGTTTTCATCCAGATGTTAGTATCATGTAGACCTTGCCTGGAAGTCTCACAATCACAGCTAGAGGTTGTGTTTTCTATTACAATTTGGAATAAGTCACAGCCCGGAAGAAGTGAGAGGCTTCTTATCCTTTACAAGCAAGGCACTTGCCAACACCGTGCCCAAGAACAAGACTGGAAGCTCAGCTTGTGGACATACATGCTACACTCTTTTTAAAAGGGAATCTCTACAAAAAAAAAAAAAAAAGTGACAACAAGATTCTAGAATCTGCTTTCGTGGTGTCCGTGATGAGGGTCCCAAAGACATCAGACATCAGGTCCTAATTCCTACAATATATAAATGTTGCCTTATTTGGAAAACAGTCTTTGCAGATGTGACTGAGGTAAAGATCCTAAATGTCATCTCATGTGTCCAGAACCAGAGGGAGAAAGAGGAAAATCTGACCCACACCGAGGAGGAAAAGGCCTCGTGAAGACAGAGACAGAGACTGCGGTGAGGTGAACACGAGCCACCTGCGGCTAGCAGCCACCAGAAGCTGGAAGAGGCCTGGAAGGATCTGCCGGCCACCGTCTGCAGAGGGAGTGCAGCCCTGCCAACACCTTGATTTGGGACTTCTGGATTCCAGAGCCGTGAGAGAAAAACCTATCGATTGTTATTGTTGTTGTTTGTTTGTGAGTTTTAATAAAATGGTATATTTTATCATTTGATCTTTTCATTTTCTTCTTTAAATTATATATGACAGCAGAATGGATTGCAATTCTTAGAGCACAATTTTTCATATCTCTGGTTGCATACAAAGTATATCTTCACACCAATTTGTGTCTTCGTACATGCACTTTGGATAATGATGACCGTCACATTCCACCATCATTTCTAACCCCATGCCCCTCCCTTCCCCTCCCACCCCTCTGCCCTATCTAGAGTTCCTCTATTCCTCCCATGTTCCCCCTCCCTACCCCACTATGAATCAGCCTCCTTATATAAGAGAGAACATTCAGCAGTTGGTTTTGGGGGATTGGCTGACTTCACTTAGCATTATCTTCTCCAGCTCCATCCATTTACCTGCAAATGCCATGATTTTATTTTCTTTTTTGTTTTTTAAGCCTCCAGATTTATGGTAAATTGTTGCAGGAGCCACCGTCAACGAATATACTGCGTATTTCTAGGAAATATTGCAGACACGTCTGGAGACAAAGGAAGGAACTGTAAGATCTCACCACATGGAGGTGTTCGCTGGTGACTGAGGTTGGCATCTCCTCAGGGTCCAGACTGAAGAGCTGATTTAGGGCAGAAGGAGAGTAGGACTTCCAACAGTACCATTAGGAACCTGGGTGAGGTTGGGAACCCTTAGTCGGGGGAGCTCTTGGGTCCTGCTTTGGCTTAGCCGCTCCTTCTCCCTGTGAGTTCTCTGGAGAGATACAAATATGATGAAATCTGGCCGCCAGGAAACCAGCATCCTCTACAGAACCCTCTAACGGAGTTTGGGCCTGAGGACACCACTGCAGAGCCTCACGGGAGGGAGGCTGGGCTCACACACAGGACCAGGTCAATAGCCTAAGGGTCTCACCACCTTCTGGCAAGTCATAGAAAACCAAAGAGATGAGCCCCACTAGGCTGAGTGTGTTGGCATACACCCCAACTTGTTGTCCTTCAAATCCTGTCCACCGGTAAATGTGGCTCTGTGTCCAGGATTATGCCTAATCTAATTAACAACTCCTCTTCCCTGTCGGACATGAGAAGGGAAGTAGGAGCAGAGCTAAGTTCATCCATCTCCTCAAACAGGAATAGTTGAGAACCACAACCTTCCCAAGACTGTTGGCTGAAACCTCTACTCAAGGATATGGGCCATGAGAGGGAATCACACCTTCTACCCATTTCAGCTTCCTGCTCTCACCTCCTCAAAGCAAGAGAGAGAGACTGAGCCCACACTCCCGGGTATCTACTTGATGCCAGGCACTGTTCTGGGCTCTGGGGATAGAGTATTAACAGGGCAGGTGCAGTCTGGTCCCTTCACCACTTTGAAACACAGTCCAAGGGAGCCCAGCCCACGCTTAGTCCTTGCCACCATCTAACAATGACAGCCACACTTCCCCCCCCAGTTCCATGCTGGTATGAAAACTAGGGTTCCTTCAAGAACCACGCCTTTCAGAGTCAAAATGAAAATCAGACAAAATTCTTAAAGAGCAAAAAGTACTATAAAAACGCAAAGCATTTTAACGTGATCCATATCCGATTTTTTTTTTTTTTTTCTGATCAGAGGATCAGAAAACTGTGCTGCTAAGGTCAAAAAACCCTGCGGTCTTATTAACCGTATTTGTTGTCGTGCTGCATCCTGGGCTTAAGACCTGAACTGCTGATGAAGACCAATAGAAACCAGCTGACGCCCATCTGGTCTTTGGAGGCACTGTTTGTATCTCTCCAGGGAACTCACAGGAAGAAGGGGCAGCTAAGGCAAAGCAGGACCCAAAGCAGGAAAGTGACAGAGATATCCTTCAATAGGACTAGCTTCCTTTACAGAGGATGGTATCTTGTGTGTGAGTGTGAGTGTGTGTGTGTGTTTGACAACATAAGGAAAGAAATAGAAAGGGAACCCTTAGCAAGGTCCAGGAAAACCCAAGTCCATGAATAAGCAAGTCATGTATCTGGAGGTTACAAAGGAAGAGGGGAAGAGGAGAAGGGGAAATATACCCAACCGAGCCAATAGCTCTAAATATGCAAATGTTTCGTATGGTGTAGGGATGATGCTCTGTCCTCTCTGTTTGACAATGCTCTCCATGAGCAAACACTAAAACTACAGCTAATGGAAAGAAAAACAATTGTTCCAAAATGACGAAATTTGGGGATGAGGTCTAATTGTTTAATGCTAGTAAAAACAAGTTGATTCTGACTAGCTCCATGGGAAGTGGCCCTGAGCCTTCCTGTCCAGCGCCTGTGGTTACCTAGGTGTCCCACTTCCAGAACCACACGACTTTGTTCTCCTCCTGCTTCAGTGTCCCCGCTCATTGCTGGCACCCAAGGAGCCCTCAGCAGACCACAACCCATCAGGAAAGACATCCTTGTTTGGGAGGAAATGTGGGGGAAAGCGCACCACAGTAAGAGAAACAATAATAGAAAGAAAAAACGAGAAAAGAAAGAAGAGAAAGTGACAGAGATCAAAAACAGAGCAAAGGAACATGTAATTTGAAGAAGAAAGTGGAAACAGGCCACTTGAGAGGTTTAGTTGAACTGAATGAACTGAAGACAAAGGCCAGGAAAATGTCCCCATTGCCATTGGCTTCAACCGGGTTAATTACGTCCCTAAGGACAGCCTGTCCAAGAATTCACTTCAGTGACTTCCATTCCTCATTCATTCGTGCATTCTCAAACATTCACTTGTCCAGTAACCACTTAAGAACCACGCAAGGCTCTGGGCTTAGTTCTAAGGCATTTAAAAGGTGAATACCAACCTGAAGGTGGAATCTTGTAGAGATGGGAGGCATAGAAGTGATACCCACAATACCAGTGTGAGGCCTGGATGTGGCTCAGTGGTCTAATGTGCTCACCTGGCAAGCAGAGAGCCCTGGGTTCAATTCCAAGTCCTCCAAATAAACACTAGTGCATTACAGTAGAAGAGCAGAACTTGACAGGGTGTGCCTTTTAAGTAAACTTTTTTATTTTATAACATCTTTAGATTTCCAGAAAAATTATGAAGAGTTCTTATATATCTCACACCTAAGGTCCCCTATTTTTAACATCTTACATGATGAGTATAATACATTTTCCATTAATGAATCAGAAGTGATTATTATTAACTAGCGTTCGTATTTTCTTCAAATTCTTTAGATTTTTTTGTCTCACGTCCTAATTTCTGTCCCAAGATCACACCCAAGATATCCCCATTGCATTTAGTGAGTTATCATGTCTGCTTAGGCTCCTCTTAGCTCTGATAGGTGAGAATGGGTAATTTTAAGCAATTTTGATTTTTCCTGGACTTCCTTCCCAAATGGACTAGTGAACTGAATGATCTTTGTCGCTGAATGAAATCGTAAGCTGGTCCCCAAACATTTTGAGTTTAGCCTCAGATAATATATTATATTCAAATACAAAATCAGTATGTCTGATGAAGGTAGTGTAAGAACTGGCCAAAATGGGGGAACTCAAATTAATAGAGGAACTGAGCAAAGGAATTTGAGCACTGAGGAAAGTATCGTGGAAGCCAAAAGGAGAGAATTTTAAGAAAGAAAAGATAATCAAGTGTCGGTAAGAGGCCCAGATAGAGAGGGAGAGAAAAGGCCTTGACACTCAGAAGTTCACTTGTGACCTTTAAGAAAATAATGAGGAAGAGCGGGGAGAGTGGAAGCCACCAACGAAGCCGGTTAAAGAGTGACTATGTGGTCAGAAAGCCAAGGTCCCCTGCTTCTGTTCCTCTCTTGAGAAGCTGAGTGGGAATATAAGGAGAAAAGTAGTTTGGCACAATAAATGGGTAACATTTCAAGAAAAGGGTTGGAGCATTTCGTGGGGTGGGAGCCTATGGTCGTCAGCCTGCTAAAGGATCCCCAAAACCTGCCTTCTGTATCCACACCCTTTGTAATCCCTCTCTTGTACGTGAGCTGGACCTTGTGATTTAGTTTTCACAAAGTGTGACAAGAGCAACGAGATCTCTTTCTGAAATCAAGTCATAAAAGACTAAGATTTTTCTCTTCCTCACTCTCTCCATGCCCACTCCAAGGGAGCAAGGTGCCATGGTATGAGACCACAGTGAGCTCCAAACAAGCACCTCCAAGAAACAAAGTCCCTCCGACCAAGAGACCACAGCCCACAGGGAACCAAGTGCAGCCAAAAGGCTTGTGATTGGGCTTTGAAGCAGACCCTCCCCAGATGAAGCCTTGATATGGACAGGCACCTCCGCCAGTGCTTTTATCACAGGCTGTGAGGAGCCCTGAAGCAGAGGGCTCCGGCCACGTCCTGACACCTGGCCTTCAGCAAACTGAGCATTTGTTACGCAGCAATAGCTAGCTAGTACAGGATGACTGTTTTTGATAAGAAAGGTCTGCACCTGATTCTAGGCTCAACATGCTTTGCAGCTAAGATTTCCTTGCAACCTGTCAAAATACGGATTCTGGACACCACATCCAAAGTTTTCTATTCAGTCAGTGTGAAAACAGCACTAATTGGAAAAGACTGAGGGTCTTCCATTCTGAAGGAGGTTAGATGATTCTAACACAGGGGGGAATGAAGTTCCCACCTTCTGAGAAGAAAATACCAAGAGATGCAGTTCAGAGGTGTGCTCTTGATATACTAGAGATGGTTGAAGGGCCAAGAATCTGGCAACCCTGGGGAGGATGGTAGTGGAATTTTGATTTCTTTCTCTGAAATAGAAGGAGAAAAAACTAAAATAGAAGGAAAGACACATAGAATAAAAGGAAAAGCCTCAGTGTTCTCTGAAAGAAAGCTATAAGGCCATCTATAAAGCCTGAAGGGATGGAACGGTTGTTCAAGGTTTGAAGAGAGAGGGAAAGATTTGGAACGAGTCGACTCCTTGAGAAAGCTTTGATGAGTCGGTAATAAATGTTTAAATGATAGGAAAATCCCTGAAAGGGCTTGAGGAAGACCAATGAGCACCATTTGGAGGAAAATGAAGGAGTCCCTTCTCCTCACCTTCCTCATTCTGTGAGCCACTGGGATTGGGAGAAGGAGAGTTTCTGTTGGAGAATTTTGCAGGACAAACTCCAGAGAAAAGGTGCTTTAGGCATCTGTTTGGGTGAGGGGTCAGAGATAGGGCTTTACAGAAAGGCTAAGGGAAGTTTGTTTCCAATAGAACAAGGGTTCTGCTGGGCTCAGGGGAACGTGTCACAGAGGGGAAGCAGGGGTCTCCCGGGAGGGGCGTTAAAGGTCTTTAAGATGTTAAAGGTCTTACATTTGCCCTTTAGAACTTCCTCATGCACCTTGTAGAGCAGTTTGCCTTGTGTCTAAATTGGCGCAGAGGACAGACACCTGGACTAACAGTGAGGAGGCCCAGGGTCTCTTCATCCGGGCTCCAGCCCTGTAGAGCTCTGTGACCTTCAAACAACCTCTCTGTCGCCATCTGTATAGCACGGGACGGAACAAGATGTTCCCTCAAGTCCCTTCAGCTCCAACATTCTGAGAGCCTGTGGACACAAAATGCTAAGCCAGATCTGCAGATCATATGGTTTAGCTCTTGGGAATTTTATTTTTTTTATTTTTGAAAAAAAGGAGGCAATCATTCCAGCCCTTATCTGTAATCTTCTGGAGACTTCCTATCCATGGATAGCATTCCCCATAAGAAATGTTTTGAAATAGTGGACATTACCATGGAATGATATTCTGGGGATGAATCTGCAAAAAGGACTGAAATTTTTGAGTGATTTTTTTTTCCCCAAATGTGTGAGAAATCTTTATCCAATTGGGTAGGGAGCATAATTCCTTTCTTAAGCATCCTGTTTGCATTCTTCAAGCAGGGTTTGGTAGGAAAAAGAGCCTAGGCCAGATATCTTACCAATTACTCATCAAGTTGTTAGAGAGGATGCACTGACAGCCATCAGTGAATCATGTCTAGGTCATGTCGTGTCTAAGTTTTCAAATTGTCTCCAAGGATTGCCACACACACACACACACATCCTACCTCACCACCATCACCATGAGACGGATTGTGAAAGAACTTCAGTCACATCCCAGTAGTGAAAGTGGGACTTTCTCCCGACCTCGAATCCCTGAGGGACTCTCTCACCACTGTCTCCTTTTCTGATGGGAAACTCCTGAGGTCATTTAGTCCCATCTTGGACTTTGTAAAAATCAGGATAACCCAATAAAAAAATGACTCAACCCATTTCTCTTACACAAACTTTGGGTAAGAGAAAGAGGATGAAAAACAGATATACTGAAATTTTTGATTACCCTGGCAAGGTACTTGGAGACTCTGAATATTCGAATTTTTTTTTCACAGTATCATTGCTAGTAAAAATAAGAACACATCTCACCATGGTGCACTGCATGGTTTAAGTATTTTATGTATTTCTTCAATAATTCAGCCAAGATATATTTGGTACTACACAGGGTTCCAAGAGGGAATTCAGCATCTAAACTACAAATCAACTTTAAAGCAATGAAATAAATTCTGTAATTATGGTATGTTAAAAGGAGAATGTCATTAATTTGGCCTCAGGGTAAGGAAATTGAGGAAGGTGAGTCTTAAATGATGAGTAAGAGTTTGGAGATGAGTTAGAGCTAACCAGATGATGAATGAAATGAAGAGCTTTCAAGGCAACAAGAACAAGGGGGAAAGACACAGAAAAATGGGACTACATGAAGATGATTTGGAGGTCTACCAATATCATCATGTGGCTAAAACTTAGGATTCAAAGGTAGAGGACAGAAGGATGGAGAGGTGGAAAGGTAGATTGTAAAGGCCTTGAAAGACGTACTGATGTCTGTGACTTTACTTCAGAAAGGGGATTCTGATAGCAATGAAGAGACTTCATCAAGAGAGAGGGAGAAGACAGAGAGGGACCAAGGTCTTCTCTAGTAGCTTGAGAGAGACATGATACATGGAAAACATACCAAATTTTTCTTTGCTTTGCCTCTCTCTCTCTCTATCCACCCCCACTTGTAAGTTCCTTATGTAAAGGTACCATGTCTCATTCACCTTTGGATCTCAGCACAGGACAGACTGCATGACATCCTGTAGGTATGCAATAAGTGCTATTCATGGGTAACTGAATGCACAGGAATAGTAGGGATGTCCAAAAAAAAGCACAGTCAAGAAATATTTTCTGAAATAGATTTTAAAGAAATTAAGGAAAAGAGAAAAATCCCAAGTTTCCATATCAGATGATTTGGAAAATATCTTTAAGTTTTTTAATGTTTTTATTAGTTCATGATAGTTATACATCCTAGTGGGGTTCACTTTGACATAATCATACATGCATGGAACATCATTGGCCCGACACAGTCCCCAGTACTGCCTCCTTCCCTTACCTCCTCTGCCCCCCTCTTCCCTTTCCTCTCTTTTTCTGGTCTTCCTTCTGTTCCTTTGTTGGTTTTAATTGATTTTTTTTAAATACAGGAAGATGAGCAGGTTGAGAGAGAAAGGTAATGAGGTGAGCTAGGAACACATGGAGCTACCAGTACCTGTGGTCCAGGGTCCTGAAGTCCAGGGGCAGCTGGTAATAACACGTCATGAGCTCATGAGACTATCTTGGATGATTTTTATTGATGTCTCTCCATAAAGGCAGGTGAACCAAGTGAATCAAACTCCAGGGTTTGAGCATGTGCTGAAGAATTGATTTCTAAGGAAAAGAATAACCACCCCCCAACATAAATAAATCCTGTCTTCAAAGATTCCTGCTTTATCATTCTTGAAACAAAAGCAAAAAAAAAACAAGAGCAGGACTGGACATAATCTTCTACTCTTTGATCTCTAAAGATGTCACAGTGGATTTCTTAGATCTTCAGAGACCCAGGGGTAAGATCCCCTCAAGCAGCCTTAGTTGTCCAAGCATGACTTAGCTTACTGCAGAGTAACAACAGTGAATATTCTAGCAGAAATCCCAACATTCTGCCCTGTGTTTTCTTCCCACACATTGCCACCAGGAGTTCTCAGGTAGAAGATGCTTTGTTCTCACTCCAGTAAGAATGGCAGCCATTATGAAGTCAAACAATAACAAGTGCTGGCGAGGATGCGGGGGAAAAAGGTACATTCGTACATTGCTGGTGGGACTGCAAATTGGTGCAGCCAATTTGGAAAGCAGTATGGAGATTCCTTGTAAAACTGGGAATGGAACCACCATTTGACCCAGCTATTCCCAAAAGACCTAAAAAGAGCATACTTCAGGGACACAGCCACATCGATGTTTATAACAGCACAATTCACAATAGCTAGACTGTGGAACCAACCTAGATGCCCTTCAATAGATGAATGGTTTATAAAAATGTGGCATCTATACACAATGGAATATCATCCAGCACTAAAAAATAAGATCGTGGCATTTGCAGGGAAATGGATGGCATTAGAGCGGATTATGCTAAGTGAAGTTAGCCAATCCCAAAAAAACAAATGCCGAATGTCTTCTCTGATATAAGGGGGGTGACTCAAAATAGGGTAGGGAGAAAGAGTATGAGAAGAAGATTACCACTAAATAGGGAAGAGAGGTGGGAGGGAATTGGAGGGGAAAGGGGAATTGCACGGAAGATGGAAGGAGACCCTCATCGTTACACAAAATACATGTATGATGATGTGAGGGGGAAGGAAAAAAGAGAGAGAGAAATGAATCACATTAGATTGGGTAGAGAAAGGTGATGGGAGGGGAGGGAAGGGGATAGGGGGATAGGAAGGGCAGCAGAATAAAATAGACACTAGTATTGCTGTATGTATATATACGTGGTTGTATAACAAATGTGATTCTGCAACCTGTACAATTGGAAAAATGAGAAATTATACCCCATTTGATTCAAATGTATGATATGTCAAGATCATTGTATTGTCGTGAGCAACTAATAAAAAAAAAAAAAGAAGATGCTTTGTTGGAGGTGTAGAACATGATGGGCACCTGAATCCACATGGTACCTAGACAGAGCACTGGATAAAGTATTGAAACAACTATAGGGGTTTAGTCCCTTCTCCACTACTTATTGGCCATGGGACTATGGGAAAATCACTTTACCCTTCTGAATCACAGATTTCCTTATCTATAAAATGTGATCAATCTAAGATATAAGCTCTGTGTGTGTGTGTCTTCATTTTCTTATACACTTAGCTCTGACCTAAATCTTTTCACATGTGTTCATCACTAACCCCTCCCAAGCCCCTCCCAAGGCCTCTAGAGCTTTCCAGGTCTGGTTCCCACTAACTCAGGGACTCACAAATGGAGCCAGATGGTCACTACACTGAAAGAAGCAGCGTGTGCTAAGGCGCTTCTTTATTTCCTGTCTCTTTGATCCACCATTTAAAGACCTAAAAAAATGTATATCTTCTACTAAATCTACTGATGCAAGTTTGGGAGCCTGGAAATAGGGAGCTACCATCATAAAAACCTAAAATACAGGAGTGGAACTGGAATAAAGCATTGGGCAGAAAATGGAATAGCTGAAGGAGAATATTAATAAATGCCTACATTGCCTGGGATGGGCATTAGTAAAATCGGATTTAGGAGAGGTTGCTGGAAAGGTCTTCACAAAAAAAAATGAGGAAAATCTTGTTGGAAATTTGAAAAGAGGAGATCTTAGTTATGTCATGGCAGAAAATTTAGCAACACTGTAGTCATAGGAAAGATAGAAAATGTGCCTTACGGATTGGGTAATTCAGCTAAGAAGATTTGCAGCCAGAGTCTTGAAGGTGCCACCTGGTTTCTTGTTGCTGCTTGTATTAAAATGTGAGAGGAGGAAGATAAGCTAAAGAAAGCATTGTTAAACGCAAAGACAGGGCTTGACTGGTTTTGAAGATTCTGAGGCTCTCCAGATGGCAAACAACACCAAGAGTAAGAAATTGCTTCCAAGCGAAGGTCAAATCCAAGTACCCTCAGGAAACAATAGTCTAAAGGGGAAGCCAAGGGTGTCGCTATAAAATCCTTTTTTAAGACCTCAGAAAGTTAAAACGGGGCTCTTCAGAGTAGGTTCAGTCAGACAAAAGGCCCCATACAGAATTTAAAGCATAGCATCTATAAATAAAATAATAAAAGTTTCCAAAAAGCTTAAGGGCATGGTCCCTCAGCCATCTCAGCAGAAGCCCCACACAGAATTCATCTCAAAGAGATTTGTAGATGTGGATTTTCTGATGTAGCAAAAACCCCAGCGAAATTCACGGGAGGATTAAAAAGGTTTTGAGAGAATTATATCACAAGAATACTGCTACCATGGACCTTAAGTGACAGAGACAGTCTCAAAGGAACAAACAGCATCACACTTCCAAACTCCTACAAGCAGACACAGGTTGAGAAAACCCTTCACCTGCAAACACCCGATACCTTTCATGAAAAAGAGATGATGATCCAGAAGGTGGAACAAAAGGCGTAGAGAACAGAATAAAAACTATAGTCCTTTCCAGGCAGGAGCGGCGCTGAGTCCCGACCAACGTTTATCTGGATCATTTCAGAACTGCTGTGAACCAGTGATTTACTGTTCCTTGGTTTCCCCATTTTTCAACAAGAGTGTCCTACTGTTGTCTTCTTCTTCTGTCCCCCTTGGACCCTGGGTGTGCAGAGGACAGATAACTTGGTTCCTTGCTTCAGTGGTCTTCAAGTTGAGAGAAATGGTCCTTTTGGAGCTGTGCTAAAGGAGCTATGCCTACACCTGGGCCTGATTTTGAAGATGGGATTCTGAGCTCTGAGCTGATGCTGTGTAACGGGATGGAATTTTTGTGGCCTTTGGAATGGGATGAGTGTGTTTTGCATGGGTGGAGAATATGGATTATTGGGAGTTAGAGGGCAGTCTGTAACAGCCACACTCCAAGATGTTCCCACAGGATCCCCACTTCCTGGTATTCACTGCCTGTTCAGTCCCTTCCCTACTGTATTGAGATCTGTACGTGTGACCAAAAGCACATGACAGCTTATCACTTCTGAGATTAGGTTACACTGCAACTTCTGTTGTGGGTACACTGTCGGATCATTCACTCAGGGGACGTTCTGCTGCTATGTCGTGTTCATGTGTATACACAGGCATACATGATTAGGAACTGAAGCCTCCTGCCAGCAGCCACATGGATAACCTTGAGAAAAACCTGCTGTTGAACCTGTGAATTACTGCAACTTTGGTTAAGTCATTCCTAGATTTTTTAATATATATTTTTTTAGGTGTAGATGGACACAACACAATGCCTTTATTTTATGTGGTGCTGAGGATTGAACCCGGGTCCCACCCATGCTAGGCGAGTGCTCTACCCCTGATCCACAATCCCAGCCCCCATTCCTAGATTTTTGACCCTCAGAGACTGTGAAATTATAAACACTGCGTCTTTTTGATTTGCAAACTTGGGGTTAATTTTTGGCACAAGGACGGATAACAAATCTATAAATAATGTCAATATATTTAAAAATCAGTTGTGTTTCTATATCATAGCAATACAAAAGGAAAATGAAATTTTTAAATATAATTTACAATGCCATCAAATCATAATATGTGCAGGGATAAATCTGAGGACATATGTGAAAGGGCTCCAAATGGAAAACTATTATATATTGTGGAAAGAGAGTAACAAAGATCTAAATAGAGAGATATACCATGTTCATGGTTTGAAAAACTCGATATTTTGTCAACTTTTTCAAATTGATCTATATATATGTAATGCCATCTCAATGTGCTCAAGTTATTTGAGAACTTTACAAGCTTCTAAAATCTATATGGAAACATTTTTAGTCAAAGAAATCTTAAACAAGAACAAACATGGAGAACTTATTCTACCTGATTTTAAGAGTTACCATAAAGGTACTATGATCAAGGAAAATCTTTTTAAGATTTCTTTATATTCTTTAGTTTTTAGATACTGGGAGAACTGCCTACTATATCCGCAGGGGAACAAAAAGATTAAAAACCTCAACCTGCACATTAAAGCTAGTTGTAGATGGATTTTATATCTAAATATAAAAGACAAATCTATAAAGTTTTTGGAAGACAACATAGAAAAATATCTTTGCCATCTTGGGTATAAACAGTTTATTAGAACTCAGAAAGCAATAACCACAAAAGATGAAAATTAATAAATTAATTTTAGCAAATTTTAAAATGTCTGCTCATCAAAGATACTGTGAAGAAAACACACAATATCTGGAAGAAAATATTCACAATATCTGACAAAGGACATACAAAGGATATATTTTCAAGCAGGGCATGGTGGCGCATGCCTGTAATCCCAGAGGCTCAGGAGGCTGAGGCAGGAGGATTTTGAGTTCAAAGCCAGCCTCAGCAATTTAGCAAGGTGCTAAGCAACTCAGTGAGACCCTGTCTCTAAATAAAATATAAAATAGGGCTGGAGATGTGGCTCAGTGGTCAAGTGCACATGAGTTCAACCCCTGGTACCCCTCCAAAAAAAGAATATATTTTCAATACACTTACAACTCAATAAAAAAAATGATACACTTTTCTTTAAATGGGCAAAAGAGTTGAACATGTACTTGACAAATGATAGTCTATAAATAACCAGTAAATACATAAAGAGGTGCTCAAGATGATTCATCATCAGAGAAATAAAATAAAAACCACAAGAAGACAGCATACGCCCGCTGGAATGGCTAAAATTAAAAAGAATGACAATACCATTGCCACTATGAGGATGTGTAACAATTCAAACATCACTGGTATCAAATTGTGTACCCACTTTGGAACTGAGACTGGTAGTTTCTGATAAATATACACCTACCTTATGACCCAGGCATTCCATTTTTAGATATTTCCCCAAGAGAAATGAAAACATAGGTCCACACAAAGACTTGTAGCAGAATGTTAAGAGCAGCTTTATTCATAATAGCCCCAAAATAGAAACCACACAAAGTTTCATCAACAAGAAAATGGAAAAACAAATGTGGTATATCCATACAATTAAATATGATTCAGCAATATAAAAGAGAAAACTACTGGTACACACAACAGTACAGGTGAAATTCAAAGTGAGTTTAAGCATCCAGACACAACAGAGCCCCGTACTGTATGATTCCATTTAGATGATGTTTTGAGTAGGCAAAACTAGTCTATGGGGAAAGAAATCAGAACTACAAAACAATGATTACCTTGGAGGAGAATTGACCGAGAGAGATAAATGAGGTCTTCTCAGAGGTGATGGAAATGTTCTGTATCTTGCATTATACTACGATCAAAATCTACTGAGTGTACATTTAAAGACCTATTCATAAATGTTTATAATTGAAACCTTTAAACTTAAAAAGGGAAGAACCATTTGTAAAGCCACTAACAATATCAGATAGCTAGATATTATTCTTTTTTTTTTAAAGAGAGAGTGAGAGAGAGAGAGGGAGAGAGAGAGAATTTTAATATTTATTTTTTAGTTATCGGCAAACACAACATCTTTGTTTGTATGTGGTGCTAAGGATCGAACCTGGGCCGCACGCATGCCAGGCGAGCGCGCTACCGCTTGAGCTACATCCCCAGCCCCAGCTAGATATTATTCTAATGAAAAATATACAAGACTTTCAAAGGTAAATCATCTTTGACATAAATTGAAGAAGATCTAAATACATGGGAGAAGGATATTGAGCATTTCCTTACTCATAATAATCTGGAAAAACAAATGTTGTAAAGCTATCAATTCTCCGCAAGTGATCCATAAATTCAATTCTGTTGCAATAAAAATCTCAGTAGGATTTTTTGATAGAACTTAATAATTACAAAATATGTATGGAAACACAAAAGCCAAGGATAGCAAAAAACACTTGACAAAGCCAAAGAGGCAAATTTTTTTCCAAATACCAAATGTATCAGAAAACCACAAAAATTGAGTGGCCTTCAATGTGCAAGGATAAACAAAGAGACCAGTGGAATCTAGTAGCACTTCCAGAAATCCACGCATTCAAGTCAAGGGGCTCTTGACTTGACACAAAAGTGTTACTGCAGTGAAAAAGTATGTTTTTAATAACTGATACAGAGTTGGTTAGATATCTACATGGAAAAAAAATAACTTCTCTCACACCATACACAAAGATCAATTCCAAGAAGAATGTAGCTTTAAATCTGAAAAACAAAATAAAAATTCTAGACATTAATCTAAGAATATTTTTGTGACTATGAGGGAAGATATATATATTTTTTTAAACAGAAGCCAAAATTCATCACTCATAATGAAAAAGACCAAAGAAACAGAATGCATCCAAATTTAGAACTTCTGTTTATCAAAAGACACAAAAGAGTTCAAAGTCAAGTTGTAAAGTGAAAGAAGATGTTGGCGATTTATGCAAGTGACAAAGAGTTTACACAATAAGAAAAATACTAACAGCCCAATAGAAAAAAACTGAAAGTGATGTGAACAGGCACTTTATAGAGCACTGTGGTTCGGATATATGTGTCCCCCTACAATTCATGTTAGAACCTGAGACTCAAGTGACAATATGAAGAGGTGAGACCTAAGAAGGTGATTAAGTCATGAAAGCTCAGCCCTCAGGAATGGGATTAGTACCTTATAAAAGAGCTCAAGGGAAATATCTAGGCCCTCTTGACTTTCCATCTCTTCTGCCACATGAGGACACAGCATTTTCCCTTCCAAAGAACACAGCAGTAAGGCGCCATCTTGGAAGAAGACAGTGAGCCTTGAAAAGATATGGAATCTTTTTTTCAGTACCCTTATCTTAGACTTCCCAACCTCCACATGCGAGAAATAAATTTTTATTATTCATAAATTACAATCTATAGTATTTCTGTTATAGCAGCAGGAATAGACTAAGACATAAAAGATAATGCCCAAATGGCCAAATAGGTTTCAAACTACATTGCACCTCATCAATCATCAAGGAAATGCAAAATAAAACTGCAAGTCAGCTAGCTCCACATTTCTACCACCATGGCAAAACTAAAAAATCTAAAAATAATTAGTATTGGCAAGCATTTAGAGCAATGGGATTTCTCATCTACTGCCGGTGATTGCATAAATTGGAACAACCACTTTGGAAAGTGGCTCTTGGCATTAAGCATTAAAGATGATGGCATGTGCCTAACAGAAATGCATGCACATGTGCACAAAGGATGCTCATAGCGACTTTGGTTCATAGATACATGATGGAATACTATACAGAAATGAAAATATCTGATCTACATTTAACAACATAAATAAGTGAGATAAATAAGGCATAAAAGAAAAAATACCATATAGTTCTAGTTACTTTAAAAAAAGTTCAAAACACAGGCTAAACAAAACTATAACATTAGAAATCAAATAATGGTTGACTCTGAAGAAGTTTCTACTTTGGAATTAGAGGAGTGGACCTAAGAGAGGTTTCCAGAATGATGACTATTCTCATTCTCACCTGGATGGAGGTTACGCGGGCATTTGCTTTGTTTTAATTCATGAAGCACATGTATTTTTGTGATAAATATTTTTTTTCTGTGTGTGTGTGTATAATAATTCTTAACAAAAATTGAAATAAGCAAATTAATAAATAACAGTGTCTGGCACGTTGTAAGCACTGAAAGTAAATAAAAGTTCCCACAGTTATTCTCTCAGTACCCTTCTCACCCCTGAGCACGTGGAATAGACGTTATTCTCCCAAAGGGCTCTCCAAGAAAAATTACAGGCTGTCACAAGCAAATGCTGACCTTCCTCTCCCTCTCCCTCTGGGACCAAGTTTATAGATAAGGAAAGGGACCCGGCACAGTTCTTCATTGCATCATCAGACCCAGACTAAGGAAGAACTCTCGTGGCCATCCTTAACTTTCTCAAGAGCTGGAAACTGGGTGCTGTTGAAGAGCCCAGGCTCCACCATGTATTAAGAAGTTAACTTAAGGAAAAAAAAAATATTGAAATTTTCCAAGGATTGGCAACCTCACTTATGAAATGAGAATAACTATACTGTCTCATAGTATTCAGCAAGGAAACTACAGGAGATGATTTTATGACTATGCTCAGCCCAGTGTGGCTTCTTAATAAATTTAGCATCCTCTGACCATCTTCGGTGTTCTCCAAGGAAGATCAACCATCCCAAAATGATTTCCTGGCACCAGAATTCTGGAAAGTTGGAAATTTCGAATATTTTGTTTCTTTGTTCCTGACTTCTGGTTTAGAAAATATGGCCTTCTCTAACTCAAAGGGGTGTCTTTCCTAGAGGCTGACCCTTTGGGACATGACCTAGCGATGTCCCCCTAGCTGAGGATTTCCACAAAGGTCCTTTCCTTTTCCTTTCCCTTCCTGGGACCCACAAAGATGTTTTTTGATCTGGGTTTCTTTCCCCAGGGTGGACGGGAGGTCCTTGCTCCCTCTGACACTTTATATAAAAGGTTGCATGTCCATGCACAGGTACCCATATCTTCAGCACAAATATGGAGTTTTTCGAGACGGCCTATGTAGCACAGGAAACTATGAACCACGGACAGACACCAAGATGGTGCACTGCTCCAGCCCCTTCTTGATTTTATTCTCTCACATTCAAAGCACAAGAGAGAGCAGGTCCTTCTGCTCCTATATTTTCTTCCTGACGTTTAGTACACCATTGGCCTGTCCTTCTACACTAGCGGTTCTATAAATACTTACTAGTTCTATCCTGTAGCAGAGCCAACAAGCGGATTCCACAGATTATAGCCAACAGCCAACAGCCCTCCATCTTTCCTCTTTCACAGATGTTGCCTCTTTTCTCTCTCTCTCTCTCTCTCTCTCTCTCTCCTCATCACATACACAAACTCTCGGCCAGGTTTTCCAACACCCTCCCATCTCTCTTTCGGGAACATGCGCGCTCACACCAACACACATATGCACAGAGGCTTGCACTCACGCAGGCGTGCCCTCCCAAGGTGTCACCTGCTGGACTTGAGCAGACCTGAGGCATCTCTCCCAGCAAGATTGTTCTCCACCTTCACCCCAACTCTTCACCACCTGGGCTCGCTGCAGCCAGCCCTTTGCCAGACTCAGGCAACACCCTCATGGACACCCCTTCCCTTCCTGCCCCTCACAGTATCACCAAAAGCAGAAGTCCTTTTGCAAACATCCTGATTTAGTATTTGCAATTTTGTATTTGTTCTTTAAAAGTACTCTCTAAACTGTATAATCTTTAGGCTTTTAACCCTGAATCTTCCTCCATTTAACAGTAAAACAAACTGGAGGGTTTATACACACTGAGAAAATATGCAGAATGTCACACATAACCAGCTGCCGCTGAGATTTTGCCTTTTTTCAGAGCTCAGAGACCATACGGTGGCCTCTCTCACTGTGTTTACTGTTGGCAAGAAGCTATGCAATCCTCACTGATTTTTGCAAAGACTATTTTTATTTAAAAGAGTTCTAAGGATGCTCCATTTACATCAATCACTGCTGCCTCTTGTCCCAGGAACTGGGTCCAGCTCCGCCCTGCCCAGCCCCTTGGCACACACAGTCTGGCTGCCTCGGTCTCTGCCTCAGCTCTGCAGGGAGCCATGTTGGGGAGCAGCCTGTAGCCCCAGACTTAGCATAAACACAGTGATCCAACAGGGAACAAGGATATCACAGCCTGGAAAAGAAAGTAGCTCATTATGTGTGAAAACAAAACAAAACAAAACAAAAAACTTGGAAAGCCCACATCCGGCTGGACCATGGATGGTTTTATTTTTCTAAGGTCAAAGGACCAACCACCTGTCACCCTGCCTGAGTTCCTTCCCCACCCATTAAGCACACACCAGCTGGAGCTGTTCAGCAGTAGGGGTAACATGGGACAGGAATCCTCAACAGCCTGGTAGCCTCCACTGTGGCTGTCCCAAAGTCTCTAGAAACAATGCCTTTGGGGAATTCCATCCTTTGGGACAAACACAAAAAGTACCTCGTGTGCTCCTGCCTTGTAATCCATGACTCTGTAAATTGAAGTGATCGATTTGGAGGATAGCAGCACTACCTGTAAAATAGAAGGTGGACGTTCCCTGGGAGCCCGCAGTTGCACTTCTAGATATATATCTCAGAGGTGCTCTTGCACAGTACACAGGCACAAAGGTGCTTAATGCAGTAGTATCCATAGGAGTGGAAAGAGACGGGAGAGAAAGAGAAGCTGAAAGGAAGGGGAGAAGAGAGAAGGCAAGGGGAGGGAAGGAGAGGGATGTGGAGCAACCTAAATATGCGCCATTATAGGCATGCATAAATAAATTACGGTACAGTCATATGATGAGCCACTGTTACAATGAGCAAACTAGATCTAACTTATTAACATGGAAAAATCTCCATCAAAATACAATTTAGCAAAAAGAAAACCAGATTGGGAAAGGATGTACAACAGGATGCCATTTATATGCATGTAAGTATCGGAGACCATGTGTACTGTTTCTGAATGTGTAACAAAATTATGGAAAGGTAACAGAATTCAAAAGAAAATACTCACCTCTGAAAAGGGAGGGTGATGGGATTTACAGGGGATGGCTATGGCTGAGTCCCTAATATTTCATTTCTTTAAATAACTACCTGAAACAAATCAGATAAAACATTAGCAATTCTAGTGGTGGGAACACTGGATGTCTATTAAAGTTGGCAGTTAGGTCGCTCACTGTCTTCAGCCGGTTCCTGACACTGAAACCTCTCTTACCTTCAGCACAGCCCACCCCGCCCCACCATCCTGCCAATCCTGGAAGCTGACCTGTAAGGCTAACAAGCTGGCTGCCTTCCTGCTCCAGGCTGGGATTGGCAAAATGGGAGGCAGAGGCATAGATGGCAGGACAAGAAGAGAAAAAGGACAGGGTATCTGTCCCTGGCTGTCTCCCTGCTAGCCTGATGGTTGGAATGGCTGCATTTCTCTACTAGAAACCGGTCTCCTAAGTGTGGCCCTCTTGGGTTCTCCTCTGGTCCTTCTGGGTTGTGGTAATCCCTCCTTCCTCTGGCTTCCTTCGATGTGGGGGTGTGCATTGACTCCTGGTCATTGCCCGCTGGGTGCATCCACATGCCTTGTGAGTTTCCCCTCTTTCTGATCACATCTTTATAAATGGCACCCCCATTCAAGGTCCTCTAATTTCTCTCACTTCTGCCATCTATTTCCTACTGGTGCCCTGGCTTTGTATGGACCCAAAAGAAGTATGGGAAGTCCAGCGAGGGTCCAAGAGTTCAGAAGAGGCTGCAGAGATAAAGTTTGTATCTAAGCAAAAATCTGGAAAGATGAGTTGAAGTATGGCAGTTGGTCCACAGATATGGGGGGTGGCAGGAAGGATGGAAAGATTGTCAAGTCTGAGGGAACAGATTCAACAGTCTTTTGTACTATGCTGACTATATGAAATTGCCAACATTAGATCTTTTGATCTACAAAAAAGACCATTGCATATATGCTATAGTTTGTATGTAAGGTGTTCCCCAAAAGCTCACATATGAGACAATGCAAGAAGGTTTAGAGGAGAAATATTGGGTTATGAGAGTCTTAACCCAATCAGTGAATTAATTACCCAGAGGAATTAACTGGGTGATAACCGAAGGGAGGTAGGGTGTGGCTGGAGGAGGTGGGCATTGGGGACCTGCCTTTGGGGTTGATTTTGTATCTGGTGAGTGGAGTCTCTCCCTCTCTGCTTCCTGATCATCATGTGAGCTGCTTCCCTCTGCCACATTCTTCCGCCATGATGTTCAATCTCACCTCTAGCCCCAAGGAATGGAACCGGCTGTCTGTGGACTAAGATCTCCAAAATCATGAGCTCCCAAATAAACGTTTCCTCCTCACAATTGTTCTGGTCAGGTCTTTTAGTCACAGCAGTGAAAAAGCTGACAAAAGCAATGTAATTGGACCTAATAATGGGATTCAGTCCATGAAGGCCTGAATTAGGGAGCAGAAAGAATCTAATGACTTTGTCCCACCAGGACAGACATCAGGAAGGATTAGAGATAGCATTTATCTCAGGCTGAGGATAATCCATATTGCAGGGAGGGAGGAAAACAACTCTTCCACATTTTATTTCTATTCAGAGCCAGAGGTCTCTTTCTGGTCCCCTTATATTTGAATCTGCCATCTAGTTCTTAAAAAGAAAATGCATACAAATTCCCACAACTTGAACCACAGCACTTAGAGATAGACAGGTCCTTAATATTCTGCCCCCTCATTTCAAAGATTAAACATATAATGAGACACCAAGGTTAAGATTTTTGCTCACTATTGCACAACTGTATGATCTTCCAATTGGCTGCCTTGACTATGGAAAACCGCCAAAGGGAGTGAGATTGGAAGGACATTTGTATGGTGTGAGGGTGAAGTTCAATCCCGATAGAGGTGAACTCCAATAGAGGTGAAGGGAAAAGAAAGTTGCAGAGAGAGAGAAAGGATGCTGTGAGCAAATTAACTTGTCTGGAAGAGCAAAGAATGCATAAGAGGAAGGATTTCCTTTTATTAATCTTGTGCTGGGACCAAAATTAATCTTCTCCTGGACTTGTTAGGATGACCAAATTTATTATCCTCAATGACAATAAGTCTTCCCAGGTTTAGGAATAATTTTAAGATGTATGATTTATTTTTCCTGAGCTGATTCCCAGACCCGTAGTGTTGCTCCTCAAAACTAATATTTTGGCATTTAATAAGCCAGAGAAATTAGGACATGTACTCAACATTAGCCAACTTGAAAAAAAAAAACTTCAAGTAATATTTAAAGTTGAAGTTGCTTTGACCTCATAATTTCTCTTGTGACACTTGAGTTAATGCATATCCTGGAACCAGATTGCCAAAAGCCTGTGTTCAGGGTGAGAACAGCTTCTTTCCATCCCGTAGTTTGGTGACCTTAACGATCTAGATCCCAGGTTTTATCGAATGAGCTAAAATGGTGCATGCCTGGGCCTCTAGAGAAGTCCTGCTCAGAGCATTATAAATAAGGGCTATAGTGGGACTTTGGAATTTGAGAGTAAAGAGTAAAGTGACTCTTACAGGAGCAGCAGATGGTGGCTAAGTGGCCCTCCGGGTTGGGGACCTTAATGACACACCCATCCTGGTGACCAGTCATGATTATCAACATCATTCCCAAGAATGGCAGTGCAGATGACAGTCCTGCTGGAGCTTATGACTCACGCGCTGGTCTGTGGGCACCAAAATAAATAAATAAATAAACAAATAAATAAACTGGCATATCTGTTGGCGTGTGGTGTTTACTATTTCAAGGACTCAAATTTCCAAGCAAGTTACTCAGTTGCTTATTTTCAGAACTAAATCATCAATCATGACTCCAACTTCATCCCTTGGGCAGAGCTAGCAAATGGGCCAACAGTCAGCAAAATGATTAATCCAATTGTCCCCCAGGAGGAACCCTGGCAAGGTTCTAGTTCTTAATTCTCACCCTACAAATGAGAAACCTCAGGCTCAGCAATAGTGGATGAAACCAGTGTGTACAGGCTCACACTTGACTAAGTCCATTACTGACCAACAGTGACGCCTGGATCCCCCCTTCAGCACATAGTCCACTCTCCCCCATGCCTAGAATGGTTTTCTCCATCTTCTTTGCCTATAAAAATCTTTTTCTTCCCTTTGTTTGGTTATTTCTGTTTTAGGACTTTGTCTTCCTGAAAGAGAGAATATGCATCTTAAAAAGCAGCTGACTTTGGTGTACCTAGAGCACGTATATTGAGAGCCTATAAAGTGAGCATCTACTAAACAGGACTATACACAGAAAGCTATTCTAACTTCAGACCTGGGAGAAGAAGGATCCTGAGGCTGGGGCAATGGGAAATATGGTCCTGGTAGCATGCTAGTTATGATGTAATTGGGTCCCAAAGGAGGATTGTGGTGGTAGTGACAGGAATGAAAATTATGGGAAGAATGTGAAATGCATTTCAATGTGAAATGGATGTCGACGGAGGAGAAAAGAGGGAAGGGGTAAGAACATTCTATTTTGTACATTTCAACTGTACAGTACCAACTGGGCCTTCACATGGAGAAGCCCAAACGACTCAGGCAGAGGTGGAGGTCAGAAGTCAGTAGCCAAGCATCGGCGTGAGCTGAGCAGATGGAACTTGCCTTGCTGGAGGTGGGAACCACTCTCCACTAAGACTCACCTACTGCCTTGGAATGACCTCAAGGACTAGAGCAGATAGTGAAAACAGAAAAAAAAAAATGCAGAGGACCAAAAACTGCAGCCAGGCACGGTGGTACAGGCCTGTAATCCGAGCAGCCGAGCAGCTCGGGAGGCTGAGGCAGGAGGATCACGAGATCAAAGTCAGCCTCAGCAACTTAGTGAGGCTCTAAGCAACTCACCAAGACCCTGTATCTAAATAAAATATAAAAAAAGGACAGAGAATGTTGCTTAGTGGTTAAGCACCCCTGGGGGTTCAATCCCCAGTATAAAAAAAAAAAAGAAGCTGCAGTTCACAGAGCAGGAAGGTCGGGCACTTGCCCTCTGGCTCAGCCATCATTTTCCCACCACCATTTCAAATGCCTCTCTCCTCCAGGAAACCCTCAAGTTTTGAAGAAACGAGAAACACTAGCTTACCTGCCTCATGTCCTAGATTTGGGCATTCCAGACATCCCCATGTTTCCATTAGTGGCACGCATGAGCACTTAAGGATAATAATTTGCTCATGATAATGGCAGTTATGACATCATTCCTCTGAATGACCCCTCCATTAGCTATTCATTTTCCCACCTCCCCTCCGGTCTCCTTGAGGTTTTCGGATCTACCTAGGCATCTCATGATTCTTTAAACTTGAGTCGTTTTTTTTAAAAAAAAAAAAACAACAACAACAACAAAATTCATGTCACAAAGGAGAAACCTGCTTAAAACAGACTTTGACTTTGTAAATATTCTGCATACGTTAGGACTACTCTCTTTAAATGTGGCCAGACGTCTCTATTTGATAAAACCTAACTCAATTTCATTTTTAAAATATCTGCAGAATTTTCCACTGCACCCTACAACAATGATTGGTGGCAATGATGATTAAAATAGAAGCAAGGAAATTGGATAAAAACAGCAGCCCACTAAGGCCACCCAAGTGGGGAAACCAAACCACAGAGAAGCAGGAAACCCCAGGGACAGAGCCCTCTGGTAAGACTTTCAGCTTCCTCTATTCCATAGCAAAAATGTAGTCACAAGGCAGTTTCCCTTATCATCAAAGGGAGGCCCAACCCAAATACCAGAAGGGAAGAGGCTTTGTTAAGAAGTGTCCTGCACCCAAAGAGTGCCATGGTTCACCACAACCAACTCTCGGTATGTGGAACTCATCACACATTGTCTTCTGGATTCCCCAGACCCGCAGTAACTTCACCAAAGTCCACATTCGGTTACTGGCAGTAAAAATGGCAAGGGCCCTTCTGGAGATGAATTGAAACCCCAAATTCTCACGGCCTACAACTTGAGTAGGTCTCCTCCTGAATTGGCCCAGCATTCCCTGTTGCCTCCATGACATCTTCCATGGAAGACTTAAATGAACAACGTTAAGCCATGTTATTAACCCCTCCTTGGCTCGGAGTGTACAAGAAGGTAGGAACCGTCCCCTGCAGAGCATTCCCCACCACCACAGCTAACAGTGGCATCTCGTCTTCTAAGGCAGCCCCTCCAGTAAGAGCCCAAGCCAGAACCCCACCACACCCAGGAATGGGAACTCTGCTGACAAATGTTTCTCATCTGAACCCAATCAGTTTATAAGGCATTATACAGAGTTACGAATGTATTCCATATGTGCTCTATCCCTGAAATTTGGAGGCCTCTGCCCCAAACCAAAATCAGATTACTATTATTGTTGTTATTTATCACTTGTCCTTTCGTACAAGTGCAAAGTCTGGCAGAAGCATTTCACTAGTACCTTATCACTTGGAGCCCAGCCCCTGCGCGCTGAAGATACCTTAAAATAGAAAGGATTTTAAAAGAATACATGGGCATTGTTGTAGCTTCCTAAGCCACCCCTTAACCTTCCAAAGGGAGGGAAGCAGCCAGAGATCGATATGAGATTTGGGGAATAGAACCGACCTCTTACAAAATGATATCAGTGACTGCGGTAAATGCAGACAGAGCCCTGATCCTTCCCAGTGCTTTGGGAGTGGGTAGTGCTCATACCTTCCAAGCCATGGTGAGAAGTGATGACAGGAAGAGTCACCAGAGTGCTCTGTTCCCTCTCAGAGAAAGTGTTTGCAATTTAGGGAAAATGACGGTCCGTGAGTCTGTGCCGAGACTGGAGAACTTTCCAAGAAGAGGATAATCCAGAAGGTGATGTCTGAGAAGGCAGTGGCCCACTTGGGGCATTTTTCCCAACCATTCTTCCAACATTCCAGGCAAACAGCACATTCCCACCTCCCCCTCCTACTCTAGCATGCTTGGGCCAAGTTCATAAGCCCCTTAGTATACTTGAACATTTCATATCATTTTGATGGTAACCAGAAAGGACACAGAAAATTATTGTCTACCTGTAAAATGGCATGTGACATCTTTCAGAGCTCAGAAGGAAGATCTGTACTTTGGGACAAGCCTCTCCTACACATACCTGCTTTCCCCACCCCTGCTCCGCATGGTCCAGAATCAATGATTCAGCCAAGGCTGATGCTAAGAAAGCATGCCTGGGGCTGCACTGCTCAAATCATATATCAGCAGCTTAAAAAAAAAGAAGAAGAAGAAGAAAGGAATAAAAAAGTGATCATATAGACTTTTCTCAGTTGTAAGACTCCGTAAATTTTTGTTCCACCCTTGGTGCTTGTTACCACTTGCCTGTTAGCCAGAACCAGCATAAGACAAAATAAATGAATGAGTAGAAACTATTAATGAGAACATTCAGAAACGAGCATGCGTGCGTCCCCCAACAGCTTGCTTTTCCATGGTTTGGGCTGCTAGTGTTTGTGGTTTAATAATGCGTACATAGCATACAATCATTTGTTTGCCAGAGGAAATTGTTCCTTGCTCATTTGAGAAAACTCAATAGATCATATTTTATGGCATTCTGGGAAACCCTCATGACTGTCAAGCCCCCTGCCTGGGTAGACATAGTAAAAGGGCACAGAATTTTGAGGTTAGTCTGGTTCCCATCCCTTGGCAAATTCTGAAACTTAACTCAACTGCTCCTCTCCAAGCCTCAATTTCCACATTTGCAAAAAATGGAAATGATAGTAAGTACTCCAAGAGGGACATTGTGAGGACAAGATGTGATCATGCATGTGTTGCGCCTGGTTTAAGTGAAGGGCTCAATAAATGTCAACGATCATCATGATGAAGCCTCAGCTTCCCAAATGGCTGTTCTTCCACCGCTCCTCAGTCCTCAGACTCGCTGACCTCCAGAGAGATGCCTCTGCCCCTCTCTAACATCACTTGGCTTCAATGCTACGTATCAGCTCTTGTCCTGAGCCCCCAGCTGCCAAGAGCTGCAAAGAGATTCCGTATGTTCCCAGGAAACTGAGGCTGCAGCCAAAATGAAGCCAGAGAGAAAAGAAGCTGTCTGCACTCCAAAGGGGGTTGCTACTGCTGTTCCCTGCAAGAGAGCCCAGAAGCTTCTCCCATGCCATCCACCCAGGCCCCTCTTGCAGTTTTGCCTGGACCAGGCCCAGGAGTTTTTAATCAAATGCAAAAAAAAAAAAAAAAAAAAGGAAATAGTCCTCCTTGCACAAAGAACAAGTCATCTCCATCCAGAAAGAGCTAACTAGCCCTTGGAGAGGCACAGCCTAGGTGCTTCATCACAGGGTGTTAATCACCTGGCAGAAGAGCAGGGACCGGAGAAGCTGTGCTGGAAGAGAAAAGAAAAGTGTCTGGGCTGGCCCCCAGCCCCCTCCCCAAGGTGGCTCCAAGTTTGGCTTCCTTAAGGTGAATTTAATTGTTTCAACAAGATTAAACAAGAATGGAATTTGACAGGGAGAAGGAAGAGCTTTTTTTTTAAGTAAGGGAATTTTGCTTCCCAAAAACCCTAAACAAATCTAAACTGAAAAAAAAAAAAAAAACTTTAACTTAGTAACTAAAAACATTTTTTTTTAAATCTTTCAGGCTTAAAGTGAAGAAAGACTCCCATAGAAAGTAATTTCTTATAGACAATATGATGGATGGATGTACATTCCATGTATGTATTATATGTCAAAATACATTCTGCTGTCATGTATGACTAAAAAAAAATTTAAAAATTAAAAAAGAAAAGAAAAGAAAGTAATTTCTTGAGGTCAACATAATATCAAGTAGCAATGAACCCAGAGTCACCATCTTCACTATGCTTTAGAGGAAAAAAGAAAAAAAAAAAAAAGCACAGAAAGCTTTGGGGTCCTGATGCATTTCTGCTCCAGACACCAGCATCATCTCCATAAAATTAGAAAATCATGCACTCGGAGCTCCAAGGGCCTCACAAGAGTTCCACTCGGAGGGAGGGAGTCTGACTTTTGATTCATACATTCATCAGTTTAGTCATTCAGCAAACATTTTGCACACACCTATCTATGCCAGGTACCAAGCTAGCACTAGAGCTACAAGCAGGAGGCAGAGAGAAACGATGCCTTCCTTCAGAGCCTGCAGAATCATGGAGCATGAGGCTCTAAACCTGCCCTACTGGGTGCTGTGCAAACAGGAAGGAAACATGATCTATTCTACCCAGAGAAGTCATGCAGCTAAGGGACTGCCTCAGATGAGAGGTGACATTACCGACAGAGTGGGAGTTCTTTAGGAAGAGAGTGGAACCAGGAGCTTTGGAGTGAGGCATCTAGATGTTCCCAGGCATACCCTGTGCTGAGGATCTAAGGGGGGATAAAAGACCATTGTGCCCAGAGTGCTAAAACTTCACTGACTATTTTCCAGAGCCCCACTCTGTCATGTGGATATCAGAGCATCTCAGAAAGCAGAAAGACAAGAGCACTGGATGAAAAGCCAAGGAACCAAGGGATTTGTTGGTCCCTTGCTGTGCAAACTTGGGCAAGGGACCATGCCTCTCTGGACCTCAGTTTCCTTCTCTAATAAGAGAATCTTTAGGAAGTGATTTCTTCATGCCACAGGAAGCATAGAAGCTTGGTTAAGAAACAGATTATAAGGATGTCTATTTGGAAGGCTCCCCACACCCCTGAGCCTTTCAATTAACCTCATTTGGACCATGCACACCTGTATTTGTGCATTCAAACGTACGCACTCAACCACACCCCTTCCATCCATCCTCCACTTGCTCGGTTTGGGGCAATAGGATTTAAGGGCTCCAGAAATCCCAGGTCTCTAGAGGATGAAGCTAAAGTTCCTTAGCACGAAAGACAAAGGGCTTCACAACTCTGCCATCTCCTATAGCACAACTCTGCAGCTAGACCTTCAGTCTCCAGTCACGTCGCCGACCCCAACTCCCCGGATGCACTGTTCAGCCTCACGGATCTGCTCCTTGGCCCACAGTGCTTCATCTGCCTGAAATGCCCTTTCACTTGGTAAACCCCTACCTGACGCTTTTTTAAATGGGCTCTAGACTGGTCTT
Organism: Ictidomys tridecemlineatus; assembly: GCF_052094955.1. Taxonomy (NCBI): domain Eukaryota; kingdom Metazoa; phylum Chordata; class Mammalia; order Rodentia; family Sciuridae; genus Ictidomys; species Ictidomys tridecemlineatus. The sequence goes on along the minus strand of NC_135487.1, from coordinate 107,888,267 downwards.
CTCAGCAAAGCTTTTCTTCATCTGTCTTCACTCCATCCTGGGCATATTTCTATCCACAACGAGACCCTGAATTGCACTTCTTGGCTCACACAGATCTCCCCCAGATGATGAATGCCTCAAGTCACTATGCCTCAGTGATACCTGCATCCCCAGCTCCTGGACTGAACCTGGACTCACAAAGCCCTCAGCAAGCCTTTGTTGAGCCGAACACTTGCATTATTTTATTTAACTGTTCTGACTGTGTGCACAAGGAGACAGGAGGTTGGGGAGGGAGGTGGAGACCAGGGTCTTCTAGGGCTAAGTTAGCCGCCAGAAAAGAGGCTAGAGGCCCATCATCTCCTCCTGCACTCCCAACTTTTCACAAACTCTACATCCGTCCGTAGGAGGGGCAGGTCAGAAGGTAGGCCACTCAAACTTGTCCATCAATTTGTTATTTTAATTAAGTCACAGAACCTTAGAAGTGAAAGGGATCCTGGAAGCCACCACAAACTTCCTGGGACAGACATCTTGACATCCCTGACAGATGCTCACCCAAACCCAGTGGGTCTTACCACATCATAAGGGGGCCCATCCCCTTCTTGACTGGGTATTAGAAAACATGTCCTCATTTAACCCGTACAGTCCCAGAGTCCCTTGTTCTCCCGTCTCAAAGTCTTGTTCTAATAAAAGAGTCTAACAGCCAAGAATAGGAGAAAATGCAATTCAAAGATGTCCTGGAATTTCTCAAAGATTATTACAAGCCACAGACAACTTCTTAGAATCTTCTTCACTCAGAGTTTCCCTTTGATCGGTGCAGAGCCCCCCCCAAAGCCCCTCTCATTTGACCAGTGCCAGCCAACCCTACAAGCAGGCTGCAGCCTCTGTCCTCAGTGCCCCACACCCTGCCTTCAGGGCAGAACTACTGCACAGGCCACGGGCTCTCAAGTTTTTAAATTTTCTGTTGGTTCCTCTCTCACCCTACTCCCCCAACTATGTCTATCTAAGAAGACTCAGGAGCTTCCTCCGTGTTGGAAACGTGTTCTTTCATTCTGTATTACCATTTGGTGGAGACAGAAGCATCTGCATGCTGGGAAGCCATCCTATAACCCTACATCTTCCCTCTGCAGTCTTCCCAGCCCCTTGCTTCAAGTTACCCGGCAATGCCAGGGCTCCCAGGGCCTCCACCATTTTTGCTCACCCTCCTTTGATATGATCCTGAGATAATTTCCACTGTCTTTAAAAAAGAGATGCACAGAACACAGGAATTCACATGTAGGTTCACGACATAAAGCACTGTGGGATGCCACGAAGGAGAAATTTTATGAATAAAGCTGAGAAATTTTATGAATAAATAATGCATTCCTTTTACAAGTAAAGGTTCTGAAAACTAGTAACATAGTCAATTCAAAAGAGGACACTAGTTTACAAAGGGACCACTACACTCTGCCCATAGGTGTGCTGTGACTGGTAAGCTGTTGGATGTGAGCTCTTACAAGGACAGTCAGGTGGGGTACTCACAGGCAGGGCACTGTGGGTGTGATGTGAGGAGCTCTTGGGGCAACCCCATCCCTTCCACCAAAAACCATAACCACCACCAAAGCACATCCCTGTCCATGTTTACTCAAAGGCACGAAAAGCCAATGTTATGTTGCAACTCTGTCAACAGAAGAATGGAACCTCCAGAATCACTGACAATTAGCATCTTACAGCAAGTTATTTCAGATTTTGTTGGCTACCACTAAAAGAAGTCAGGAAAGGTCTGAATTCTCCATGGTTGAAAGTGTACACATCCAGGGGAAGCCTGAGTTGAGGGAAGAGTAATGAGAAAAAATGAAGGAGACGTCTGAAGATAAAGACAGGAGCCTGGATAAGGGGACTGACCCGTCAGAGAGCAAGTCCCCTCGGGCAGCTGTGCTCACAGGAGTCCCTAGGCTCTGCCAGACACCTGGAGCGCAGCTCAGGAGGAGCAGAGGGCCACCTCAGCGAAGCACACAGCCAGAGTGCCCTCTAGTGGGAGGAACAAGCACTCACCAGCCCAGGGACAGCAGACCAGTGTGGGTTTAAAATTTCCATTACCTTTCCAGTCCCTGGGTTGGCAGACGTTGGTCCAGTCCCCACTGTGTGCTTCACATGGTGAAGATATGTGACTGTAACATGCGCACCACTCTCAAGAGAGTTTCAGCCGGCTAAGGGAGTCAGACAACTCACAGCAGGTGCGTGTATGTCAAGGACAGTAGTATGCAAAGGCCCAGGTCGTGAGTCAGGAAGTTTCTTTCCGACAGAGGGGACCCGCAAGCTGTGGGTATGTTGGCCAGATAGAAAGCAGGGGGCAGGCATGACGGGTAGAACAGCACAGTGGGAGAGAGAAGGTGGGGGTCATGGAAGCTGGAGAGAGGAAGATAGGGTGAGCCCGTGGAGGGTGGCCTTCATTCTAAAGCCACAGAGGCAGAAATGAATTTTACTGAATTATTACAGAATCAATCTGGTAAAGGGAACAGAAGTTGAACCTCAGAGAAACAGAACCGAAGGCGAGCAGAAAACCAGAGCCTTAACTTAGGGTCAGAATGAAGAGGTGTGAGGGAGAGCAGGACAACAGGACTTGGTCACCGTCTGGGTGCACGGGGCGAAGGAAAGAGACCAGTCAGTCTCCAGCAGTTCCCAGCTTGAGGCTCAGGAGGTCCGCCTGATGGTGACATCATCCATCAATCCAGGAATCACAGAGAAGGAGCAGGTGTGGAAGGGAGATAGTGGGCTCCACGTTTGAACCCACAGATTTGGATGTGACTGAGAGAGAATTCCAGAAGGGAATTGGTAATGGCCACATAGTGTGAAGCTCTGGGAACTGATGTGGAGTTGGACTAACCAATGGCACAGGAAGGGGAGAGCTCTCCCAAGGTAGCAGCCGACTTGAAGAGAGAAAGAGCTGAGGACAGATGCTATGGCTTAGATATGAGGTATCCCCCAAAAGCTCGTGTGTGAGAAAATGGGAGAAGGTTTAGAGGCCAAATGATGAGGTTAGGGGAGCCTGACCCCGGTTAGTGGTTTAATAGCCTGGTAGGGCTTAACTGAGTGGTAACCGAAGGCAAGTAGGGTGTGGCTGGAGGAGGTGGGTTACTGCAGGGAGAGGGCATACCTTTGGGGTATATATTTTGTGAGCCAGTTTAGCCTACCTCTGTTACCTTGTGCCATGTCTTGAGCTGCTGTCCTCCACCACATCTTTCCACCATGATATTCTGCCTCACCTTGGGCCCAGAGCCATGGAGTTGGCCGTGTATGCACTGAGACCTCAGAAACTGTGAGTCCCCAAATAAACTTTTCCTCCATAAAATTGTTCTTGTCAGGTCCTTGGGCCACAGCTGTGAAAAAAGCTGACTAAAACAACAGATCCTTAGGGAAAGTTCATTTCTAAAAGGCAATCCAAAGAAGAGCAGCTCTGCCTGGAGTCCAAGAAGAAAGACTGAGGTGGAAAGAGAGCCAGAAAAGAACTGAAGACGGCAAAGAGAGAGGTTCAAGAAGGGTGTGATCCACCTCCTCACATGGCTACCAGAAAAGTCTCGCAGCGAGTTGAAGCGAGAACGGAGACAGAGGGTGGGCATCAGCTTTCTGGTTCCTTCACTTTGGATTTTTAAGGAATGGGTCTGGTTTCCTTCTCTCACTCAACATCCAGGACAATCCAGCCTGTGAGGCTTCATAACCCCTCCCAGGACTCTGATGACTAGGATGAGGATTCCAAAAAATCATCCAGAGAGTGACAACTTCCCAGCACATAGCAGGCACTCCGAGGTAGCAGCCTCCTCCACTATAACAACATAATTCGGAAATAAACAAAGCAGGACGCAGACCCACATGAGATCAGCCGCCGTGGTCTCCACTGACCAGGTCTGTACATAATCACCAAGAGGGCACTGTGGCCTCAGTGGCCCGCGTGTGTGTGCTGAGCATCAGCAATTGGATCCCAACATGTAGACATTGCTGACTCCGATTGGTCACAACAATACTCTAAGGCAGGTGTTATTATTATTCTCCACATATGGATAAAGACGCTGGACTTATAAGGATTGTGTAATGTGCCCAATGTTAGGTAATGGGGTCCCTTTCTAAATTGTGTTATCTTCAGGGTGTCCCTTTTTGAAGACTGAGGATTAGAGAGGAACAGATGCGTGCGCGCGCACACACACACACACACACACACACACACACACACACACATGCACACACACACCTACTCACTCTCACACACACACTAACTGGCCACCCTAAATCAGTTTGCTCTCACCTCTAAAGTAGCTCATTCTCTCCTCCTTACCAAGCTCCTCCCCCTGCTTAAGGCCTCAGTTTCTCCACTTGGAAAATGGGACACAGTGGTCCTGTACCTCTGCCTCTTCCCTCTAGGGAGTCACCCTGGTTAGATCATGTGTGAAGCTCCAGGATCTGTAGAAAGCTAGGAAATGGCAGTGGACCATCCGCTTGGACAGAAGGAAGGCCCAGTCCCTCCTCACTCCGAGCGGATGTGCAATTTGGAAGTACCAACCAATGGGTTTTTGTTTGTTTGTTTTGCTTTGCCACATTTTTATTGGGGCATTCTAGTTGTGCCTGATGATGGGATTTGTTGTTACGTATTCATGCATGCACTCAATTTGGCCAATATCAGTCCCCAGCATTTCCCCCTCCCTCCCTGACTTCCACCCCAGGATCCCTCTCCTCTACTGATCTCCCTTTATTTTCATGGGATCCCCTACGCCCACCTTTCTTTTTTTTCCCCCTCTCTAGCTTCCACATATAAGAGAAAATATATGACCCCTGACCTTCTGAGTTTAGCTTTTTAATTTAATAGGATGGTCTCTAATTTGAAAATAATTTCATTTCTCTTTATGGCTGAATAAAACTCCATTGTGTGTATATACACCACATTTTCCTTCTCCATTCATCTGTTGATGGACACCTAGGCCACACTTTGGCTATTGTGAATTGTGCTGCTATAAACATGCATACATCACGGTAGTATGCTAACTTTAATTCTTTAGGCTAAATACTGAGGAGTGGTATAGCTGGGTCCTATGGTGGTTCTAGGCCTAGTCCGTTGAGGACCCTCCATACAGATTGCCATAGACCAACCAATGTTTTGATATCTAATGGCCACGTTACTCACTTCGGAAGCCCAGAACAAGTGGGAGCTCAGGAATTTTGACAGTTCTCCACAACGAGCAGGGAGTACATAAAAGCTCAGTTTCACAGTGGTAAACCTTCCAACAAAGAGGTGGTCAAATTTTAGACCCCAAATTATCGTATGGATCTTGGGTCCCAGTTTATTTATTCTGCCCTTGCCCCTCAACCCTTCCTCTGATTTCTTTTTTTTTTTTTTTTTTTTTTTTATTGATTGTTCAAAACATTACAGAGCTCAAGACATATCATCTTTCATACATTTGACTCAATTGGGTTTTGTACTCCCCAAATACATAATACAGACTCACTTCTGTTACATACTCACATTTTTACATAATGGCTTATTAGTGACTGTTGTATTCTGCTACCTTTCCTATCCCCTACTATCCCCCCTCCCCTCCCCTCCCCTCCCATCTTCCCTCTCTACCTCCTCTGCTGTTGTTCAATTCTTTCCCCCTTTTTTTTTTTTCCCCCCACCCCCTTGCCCCTCATAACCTCTTATAATTTTGTGTATCACTGAAGGTCTCCTACCATTTCCATATGTTTTCCCTTCTCTCTTGCTTTCTCTCCCCCCATTCGTCTTAGTTTACTGTTAGTCTTTTCCTCATGCTCTTCCTTCCTGTTCTATTCTTAGTGGCTCTCTTTATATCAAAGAAGACATTTGACATTTGTTTTTTAGGGCTTGGCTAGCTTCACTTAGCATAATCTGCTCTAATGCCATCCATTTCCCTGCAAATTCTATGATTTTGTCGTTTCTTAGTGCTGCATAATACTCCATTGTGTATAGCTGCCACAATTTTTTTATCCACTCATCTATTGAAGGGCATCTAGGTTGGTTCCACAGTCTAGCTATTGTGAATTGTGCTGCTATAATCATTGATGTGGCCGTATCCGTATAGTGTGCTCTTTTAAGGTCCTCAGGGAATAGTCCAAGAAGGGCAATAGCTGGGTCAAATGGTGGATCCATTCCCAGCTTTCCCAGGAATCTCCATACTGCTTTCCAGATTGGCCTCACCATTTTGCAGTCCCACCAGCAGTGAACAAGTGTGCCCTTTTCCCCACATCCTCGCCAACACTTATTGTTGTTTGACTTCATAATGGCTGCCAATCTTACAGGAGTGAAATGGTATCTTAGGGTGGTTTTGATTTGCATTTCTCTGATTGCTAGAGATGGTGAGCATTTTCTCATGTGCTTGTGGATTGATTGTATGTCCTCCTCTGAGAAGTGTCTGTTCAGGTCCTTGGCCCATTTGTTGATTGGATTATTTGTTATCTTATTGTTTAATTTTTTGAGTTCTTTGTACATTCTGGATATTAGGGCTCTATCTGAGGTGTGAGGGGTAAAAATTTGTTCCCAGGATGTAGGCTCTCTATTTACCTCTTTTACTGTTTCTCTTGCTGAGAAAAAACTTTTTAGTTTAAGTAGGTCCCATTTATTTATTCTTGTCATTAACTCTTGGGCTACGGGCGTTCTATTAAGGAATTTGGAGCCCGCCCCCACAATATGTAGATCGTAGCCAACTTTTCCTTCTATCAGACGCAGTGTCTCTGTTTTTATATCTAGCTCCTTGATCCATTTTGAGTTAACTTTTGTGGCTGGCGAGAGAAAGGGATTCAATTTCATTTTGTTGCATATGGATTTCCAATTTTCCCAGCACCATTTGTTGAAGATGCTATCCTTCCTCCATTGCATGTTTTTAGCCCCTTTATCAAATATAAGATAGTTGTAACTTTGTGGATTAGTCTCTGTGTCCTCTATTCTGTACCATTGGTCCACCTGCCTGTTTTGGTACCAGTACCATGCTGTTTTTGTTACTATTGCTTTGTAGTACAGTTTGAGCTCTGGTATCGCTATACCTCCAGATTCACACTTCCTGCTTAGAATTGCTTTTGCTATTCTGGGTCTTTTGTTTTTCCATATGAATTTCATGATTGCTTTATCTATTTCTACAAGAAATGTCTTTGGGATTCTGATTGGCATCGCATTAAACCTGTAGAGAACTTTGGGTAATATCGCCATTTTGATGATGTTAGTTCTGCCTATCCATGAACAGGGTACATTTTTCCATCTTCTGAGATCTTCTTCTATCTCTCTCTTTAAGGTTCTGTAGTTTTCATTGTATAAATCTTTCACCTCTTTTGTTAGGTTGATTCCCAAGTATCTTATTTTCTTTGAGGATATTGTGAATGGAGTGGTTTTCCTTATTTCCATTTCAGAGGTTTTGTTGCTGATATACAGGAATGCCTTTGATTTGTGCGTGTTGATTTTATATCCTGCCACTTTGCTGAATTCATTTATTAACTCTAGTAGCTTCTTTGTAGATCCTTTTGGGTCTGTTAAGTAGATTATCATGTCATCTGCAAATAGCGATAATTTAATTTCTTCTTTTCCTATTTTTATGCCTTTAATTTCTTTTGTCTGTCTAATTGCTCTGGCTAGTACTTCGAGAACTAAATTGAATAGAAGTGGTGATAGAGGACATCCCTGTCTTGTTCCAGATTTTAGAGGGAATGCCTTCAGTTTTTCTCCGTTTAGGATGATGCTAGCCTGAGGTTTAGCATATATAGCTTTTACAATGTTGAGGTAAGTTCCTGATATCCCTAGTTTTTCTAATGTTTTGAACATAAAGGGATGTTGTATTTTGTCAAATGCTTTTTCTGCATCTATCGAGATGATCATATGGTTCTTGTCTTTAAGCCTATTGATGTGGTGAATAGCATGTATTGATTTCCGTATATTGAACCAGCCTTGCATCCCAGGGATGAATCCTACTTGATCATGGTGCACAAGTTTTCTGATATGTTTTTGTATTCGATTCGCCAGAATTTTATTGAGAATTTTTGCATCCAAGTTCATTAGAGATATTGGTCTGTAGTTTTCTTTCTTTGAAGTGTCTTTGTCTGGTTTTGGGATCAGGGTGATGTTGGCCTCATAGAATGAATTTGGAAGAGCTCCTTCTTTTTCTATTTCTTGAAATAGTTTGAAAAGTATTGGTATTAGTTCTTCTTTGAAGGTTTTGTAGAACTCCGCTGTATACCCATCAGGTCCAGGGCTTTTCTTGGTTGGTAGTCTTTTGATGGCTTCTTCTATTTCTTCCTTTGTTATTGGTCTGTTTAAACTGTGTGTGTCTTCCTGTCTCAATCTGGGCAAATCATATGCCTTAAGAAATTTATCGATATCCTCGCTATCTTCTATTTTATTAGAATATAGGGTTTCAAAATACTTTCTAATTATCTTCTGTATTTCTGTAGTGTCTGTTGTGATATTGCCTTTTTCATCCCGTATATTAGTAATTTGAGTTCTCTCTCTTCTTCTTTTTGTTAGCATAGCTAAGGGCTTGTCTATCTTATTTATTTTTTCAAAGAACCAACTTTTAGTTTTATCAATTTTTTCAATGGTTTTTTTTGTTTCAATTTCGTTTATTTCTGCTCTAATTTTAATTATTTCTTGTCTTCTACTACAATTGCTGTTGTTTTGTTCTTCCTTTTCTAGGTTTTTGAGGTGTAGTGTGAGTTCATTTATTTGTTGGTTTTTTCTTTTTTTGATGAAAGAACTCCAGGATATGAATTTCCCTCTTAAAACTGCTTTCATTGTGTCCCATAGATTCCGGTATGTTGTGTCTGTATTATCATTTGACTCTAAGAATTTTTTTATCTCTTCCTTTATGTCTTCTGTAACCCATTGATCATTCAATAACATATTGTTCATTTTCCATGTGGTGTAGGATTTCTCCTTCCTTTTTTTATCATTGATTTCCAATTTCATTCCATTATGGTCAGATATGGTGCATGGTATTATCTCCACACTTTTATATTTACTAAGATTTGCCTTATGGCATAATATATGGTCTATTTTTGAGTAGGATCCATGTGCTGCTGAGAAGAACGTGTATCCACTTGATGATGGTTGGTATATTCTATATATGTCAGTTAGGTCTAGGTTATTGATTGTGCTGTTGAGTTCTATAGTTTCTTTATTCAGTTTTTGTCTAGAGGATCTGTCTAATGGCGAGAGCGGTGTGTTGAAGTCACCCGTAATTATTGTGTTATGGTCTATTTGACTCTTGAACTTGAGGAGCGTTTGTTTTATGTAGATTGCAGCTCCATTGTTTGGTGCATACAAATTGATAATTGTTATGTCTTGTTGGTGGATGGTCCCTTTTAACAGTATATAGTGTCCTTCTTTATCCTTCTTAATTAACTTAGGTTTGAAGTTGATTTTATTTGATATGAGTATGGCCACTCCTGCTTGCTTCCGAGGGCCATGTGAGTGGTATGATTTTTCCCAACCTTTTACCTTCAGCCTGTGTATGTCTTTTCCTATCATATGAGTCTCCTGAAGGCAGCATATTGTTGGATTTGTTTTTTTGATCCAGGTTGCTAGCCTATGTCTCTTGATTGGTGAGTTTAGGCCATTAACATTTAAAGTCACAATTGAGATATGATTTGTACTTCCAGTCATGCTTCTTTATTTATTTATTTTAGTTTGGCTAGTTTTACTTTTTTTGGTTATTTTCCTCCTCCTTTACTGAGATACCTCTTGTTGTTAGTTTTGGGCACTATTTTTCAATTCCTCTTCTTGTAGTATATTGCTCAGAATGCTTTGCAGTGCTGGTTTTCTTGCTGCAAATTCTTTTAGCTTTTGTTTATCGTGAAAGATTTTAATTTCGTTGTCAAATCTGAAGCTCAATTTTGCTGGATACAGTATTCTTGGTTGAAATCCATTATTTTTCAGCGTTTGAAATACATTGTTCCAGGATCTTCTCGCTTTCAAAGTCTGTGCTGAGAAATCAGTCGTTAACCTAATTGGTTTACCCCTGAATGTAATCTGTCTCTTTTCTCTGGTAGCTTTTAATATTCTCTCCTTGTCCTGTATGTTGGCTATCTTCATAATTATGTGTCTTGGAGTTGGTCTATTATAGTTTTGAATGTTTGGGGTCCTGTAGGCTTCCAGGATTTGGCAATCCATTCCATCTTTCATCTCTGGGAAGTTTTCTACAATTATTTCATTTAATATGCTGTCCATTCCTTTGGTTTGAATCTCTGTGCCTTCTTCTATCCCGATGACTCTCAAATTTGGTTTTTTAATGACATCCCATATCTCTTGAATAGATTGCTCATGGGATTTAAGCATCTTTTCTGTGTTGACTATACTCTTTTCAAGTTGATAAACCTTGTCTTCATTATCTGATGTTCTGACTTCTACTTGATCAAGTCTATTTGTAATATTCTCGTTTGAGTTTTTAATTTGGTTTATAGTTTCCTGCAATTCTAGGATTATAGTTTGATTCTTTTTTAAGATCTCTATCTCCTGGTAGAGCTCGTTCTTTGCCATTTGAATTTGTTTGTTTAATTCATTTTCAAAATATATTTTTATTGCTTGGACTTGCTGTCTCATGTCTTCTCTAATATTCCTTTCCATTTGAGTTAGGAATGCCTTGAGTTCTTTCCCTATCCTTGCTTCTGATGTTTCTATGTCCTCTTGTAGAATTAAGTTGTCTTGCATTGTTTGTACTCCTTTTTTCCCTTGTTTTCTCATGCTGTCCCCGTTGCTTTCCAGCTCTATTTGATTGTCGTGTTTCTGTTCTCTTCTATAGATTTGTTTTGGTTCTGTTTTACTCTGATGCCTCTCCTTAGTGTTGTTAAACTATGCCTGCTGACGTGGATTCCACTGTGAAGGAAGATCCGACGTCCCAGCTCCAGTGACGACACTACTTTGCTATGACTGGCCCCAGTTCCTTGCCTGGGTGTCCTGATGAGGTGGTGTGACTGCACTGTCTCTGTTTGATTTCAGCTCCCAGTCGCGGCAGGCAGGCGGTCTCTAGCCGCCCAGTATCACAGGCCGCGGGCGGGTGATCGGTCACCTGTGGCCGGGTGTTCTCCTACCACCCAGCTATGCGGGCAGTGGGTGAACTGTCGCCGGCGGGCCTGCAATTTCCAGCTGCCCAGTCTTGAGGGCCTTGCCTCTAGCTTCCTGGTTTCTCCTGCTAGCCTTCTGTAGCCGCAGGGCAGGCCGCATGAATCAGTGGGCCTGGATCTCCGGGGTCCCACAGTTGGCAATTGGGATCCCAGGCACTCTGTCCTTTGGATTTTCCTGCTTGCCCCACCCCCAGCTCTAGCCAGACAGGTTTCCTTTTGGCTGCAGATGGGTGGGGGGGTTGCAGGTCAGGTGCCTCTAGTTCCCCCCTAGTCTTTATGCAGGCTCACTCTGATTCTCCCTCCCCCGGCAAGCCTAGGAGAGAGTTTATGCGAGTTCCCGATGTATGGGGGATGGGCTGAGTGCCACACACCTGTTTTGTTGTTGAGATCTGTCGGAGAATGGGTGGATATATCAGCTGCTCAAGATGCTGACTGCTGATTCCCTTGGTGGAGTGTCCGCTGCGGGGGATGGGACTGTACCGCTTCCTTCCCCGTCTAAACTCCCGTACTCAGCCCGGGGGGTCAGTGCGGGCTTGGCTGGTGGGATTCCACCTGGTCGCAGCCGAGCCTCTCCCTGCTTGCTAATTAATGGCTTCCCTGGGGCGCCACGCCTTCTGTAGCCGCAGGGCAGGCCGCAGGAATCAGTGGGCCTGGATCTCCGGGGTCCCACAGTTGGCAATTGGGATCCCAGGCACTCTGTTCTTTGGATTTTCCTGCTTGCCCCACCCCCAGCTCTAGCCAGACAGGTTTCCTTTTGGCTGCAGATGGGTGGGGGGGTTGCAGGTCAGGTGCCTCTAGTTCCCCCCTAGTCTTTATGCAGGCTCACTCTGATTCTCCCTCCCCCGGCAAGCCTAGGAGAGAGTTTATGCGAGTTCCCGATGTATGGGGGATGGGCTGAGTGCCACACACCTGTTTTGTTGTTGAGATCTGTCGGAGAATGGGTGGATATATCAGCTGCTCAAGATGCTGACTGCTGATTCCCTTGGTGGAGTGTCCGCTGCGGGGGATGGGACTGTACCGCTTCCTTCCCCGTCTAAACTCCCGTACTCAGCCCGGGGGGTCAGTGCGGGCTTGGCTGGTGGGATTCCACCTGGTCGCAGCCGAGCCTCTCCCTGCTTGCTAATTAATGGCTTCCCTGGGGCGCCACGCCTTCTGTAGCCGCAGGGCAGGCCGCAGGAATCAGTGGGCCTGGATCTCCGGGGTCCCACAGTTGGCAATTGGGATCCCAGGCACTCTGTCCTTTGGATTTTCCTGCTTGCCCCACCCCCAGCTCTAGCCAGACAGGTTTCCTTTTGGCTGCAGATGGGTAGGGGGGGTTGCAGGTCAGGTGCCTCTAGTTCCCCCCTAGTCTTTATGCAGGCTCACTCTGATTCTCCCTCCCCCGGCAAGCCTAGGAGAGAGTTTATGCGAGTTCCCGATGTATGGGGGATGGGCTGAGTGCCACACACCTGTTTTGTTGTTGAGATCTGTCGGAGAATGGGTGGATATATCAGCTGCTCAAGATGCTGACTGCTGATTCCCTTGGTGGAGTGTCCGCTGCGGGGGATGGGACTGTACCGCTTCCTTCCCCGTCTAAACTCCCGTACTCAGCCCGGGGGGTCAGTGCGGGCTTGGCTGGTGGGATTCCACCTGGTCGCAGCCGAGCCTCTCCCTGCTTGCTAATTAATGGCTTCCCTGGGGCGCCACGCCTTCTGTAGCCGCAGGGCAGGCCGCAGGAATCAGTGGGCCTGGATCTCCGGGGTCCCACAGTTGGCAATTGGGATCCCAGGCACTCTGTCCTTTGGATTTTCCTGCTTGCCCCACCCCCAGCTCTAGCCAGACAGGTTTCCTTTTGGCTGCAGATGGGTGGGGGGGTTGCAGGTCAGGTGCCTCTAGTTCCCCCCTAGTCTTTATGCAGGCTCACTCTGATTCTCCCTCCCCCGGCAAGCCTAGGAGAGAGTTTATGCGAGTTCCCGATGTATGGGGGATGGGCTGAGTGCCACACACCTGTTTTGTTGTTGAGATCTGTCGGAGAATGGGTGGATATATCAGCTGCTCAAGATGCTGACTGCTGATTCCCTTGGTGGAGTGTCCGCTGCGGGGGATGGGACTGTACCGCTTCCTTCCCCGTCTAAACTCCCATACTCAGCCCGGGGGGTCAGTGCGGGCTTGGCTGGTGGGATTCCACCTGGTCGCAGCCGAGCCTCTCCCTGCTTGCTAATTAATGGCTTCCCTGGGGCGCCACGCCTTCTGTAGCCACAGGGCAGGCCGCAGGAATCAGTGGGCCTGGATCTCCGGGGTCCCACAGTTGGCAATTGGGATCCCAGGCACTCTGTTCTTTGGATTTTCCTGCTTGCCCCACCCCCAGCTCTAGCCAGACAGGTTTCCTTTTGGCTGCAGATGGGTAGAGGGGGTTGCAGGTCAGGTGCCTTTAGTTCCCCCCTAGTCTTTATGCAGGCTCACTCTGATTCTCCCTCCCCCGGCAAGCCTAGGAGAGAGTTTATGCGAGTTCCCGATGTATGGGGGATGGGCTGAGTGCCACACACCTGTTTTGTTGTTGAGATCTGTCGGAGAATGGGTGGATATATCAGCTGCTCAAGATGCTGACTGCTGATTCCCTTGGTGGAGTGTCCGCTGCGGGGGATGGGACTGTACCGCTTCCTTCCCCGTCTAAACTCCCGTACTCAGCCCGGGGGGTCAGTGCGGGCTTGGCTGGTGGGATTCCACCTGGTCGCAGCCGAGCCTCTCCCTGCTTGCTAATTAATGGCTTCCCTGGGGCGCCACGCCTTCTGTAGCCGCAGGGCAGGCCGCAGGAATCAGTGGGCCTGGATCTCCGGGGTCCCACAGTTGGCAATTGGGATCCCAGGCACTCTGTCCTTTGGATTTTCCTGCTTGCCCCACCCCCAGCTCTAGCCAGACAGGTTTCCTTTTGGCTGCAGATGGGTGGGGGGGTTGCAGGTCAGGTGCCTCTAGTTCCCCCCTAGTCTTTATGCAGGCTCACTCTGATTCTCCCTCCCCCGGCAAGCCTAGGAGAGAGTTTATGCGAGTTCCCGATGTATGGGGGATGGGCTGAGTGCCACACACCTGTTTTGTTGTTGAGATCTGTCGGAGAATGGGTGGATATATCAGCTGCTCAAGATGCTGACTGCTGATTCCCTTGGTGGAGTGTCCGCTGCGGGGGATGGGACTGTACCGCTTCCTTCCCCGTCTAAACTCCCGTACTCAGCCCGGGGGGTCAGTGCGGGCTTGGCTGGTGGGATTCCACCTGGTCGCAGCCGAGCCTCTCCCTGCTTGCTAATTAATGGCTTCCCTGGGGCGCCACGCCTTCTGTAGCCGCAGGGCAGGCCGCAGGAATCAGTGGGCCTGGATCTCCGGGGTCCCACAGTTGGCAATTGGGATCCCAGGCACTCTGATCTTTGGATTTTCCTGCTTGCCCCACCCCCAGCTCTAGCCAGACAGGTTTCCTTTTGGCTGCAGATGGGTAGAGGGGGTTGCAGGTCAGGTGCCTCTAGTTCCCCCCTAGTCTTTATGCAGGCTCACTCTGATTCTCCCTCCCCCGGCAAGCCTAGGAGAGAGTTTATGCGAGTTCCCGATGTATGGGGGATGGGCTGAGTGCCACACACCTGTTTTGTTGTTGAGATCTGTCGGAGAATGGGTGGATATATCAGCTGCTCAAGATGCTGACTGCTGATTCCCTTGGTGGAGTGTCCGCTGCGGGGGATGGGACTGTACCGCTTCCTTCCCCGTCTAAACTCCCGTACTCAGCCCGGGGGGTCAGTGCGGGCTTGGCTGGTGGGATTCCACCTGGTCGCAGCCGAGCCTCTCCCTGCTTGCTAATTAATGGCTTCCCTGGGGCGCCACGCCTTCTGTAGCCGCAGGGCAGGCCGCAGGAATCAGTGGGCCTGGATCTCCGGGGTCCCACAGTTGGCAATTGGGATCCCAGGCACTCTGTTCTTTGGATTTTCCTGCTTGCCCCACCCCCAGCTCTCCCTTCCTCTGATTTCAACCTAGCCACATTCCAAGTTTCAAATCCAAAGATGCGAGGGACGTCTTTATTGACTGCAGTGTAAAGAAATGTCTTTACAGGGTTCCTCTGAAACATCTCACCCCCTAAGATTATCCAGCTCATTTTGTTCATCACCTGCACCAAGTATCTACTATACTTCCTTCCACCCTCACCATCTGTCACTTCCCCTCAACCCCCCAACCAGCCCCCTCTCTTTCCTCTCTCTCTCTCTCTCTCTCTCTCCCCCCCTCCGCCCCCCTTCCCCACACACACTGAAGCCATTCCAAACTTTCAAGAGAAATAAACCATCCTGAAGGCACCTTGCCACCTCAGCCTGCAGTAGTGACCAACGTTCAGGTGTCTGGAATGTCCTCTGACCCCTTCTTCTCCAAGCCCCATCCCACCCCATAGTCTGCCTGTTCCTACAAGCCTGCTTCCTCCAGAAGGTCTTCCTGGATTCCTTAGAGAAAAGCAGTTTCCCTGCCCATCCTGACTCAACCTGTATCTTCGGGCTGTTCCCACAGGCTACTTCCCTTCCTCGATTATTCACTCATGGCTTCTTCTAGCCTCCAAAAGGCACTTTTTATGTGTAACTTACTGGAAAGTGGCGTAGCTCTGATGCCGTCCCATGGTCCTCAGTGCCCCCCCACCCTCCACACCCTCCCACACCCCCACACCCCCTCCTCCCAAAACACACACGCGCCTTCTCTGTCAGCAGCAGGAGGGTGAGTCCTCTGGCACAACAGATAGGCATTGAGGAGGAATTTGTGAAGATGAGAATCACGATGATCACATTCAACAATTATTTATCGAGCTCCTCCTATCTGCTCAAAAGTGTGCTTATCTTGTCAGAGTCGGAGCTATGAGACAGTCATAAAAACGAAAAGAACAGTCCTTACAAGAAGAAAATACTGTCGATTCCTCACTTGACCCCACAATGCAGTTAGAAAGCATTCTCAGACATTAACAATTGGTCCCTGTTCCAGGAACCCTATCCCTGGAAGACAGGCCAGTCATAGTTGCTGGTGATCCGATGTCTCACTCTCACTTTACACATGAGGAAATAGAGGCTTGGAGATGTCCGTGACTTACCAAAGGTCACACAGCACAGAGTTTCAGAGGAGGGACTCCTGACTTCCGGTCCAATGTCCAGGGAAGCAAGACGCTCCCAGACACAAAAGACCTTTAAAGGCTGTAACCAAAATTGTAGGTGGTGGGTGCCAAGAGGCTCTGTACAGATGACACACAGTAGAGGTATTCAAAGAATCACAATGAAGAAGAATCAGCCACAGTGGGGAGTCTCAGGGCAGCGAAAGATAAAGGCTGCCCAGAAATAGCCTTTGAGGGATCACAGAGTGGCTGACCTTGGGCCACCATCTTCTGCTCCTGGACAGCATTACACTACCCAAGTTAGACACAGAGAGCAGCATGAGTGTTCGCCAATTAATCATTTTTTAGGCACTACTGTCGGGAAGTGACTCTGCATCTACCTCCTAGAGGATGTCTCTTCTGTATTGCAGTTGAGCCTGGGGAGGTTCCATAGACCCTCAGTCTCCAAGCCTCTAAGGGATTATTAGCCTAACAGATATTCTGTTTGCATGAGACGGACGAAGCCATGTGTCCTCTTGTCATGGGGGTTTAAATTTTTTATTTGTTCTTTTGAATTACATGTGACAGCAAATACCTTTTGACATGTTATACATACATGAAGTATAACTCCCCATTCTTGTGGTTGTACAGATATCATGGCAGACACTAGTGAGGTACAGACAATAATCAGAAACTATTTTGAAAATGTATACTCTAATAAAATGAAAATCTTGAAGACATCATGGGGGTTTCTTAGAGGATGCCTGGACCCAAGAACCTAGAGAAGGCCAAACAGCCTGGCACTGGGGAACGGAGGGCACCTAGAGGTGGTTCTGAATCTGCAGCAGACCTTGGGGCCTTGGTAGTAGGAGTCTGTGTGTCCTCCATCTGATGCTTCACCCTTAATATGATCTGACCTCCTTCTGCATCTTTCCCGCATCGCTCACTCCTGGGCGCCCTCCTCGGTCCACTCTGTGGCTTCTCCCCCACCTTACTGGATCACTCTCTATGCTGGCGTGTATGGGCCCATGCCGGCCCCCTCCCTCACACACCATCACGACCTTGCAGCTTCCTCTCCCACCGCTACCCTCTTCTCTCAACTTTTCTGGTTCAGAAACATTAAGAGGGAAATCCAACCTACTAGGCCTATCTTTTCTAACAGGCCAAGTCACCGGCTGGCTCACGGGTTAGTTGCACTTAGGTCAGATGCCCCGTCTAATCAGGGGGACAGCCTTGTACAAAAATAACCCCTTGGGCTGTTTTCCAGAGCCAGGGGCTGGGAGCAGACTGGGCAGACGGCACAAGGACAGCCCCCTCCTGTGCATGCGGAATCTCCTTTCTTTTTTTTTAAAGAGAGAGAGAGAGAGAATTTTTTAATATTTATTTTTAGTTCTCGGCGGACACAACATCTTTGTTTGTATGTGGTGCTGAGGATCGAACCCGGGCCGCACGCATGCCAGGCGAGCGCGCTACTGCTTGAGCCACATCCCCAGCCCCAAGAATCTCCTTTCTTTTCCACAGATGACCCTAGGCCAGGCCCTTTCCACTCCACACCTGGAATTCCACAATAGCTCCTCAGTGAATCCTGCTATCCCACACTGAGCCAAGATTTAAATCCTATTTTTGCCATGAGTTTCCTCTCTCTCTCTCTCTCTCTCTCTCTCTCTCTCTCTCTCTCTCTCTCTCTCTCTCTCTCTCTCATTCTCTGATGCATCCATTTGTCTACTTCCGTTGTGTACTTGACTCATCAATGAGACCACAAAACCCTCACGGCCAGGGAGGAGCTCACCTTTCTTACAGGTCACAGAACACGGAGGGTAATGGGCCTCGCAGGCCAGAAGCACAGAAGAAAGAACACGTTCATTAGCTTAGTGAGGAAAGGATGCTGGCTGACTGACCATGGCTCTTTAAAGCAAGGTAGCTCTGCAGTCCTCTGGACACACGCTGCCTGTCCCCATGGCCAGGCTCCTCTGCCCTGCTCTTCCCTCGGGGATGGAGAAGCCCTAACAGGACTCAAAATTCTTCCTCCCCAGGGCATCACACATGGGTGGCTGCCCCCCAGACACCAAACACCCAGACATGGAGGCTCCTGAGGAAAAAGCTTTTCCTGTCTTCTACATCGTGCTACTTATAGCCCATGTGGAAACTTAGCCGTCTAATTTGGTTACTGGAACTCAAGCCAAGTCCAGAAAAACAGAGTCTCAGGAACACATTTTGACAGAATGTCTACAAAGGAGTAGGGGAGGGGGTGGGGGTTGGGGGGCAAGAGTGGCCCATTTGGGAAAAAGTTCTCAGGCACAAGCTGCCATGTTTAAGATCTGGTCTTGTCCCCACCGCCAGCTGTGTGTCCCTGGGCAGTTTCTCATCAGCTGTGGCCAATCACCTCACGCGTCCTTCCTACCTCTCCCCAGGTACTGTGAAAGTCACAGGCAAGTGTCATGGTAAAATGGATCTTGCTATCATCACCATCACGATTACAAGGTCAATAATCATACCTGGTGCAGCTCAGAATCCCCCAGAGCTGCCACCTGGGACAGGCACACCCAGACCTCCCGGTTGGGAACCCAGCAGGGGGGAATGAAAACAAGCCACAAGCGCTCCTCTGGTGTATATATCACACAGCAAACAAAGCTAAGTGGTTGTTTATTCTAGAACACAGGGTCGTCCCAATGTGGAGCCCATATCCCGGGTACACAGAGATATGAAATGAGGAGGAGAGAAGAGTAGCACACTCTAGGTATATTGTTTC
The DNA here is from genome assembly GCF_052094955.1 of Ictidomys tridecemlineatus. Classification (NCBI taxonomy): domain Eukaryota; kingdom Metazoa; phylum Chordata; class Mammalia; order Rodentia; family Sciuridae; genus Ictidomys; species Ictidomys tridecemlineatus. The sequence goes on along the minus strand of NC_135487.1, from coordinate 107,869,383 downwards.
ATTTATTTCTCATGGAAACCCTGAGACAGTGATATTATCATCTTCATTTCTGCAGAGAAGGAAAACAGGTGTGTCAGAGAACTGAGATTCGACCCCAGGGCTGTCGGGCTCCAGAGCTGGTACCTGTCCACCACACAGTCCCAGGTCAGCATCCTCAGAGGTTATTTAGACCAATGCCACTTCAGAGTGGCCACTGGAAAGCCCAGCTGCTTATCTCCAGTGCTGGGCAGCTCTCTGTCTCCTCGGCAGAGCCCAGCATGCCTGGACACCTGGGACTGTAAGAAAGGCCACGGTTCTCCAGCGCAGAGGAGGGAACACATTCATCCCCAGAAAGAGAGGCTGCTGCCATCTCCCTCGACACCCTCACAGAGCAGGGCACAGGTGAGTGCCTGAGGAAGACAACCTGATTTCACAGTTGTCATTGCAATGCTGAGCTACATGTTCTGGTTTCAGGAATGTCCCTGTATTTAAAGAATGAATGGATTACTGGTCTTACAAACGCTTCCATGAAAAGTACGTGGGAAAGTCCACATGACCCAGCGCTGCAGGACCTAACAGTCCCACCAACAGCCAGGGACTCAGGCTGGAGAGTTCTGAATTGGCTCCATTTCCGAGCCTCCACATGCTGCAGCCACCCACATTCACGAACTGGGCTTCTGGGCCTTTTCAAACATCCTAGAACCAAAAAGACATAATAATGAAAGTCAGGCATCTTGGAGCCAGAATACGGGCCTAGTGGCAAAGAAGGTACAAAGTGAGTGTCTAAAGGACGCTGGAACAGGCGGGAACAAAAAGGGGTTTCTCAGGGACAGCACAGGGACAGCTTCTGGCACCTCATGTTAGGGCTGAAAGACTCTCATCCAGACGTGACCTGGTGAGTTGTGTGCTCCTGATGTTTATGATCAACAAATCCACTTGTGTGGAGCTGGTTTATTTTTGCCAAGTAGACCCGGATATCATGCTTTTCAAATATGTGGAAAATAAGGAAATGGCTTTAATAATAAAGGGTCCCTTTTTCACCTGACCTTCCTCTGAGAAGCAGATGTCTGGAACCCACCAAGAAGGGTCGGGACCGGGGGAGACCAACCCACAGGACAGCCTACCTCCTTCAAGAACCTTTAGCTCGCTTACGTGGGCCCCCAACTTCCTCCCCTCCAGTGAACCCAGGCAGAGGAAGTTTCCATCAAGACAGGGCCTGACTCAACCTCTCCCAGGCAAACCAGACACCAGCCACCAAACGGCCTGCACAAGAGTTTCCATAATGAGAAGCTTCCAGGAAAGCCCCATAAAACCTTTACTGTAAATTCAATAAACTGGGTTTCAAACATGGTGGCTGGGCTGGGAAAGCCTGGAGCCATACTGCCACCCTCCGCCCCTCTCCACCATCTCCACACACACACACACAGAAGTGGGTGGAATCAGCCAAGACGGAAAGGCAGCCTCACCCTCAGCCCAATGCCAAGTCCTTCTTGCTCCCAAATCAGCTCTCCACACACTCTCCCCACACCCCCAGCACCACCAGACCCAGTCCAGCCAGACCTGCAGATAGCCATGTTGACAGGACCCAAATGGCACCCTGCCATTCTCGGGGTCCCTAAGCCAAATCCCAGACCCCCTCAAGTCCACCCATGGCTCAGGGACTCGGTTCCCATGCTGTTAGTCCTAACAAAAGAACACAAGCCAACCAAGACCAGAACCAGGAAACGCACCCCTGCAGGACTCAGTTTAGATCCAGGAACAGAGTTATAGCATTTCTCCCTGCCCTGGTCAAAAAAAGCCTCACCTCTACCACCACCCCCAGCCCATTATTTCTAGGTCCCTCACCCTGATCCATACTCCAATTGCCTCACCCCTGACCCTGAGACCCTGATTGTTCCATATACAAGACTTCTGTTCCCATGTTTCAGTCTCTTACCAAATCCCAGCCTCACTCTTCCCTTTTAGGGCACAACCAGCAGAGATCAAACAGCTTGTGAGGTGCTGAGAGTGGGCAACTCAGCCTGGGCCCTGTGGAGATGCAGAGCAGAGCAGGTCTTGGACATCTAGACCCCAAACTCAGCTCACTAAATCAGAGCAAGGTGGGTATCAGGAAAGGTCCCAGCAGACAGTGGAAAATGAGGTTGGATGGACTGGGAAGAAGGGGATGGCTTTTCTGGCAGAGGTTAGGAAAACCTGGATTTGATCAGAAAGTACAGACCCTCAAAACTTCGGAATGGGAGAGCGTGTAGATGTCAACGGTCACTCAACACTTGTATTGTGCAAATGAGGAAACTGAGGCATGGAGACGTGACTTGTCCAACCAAGGTCATGCTCATTCACTCCTTCCTACAATCAATAAGCCAAGCACAGCGCCACCCACGGCCAGGCCTTCAGGCTGCAGACCGGCCTTCACTGCCCAGAACTTCAGATTCTGAGATAACAGCAGCAGGGTCCCATGGATCACTTCAGGCAGAGGCTGTGGCCATGTCCTGGTCTAGCAGTAAGGAAACTGAATTCATAGGTGATCCTGGGTAGATGACTTCCCTTCCTGAGCCTTGGTCCCTCCTCTTGTACAATAATACACACCTGTCACACCTCATTGCTACACTTGCTGCAAGTATTAAATGGATCATGTGCAAAACTGTGAATCACTACCTAAAGGTAAGGAGAGAGGGAGAAATCGAGAGAGAGGTCAAAACGAGGAGGCCTGGGTGGCCTCGGCACCCACAAGGAAATGCACGTGTGCCTCAGGTCTCCATGGAGCACCTGGGGAGCAGGGTCAGGAGTCCTGACTCACCCACTGCTGGAACACTGGCTTGTGAAGTCAGATCCCAGGAGGCCGTGAGCCCCCAGCACGCTCGGCATGCCTGGCCCCTTCCCAGAGTGGGCAGAGAGTGACACGCACACTGTGCCTTGCTCCTTGGGGTGATAGGGTTTCACATTCCTTCCCTGCCTCTTCGCAGGAGGACTGTGGAATCTTCAGCTGGAGACTTCCCGCCCCACTTGGGTTGCGGATATTTTCCATATTTTTTTTTAAACTGCTTTTTTAAGAAACTATTTTCCTCCAGCCCTGGATCATGGACAAACCAGTCAGCACTTGCAGTTGGGGAGTCTGGAGGGCAGTCAGACCTTTGCCTGAAGGCTTGAGGGGCACCAGCCTGCCTGGACTTTTCCATGCCTGGGAGGGAGGGGGTCTGCTTCCCTGGGAACACTGCCCAGTGGCCTGGCATCCTGGGGATTTTCCCAGCCAACTCTGGGGAAGTTATTCCAACCTAACCAGCCATGGCAGAGGCCCCAGTGGGAATGGGAGGATTCAGATCTTCAGCTCTGGTCCTATGCTCCAAGGGATCCTGCCTCCCCCAAGCCAGCTTTCTCTCCTTGATGGGTCTGCCCAGTAGCTCCTCAGCATGGGTTTCTGGCATTGGGCTACATTGTCCTCCAAGCACCTACCATCATATGCACATCCTAAATACTCTGAGCTTTGGGGCTGGCCAGCCTCACCCATGACCTACATGATCATCCTTCAGTCCAGCCCAACCCTAGGGTCAGATCAAAACAGGTGAAGTTGATGCTTTGAACAAAACTGAATGATGTCAGACAGTTGGGAGGGGACAGAGCTATGTGAAGAAGTGAAATTTGGATCCCACAGACTCACATTCGACTGACTTTGTCATTTGGTAGTGGCTACTTCTCTGAGGTTCAGTTTCCTCACCAGTAAAAGGGACCCTACTACTTATCTCAGAGGATGAAGGAAATAGTAGAGGATTCATCAAAGTGTAAAAGGGACCTGTCACTGAGCCAGATAACAAAGCAATCATGACAGGTGGGATAGGCTGAGGCCTACGATTTATCCACCTCCTCACCCCAGGTTACCTGTGCAGGCAGAAGGAAAGATGGGGATGTGAGAGGCCCTAGAGTAGCACCAAGGGACAATTCCCCCACATTAGGAGTGACACAGGACAGCTGTTTGGGGGGGTAAGGCATGCAAGGGAAGGAGAAGGGTTGGCACTACTTGTTCCTTGAAGAGCTCTGGGGAATTGGAATCTTCAGAGAGCTCACATGTGGCTTGAAAGCAGCCTTCCAAGTGACAACCTAAACCCATGCCCCAGACATGACCCACCTTGCTGCCAGGCTAATTCCCCTGGAACAGGAACTTCTTTCCATCCCTCCACCCTGCCAATGTCCGGCTCTTCCTACAAAACCTTGGAACAAAACTGCCACTTGATACTATATTTTTCTGAAGTGTGGTTGATAGAACAATATGTACAGCATGATCATTCCAAATATGCTATAATACGAATATTTATTGATGATTGCAAGATTACATTCCGAGGTTAACATGACTATCTGTTGCCTTGGAGCATCAAATTAGAAGTGATTTTTTTTTCCTACTTGGTACTTTTCTGTGTTTTTCAAATGAGCACATGTAAGTTTTATAATCACAAAATATATTTTTTTTCAGTTCGCCACTGCCTTTTTAACATGCATGTTAAATTGCACACTCTCCTGATTACTTTATTTATTGCTTCATACAGCACATAGAGTAAGATGAGATTCAAACTCCTCCTCATGGCCCACAGGCTGGACACGACCCAGACCCTCTGCTTTTTAGCTCCAGCCTGATCTCCTGTCCTTCTTGTCCTTTCTAGTCCTCACCACCAGCCCAGTCCTGATGGCATCCTGCTGGGTGTGGTGGTCCCCCAGCTCCACCACTTATTGACTGGGTGGCCTTGGAGAGGTCACTGAACCTCCATATACCTTGATTTCCAATTCTGAAAGAAAGAAAAAAAAACCTTAATAACCAAACCTACCTCAAAGAACTGTTGTGAGGATTAATTTTAAGAGTCCCTGGCATACAGTAAAGTGTCATATGTTTTTGTTATTATCATTTCTCCACCACAGTTTTGCCCACACCCTTCCCTCTGCTGAGAACATGCTTCATTTCGTTCTTCCCCTGGCAAATTTCTTCCCTACGTTTTGGATTAAGTGTTCTTCCTGAGCACCCGCTCTCAACTCTGCCCTTGCCCTTTCACATATTTATGTGTGGCTAACTTGTTGAATGCTGGCCTCTCTCCCAGATTATAGGCTTCATGAGAACGGCATCAAAGCAGGTTTGCCCACCTGCGAACAACCTGGGCTTAGGAAAGCCCAGTAGTTGTTGGAAAGCAAGCAAATGAATGAGTGGTTTCAGGCGTCTCAGATGGATAACACCTATTTGCTTTTCTATTTAGAAACTCATCAGCACTGAGGTATTTGCTTTGAAATCATGTTGAATATGGCAATTAAAGCTATTCTTCAGTCCAGAGTTCTCCTTAACCTCACAACGGCAAATGACAGAAACTGAGCAGAAGCCAGGCTAAGCCAAAAGAGAAAGTTATGGGATCATGTACGAAAGGGAGGGCAGGGATGTACCTGGACTCCAAGACTATCAGCTCACCATTGGCTCCCTGCCTCTGCTTTTCTCTGCTGCTTCATTCTCTTTACACTGACCATGGATCTTGGAGGTGACCTGGTGGCTGAGGTTTCAGAGCCTCAATGCTTTTGGCTCCCACTGCCAGAGAAGCAATGAATCTCTTTCTTCAATTCCAGCTTGGAAAATTTTGGAGAAATAACCAACTGACCTGAGTCGGTCAGGTAACCGCCCCAGCAGTCAGGGTCTGGGTATTCTGACCAGACCTTGAGACACAGACAGGGGCCTCTGGAACCCACCTCTGCTAACTCCAGGGAGCGAAGAATGGTTGGGTTGATCAGAGCTCTGGTGCTCCATGGTGTGCCACTAACCTCTCTAAAGAGAGCCCTAAAATCTCAAGGCCACTCCAGGAGGTGGTTCTCGGGTCCATCAAAATGCTATTGACTATCTGACTAAAGCATAGACTTTCTTCTTCTCTAAGACATTAATCTAGCTTGGATTAATAGCAACTTTATTTCAATAGTATGAAATTTTACTAGAACTTCATTTGCTACCTCCTCCTTTGTGCTATTGTCATACAGCTTACATCTCCATACATCATAAACCGTTCAACACAGTTTCATAATTATTGCTTATATAAATTTTCTTTTAAATCAGATAGAAAATGAAAAGAATTACAAGGGCTGGGGATATAGCTCAGTTGGTATGCATAAGGCCCTGGGTTTAATCCCTAGCACCACAAAAAAAAGAAGAAGAAGAAATACAAATAGAAATATAATTATATTGTCTTTTATATTTACCTATGTAGTTACCTGTAACAATGTTTTTTTTTTCTTCATATGGAGTAGAGGTGCTACTGCCAACTGCACTTTTATTTCAGTCTGAAAGAATTCCTGGTAGTATATATATATATATATATATATATATATATATAGAGAGAGAGAGAGAGAGAGAGAGAGAGAGAGAGAGAGAGAGAGAAAGAGAGAGAGAGAGAGAGAATATAGGAATATTCTCCTAGTGAGTTGTTTTTTCATGAACTTTTTTGTTTACTTTAGCAATATTTTAATTCTCCTTTTTTGTTGTATACTTTTGCTTAAGACAAAATTCTTGGTTGACAACTTCATTCTTTCAGCACTTTGAATGTCATTCACTGCCTTCTGGTGTCAATGATTTCCGATGTTAAGTCAGATGTTAACCTCATGTTAATCTTAACTATTATGTATTACAAGTTGTTTTTCTGTCTTTATCTTTGACTTCCAGTATCTTGTTTGTGATGTGCTTAGATATCTTTGAATTTATCCTACCAGAAGTTTGTAGAGTTTCTTGAATGAGCAAATTAACATTTTTCATAAACTTTTAGAAGTTTTCATTCATTACTTTTTCAAACATTTTTCTACTCCTTTCTTTCTTCCCATATTCATATGTTGGTACACTTGATGGAGACACACAAATCTCTGATTCTGCTCATTTTTTTCTTTCCTTCTGTTCCTCAGACTGAACAATCTCCATTGACCTATCTTTAAGTTTGCTAATTCTTTCTTTTACCAACTCAAATCTACTTTGAGTCTCTCTAGTGACTTTTCATATTAATTATTATACTTTTCAACTCTAGGATTTATTCCTATTTGGTTCCTTTTTATAATTTCTGTGTCTTATTGATACTCTCTGTTGAGACAATATTGCTATATTTTCTCTTAATTCTTTAGGCATAGTTTTTGTTGGGTTTTTTTTTTTCAGTTCTTTGAACAGGTCTATAAAAGCTAATTTAAATTTGTTGTTTAATAAATCCAGTAAGTGGGATTTCTTCTGGGAGAATTCCTTTATCTGATTTTTCCCATAATATCACATTTCTTTTATTCTTCTTTTTTATTCTTCTTTTTTCCTAATTTTTGGTTGAAAATTGAATATTCTAAACAATATAATGTGTCCGAAAATCATGTTCTTCCACCCACCCTGTTTGTTGATGTTGCTACTGTTATTTGTTTAATGAACAAATGTTTGTTTCCTAGAATAATTCCATAGAGTCTGTAATCTTTGATATATGCAACCATGGAAGTCACTACTTGGTTAGCTTAAGTGACTAGCTAGTATTTGGACAGAGAAATCCTTACATACCTTGAAGCAGTTAGTCTCCAATCCGTTACCATGCTCTCACTCTGTGTGTATTGGGATGCATCTTCAATTTGCCAGAAGTGTACAACTCTGCCTTAACTTTTATTTCCTAATGTGCAGAGCTTCAGCACCAATCACAAGTGAGAGATTAGGGCCTTCTCAAAATTTTTCTGGGCATATGCATATGCCCACACACACGTGTGGCCTTCTGGATTCACAGGAATATCGTGAAGCTTTATAAAACCCCCACGAACATCCCATACCTCAGATTTTTCTTTTAAGTTTTTTAGTCTGACCCTTGCCCCCAAGTGGGGTCAGTGTCTCAAGCAACTTGATGTTGAACAATAGCAGTGGATTGTTTTTGGAAAATACCCTAGGAATGGGGCTTCCCTGAGTGAACTGTGAGTCAGGTAGGTAAAGATAAGCCCTGTGAATGGAGCTTTTTCAGGGAGGTCAAATAGTAACAATTATCTGAGGTCAGGACTTCCTGGGTCCCCCAAGACAATTGTGCCCCCTCCAGTAATTGCTAGACTGCTGGTTTTCACAAAGACCATGATGTCAATGCTATTGGTTTTCAAGACTACCTCTACTGGTGCAAGAGGAATGGGAATAGGGCAAATTAAAACATCACAAATCTTGCTTTTCTTGCCAGTTCAGTTATTTTTCTTGAATCAACACTCCCCAAATTGTTATGTCTTTGATTATTTTCCACAGTTTTGAAAAAAAATTAATTAGAATACTCCTGCCAGTGTTCCAGTTACCTTCATAGAGGAAGCAATTTTCAGAAGTCCTCTAACTCTGCCATCCCAAAGTGCTTCCTCCCTTGTAAGCATGGGAAGAGCCTGTCTTTTCAAGTCCTCTCTTTTAAAAACTAAACTTCTTAAAATATTTAGGTCGTTTTCCTAAAACAGCATAACTGGGAGTCCAAGTGGAGAAGATCATATGTCAAAGATCATTGTGAATATAAATTCCGATTTGTGGAGTGAATTATAAATCTAGACATTAAAAGCCAGCAAAGTTTTTAAACAATTATTCCATTTCGGATTAGAGGAGACCGACAGTACAAAATTAAGAAACCTTCGGGTCCCAAAACCTTAACAAGCAGACAGTAGACTTGGAAAATCACCCAGCTGGAAACATAAGCTGTTGTATATATAAAAAGAAGAGTGACTCAGAAATCAAAATCAAGAGCCCAAGAGCTGAGAGAGGAGAACCCAGAGGCACACAGCAACTTCCAGAGAGAAGCGAATCTTATCATAACTGACTGAGCCCAGAGAGATTTCGGAGTTTCTGTGCACCAGTGTGCCCTATTTTACTCTTTATAAACTGAAGGGTCTGTATGCCTAACCCACCCTTGTACATAGGCTATGTCCTTCGCTTATAGTTTTTCAAATCAAGAAAAACCTATTTAAGTTTTCCTTGAGGACCACACCTGGGTAGCCTCATTCACATGTGGACCTAATTTAAATTACCAGACCTAGACTTCAAGCTGACACCACAATGAGATAAGTCTTGGGAGTCTACGGAGAGGGATGAGTATATTTTGCATTTGGGAGGGATGTGAATTGTAGCTAGAGAGTGGACTGTGGCAGGGTGTATTTTTCAAAAAATAGTCACATTACTCAACCATCATGTTTTTTTCTAATATTTTTCCCATTGAGTGCTGATATCTCTGTTCTCTCCTTTTGAATCTAGTTGAAACATTGTGCCTTCCCTGGCCAACACAGTAAGACAAAAGTGACACTGTGATTCCCAAAGTTAGATAATAAGTAGTTCGCACACAGCTGCCTTGCTCCTGCGGGTCACCTGCTCTTGGAACTGAGCCACCGTCCTGAAAGAAAGTCCAAACTATCCTATATGGAAAGATCACATGGGCCTGAGTTAGTCAGCTTTTTGTTGCCGTGACAAATACCCAAGAAAAACAACTTAGAAGAGGAAAGATTTATTTTGGCCCAGAGGTTTGGCTCCAGAGGTTTCCATTCATGACCAGCTGTCTCCATTGATTTAGGCCTGAGGCAAGGCGGAACCTCATGGTAGTAGGTAGGAACGTGTGGTGGAGGAGACCACTCACTTAGTAGCAGCCAGGAAGCAGAGAGAGAGGAAGGGGCCAGGGACAAGATTCAGTCCCCAAGGACCTGCCCCTCAGGACCCTCTCCCTCAACCACCTCCTAATAATTTTGTACCTCCCAATAGTCCATTCAATCATGAATCCCTCAGTGGATTAATCCATTGATAAGGCCAGAGCCCATGATTCAAGAGTCCCAAGAGCCCCACCTCTGAACACTGCTTCCGGGTGTTCAGAGGTGGGGCTTCCACACGTGAGTCTTTGGGCAACATTCCAGGTCTAAACCACAGCAAGAAGCCACATGCAGGTACTCTGCCCAACAGCCCCGTTGAGATCCTAGCCAAAAGGCTGCAGCAACAACCACAAAACATGTGACTGCCGATAGCCCCAGATAATTCTAGATCCCAGCTTTTGAGCCACCTCCAATCTTCAAGTCTTACCATTTAAGTCCCCAAATGGAGAGACTTCCTTCTCGGCCCTGCCCAAATTTCTGATCCAAAGAAACTTTGAAAGATAATAAATGATGGTTGTTTTAAGCCACTATATTTGGGGATTTTTATGCAACAACAGCTAATTAGAACATGACCAAACAATATGATTTATGCCTGGACTTTTGAGTTATTTAATTCTTTTTTGTTATCTATTTATTATGAACATCACTGCTTTAAACGCTCGCGTACATTTCCCCTAATGCAGTCAAAAAAGTGTGTTTAGGGTATGTGCTGAAGAATAGAATTGCTGTTCAGATTTATAAGATATTGCCCAATCGTTTTGCAAAAGGGTTATATTATGTTACATTCCCATCAACAAGGGGTAAGAAATCCAGTTGAGCTCTCACCTCAGGGCTCTCGCGCTGGCTGTCCTCTCTGCCTAAAATGTTCTTCCTCCAGGTATTTGCACACCTTGGTGTCCTTCAATTCTCTCTCACAGGTTACCTTCTCAATGCGGTGTACCTTGACTATTCCATTCAAATTGGAAGTTATCCCACCATGGCTCCCGATTGTCCTTATCCTCCTCTGTGTTGTCCTTTCTAGCACACTGTGCCATTTACTTAATAATCACATTCACTGCATATTATCCATATCCTCCCAGAAGAATGTCAGCCACCACAAGAACCTGCATTTTTTGTCTTCTTTGTTAACCTTGACCTTCTGAGTACCCAGAGAGTATCCAATGCAAAGTCAGGCCCCGCAAATTTCCATCAAATGATAAATGAACATCCACATCTTTTTCAACTCCCTATATGAATAGACAAATTAATATTTGCCAATTGAACAAATATATGTGGATTCACTGTTGCTCATTGATTATTCTCCCATGTATCATAATACTTTTGCTGTGGCTCCTAGCATTCTCCCTTAATAAAATGAGGCTAAATACCCCTCTGTGTTTATTCTCATGTCTTTCCTTTTCTGTGACGCCTTATTCTTGTCATCTCTTTTTATCAAATTAGGTGTAAAGATGAACCGATTCTTTGCAAGTCACATGCATCCCAAATATCTTCTCCCAGTATGCAACTTGTCTTTAAGATGTCCAATAAACAGAATTTTTTTATTTTAATATAATCGGTATAATAGTAAGTTATTTTTGTGTCTTGTTTATGAATAAACTATTCTTTTGTCAAGACAGCAATGCATTTAAAAAAATCATTTTAAGTGCATTAAAAAAATTATTTAAGTTTAGAGGAGTTTCTAAACTTCCTAAAACTTTCTTTTTAATTAAAAAAAAATGTTAAAACGTACTTTGTTGACCACAAAAGATTGGTGCTTGAAATTCAAGGGATTACAAAGGACCTCCAGAGAGACAAGCTCACCCAGCCCCAGGCCCAGGCCCCTCTCACTTTCATTCGGCATTTCACTTTCTCCCCCATAGCAATGTCAGGAGAGACTTCGCCATTCATCACCCCCTAAGAGCGGCCAGGTGGGCCAGGGGTGGGGGAAAGAGGAGAAGAGCCCAGGGGAAGGGGCTGAAGTTTAGAAATACCAGCCAGCAGAAGTACCTCTCTGGCTGTCAGGAGAAAGCAGACAAGTCCCAACACAGGATTCCAAGGGGCACTCGGGGGATTTAAAATGTAGCAAAAGGGTGGCCATCACAGGGGTGGGGAGGGGCCAGGTATGAAAGAGCACCCGGGCTCACAGAGAAAAAGCTACACTTTGGCAGAAAGAGATGCCCTTTCCGGAGGGCCCCCTTGGAGGAAGGGGGAGCCAGGGTGACCTCTGTACCTCTAAATGCTCCGCTGTGATCTGCACATGGACACAGGTTCCCCCAAATGAGAGGAGAGCTAAGGGCAAGGAATAGAGGCAATGGGGGTCCTTTGAATCCTTCAAAGCTTCGGGCTTATGAGTCAGTGATCACAGGATTCCAAACTCTCTTGAGCTTTGTGGCCCAAGGATAAAATTTATTTTTTCTTAATAGCGGAAGAAAAGGGGAAATTTCAAAACATAAATACCAGAAGGTGCCCCCTGTCCATCTTCTTGAGATTAGCCAGGCCATCAGCCCATAACCTGCAGGGATTTCTGAGTTCTGAGTTCCCCTCAACAGGATGATTCGCTAAATCTTATTTGAAGTGTTCAGACTTTGCCTCCAGTGAATATTTGGCTTTGACACTGTCTGTCATCTCTGCTGAGAACAGAAGCCATAACTCGCTGCTGCTACCAGAGCTCAGAGCTTGGGTAAATCTCCTCCCTGCCTCAGGTCTCGGCCTCTGAGCCCAGAAAGACAGGCTGAGCACTGGACGAAGAGCCAAAAGGTCTATTATGGTCCCTTAGTTAGCCTTGGGACTAGTCAAAACCATTCCTTCTTCTATAAAAGAGGAGCTGGCCCCTTGTTCTGAGATGAAACACAAGATTAGAAATTGAAAGGCCACCAAGACGAGAGAGAGCAGAGTCCAGGAGCACTCCTTATCCTGCACCACATACTTGCATAAAAGGTAGCTGCAGGTCTGGTCTGGCAAAATGACAGGAAGCACCCAGAAGAAGCCTGCATAGCTCTGGGCAAATCCCCTCGTCCTGTCGCCATCACCAGAACTGTGACCAGAGGGTTTTCTATCCAGGTTCCCTGCCCCTCTCAGCCCATTGTCATTTCAGGAAGTTTGGCCCCTGGAGCCAGCAGATACCCCAGGACATGCGTGGTTTCAGCCCAATGGGACCCAAACTGTTAGTGCACCGAGCCCCTTGGGCCCTAGCTGAGACTCTGCACACGCAGCAGGTCATACCAGAACATCTGCATTATGGCGGTGGGAGGGGACATGGTGCTACCTTCAAGGGGCTCCGAATCCGATGAGATCATTGATTACAATGCTCATACAGGGAAGGGCAAAGTCCCTGCTTTCAGACCAGCAGCCGGCTCCAGAAAGTCCCTGAGCTCAGGCAGGGCCCCTCTGAGGGGTCAGGCCAGATCAAGTTTGCTAGATTTGGTGACTAAAAATATAGGATCCCACTGGGTGCTATAAAATCTGAATTATATTTAATCTGAATTTCAGATTAAAAAAATAAGTTTTTAGGATAGTATGTTTCATGTAATACAACAGATGCCTTGTCTATCTGAAGTTCAAATTTAACTGGTCATTTTGCATTTTACCTGGCAACCGTCCAACAAAAGAAAGTCACAAAACCCAAACTTCAATCCACCTACAGGGCAACCTCAGAAGAGGTAGAAAAGAAAAGTCACAAACCAAATCATAATGCCGATGGTGACAGAAGATAAAGGGTTGCTTAGAGTCTTAGGAATGCTGTGGGACCCAGGAACGCACAAGTCATCTGGAAAGCCTCAGGCTCTGACCCATCACCATGGCTGCTGCTGGCTGCACCCCTGCCTGGCAGGCAGAGTTTGGGATCCTAGGAGAGTGGCCCAGGGACTTGGCAACCAGCTGCATCCACTCAAATCTGAACAGAGGTAAGGCACACTGGGGGACAGAGGATTCTGGGCAGCACCCACGGGGGAAGAAGGGCCAAGATTCATGCAAATACAGAGAGGTGCCCTAGAAACCATGGCGGGAGTCTTCTTTGTTGCCAGGAAAGAAAGTTCCATGAGATGAAGGATGCTAGGGTGCTGGTAACAGGAAGTTGAGAGCTAGGGAAACTGGAAAACAGGAAACAGTGGGATCCGGAGCCGAAGCTGCAGGCTCCAAAGGGCTGAGCACCCCACGGAGCTGGGTGACTGAGGCCCAGGGCCAGACTGTCTCTTCCTAGGAGGCTGGCACCAAGAGGCCTCCAGACAGCTTACCACCACCAGCACCCACCTCAGAAGAGCAGCACAGACCAGGCTGAAAAGCATGATTTTGCCAAGTCAGGAACTGTTTTGCATTATCTAGTGCCTGTTGCCCATTAGCCCCATTCATTCAGAGCATCACCATCTAAGAGAGACTTAGAGAGTTCATCTTCTAAGCAGAACAAGAAGCAGCTTTTGGATGCAACCTTCTTCCAGAGACAGTTTCAGTAACTGAAGTAGAAAGACAGCTCAGCTCCCTGGGGCCAGAGGGTTGCCAGCATCCAGTGCTGACCTGTTGACCAACAGGGGACAGAAGCCCTCTCCCAGTGCAGGCCTTCCTCTTCCTGGTGCTTTGAGCATCAGGTTCCTGCCCCTGGTGTCCTGCTGCGTGGGGAAAACAGAACATCTGAACACCTTAGAACACCCTAGTCAGAACCAGCTCTCACTGTGACCGAGGGGCATCCAGTGTTGCCTGCTTGGAGGAGCTTGAGGAAGATGGGGAGCAGCTCTTACAACAATAACCACTAGCATTCTTGCTTCTTACAGAGCACTCACTATAGGGCAGGCAATGTTAAGCATTTACAAAAAAAAGACTCTGCAGTAGGCACCACTGACTCCACTTTGCAGATGAGGGCCTTGCAGCTGCAGGCATGTACAGTCTAGGCAGTCGACATCAAGTACCTGAGATCAGTGAGATGGGATTTCACACGGGCATTTTGGGAAGAACAATGTTAAAGGCAGGCGCCAAGTGCTTGCAATGCTGATCTCTGACAGCAGGGGGCGCCAATGTCTGAGAAAAGCGGTAAACCCAGAAACAATTGGTGCAGGGGAAGGTCAATGCCCAAAGGAAAAAGGGGGGCGGGGGCAAATGGTCCTTTAAGCCTGACTGCCCCAGGAAAGGAGCTTTAAACTAAACTGATGCAGGCATCTCAGACTCAGATTTAGTGAGCATTAGTTCCCAGGTTATTGAGACTCCCTAGACGCCCAGAGCTCTGCAAATGTTGGCTGGGGAAAACCAGCCTTGCCTTTGGGACTCCTCTGGGTCCTTCTCTGTCCCACCAGCCAGGCAAGACAGATGCAACCTGTTTCCTCTTCCTCTCAGGGGGGTCTCTGCTTACCAAGGTCAAGCCCACACCCAAGCTCACAAGAGGCAAACTCACTGGGACAGAAAATGAGATAGAGGTGTGCTGGCTGCATCTCCGGTTCAGCTGTCTGCACTTGTGGCTCACACAGCTCTCCAGCTCTCCTGGTCTTGGGATCTTCCCTTGTTACAACGTATCCAGCATTCTTCTATTATCCCACTATTATCCCAGTAGAATGGAGATGGCCTATTGTTGCTTTCTATATCCTACCAGGAAGCAGAAGTGTAGGTTACCTCCCTAAACTTCCGTTTCCTCATCATCTGTGAAAAGAGGATGATTATATAAACGTTAAAGGAAGGGAAGGAAGAAAATTGACCAACACAGTGCCTCGGTCATGGGAGACACTAAGGGATGTGCAGGGAAGGAGGCCATGTGGGCCGAGATGAAGACTACTGGCCTTGGAGTCAATGACCTGGATTTGAATCCCAGTCTCCCAACCTGTAGACAGTGTGACCTTGAAGTGATCTTGAATAACCTATAGCTTCAGTTCTCTCAATCAAATAAAGACATAAGAAAATGCAAGCCTTACCTCTGTAAGTACTTAGTGGTAATCAATAACACATCAGATTTTACTTACAACATGAGATAAGGACAGGTAGATTAAGGTGTTATACTATTTAGAGAATGCCTGTAAATTACAAAATGTATCAAACAGTCATAAAATAATGAGAAATATTTCTTAGATTTCATATCCATGGAGCAATTTTTCCAATTGCTTTGACAGTCATTATCTCTCTGAATCTTTACCACCACCAGGTAATATTTAGTAGAACACACATTATCCCCATTTTAAAGATGAGGAAACTAAGGTTCAAAGAGATTAAATAAATTAGCTAAAGTCCACCCAGATACTCAGGAGAAGAACCAGAAAAGTAATTACCCTTCATATCCCTAGTCCCAGTCTGCAAGGATATATAATCCTATCCCAAGGGTATATTAATTCAGTAGGAGAATGTTATCAAGTGGTATAAGATGGACATTAGGCAAGATTATGATAGGAGGTCAGAGAAAGGGGAGATGGAGGAGGCAAGTTAGTAAATACCATGACTAACCATCCCATCACTGCCTACCACAAACCAGAACTCTAAAGAGAAGAGATGACTCTTACAAATAAATCTTCATGAGAAAGAAAATCTGGGAACAATTAGTTACATACATTCAAATACATTTTTAAAATGTATTTATTTCACCAAAATATTTGTATTCTTACCATACTCCAAGTGCTGTGTAAGATACCAGAATACAGTTGTGGACAAAAACATGGTTCCCACCTTCTGTAACTTTCTTACCTAGTGAGGGAGACAAACAATAATCAAATAATCCATAGATAGATGTACACAGTTATTCCTCAATATCCACGAGGGATTAGTTCCAGAATTCCTGCAGATACCCCCAAGTTCCTTCTATAAAATGGCACAATATTTCCATACAACTACACACATCCTCCCATATACTTCAAATCATTTCTCTATGGTCATATCCAACATAATGTAAATGCTAGGTAAATACTTCTTCTACTGCATTGTTTAGGGAATAATGACAAGGAAATAAAGTCTGTACACATTCGGTACAGACAAAATTGTCTTTCAAATATTTTCAATTCAGTTGGTTAGGTCCATGCATGCGGAACCCATGTACACAAACAAAAACCAACTGCAATTACAAACTGAGGTAAGTGTTTTGGTGGGGAAGTATCAGGTGTGTACCAGGAGAGCCCCTCACCTAATAAACATGACCAAGAATTAGGAAGGGCCTGAGAAGGCCCCCTTGAGAAGTCTGCAGGCAGAGGGGAGCATGTGTGAAATCCCCACAGTGAGCACAGAATGCCCAGGGCAGGGGAAGGAGGTGAGTGAGCTTCAAGAGACATGGAGTAGGGAGGTAGGAGCACGCCCTGCAGAGGCGCCAAGGCCGGATCAGTCTGGGGCTTGCAAGCTGTGGCTGGGATTTGAGTCTTCTCAGTCTAATAGAAATGTGAAGCTATTTGCTATGGCCTGAATATTTATAATCCCCTCAAAATTCATCTGTTGAAACCTAATCACCAGTGTGCTGGCCTTAAGGGGTAGAACCCCTGAGAGGTGACCGGGTCCTGAGTGTGGAGCCATCATGAATGGGATTAGTGCTTTATAAAAGAGACTCCAAAGAGCATTCCTGAGCAACTCAGCCCTCACCCTCAGCCTGCACCCGTGACTCCTGCACTTGCAAGCGCTAGAGAAACTGGACCAAAATTGTGTAACCCTGCCCGGATGCTTCCCCTAGTCCGTTCTAGCAATACTAACACCCATAACAAGTCTCTCCCTCTGAAGAGGGCCCGCATTCTCATTTGCATGTGTATTTCCTACTTTACCCCAAAAGACCTCTCTCCCTTGAGATATCTTACATTCTCCCATGAATGTGCATCTGTTTTCCTAATAAATCTGTGTCTCTGAAAAATAAGATAAAAATAAGCGACCCCAGGAAACTAGCTAGCTCCATCCACCAGATGAGAACACAGCTAGAAGCTGCCATCCATGAACCAGCACAAAGGACCCTCGCCAGACACCAAACCTGTCAGCCCCTTATCTTGGACTTCCAGCCTCTACAACTGTGAGAAAGAAGTGTCTGTCATTTATAAACCACCCCATTTAGGGCATTCTGTTACAGCACCCCGGAAGGACTAAGACACCATTAAAGAGCCATAAGCAGGTAAGAAGCCTAGAAGAGGATTGAGAAAGGTCGTTAAAGGTGGTCTTTGCAGGGTTCTTGGGTTATAAGCAACAGCAACAGGGTCTGGTTTACTTCAGGAAAAAATTAATTTACAGAGAGGAAATGTCATAGCATCAACGGAAAGACCTTGAGAAGGACAGGAACAAAGGGAGTGCCCAAGGCCCAGGCAGCAGGGTTTGGCTCAGCTCCAGCCCTGTGGCCCTCCCCTCCAGATTCAAGTTCCCCAGACAGACCTGACCTGCTCCACTTGGGCACACCTGCTCACTACACACATCCAGATGGACAGCTTCCAAGGGAGAGGGGCATTCCCCAAAGGAAAAACACAAAGAAGTTGAGGGATGTTTCCAAAAAGTGGAAAGAAATTTTGGACCAAAAAAATAATAATAATAATAATCCATGAAGGGTTAGGGGTGACGGTCAGTGGTTAGGGCACTTGCCTTCTATTCCCAAGGCCCTGAATTTGATCCCCACTGACACAAGAAAAAAAAATCATCAGATGTCTACTGCAGATTCTGAAGGAAAGACAAGAGGGTCATCGAGGCCAAACTGGATGCACCTGTGGTTTTGAAGCAAACTATTTCGGGCAGCAACTCCTCGAGAGAGCAGACCATATGGAGGTTTGGAAGATGGGAAGTAGAGAAAAAAGTTGTTGGACGGGACTTTAATGAGGTTACATGACATATAACTCTCCCTGAGGCCCCATTCTCTGACTCATCTGTAACATTGAGAGAGAAAACACCACTAAATACACAAGCCACCAAAGGTAATAAGAGGTGGCAGAGGACACTGGACCGGAATTTAATCTTTCTGTCAATAATATGCATAAACCTACTCATCCAAGGATGAAAGCTGACCTAGATGTGTTAAGAAAGGAATACATGTTACCTATAGATGAGGTTCTGGGTGTGCAAGAAAAAATGATAGGAAAACAAATCATGGGTTCTGCAGAACTGGAGGCAGGAAATACCTGATATGGGCCAAAGCCTTTTCTCTTACGACCTATCCGTTGGCATGGTGGTTTCCTTCCTGAACTGGCAAGCTTTGACCCAAACATGATAATTCAATGCATAATTTCTCACAGGAAGCATATTTCAAATGTGGGTTGCAGCATCTTAAGAAATCCACAATGCTTCCAAGAAAGTCGACTTGCGAAGGAAGACAAAAATTACACCAGAGTTGGAGGCTGGGGTGGGACGGGGAGGATTTGTTTCATTGGAGCAGAGTCCAAGGTTCTTCATGCAGTTCTGAGGCTCGACCTTAACAAGTTCTGAAAGTCTTATTTTATTTTCATGCTTCCACCATTGAGTTTCGATTAAACTTTTCAGTAAAATAAGAGTGTCATTGATTCTAAGGGGAGGAGATAAAACTGTGATGTGTCACTTGTCAAACCTTCAAAACACTCCTGCCAAAAGCAAGAAATGTCTATTTTGCAGAAAGGCAATCATTTACCAACATGTCATTTCCACGGGAAGCAAGCAGATGAATTTCCAAAGAGAACGCAAGCGAATGTGAGAATGTGTGAAGGGAAAACTGTATGGGTTCCTCAAAGAGAAAACTCTTGCTGCTAATGCATCCACGTAGCTCCCCTTACTGTGCCAGCTCTGGTCCCTACTTTTTCTGATTTAATCCATTTCACACCAGTTCTCCAGCCAATTTTATTTATTTATTTATTTATTTATTTATTTATTTATTTATTTATTTATATTTATTTATTTAGGTACCAGGGATTGAACCCTGGGGCACTTAACCACTGAGCCACATCCATTTTTATTTTTATTTTGAGACAGTGTCTTGCTAAGTTGTTGAGACTGGCTTTGAACTTGCCATCCTCCTGCCTCAGCCTCCTGAGCCACTGGAATTACCGACATGCACCAGCATACCCATCTCAGACAAATCTTTCCACTGAAGCACTATCCTTTAATACTAAGGTGCCTACCTTCCTAAATTATCCTAAACTCCTTGACTCAATTTCTCAAAATCTTTACATATTTGCATATTTCTTCGATGATTCTTGTCATATCTGTGCACCATCCATATTATTCTTTCTGAATGTTGATTAAATTGCCTCATTTTATTTTTCTTGCCTCCTAGTAGGCAGTATTATCAATGCACTTAAATATTTTTGGTATAAATTATTGTAAATACCTAGCTTTAAAATGTCCAAATCATCCTTAGCCTGTAAAACATCCTTTAGCCTGTCAATCAAGATCTGCCCTTGGCTCCCACTAAGTCCCTTCCATACATCTTACATTCTGGTCAAAGTAGGCAACACCATTACACACACACTCACACTGCTTGCTCCAGTGTTTTTCCCACCACTCATCTCTGCCTTCCAAATCACACTAATCACTCAGGACCCACCCTGACTGAAAGCGTTCCCCAACCGCTCTCCAGCCTGAAGGAATCTCTCTGAATTCTCACTGCACTTGGAGCATTGGGGACTTCTCATTTGGGACTTAACACTGACCTGGAAAACTAAGGTTTTGATAGACACCTTCTCCTCTTTTAGAACATCTGCAGGCTTCCCGGAATCAGAGGTCATAGCTAGATGCTCTGCATAGGCTCATTGTTTTGATCAGCTTTTTTTTGCTGCTGTGACAAGAGGATCTCAACAGAACAACTATAGAGGAGGAAAAGATTATTTGAGGCTCACGGTTTCAGAGGTCTAAGTCCATAGATGGCCAGCTCCATTCCCAGGGCTCAAGGTTTGGCTGAACATCATGGCGGAAGAGGGTGGCGGAGGAAGGCAGCTCACAGACTCCACTCTCCAGATACAAATATATACCTAAAGCTTCGCCCCAATTCCCACCTCCTCCAGCCACACCCGCCACAGCCACTTCAGTTACCATTCAGTTAATCCCTATCAGGGGATTAATTCACTGCTTGCTTTAAGACTCTTACAACCCAAGCATTTCTCCTCCGAACCTCCTTGCATTGTCTCACACGTGAGCTTTTGGGGGACACCGCACATCCAAACCATAACAGTCATGCACAATGAAGATTTGTTGGATAAACATGTTTTCCCTACTGTCCCTTGCTTTTATCATAAAACATGAATCTGATCGTGCCATTCTTCTGCTCGCCACAAAATAATTTCCATAATGTAGTAGCTGTAAAGAGACAGGATCCTTCACACTTTGGCCCAAAATGCCGTTGGATACACACACACACACACACCCATCTCCACCTACTCCCCAGTTACCATCACCTCTCCAAATGCACTCTCCCTGTTCTAAGCACACCCAGCTCCTTGACATTCCCTGAGTGGAGCAGACTTCCCCGTGGGTCAGTTCCCCTGCAAGCATCTCAATAAATACACTCCCTCTCCACCAAACAGCAACTCAGTGCACACGTGTTAGCTAAAGTAGCATCACTTCCTTTTAGCCTTTCCCAGCTCCCTAGGGCCTTTCTTATTCCCCTCTTCATTCTATACATTCTTTAACTGAAGCACCTGTCAGTGATGTTGTAAACTTTTGTTTGTTTCGATGACAGTGACCTCCATGACACCATAAGCTTTCCATGAGCATATGTATTATTCAGAGTTCTCAATACCTAGTACAGTACCTGGCACATAGTAGGTGCTCAATATTTGGTGAATGACCAGTGGTAGGTTAAAAATGTAGACTATAGCCAGACAAAACACTATCACTGTCTATCTTGGGCAAGTTACTGAATTCCTCTGTACCTCAGTCTTCTCTTTGAAAAATGGTATCAACTCATAGGGTTGTTTTAAGGGTTAAATGAGTTAACAACTGAAATGAGCTTAGAACAGAGCTATGCATAGTAAATGCTCAGTAAATTCCATTATTTACATTGTCCCTGTCCAGAAAAATACCCATATCATCTGAACTTTCCTTTTCTTTGGCCTCTAGTGAATGTTGTAACGGTTCAGGCAAAAGATAAGGAGGTCAGACTAAAAGTGTGGTGTTAAGAAGAGAAAGGCGAATCACAGGACTTGACAGCAGAAGGGATGTGAGGGGTGGAAGAGAAAAGCCAAGGACTATCAGATCCTCCTGTGGGAACTGAAGAGTTCACGGCAGAGTCTAAGATCATCGCCAGAGCAGGCTCTAAGCCACGTCAGAAATGAGGGAGCTGGTGCAGATGTGTCCAAAATACAGGAAAGGAAATGGAGCTCCAAGGAGAGGCAGAGCAAGAACCCGAGACAAGAAGCCAAACAAGGTCAAATCCAAGGGAGGCTCCAGATCCACCAGGCGAAGAAGGCAATGAACAGGGTCAAAACAGGGTGCCTCATGAATTCCCCATGTTTGTAAATAATAACAAATTAGAGTGACCGTAAATTAGTTGTTACAAAACTATAAGGTCTTTAGAAATTGGATAAGGAGGAAATAGGGTCCATGGAATTCCATGCAAGTAAATGAAAATGTGAATATTTCAATGTAAGTGGCTAAGATAATAAATGTTTATGAGCAGAAAACACCCTAGTGAGAAACCTGGACTTCTGAGACCTGACCCCATGTCTACTACCAACTAGCCACCTGACTTCCTCCGCCCCAGTTTCTCCAGCTATACAATCAGGAGATTGGAATGATGGATTTTCAGTCACTCCCAGCCCTTATAGCCTCCCCAAAAAAGTATTCATTTTTTTTCTAGTTAGTTCCCCTCACTACGCTACTGGATATCACATCACAAGTCAAGTGCCATTCGCCTCAGAGTGCCTCAATCTTCCCCTTGATATTATTTTTAAGCTGATGAAGCGTCTATTTATCCCATTGTTAGCGGAGTCACCTGTACTTCCTCTAATTACCAAATCCTAGGGCAATGGCATCTTTCCTCATAACCTGTTGCTCAGCTTCCTATCACGGTTTCTAGTGCAACTCACAGAAAGCCAACCCAAACCAGCTGAAACCATAAAACTGCAAGTTTGGTAATTAGGAAGATTTCAAGACATGGTCTAATCAAGACTAAGTTCCATTCCATTATTCTCTCAGCTCTTCAGACCAGGTTCCTCCTTGTAGCAAAACAGTTGCAGCACTTTCTGGCCATTCCTGTGCTTAACACTTACATGTTAACCAGCCTTCCACCACAGTGACAAGCCGAGATGAACAAGGCCCACAGAACCTGGGGCTCAGAAGGCCACACTGACACTCATCGAAGTCTGCGTCAAACCTGGAGAGTCAAGGAAGGCAACATAAAATCTGCCTCTTTTGTGAGAGGAAATGCAAATCATATGGAAAAGAACACGAATACCGGGAGGAGAGAACAATTGGGGCCAATAAAGGAATAAATCATATTTTCAAAAAGCTTTTTATAGTTTCACTTTCTGTGTAAGTCTCTACTCCACGTGAAGTGACCGGGGTAATATTTTGCTGGGATGCATTTTTTTTTTCCCATGTGGATACCAATTGTCTAGAACTATTTTTAAAATTTTTTTTTTAGTTGTTGATGGACACAATACCTTTATTTTTTATTTGTATGTGGTGTCAGGGATCGAACTCTGTATCTCACACATGCTAGGCAAGTGCTCTACCACTGAGCCACAACCCCAGCCCCATCTAGCAGGTTTTTTTTTTTTTTAAGAACATTTGTTTCCATTGCATAGCAGGGGTACTTCTACTGTGAATTAAGTATCCACATACCAGTGTCCTGGTCTATTTGCCTCTTCCATTCCCAATATTAAACGGTTTTAAATACTGTGGATACATATAAATCTTGACATCTCATAGTGCAAGTCTTCCCACCTGTCCTACTTCAATGATGTCTTGGCTATTCTTGATCCTTTTCATTTGTATATAATTTTTTTTAATTATCTTATCACATGCCACCCAAAAAAAATCTAAAGCCAAAAATCTTGGTAGAAAATTTTTATTGGAAGTTCTTTGAATCTATATGTCACATTGGAGAAAAGTGACATTCTTAAAATATTGATTCTGTTAATGTGAACATAATGCATTTCTCCATTCATTTACATCTTCCTTAATATTACTCAGTAAAGATTTTTAAATGTTCCCTGTAAAGGTCTTACATATTATTTCTGGGTACTATATATATTATGTCGCTTTAAATTATGAACTTTAAATTTTAGTTTTTATTCTTTGCTGATAGAAGGAAAATACATTCTTACATTTATTTTTATTTCTAGAAGATTTAATAAACTCTTGTTAATTCTAGTAATTTATAATTTTGTGTGGAAAATCAAAATGAACACACAAGTCATCAGCAAATAGAGGCAATTTTATTTCTTTCATTCTTACACACTTTCTTTTTCTTGACTTATTGGGCTATCTGGCACAATCCTGAATAGAAGTAGAGAAAGCAGGAATCTGTCTTACTGTTCAAATCTTATTTGTCAATTTCATTAAACATTGTGAAGAAACAGCTTTTGACTTCATTGATCCTCTACTTAATGTCCATTTCATCATTTTTTGCTTTTAGCTTTATCATTTCCTCTTTTCCACTTTGTTTTATTTTTCTTTATTTTACTTTGTTTGAATTCATTTCCTTTTTGAGATCAATGTGTATCTGATTAACTTGCAGTCTTTTCTACTAATACAGGCATTTGAGGTTACTCTTTCCACTCCAAGTTCTACTTTAGCTGCATTCTATTCATGTTCAATAGTATTTTTATTACTATTTAGTACAATTATTTTTTTAATATGCACCATGACATATTCTTTTGGTTATTTAAAAGTATATTTATTAATTTTCAAATACATTGAGATTTTTCTATTGTCTTTGCACACTTGCATTATTACTAGAATTCATACTCCACGATTTTAATTCTTTGAAATCTGTAGAGATGTGTTTTATAGAGCAGTGCATGATTATTTCTGTAAATGACCCAAGTTGCTTGACAAGGTTGTATATTCTGCAGTTTTATTTATTTTTTTTATTATTATTTATTTTTTTTTAGTTATCGGCGGGCACAACATCTTTGTTTGTATGTGGTGCTGAGGATCGAACCCGGGCTGCACGCATGCCAGACGAGCGCATTACCGCTTGAGCCACATCCCCAGCCCCTATTCTGCAGTTTTAAAGTGCACTGCTATGTCTATTATCTATTGCTGCAAACCAAGTCACCCCAAAACTTATTGGTTTAAAACAGCAACCATTTTTATTTGCTCACAATTCCATTGTGAGTTGGGCTCACACATACATTTGCTATTATTTAGTTGGCTTGGGGCTAGCTGGTCACAGGCGGCCTTACTCACACATCTGGCAGACAACTGGGCAGTCCTGCTTCTCCTATACATGACCTCTCCAACTAGCTACTTGGCAGCAGCATTCCAAAAAAACAAGGGTGGGTGTAAGGCTCAGATTCTAAAATCATACCGTATCATTTTTGTGGCATTCAATGGGTCAAAATAAGTAACCATGTCAACCAAGATTCACAGGGTAAGGAAATAGACTGCTTCTTATTGGGAGAATCTTTTAAAATGCATGGCCATTTTTTAAAATTATTTTTTAGTTGTTGATGGACCTTAATTTTTTATTTATTTATATGCGGTGCTGAGAATCAAACCCAGTGCCTCACACATGCTAGGCAAGCACTCTGCCAACTGAGCCACAACCCCAGCCCCATGGCCATTTTTAATCAACCACAAGGGATATCCATTTGTCCTCTGATTTTAACATCAGTTACATCAGTTTTCATTTATTCACTTATTTGGTCAGTGTGTGTATCTCAATTCATTTGCTTTGAACTTTTCTAAGCCCCATTGCTTTAGATGTGGCTCTTATAAACAGCAGTTTCTTGAATTTTGTGATTTTTTTGTTTTGTCTGTTTTAATTTTTTTTTTCATACTGGAGCATTTGCTCTGTTAATATTTGATACAGTTACCGAGAGGCATGAGTATAAACCTACCATCCCACCGTGTACTTTTAGTTTATCCTACCTGTTCTGTATTTCTTTTGCACCTATGAGAGTTAATTTCAATTTGACTGAATCATGAGGTACACAGATATTTGGCCAAACACCATTCCAGACACGTCTGTGAGAGTGTACCTAGAAGACATTAACATTCATTTAAATCATGAGATTGAGTAGATGGCCTTTCTTAAAGTGGGTGTGCCTTATCCAATCAGTTGAAGGCCTGAATAGAACCAAATGCTGACCCTCCCATGAGTAAGAGGGAACTTCTGCTGCCAGAGTGCTTACCCTGGAACAATGATCTTTCCCTGCCTTCAGCCTTGACCTAAAACATTATTCATTCTTTTGGCCTTGAGGCTCCCAGTTTTCAGACTGGAATTAAGACCACACGTTCTCCTGGTTTTTGGTCTGTTGGATTTGAACTAAACTGCACCTTTGGCTCTTCTGGGTCTTCAGCTTGCCCACTGAAGATCTTGGGATTGGCCTCTGCAATCTTTATAGAGCCAATTCCTAAATATATAATGACTAACACAGACAATCTCGCATCTTGCTTCAGAATGGAAGGGGACTTAACCTATAGTGTTGCTCGCAGCCTTTGGGGCCTCTGTGGAAGTTTAAAAACTAGAAGAAAAGTCATACAAAAATTATGCCAGATTATTATTATTCTACAATTTTCAAAACATCTTTCCTAATTCGGGTGACTTAAATGTGGATCATTTATGAGGCAGAATAAATACTCCAACTTTAAAAATTCAGACCTGAATGAGTTATGTTCCTCTCCTTCCCCCAGCCCCTGTAAAAGCGAAAACAAAAATAGGTTAGTTGTTTCTGTAGGGTCCTATGGAAACCATCTGTTATTCTTGGAGTCTGCTCTCTCCTCCCCTTCGTCCCTTGCCTTGTGTCACACGTGTCTCCACAAGCAGGTACACAGTCCTTTCTCTTACAAACAAATGCCCAAAACTGAGAAGTGATAAAAGAAAGCTCTTGCTGCCTGAGTGCTGCTGGGGAAACAGAGGGGAGCCCAGCAACCTGTGGCCATGGAGATGGTTGGTAATCAGCAAGCCGAGGCCCTCGCTTTCCTTCCTTCTCTGGGCATCCAAGAAATGGTTGGTTTAGAAACTCTGAGCCCACAGACTATTTTCCAGCCACAACTGCATAGCAACCAGGATTCATACACTGCAAACCCGGCAGTCAGAAACTGCTCGTGTCCTGCTTATCAAAACCAAAATGATGACAGCAAACACATCAGGCTTCCTTTCTTTGCAGAAGGGCAGACCTGATATCCTGAACTGTCTTCTCAATTGAAACTAAAGCACTGGATAAAATACAGAAGCATTTAAAACACACGCACACAGACAGACACAAAAGGAAGAGAATCTACAAAAGCCAAAACGAAGTGAAAGCAAGAACCTTGGGAAGTGAGCAGGCGACAAACCACCTTTAGCCCCCAAGTTTCTGTTTCCACAGCAGCAATGGCCTGAGGTTTGTTAAGAAAAGACTGAAGGGCCACCAACATGGAGTCTATCCAAAGACACCACCTAAACCTTGCACCACCTCCCAGGAGCTACACTCTAAAGGTAAAAGTAGACAAGAAATAAACCCCCTGTGCCAAAGAGCACGGGGAACTGCAGGTGTTTTGACTTTGGTGTGGGAGCTCGTGACCACAAGCCAGCCCTCAGCTGCTCTGCGGGCTGAGTTAACACCCCGTGGCACCCTTCAGATCATGTGCAGAAGGCTGAGCAAATCCTTTTTGGAGAAACAAAACTTCAACTGAGGACTCCCACAATCCCCACAATTTTCCAAGGAAAATGAACAGCTTTAAAAAAAAAAAATCACACAATCTACAAGGAACAAGATGCTAAAAGCAACAGGCAGAAAATTCCACAGGCAGCAAAATCAGATCACGGAGAGCTCAGATGCTGGGATTATGAGATTTAGAACACAGAATGTTTCTGCAGCTCCGGCCTTGCCCCTTTCTCCGGATCCAAATGTAAACCGCACGTGATCTGGCTCGCCTGTCCCCTCTCTACTTCTTCAGAGACGCTGTTCTTGCTTTTCTTCTTTTCCAACCACACTCTGCCTCTCTTCCCCAAGGCCTATGAGCACATCTCCATCTTCCCATAAAGACATGTAAGAAAGGAAAAAAGAGAATAACCTTGGTCCATCTTACAGCTAAATTTCTGGGAAAAGCAATGATTAGGACTCCCCACCCCGCTCCCTCCCTGGCCCACTCCACCCTTTATGAAGTGGACTTTACCCAGGTTGTCAGTGTCCTAAGGCACCAGGCCACCAAACTTTTATACCATTATCTTACCTGCTACGGCGGCGGCATTCGCACAGTGACTGTTCTCTCCTTCCAGAATCTCATTCATTCCTCAGCCTCTGTGACACCATTTTCTGGGTTTTTCTTTTCTCTCTCTGATCATTTCTTCCCGTCTCCTTGGCATGTCTGCTATAGTTGGATCTAGAATGTCCTCTCAAGGCCCCTGTGTTACATTCTTGGTTCCCAGCTTGAAACTATTGGGAAGTGGTGAAATCTTTAAAGGCTGGGGCTAGGGCTGGGGATATGGCTCAGTTGGTAGAATGTTTGCCTAGCATGCACAAGGCCCTCAGTTCAATTCCTAGGACTCCCTCCAAAAAAAGGATGAGGCTAAGAGAGAGGCTTTCAAGTGATTGAGGAAGGACATTTTTACTTCACTATGCACTTCCACCATGTGTGCTCCCTCACCATAGGCCCAGAGCAAAGGCCAATATCATGGACCTCCAAACTGTGAGCCAAAACAAAATTTTTATCTTTAAAAGCTAATTTTCAACAGAAAATAAATAAATAAATAAATAAATAAAAATAAAAAAACAAAAGCTAATTTATCTCAGGTATTTTGTTATAATGACATAAAACTGATTAACAGAGTGTTATAGCTCCTCTGACCAACTAGGATTGTGTTCTAAAGACTCTGCATATTCTCCATGGGCACATCAACCATTTTCTTGGCTTCAGTCTATCTCTGGAGCATGCGTATCTGAGGATGTAGGAAATCTTTCCAGAGGATATAAGAGATCTTTCCAAAATGAATCGTTTTAAGAGATTGATTTCCCAGTCCTCAATTTCTGTATTCCTTCCTAAAATCAATCTGCCTGAGAATACGTATTGCCTGTGAAGAAGATATCTTCCTTCACAAGCTACCCATTACCAGCCCTGAGCCTACTCATGGTACATTTCCCCAGGGTGTAAAAAGCCCTGAGCTTTGATGTAGCAAATGATGTAGATGCTGAGAAAGTAGATGACTATAATATATGGGTAATAAATTCTCTTGTATGTTAGAAGGATTCTAGTCCTATTCTCTGAATAACATTGAAGAAAGATAAATGCAATTGTCAGGCAAATGGTTGATCATTAAAAACAATTTTTTTTATGTTAGGCCATTATGTGAACGGGGCATTTAATTCAGAAGGGGTTTAAAGAATTGGTTGGCATTGCTGTAACAACATCATCCATCCTCATCTACCTGTTTGTATAAACAAAATTTCTCAGCATAAATATCAAAACAAAGGACAATATTAAGAGAATGTAAGCTGAGCTCTGTGTTGTTCTAGCGATAAGTAATTTCCATTCATGGATGCATGAACTAGTAGAAAAAATACCAACCCCACCAGTCCTATTAAGAGAGACAGTCTCAGTAATATTTTCATGGTCACACTTAATGATTTTTCATTTAAAACTATATTTATTATTTTAATCAATTGTGTACTACTAACCATTTTAGCAATAACTCAATCTAGAAGAAGTTAATTAACACTTATGGTTCTCAAGGGAAATTTATTCAATTTGTTTTAATCATCATGTAGTAATTATCCAAATATAAAAGGACATTGAATAAAAATCTTTCAAGCATAAAAAAGCCTTACTTTAGGATTACATACATGGAATAAAAATATAAGTTCAAGGATTAAAAAGAAAAGGTATAAAATCTCCACCCTGTTAAAGAACAACTTGTTGGTGTGTTTTGAAATGGATGATAGTAGGTAGCAGATCACACTGATGTTTAGTTTCTATTGGATGCTTGAAATGAGTGATGTGACAATTTTTCTTTCAAAATGTCAATATTTAAGATACATCATAAATGATATATTTTGAGCCAGGCACGGTGGTGCATGCTTGTAATCCCAGTGGCTCAGGAGGCAGAGGCTGGAGGATTATGAGTTAAAAGCCAACGAGGCCCTAAACAACTCAGAGAGACCCTGTCTCTAAATAAAATACAAAATAATGCTGGGGATATGGCTCATGGTTGAGTGCCCATGAGTTCAATCCCTTGTATCCCTTCTCAAAATTTTCATAGTAAAATATCAGGGGGAAAGTTCTAGAGGGACTATTTATTTCATAATTATTTTAGGGCATGGGGGAAAGTTTGAAGACCACTGGCTTCAACTTACCACCATTTGCTAATGAATCCTTACCTTAAAGTTATAGTTCAAACCTCTGCCCAGAATTTCAAATTTCCATTCCATCTGGATTTCCCACCAAATCTAAAACAGCAGATCCAAAAATGAACATATCATCTTCCCTTTATCAGTTAGGAATATCTTCAACTATAAGTAACAGAACCCAAAGTCAAACACGTTAAGGGAACACACACACACACACACACACACACACACACACACACACACACACACACACATATATCTGGAAATAGATGAAAGCTGATGTTGGTTACATGTTGGTTACATGGTTCAACAGCATCCTGGCTGGCAGGTCTGCAATTTTCTTGTATTTTCCTCTAGTCACAATATTGTCTTAGAGTTTCAGGCACCATGACTGAGTTCAATACAGGAGAAAAAAGAGGAGAAAGGAGGAGCGATGCTAGTGACAATGAATCACAGGCTAACTTCTTTATTATGTCACTATTTAGGATGCCTCTCCCCCACAATTCACACACATATATATATGCACAAACAGACAAAACTCAGACTACACTTGGCTTCAGAATGGGATGATTTCAATGATCCAGGTTTTTTCAACTTTCTGCTTTGTTATCCTCAATGTTGTTGGGTCTGTCTTGAGGATGGTACCAAGTTGGAAACAGCTATTTCAAGTATAACATCCAGATTCAATAACTTTGAAAAGAAGAGAGACCATCTGGGCCCCATTAGATACCACTCTGTCCCATTTGCCGAAACATCTGTCAGTTTGCTTTCTGAACTAAGTACAAGGAAAAAAGAATTATTTTAGCCTAGTCCTGCCAAGGGTCAGACTCCCCTAAAAGGAGAGGCTTCATCTTTGTGAATGGGGGGATTGGGAGAGTCTATTTTTTTTTTCAGTATTTAGAACATAAGATTTTATTTTTTTTCTTTTTTTATTGGTTGTTCAAAACATTACAAAACTCTTGACATATCATATTTCATACATTAGATTCAAGTTGGTTATGAACTCCCATTTTTACCCAAAATGCAGGTTGCAGAATCACATCGGTTACACATCCACATTTTTGCATAATGCCCTATTAGTAACTGTTGTATTCTGCTACCTTTCCTATCCTCTACTATCCCCCCTCCCCTCCCCTCCCATCTTCTCTCTCTACCCCATCTACTGTAATTCATTTCTCTCCTTGTTTATTTTCCCATTCCCCTCACAACCTCTTATATGTAATTTTGTATAACAATGAGGGTCTCCCTCCATTTCCATGCAATTTCCCTTTTCTCTCCCTTTCCCTCCCAAAACTCATGTCTCTGTTTAATGTTAATCTTTTCTTCCTACTCTTCCTCCCTGCTCTGCTTCTTAGTTGCTCTCATTATATCAAAGAAGACATTTGGCATTTGTTTTTTAGGGACTGGCTAGCTTCACTAAGCATAATCTGCTCTAGTGCCATCCATTTCCCTGCAAATTCCATGATTTTGTCATTTTTTAGTGCTACATAATACTCCATGGTGTATAAATGCCACATTTTTTTTTATCCATTCATCTATTGAAGGGCATCTGTGTTGGTTCCACAGTCTAGCAATTGTGAATTGTGCTGCTATGAACATCGATGTGGCAGTATCCCTATAGTACGCTCTTTTAAGGTCTTCAGGGAATAGTCCGAGAAGGGCAATAGCTGGGTCAAATGGTGGTTCCATTCCCAGCTTTCCCAGGAACCTCCATACTGCTTTCTAAATTGACCGCACCAGTTTGCAGTCCCACCAGCAATGTACAAGTGTACCCTTTTCCCCACATCCTCGCCAGCACTTGTTGT
The DNA here is from genome assembly GCF_052094955.1 of Ictidomys tridecemlineatus. Taxonomy (NCBI): domain Eukaryota; kingdom Metazoa; phylum Chordata; class Mammalia; order Rodentia; family Sciuridae; genus Ictidomys; species Ictidomys tridecemlineatus. The sequence goes on along the minus strand of NC_135487.1, from coordinate 107,837,705 downwards.
TGTTTGACTTCATAATGGCTGCCAATCTTACTGGAGTGAGATGGTATCTTAGGGTGGTTTTGATTTGCATTTCTCTGACTGCTAGAGATGGTGAGCATTTTTTCATGTACTTGTTGATTGGTTGTATGTCCTCCTCTGAGAAGTGTCTGTTCAGGTCCTTGGCCCATTTGTTGATTGGATTATTTGTTGTCTTATTGTCTAATTTTTTGAGTTCTTTGTATTCTCTGGATATTAGGGCTCTATCTGAAGTGTGAGGAGTAAAAATTTGTTCCCATGATGTAGGCTCCCTATTTACCTCTCTTATTGTTTCTCTTGCTGAGAAAAAACTTTTTAGTTTAAGTAAGTCCCATTCGTTGATTCTTGTTATTTACTCTTGTGCTATGGTTGTCCTATTAAGGATTTTGGAGCCCGACCCCACAATATGTAGACCGGAGCCAACTTTTTCTTCTATCAGACGCAGAGTCTCTGATTTGATATCTAGCTCCTTGATCCACTTTGAGTTAACTTTTGTGCATGGTGAGAGGAGGGGATTCAGTTTCATTTTGTTGCATATGGATTTCCAGTTTTCCCAACACCATTTGTTGAAGATGCTATCCTTCCTCCATTTCATGCTTTTAGCTCCTTTATCAAATATAAGATAGTTGTAGTTTTGTGGATTAGTCTCTGTGTCCTCTATACTGTACCATTGGTCCACCTGCCTGTTTTGGTACCAGTACCATGCTGTTTTTGTTACTATTGCTCTGTAATATAGTTTGAAATCTGGTATCGCTATACTGCCTGATTCACACTTCCTGCTTAGAATTGCTTTTGCTATTCTGGGTCTTTTATTTTTCCATATGAATTTCATGATTGCTTTATCTATTTCTACAAGAAATGCCGTTGGGAATTTGATTGGCATTGCAGTAAACCTATAGAGAGCTTTTGGTAATATCACCATTTTGATGATGTTAGTTCTGCCTATCCATGAACAGGGTATATTTTTCCATCTTCTACTTCTCTTTTTAGGGTTCTGTACTTTTCATTGTATAAATCTTTCACCTCTTTTGTTAGGTTGACTCCCAAGTATTTTTTTTTTTTTGAGGATATTGTGAATGGAGTGTTTTTCCTCATTTCCATTTCAGAAGTTTTGTCGCTGATATACAGAAATGCCTCTGATTTATGCGTGTTGATTTTATATCCTGCCACTTTGCTGAATTAATTTATTAGTTCTAGTAGTTTTTTTGTAGACCCTTTTGGGTCTTCTAGGTATAGAATCATGTCATCCACAAATACTGATAATTTAAGTTCTTCTTTTCCTATTTTTAAAATTTCTTTTGTCTGTCTAATTGCTCTGGCCAGTGTTTCGAGAACTATATTGAATAGAAGTGGTGATAGAGGGCATCCCTGTCTTGTTCCAGATTTTAGAGGGAATGCCTTCAATTTTTCTCCATTCAGAATGATGCTAGCCTGAGGCTTAGCATAGGTAGCTTTTACAATGTCGAGGAAAGTTCCTGTTATCCCTCGTTTTTCTAATGTTTTGAACATAAAGGGATGCTGTACTTTGTCGAATGCTTGAGAGTCTAGACTCAAAATCTAAAACTGTTACATTAAGCAGGCAATCATTTGTCTATTACATGTGGGCTAAAATCAAAGTGTGAAAGAACAACAGCTTTGCATGTCATAATAAGGGTTCTGTTCCCAGAATATTGAATATAATGTCTAAATAAATATATTTTTGTCTTAGAGATGTGAAATTCAACAATATATATAAATTATAATATCATTGTTGTTCATTTAGTTGATTGATTGCATGCCTGCTGATTGATTGCATGCCTGCTGGGTAGTAGACACTACTCTTTAGTTTTTTTTCCTTTATAGTAAAACAGAGGTGTCAGATATAGAACTGTGTTTGAAATCAAAGCTTTGCATCTGCATACCTATTAACTTCTATCTTTGTCTCTAGTTCACTGTGTGAGACTTATGCTTACTTACTACAGAATCAGCACTTTCATTTTTCTTTCTTCTACTCGTTTTTGTTAATAAAATTCACTAGATTTTTCAAACATGTGTCCAAAGATGCAGATGTAGGCCAAGATGGCAATATGGTGGAGACTGTATGGTTGGCTGATTGAGGTCTATATTGAAACAGCTAACCCTTATATTGTACTTACAGTACTTATACTGTACTTACAGTGCAGGCACTGTTCTGGGCACTTTGCAAACATTAACTCATTAATCTTTCCAACAATTCTTTTTTTTTTTTATTAATTGTTCAAAACATTACAGAGCTCATGATATATCATCTTTCATACATTTGACTCAATTGGGTTTTGAACTCCCATTTTTACCCCAAATACAGATTGCAGAATCACATCTGTTACATTTTTACATAATGGCATATTAGTGACTGTTGTATTCTGCTACCTTTCCTATCCCCTTCCAACAATTCTTTAAGACAAGTACTATCCCCATGTTGCAGGTGAGGAGATGGGAAACTGAGGCCCTCAGTTTGTGTTGCACTTTGGACAGCTACCTGCAAGCTGTGATTTGGCTCCAGCACTCTCCTGACTCACCTCCCCACTGCCTTCACATGGGCTCCTGCTCCACCTGGCTAGCAAAGATTCTCATCCTTTTCCCAGGAAGCTTTGGTCCCTTGCAAACTTTTGCACATGCTACCTGGACTGCTCTTCCTCTCCTCTGAGACTCATTCTTCAAGAAGGGATCAGTCTCACTCTCCTTAGCAAAATCTCTCCTGGCCAATGCAGTGAGGCCAGGGATGCTTGTCCAGCACTTAACCTGTCCTGACACCTTGCTACAATTCATTGCATACATATCCGGTCTCTACAAATATGCAATAGGAGAGCTGACTAACTCCCTCCTTGTTGAGTCCCCAGGGCTTGCTACTATGCCTGGTCTATAATTGGCACTTAGAATGTTGCTAAATTAATGCATCAGCTCCCTGAATTTTACACTTCCCCGTCTCCCCCACACTGTCTGACACCACACATTGTAGACACTTTAGTCAACGGGAGTGGGGAGCCTGAGTTCCCGCCAGCAGCCAAACTTAATAAAAACAAAGCAAAACCCAAACCGCCCCCTTTTCTCCAATCTCCACAACATAGTCAAGATCCCGGGAATTTGGATTCATTTCAAGCCCTCTCCTCCTGTCGTATCTAGCAGGATACGGGGGTGGGAGGAGGGTGGGGAGCCGGGCTCCGGGTGGCCGCAGGGCGCGCCTGCCCCCAGTTCTTGCCTATTAAGGTAAGAACCGTCGGAGAGGCGCGGGGCGGGGGCGCGGGGCGGGAGCAGGAGGGAGGGTCCCCTGCCCGCCGCCTCTGCGGCCTGTGACCACAGCCCGGGAAACTGCGCCGGGTGCTCCACCACGGGTCCTGCCACCTCTTCTACCTGAAGCCACCTTCCCGGGTTTCCAGAGCCACCGAGGCCGCGACCTACATGTCATCCATCAAGAAGGGCCTCCGAGGAGTCTGGGCACTGGGCGCCGATTAGCTGGGGCCCGCGTCCCTGGCGGACGTTCTGTCGTCGCAGACGCTGGGACCGCCGCCGGGAGCGGGGACCCCAGGGAGGGCAGGAAGGGAGTCCCCGCGGCAGAAGGCAAGGAGGGAGTCCCTGGGAGGAGGGACGCGCACCCTCCCGGCGTCCCCGCCCGCCCGCCGGCCCTCCCTGCCACTCGCCGGCCGGTCGCTCCGGGTCCCCGCAGGCCCCGCCCCCGCCCCGCCCCCGGCCCCGCCCCCGCCCCTCCCCGCCGGCGCCCGCCGCTCCCCGGGCTCGCGGCGCGGGCCTGGGGACTCGGGAGCCCGCCGCCTGGGCCACAGCATGGGGCGCTTCCGCGGGGGCCTGCGGTGCATCAAGTACCTGCTGCTCGGCTTCAACCTGCTGTTCTGGGTGAGACCCGAGCCGGCAGGCCCAGCCGGGCAGGGGGACCGGCGGCGGGCGCGGGGCCGGGGTCTCGGGGGAGCTGACCGCCGCGCGTCCGAGCCGGCTCCGGGAGAGGGCAGGGTGTTCCACCGGCGGAGGCGACCAGGCAGACAAAGAAGAGGGGGACGGACGGAGGGGGAGGGAACGGGAAAGAGAGAGGGTTGAGCCCTGGGAACCGGTGAGAAGGGAGACGCCGAGCGGCTCTAACCGGGAGGAGCCCCTCTGCCCAGGTTTTTCTCTCGGGCGGGTGACGCCAGGTGCGGGGACCCAGCCACTCCCCACCTCCTGAGGGCTCCCGGCCCGGCGGTCCGCGCTGCCCTCCAGCTTCCCAGGCACACACACACCCCCTTCTCGCTCTGCCTTTCCGCGGGAGCCCGGTGGCCTGGCCAGTGGGTTGGGAGGGAAACCCTCGCCCTAGGGGGCTGCCTGTGGGGTGCCACCCCATCCAGAGTGTGTGGACACACCACCTGCCTCGGAGGATTTCTTTAGGAAATTGGGGGTAGGAATGAAAATTGTGGGGGTGGGGAAGGATCATCCTTTTTCTAGGCGTTATGACAGGGTCCTAGTGAATGAGGAGGTGGGAGTGCTCTTTAGGGAAGGATGTTAGGGGGCACTGAGGGGCTTCCCAGAGGCAGCAGCATCTCCCCACAGTTTCCAGTCCGCAGCTAAATACTAATGCTAATGGAGATGATCTCATTCAACTTTGCAGGGTTTTATGGAGCTGACAACAATCCGGGAATTAGTAGTTCACAGAGAGATAAGACTGTGACCCTTGTCTTCTAGATTATTAGAGAATGGTTAGGGCTCCACCATCCTTAGCCCCCTGGATACTCAGCCCCAGGTCCTGGAGAATTCTGAGAAAGGTCTGAAAATTGTCTTCTGCACAGTCCCTCTTGGGCTTTCTTAATGGCCACCCATAGTAACTGCTCAGATAGACCCTGAGTGAAAATATAGGTCCTGCTTTGGGTGAAGAGGTTTTTAGAGGGCGGAGGGAGCAGGAGGGGCTTAGGTGCTTTGAAACCATTTGTTCTGTGGAGGTTGCTTCCCATGACTGCAAGTAATTAATTATTGAATAATGGGCCCAGTTTGTGTCTGCCAATCCATTAGACCTGACGTCTGGGTGACTCCAACAACTCCAAGCTCTTCCAAGTAGCCATCTTCAGCATCTTTCAGCAATGGAATGTGTGGAGGAGGTACCCAGGAACAGCCCCTGCATTTTAAAGATACATGTGACTTTTGTACACCTGGACATTGATATTCAGCATACTATAAGGAGGAAGGAACATTTCTCAAGGCCTTATTTTGTATGTTTTAGTAGGCTGGCTTAATTTCCAACGCCGTTAATTAATTATAGATGTCATTGCTGCAGTGGCCCCTTTCACTCTCACTGCTTACAAATTCAAAAGAAGTTTATAGCAGCCTGAATAGAAGTTCTTAAACTGGGCTCAGTTCTTATTAAATGCTTGAAGCTGTGCCAGCCTTTCCAGGGATAATTGGAAGCATTTATTGAGTGTTTTCCATGTGTCAAGGACAGGGCTAAGCACATTACATTCATTATCACACTTCATCTTCATGGCAATACTGATGTGCATCGGATTATCCCCATTTTTACAAATGAGGAAACTGAGATTCAAACAGGTTAATTTGCCCAAGATCACACAGCTAGCAAGAGGCAAAGATTGGGTCTCAAACTCTGCCTACTTGCTTTTAAAAAGTGTGGTAATTCAGTTAACCAGTGGTTTTCAAAAGTGTGGCTCCTGGACCAGCAACTTCAGCATCCCTTGGAAATTGGTCATAAATGCACATTCTCTGCCCATCCTGAACCTGCTGAATCAGAAACTCTGGAAGAGGGACCCAGCAATCTATTTTAACAGACCACCCAGGTAATTCTGACCCATGTGCAAGTTTGAGAGCCACTATTGAATAATGACTAAACAAATAATAAATAAGCACTAGTAACTGCAAACACTGTTTCCTAAGTAGCTAATCTACTTGAGGAAACAAGACCAATGCATATAGAACAACAACTGCCACCCCCCCCCCCCCGGAAAAAAAAAGTTCAGTATATAATCAAGTGACAAATTTCACACCATTGACCATTAACACAGTAAGGAAGGGAAGTAGCAGCAAAGCAAAGTTTGAGTCCCTCCATGTGTTAGCCACTGAGGTCATATATGGCCTTTGGTATATATGTTCTGACTAAGGTGTTCAGAGAAGGGATCACAGTAACATTAAGGAGGCTGCAAAGTCTTCTGAAGAAGAAGACATTAAGGCAAAGGTGAGAAACCAGCATCACCAGCTGAGATGCAGAGCAAGCGGCATGTGAGCCACCATCTATACGAAGAAGCCATCAGGCTTAAGGGCAGAGATCCAAGCAGAGTATGCTTGAGCAAGTTATTTTTACTTCTCAGCTTGATTTATCATTTGTATGAGTGGAGAAATAGAGTTGTTGAGAGCATTAAAATCAAATATGTTAAGTATCCAGCCTCACCTTTTAGGATCCTTATACATAGTTAGTGCTCAAAAAGGTTAATTAGTAAGGTTTTATTAGTAAGTGCCTGGCACATATGAAGCATTCAACATAAAACTCTTTCCCCTGATTCCCTTAATATTGGCAAACAGTATTCATGTGTGCCAAATGACTTCCAACTTATCTTCATTTGGGAATAACTATACATTATCTTCTTAATGTGTACTTGTGGATTTTCCCTACTAGAACTTAATAGCACTGAGAGCAGGAATTTCTTTTTCTTCTGTTTTGTTCACAGATGTATCCTCAGCATTTAGAATAGTGTCCAACATATAGGAGGCACTTAATAAATATCTGTAGAGTGAATTAATGAAGCTGCATTAATCTCAGGTTAGAAAACTAAGTATGGATTTCTGATTTACATAATCAGTTGTCCACTGGACCTATCTCTGCCTGCCCATCATTACCTGGCTGCTGTTCGGACTGAGCCCAGTAGGAAAGTATGGGGACCTTTCTCTCTTTCAATTCCACAGGGCTGCAGGGGGCAGGGGACAGGGTTGTGCAACAGCAGCAAGTAGGGGCCATCTTCCTGTGTTTGTGTCGCACAACCAACACAAAAGGGACAAACTGAAACCAGGGCCTTATACCCGACAGGGAAGAACGGAATGGATTAAGTTATTTAGATATCTACCTCCATTGTCACTGAAGGAACCTGATTCTAGAAAATCCCCACCCTAGTTTCTGAAGTTGTTTTTTCCTAGTTGGAGGGCTTTTCCTGGAAGGTCAGGCTTCAGCTGTGACTTAAGAGTGTAACATTTACACACACACCCTTAGATGTCTGCCCTTCTGAGGTATAAGGTCCCCTAGATGACAGCATTTTGGGTCCTGTCAGAAATTGGCCGGAGGGCAGGCGTAGAGGTTTTTCTGAGCTGCAATTTGACAGCTAGATTTCTAACCTCCTTCAGGCAGCTGGGTTTAAGCTCCCCTCGGCTGTGCTCCTGGTTTTCTAAACATTCAGCTAGATCTTGCCAGAGCCTGCAGTGCCTGGCCCAGGGCCACCGCTTGGATTCTTTTTAAAGTAAAAGTAAAGCCTACCCATTAACTCTACTCAATTAATTTCTGATATCATGGTTGATGTCTACCATGAAACCCCTCCCAACATCTGTCAGGTCTAAATTCAGGCACTGCTGTCAGATAGCTCAGTATTTTCCTGTGCCTTCCATTGAAATCACCTTCGGGTTTTGTTTTTTTTCCTCCGTTGCATAGCAATATAAATAAAACACCACAACCCACCCAGCCACACATGTTGGTTTAAAGAAAAACCTGGGCGCTGTTTACTCCTTGGTTTATTGTTGTCTGCTCAGCGTTTTCCTATCATTGTGCTGTAATGAGTGGCTCACTGCCCCTGTCCAACAGGAAGCCAGGCAGTTCTTTGTTGAAAGCCAGATGCTGTATATGGCAAGTTTGAAGTTTCTCTCCTTTCCTTCTCACCATTACTAATGCAGCTTGGGGGTTTGCACTTGGTGATACCTAACAGGTGCTTGTAGGAAAGATAGTGTTTCTTTGGCTTGGGAGTAAAAGAAGCTTGGATCAAATGAATCTTACAGAGGCGGCCTCCTCCACTTTCCCAAATATGTCAAATAGTACTTTAGAGAAATCACCTGTTGGAGAAACTGGTTTAAAAAAAAAAAGAAAGAATGTACCCTTTGGAGTCCACAGAAATGCTAGACCATCCCAGAAAGCAGCTCAGCTTCACTGTAGGATAGTCTTCATTCCTGATTTCTGTCAAGGTGAGAAGACAGCAGCAGAGAGTCAGCCCCTACCAGAGTGGATCAGAGGGACCTAGTGCTGCTAGGAGGTCAAGGAGTCTACAGTAGGGTCAGTCTGGGAAATCCAGAGCTGTAGTTACAGTGTCCTGGTAGACCTCGGGCAGGTCTGCACAGCATGGCTATTCAGATCCAGGAATTCAAAGCTTGGAAGGTGTAGATTGGCACCACACTGCCTGACTATTTTCCTGGCTCCGTTGCTTAACCTCTTTGAACCTCAGTTTTTCTCCTCTGTGAAACAGGCATGATGAAGTACTCACTTCAGTCTGATCTTTGTGCAAATAAAATGAGTTAATACATGTAAGGTCCTCAAGTATGGCACATCCCCACACACATAGTAAATACTCCATAATATAAGATATGAGTGATAGTTGAATACTAGAGATACAAGTGAGAAAGTAGAATCCAGACTCCATGAGACCCGGACAGGTAAGGAGAAGCAAGAAGGTGTCCCATGTCCAACCAATCAAAGTGCCAAGAGTCTTACCAAAGGTGTGGAGTCAAAAGGAGAGGGTTCCTCCTCTATAATCCATTCGGTCAGCCAGCCTGTGCTGAGCTCCTGCTGTGTACCTGACACCCTGCCAAGGGCTGGCAGCTCAGAGATATCCTGGATCAGGAGGCACTTGTGCCTTTCCGTAGCCTCCATTTTGTCCTTGATTGTCACTTGTTCTCTCTCAGGTCTCAGCACCTAGTAGAGGTTCATCATGGCTTCAGCTGACAGAGCCATGCACACTGACCTTAGAGCAGAGCTGTTTGTTGTCTGCCTTGCCTCTGTACCATTAGAGTCCAAGAGGAGGCATGGGAAAGCTTTTGGGGTCAAGAGCCTCTTAGACATGGATGTGCATAGACCAACCCAGACCTTGTTCAGTTACATATTCTGATTCCGTAGGTCTGCAACTCTTAACAAGTCCCAAGCTCTAGGACCACATGTGAGAACCTCTGTTTCAGATGTGACTTAAAGAGGTCAGAGACCCACCAGATGCCCTCACTTCTGGTTGGGGCAGGGAGCTCCTTCTTCTTGGCTTGCTCTTGGCAGTGCTTTTAATTCCAGTTACCACTTTACCACGGCTGTTTTCAGATTCTTTTTTTCTACACTAATCCTTGATGGTTTCTAGAATTACCATCATCCATTGCCTTTTACTGTGCTATTCTAGAACGTCATCCGTGAAGTCTCTTGGTGCTCCAACCGCGTGCCACAAAAGAAAACATTACCTCCATCCGCCCAATGTTAATATTGACAATGTCACAACCAACAGTGTGCCTTTTTTCTAAAGCAAGTGATATTATACCTGTTTCTAAAGCAAGTGATGTTAGACTGATCATTGAAACAAATTGTTCATGGTCACCAAGCAGTGAAAGGAATCAAGAGAATGGGGCCAGTAAGACGGGGGTATCCAATGGACTAAGAGCACATCGTACAGATGAGTGGGGTTTACCTTGGCCTCCATTTTCATCCTCTTTGGCTTTGATTAGGAACAAAATAACAATACTAATGAACATTTATGTGATGTTTAGTTTACAAAATGCTTTCACATCCATTATCCCATATGATTGTGAATCACAACAATCCCATGGAATAGTATAACTGCCACCATGTTACAAATATAGAAACTGAGTCAGGCAGAATAGGTTGTATGTCCCACGTCTTCTTATTTTAAATCCCATTTTCTTCCCACTGTAGTAAATTTGAGGACAAGTGTAATACACAGCATAAGAAATGATACTGGCCTGGAAAGTGTAAAGTCTGTGAGCGGGATCATTAAATCCAATGCCAGATTTAGTTTTGATGTATTCCAGAAACGCAGGTGTGAAAAGATGGATAAAATACCCTGACATAGGGCAGAAGCAACTTTGAGACCTTTGAGAGAAACTTTGAGACCACTAACTAATCATTTTAAAACAGAAGAAAAGTAAGATGGAAATTGAGAGTGTGTATCAAGAGACAATTTCATAAATTAATTTAGGCAGAAAAAACTTGAAGGATAGGAAGCACTATATAAATTTAAGCTATGTACTAAATGTTCTCTTAAGCACATTTCTATATGAGCATTTTTAATCCTCACAATAATCTTATGAGATAAAAGCTATTATCATGCCCAAGTTCTATATGAGGAAACAGAACTACAGAGAGTGTAAGAGACTTATGCAGGATACACAGCTGGCCAGTGGAAGAGCCAGGTTTTGATGTGTGGCTCCAGAGTTCATGCTCTTAACCACTCCAAGTCTAAAGGCTAAAACTTGGACACTAACATGACTTCTAGACACTCAATTCAGTGGCTGTGCTACTGAGCATGTGCAGCTACTTAAACTTAAATCAATTCAAGTTAAGTAAAATGTAATGTTCATTTCCTCAGTCCCACTGACCACATTTCAAGTGTTCAATAGCCATTGGTGGCTGGTGGCTACCATATTGGATGACACAAATAGAGAACATTTCCATCATTGGAGAAATTTCTGTTGGACAGCTCTAGCCTAAATAAAATTATTTTCCTCTCACAAAGACATATTTTTCCCTTATTGGGTTTTAATTAAAACTAGAGAAAAGAGGAAATAGGGTCTGTAAAGGGCTACTGGTGATCTGGTATAGATAGTTCAGAAAACTCGAGAGAACTTCAGCTGTCATGGAGAGTGGGAGCATAGTGCCAACCAACATCAAAAGATGGCAGACAACTAAGTTACTAGTACCATGGGACTAAGATCAAGTTTGGGGTCTGAATGTAACATTAGTGAGCCTATCAAGGTAATAAGACTAAGTGCTGGGCCCTCACTGTTCCAGTGTGTAACATGAACTCAGTTAAACTCTTAAGAAGATACTATGACTCTTTCTGCTCTGCAAATGAGGAAGCTGGGGGTAACAGAGGATAAGAGGTTTGCCCAAGGGTCATAGGACTCGTGAGTGCAGAGCCTGATTCAATCTAGTTGGCTAGAACCCCCGTTTTGACCACAGTAATTCCCCTGTGCCACAGCGCTGTCTGTACATGTGACATATTTGTTACCCATGTTTGAGCATCAGTTATTCTGTATGAACACTCAGAAGAAGTAAAATTAGATGAGCAGGTGGTAGATTTTCCACAACATAGGCCAAGCTCCACCCTCTCCATTGTGATGGTGATTGGAAATGAACCATCTTGTAAACAGGGGACAAGGGAATTGAGCAGAGATGACAAGCCCCCCAACAGGGGCAGTGTGGGGTTGGGGATGCATAGGAAGCTGCTGTCACTCAGACCCAAAGCCAATTTGTTCTCCTTCCATGTGTCAGAATCTGCCTGTAACTCCGTGAACGGGCCATGCTATACCTTCCTGACCTCAAATAGGCTCTGGTAAAATTAATGTTAAGAAAATTATCTATAGAACACCAACCTGGGCTTCCATGATTTCTACTAGCTTCCATCCAAGCTAACATTTTCCTAAATGAAGTGTTTTGACACTCATTTTGCTGTATAGAGAATACTGTAATCATATGCAGTGTTCATATGCCCCTCCTCTCACCATATTCCTGAGTTCTACCAGAAATATTTTTTTTCTGCCATTATTTCTCTGTAACAATTAAAACTGGATAAATATTATTCCTATTGATTAATATTTAAGAAATCTTTCAATCTGCTCAGAAGTAGTCCTTTCAAACACCTGGAAGAATTTTACACTGAAACATAAATATTAATTAATGTCTTTGCTTACATAAAGCATCATATAGATGAGATGACGTGTCTATATAGGTGAGTGGTCATTTTGGCCCCCAAGATAAATGTGTAATAGAAGGGTGAGCCTAGAATAAGTCCCAGATGGATGGGTCTTATCTATTAGAAGGCAATGCAGAGAACTTAGAAAAGAACATTTTTGTCTATTCTACCCATAGTTACTCCTCCCGATGAGGTGAGGCCGACACTTAGTTTAATTCACTGCTGTGACCTGGTGGATTGGATTTTAGACTTGTGTATATTTGACCTTCACTTGATAAAACCATCTGCTCACCGGATCATTAGCTGGTAGTCTGTGACATTCATTTTTGCTGTCTAGAGAAAATTAAGCAGCCATCAACATCAACATTCTCATAATTCTTGCTGTTTCATCCTCTCCTACTCCTTTCCCCTGCATTTCTTTGAAGATAAAAGGTGTTGTGTGTAACCACCACATAAACACATTTTCCACCATCCAGAAGTGAATTATCTGCTTTATGGTTCACAGAAAACTTTCCACCCCAGGCTTATTTTGCTTCCCAGCAGCACTTTTAAACTGTTTCCTCGAAAAACAGTTGATCCAGGCAAGTTAACTTTATAAAAACCTCAACAAACGGAAGAACATGTGTTTTGGCACCAATAGATAGCCCAGAGGTGAACAGAACACTCCTGATTCTATGGGGCTTCTACCAGCCCAGAGAACGAATTAAGCATTGATTGATCAGGAAATGTACTCTTACCTGAAAGAAGTCTTTCTTGGCATGCGCCTGTTCTTACCGAAATTCTATGAAGAAAATAGTAGGGGAAATCTGGCACGCGGATACTTTAAGGAGCTGCTGTGCATTTCTGGACCATCAGAGGCTCCTGACCATCGCCTGCCGTCCTGGTCCTGCCTCCAGTTCCCCCTCACCTGGTCCTGATGTTGAGGTCAGGGCAGCGAGTCCCCTCAGGGGCATTTGGTGTAAATGTCATATGACATTCAGCTCTCGTATTTTTTTTTTCTGATAAAATCCTTGATTTTTGAGAAAGTGCCATCTAAATCCTGGTCCTGCTTTCAGGGCATAATAGGATGAAAGTCTTGGGAGCCAGTTTTCCACTTTGAGAAAATTAGCATCATCTTCTAAAGCAAATGTGCTTCTGACATCTGCCTGCTAAAAGGCGGAGGCTGCATTACCCTCATGGCATCCTAATGGGGTTTCAATCAGATCAAATATCGTGAGTGAGTGCTCATTATAGTTCCATCTAGGATGATAATTGCCACCGAGAGCAAGTATCAGCTTGAAAGCATTTAATGAAAACCCTGGGATGAAAGTGTCATTTTCAACTTTTGTGTGACTTCAGCCCAAAGAAGAGAGTAACAAACAAACTGGGTTGCATATGCCCATGGCTTCATCCTGGAGAAGCAAGAGTACAGGATTGGCTTTGTTTATTCTTTCATTCTCATGCCGTGTGTGGTGTGTGTGTTGCTATAATCGTATGCAGTGTTCATATGTCCCTCTTCTTGCCACTAACAGAGATGCATAGATCTACTCTTAACTTGTCACCGCAGGCTCAGGGAAATAGAACTGAGGCTACATACTCCAATTTGGTTTTCTTTGTCCACGGGCGACTGTTTTGCTGCGTATATTCAACCTTGTGTTCACTCAGTGCCTTCCAAGGTATCTGCAGTGTTTCCCCGGTGCAGATGAATTTGAAAAGAGCCCTTTGTTAAGTCTTCCCTTGGAGAGCTGTGAGGGAGGTTGTTCACAATGGCTCCTGTCAGCCTGTCTTAGTCAACTTGGGATGACATTAAAAAAAAAAAAAAAGAAAAGAAAAGAAAAGAAAGAAAGAAATACTTGGCCCTGTGTTCAATCTATAGCACCAAACGGAAGGAGGGAAAGGTAGGGAGAAAGACTTGGTGGCTTAAATAACGGAAATGCATGCCTTACAGCTCTGGAGGTTGAAGTCTGAGGGCAGGGTGGCAGCATGGTGGGGTCTCATGAGGACCCTCTCCTGGTGTGCTGGTGGTGCCTTGTCACTGCATCTTTGATGGCAGAGGGAAAGAAAGCAGCCTCTCTGGTGTCTCTTCTCATAAGGGCACTAGTCCTACCCTCATGACCTCATCTGATTCTCTCCCAAAGGCCTCATCTCCAAACATCACCGCCCTGGGAGGTAGGGCTGCAGTGTGTGAATCGTGCGTGGGGTGAGGGGTCGCAGTTCCATCCACAGCATAGCCTAAGTGGTGTCTTTTGTAGGTCTTCTGCTTCTTCATTGACATATGTCACATGTCAGTTGACAGAATGGGAGCCCATTCTGCAAGACAAGAGGAAGGGGTTTGTACTACAGCAACACAGCTCCCATCCCTGCCCTTCACAGAAATCAGGCCTTTTTGAAAAAAAATTACAGAAATGTTTAAATAGAAATGGTTGCATGTGCTATGAAAAAAGACAAATAACTAGGCTAGGGTAGTCTTCCCCAAGTGACAGGAAAGCTAAGCGCCGAATGGGTGTCAGTCTGATGGGGGGGGGGGGAGAGCATTCTGTCTCAGGAAACGGCAAGAGCAGTGGCTTCCATGGAAGAAGGAACTGAGACTGTGGCTTAGGGCCTCTGAGGATCATTCTTTGGTCTGGTACCTAGATATAAGCATATGCACTATCTAGAACTGTCTCTGGGGGTGCTTTTGACCCAGAAAGGAGGTTTACTGCTCACCAGCAGTACCATGCATTTGCTGTTTGTGATCCACGTTGGCCTGTGTCCAGGAGGGGAAGGCTGGGCAGACAGGAGGAGCCAGGTCCAGGGAGTGGTCTCTGCATTTTTGCATCCCAGCACTACCCGTCTCCAGCTGGACTACCACAGGGGACCGTGTTTGTGATTCATAAAATCTTTTTTGTCTTTAAGTGAAAAAACTATGTCCTCACAATAGGCCCTTTTATCAGCAAGCCCAGGAAAGTGAAAATAAATGCAGTTAAAATAAAGGTGAAATCCAAAAACAAGTTTTGCTTTATGCTAAATGGCTTCATTTTTTTCAGATAGCCATGACTTACAGGAAGCCCTGCCCATCCAGTTTGCTTTAAAATTCTTTAAATCCGTCTTCAGTCCTCTCTTCTGCTATCAGCAAGCCCAGGAAAGTGGAAATAAATGCAGTTAAAGTTTAGTTTTAGAATACAAACATGTCTTCTCTAAAGACATGTGCTTACAATTTGCAATTTTGTGTCCCGCAAACACTCTGGAATATGGTTAGCTACTGGAATAACTTACCCAGGAAAATCTGACGAGCCCCTCTTTAATGGCTTAGGTTTGTACACCACTGTTCCTTTCACTGCATTCTTCTCGCCTTTTTTGGTTTTTGTTTTTTCTATTTTATGTTTTTAAGTAGTGGGCCCATTTTTGCCCTCAGACCTCATTTCATCACATTTTTTAGTGCCTTGTGCACAACTGATCCTCAGAAAAGGAGAGGTGACTGAAGAGGTGATGTTATCTGGCATCTTCTTGTGTGCATTCTAGTAGGCTGGGCCTGTGGTTGGATCCTCACCTGCAGGCAGGACTAGGTTTTTACCTAGGCCACCAAATAGCCTTCCATGAGTCCCTGAGAACCCCAGGAGAAGGACTGGTTCTTTGTCAACTCTGAGTCCTAGGCTCCTGGCTCACAGTCATGCTCAATAAGTGATTTTTTTTTTTTTTAATGATTAACATGAAGGTCTAACTCATTCTGCGGTATGAAAAAGCCTGTTCCTACAAAACAATATTTCTGGTTGTAATTCTCTCAAAGGCCCTAGGCATGGTACTGGCCCTAGAAGGAGGCCTCAGCAATGTTCTTCAAATGGTATGGTGAACTCTTTCTGGTCCTCTCAGCTGTTCGCTTCACTCCCTAGTATTCTCTCTCTCTCTGGTCCACAGTCACTCAGGCCTTTATCTTTGGCTCCCTGCTGTATCAGGCACCCAAGCAAAATTCATGCTCCTGGCTGTTCCCATCAAAAGAAGAGTCTCCATCCCTTCTTCACTCAGGGCTCTGGGGCTTCCCAAGATGATACAAAGGTAGGCAGAAGCCCTGCGTCCCAGCTGCCCCAGCTTCCTGCTAAAGCCCAGACTCTGGCCTCCCCCAGACTCGTCTCTTCCCAAAGCCCAGCATCAGGGTAAGGAAATGAAGCCCTTCCCTGTGCTCCTCAGCTGGGGGCTCTCACCTCCCTCCAGTCCTCGTGCTCTTCAGGGTATACATCAAAGGTGGACAACTGCTGCACACTGGTGGTTGTGCTTTGCACCATCCCTTGGCCGCGTGCACGCTCTCCCTCTTCGGCTCGTTCCCTGCCTCATATTGCATTTATGACTTCATGTTGATTATCTTCCATGTTGGATTGCTATCCCCACCTTTTTCGTTGTTTCCCTGAGGCCAAGCACAATAGCTAGCCTAGATCAGAGTTGGTTCCCGCTGAATAAAACACTCAAGGAAGAAAGAGAGGAAGTGAAAGCAGACGAGGGTAGGGGCAAGAGAAGAAAAGAAGAAAGCCCCACTCTGAGCCATGGATGTCCTCTCGTTCCTTAGTTGTTTTTAACCTTGACTGAGGTGCAGATATGTCTGAATGAAAAAAAAAATGGACTGGGATTAAAAGAAGAGAGAATTAGGGCATAGGGGAGTGTTGGCCTAGTCATTTAGGATTACAGGGGTTGCAGGCTTCCCTCGGGGGAGACCATCTCTTCTGGCTGTATGGAACAGAGAGTAATGAGAACTTGGGGACACCAGATTCACTTACCTTCATGCTGACTTAATGGCAATTGGTGTGAACTTTTGGGGGGCAATTTCTAGTGTGTGATAGACCAGGCTAATAAGTCCAGTGGACACAGAGCATTGCATGAGCCTTACAGGATGGGTGAGTTCAAAAGGACCTGCGGTGCCTCTTCCCAAAGCAGTGCTCACTCTGTTTCTCATCTCAATATCAGCCCTGGCTAGCTCCCCGGCAGCACACGGGGAGGATTCCCCTCCACACAGTGATGACATTCAGCTAAGCCACAATTCCTTGAACCAGGAGGAAACCCTTGTGGTTTGGGGGTTGGGGTGGGGATGAGCAAGCGCAGATTTTTTCCCCTTTGCCCGATGGCTTTAAATTGCAACCTCTCTTTTAATTTTCCATTATGCATCAAACACATCCGTGCCAGAACTGGACAAATGTATTCCGTCTGGAAGGATGATCCCAGACAGCTATAAATTAGAGTTTGTGTACAGAGATTCCAAAAATGTGGCCTCATGGTAGGGTGTCCCTGGGACCAGTCACCTCCTCCACAGTCTGCTTGGTGGCTTCTGGCTTTGGCCTGGCGCCTCTGTCAATAGATTTTTGCTTTGTATTTAGAAACTCTCTTTCCATCAGGCACTGCAGAGGGTGGTAAGGTTGCCCGTCAGGCTTTGCTGGACAACTTGTCCCAGACAGCCCCCTGACGAGCAGGGACAGCAATTGACTGAGGGCAGCACCCTCTTTCCTGCACAGCAACAGTGAGGTCCCCAAACTGGTTTCCTTCTAAGTTGAAGCACAACAAAAGCATACTCTCCTCACTTTTTTTCTGATAGAAAAAAAAAAAAAAACTACCACGTCACGCTGTTTTAAAACTATATTTTTAAGGTTAAAAGAAAGTCACCTGTAATCTCTCCCTTGGATGATAAATATTGTGACTATTTTAACATTTGTAACATGACTTCTTTCCAGGTTTTCAGGCCATGCTGCTGATTTTTAAAATTCAGCAGTTTTTTCAAAAGCTGGTTGTGCCCAGTTCCTTTAGCTGCCCCTCACACTATTCAATTAGCGCTTTCCTCTGAGGCTGGAAACTGTTAGTTATTCCCCATGGGGAGAGTCCAGCTGGTAGAACCCTGCCCTCGGACTCTCCTCCTCACTGAAGTGCTGCAGCGTTTCTGAAGAAACCCGGGGAGGAGGGAATTGGCCCTGGGGGACAGAAGGTGAAGGGGGATAAAGTCCTGGTAGAAACCCAGCCAGACAGCACCAGGTCCTTTACAAGCTGCCCACAAGACAGAAGGAACCCGTATGCAAAGGTCTCTGGGCTAACCCTGACTTTGATTTTTTCCTTGTTAAACCTCTGCCTCTGTGATTTTCATCCTGTCTTCATGTCATCAGCCCCCGGCGTGCTTTTCTCTGTTTCTGCAGGGGCAGGCTCTGAATTGCTTGTCTGGGGAAAGACTGGGGCAGCCCAACAGAGACTGGACAGGGTGGCAGCAGCAGGAGGCTATTTTTACATTTCTGCTTATTTTCCCATCATGCCTTGTGCCCAGAAGGTGCCCAGTAAATACGCGTTGATTGATTGATACAGTGAAATCTGAGAACACCATGGCAGGAGCCTGCTGGCCTGCAGCAGTGACCGTCCTGCAGAGGCAGAAAGGGCTTCCGGCTTTAATGCTGAGCCCTGCGGCAACCTTCAGAGGGGAGGGAGGGAGCCCGGTGATGACTCTACCAGCTGCCAGCCTGCCCGGCCACCACCCGTGCCAGCCGCCCAGCCTCTCCCTCAGCCGCACAGCACAGACCACGTTGTTTCAGAAAATTATTTTTTCTTCTCTCATTTTCCATGGAAACTCAAAATAGTAATCAAAAAAAAAAAAAAAAAAGCCAGGTTCCCTACTTCATCCCCAGGAAGGGGCAGGACAGTGACCACCACACAGGACCGGGGGCGAGAGGGTTACAGAAACTTCTGGAATGACATTCTAATTGGAGAGTGCGCATCATGAGGTGTGGGTGGGTTTGAAGGTTGGTGCATTTTCCTCTGAGAAAGGCAAGTTCCCCCGGGTCTTGGAGTTCATCTTGCTCTTGGTGATCTGGCATCTGAGACCCAGTCACCTCTCACTGTGATATTGGTGACGAGTTTCAATGAACCAGCAAAGGACAATAAGGCAAGGAGAAGATGCTGCCAGGGGGATGTTGTTAGAATCGTGTTTCTGAGATGCCCTCAGCATGGCACGTGTGCTGCAGAACCACCAGGCAGCTAGCGGGTAGCGTGGACCTAGTGCCATCGTCACACCAGGCCGAGGGGCTTGAGTACATGCTTCCACCTCTGTGAGCCTCCCTTTCCTCCCCCATAAGAGATGAAGGGTGGACTAGGTAATGTCCAAGGGTGAGCCCTTGTCTGTGCCTGCACCTGCTAGTGGGTCTGCACACCCCCTCTTCACTTCCATAGTAAATACGGTGTTGTTTGCCCCACAGCTGGCCGGGTCAGCCGTCATTGCTTTTGGACTATGGTTTCGATTCGGAGGCACCATAAAGGATTTGTCGTCGGAGGACAAGTCCCCAGAGTATTTCTACATGGGTGAGTGACTTCAGCTTCCCTCCACTTTAGCTCAGGTAGGACAGCTGGGAGACATGGAGCAGAAGCTGCACTTGAGCTTTGGTGGGATGGGGAGGCAAGGAGGGGCAGGGAAGAGGCAGAAGGAGCCAACACCGGAGCCCCTGTGCTCCACCTGGCCCTCAGTGCTGCACTTAGGGAGGCAGGTGGACAGGACCTTGCTTCTCCTGCTCCCTCACATGACCCATTCCTCCACTCTCCAAAGTACAGGAAGGCCAGCGCAGCCAGAAAAGAAGTCTCAAGGAAATGTAATGAAAATTCATTTTAAAGAATTAGAAGACCTCCTGTGTCCCTGGAGGATAACACAAGTCTGTTATTCACTAGTCCATCCAGGGAGACAGGGTGCCCCTACAGAGTCAGGGTTTGATTTTGTGATTTTGTATTTCAACTTGCACTGGAGGAGAATGTAACTCAAATGAAGAGAGATATTCAAGGTTTGGAGGTGCTGATCCCAGTCCTTCCATGACTAGGGACTGCAGAGAGGAGAGGCGGGGACAAGAAGGCTAGCCCTGGAGAAGAGGCATCAGCTCTGCTTCCTGTCAGGAGTAGGAAAAGGGTGAGGAGCATGGGGTGGGGTGCAGCCTCCCACCCAGAGTGAGATGAGCAGGGGTACAAATGGTCACCATGCATTTAGCTCCCTCTGTTTCCAGCCCTCTGCTGGAGCCTTTTCTCATTCTCCAGCTAAGTGGACATGCACTCTAGATTTCAAAAATTCCAAGCCCATTGTCAATGCAAGCGACCCCCGTAACTGACTGGCTGTTTTAAGAACCCCACCGGCCATAGAGTCAACTTGGATTGCTTGTTGTGACATCTATGCCTGGGGAGAGGGAGGAACCCATATAGGTCATTGGCTCCAGAGCCTAATAAGAGCAGAATCTCTTTCCCTGAATCTCTTTCTGAAAAGAAAGAGTCCAGGCCCCACTCAGAGCCATGGATGTCCTCATGAAGGACCAAATCACAGCGGCTGGGCCACCTCCTCCACCAAACACCTTCCACGCCCAGAATCATCCTGTGAGGAAAATCACCATACTGATTACAATACTTACAAAGGAAAGTAGCAGAAAATCTACTAAAGGAATATTACTCAGCAATAAAAGAGAATAAAGTCATGGCATTTGCAGGTAAATGGATGGAGTTGGAGAAGATAATGCTAAGTGAAGTTAGCCAATCCCAAAAAATCAAATGCAGAATGTTTTCTCTGATATAAGGAGGCTGATTCATAGTGGGGTAGGGAGGAGGAGATTGGGAGGAATAGATGAACTCTAGATAGGACAGAGGGGTTGGAGGGAAAGGGAGAGGGCAGGGGGTTAGAAATGATGATGGAATGTGATGGACATCATTATCCAAATTACATGTATGAAGACACGAATGGTGTGAATATACTTTGTATACAACCAGAGATATGAAAAATTGTGCTCTATATGTATAATAAGAATTGTAATGCATTCTGCTGTCATATATAAATTTAAAAAATTAATTTTAAAAAGATGAATATAATAAGAACATTTATGTTTTATGAGATCTTACATATAGATTTAAAAAAAAAACACCCAATTATTTTAGGTTACATTAAGAAAAAAATGCTGCCAATTTAATTAGAACATATTATAAAAGATAAATCCTAATCTCAGAATTGTTAAAATGCTTTTTTAAAAAAACTCAAAAATCGATGAAATGTGGTTAAAGAAGTCTGGAGGTGGAGAATTTCCAGAATTAGTTCGGGGCCCAACAAAGTCATCAAGGACCCCAGTTCTTCTCTCTACTCTGCCATCCTCTGCATGTCCTAAGATGTCCCCTTCTGATTCCAACATAGCTTCAGTGGCTCCAACATTGTGTCCTCAGACAACAACATCCCAACAAGAAAAAAGGAAGTTTCACTTCATATGGTCCTTTTGAGGGATAAATGAAATCTTTCTCAGGAGTCTCCTGAAAAGCACATTTCCCCTTGCAGCTTATTGGCCAGATTTGCATTATATCCAATCATGGCCAAGAAGAGAATAACTATGACGGGCTCTCATTAATTGATAATCATGCCTGGGTCTGGAGCAAGGCCCAAGTTCCCCAGAGGACTTATAACGGTTGGACAAGATTGGCATTTTGTGGCAAGGAAAAAGCAGAGGAATCTGCTAAAGACTTAACCCTGAAAGGCTCTTTTCTATCCACATGGTTCCCAGGTGGTACGCACACTTCCATCAAAGCTAGCAAACATACACTTCAAATATTCCTCCTTGAGAAACTCCTGGCTCTGAAAACTTCTCAAGAAGCATTTTTCTATTCCAGAGAAGCCTTCAAGTGTTCCAAGGACAAGCTTAACCCACCCTTGTTCTGTCACCTTCAACCCACACCAGGGACACCAGGCTCAGGCAGAGGGAAGAGTGGAGAAGGAATGCATCTTCCCTCGCTGTTTTAATCAGCTTTGTGCTACTATGACCAATATATCCGACAAGAACAACTTAGAGGAGGAAAAATGTATTTTGGCTCACAGTTTCCTAAGTTCAGTTTATGGTCAGCTGACTCTATGGCTAGAGGAAAGCAGCTCAGGGCATGACAGCCAGAAAGCAGAGAGACCTCTGCTCACCAGGGACAAAATGTAAATCCCCAAGGCATACGCCCCAGCGATCCACACCCTACCTGCCTTCAGGTACCACACAGTTAATCCATCCATGTGGATTAATCTACTGATTAGATTATGCCTCTCCTAATAATTTCACCTATGAACATTCTTGCATTGTCTCACACATGAGGTCTTGGGGGACAACTCATATCTAAACCATAACACTCATGTTGCTGATATTCCAGAAGCTACCGATCACATAGCATTCCCCACAATTTTGAATTCAGTTTTAACAAAATCCCCCTTAATCCCATGTTAAATAGGCTTCATGCCTCTCCAGACATATGGAGAAGGAACTCTTCAATAATCAAGAGCAGATAATAGTCACAAGCACATGGTAGGCACTACATGAATGGTACATAAATACTGAATTAGAGAGAGAGAGAGAGAGAGCACAGGCTGCTCCCATAGAGCTTTGAAGGACAGGCAGTTTGGGATAGATTGAGTTAGGGAAAGCTTTATTCATGACTCTGAATTAGGATTGACAAATAAATATAGGGCAGGCAGCCATGATTTTTACCTTATCTATGGGGACTATGGCTAATTGTTCAGGGCAATGGAGAAAAGTTCACCCTTAGTTAGAAGGAAAATGCTTGGGAAGACACCAACCAGTTCAGTTCCATTCATAGTCTCCTTCAAGTTGTTTGGCAATAATCAAATGTGCCTAAACTCAGCCACCTACTCACCCTCACTGCCAAGTTTGCAGGTGGAGGATTTCAAGCTCTAAATTGTACTTTGAGATAGAACTAGACTTTTTTTTTTTTTTTAGGAACAATAAAGAAAGTACTTTTTCTGAGATAGAGGTGGACATTTTTTAGCAGTAGTAAAGAAAACCCCTTTTCAAAGACCATAAAAAAAAAAAAACATCTAGAGGAGCTGTATCCCTCTCAATGTTATTAAATATCTACTTATTTTAAAGATCTCTCCATGATTATTTTATTCTTTGGATTTTGCTAAATATTTACTAAAACATAGTTTTCAAGTAATTTCTCTTTCCATTTTTTTTTTGTAGATTCCTTCATTTGAGGGAAAAAAATATAACCTATCAATATCATTCTCCAGTCAACTTATAGGCCCAGGAACTGGGGGTCACACACAAAAAATATAAGAATGTTGTAATGGCCTCCACATAACTTGCAGTATATTTGAAAAGACTCATTGTCTTAAGGACTTAAATTTACAATAAAAGCTAGTGTGTAACTATGTGCTAGTGTATTTGCAGTGGGTGCATCAAAGGTCATTCTAAACCGGTAAGGCAGGAAAGATTTGAGTTATATTTTGAACACCAGACTGGAAAAGAAGAAGATGAGGATTGCAAAGACTGAGAGTCAAGAATGCACAAGGCATGTGCACAGGCCAGCCATGAGCAAACCTAGATGGCACAGAGGCGCTTTCAGGGGTGAGGAGTGGGGCATGGTGGGAAGTTAAGATCACTTACTTATAAGAGAGAGAAGGACAACAGATATAAAGGGCCTTGAATGTCACCATTAATTTGATAAGCAATATATAATTTGGAGCTTGTGGCCAGTGGGATCTGTGCTGCGTTCTAAAGAAATTATTCTGGCAACAGAGGAATAAGAGGGCAGGCACAAGACTTAAAAAAAAAAAAAGGTATAGATTATTGATATAGCCAGAAATAAGGGCATAACCCATAGTTGTTGCAATGAGAATTATAAAGAAAGCAAGGTAAGAAATATTGTTAACTCCAACTAAGCCTAACTAATCCGACTCAGGAACAGAAGGAATCAAAATGGCACAAGATGCCAGTGATAGAAAAGCCACGTCTGGCAGTAATAATTCATGATTCTCAGGTGAGTTACTGAAGGCAGTTACATGGATCTAGGGACGGAAGCCAGTCCCCAAGTGGCCTGTCTCTGTTGCTCCAGAAACAAAGTGCTAGAGCAATTTCACAGATACAGATTTGGATTCAATATAAGAAAATATTTTTAATGATCGGATAACTAAAAAAAAAAAAAGTTGAGCAGACTCCCACAGAAGAAAATGAACTGTCCTTTTTGTTGGTATTTCACCACTACTGTGACCAAAAAAAAAAAAAAAAAAAATCAGGATCAAGTGTTTTGTTAATTGAGGAGATTATTGTGTTGAGCAGAAGGGTGAACTAGCACTTCACGGACATTCCCGAGTCTGCTTTCTAACCTCAACAAGAGCAGTTTGCACACTGCCTGAGAAATGAGAGAGCTGTCCCATCGTATCATATCTTCATGGACTTACCTGACTAGACTCTTCTATGTCAAGTCACAGAGACCTCCTCCAATTGACATGAGTAAAATAGAAATTTATTGACTCACATAACTGAAGAGTCCAGGATTAGTACTGGTCCCAGGGACTCAGATGATGTACAGAATCCAGCCTGTAGCCATCTGTTGGCTCTGTTTCCCTTTGGCAACCCTCTTAGGCAAGTTTCCTCTCCACGTGATAAAATGGCTGCCAGTGGCTCTAGGCTCCAACTCCAGAGAAACCCCAGTAAAAGAACACGCTTCTTTCATTCCAGCCAGATCCACCTGAAATCCCCAGCCTAACCTGCCGTGGCCATATTGGGTAGAGTGCCCATCCCCAAACCAGTTCTTATGGCCAGCTGTTGGTTGGTGTAAGCCTGGGCTTCATGCCCACCTTGGAGCTTGAGGTAAGTTGGCACTCTCCAGCCTCGTGGATTGAGAATCAAGGAGATTCATTTATCTAAGTAGAGAAAAGGAGCTGGATTCTTGGCAAGGAAGATAGTACAAAAGCAGAGTCTGAATCCTTCTTGCTCGCCCTTGGCAGCACAGGCCATGGATGTGGGTTTACCTACCCTGAGTTCTCCTCTAGGTTATCCCGAGCAGCTGGTGATCACGGTCAATGCTCAGAGGTTAGGGAAGTAGGTCATCAGAGAAACTCAGCACTAGGTGGAATAAGGAAACTAGGGACCAGAGGGCTAAGCAGCAGGGGCCGGCAGTCAGTCATGGTTTCCTAGCTCTTCCTGCAGGGCTCAGCAAAAACCCAGGTCTGCGGACACCCAGTCCTGTGCTTGCTCATTTTCTACCTCCCTGGATAATGTCAACAAAAAACACTTGTGAAGTTGGAACCTTTCTCTACACCAGATATTTCTTATAAGAAGAGCAATGTACATGTTGGTAGAAATTGATATTTTCTCTCAATAGTTAACTTTCCAAATAAGAAAGATACCTTCTCTCTGGCAACAAAACATGAAGAAAAATAAACCAGGGTACCATTTGTGCTACACCATCGTATACAGTATGAGGTAACAAGAATTTAAAAAAGAAACAGGCCCAGTTTGAGGGTTCTGTCTACTGTTCTCACGCTCCTTTTTTTTTTTTTTTTTGCAAGAATAAATTCCAAAGCCATCATTAAACTCTTGTGACCCCTTTGCTAAAGAGTGTTCTAAACAAACATGGCACATTCAAGTGGTTCTTCACGAAACAAGGCTTCAGCTGGGCTCAGTGGCACACTCCTATAGCCCCAGCTACTTGTGAGGCTGAGGCAGGAGGATTGCAAGTTCAAGGCCAGCCTCAGCAATCTTACAAGACCTCATCTCAAGAAAAGGAAAAGATAACTGCACCCGGAGCCTCAAGTCCCACTCTGCAAGAGACCCAGGGAAGGTGTGTTGTTTAGCTCCCTGCTTCTGGGCAGATGACTGTTACGCACTGTTAGAGGAACTCCCCATCTTTGGGAGATTCTTTTCTTTCTGGCATCCTCGGTTCTCACTCCTTGGTAATGGAGTTTCCCTTCCCGGGGTAAAGATCCAGATGCCACTGCCAAGCTTGGGAGAGTGACAGATCCTAGGCCAGGACAAGAGGACCCAGCTGTGGAAATGAGGACAGCAGGAGAGGGTAGTCAGACTGACTGCCGCCTGCTGCGATCTCTCGAGGCCCTTTGGGGCCAGGCTGAGGCCTGGAGTCTGATCCATGGTGTCCCTGGGTTGCTGAGCTGGGGGAGGGAGATCCTGGCAGTAAGAGGACTTGGGTTACTGGGGCTTCCAAGACCTTCTCCCTTCTAGCCTCTTTCAATGAACTCTTAGGAGAAGTCCCGCCTCTTCCAAATTCCAGCAACCTGCCCATGCTGTGTCCTGGGGCGGTCCCTCTCTGGCCTGCCTTTTGGTTGGGCAGACAACCCAGGGTCTTCTTTCTAGGAGCTCAGAGTGGGGAGTGATCCCCTCAGCCCTCGGGCGGCCGGAGGGCCCATGTTCTGGAACGCATGAGGTCATGTCTGCAAGCAGAGGATGTGAGCAGCTTTCTCCATGGAAGGGTTGCCCACACAAACAGGAGCCACTTGGCTCTCCAGGGTCACAGCCTGGCTGCAGCTGTCTCTCCCTGGATTCAGAGTCCGGGAGCCTGGCTTTGATTGTGGCTGGAGGTTATGTGTAAGGAAAGTGTTCCTGTGCTGAACATTAAGGGGCTGGCTTGCCTTTTTAAAAACTCTGACTCATTCTGGGAATATTTTTTAACTTCTTGGTCTTCAGTTGTACCTGACAGTCTTGCTAGCCGGATAACAGAAAGGTGCTGTAGTTTATAGCATTGAGATCATTTCTCCAAAGTACTTTTACAACGAGCTGATAATCATTCTCATGTTGAAGATAACAAAACCAAAGAATAGGAGGACTTACTTACAGGCAAGGTGAGCAGGCCTAGATTTTTGGGTGCCAGGCCTGTTCTTTCAGAGGAAAATCCAGGAATCATCATTTCTAGTCACCTCAAGTACTTTTCTCAAGAAAATGCTCCTTCCATTTTTAAATGAGCAGATTTCTAGCTAAGAGAGTCGCTGTTCTTCTGAGTTCCTATTGAGTGTGTGGCCTGGCGGTTAAGGGTTTGCACTTTGGCTCAATTCCACCTTAACCCCTCACTAGCTATGCAATCTTAGGAAAAATACTTCTCTGTGTCTCAGATTCCTCATCTGTGAAATCTGAACATGCTTAAGCGCCATACTTGTTTCTGAGTGAGCCCTCGGTACATGTTACCTATTGGTATTACTTGTCAAGAGGGCATGCTGAGGAAGGGTTTGTCTGCAATGCACAATGACACGAGAGAATAGGAAGAAGAGATAAAGGAGAGAGTAGTTTATAAGACTGAACTGTGCAGCCAGCAGGTTCTTTAGATAATGTCTATTAGGTGCACAGTACAGATGCCACTCAGAGCAGGCTGGCCACCAGGACATGGTGCTTACTACCAATAGTGATGAGTGACTGCATGACTGAGACATGTTAAGCACCGAGAATGAGACACAGTAACTGATAGCTATTGGTGTTATTCAGGGAGCACCAAGTCCTCCCTTTCCCCTAGATACTTATTTAAAACCAGCCTTCCAAAGCCGTGGGTTCTACAGATTCAACCAACTATGGATCAAAAAGACTCTGAAAAAAAGCTTGTTTATACTGAATATGTAGATACTTTTCTCTTCATTATTCCCTAAACAATACAGTATAACAACTATTTATATAGCTTTTATGCTGTATCAGATACTATAAGTAATCTAGAGATGATTTAAAGTATATGGGAGGGTGTGCTTAGGTTATATGCAACTATTACACCATTTTATATAAGAGACTTGAGCACCCACTGACTTTGGTATCCAAGGAGGTCCTGGAACCAATCCCCCAGGGATACTGAGGAACAAGTGGAATTATATGCATTCAGGAAAAGATGAGAAGGAGAGTTTTTATGCATAAGCATAAAAAACATTATTTTTAGATGAAAAATGGTCATTTGCAAGTTATATGAAACTGTCTGCTGCTAAAAGCCAATGTTTATAGCCACACCAATATCCAGTCCCTACAAAGGGGGAGCCATTTTACAATGAATTTATGCCAACAGGCCTTAAAAAGCCATCCCCTTTGTGTGTTAACTGTATTGATGCTACTTGCTTTAAAAGACGCATCCAAAATCTGAGAGAGAAGCAGGAATTGTCGGGAAGTAAGATGTTCAGAAAAAGCTCTTGTTGGTAGCATGTCACTAGAGATCACTGGCATTGTAACACCCAGCTATTAAAGATAAAAATGAAATTTCAAAGTGTTTTCTCTCTTTAAATCAAGAGAAGCAGGACTTGGAAAGCATGAGGGATTTGGGAAATAGGCCATGCATCTATCACACGTGCCGTGGGAAGAAGAGGGCTCTGTAGAAACCATCTTGGAATTAAAATGTGCTGTGAATTAACTTATTCATCCAGCAGCTGTTTTTTTTTTTTTTTAAAGGAGGAGCATATAAAGGATAAGGTATCCTTGGAAGTCATAGGTGGTCTTATGTTGTGCAGAATATTACAACCAGATTTGGAACAGGGTTCAGGAGGCCCAAGGAATTTTGCCACTGGCTGGGGCTATGGCTCAGCCGTAGAGTGCTCGCCTAGCATACATGGGGCCCAGGCTCAGCACCACATAAAAATAAAATGAATGGAATAAAAGTATTGTGTCCAACTAAAATAAATAAATAAATATATATATATATATAATTTTGCCACTTGCACAGTTTCTTCTGATTTCTCTCCAGCTCTATAAGCAGGGCTCACTGGGAATGGGGGAGTGGAGGAATCACAACAACACACTCCTACATGAGCGGAGACTGGATGGAAAGAGGTCTCAGGACAGTGAGATGCTAGGGCAGTTACAGGTTGGTTTAGCCATGAGCTCTGGGATTCTCAGCTTTTTTTTGGCAGGGGGCGGGGACTAGAGATTGAACCCAGGGGCACTTGACCACTGAGCCACATCCCCAGCCCTTTTTATTTTTTGTTTTGAGGCAGGGTCTCGCTAAGTTGCTTAGGGCCTCATTTAGTTGTTGAGACTGGCCTCGAACTTATGATCCTCCTGCCTCAACCTCCCCGCTGCAGGAATTACCGGTATGCACCACCACACTTGGCCAACACATGTTCTTGAAGAGCTCATTGTTTCAGAAACATAAGGATCTCTGCCAGAGAGATCAAGCTGTGCACAGTGCAGATCAACTCTGTCCTCCCCAGACCCTGGGCCTCTGCCCACTGAGCCCGAGCCTCTGCAGGAGCACCTTTTTTTCCCCTATATTCCAGACTTTCTCACAGTGTGTTGGGACTCCATTCTCATTTGCCTGACCTTGGACAGTCCAGCCCTCTGATGGCTTCATGGATGTTTGCTGAGCTGGGTTCCCAGCATGTATCTCTAAGCAAAGATGGGTGATAAAGTATCTCAGTCCAGCACTTCCAAATTGATTTACTCTTGATCCACTTGAAATATCCAGCATATTCTCTCTAAATAGAATGAGTAAGGTTTGTGGGTTTAAAAATCTACAGAGGGATAAATATGGGAATCTGCAAAGGCACAAATCAGCAAAGAGCAAGGCATGGTCAGACCACAGTGATCTCCAGATGGCCGGAGTGAGGGATGGATGAGGGTTTAGGGTGTGCTGGTCCTCAGGCTGGGACTCCACACAGATGATCATGTTGCAGTTGTAGCAGTAACAATGAGGGAGGCCATGAACAACTTAAGCAGGAAATCAATAGAGTAAGATGGGCCACCTGTTAAGAAGGCGTTGAATATGGTGTCCCTCCTGCTGCCCTTCATTCAGCCTGCTTGGGTGAGAAGAGCCTGGTGGGAAGTCAGGGGCCCAGGCCCACAGCATTTTGCCTTGCTGATCCCCATTTGTAAAACAAACGCTTGTCTTACCTAACCAGGTTGTTTTGAGGAAGTAATGAGACGACGGTGGAAATGAAATTGCTTTGAAAAATGAAAACATTATTAAAAACGATAAGGTTTTTCGTCAGTGCCGCCAACAATATCATTGTTTTTAATATGCTATTATTTCTCTAGTTACCACGTTCATTCCCCCACTGAATTAGCCTTTAGAGAAAATGGAACAGGAGGAAGTGGCAGAGCTGGAACAGCAGGAAGCTTGAACCTCCCTCAGGACTGCAGAGTCGCCAACCCAGAGAAGGACCCTGAGCCAGGCTGGGCAATGCAGGAAACCAAGCCGCCTCGCTTGGTCCGTGAACAGACAGGCCTGCCCACAAACCACTTTCAGCAACCCAGTGGAGCCCCAGGAAGCGCCTGAATGGCAGGCTCAGGGGTTCCCCAAAGAGGCCTGACACCAGCCCCCACCTCCGGCAAATGGGAGTGGTTTCCAGGTGACTCATCTGAGTAAAATGCAGAAAAGAAAATAGAGGCCATGAGAGTTATTGCAAGTAAGCCAAGTACCAGGTCTCATTGTGTTCCCCCTTATCTCGGGATCAGAGAAGGAAACCAGGGAAGGCTGGGCTGGAGTTCTCTCAGAGCCC
Source organism: Ictidomys tridecemlineatus (assembly GCF_052094955.1). Classification (NCBI taxonomy): domain Eukaryota; kingdom Metazoa; phylum Chordata; class Mammalia; order Rodentia; family Sciuridae; genus Ictidomys; species Ictidomys tridecemlineatus. Next base: position 107,807,645 of record NC_135487.1, on the reverse strand, counting down.
GAGCAGGTCTGCCCTTTTCTTTCCCTGTGGGAACAGCTGTTCTTGAGTTTGATTTAGGTAGGAAGTAAAAGTCACCACCCAAACCAAAGTCGCTGCTGTTGCTGGAGAGGCAGGATGGCCTTCTGCCCAGGAGCTGGCTTTCAGGGCCTGCACTGCCCATTAAGCAGCCCTGTGAGTTTGGGCAAATGGCTTACTCTTTGGAGGCCCAGTTCCTCTGACTAAACAGTGGAGTTAATAAGAGTGCCTACCTCACAGGCCTGTCCTGAATTAAATTTTGCATTAAAAAATCAACACTAGGTGTTCAGATCAGTACCAGAAAAAATGAGCCCCTCATAGATGTAGCTGATATTGTATTAAGAATATTAATATGACCTTCTCTCTCGCCCCTCTTAATTATTAATATTAGCCTCTTTTGCCTAGGGTCTACAGTATTGCCCTCAAAAGGAGAAAAATCATGCAAAACCCATATTTTATTGCTGTTTCCTCTGCTCCTGTCCTTAACCAAAAGCCCCCTCTGTGTCTGAGCAGCTCCCCTCCGTGCCTGGGCAGCTGGTTTTTCCTCCCAAACACTGGGCCTCAGGCCTCTCAGATAGAGACAGCCATGAAGTCCCAAGTGCAGAGGCTCAGGAGAAAGGCCTGGGTGTGTGTCCCAGCTCTCACCAGCTCCTGACCACCCCTAAACTCAGTGTCATGAATCTCCTGTGGATCACAGAACTCTCCTTGTTGCCAAAATCTCCATCCTTGTCCCCAGTCCCAATCCAATAACAAGGACACAGTTTTGAGAGAAAGGAATTATTACTTTGCTAGCAAGAGAGACACACAGGAGACTGTGATTCTATCCATCAGCAGAAACAGAGCCTTTTAAAGAGGTGATTCAAAGGCTCCATTCCACGTGTTCTCAGTTGGAGTTGTGATTCACTTGTTAATTTGGGAGGTGGTCATTTCTGAGATCTTCTGGTGCCATCGCCAAAGTCTGGATTATGTCGTTCCTATGGTGGATATGTACTCAGGGACAGATATATATGCGTAGGTTGGGGAAGAAAGATAATCCTGTTTCCCCTGAGATTAAAGAGGGGAGAGATTAGGGAAGAACAGGGAGAGAGGAAAAGAAAGAAACATGTCCATTTTAAAAATAAGCTGCAGTGGCAGAGCAGCAAGGGTTATATGCAAAGCCTAAAGGGGACACTGTTACATCCTGTGCAAAGGTATAGGAATCTGAGCTGCAGAGCCTGGCCCGAGGAGGCATGTTGTGGTCATCCAGGTGTGAGCTCTGGGAGGTGGGCAGCTCTGGCTTCCACCTCTTGCTGGCTGTGTGCCCTTGGGCAGCTTCTTTTATCTCCTTAACTTGGCTTTCTTCTCTGAACTGGGGATTACAGTTGGAAAATGAGAACCCCCAAGACAGGATGCCCTGGGAGGAGGAGAGGAAGAGGTGGGGAGGAAGAAGGCAAAACATTCATCCCTTCCTAGTGAAAATGGGTCCTGAAGCCAGGAGGCAGATGCTCAGCGCTGGGCCCTGGACTTTCACCCTTTCCCTTTGCCCGTGAGTCCTGGAAGGAGAAAATCAAATAGTGAAGCTCTGGGTAACACTGGGTCCAAGAGGAAGAAGAGAAGCAATGGACACAGAGCTCTGAGCTTCCATCCCTTCCCAGTGACACTAAGTTTCAGACTTTTTACAACTTTTTTCCCGGCTGCCCAAACTGACACATTCTGCTTCAGTCCCCAGTGATTAAGCCACCCTCATTGTAAACTATAAAACACAGATCCCTTATGGAACCAGGGCCATTTTCTACCCGGAAAGTGAGCCCCTCCAATGCCCGACTCTGATCCTGAATAAAAGGCACGGCTGATCCGTGAAGCCTCTCCCGTCCTGGTTATTTGTGCTTTCATCATGGTGCCGAAACTGTGTTGCTTATATTTGCTTCCAATAGTAGCCCCTACCTCAGAGGATCACGGCACACTGCCAAGGCATACGGTGTGCCCAGGAAGCATTCAACAGGTGTTACTCATTACAGTATGGACAATCAAATGCTCCAGGGGGGCCTAGAATTTGGAGCCCAGTTTGTGGTGGTGAAGTCCTTCTGTTTGCTCTGGCCCTCCGGGGCTGGAGAGCCAGGCACTTCACTTAGCCTGACTCTGAACAGTCTCCCTGGACCTCTTTCCCACAGGGCTCTACGTGCTGGTTGGAGCTGGGGCCCTGATGATGGCCGTGGGGTTCTTTGGGTGCTGTGGAGCCATGCGGGAGTCACAGTGTGTGCTCGGATCAGTAAGTGGGGCATGGAGAGGTGGGGTCGGGGGAGCTGGTCTGAAAGAAGTCAGGATGCCTGGCCTGCAGCCCAGGGTCCCCCAGGACTCACTGAGCCCTGGACTCTCCCTGATCTTCCTAAGTCTGGGGTTTGCATAAGAATAATATTATTTTTGTTCCTGCCTCATATGGAAAGTGTGAAAAAAAATGAGGTCATTAGTGTAAAGATGTTTAGGAAGGAAAAGTGCCTAGTAATTGGAAGGGGCAATTATGATTATTTTTTTAAAAAAATAATATTTCACTGTGGATGAGGCAGCTAAAAGATCCCTATAGGCAAGGGAAGTGCTGTTGTCTATAAGAAAAGCATTTCTGGTTAAGACCAATAACTTAACCAAACATCCCTCTAGTGGCTTATTTTAACCACCAGACTCTGGTTAAAAAAAAAAAAAAAATCAGTTAACTGCTATAAAGCCAATGCCAATGTATAAGTGAAACAAGAAGAAAGACGGGGAGGGGGGAGTTTTTTTGTTTCTCCATTGGGAGTGTGAAGCATCACTTTTATTAGGCAGTCTCTCATTTCAGTCACTCATTGCAACCTTCGGATTTTTTAACTTTGCTGCTTCTGACCTCTTGCTGTATAAAAATGCCTGACTTGTTTCCTCACCCACCCATTCTTTCTCTCTCTCCCCTGCTGTTGGGCATCTCTCCCTTGTTTATCAATGACAAATCAATGAACTTGGTTTGATCAAAGCAAACCCAAGACCTGAATGGAAATTTGTCCAAGAGGACACCCACTTCCCCACAATACACACCCCCTGAGAGAAGCCTTTCCACACTCTTCGCCAAGCCCAGACCCCATGACACCTCTCTCCTGACCCCGCTTTATATCTTGATAGAGGCTTTTTTGCTCTTCAAGTATTTATTGAGCACATAGGTGGCCAGGTACTGACCTGGGATGGTGGCATTTCTGTGTCACTTTATAAAATTTTCTTATTCAAATTTTAAATCCTTTATTCATTAGTATCTTCCTCTATCCAATGTGAAGTTCCTGATGCAGAGACATTGAGACCTTGTTCTCTATAGTATACTAAGCACCAGGGACAGTAACTGGTGCAGAGCAGATGCTCAATAAACAATTGCTGAATGAATGAATAGATGAATGAAAGAAACAACGGTTGCATAAAGGAAACTAAAGGGGCAGATGCTTACTGCTGGATCAACTCAAACTAATAACCTTGCCTAATGTCTTTTCAATATAACTAAAGTCAAAGGGACTGAATACATTGAAAAGGTATTAAATTAATGAAATTAGTGTTTTCTCTCCTCTACAGTTTTTTACCTGCCTACTGGTGATATTCGCTGCTGAAGTAACCACTGGAGTATTTGCTTTTATAGGCAAGGGTGTAGTAAGTAAAAATTACTTTTTTATGGCAAAAGTTATGAGATTAACATAGAGTGTTATTTAAAAAACAAAATAGTGCCCAAAGTTATAGTATGAGCAGAACTTCTTAATCTAAAGAAGTAATACATGGGACTGAGCGTGTGTATGTACTAGTATGCATATGTACACATCTATGTGTTTTTCTAGGGAGATTGTTCATAGCATTTATTAAATTTATAATGTAGTGTATGATTTTTGAAATAAGCTCACTAGTTTAAGATTATCCCTAGTTCACAATGAGGCAAAAGTAAAAAGGGGACTGAGAAGAACATGCATCCCTAGTTTATCCTTAAGGCTTGGCCTGTACAGAGGCTGTGACATCCTCAGAGACTAAAACTTGACCTACTGTGTGCTCCCAAAGTCCATTTAGATTGCTGCCCAACTCCAGGTGTCCAGAACAGTATCAGGAGAACCCACAAGTGAAATAGGCTTTTGGGAAAATAAACACTTGGAGAGAGAGAGAGGTGGGGCGGGGGTGGGGGGGGAGAAAGAAGAATGGAAGAATGACACTGTCCGTGTACTATATTTCAGATTAATTCATGTGCCGTCAATAATGTGTTAATGAACTTATTTTAGACCAAAAAATGACAAACCTATACAATAAGAAATGTCACCTCTTTTGGAATTTTTCCAAAGTAGCTGGTTATATTCATAGGTTACTTTAAACTCAGCTCCATACAGAAGTGAAACTAGATGGTAGGACCTTTTGAGATTTCTGTGGATTAGGGGGTCACATGCTTTTATATCAGAGAAGCATTCTCCAAACTTTATATGGTGTTTGAATGCAAAAAGTCTTCTTTGGTGGTGAACATCTGTTAAACAATGCCACGAGAAGACTTCAGTCCTTTTAACCAGTGAGGTACCATGATTGCGTAGTTCCCAGCCCTGGTTGTGCATCAGAATCAACTGGGTGGAGCCCAGGAAGCTCGGTTCCCAGTGATGCTGAAGCCCTATCAGGTTTTGGAAACCTCCACTCTAAGAAATCTTTCTGGTCTCTGAAAACTCTTCTTGGGTTAGTCTGTCCTTTCATCCTCAAAAGCATCTTAGAAACTCTAGAATCAACTGGGGATGTGCTCAGCAGTAGTGCACTTGCCTAGCAAGCACAGGGCCCTGGGTTTAATCCTGAGCACGACAAAAAGAAAAGAAACTCTAGAATCTATTCTGTGTCATAAATGCAGAATCATTTTAAATACATGGAAAGGCAGTGTTTTTAAGGAGTATAGAACAAGGGATTTTCTTTGATGAAAAGAGATTGTTCGAAACTTCCCACTCAGCGTACCCTCAGTTTTCCTGGTATTTTTTCAGGCTATACGACACGTACAGACCATGTATGAAGAGGCTTACAATGATTACCTTAAAGACAGGGGAAAGGGAAATGGGACTCTTGTTACCTTCCACTCAGCAGTAAGTAACTTGACTTGTTCCTTAACCTCATGTCTTCTAAAGATCATGTATGAACCAGGTTCTCTCCCCAGCACCTGGATTCAAAATAAAAATAAATTCAGTGAAGGCAAGCAGCAGCATCTTATTTTAGCCCTTGTGAGAGCCATAGTTTGCATTCTGTATAGAACTCCAGAAGAGAAAGAGGCCTACCACCGGGTTCACAAGAGGAAGTCAGAGTGTGTGTCCAAAACAGACAAAGGAGGGCGAACGAGAACACAGAGAAAGCAGCCCACATAAATGTCAGCATCTCTCAGAGAGCAGCATGGCGGTGTGGCAGAAGCAAGTGTGGCACGTCAGTCAGGAAAGCTAGTTTCCAGCTGCAACTTTGCTACTTCACAGCTCTGTGACCCTGAGCAAGTTTTTTGGTCTCCCTGATACACAGTCATCTCCTCATTTGTAAAATGAAGGGTCGCAGGAGAGGCTGTCCCTCTGGAGCCTTCTGTGGGCCTGTGCTGTCAGTGGAGGGCTCAGAGCTACAGACAGTGAGTCAAAGAAGATTGACAGAGGAAATGGACCAAGCCAGAGTCCTTCTGATTTCTTAAACACTGATACGGGAGAAACGCTCTGAACTCTTGGGCCAAGCGTTTTCAGGTACTTGGATCTTCTCTGTCACAAAAAAAAAAAAAAAAATGCTGGCAAGTACCCCAGAGCCATCAAGCAGCACACAGGTCCCTCTGTTTCACAGGGCAAGCCCTAAAGCAAGTCACCTGTTTGCTAGCCTGCCTTAAAGTCGGTCTTTGAACCCCTGGGGTTTGCTGTGACCACTTCTGTCCTTCAGACAGCCCCTAGTTACTGAGCCTTCTCAAAGCTCATAAAACTTTAGTTTTCTTCAAAAGGTTATATGAATCCCCTTCTGAAGGAAGGACTGTAAAGGCCCAGCTCCTGGGTAAAAAGCAGCAATTTTCACAGACGCTATCTCTTAGCTTCTTGCCTTGTTTCTGGTGCCTTGAGTCACTTCCTATGGTGAAACTCAGGCAGCTTTAAGGAAGTCATTTTCTGAGTTTGCTAGCATGACGATGCGATACTTTGCTCCCTTTCTAGAAATAGCAGTTTGGGTTGTAGAGAAGGACCTTAGAGCTGCTTTGCTGCCTGGGCACCACCTGCTCTCAGCAGGGATGCCCCGGCTCATAACTCTCGCTTTCCCGGCTCCTGTCCTAACATCTCTTTCTGACTTTCTAGTTTCAGTGCTGTGGAAAAGAAAGCCCTGAACAGGTCCAACCCACGTGCCCAAAGGAACTTCTAGGCCACAAGGTGAGCTTCTCCCGGGGACCCCCACCTTCCCTGTAGTGGGAAATAGTTTTTGCCCTCAGGGTGGAGGCAAGGAGGCTTGGGTTCTACCTTCCAGGGACCCTAGGAGACCCTCTCCCGGTGGCCTCTGGGCCTCACCTTTTCCCCATGCAAAATAAGCAAAGCAGTGCTGAGTTGTGGCCTCCTGGTACCCTGGAGAATGATGGTATATATTTGCCAGTTATTTTTTTTAATATCTATTTTTTAGTTATAGGTAGATGCAACATCTTTATTTTATTTTTCTGTGGTGCTGAGGATCGAACCCAGTGCCTCACGCATGCCAGGCGAGCGCTCTACCTCTGAGCCACACCACCCCAGCCCCTTACTTGCCAGTTATGAGCCCCTCATGCTTATGGTATTAATTATGCTCACCAGGTCCAGAGGTGTGTGCCCCCAAAATGCTGCCCCACATTTCTCCAGGAGAGTCACAGTGCTGATAAATGCCTCATCTGTAAATTGCTGCATCAGGCATGTTGCCACTCTAAGATGAAAAGGACATGGTCCCTGTCCTCAGCGGCCTTGCCAAGTCGTCTAGGGCTCTGATATGCAAGAGTCTATACAGGATGTCAGGAAACACAACAGAAGTAGGGAAGCTCCGTGTAGAAGGGGATCCTGGAATTCAATTTTGACAAAGGAAGGTCATCCCCGGCCCAGCAAGCCACAAGAACAGAGGCACACTGGTGAGAAGCTCCAGGACTGCAGAAGGACAGGGACCCTGAGGGAATGGCAATAGTCACATTGGGAGAGGCAGAAAAAGGCAAGATGTCGCCCCTGGAGGTTTGAAAAATCCATCGCTTTTAGCAGAGAAGGAAACATAAACCGTTTTGCGTTGTAGAAAGAGTACTCAGGCTGCCCTACATGAAGGGTGGAATGGAAGGTTGGAGACAATAGGGGGAGACCAGTTAGGTGACCACCTGTGGTCATTCTTTCTTACAAGGAAAGGAGCCAGAGCAAGTCACAAACAGTAGTGAAGGAGAGGGGACGAGATATTCCAGAAATGTTCAGGAGGTAGAATCAACAAGACTGGATGACTTTCTGGGTATAAGTTATGAGTGGAAAGAAGGAGGCTAAGATTTTCATAATTCTGCTTGGGTGACTGTATGGATAGGGGCTCTCCTCACTGATAGAGGTGAAGGGAGCAGATCCTGGAGGCAAAGGATAACTTCAGTTTTGATCAAGTTTGGCGTAGGTACCTGTGGGACTTCTAGGTAGCCTGAGAGGATGACTTAGGTGTAGGAATCTCAGCATGTTGGCAGTCGCTGAAGCCTTCAGGGTGAATCAGAACACCCAGAGAGAAGGAAAGAGTGAGGAGACTGTTGTTTACAGGGTAAGATGAGGACGAGAAACCAGAATAAGAGGCTGGGAAGGAAAAGTCCGAGAGAGTCCACACTACAGTATTTGTTGCTTAGAGGATCATTAGTGATCTTTGCCACATAGTCTCACTGAAGTAACTGGGGAAAGCGTAGGTACAACATGGGAAAGAAAAAAAGGAAATATGAGACTGTAGACACGGTAATGTTGATGCTTTTAGGCATTTAGCGGTGAAGGGACGATGAGCTGTAAGTTCTGGCTGTGTCATTAATCACCCTTGAACATTCATTGGGTCCTTCTGAGTTGAATGAAATGAACAAGGCACAGCTCCACCCATGAAGTACTGACATCCAGTGGGGAGACACACGGTGGAGCCTTTAGCACCCCACAGGCTGAGTCAAGGCTACGTGAGAGGGAGCACAGCAGACTCACCTGGGCCCTTGGGAGGTTCCCTGATGCGATTATCAGGATGCATTTTGAAGGTTGAGTAGGAGTTCAGTAAGCAAATGAAAGTGAGAGGGATATTCCAGGCAAACGGGATAAGGCACAGGCATGGGGGCAGAGGAAGGTAGTTACATTCAGGAAAGTGCAGCATCGAGGAGCTTAAAATCTCAGCGTGTATGTGGGAGATGAGTTCTTCAAAGAGGATGGACCCATTCTTGAAGGTCCTCGGATACTCTCGTGAAGCCAGAAGTCTATCCTTCATACTGCTGGCTTAGGGAACCACAAAAGGTAGAGTCTGGGATAGGACGTGTGTGTGTGTGTGTGTGTGTGTGTGTGTGTGTGTGTGTGTGTGTGTGTTTATTCCTTACATGCATGACAATAGTGGAGTGCATTACATTCATAATTATCCATTCACAGCACAATTTTTTGTAACTCTGTATATAAAATATGTTCACGCCAAATTATGCCATTATACATGAGCTCTCCTTTTTTGCATACAATTCTGAATACACCTTTAAACTACAATATCATATCTCTTTTTGTATACAAGGTATGTTGACACCAGATTCACATCTTCATACATGTATGTTGTGTAATGATGACCGTCTTCTTCCACCATCCTAGCTATTCCCCTTCTAGGATGTGTGTTTTACTGAGTTTGCTCTAGTAGCAGTATGGAGGATTCGTGGAAAATAAATAGCCAGACATGAGAACAAGAAGACTTTTCTTGTTCTCAGGCATGAAATATTAACTGAGACAACTGGACTGAGCAATAGGAAAGGCAAGAAGAAGGTAAAGTCTTCAGGACTGATGACCAGTCAGCCATCAGAGGAGGGGGGACTGTCTTCTGGGTTTCTGGCTCCTCCACCTGTATAGATATGGTATCACTTATTGAGTTGAGGAATAGAGGAGAAGGAAACAGTTATGGAGGAAAGAAAACGAGTCCAGTGTTCAGAACGATGATTTCTTAAGGAGTCATAGAAACTTATGTGGAAATATCCAATGGGCAGTTGGAAAATCTGGTTTGTGACTTTGGTGAGAAGTTGGAGTATCAGTGACTTATGGAATCTTAGAATTATAGATATGGATTAGACCCATGAGATCTGGAAGAAAAGAACAGCAAGGGAACCCTGCAGAATAGCAGCAGTTAAGCCTAGCCATGGGCATCTCTGTCATTTATCATCTTCCTACGTGGAAAGTGTGATTGAGAGTTTTTATGTGTGTCTGTAAATTTTTAAAGTAAATTCTACATATTTCCTTATTAAGACATATACACATGTTTTTAAAAAGAGAGAGAGAATATATGTAGCAGAGGCACATACTATAGTCTTGGAATAAATATACAAAGCCGAAATAAAATGTAAACTTTTTAGGCAAACATAAAAAAAAACTAGCCAAATACAAAGAGTGCTCAAGTGAGGAAACTAAGAGGAGTAGCCAGGCACAAGTGAGAAGACACCATAGAAGAAGAAGGGAATGGTCGGTCACCAGGGCTAGGTGCTACGGTGGAGGTCAGTTCAGTGTTATTGACTACTTACCTCCCACCAGCACTGTGGATACAAAGATGTATAAGAAAAGATCCCTATGGACAAGGAGCTTGCAGTCTGGTAGGAGAAGTAAACACAGAAATAAGTACAGTACAAAAATGTAGTTGGGCACAGAGTGGTGATGTGTTGAATTTTTGTGGTGCTATAGAAGTACAAAGGGGAGTTACTTCGGAAAGCCAGAGGATGGGGGACCAGGTGAAGGCTGAGTAGAGGTAATGATGCCTCCCAGGTAAATCTTGGAAAGTGAGAAGTAATTAAGCAATTAAAGAGGGAGAAGGGATAATCTGCCTACAGAGGGAACAGTCTTAGCAATGACATAAAAAGCAGAAAATGCCATGTTTTGGGGGAAACTAAAAGCCCAAGAAGGTCCACTAAGGCAACTGCAGAAAAACCAACAGGATTTAGCATTTAAGAAGGTAAATGGTGAGCCCAGACTGCAGGATGTGAAAAAAGAGGGGCATCCTTTCCAGTAGTTTGGCTTTGGGCCAAGGATATGGAAAAGACCTCATAAAAAATAAAACCCAAATCCAAATTACCACTAAACACATAAAAGCATAGGCAATTAAAAGTAATCTTGAAAATTAATTACAAATTTAAATGAAGAAATGCCATTGGTTAACCTTTGAAATTTGGCCAAGTTATTTTTCCTGCCTTAATAATAACATACAGTTTTGGCAACAGTGATGTGAAATGAACATTTTTTAAAAAATTGGTGCAGTAGTCTTAAGAGGTTAGTACATTTATGTAAGATGAGAATGTTATGTTCATGCCCCTCAATCCAGAAATTCCACTCTCAGAATTTATTCTAAGGAAAAGGAATGATAAGTGTGGATAGAAATTTTTGTACAGCGGTATTCACTATAGTGTTGTTCATAAGAATTAAATATTGGATAGTGGCTTACCATCTGACAATAGGGGGTTATTTAAATAAATTATTTATTTATGTTTTTAGAGAGAGAGAATTTTTTATTATTATTAGTCGTTCAAAACATTACATAGTTCTTGACATATCATATTTCATACATTTGATTCAAGTGGGTTATGAACTCCCATTTTTACCCCGTATACAGATTGCAGAATCACATCGGTTACGTATCCACATTTTTACATATTGCCATACTAGTGTCTAGTATAAATAAATTATAATACCTTTGTCTGATGAAGGTTTCATCATCTTACAGCCACTAAGAGTCACAGTTTTAAGAAGTGTTATTTAAACAAGACATTTTTAAAATTGTAATATTAAGTTTAAAAAGCACACAATTGAATATAAGGAATGAACTACATATGTGGGCACATTTGTTTGTGTAAGAATCACCAAACAATATTCGTTATCTTGGTGGGAGTACAGATGTTTCTTATTTTCTTTTTTTCTATCATGTATTTTCCAGATTTCTTCCTTTGTGACTATTAAAGTCAATACATGTTTTATTAGTTTGTTTTTCACAAACAAAAACTGGCTATGAAGGAAAGGAGGGACCATGGGCAATCACAGGACAGTATTATGAGTATTATTATTTCTTTAGATTGCAGAACTTGAACCTGGTGTTATTTGATAAGTGGAAATGTCAATAAAGGAGAGGCTTAATGTATAGGGAAGCGGGAAGGTAACTGGCTTCATGGGCATCCTCAAGAGAAGAGAGGGAATGAGACCCAGAGCAGAGAAGAAAGAGGTTAACTTTCAACAGAGAAGTGCACCTCTATGGCACTAAGGAGAAGAAGTCAGGGATGATACTGCTATGTCCCCTTTCTTTGCTTGCTACCTATGACAGTCCTGGACCTGAAGGAAGGGAGCATGTTTTTAAACTTCTTTCTTTCTAACGTGAATTGACTCATTTAGCCATGTGGAAAAGTGTGGCTAAGTAGATTTGAGACGACTGAATGACTACATATTTCATAAGAATAACTCTATATTGAAAAACATATTGAATGTATTTTAACTTAAGCTGTGCATGATTTCTTTTTGTAAGTTTTGTGCTCGAATGATTTCTTCCTTAAATGAATAGCGGAGATTTCTAGTCATCAAGAAATGCAAACTTGACAGGTGTTCAGGAAAGAATGTGGAACTCTTTGTTTCGGGTTAAATACTGAAAAATTAGAAAAAAAAAATAGACATTTTTGTTGCAGATTTTATTTTTTCCCTTTATTTTCCTTTTCTTGTTGAGATAATACTGTGAACCTTGGCTTGATGAAGTACCATTTAATTATTTTTTTAAAAAAAAGAGCTGAGGTGAAGAAGAGGAAGATTGAAAGAAGTGCTTCAGGTTGACTCCCATTTTCTGAAGTATATAAGGAAGCCACAGTCTATAGGAGTGTTTCTGAAACTTTTTCCCAGATGTAATATAAAAAAAAAAACCCCGTGTCTTAGTCTTCACTTCCACCAACCCATTTTAGGGTTGATGCAAAGTGGTTGCTCCAGAATGTTTGTTGACTCACTAAAGTATGAAAAGAGATGTGAGGAAGTGGTGAGGGTTTTGTGTAGCTTATATGGGTATCAGAGGGAGCCCACCAGTGACAAGAAAAGGATCTGAGTAGTCTGAGGATGCAGTTGGGTTGAGAGCATACCTCTACTTAAAAGGACTCCAAATTTTGAAACCGGGGAAACAAATAATGGTTACAGGTGATCTATTTTGTTCTCTGTCCAGTTTTTCCCATGTCCATGATGGTCCTTTGAATCCAGGCTTCACAATCTCTTATGGGCGTAATGATAAAAACCCACAGCCCACTTGGCCACCAAAAGAGAAAATGGTCCTCTAACTCCCCAGACCTGGCCCGCATAGACAGGTTTTGTTTTAGTTGAACCTATACAGACTTTTTAGTTTCTTAATAGGTAATGCCTACCTTGCATAGTTAATTGGATAGAGTATGTAGAAAAATCTTTTAAACTGTAAGTGACAGTATGAAAATAAAGGGTTCTTATTTTAGGAATATTTATTTTTCTTCACTGAAAGTAAGAAGAGGCCTCAAATTTTCATATGCCTCAGGTCTCAGAGAAACAACTTCCTCCAGCCAGATTTTAGGGCTCTGAGCAGCTACTGGCCTAAATAGGGAAACCAAAAGAAGAGAATTGTATTTTTCCCAAAATTACATTTTTGCTTGAAGGTTACCAGGATGATGTTACCCAAGAGGAATGGTTTAAATATGGGCAGAAGCTGACATAGATTAGCTCTCACAGAAGACTGATCTGTAGAGAAGGAAAGGATTGGATGAGGGGGATGATTCTCACATACAAGCAGTTTCATTCCTTCTTCTTCTTCTTCTTTTTTTTCAAAACAGAATTGCATTGATGAAATTGAGACCATAATCAGTGTTAAGCTCCAGCTCATCGGAATTGTCGGTATTGGAATTGCAGGACTCACGGTGAGAAAGTTCCAGAACTTACCTTTTTTGCCCTCTAAGGAGCCTCAAACTTTTGCATATGATTTTTCTTAAAGTGTGAGATGGCAGTATCTTTTTTTATTTTGAGGCATCACATCATTTTATTCATTAAATAACCACATCATCATAACCATAACTATAATAATTAATACTTGCTTAATATAATCCAATCCATACACAGTGTTCAAATTCCTAAAAAATGTATTTAGATATAACATTTATGTCAGGATCTCAAAAAGTCTCACTTTTTGTGATGTTAATTTTTTTTATTTTGAAATAACTCCAAACTTACAGAACAGTTGCAAGAAAAGCACACACACACACACAAAAAAATAACCCTTCTATTAGTCATCCATAAATCCCCATTCAAGTTTGTTAACTATTCTAATATCTTTTAATAGCAAAAGGATTCTTACAATGTTCTTTTCAATCCTTTCAAGAACCTTGACTGCATCTCGTCCTTTCTTTACTTTTATGACTTGAACATTTTTTAAAATTATAGGCTAGGTATTTTGTAGCGTATTACTCAATTTGAGTTTTTCTGCTGTTTCCATATGCTAAGTATAAGGTTATGAATTTGGGGTAGATATGTCACAGAAATGACACTGCTTTTCTCACTACACCTCTCAGGTGCCACAAGATGTCATTTTGCCCCATGGTTAGGAATGTTAAGTGTCCTCTCATCAACAAAGTAGTATCTTCCAAGATCTGCCCATTTTAAGTTGTTCTTTCTTCCTTCATAGTTAATGTTTTATGGCAAGATGCTTTGAGACCGTGTAAATATCCCGTTCCACACCCACTTTGATGCAGTAATTTTAGCACCCATTATGTTTCTTAGATAGCAGTATTTTAAAAGAGAATTCTCATAAAGGACAAAGACATTTATTCATGGTACATTTTCTAAGAACAAAGTTAATTAAATACATCAATAATTAGTCCTCTAAGATATGATATAAATTTCAACATTGACCTAATTGTGACCTCGAGCGTATCAGCACAATAACATCTATTTTAAGGCCACCGATATTAAGTTAGGTAAGTGATTTTCAATTCAAAATGGCATAATATCACCCTGATCTTTCTTACCTATGATTTGAAGCAGCAGCACAGCACAGTGACTAATAGGACAAGCTCTGGCATCACATGATTTGGATTCAACTCCTCACTCCACTATTTACAAGCCCTGGAATTGTATCTTAATTTCTCTATGCCTCAGTTTCCTCTTTTGTAAAATGGGTTTTTTGGTGGTACTGAGGATTGAACCCAGGGCCTCATACATGGGAGGCAAGTGCTTAGTACAGTACAGTGCTTAGTACAGTGTATCACTAAATTGTCCAGGATGAGCTTGAACTTGTGATCCTCCTGCCTCAGCCTCCTAAGTAGCTACGATTACAGGTGTACACCATCACCCCCAGCTAAAAATTGGGATTTTAATATACCAAATTATAAGATTGTTGTGAAGATTAAATGGGATATTACATATAAACTATTATTACAAATTAATTCATATAAAGCCTGTGGCACATATGGCACTCAATAAATGCCAGCTGTTCTGAGTGTTCCCAAACCTAGAAACTAGGCGAAGGGTCAGCATATAAGAGAGTGTGAGGCATAATGCTTCCAGGTGGTTTGGGATTCCTGAAGTACAAAAGAAGAGTATAATAGAGGAGTTGATAGCCATGGACAGGTATGTAGGAATGACCAGAGATGACACTGGAGGGGTATGAGGTCCACATGATGGAGGTTTTTTTAATGTGCCCTTCTGAGAAATTTGGCTTCATTTCTAAGGAGAGGGGAGTCTTTGAGGTTTAGAAAGATGTGATACAGCCATCAGGGAAAGATTGGAGTAATGCGAGATTGGAGTCCAGGAGGCCAGTGAGGAGGTGATTTCCATTGTCCAGAGATTAGATGATAATAACTAATGCCAAGCCAGTACATACTCTCCAGACATCTATAAATATTGGCTCTCAGCCCTCACTAAAGTCTGAAAACAGTGAGGAAATCCATGAACTGGCAGTTCTCAGGGGACACACAAGCACTTTTCCCCTTTTCTGAATTTAGTGCACAGAGAGGCAGGACAGTGGTTGAAAACACTATGCTGAGAACCCCTAAACTCTGCAACACCTGTCAGGCCCTCCCCATCTGATCCAGGGCTAGCTTGGTTGCAATTTCTGCAGCTCCTCAAAGACAATCTTGAGGCAGGTGGGTTGAAAACATTCTATAATGGAGGTATAAATAGAGTCTCCGAACTGTTCTACAATCTCAACAAATAAACAGCCGAAAGAAGTCACCCATGACTCTTGACAGCAGCAGGCTAAGACTGAAGAAGTTTCTTTCTGAGGGCATCTCTTCAGAGTACTACCAACCTTATGACCATGGTGTGTTAGCTAATTTTTCCATCACGGTGACAGAATACCTCAGATAAACCACTTAAAAAGAGGAAAGTTGACAGCTTCAGAGTTTTAGTCCACGGTCATTTGGCCCCAGAGCTCTTTGGGCCCGTGCAGAGAATCATGGTGGAGAACATAAGGTGGAACAAGGCTGCTTACTTCATGGCACCTGGGAAGCAAAAGAGAGAAAGGAGGGACTGGGATCCTAATATCCTTCCTTATATTAGGCTCTACCTTGTAAAGATTCTACCACTTCCTAATAGCTGGGGACCAGCCTTCAATACAATTATCCTTTGGGGGATATTTAATTATTTTGTTGTTTGTTCTAATAAGGTGAGAGTTGCCCAGTGTAATCAGTTAACCAAATGTCCATTAGGTGTCTCCCTGCCACATGCTAGAAGTGAGATCTGACAGCCAGAAGCATGAAATCCTGTTCCTAGCTATGCCCTTACTTAAGTCTACAGGGCTCTTCCAGAACAACTGGTTATTTGTGCCTTGTTGTGTTTAGCATTTACAGATCTTAGTCTGACTTATGATGGAATGAATTAATGAGAGTTATGGTGCCCATTTTTAAAAACTAAAACTTGACAGTCATTTACAAAAGGGCACCCACAGACAGAGTTCCACAGGCTCTGCACAAACATCGAGGAAATGATTGAAGACAGGAAGAATCTTCTGGAATTCTTCTGTTCAAACCATGGAAGTGGATATTGAGTTGGCCCAAGTATTTTGCTTCTCAGAGAACTATTCAAGAGGTAGAAGAAGTTAGGAATATCATAGTTCAAATACTTCCATTTGTACTTTGGTAAAAATATTGAGTTAAATAGTGAAGAATTATTTGAACATCAAAATGGGCCAGGAATGAAGACATGACCCACATTTTGGTATGAATTTAAAGCTTTTCTAGCAATAGAAAACTATTTGGACCATAAGTATCTTTAAACAACAAGAAGTTATGAACACATTTTTTCAAATGAATACATAAATGATCTAGGATTAACCCTAAAATATACAACTCCAAAACCAGTTAGTATATCAATCTTTTACAACTATTAAGACCTGTTTTATAAGCCAGAAACACTCCTTTTCTTAAAACAGAGACTTGTTATTTGTTAACAATAATAATATAATAATGCACTTTAAGCATCGAATAAAGAACTATTGCTCCATAGCCATCTTCAAGGAACACATAAACATATAAACCAGTAATTATTGATTGTAATTATTACTTATTAACTTGAGTTGGACACCTAAGCAGTTTTGCTGACCTTTTAATCAAATAATACACAGTTGAAAGTCACTAACAAGTGTTCCTTCTGTTTCAGATCTTTGGCATGATATTCAGTATGGTCCTTTGCTGTGCAATACGAAACTCACGAGATGTGATTTGAAGCTACTTCATCATGAAAATTGCAAACTAGAGTTTTCATACTAAATGTCACAGGAGCTGTCTCTCAGCTCATTTTTAATGTTCAGAGGACATTAGAATCTAAAATAATTTACTGTCGATTGTACATTTGCACATGTATGTACGTCTGGCTCATTACTGGTTTGCCCCTTGAGTGAATGGTATGTTGACTGGGAACATAGTCACATGTGAGCCGTGTGTTTCTGGCATATACATTATAGAAATCTGTTGGCTGGGAGTTCCTGATTCTTGTTCTGTAAGAGGAACAACCTATTTAACTACCAGAAAAAGATCAAATAGCTTTGAGAAACTTTAAAACCTGGATTTCAGGAAATGTGATAATAGTTCAGTTTCTCAGACATCAGCCAGGAAAATTAGATGCATACAGAGAATTTGGGGATTTCTACTTAATGGAAGCAATAAGCTACAGAATTGAGAGATCATGGTGCAGTGTTGAAATTGACTCTGTCTGAATATAGGATTTCCTAGGATTTTTTAATATATATTCTCTCCCCCAAAATACAGTAAACCACAGTTTTAAAACTAACACATCTGTAAAACTAAATATAGCATGGAAAATCTAATTTGAATAAGTCCTGCTTTCCTAGTATTTAAAAAAAAAAAAAAAGCAAAAACAAAACCTCCCTCTGGAAAGAGTAGTCACACAGACAATCATGTGCCCTAAAAAGTGTTTATAGAACTGAAAAAAAAAACTTTTAAGGCAATATTTTTGTTCTTATACAAATACATGTAAGTATTGCTTTATCCCTTTCTTTTTCTGACTCTGCTCTGAACTACTGCAACCCTCATATCCTCAAAAGGGCTTTTATCTTGAACTCTTCTATGTTTCTCCAAACATGAGAATAGAACAACTAAAGCAAGAAATCTGGCAGTTGCAAATTGTAGGAAAGAAATTTTTATTGGCACTGTACCTTTGAAATACCTCATAACTTGAGTTTACATATTTTCCTAATTTTTTGTACTTTTCTTATTTATTCACCTAGAGAGAATTCTTCATATATTAATAACTATGGTTGTGACCACTTAAATTTTAAAAACTCCTGCACAATCCAGATATTATTTTATGAGCATCAGTGGCCAAATAAAAACCTCTCTGAGTTGTAAACTCACAATAAAGACAAGTTCAGGAAACAAAAATACTTATATACAAACATACGCAATACAAATATATTCCTTTCTATGCAAGTCCCCTATGAAAATAAAATCTTCAGGTTTGTTATTTTTTGGTCTTAATTCTTGATTTTAAGTAAAGAAATCCACATTTAGGACCTAAATTGGCCTATTTGTCAGTAATTTTTAGCAATTTGTTACATTTAGTAAATCATGGATTTTTTTTTAAATTGCATTTCAAAAAGTCACATAAAAGTGAAAATATGGGGGACTTTGGAAATTCCCAAGTGAACTTCTTATACATGGGAGAACACAAAACTTTGGCTGTGCACTAAGAGGAAGTGCCAGGTTCCCAAGAACCTTAACAAACATTTTGCTGGAAAGATATAACTGTTCAAAGTAGTGGTTATGAAGCACCACACTTCTTTCAGCCATACTTGCTATTGCTACTAACTTTGGAGGACAACTTTTCTAGGAAAAAAAAAAAAGTCAGATTGGAAGCAAGCTAAAAACTAAATTGTGCATGGCTACTTTGCTGTGTCTATGGCTAAAAAAAAAAAAGAGAGATTTAAGAAAATTACTTCATGAAATAAATATTTGCATTCTAATAGTTGACAAATGCAAATGTAACCTTTTAAGCAAAGTTTAGTAACTAGTTCATCTGTTCCCCTAAATGACAGGAGATAGGTCCAAGTGTATACTCAGGTTCCTCCAGCTCAGAATTATCTTTTATTCCACAAAAATAAATTTCATTCCATATCTGAATTAACAATCTTAAAGAAGACTACAGTAATTAAAAGTGAAAGAGTAGAAATAGATTAATTTTTTAAATGTTTAAAAATTTTTGTTAAAGTACAAGACTAGAAATCTGTTTCATGTATGATTAATGTGCCCCTTTAGCGGGTTAAGCTTTCCAAAATAAGTGCCATAAGTGAAATTAGAAAATTCCACTGCTAAGTGAGGGTAGATTTTATATGTGTGTATATACACACACATGCATACAGAGACATAGTTTCATATAGATAGAAAATCCCTATATACCTTGAATCTATATCTATATATATATCTTGAAAACATTTGAGTATATATACATCTATAATTTGAATACATGTACACATATATGTATGTGCACATATATGTATGTCTATATATCTATACATATGCACACACTTGTATACATAATATTTCAGTTATTTGTTTACCTGAACTAATTGGAGATCAGACACAAACATTTTCTTAAACCCCTGGTGCCAAGGCACTGAATTAAAACTTCTTAATGATGAAATATTTTAAGTTATTTTAAATTAAATTTTCTATGTATTGGAACTGCTTGTCTGAGTTATCTTAAAATCCTTGTATATCTTTTGACACATCTTCACACAACTTATTTAAATGTTTGTTACTATCAATAACCAAACAATATGGTATATGAAACAACTGATCATCTTCCTATAATGTTATTAAGAGCTGAATATTTTCAAAAGCAACACCCTAAAGACTTTCATTGCATATAGTTGTATTTTAACTACTATTTTTTAATTCAAGTTGAACTTCTCTTCTCCAGAATAGCTTCTTTGTTATCTGTGGCTTAATCTGTAAGATTGTACAATGACTCAGGGTCCAGTGTGGTCCTTCATGCAGTCAATGACAATGTTGCTCTCCTTTTTCTGTGAGCAGTGCCTAAAAGGAGTGGCTGGGTGAGAATGAGGCTGGTGGGAAGATGGGTGAAGAGGGAAGCAACTTTTCTAAAGTTTATCAAAGATTAAAAAGAAGAGCCACTCTTCTGTCACAGGCAAAAGGTGGCTTCCATTGCTCTGGGAGCAGCCTTTGGGGCTTCAATAGGTGCACATTATATCCTTCCTGGTTCCTGGACTCCTTGCCATCCTCTTTGACCACCAGCTTCTCATCTCAGAAACCCAGTTTTCCCCAAACCTATGGGAGAACTTTCAAGGGCCCTTGAAGTTAGCTGTATTTTAGTTTGGGATCATCAAAATCAAATTTGTGTTAATATGTATTTTAAGAGAGACAAAAGTTTTTCACTTTCTTTCAACATGATTCTTCATTTTTTTTTTGCTTTAAATATATAGGTACATAGTATCTGTATCTATAAGTATTCCTTTAAAGGTGAAACACCTACACCAATACAGAGTGTTATTAATTTGGGTTGTCCTTATTATAACAAGAAAAGCAAAATATATTCCAGGAACCATGTTCAGATGGCTATCCCTTGGAAACAGAAAAAGCATGAAGGATAGAAGTAACATGTCCTATACTTTGCAAAGTGTCATTGATGTTGATTTCATGAAGTGTTTAACTAATGTGCCAAAAACGCTTCCAAAACGTTCATATTTGTTTTGGGGGTTTTCCCTCTGTGTAACTTATGATGGCTTTTATTTATATTAAATAATATAAATTAGCCAGGCACAGTGGCACACACCTATAATCCCAGCAATTTGGGAAGTTGTAGTAGGAGAATCCCAAGTTTGAGACCAACCTGGGCAATTTAATGAGACCTTATCACAAAATAAAACTTAAAAGAAAAAAACATAATAATAAAGGTGGAATGTAGCTTGGTGGCAGTGCACCCTGTATTCAATCCCCAGTATCACAATAAATAGAAATTTAAATCAAAGTAAAACAACCAATATAAAGTGTTTAGTACACCTGGCAACTAGTGAATATTAGCTATTGCTATAATTATTATGTTAATTCTCCCAAGTTTTGTTAACTATAAATAATTTTCTAAAAATCATATAGAAGATACTTCTGTATGATTCCAGTTATCTATAGGAACATATTCATTTGTTGAATTATTGAAGAGCATTTGATATATTTCCCAGTCCTATTTTAATTCAAAAACTTGATATCAATAGCCAACGTTCCCATGCTCTTCTCTGGGCCTGCTCCACATTGTAAGATGCAGCCCACATTAATATTGGAATTGCTTTTGTAACTTTGCTTGGGATTACTCTTTTGTGCATTGTGGAACATTTTATAGGACTACTAATGTGGTATGATGGGCAAGGCAAGTCTGCTTGCTGTCATAAGCTTAGAGTGCAGAAAAGCTGGTAGGTATATTGAGACAAGTACTATGATAATCATTAATCCAGAGAAGACCCACTCAAAGTTGGGAAGAAGATCAGGGGAGAGACATCTCCTGAATGCTAGGGTCTCTAAACTGAATGCTAAAAATCCCTTACAAATTAGCCAAGTCAAAAGTGGTAGGGGAAGAGGAAGAAAGAAGAGGGTTTGTGGGGAAAGCGTGCTGAAGACCCTGAAATACACAGAGCATGAAAACACTGAACATGTCGACAGCTAATGTTTGTCCTGTGGTCATGGGTGAATTTTTAAACAGTGGCAGGAAACCAAACTTGAATCTTTTTTGTTGTTGTTGTTGCTTTTACTATTATACTATCATACATGCATGGAATATAATTTGCTCCATTTCAATCCCCAGTATTTCCTCTTTCCCTTCACTCCTCCTTCCCTTTTCCCTTCCTCTACTCTACTGGTCTTCCTCCTATTTATTGTTTTTCTAAATTAGTGCCTTACAGATGTACCTAAAGGTAAGGATCGCTCAGCTTAAATATAAGGAGTGATTGGATGGCAAAGACCTGACTTATAAGAATTTCTATCTAATGTACTAGAAACCCTCATAAGAATTAGACTTAAGAGAAATTAGATTTGAGGAATCAGAAAGGAGAGGAACTTAGATTTCTGACTCAGTAGCTGGAAAATAGTGTTGCACAGGAAGAAATGTAGATTGGATCAGAGATGTAGGAGATGACTTCCTCTACCAGTAGAGTATAATAGTAATATTTTATATATATATATATATATATATATATATATATATATATATATATATAAAATACCAATAGAGTATAATAGTAAAAGCAACAACAACAAAAAAAAAAAGATTCAAGTTTGGTTTTCTGCCACTGTTTAAAAATTCACCATTAACCGCAGGACATCCAAAAGAAAATACACACAGCCAGTGGATACACAGCCCTGAAGTTCAGAAAAGTTTGCACTAAAACTGCAGTTCAGGAATCATCCACATAAAAGTGATAGTACTGACATTTGAACAAGACGAGCCACTTCTCATGATTAAATCCCCAGAGAAAAATCAAGCTGAAAAAATTAGAATCAAAAACTCGTATTAAGAGTATGCAACAATTCTTTACTCTCCACCCATTTCTTAATCTCAGGCCAGAGAGTCTCTGTTAGCTTCCCATGTTTCATTAGTAGCTGCCATATAACATCTTAATGCATCTCTAACTAGTTCAGCAATAAAGTATTGGTTTAAGCATGAAGCCAACTTCAGATTATGAAATGGATATAATTCCTTAGGACATCCAAGGACAAATTCATACAAAGCCAAGTTTCTTATATGCTCTACACTTAACAGCGTTCAAACGGTTAATAGAACACATAAGATTATTATAGCTCTAGCCCTTCTTTCATGAAGTTTAGAATTTTCACCCTATGGCATCAAGCAAAATTACTAAGAAAAATACAGTCCAGACTTACATTACCATTGCTTGCTAAAGACCATAGTATAGATTTTGAGTCATTATGGAGAAGGGTAGAAAGAAAAGGCATGAAAAAATTAGAGAAGGTTGATTTCATCCTAATTAAGACGAATTATAAATGCCATGGCTATGTTATATTGTGAACAGAGATATGTGACTTCCACTGGGAAACAGAGAGGTCAGGGAAGATCAAAACTAAAAGGTATCCTGTGTATTGAACCATTAGTTACTCACTATTGCCCTTACTAAAATAGTTTCAAATTGTAGAAGTCAAATTGTAGTGGACTGAGAAGAGAATGCAAAGTGAAGAAGTAGATGGTTAATATAGCAGACTCTTTTATTTAAAAAGAAAACAAAACAAAAACTTGGCATAAGAATTCAAGATGTGAGAGGACAAATAATTAGAAAATTACATAAGGCCAAGAAAAGTTTGTTTTCTTTTTCTTTTCTTTTTTTTTTTTTTTTAGGATGGAAAGAGATCTATGGATGCTTCACACTGAAGATGTGTCAAAAAATAGGAAGTAGGAAAAGATACAGGAGGAAACAGCAAGGTGCTGGAGAAGATGGGGATGGGATCAGGAACATCTTCTGAAACTAGTGGGAAAGATGCTGGATCAGTAAGGCCTTTTCAGGTGAGGTGTCAGAAACCCAAGTCTAGTTACAGAAAAGGAAAGAGAAGGTTTAATGGTGAAGTTTTAGAGTGAACATAAAGGTTTAAGGATGAAAAAGAAAGTAAAGGCTTAAGAGATGAACTGTGGTTCAATCCATTTGAATTAAAAGTTCGAACAACTTGAACTGAAAGTACGCATAAGAAGAACTCGCAGAGAAAAAGGTGCAGCTCTGTGAAGCAAGGAAATGGATGCTAAGATGACAGAGGCAGCAGGTAGAAAGGAGATAGCAGAAGTAGAGAATGTGAGGCAGAATTGTCTTTAAAAATAAAAACCAGGTCTGCTGAGAGGGTAGAGGAAAACCCAACATCAAAAAAAAGTGTTAGCGCAAAAGTGACCTTGATAAAAGAATTTTAATTGCACTTAAAGACTCAGACTTGCTGCTCTTAAGTAAAAAAAAGAGGAAATTTCTATATAAAAGAGCTTCAGTTACCAGAATTTCCTGCCAATAAATTCATCCTGGTACATTCACTTATTCCTAAAGAGTTTGGTCTTTAGAAAAACAGAGATGCTGCTACACTGATCCCAAATCCATCTAAGTTATGAAAGAATTCTTTATATTTCAGAGTCAAATGAGGAATAAGAGATTTTTTTCCCCTGAAAGAACTGAGTTTCAAACTTCTTCTGCCAAGAACTGACTCCTCTAAACTTTAGCTTGAATCACTTCAGAAATATTCCATTTTCCATCTTTCCCTGTTGTGCAAGCAATGATTCTCTAGCTTTCCCTTTCTAAACTTTATCCATTCTCCTTTTCTTAAACCAAGAGATGCCAAGCCCCTCCAAAACAGCACATCATATTCCCAAGTTTCTGGATCCAACTGAAGCAAATAACTGGTCATCCCAATCCTTAAGCTCCATGCTAAGGCTTTTTCTGTCTTGGATAACTCCACTTTCAAGAATAGTTTAATATAATTCGTGCGTGCCTCTATCCAAATAGATTGTCTTCAGTGGAAGGAAACAACTTGTCTCTCCTGCACCCACTCTAGAGTTCTATGGCTCAGGATGGTACAGGCCTATACACATGTCCAGGTCTGGCTGTCTCACTGCAAGTTGAGGAAACCTACTTAAGTTATTAAAATCTCCATCTGGACTATTTATGAGTGGCCTCCCTAAAACTCTTGGTCTTTCCAGGGTTCGAGTCCTTGGAAAAAAAATGTTTTTCAGAATCCGTGAAAGTCATTTGTGCCTAGTACCAATTAGATTGGAACGTTAGACTTTTTACTCATTAATTAAAAATCTGTATTTGATAAACAGTTTTAAGTGATAGGTAGATTTAAGCATCCATGTTATCCACAGATAGGAGAACCCAAAGCCCCAGATTAATATTTGGAGATAATAAAAATATTAACTTCAGATATTAAGGCAAAAATAACGTAGGTTCTTAACTCTTTTGTATATAAATGCACATCTGTTTCCTCTCAGGGGCAAAGCATGGGTTTGGTACTAATTTATCTGCACCGAATCATCCTCCCCAAGGGCACTACCAGCAGGCAGACATTTACAAGATACCCAGTGGAATTTAACCAGTGATTTGGATACAGCAAAGCCAAATGGCCCTAATGACAATTAGTTTTCACTTTGATGATGGCAGTGAGCATGGAAAGTAATGGACAAATACAGGATAGTCTTTTTGAGGTCAAGTCTGCAAGCCACTAGACCTCTCTCAATTCAATTGTCTGTTGAAACCAAACTCTCACAGAGTATCTAATGGAGGAAAAGAAAATAAAGAGCCATTTACTAAGCATATTCACAAAAAAAAACAATGTTTCAATATTAATGAAGGTTTAGATTAAAATTTAGGATGGTTCTACTCCTTTAAATCCCTTAGCACTCACACCCTGTCCCTAAAACCTTTCATAATTATACTAGTTTTTCATGATATAGAAAGTGAATGTGATATCAAAAGTCAAAACAGTACAAGTAGCTTTTTGTATAAATGCTGGAAAGTATCTCCTGTTACTTCAAGGACTAGGAAGGATTTAGACTTCCACATGTAAAATGATCGTGGCCTCTTTTCTAGGCTTTGTAAATTGACCTTTTGGGGTATAACTTTCATAGGTCAGTTGGCCCACCAGAGTAATTAAATTAAAGAGTTCCATACTCTGCTGAGTTTTGGTGGAGTTTTATCCTGTGCATTTGAATGAGTAGGATTAAAGCTTTATATTACATATTTCACATATTCCTTACTGCCCACCTCCATTCCAGCCTGGCTTCTAGCCTTTGGAAGAAAATGTCTCTAGTACCCTGATGCCATGTGTTCCTTCAGCTTCTGATCACATTGCTTTCTCTTCATTGCTGCAGTGGACCCACATTCACCTTCTCTGTCAAGACAAACTCCTGGTCCTCTGTTAGGAGGACCTGCTCAAGTCTGGCTTTCATTAGCACTGCATGTCTCTGTTCTGTTTTACTCCATTCTCCTCTTTCATGTGAAAACTACAAAAGGCTTTTTCACTCACCTTTTCTTAAGCTCCTTAAGCTCTCTAATGCCTGTGTAAGTATGCACGTGGATGGAATAATACTCAAGATATATACAAGGTATTGTCAAACATAATGACATTTTATTAGGCTTTTTTTTTCCCCAGGTAAACACATTTAACCAAATCGCAAATTATATTGCTCTTAAAGCTACACAGAAAATCCCAGCAGATAGGACTTCTGAGGTTTGGTGCAGTAGTTTGTCTTGATGGCCTCATGTACACAGTCACTATAATCAGTGTTACATTTGCCGCATTTGCAGCTTACAGCGACAGGGTAGGAGAAATATGGAGCAACATGATGTGGGCATCCTGGTATTTCTACAGTCCTGTAGATGAAGTCTCTATATGTACACACATCTTGGGAGAGGGCATATTTGGGAAGAAACAGCTTGCCATTGATATCCTGAGAATGAATACATAAGAGAGCATAACATGATAGGACTTTAGAAAACATACAGATAATGGAAACAGATGAATGCCGATTCATTATATTTCTTTTTCTTTTTTGTTTTTTTAATTCTAATTTGTTATATATGACAGAATGCATTACAATTCATATTGCACATATAGAGCATAATTTTTCATATCTCTGTATACAAAGTATATTCACACCATTCGTGTCTTCATACATGTACTAAGGGTAATGATGTCTAACTCATTCCACTATCTTTTTCACCCCCATGCTCCCTCCGTTCCCCTCCCACCCCCTTTTCCCTATCTAGAGTTTGTCTAATCCTCCCCATGCTCCCCCCTCCAAACCCCACTATGAATCAACCTCCTTATATCAGAGAAAACATTTGGTATTTGGTTTTTCGGGATTGGCTAACTTCACTTAGCATTATACTCTCCAACTCCATCCATTTACCTACAAATGCCATGATTTTATTGCTGAGTAATATTCCATTGTGTATATATACCACATTTTCTTTATCCATTCATCTACTGAAGGGCATCTAGGTTGGTTCCACAGTTTAGCTATTGTGAATTGTGCTGCTATAAACATTGATGTGGCTGTGTCCCTGAAGTATGCTGGGTTTTTTGTTTGTTTGCTTGTTTAAAAAAATATTTATTTTTTAGTTGTAGTTGGACACAATATCTTTATTTCATTTATGTGGTGCTAAGGATCAAACCCAGGGCCTCGCACGTGCTAGTTGAGTGCTCAACCGCTGAGCCACAACCCAGCCCCAAGTATGCTGTTTTTAAATCCTTTGGGTATAGACTGAGGAGTGGGATAGCTAGGTCAAATGGTGGTTCCATTCTTTGTCACAAATAACAACTAAGAGAGGATTCCTTTACTCTGTTCCCCAATAACACATCTACATTGAATCCTACAGAGACAAAACTGATACCTTCCTTTCTTTTATCTCTGATTATGGGAATAAGAGGCTTAAACAAATATGGATAGCAAAACTATTATAAATTTATCTGTACCCATTTTGCTGAGTAAATCCACATAATATTATAAACTGTGTGCTCTACTTTTAAGGAGCCAATAATCATTGGATTTGGAAAATGAGGTTGTGATTTACCTCATTTCCTTTACAGATAGGAATTAACTGCTTCTATGTTTATATAATTTATGTCCAAAAGTGAGATGAACTACATACCCGTGTCATACAATATCCAGCACAGATGGTGGTGTTGATGGTTAGGCAATAAGCACACTCTCTCCTATCGACATGCATTGTATACTCGGTTGGAATACAAAAAGTCATTGCTTGCCCACATGCAAGACCAAAAAGCATGGACATCAGGAAGATAGCAGTCATGCTAAAATAAAAGATAAAATTTAAAAACCTATTACATGTATTCTTTCAGAACATTTGGAAGACACATTTTGGAAAAGTTTAGATGTTTTTATATACTTAATACTCTCAAACCTTAAAATATACATTTTGATGTGGCTATGATTCACTACATATTCATAGTAGAGGAGCTCACATTGTAGAGGTCCCCCTTTCAAGTGCCACAAAGCTTGCCAGAGCAAAATGGCAAGCCTGAAGTTAACACAACACAGAGATGCATATGGGAATCAAATGGGAAATAATTCATTCAGTAGAAATATAATCCAAATAACTACCTTTATATAAGAAGTCAATTAATAGTTATCTTCAGGAAGAGCTTTCCCAGAATGGTAGTTTTCTAAAAACTCTGGCCCAATAACTTAAAAGGCCAACAAATCTTTTGTTCATAATCAGAAAGGACAAAGAAAACAAAAAAAGGCATAACCAAATTTTAGTACCATTCCAGTGCAAATAATATTGCATATAATTCCACCATTTCCAGTCAAGGAAGATATCATGAAGCTAGAGAAAGTCCAGAAAAGCGAAATTAAAATTACACTAGTGTTAATAGGCTAACTTAGAAATCTAGACCCACCTTCTGAACCCATAGAATATTCCTTTAAGATTGAAAGAAGCAGAGTTGGACCAAATAAAAGATAATTTTACACAGAAGATATATGAAACTCATTATCTTGAATAGAATATAGAGGCAAAATATATAGTTTGACACATTGAAAATAATACAATCAATGATGATGATCTATTGTAAGAAAGAAATACTAAATTTTTTTTTGCTGCATGGGAAACAACAGAGGATCCCCTTGCAGAAGTAGAACATGCATCTCAATAGAGCCTGTCTAATGGAAAACTTGTTCACTACCCATTGGGCATTGTAATGATCTGGATAATGTTATGACATAATTATTTTTGTTTTGCTACTAAGAGAGGGTAATCAAATTTCAGACTTTGGGATGTAGGTTGATCAGTTCAAAGATTAAGAAGATTTTTTCATTTTACTAATATTGTACAGCTAGATAGGGGTGTGTGTGTGTGTGTGTGTGTGTGTGTGTGTGTGTGTGTGTGTGTTTGGGTTCTTTTTCTTCTCAAGTATCATTGTCAGTAAAGAAAATACACCCTGTAGTGGAGTAGTATTATCTATGAACACAAGACATTTTCTCATAATATTAAATAATTATTCACTAAACATCTTTATTTAACCATCAAAAAATTATCAATATTTTCTCAAAACTTTCAATTATATACAAACAGTACCTTTAAGCTAATACCCCTACTTACTGAAATTCATACACACAAGCCTCAGTTAACTAGAATTTGTCTTCAATAAACTTGTAAGAAAAAAAATGAAGAGCATATTTTTCAGAGGTAATCAGGGATTTATCTTACATGTCAACTTCTAAAGACTAGTAGTCATTCAACCAACTTCTTATTCCTAGAATGAGAAATGAAGATAAACTGGAAAAATATATAGTGAGGATCAAAGTCAGACACTGAGACACAAAATGAGTAAGATATGGTTTTTGATCTAAGGGATTGACAGTCCAGTGGAAGAGCTAAGTATGAACTCAAATAATACCATTGTTCTAGGTTCTCTGAAAGAGTCCAACTTATAACTCACAATTATCAAGGATCTCCTTAGGTTTACTATACTTGTGAATAGAAAAGGAAATGAACTAAATCATTTTAGGAGGAAGGACTAGTGAACTCTTAAGTAAAATATTGCCCATTCAAGCATTCCTTGTAGGGGTTTTGTTTGTTTATTTTTGTTTTGTATTTGATTTAGGAAGCAAAAATATAAGAATTTATGGGCTAGTGTTGTAGCTCAGTGGCAGAGCATTCACCTAGCACTTGTGAGACACTGGGTTTCATCCTCAGTACCACATATAAACAAATAAAATAAACATATTGTGTACATCTACAACTAAAAAAAAGGAAAAAAAATATATGAAATCCCATGGCCTTATTTTTTGCAGTGTTGGGAATCAAACTGGGGCCTCATGCGTGCCTGGCAATCTGCTCTCCTGGCAACCTGCTCTACCACTGAACTGCAATCCCAGCCCCCCAACAGGAATTCCTTACTTATGGAATTAGGTTTTCTTAAGTGTTTCACTTAAGAATTCCCACTATGATATAGAGTTGGTTTCATTATTTAAGAACCACAGACCTGGAGTATCGTCTGCAGGATTTTAAAATTATGAACCAGGTAAATTATGTAAAACACTCATCCACCATGATCATACAGTTCTTGTCTGTCTAGGCAGCTACCTACTGATTTTTTACCACAGGAAATAATTAACTTCACTTATTTTAACCTCTAGCTCTACAATTTTATATAAAATAGATGTGTGGTGATCAAGTGATAAAAAGATTGATTTAGAAATTAAGCAACAGAATTCTCCATGGATCTAAGAAAAATTGACTAAAATATTTAATCTGTCTGAATTTTGTTTCCCAGTTTGCAAAATAGAAACAGACAAATACACTTGACCCCCTTTAAAATTCTAGGATCAAAAAATTGTATTATAACTTTCCCCCATTGATGCCCTATTCATTGCACATATTTTTGAAGTTCTTCTTATAAATGCAGAACTTTAAACTAACAAAAGTAAAATATTAAAAGTGTTGAATTACCAGCCATAACAGTGATATAACTTTTGTTTACATGCAGAAAGTAAGAACTATTTCTTTCTCCTTTACTTCTTTATTGGAATTAAAACTTCATCTTCATAATCTTTCTGAACCTCAATTTCCTCATCTATGAAAGAAAGGCTTAAAAACAGAAGATGATGTGGAGGGTTTCTGCAGCACAAATAGTCTGTGATTCTATGAGATTTCAGAAAGGAAGTAAAGAATCAATTGCTGCCAGGTCCAGTGGTGGTGCACACCTGTAATCCCAGCAATTTGGGAGGCTGAGGCAGGAGGATCACAAGTTCAAGGCCAAGCTTGGCAACTAAGCAAAACTCTGTCTCAAAATTTAAAAAAAAGGGGGGGGGACAGGGAGCAACCGTCTGGGGATATAGCTCAGTGACAGAGCACCCTGCGTTCAATCCCTAGTACAACAACAACAACAAAAAAAAAAAAAAAAAAGGAAGAAGAATCTATTGCCCATCTTATGAACAATACCAGAGTTTCCCCAAAGCAGTACATTTTTCTAGAGAGCAAAATGTACTACAGGCAAATGTTTGTGTTGGATATCATCCAAGGAGGTTTTACTATTAAATAACTAAAGAAAATTTTAATAAAGAGTATATTGCCCCTGAAGGTACTGAAAACTGAATTTACTCTAAGACTTCCCAGAATTATATTTTGATCAAAAATGACCATTAGTAATTGAGAAGATTTAATACACATTCAATTGATAAAAACATTTTAATCAAATGTAAACAGGAGAATGTCATGCACATCAAACATTCTTCCTTAGGAAATCAACCAGTTGTTTCTTTTCCTTTAAGTTAATGGAATTTTTTTCTTAACTTATGTATGTAGTTCACCTACCTTCACCAACTACTGAACAATTTAGAGCAATAATTAAAAATTTTAGAGCCTATTAAAGCAAATTATCTCTTACACTTGCAATTTTTAAATAAATACAGTTTTGAAAATAAAAGAAACTTGGAATAAGAACATTTTATTTCACAGAGCCTTCTCATTATAGAAACCTACCTTACTTTGCATTGGTGAGCTGCTTCTGTGATGACCCAGACTCTTGGTTCATTTTATACCCTTCACGATAATTCCCCTCTGATCTTCTTGTTTATATAATTGCATTTGAATTACTGCTTTCTTATCTGAAAGACATCTATTGAAAATTCATACTGAACCCCAAATAAAATATGTTTAGACAAACAAGTTCACAATATCTTCCACTGGAAACTCTGACATTATTGTAGCACGCATTTTCCTCTCTCCTATTTCAAAATAAAATTGCTCTTTTAAACACATCCTTTATTAATGTTTGTTAATATTAATAAAGTACAGACACAGAATGGGAAAAAAGAAGTAAAAAATAACACTTTAACATCATCTAGTAAGTCTTAGGAATGAAAATTTATTTGGGGGTTTGAGTACTCCAAAGTTTACCTAACTGCTCATGTAGATAAATATAAAATTATTCCTTATTTACAAGACAAAGGCAAATTCTTTATGGAAATCTAGGGCAGTGTGCCCATATGATGCTGATTAAATTTTCTTGATTAGTTCAAAATGTTTTATTGTTCTTTTCTTTGGATTTTAAAAATATTAAGTACAGTTAACATGTGAAATGTGTTCACTTGAGTAACATGGTAAAATCTTGCAAGATACTGATGTGAGATCAAATTTTGACTGTCATTTACTAGTTATATGTATTGGAATACTTGAACTCTGTTTACTTCAGTTTCCTCACCAGTTAAAAGGTGTTATCAACATTTCTATAAGACACCTAACACAGTGCCTAGCACAAAATAAGGGCTCAATAAATGACAGCTAATTTACAATAATTCAACATATATTTATTTAACCAATATTTAATCACAGTGCCTAATATGTAGTAGGCAATCAATATATTTGTTGAATGCATAAATAGCTAAGGAATGCATAAATATTGAATTTTGGAACAAATGTACATATTCCTCCATCTCCATAGCTATAACTCAATTTTACTACATTAAATGACTTTTCCCTGCATTAAACATTTCCAAATTGCCTTCAAGAAAAAAAATCAGAATTCCTTAGTTGCATTTGCAAAGCCCTCATAATCTGCTCTAGATCTACAGTTGCATGTTTTCTCATCTCCCACCAATCCATCTTCACGTTGCATCCTTTCTCCACTTAATTTTTCAGCCAAAGTGAACTGAGTTTCTCAAATTAGTCACATTCTTTCTTGCCTTCAAGCCTTTTCATATGTTATTCCATCTGTTGAAACACCTGCCTGATCTCCCACTGCATGCCTCATTTCACCTAATTTCTACTTATTTTTCATTATTTACCTGAGGAAACACCCCTTGTGTAAGTCTTCTTTTGATTCCTCAAGGCCCTCCTCATGGCTAGTTAGTGGTTTTAAGAGAATCAGAGAACATACATAGAAACCCTAGCATATGGTAGATACTTAATAAATCATAGATATTCTTATAGGTCACTCACAATTCTATTTGTCTTCACTTACCCTCGTCTTTGTTTTCATTAAAGTTAAATAAAAAATGATGTGTGGCATAGGTAAGTCTCCTCAGAGGATAATGGCAATGTCAAGGCAGAGTCTGGGATATGTTAAATAAAAACTTAAAGAAAAAGTACATTTTATAGAGTTTAATTGCCCAAAAAAAATGATTTGAGGATAATGGCAATGTCAAGGCAGAGTCTGGGATATGTTAAATAAAAACTTAAAGAAAAAGTACATTTTATAGAGTTTAATTGCCAAAAAAAATGATTTACAAGTCAGACAGCCCTCAGAATCAGAAGCAGTTTAGAAAACGCAGCTCTACAGCATCAGTAGGCAGTATTTGTGGATAGAAAGCAGAAATGAGGTACAGAAACAACTTGATTGGTTACAGCTTACGGTATGCCTCGTCAGCTGGCCACCTGTAACTGAAACTTGGCTACAGCAGCTAAGACTCAACTGTTTGTTATAGAAGTATATTCCTGGGCTGGGGTTGTGGCTCAGTGGTAGAGCACATGGCACATGTGCCTTGGGTTCGATCCTCAGCACCACATAAAAATAAATAAATAAAAATAACTAAAAGAAATAAATATTAAAAAAGAAGTATACTTCTAAATTATGCTTTCAATTAGATTACAGTTCATTAAGTAAGGACTCACAGAAACATCCTTAGATAAAATTTAGTTTACTCTAGTAAACTAAACCAGAGAGAACCAGTTCAGGGGCCCCTAATTTCTTGGGAATATGAACTACTGTGCAGTGAGAGAATTCTAAATCTAGGAAAATTACAATTGGGGTGCCAAATTTTAACCTTGCTTTAAGTGATTCTAGGCAAGTTAACAAGAGCATGGTAACTGGGGGAATGTTAGATGTTCCTTTCTAATGAAACCCATGACTCTGTTGTTTAAAGCTTTGATCCAGGAACTCACTTTCTAGTGGATTTATATGCATATCCCTGGTGTGTGTGTGTGTGTGTGTATCAATATATAGTAATATATACTAACTGATATGCACTTGGCCTGTTACTAGAAAAATATAAAATACATAAATTTGGGTAGGATTCTCTTTTTAAAGGCACACTCGTGTATGATCTCATGCTATTAAAAGAACCTACACAAATTGAATTTGCACTTCTGATCCAGATTTACTCTCCCACCTAAAATAAATTTAAAGCAAGACAAGATATGTGAAATAATAGTTCTATTGGAAGAAGCCTTTAGCCAGTTTGGTCTATTGAAAGGGCTGTTGTGGATGATTTCGGTAGATCTATAGGGAAAGGCATTGTTGAATTTGCTTCTAAATCAGCAGCAAGAAAAGTATTTGAACGAAGCAATGAAGGTGTTTTCCTACTGACAACAACTCCTCGTCCAGTCATTGTGGAACCACTTGAACAATTAGATGATAAAGATGGTCTTCCTGAAAAACTTGCACAGAAGAATCCAATGTATCAAAAGGAGAAATACCACCTCGTTTTGCTCAGCATGGCACATTTGAGTATGAATATTCTCAGAGGTGGAAGTCCTTGGATGACATGGAAAAACAGCAAAGGGAATAAGTTGAAAAAAAACATGAAGGATGCAAAAGACAAGTTGGAAAGTGAAATGGAAGATGCCTATTCATGAGCATCAGGCAAATCTTTTACTCCAAGATCTGATGAGATGTCAGGAAGAATTAAGACATATGGAAGAACTTCACAATCAAGAAATGCAGAAACGTAAAGAAATGCAATTGAGGCAGCAGGAGGAAAAACGTAGAAGGGAGGAAGAGATGATGATTCGCCAACGTGAAAAAGTTATAGCCGGATGGGCTACATGGATCCAAGAGAAAGAGACATGAGAATGGGTGATGGAGGAGCAATAAACATGGGAGATCCCTATGGTTCAGGAGGCCAGAAATTTCCACCTCTAGGTGGTGGTGGTGGCATAAGTTATGAAGCTAATCCTGGAGTTCCACCAGCAACTATGAGTGGTTCCATGAAGGGAAGCGACACAAGTATTGAGTGCTTTGGGCAGGGAGGTGCGGGACCTGTGGGTATACAGGGTCCTAGATGAATGGGCCCTGGAACTCCAGCAGGCTATGGTAGAGGGAGAGAAGAGTATGAAGACCTAAACAAGAAACCTCGATTTTAGATGTGATATCTAGGTTTTCATTCCAGTTTGTTTTTGTCTTTTCTTGTTTAGATACCACTTTTAAATTCTTGCATTTTAGTAAGAAAGCTACCTTTTTATGGATGTTAGCAGTTTATTGACCTATTATTTGTAAATGTTCTGTTTGGGCAGGTAAAATTATGTAATGCAGTGTTTGAAACAGGAGAAAGGTTTTTTCTTTTTAGTTTTTTTCTCTCCTTTTTTTTTTTTTTTTTTACTGTGTAATGTCCCTCAAGTTAATGGCAGTGTACCTTATGCCACCGAATTTCCAAAGTGTACAGATTTTTTTTACTGTGCTTCAAATAAATAGAAAAATAGTTATAATACTGATCTTCAACTTTGCCATTCATGCTTCTATGCACATCAGGGCTAGGTATTCCACTTTGAAAGCATGAGAGTGCCGAGGCCTTTGAATGGCAGGCATATGCCATTTCTGGGAAATGTATGGGGAGACTAAGTATTGCTTTCTACAAGTAACTGCCCTCTTGTTTTAAAAAGAAGAAATGCAGATTTGAAGTAGTTCACAACTGGCATTATAGGAAGCAAGCTGGTGCTAAGTATTTTTAAATGGTTATGTAATCAAAGATGAACTGTAAATCTTCATTCAGGAATATATTTTAAGATTATGGAATGGGTGTAAGACTTGGTAGGGGGAGAAAGTGGGTTTGGTTAATAGATCTTTTATGGCCCTATGATCTATCCTTGAAAGTTTTTGAAAAAAGTGGAAAGATCATTTTGTCACATTTCCTCTATTCTTGTTTTTAAAAGAACAACAAATCCCAAGTTCTACAAATGGCTTGTATTGAACTTTTACATTTGAATTAAAGATTGTTAAACATAAAAAAAAGAAAAGAAATAATAGTTCTACACACTGAACATCAGGTTAAAAAAGACTGAGATCCCAGACAGATGGGAAACTTCAACTTACTACCTAGAGAAATTTTCTTGGCCTTTGTGCAGGGAGATACTTAGGCAGAGGCCAAAAATGTTGCCAGATTGAGGAGATGGACCTAAGACTATAAACACAAAAGCAGTTAGACTTCACAAAGAACTGGAGAGAACAGAGCTGCACAGAGAGAAAATGTTGAAGATTTGCAGAGAATCTCTGAGTATTCAGCTGAAAATTGATAAACTTATGCATGTGAGGAAACTAGCTGAGGCTAGGGAAAGAAACACCTAAAAAAGATTAAGGAAACAGCCTTGGGTCACACAAAATGAGGTTTAGTGCTTGTCCAACCAACAACAGTGGGAAAATCTCCTAATTCAGGAAATGAGGTAGGTATACTGAGAGGGTTTTCCATAAACTTTGAGGAAAAATTGGGCTTTGACCAAATGTTGTCCTGCCATTTTCTAACAATGCTTAAATGTAATACCTAAAAAGATGAACTGTTTCCAAGTAATATTAACTTAGTCATATAATAAAGCTGAAGAATATTTATAGGAATACAAAAATGGGCACTAAACAAAGTATAATCTATAATATGTGGCATTCAATTAAAAAAATCTTAAGGCACACAAATAAACAGGAAAATGCAACACAAAATGAGGATAAAATTAACCAATTGAAAGTAACCCAGAACTGGTACAGATAAGAGAAATAATAGATCAAAAACAACAAAACAGGTACTATGACTAATGTCCATATTTTCAAGTAGCTAGAAAAAAGATTAATAAGCATATAAAGAAATGGAGATATAGGCAAATTTAACTTTGAAAGATTAAAACAAAAATGAATTTGATGAAAGATGTGCTAAAATAGTTGAACAGATTAGAAACTGCAAAAGAAAATTTTAGTGAAGTTGAAGACAAAGCAATAGAAACAATTCTAAATTAAATACACAAAGAAAAAAATTAACCAAGCATCAGTGATTTTGGAACAACTTGAGGATACCAAATATATATGAAATTCAAGTCCTCAAAGGGAGAGGATGCAGAAAAAAGTTTTAAATATGTAATGTTGAAAAGTTAACATTATGAAAGCTATAAATCATATCCAAAAGCCCAATGAAACTCATGAATTAAAATAAAAAAGAAAACCAAACTAAGACACATATAATCAATTGTTTGACACCAGTAATAGAGAGAAAAATCTTAAAACCAGACAGAGAGAAATATACATAATGAAGAGAATAGCAAAGCTGGCAGCATATTTCTAGTAGGAACTATCAGTGCAAGCTAAAAGTCCACTATCGTTAAAGTACTTAAACTATCAGTCCAGAGTTCTTTTTTTTAATATTTATTTTTTAGTTTTCGGCGGACACAACATCTTTGTTTTTTGTATATGGTGCTGAGGAGAGAACCCAGGCCGCACGCATGCCAGGCGAGTGCACTACTGCTTGAGCCACATCCCAAGCCCCCAGTCCAGAGTTCTTGACTCAGCAAACTATCTTTCAAAAATGAAGAAAAAAATGTGCACTTATGCTGATATGCACAATTTGAGAATTTATTACCAATATACATGCACTCTAAGCAGAAAGAAATGATACCAGATGGAAAATCCAGCTCTACAATAAGGAATGAAGAAATACAAATTTTTCAATCCTTATTTAAATTTCTTTAAAAGATAATTGGATATTTAAAGGAAAAACAACAATATATTATGGTGGATATAATATGTGAAGAAATAATTATACAACAATTACACATGGATAAGAGAGCAAAGTAATATAATATTACCTAATATAATATTACCTAAGAGTAGACTATTATTAAAGATGTATATGTATATAATTATTAAAGCAACTACTAAAATATACAACAGAGAATTATATC
The DNA here is from genome assembly GCF_052094955.1 of Ictidomys tridecemlineatus. NCBI lineage: Eukaryota > Metazoa > Chordata > Mammalia > Rodentia > Sciuridae > Ictidomys > Ictidomys tridecemlineatus. The sequence goes on along the minus strand of NC_135487.1, from coordinate 107,770,088 downwards.
TAATAAGCCAAAAAGTAAATTAAATAGAATTATAAAAACATGTGTAATCCAAAAGACATCTGAAAAGGGGGAAAATAAACAAAAAATAGAAAGGACAAATCTAAAAGACTACCAAGATGGTAGATTTCAACCCAACCATATCAATAGTCATATTAAAGTACACAGATTGTGAGAGGCAGAATTCTAAGAGAGCTCTCCCAAACTCCTCACCTCTGGTGTACTCACCCCATTTAAAAAGCCCCTTAATTCTGAGTGGGCACTTTTAAAAGAGGGTCCAGAAGTCAGAGGCAGAAAAAGCCATACCAGATGCTCTCTTAATGATCCTGAAAGAGCAAACTACCACATTGAGGGTAGGGCCAGGTAGCAAAGATTTGAATGTGGCATTTAGGAATTTAAGAGTTGGCCCTGACCAATATCAAGAAAAAGAATCCAGTCATATTACCACAAGGAACTGAATTTTGTTCACAACTTGAGGGAGTCTGGAAGTAGATCTTTCCATAGTTAAGCTTCCAGAGAAGGATGCAGCCACTGGCTCCTTGATTTCAGTCTTAGGAGACCTGAGCAGAGAACCCAGTTACACTCTCCCAAACCATAAGCCTGTGAAAACTGTGAGAAATTAATATATCAGTTATCACTATATCAGTTAAAAGGCAGAGACTGTCAGAGTGGGACTTAATTACATGCTACCTATTAAAACATTTTTTAACATGAAGGCATAAACAGATTAAAGGTAAAAAGGATATAAAATGACATAGCATACTAATACTAATCAAAAGAAAGCTATATCTAAGCACAGTGGTACATGCCTGTAATCCCAGTTACTTAGAAAGCTGAGATAGGAGAATGGCAAGTTTGAGGTCAGACTCAGCAACTTAGCCAGACCCTGTCTCAAAATAAAAAATAAAAAGGCCTGTGGATGTAGCTCAATTGTAGAGTGCCCCTGGGTATTAAAAAAAAAAAAAAAAAAAAAAAAAAAAAACAACTGGAGTGGCTATATTAATACAAAATAAAGTTGACTTCTCAAAAAAAAGAAAAAATTTTTTTAATTTTTTAAAATTTTGTTATGACAGGGGAATGCATTACAATTCATATTACACATATGGAGCATAATTTTTCATATCTCTGGTTGTATATTCACCATTTGTGTCTTCATAAATGTACTTTGGATAATGATGTCCATCTCATTGCACCATCATTTTAACCCCATGCCCCCTCTCTTCCCTCCCATCCATTTGCCCTATCTAGAGTTCATCTAATCCTCCTTATGCTCCCCCTCCCTACTCCACTATGAATTAGCCTTCTTATATCAGAGAAAACATTCAGCATTTGTTTTTTTGGGATTGGCTAACTTCACTTAGCATTATCTTCTCGAACTCTATCCATTTACTTGCAAATGCCATAATTTTATTCTCTTTTATTGAGTAATATTTATATGAGTAATATTTCATTGTTTACATACACCACATTTTCTTTATCCATTCATCTACTGAAGGACGTCTAGGTTGGTTCCACAATTTAGCTATTGTGAATTGTGCTGCTATAAACATTGATGTGGCTGTGTCCCTGTAGTGTGCTGTTTTGAAGTCCTTTGGGTATAGTCCGAGGAGAGGGATAGCTGGCTCAAATGGTGGTTCCATTCCCAGTTTTCCCAGGAATCTCCATACTGCTTTCCATATTGGCTGCACCAATTTGCAGTCCTACCAGCAATGTATGAGTGTGCATTTTTCCCCACATCCTCACCAACATTTATTGTTGTTTATATTCTTATTAGCTGCGATTCTAACTGGAGTGAGATGATATCTTAGAGTGGTTTTGATTTGCATTTCTCTAATTGCTAGAGATGATGAACATGTTTTCCTATATTTGTTGATTGATTGTACATTATCTTTTGAGAAGTGTCTGTTCAAGTCCTTGGCCCATTTATTGATTAGATTACTTGGTTTTTTGGTATTACTGCTTTTTGGGTTCTTTATATACCCTAGAGATTAGTGCTCTATCTGATGGGTGAGGGGTAAAAATTTACTCACACGCTGTAGCTTTCTATTCACCTGATTGTTTCTTTTGCTGAGAAAAAACTTTTTACTTTGAAACCATCCCACTTACTGATTCTTGATTTTAATTCTTGCACTTAGGAGTCTTATTAAGGAAGCTGGGGCCTAATCCAAAAAGATGAAGATTAGGGCCTACGTTTTCTTCTATTAGATGCAGGGTTTCTGGTTTAATTCCTAGGTCCTAGATTCACTTTGAGTTTTGTGCATGGTGAGAGGGATTTAATTTCATTTTGTTGCATATGGATTTCCAGTTTTCCCACACCATTTGTTGAAGAGGCTATCTTTTCTCCAATGTTTGTTTCTGGTGCCTTTGTCTAATGTTAGTAATTGTAATTTTGTGGGTTAATCTCTGTGTCCCCTATTCTGTACCATTGGTCTACTGATCTATTTTGGTGCTAATACCATGCTGTTTTTGTTACTATTGCTCTGTAGTATAGTTTAAATTCTGGTATAGTGATGCCATCTGCTTCAGTCTTCTTGCTAAGGATTGCTTTAGCTATTCTGGATCTCTTATTTTTCCAGATGAATTTCATGACTGCTTTTTCTATTTCTCTGAGGAATGCCATTGAGATTTTGATTGGAATTGCATTAAATCTGTATAATGCTTTTGGTAGTATGGTCATTTTGATAATATTAATTCTGCCTATCCCAGAGCAAAGCAGATCTTTCCATCTTCTAAGGTCTTCTTTGATTTCTTTCTTTAGGTTCATTGTATAGGTCTTTCATCTCTTTTGTTAAGTTGATTCCCAAGGTTTGTTTTGTTTGTTTGGTTGGGGTTTTTTATTTTTATTTTTTTGAGGCTATTGTAAATGAGGTAGTTTTCCTCATTTCCATTTCAGAAGATTTGTCACTGATATACAGAAATGCTTTGATTTATGGGTGTTGATTTTATATCTTGCTACTTTAAAGCAAAGAATATTACCAGGGCTAAAGAGGATTATTTCAAGGCCAGGTGCAAAGGTGCATACCTGTAATACCAGAAGCTCAGGAGGCTGAGACAGGAGGATCTGAATTCAAAGCCAGCAAAAAAAAAAAAAAAAAAAAAAAGCAAGACACTAAACATTCAATGTAGACCCTGTCTCTAAATAAAATACAAAAAACAGGGCTGGGGATGTGTTTCAGTGGTCAAGTGCCCCTGAGTTCAATCCCTGGTACACACACACCCCCAAAAGAGGATTATTTCAAAATGATAAAGGAGTCAACCTATCAATACACCTAAAAACAAAGCTTCAAATTACATGAAGCAAACATGATAGAACATCAAGGAGAAAAAGACAAATCCACAATTATATTTGGATAATTCAATGCCCACCTCAATATTTGATAAAACCAATAGACAAAATCATTAAAGATATATGATTTAAATAAAAATATTTTCTAATTGACATTTATTGAAAATACTGTCCCTCAAATAACACACATTCTTTTCTAAAAGCACTCAAGTCATACAAAATATATCTCTACCAAAAACAGAATTGTATTAGAAATCAACAATTAAAAGTCACTAATAATAATCTCAAATATTTAGAAACTAAATAACACTTCTAGGTAACTTCATGAACTAAAGAAGAAACAAAAAGGGAAATTAGAAAGTTTTTTAACTGAATAAAATCCAACACATAAAAATTTGTAGACTGCAATTAAAACAATACTTAGAGGAAAATTTATAGCAGTGAAAGGTCTGTATTTGAAGAGAACAAAGGTCATAAATCACTGATATCAATTTCCACCATAAGAAACTAGAAAAAGAGAAAATTAAATCTAAAATAAGCAAAGGGAAAGGAAATAAGAAATATTAAAGAGGAAATCAATGGAAAAAAAAAAGAAACAGTAGGGGAAAAATGAAACCAAAACCCATTCTTTGAAAAAAAAAATCAAACAGATGGATAAGCTTTTAATCAGATTGATCAGAAAAAATATAACAAAGATTAGAGATAAGAGAAATAATATCACAAATTTCACAGATATTGGAATGACAAGAGTATTATAAAGAATTTTATATTAAAAACTCAACAATTTAGATGAACAGACAAAATCTATGAAAGACACAAGCTACCAAATCTCATTCAAGAAGGAATAAACTGAGTAGCCCTATATCTACTAAAGATATTAAATTTGAGGTTTTAAAAAATTCCAGCAAATGATATTCCAGGCCCAGATGACTAGGGAAATTCAATGGAACACATAAAAAACAAGATCTAACTTGCACAGAAAGTAACAGAGAATGGAATATTTACCAACTCATTTAATAGACCTGCATTGTCAATTCTACACAAATTCATATTTTTCCAGAAAAAGTGAAGAGGAGGAAGTAATTCCCATCCACTTTGTGAGGCCAGCATTATCCTGACACCAAAGTTAATAAAGAAATTTCAAGAAATTAAAATCACAGACCAATAACTTTCATGAAATGAGCATATGCAAAAATTATTCACAAAATTTTAACAAATTGAATAAAAGCACTATTTTAAAAGAATAATAAATCATGACTAAGTGGATCTCATTCTGGAACGCAATGTTGGTTTGCATTCTAGCAGTGAAATTCTCCTTACAAACAAAATGAAAAATAAAAACCATATGATAGGCTTCGGGTTGTGGCCCAGCAGTAGAGCAGTCACCTAGCATGTGTGAGGCACTGGGTTCAATCCTCCGCACCACATAAAAATAAATAAATAAAATAAAGTTATTGTGTCCAACTACAACTAAAAAAATGCATATATTAAAAATGCCATATGGGGCTGGGGTTGTGGCTCAGAGGTAGAGTACTTGCCTACCATGCATGGGGCACTGGGTTCGATCCTCAGCACCACATAAAAATATAAAAAAGATGTTGTGTCCACCTATAACTAAAAAAATATTAAAAAAAACCATATGATCATCTCAATGGAAACACACACACACACACACACACACACACACACACACACACACACTTGCATTGACAATCCAAAATTTAGGGGAAAAACTTCCTAAATTCCTAAAGGGCATCAACAAAAAAAACTATGCTTAATTTTGAAAAACAAGAGTGCTGTTTCCTTAAGATCAGAAAAAAGGCAGAAATGTTTTCTTTCACATGTTCTGCGTAGTACTATACTAAAGGTACAATCAGGCAAAGGGGAAAAAATCACCCCATTTTAAAAGTGAACAAATGATTTGAACAGACACATCACCAATGTATACAGACAGAAAGTAAACAGATAAAAATGTTCATCATTTGTCTTAGAGATATGTAAATTAGGGAATCAAAACATAATACTGCACACTTCTTGGAATGCATAAAACTTTAAAATTGACAAAAATGTTAGCAAGGATGTGGAGCAACTGAAAATTTCATATACTGCTGATGGAACTACAAAAAAGGTACAACCAGTTCTTTTAAAAGGTAAGCATAAACATACCACAAAACCAAGGCTTTCCATTCCTAAGTATTTATCAAGAGAAATAAATATGCAAGTCCATACTTGGACTTGAATGCAAACATTCATAAAATCCTTATTTATAATAGCCCCAAACTGGAAACAACCCAAATGTGCATCCATAGGCAATAAACAAATTATGGCATACAATAGAATACTTGTCAGCAATAACTAGGAATGAACCACTAAAACAAAATGACATGGATGAATTTCAAAAATAATTATGCTATGTGAGACAATCTAGACCAAAAAATGGGTACATGCCATATGATTCAGTTTACATAAAATTCTAGAAAATACAAATTAATCATAAGACAGAAAGCAGATTAATGATTGCCTGGGGGATGGGGAAAGGTATGGAAGGACTGGATTACCAAGGAGCAGAGAAGGGTTTGGGAAGTGAAGACTATATTAGTATCTTGATTGTGATTTCACAGGATATACATACTTTATCAAGTTGTACACTTTAAATTTATACAGTTTAGGGGTTAATTATATATCCCTAAAATTCACATGTGAAGTCCTAAATCCTAGAATCTCTGCTTGTAACTAATAAGATGAAGTCACACTAGAACAGAGTAGGCCCCTATCCAATATGATTGGTGTCCTTTTTAAAAGCAGAAAATTGGACACACACATGAACATGGAGAATTCCATGTAAGGACTGAAGTTTAGCTGCCACAAACCAAGGATAACCAAAAGCTGGGAGAAAAATCTTAGGAGATTAATAATACCTCAACAAGTTTAGAATGTTCAAAGCTGTTTTGAAAATCTAGTGGGTAGAAGTGATTTGTGCATACTTCTCTGATTTCATATCACACCACTCTCTCATTCCGTCTTTTACTTGTCATGTTCTTTGAACATTCTAAACTTGTTCTTGCAGCAGGGATTTTGCATTTGCTATTTGAGCACTATCAAGAGCTCTTTCACCAAAGTTTTGAATGGCTTCCTCTTTACCATCTCAGCTAAAATTTCTTCTTCGGAAAAGCCTTCCTTGGCCATCAAATCTAATAAAGTATACTTTCCCTGTCATTTTTTATCCCCCATCTCATATTTTCTTTACAGCATTTATCATTTTATTTTATGTGATTTGTTAATCCATTTATTCTCTGTCTCACTTCCAACAAGAATTCAAGCACTTTAAAGGGAGCACCTTATGTGTCTTGCTCATCATTGTATCCTTAGAATTCAAAGCAGGCTACACCATGTATTAAGTGTTCCATAGATACTTATAGGTTGAATAAATAAATGGAAATACAAATAAATCTCTGGAGAAGTTATTAAATAGTCTGATATTTTATAGATACTATAGGCAAAGCCAAGCTAAAAATCTAAGTTTCCTGACATCTTTCATATTTTACTAAAATTTTAACTCATTTTCAAAGAAAAAAAAGCTACCCAAACTCTTCAATTAATTAAAAAGAAAAGCAGCATTGAATCAGATTTATTAACATTCTCCCCTCCCAATAGAGTGTTTTTCTGTGTTAATATGCTCCATTTCTATAAAATTCTAAAATCCTGGGAAGAAGATACATATTTTTAGAATATCAGCTTATCCATCTGAAATCTGTTATCTATAAGAGTCATACTAGAATAGCGTTGCATTTAAAACACAACTGTTACCTAATTTATCTTGAATGTTTTTTTCATAAACAATACAGGTAATTCATAGCAAATAAAATTGGTCCTAAGTGCATATTGATTATTTTATTATCTTAAAGCTCCCAGTGAAGAGGCAAAATTGGTTTAATATGTATTGTGTCAATTGCTTCTCTCTTGATAACAGATGAAAACCCCTAATATGCCAGATTTATATGAATTTACACAAGCTCTTTTATGTCTATTTCAAAACATTTTTTGAAATTAAGGTCATATATAAATGTTAATAAGTTACTAACATCTTCTGTAATAAAATTCATGCTTTCATTAAATCAGAACACTATCAAATTTCCTTTCCTGTATATCAAAACTAGTTCTATTCTTTAGTATTATGTTTTTAAAGCTACTTATATTGCTTTATATAACATCTTGGTAATTAGATATTATTTCTCTGGCTGAATAATATGAGCAGTACTAATTATATTCAAAATAACAGGTGTAACCACTTCTCTACAAATAACCAACAATGTTATTAATCTTACTAAAAGTTATCTTAATTTTTCTCATCTTGGTTCTGCATACCTTTTATTTTAAAAGAAGCTCATAGTATAGTTATATGCAAAGGTCAATAAGTGATTGAGTCAGGGGCTGGGGTTGTAGCTCAGTGGTAGAATGCTCACCTAGCATGTATGAGACACTGGATTTGATCCTCAGCACCACAGTAAGAAAAAAAAAATACACAAATAAAATAAAGTTATTGTGTCCATCTTAAAAAAAATACTACCTTTTAAAAAAAATTCTGTCAGCAAATTAATCAGTGGTAACCAAGGAATAATCAACTCATTATGCAGTGAACTTCCCTTAATGAATATGTGTGAATTTGTTCCAGTGTTTAGAGTTATTTTCTACGAGAATGATGGATATTCAAAAAGCCATTAACTCATTTTATCATCAAATCTCTACCTTATGACAGACACTGCCCTCAAGGGATTAATTTATTCTTACCAATCATTTACCCCAGGCCCACTATTCTCACCTATCTATAAGATAGCAGTCCAGACCTCTTTTTGACTTCTGGTGCCATGTATCCAATTGACACTACATCTCTAACTGGTTGTTCCACAGGCACTTGAAATTCAGTCAGTACACTGAATCCCCAGCAATGGATTGTATGCCTCCTCCTTGTGCCAGCAACATCACTCTCTGGGCTTGCTTCAAAGAAAAGGCAGGAGGCCAGAGCTAAGTTTCTCTTGCCCCAAATATTAATCAGGTTTAGTGAACCTCCCCATGGCTGAAGTAAAAGAAAAGAGAGTTCCAAAATGTGTTTAGGGAAAAAATATTCCTTAAGGAAACTAAGAATAAAGAAAATATTTTCAGGATGAGGTTGTAGCTCAGTGGTAGAGTACTCACCTAGCACATATGAGGTACTGGGTTCAATCCTCAGCACCACATAAAAATAAATAAAATAAAGGTATTGTGTCCAACTACGACATATATGTGTGTGTGTGTGTGTGTGTGTGTGTGTGTGTGTGTGTGTGTGTGTATAAACATAAATGACAAGTATGGTTATCTTCTACCATATAGCCAGTAGGTTTGCATAAATGTTTACAGTTTCTAGTGTTGTACAGAAAAAGAAGGGGTAGGATGTGATGTTTATGAGGTAGGATGTAAGAATAGAGAGGTATTAGATTATAGGACAAGCAAATGGGGAATCAAAATAAGTTGACCTTTAGGAGAAAAAGAGAAAGAGAGAGAAGCAACTCCATGTAAGGATCCCTCTTGTCTTTGCAGGATGGTGATTGTCAGCACACCTAGCAGGGATACTTCTGCTGACAGTTTTCCAGGTCCTGGTCTGGTTGTTGATCCTAGGTGGAAGCAGCCACATCCCTAGTTGGTGGCAGCAGTTGTATCAAGCCTGTAGGTACCTTGCTGTTGGGCTTCCAGTTCTCAGTCGGTGTCCCAAGATGAAATCTGTCCTAACTAAAGGTGGTGAAGGTGGCAGAGAGGTAACTCCAGATGGCCGTGGAGGTGTCCCAAGATGGAGGCAACTACTTTCAGAGATGGGGCTGGAAGGAAAGGCTGTGCAATGGCATTGGGTGGCCTGTTTAGTGATGACACTCTATGGCGTGCTGCAACGGGCAACTGCCTCCTGGCCCTGTCTGTTGTCCCACGGTAAAGATTACAACGTGGGAAGGGCCATGGTGGTGGCCACAGTGTCCCAAGGAGGAGGTGATTTGAGTATAGCCTCACTTTGGTGGATAGGGAACTGTAGTGGCCCGTGTTCCTCTGTATTCCTCTCTGTGCCGATGGGTATTCCTGGCTCTGGGCAAAGCAGGGAGCGTGGGGTTCGGGGTTCATTCAGGGCTTGTTGGGGGCTCCAGATAAGGTGGCATGCACCGTGTTTTTAAACATATATAAAAGTAAACTATATGTCACGAATAGAACAAAAGACAGGAATAAAAATTGGAAATATATTTCTGTAAGGTTATTACACTACATGTGCAGTGATATAATTTGAAAGTAAACTATAAAGATGCATATTATAAACCCTAAAGCAAATGCTAAAAATTAAAGTACAGTTAAAAAGCCAAGAGAATGAGGCTGGGGTTGTGGCTCAGTGGTCAAGTGCTTGCATGGCATGCCTGAGGCACTGGGTTTGATCCTCAGCGCCACATAAAAATAAATAAATAAAATAAAGGTGTTATCTCTGGCTATAACTAAAAAATATTTTTAAAAAAGAAGCCAAGAGAATGAGAAGATAAGCCACAGATTGAGAGAAAACTTTCAAAAGTCAGAAAAACTTTCAGAAAAAAGAACTGTTATATAAAATATACAAAGCACTCTTAAAATTTGTGATAAGGAAATAAACAACCTGATTTTTAAAAAAATGGGCAAGAGACCTAAACATACACCTCACCAAAGAAGCATATGAAAAGATACTCAACATTCTCATTAGGAAACTAAAAATTAAAACAATGAGATACCACTACCTACTTATCAGAAAGGCCAAAATCCAACACTGACACTATCAAATGGTGACATGAAAATGGAGCAATGGCAACATTCATTCCTTGCTGCTGACAACACAAAATGGTATAATCATTTTGGAAGATAGACAGTTTGATAGTTTTTCACAGGATAAACATACTCTTTCCATGAAATCCAACAATAATACTTCTTGGTATTTACCCAAAGGAATCTAAAATTTATGCCTACACAAAAACTTGTGCATGGATGCTTCTAGAAGTTGTATTCATATTTGTATAAATTTGCAAGCAATCAAGATACCTTTTTCAGTGAGTGAATATATAAACAAACTGTGTTACATCCAGAAAATGAAATATTATTCAGCAGTAAAAAAAAATGCGCTATCAAGTCATAAAAAGACATGGAAAAACTTTAAGTGCATATTACTAACTGAAAGATGTCAAAAATATTATTACATACTGTATGATTTAAACTATATGACATTTCTGGAAAAGGTAAAACCATGTAAACAGTAAAAGAATCATTTGTTGCCAGGATTTGAGAGAAGGAGTCTAACTAAACAGAGCTTAGAGGATATTTAGGACAGTGAATCTACTCTGCAAGATACTATAATAGTTGATACATATATTGCATATTTCTCAAATCCTAGAGGATGTACAAAACCAACAGTGAATCCTAATGGACTTTCAATGATATATGATACATCAATGTAGGTTCATTAATTGCAAAACATACCATTCTGTGCAGATACTAATAGTGGAAGAGAGTTGGAGGTGGGGGATAGTATCTCTATAACTTCTGCTCAATTTTTCTATAAACCTAAAATTGCTCTTAAGAATAAATTCTTTTAGGGCTGGGTTTGCGGCTCAAAAGTGGAGCACTCACCTAGCACATGCAAGGCCCTGGGTTCTATCCTCAGCATAAAAATAAATAAAATGAAGGTATTGTGCCCAACTACAACTAAAAAATAAATATTTTAAAAATATAAATTCTTTTAAATGTTATTTTTTAAAAAAAGTTTCCTGTGTTGAAGATAAAAATCAAGCCAAATTACAGATGATACAAATAAAAAATAAGTAGCGAGATGATAAACTTAAACGCAACAATATTGTTAATTATACTAAATGTGAATATTTTAATTATAAAGCAAAAGTTATCAAATTGAATTTAAAAATTAAGAATGACCATATTTTTATATAAGTACTCACTTTACACATTACTGATTCATTTAACAAGACCCTAAAACACAAGAAATAAAACCAAGATCAATAAGTGGGATGGCAAAGTTTCTGAATAGCAAGGGAAACAAGAGAATGAAGAGAGGGGCTGGGGTTGTGGCTCAGTGGTAGAGCACTTGCCTTGCATACGTGGAACACTGGGTTTGATCCTTAGCACCACATAAATTAATAAAATAAAGAGTTTTACTGTGTCCATATACAACTAAAAAATTTAAAAGAGAGAGAGAGAATGAAGAGAGAGGCTACAGCATGGGAGATTGTTGCCACCTGCTCCTCTGACAGGGGATTGATATCCAAAATACACAAAGAACTTGAAAAACTTAACCCCAAGGGAAAATAAAACAATTATTAAATAGGTAAAAGAACTAAACACTTCTCAAAAGAAGAAATACAAACAAATATATGAAAAATGTTTAACATCCCTACAAACAAATATATGAAAAAATGTTTAACATCCCTAGCAATCAGGGAAATGCAAATCAAAACTACACTGAGATTTCATCTCACTCCAGTTGGAATGACAATCATACAAATAATACAAATACAAATAATAGTACGGACAAGAATGTGGGTACACTGATACATCATTGGTGAAACTGCTAGTTAGTACAACCACTCTGGAAAGCCATATGGAGATTCCTAAAAAGATTAGAAATAGAACCACTGTATCATCCAGCTATCACACTCCGCGGTATTTAACCAAAAGAACTAAAATCAGCATATGATAGTGATATGAACAAGTCAATGTTTACAGCAGCACAATCCATAATAGCCAAGTTATGGAACCAGCCCAGATACTCATCAACAGATGAATGAATTTTTAAAATGTGGTATATACACACAATGTTCTATTCAACCATACAGAAGAATTGAACTATGGCATTTGTTGGTGAATTGATGGAATTGGAGAACATCCTGCTAATTAAGTGAAATAAACCAGACTCAGAAAGTCAAGAGTCAAGTGTTTTCAAGCTAGACCAAAATAAGGAAAAAAGTGAGGAAGAATCCCATGACAACAGAAGGGAAATCAGTGGAGCAGAGGAATGGGATTGAGGGGAAGAAAGGAGGGATGGGAAAAGGGAGGAACAGTGGAATGAAACTGATCAAATTATGCTGTGTGCATATATTAATATACCACAGTGAATTTTTACCTTTATGTGTATCGATAAAGTACTAATTTTTAAAAATAGAAGGAAGACTAGCAGAGTAGAGAAGGGGGAACAGGAGGAGAGAGGAAGGGAGGAAAAAGGGAAGTACTAGAGACTGAAGTGTAGCAAATTATATCCCCAGCATGTATAATTATGTCAAAATGAACCCCAATATTATGTATAACAACTATAATGTACTAATAAAGACATTTATAAAAAGGCCTAGGATATCTCACAAAACCCAAGGTGTTTTTAAAAACATACATAGAGACTGAAAACAGAAATATGCAAAAATATACAATTGCTAATGCTAATTAAAATAAAACTATTAATACAAAGCAAACAGAACAAGGAATATTCTATTATTAAAGAGAGCCATTTTATAATGATAAAAGATTGAATTGAGCAAGGAAGAAAAAAATCAAGCCTAAATGTTTTTGTACCTAAGACCAAACTTCAAAATAAAGATGCTCCTTGGTTCCTCAAAAGACTAGGAATGGAACCACCATACGACCCAGCTATGCCACTCTTTAATATTTATCCTAAAGCATTAAAGTCATCATACTATAGTTATACATGCATAACCATGTTTATAGCAGCACAACCAAATTATGGAACTAGCCTCAATGTCCATCAACAAATAAACATATAAAGAAAATGTTATATATACACAGTAGAGATTTATTCAGGATAAAGAAAAATGAAATTATGTCATCTTCAGGAAAATAGATGGAACTTAAGAGAATTATGTTAAGCAAAATAAGCCAAACTCAGAAAGTCAAGGATCGTATCTTTTCTCTCATATGTGTAAGCTAGGGAGGAAAAAGGGAAAAAAGATGGCAGGTTGGGGACAGATCTCATGAAAAGCGAAGGGAGTCACTTCATAAGGAAATAGGACACCCATAGCACAAGAGTTAATAACAAGAATCAACAAATGGGACTTACTTAAACTAAAAAGTTTTTTCTCATCAAGAGAAACAATAAGAGAGGTAAACAGGGAGCCTACATCCTGGGAACAAATTTTTACTCCTCACACTTCAGATAGAGCCCTAATATCCAGAGTATACAAAGAACTCAAAAAATTAAACAATAAGAAAACAAATAACCCAATCAACAAATGGGCCAAAGACCTGAACAGACACTTCTCAGAGGAGGACATACAATCAATCAACATGTACATGAAAAAATGCTCACCATCGCTAGCAGTCAGAGAAATGCAAATCAAAACCACCCTAAGATATCATCTCACTCCAGTAAGATTGGCAGCCCTATGAAGTCAAACAACAACAAGTGCTGGCGAGGATGTGGGGAAAAGGGTACTCTTGTACATTGCTGGTGGGACTGCAAACTGTGCGGCCAATTTAGAAAGCAGTATGGAGATTCCTGGGAAAGCTGGGAATGGAACCACCATTTGACCCAGCTATCGCCCTTCTTGGACTATTCCCTGAAGACCTTAAAAGAGCGTACTATAGGGACACTGCCACATCGATGTTCATAGCAGCACAGTTCACAATAGCTAGACTGTGGAACCAACCCAAATGCCCTTCAATAGATGAATGGATAAAAAAATGTGGCATTTATACACAATGGAGTACTATGCAGCACTAAAAATGACAAAATCATGGAATTTGCAGGGAAATGGATGACATTAGAGCAGATTATGCTAAGCGAAGCTAGCCAATCCCTAAAAAACAAATGCTAAATGTCTTCTTTGATATAATGAGAGCAACTAAGAAGAGAGTAGGGAGGAAGAGCAGGAAGAAAAGATTAACATTAAATAGAAACATGAGGTGGGAGGGAAAGGGAGAGAAAAGGGAAATTGCATGGAAATGGAAGGAGACTCTCAATGTTATATAAAATTACATACAAGAGGTTGTGAGGCGAATGGGAAAAAAAACAAGGAGAGAAATGAATTACAGTAGATGGGGTAGAGAGAGAAGATGGGAGGGGAGGGGGGATAGTAGAGGATAGGAAAGGTAGCAGAATACAACAGGTACTAATATGGCATTATGTAAAAATGTTGATGTGTAACCGATGTGATTCTGCAATCTTTGTAATGTTTTGAACAACCAATAAAAAAAAATACATTAAAAAAATAAGGAAAAATCATAAGTTGATCCACAGTTGAGTCAAGACTGTACATAAAATAAAACTAATAGAATTCAAAGGTATAGATAATCTACAATTATAGTTGGAAATGTCAATATTTCTCTCAGTAAATGAAAGAACAATTGTGCAAAATATCAGAAAAGACAAAGAAAACTTGAATGATGATACATACCATCTTTTCCTGACATTTACAAAACATTCCACCCACCAATAACTGAACACATATTCTTCATACATGCACCAAGTTCACAAGGGACATTCACTAAAAGAGACTATATTCTTGGCCATTAAAAAAAAATCTCAAAAATTTAAAAGAATTGAAATAATACTTGGTATGGATCCTTATCAAAATAAAATTAAATATCGATAGTGGATATCTGGGAAAACCTCCAAATATTTGGAAATTTAAAAATTCAATTGTAATATTCAATAATTTTTTTAAAAACCACATGGAAAATTAGAATTACTTAAAACTGAACAAAAATGAAAATATAGTGATCAAAATTTGTGAAATATAGCTAACTCAGTGCTTACAGAGAAATCTATAGCTTCAAATATGTATTTTCGAAAAGAAGAAGACATGGTGGTGATATTAGAAAAGAGGGCATAATGGTGCATGCCTGCAATCCCAGTGGACTCAGGATGTTAAGGCAAGAGGATCTCAAGTTTGAGGCCAGCCTTAACAACTTAACAAGGCCCTCAGTAACTTAGCAAGACCCTAAATAAAAAGAGCTGAAGATGTAGCTCAATGGTTAAAGCATCCCTGAGTTCAATCCCCACTACTGAAAAGAAAAGAGAAACATCTGTGTTTTATTACAGAACCCAAACTGAGAACTGACAGAAGAGTAAATAAGACATCTTCCCTACATAGCAACTCTAGTCTTTTCCTTTGTAAACTATGACAGGCAACTAAAACAACCTCTCAAACATCTGTAGAATGATTTCATCTCTTTGGGTTAGATGTGTATGCCTTCTCTGACCAAATCCAACAAATTACTCATGTGTTAACAAGTACAAATACAGAGCATCCAGTTTAAGGGAAGAAAGGTCTAAAGGTCATTTAGTGTCTACCTTAAAAGAAAAGCAAATAAAGGAAAAGAAAAGAAAAAGTAAAGGCAAGAATGGAAATAAAAATCAATAAAAAATGAAGAAAAATCAACAAAACCCTGCTCCAAATCCAGTAAAATCATAAAGACCAATAAATTCCACAAATATCTAAATGGACTAGTCAAGAGAAAAAAAAGGTTAAAATCATCAGAATCAGGAATTTAAAAGTGTTATCACAACAGATCCTACAGATTTTTAAATTATAATAGTGTTATAAACTACTCTATTGTCAATACATTCAACCACTAAAAATAGACACATTTCATAAGACATAATTTATCAAAACTAGCTGAAGAAGAAAGAGCAACTCTAAATATCTACATATTAATTATGTAAATCAGTTTGATATTTAAACATAACATTCAAGGAAAAGCTCATAATGGTTCCCATATGGCTTTACTGATATGTTCTATCCAACATTTAAGAAAGAAATAAAGCAAATTTTATACAAACTCCAAAAAATTGAGAACTAGACAATACTTCTTATACATCGTTATAAGGCCAACATAATAATAGAAGAATCAGACAAAAATATTACAAAAAACAAAAACTACAGACCAACATCCCTTAAGAACATAAAAATTCTCCATGACAATTATAGCAAATCAAATCCAATGATAAATAAAAACATAACAGATTATTGCTAAGCGGAGTTTATCCCAGGAACATAAAGTTGTTTTAATGTTAAAAAAATAAATAAATAAAAGCCGGGCATGATACATGCCTGTAATCCCAGCAGCTTGGGAGGCTGAGGCAAGAGGATCAAGAGTTCAAAGCCAGCCTCAGCAACAGCAAGTTACTACGCAACTCAGTGAGACCCTTTATCTAAATAAAATACACAGTAGGGCTGGGGATGAGGCTCAGTGGTTGAATGCCCTGAGTTCAATCCCTGGTACCGCCCCCCGAAAAAAATCAATTGAAGTAATTCACTATATTAGCAGACTAAGAAAGAATACCATGAAATTATCTCAAATAATCAGAAAAAGCATGACAAAATTCAATATTCATTCAGGACAATTTTTTCAGCAAACTAGTATCAGAAATAAACTACCTAAATTTGATAAAGGACAGTAACATCATACTTAAAGGTGAAATAATTGGGAAAAAGATAAGGATGTCCATTTTTACTTGTATTCAATACTGTACTGAAGTTACTGGCCTGTAGAGTAAGGCAATAAAAAACAGATTGAACAGGAAGCAGTAAAAATGTTTTTTCCACAGATGACATGATCTACAAGAAATCTACAAAAATTCTTCTAAAATAAGTGGATTTATTGAGATTGTAGGATAAAATTCAGTAGGCAAAAATCTTACCACTAGCTTGGCATAGTGGTATATGCCTGTAGTCCCAGCTACTTGGGAGTGAGCATAGGAATTCAAGGCTAGCTTGGGCAACATAGCAAGACTACACCTTAAAAAAACAAAAATGTTATCACTGATTTCTCCCTGCCACAGAATTTCTGAAGGGCCAGACCACACTAAATTCATCTAAACTCTTAACCTCTTTCTGGATCCCGAGAGCCATACATTGCTATCGCCCAGGGGTCCTTCCTGGACCCCTTTCTAGCATTCTAGTAGACCTGCCTTGGATTTTGTGCACAGAAGCCATCTCCTGTGTCTTCCAAAGCAGATGAAGACCTCAACAAAGCTGAGAGCATTCCATGAATGTAGCTGGCACCAATGGGCCAGTGTTCCATGACCATCTGGCCCTCCAGATACTGTGGCTGTCACTGACCAGAGCTGTCCTGTGGTCATCTTTATGTGTCCATTTGTAGGAACTACAGCCTCTAATTAACTTCAGTTTAAAGAACCTGGGAGAAACAGGTGAGTGATAATAATGGCTATTAAAGGCATCCTGCTAAAATGGGTTCTGCTAACAATTCAAGTACTTTCAGGATATGAAGGGTTTTCTGAGAATAGAGAGACTCCCATATAACCAATTTGGAGCTATGGAACTTCTAGAGTATCAGTCCTCATTTCATTGCCCCTGCCTTTGTAAGTGAATCAAATCCATTAAAACTCATTGAAGTCACATTTTTCATGGGAATTCACAACACTGATTTTATTACTAACGATTAAATGTAAGACTTATTAGCACTTTCTTTGGGTTAGGCACGTTTCATAATGTATACTATCTCATTTCCTCTAATCATCATAATTGCCTCATTTTAGAGAAAAGAAAGGTGAGCCACAATAAGGTTATTAGTAAAGGCAGAGCTAGGATTACAAACTCAGGCATCTAAACAAACTCCATAATGTTAACTAACATGTCGTATCACCTGTAGTCTGGACTGAATAATTATTTTTGACCTAATTAAATATGACAATCCTATAACCTATTATTTGTTTTTTAGCTGGCAAACTATGTATAAAAATCTCAGATACTACTATAAGGGCTAAGAAAACATTTAATAATTTACTTAGTAAAAACTGAGAAATTCAGCTCTACAAATAATATTTTTTGAAGAAAGGATAAGTTCTTTATTGATAAGTACAGTTCATCCAATATGAAGTCAGTGAAAAAAACTGATGCATTTTTCCCTAACAAATCATAACTCAGACAAAGTCTTCTTTTAATTCATTATATCTCTTTTTCTCATTTATGGAACATCTAAAAAACAAATAGAGCCACAAACATACCACTTACATAAAGTTTGAAATAAATATTTGTTTTTAAAGTTCTATTGAAAAAAGTTATATGTGAATGATCAGTGAGATCATTAACATTAATGATAATAAATTATATAATAAGCTGTAGATTATGATTTGCAACCTATTTTCATGCACCTGTATAAATTTCACTAAAATATTCACAAATATGAAAACATGGAACTCAATAGGTTTACTGTAGACAGCCATATCAATTATTAGTTAGACAATTGCACTATAGTTTGTATCATTTTGCTAGTTTTATGAAATGTTTGTAGAATATATTTTTGTCAGAATATATTTTCAACATTCATTGACATAATGATTTATTATATGATCACATTTGTGCTCTTGTATAAATTATGTATATACTATAGAGATTAAAGGTCATTGTTTGTATTGGCTTCATATTACTTACACATTGAAATTAAGTGATCTTTTCTGTTCCCTTCTAGCTTAAGCTATGATTTCATAATTTAAATAATGTTAAGTCTTATCTTTCTTATTTGTCATTCTATTCCTAACCCACAGTTGACCTGTCACTGCTTAAAGTTCTTATTGTACTACTATAGCCCATGAACTGAATTTAAATTATCTGAATTATGAATAATATATATATAACCTTTATATCAACCAAAGCAACTTACTCTTTGACATCATTAATTTACATTTACATGAGTTAGAAAACATTTTATTGATAAAGTTATGGATATTTTTCTTAAGACAGGTATTAGATCTAATTCAAAAATCTAGAACTTAAACTTTCAATCTATAAAAAATTTTTTCATCTCTTACTTGGAGTGTATTTCAATAGCCACAATAGCCTTACCTTGTTCCAGTTATCCTTAGCGATCTTCCTAAAACAAGTTTTTTTCTTCAACTCAGTGGATGATAGAATTAGTAAATCTTATATTTTGAAAATGTTTGTAAAACTTAAATTTCAAAATACCATATTTTAAACAACAGTCTTATTTTCTTTCCACTTCCCATACCAAAAACGTCCATGCTTTACAACATACAAAGTACTACTACATGGGAAGACCATGGCTTATTCTTCCTAACTACTCGTCACTTCTTTATATTGTTATTTTTTCTGGCTTAGTTTTCTCTTGTTCTTCTTGTACACCTGTTGTACTCCTATTTATGTCCAAAACCCATCTCTCCCAGAAAGTCTTCTCTGATGCCTAAATAAATGACATGAAATTACCATTAACTTCTCTGTACCTCTTACACATGAATACTGTTGAATTACTTAATTATAAGTGATTCATTTGTTTATACATAAAATATTTGTTCATTGGCTGAATCACTGAGAGCAGAGATCTATGATACAGATAATTCCAAATTCAATTATTTATTTTCTGCTTTCACATATTGCCACTCAGCAGGATCTGATACAAGGGCATATTCCTTTCTTTAATCACTGTTCTTCAAGCTTCTAAGATCCCTTACTCTCCTGAAGTTTTTGCCTCCTCTCCAAGTTCCTCTTTCTTAATCTCATTTTAGGCTCCCCCTTTTCACTTTCAAATGTTCCAGTGCCCCAAGGTTCAGTACTAACTCCTTTCTCTTCTATAATTGCACATCTATTATCTGTAAAGACAGTCCATTCAGTCCAGTACTTTAAATGGCATCTATATATGCCAATGATCATTAAATATTGACTTTATTCTAGAGAACCATTTGTTCAATTGCCTATACATTCTATAACCATTTGTTCAATTGCCTATACATTCATTATCTCTATTTGGATATCTAAAATATATCAAACATTATAAATGCCCAAAACAGTACTTCAAAATTCAGCTTTGTACCTTTTCTTCTTCTCAATTCATCCTCATCCCCAACAAATTCTTTTGGTTCTACTATCAAAGTAAATTCCACTCCCCCTCAAAAAAAGGTCTATCTGAAATGTGACTTCTGTCTGAGTCTATTATAGCTAACATTTGCTTTTTTAACAGGGTATTTGACTGAGGCCCACTTAGCCCAGGCTTGTTCTGAAGTCTATGGCCTGTATACTCTAAGGGACTCAGTTTTGCTTCAGACAAAGCTTATGCATTGTCTATTGAAGCCCAGTAGTTAAGCACTCCTGGGTCAATCCCTGGTACAAAAAGGGGGGGCAGTGGGGGTGGGGCAGTAACTCTTGTAAAGATAAGACTACCACAGACTACAGCTGTACCCCATTTGAAAAATTCTATGTGGCTACTGCCCAGATAATGCCACCAAAGACACAGGCTAAATTTATTATTTAGCTCTCCTAAAGACCAATTAATTTTCTTCTCAAAGTATCCAACCTATTTATCAAATAGTCTCCTGAATTAATCTTATCTCCTCACAATAGAACTATCCTTCTACCTGTCCTGTACAATAGTATGGAGCAGATCATGTGGTCACTACTAGAAGCTCCATACCCAAAAGACAGAAGAGTCTAGGTCCCATATGCTCAGTTTATCCTAAACTCATCATTCAGATTAACTCAATCAGTCCTACAAAGAGTAGCTAAAAGACAAGGAATTAGAGTTTCCTTCCAACCCCAAATGGTAAAAAGCTTCCTATCTAAAATGTACTCAATCCTTTTAAAGGCACAGCTTAATAAATGTGTAATTAGCTTACAAAATTTTCACAATTAAATAATCAAATTATAAATGTCCCAATTGTTGGGCTGGGGTGTAGCTCAGTGATAAAGAGTACTTGTTAGCATGTGTGAAGCCCTGGGTTGGACAGCCAACACTGCAAAAATAAGAAAAACCAATTGTTTATTAATACTAGGAGTTGTTTAAAAGTAAAAACAATAACATTAGTTATGAATTTGATTCTAAGTTGGTTCAAAAAAGAATCAAATATAAGCTATTATAATAAAACAGTATTGTATAATAATAATTTCAAGAAAATCTCATATTTGATTTCAAGTCATGTACTCAACATTTCAGTGCTGAAATTTTACTAGTTGTAAGAATCATCAATACAGTACATGTAAGTTTTTCTTTAATATATATTATATTTTATTTACTCAACAAATATTGAGTACCTATCATGGGCCAGGCATTGTTCTAGACACTTATAATATATAAATAAAGCAGACAAAAATAACTACCTTTGTAAAATTCTCATTCTAATAAAGGGAGACAATGAATAATAAACAGAGTAAACAAAATATGTTAGAAAATGGCATATGCCATAGGGAGAAAAAGAGCAGAGTAAGGAGAATCAGAAGTGCTGGAAAGAGTGGGAAGTTTTCAAAATAGAAGCATGCTCAGCATGTGTAAGCAATCTCTCAAACCTTAGGAGTCTTAACTCCTTGTTTTTTAAACTATTTATTTATATGTGGTGCTGAGAATCGAACTCAATGATTCACACATGTTCAGCAAATGCTTTACCACTGAGCTATAACCCCGGCACTTACCTCTTTGTTTTAATTAAAAGGAAAAACAATATTGAAAATTAGTGTAAACTAATTTTAACAGACTGGCAAGTTGTTCACCTAATCCTTTCATGATCTCTTAAGAGGTATCTAGAATATGGGTCATAGTTCCCTTTCAGCATGGCCATATGACTCAGTTACAGAAAGTAAAATTTGGGTAGAAGTGATATACATCTGTTTCAAGTCTGGGGTTATTACAGACTTCCCACATGGG
The DNA here is from genome assembly GCF_052094955.1 of Ictidomys tridecemlineatus. NCBI lineage: Eukaryota > Metazoa > Chordata > Mammalia > Rodentia > Sciuridae > Ictidomys > Ictidomys tridecemlineatus. The sequence continues at coordinate 107,748,151 of NC_135487.1, read as the reverse complement.
TCCTTCATGATGTTTTGCTTTTTGCAATAACCTTAGAAGCCAATTGTTGAAGCAGGCAGAACTACAAATTGGAAGGAGCCAGAGTTCCTGAATCACTACCTATAGAAATGGTATTCATTAAATAATCACATTAATGTTGACTTAAATAAATAAGTAAATGGTTAGCCAAAGCAGCTATTAACTAATGCACAAGTCCTATGTTATTTTAAGATATTCTAAAATATATAGTTTCAAATGTGAAATATTATATTTTCAAGACTAATAATTCTCCAAAAATGCTTCCTCAAGAGACTAATTATGAAGTTTCAATTTAGAGAGAAAAAGCTAGAAAGACTATAGCTGGGTTATCAAATTATAGTCATATCAAATTATAGTCATAGTTACACAAATTGAAGGAAGAATAAAATTTCTGTTATTAACATTTTCATTTTTTCTTGGTTAACTTTTCCTACAAAACAATCGCTGCCACAGGGGGATTATAATTCTACCACACCATAATTATTATTTACAGACAACTCCAAAGCTATTTTTATTCATGTGTTGTTTTTTTCATAAAGTCCATTCATTTTCCTACTTTGAGTCCTTCATATCTACTCATTTTTTATAAATTTTTTTTGTTGAACATGGACACAATACCGTTGTTTTTAATTATTTATTTTTATGTGGTGCTGAGGAATGAACCCAGTGTCTCATGTGTGCAAGGCAAGTGCTCTACTACAGAGCTACAACCCCAGCCCCTCAAATCTATTCTTTTTCTCACAACCTCCAGCACTTTCTTCCTTGACCCTCTTTCTTAGTGAATGATCTAAATTCCTACCTCACAGAGAAAAACCAAAGCTGTGAAACAAAAAATTCTATAAACTCCCATCCACTTATCATCATTTTGTGCCATATACTCTTACTTTTCTCTGTTACTATGGTAGAATTGTCTATTCTACCTAAAGGCCAATACTTTCATTTATCCACTAAACTTCATTCTGCTTACCTATTACAAATAAAACATTCAATAGCAACAACAAAAATTCTCCTTTCTGTCCTACATTATCATCTTTCCCATATCCTAAGTCTTTCCCGAGTATACAAACATGTTATAATCCTTACTTCTTATAAAAAGATCACTACACCACTTTCCTCTCCAACAACTTCTCCATTTATCTTCTTCCCTTAAAGTGTAATTTCTTGAGTTCCTTATACCTGATAGTAATAGCTGTTTCCACCTTCCTTTCCCCCTATTCTCTCCTAAACTCCTCCAATCAAACTCTGCTTCACTAAAACTACAATAATGATTACCAATTACCTCCACATTAGTAACACATTAATCAATTTTACTTTATCTCTGAGAAATATTTAATACAATTTATCACACTGTCTTCTTTGAAATACTTCCTTACTCGACTTCCAAGAAACCATAGTTCTAGTTTTTCTAATACCACTCTGGCTAATACTTTAATGGCTCCTTATCATCTCTCTGATCTCCTCTGTTTTCAAGGTAGATAACTCCCATGATTGCACATGTTTTCATCCAGTCTGATAGCTTGACATATGCTACTCTCAACTTTACATCACTAGTCTAAGGCCTATCTCTAATCCTACCCACTATTGGTATTAGGATGTTTGATGTTCATTTCAAACATATGATGTGCAAAACTCCATTGTTCAGACAAAAATATTGAAGTTATTCTTGGTCCATTCTCTTTCTTTCATATCCCATATAACCTTCAAAATACTACATCTGAAAGTTCACTACTTCGCTTCTCTGCTGCTGTCACTTTTGTTTGGATCACTATCATCTTTCCTAAGCATTACTAGAACCTGTTTTCCCTATTTTAGCAGAAAGATCCTGTTACAACATAAGTCAGATCATGGTTTTTTGCTCAAAATCATCTAATAACTGCATATCTTATTCAAAGTAGAAGTCTAAATTCTTATGTAGTAATCTATAAACTCAAATTCTGCCACCTAAACTCCCCATCCCATTAACAGGCCTTCTCTTCTTTCTACTCTCCTTTTTGCTCACTGTCCTCCTGCCATAAGGGCCTCTTTGCTGCTTCCCAGACAATACTAGGTACATTCCTCCCTCTGGGCCTTTGTATTTCATATTCCTTCTGCCATGAATATTCTGCCCCCAGAAAGGCTCAAGCTCACTTGCTATTCTCATCAAATCTTCACTCAAATGTTATTTAGGTGAGGGCTAACCTACCCAAAATTCTAACCCACTTTATACTCCACATTGTACTATTCCTCATTTTTTTTCTCTTAGTAATTATCATTAACTAAAATACTATACTTTGTTATTTATTTTACTTTGTTGTCTGTTTCTCTCACTACAATGTAAACTCCTAGAAAATAAAGTATATTTTTCTTTTTTGTTCACTATTATATTCCTAATCTAGACCTAATGCTTGACTCTTAGTAGAAACTCAATATTTGCTTAATGAATCTTGAATAAATAAAGTACTTCAGGAAATCATACTGTTATAGCCTTTTTTCCTGACATAAAAAGCCATTTAATAATTTCATAAATAGAGCAATCAAAGCTTCTTGAGAAGTATAAAACTCCACTAATAAGCTCTCAAGATTTAAAAAACTGAATATGATTACTAGCTATTCTGATATCCCCACAGAATCAATGAGAAACATTTATTTGCATATAAAATATTTAATAGTAAAGAATAAATCACAATAAAGCATTTCTAGCAAAGACTAACTTTAAAGATTTGAAAATTTAGTAAAAACAGTTTTCATGAATACAGTAAAAGGTAACAAAATATGATCATCTAATTATCTGAATTTAACGACAAGTTTTCAGATAATATAGTTATTTCACATTTAAGCCAAAAAATTTAATTGTATAAAGAAACACAAATTATTTATGCAAATTTTCTTAATTTTTTTTTTAGTTGTTGATGGACCTTTATTTTATTCATTTATTTATGTGGTGCTGGAAAATCTAACCCAGTACTTCACACATGGGAAGCAAGCACTCTACCACTGAGCCATGATCCCAGCCCCATATGCAAATATTTTTAAGATCTTAACTTCCAGATAAAATTTGGCTTTGGGGAAAATAATTTTTAAATTAACCATAAATTTGAGGCTATTAGAAATCACACTGAGTTTTTTTTAAATTAAACAAATAGCTTTTCTGCTTCCTTCAGTTTTTTTTTCCTATCCATTTTAGCAATGATAGCCCAGTGGTCCTCTCTCATTTTTCTCATAGGTCCAAACTTCAGCACAGATCCAGGGGTTGTCAGAGATGAAGGAGTCTAAATGTAAAATAAAATAAAATAAAATAAAATAAAATGATAATGATTTTAATTTTTTTTAAAAAAAATAAAGCCAGGCTTTTAAAATTTGCTTTCTGAAATAAAATGTAAAAGCTACCTTTTTTGGTGTTCTGACACAAAGATGAGAAACTGGTGGATTATTATTCTTGTATAGTTTGTTCGATGTCTCTTCCTCTGAAACCATGCTCTTGAAGAAAAATACAAAAATATAATGTTGGGACTACCATCGTTAACAATACATCATTAAAATTCTGTCAACATATCACATATGAGAATGAATAGTAGAATAAGGGGAGGAAAAAAGAAGAAAGGACAGAAGAGAGAGGAGGGACAAGAAAGGAGGAAAAAGAGAAAGAAGAAAAACCAAAGAAGGAAAAAGACAACAAAGTAAATCTTCAATCAGCCAAAATAGGACCTAGATTTTTATTCTATTAAATATACTCCTAAAAGTACTTTTCTACTGATTTCTTCTTCAGTTTTTAGAGTCTTTATAATACTGTTCTCCCCTACATTCTCCCCTACTTCCCCCACTCTACTCACTCGACTCACACTTAGACCTGATAATGACATTTATAATCCTACAAAAATTATAATATTATCTATGATCTAATAATTCTACTGCTGGGGATATACCCAGAAGAACTGAAAGCAGAGTCTTGAGTCTTGAAGGGAAAATTCATATTCATAGTAGCATTACAACTAAAATGTGAAAGCAATCCAAATGTCCACCAACAGATGAATGAACAAGCAAAATATACATATATTATACACATGTATATTATATATATTATTTATTATTATTATTTATCCTTAAAAAGTAAGAAAATTCTGACACATACAATGACATGGGTGAATCTTGAAGACATTATAAGTGGAAAAAAGTCACAAAAAGACAAACTGGGTATGATTCCACTTCTATGAGATACTCAGAGTAGACAAAACCATAGACACAAAACAGAATGGTGGTTTCTGTGGGCTGCAGGGAGGGTGGAAAAAGGGGTTATTAGTTAATGAAGTAGATGAAAAGAGTTATAGAGATAGATGAAAAGAGTTATAGAGATAGATGGATGGTGATAATGGTTATGCACATTATGAATATACTTATTAACACATCTGATTACTGTATAGTTAAAATGATAAATTTTGTTATGGGTATTTCATCACAATAAAATATTTAAAATTGTAGTTATCAATTTATGAATTTTGAAATTCCCCTAAATAATAATATATAACATTTAGTATTTTCCATATACCAGTCAGCTATTACAAGTTTTAAGTGCTTTGAATATTTAGTTTTTTTAATATTTATTTTTTTAGTTGGACATAATACCTTTATTTTATTTATTTATTTTTTATATTGTGCTGAGGATTGAACCCAGGGCCTTGCACACTCTAGGTGAGTGCTCTATTACTGAGCCACAACCCCAGCCCCAACATATTTAGCTTTAATCTTCACAATTTTATGAGATGAGAAACTTAAACACACATTTTTAAAGTAATTGTCCCACATTGTACAACTAGTAAGAGGTGGAGGTGGGTTTCAAATTCAGGTATCTAGTTATAGAATCCATTCTCAATGAATACGTTACACAACTCATTCATTCAGGTAAGTAGTCAGTTCACATGATATCTTCATGCTCATTAAATTCACACTTAAATTTCAGAAGCCTCACAGATAAGAATATTCAAGCAGATTTTCATGAATTCTAAGATATCAACAGAATAAGTTGTTGGGCTACCTTTACAAATACTCTCAGAACTACTATGTACCAATAAGCCATATCAGAAAGGAGAAATTATTTTAAAAATCATACGGTAAACTATTACTAAAATAAAATCAATTATAGCACACTAAATTAAAAAAATATGTAATCTATTCAAGTCCTTTACCCATTTTTAGTTGGGTTATTTTGTTACTGAGTTGTGGGAGTTTTTTATATATTCTGGACATTAAATCACCGGTCAGGTAAATTATTTGCAAATATTTCCTTCCATTCTGTAGCTTCTCTTTGTTTTTTCTTTGTGAAGTTGTTTTATTATTGTTGAATTGTGGAAGTTCTTTATATATTCTAAACATTAAACCCATGTCAAATTATTTGCAAATACTTCCTCCTATTCTGTAATTTGTCTTTGTACTTTCTTTGTAATGTCCTTTGATATGTAACAGTTCTTAATTTGGATGAGGTTCAATTTATCGATCTTTTATTTTATTTATTCTGCACTTTTGGTGTTGTATATACAAAGTTGTTGACAAATCCAATGTTATGAGAATTTCTCCAATATTTTCTTCTAGATTTTTATAGTTTTAGTTATAAGTAGATCTTTGATCCATTTCAAATCAATTTTTTAATAGGCTATAAGGTAAGGGTCCAACTTTACTCTTTTACATGTAAGTATCCATTTTTCCCAGTACTATCTGTTGTGGGGAAAAGAACCATGACTGTCTGTTCCCCATTGTGTGGTCTCGGCACTGTTGTCAAGAACTAACTCATTATAGTAATTGATTTTTTTTATCTCTCTGTTCTATTCCATTGGTCTATATATCTGTCCCTTTGCCAGTAACAAATAGTTTTTTTTAATTTTTTTAAAATTGTAGATGGACAGAATACCTTTATTTATTTTTATGCGGTGCTGAGGATGAACCCAGTGCCTCTAGGCAAGTGTTTTACTGCTGAGCCATGCTCCCAGCCCCTAACAAATAGTTTTAATCACTAGCTTTGTTGTAAGTATCACTATTGACAACTGTGAGTTCTCTTAACTTTAACCTTATTTTTCAAGATTGTTTTAGCCATTTAGGATCCTTTGCAAATTTCACATGAAGTTGAGTACAGAATTTTTCATTTCTGCAAATAAAGCTATTGGGAAGGGGAACCAAGATAAGTATAAACTAAAGGACTTCATGACTACTAAGCCAGTATTGCAGACTATGCTTAAAGAAATCCTATACACAGACAATGAAGATAAAAACAACTAAAAGAATGGGAAAGATTAAATCTCATTAGAATAATAGATAAGCAAATGAGAATATAGAAACAAACATTAGAAATAAAACAAAATAACAAGAATACATCTCTCTCCATAATAACATTGAGTATAAATGGCCTCAATTCTTCAATTAGAAGACATAGACTGAGACCTAAAAATGAGACCCAATTGTTGCCCACAAGAATGTCATTGGCAGACATCCACAGGCTGAAAGTGAAAGGATGGAAAATGGTATTTCACACAAATGGACCCCAAAAGCAAGCAGTAGTGGCTACTATTGTATCCAACAAACCAGATTTCAAACCCAAATTAACCAAATGAGACAAAGAAAGTCACTATACACTGATATAGGGAACAACCCAACTAGAATGTATAACTAATATTTGTGCCCCAAATATCAGGGCACCTAATTACATAATAAAAATACATTACTCAATATAAAGGTTCAGATAGGTACCAATATAGTAACACTGGGTTTATTTCAATATGCCTCTCTCACTAACACGTAGGTCATTCAGACATAAAATCAACAAAGATACTAGAGAGTTAAAACATACTGTAGATCAAATGGACTTAACACCCACCTACAGAATATTTCATCCAACATCAGGCAAATACACTTTCCTGTGTAACTGTCTCCAAAATAGATCATTATTTAGGACTCAAAGCAAGTTTTTTTTTTTTTGGCACAAGTCTTATGAAATAAAAAAGTTGAAATAACTGTTTGCATCTTAACAGATCATAATGGAATAAAATTATAATTCAATAGCAAGAAAAACTACAGAAATTATATAAATACATGGAGATTGAACAATACACTTCTGAAGAGATCAGGAGAGATATTAAAAAGATTCTTAGAATCAAACAAGAACAGAAATACAACATAACAGAATCTCTGGGACACAGCAAAGACAGTTCTAAGAGAAAAGTGCATACCTATGAGTGCCTACATTAAAAAAACAACAACAACATAATGATCCCAAATAAATAATCTAATCATTCAAGTCTAGGTTTCAGGAAAATAACCATTCCCCAAACCTCCATGTCATGGAGAGGTAGAATTATTATTATAAAAATGGCTATACTACCAAAAGTGATCTACAGAGTCAACATAATCCCAATAAAAATACCAATGATATTTTCCTCAGAACTAAGAAAAACATCCTGAAATTCATCTGAAAGAACAAAAGACCCAGAATAGCCAAAGCAATTCTGAACAAAAAGAGTAAGGCCAGAGGCTTCACAGTACCTGACTTCAAATTATATTATGGAGTCTAATAATAAAAACAGCATGTACTGGAATAAAAATAGAAATGTAGACCAATGGAACAGAACAGAAGATGCAGAGACAAACATCTATAATCATGTAATTCTTGACAAAGGTGCCAAAAACAGAGTGGAGATAACAGCCTCTTTAACAAACGATCCTGGGAAAACTGAATATTCATATGTAAAAGATTGAAACTAGATCCCTATGTCTCACTAGCACAAGAATCAATTCACAATAGATCAAAGGTCTAGGAATAAGACCAGAAACTTTGCATCTGCTAGAAGAAAACTTAGGAGAAACTCTCAAACATGTAAGCATAGGCAGCAACTTCCTCACTAGGACTCCTAGCTCATGAAATAACAGCAGGAATCAATAAGTGGGATGGCATCAAACTAAAAAGCTTTTGTACAGCAAAGGAAAAAGTTAACAGAATCTATGGAATGGGAGAAAATCTTTGCCAGCTTCTCAATTGACAGAGAATTAATGTCCAGAACATAAAAAGAACTCAAAAACCTCAAAACACACACACACACACACCTGTTCAATAAATGGGGCAAATGAACTAAACAGACACTTCTCAAAAGAAGTATATATGGTCAACAATTATATGGGAAAAAAAGTTAAACATCCTTAGTGATCAGGGAAATACAAATCAAAAATACACTGAGATTTCATCTCATTCCAGTAAAAATGCCAATCATCAAGAATACAAACAATAGGGCTGGGGATGTGGCTCAAGCGGTAGCGCGCTCCCCTGGCATGCGTGCAGCCTGGGTTCGATCTCAGCACCACATACAAACAAAGATGTTGTGTCCACCGAAAACTAAAAAAAAATAAAAAATATTAAAAAAAATTCTCTTTCTCTCTGTCTCTCTATCCCTCTCTCTTTTAAAAAAAATGTGTTTAAAAAAGAATACAAACAATAAATGCTAAAGAGAATGAAGGAAAAAGGTAACCCTCATGCATAATTGGTGGAAATGTAAATTAGTATAGCCACTATGGAAATCAGTATAAAAATCCTCAGAAATTGATAAATTGTAACTACCATATGATACAGATATACCTCAGTATCTATCCAAACGAATCATAGACAGTGTACTACAAAAATTTGTTCATGTCCATGTTTATAGTTACGAAATTCACAATAGTTATGAAATTCACAATAGTTATGGAGCCAGTCTAGGTCCATCAACAGATGAATAGATAAAGAAAATCTGGGGGGGGGTGTGTATCATCTAACTCCAGTAAGAATGACAATCATCAATGATTTCATTAATGATCATTGATGACACACACACACACACACATATATATATATATATATATATATAATAAAGTTTTATTCAGTCATACATAAAAAACAACAAATTGGGTTATTTACAGAAAATGGATGGAACTAGAAAGCAGTATGTTAAGGGAAAAACCAGACTGAGAAAGATAAGGTTTGTAAGTTCTCTCTCATATGTTGAAGTTGGGAAAAAATAATCTTATACTTACAAATGGTAATAATTAAATAAATGGCTTTGGTCAGAATTTTGTCATTAAAATTTTTTGGTGATTTGCTATATCTAGTAAGATAAGCATTATCTGTTTTTAAATTAAATGAACTAAATTTAATTATTCTCAATAAACTGTCATTATGATTTTAGAAGATAGCAGTATATATATATATATATATATATATATATATATATATATATATATATATATATAAAGGGAGTAAACAGAGCCACAGAGTGCTAGAGGAAATAGCTTCCTTAAACATGCTGTCCTTACTACATTAATTCATTAAGAGTGAAATTTTACATTTGTCAACCATACCTTGATATAAATTATCAACCAATAAGTGCTGTCAAAGTAACATGTATAACATGCAAAAAAAGAGGCAGACCCTTAACAGATTTGGCTACAAGATTATAAAAATATTCACTCCAATTTATTTTTTAACTTATTTTTATAAATCTTTGCTGGAAAACAACACAATATTAATCATTTCATATTCCAATAATGCTATTGCCAGTATTTTCAAGTGCCACATTTTCTGAAATTTAGAGGAAAATTATTTGACCGCTAATTCCTCAAAAATACTAAAAAAAGCATAAGGGTTCTATTATATTAGCTCCATGACATCAGTACTGCAATGATAGATACTAGGTACATATTTTACACACACACACACACACACACACACACACACACACACACACAAACACACATATCAAGAAATAATGAGACAAATAATAAATTATATAAGCAATAAATACTGATTATTTACAATGTTTTACCAAAAGATCAGTAGTTTCCGAACTATCTGAATTAATATCAAATTCAAAGACCATTCTTCTCTTTTTATTATTTTCCTCAACAGATGTATTCTTTTCTTCTCTAGGCTGTATTTTTAGCTTAGGTGGTGTCTTCACTGTATATGCCTATACGAAAGTAAAAAAAAAAAAAAGAAGACATTCTATCAAATAAAGTATATTATTAATAAAGGATTTAATAAACCATTCAATACAATTTAAGTCTTTAGCAGTTAAAAATCTCCATTTATTGTCAAATATATGAGACAGAAATTTTGAATAGAAATTTAATTCAGATGCTTTGATTCCAGAAATTTTTTCTCCAAAAAATTCACAATAATAGACTGCTTTGTCCTTTCTTTCAACTAACTAAAAACGGACAGAAAGTAAGAGAGGCAGACTTCTCCAGCTTCAACAATAAATAATCTTAAAATGAACTTCCAATTTTTCTATCTATAATTAAAAACAAAGACTGGAGTGAGTTTTGCTCTATCCATAAAGCTCCTTATTGCTCTGTGAGAAAATGTTTATCTTGGGTTGGTAAGGTAATTTGCATTAACTAAGGTTTAGTATTCCATATTATATTGTAAATTTTTTATAATTAAAATGGCAGTGACATCAGCAAAAGGGCAGAGTGATGAGAACTCTTAACATTTCACTCCTACATAAATGCAATAAAAAATATTGGTTAAATAATGGTCAAAATTATATTTTTCATAACTCAGAAAATTAACAAAGGCTTTAAGCAGCCTACAGAGTGTTTACTCCAAAAATGCCAAATTTCTATAAGAACAGCAAACTTTATGGTGTCTAAATATTCCCTGTTCTCATTCACAATCTCTAGGCTCTACATTATCCTACATTAAATAACGGTTCACTACCCTGGTACAGCCTGCCAACAAAAAGAGTAGAACAAAGAGCTATTTCAAAGCTTTATGTATGTGTGTGTGTGTGTGTGTGTGTGTGTGTGCGCGCGCATGCGTAAGAATAATGTGATACCAAAATCTTTTTTATTTTTATTTTTTTGGTACTGGAGATTAAATCCAGAGAATTTTACTGTGTAAAGGCCCTCAATTCTAACTTTTTGTTTTGTTTTGTTTTTTGAGACGGGATCTCACTAAGTTGCTGAGGATGGTCTCAAATTTGGCAATTCTTTTTGCCTCAGCTTCCTAAATCATTGGCATTACATGTATTTACTTTCACAAAACCTTCTTTTTGATTAAAAAATGTTACTCTCTGGGGCTGGGGCTGTAGCTCATTGGTAGCTCACAGGTGTGAGGCCCTGGCTTCGATCCTCAGCAACACATAAAAATAAATAAATAAAAATATTATGTCCATCTACAACTAAAAAAAATATTTAAAAAGAAAGTTACTATTATCTTGGGATGTCAGCAACCAACCTTTGGTAATGGGGCAGATAAAGTACTTTTGGTGGAGGTCCACAGAGTGTCTCTTTTATCTTTGGATTTGCCATGATTGGCTGATGAAAAATTTCGAGATATATTTTGTGAAGAGGCTATTTTAGAGTCAAATTTCCGATAATTAGTTTCAGGTGTTTCCAATAAAGATGTCTGTGTTTTCTGTATCAAACAAAAGTGAATAACTCCATCATTAAGTTTTATTTTCATTATTTCTAAATTTAAAGTATAACTAGTAGAATTCTAAAATATTCAAACTAGAATTTACCCCCAAATTTATATTTTATTAGTTAAGCATGAATAAATTACACTTACTCTGTCACTTTAATAGACTATTTAAGATGATTACAGTAAATGCCTCTTCCCTGCCTTCATAGTTCTGCTATGAAAACAAGGTTACTCTACTGACCAAAAGTTGAGATTTCTCAAATCAATCAATCATTGTCTCCCTTCTTGGCAAAAAATAAAAAAGCCTTCATCTATGAAATAGTCTAATAGCCTAAAAGCCAGAGGGCAATTTACTTTCCATTTTTATCCATTCTCTTTTATGTATTCTTTTATTCATTCTCTCTTATATATAAAAATATCCGTCTTTCTCTATTTACTAGCCACACTCATGTTCAAGCAAAGGGGGGATACAGGTCCAGGCACAGTGGCATATGCCTATAATCCCAGTGGCTCAGGAGGTTTAATCAGGGGGATAGCAAGTTCAAAGCCAGCCTCATCAAAAGCAAGGCATAAGCAACTCAGTGAGACCATCTCTTAAAAAAATACAAAATAGGGCTGGGGATGTGGCTCAGTGGTCAAGTGCCCCTGAATTCAATCCCCAGCACCACCCCTAAAAAGGTAGTGGTGGGGGGAAGGGAATCATGAAAATAAAGAAAAAGATATTTTCATGAAAAACAAACTGAGTAAATGGCTATTTGCTTCAATTCTGAAATTAACTCAACTGTAAATTTACTCCAAATACTTAACCTTACTTCAACTCATTTTCCTTCATTCTAGTCCTCTCTACCTTTGTATACAGTTTCCTTTAGCATCTAATCTAGCTTTCTAGTAAAAGCTATTAATAATTCCTTTAGTGCAATCTTACATGAAACCCATGTTCATCACTTTCTATTTTACCACTTCCTTTGGTAACCACCATCTCCATGAATACTATCCTGGCAATCACTCACATGAAGACTGAAACAAACATACAAACACATGCACTGAGTCACAGTGACAATACTTCAAAAGCTTGATGATTGAATTTACAGTAAGATTGAATTAGGAGAGTATGGGGTGCAGGATTAAGAGGTGGACTACATGTACTATTAAAAACTACTGAAATAATGTTATATTGTGTGCATATAAAAAAGATGAGGGGAAAAAAACATTGAAGTAGGAGCCATGTAATATGGTCTTCACTCCTGGATTTCTCACTATTCTCGCCAGGTGATTTTAAGTAAATTATTGTTTTAGTCAACTTTTCACTGCTGTGACTTAAAAATAAAAATTTTAAAGGAGGGAAAGTTTATGTGGGGCTCCCAGTTTTAGATGTCTTAGTTCACACAGCTGATTCCATTGCTATGGACTAGAGATGAAGTCAAACATCATTGTGGAAGGACTTGGAGGTGGAAAACAGCTTAAGACATGGCCACCAGGAAGAGGGAAGAGAGGAAAAGATGGAGAGAGAAACAAGAGGTGAGAGTGAGGGAAAGGGAAAAAGAGAGAGCGCACACTCCTCACCACAGACAAAATATATAAACTCCAAAGGCGTGACCCTCCCCCCATGACCTACCTCCTCCAGCCAACCCTCTGCCTACAGTTACCACCAAGTTAATCCCCGTCAGTGAATTAATGTACTGATTAGGTTAAGGCTCTCCTAATCCAATCATTTCACCTCTAAACTCTTTTGTATCATCTCACACATGAACTTTTGAAAGTCACCTCATATCTAACCATAACAATCTCCAAGCATCTCTAGGCTTAAATTGTGTCTATCCATAAAATCAAGGAGCCAAATTAAGTGATTCATAGTTTTTTGCCCAGTTCTACTCATCTATCATTTCATAGTCATTTTTCCAGCAGATATGAATTTTGGTAACCCCTTTTCAGAATTGCATTTCTATGTCCTTTTTCCTACATATTATTACATCGTAATTGAATGAGCAATTTTTTTACCTTTTCTTTTTAAAAATTTTAAAAATTTGTTCTAATTAGTTATACATTACAATAGAATGCAATTTGACACATCATACATAAATGGAATATAACTTCTCAATTCTTTGGTTGTAAATAATGTAGAGTTACACAGGTCATTTAATCATATATGCACATGGCATATGAATGAACAATTTTTATAAAGTTTTTCTGATCTCTTGATTCATCAATGGTCACCCTTGGAACCTCCAAAGTTTGACTTTTCATGAACATACTTCCCGGCGATTTGGCCTGAGAATGACAATTTGAAGTCACTGTACCACCTTGTGGCATGTCAGGGAAATGACATTTTCCTGGTAGCCTAAAAGAAAAGGCTCACCATTGGAGATTATCTGTCCTTCTTCATAATACATGGTGGAAACACTATTCCTTACATCTTTTCTGAATATTTTATTTCTAGTGATATATATATATAAAGAACATGCACTTTTTTGTTTTATTTTTTAAACAAACATACAACATTTATTCTATGCCAAATACTGTTTAAAATGCTTTATGAACGTCATTTCATTTAATCTTCCTAGCAAATTTAGGTGGTAGGTGTTATTAGAAGCTTTTCCCATATGAGGAAACAGGCATGAAAGAGTTAAGCAACTTGCCCAAACTCAGAAATGTTTGATAACTTTTAATGATTATTATATATAAGGCCTATGATATTTCCATAATATTAGAATAAAGTACCCAAAAAGCCTAGTTAAATTTCTTCACTTCTTGAAACACTTTTTTCATTTTTAAAACATATAAAAATGAAATTTGGTATTATCCAAACCCCCTGCAAACAAAATATACAAAAAATAGGCATAAAATATGGAATTACACATAAATCAAAACATCCCTATAAGAATTTATGACATATACTTTTAATATAAATAACTCCTATGTTTATAAAAGAATATTAGTGATTATTCAATTTGTTTATCCTTATAAAACAATTCCCTAAGACTACATCCAACCTTGAAGGTTAGTTTTATTACAATGAAAATTTCTCCAATACTGTTTTCAAGTATTTATTGCAGTGTCTGGGACAAATGAAGCACTAAATATTCACTGACAGGTCTAATATTTCTTTCTTTCTCTTTTGAATTCAAATGTAAATACTTAATTGTGTTAACTAAAAACTGGTTGAATCAAAATTCTTCCATAACAATCCAATATTATCAAATAGGTTTATAGAGGCTGAGGTGTATTCCTCCCCATACCTGTTGCTTCCTTCCATGTGTAGGAAGCTCTACTAGGGTAACATTCCTAACCTCCCACCACCACCTTAGGAAAGGAACAATGGTTTAATGTGATTGGTGAATTTGGAAGGACAAACCGGATACCTATAGTACAGCTCCTTCATTATTCCTCCTCTTAAAAACAAGAGGAAGCACACATTTGCTGTTGTTTCTGCCATAAGTTTTTACATTAAAACTGGCCATCAAGGGCCTGGGATTGTGGCTCAGCAGTAGAGTGCTCGCCTAGCATGGGCGGGACCTGGGTTCGATCCTCAGCACCACATAAAAATAAAGGCATTGTGTTGTGCCCATCTACACCTAAAAAATAAATATTAAAAAAAAAACTGGCCATCAAGTGAGTAGACCTGTCCAAGTCAAGGTTTACTTATGACAGAATAGGTAAATCTGACTAATCTGAAATTTCAAGATTAAGAAATTCTCTTGCCTTTAATTATAAACCATATAGTCCAATATAGTATTTTATCAACAATAAAGATATTCTTTTGGTTCTCCTTTGCTTTTATTAATTGTTTTAGAACTTAAATGAGGAAAACAGAATGTTATTTATTTAGTCCCCTCAACTCAAATTAGATAAATCTAAGTTCTCTTGAAGTTTTTCAAGAGAGAAAACACAAGTACCTTTAGACAATACTATATAAGAATTGTAAAGACTGAAATCATCTCTAATCTCCAAATGAAAGGTGTTTTGAAATTTTTAGCTAATGCTTTTGATTAATAGCAAAAAAAACTTTAGGAAATAAAATTGTGTGGTATATTTTAAATGTTATTTTTCTACTTATGAACAAAATGATTATTTACAAGCAAATGTTAGAAAATGATTTGGTTATACAGGAAATCAGAATTACATAAAACTCTCACCTTGTCTTTTCTTTCTTTGGGAGTAATTATGTTTTCCTTTGCTTCTCTTTTGAGGATTTCCTATTAAAAATTAATATCAAATGTATACAACATAATCATTTTTATTATCACAAATGAATATTCTTATTACCAAAAGCACAAAATATTATTATTAAAATAATAATAATAATATCAAAATACTTCCTATTAACTATCAACAAAAAAAGACTACATTTCAATCTTATAAAATAAGGAAAAGAAAAACAATTATCTCCTTTCTATAGTGGTATGGTTTGGCTTTGATAAACTTTTTCTTCTGATGTGTTTTTAGTATGTATCTGTGCAATCAAGTCTCTTTAAACTCTGAATCTCAACTTTCTTATTTGCAAAATAAAATAATGAATAAGGCTGAAGAGGGGCTGGGGTTGTAGCTCAGTGGTAGAGCGCTCACCTAACATGTGTGGGGCCCTGGGTTCGATCCTCAGCACCACATATAAATAAATAAAATGAGGGTATTGTGTCCACCTACAACTAAAAAAAATTTTAAAAAAGGATTGCAGAGTAAGGAATTCATACAAGTAATTATGAAGAACTGCAAAGAAATACAAAATATTATGGGCTGTTAAAGGCAGAATCAAATTTTCCCTGTGTGTTGAAAAAAAAGGTTTATTTCAGTGGAACTTAAAATAAAGAATAAACTTTCAGCACAAGGTAAGCAGAGGTGAGGGACAAAAAGAAGGGAAATACTGAGAAGCAAATATAATCACCTGAATAAGTACGGAAAAATTCACAATAGGAAATAATATGTAACTTTTGCTAAAGAATATAATGTTTGTATAGAAGCAGCCAAGATAAAATGATAAAAATGTTATGGTCACTGTGGAAAGTGTAATATGCTAAGCTACAGAATTTATCTATTTTCACTGAATACCTTGCATACATCATAGTACCTCTCTGACAGTATTGTTCCTATGCAAAAAAAAAAAAAACAACAACAAAACCCACATGCACAACTCATTCCATCATAAAAACAGCAGGCAATAAACTCATTTAATAGTATTTATTGTTCTTACTGTGTATCCATTATCTACCAATGGTTAATCTTCAGTTATAATGTCTAATGGTATACTCTAGAGAGCTGGAACTTTGTCTTCTTTTTATATTTGCTAAATGAGCAATATTACACTGGTTCCCAGAATATACTGCTTTCTAGAAGACAAAAAGAGAAAGATCTCCCACAACTGCACCATTTCTGATTCCCAGAATATACTGCCTTCTAGAAGACAAAAGGAGAAAGATCTCCCATAACTGCACTATCTCTACAACTGTTTTTGTTGGATATCTTAGTATAAATCTGATACAATGTGGGTTTTTGTTGTTGTTATTGTTTGTTTGTTTATGGGACTGGGGATTGAACCCAGGGCCTTGTACATGCTAGGCAAGCACTCTACCAACTGAGCTATATCCCCAGCCGCTACAATGTGTTGTTTTTTTTGTTTTTTTTTTTTTTGAGAGAGAGAGAGAGAAATTTTAATATTTATATTTTAGTTTTTGGCGGACACAACATCTTTGTTTGTATGTGGCTGGGATGTAGCTCAGTGGCAAAGCGTCTGCCTTGCATTCGCAAAGCCCTGGGTTCGACCCCCAGTTCCAAAAAAGACAAAAAAAAAGAACCCCACCAAAAAAAATAAGATTAAATAAAAAAACCTACAATGTGTTTTTAAGGTGTGAATTACCTCATATACAAACATGTATCTTTGGTGGTGGCCAACTGATCATGAGTTCCTTAGGATCAAAGATATGAGCCCACTAAAATCCCTATTTAATCTAAGTAAAATAAAATGTTGCTATAATCTGAGTAAGTAAACCGGCCTGGCAAAGACAGAATAAAGCAGGGTTACCTGAATACAGAATAACAGCACCATGACCAAATTTCAGATCTAAATAAATTTACAAATCTGAAACTTTCTAAATAAAAAGGAAGACCAGTTGTCCTATAGAAGGACTCTGCAACAATATAGCAAATACATACTGCCTGCATCCTTCCTACTATCTTGTGTATTAAAGATAAAAATATTAATATTTATGGATAATTAAAATTGGCCCTAAGATAACACCAATTCTTAAGGATCTATAATGTTAGAACTATTTCTCACTAGTCACAATATAACCCTAGTCACAATGTAACCTCATAGACTCATGAAATTTATTACCTGACCCACCAAAAAAAATAAGCATATCTGGGTCAGGTAATAAATTTCATGAGTCTATGAGACCAGAAACCTAAACTTTAGCTATTTTTTTTAGTTCCTGGGTATACCATTTAAATAGATAAACCAGTATATATCATAATCCCCATACTAGTTCTGACCACAGAGTAAAAGATTTTAAGGCTGGAAGGATCACTAAGAAGATCTTACAACTCTTCATTCACATCCAGATAGAAAATAAACAAATTTCACATCACTAGGGAGAGATTCATCAAACATGTGAGGAAGGTGGTTTTCGATAATTTCATAAAGCCAATCTATACTAATTGAAAGTTAAGACATCATCTGATAATAGTTTCCTCATACCAATGGACTTATAGGTAAAATGAGAATTATTTTAAGAACTAAAAAAAAAAGGTTCAACATAAATGATGAATTGAATCTACATAAATATAAAGCTCAAGTTAGATACAGGAATCATGATAAAGGAATAGAATATACTTTTTAAAATAAATCTTGACTATGTCAAATAATAAATAATAAAATTACTTTTTCAGGGGAAGATGAAGCAGGAAAAAATATTAGGTATATTACTTAAGATATAAGGGTAATCAGTGATGTAATGAAAAGACCTTATACACGTTACAATCATGCATACACTTCAGAGAAAAGATAATTATTAATATTTAACAAAAAAATAAAAGGACAAGAACATTATTAAAATATATATCATACCAACAATGGTTAATATTCAGAACCTATAAGCAACTCAATGACAAGTCAATTTAAAAAAAGCAATTAAAATGATTAATGTGATTAAAAAATAGATAAGGACGTGAATAATTAATCCTCCAAAGAAGATATACATATCGCCAACAAGCACATTTAAAGATGCTGAAAAATACTTATCATAAGAAAAATTTATATCATAACCACAAAGAGAGATCATCTCACATACAGTAGAATGGCCACTATCAAATAAGCAGAAAATAACAAGGACAGACAAGGACATGGAGCAATTCAATTGAAACTCTTTTATACTGCAATTGGGAATGTCAAATGGTTCAGTCACTATGACAAATAATATGAAGGTTATTCAAATAATTAATAACAGAATTACCAAAGGATCTAACAATTCCACTTCTAGGTATATATCCAAAAGAAATCGAAACAGGATTTTAAAGAAATATATGCATACCCACATTCATCACAGCATTATTCACAACAGACAACAGATCAAAGCAACCTAATAACCAATAAGAGATGAATGAATTTTTAAAATACAGCCTATGCATGCAATGAAATATTATACAGTCTTAAAAAAAGGATATCCTATCATAAGCCATAACATGAATGAACCTTAAAGGTATATGCAATTTAAAATTTGAGAATTGTTTGTTTCTGGAATTTTCTTTTTAATATTTTTGGAGTACAGTTAACTGTGGGTACTAAAGTCACCAAAGGACAAATTCTGTAAGATTCTATTCATATGAAGCAACTAAAGTAGTCAAAATAAGAAAGAGAAGAGATAAAGGTAGTTACCAAGAATTGGGAATGGTGTAGAATTAGTGCTTAATGGATATGGAGTTTCAATTTTGCAAGATGAGTACGAGAAATATATTCATACAACAATGTGAATGTATTTAATACCACTGAACAGTACATCTAAAAAATGTTAAGACAGTTAATTTCATGTTACATGTACATATACACACATACATACAAACACACACACACAACAAAAATAAAACTACAAACCATTCTAATTTACTAATATAAAAGCACTAAACAAAATATTGGTTATAAATCAGTGATGCATTTAAAAATATATATCATGACCAGGGCTATCCCAAAAATCCAAAATAAAATACATATCATAACAATAAATATGATTAAAACTATAAGAGAAAAGAAGACTCAAATCAGAGATTTAATCAAGGTTAGTAAATGTAAAATGTAAGGGACAAATTACAGAAAAGTGAGGGTCACAGCATAAGTATTAGAACAGGCTGACTTTGAGGCAAAAGGACAAAGATAAAAGAGCAGAATAGCATTACATTTCATCATGCTAGTCACAATGATATGCAACTTAAAATTTGAGAATTGTTTGTTTCTGGAATTTTCTGTTTAATATTTTTGGAGTACAGTTAACTGTGGATACTAAAACCATGGAAAGTGAAATGACAGACAAGGAGGAACTACTATGTTTGTTAATCATTTATCCAGTGCTATGGTTTGGAGGCTTGTTTCCTCTAAACTCATGTTACTACTTTAGCACTGTTAAGACTTAACTATGTAATCTTGAATCAACAGCCCAATCTGGTTGCTACTGTAGCACTGTTAAGACTTAACTATGTAATCTTGAATCAACAGCCCAATCTCTGTAAAAATGAAGACAATAATAGGTATTGCACACAACATTATTATAAGGATTAAAGTAGGGTATTCAATACAGTGCCTGCCACACAGAAAGCAAAAAAATAAATAACTAGCATTTTAAATTTTAAAGTGTGAGTCAATTCATCTTGTAAACTGCAAAAGATATGAGCCATTTTTCTGAAACAATGAATAGCTGAAAAGTCATATGAAAGTATTTTAAATATTAATATATGATAATACTTCTCAAATAGTTATTTTTAAAGCATTTCTATTCTTAAAGGTGCACACATCCTCATGTGTTTAGCATTTAAATGCTAAATACTTCTAGGGAAACGCTAGCAGGGAAAACTGAATTTTCTAATCTCTAGTTATCCAAATTAATAAAATTATTTTCTAGTACAACATACTTAAAGCACAAATTTGCATCTAAATCTTTCAATCTTTTACCCATAAGGCAAAAAAAAAAACCTACTTTTTCTTCTTTCTCTATTTCAAGTTGCTTCTTAATGGACAAAAGTTCATTTTTTAGATTAGATAGTTCAAGCTCCTAAAGAAAAAGAAACATGAAGTTTATAAGCACTTCCATATATTTCTCAAGACAATAAAAATGTAAACCAGTGCTCCAAGTAAATTCAATTCTGTATATAGAGAAATAAATTCATCATAAAATATCCTTTAAAACCCTACAGATATGAAAGTTGCTAGTTGAACATGACTAGATTTCATTTAAACAAGTTTTTTTATAGTTTTCGTTAAAGAAAGATTTAACACTGTATCTTACCAAAGATGCTTTCACTGATGACTGTTCTTGTTCTCTGCTCTTATAAAGTCCTAATTCTGAGTCTCTTTCTTCAACAATCTTATCATATTGGTGCTATATTAAGCAAAGAAAATTATTTAGGTCTATCAAAACTGAGTTAATATCCTAATATTTAATATTTGAAGAAAGTGATATTTATAAGTTTCTGTGTATATATGTGTGTGTGTGTGTGTGTATATATATATATATATATATATATATATATATATATATATATATAATATTTTTTCATCCAAACTACTTGAACAGTCTTGAAAATATCCTAACAGAAGAGCAAGAAATAACTCCTTTTAATTAGAAACACTGAATTTCATCATTTAAAAAATGCAGTAGAAATACCCAGACTTCTTAGAGAAGTGGCTGATTCAAAATCTGAGAGAGAAAATACAAAATGAGCTTTGAAAACTTTGCCATTACAAAGAGAAAGCTATCAGAGACTAGCAGAGTCAAGTCAAAAGGACTTTCCAGTAAGCTTGAAGAGGTTCCCACTGGCCAAAGGTGGTATAATTTGAGTTATCAATATGGATAAAAACTTCACTGGACAGAAACATAACATACTTAAATATTTTTTTTAAATCTTCATTGGTTACCTCATAATTATGTTAGATTCCAGCAACAATTTTTATAAATGAATAGGTAGGTACAGCCTACCTCTCTCCAAGTCTAAAAGGGAATGAGGCCTACTTTCCTGACAGACACATACACAACAAACATTAAGTCTTTCATCTATTTATTACTTTATTAAAATTTGTTTAGCTTAGTGTTAGGTACCACATAGAGAATACAAATACTAATAAGAAATACATACTGGGTATGTTCCTTAAATAAAAGATGGAAAGTGCAAGCAATGAGACTACTAGAAGAATTCAGAAAGAGTGATTACACCCATCTAAAATATATGATAAGGATATTTACTCAAGGAAGTGGCACCTAAGCCATGTATGATTAAAATCTAAAATTAGAAAAAGTGGATCAAAAGAATTCCAGCTATAATTAGTCACTGTTGTACAATAATTTTCTCTAAGAAATCAGAATATTTTGAGTTCATTTTTTATCAGAAATATGGCTCCAATTAATAATTTTTATGATATAAAGTTACCTTATGTTTTTCCATAAGTGCTACCATTTCAGCTATTTTATGTTGACATCGTATATCAATTTCTTTCTGTAATTTTACTGCTTCATCAGCTATTAATTTTGCCTTCTCAACCTATCAAATTAAAAGTTTCTTAAAATTAACATACAAAAACAAATTTAATTTGTAAAAAGCATACATGTATATCTATATTAAAGGCAAAACTCAAACTCCAGGAAATTAGAAAAGTAAATAGAAAATGTATACTATTTGGGTATTTTAGGGTGCTTTTTAATCAAGTGAATTGACAATGAAACACTGATAAATATTTAAACTTTTAAAAAAGTATATGCTACTGAATACTCAAATATTTATAATTCTTTTAGCTTCTATAAAAACTGATAACTGTCACTAATACACATTTATAAAAACTTATTAAAAATCACAATTTAAAAACTGAGAATATTACTTTTTTCTTC
The DNA here is from genome assembly GCF_052094955.1 of Ictidomys tridecemlineatus. NCBI lineage: Eukaryota > Metazoa > Chordata > Mammalia > Rodentia > Sciuridae > Ictidomys > Ictidomys tridecemlineatus. Next base: position 107,725,648 of record NC_135487.1, on the reverse strand, counting down.
AAATGCAAATAAACAAATATAGAATTTTAGTATAAGTTCTAAACACATTGAGATTTTCCTACCTCTCCCAAAAGATTGTCTTCTGATATCTTTTTGTCCTCAATTTCTTTTTGATAGTTGTCAGACATTTCTTCAAATTTCTGTTTGGCATTTTCTAGTTCTAACTCTAATTTACTGACCTTTAAGTAAAGAAAATAGCATGAATATTAGTAAAGGTTGTGGATTACTTGAAAATATTCCATAGTCATTTTGTATTTTGTGAATCTTAGATAACTTATTCATGGAATAATTAATGGTTGTATTGTTTTCCTTATGTTTTTCATATGGTGAGACATGCTTCATTTTCCACCGTCTCTCTTGCCACCTAAAATATGTATTTAATCTTGAGAAGTAATATAAAATAAGCATTCACATTTATTTTTAAAGAATTTTAACAATATTTAAATCAGTCAACTTCAGTGCTACATGTTTTATTACAATAAGTAACTAGAACAGAAAACCCATATAGTCAAAAGAGAAAGCATACTCTAAAGAGATTAATTTTCTGTAAAGAAGAAACACCCTCAATTCTATTGTTTTATATACTTTGTATAAATATTTACTGAGTTTTATAACTCAAATGTAATAATTATTAATAGAGAAGAAGTGCCCTGAATTAGTACTTACACTCAGATTCACTTTTATCTTAGGGTAGGGATGAATTAGAATTGAGAAAGGGTGTACATGGTAGGGATAGAAATTGGGGAAGGGAAGCATGGATAATTTAACAGTGAATCAGACTACATTCTGTATCCATGAATCAACCATCAACTTTAAGACACAGAACATTACCAATATTGATAAAGGCTTCTGAATATCCCTTTTCATTAGTTTTTCCCTACTGCTCCCTCCTCAAGTGTAACAAACATTCCTGATATTGATATTTTAAAATAAATATTCTTTATTTCCTTGTTCTTCTTTATAACTTTCTTTCAAAATTATATATCCCTAAGTAATATCTGTTTTGAACTTTATGTTTCCACAGTGCATATATTTTTTGTCTTGCTTTTTTAACTCAACAGCATGTTCTAGATAGTTATGTATTTAAACTACATTCATTTCCTCTAAATAGTAGTGTTCCATTATATTATTTTTTTTCAAATATCATTTTATTAATGTCCCATATAAAGGAACTGAAAATATTTTATTGCTTTTCATATCAACCTAAATTGACTGTCAAGTTGTAAGACATAAACAAAGTTTAAAAGTATCTTGACAATTAGAAAAATTGTTTATTAAAAACAAGAATGAGTACCTTAGCGGATAGTAAAGAGTAATAATTGTGGAGACAAATAGAAAATAGAAAATCATGGGCAAGAAAACCCACAAGTTTACAAGCAAATTATTTGACAATCACATTGTAACTACAAGCTAAATAAACCAGAACACCAGTCATTTTAAAAAGCTAATGTGATCATGGGATATACTAGCAAGTACCTAACATGTTAGGTATAAGAAATAACTATACCTGGAATTCATGAATCTCTGTAAACATTATAAGCCTTTATATAACTTGGCTTACAATAACAGGATTTTAGCATCCTTCTCATACTCTCATACAGTGCTCACATGCTCCCCACCTCACTTAGATACAGGCACATAGAAACACAAATGCATAAAATTGTATGTATTTATCAAGAAATAAAGATACAGACTTCTGGACACAGATTTCCAGAAAAAAAATGAGTAAAATTGTTGGGAAAACATATAACGGCAACAGCACCCCAGAGAAAAACCCCAGCATGGCGTCTAACGACCCCCTTTCTCCTCTTTCTTTCACTCTCGAGAAACGTTCCCGCCTGCGCCAACGTTCAAACCCTGCTGGTGGGAAGCCTTAGCCCCAATTAGAATTAACTTCTTGGGCTCCAGAACTGACATATGGAAGAGCTTGCCAATAAACGGGAGACCTGTTATCTACCTCAGCCCTGCGACCTCTCCTTAGACCTATATAAACACACAGCCTTTTGTAATAAAGCGGAAAACTCTTTGGTGATCTGTGTCGTGTGGTGCTGCATCTTCCAGTCTTACAAAACTGAATCTGAGTTCTTATGTATATTTTATCTTCCTTTATTCCACTTTAAAGTCAACAAATCAAGAAATATTTTGAAAGAGCCTAACCATGTGTTTTTTGTTCATTAATATATTCTTGCTTAACTCTTGGTCTCTTCATCCTAATTTTTTGTTTGTTTAGTACCAGGGAGTAAACTCAGAGATGCTTAACCACTGCGCCACATACCCAGGCCTTTTTATTTTTAATTTTGAGAAAGGGTCTCATTAAGTTAGCAGGGCCTCAATAAGTTGCTGAGGCTGGCTTTGATTTTACAATCCTTCTGCCTCAGCCTCCCGAGCTGCTAAGATTACAGGTATGTGCCACTTTGCCCATCTCTCCTAAACTTTAATTGCTTCTTTTCTTATGCTATCATTTGCTGCTAGGACATTGATTTCTCCAAGAATTACTGATAATTATTAGAAAAGAATGTGTGCATGTGTGTGAACATGTGTGTGCACGTGTAAATGCACACAAAACAAATGCTTGAACAGGATTGTATAAAGTAGGCTAGTTGCCCGTAAGTATTCTATCCCTCTCTTTTCAGTAACTATTGGTTTCCAAGTGTCCTCACCCCAGATATCCTTTTTTGATCCTTCAACTTTACCTCCCCTGGGCAGCAAGGACTTTGTGTAAATATATTATATCCATTTTCATCTAAACTTGCAAATCCTATCCTGTAAATTCTTAAGATATATAAGTGCTATTGTGACAAAGCAGCCCAGATATAGGTTTGTATTTTAATTGTAGCACCTGGAAAGAATTTGCCTTAAAGGAAGAAAACAAATTTTTAAACTTGTGATAATATCAAGACCTTTGACAGATGGTGGAAGAGTATATTTGGGGCAATAGTATTTCACAGCATTCCTCATCGTATCATATAAACAATAACTTAGTCCACCTGTGCTCAGGACCTGGTTTGAGCACATAAATGTTTAACAATAATTTTTAAACTTTTTTTAGTTGTAGATGGACACAATACCTTTTTTAAAAATTTTATTTATTTATTTATTTTTTACATACGTGACAATAGTGGAATGCCTTACACTCATTATTACCCATTTACAGCACAATTTTTCGTAACTCTGTATATAAAGTATGTCCACGCCAAAATCATGCCATTATACATGTGGCTCTTTTATTGCATTATAATTCTTAATACACATATATACCACAGTTTTTCAAATGTGTTTGTATATAAGGTATGTTGACATCAAATTCAAATTTTCATACATATATTTTTGTATAATGATGATCATCACATTCCCCCATCTTTGCTAATCCCCCTCCCCCTCCCTTTCCCTCCACCCCTCACAGCTCTCTTTATGTATTCAATTGTTCATAGATCCTTTAACATACTTGTAAACATCTCCTAAGTGCAAAAATATAGCATTTATAACATATGCCTAGGATTGGAATTGCTGGGTCACAGGGCAGGTTATATGTTCAACTTTATAATATAATTAAGTACATGTACCAATTTAAATTGCCATCAACAGTGTTATAACTTCTATATCCTTCACAAATTCATCTAGAGTTGATGATGTAGGTGAAAGTATTTGAGGTTTTGCCATTTAATTTACATTTTCTTAAATATTGAACATTATATATTTAACTCTTCATGTTTGGTGTTCTGTGAAATCTCTGTTCATGTCTTTCACCCATTTATCTATTTTGTATTTCATCTTTCCTTAATGACTTGCTTATTAATTATACAATTCAAATTCTTTTTTCATCATAGTTGGCTCTTCATATCCATAAGTTCTGCATTAGTGGATTCCACCAACCTCAAATTTAAATGTTAGGGGAGAAAACTATATATTTACAGAACATATACAGACTTTTTCTTATCATTATTCCCTTAAAAATACAACTATTTATGTAGCTCTTATACTGTACAGGTATGTTAAATAATCTAGAGATTATTTAAGTATATGGGAAGATGTAAATATGTCATATACAAATTCTATACCATTTTATATAAAGAACATCCATAGATCTTGTTATCTGAGGGACATCCTAGAACAAATCCCCCGTGGATAATATGAATATTAAATATTTCTCCCAGGTTAAGATTTGTTTCTTTGCTAATTAAATAAAAGCTATAAATTAGAGCATATATGAATTTATCAATGTTTTCAAATAAGGTTGTGGTTTATTTTTTAATCTTGTTTAGGAGTTCTTTATAATCGAATCATAGAGATATTCTATGATTTTGAAATCCTGTGTTTCACGTTTACATCCTTGAGGAATTCTTTTTTGTGTATAACATAAGGATATAATAGTCAAATGTCCCAAAACTACATTGCTGCAAGGCAATCTCTGTATTATGTCAGGTTTTCATTTACTCATGCATTGTTTTCTAGGCTCTCCTATCAATTAGTTAGACTACCTTTGTGTCAATATCATACTGTCTTAATTACCTTAGCTATGTAAATAATCTTCATATCTGGTAGGACACACTTCTCTGTCCTTCCTAAAGATTGCCTAGTTAATCTTGGCTAGCTGTTCAAATATATACAGAACATATAGATTTTTTCTTATCATTATTCCCTTAAAAATACAACTATTTATGTAATACACACACACACACACACAATTTTACTTGAACATGTATATAAATTTAAAGTAAACTAGCATTTTCATTTTCACATAAGTAGTATATTTTAAAATTACATTTTACAATTTATTTTTGTAATTGCAGGTGTTTTAAGACTAGTATGATTTCTATGTAATGACTAAGTACCTTACTTAACACACATAATGACTGTATTAATTCATGTAAGTTTCTACATACAAAACTCCTATCTTAAACCACTTGAGTTTGAAGTTTCCCCTTTCAAAGATTTTAAATCACTAATTTGATTTCTTCACTAGGTCTGTCTGGGCTAATTATTTCTTTTTGAGATTTTTTGGTCAATCTATTTCATTTTAACTTTTTTTCAAATATGTTGGTATTATGATATTCACAATAAAGGTTTTAGTTAACTTTAACTTTGGTAAAGTTATGTTGTAATTTCTAGATTAATAGAATTGTGGTTAGAGGATATATCCCATGTGACTTTAATCCTTTGAAATTTATGAAAGATACATATTTATATTTATCAAGTCTGTTAGTCTGAAAGTTCATAAAAGTATGTTTTCTTTTTTCCCTTCTTAACCTAAAAATATCCTCATTTTACTAACTTTCTTAAAAGATAAGTATGTTGTGGACATAATTCAAGGTGGAACCATTTTCTTCTCAGCAATTCAGAATATTTTCCATTTTCTGACTTCCATTATTGTTGGTTGGGAGATAGCCACCTCCTACAATTTTTTCATTAGTGATCTTTCATTGTTATCTAGCTACTTTCAATACCCCAATGTGTCTAATATTTTGTAGTTTTATTATACTAAGTCTAGAATTGAAATTCTTTTCATTTTTCCTGCTTTGGTATAAACCTCTATTTGGGAATATCTGTTAATTCATATCTTTCATCAATTCTAAATTTTCTCAATAATTATTACCTCTCCAATTCATTCTACTATTTCCTTCTTCCCAGACAATATAAAATCCTTTAAAAAACAAATTCATTATTATAAATAACAACACTAACATTATAATAGTATATAAATTAGACATGAGACATAAAGGAAATAATTAATTCTTAAGGCCAAAATATATCAGTAAAACAAAGAAAGATTTCCAGAGTGGATAAAATTATAAACTACAACTATATGCCATTTATAAGAGACATATAAAACATAAAAATGCAGAAAGGATGAAGAATAAATGCATTCAAAAGACATACCATGCAAAAACTAAACAGAAGAAAACTGGTATAGTTATAATAGGAAAAACTATTCTAGGACAAGAAGCACCGCTAAAGATAAAGACTGTATCTTTGTTTTAAAAAAATTTCTATTATATATAAATGCAGAAAACACATTAAATGTGCATATAGAATTCCATCTTGTATAAAATGTTTCATATAAATAAGTAAAAACCACATAATAAAATGGCCTTAAAACAAAGAAAAGTTGAACCAGACACAACAACACATGAATATAATCCTAGGTACTTGGGAGTCTAAGGCAGGAGGATTGCAAGTTCAACTTCAGCCTGGGCAATTCTTATTTTCAAAATTGTTGAGTCCTTTGAAAGTTCATATATATTTTTTAAGAAGTTGGTTAAAGTCTTTTTTTTTTTTTGGTACCATGGATGAACCCAGGGGCACGTCACACCACTGAGCTACATCCCCTAATTACCCTTTTTATTTTGAGATAAGGTTCTAGGCAATTTAGTGAGACCCTGCCAAGTTGCTGAAGCTGGTCTCAAACTTGCAATCCTCCTGCCTCAGCTTCTCAAGTCACTGGGATTACAGGTCTGGATTACAGGCCTGGATCACAATGCCTGTAAATGTCTATTTTTTTAAAGACTGCTGGAAATATGATGGGGGTTGACTTGAGTCAATGTAGGTAAATCTGAAATCTGAAAAATACTGAAACATCCAATTAACATAGTATATTATTTACAGAGGTTTTCTTTAGTTGATCTCAGAAATGTTTAAATCTTTTCAGTGTAAAAAGTGTTGCACATATTTTGTTCATTTATCTCTATTATATGAATTTTGGTGCTACCCTAAATGATATTATGCTTTAAAATTCATTTTTCAAGGGCTAGGGCTGGGGCTCAATGGTACAGCACTCGCCTAGCATGTGCTTTGGTATAAACCTCTCTTTGGGAATATCTGGGCTCAATCCTCAGCACCATGTAAAAGTAAATAAAACGAAGGTATTGGGTCCAACTCCAACTAAAAACTAAATATTTTTTAAAATTCATTTTTCAAGTAGTATCTGTTAATACATAGAAATGAAATTGGGTTTTGGTCATTGGCGACTTTGTAAAAACATTGACATTCTTAATGTAGATCTTAATGTAGACAATATGACACTTATAGAGCTTTATATGACAGCTTTACATATTCCTTTCCAATTTGTATGTCTTTATTTCTTTTTCTTGAATTATTATACTGGCTTGAACTTGAATAATACAATATTGAATAGGAGTAGTGAGAGCTGATATTACTATTTATATTAAAAGGAAAGCATTCAGTCTCATCACTAAGTATGATGCTAGTTGTAGATGTTCTTTTTCAGATTAAGAAAGTCCTCTTCCATTCCTAGTTTATCATGAATAAGTGTTAACAATTTTGTCAAATGCTATTCTCCAATTATTCTAATATTACATGATTTTTCTGCTTTTTTAGATGGTAAATTAAGTTATACTAAGAGTTTCAAATTTTAAACCAACCATACACTGCTAAGATGAATATTCCACTTGTTTAATGTTTGGTTTATATGTATTCACTAACATAGATTTACTAATATGTTATTAAAGATATTATATCTATATTAATAAGGACAGTTGATCATAATTTTCTTTTCCTGTTATGTCTTCATTAATATTTGGTATCAAGTTAGGAACAGTTCCTACTCTTTTTTTTTTTCAGGAGTCTGTGGAAGACTGGTATTGTTTCTTACTCAAGTGTTTGACAGAATTCACTAGTGAAATCCAGATCTAGGTTTTTATCTGGAAGATTTTTTGTGACAAATTCAATTTCCATAATAGATAAATAAGAAGTTGGGTGCAGTGGCACACACCTGTAATCTCAGCAACTCAGGAAGCAGTAGAAGGAGGACTGCAAGTCTGAGGCCAGCCCTCAGCAACTTAGCAAGACCCTGTCTCCAAATAAAAAACAGAAAGGGGACTGAGATGCAGCTCAGTGGTGGAGTACTCCTGGATTCAATCCTCAGTACCAAAGATAGGTAGGAAGATTAGTAGATACACAGAAAATTTGCCCATTTTACTTAAGTTTTACATTTCTTGGCACGAAATCAAGTAATCTATAGCATTCCCTTATTAGAATTTGAATGGCTGTAGTATTTATACTAATAACAACCTATTTCTGCCTTTAGTAAAATTTATATTCTCCTGTCTCCTCCATGTCTTTCTCATGGTCACTCCTGCTAGGAATTCATCAACTTTATTAATACTTTCAAGGAATAATTTCACTTATGTTTTTCTATGTCTCGTTTCTTTGATCTCTATTATTTCCTTTTGTCAACTTTCTGTGAATTTAATTTGCTAAATGTTTTGTTTCTAGATAAAAATCTAGATCATTTCTTTTTTTCTAAAATAAACATTTAAATCTACACATTTCCTTCTAAGAACTGGTTTAGTTATGGGCTGGGATTGTGGCTTGGCGGTAGAGCAATCGTCTGGCATTTGCGAGGCCCTGGGTTCAGTCCTCAGCACCACATAAAAATAAATAAACAAAATAAAGGTATTGTGTCCAACTACTTCTAAAAAATAAATATTAAAGAAAAGAACTGGTTTGGTGGTGTCCACAAATTTTGATATTTTACTTCTATCATTCAATTTAAAATAATTTCTGCTTTTTTATTCTCTTTCTCTGGCCTCTGAATTATTTCCCATTATAATGTTTAAATTCCAAATATTCTGACCTTTCTAGATATTTTATGAATTATTATTTCTTATTTCACTGTTATACTAAAAGAACATTCTTTGTAAGACTTCAATCTTTTGAGATGCATAGAGACTATAGCCCAGTATATGGTTTATATCTTAGTAAGTGTTCACTTCAACAGAATTTACCATTTCTGGTATAGTGTTCTGTAAATGTTAATTAACTTAAAATAGCTAATAGTATTGTTCATATTGTCTATATCCTTAGAGATATTTTATTCATTGAAAAAGGGGTATAATAATCTCCAGCTATGATTAAGAAACTGTATTTTTTATTTTTGATTTTTAAGTTTTTGCTTCATGCATGTTGAAGTTCTATTATGTGCAAATATATTAACAATTGATATATATTTCTGATGAACTGACACCATTATCATTATGAATGATATCACTATGAGCTTTTTTTATTCCTTGTCTCTAAATCTATTTTTTTGTTATTAAATTTATTATTCCAGGTTTCTTATGTTTACTGCTGACATGATATATAGTATACCTTTCTTCATCTTTCTACTTTCAATCTCTTTGTGGTTTTAAATTAAATAATATTATGGCTCTCATAAGCAGTATATGGTCTGGGCTTGATTTTCTAATCCAGAACTGACAATATCTGCATTTTATTACTCAGATAGTAATAAAATATTTTATGTACAGGAATACCTCAGAGATTTGGTTTTTGGTTTGGTTCCAGACAACTATAATTAAGCAAATATCATGACAAAGTGAGTCACACGAATTTTCTAATTTCTTGGTATATATGAAAGTTATGTTTAAAACATATTATTAATTGTCAAATAGCACTGTCTTTAAAAAGTTTATATTTCTAATTTAAAAATACTTTAGGGCTGGGGACATAGCTCAGTGGTAAAGTGTATGCCTACTATGAGTGAGGCTCTCAGTTCACTCCCCAGTAAAGAAATTTAAAAATTTTAAGAAATTAAAAATATTTTAAAAAACCAACAAACAGAATAAATTTAAAATAATTTGTTGCTGAAAAAATGCTAACGGTCATCTCAACTATTAGAAAGAATGGTATGATGCTAATGGTGATCTCGGCTATTAAAAAAATGGGTTAGCATACAGTTACCACAAACCTTCAATTTATCAAAAACAAACTGATTCAAAATGATGGAATAGAAAAAGGCTGTATGTATAGTTGCTCCATGGCTCAGAATTCAAGCAAAAAGAGTACTTTACCTCAGTAGGTAAAAGACAGATTTCACTAAAATTCAATATTGGAGAGTCAGAGTGTCTTAGAGACCCAAATCCGGGTACATTAAACAAAGAAGAAAATATACAGTGGAGCCAAGCCCATTATAGCAGGAGCCGTGGTAATAGCACTAGTTCACCATAGAGGGAGGGAGAAGACTGAGAGACACACAGAGTTGGTATAGAAAAACCTCAGTTCAGAAAAACAGCCTGAAATTAGCAGATCCACATGGTGCCCTGTGCACTGGTGCTTGAAAATTGATCTCTGCTTCTCAACTGACCATGGACAGTTGAGGAGGGAGCCATCTTGAAGCAGCCATACTGCAGCTGCTGCTGCTTCAGAAGTTAGGAAATCAGAGTAAACACTGTCACATTGTCCCAGCAAGTGCCTACTGTATGGTGGACTTAGGAGATTATGAGTCAAACAGGCACAGAAAAGACTGTACCCAGGGGTTCAAGTCAGAAAATCAAAAGGGAGCCCAACTTACTTCTCCTTTAAGTCTGGCAACTCACATGACCCAGTGAAGCAGGTCAGGAATCTGAAAAGGTGAGTGTAAATACACTCAGGGACTAAGTCTGGGAAGGCTGTGTTCATGGGCAGCAGAGTGTGTGGAGAACTTGCTGCCCTGTCCCATGAGTAGAATTCTTAGAAGGGTTCTGAGATTCAGTAACTCAACAGAGATTGCAATTGCCAGGCCCAAGGGGTATGTTCATCTAATCTGTCCAGAGCAGACACCACCCAACAATCCTCAGGCCTGATTAGACCTAAGCTCCACCTATTAGAACCCCTATACACAGAAATCTGCAGCAGTCTCACACTGGGAGTGCACCCATCTGATCTGTGCAGACAAAACTCTAACTGAGGGAGAGGGAAGGGAGAATGGAGGCAAAAAAAGATGGTGGAATAAGATGGACATGAGGGCTGGGGCTGTAGCTCAGTGGTAGAGCACCTGCCTAGCATGCGTGAGGCACTGGGTTCAACCCCCAGAACCACATAAAAATAAACAAATAAAATAAGGGCATTCTGTCCATCTACAACTACAAATTTAAAAAAATATATGGACATCATTACCCTAGGTACAGATATGACTGCACATATGGTGTGACACTACATTGTGTACAACCAGAGAAATGAAAAGTTGTGCTGCAATTGTGTACAATGAATCAGAATGCATTCTGCTGTCATATATACCTAATTAGAATGGATAAATTAATTAATTTTAAAAACTCCAACTGACAGTACTTTCCACTCCACTCTCCCTCATATTGATGAAGAAGGAAGCTGAGATTTATTTCATCAAGTTTCAGAATTAGGCCACTCCAATGTGCAACTCAGAGAGCAACACAAAAAGAGGAAGGGATTACACAAAAATAATTATCTCATACTTAAAATATTCATTGGAAAAAGAAGCCTCTTCAACAAATAGTGCTGGGAAAACTGGAAATCCACATATAGCAAAATAAAAGTAAACCCCTATCTCTTATCCTGCACAAAACTCCACTCAAAGTGGATCAAAGACCTAGGAATCAGAAAAGAAATCCTATACATAATGAGAAGAAAATGTAGGCCCAATACTCCAACATAACAGCTCAGGAACTGACTTCTTTAAGAAGACTCCTAAAGCATAAGAAGTAAAATCAACAATCAATAAATGGAGTTTCCAACATGGCGGCGGGCCCGGAGAGATCAAGTCTCTGACCTCTTCAGCTGTGCAGGCATAGGGAGTCGTAAACAGCCTAATTCTGTTTGCTCAGGATCACTAGGCAATGCTGAGCTGACATGGATCAAGGGCGAGCAGTCTGGGCCTCTCAGAACACACACTGAACCCGGATCGGCTGAATTCAAGCTCCCGTTCGCCTGCTTCCCGCAGACAAACAGCTGTGACTCAGCACTAATCCATCCGGCTGAAACAACCGGTCAGCCCTTCTGATCCTACGGAGTTAAATGCCAACAGATCCTTCATAGGTAGTGGCCACAGGTTTGAAACGGGGCTTGGGAGAGACAGTAAGGACCCACCCGTTGCATTGGTCACCCGGCAAAGGGAAACGAACTGTCGCCATTTGCAAGAGATACCACCATGGCAGACAACTGATGTCATCAGACTGCGGCGGAGGAGATAACTTCATTGAAACCTGCGGCTACAGGTGTGTAATTCGCTAGCCTTCCCTCTCCACACATTGGGGAAACCTTAAGGGCCAATCCCAGCTCTCCTGTAAGGGCCTCTCCCAGCTCTCCCGTGAGCACGGTAGCCAGACGGAGGGAATTACAGGTGGCGTGGACTTGCGGCGCGGGACTACCGCTCCCACCAGTGCTGACAGCTGAGGTCTCTTGCACCAGCTACCGGGGGTGTGGCTACCAGAGGGGCAGTAAAATTCGCTGAGGATTCTCAGCCCCAAGCTCTACAAACTTAGGGTCTGAGGGATTGGCAAACTGGAAGAGTGTGCCCAGTCATTCATGACAACAGGGCTCCCGGGAGCAGCAGACCTGGCATGTACCCTGTGAGAGGGGCCTGGCTAGAGGAAAAGTGGGGAAGTGACTAGACACAAGAGGACGCCCTAGGCACCCAGGATTGGAGACTCGCCCAGTCTGGGAGGAGGAGCTGCTGCACAGTGATTGGTTTTCCGTGTATTGATAGGAGAAACTTGGCCTGGTGGTCACAGCGCCACCTACTGGAAGAGAAGTTAATCAAACTCTAAGACTGCATTTATTAGTTTTTTTTTCTTTCTTTCTTTTCTTTTCTTTTTTTTTTAATTTTGATTTCGGGTTTTCTTTCATTTTCATTTTTCTTTCTTGTTTTTTTAATTGTTTTTTCTACAATTTTTTTTAATTTTTTTTCTTCCAATTTTAATTTTAATTTTTTTTATTATTTTAAAAAAAAATTTTTGTTTCTTTTTTTATTTCCTATTTTTTTTTCTTCTTTTGTCTTTTCATTTCTTTTCAATTATCTTATCCCCCCTTCCTTGAATTCTACCTGCTTACTCTCATTCTCTTTAGTGACTTTTTCCCTTCCCTTCTAATACCTTTCCTCCCAAGCATCAAATAAATTTATAAGAGTAAACAGTAACTCAGCAGTCAAACAGAACAAGAAGTAACATGAGCAGCTTCAAAAAGCAAGGAAGAAAAGGAGTACAAACAATGCAGGACAGCCTAAATATTCAGGAGGACCTAGAGTCATCAGAAAAATGGTCATATAAAGAACTCAAGGAACACCTTAGACAGATGGAATGGAACCTTAAAGAGGATACGAGACAGCAAATTCAAGCAGCGAAAGAACACATTGAGAATGTATTACACAAACAGATAAAAGAAGAAGTTAAGCACCTTTATCAGGAGATAGAGATTATAAAAAAGAATCAAACCATAATCTTAGAAATGAAGGAAACTATAAACCAAATTAAAAACTCAATTGAGAGTATCACTAACAGAGTGGAGCAAGTAGAAGCCAGAACGTCAGATAATGAAGACAAAATATTTCATCTTGAAAAGAGTCTAGCCAACTCAGAAAGGCTGGTAAAAAATCATGAGAAAAACATCCAAGAGTTATGGGATAACATAAAAAAACCAAACTTACGAGTCATCGGGATAGAAGAAGGTACAGAGATTCAAACCAAGGGAATGAGTAACCTGCTGAATGAAATAATTACAGAAAACTTTCCAGAAATAAAAAAGGAAACAGATATACAAATTGAAGATGCATACAGGACACCGAGCACACAAAATCACAGTAGACCAATGCCAAGACACATTGTTATGAAGATATCCAATATACAAAACAAAGAGAAAATATTAAAAGCTACAAGAGAAAGGAGACAGATTACATTCAGGGGTAAACCAATAAGGTTAACAACGGATTTTTCATCACAGACACTGAAAGCAAGAAGGTCATGGAACAATGTATTTCAAACACTGAAAGACAATGGATGCCAACCAAGAATTCTGTATCCAGCAAAATTAAGCTTCAGGTATGACAACGAAATAAAAATCTTTCATGATAAACAAAAGTTAAAAGAATTTGCAGCCAGAAAACCAGCACTGCAAAGCATTTTGAGCAAAACACTACACGAGGAAGAAATGAAAAACAATAACCAAAACCATCAGAGGGAAGTGCCTCGGTAAAGACAGAGGGCGAGGGGAAAAATAATCATGGAGAAACAAACTAAATTTAAAAAAAAAATAAATTATCAAACATGGATGGAAGTACAAACCATATATCAATAGTAACTCTGAATGTTAATGGCTTAAACTCTCCAATAAAGCGACATAGGCTGATATCATGGATTAAAAAAACAAATCCAATAATATGCTGCATCCAGGAGACACATCTGATTGGAAAAGACATACACAGGCTGAAGGTGAAAGGATGGGAAAAAATATACCACGCACACGGTCCTCGTAAGCAACCAGGGGTCGCCATCCTCATATCAAATAAAATCGACTTCAAGACTAAGTTAATCAAAAGGGATAAAGAAGGACATTATATAAAGGAACCATTCACCAACAAGACATAACAATTATCAATATTTATGCACCAAATAATGGTGCTGCGACATTCATAAAACAAATTCTCCTCAAGTTCAAGAATCAAATAGACCACAACACAATAATTATGGGTGACTTCAACACACCTCTCTCACCATTGGACAGATCCTCCAAACAAAAGTTGAATAAGGAAACTATAGAACTCAATACCACAATCAATAACCTAGACTTAACTGACATATATAGAATATATCAACCATCATCAAATGGATATACTTTTTTCTCAGCAGCACATGGATCCTTCTCAAAAATAGACCATATATTATGCCACAGGGCAACCCTCAGTAAATATAAAGGGATGGAGATAATACCATGCATTTTATTTGATCATAATGGAATGAAACTGGAAATCAATGATAAAAGAAGGAAGGAAAAATCCTACATCACATGGAAAATGAACAATATGTTACTGAATGATCAATGGGTTACAGAAGACATAAAGGAGGAAATCAAAAAATTCTTAGAGATAAATGAAAATACAGACACAACATATCGGAATCTATGGGACACAATGAAAGCAGTTTTAAGAGGAAAATTCATCGCCTGGTGGTCATTCCTCAAAAAAAGAAAAAACCAACAAATAAATGAGCTCACACTTCATCTCAAAGCCCTAGAAAAGGAAGAGCAAAACAACAGCAAATGTAGCAGAAGGCAAGAAATAATTAAAATCAGAGCGAAAATTAATGAAATTGAAACAAAAGAAACTATTGAAAAAATTAACAAAACTAAAAGTTGGTTCTTTGAAAAAATAAATAAGATCGACAGACCTTTAGCCATGCTAACAAAGAAGAGAGAGAACTCAAATTACTAACATACGGGATGAAAAAGGCAATATCACAACAGATGCCTCAGAAATACAGAAGACAATTAGAAATTATTTTGAAAATCTATATTCCAAGAAGATAGTGAAGACATCGATAAATTTCTTAAGTCATATGATTTGCCCAGACTGAGTCAGGAGGATACACACAATTTGAACAGACCAATATCAATGGATGAAATTGAAGAAGCCATCAAAAGACTACCAACCAAGAAAAGCCCAGGACCGAATGGGTATACAGCGGAGTTTTACAAAACCTTTAAAGAAGAATTAATACCAATACTTTTCAAGTTATTTCAGGAAATAGAAAAAGAGGGAGCTCTTCCAAATTCATTCTATGAGGCCAATATCACCCTGATTCCGAAACCAGACAAAGACACCTCAAAGAAAGAAAACTACAGACCAATATCTCTAATGAACCTAGATGCAAAAATCCTCAATAAAATTCTGGCGAATCGAATACAAAAACACATCAAAAAAAATTGTGCACCATGATCACGTAGGATTCATCCCTGGTATGCAAGGCTGGTTCAATATACGGAAATCAATAAATGTTATTCACCACATCAATAGACTTAAAGATAAGAACCATATGATCATCTCAATAGACGCAGAGAAAGCATTCGACAAAGTACAGCATCCCTTTATGTTCAAAACACTTGAAAAACTAGGGATAACAGGAACGTACCTTGACATTGTAAAAGCTATCTATGCTAAGCCTCAGGCTAGCATCATTCTGAATGGACAAAAGTTGAAGGCATTCCCTCTAAAATCTGGAACAAGACAGGGATGCCCTCTATCACCACTTCTATTCAATATAGTTCTCGAAACACTGGCCAGAGCAATTAGACAGACGAAAGAAATTAAAGGCATAAAAATAGGAAAAGAAGAACTTAAATTATCACTATTTGCGGAAGACATGATTCTATACCTAGAAGACCCATAAGGGTCTACAAAAAAACTATTAGAACTAATAAATGAATTCAGCAAAGTGGCAAGATATAAAATCAACACGCATAAATCAAAGGCATTTCTGTATATCAGCAACAAAACTTCTGAAACGGAAATGAGGAAAAACACTCCATTCACAATATCCTCCAAAAAAATAAAATACTTGGGAATCAACCTAACAAAAGAGGTGAAAGATTTATACAATGAAAACTACAGAACCCTAAAAAGAGAAGTAGAAGAAGATCTTAGAAGATGGAAAAATATACCCTGTTCATGGATAGGCAGAACTAACATTATCAAAATGGCGATATTACCAAAAGTTCTCTATAGGTTTAATGCAATGCCAATCAAAATCCCAATGGCATTTCTTGTAGAAATAGATAAAGCAATCATGAAATTCATATGGAAAAATAAAAGACCCAGAATAGCAAAAGCAATTTTAAGCAGGAAGTGTGAATCAGGCGGTATAGCGATACCAGATTTCAAACTATATTACAGAGCAATAGTGACAAAAACAGCATGGTACTGGTACCAAAACAGGCGAGTGGACCAATGGTATAGAATAGAGGACACAGAGACTAATCCACAAAGTTATAACTATCTTATATTTGATAAAGGGGCTAAAAGCATGCAATGGAGGAAGGATAGCATCTTCAACAAATGGTGTTGGGAAAACTGGAAATCCATATGCAAAAAAATGAAACTGAATCCCTTCCTCTCGCCATGCACAAAAGTTAACTCTAAATGGATCAAGGAGCTTGATATCAAATCAGAGACTCTGCGTCTGATAGAAGAAAAAGTTGGCTCCGATCTACATATTGTGGGGTCGGGCTCCAAATTCCTTAATAGGACACCCATAGCACAAGAGTTAATAACAAGAATCAACAAATGGGACTTACTTAAACTAAAAAGTTTTTTCTCAGCAAGAGAAACAATAAGAGAGGTAAACAGGGAGCCTACATCCTGGGAACAAATTTTTACTCCTCACACTTCAGATAGAGCCCTAATATCCAGAGTATACAAAGAACTCAAAAAATTAGACAATAAGATAACAAATAACCCAATCAACAAATGAGCCAAGGATCTGAACAGACACTTCTCAGAGGAGGACATACAATCAATCAACAAGTACATGAAAAAAATGCTCACCATCTCTAGCAGTCAGAGAAATGCAAATCAAAACCACCCTAAGATACCATCTCACTCCAGTAAGATTGGCAGCCACTATGAAGTCAAACAACAACAAGTGCTGGCGAGGATGTGGAGAAAAGGGTACTCTTGTACATTGCTGCGGCCAATTTGGAAAGCAGTTTGGAGATTCCTGGGAAAGCTGGGAATGGAACCACCATTTGACCCTGCTATTGCCCTTCTCGGACTATTCCCTGAAGACCTTAAAAGAGCATGCTACAGGGATGCTGCCATATCGATGTTCATAGCAGCACAATTCACAATAGCTAGACTGTGGAACCAACCTGGATGCCCTTCAATAGATGAATGGATAAAAAAAATGTGGCATCTATACACAATGGAGTACTATGCAGCAATAAAAAATGACAAAATCATAGAATTTGCAGGGAAATGGATGGCACTAGAGCAGATTATGCTTAGTGAAGCTAGTCAATCCCTAAAAAACAAATACCAAATGTCTTCTTTGATATAATGAGAGCAACTATGAACAGAGCAAGGAGGAAGAGCAGGAAGAAAAGACTAACATTAAACAGAGTCATGAGATGGGAGGGAAAGGAAGAGTAAAGGGAAATTGCATGGAAATGAAGGGAGACCCTCATTGCTATACAAAATTACATATAAGAGGTTGTGAGGGGAATGGGAAAATAAACAAGGAGAGTAATGAATTACAGTAGATGGGGTAGAGAGAGAAGATGGGAGGGGAGGGGAGGGGGGATAGTAGGGGATAGGAAAAGTAGCAGAATACAACAATTACTAATTGGGCATTATGTAAAATTGTGGATGTGTAACCGACGTGATTCTGCAATCTGCATTAGGGGTAAAATTGGGAGTTCATAACCCACTTCAATCTAATGTATGAAATATGATATGTCAAGAGCTTTGTAATGTTGTGAACAACCAATAAAAAATTAAAAAAAAACAATCAATAAATGGGATGGCATCAAACTAAAAAGCTTGTTCATGGCAAAGGAAAAAATTAAGAACATGAAGAGAAAGCCTACAGAAAGGGAAAAAAATGTTTGTCACCTGCATCTCAGATAGGTCAGTAATTTTCAGAATATACAAAGAATTCAAAAAACTTAATACCAAAAAAGCAAATAACCCAATCAATAAATGGGCAAAGGATCTGAATAGACACTTCACAGAAGAAATACGAATGGTCAATAAATATATGAAAAAAATGTTAAACAGCTCTAGGAATTAGAGAAATGCAAATTATACTGAGATTTCATCACAATCCATTCAGAATAGCAATTATTAAGAATATAAGCAAAGCTGGAGCTGGAGCTCAGAGATAAAGCACTTGCCTAGTCCATGTAAGGCAGTGAGTTCGATTCTCAGCACCACATAAAAAATAAATAAAGTATTAATTAAGTATTGTGTCTTCCATAATCTAAAAATATTTTTAAAATATATATATATATATAGTATGTGTATGTATGTGTATGTGTGTGTGTGTGTGTGTAACAATAAATGTTGGTGAGGATGTAGGGTACACTCATACATGTTGATGGGACTACAAATTGGTGCAACCACTCTGGTAAATAGTATGAAGAGTCCTCAAAAACTAGGAATGGAACCACCATTTTACCCAGCTTTCTCACTCTTCAGTATATATATAAAAGATCAAAAATCAGCATACTACAGTGACACAATCACATCAGTGTTTAGAGCAGCACAATTCACAATAGCTAAGCTATGGAGCCAACCTAGGTTCTCTTCAATGGATGAATGGATAAAAAAAATGTGGTGTATATATACAATGAATATTACTCAGACATAAAGAAGAATGAAATTATGGCATTTTCTGGTAAATGGAAGGATCTGGAGACTATCATGGTAAGTGAAATAAGCCAATCCCAAAAAAACCAAGGCTTAATTTCTCTGATATGTGGAAGCTAACCCACAATAAGTGGGGGAGAGTAAGAAAAGAATTTCAGTAGATTAGACCAAGGGGAATGAAAGAAAGAAAGTGGGGACAGGAAAAAGAAAGTTGAATGAATCTGACATAATATTCCTATGTAAATATATGAATACACCACAATGAATCTCACCATTTGTGTACATTCACAAGGATGGGGTCCAAATTAGAGTAGAATATACTCCATGCCTGTATAATTATTATCAAAACAGATTCTACTGTGATGTATAACATAATAAAACAAACATAAATAAATAAATAAGTGGAAGGGGTTAACACTCCCCAACCCTTGCTCACTCTCAGTATATAGCTCAAACAGAAAGAGACAGGTTGTCATGGACAGTGACCATCCATTCTTATAAACTACTTTGACAACCTCAATGGAGATAATTCTGTCATTTTTTAAAAAAAAATATCATTTGTGTGTGTGTGTGTGTGTGTATATGCCCACTTGTATGTGTGTAAAAGATGATTTTGTTTATTGGTTCAGGATACACACACACACACACACACACACACACACACACTTCTTTTTTTTTTAGGATTTTTTTATGTAGTTATTTTTCCTTGCCTTATCTTTTGAGAGTTAGGATTTGGGGTTTTTATATTTTGGTTTGGTTTGGTTTGTTTTCATTTGTTTACCTTGTTTCCCTTTCTTTTCTTCTCCTAACAGCTAAATTCTATTGTTCTCTCTTCCTCTCCCCCTTTACTTCATTTCTCCTGTTTTTCCTCTTCCTTTCTTATAAACATCACCTGCTACATCTCTTCTGCATTCTCTGTTCACGTTTTAATATTATAAACTATTTTCTACTTTCCTAACACATTTTCTCTTAATTAACTGTATTTTACCACATTTTAGAATTAATTGGTTTATGTAACTCCTGTCGCCACCATTAATGCTGATGCAATTATTACTTCTGTGGATTACATAGTTAATACCTGCTGTTTGCTTTAAAGCCAGATCAAGTTCATGGTTATTGTTTTTACTAATGACAATCGCTGACCACACATTCCCATTTCATGTGGTAATGTTGTAAATGTCATAATAGAAACTGAGTATTTATTTTATTGTTTCCATTGGTCGTTGCTATTGTTTGTTTAGCTTTATTTGATGAGGTGCTGGCAATCCACAGAGACACTACAAATTCGAGGGTAGAAACTCTACTATTGAAATAAACTCAACCAAAAGCACAACCTTACTCCACGTACAAATTAATGACAATCTCCAGCTTTAATTTAATACAAAGAATAGATTATATAAAAATCCAAACTAACAATCAGTAGATATGGCTAGGGGTGGGCCCTCAGGTCCTCCCTATAGACATCTGCTATGGTAAAACCAGAGGCTGAAGATGCCACACCTATAATGGAGTATCCATCTAGATGTCTTTAGAACACTCTGGCAAGTGAAAACTATACCCTAAAAAGGTCAACACATAAAAACAGAAGAGAAACCCCTCTCAATAGCTGCATAAAAGCCAACACAGGAATATAACAAATTTGAACCAAAATAAAATACTGTACCTCCTCAGTTCATAATTCCCCAACAACTGGCTCCAAAAGTACTGAGGTAAATGAAATAGCAGATAAAGAATCATTATAAAAATGATCAATGAATTCCAAGAGAATACAGAAAAATAACTGAAGAATTAAGAAAGTCAATAAAGTATATGAATAAGAAATTCAATAAGGAGATAGAAATATTTTCAAAGAACCAAACAGAAATCTTGGAAATGAAAGTCAATAAATCAAATAAAATGATCAGTTGAAAGTCTCTCATAGTAAAGACAGAATCTAAGAGCTGGAAAATAAAGTGTTCAGCCTTATTCAATTCAGATAGCATTAAAGAGAATAAAATAAGTAGCTGGGCACAGCAGTGCACATCTGTAATCCAGCAGCTCAGGAGGCTGAGGCAGGAGGATCCTGAGTTCAAATCTAGCGTTAGCAGGCTGGGGCTATAGCTCAGTTGGTATAGTGCCTGCCTTGCATGCATGCACAAGACCCTGAGTTCAATCCCCAGCACCACAAAAAAAAAAAAAAAACAGCCTCAGTAAAAAGTGAGGACTAATCAACTCAGTGAAACCCTGTCTCTAAATAAAATACAAAAAATAAAAATAAGGGGCTGAGATTGTGGTTCAGCAGTAGAGCACTCACCTTGTACTTGCAAGGTCTTGGGTTCAATCCTCAGCACCACATAAAAATAAATAAAGATATAGTGTCCAACTACAACTAAAAAATAAAATAAAAAATAAATAAAAATAAAAATAAGGCTGGGAATGTGACTCAGTGGCCAAGTGCCCCTGAATTCAATTCCTAGTACCAAAAAAAAAAAATAATAATAATAATAATAATAAGAAGAAGAAGAAGAAGAAGAAGAAGAAGAAGACGACAACGAAGACGACGACGAGGAGGAGGAGGAAGAGGAGGAGGAGAAAGAGGAGGAGGAGAAAGAGGAGGAGGAGGAGGAGGAGACAATGAAGTAGTAGTTATGATACATGAGACAAAAGTAAGAGACCAAATTTAAGAATCACTGATTGAGGAGGGTTGTAAGATGCACGTTAAGGGAACTGATAATCTCTTCAGGGAAACACCAACAGAAAATTTTACAAACCTTTATAATGAGATGAACATCTATATACAGGAGGCATTCAGAACTCCAAACAGAAAGATCAAAAAAGAATCTCTCCACAACACCTTATAATTAAAATGTCTAATATACAGAATAAGGTTAGAATTTAAAAGCCTCAAGAGAAAAACATCAGGTCACATTTGCAGGCAAGTCTACAAGAATAGCTTTTGATTTCTCAATACAAACCCCAAAAGTCATAAGGGCTTAAAATGATGTATTCCAAGTTCTAAAAGAAAATGACAGTGAACCAAGACTGATATTATCCAGCAATGTTATCCTTCAAAATTGAAGGGAAAATAAAAACCTTTCAAAAAGCAGAAACAAAAGAATTCATGAGTACTAACCAAGCACTACAGAATTTACTTAAAAGAAATACTCCACCAAGAAAAATAAAAAATAAACTCCAAAGCTCTCAAATGAACAAATTTCAATTGAAGAGTAGCTAAGCAAATAAGAAACAGGACCAAATTAAGCATGATGAATGAAACAAATGGCAGGATTTAATAAATCTCTCTCTAATAACATTTAATGTAAATGATCTCAACTCTTCAATTAAAAGACATACACTGACAGAATGGATTAAAATATAAGAACTATATGTTGTTTGCAAGAGATGCATCTTACAGGCAAACACAGCCACAGGCTGAAAGTGGAAGGATGGAAATTAATATACCATGCAAATGGAGCCTCCCCAAAAGTAGGACTAGCTATTCTCATCCAACAAAGCAAACTTCAAACTAAAATTAATCAGAGAGACAAAGACAGTCACTTCAAACTGGTAAAGGGAAAAATCAAAAAAGAAGATATAACAATAGTAAATATTTATGCCCCAAACATGGGTACAACTAATTATATAAAAGAGACATTACTCAAATGGAAGCCTCAGATAGACTCCAGTGCAATAATACTGGGTGATTTCAACACACCTCTCTCACCACTGGAGAAGTTATCCAACAGAAACTTGGTAAAGACTCTTTGGAACTGAAAAATTATATAAATCAAATGTACTTAAAAGACACCTATAGACTATTTCATCCAACAACAGCTGAATACAGTTTCTTCTCAGCAGTTTATGAAAACTTCTCCAAAACAGACCATATTTTAGCCCACAAAGCCACTTTTAACAACTAGACAAATACCGATAAAATTCCTTGCATCTTATCAAATAATGGTGGAATGAAATTAGAAACCAAACAACAAAACCCTATAGAAACTATAAACATATGGAAACTAAACAATGTATTTTTGAATGATGAAGAGGTGACAGACAAAATCAAGGGAGCAATTAAAAAATTCTTAGACTCAAATAAGAATATTGATACAATATATCAGAATCTCTAGGACACTATAAACATAGTTCTAACATGAAAGTTTATAGTTATGAGTGACTACATAAGAAAATCAGAAAGTTCCCAATTAAACAACATCCTGCTACATCTTGAAAAAGAAGAACAAACCAATTCTAAAATCAGTAGAAGGAAGGAAATAATTAACAACAGAGCCAAAAATCAACAAAATTGAAACTGAAAAAAAAAACAATACAAACGATCAAAAAAAACGAAGAGTTGTTTCTTTGAAAAGATTTTTTTAAAAATGGTAAGCCCTTAGTCAAAAGAAAAAGACAGAAAACCAAAACAAATAAAATTGGAGATAAAAAGAAAATACCACAGACATCAAAGAAATCTAGCAAATCATTAGGGACTATTTTGGAAACTTATACTCTAATAAACTAAAAAAACCTAGAAGAGACGGATACATTTCTAGACAAATAAGATCTGCTAAAACTCAATCAAGAGGACATAGAAAACTTGACAGACATAGAAAACAGACCAGTAACTTGCAATTTAATAGAAGCAGTAATAAAAAGCCTTCCAGGGGCTGGAGTTATAGCTCAGTGGTAGAGCGCTTACCTAGCAAGTGTGAGGCACTGGGTTCAATGCTCAGCACCACAAAAATAAATAAATATACAAATAAATGGTATTGTAACCATCTACAAAAAAAAAGAATATTTTTTAAAAGCCTTCCAACAAAGAATTCTACCAAACCTTTAAAAAAGAATTAATGCCAATACTCCTCAAATTATTCCAAAAAATAGAAAGGGATGAATCACAAATTCATTCTGTGAAACTAGTATCACTCAGAGAAAACCAGAAAAGGATACAACAAGGAAAGAAAACTACAAACCAATATCCATTTGAACTTAGGTGTAAAAATACTTGATATTACCAAACCATGTTAAACAACATATTAAGAAAACTTAATGAGCAATTTGATTTTATTTAAAAGATAAAAGAATAGTTTAATATACACAAATTAATAAGTGTAATTTATCATATAAATAGAATTAAGGAAAAAAATCACTTAGTCATCTCATGGATGTAGAGAAGGCCTTTGACAAAATTCAGCACCCACTCATGAGAAAAAAACTAAAGAAACCAGGGACAGAAGGAACCAACCTCAACATCATAAAGGTTATATATGAAAACCCCAAACCCAAACTCACATGGGAAAAACTGAAAGCATTTCTTTAAAGACTGGGATGTCCACTCTCACCACTCCTACTTAATATAGTGCTCAAAATTCAAGCTAGAGAAATTAGGCTGGGGAAGGATATAAAAGGAATAAATATAGGAAAACAAGTCAGATTATCACTGTTTGCAGAAGACATGATCCTGTACCTAGAAGATCAAAAAAAAAAATCCTCCATCAAAAGACTCCTGGAGCTAATAAACAAAGTTGGCAAAGTAGCAGGTTATGAAAATAGCATAAAAAAATCAATATTTTTCCTATATACCAATCTGCTGAGAAAGAAATCAGAAAAACAATTCTATCCACAATTATCTCAAACTAAAACCAAAATACCTAGGAATAAATCTAACCAGGAAGGTGAAAGACCTATACAATAAAAACTAGAGAACACTGAAGAAAGAAATTTAAGAAGACACAGCAATATATACATTCACTGCAATTCCCATCAAAATACTAATGACATTCTTCACAGAACTAGAAAAAACAGTCCTAAAATTAATTTGGAAGAATAAAAGACCCAGAATAGGCAAAGCAATTCTAAACCAAAAAAGCAATGCTGGACGCATCATAATACCTGATTTCAAATTACACTACAGAGCTACAGTAACACAAACTACATGACAATGGCATAAAAACAGATACATAAACCAATGGTACAAAATAAGACACGGAGACAAACCCACACATCTACAGTTGTCTGACTCCTGGATAAAGGTGCCAAAAACATACATTAGAAAAACATACAGCCTTTTTAACAAATAGTGCTGGCAAAACTGGTTATCCATATGTAGAAGAATGAAACTAGACCCTTCAACTCAAAATAGATCACAAACCTAGAAATAAAGCCAGAAACTATGCAACCCCTAAAAGAAAACACAGGGTCAACAAATGGTGGAATCAAATTAAAAAGCTTCTGCAATCAAGGGAAATAATTATAAATGTGAAGAAAAAACCCACAGAATGAGAGAAAATCTCTGCTAGCTATTCTTCTGAAAAATAATTAATATCTAGAATATATAAAGAACTAAAAAAAAATTTGCACCAAAAAAGTCAAATAACCCAATTAATAAGTGGCCAAGTGAATTAAACAGACATTTCTCAAAAGAGGAAATACAGAGCTGGGGTTGTGGCTCAGCAGTAGATTGCTTGCCTAGCACATGCAAGGCCCTGGGTTTGATCCTCAGCAGCACCATATAAAAATAAATAAATTAAATATTGTGTCCAACAACTAAAAAATAAATAATAAAAAAGAAGAAGAAATACAAATGGCCAACAAATACATGAAAAAAATGTTAAACATCATTAGTAATTAGGGAAATGCAAATCAAAACTACATTTAGATTTCATCTCTCACACAAGTTAGAATGGCAATCATCAAGAATATAAATAATATTAGTCATCATACTAAAGTGATACATGCATATCCATGTTTATAGCAGCACTATTCACACCAAACTATGCAATCACACTAGGTGCACATCAATGTTTAAAAGGGTAAAGAAAATGTGTGATATATATAAAATGAAGGGTTTTTTTAGTCAGTCATAAAGAAAAATGAAATTATGTCATTTGCAGGAAAATGGATAGAACTAAAAACTATTATGTTATGCAAGATAAGTCAAACTCATATGCAGAAGTTGGAGAGGAAAGAGAAAGGTGGGGTAAGATCACATGAAAATCAAAGGGAAATCATTAGAGGAAAAGGAACAAAAGAATGTGGAGGGGGAGTGCCTGAGCATGATAGTGGCCAAATTATATTTTTATATCATGTACATGTACAAATATGTAACATCAAATCCCATCATTATGTACAACTATAATGCACCAATAAAAATGTGGGGATAAAAGAATATTGTATAATATTGCGTATATAATGCAAAACTGTTGAAACAAAGTGGCTATTTTACTTCCCTATCCCTTGTGCTATGGTTGTTACACATCTAAACTCTATAATAGCAAATTTTCTTACAATTTCAAACTTTTTGAAAACATTTAAAGCAGATATATGTGTGTATATACATGTTTGTGTGTGTGCATATGTATTTCTAAAAATTAAGAAGAAAAATATATAGCCTTTAATATTCACATACATATTTACCATTTCTAGTGATTTTCATTCCTTTTATTGATCCAAGTTTCTAGTTGATGTCATTTTTCTGCAGTCTGAAGAAGTTCCTTTAGTATTCTTTACAGTGCAAATTTTGAGGTCATTTCAACTTAACAGATATTTTTACTTGCATACAGAATTCTCAGTTCGTGGTATCTTTCTTTCAGCATTTCAAAAATGTCATTCCTCTGACATCTAGCTTTCATTGTTATGATACAACATTAGTCTAATTTGTGTCACTGATCTACAGTGTGACATTTTTCTATCTAATTTTAAAAGTTTGCATTTCTCTTTGGTTTTGGTATTTCAACTAAGTACCTAGGTATGATTTTCTATTTATCTTTCTTTGAATTTGTCGAGTGCCATGGATCTTCAAGTTAATGGTTTTTATTAAAAGCTAGAAATTTTTGAGAAATTCCTTAGTTGATTTTCTTTTGCCCTATTCTTTCTCTCCTCTTTCTCAGATACTCTAATTACTGTTTAAAACCTGATAATATTCTACAAGACCACTAAGACACTATTCCCCTTTTTGTTTTTCACTCTGTTTCCATGTTCCTCTAATTGGATGATTTCTGTTTATCCAGCTTCAATTGTACTAACACTTTATTTGTCTAAATATATTATTAGGACCATACGAAATTGTTTTGTTTGTTTTTATAATATTTTACTTTTAGTTCTAGATAATTTTAATCCTAAATTCCCTTTATAGCTTGTTTATTTACTGAGATTCTCTATTTTAGTATTTCATTATAACCATTTCTGTCTTTAAACATGTTTATAATAGCTGCATATAGATTTTATCTGTTAAAATTCCAACATTTCAATTATCCAGGGGTCATTTTTTATTGTCTGATCTTTATACTATTGATGAATATCTTTTATTTTCAGTTTGGAGCTACTACAAATAATGCTGTTACATTTCTCCTGACTCTACCCAGAAGTACATGTGCAAAATTATGTATCAGCTACTTTTCTATATAATGTCAATAGTTTATGAGATTTGTTTTAATTTTTAATCACATTTACATATTTTAAAAATATGTAAAAATTTTATTACCTTCCAAAAAGCACACATTTAGTACACTGAGAACCCACTATTTTCCACTCAAGATTCAAAATCTATTGCCAGGCATGGTGGCAGCACATGCCTATAACTCCAGATAGTATGGAGGATGAGGCAAGAGAACATCAAACTTGAGGACAGCCTGAGCAATTTAGTGAGAACTTGTCTCATAATAAAATGAAAAGAGGACTGGGTATACAGTTCAGTGGTAGAGCATTTGACTAATATGTGCAAGGCCCTGGGTTCAAAACCTTGTACTACAAAACATAAAAATAAACAAGCTATGTATTTAATACTTACTAAACATCAACCATTATTTAAAGACTTAGGAATAAATAAACCAAATGTGACCCTGACATCGTATGCTTACTAGGGCTTTAGTTTGTTTTCTACAAAGTTGATGTCTCTCTAATCTCTTAGACCACAGGATATGTAACAACAAATCCCATCATATTGTAATAAGCTGGCTCCTCCCCCAGCTTATTCACTTCTAAATATATGGGTAAGGATGATGAACACATACACACATAGAGAATACCCACATATATTTTTAAGTTGTTCTGATAATTCTAACTCAATCAAAACTTAAGTGATCATTCTATTACAATTATAAGAATTGATTTCAATCCAGAAAGATGAAAAACTTTGAAAGTAACTGTTACAGCATAAATAAATGACATAACATTTCTAAATTCTCATGTATTTATTAGGGTTTTAAAAAATTAAAATGTCAAATACCTTTATTTCATAAGCATTCAGTTGTTTGCTTTCTGCTGTACCCTTTTTTTTCAAGGCCTTATTCTGTTAAAAATTAAAAACAAAAAATTGTATTTAGTACTAAAGTGACTCAAACTTATACTGCCACTGACTTAAGTTTACTAATGGAAATGAAAGTATCACTCTCTAAAACTATAGTGAAAATGTTGGTTTGACTTTGAGAATATTTATAAATAGTACCCACCTCCTGCTGAAGCTCTTCAATGTGCTTGCCTTTATTTTCAACTTGTTTCCTTAAATTATTACACTGCAGAATTATGAGAAATTCATTATTTACTCATTGTACTTAATATTCCAGTCAAAATAAACCTTTCAGATTAATAAAAATATTACATTCACGTAATATGAAACTCACTTAAAAATTCATGCTGTTAAATAATTCCATAAATGTAAAAATTACATAAAAATTATACATTTTAATAAATAACACCTCAATATAAATTTGAAAATTTTAACTTTTTTTTCCTTTTTCTTTTTTTTATTATTAGTTGTTCAAAACATTACAAAGCTCTTGATATATCATATTTCATACATTTGATTCAAGCAGATAATGAACTCCCATTTTTACCCCATATACATATTGCAGATTCACATCGGTTACATATCTACTTTTTACATACTGCCATACTAGTGTCTGTTGTATTCTGCTGCTTTCCTATCATCTACAACCCCCCTCCCCTCCCCTCCCCTCCCATCTTCTCTCTCTACCCCATCTAATGTAATTCATTTCTCTCTCTCGTTTTTTTTCCCTTTCCCCTCACTTCCTCTTATATGTAATTTTGTATAACAATGAGGGTCTCCTTCCTTTACCATGCAATTTCCCTTCTCTCTCTCTTTCCCTCTCCATCTCATCCCTGTTTAATGGTGATCTTCTTCTCATGCTCTTCCCGCCTATTCTTAGTGCTCTCCTTATATCAAAGATGACATTTGGCATTTGTTTTTAAGGGATTGGCTAGCTTCACTTAGCATAATCTGCTCTAGTGCCATCCATTTCCTTGCAAATGCCATGATTTTGTCATTTTTTAGTGCAGAGTAATATTCCATTGTGTACAAATGCCACATTTTTTTTATCCATTCATCTATTGAAGGGCATCCAGGTTGGTTCCACAGTCTAGCTATTGTGAATTGTGCTGCTATGAACATCGTTGTAGCAGTATCCCTATAGTAAGCTCTTTTAAGGTCTTTAGGGAATAGTCCAAGAAAAGGAATAGCTGGGTCAAATGGTGGTTCCATTCCCAGCTTTCCAAGGAATCTCCATACTGCTTTCCAAATTGGCCGCACCAATTTGCAGCCCCACCAACAATGTACAAGTGTACCCTTTTCCCCACATCCTCGCCAGCACTTATTGTTATCTGACTTCATAATGGCTGCCAATCTTACTGGAGTGAGATGGTATCTTAGGGCAATTTTGATTTGCATTTCTCTGACTGCTAGAGATGGTGAGCATTTTTTCATGTACTTATTGATTGATTAACATTTCTTAATCTCCTTAAAAAGTATCTGAATTCAACTACTTTAAGTAATATGTGCCTCTTAATCACCATATACAAAAGGTTGGAATCATATTATTAAATAAGTTGTGAAAAGCTACATTCAGAAATAAAAATAATTATAATTTGTTTTCTTCCTTATTATTTTACCTTTCTCATTTCTGAGATCCTTAAACTTATATTTGGGAGAGAAGAATACTGTGATATTCTATCTTCTCCTAACTAAATTATAATTCCTCTCATTAAAATTCCAAATAAACCAATTTTGATATTTCAGTTTGTAGGATTATTTAATATGGGGATGCAGGCAGAACTGAATTACAAGATATTAGCTCAAGAAATATTTGGAATACCACAAAAGCATCACAGAGTCACAGAGCCAGGATTGATGGCGCACACCTGTAATCCCAGCATTCAGGAGTCTAAGATAGGAAAATCACTTGAGCTCAAGAGTTCTAGATCAGCCTGGACAGCACAATTAGACTTCAACTCAAAAAAAAAAAAAAAGCAGACAAGCAGCACAGTACGCAGTTCTAAGAGGCCCCAAAGCATCACAGATATGTAAGCTGTTGTAATTTCCATCAAAGTAAAACAAATCTCAACAAATTTTATAATCACTTTCATTAACACAAAGTACTTTGTTAAATATTTTTCTTACAACACTCCTCTGTATTCATATTCAGCTAATATTCTAAGACTAAATAATAAATGACACTATTGTTTTTATCTACAAGTGATTTATTTTATCTAAATTTTTACATGTCCCAAGACCACTTATA
Organism: Ictidomys tridecemlineatus; assembly: GCF_052094955.1. Lineage (NCBI taxonomy): Eukaryota > Metazoa > Chordata > Mammalia > Rodentia > Sciuridae > Ictidomys > Ictidomys tridecemlineatus. The sequence goes on along the minus strand of NC_135487.1, from coordinate 107,695,033 downwards.
GAAGTTCTCTTTCAGAAAACTCAAAGGAAAAATAAGAAAGAAAAGCTAAATAAGTGAGAAATGTTTCACTAATTTTCATATTAGTTTTATTGGGATATTTATACAAATATAAAACTTTTTATAATTTTATAATTATATATCAAATTCATATAATTTTATTTATTAAAAATTAAAAGTATTTCCATTTGTAACAGAAAAGCCACTTACATCCTTCTAAGAATAATTCTAAAATAAAAGACAAAAAGTAGGAATCTGGATATTTTAAATGACTGTAAATTTATACGAGTACGTTTCAGGTTAACACCAATTTAACATTTGTTCTAAGGATATCTGTTGAACCCACCCAAGTAAAGGCATAAGACAAACATAAGGCTCACTACTGGTAGGAAATCCAATAAGACAGTACTGCATTAAGCTAGGAATTCAAAGAACTACACATTCAATGAGAAGATAAACAAGAAATAAAACTGCCATATAAAAGTGGACAGTAAGGGGCTGGGGATGTGGCTCAAGCGGTAGCGCGCTCGCCTGGCATGCGTGCGGCCCGGGTTCGATCCTCAGCACCACATACCAACAAAGATGTTGAGTCCGCCGAGAACTAAAAAATAATAAAAAAATATTAAAAATTCTCTCTATCTCTCTCTCTCCTCTCTCACTCTCTCTTTAAAAAAAAAAGTGGACAGTAAGGAAAACTCATTTGTCTTTATCTTGTCTTTGAATAGAAGCCTTTGCTGAAAATTTATAACCATAAGGTAGGCTCATATGGTTTTATATGCCAACTATATGGTCCATAAAAACTAAAGATGGAGAATTGAAATAGCTCCTGGTTAGTAATGCTTTCAAGAAAATTTTTTTGGGAGGATTATTAACTTCAACCCAAGTTTAAAGGAATTCTCTTAAACAAAAGCCCAAGGAATCATAAAAACCCAAAAGCTAAAGTTTAATGAGTAAAAACCAGAAGAAAGAACAAAGATCAGAATCAGACCTAAAAAGACTTCAGATATTAGAATTGCCATATACAGAATATAAAATATAGAGAAATTAAAGACTTGAAACTATAAATAAGAAATTGGAAGCCTTAGAAGATGATTGAGCAGATTTGAAAAAGAACTATTCAAACTTTAATTGAAAAAGAACTTCTAGGGGCTGGGGTTGTGGCTCAGCAGTAGAGCACTTGCCACGCACGTGCGAGACCCTGGGTTTGAGCCTCAGCACCACATAAAAATAAATACGTGAAATAAAGGTATTGTGTCCAACTACAACTAAAAAATAAAGAAAAAGAAAGAAAAAGAAAAAGAACTTCTAGTAATACAATTTATTTGGTCTCACCAGATAAATGTTGAACAAATTTAAAGAACATCAGTTTGAAGCATCGTGAAGATATTTATTACTTTGCCAGAGATAGTATGTTATGTATTTCTTAGTCCTCTATTCTTTAGACCATCAAAACCTATTCCCTTATTTGTTACTCAATAAGATGTATTTCTACCAATTTTGTATGTCTTAAAATATCAACTATCAATGCTAAATAAAAGCTCCATGAATTCCTTTGATTTTAGTTTCAGCTGCATAATTTTAGAATTTAAAGATTGATCAATAAAAATTGACATGACATTTAAAAAAAACTATTCCCTTGAGAGTTAATGACTATACTTTTCTCTTGCCAACTTTTCCTAAAAACCATCTTTATAACTGATATAACGATATATTTTAAAAATGTACATGTTTATACTAAAAAGATGATATCAGAGCTATTAACTCTGGGGTTTTTTTAGGCAATACTAAACCTTACTGAATTTTTAGTGACAATGTTTAGTAAATTAATAATTACAGCAATCACATATTTCAAAATAGAGGAACTATGGTAAGACGAGCTTCAGGGCTCATAGACCTTTTATTTATAATTGAAAAAAAAGATAATTTACAACTCCCAACCACCAATACATATCTTCTGTTTTAATTTTTCTTTTTTTTTTCTTTTCTTTTTAGATGGACATGACAGATGAGTGTATTTTGACATATTATACATACATGGAGTATAACTTTCCATTCTTGCAGTTTTACATGACGTGGAGTTACATTGGTCATGAATTCATATATGAACATAGGAAAATTATGTCATCATTCTACTCTTTCCTAGTCCCATCCCTCTCCCTTCCCTTTGTTCCTCTTTGTCTAATCCAATGAATTTTTATTCTTCTCTCCCCACCTTATTGAGTATTAGCATTTACATATCAGAGAGAACATACGGCCTTTTTGGGGGGATTGGCTTATTTCATTTAGCATAATAGCCTCCAAATCTTTTCATTTACCATCAAATGCCATAATTTCACTCTTCTTTATGACTAATATTCCATTGCGTATATATACATTTTCCATTGTGTATATATACATTGTGTATATACTATATTTTCTTTATCCATTTATCTGTTGAAGGGCACCTAGTTTGGTTCCATAGCTTAGCGATTGTAAATTGAGCTGCTCTAAACATTGATATGGCTGTATCACTGTAATACGCTAATTTTAAATCCTTTGAGTAAATACCAAGCAGTGGAATAACTGGGTCATATGGTGGTTCCATTCCAAGTTTCTAAGGAGTCTCCATACTGCTTTCCAGAGTTGTACCAATTTGCAGTCCCATAACAATGTATAAGTGTACCTTTTTCCCCCAAATCCTTGCCAATATTTGTTACCTGTAGTCTTGATAATTGCCATTCTAACTGGATAAGATGAAATATCAGTGTAGTTTTAATTTGCATTGCTCTAATTGCTAGAGATGTTGAACATTTTTTCATATTGTTGGCCATTCATATTTCTTCTTAGGTGAAGTGTCTGTCCAGTTCTTTTGCCCATTTATTTATTAGGTTATCTGGAGTTTTTCAAGTTCTTTATATTTCTTGGAGATTAATGCTCTGAAGTACAAGTGGCAAAGATTTTCTCCCATTCTATAGGCTCTCTCTTCACATTATTGATCATTTTCTTTGCTGTGAAGAAGCTTTTTAGTTTTATACCAGTTTTGAGTATGAATGGATGCTGAATTTTGTCAAATGCTTTTTCTGCATCTATTGAGATAATCATGTGATTCTTATGTTTAAGACTATTGATGTAATGAATTATGTTTATTGATTTTTGTATGTTGAACGAGCCTTGTCTCTCTGGAATAAATCCCACTTGATCATAGTGCACTATCTTTTTAGTACATTTTTATGTGATTTGCCAGTATTATATTAAGAATTTTTGCATCTATGTTCATCAGGTATATTAGTTTGAAGTTTTCTTTCCTTGATGTGTCTTTGGTTTTGATATCAGGGTGATACTACCTTTATAGAATGAGTTTGGAAGGGTTCTTCTTATTCTATTTCACGGAATAATTTGAGGAAGTGATGTTAAATTCTTCTTTAAAGGTACGGTAGAGAAGCCATCTGGTCCCAGGCTTCTCTTTGTTGGTAGGTTTCTGATGGTGTTTTCTATTTCACTACTTTTGTTATGTTTAAATTTTCTATGTCCTTCTGATTCAATTTGGGTAGGTCATATGTCTCTAAAAATTTCTCAATGTATTCATGATTTTCTATAGATTTTCAAAGTAGTTTTTAATTATCATCTGTATTTTAGTAGTGTCCATAGTGATAAGTCCTTTTTCATCACAAATTTTAGTAATTTGAGTTTTCTTTCTCTTAGTTAGCTTGACTAATGGTTTATGAATTTATATTTTTCTCAAAGAATCAACTTTTTTGGTTTCTGATATTCTGAAATTTTTTTGTTTCAATCTCATTCATTTCAGGTCTAATTTTAATTATTCCTGTCTTCTGCTTTCTGTGTTGATTTGTTCTTCTTTTTCTAGGGCTTTGAGATATACCATTAGGTTGTTTATTCAGTGACTTTCTGTTCTTTTAACAAATGAGCTCAATGCAACAAACTTTCTCTTCTTAGAACCACCTTCATGTGTCCCCAAAATTTTGATGTTTTGTCACTGAACTCATTTACCACTAATATTTTTTATTTCATCCCTGACTTCTTCAGCTATCACTGACCATTCAATAGAGTATTATTTAGTCTCCAGATGTTAGAGTAGCTTCTAGTTTCTATTTTATCATTGATTTCTAATTTCATTTCTTATGATCTGATAAAGTACAAGGTATTATTTTTTTGTATTTACTAAGAGTTTCTTTGTGGCCTAAGATAAGGTCCATTTTAGAGAAGGACACATGTGCTACTGAGAAGAAAGTACATTCAGTCACTGATGGATGAAATATTCTATATATGTCTGTAAAGTCTAAATTATTAATTGTAATTACTAATTGGTGAGAGAAGCCTGTTAAAGTCACCCAGTATTATTGTGTTGTGATCTATTTGATTCTTGAAATTGTGAAGGGTTTGTTTGATATGTATAAATGTTCCATTGTTTAGGGTATATTTAAGATTGTTATATCTTGTTGATGTACAGTTCCCTTAAGCAGTCTGAAATAACCTTCTTTTTCCCTTTTTATTAATTTTGACTTCACATCCACTTTATCTGATGTGATGATAGAAACCCCTGATTGTTTATGAAATCCATGTGAATGATAAGTTTTTTTCCCCATCCTTTTACCTTCAGTTTGTCGATGTCTTTGCCTATGAGATGAGTCTCTTGGAGACAAGAGCTGTTAACTTTGGATATCTTGACTGTCCCATCCTAAACCAACCCAACACTATTCCTTCTGTCTGTATAAGCTAATGAAAACCAAATTTATTTACACTACTTACACTACTTTCAAATTTAAATTATCTTCAAAATTGGAGCCAATTAAAATTACATGGCTTTTTATTAAACCATTTCTTTCTTTTCAAATGTTCAAAAATATTTAAAATATATTTGATACAATGCCCAGAAATTCTTGAAAAGGTTTTAAATTACCCCAGTTTATGCTTAAGTAAATTGTGCATAGAAACTAAGTATTTTATTTACCAGAATCTTCAGGTAGAAGAAAATGCTGTTTATTATTAATTAGAAGTCAGAACTTCAGAAAGTGAACTACACTTTCCAGAGGACTGTGCATTATATGGAAAATTATATGGAAAATGTTTAGGACAACTGTGTCATGAGGTTCAGACAGGGGAGAAGTAAATTAAGATGAATAGCCAGACAAGTAAAAACACTTCACATAAACAAGAATAAAGATTTTTCTGTAACTCTAAATTTTAGAAATGGGAGAAAGATGATTTCTAAAATCATTTTGCCATTTTAAGTGTCGACAATAAATGTAAGTTGCTTAGAGTATGAAATTTGGGGGAAGGGAAGAGAAAACTAAAGAGGTTTTTAATAAAACTTTGCTCTTTGAAGCACTACACAAAACCCATAAATCCAGGGTCTCTTAAAGAAACCTGCAATAAGAAAAAAATCCCACATTCTCCAAAGCCTCCAAAGGAGAACTGAGATTTCTTTGTGCAGAATGTATAAAGGCTGGCCCACAAGAATGCAGTAATACTTATACTGCTACAAAGTTTTCATTCTCAAACATTTTGCAATTTGAAAATACCTTGTTTTCTAATATCTTCATTTGTTTATCTTTTTTTAAAATTTCACATTCGATGCTTCGAGCCTAGAAAATATTGACATTAGATTAAAAATGTTAACAGAATTTCTATTTTCTTCTGTATCTTTTAGAAATGAAATTCTAAAGCTTAGTCCTTTATGTTTATAAAAGTGGTTATCAGCTCTCCCAGTTTATTTTGGAATCCTTTTGAAAAAGAAATTCATCTTTGTACACGTAAAGATATAATGACTAGCTTGATTCAATTATCTCACAATGTACACACATATCAAAATATTACTTTGTAAACCATACCATAAATACATGTACTTTTTATCTGTCAATTAAAAATAGAAATCATCTTATTGTTTATATGTCAATGTTTATCATTCTTAGCTCAAAATCATTTTGCAACATTTTTATTAGCTTTCCCAGTTTATCCTGAATCTTTTAAAAACTATTATATATAAATGTTTATAATGACTCAAATATCTTTCACAACAGATATTATTATCTCTTAGATAATAATTTAAAGTTGAGGAAACTGAAACTCATATAAGTAGAATATTATGAAATAATAAATATCTAAACTAAGGTAGTAGTTCGGGGGAAACAAATATAATGAAATTAAATGTAAGGCAATCAAATTAAAAAGTATTTATAATTTGAATTCTTTCTGGAAACTATTTCAATAAATTAGTTGAAATCCAATCATGGAAAGCAGAAATATGCTAATAATTTGACATACATTTTGGGTTTTTTTCCTTAACTCATCACTAAGATTTTCTACATTGGCAAAAATAGACTATACTTTAAATTCATAATGAAGGACTTTGTAAATTAAATATCAAATTCATGTTTCCCTATCACATACAACATCGGCCTGTTTGTAGTAGCCTCTGATACAAATTTTTAAGTACTAAATTACATAACCAAGTATTTAGTGCATTAAACTCATTTGCAGGTTGAATTCAGAATAACTAATAAAGTTAAAAGAAAACATTGGATTTTGGAGAGGAAGGGGAGCATAGTATAGTCTTCAGATTGTAGAAGACCAGCTCTACTACTTGTTAGTCATGTAACCTTTCAAAGTTATTTACTCTTAAGAGATCTGATTTCCTAAATTATAAAATAAGAAAAAAATGAATTCTGGTTAAGCAAAATAACACACAGAAAGGACCTAGAATGTGCCTGGTCCATTATAAACCCTCTACTTTCCACTAACTCCTATTTGTAAGCCCTTGAACTATTTCTATAGTCTTAAGTTTTCTAAAGTATTAATATAATTAAAACAATACTCAAAACAAAACTTTTCAATAACATCAAACTCCTAAATATAACTTATGTTTCCTTAAATGATCCACCTTCATCTTTCACCCTCATCTCTATCTATCCTCATCTCTCCCTACTCTCTCCACTATTACAACTATCTTAAACTCCACTTTTTAGCGACAGTAATTTTTTTTTTTTTAAGTACTGGGAATTTAATCCAGTACCTCACATATACTAGACAAACACTACCATTTGCCACATTCCCAGCCCCCTTTTTAAAAAAATCTTATTTTGATACAGGGTCTCACTAAACTTCCATGGCTGGCCTTAAAGTTGCAATCGTCCTGCTTCAGATTCTGAGTAACTGGGAATAAAGGCTTGAGCCACCATGCCCAACCACAATTAATTTTTTATCATTGCCTAAATATGCCATCCTCTGTCATACTTTTAGGCGTTCCCATATAATATGTGTGTGTGTTTAACTTGGAATATTGTTATTCTCCTGTTATACTTGTATCCATCCCTCTACCTCCCATTAATTCCTATTAGTCTAAGTGAACTGAATGTCACTTCCTCCAAGAAGCTTGCCCTGATTTAAAGTTGGATTAGATATCCTTTCTATAAGTTCTAATAGGATCCATACCTAGGACCTATGTTTCAATCTGGCCAGCACCCATTCCTGCAAGGACTTCTTTACTGTAAATTCCACAGTAATTCTGCTCAGTTCATATAGTTTGATGAGGATTGACTCTTGTCTTCAGGAACAGGTATGTAGCTCAAGTCTTCAACCATTACTCTATCCCCTAGACACAATGATTGGCTTAGGAATAAGTAAATTGAACTAGGCCAGAATCTTCCCCAAAAATGTTTTCAGAGCTTTCAAGACAACTTTAATAGCTTTCCAACTGATTCTAGTGCTTTTCATCTCTCCCTACTCCATTCTCTCCCCCCAAAAAAGACTTTATTCAAACACAACTGTCCTAACCAAAGCAAATGATATCTGAACACAGCTCAGCACCCAGAAAAATGCTAAGCATATATAATAATATGTGTAGATAAAATTTGTCAGTAAATAAAAACATAAAGCCTTCATAATCTAGCATGATCTTTCTATTTTGGTATAATTTTGTCCCACTGTATAGTATATATTACACTGTATAATCATGTCACATATTTTGTACAATTCCAATTTGTGATAATATTCCCTAAAAACCGTTTTTTTTTTAAGTACTGGAATTGAATCCAGTACCTCACATATGCTAGACAAACACTACCATTTGCCACATTCCCAGTCCCCCTTTTTAAAAAAATCTTGTTGAAATTGTATTCACCAAAATATAACACGAACTTCTTAGTTTATTCCACAGCATGAGGCTTTTATTTAGCCTAAAAATGTAAATCAATGTTAAATATTGAGCATTCATTACTAAACATAATACTTTTTTCAGTTACAATCTATACATTTATACTATACCTATATTTTTAAGGTTAATGCCTTAAGACAGCCCCCATATCACAACTTATTTACACAACAGTATATGTCACTTTTTTAAAGACATAATGGTGGTGTTTTATGATTTGAGATTATGAGTACATATTATTAAATATAACATACATTTTCTTCGCTCTTGTCCAATTTAAATTTAACTTCATCTCCTTTCTGTTTTAGCTCTTCTTTCACAGACTCCAGTTCACTCCTAAAAGGAAACAGAAGAGTGACAATATAATCCAATTTTTATTTTATTTCATTTCTGACATTTTTTAATGATTTACTATTTTGTTGGTTTTTTTTCATTTTGTTTGGTATCTATTTTTATGTGTTAATACCAATAGGCACGCTTCCATGCCCATATTTAAATTAATTTATATATTTGTTTTAAAATTAATCACCTGGATTTTTATAGTCATTTTTCTATTTCTAAGACTCCTAGGAAAAAACACATTTTTTAAGCCAAGATTTCATTTTAAATGTTTTCTTAAGTCATAAATTAGTCATTACTCTAAGACATATCCAGAATTTTATACAAATAAATTAGGATTATAAATACGAATAATTCTAATTAAGAACTACATGACTAAAATATGTGCACATACTGTATATGCATAAAGTATATGCATAAAGTATCTCTGAAAACATATACAAGAAAATAGTGATGATTCTGGAGAGGGAAACCAGATAGCAGGAAGACAATGAGTAAGAAACTTTTCTCATGTGCTTCTTTGTCCCTTTGAATTTCATACCATATACATGTATTATCCTTCCAAAAATACTTTAATTAAAAACCTGTCTGTTGCACATGAAAATAATGTTGCTTTTCTGAGTAGGATACTTAAAAGCTATTTTTCTAATTTTAGTCTCCCTTGTTATCACTAATATATTGCGAGAAATAATTACTGTTTGTATAAAACAGCTGGCTTCCTGAAAACTGAATGTAGAATATTAACTCTAAGTGAGTGTTAAATTTATGATCAGTATATTCTTACTGTTAGAAAGTATATTTACATTTAGACTTCCATAAGTCCATATAGAAGATAGGCATGTTAAAAAGAAATTATCCAAATAACTTAAATTCTCTTTAAAAAGCATCCTTTCGGTTGGGGATATGGCTCAATTGCAGCGCATTTGCCTAGCATGTGTGAGGCCCTGTGTTCAATGCCCTGCATGGCAAAAATAAAATTTTTTAATTTAACTAAAATGTGGCCTCGCTTTGAAATGTGTCTTCAAACTATATAGTGGCTTATCATAGATATTCAACCTATTAAGATATTCAACCTATAAATAACAGCTACTTCTGAACAAGAAAATTAAGCAAAAAGGACAAAAGCAATCATTTTATAGGTATAATAAAAGATGACTTTCAAATGTGGAAAATAGTAACAAACTAACAATTAGTAAGCACTGACTGTGTGCCAGTTACTACACTCAAATTTGTATTCATAATGCCTCATATAATCTTCAAACAATTCTATGAAGATAATATATTAGGTCTAAAGATTATAAATAATTTAAAATAAGAGCAAGTTTTAAAGACCACATTCTTTAACCAAAAGTAAAAAAACAAAACTTCAAAACAAGTACAAACAAAAGTTCCAAAATATCTGGAAATCACCTAGATTAACAATGAATTTAAAAGGAAACCTAAAATACAAAACCAGATTATTTAGGAAAAAAAATAAACATGGAAAGTGAGTATCAAACCCATATCATAAATTCACAGCTGTGTTTAGAAGTAAATGACTTAAAGTATTTTTTATTATTTAAAAAAGAAAAATTAATATCAACATAAAAATTTTAAAAAGAACCAAAGAAAAGATTGATATTTGACTTCAGACAGGCAAGAAATTTCTAAGTATAAAAGAAATGGCAAAAATAAGAAAATCAAATTTAATGTAAAATAAAAATGACAGATTTGAGAAAATATACACTATAAATAAAATAGATTAATATTTTTAATGCTTAAATAAGTCCAAAAGAAAAGACCTCAAGCAGGATATGGTGATACATTCCTGTAATCCCTACTGGGGAGGTTAACGCAGGTAAATCTCAAGTTCAAAGCCAGCCTTACCACAACTTAGACTGTCTCAAAATAAAAATTTAGATGGGTTAGGGATGAAGCTCAGCAGTAAAGCCTCTAGTACCAAACAAAACAAAACAAAAAAGAAGGCCTCAAAAGATTAATGCGCAAAGGTATAAAAAGACAATTTCAAAAAGAAGAAATTCTAAGAAGCAAACCTGAAAAATTCCAAAGCTTATCCAAAAATTTAAAACTATAGGCCTGGGGTTGTGGCTCAGCAGTAGAGTGCTCACCTACCGCATGTAAGGCCCTGGCTTTGCTCCTCAGAACCACATAATAAATAAATAGATAGATAGGTAGATAGATAGATAAATAAAGGTATTGTGTCTAACTACAACTAAAACATAAAGAAAGTATTTTTAAAAAATTAAAACTACAAATCATAAATACAATGTGTTATTTTTATCTTTTAAATTATCAATAGGTTAGTAATAAAATCCAAAAACAAAACATTTTAGAATCAGCACTTTCATATGATTTTTGTTGTATTGCATCATTTACAACTAATAAAATATATTGTAAATCATTTTATTATCAAGTCATTTAAATCACTTCAATGACCTAATAAATTCTTCCACTTGAAATAAATTCTATCAAATTCAAAATCAAGGGGAAAAGAACCTACGTTTACTTCAGAACTAGCTATCATAGTGAAAAACTGGAAAATTTAGATACTCAAAAGTGAAAACGGAGCCTCCCTCAGCCTCCGCCATGGCAAGTGGCAGTGGCACCAGGTCTTCAGCAACCGCAGCGGCGAATCTGAATGCAGTGAGGGAAACCATGGACGTTCTGCTTGAGATTTCAAGAATTTTGAATACTGGCTTAGATATAGAAACACTGTCTATTTGTGTATGGCTTTGTAACAAGGAATTAACCCAGAAGCTTTATCATCTGTTATTAAGGAACTCTGCAAGATTACTGAAGCACTAAAGGCTGCTGAAAATATGACAAGCTGACTTTCTGGAGAGATCCTGAGGAGATATGTCAAATTCCTCAAGAGAATTTGAAGATTCCATTTTAGTCAAGAATGAACAGTGAAATTACTGCATGCAGCAGTGTAGAAAAATTTTCCTTTTTAAAAAAAGAATTATAAAACCATAGCTTTATAAATCAGTGGAAAGTGGCTTACAGAGAGAACTATCAAATGTATTTGCATCGCTCTTTTTTTTTAATGGCCCTAATGCTTTGGCATTGCTATGTTTATATTTATGTATTCCTTATTTATAGCTCTGATAGCTTTAATTTTCTAAGCAGTATGTCTATCAGATGTGCACATCTGCTGTGCCTGCTGGAAGTATATGGAACCCATCAGTATTGATGTGTCGTAGTTATGACTTGTTGACATTTCTATTATAAACTTTAATTTTGAATTGTTTATGCATAATAACTGTTGATTTATGTTGTATCAGGCTAAAAGTTGTCAAGATTTTAGCCACCATGTAAGAATTTGTATTTAAATTCCCCATGTATACCAGAATCTTGTTTTTTAAAATAAGAACATAGAAAACATTTCTTATAATCTTCTCTTTAACAAAGAATATTTAGTTTTTTAAATAATTTTTGGGCAGTTAATAGTGTGAACTAGATCATTTTGTATTGATTGAAAAATAAAACTTCTAGAAACAGATTTTAAAAGTAATAACAGTGCTTAGCTTAGTATTGTTTGTAGTTTGAGTCATTTACATCGAATAAGAATATTAGTTGAGAATGTTTTTCTAAGTTTTATATTCTATAAAGGCCTAAAAATAATGTATAAAGTGAAACATAGCCAACATACAAAATTCCTTTTTACTTTTATTACATAAAAGTAATTGGAATTCTTATCTAATAAATATGATGTAGATATATAATAAGATAGGTAGTGTTTCAATGAATATGTAATATTTTCTGAAGACAGAAGGATTTCTAGTCATTAAACAAAAACTAATAAAATGTGTACCAGGAATTATAAGTTTGCCTTTCTAAAATAAAAAAAGCTAAATAATATTATTAATCTACTTGATTAACTGGTGTATTAAAAATAGATGATTGTGAAAACACCTAGAAACATGAATAATATTAAATGGAAGAACCACAAATAAAATTGTATATCAATGATTACAAGCAAAGACCATTCTTTAATATAGAGTGGGCATAAATATTCCTATATTATAATAGCTGATGTGGTTATAAATAACTTTTAAAATTTCTTTCATATAAATTCTCTGTATTATGATTAGTATACTTTCTTAAGTAAATATTAAAGAATTAGAAGGTTTATGATGCTTTAAAATTGACCTTCATCTAATTTTACTGTTTCAACACTAAATATAAAGGAGAAATTACAATTTTATTTTTAAGCAAGATTCCAAAACAGTAATTAGTCTAAATTTTGTATTTTATATAATATTCAACAAAAGTTAAATTTAAATTAACCATAACAAGTTAACAGAAAATATCAAAATCTATTGCCAGATAAACAAGGTCAATTCATTAGTCTTGCCTTAATTGTGTTTCTGTTTCTTCCAGATTTTCTACTTGTTTCAGTATCCTTTCTTGTTGCTTTTTGCTACTCTAAAGAGATAAACATTGTTTATATTATTTTGTTTCAACAAAACTAAAACTGAAATTAATATTTAAAACATTTATCTGTAACTATAAAACTTATTCATACATAAAGCAAGAAAACAGGCTACTTAATTTGCACAGTTCCATACTACTTTTCCAGGCTTATACTAATTATTTTCCTAACAATCTCTATATCATAGTTAACAAAACTTTTATTTCCCAATGATACTTTGAGCCTCATATCATTTGTTCATATTGTTCTGGTCTGAAGAAATGTAATCTGTTGTCACTTACTGTACTCAGAATTCATCTTTTAAGGTCACCAAGGCAGAAGTGATGGTGTAAATCTGAGAACACTTTGAACCACTAACAACATAAATGATGTACTATGCTATTTTAAGTTATTTAAATATTTACTATTTTTCTATTGCCATAAACTCTTGAAATGCTATTTTATTCATCATAGTATCCTTCAGAGTCATCTATGACTTAATAATACTTATTGACTAAATATAAAAATCTTAAGCTTAAAATTATATTAACCTTATCTATAAGTAGCCTCTACATTCTGTGGCCCATTATCACCATCTCAGATTAATAAACACATTTTTATTCTGAAACAAAGTATCAGCTCTAAAATAATCCTATTTTTTTAATCTGAAAGAATCTTCAGAGGTCATCTATCTAAAAGCCCCCTAATTTTACAGGTAAGAAAACCAAGTTACCAGTACTTCCTTTTTCAACTCACATTAATATCTTCTTGCTGTTTCTTGATTTCTAGGGCCATATTACTTGTTTCTTGTGTTAGTTCTTTGTTCTCTAGTGAAAGCTTGTTGCAGCTTGCAGTTAATTCAGTATTCTTAAACCTATTTTTAAAAAATATTTCATACCAAAATACTTACATATGAAATTACATGATGATATGAAATTTAATTCAAAATAATCTTAGGAGAAAGAAGGGAGGGCTAGGAATATAAATAAAACAAGATGGGCCATTAGTTAATAATTCCAGAAGTGGGGTGTAAGTTCATCCTGATTCATCACACTATTCCCTCTACTTTGTACATGTTTGAAATTTTTACATTTTGTTTTCAAAATGTCATAGTTTCCTTGGTTATTCCCTCATATTCTGATTTCCTCAAACATTTTCACAAACTCTGAAGGACACATTATTTTCTTCACGTAACTTTTTTATTTCTAATAATATGTCTCAGAAATTTCTTCAAACTTCTGATAATTTGATTATTTTTAATTAGATAACACTAGGTTTAACTTTTGTATAATACTAAACTGCTGTTATAAGGTTTCAAATATTCCACACTGCAAGACAAGACTGCAGTGTGGAATATTTGTTACTGGTTGCAGCCAGGATCAATTTTAAATGAGCACAGAATTGTGTGCTCTACCGAAGGATTTCAGGAGTACCTATTATCTTTTTCTACTTAATACTGGAAATCCACTGAAGTGGAAATAAAATTTTTCCACTAAGCAATGAAAGATTGAAAAAGAAAATGAACCAAAGGGAATATAAATTTATATTAAAGTATTAACTAATCACTCCATTCATCAAAAGAGATTTGGGTTACTAAATAAATTTTACCCAGTGCTCCTAAAACATACTATTCAAAGGTAATCAGGGAATGGGAACCAACCAGGAAAGGAGAGGCTACTGCATAAACTATTTATGGCCCTAAACTAGGGCCATATTACTTGTTTCTTGTGTTAGTTCTTTGTTAGTTCTTTGTTATTTTTATCTAGAGCTGAGAAGCAACCAAAAGATAAAAACAATGCTCAACAACAGAACGGCTACCTGAATTTATTTCTCTCAGTAATAATACAATAATTATTTCTCACACTTAATTTCCAAACTAACGTTCAATTAAATATATCTTATTTGGATAATGTAAGAAATAAATTTGCATGTTAACATTTTATCAATAAAACCTATGAAATAATTTAGGAAAAAACCCAGCTACTTAGAAGTACAAATGTTATTTTGTCAAAAAATAATACCTCCAAAAAGGTAATAGAGTTAATCCCTCTGTGTCTGTGGGTTCTGCATCCATGGAATCAACCAACTATAGAATGAAAATATACAGGAAGAAAAACTGCATCTCTATTAAACATACAGCCTTTTTTTCTTGGCATTGTTTCCCAAACCACACAATATAGCAACTATTTACATAGCATGTACATATTGTATTAGGTATTATAAGTAATCTAGAGATGATTTAATATGTGTTATGTTATGCATGTTATGTGCAATTATTATGCTTTTTTATATATAAGGGACTTAAACATCTGCAGATGTTGGCATACTCAAGGATCTTAGAACCCATCTTCAAGAGAAAACTGCATACTGATTTTCTAAAGAGGTTTAACTTTGTTATGTACTATTTTTATGTCAATAATTTATACTTCCTGCTGGGCATGGAGGCGCACGCCTATAATCCCAACGGCAAAGGCAAGAGGATCACAAGTTCAAAAAGCCAGCCTCAGCAATTACGTGAGGTGCTAAGCAACTCAGTGAGACCCTGACTCTAATAAAATACAAAAAAAAATAGGGCTAGGAATGTGACTCAGTGGTCGAGTGCCCCTGAGTTCAATCCCTGGTACAAAATAATAATAATAATAAAAATAACTTCCTTTAGCAATAAAACATTATTAGCAATAGTACACCATCTTGATCTTTCATTTGGAATAAAGTGCAACTTGAAATCCATTCATATAAATATTGAACATAATTTCCTAATTTATTATTTATTACCAGAAAGCTTAGCAATTGAATATTAAACTACATATAGATAATGGATAACATACTTCTCTTTCTCAAGCTCAGTTTTCAGATCTTTAACCTGTTTTAAACAATGCTGTTCACTTGTTGCAATGGCAGTTAACTGTATTTTTAAATCATGTACTTCTTTCTGCAAAATAAACATACATACCCAAGGCAAATGTTTTTCCATTCAAAATATATGGTCACTCTAAGTAATCAAGTCTTATGTTTGGCAAAAAACATGTCAGGGTATGCCAAATATTTAAAATTTAAGTAGATTAATGTGATAATCATTTTAATTTTAAAATAAATGATCAATGACAAATGCAATGTAAATAAATTCTACCTTGATACTGTCAAGTTCAACCAGAAAAATTATATTTATATATTACAAAATATTTTGTCTGATTTACTCTACCAAGTAATTAATTTCAATTAAAAAGTTATATTATTGATGAAAATGTTAATTAATAAAATCAGGTAGTATCTTAGAAATAAAGATGTTCTTAGTATTATAGACAGTTTTTTATAACATAATTTTGTTTATGGACTGGAAACATACTTTAAATTCTAATACTATAATATGAGCACTATAAAATATATTACAATATAAGAATCTAACTTAATAAAGACAAAATTTCAAATATACCAGTTAAGAAATACTTAAGACACCAATAAATGTAATTGTTATAAGCCATAACATTATACACAGGATTGGTATCTTAAATGTAAACCTTTCTTTCCCACATTATAATCTAAAAGTTCTCTATATGTAATATTCAAATGTGATTTTAACAATCAAGTAACCAAATTTCAAATTTATTTTTATTAATTTAAATTTTAATAGCCACATTAGTTACATTTTAAAAGTTAATGGGAATGCATATTTTTAAAAAGAAGCTTATGAAGAAATTTTTTACAGAGTGAATAGTTTAAATATAATATATTTGCAAATCTGTATTCTTTGAATATAATATTTGGAACAAAAATTTATCCTTAACAAACCTCTCTGGTCTGTAAAAGACCAGTTAGTTCTTGCTCTTTTACTTTCAATTCTTCAGCAATCTTCTCGACTTGTTTTTTTTCATCTAAAAGTTTTTGGTTTTCTGCCTATTTAAAAATATAAACAAGTCATTAGAGTCAAACTGCACACATATTCAAAATAATTAAGCTGACAGACTTGTAGAGAGAACTATGAACTTTTCTGTGACTAAAATTCTTTAAAAGAGAAAAAAAGTCATTATTGAGTATACTCAAAAATAAAATATGATGACAGAGGATTTAATTGACAAAGCCCTGTTACAAAAGGCACCGAATTTTAATTTAAAAATCACACAAGCCAGGTGCAGTGGCACATGCCTGCAATACCAGACTCTTAGAAGGCTGAAGCAGAAAGATTCTAAGTTTGAGGTCAGAATCAGCAAATTAAGAAGGCCCTAAGCCACTTAAGGAGACCCTGTCTCAAAATGAAAGACAAAAAGGGCTGGGAGTGTAATCCAGCGACAAAGTGCCCCTAGATACAATACTCAGTACTCCCTCCCCCAACAAAAACTTTATACAAATAATTGAATTCAAACCTTATCTATGCATAAATCACTGCAACTTTATTAGCAAGTAGCTAATCACTCACTATTCTACCAATCTTATTTGTCCTTACACTGTACTAAAATGTGCTTCCCTGTAATTTTTATGTAATAGTTACTGTTCTGCCTTCCATAATCATTATAGAAATCTGATTCCTCTTTCACATAATCACTGATGAATATTTAAAAATAGTTATCACCCTAAGTTTTCCTCTTAAGTATTCTAAAATCTCTAGTTATTATCATTTTTCCTATGAATCTTCAGATGGGCTCACTTTATCAACTATACTGTTTTATGTAAAGCATCAAGAACTTAACTCAAATGAGCTAAACAACTAAACAAACACTTCTCAAAAGAAAATGTACATACTGTCAATGAATACATGAAAAGATGCTCAATCTCACTAATCATCATGGAAATGTAACCCAAAATGAAATCATTATACCAATGAGATATTATTTCACACCAGCTGGAAGGACAAGAATACAATAAGGCTGGGGTTGTGGCTAAGAGGCACTGGGTTCAATCCTCAGCACTACATAAAAATAAATAAATAAAATAAAGGTTTGAAAAAATACAAATAATAACAAATACTGGAGAGAATGCCCCCAAAAAAGGTCAGGGAGACTCTTATATGGTATTGGTGGGAATAAAAATTAGAATTGCCTTTATGAAAAACACTATAGATACTCCTCAAAAATTAAAAACAGACCTACCATACAATTCATTAATGCCACTACTGCATATATATCCAAAGGAGATGAAATCATTATACCAAAAAATACTTGCACTCCCATGTTTATTACTGCCCTATTCATAATGGCTAAAATATAGAATCGACCCAGATGACTTTCAGTGGATAAATGGATAAAGAAAATGTGATATATACATAGAGGAATATTATTCAGTCATAAAAAAACTAAATTCAATCACTTGCATCAATATGGATGGAACTGGAGGTCATTATGTTAAGTGAAATACACAAGACACAGAAAAACAAAAAGGAAAAAAATTCACCAAATGAGTTTAAGAGCATGATGGAGGTTATAAAAAACAATGATTTTTAATATCAGAACAACAAAAAGATTCCAATCTAAAGAACACAGAGAAAAAACATATTTAAAGAAAATAACGAACACCTCAAGAACCTGTGGAACAATATGAAAAGATCAAACAGATGTATAATGGCAATCCCAGGAAGAGAAAGGGGACAGAAAATCTATATATATTTGAAGAAAGAATAGCCAAAATTTCCTATATTTGAAGAAAATTAAAATTTTACAGATTTATGAAGTGCAGTGAATCTTAAACAGAAAAATTCAACCTCACTCATGTACTCCTTAAAAAACAAAGTTAAAACAAAGGGAGATCAGCAGAATAGAGGAAAGGGATCAGGAGAGAAAGAAGAGGGTAGGAGGGAGAAAATACAGAGGAGTGGTATTAGCCAAAAAATATTGTTGTATTGTGTGCATGGATGAATAGGTAACAACAAATCCCACCATTATATATGATAATGCACCAATTTTAAAATATTGAGAAAAAAAGGTTAAGGAGAAAATCTAGACAATGTTTGTGGATTTCTAATTGGAAAACATACAGGATGAAGACAATAAAACATCACCTTCAAGGTGGTGAAAGAAAAAAACTGTAAACCCACAATTCCAAAGGTAGCAAAAATATCCTTATGAATAAACTAAACAAATGACATATTCAGAATGGAAAACTGATGAGAGAATGTGTCACCAAGAGAAATGCACTACAAAAAATACTAAAGGAATTGTGGATGTGTAACGGACGTGATTCTGCAATCTGCATTTGGGGTAAAAATTGGGAGTTCATAACCCACTTCAATCTAATGTATGAAATATGATATGTCAAGAGCTTTGTAATGTTGTGAACAACCAATAAAAAAAAAGAGGTAAAAAAAAGAAATACTAAAGGAAGTGTTTTAGGAAGAAAAAAACATTACAGGTAAATTTGACTCTTCAGGAACAAATGAAGAATATTAAAAATGATAAATATCAGAATAAATTAAAAAGACATTTGTTCCTCTTAAGTTCTTTTAAAAACACAGGACGGTTTAAAATAATATTAACACTGTCTTGTGAGGATATAAATAAAAACATGTAGGTATCATATATATATAACACTGCCAGTATAAAGAGCAAGGTGGTAAAGGGAGGTAGGTGTGTGTGTGTGTGTGTGTGTGTGTGTGTGTGTGTGTGTGTGTGTGTGTGTGTCTGAGGGAGGGAGGGAGAGGGGGGGAGAGGGAGGAGACACACATTTAGTCAAAAGTTTCAACATTTTACATGAAGTGTTACAATATTAACTCAAGGTAGCCAAAGCTATGGATACATCATAATTC
Organism: Ictidomys tridecemlineatus; assembly: GCF_052094955.1. Lineage (NCBI taxonomy): Eukaryota > Metazoa > Chordata > Mammalia > Rodentia > Sciuridae > Ictidomys > Ictidomys tridecemlineatus. The sequence continues at coordinate 107,675,404 of NC_135487.1, read as the reverse complement.
CTAGAGCAACCACAGAAATAAATGCAAAAAGGTATAGATAAAATACTGATAAATAAAAATAGAATGCCAAAAAATATTCAAATAGCCCAAAAGAAGGGAGAAATTTTAAAACACAAGAAACAAATAGAAACTTTAAAATACTAGAAACAAAAGAAACAAATAGAAAGCAGATTTATAAGTGATGAATATAATCAGACCAAGTCAACATGTGAATTACAATTTTAAAATATAGTATTAGTCTAATATCTCCAATTAGCAGAGACTGTCAGAGTGTACAAAAAAGGAAGACCCAAATATATATGGGCAACAGATATAAAGATATGTTCAAATATAAAGACTAAGACGGGGGGAAAAAAGACTAAAACAGGTTGAAAAATGAAAAGTATTAACAATAAACATGAAAAACATGGAGTGGCTATTACAATATCAGTTAAAATATACTTAAAGACAACTAATGTCTTTAAGACAATTATCAGAAATAAAGAGGACATTAATAATAATCAATAGATCATTCATTAGAATATAATAGTTTTATCAAGTGTGAGGCATATAGCAGAAATTTAAAATACCTATAATGATCACTGACAGAATTAAAAAGAGAGAGGTGGCAGAGCGCTTGCCTAGCATGTGTGAAGCACTAGGTTTGATTCTCAGTACCACATATAAATAAATAAAATAAAGGTCCAAAAAAAAATTTTAAAGAGAAACAGACAATTCCAAAACTGTAAGAGATTTTTATCCCACCATCAATAAATAATATAATTGAATCGAAAATATCAATTAAAAACACACAGATTTCCCGGGCACAGTGGCACAAGCCTGTAATCCCAAGAGCTCCGGAGTCTGAGGCAGAAGGATCATGAGTTCAAAGCTAGCCTCAGTAACTTTGCAAAGCCCTAAGAAACTCTGTGAGACCCTGTCTCTAAATAAATAAATAAATATAAATATATATATATATATATATATATATATATATATATATATATAAAAGCCTGGGAATATTGCCCAGCGGTTAGGGCCCCTGGGTTCAATCCCTGGTACAAAAATAAATAAAATATATATATATAAAAAACCAACTGGATCTGATATCTTATAGAACACTCAACAGAGTACACATTCTTTTCAGATGCACATGGAATATTAACTAAGATATACAGTATCCTTGGTTTATAAAACAAACCTTATACCTTATCAAATAAAAAAAATAAATTGAAGTACATTTCTCACCATAATGAAGTCAAACTAGAAAGTAATAATAAAAGTAAAACAGGAAAATAAATAGGTGGAAATTCAGCAAAAAAATTCTCAACAATCACAAGGTCAAGGAAGAAATCCCAAGAAAAATTTAAAAATATTTTAACATAATTGAAATTGAAATAATAAAAATAATATACCAAAATTTGTGCTAAGAAGCTAAAGAGGTGATTAGAGGACATTTACAGTAGTAAAATGCTTATAGAAAAGTTCCAAAACCATAATATAAGCTTCTGCCTTAGGAAACTAGAAAAAAGAGCTGGGAGTGGTGGCATATACCTGTAATCCCAGTAGCTCAGAATGCTGAGGCAGGAGGATCCAGAATTCAAAGCCAGCCTCAGCAACTTAGCAAGACCCTGCCTCAAAAAACAAAAAGGGCTGGGGATGTAGTTTAGTCGTTAAGCAACCTTGGGTTCAATCACTGGTGGGGAAAAAATGAACCTAGAAAAGGAGCAAAATAAACCCCAAACAAGAAGAAAATAATAAAGAGTAGAAATCAATCATATTGAAAACAGAAAAACAAAATGAAAAAATGAAACAAAAAGTGGGCTATTTGTAAAGATCAATAAAATGAATAAACCTCTGGCAAGACTGACAAAAAGACAAATAATCAATATCACAAAAGGAAGGATAATGCTCCACAGACATTCAAGGATAACAGGGAATGCTACAAATAAATCTATCCACAAAAATTTAACAAAACTTGGAGTAAATGGACTAATTGCTTAAAAAACAAACACTTTCAAAATCATTCAAAGCAAAACAGGTAAAAAAGTTGAATTAGAATAGTTAAAACAATCTTAAATTGGAAAAATCACACCATCCAATTTTAAAACTTATTATAAAGCTATAGTAATCAAGACACTGCAATACAGGCAAATGGATACGCAAGTATGTCAAGGACATTACGTGAGAGTCCAGAAAGAGACTTACATAAATATAACCAAATGATTTTTTTTACAAATACAAAAGTAATTTAATGGAAAAAGAAAAGTCTTTTCAACAAACAGAAGAGTTCCAAACATCACCCTAAACTGGGCACAGTGGCACACACCTGTAATCCCAGCAACTCAGGAGGCTGAGGCAGGAGGATCAAAGCCAGCCTCAGCAACTTAGAGAGGTCCTAACCAACTTAGAAGAGACCCTGTCTCAAAATTAAAAATAGGGCTGGGGATGTGGTTCAATGGTTAAGCACCAATGAATTCAATCATCACCCTATTGAAATATACCTCTTTGAAATTAAAAGCAGCTTCCTGATAACTACTTTCTGCATCCTGTACTTCCTCATGCAGAGGATAGACACTAAGGAAATTAAGACTGACATATTCACTGGCTAAGTACAGCCTAGCTAAATCTGAGAATAATACCTGCCTTTTGTTTCTATAAACTGTAACCATTTCTGTAGGGCTGGTGGAGAAGCAATGTAGCTGCTTCTCCCCAGTTTGATCAAACTGCATAAAATTATTTTTCACTTTGTTTACTTCTTATGTGGGCAAGTGGCCAAATCTGGCCAGCAAGATCAAGGTAGGGTCCCTGACTTGAATGTCAGTAATAGAATGGCAACTCTTAACAGGACTATAATGCTGCCTGTGGCCAAAAGCTGGAGGAGGGGATGGAACTAGTAAGGAATATCCCTGCAGGTATAGAACTTAATTTTGCTTTAGGACTTCCCTTTCTTTCCCTTTAACCAATGTTGACTGCTCTTTGCAGCTTTTATGGAATGGAAAAATTATTTTTTAGGACTCTGGGTCCAAAGTTTGGATGTCCCCCTCATGTCACTAGCAATGTATCTGTGTCCTTCCTTTCCTGTCATCTGGTGCTTTTCAGCCAATTAGGGATTTCTCAAAATCCAACCTAGAGTTCTTTTTTTTTTTTTAGTTGTAGGTGGACACAATACCTTTATTTTATTTATTTTTATGTGGTGCCAAGGATCAAATCCAGTGCCTCACATGTGTAAGGCAAGTGCTCTACCACTGAGCCACAATCCCAGCTCCCTGGAGTTCTTTCTTGAACTGTTTGACAGGAAAATTTGGCCTTGTCTTTGACAAGCGTTTTTTGATGGTGTCAATTTGTTTGGAAGAGATACCAAGAGGAGTAGTGGGGCATGGTGGTGCACACCTTTAATTCCAGTGGCACAGGAGGCTGAGGCAAGAGGACTGTGAGTTCAAAGCCAGCCTCAGTAAAAGTAAGGTGCTAGGGCTGGAAGTGTGGTTCAGTGGTAGAGAGCTCTTCCCTCACATGCAGGAGGCACTGGGTTCAATCCTCAGCACCACATAAAAATAAAATAAAGGTATTGTGTCTGTATACAACTAAAAAATATACTTTTTTTTAAAAAAAGCAAGGTGCTAAGCAACTCAGCAAGACCTTGTCTCTAAATAAAATACAAATAGAGCTGGGAATGTGGCTCAGTGGTTGAGTGCTCCTAGATTCAATCCCCAGTACCAAAAAAAAAAAAAAAGGAGTAGATCTCTAGGATGTGCATTTGAAAAATCTTTGTTGTGAAAATGAAAAGCACTAATTCTATCTTAGTGTTTCTTAGAGAAGTTTTAATTACAGCATGGCCTAGCTATCTGAATATGCACTTTTATTTAATACAACTATTTTATATCTTTGATAACTTGAAAACTGGCTTAACAGGATAAACTCCATGGCTATAGCAACATTTATCTACTAAAATAGGGAATTCCATTTTAGAAGAACATACTCATTTGCAGGTTGGAAAGGACTACAGGCAGCTCGTCCAGAAAGGTGCAAGTAAGGGTATAGTCACCCCTACACCTCGAGCTACCCAGCTCAGCTTTTGGTGTTTGAGGCCCTCCAAGCCTCAAACAATACCTAAGAAGGTATTTCTTGATCTAAGAAACACTGACTCAATGGGAAGATTTGCTAAAAGCCAACATTTTATTGACCCAACATTTCCCAAGCTCTACTCTTGCTTCAGTCATCAGATGAGCCTTGTTAGTCAGCTGTGACCAAAATACCAGACAAGAACAACTTAAAGGAGGGAAAGTTTATTTTGGTCTCAAGGTTTCAGAGGTCTCAATCCCGGGTCAGCTACTCCATTGCTTTGGGCCTAAGGTAGAAGGCAGATCATGATCAAAGGGCATGGTAAAGGAAGCTGCTCAGAACATGTCAGACAGGGAATAGAGAGGGAGGAAAGGGCCAGAAACAGGTGTAGTCAAAGGCCACACCCCAGTGACCTAATTCCTCCATCCACGCTCCACCTGCCTACAACTGATCACCAGGAGTCCATTCAGCTATTAGCAGATTAATCCTGCAAACAGAATAATCCACTGATGAGATCGGAGAAGTAATCATTACTTAAAAGCCCCACCTCTGATTTGCTGTATTGGGGATCATGCATTTGAAAGGTGAGCATTTCAGGGGACATTTCATCTCCAAACCATAATAAGCTTCTATGAAAAAAAAATAATGAACAATATTTAATCCATGATTGCTTTGAGTTCATACTTTTTTCCTCTAGTAAATTCACATTTTGATTCTGTGCCTTTAAATGATATATACTTTGTTCTGTTTTGTCTGATTAAAGCTTTTAATTTTCTCTACCTACCCTCCTTCCCATCCCCCATAAGAAAAACTGGTTATTCAAGGTTTGCTAGCCCCAACTATCTTCGAAAATGCAAACTTAAATTTACAGACTGCTTAGGGCATATCAGTTTGACTTTTTAAAAATACCAACAATAAATCTGAGCTTTAAACTTTTCTTGTGTTCATGTATGTTTATATGCTTATATATGACTCATTTGTATAGTACTAAACTGCCTTACAGATAATCACATAACTTAAAATCTGTTAAATCAGCCTAAATGCCTTCTTATTCATATGACTTGAGTAAATCTGTGATGAATATGTCAACTTAAACTTGTTAGTAATAAAGATGTCTTTAATATTTAGTAACTTTAAGGCCTGCTAATCACTTAGATAATTTATCTTTTTTTAAATGGCAAATATTCATATTTTATTTCAAATTGGTTTGCTTATTACCCATTTCAACCATTAAGTGAAATGTTACTTATGGGAAATTTAAAATTATTTGAATTATTAATAAAGAAATCTAACTAATTAATAAGAATTAACCATATCAAACGTTAATATTCAAAAAATGGGATTTTGCACAATTATGTCAAATATAGTAGCCAATTTCAGTTTACTTTGTAACAATGAATATACAGTTGAATAGTGGAATATTTATCTCTAAGTATTTAAGAAAGATACAATATTAATGCTTTCTATGTCCATGGGTAATTTAAAGAGAGCTGTTAAAATGTGTTTATAAAGTGTTCTAATCAGCAAGGTGCTTGCAGAAAGTTACCAAATATTTAAGACATCTTAAAATGACCCTCCAAACTATTAAATGGATCATGTGCTACATGTGATTATCTAATCTAGTTTGCTTCAATTAAGTGTATAGAATATTTTTCACTAAAAAAAGGGATTATTTTGACAGTAAATACAGATCTATTTTTCTAATATGTCATCATGCCTATTGTTTTTTTCTTCAGGTTTTATATTATTTAGAATATCTTTTCTCATCTTTTTCTTTTTTTTCATTTACCAGAGACTGAATCCAGGGGCACTCCTGAGCAACATCCCCAGTTTTGTGGGGTTTTTTTTTTTTTTTTTGAATCAGTGTTGGTTAGGGCCTCTATAAGTTGCTGAGGCTGGCTTTGAACTTGTGACCCTCCTGCCTTAACCTCCCCATTTGCTGAGATTACAGGCATGTGCCATTAAACTTAGTTCTTTTCTCCATTTTTAAGTACCCAAAGACAGGATAATAACGAGTCTTGGTCTTGTGATTAATGCTTAAATTTTTGAGGAATTTAAAGTTAAAATCCATTTATAGGTAACATCCAACAATTTGATAATGACAAATCTGATCTTTGCAAAGTTTTTAAAAAGTTGATTTAGAGAACAAAGATATTGTTTTATTAATTTCCTATTTTCTGATTTTGTTAGATTTTTGATTGCTTTAAAAAGTACTACAAGAGACAAAGTTTATTCAATTCCTCTTTGTTCTAAAGTCTCTTTTTGGTTTACTACTCTGCTTAAATTAACTACTATTTTTAAAAATGGTATGTTTTTTGATACAAATACTTTAAATGTTTGATAGTCTGGGTATAATACTGTAAATCAGGATTTTTTTGTCTTAACATATTTTAGAGGTAACCAAATTGTCTTCCTAACTCATTAAACAATATAATAACATCACCTTATATATTGTTTGCAGTCATTTTAGATAGATAACGTAACCTATACCTCTATAGTTAATAAGGGGCAATCCAGCTTTATTCATCTTCCATCTCAAGACAAACTTTTTTTTTTATTGTTGGTTGTTCAAAACATTACATAGTTCTTGATATATCATATTTCACACTTTGATTCAAATGGGTTATGAACTCCCATTTTTACCCCGTATCCCCGTATACAGATTGCAGAATCACATCAGTTACACTTCCATTGATTTACATATTGACATACTCATGTCTGTTGTATTCTGCTGCCTTTCCTATCCTCTACTATCCTCCCTCCCCTCCCCTCCGCTCTTCTCTCTCTATCCCCTCTACTGTAATTCATTTCTCCCCCTTGTATTATTTTTCCCTTTCCCCTCACTTCCTCTTGTAATTTTGTATAACCCTGAGGGTCTCCTTCCATTTCCATGCAATTTCCCTTCTCTCTCCCTTTCCCTCCTACCTCTCATCCCTGTTGAATGTTATTCTTTTCATGCTCGTTCTTACTCTCCTTATATCAAAGAAAACATTTGGCATTTGTTTTTTAGGGATTGGTTAGCTTCACTTAGCATAATCTGCTCTAATGCCATCCATTTCTCTCCAAATTCTATGATTTTGTCATTTTTTAATGCAGAGTAATACTCCATTGTGTATAAATGCCACATTTCTTTAAATCCATTCGTCTATTGAAGGGCATCTAGGTTGGTTCCAAAGTCTTGCTATTGTGAATTGTGCTGCTATGAACATCGATGTAGCAGTGTCCCTGTAGCATGCTCTTTTTAGGTCTTTAGGGAATAGACCCAGAAGGGGAATAGCTGGGTCAAATGGTGGTTCCATTCCCAGCTTTCCAAGAAATCTCCATACTGCTTTCCAAATTGGCTGCACCAATTTGCAGTCCCACCAACAATGTACAAGTGTACCCTTTTCCCCACATCCTCGCCAGCACTTGTTGTTTGACTTTATAATGGCTGCCAATCTTACTGGAGTGAGATGGTATCTTAGGGTAGTTTTGATTTGCATTCCTCTGACTGCTAGAGATGGTGAGCATTTTTTCATGTACTTGTTGATTGATTGTATGTCCTCCTCTGAGAAGTGTCTGTTCAGGTCCTTAGCCCATTTGTTGATTGGGTTATTTGTTATCTTATTGTCTAAGTTTTTGAGTTCTTTGTATACTCTGGATATTAGGGCTCTATCTGAAGTGTGAGGAGTAAAAATTTGTTCCCAGGATGTAGGCTCCCTATTTACCTCTCTTATTGTTTCTTTGGCTGAGAAAAAACTTTTTAGTTTGAGTAAGTCCCACTTGTTGATTCTAGATATTAACTCTTGTGCTATGGGTGTCCTATTGAGGAATTTGGAGCCCGACCCCACAGTATGTAGGTCGTAGCCAACTTTTTCTTCTATCAGATGCCGTGTCTGATTTGATATCAAGCTCCTTGATTCATTTTGAGTTAACTTTTGTGCATGGCGAGAGAAAGGGATTCAGTTTCATTTTGTTGCATATGGATTTCCAGTTTTCCCAACACCATTTGTTGAAGATGCTATCCTTCCTCCATTTCATGCTTTTAGCTCCTTTATCAAATATAAGATAGTTGTAGCTTTGTGGATTAGTCTCTGTGTCCTCTATTCTGTACCATTGGTCCACCCGCCTGTTTTGGTACCAGTACCATGCTGTTTTTGTTACTATTGCTCTGTAGTACAGTTTGAAATCTGGTATCACTACCTCCTAATTCACACTCCCTGCTTAGCATCATTTTTGCTATTCTGGGTCTTTTATTTTTCCATATGAATTTCATGATTGCTTTCTCTATTTCTACAAGAAATGCTGTTGGCATTTTGATTGGCATTGCATTAAATCTATAGAGAACTTTTGGTAATATCGCCATTTTGATGATGTTACTTCTGCCTACCCATGAGCAGGGTATATTTTTCCATCTTCTAAGATCTTCTTCAATTTCTCTTTAGTGTTCTGTAGTTTCCATTGTTTAAGTCTTTCACCTCTTTTGTTAGGTTGATTCCCAAGTATTTTTTTTTTTGAGGATATTGTGAATGGAGTGGTTGTCCTCATTTCCATTTCAGAGGATTTGTCGCTGATATACAGGAATGCCTTTGATTTATGCGTGTTGATTTTATATCCTGCCACTTTGCTGAATTCATTTATTAGCTCTAATAGTTTCTTTGTAGACCCTTTTGGGTCTGCTAGGTATAGAATCATGTCATCTGCAAATAGTGATAATTTAAGTTCTTCTTTTCCTATTTTTATGCCTTTAATTTCTTTCGTCCGATTGCTCTGGCCAGTGTTTCGAGAACTATGTTGAACAGAAGTGGTGAGAGAGGGCATCCCTGTCTTGTTCCAGATTTTAGAGGGAATGCCTTCAATTTTTCTCCATTCAGAATGATGCTAGCCTGAGGCTTAGCATAGATTGCTTTTACAATGTTGAGGTATGTTCCTGTTATCCCTAGTTTTTCTAGAGTTTTGAACATAAAGGGATGCTGTACTTTGTCGAATGCTTTTTCCACATCTATCAAGATGATCATATGGTTCTTATTTTTAAGTCTATTGATGTGGTGAATAACATTTATTATTTCCGTATATTGAACCAGCCTTGCATCCCAGGGATGAATCCTACTTGATCATGGTGCACAATTTTTTGATATGTTTTTGTATCCGATTCGCCAGAATTTTATTAAGGATTTTTGCATCTAGGTTCATTAGAGATATTGGTCTGTAGTTTTCTTTCTTTGAAGTGTCTTTGGTTTAGAAATCAGGGTGATGTTGGCCTCGTAGAATGAATTTGGGAGTTCTCCCTCTTTTTCTATTTCCTGAAATAGCTTGAAAAGTATTGGTATTAGTTCCCCTTTAAAGGTTTTGTAAAACTCTGTTGTATACCCATTCGGTCCTGGGCTTTTCTTGGTTGGTAGTCTTTTGATGGTTTCTTCTATTTCCTCCATTGATATTGGTCTGTTTAGGTCGTCTATATCCTCCTGACTCAATCTGGGCAGATCATATGACTTAAGAAATTTATCGATGCCTTCACTATCTTCTATTTTATTGGAGTATAAGGATTCAAAATAATTTCTGATTATCTTCTGTATTGTTGAAGTGTCTGTTGTGATATTGCCTTTTTCATCCTGTATGCTAGTAATTTGAGTTCTCTCTTCTTCTCTTCGTTAGCATGGCTAAGGGTCTGTCGATCTTATTTTTTCAAAGAACCAACTTTTAGTTTTATCAATTTTTTCAATTGTTTCTTTTGTTTCAATTTCGTTAATTTCAGCTCTGATTTTAATTATTTCTTGCCTTCTACTTCTTTTGCTGTTGCTTTGTTCTTCTTTTTCTAGGATTTTGAGATGAAGTATGAGATCATTTATTTGTTGGTTTTTTCTTTTTTTAAGGAATGAACTCCAAGCAATGAATTTTCCTCTTAGAACTGCTTTCAATGTGTCCCATAGATTCCGATATGTTGTATCTGTGTTTTCATTTATCTCTAAGAATTTTTTAATTTCCTCCTTGATGTCTTCTATAACCCATTGATCATTCAGTAACCTATTGTTCATTCTCCAAGTGATGCATGATTTTTCCTTCCTTCTTTTATCGTTTTCAGTTTCATTCCATTATGATCAGATAAGATGCATGGTATTATCTCTACTCCTTTATATTGTCTAAGAGTTGCCCTGTGACATAATATATGATCTATTTTTTGAGAAGGATCCATGTACTGCTGAGAAAAAAGTGTAACTGCTTGATGGTGGGTGGTATATTCTATATATGTCAATTAAGTCTAGGTTATTAATTGTGTTATTGAGTTCTATAGTTTCCTTATTCAACTTTTGTTTGGAAGATCTGTCCAGTGTTGAGAGAGGTGTGTTGAAGTCTCCCATGATTATTGTATGGCGGTCTATTAGACTCTTGAACTTGAGAAGACTTTGTTTGATGAACATAGCTGCACCATTGTTTGGGGCATATATATTTATGATTGTTATGTCTTGTTGGTGTATGGTTCCCTTGAACAGTATGTAGTGTCCCTCTTTATCCATTTTGATTAACTTTGGCTTGAAATCTATTTTATTTGATATGAGTATGGACACTCCTGCTTGTTTCCGAAGTCCATATGAGTGATATGATGTTTCCCAACCTTTCACCTTCAGTCTATGTATATCTTTTCCTATCAAATGTGTCTCCTGTAGGCAGCATATTGTTGGGTCATGTTTTGTGATCCATTCTACTAGCCTGTGTCTCTTAATTGGTGAGTTTAAGCCATTAACATTTAGGGTTATTATTGAGATATGGGTTGTTCTTCCAGCCATATTTGTTTATTTATGTTACTAAACATGGTTTGTTTTCCTCTTTGATTATTTTCCCCCCTTTACTGTCCTACCTCCCACTGTTGGTTTGTATTGTTATTTTCCATTTCCTCTTCCTGTAATGTTTTGCCGAGGATTTTTTGGAGAGATGGTTTTCTAGCTGCAAATTCTTTTAACTTTTGTTTACCATGAAAGGTTTTATTTTCATCTTCCATCCTGAAGCTTAATTTTTTTTTTTTTTTTTTTTTTTTTTTTTTTTTTTTTTTTTTAAAGATAGAGAGAATTTTTTTAATATTTATTTTTTTTAGTTCTCGGCGGACACAACATCTTTGTTGGTATGTGGTGCTGAGGATCAAACCCGGGCCGCACGCATGCCAGGCGAGCGCGCTACCGCTTGAGCCACACCTCCAGCCCCCTGAAGCTTAATTTTGCTGGAAAACAATTCTTGGTTGGAACCCATTTTCTTTCAGTGTTTGAAATAGGTTATTCCAGGATCTTCTAGCTTTCAGAGTCCGTGTTGAGAGATCAGCTGTTATCCTGATTGGTTTACCTCTAAATGTAATCTGCTTCCTTTCTCTTGTAGCTTTTAAAATTCTGTCCTTATTCTGTATGTTGAGCATCTTCATTATAATGTGTCTAGGTATGGATCTCTTATGATTTTGCACATTCAGCGTCCTGTAGGCTTCTAGGATTTGGGATTCTGTCTCATTCTTCAAGTCTGGGAAGTTTTCTCCTATTATTTCATTGAATAGATTGCTCATTCCTTTGGTTTGGACCTCTATACCTTCCTGTATCCCAATGACTCTAAAGTTTGGTCTCTTTATGTTATCCCATATTTCTTGGATATTCTGCTCATGGTTTCTTAACAGTCTTGATGAGCTGTCTATGTTCTTTTCAAGTTGAAATACTTTCTTCATTGTCTGATGTTCTATCTTCTAAGTGTTCTCCTCTGCTGGTAGTATTCTCAATTGAGTTTTTAAGTTGGTTTATTGCTTCCTGCATTTCTAGGATTTCTGTTTGTTTGTTTTTTATAACCTCTATCTCCCTGTATAGTTGATCTTTTGCTTCCTGGATTTGTTTATGTAATTCATTATTGAAGTGATCTTTCATTGTCTGATTTTGCTGTCTAATGTCTTCCTTGAGACTCCAGATCATCTGAAGCATGTATATCCTGAATTCTTTATCTGACATTCCATCTGCTGCAGATATTACCTCTTCTAACGTTGAGTTGACCTGCATTGCTTGTGGTCCTTTCTTTCCTTGTCTCTTCATACTGTTCGCGTTTCTTTCTGCTTGGTGAAACTGTTATGTTATTGAATTTTCCCCCTATATATTTGTATTGCTCTTGTATAGTTCCAAAATCTCCCGCACAGGCGCAGGCGGCGGCTCTGCTCCTCCTCCGATTGGGGCAATATGCCTACCACACCAGCAGGCCGCTGGGCCTGTTCTGCTGGTCGGTAGCAGGTCCGACTACCTTGCAGGCGCAGGTGGCAGCTCTGCCCCTCTGCGGGCCACTGGGCCTGTTCTGTCGGTGGCCGCAGTTCTGCCTACTTTGCAGGCGCAGGCAGCGGCTCTGCCCCTCTGAAGGCTGCTGGGCCTATTCTGCTGGTGGGTCACAGGTCCGCCTACCTTGCAGGTGCGGGTGGCGGCTCTACCCCTCTGAGGGTCACTTGGCCTGTTCTGTTGGTGGTCACAGTTCTGCCTACCTTGCAGGTGTGGGGGGGGCAGCTCTGCCCCTCCGCAGGCCACTGGGCCTGTTCTGCTGGTGGGTCGCAGGTCCACCTACCTTGCAGGTGTGGGGGGGGCAGCTCTGCCCCTCCGCAGGCCGCTGGGCCTGTTCTGCTGGTGGGTCGCAGGTCCGCCTACCTTGCAGGCGTGTGGGGCAGCTCTGCCACTCCGCGGGTTGCTGGGCCTGTTCTGCCGGTGGGTGACAGGTCCGCCTACCTTGTAGGCACAGGGGGCGGCTCTGCCCTTCTGCAGGCCGCTGGGTCTGTTCTGCTGATGGGTCGCAGGTCTGCTTACCTTGCAGGCGCGTGGGGCGTCTCTGTCCCTCCACGGGTCTCAGGTCCGCCTACCTTGCAGGCGTGGTTGACAGCTTTGCCCCTCCGCGGGCCACTGGGCCTGTTCTGTCGGTGGTCACAGTTCTGCCTACCTTGCAGGCGCAGGGGGAGGGGGCGGCTCTGCCCCTCACCAGGCCACTGGGCCTATTCTGCCAGTGGGTCGCAGGTCCGTCTACCTTGCAGGCGTGGTTGGCAGCTCTGCTCCTCCGCGGGCCACTGGGCCTGTTCTGTTGGTGGTCAAAGTTCTGCCTACCTTGCAGGCGCGGGGGGAGGGAGCGGCTCTGCCCCTCAGCAGGCCACTGGGCCTGTTTTGCCAGTGGTCACAGTCCCGCCTACCTTGCAGGCGTGGGGGGAGGGGGCGGCTCTGCCTCTCAGCAGGCCGCTGGGCTTGTTCTGCTGGTGGGTCGCAGGTCCGCCTACCTTGCAGGCGCGTGGGGCAGCTCTGCCCCTCCGGGGGCCACTGGGCCTTTCTGTTGGTGGTCACAATTCCGCCTCTCAAGACAAACTTAAGGTTGAAGATTTTGGTGTAGGATAGTAAGACTATTTTAAAGGGGCTATCTCCATTGTACTGTTTGCACTGTGATTTAGTTAATAAAACATTTAAATATTTTTTCTTAATTAGTATAATGACATTAATTCTTATAGAATGGGTTCAAGGTTTTCACGGTACAACAGAACATACCTAAATTCTAAAGATGTTATGGAATATGGCACTAAACTTTCTACCCAGATGGAAATGAAGATTAACCCTGATTGCGCAGGAAGGACTTTAGCTGACAGGCACTATTTAGTGCAGATCTGATGTGACTACTTTTACTAACAAGTTGGTTTTCTTTGGATAAAGATGATAGAACTAAAGAGATTATTTTTATTAGTTACAATCTATTATACAGACTGGATTGCTTTACTCAATGTTTTATATTTTTCTGGTCTGAGTTAATCTTTCTAAAAAACCTTCTGTTCCTAATAATTGGCTAAGAACAAGTCTGCTGACACTGACTCATAAACTGTTGCTTCTCCCCAACATGGGACCAACCAGATCAAAGGCCAAATCAGGACAAAGCTCCTGCAGCATGGAACCAACCTGCATGGCAAATAATCATAATGTATTCAGAGAAAATCTTTCCAAGACAAGAAGGAAAATCACATGAAGTCGTTTTTCAAACCCCACCAAAAATAAATAACCACAAGGTTATGGAAAGAGTTCTTGCACAAACTAACACTAGTCTTTCCTCGAGGTGGAGCCAGTATTTCAGTTGTTGTCTCCTAAGAAATAAGCATCTGGTTCCTTTCGTTCAAGTTCCTTGATGGGATCTTACACACAGATCCAACCAATAAATTGCCAGCCATGGACAGAGAGCCCAATTCCCTCAAGAATGAAGGATAAAACAAACAGAAAAGATTTGAGTGAGACCACCTTTGAAATAAAAGCAATTTCCTGATAACTGCTTTTCTTCATTCCATACCTCGTCGTGATAAGGACAGGAATAATCAAAAAAATTAAGACTGATATATTCTCTGGCTAAGAATAGCCTAGCTGAATTTATATAGATAGATAGATAGATAGATAGATAGATAGATAGATAGATAGATAGATAGATATACAGATATCTCCCCCATCTGGCTTGTTTCTATAAAATATAACCATTTCTGAAGGACTGGTGGAGAAGTAATCTAGCTGCTTCTCTCACCAGTTTAATCAAACTGCATAAAATTCATTTTTCTTTTTTTCACCACATACTTATTTCTTATGTGAGTGGCTGCTGAATCTGGGTACCTGGAATGCAGGCAGGCTATCTGGATTGACTGCCAGTAACACTAAATCAATGTAAACAATTTAAAATTTCAACATCTCTCAAAACCATACACTTTTTATCATTTTTCCCATGAACTTCCTTCCTGAGATACCATCAACTCTCCTCTGGCTACTGTGATTGCCTGCCTACTTTTAACTATTCTGCTTTAATATACTATTCTCCATACTGTAAGCCATATGATCTTTTCAAAATATCAATCTGACCAAGTCACCCCCTGCTAATATTCTTTAGAACTTCCATTCCTCTTGGAATACAAAATTCCCTTGATAAAGATTTACAAGGTCAAAAACTGACATGCTTCTACTTCATAATCCCAAAGCCTCAGCCTACATGACACTTTTCCTTTCACTTCATCTTAAACTCAAAATACTCCCTCCCAAAAAAGAACCTTTTGGCACTTGTTTCCTCTGCTTGATTTAGTATTTCTTTCTTTCTCTGGATTTCAATTTAATCTTTATTTGTTCCTTTTAGATATTGACAGTAGAGTGTATTTTGACATATTATACATACATGGAGTATAACTTCCCATTCTTGAGGTTGTACATGATGTGGAGTTACACTAGTGGTATATTCATATATAAACATAGGAATGTTAAGTCCAATTCATCCTGCTGTCTCCTATTCCCATCCTTCCTCCCTACCCTCATTCCCCTTTGTCTAATCCAATGAACTATTCTTTCCTCCCCCAACTTGTTGTGTATGAGCATCCACATATCAGAGAGAACATTCAACCTTTGGTTTAGGGGAATTGGTTTATTTCACTTAGCATGATAGTCTCCAGTTTCATCCATTTACCAGCAAAAAGTCATAAAGGCATTCTTTTTTATGGCTGACTAATATTCCATTGTGTATATACACCATATTTTCTTTATCCAGTCATTCGTTGAAGAGCATCTCTGTTGGTTCCATAGCTTAGCTACTGTGAACTGAGCTGCTATAAACATTGATGTGGCTGCAACATTCTAGTATACCGATTTTCAGTCCTTTTGGTATATACTTTCTTTTAAAAAGCCTCTCCTGACTTCTCTAACTACTTCAAATTCCTTCATTATGGGCCTCATTGCACTGTGAACCAATCCTTTGCCTTTAATATCACCATTGTGATATTACATCTGAATGGCTGATTGTATTTATGAGTGATTATTGGATAATTGTAGTTCCATGAAGGCAGGATATGAAATCCATTTACTCTCCACTGTATACCTAGAGTACAGAAAAATTGTAACACAACAAATGCTTCCTTGATTAATAAATAACCTTATTTATCCTTCATAACTCCCTTATTAAATATGTACAGTTATTTGTCCCATTTCATAGATGGGGAAAATAGAACAATCAGGAGTTCAGGTAAATTATTCTAGGTCATACAGCTAGAAGATAAAGAGCTAGCTGGATACCAATCAAGGCATTCTTATCCTAAGAACCAAGGTATTGATTGGTCTACTGCTGTTCATATATAACAAAATGCCAGGCTAGTCCTTGTCTGTGTAGTAGTGAATCTTAGAGATTTACTATACCAAATTAATGCTTTAGAATTCATCCAACAAATAGGTATAAAGTGCTTACCAAGCATCACTTGCTAAGCACTGGGATTACAGAGTAAGTAGGACATAGGCCCACAGCCCTTACTGAAATAAACACCCACTCCACTATTTATTTAATGAGCATATAAAATGTACCAGTCACTATACTAAGAGGGAGCCTAAAAGATAAACAAAACCTTAAATAATTATATTGAAAATAAATTTATTTCATGTGTGAGAAGTGTTAAATAGAAAAAAATTCAGGGTACTATAGAAATAGGCCATACGGAGACTTATACATAGCCTGGAGTGTCAAGAGAGGTTTTGTAAATACACAACATTTGACATTTGAAGTATACATTAGCAATTTAAACACAACTAAAAAAACATTATTGTTATAAGAATTTGTACAAAAGCAATTCAGTGGAGAAAGATTTAGCATTTGGAAACAATGTTTCCTAAGAGATAGAAGGATTAAGAGTTGCAAAATCAGATAATGCAACAAGTAAACACAAAATTACATATCTGTAGTCAAACAATATTGTCCCCTATACCAGGGGCAAGAAAACTATAGACTTGCATGACAAGTCCAGTTGGTGGCCCCTTTTTGTAGACTCTTAAGCTAAGAACGATTTCTACATGGTTATTAAAAAGAAAAGGAAGAGGAGAGAATTAAGACAGATCATACATAACCCACAAAGTCTAAAATTTTTACTAGTCCTTTATAGAAAAAGTATGCCAGATTGAGTTTTTTAGCTCAGTGGTAGAGTGCTGGCCTAGCATTTGCAAGGCCCTGACTTTGATCCCTAGCACCACAAAAAGAAAAAAAAAAAGAAAATGTTTACCAACACATCCATGCTCCATACACTGAAATCAATTAAAATATAATGAAGCCTTGCCTTACAAATTCACTAAATACTATTCTACCCAAACACTAAATATGGGTACTGAATATATGTCATGCCTATTTTTTCAGATTGATCTTTGCAGCATAATATTCCAATGTACTAAATTTATAGTTATATAATATGCATATTTTATTTATTTAAATGTGCCACCAACACATATTTAAATAATATAAACATGTTGAACAAGACGGTTAACAAGATGTATAAAAACTGGTACAGATAAAATTGAAGCTTTAAGATCAAATATTATTTTTATATTTTAGCCAAAAAGTTAATATAAAATAGTTACAGTGTAAGAGTATAAATCAGTGGATTCAATATTTTTTGGAAAAGTAAATGTTATATACTAATAGGAAAGGTGGTATATTTACCAAGATTTTTTTCAATTCTTCAAGTTCTACTTCTTTGTTATTTTTAAACTGAGTCATCTCTTCTAAAATAAGCAAAAGAATATAAGTGTGTTAAAAACAGGATTAAAAGAATAGGAAAGTGGGGATAAATAATAATGATGCTATCTGAAAGGGAAAAAACAAGATTAATGCAACTCAAGTACTATAAAACACAGAAGAAGCACAGATTCCAAATTAACTAACTAAAGTAATAATGGATAAATATTAATAGTAATGTTTTTATAAATTAATTCCACAGCTAAATGAGCCAAATGTTCACAAAGCAAAATGAACAATGTACCTACATAAAATATATTGTAAATGAAGTCAGTATGTACCTTTATCTTCAACTCATCAATACCTAGTTAAATCTACCTAACCTAAATCTTCACTCCAAACTTAAATGAAGTTATCTTTCCTCAAGCTAACTCTGATCTTGTACTTTGGATTTCAACATTCCCACCTCCTCTTAGACTTTATCTGCTCTATTACTAACATGTACCAACTCTATGTAGAGGAATCTTATTTTTCCTATTCCATCTAAAAACCCCATTTGAATATAAAACAAATAATAATTAATCTTTCTGCCCTTCCAAGCTACCATCAGAGGGCTGGGGGTGTAATTCAGTTGCAGAGTGCTTACCTAGTGTACGCAAGGCATGGGATTCATTCCCCAGTATTGCGGGGGAGCAGGGGAGAAGGTATGCTTTACACTGTCAGATTTCTCATTTTGTTCCGCAAATTTTGTTAGCTACACATTTCTTTCTTAAATTTATGCAAAACTAATGCCTATCTCCATGACATGAATAAAATTATGATCTCAAAGGTTAACATAACCATTTTATGATGTAACTTATCAGTTTTCATCATTATGAAGCTTGATAGTATTTGATACTATTTTCCCTTTATCAAGACCTTGCATTATTTATATTTCCTGTTTCCTCTCTAACTCCTCTTTTATTGTTTTTTTCTTGTTAATAACCTTCCTTCCCTAGTGATGTCCAGTTGTCACCTAAAAATATACTGGATCTCAAATATTGTCTTTCCTCACAATTATGGGTTATTGATTATTAGAAATATAATAGAATTACTGAAAATTTATCAGACTCTATACATTTTTAAAAACCACTTCCAATAATTGCCCACAATCTTTAAGGAAAAGTCAACAGAATATGACATATCAATATATAATCTAAAAAAAAGAAATCTATAACATGCAAAGCCTATTTAAGCAAAAGTTTCATTTTAAGTTAAAGTATGTAATGTTTTAAAATCTAAGGACTGAAAACAATGCAATAGCATGTCTCTACACACTCTAAAAAAATTTTAAAAAGACCTCTCACACACACACACACACACACACACACACACACACACGCAAACAACATTATTAAAACAAGACAGCCTACCATTAACAAACCAGAAAGCCAAAGAATCCTTGGGGGAAAATAACTTGCACTAATTCAATGAAAACTGAGTAGAACAACTGAACCAGGTTATCAGACCTTCTTCCTCAAAAAACAAAAATCATAAGAATTGTTGTCAAAGGAACACAGCAGTGCCCCAAATACCTCATGATCCCTAAGCAAGATAAACATCCCTTATACCAAAAGACAAGCTACCATACCCATCTCTCCTTGTACCTGCCTCTAGTTCCCAGAATCAGAAGAATCATTCTCATTATGTGTGGGTAAATATAAATTCTTACGTAATTCAATGAGTAAAAAGTCAGATATCAACAATCTGTGAATATGAGTAAAACTATGAAAGACAGTCTCCAAATTCAACTAAGAGAAACTACAACTCAAAGAGAAAGAATTAATAGAGCCAACAAAAGTAGATGTTTTGTTAAGTGTAATATGTTCCAACAGAATACTATGATGCTGAAATAGGTTATCTAGTGCTCTCAGAATTTAACATTTGGCAACTGAGATTTTAAAACAGCAAAATAAACATAGTAAAAGATTTAATTAGTAGGGGAGAAGTTAAAAAAAAGTCCTCCAAAATTTAGGGAAAAGAACAAAGAAGGAGACGGTATAAAACAAAATATTAAAAAATACAAAGGCTAGATCCAAAATTTCCAAACTATCCATCAAAACTTCTGAGAGAAAACATTAACATTTAGAAGAAATAATAGATGAAAACTTTTCAGAGCTAAAAATGACAAGCCATCCTCAGATTAAATATAAATAGCCCATCAGAAGAAACAGCAGAAGTATGATATTCCATTTTAAAACAATATTCTCTCATGCCTAGACTACTCAAATAGCCTCTAAGCCCATTTCTCTGCTTCTGCTTTTTTCCTCATTACCTACACTCTTCACACACCACCAAATTTATCTGACATACAGAAGATACAGTGAGCTTTAAAAAAAAAAAAGTCAAAATCTCTTGATGATTTTCCTTCACTGTTGGAATAAAAATTCCTTTCCTTGAACCTACCTGATTCACCTCCCTGAGTTCATTTCATTCCTCTCCATATCAAGTTCTCCCTGGTACCCAAGTTTCCCCTAATATTTTAAATCTCAGTTATTTTTTAGACTCAGACAAAGACCACCCCTGATCACCAAATCTAAATTAGGTCATATTACTCTAACATATTGCATTATTTTGTTTGTGGGCATAGGGGAAAGGGAAAAATTCAAAAGTTATTTCAGAGTTAAAATCTCTCAAATTATATTATAAATTATATATTAAAAATTACAATAGCAGCAACTAAAAAACCAACTAGATGTGAAGCTAAAAGGAGAAAGAAGAAATTCCAAGATTTCGGTTTGAGAACTACACTACTACCCAAAGAAGGAAATAAGCTATATTGAGACCCTATGTGATTGTTAATGTTACTTTTCCAAATACAAAACTTTCTACATTCACCCCATCATCCTCTACAACTATCCAAAGACTCTTACGGTCTACTTTTAAAATCTACCTCTTCCATAAATCCTTTCCCAACTATGCAACCCAAGATTCATTTTGGCTTCCTTTTGGCATCAGCATTTAAACAGCTCCGACAATAGAAATCACTGAGCATTTACCCCAAATATAGAAAAACATAAAAAATACAAAGACATATTTTATACTGTTATAATATAAATATGTATTATTTTCATTATAAAACATAAGAACAAATAGAATTTTTAATATTTTCTTCCCTTCCCCTAATATAATTCTTGCTAATCCTTCATTTTGGACACCACTGATCTCAATGTTTCCTATGTTCAAACTTTTTCTCATAATAATTAGAAATGTCACAAGGACACGGTATTTGACTTCCTCTATATGTTCCCACAACATATAGACAATACTAAAAAACGCACAGTATTGTTTCATAATTCTAGAATTTCTTATTCAAACTTCTCATAATGCATTATTATGAGAAAATCACACTGTTCACTGAATTTGTAATATGACTTACATCAGCCACTTAATTTCAATACTGAGCTGAACTGTTACAAATAAATATCCATTAAAGATATTTTAAGAATAAAAATTATTCCTTAATCTACAACAAATGCTCTCTTTAGACATGAAAGTTGTAGATAACATATAACATAGGACCAGGTTTTTATATAAAAAGTTCATAATCCAACATAAATGATTAAATTTTAAAATTCAGTTAAAATATATAGACATTTCTTACCAAGCATTATTAAGGTCTATGAATCTTAGAATAAGGAAAAGAGAATACAAACATCTCTTAGGCTATTTACATTTCCAGATATCTATGACCTAAATAATGAAAGTGAATTGTCTTCAAGATTTAAATTACCGGAGTTGGGGCTGTAGCTCAGTGGTGGAGTGCTCACCTAGCAAACGTGAGGCACTGGCACTGGGTTCAATCCTCAGCACCATATAAAAATAAATAAATAAAGATTTAATGTCTGTCTACAACTAAAAATGTTTAAAAAAATTTTAACTTTCTATATTCAATTATGTTTTCATAATTAGCCAATATTATCAAAATAAATGTTATATTCTCTAAATCTTACCCAGTTCATTTGATTTCTTCTGAAGCTCCATGGTAAGTTCTTTCAGGTGATCTTCATTTTTTCCCAATCTTGTAAGACATATTATTTTGCAATGTAAAATATTTTTATCAGAATACATCTAATATCTAAAACTAGTATAGTTTCTTAGAATAGATTCAACCACTCAATTAGTAAACATTTATTGAATATCTATATAGCGTTTTAAAATATCACTATTATAAAAATATGACTATTATAAACATTATTGTACATTTATTACATCTACACGAAACCTTAAGGTTATGATTATAATTTGTCTCTTAACTATTGATAATCAAATTAATCTATTTTAGAACTTTGAGACTGAACATAATTATTATGATACTAAATTCTGCCTAAGGAACAATCCAAATTGCAAAACATGTATAATTTTCTTGCTTTTGCTGACTTTCTGGTTTTTGCAAACTACAAAATTAAGATAATTGGAACAAATGAATCTAAGGTAACTCACAATTTTAAAATTTGAAAATTTCCTGGATAGGTCAATAAAGAATATGTAAGAATATGGAAAACTAGAAGAGCTAATTTTCTTCCTTTACTATGCATAATCAGTAAGATTAAATTACAATGGTACATAAATGGGATAGTACACCATGTAGCTACTGAAAATGATATACAGTCCTTATTTTATTAATCAAGAATTTGGATATTAATAAAATAACAGAATAAAATGGCAAATTTAAACAGTATTTATGTAAACAATACAAATAAAAGAAAAAGACACATACAAAAGAAATACTGGTAGGCCCAGGCTATGACTTGGGAGATAGATCTGTTCCTCTCCTCTACCCTCCCAAATTTTATTAACCCAAAGCTAATGAGACAGAAATATTTACCAGGTTTCATAACACAGCTTTATTTGAATACTTTCTTAATATCAAGAAAAACAGAGTTAGGCTTAAACACTCAAGTTTTATACAAACTGCTATTTAGATGAAATGCAAATGAATATTTTACACACAGATAATCATATCCATTAATTTAATAAATATAGAGTACTACCTACTCTATCCAGAATAGTTACAAAGTTTATAAAGCAGATATAAGGTTATAGACCCCAGTGAAACAAACTTCCCAGCCCAGAAATTATTCCTATGAAGCTAATAATAATCCATAGTTTCAATAGATATGTTGTAACCAGTGTAACACACCATTCTGTGCAATTAAAATGTGCCAATAAAAATAAATATGTTCTATTTCTATATCAGCACTTAAAAGTTTGTGGATAAAGCTTGACTCTATGGTAAAAAATGCATGGGAACTATCCTAAAGAATACCTGCTTTTAAATCTTATCCTGGGATGGGATATCTGCCTACCAAATACCAAAAAAAAATTATTCTTACTTTATACATTAAAAAAAAGAGTTGGCTGTAGTTGTTACAGGAATTACACAGCAGATGACAATGAACAGAAATGGTACTGAATATTAGAAGCAAATTGTTTTTATTCATTTAAAATAAGAAATAGTTCACCTTTGCTGTTCTGTTCTCAATAATTCCTCCAAGTTAGAGATAGTTGTTTTAAGATCAGTAATCACAACTAAATGGGCAGCTTTGGCTTTATTAAGTTCTTCCATTTGAGCTTCTTTTTCTTCAGTGAGCTGACATATTTTTTTTGTTGCCATCTGTAAATTTTCCTCTGAAGCTTTCTGAGTACTCTAAAATAAGTACAAAACCAAAGCAATAATTCAAAGGCCTTAAGAAAAAAAAAAAAAACCTGACGTTATCAGATTCTATAAGTTTGCTGCCTTTTTCGCTCTTAACTTCTTCCTATTCATCAACCCTTCCACTCCCCGTAGAATACCCACCCACTTATTATTTAAAATCACCATTTTTCAAATCCCACCTATAGCTCCAATTTCTCCATGGAATCTTCCTAACCAATCCAACCCACAGAGTTATTTCAATTCTTAGAACTATTATAGTAATTTATTACCCTAAATCACTGTTGGTATACCCAGCTTGATCCTGTATTTCACTTATATTTTTGATGTGTTTTTATCCATTGTCTCTGACTAAATTATAAGCATTTTGTAGACTGGTATTTTCTTCTCTATTTGAAGCTCAGGGTTCTTATACATAGTATTATATTCAATAAATATTTGTTCATTATTGATAATGTGAGATTTACTACACCTAGTCAGTTTTTAAATCATACCACACTTATTTGCAAAGACATTTTAACATCTTCTAGTTCTGATGTCAAAAGGTCCTTCTTCTCATTTGATTCTTTTAAGCTTTCATTCTGTAATTCTAAAAAAGAAGGTTATAAAAAGGTAGTACTTAGTAGAAAATACATACCAAGAAAACTAATTGTTACTTGTAACAATTACTTTTTCCTCCATTAGACAACACAGTCCAAAATGGGAGAATTGTGTGACTATAGACACACTAATTTTAATCAAACTTTTTTGATCAAAGAACTCAAAGACTAATTATTTTTAAACCTATTAAATATTTATAATTTACAATAGCATCAAACAGACATATAAGAGGAAGCAACTCTGGTAGGTGGATTAAGAGACTTCCCTTATTTGTATTTGTATCAGACAGCTTACATATATCATGCACTGTTTCATTCATTATTAAGAATATGCTTTAGAAATAGAAGAGAAGTTTTATCACTATTTTAGAGTATACAAGACTCAGTGAGGTTCAGCACCTCAGCTCAAATATCTTAACTAACTATGGGAAAAACCCGTACATTAAGTCATCAAAAAGATGGTTTGGGCCTTTGTTTTTTATTGCTGTTGATTTTCATCACAAAATGCTTGGTCAATTCCCTGTGGGAATTCATCAAAGATGAATATTTAAAGATTGTCAGTGCTAAATTTAGAAACTGGAAAAAAACCTAAATATCAAAAAATAAATATATTAAATAATGATGGTATATAAATGGGATAATATACCATGTAACTAGTAAAAGATAATACAGTATTTATTGATCAAGAATCTAGATACAGGGCTAGGTAGAGCACTTTCTAGCACATGTGAGGCATCCTCAGCACCACATAAAAATAAATAAAGGTATGTGTCCATCTATAACTAATTGTTTTTTATTTTGGAAAGAAATTAATAAAATAACTGAATTAAAGGGCAGTTCAAAATAGTATTTTAAATATTTTACAGCTGGGGCTGTAGCGCTGTGGTAAAGCTCTTGCCTTGCATATGTTGAGGCACTGGGTTCAATCTTCAGTACCACATAAAAATAAATAAAGATACTGTATGTTTATCTACAATTAAAGAGTTTTTAAAAATAGTATTATGTAAACAATGCATATAAAAGGAAAAGATACATACTAAAATATTAAAAGCAACTCATAACCTAATGGTGAAATTATTATTTTATTTTCATGATTGTCTATATTCATTTTTAGCTTTTTGTTTGTTCGTTATCAGGAACTGAAACCAGGGGCACTTAACCACTGAGCCATATCCCCAAACCTTTTATTTTTTGAGACAGAGTCTCACTAAGTTATCTAGGGCCTCACTCAGTTGTCATTTTTAGTTTTCTATTATAAATATCAACTATTACATTCCTTCATTTGAATATTAAGTTATGAAAAAAGCTTTTGGCCCCACTTAATGGCTAATGTTTATTAAATTCTAAGTCTCAGGTACTAGTATATATGTGTTTTATACGTATGCATTTTTTTTTTTATTTTTTGGTACTAGATATTGAACCAGAGCCTTGTGCATGCTAGGCAAGCATCTCCCATTCTTTTTTTCACCTTAATTTTGTATGTGTGTGCGCGCTGTGGATTGAACCGAGAGACTTGTGCATGTGAGGCAAGTACTCTACCAACTGAGCTATATCCCCAGCCCTTCCACTTTAAAATTTTGAGACAAGATCTCACTGAATTGCTCATAGGCTGACCTAGAATTTTATAACTCTTCTGCCTCAGCCTTCCAAGGAGCTGGGATTTCAAGCATATGCCACATATCCAACAGGTGCATCATTTTTATACCTCATATACACTCTAGGAGAGGAAAGAAGTTCATCATCTTCTTTGAATTCAAGTTATATTACATCTTCTTATTCTAGCTACCTGGCCTTGATCATGACTGAATCAGTTTGACTCTAATTTTCCCTGGAACATTAGAATCATAAATATTATTCATATCTTGAATGCTTCAAGATAATACAATTTAAAATCCTTAATTACAGTATATAGTATATAATCAATAAAGGCTAACAACTATTATGATGATGAAAATGGTGATATATACAAGAAAATTGACTTTAATATTCATAGTATTTATAATACAATTAGCCAGGTAGACAAACAATTGCAAGTGTTGATGGGTATATGCAGAGAACACTTAAGCAAAATAGATCAACAGGGGTAGAGGTTAAGGGAGGCAGGGATAAAGAGGAAAAGTTCAGGGAAGGCTTCTAGAAAATGAGAGTTGAGTTGAAATATTTTAAAGAAATTAAGAATTGGTAATAATAATAGGAGTTAGCTTGGTGTGGTGATAACACACCGGTAATCCCAGTGGCTCAGGAGGCTGAGGCAAGAGGATACTTTGAGTTCAAAGATAGTCTCAGCAAAAAGTGAGGCACTAAACAACTCTGTGAGACCTTGACTCTAAATAAAATACAAAATAGGGCTGGAGATGTGGCTCAGTGGTCAAGTGCCCCTGAGTTCATTCCCCAGTTACCCTCCCACCCACTGACCCCCGCCAAAAAAAAAAAAATAATAACAGGAGTTAGGAGAAAAAAGAAATTACAAACAGGTAAAGTGTACAAAGGCAAAAATAGAAGAGACTGGATAATACATTCTGGAGTCTAAATGAAATGTATTTCAGTTATATGTCTTAAAGTATAAGGGGGTCTAAATTGTATACATGTATTGAATTATCACACTGGACTCCACAAATATATGCAATTATTACATGTTAATTTTAAAAGTGATAAAGGATAAGGGAGGAGTCATCACAGTTATGATTAGAAAGATAATAAAATTAGAATAGGATTTATATGACTTGCTTAGAATCTTTTGCTTTATAAGCCACGAAGACCATGCAAAACAATTAAGGATGTTAAATAATAGAATGTTGCCTCAGGTTTTATTTTTTTTAAAGTTCCATTCTGGGGGGAAAATGCATAGAATGAAAAGGTCACTGGTCTTATTCTGAGTATAAAAAACATAAGAAAAGTACATCAGGAGAGAGGACAATAATGACTAACAACTGTGGTGTTCATTATGACTATAAGACTATCACCAGACTATATGAAATAAATACTAATGATAGACATTATGATCTACCAGACTACATCATAATCACAAAACCAGCCTTTAGGCACACATGGGAATTAAAAATGATTTTCCAAGCCAAAACTTAAATTTGAAGTGCTCCTCAGTTCCCCTAGGATGCCAAAAGATTCAAATGCAAGTTTTCCCTATAAAAACATTCTTAAGTTCTAGTCCAGAAGATAAAATTACATCTTCTGGATCCACAGATGAAGTTATACCACCTCATGATCCAAAAACACAAGGGAAGCAAGGCAACAAGAGCAGAATCTGGTATAGTATAAAAGCCATCTTGGAGTTACAAAGAGTTCAGATGTCAAAATTACTAGCTATGGAATAAAAAATAAGTATTTTTACCTTCTTTAAAAATGAAAAGGAAGTTATCAATAAACTAAATAAAATGTCTACAAATGATATGTTAAACTGAAATTAAAAACTGCACTGTTGGCTGTTTACACCACTAAGAAGGAGTAAAAATTCAGGATTAAGTACAAAGAATATTAAAGGCATAACACTCCTGACAAAGTAACAAGATTGTACCAGGTCAAAAGCAAACAGAAAGGGATGGGGATGTAGCTGAGTGATACAATGCTTTCCTAGCACTGGATTCAATCCCTAGCACCACAAAAAAAAAAAAAAAAAAAAAAAAAAGCCTGCTTTTTATACTGAGGACATATGCGATCCTGGCAAAGTTGAAATCTGACTTGAAATTATGATAAGATAAAGAAAAGAAATATTAAAAGGCAAAAAATAGAGTAAAAAAATTTCTGTACAATAATCTGAGAAACTCAATGTAAGAGGCAAAAGCAAATTAGAGGCAGATTTGTAGGCCAGATTGCTATCAAATGAGTTGTTCAGGGAACCCAAGTTTTGAAACTAACTTAAGGTGGTCCCAAATGAACACAGATACCATGTAGATGGCATAAGTAAAGGCAAATCCTCCCAGGAGAAGTTATCTACATATTGGACATACCTTAAAGTATTCTTACAAATAGTTCTTCAGGTTAAAAAACAATGCGCATAAAATCAAAGAGAACAAGGCTTACAAGAAAACAGTCCAAACTAAAAACTATCAGAAACAAAATACAGGATGAGGACCCAGACATTTAAGATAAAGAATTATCAAAATGAAACTATAAAACAGTGATACTTATTATATTTAAAGATATTTTGAAAATCCTGAAAAACATAAAACTATATAAAGTAGAATAGTAGCATTGAAAAGAATAACGACATTTCAGTAACTAAACATCTCAGTAACTAAAAATTAAGGAGAGTTTCATAATGGGTTAAAAACAAATAAGAGAATTAGTGAATCATGAGATAAATCAACAGACTTTAGCCAAAATAAGACAAAGACAAGCTATTTAAAAAAAAAAATGAAGATTGGCACAGCTGATAAAGTCAGAAAATTAACAGTAGTTTTACTCATTTTTTAATTTTTTTTTTTACTCAGAAAAAGTGAGAAATAGAATGCGTACAACATCTGAAGGGATTACCAAGAATTTTTGGGAAACAATAATAAAGGATACTAATTTATACTTTCAAGGAGCCATAAAACAAAACTAAACTATACCTTAAAATATATTATTGTAACTACTAAAAAATCAAAGATAAATAAATAGATGTAAAGCTACAAGAGAGGGAAAAATTACCTTATCCTAAAAGACTGAAGAGTTAGGGTAACAATTTTTTGAACAACAACAACAAAAAATATACAATAACCAAATAAAAAGCTCCATGGACAGGCTCAGTGACGAAAAAAGAAAACAAGAGGGGACAAAAGAAAGAATCAGTGAACTAGAAGACAGGACAATAAAAACTAGCAACTTAGGAGGCTAAGGCAGAAGGGTTACAAGCTTGAGGCCCCTCAACAATTTAGTGAAGGGCTGGGGATATGGCTCAAGCGGTAGCGCGCTCATCTAGCATGCGTGCGGCCCGGGTTCGATCCTCTGCACCACATACAAAGATGTTGTGTCCACCGAAAACTGAAAAATAAATATTAAAAATTCTCTCTCTCTCTCTCTCACTCTCTCAATTTAGTGAAGTCCTAAGCAACTTAATAAGACCCTGTCTCAAAATAAAAAATAAGCAGGACTGAGGATTTAGCTCAGTTGTAAAGCACCCCTGGGTTCAAGCCCCTGTACCATTAAAAAAAATTAGCAAATCTGAACAACAGAGAGCAGACAGAATGAAAAATAAATTAGAGGGTTGGGGCTGTAGCTCAGTGGTAGAGCACCTGCCTCACATGTGTGAGCTACTGGGTTTGATCCTCAGCACCACATAAAAATAAAAACATTGTGTCCATCTACAACTAAAAAGTATTAAAAATAAATTAGCAGAATTTTAGGGATCTGAGGGAATATAAAAACAACAAAATATCTAACTTTTCATGTCATCAAGAATTCCTGAAGGACAAGAGAAAGAAGGCAAGGCTAAAAAATATTCAAAGAAATAACAGATGAAAATTCCCCCAATTTTGGAAAATACATAAGATGCAAGAATCTTAGCAAATCTCAGAGACTAAGGTCAAAGAAATACAACAATACACATATTTAAAATTCTAAAAACTAAAGGCAAAGAATCTTAAAAGACGCCAGTGATGAAGACCTCACACACAGGGAGAAAACAATTAGATAACAATGAATTTCTTATCAGAATCATGGAAGTCAGAAGGATGTAGCAGAGTATGGGTGTTTGCTGGTACATTGTATTTTTTTGGTCATTGGGATTGATCTAAATATAATTTAACAAAGATCTACATCCCCTAACCCTTAATTCTTTTTTTTTTTTTTTTTCTTTTAAAGACACGGTCTTGCCGAGTTGCCAAGGCTGGTCTTGAACTTGCAATCCTCCTGCCTCAATCAATAAGGCAGCTGGCATTGCACCTGGCCACAATATGTTTTAAATGACGAAAAAAAAAAATCTACTTTTTTTTTTTTTTTTTTGGTACTGTGGATTGAACTCAAGGGGAATTTATCACTGAGCCACATTCCCAGCCTTTTTGAATTTTATAGAGAGACAGGGTCTCACTGAGTTGCTTAGCGCCTTGCCATTGCTGAGGCTGGCTTTGAAGTCTCAGCCTCCCGAGCTCCTGAGATTACAGGCGTGCCTCACTGCACCCAGCTGAAAGAAATACCTATCAACCAGAAAGAATCCTATTTAAAAAAAGGAAAAAAAAATTACAACATTCCCAGATAAAGGAAAATGAACTGAATTTGCAAGCAGACGTCCCTAAACAATAACTACAATAAGTCCTCTAATAAAGAAACAGTGAAAAGACAATTGTGAACATCGGAAAAGAACATGATAAACAAAAATACAGGTAAATATTGTAGGTTTTCCTTCACTTCTTGAGTTTTCTAAGTTATGTATTATACTGAAAGCAAAAAAAATTATAATACTGTATGATGTGGTTCTAAATGTGTATAAAGGAAATATTGAAAACAATTCTATTACAAATGGGAATGGTAAAAGATGTAAAACAATAAGTAAAGAACTCTGTACTTAAACTTGAAAAATAATGATGTCAGTAGATTGTGTTGTTATCATTACCAAGAGCAGCCACTTTTAAAAGACTGTAGAGAGGGGCTGCGGTTGTGGCTCAGTGATAGAGTGCTAATCTAGAGGCACTGAGTTTGATTCTCAGCTCCACATAAAAACAAATCAATAAAAACAAAGGCATTATGTCCACCTACAACTAAAAAAACAAAATATTTTTTTAAAAGTCTGTATAGAGACACACAAGAAAAAAAAAGTACAAACAGGATTCTAAAAAAAAAAAAAAATTCAAGTAGCCCTCAGGAAGATTGAAAAGAAAAAATTAGAAAAATAAAAATAAGAGGGAAAAAGAACAGACTTTAAGCCTTTCTATACCAGTAATTACATTAAATGTAAATAATATACATGTAAAAATTAAAATAAAGAGCTAAGCATACTGGGTTTTTAAAAAGCAACTGAACTATATGCTAGCTACTAAAATCTTATTTCATATATAACAACAGATAGTTTGAAAGTAAAAGGTTGGAAAAAGATAAAACGTATAACTATTAGTCAAAGGAAAGCAAGAATGACAACATTAAATCAAGTAACATACATAACAGACATCAAAGCAAGAAATTACTAGAAAAAGAGATTATATAATGATAAAAGGTCCATAATCAAAAAGACATAGCAATCTTAGTATAAGTATACACAAATAAAAAAGCTGCAAAACAAAACATGAACTGTTACAACTGAAAAAGACACACAAATCCACATTATATTTGGAGACTTCAACATTCCTCTATATATAAACTACAGAAAAATTAAGACAATTGGCTGGGATTGTAATGGCTCAGCGGTAAAGCAGGACCAGGTTCGATCCTCAGCACCACATAAAAATAAAGGCATTGTGTTGTGTCCATCTACACCTAAAAATAAATATTAAAATATATATATTTTAAAAAAAGAAATTAAGACAAAAAAAAATCAAGATTAAAGAAGGCCTCAACACTAAAGAATAAAAAACTCTCAAAAATTATGATGTTCTACTCCCTAGAATATGTGAAAATGTTACCTTACACACAAAAGTCTTTGCAGGTATGAATAAGGATCTTAAGATATGAAGATTACACTGTTTTATTCAGACAGACTCAACATACTCACAAAGGACCTCCTAAAAGAACGGCAGGAAACTCCAAATTACATTAGAAAATGTGACAAGTTGAATAATCTGAGGAAGGCAACACAAGCCAAGAAATGCATGTGGTCTCTAAAAGCTGAAAAAGACAAGGAACATATTTTCTCTTGAGAGTCTCCAGAAAGAATAGACATACCAAACTTCAAGGTGAAGTTAGTCCAAAAAATTCATTTTGAGCTTCTGATTCTCCAGAACTGTATGATAATAAATTTGTGTTGTTTTTCAGCCACTAAGTATTTTGTTATACAACCAACAAACAACAGGATCTAATCAACAGCAGCAGAATACACATTTTTTTTCAAGTGCCCAAAGAAAATATAACAATATACATAATCAATCAAACCCACAGGAGGGTCATAAAAGAATTCTTAACAAATGTAAAAGAACTGAAGTTATACAGAGTATGGTTACAATGGAATCAAACTAGAAATCAGTAACAAAGATAATAGAAAATCTCTAATGGCATAGAAACTAAACAATACACTTCTAAATAATCTACTGTATGTCAATGAGGAAGTCTAAAGTTTTAAAAAATACATTTTTAAAAAGAGTGAAAATGAAAATGCAATATATCAAAATTTGTAAGATATAGCTAAGCTTAGCTGAGAATCAGAAAGTTTCATGAAAAAGAATCAGAACAGTTTCATGAATAAATGCATGTATTCTAAAAAAAAGAAAGAAAACTTTAAATCAATAATCTAAGCTCCCACCTAAGAAATTTAGAAAATAAGAGCAAAACGAATCAAAAGCAAGCAAAAGGAAGGAAATAATAAACACAGGACTGGGGCAATATCTCTATAATCCCCACAGTTCAGGAGGCTGAGGCAGGAGGATGGCAAGTTCAAAGCAAGCCTCAGCAACTTAGCAAGACTACCTCAAAATTAAAAAATTTTTAAAAAATTTAAAAAGTAGGCTGGGAATGTGGCTCAGTGGTTAAGGATCCCTGGGGTTCAACCCCTGATACCAAAATTAAATAAACAAATGAACAAACATAAGAAATAAAACATAAGAAATTGAACATAAAAACAAAGGAAATAAAAGAAGGAGTTATTAGAAAAAAACAAATTGGCAAACCTTTAGGAAGAATCAAAAAGAGAAAAACACAAATTACCAATATCAGGACTAAAATAGTAAACACATCACTACAAACCAAACAGGTATCAATAGGAAAATAAAATAATACCATAAACAATTCTATAAAATAAATTTAATAGAGGTGTGGTAAGAGGAAGGATGAGGCTACGGGGATGGGAAGGACAATAGAATGAGATAGACATTATTACCCTATATACATGTATGATTACACTACTGGAGGGACTCTGCACCATGTACAACCAGAGGAATGAGAAGTTGTGCTCCATTTCTGTACAATATGTCAAAATGCATTCTACTGTAAAATTAATTAATTAAAAATAAATAAACCTGACAAATTACAATAAACAAATTCCTCAAAAAGATAATTAAATATAAAGCATATAATTTTAAGAGTTTTATAACTATTAATGCAAATTATTGAATTTATAATTATAAATTTTCCAAAAAAGAAATATCTAGGCCAGTTATATGAAGAATTATTCCAAAATGTGTAAAGAATTAACATGAATTTTGTAAGAATTAACACCAATTTTATACAATCTCTGTAAGAAAACAGAAGAGGAAATATTTGCCAATTTATTTTATGAAGTTAGTATTACCCTGATACTAAAACCAGACAGAAAAGTACAAAAAAAGTAAACTATAGACTAAAATCCTTCATTAATATAAATGTAAAAATTCTTACTAGAATGTTAGCTTATCAAATTCCACACTTATATAAATAACAATTTTATACCATGACAAAATGGGGTTTGCTCCAAAGACACAAGATTGGTTCAGTATTCAAAACCATAATAGACCGCACTAACAGACTAAAAAAGAAAAATTCATTAGAATATCTATCAATTCAGAAAAAGCACGGGATAAAATTCAACACCAATTCACAATAAAAAATTTTAATAAGTGAGGAACACACTTGGCACACACTTGTTGTCAGCTTTGTGTCACTATAATGAAATATCTGGGATAATTAACTTAAAAAGAGAAAAGGTACTGGATGCAGTAGTCCAAAATTGGTCAGACCCACAGCTTGGGCATACTGGATGGCAACAGTAAGAAGTGCCTGATGGAGCAAACTGCTCACCTCATGGCCAGGAAGCAAGAGGCAAAGAAGAGGAGGCTGGGGTCCCCTCAATGAACTAAAGATCTCTCAATAGGCCCTTCCTCCTAAATGTCTCACCATCTCTCTCAATAATACCGCACTTGTGACAAAGCCTTTAATACACAGTTTAGTGAATACTCAACATCCAAACTATAGCACCAGAGTTAGCTCAATTTGATAAACAGTTTTATCAAAAAAATAAAAATAAAGCTACAGCTAGCCTTGTAATTAATGGAGGAAACCTAAATGCTTTTTCCCTAAAATATCAAGAGACAAGACAAGGATGTTGACTTTCAGAATTCTTATTCAAAATGGTGTGGGAAGTTCTAACCATTGCAATAAGGTAAGAAAATAAAGAAAAGTGGGGGGCGGGTTAAGGGATTAAGCAATTTATTTCCTCATGACATGATGATCCACATAAAAAATCCCAGAGAATTAAAAAAAATTCTAGAATGAATAGAGTTTTAGCAAGATTAAAGGATAAATAAAAACACACCAAAATCAATTGCTTTTCTATATACTAAAATATGAACATAAGAAAAACAAAATTAAGAGCATAATACTACTTATATTAATTCAAAAAATTAAATAATTAGGTATACACTTGACAAGTATAGAACTGTGTTGAAAACCACAAAATTATCATTAATGAAGTCAAATAAGATGAAAATAGAGAAATACTATGCTCTTGGATTTGATGACAGAGCAAAAAAGATCAATTCTTCCTGCACTGATATACAGCTTTAACATAATTCCTATGAAAATTCTACAAAGGATTTTTGTAGAAATAGACTAGTTCATTCTAAAATTTACATGACTGGGCATACACCCTAGAATACATAACACCGTCTTCATGAAGAATAACAAAGTGGGAGAAATTTTTATCTGATATTAAGGTTTTCTATACAGCTACAGTAATTAAGACAATGCACATGCCTATAATCCCAGCAACTTTGGAGGCTGAGGCAGAAAGATCAGCAACTTAACAAGACCCTGATTCAAAATAAAAAGAGCTGAGGACGCAACTCAGTAGTAGAGCATGGCCAGAAAATGTCTAGCATGAGCAAAGCCCTGGGTTCAATCCCTAGTACTAGAGAAAAAGATACTTTTGTGTGTGTGGAGAAAATATAGAAAAAAAATCTTCAGTTTTAGAGCTAGACAAAGAGTTCTTACACTAAATGAACAGTTTATAAAAAGACTAGCTGTTAAATAAAAATTTTAAGTTTGCTTTACAAAAGATGTTGTTGAGTGGAAAAAAGGCAGGCTGTTGACTTGAAGAAGATACATGCAAATTAAATTTCTGATGAAGGACTAATATCTAGACTATATAAGAACTAATGAAATCAACATTTAAAAAGGAAACACTCCAATAAGAAAATCAGCAAAAGCCACAGAAGTACATTCCACAAAAGAATATATACAGATAAATATAAGTACTGAAAAGATCTTCACCATCATCAATCAGGAAAATGCAAATTAAAATCACCAAATACCTCTACATAATTATCAGAATAACTAAATAGTGACAACAAATTCTTGAGCAGATATATAGAAATGGATGATATACATAGTTAGTATGAATATAAAATGGTAGAAATGGATTATATACATAGTTAGTATGAATACAAATGGTAAAGCCACTCTGAGAAAGTTAAATAACCATGTAACTACCATATAACTAGCAATTATACTCCTGGATATTTATCCCAGAGTAATAAGCCAGGAATAAAATGTACACAAAGCTATATTAGATTAGAAAACAATTCCTTTATGACAAATAGTATTACTAAGACAAATAAGAATCCTTTTATAGGGCTGGGATTGTGGCTCAATGGTACAGCACTTGCCTAGCATGTGTGAGGCACTGGGTTGATTCTTGGCACCACATACAAATTAAAAAATAAAGTTACATTGACAACTAAAAAAATATTTTTTAAAAAAGAATCCTTTTATAATGATAAAAACTTCACTTTACCAAGGATGTATAACATTCTAAAATCTGAATGCATCTAATAAGGTAACCTCTAAATAAATGCAAGTTTATAGAAATACCAGAATATATTTAAAAATCAATAAGCACGTAAGATTTTAACTTGCTACTTTCAAAAATGCATAGAGGCAGACCAAAACAAATCTATGCCTGAAATACAGAAAATAGAGGAAAATCCCAAAACCCTAGGAAATAAAAATAAACTAAACAAAACTGATTACCAAAAAAAAAAAAACCAGAAAACTTATAAAGTCCCATTCATTAGAAGAATGAAATTTTTAAAAAAGTAATAACACCCTCCAAAAATTAATAAATAGCAATAATAAGCCTGGGATCAGATTAAAATCACTGGAGTTTAGCAAATCTTTAGGAAAGAAGTAATACATCATTGTTAACCTCTTTCAAAAATATGCAAAATAAAAAAATAATTCCAAACTCATTTATTGAGGCTAATATATATTAAATACCAAAATATGACAAAATATGAGAAAGAAAAATTAGAAACCATCTAACTTATGAACATGGGTACAAGACTCCTAAACAAAAACTTAAATACATATTATGTAAAACCAAGTGAAACAAAGTATTAATAAAATTAAGTATATATTAATATAAGTAAATAATATATAAGTATATATTAATATATATTAATAATATATTATATATTAAACATATATAATTAATATGTATTATACTTAATATATATTAAGTATATATTAATATATAAGTAAAATTAAGTATATATTAATAAAATAAAGTATTAATAAAATTAAGTTTATAGCCAGGGATA
This sequence comes from Ictidomys tridecemlineatus, assembly GCF_052094955.1. NCBI lineage: Eukaryota > Metazoa > Chordata > Mammalia > Rodentia > Sciuridae > Ictidomys > Ictidomys tridecemlineatus. The sequence goes on along the minus strand of NC_135487.1, from coordinate 107,638,964 downwards.
AGAAGTTGTTTAACATTAAAAAATAACATTAGAAAATAATTGCAAATAAAGGCAAAAAAATCATATTAAAATCTCAATATATGCTCCAAAAAGCATTTGATAAAAATCAATAATATATTGAGAAAACATAAACTTTAGATACTATGTAGAATGGGCAAGATTTTCCCAGAGAAAAGACATCATTGTCTGAAATCTCTCTTTTCTTATTACAATACAATGGGTAAAATTCCATAAAAAGTCAACTGAGTACACCAAAGTCAAGTCAAATGACAAAACAGCAAAAGAAAGGAAGCAAAGGAAAAAGGAACAAAGGGAGCAAGAGAAAATGAGAGGAAGAGAGGAAAGACGGACAAGTTGGTTGCCATGGGGCTGGGGAAGAAGGCAATGGAGAGCTAATATTTAATTTCCATTTTTGCAAAATAAAAAATAGTTAAAGATGGATGGTGGTGATGGTTGTACAACAATGTAAATATATTTAATACCATTTAAATGTGTACTTAAAAAGGTTTAAGATGGCAGATTTTATGCTATTTTGCCAGTTTTAAAAACAACAATAAAATAGACCAGATATAGAAGTAATGGAGACTATAAATAAAATATTGATGGTTAATATTTTCAAAAGGATAAAAAATATGATTTTTTAAAGAAGAGAATTTAGGGCTGGGGATGTGGCTCAAGCAGTACCACACTCGCCTGGCATCAATCCTCAGCACCACATACAAATAAAGATGTTGTGTCTGCCAAAAAAAAATTAAAAATAAACATTAAAACTATCTTTCTCTCTCTCTCTCTCTCTCTAAAAGAGAATTTAATCAAAGCATTGGAATCTTTAAAAGAATCAAGTAGAAATTTAGAAAGAAAAATATATGATTAAAGTTAAGCATTCAGAAAATAAATTTGGAATAAATTAAATATAGCAAAAGCAAGATTAGAAGACAGGTCATTAGAAAATAACCAAACTGAAACAAAGAAATGGAAACACATCTGGAAGATTTATACATTTGGGAAATAAATAAAAGTGATTTAAATGAATATATTTCAGTGGTTATAAGTTTACAGAATCACACAGAATTATAGTTATTCATGACTAAGACTGTTTCCAGTTTATATAGGATTAAGTATCAACTCATGTGTTCAAACATCTATTAATCTTCTATTATGTGCAAAGCAAAATGTCGGGCACTAGAGTTACACTTAAGATATTTAAAGAGACCCAGTCTCTGTCCTCAAGACTCTTAGTCATAGGAGACTGAGGATAATGCTTAAAACATCTGAAGAGAGCTGGGGTCATAGCTCAGTTGGTAGAGTGCTTGCCTCACATGCACAAGGCCCTGGGTTCAATCCCTACCACCATAAACACACAAACACACACACACATACACACACAATGAAGAATGAAGAAGTGTTCACTACAAGTGAGCCAACACATTTGAAGTAGAAAGTTCATTTTGGGTAAAGGAAGTAGTCAAAAATGTGGATGAGACAAGATCACAAAATGTAGCAAAAAGTTAATTTCAATATATCTACAGAATAGATACAGTAATGACAATAAGATAAAATTGGTAAGCACAGGCTCGAAGAAATAATTATCTGCCATGTAAAGAAGAGATAATGTTTTGAAGAATAAAAAAATAAATGCCACAGGTCCCTATAATGTTTTGGAAGATACATGGTGTCTCGTAAACTATACTATGCCTTCCAAATGTCCTGCCATGTGAACAAGTTTGAAAACTATTCAATAATATTCTCTATATATGCCATCACATAGAAAGTTCTTCATAAATGGATCCAACATTTCTTTTACAGTCTCATCTGAGTTCTCTAAGATGTAGTCACACCTGTAATTTATCAAAATACCCTTTCATACTTGCACAAGCCATTTCTTCTGCCTACAATGTCTCCTCCAAGTACTGTCTATTTACTGAACTATTAATCATCTATGAGGGATGGGGATGTGGCTCAAGTGGTAGCGCGCTCGCCTGGCATGCATGCGGTCCAGGTTCGATCCTCAGCACCACATACAAACAAAGATGTTGTGTCCGCCGAAAACTAAAAAATAAATATAAAAAAAAATCATCTATGTTATGGTTCAATAACTTTTCTGTAATGCTTTCCCAAATGTCTTCCTCTGGGAAAAATAGCTTCCTCCATATTACTCCCATGGAATTCATTCATTTATAATTTATGAGTACTTCATATGTTTTGGATCCTGTTCTAAGCACTTGAAATCCATCAGTGAACAAAAAAGACACAGATCCCTATCTTTTTGGAACACAAAGTTGAAACTTTGGGGTAGGTTAAAAGCATAGAAAAGGGAAAAGTTTTACTTTGAAAACACTCCCCAAGTGATTCTATTATGACAACTGTTCCAACCTGGAATTACAGCACCAGAAAATAACTACAACAAACTTGTAAATAAAGTCAAAATTTTGATCATAACAAGGAATACATATGACACATTGACATATTATGTAAATTCTTACTTGTCTTTTCCTCCAATTGATTAATTTTTTCTCTGGATTCCTCTAGCAGAAATGTCAAATCTTTCATTTTATCTTCTTTCTCAGCACTTTGGATCAGTAGTAGCGATAACTAAAATGAAATATTTTTTAAAGCATTATGAACATCAATACCTTATGTACATGTATAAAGACACAAATGGTATAACTCTACTTTGAGTACAACCAGAGACATGAAAAACTGTGCTCTAGGTGTACTATGAATTGAGAAGCATTCATGTCATGTATAACAGATTTAGAATAGATTTTTTTAAGTTATAGATATAAAAAATTATAGATATAAAAAGTTAAATGTGGCACCTAAGCCCTTATCTCCTGTAATTGCTTTATATACTTCTCTACATACTTTAGATGACTGTATGTACTGAGTATTTCATACATGCTTGCATAATAAACATTTATTTTTATTAGGTTTATTAAAATTAATGAATAAGCTAGCACAAGATACCCAATGTTATACTATGCATTTCAAGTTATTACTGAGAAGATGGAATAATAGAGTGTACTGATTTGTTCATTCAATAGTATTGAGCACCAGAAACCATAAGTATTGCATATATGAATATTAGGAAAGTCATCTTCAAGGAACTCAGAGCCTAGATTGGGAGACAACTACACTAGTAATAAGATGAAAGTGTTATAGGAATCATGAACACTTAAATCAGTCTTGGAGAAAGTAATCAAAAATTTATTCTCAAAAGGGCTTGAAATGATAGACATGTAGCAATGAATCACGCAAACATTGGGAAATGAGTATTCTAGGCTGAACACAAAGGATGGAGAGATCGTGCTTTATTCACATAACTGAAAATATTCAGATGGTTAAAAGAGTATAGCATTGATGTGAAGAAAAGGTCAGAATTAAACCTCTAAAAATAAGTTGAAGACTTCAAGATCCAAGATGACAAAAAGACCTTCTCTCCCCTTTTTTCACCTCCAAATCACCCAAAAATTAACTGGGAAAACAAGAAAAACAGATTTAATCATTTATGAAACCACATGAGTCCATAAAGTTCATAAGCCACAACATATTTAAAAAAAAAAAAACAAGCAGCTGGATGGAATGGACCTAGCTCAGAGAAGTAATGTCAAACTAAAGAGACTGCATAGAAAAGTATTAATGAGAAGCAAAATAACTCACCTCAAAGAATGCCATAATGTTTCAAGAATTAGAGGTAACAGACACTGTATAGGTGAGTATAAAACAAGAGTCTAAGTAAAAGGAAACTGAAGTCTGTAAAGAGTAATAAGTCCTCTCTAGGTTCAGTCAACCCTCCTACCCAGGACTCCACTACTTGACATCTACTGTAGTCAGAGAACTGACCCTACTCCATCTTTGCAAAGGAAGACAAGCATATCAATTTTAAAAAATCGGAGTTGGAGGATGTAGCTCAGAGGAAGAGTGTGTGCCTAACATATGGCATCAGCCAAGTTTATATCCCCCCCAAGAAGGAATTTAGAAAGCCACAAAAAAAAAATCTTACAAATAATATTTAGGATTCCCATTTCAGGATGGGGGCAGGGCATCAGGGTGAATAGGACATTGGCTGATCACCCAATCAATTTACAAAGAAGTCTAACAATCTGGAAGCACTATACATATCTCAAGAACACCAAAAAGCTTTTTTAGCATTATACTCTGTTTCTGTGCTTTTCATAATAAGCATTATTTTAACTTTTTGGCGGGGGGCACTTGGGCTTGAACTCAGGGGCACTAGGCCACTGATCCACATCCCCAGCCCCATTTTGTATTTTATTTAGAGACAGGGTGTCACTGAGTTGCTTAGTGCCTTGATCCAACACCTCAGCTTCCTGAGCCACTGGGATTACGGCCATTCACCGCTGCTCCCAGTTGCATTATTTTAACTTTTAAAAAGATTTCCTTCTTTAGGAAATCTGATTTAAAAATAAAGATAAAATACAATTGCTAACAACTCTTTCAAAATATCTAAACAAAAAAAATACTATCATTTAACCACAATTTAAAACTCTTTTAAGTTATCTTTCTATACTTTAATTTTATTATTTAAGCATATATCCTTAACTGTAATATTTTATGTCAAATAAGAGGAGAAAAACTAAAAAAATAGTTGGAAATAAGATTCCTTTTTATGTATCTCTTTTTATCTCCGAAGCAGAAGGCTTGAATGTGATATGTATGAATAAGGCTTAAATATATATGTGGCAAAATGATAATCTGAAACTGACATTCTTACAAATGTCAAAGGGTATAGACTTACCATTTTCAAGTCTTCCACTATATGATATTAATAGAAAAAAGCAACAGAATGTTTTAGTTTCTTTTCATTGGTGTCATGGATAGGAAGTTTCAAAATAAACTGTAAAATGTGAGTTGCATAGTCAATGATAATCTTTACATTTTATTAGGTTTTTTTAATCTGAACAAAATTTCTTATATTTTTGTAGCAATGTAAACCAATGTAAATATTGTATAAGATTCATTATAAAAAACCAAGCATTCAGTGAGTACATATTTAAGTCAATAAAAAATAAACTGACTAAGCAAAAGAGTAAATATTTAGATACATATAATAAATTCTCTCAGAAATTTATCATGTAGCCAGCAAACAAAAATATCTCGTTAAGATTTTATGAAGTAACAAATTTTACAAAGAATATAGCATTATATATTTCAGAATACTTGAAATTTAAATGTACCCACCATAAAGAAATGATAAAAGTCTAGGTGATTAATATGCTAATTACTCTGCATTAATCCCTACCCAATATATATGAATTAAAATATCACAATGTACTTTATTAATATGTATAAATATTGTGTTGGCAGAAAAAAATTTTAATTAATTTTTCAAAAAGAATATAGAGTTGGCTTTAAAAAAAAACCTGATTTTCCTTGTCATTTACTTCTTTCTTATATTCATCTTCAAGGTGCTGGATTTTTTCATAATCTTCCTTTACTTAAAAATAAAATAAATATGTGCAATGTCTTAACATAATTGTATTGAACTTTTACATTACAAACCAACTGAAAGATAATTTCACTTCCTTATCTCAAATTATATTAAACTCCAAAAATTTCAAAGAGTTAAAGCTGCTATTTTCTTCCTGCTTTGTTTAGTAAAAGTGAATTTAATAGCAAATTATAACTTAAAAATTTTAAATTCTTATAGTAGCATGTATATATATCTTTTTTATAATATAAAAAGTTTTAGATATAATTATTTTTAGATGTATAATTTACCAAGAAATATAAAAGACCAAACTATACTTATAAAAATACAAACCATAATAAGTTTAATTTCATGTAAAACACAGTTTGTATATATGTATTAGGCAGTATGTACGTATGTATGTATATATGTATGTATGGTACTGGGGACTGAACCCAGAACCTTGAACAAGATTAATGTTCAAATACTGAGCTATACCTCCAGCCTTTTGTTTATTTTTCTTGGAGACAGGGTCTCACTAAGTTTCTCAAGCTGGCCTCAAACTTATAATTCTCCTTACACAGATTCCCCAGTAGCTGGGATTACAGGCATGTGCTACCACACCCAGGCAAAAAATGTAGTTTTAAAACAAAAATAACATTTTTAACATACATTACTTCCCTGTCATATCCCACAAGATTTTGAGGGGCTTACAAAAAACAAAGACAATACAAAATGTAAAATAGTTGAGGGATTCAAACTAAACAGATTAACATGTAAACAAAAACTAATAAAACTACAAATAGCAGAAGAGTAACATAGGATTCCTACACTTAAAATGCATTTCCAGTCTGGAATTCTCAGCTTGAACACGAAGTTCCTCAAAAGCTATTATCATTTTCTGGAAGATAAAGTTTAACTTTTGAGAATCAGACTTTTGAAAAACCTTTCTTCAAACTTTGAAAATATTAATAAAATTTTAACATGTAATCATTGAATATAAAACCACACAACTTTGAATAATGAAAGCCCTATAATTAAAATGATGAAATAACTTACTAACATGTATTAGGAAAGCTTATATTGTTAGCTTCCCAGATGCCTAAAAGCATGGAGACATGTTAGATAATACAAAACAGCAGCAAAATTTTGTTGGCATTATATTCATTCACTTAATAATACTTCGCAAAATCAGTAATTTTATACTTGTTTATGCCTATTTAATTTCTCTCTTCCCCACTTAAGTGAGTCCTCTATAAGAATCGCCTGATAGAATGTGCTCACACAACATTCAATAAATCTTGCTTTATAAAATCAGATTCATTCATTCATTAAATATTTATTGAGTGCCTAGTATGGGCCAGTAACTATTTTAGGCACTTGGGATATAAGACAAACTCTCTACCCTACTGGAATTGATGACGCGCACACACACACGAACATACATGTATGGATTCAAATAAATGTCATGTAGTTTTAAATGCTCTTCAGAAAAGTTAAATGAGATGAGGAGACACAGAATAATTGAATGAAGACTTTTAGACTTTTAGATTAATAGTAAGGTCAGGAAAACAAAAAAAACAGAATATAGTTTACAAGTGTACATAAGATATTGGACACAAAAGTTCTACACAGAGGGAACAAATTCAAAGAGACAAAATCAGAAAGTGCTCAGCAATGCTGAGAAACACCCTAGAAACCATACCTAACTCCTGACAACTACCTAACTGCTCTCCATCTCTATAATTTTGTTATTTTGAGATTATCATATAAATGGAATCATAACAGATGACCTCTGGAGATTGGCTTGTCTCACTCAGCGTAATGTCCTTGTGATCCATTCAAGTTGTAGCATGTTTTGGTAGTTCCTTGATGTATCAGTTTTCCTAATTATTAATTTACTGAGGGGTTTTGGTTTTTTTCCAGTTGGGGTTATTATAAATAAAATTGTTACAAACACTGAAAAGAGGAAGGAAGGAAGTTAGGTTGGTCAAGCATGGAGGTGCATGCCTGTAATCCCAACAACTGGGGGCGGGAGGGTGTTGAGGCAGAAGGACTGCAAGTTCGAGGCCAGTCTCGGCAATTTAGTGAAATCCTAAAAAACTTAGCAAGACCTTATCTCAAAATAAAAAAATAAAGAGGCCTGAGAACATGGTTCAGGGGTTAAGCACCCCTAGGTTGAATTCACAGTACAAAAAAATTGTTTTCTTAAATACTAGGGTTTTTTCCCCTACATCATACATAGCATCAGGCCAAACTAGAAGCATGGGTTCCCCAGAATGTCTCTCATGGCTAGCCTTAATATAGACAATTTGAGCATGGATATGTTCTGCAATGTCCTGACCACTAACCAGTACAACTTAATCCCTTTTACTTAATAGAGGGGAAAAGAGGGAAAAATAAAAAGACTACAGCAGGAAATCAAAATAGTGAATGATAGAAGATGAGACAACAAAGGCACACAGAAGTCAGACACAGATTAATAATACTTCATATGTTTTCAAATTAATGGATGTGTCAAAATGTGCTGATCTCTGACTTAAGAGTTAATGAACATTTGATATATTTCATTGAATAGTGTAACTAGTATGTAAATCAGAAAGCTACTACATAACAAAACATTAGTACTCATAAGATCTTGGGAATTTTATTGTGATTCGATCATACATCAACAAAATAAGTAATAATCGTTTGAGCCAAAAGATTATTCTAGCTATCACTCTACATTGCTTAGAAATTATTCTTTTATAATCTTTATAGCTATAATCTTTATAGCTATCACTCTACATTGCTTAGAAATTATTCTTTTTAAAATATTCAGATTTTCACTAATACTTACCTCAATGTTATTATTTAGATCCATATAAACTTGCCTGGTTTCTTCCCGTTCATATTCATCTATTATTAATATAAAATTTTCAGAATTTAATTTTAAAACACTTAATGATGTCAAAAATTCTTACAATATCTCAAAAAAAACATTAAAATACTTAAAATTCTTTGTTCATGAAGGGCACTGGGATATCTAATTCAGTTCTGAGTCCTTTGAAATAGCATTGAAAGCCAAAAAAGACTGAAAGGAAAGTGAAGTCACAGAGCAACCTACTGCCCTTAATATTAGAGAAAGGCCCATTTAGAACAAATCACAACTTAACCAGGATAGAAATCCAGAACAGAAAACTCTGTGGGAACCACAACCAGCCTAAGAAAACATGAATTGCAATTGACAGACGGCTAGAAACAGGGTGGACAGTTTGAGAGATGAAAACTGCAGGGGGACCTAAGAGGGAGGGGTTCCAACACTTGTGACATTTACCTCCTAAAGCTCTACCTGATTCTCACAGCAAACATCCTCTTGTGCATTAACATGAGGAGGGAAAAAGAAACCATTGGAAATGTTAATGCATCTTGTTCTTTATAGGGCCTGTCTTTGAGAGAAACTATTTTATCAGGGCAAAATCAGCTGGGATTTTATCAGAGTCTAAATGGCCTAAGGGGAAGGGAGGGAACCAATTCTAGCCAGTTATAGATTTCCACATGGAGGAAGAAAAATATCCAACTCCATCCCCATCTAGCTTTCTGTTTAGAAAAAGGGAAATGACAAACTCCAGCCAACCCAAGCCATTTTGTCCCACCTAAAAGAGACTGAGAAGTACTTGCCAAGTTCACAATCCATAGGAAAAGGTTTGCTAAAAGACTGAACCTAACCATAGGTCTATAGAACACTTCCCCTCTCATTACACTTTACCACAACATTACTGAGGCCTATTTACAACAGTTTCTTGCCCAGCTATTTAAAAAAGTTACAAGGCATAATAAAAGGCAAAAAATACATTACAATAAGACAGAGCAAGCATCAGACCAAACAAGAGTCAGATAGGGAAGAGATATTAGAATTATCAAAGGAGGAATTTAAAACAACTCCAACTACTATGCTATGGACTTGAGTAGATAAAGTAGATGTGCAAGAATAGAGAGGCAGAGAAGTGGGAGAATAGATCAGTGGTAGAGAGCTTTTCCTAGGCTCCCCTGTAACAAGAGATCCTTTAAAATTGAAAGACGTAAAAGAAACACCCAGTTCTCCCAATCTGTATGATTTAAAGTGCTTTTTGTTTCCCAGCTCCATCTTGGGCTGTGAGTAGAAACCACCCCCACCCCTAAGCCCTGGCAGCTCTAAGTCAGGGCTTACACAAACTGACAGAACATACATATGCATACCATTGGATTCTCCTCTTTGTCTTTTCCTCTATATTATCCTAAAGCTATTGTCCATATAGGAAATATTTCTAGGCTGTTATCTTCTAAGTTTTGGTTAAACCAAGAATAAATTCATCTCTTTTTTATATTATAATTTACGCATAATAGTGGGATTCAGTATGCCATCTTCATACATGCACAAAATTTGATCAATCTCATTCCCAATACCTTCCCTAAATTGATTTCTTGCTTCACCACTGTTTCCCTCTTTGTTAATTAGACTTATAAGGCATGGGGCTCAAATCTGGTCTTCAGCCTTTGGCAATACTGGGTTCAATCCCCAGCACAACAAAAAAAAATAAAATAAATAAAATAAAATAAACAGATAGGCAATATAAGTAGAGCTGGAAACTAAGTAAGAACCAAATCAAAATGCTACCTATCAAGAATAGAAATAGAAATAAAGTACACTAAACATAGCTAAGAAAATAATTTCTGAGCTTGAAGATGTAGTTCAACAAAAATTTCCAAAATGGAAAGCAAAGAGAAAAAAAGACTGGGGAAGAAAAACCAAAAACAACAATCTTCACAAGTAAGAAACTAGAAACTTTCTCTCTAAGATAAGGAAAGAGAAAGGATGTCTCCTTTCATCACTTTAACACTTAATAAAAGTTCTAGTTAATTCAATAAAACCAGAAAAGGAAATAAAAGGGACATGATTAGAAAGGAAGAAATCAAACTTTCTTGTTCACACACATGATTTTCTATGCAGAAAATTTAAGACACAAAAAAACAACTCCCAAAATGAACAATTACATCAAGTTTGTAAGAAAACAAAAGTCAATCTCTTCCCTATACAGCAGCAGTGATCTAAAGGGAAAGACTCGCCCTGGGTTCAATCCATAGCACCAGGAGAAATAATAAGGACAATAATAATGACTTTAACACCAAATATTCAGCCAAAAATTCAAGCAAGAAACTCTGGAGTTACACTATACTATAGAAGGTCTATTTCTGTGGTCTGTTAATACATATTTTATTGTATACTTCACCATTCATCTTATCTTTGATTGCTTGCTAGAGAATAATAATCTGAGACTTAGAAAAGTCACATTTTACTAGTTGAATGTTTAGCAATTTTTTTTTTTTTTTTTTTTTTTGGTACTGGGGATTGAACCCAGGGACTTAACCACTGAGCCACATTCCCAACTCTCTTTGTTTTTTATTTTGAGACAGGGTCTCACTAAGTTGCTTAGGGCCTCACTAAGTTGCTAAAACCAGCTTTGAACTTGCCATCCTCCTGCCTTAACCTTCCAAATCACTGGGATTACATGTATGCGCCACCACAACCAGCAGCAATTTTTTGTTATATTCTAAATCAATACAGCTACTCCTTACTTTTTTTTTTTTAAAGAGAGAGAGAGAGTGGGGGGGGGAGAGAATTTTTTAATATTTATTTTTTAGTTCTCGGCGACCAAAACACCTTTGTATGTGGTGCTGAGGATCGAACCCGGGCCGCACGCATGCCAGGCGAGTGCGCTACCGCTTGAGCCACATCCCCAGCCCCTCCTTACTTTTTATTAGTGTTAATATATCTTTCTCTACCCATTTACTTTTAATGTATATATGTCTTTATATCTAGAAAGACTATTTTACAGACAATATATAGTTGGGTCTTATTTTTTGTCCATTCTGACCACATTTATCTTTTATCATTTAGACCGTCATCATTCAAAGTGATATATTGATAAAGATGAATTATTATCTATTATATTATGTTTTCTATTTGCTGTCCTGTTCTCGATTCCTATTTTTGTGATATTAGTGCATAATACTGCATAATACTTTAAAAATACTACACTGTACACAGGCTACACTAAATTTATTTTAAGAATTCTTTCTTCAATAATGAACTTACTATAACTTTTTTACTTCATAAACTTTTAATTTACTTCATAAACTTTTAATTTTCTTAACTTTTAGACTCTTGTAATACCACTTAGCTTAAAACAAAAATATGCTGTCCAACTGTACAAAAATATATTTTCCTCCTATTCTTATTCTATAAAATATCTTCCATTTTAGATTTTTTACTTTTTAAACTTCTGTTAAAAACTAAGATGAACATACACATAAGCCTAGACCTATATAGGATTCCACCTCCACATCTTGTCCCCGTGGAAAGTCTTCAGAAGCAATAACACATATAGGCCTATCAACTCTTGTGATAGTAAGTCTTCTGGAATACCTTCTGAAGGACCCACTTGAGGCTGTTTTACAGTTAACTTTTTTTTATGTGTAGGAATACACTTCAAAATAATGATTAAAGATATTACAGAACATGCATAAACCACTTGTACATTTATTATCACTATAAAGTATTACATATTGAACATAATTTTAATGTGCCATACTTTTATACAACAAGCAGTGCAGTAGATTTACTTAAACCAGCATCACTACAAACACAAATAATGTGTTGCACTACAATATTACAAAGGCTACATCTTAGTTTACAGGACTTTTTAAGGTCCATTATTATTTTATGGGACTAACATATATGAACTCCATTTTTGTCTCACGTTGTTATAGTGCATGCCCTCCAGCAGTATTTTCTCTGATGGACATGGCTATGTCTTGTTCTTGATTCAATTTTGTGGTTATTCCAGACAAAAGAGAAAGTTAATCTAAAAATCACACTAAATGAAATATAGATTAACTATAAATGCCAAGTATTTGCCAAATGTTACCTTTTGAAAAAAGTCGTGAACTTTCAAAAAACTTTGAATTAAATAATAACTGAGAATGTAGTTGCTACTTACACAAAGAAATGGTATGAGGCACATAAAACTTATTTGAATTAAAATTAGTTCCAAAAAGGTGAAAAGATAATTTCTTCTCTGCCTCAATTATTCAATAAGTGGATAAAGTCACATAAAACAAGATATTTACATTTCTTTGTCTTCTCTGCAGATCTAGCACAGGTTTCTTTAAGTAGATTACATAAATGCCTGGTAGCATTATTCCTGAAACAAATGAACAAGTTTGACCAGGTGTAATCCAATCTCAAAGCAAAATCCCATGTTGAAAATTATGAAACATTCTGTTTCAATATTTTAATTTTAAAGAAATTTTAAAACATTGTATTTTATATATATACATATCATGTATCATGCATCACATATATATGAAGAAAAAGTTGAGTGACTATAATATTAGCAAAGATAATTCAGTAACTGCTTCCCTTTAAGTAAAAGTGATAACTCTAACAAGTTTCTACCCAAGTTGTTATCTATAAACCTTCAAGAAAAAGTTCCAGATAGAGAGAAATGATGTGTTAAGACTTTTCATTTACTAATTACCTCCAAAATGCTCTAGATGTCTAATCTTCAAAACAAAAAATGAGGTAACTTTCTGACTAGGCATTCATTACATGAATAACAAAGATTTCTAGCTGTCTTTTAGGAGTTACCAACAGACAAAGAAGTAAAATTTAATTTTTCCATCTATAACTTTTCTGTAGGAATGAATTGTTACACTGGCAAAAACAGGAATTTGACAGTGAGGATCAGCTTGGAACTAAGTTGAGCCCTAGTCTACAGAAAACTAGATAATATCCATAGAAATACAACTTTTCTGACCTCAAGTAATGACTCTTCTGATGCTTGACATTTTAAAAACTGAAAGTCAGTCAGTGACCACAGTTTACCAAATGCAAGAATGCAGAATGGTTACATCTTCCTTTTTTCACAGCACTTTAAGGTAGAGTTCTACTTATATATATTTTTTTTCTTTTCTGGTACTAGGGATTGAACCCAGGGGTGCTTTATCACAGAGCCATATCGCTAGCCCCTTTCAATTTTTAATTTTGAAAAAGGGACTCACTGAGTTGCTTAGGTGGCCTAATTGCTGAAGCTGGCCTCGAACTTGCAAACTCCCGTCCTCAACCTGGGATTACAGGTGTGCACCACACCATGCCTGGCTATAAATTAATGCTACATAACATATAGAAAGTGCTCAAAATAGAAGCTGGGGTTATGGATCAGTGGTAGAGCAATTGCCTCACATGTGTGAGGCATTGTGTCCATCTATAACTAAAAAAATATATTTAAAATTTTTTTAAAAAAGAAAGTGCTCAAAATATTTTGAAAACTATTTTAATGATAAATTCAGTATAAAAATAAAATTTGGAAAGAACAAATTTATTAAATTAATACTTACTCTTTTATTAAATCCTTATTTTCTTGAATTTCTTCTTCTAATTTCAAACTTACTTTTTCATTCTCAAACTAATTTACAAATGGAAAAACAGTGCATCACATTTTGCTTAGCAAAATAAATATGAGTATAATCATTAAGCAGCATTTCTTTACTAAATATGCTACAACAGTCTATAATTTTTTTTCTATACAAAAAGGAAATTTCTTCCCACCACTTATGAATTTCCCATAAGAATATGAGTCTCACTTTCATCAATCTAAAATAGTTTGCTGAATAATCTTTAAAAAGATTAAACTATATTTTAATGCCATGTTATTTTCTCTCATTTTCCAGTGATGTTTTAGCTCTGTTTGCATTTTATCAACTTTCTAACTTTATACTATAAAGTCAGTTTTAAATTCAAGGTTATAAATAAATACTATATTCTAATATAATGAAAGACACCAAATAAAACAGTATCAATAGGATTTTTAAAAAAAAACTATCACAAACTAGTCATTAATTAGTCATTAAAGTAATTTGTTGTTTCTCTAATCACTTGCATTATGTTTGTTACAGCTTGTTCTCTCAAAGTTGAATTATAACCAACTTCAAAAAGCACTATCTTAAAAATCCTCATCACAAAAACAAGACAAACCCAATTTACTTTCAAATAATACTCTATTTTCAATGGTACTAACATTTACTATGTTATATTTATAATTTAAAAATTCACTATACCTGCAGTTCCTGAATGGCTTTTCGCTGTGCTTCAATTATCTTTCTATTTTCTTGCAATTTATTTTCTTTCTGTTTCAGTTCAGATTCTACACTCACTTTCCACTTTTTGATCTTTTCAGCTTCCTTATACAGTTTTGAATATAGTCTGCTCATTGGCTCCGAATTCTGTTAAAATAGATTTTTAAAAATTAATTTTTCAAAATTTTAATAAAAACAAATTACAGATGCCTATTGAAAATATCCATATTCTAATGGTGACTCGATCCTCAATTTATGCTCTAATATAGCATACTGAAAGCTATCTTAACTCCTAAACTACTAAGACAATATTAGCTACTTCACTGAAGTTATTTGTCACTTAACCAAGTTATACCTTACTAAATAAAATCAAATAACTAAAATGTGCTTAAATAAGAAGTTAGAAATATTTTAATCAATGGGAGAATCTAGATAGGTAAAACCTTAAATCACTCTACAAGAAATCTGTAAATTTTAACAGTGACCTTGAAACATTTTGATTATAGAAACAGTGTGAGAATTAAGTCAAGAATGTGAATTTTAACCACCATTTGACCCAGTCATCCTACTCCTCAGTTTATATTCAAAGGACTTAAAATCAGCATACTACAGTGACACAGCCATATCAATGTTTATAGCAGCTCAATCCAAAATAGCTAAACTATGGAACCAACCTAGATACTCTTCAACAAATGAATGGATAAAGAAAATGTGGTACATATACACAATGGAATATTACTCAGCCTTAAAGAAGAATGAAATTATGGCATTTGCAGGTATATGGCTGGAACTACAGAATATCATGCTAAGTGAAATAAGCCAATCCCAAAAAACCACAAAGGCCAAATGTTTTCTCTGATAAGAAGATGCTGATCCATAGTGGGGGGGGGGGGGGCAGGTAGGGAAGAATGAAGGAACTTTGGATTATACATAGGGGAGGAGTAAGGAGACGGGCGGGGCTGTGGGGATGGGAAGGACAATAGAATGAGACAGATATTATCTATATACATGTATGATTACCCTACTGGTATGACTCTGTACAGCCAGAGGAATAAGAAGTTGTGCTTCATTTGTATACAATGTGTCAAACAAAATGCATTCTACTGTGATATACTACTAATTAGAATAAAAAATTTTTGAAAAAAAAAGGAATGTAAAATTTTTTTGAGAGAGAATTTTTTAATATTTATTGTTTAGTTTTCAGCAGACAGAGCATCTTTATTTTTATTTGTATGTGGTGCTGAGGATCGAACCCAGGGCCACGCGCATGCCAGGGCGCACAACCACTTGAGTGCCACATCCCCAGCCCCAGGAATGTAAATTTTAAAATATAATGCCAAGAAAAAGAATAGTGAACAGAAGACATTAATTCATTGAGCCCAAAGTTTTACTTAGATTTTCTGAATTTTTTAATCCACATTATATTGTAAAGATCAGAGGCATTCCTGTTTGGGGCTTTCTTATGTTTTTATTACTACATTATAGTTATACACGATATTTTAGCATAATCATACACGCAGGGAACATAATTTGCTCCGCTTAAGGAGCCAATACTTCCTCTCTCTCTCTCCTCCCTCCCCGCCCCCATCCAACTCCCCTTCCTCTACTCTATGGGACTTCCTTCTATTCATTTATAGTTTTTTTTAATTGGTGCTTTACAGGTATACATAAAGGTGAAATTCACTTTGGTAAATTCATATATGTACACTGCATAATTTGGTAAATTTCATTCCACCATTCCTCCCTTTTTCTGTTTGGGTTTTTTTGTGGTGGTTGTTGTTGTTGTTTTTTTTGTTTTTTTTTTTTTTTTTTTTTTTGGCAGTGCTGGGACTCAAACTCAGGATATAGGGCATGCTATGCAAATCACTTCCCACTGAGTGACACCCTCAGCTTTTCCCCACCCACCACCCACACCAGTCCTGGGGAGTAGACTAAGGGGAGATAACACTCCCAGCCCATTTTATTTTGAAACAAGATCTCACTCTGTTGCCCAGACTAGCCTTGATTTATAATCCTCCTGCCTCAGCCTCTGGAATTATATCCCGGGATCATCAGACCCCTAGACCCTATCTTATTTTCTTCAACACATTTATTTCTGCTCACTTAGAGCTTTTTAAAGTTTTTGTTGCTGCTGCTGCTCTTGTTATTTTTGTTTTTATACTACTAGGGATTGAACCCAGGACCTCAGACAGCTCTCCAGCGAGCTCCTCCCCCAGCTCTTTTATTGAGACAGGTTCTCATCAAATGGCCTATAATTTATGAACTTTCTGCCTCAACCTTCTGAACAGCTGGGATATAGGCATGTGCCACTTCACCTGATAGTTTTTTGTTATTAAAATATCTGAATAGGTTCCGTATTTTAAAATTCTGTGATACTATTACCACAGTAGTACTTTATCAAGCCATGAAATTTTCCTTCATTTAAAAGACATCTAAACCAGGCACAGTGGCACACACCTGTAATCCCAGCAGCTCAGGAGGCTGACACAGGAGGATCATCAGTTCAAAGTCAGCCTCAGCAATTTAGTGAGGTCCTAGGCAACTCAAGGAGACCCAGTCTCTAAATGAAATATAAAAGGTCTGGGGCTGTAGCTCAGTAGTAAATCATGCCTTGCATGTGTGAGGCATCCTCAGCACCACATACAAATAAATAAAAGATATTATGTGTCTATCTACAACTTAAAAATCATGGCATTTACAGGTAAACAGATGGCATTGGAGAGATAATACTAAGTGAAGTTAGCCAGTCCAAAAAAAAAAAAAATGCCAAATGTTTTCTATGATATAAGGAGGCTGACTCATAGTGGGGTAGGGAGGGGGAGCATGGGAGGAATAGATGAAATCTAGATAGGGCAGAGGGGTGGGAGGGAAAAGGAGGGAGCATGGGGTTATAAATGATGGTAGAATGTGATGGACATTATTATCCAAAGTACAGTATGAAGACACAAAATTGATGTCAACATACTTTATATAAAACCAGAGATATGAAAAATTGTGCTGAATATGTGTTATTTATATGTGCGTATATATATATATATAAAACAAGACTTGTAATTCATTCCACTGTCATTTATTTTTGTTTATATCAATAAAAAAGAACCTATAGTTAAATTGTATTGAGTAATGTGAGTGAATAAAGCACTGAAAGGGGAAAAAATGTGTGTGTGTATGTATATATGGTAATATATATATATATATAAAAAACATAAAAAAGGGCAGGGGATGTGGCTCAGTGGTTGAGTGCCTCTGGGTTCAATGCCCCACATCAAAAAAAGAGAGAGAGAGAGATCTATACACCTTAAGAACATTTTTATAACTAATATCAAAAGTACAATATGTCAGCTGGACATGGTGGCACATGCCTGTAATCCCTGAGGCAGGAGGATCATGAGTTCAAAGCCAGCCTCGGCAACAGTGAGGTGCTAAGCAACTCAGCGAGACCCTGTCTCTAAATAAAATACAAAATAGCACTTGGGATGTCACTCAGTGGTCAAGTGCCCAAGTTCAATTCCTGGTATCCCCCCCCCCAAAAAAAAAGTATTTCATATCCTACAAATTCCTTATATAATAAATTAGCCAAATGATCAGTTATGTCTACTAGATTATTTTGTAAAATACTGGCTTGATTCTTAGCCATTTCACATACTATATCCACTTTCCCTCTTCTAGTCTTGATTTCTATGGTTTAAAAAACTGCACTCCACACCCAAAAAAATCAGTTACCAAAAAAAAAAAAAAAAGAAAGAAAGAAAAAGAAATTGCCCCTAAAAACTGAAAGTTTTACAACAAAGTACAGAATCCTTGTGTTTCAGAGATTTTAAAAGACAAAACACAGCTTTAAAGAATACATTGTAAAAACATTAATCAATATTAATCCCTTTAAAGTTTCAAAAGAAAGATATATATACAAATAATAAATCATACTCCAATTATAAGAAAGTTTATAAGAATGGGAAATCTAACCTCAAAATCAGAGCCTTTTAGTCCTTCCTGATAGTGGAAACTGCCAGAATTATCAACCTAAAAAATGAATATTTCCTATAAAAAAATATTTGAGAGCTTCCAAATAACAACAATTAAAAACATAAGACTAGCAATCCAACAACTAAAGAGTTTTTTTCTTCTTTAAATAAGCAATTCAATACCTAAATAGATTATATCTATATACTCTTAAGATTAACTGACCTGCTCAAGCATGGGCAAAAAGTTAACTTTTTGTAAAGCAGGATCTGCAAGTTAAGAGACAACTAATATTAGATAAGCCAACATGTTATTTTAACATGAATTATTACTTCTAGTTTAATATCAAGGACATCAACTTAATATTTATATTATATTTTCAACAACTGGCAATGTATATAATAACATGATTCTCTATAAGATGATATATTGTTAGTCTAGGCTCCTACCTGAATCAATGTTTTCCCCATTTTTGGAGAGATTAGTTGTTGCAAAAGGAAAACCAAAATCATCTTCAATACACTTGTTGAAACTCTAAAAATACAAAAAAGTTCTTAAGTATATTGCTTCACACCACTGTGATATATAACAGTGAAATACACAAATACGTGATATACATCTGCTCAAAGAATTGACTGTAATTATAAATCCTTTAATATACACAAAGTTTAAAATACCAAATGCTTTTGCTGTGTTAACAAAGCAAAACTTTTAATTAGGTATTTTCACTAATAAAATGAAACTAATGTATAAATTAACACAATCTTTGTAGATATTTGTAATTGTAATTTATTGGGGGGGGGACACCAGGGATTGAATTCAGGGGCGCTCTGCCACTGAGCCACATCCCCAGCTCTATTTTGTATTTTATTTAAAGACAGGGTCTCACTGAGTTGTTTAGCACCTCGCTCTTACTGAGGCAGGCTTTGTACTTTGAGTCTCCTGTGTTAGCCTCTCCAACCGCTGGGATTACAGACTGGTGCCACCGCACCCGGCTAGATATTGGTAACTTTAACTAGTAGTATGGAATAATATTAGGAGTTTCCTTCATTATGATCTTCGCCTCAACAGAACTGAGAATTGTCTTCAACTGAATAACATGTAAATGATATACTCTTTGGTTACAGCAGCCATAAGAAATTTTAAACTACAGCATATAAAATTAAAATAGTAACTGCATCATTCCACCTCCAATGAAAAGTACATGCGAATTTTTTTTAATAATTCAATAGTAGAAAAAGCTGCTTTACGTGAGAAATTTGGTATAATTTCTCCTTTTCGTGAGACCTTTACTATATAAGCGAATTTCCATCTTTACCCTACCCACCAGGAAGCTCAGAGCAAAACCTGAGGCTCAGCCACAACACAAATTGTCATCCCTATGGAGGCATTTGTTCAAACATTTCTATTTTCCCTTGTAGGATTTTCTAATTTTCCCCTACTTATATTTTGCTGCAGGGGCCTTATGAGTTGCCTACAATCGTTTAAGGCAGGAGGTCAGATTGCCCGCGGAGGCTACGCAGCCGAGTTCTAGAGCAGCAGCGATGCGTTCTCTACTGCGCCCGGGGACCCCGCCCTTCATCCCGTGCAAAGCTCCTGAAAGTCCTTGGGTTAAATCCGACCACACTTACCGAAAAGGGGGTTAAAAAAAAAAATCACAAAATACTGCCACTCCAAAGTCCACTCTGCCTCTTCCGCCAGAAGTACAGGATGGCCACTCGCTTGAAAACTCACCTTGAAGAAATTGGCGTCCCCTCCCAGGGTCTGGGGCTTCACTGCCGACACCTGGCTGCTGCTCAGCCGCGGCGGCACGAACAGCTTGAAGGGCTTCGGCTTTTCCATTCCGTCCTCCAGCCCCGAGGACCTCCTGCCCGGGAGGTGGAAGGCAGGCGTCCGAGGTGCCCGGGTCAGGGCACGGCAGGGTCTGCAAAGGGCGCGGCTCGCTCCCGGGGCTGGAGGCACGGCCCGCGTGCGCGACCTTCCCGAGGGTCCCGCCAGCCCCCCGCCGCCAGCCGCCACGCCGGCCACCCACACCAGCTACCAAGCCGAGCCCCGCATGGCGGTGCCCGTCCGCGCCCTCCTCAGCGCCCCAACTAAAATGCACCGCCCGCCCTCCACCACCAAGGCCAGGGCGGCTGACGGAGTCGGGAACCGCCCTATTATCAGGTCGCCCTCGCCCCGGGTTCCATCCTCGGGAAAGGAACTCGGCACACCTGCCCTCACCTTTGAAGAACAAGCGGGTGGCCACGGGCTGGGTGCCGCGTGAACTGCCGTCTATGAGGGCAGCAGAAAGAACCAAGAGCTTCCGCCTCCGAACCTCGGAAAAGGCGGGAAATGGCCCCACCTGGGCGGCCACACCCGACCGAGCGGGGCCGGCGACTGGCAGTTTAACGGCTAAATAACGGTCCCCCTCGGAGTAGACTTCCGGGTCGCAGAGCTTTGTCTCGCGAGATCTCCCTTTTCACGAGGAATGATTCATTCCGGGATTCTGTTCCTTCGAAGAGTGGACGTTCTGGAAACTTCTGCCATTGTCAAAGACGCCTGAGAAAGACTGTCAGGCGCGAGGATAGACGAGCTGGGAGGGACGCGGCCCTGCCTGCCCCCTAAGCGCTCACAACCTTAGAAAAGTAGAAGGGGTTCAAATATATATATATATATATATATATAGAGAGAGAGAGAGAGAGAGAGAGAGAGAGAGAGAGAGAGAGAAGGCTGTGCGCGCATTTAAAGGTGGGATTTATGTAGAGTCATGAAGGTGGCTCCGGAGTCTGGTTTTGTTATTGCGTCAGTCGAGAATAAAAGAGTGAATAGTTGGTTAGATGAGCCAGAGGGGAATCCTAAGAGAAGGCTAAGAGTCGGTGGGCAAAGGCGCTGGGGTTTAGACGTCATGGATGGGGATTTTCAAGATTTTTTTTTTTTTTTTTTTTTTTAGTTATACAGGAGCACAGTCTCTTTGTTTATTTTTATGTGGTGCTGAGGATCGAACCCCGGTCTCAAAAGCTCTACCGCTGAGCCACAACCCCAGCCCCAATTTTTGAAGAATTTTGAATGGAAAGGGTGGTATGATCCGGTTCAGAAGAAAATCTGCATTGTGAAGAACGGTTTAGGAGTTTGGGAAGACAGTTTCAATAGCCTGGGTGACAAGAGGACCTGGGGTCTGACGAGGGCAGTGGACATGAGGAGGTATCATCTGAAAAAGGTATTTAGGAAGTAAAACGAATGGTGTCTTAATAGAAGAGAGACAAGTCAAACATGAGTGCCTGGTTGCAGGCTTAGCTAAGAGAGATTTCATTAGCATGGTACCTAGGTTTGAGCAATAAGATAATGCATTACATTTTGAAGATACTGGCTTTGTTAGAACTTTCTCCAGATATCATCTGATGCTTCTCCAAAGAACTTTAGCAATTTTTTTTTTTTTACTTTTTAAAACTTTATTTTGTTTACTTTTTTTATGTGGTTGCTGAGGATTGAACCCAGTGACACATGCTAAGCAAGCGCTCTACCTCGGAGCCACAACCCCAGCCCTAGCAATATTTATACAAAAAAAAAACCTTTTTGTATAAATTTACTAGACAACAGTTTCTAATAAAAGTATAAAATTTTCCAATTGGAAATGATGATCCGGTTTGCCTCCCTCATTTGACATTTTTTAAAAACTGCATCTAGATGTCCTTTTGATAAGACACTCCTTCCAAGAAATGATGCCAATAATATACACAAAGTACCCCTAGGGACAATAATTGATACATATAATTAACACTTTTAAGTCAAGACTATAAATTCAATATTCCAATGTTTTAAAAAGTTTTACATAGTGAAAATTTTAACTGTGGTCTAGTTTTCTTTATTGAAAACCAAAATACTACCTCTGGTCATATCATTATTTAAGTCACAGGTGTCACTCACTTTTACAATCTTTGGAAACAATTATGCCAACACAGTTTCTTGGTTCATGTATTTTATGTGAACTTTATTTTTAACATATTACCATCCTATACCTGTAAAGACTAAAATATTTGTGAAAAGTCACTGTTTCTACAAAAGATGTTAGCAAAAATGTTAAAATGTTATCTCCCAGAATGAGAAGTAAATCATGCTAAATTTCCCAATTAAAACATTTTAAAGAGCTGTTCTTTTGATTTTTTAAGTATCTTTCATCACAAATTTTCCAATTTACTTTATTAAAGACCTCTTTTTACAAAGACATTTAAAATGTTAGTTCCTTATTCCATCAATCTGGCATTAATTAATGAGATAGAAATTGACTTGTTTTAATTACAATCTTTTTCACTAGATAACCTTTTTATGTCTATAAATTATGTATTTTCAACTAAATGAAAAAGTAGAGTTTCTTCAGATGATAACTCTTATAGTAATTTTATTTTGGAGAAACCATGCAGAAACAATAAGAGTTGCTTGTTTTGAGTCCAATCTTGAAAAGAATCCAAGGTGTCCATTTAGTGATAGAAGGATTTCACTAAACTTGATGAGTATTGATGATATCCATTTTATGGTGATATATTGGTAATATAGTTGTCATGTTAATGTTTTTCAAATTAGTCATCCAATTTAGGTACAGAAAAATCAAGACAAACCACAACATTGTAAAATTTCAGCAATGTGAGTACACATTCCATTTCTCAGAAAATAAATTAATAAATTTGGGGTGCTTTGTTTTCCAAGTGCTAAGTATTTCTGAGTAGTTGTGATTCAGAGTTCTCAGTTCAGTTAGCCTCCCTATGAGATGAGCAAAATGCTGTGGGTTTTCTGCATGGTGAATTTTTGAATATTTATACAAAATTTGTAAAATTGGTTCTTGTAAATTCTCCACTTGTTGCTTATTTTCAAGACATGGACGATCTGAAAAACATTATTATATTCATGTTAATGTATATTGGAAAGTGGTAGAAGATAATTAATTCATTTTAAGACAATGCAGTTTTTAAATAACAAACGTTTGCTGAACCTTTAACATATGCCAAGCATTAAGATAAGTAACTTTCTGGGCTGGGGTTGTGACTTAGAGGTAGAGCACTCACTCAGCAATGTGTGAGGCACTGGGTTTGATCCTTAGCCCCACATAAAAAAATAAAGATATTATGTCCACCTATAACTAAAAAAATATTTTTAAAAGGTAAGTAACTTGCCTCTGTGCATTATTTTATTTAATCTTTACAATACTCCATTAGGGCTGGCTTGGTGGCACAGGCATGTAATCCCAACTACTCAGGAGGCTAAAACAGGAGGATAACAAATTCAAGGCCAGTCTGTCTCAAAGTAAAATTTTTTAAAGGTCTGAGGGATGAGGCGCAGTAGTAGAATGCTTACCTAGCATTCCTGAGACCCTGGGTTTAATCCCTAGTACCTACAAAAAATATATTTGGGGGGGGGGTTGTAAGTTCTATTTTTATCATCATTTCTCAGATAATCTTGAAACTTAGAGCATTAAGTGATTTTCATGAAGTCACATAAGAATATAAGAGCAAGCAAGGGCTTACTTGAAGTCTTAAATTATTAATTTCCCAAGACCAACAGTAAATAAAAAGCAGAGCTTCTTAAGAACTTGCCTATAAAATATAAGTGCCAACCAAGAATTTCATAGTACTTGGACAGCATTTATTCATCTAGTCATTGTGCCAGAGATACAACAATGAACATAATAGGCAAAATTTCTCCCCCTCATTGAGCTTATATTCTGGGTTCAGGAGAAGTAGGGGAGGAAAGAGGCATATACATATTTTTAAAAGTAAAAATACAACATAACAGATGTAATGTAAGAGAAATAAACAGGAAAAGAGATAACAATTTATTTTTTTGTTTGTTTATTTATTTTTGGTACTAAGGAATTGAACCCAGGGTGCTTAACTACTAAACCACATCCCCAGCGCTTTTTATTTTTTATTTTGAGACAGGGGCTTGCTAAGTTGCTTAGGGCCTTGCTAAGTTGCTAAAGCTGACTTTGAACTTGCTATCCTCCTGCCTCAGCCTCCTGAGCTATTAGAATTACAGATGTGCACTACCACACCAGGAAGGGAAAGTAGCTATTTTTAAAAGACTGATCAAAGATAAAATGACACTTAGCAGAGATTCCAAATGGTGAAGGAGGGAGTCATATGTCTATCTGGAGGAAAACATTTCCAGGCAAAAGACTTATCAAGCATAGTAGAACCTGTGGCAAGAAAATTCTTGAAATTTCCATGGAACATCTGTGTCAAAAGCAATGTGCTAGGCAACTCTGTTGTGTCCCCTCTCACCTTGAAAGAGTTATGTTTATATACACACTTAAATAAATACTACTCTTACACTCATCCTGGGGGAAAAAAAGAAATGTGCTAGGATGATGGAGTAAAGCAGAGATAACAATAAACAATAATAGAAAGAACTGTGGCTTTAATCTGTGTAAAATGGAAGTAATTGAAGGACACAACAGAGGAATGATCTGACTTATATTTTCAAACAATTCCCCTGGCTTCTACATAAAGAATAGATTCTAGAGAAGCAAGCACAGAATTACGAAAGTCAGTGAGGAAAGTAGTTTTGATTAGGGTGTTAGATAGAGATAGTAAGAAATCATTAAGTTTTAGATATATTTTGAGGATTTAGCCAAAATGATTTGTTTTGTATTTGATATGGATCTAAGAAAAAGAAAGAAACAATTTTGGTTTATGCAGCTTAAAGATAGCAATACCAGCTGGGGATGGTGGTTCACACCTGTAATCCCAGTTACTAGGGAGTGGAGAGAACAGACCTAAATTTGACCATAGAGAACTCATGAGTAAGAGGAGACAAATAGAAGCAGCAGCATAGACAACCCTATTAAAAATATTTTTTCTATAAAGTGGAACAGAAGAATGGAAGAAAAAATGAATGGGAATGTGAGGTCCAGAAGGCATTTTTTTAAGATGCAAGAAATTATAACATGTTCATAAGCTTAAAGGAATGCTCCCATAATAAGAAAATTATGGTAAAACAAAATTGCATTTGGATGCAAATGATAATTTAATAACTACCAACTTTATGATTTCATTGCCCAAATTTAATCCAGGTTTTTACTGCTTGCTGTATGGTTTTTACCTGAAAAAAGCACAGCCATTGCTGCAAGTAAAGCATATTCAGTATTAGTTATATAAAGTCCGCTGATTCTTCTGTAGAAGTAAAACAGTGAGGTAATAAATTCTTCAGTAATACCTATGAAGATTAATATAAAAACATTTTCATTTGAACATAGTGCAGAATCAAATATTATTATTTTCTCAACATAGTGTAAGAAAATGAAACATTATGTCTAACAATTTTTTCTATCTTATATAATAGTTTGTATTATGTGTAATATTACCAGTTAAAGTAGCCGAAGGACAGTCTTCATTCCAAAATTTGTCCATAGAATAAATAACACTTCTATCACCACTCTGATTGTGACCATTCAATGTATGAGCTGCATGATTTGATAGTCTCATAGTACCTAGTAAAAGGGAAAAATATAAAGCCTGACTTTTTTCTCTTTATATAGATAGTAAATTAAATCTCTTTCAGAATCCAGAATGGCAGTTAAATGAGAAACATTCTGAACAAATGGTAGCTCATATATATAGAGAGAGATTGTATAGAAGGCCCTCTAAATGTGTTTTCCATGATGCCATATGCTAAACACAGTGGCTTTTTTTTTTTTGGTGTTGAGTATTCAATCTAATGTCTTACCACTAAATTAAGTCCCCAGCCCTATCTGTTTTTATTTTGAGACAGGTTCTCCATACATTGCTGAGAGTCTCAGTTGCTGAACTTGATCTTGAATTAGTGATTAGACTGTCCCCTGAGTCACTGAAACTACAGGTGTTCACTACTGCCCCCAGCAAGGATGACTTTCTTTAGGTTGGATTCAAGATGGTAGACTAGAGGAAGGCTGCATACATGTTGCTCTGTGACCTTTGATTCAAGGAGCAGAAATACTGCTTCTCTGCAAGGTGGATCAAAGAGGGATTTTATTAAAACTCAGTATTGGACAGTCAGTGTTTTAGAGACTCAGAAATTCGGGTCCATTAAGAAAGAAAAAAAATTACATTGGAGTCAAGCTTGAAGGCTATAGAAAATAACATCCCCCAAGAAAAGAGAAATGACAGCCACCAGGGAGAAAAGGAGGACAGTGTGATCAGGGAGGGGAGGAGAGGAAGGCAAACATTAGACCCTGAGCTATGGGCTTTCATCCTTTCTCAAAGATATTTATCCCAGTAACAAGGAGTTTCAAGCTTTTACAACTGTTTCCCTGAGATGAGTTTCAAGCTTTTACAGCTATTTTCCTGAGTTAGATTTTAACCTGCACAACTAGTTTCCTGACTGCCCAGCCAGCACATCCCAAGTCTCTAATGATTAAGTCACACTAAACATTCTGCTATGATTAACTCTCATTAAAACCTATGAAACACAGACTTCCTCTTGTAACCAGTCACCATTTTTTCCCCTGAAAATATGCCATGTGCTTAAAAAGGCAGCTTGCTGATCTGTGAGGTCTGCTCCCATTTTTAGTTATTTTTGCTTACAAAGCTGGTTTGAGCAGCAGCAGTACCAGTGCTGGTTCAACACAGGAAGGAGAACTCAGAGAAGCACAATGGACAGATTTAGTATAGAAAATCCGAAGAGCAGAAAAACAGCCTTCCCTTAGCACTGTACACTGGTGCCTGAAAAGCACCTCATGTTTCCCAACTGACCATGGAGAGCTGAGGCAGTAGCTATCTTGAGGTGGCCATGTTGTAGCTGCTGCTGAGGAAACAGGAGATTTAAGCAAAGATGGGTTCACAGTCCTGGCAAGTGCCTGCCTTATGACCTAGAGAAGATCATACTCAAGGGGATTGAAGTAAGAAAAGTGAAAGGGTCAAAACTCTGGCAGCTCATGAGAATAGCTGAGTTATAAGTGTGAAAACACTCAGGGGCTAAGCCTGCGAAGACTGGAAAGGCTGTATTTGTGAGCAGCAGAGTAGGTGAAGGATTGGCTCCTGGATCCATTAACAGAATCCTATGGAGACTCCTGAGATCCAGACTCTCAGCAGAAACTGGCAACTAGCAGGCTTTAGGGGTATGTTGATCTAATCTCTCCAGAGCAGATGCCACCCAATAAAACTTGTGAGGTCTAATTAGACCTAAACTCCACCTTCTAGAACTCCACTCATAGAACTCTGCAGCAGTCCCACCCTGGGAATACATCTTTTCTTCTGCCAACAAACTCTATTGTTCCCTCTTCCACTCTTTCTTTAATTTTTCACTTCTATTTTTTCTACTCCTTCCTTATACTATCACATCCTACATCTGTTCTGCATTCTCTCTATTCACATTTTGAAATTATTATAAACTCTTTTTTCAGCCTTCTTATCACATTTTCTTTCGTCTTAATTAACTGCATTCTTAACATCTTTTAGCACTAGTTGGTTTGTACAATGCCTGCCCCCACCACTAATGCTATTGCAATTCTTACTGCTGTGAATGTTATAGTTGACCTGTAGTTTGATTTAATACCAGATATAATACAGGATTACTTATTGTTTTTTCTGATGGCAATTGCTGGGATCCTACCATTTCTTGGTTTTTGTGGCAATTAATTTATAGATGTCATAGTAGGAACCAAGTATTTAGTTAATGCTGTATATTGTTTGCATTGATTATTGCTATTATTTGCTTCCCCCTAATTGGTGAGGTACTGGAAACCTACAGGGATACTACAAGTTCACAGGGTAGAAATTCTGCTGCTGAACTAAATTCAACCAAAAGACAGCACACCTTGCTCCACTTGAATTATTGACACTCAATCTTCAGCTATACTTCACCTCAAATAATAGAAAAGACAAAAACCCAAATGAAAGACCAGGCCCCAAGTAGAAACAGCTAGATGTGGGCTCCCATATCCCATCTATGGACATCCATTAACATAGAGGAAACAGTGAAATAACAGAAAGCCTGTGGATACCACATATATGAGGGGATCTCAATCCAGATCACTCTAGGACACTTTAGCAACTGAAGAATGTGCCCTAAGAAAGGAGCAATCAATGCATCAACTGAGCAAAAGAGCAAGACCTGTGAAAATAGGCAAACAAAATTCCTCCAAAATCCACAATCCCACAACAAAGGGACCTACTGATAGTGAAGTAGATGAAAACCCAGAAAAAGATTGTAAAAAACAGCCAGGTGCTTGGGGCCCACCTGTAATCCCAGCAGCTCAGGAGCCTGAGACAGGAGGATCACAGGTTTAAAGCCAGCCTCAGCAATGGCAAGGCAATAAGCAACTCAGTGAGACCGTGTCTCCAAATATAATACAAAATAGGGCTGGGGATGCAGAACAGTGGCCAAGTGTCTCTGGGTTCAATCCTTGGTACAAAAATAAATAAATAACAGAAAAAACTGATTATCAGGGCTGGGTTGTGGCTCAGTGGTAGAGTGCCTGCCTAGCACGTGTGAGGCCCTGGGTTTAATCCTCAGCACCACATAAATAAAATAAAGATATTGTGTCCAACTACAACTAAAAAGTAAATATTTTTTTAAAAGCTGATTATCTCATGTTCAATGAACTAAAACAAGAATTAAGGAAGGAATTAAGAGAGCAAACATACGAGATAAATTCCATTTTAATAAAAATAGAAATAATGAAAAGAAGCCAAGCAGAACTCCTATAAAATAAATACAAGATTGATCTAATTATAAACTCACTTGAAGATATCAGTAACAGACTAGATGGCATAGAAAATAGAACCTCAGGCCTTGAAGTCAGAATTTCAAGCATTGAAGACTGGCTATATGATCTTGAATACACAGAAGGCAGTAAGGGGAAAAAATATAGAACATGATCAGAATATATAAGAACTCTGGGACAGCTTAAAAGATCAAACCTGAGAATCACTGGGATAGAAGAGAACTCTAATGGAGATACACACCAAAGGAATAAAGAACATTTTCAATGAGACTTTCATCAGAAATAATTTAGACATCCACATATGGGACACTTAAAGGTCCCCCGATAGCCAAATGAGAAGCTTACTGATACATATCATAAGCAAAATGCCTTACATAGAAAATAAGGAAAGAATATTTAAAACTGAAAGAGAGAAATAACAGGTCACATTTAAAGGCAAACCAATATGGCTCACTTCTGATTTCTCTACTTAGACTCTAAAATCAAGGAGGCCCCGGAATGAGATATCCCAAACCCTAAAAGAAACTAACTGTCAGCCAAGGTATAATCAGCAAAACTTAGTTTCAAATTAGAGGGGGAATAAAAACATTCCATGACAAGAATAAACTAAAAGAATTCATGATCACCAAACCAGCACTACACTGAATACTCAAATTTCGCACATAGGAAAAACAACAACAAAAAATTTTCCATGCCTGGTGTGGTGGTGCACACCTGCAATCCCAGTGACTCCAGAGTCTGAGGCAAAAGGATCATGAGTTCAAATCCAACCTCAGCAAAAGCAAGGCCCTAAGCAACTCAGTAAGATCCTGTCTCTAAATAAAATTAAAAATAGGGATGTGGCTCATTGGCCAAGTACCCCTGAGTCAAATCCCCAGTACAAAAAAAAAAAAAAATTCAAAAACCCAAACACAGTGGAAGTTCAATAAAAGGATGATCCACTAAATGAAAAACAAGGCAGGATTAAAATATAGCAAAAAAAAATGGCAGGAAACCATGAACACATATCCATACTAACACTAAATGTTAATGATCTCACTTTCCCAATTAAAAGATACAGATCAGCAAAATATATCAAAAAACAAAACCCAACTATATGCTGTTTACATGAGATGTATCTTATAGGCAAAGATACCCACAGGCTAAAGGTAAAAAAGTGACAAGAAGTATTCCAAACATATGGTCCAGGAAAACAAGCAGGAGTAGCTTTTCTCATATCTGACAAAGTACATTCCAAGAAAGAATTAATCAGAAAAGACAAAGAAGAACATTACATTCAAGTAAAGGGAACAATCCAACAAGAAGATATAACTATAGTAAACATTTATGCCCCAAAGTTCAATGCACCCAATTACACACAAAAAAAAATATTCCATGACATTAAATTCCACATAGACCCCCAACATAATAATTCTGGGGGATTTCAATACACTCTTATCACAAGTAGGTCATCAAAACAAAAAATCAACACAGATATCTCAAACCTAAACAAAACTATAAATCAAATGGACCTAACAGCTTAAGAATATTCTATCCCCAAATAGCTAAATTTTCCTTCTTCTCAGCTATGCATGAAACTTTTTCCAAAATAGATCATATTCTAGGCCACAAAGCAAATCTTAGCAAATATGAAAACATTGATAGAATACCATGTATTCTATCAGATCATAATGAGATGAAATTAAAAATCAAGAGCAAGAAAAATAATAGAAACCACGTAAACTCATGGAGATTGAATTATACTTTCATAAATAACGATGTATCAAAGAGGAAAAATGAGAACAGAAATCAAGAAATTCTTAGAAATGAATGAGAACAAAGACACAACACATCAAAATCTCTTGAACAGTAGGAAAGCAGTTCTAAGGGGCAAATTTATAGCACTGAATGCCCACCTTAAAAAATTAAAGGAATCCCAAATAAATAAGCTTTTTTTCTACCAAGGCTTTAGAAAAAGAAGAACAAGGTAACCCCAAAACAGTAAAAGACAGGGATTAATTACATCAGAGCCAAAATCAATGAAATTGAGAATAAGAAAATAATACACCAGATCAAGGTAATAAAGAATTTGTTCTTTGAAAAGATAAAGAAAATAAACAAACCCTTAGCCAAACTAATAAAAGAAAGAATGAAAAAAAGCAAATCAACGAGATCAATGATGAAAAATGAGCTATTACCACAGACCCCTCTGAAATCCAGAGTATTTTCAGACCAAATTTTGAAAATTCATGCTCCAGTAAATATGAAAATATGAAGACATGAACAAATTTTTAGATACAGATATATGACCTACCCAAATTGAACCAGGAAGATATGGAAATACTAATTAGACCAATAAAAAGTAACAAAATTGAAACAGCAATTAAAAGACTTCCAAAAAAGAAAAGCCCTGAACCTAATAGATTCTCAGCTGAGGTCTACTAGACCATTACAGAATAACTAACACCAGTCTTTCTCAAATTATTCTATGAAACTGAATGAAAAAAACACTCCCAAATACATTTTATGAGGGCCAGGTGTGGTGCTGCACACCTGTAATCCTAGCAGCTCAGAAGGCTGAGACGGGAGGATCACAAGTTCAAAGTCAGCCTCAACAACAGCAATGCAGGGGCTAGGGATGTGGCTCAAGCAGTAGCGCGCTCGCCTGGCATGCGTGCGGCTCACATAGAAACAAAAGATGTTGTGTCTGCCAATAACTAAGAAATAAATATTAAAAATTCTCTCTCTCTCTCTCTCTCTCTCTCTCTCTCTCTCTCTCTCTTTCTCTCTCTCATCTTTAAAAAAAACAGCAATGCACTAAGCAACTCAGAGAGACCCTTTCTCTAAATAAAATACAAAATAGGGCTGGAGATGTGGCTCAAGGGTTGAGGGTCCCTGAGTTCAATTCCTAGTACCAAAAACAAAGAAACCTCCCCCCCCCCAAAAAAAAAAAACATTTTATGAAACTAATATAAACCTGATTCCAAAACCAGACAAAAATGCATCAAGGAAAGAAAATTATAGACCAATATCCCTGAGGAACATAGATGCAACTATTCTAAATAAGATATTAGCAAACCACATTTAAAAATATATCAAGAGTTGGACACAGTAACATGCACCTATAATCCCAGTGGCTCAGGAGGCTGAGGCAGGAGGATCACAAGTTCAAAGCCAGCCTCAACAAATTAATGAGGCCCTAAGTAACTCAGTGAGACCCCATCTCTAAATAAAATACAAGAAATGGCTGGGAGTATTGCTTAGTGGTTGTGCCCCTCGGTTCAAACACTGGTACCAAAAAAATAAAAAGTAAATCAGGAAGGTAATACACCACAATTAAGTGGGTTTCATTCAAAAGATGCAAGATCAGTTCAACATACACAGATCAATAAATGTGATTCATTATTTAAACAAAACTAAAAACAAAAATCATAGGATCATGCAGGAAAAGCCTTTGATAAAATTCAGTACCCATTTATGTTAAAAATGCTAAAAGTTATCAATCGAGGGAAGTTACCTCAACATCATAAAGGTCATTTATAACAAACCAAAAGCAAACATCATACTAAATGGATAAAAACTAAAAGCATTTCCACTAAATTCAGGAACAAGACAAGGCTGTTCACTCTCACCTCTCCTATTCAATATAGTCCTCAAAACATTAGCCAGAGCAATCAGGCAAGAAAAGGAAATCAAAGGGATACAAATAGGAAAAGAACTCAAGCTATCTCTGTTTGCCCATGATATGATCCTATATCAAGAAGATCCAAAAAAAAATCCACCAGAAATTTCTAGAACTTATTACTGAATTTAGCAAGTAGCAGGATACAAGATCAATGCCCATAAAACAATAGCTTTTCTGTATCCCAACAGTGATTCAGTCAAGGAAGAAATCAGAAAAACCATCCCATTCACAATAATCTATAAAAAAAAAAGAAAGAAAGAAAGAAACTTGGGCATTACTCTAACCAAGGAGGTAAAAGAGCTCTAAAATGAAAATTACAGAATACTGAAGAAAGAAATTGAAGAAGATCTGAGAAGATGGAAAAGTATCTCAAGTTCTTGAATAGACAGAATTAATATTGTCAAAATGGCCACATTACCAAAAGCAATATACAGATTCAATGCAATCTCCATCAAAATACCAATGGCATTCTTCACAGAATTAGACAAAAACAAATTTTAATTCATTTGGAAGAATGAGACCCAGAATAGCCAAAGCAATATTAAGCAAGAAAAGTGAACCAGGAAGCATCATAATACCTGATTTGAAATGATACTGTAGAGCTGTATTAATAAAAGCAGCATGGTACTGACACCAAAATAGACATGAAGAACAGTTGAATAGAATAAAATATACAGACACACCCATAACCCTCTAGCCATATGATATTTCACAAAGGTGCCAAAAACAAATCTTGTAGAAAAGACAGTCTTTTAAACAAATAGTACTGGCAAACTAGATAGCTTTATGTAGAAAAATAAAATTAGACCCCTATTTTTCACCCTACACTCAAATTGGAAAAGAACTGGATTGGATCAATTGAAATGGATCAAAGACAAAATACAGGGTCAACACTCCATCACAGAGGTGCTGGCACAGACTTCCTTAACAAGACTCCCAAAGCACAAGAAATAAAACCAACAATCAATAATGGGATGCCATTAAACTAAAAAGTGTCTGCACAGTGAAGGAAATGATTAAGAGATGGCAGAGAGAGACTACCGAATGGGAGAAAATCTCAGCCAGCTGCTCCTTCAATACAGGATTAATATCCAGAATATACAAAGAACTCAAAAAACTTAGTACCAAAAATCAAATAGTCTAATCAATAAATGGGCAAAAGAACTAAACAAAAATGTCTCAATAGAAGAAACACAAAACACCAATAAATATGTGAAAAAAAAGTTCAACATTTTTAGCAATCAGGGAAATGTAAATCAAAACTATACTAAGTTCCATCTAACTCCAGTCAGAATGGCAATGGTCAAGAACACAAACAATAAATACAAGATTGTGGGGAGAAAGGAATACTTGTACATTTTTGATGGGATGGCAGACTAGTACAACCACTCTGAAAAGCAGTATGCAATTTCCTCAAAAAACTAGGGATGGAACCATCATATGACCCAGCTATCCTACTCTCCAGTATTTTCCCAAAAGATCTAAATCAGCATACTAAAGTAGCACCATCACATCAATGTTTATAGCAGCACAATTTACAATAGCTAAATTACAGAATCCACCAGATGCCTGTCAATAGATGAATGAATAAAGAAATTGTGAGAGATACACACACACACACACACACACACACACACACACACAATGGAGTTCTGCTCAGCCATTAAAAAGAATGAAATTATGACATTTGCTGGTAAATGGATGGAAATCAAAAATACCACACTAGGTGAAATTAGACAAACTCAGAAACTCAAAGGTCAAATGTTCTCATATGTGGAAGCTAGAGTAAAATAAAGGAAAGGGGGAAGGAATGATAAGATTACATAGAGAACCAATCCAATACAAATTAATTAATCAAAGACAAATGAAAGGAAGTCTAGTAGAGTAGAAGAGGGAGGGGGGAAGATGGGACAGAAAAGAGGGGAAGAGGGGGCATCATTAACTGAAACCTATTTCCATGCATGTATGAGTTTGTGAGGATTAATCCTATTTATAACCATAAACTCTAATACAAAAAAAAAAGGAATGACTTTTTTAAAATACAAAAAGCAAGCCAGGCACAGAAGCACACACCTATAATCCCAGCAACTTGGGAAGCTGAGACAGGAGGAGGAATGCAAGTTCAAGGCCAGCCTCAGCAAACTTAGTGATGTCCTAAGCACACAGTGAGACCCTGTCTCTTAAGTTTAAAAATAAAAGATTGGAGATGTGATGCAATGATAAAGCCCCTCTGGGTTCAATCTCCAGTACCAATAAAAAAAAAAAAGAAAGGAAAAAAAGCCAGACCAAACATAATTTTATGTTTATAGTATTAGAACTATAAACATCTGTCATATTTATTCTTATACCAATTGGTAAAATAAAATTAAAATATTTTAGATATATCATTTGTTGCTAAATTTCATTATAAATTTTAAAATTAAAAAGAAAGCCATTTTACTTTTGGAGGTTGATACTTTCTGACTGTAAAGTTGGGCCACATGAAGAAAAATCACTTCAGCTTTTGATCCCTTCTGTAGTGCAGTCTGGTCCTCACTAGTCAAATTTTCGAATCCTTTAATAAAAGATCATGAAAATATATATAGATAATGAAAAATAATTTTCATACATAGTATTTAATGTTTTAAATTATTAATTTTCTTATGAATTCTAAATGTTCCCTTAGAATAATCATGATATATAACTTCAAATTTGAATAAAATTCTTGATTGCACATGGAAATACTTTGGGGCACTTTCATCAGATAATCCTTTTCTTCTAGCAAGGACAAATTAAACATACTTGATTTAGACTTGAAGAATTTATTTTATAATGAATCATGTGTGCATGTAAATAGCTAAGTTTTGGCCAAGAGTGGCTCCACATTTTTAATATTGTACAGGGAATCTTCTTTTTGTTTCATGTTTCATTTAAAACAACAAAAACAAATCATTTCCAAAAATTAAACATGCAAATAAATACGTTTATCATAACTCGTAAGTGTTGATGTATTTCAATAATATTTTTAAATATTTAGATTTTCACCCACATGATTAATTGGAGCAGGCAGACATAAACATGTTTTGGCAGTTAGAAGTGGCATTGGTAGAAAACATAGAGGTTTTGTTTTCCTTACAATACCCTCTTCCTTTAAAATATGCAACATTTTTAAAAATTGAAATGGTAAATTAGTTTTTTCCAAAAGCAAAGTAATTACCTGGAAGTCCCTTGGTAAACTCCATCATCCCATGGACATGAAGGATAGCTATCTCTAAGAGTTGTAAAAAGCTCAGTTCAAGATTGGTATATTCCTGCAGCTAACCCATAGAAAGAACTACAATTAATAAATTATTATATTCATTTAAACAACTGTTGAAACTTTAAACTGTTGTGTTAGTCCTTCATTTTTTAAAGAAATTATCATTAAAAAAAATGTTAAAGAAACATTTTCTAAAGAAAATGTTATAAAATGTTATTAAAAAGTTATGAACTATTTCTTGCTAGTAATACATACAAATTTCTTTGTTTCGTCCAAAGGAATCATATATTTTTGATGTGCAGCCACAATGTTATTAATAAGCTGATGTTCCTCTTGAGTTAATTCCATGCTCTCCTGAGTCTGTTAGAAAGTATAGTGAGAAATTATTCATGCATACTCATTAAACAAAACATCATTAAAGAAAAAACAAAAAAAATTATAAATGAAGAAGTCTTGCCACTTTTCCAGATCTAGTGGTGGATGATACAAGTTTGTTGTCTGCTCCTTCCTCTTCCACTTTGACATTATAGTAAAAACTATTCTTCTGCTTAAAGTTCTTTCGAAGCCTCTTTGATTTGCGTTGGATTTCTGTGAGTAAACCTGTGATATTATAAAATTTATGTAAAACATTTTTGACTTGGCAATAACATAATAGGATTTTTATGAAATTGTCTTATATTGTATACTTGTATGACACTAGACTTGACTTTTTACAAAGAATATTTATTTGGGGATATTTATATCACAGCAATTTAATTTATTATATTTATTTCTCCTTTTTCTTATAAAATTATGGTGAATACCTAAAAGCCCTTTATTCAAGCAAAAAATCAAAAATTAATTTTGTCCGTCCAAATTATAAATTTAAAATTTTATATAATAACACCAACAGTAATTATATCCTGAAAGCAATATAGAATATTGTTTATAGAGCAGTGGAACTACCTTACCAACAGCTTCTTGTGATTTTTCAAAATGAGTAAAGTCAAGATTTTTTCGTGTTATAAACAAGACCAAGGTACTGATACATTTTTGTAAACAATTTTAATTTAGGGTTTATTGTGTTTATGGGTTGTTTTTTTTTTTTAGTTGTTGATAGACCTTTATTTTATTTATTTATATGTGGTGCTGAGAATCGAACACTGTGCCTCAACATGCCAGGCAAGTGCGTTACCACTGAGCCACAGGCACAGCTTTATGTGTTTATGGGTTTTTAAATCTTCATCTGGTACCTCTATCTGAACAGCAGTCCATCAGTCACTACTAAAATTAGTCAAATATTAATATTTACCTTTTGCAATGTGAGCCATTTCTATAAGCATTTAAAACATAGCTATTATATTAAAAAACATTATATGCTGGGGTGCAGCTCAGTGATAAAGTGCTTGCCTAGCATGCATGAGGCCCTAGGTTTGATCCCCAACACTGTAAACATAAATAAATAAATAAATAAACAAATAAATAAATCTAAAACTTGCTGGGCACAGTAGCACACATCTGTAATCCTGGCAATTTGGGAGACTGAGGCAGGAGTGTTGCAAGTTTGAAACCAGCCTCAACAAGTTAGCAAGACTCTCAGCAACTTAGCATTCAATTCCTAGTACCAAAATTATTAATTAATTTAAAATATTATATCAGGAGCTATAATGGAGAACAAAAGCCTTAGTCCCTTTCTAAATGATTTCATCATTTTTGTTAGGGAACAAGAATATATCCAAATATAAAGCCATTTTAGCTGGGTATGGTAGCACTTGCCTGTAATCCCAGGGACTCAGAACATTGAGGCAGGATGATTGCAAATACAAAGTGAGCTTCAGCAACTAAGTGAAGCCCTAATCAACTTATCTAGAACATATGTCAAAATTTAAAAAGCACCAGATGTGGTGGCGCACACCTCTAGTCCCAAAAGCTGGTTTGGCTGAGGCAAGAAGGATTGGAGGTTCAAAACCAGCCTCAGCAACTTAGTGAATTCTTGAGCAACTTAATGAAACCTTGTCTCAAAAAAAAAAAAATGCACACGCACACACACACACATACACACACATATGGCTGAGGATGTGGCTCAGTGGTTAAGCACCCCTGGGTTCACAAATATGAAGCCATTTAAAACATCAAGAAAGGGTGCTGAGTGGTTTTCAAGATGGCAGAATAGAGGAAGTTGCTTTCCTGGATGCTCCATGATATGAAACCAAGAAAGTAGATAGGCAACTTCTCTACAAATGAGGTACTTGAAACCTTTCAGGACACTACAAGTCCACAGGATAGAAATTCTATTACCTTGGATCCATACTACTAGATGGGTAGACACACAAACAACATGAAAAACCAAGGGAACAAATTTTCCCAAACAAACCAAGATACTCCAATAACAGAATTCATCAACACCACAGTGGAAGAAATGTCAGAGAGAAGGAGTTTAGAATATACATAGTTAAACTGATCTGCAAAGTAAAGGATGGTATTAAGAGTGAAATCAGAGAGTAAATAGGGGAAGTGAAAGATCACTTCAATAAAGAGGAAGAAATGCTGGGGAAAAAAAGCAAGCAGAAATCCTTATAATGAAGGAATCAATAAACCAAATTAAAAATTCAATGGAAAGTATCACCAATGGACTAGACTACTTGCAAGACAAAACTTCAAGCAATGAAGACAAAATACATAATCTTGAAAATAGAGTTGACCACGGTGAGAAGATGTTAAGAAACTATGAACAAAACTTCCAGGAAATATGGGAAAACATTAAAAGACCAAATTTAAGATTTTGGGGGATAGATAAAGGCACGGAAATACAAACCAAAGGAACGCACAATATTTCCAATGAAATTATAACTGGAAATTTCCCAAACCCAAAGAATGAAATGGAAAATCAAATACAAGAAGCTTACAGGACCCCAAATATACAAAATTACAACAGACCCACACCAAAACACATTATAATGAAAATGCATAACATTCAGAATAAGGATGGGATTTTAAAGGATACAAGAGAAAAGTATCAAATTACATATAGGGGGAAACCAATTCAGATCTCAGCTGATTTCTCAACCCAGACACTCAAAGCTAGGAGGTCCTAGAATAACATACACCAAGCTCTAAGAGAAAATGATGCCAACTAAGAATTCCATATCTAGCAAAATTAAGCTTCAGATTTGAAGATGAAATAAAAACATTCCATGATAAACAAAAGTTAAAAGAATTTGCAACTGAGAAAGCTTGCACTACAGAACATTCTCAATAAAATATTCTGTAAGGATGAAATGGGGAAAAAAAAGTGAAAACCAACAATAGTGAAACTACACTAAAGGAATAGTCAATCAAAGGAAAAACTAATTCAAATTAAAGACTACAAATAAACCCAAGTGATCGGGAATACAAATATCTCAATAATAACCTAGAACATTAATGATCTAAACTCATCAATCAAAAGACATAGTCTGGAAACCTGGATTGGAAAACAAGACCCAACAATGTGCTGTCTCCAAAAGACTCATCTCATAGGCAAACACATCCACAGATTGCATGTGAAAGGATGGGAAAAACCATATCATTCACATGGATCATGTAAACAAGCAGAGGTCTCTTTTTTAATATTTATTTTTTAGGGGCTGTGGATGTGGGTCAAGTGGTAGCGTGCTCTCCTGGCATGCGTGGGGCACTAGGTTCAATCCTCAACACCACATAAAAATAAAAAAATAAAGATGTTGTGTCCACCGAAAACTAAAAAATAAATATTAAAAAATTCTCTCTCTCTCTCTTAAGAAAAAATACTTATTTTTTAGTTGTGGTTGGACACAATACCTTTATTTCACTTATTTATTTTTATGTGGTGCTGAGAATCAAACCCAGGGTCTCGCACATGCAAGGCAAACACTCTACTGCTGAGCTACAACCCCAGCCCACAAGCAGAGGTTTCTATCCTTGTGTCAGATAAAGTAGACTTCAAGCCAACATTAATCAGAAGGGACAAAGAAGGACATTTCATACTTCTTGAGGGAATTATACATCAATAAGACATAACAATTGTAAATATTTATGCCCCAAACAATGGAGCATCTACACACATCAAACAAACCCTTCTCAATTTCAAGAATCAAATAGACCACAACACAATAATACTGGGTGACTTTAACACTACTCTCTCACTACTGGATAGGACCTCCTAACAAAAACTAAACAAAGAAACTATAGAACTAGAATCAGGTGGTATAGCGATACCAGACTTCAAACTATACTACAGAGCAATAGTAACAAAAACAGCATGGTACTGGTACCAAATCAGGCGGGTGGACCAATGGTACAGAATAGAGGACACAGAAACCAACCCACAAAACTACAACTTTCTTATATTTGATAAAGGGGCTAAAAGCATGCAATGGAGGAAGGATAGCATCTTCAACAAATGGTGCTGGGAAAACTGGAAATCCATATGCAACAAAATGAAACTGAATCCCTTTCTCTCGCCATGCACAAAAGTTAACTCAAAATGGATCAAGGAGCTTGATATCAAATCAGAGCCACGGCATCTGATAGAAGAAAAAGTTGACTACGACCTACATACTGTGGGGTCAGGCTCCAAATTCCTCAATAGGACACCCATAGCACAAGAGTTAATATCTAGAATCAACAAATGGGACTTACTCAAACTAAAAAGTTTTTTCTCAGCAAAAGAAACAATAAGAGAGGTAAATAGGGAGCCTACATCCTGGGAACAAATTTTTACTCCTCACACTTCAGATAGAGCCCTAATATCCAGAGTATACAAAGAACTCAAAAACTTAGACAATAAGATAACAAATAACCCAATCAACAAATGGGCTAAGGACCTGAACAGACACTTCTCAGAGGAGGACATACAATCAATCAACAAGTACATGAAAAAATGCTCACCATCTCTAGCAGTCAGAGGAATGCAAATCAAAACTACCCTAAGATACCATCTCACTCCAGTAAGATTGGCAGCCATTATAAAGTCAAACAACAAGTGCTGGCGAGGATGTGGGGAAAAGGGTACACTTGTACATTGTTGGTGGGACTGCAAATTGGTGCAACCAATTTGGAAAGCAGTATGGAGATTTCTTGGAAAGCTGGGAATGGAACCACCATTTGACCCAGCTATTCCCCTTCTGGGTCTATTCCCTAAAGACCTAAAAAGAGCATGCTACAGGGACACTGCTATATCGATGTTCATAGCAGCACAATTCACAATAGCAAGACTGTGGAACCAATCTAGATGCCCTAGACGAATGGATAAAAAAAAATGTGGCATTTATACACAATGGAGTATTACTCTGCATTAAAAAATGACAAAATCATAGAATTTGGAGGGAAATGGATGGCATTAGAGCAGATTATGCTAAGTGAAGCTAGCCAATCCCTAAAAAACAAATGCCAAATGTCTTCTTTGATATAAGGAGAGTAACTAAGAACAGTGTAGGGAAGAAGAGCATGAGAAGAAGACTAACATTCAACAGGGATGAGAGGTGGAAGGGAAAAGGAGAGAGAAGGGAAATTGCATGGAAATGGAAGGAGACCCTCAGGGTTATACAAAATTACATATAAGAGGAAGTGAGGAGAAAGGGAAAAATAATACAAGGGGGAGAATTGAATTACAGTAGAGGGGGTAGAGAGAGAAGAGGGGAGGGGAGGGGGATAGTAGAGGATAGGAAAGGCAGCAGAATACAACAGACATGAGTATGTCAATATGTAAATCAATGGAAGTGTAACTGATGTGATTCTGCAATCTGTATACGGGGTAAAAATGGGAGTTCATAACCCACTTGAATCAAAGTGTGAAATATGATATATCAAGAACTATGTAATGTTTTGAACAACCAATAAAAAAAGAAAAAGAAAAAAAAAGAAACTATAGAACTAAATAATACAATCAATAATTTAGACTTAACAGACACATATAGAATATTTCATCCATTAATGAGCAAATACACTTTCTTCTCAGCAGCACATGGATCCTTCTCTAAAATAGGCCATATCTTATGCCACAAAGCAACTAGAGATAATACCCCGCATTCTATCAGATCATAATGGATTAAAATTAGAAATCAATGATAGAATAAAAAATAGAAGCTACTTTAACATCTGGAGACTAAATAATATGCTATTGAATGATTCATGAATAACAGAAGAAATCAGGGAGGAAATAAAAAATACTTAGAGGTAAATGAGAATAATGATATGACATATCAAAATCTCTGAGACATTATGAATGCTATGCTAACAGGAAAGTTCATTGCATTGAACTCATTCATTAAAAGAATAGAAAGCCAATGAATAAATGACCTAACATTACATCTCAAAGCCCTAGAAAAAAAGAACAAATCAACACCAAAAGCAGTAGAAGACAGGAATAATTAAAATCAGATCTGAAATAAATGAAATTGAAACAAAAGAAAGAATTCAAAAAATCAGCAAAATGTAAAGTTTGTTCTTTGATTACATAAATAAAATTAATAAACCATTAGCCATACTAACAAAGAAAAAGC
Organism: Ictidomys tridecemlineatus; assembly: GCF_052094955.1. Taxonomy (NCBI): domain Eukaryota; kingdom Metazoa; phylum Chordata; class Mammalia; order Rodentia; family Sciuridae; genus Ictidomys; species Ictidomys tridecemlineatus. The sequence continues at coordinate 107,596,340 of NC_135487.1, read as the reverse complement.
AAGAGAAAACTCAAATTATTAAAATTCATGATGAAAAAGGAAATATCATGATGGACACTACTGAAATACATAAAATAATCAGACACTATTTTGAAAATTTATACTCTAATAAAATCTTAAAGACATTGACAAATTCCTAGAGACACATGGCCTACCCAAACTGAATCACAAGGACATACACAAATTAAACAGATAAATTTCGTGCAATGAAATTGAAAACACCATCAAAAATATTTCCAATTAAGAAAAGCCCAGGACTAGACAGATTCTCAGCCAATTTCTACAAGAACTTCAAAGGAGAATTAACAACAATCTTCCTCAAATTATTCCATGAAACAGAAAAGGAGGAGAACCCTTCCAAATTCATTCTATGAAGCTAGTATCACCAAACCAAAAAAAGACACATCAAGGAAATAAAACTTCAGACCAATATCCCTAATGAACACAGATACAAAAATTCTCAGTAAAATTCTGGCAAATTGCATACAAAAACATTAAGGGGCTGGGGTTGTGGCTCAGAGGTAGAGTGCTCACCTACCATGCATGGGGCACTGGGTTCAATCCTCAGCACCACATAACAATAAAATGAAGATGTTGTGTCCACCTAAAACTAAAAAATAAATATTTTTTTAAAAACATTTTAAAAAGATAGTGCACCATGATAAAGTGGGGTTCATCGGAGGAATGCAAGATTGGTTCAACATACAAAAATCAATAAGCACAATTTATCACAACAATAGACTTAAAAACAAGAATCATATTATCTCAATAGATGTAGAAAAAGCATTTGACAAAGACAGCACCCCCTTCATGTTCAAAACACTAGAAAAACTAGGGATAATAGGACCATACCTCAGTATTTTAAAAGCTAAATATGCTAAATCCAAGGGCAACATCAAATTTAAAAGGAGAAAAATTGAAAGCATCCCTCTAAGAACTGGAATAAGACAGGATGCCCTCTTTCACCACTTCTATTCAACATTGTCCTTGAAACTCTAGCAGGAGCAATTAGAAGAAAGAAATTAAAGAGATATGAATAGGAAAAGAAAGCTCAAACTAACCCTATTCGATGATGATGATTCTATACTAAGAGGACCCCAAAAATTTCACCAGAAAACTTCTAGAACTAATAAATGAATTCAGCAAAGTAGCAGGATATAAAATTAACACCCAGAGAACAAATGCATTCCTTTACATCAGTGATGAGTCCATTGAAAGAGAAATTAGGAAAACTACCCCATTCACAATAACCTCAAAAAAAAATACTTGGAATCAATCTAATAAAAGAGATGAAAGGCCTACACAATGAAAACTACAGAACACTAAAGAAAGAAATTGAAGAAGTCATTAGAAGATGGAAAGATCTTCCATGCTCTTGGAAAGGCAGAATTAATATTGTCAAAATTACCATACTACCAAAAGCATTATACAGATTTAATACAAATCCTATTAAAATTCCAATGAAATTCTTCATAGAATAGAAAAGGCAGCCATGAAATTCATTTGGAAAAATAAGAAGCTCAGAGTAGTCAAAGCAATCCTTAGAAAAGTGAAAAAGGAAGCACCATGATACCAGTTCTTAAATTATACTACAGAGCCATAGTAATAAAAATGGCATGGTATTGGCACCAAAATAGATACATAGACCAATGGTACTGAATAGAAGACACAGAAACAAATCCACCTGAATATAGTTATCTCATACTAGACATAGGCTCCATAAACATACATTGGAGAAAAGATAGCTTCTTGAAAAAATGATGCTTGAAAACTGGAAATTCATATGCAGCAAAATGAAATCAAACCCTATCTTGCACCTGCACAAAACTCAACTCAAAATGTATCAAGGACTTAAGCACTAGACAGAGATCCTATGCCTAATAGAAGAAAAATTAGGCCCAAATCTCCACCATATGGGCTTAGGAGTTGACTTCCTTAACAAGACTCCTAAAGCACAAGAAGTAAAATCAAGAATCAATAAATGGGATAGATTTGAACTAAAAAGCTTCTTTACAGCAAAGGAAATAATATTGTGAAAAGACAGTCAACAGAATAGGAGAAAATCTTTACCACTTGCACCTTAGATAGAACACTAATCTCTAGGATATATAAAGAACTCAAAAACTTAACACACACACACACAAAAAAACAAATAACCCAATCAATAAATGAGCTAAGGAACCGAACAGACATTTCACAGAAGAAATACAATTGATCAACAAATATATGAAAAAATGTTCAACATCTCTAGCAATTAGAGAAATGCAAATCAAAACTACACTGAAAGCCAAGTGTGATGGCACACATCTGTAATTCCAGCAGCTCAGGAAGCTGAGTCAGGAAGATCAAGAGTTCAAAACCAGCCTCAGCAATGGCGAGGTGCTTAGTAACTCAGTGAGACCCAATCTCTAAATAAAATACAAAGTAGGTCTGGGGATGTGGTCAGTGATTGAGTGCCTCTGAGTTCAATCCCTGGTACAAAAAAAAAAAAAACCTAAACTGAGATTCCATCTCACTCCAGTCAGCATGACAATTATCAAGAATACAAGAAACAATAAATGTTGACAAGGATATGGGGAAAAGGCACACTCATACATTGCTGGTGGCACTGCAAATTTGTGCAACAACTCTGGAAAGCAGTATGGAGATTCCTCAGAAAACTTAGACTTGGAACCACTGTTTGATCTAGTTACCCAATCCTCAGTCTATATCCAAAGGACTTGTGTGTTAAAATCAGTATAATACAGTGATGGAGCCAAATCAATATTTATAGCAGCTCACTTCATAATAATTAAACTATGGAACCAATCTAGGTGGTTGATGAACAGATGAATTGATAAAGAAAATGTCATACACACACACACACAATGGAATATTACTTAAGTCTTCTTCTTAAAGAAGAATGAAATTATGTCATTTACTGGTAAATGGATGGAGCTGGAGAATGTCATGCTAAGTAAAATAAGCCAATCACAAAGAACCAATGTTTTCTCTGATATACAGATGCTAATTCACAATAAGTGGGGAGGGTGGTGGCTAGGGAAGAATAGAGGTACTTGGATTAGACAGAAGGGAGTGAAGGGAGGGGAGGGGAATGGGGTTACAAAGTATAATAGAATAAATCAGACATTATTACCCTATGTGCATATATGATTACGTGACTAGTGTAACACTACACCATGTATAACCAGAAGAATGAGAAGTGATACTCCATTTATGTATGATGTGTCAAAATTCAAATTACTGTCATGTATAACTAATTAGAACAACAACAAAAAAGGGGGTGCAGAGTGCAACTGCCAAGGCACTGTCCTTCACTTGTGTGCTATCAGTGATAGTGACCATGGTGTTAGGAACATGGTGTCCCTGAAGCTTGCATGTTGAAGCCTAACCCACAATATTGCACTAGTTGGACATGTGACCTTCAAAGATGTGATGAAGTCAAAATGAGATAGTTAGGGAGGCCATAATCCAACATGACCTGTCCTTATAAAACTAAGACAAAGAACCCCATCACCAATCCCAGAGAGAGACCTCAGGGGAAGCAAACCCTGTGTGTACCTTGAGTTTGGACTTCCAGCCCTCAGATGAATGAGGAAATGAATCTCTGCTGCTTGTGCCTGCCACCCCACAATCCTGCCAGTTTGCTATACCTAGTCCCAGCAGCCCAAGGAGACTCAGACATACATCAGTAGGAGCTGTACTAGGATGACTGTCTAACTCTCTAAATGCTACCCCTGTGAGTTTGCTTCTGGTGATATGATCATACCCAATTCTAGGAATGAGAGACCTGATGTAAATTTGTAAATATGATGATTCTTCATTTTTTTATGGAATCATTTATTTGATCTTAAAGTGCATGGTTACATTTGTGTTTTTACTCCCACTGTCTAACACATACCCCACAACACTATAGACTCTTGACTTCCAAACCTTTTATCATTATAAATGTCTCCAAAATAAATCACACCTGGAAGCTCAAATAAAAATAATGATAATTTAAAAATAAATAAAACATATCAAGTAAATATCAAAATAATTTGAACTGACTACACATATGCAAAAATAAAGTAGTTAGAATCAGAGGGAATTAATTGTGGGAAAGCTTACTAAAGAGGTATATAAATGTTTAAGTTTAGTTGAGGGGAAAGAAGAGTCCCCTACAGGAAAAGGAAATAACAAAGAGGCAAAGATAAATAAATCACAGAAGGCGGAAAAAATAAAAGTATGTGTATGAAGACATGAATTGGTGTGACTATACAACCAGAGATATGAAAAATTGTGCTCTATATATGTAATAAGAATTGTTATGCATTCCACTGCCGTATATAAATTTTTAAAAAAAGAAGGGGGGAAAATAAACTGATAAAATCTTACACAGAGGCTAGAGGAAATGGTGGTCAAGGACATCAACTATAGAACTATTTCCTCCCCCACACACATTTTTTATTGGTACATTATAGTTATACAAAATAATGGGTTTATTGTTACGTTTGCATACATGCACACAGTATAACAATATTATTTAGCCAATATCACTCCCCAGCACTTTCTCCCTCCCTCCTGTCCTCTCACCCACTCCTTGTCCTCTTCCCTTCCTCTATTCTACTGATCTCCCTTTGATTTTCATGAGATTCCCCCACCCTCAGCACCCTACCTTTCTGTTCTTTTCTTCATTAGCTTCCACACATATGAGAAAACATATGACCCTTGACTTTCTGAGTTTGGCTTATTCCACTTAACATAATGTTCTCAAGTACCATTCATTTTTCTATAAATGACATAATTTCATTTTTATTTATACTGAATAAAACTCTATTGTGTATATACACCACATTTTCTTTATCCATTCATTCATTGATGAACACATAGGCTGGTTCCATAGTTTGGCTATTATGAATTGTGCTGCTATAAACATGGGTACTCAGGTGTCACTATAGTATGATGCCTTTAATTCTTTTTTATTTTATTTTATTTTTTTTTTGAGAGAGAGAGAGAGAGAGACAGAGAGAGAGAGAATTTTTAATATTTATTTCTTAGTTTTCGGCGGACACAACATCTTTGTTTGTATGTGGTGCTGAGGATCGAACCCGGGCCGCACGCATGCTAGGCAAGCGCGCTACCACTTGAGCCACATCCCCAGCCCTGCCTTTAATTCTTAAGGATAAATATCAAGGAGCTGCCTAGTATGTGTGAGGCCCTGGGTTCGACCCTCAGCACCACATATAAAAATAAATACATAAAATGAAGTCATATAAAAAAGCAATGTACCTTCAGAAAAAGATAGTTGGTATAAAGAACTAACTGAGCAACTTGATTAATGGATGAATGTCAATCTGTAGAAAGATTCTTTTTTTATTTCATAAGAGTTTTATTGTGGTAAAATATACATAACATAAAAATTGCCATTTTAGACATTTTGCAGTATAATATTTAGTGGCATTAATTACTTACACAATGTTGTATAGCCATATTGTATTACCAAAAATATTGTATTACTGTGTATTACCAAAAATTCCTATCACCCCAAACAGAAACTATAGCCATTAAATAATAACTCCCTATTCCCCCAGCTTGCAGCCCTTGGGAACCTCTTTCTGCTTTGTGTCCTTATGAATTTGCCTATTCAAGATAGTCCCTTTACGTAGCATCATTACAGTATTTGTCCTTTTGTCCCTGGGTTATTTCACTTAGCATAATGTTTTCAGAGTTCATTTGTAGAAAGATTCTTAATGGTAAATCCCAGTTTCCATCCTGCAACTAGTTCTAGTCATTATTTTAAACTACAATCTGGAAAAAGGTTTTCAATATCAGAAATCATAGGGAAATATCCCAAAATATTATACAACACAAAAATAATTTTAAAAGCTCTTCAGAGACTGAATAATACACTAATAATAATACAAAGGAAATTCACTGAGGATAAATGTTAGGACCAGCATCTGATGTCAACCTCTGACTTTTTCCAATGCTTCTTAGCCTGTGAAATCAGCTTTGCAATGTTTCTGAACTAATCTTGAATATCATGAAGAGTCACTGTCACACATTATATTTCTGATTTTAACATAGTATAATGGTTAACATATAGACATCAGAATACCTGAGTTTAAACCGTGCTCTTAGCTGTGTGCCTCTCTATGATTTAGTTTCCTCATTCATTAAAAAAAAAAAGTATTAACACTGCCTACTTCATGTGGTTACAATAAAAACTGAATGAGATAATATATTGAGATGTTTGGTCCCTTTTTAGTTATGCTTATTGGTTTTCAGCTCCTCAGTGAGAATACAGCCTTGTTTTGAGCCCTAACATATTTGACCAGATACCTAAAAATTTAGATCTCACCACTTCTCTTCCCTGAAAAAAGAGGACTTGGTCCCCTATATCCTCAAACTTTGGCTAGGATTGTAATTCACTAGTGTTCTGAAGCCATGGCATTACAACTAATCTAATTTCAAATTTTATCACACTGAAAACAACCTATTATAATCATACCTCAAAAAATGAACATGGAATACCTTGTCAATAAATCAAGTCTGTCTTTGACATACCACTTTTGAACACTGTAGAAAAAAAATTGACCGGGCTGGGGATGTGGCTCAAATGGTAGCGCGCTCGCCTGGCGTGCGTGCGGCCCAGGTTCGATCCTCAGCACCACATACCAACAAAGATGTTGTGTCCGCCGAGAACTAACAAATAAATATTAAAAAAAAAATTCTCTCTCTCTCTCTCTCTCTCTCTCTCTCTCTCTCTCTCTCTCTCTCTCCTTTCTCTCTCTTAAAAAAAAAAAAAAAAGAAAGAAAAAAATTGACCAACATCCCTCAATATTCAAGGATCCTCCTAGGTTGTTCATCCCAGCCATAAATCTTCACTAATTTATTTCCTCTCATCTTCTACCAGCCTATGCTTGAGGATTCATCATGCCTAAAGCTATGCTTCCCTGAGTTTAGTCTGAATAAGCTATATAGAGATGAGTAAATTAATAATTAACTAATTGTGGATGTAAAAGCAAAGGAAGGTAGTTTGTCAACCCTTAGCTCAACATGAGATAATACTAGGGTCTAGACCTGCTGAGCTACTAACATTGAACTGAGGTTAAAACAGACAAAAATGGATCAATAATACAGACACCTATAAAAACCAACATGCGTTTAATCTATTGTGTGTGTGTGTTTGTGTGTGTGTGGTGCTGGGGATTGAACATAGGGCTTTGTGCATGCAAGGCAAGCACTCTACCAACTGAGCTATATCCCAGCCCTACTTTTAATCTATTTTAATATATTCATAGTAACTAAAAAGATATAAGTATTTGACTTCCACTCTGTATATAAGACCACACATTGAGTACCATATATTTGGTAATGGACGTGGCACTTTAAAATGAGAGAGCCAGACGAGGTGCACACACCTGTAATTTCATGGACTTGGGAGACTGAGGCAGGAGGATTACAAGTTTGTGGTCAGCCTCAGCAACTTAGTGAGGCTCTAAGCAACTTTTTTGAGACCCTGTCTCAAAATAAAAATAAAGAAAAATGGCTGGGAATATGACTCAATAGTTAAGCACCCCTGGGTTCAATTCCTGGTACAAAAATAAATAAAGAGAGAGAAAATAATTCACGAGGGACATAATACTTGAAGAATTATCATGTGGGAAGGGAATTAAGACCAAAAGATAAGCCAATCACCAAAAACCAAAGGTCAAATGTACTCTCTGATAAGCAGATGTTAACATGTAACAAGGGGTTTGGGAGGAAGAATATAAATTTAGTGGATTAGACAAAAGGGAATAAAGGGAAGCAGGGGTAGGAATAGGAAAGACAGTGGAATGAATTGGACATAACCTTCCTATATTCATATATGAATATACCATCAGGGAAACTCATATTCAAACATCTTATATAATTATAGAATAGGATCCTAGTTAGAATAAATTATACTTCATATACATATGTCAAATATACACTACTGTCATGTATATCTAAAAAAGAACACATAAATTAAAAAAGACTCCAGAAGAAAGGAAGTAATGTTTTACAGACCTGTTTGAGCAGGATTCTATGGCCAATTATGACCAATTGATCCGTAAAAAACATCAATCAAAGTACTAAACACTGGATATTCTTAGGTCAATTTAAGGGTAAATGTAACATAAAAGAGCTAATAATTATGGCAGGAATCTGGATGCATGTGAATAATATCTGAATAATGTTTATGTCCATCTATCATAATAACTACACTCATATCAAGTCTCTTTGACCTTTGCATAATTCATTCAAGTTTAAAGGAAAGGAAGGAAGATTTCATTTATAAATTGACACAGAAGAATACAAGTTTCCTTTTATATAGGCTTTCAGACATACGTTACAAGACAATTTATGAAGCCAGACATGGTGGTACACATTTGTAATCCCAGCAACTCAGGAGGGGAGGCAGGAGGATACCAAGTTAAAGAACAACTTCAGCAATTTAGCAAGGCCCTAAAAAAGTTAGTGAGACCCTGTCTCAAAATAAAAAATAAAAAAGGCTGGTGACGTGGCTCAGTCAAAAAGGACCCCTGGGTTCAATCTTATTATCCTCATCACCCCCCCGCCCCCCCCCCACACACACACAAAGACAATTTATCGGGAACTTCGATGGACCAAATTGTATCTCCTAAAATCTCGTATGTTGAAGCTCTAATCCCCAATGTGATGGTATCTGGAGATGGAGCTTTTGGAAAGTAATTATGCTTAGATGAATTGCAAGGATGGGGCCCTGATGATGAAATTAATGCCTTATGAGAAGGGACATCAGAGAGTTTATTTTCTCCTTTTCATTATGTGAGGTGCCGCAATAAGAAGGTAACTGTCTACAACTTAAGATTATTATGGAAGTTGAAGGTTGATTGAACTACATAGAATGGAGAAATGTCCAGGAAAATAATATAATAGCATAATTATAAGATAATAAAGGTTTGCATTAACACTAGATTAGACAGGAAAAGAAAACATTAATATTACTTTATAAAAAATAACTTGAAAATCGTCTGAAAATTTGAGCCAGAGAAAATGGGAAGTAATTCAGAAAATTTTGCCAAAATTTTAGTACTACTATGAGGATTAAATGACATTATTTAACTAAAGCAAAAAATACAGTAAACATAGAAGAGACTCAAAAAATTAGACACTTAACAAGACCCTGTCTCAAAAAAATAAAAAGGTCTGGAGATTTTGATCAATGGCAGAGCAGTCCTGAGTTCAATCTTCAGTCCTAGGGAGATAGGTGGTGGATTATACCCTCTTCTGCCTATGCAGTTGCATTTTTTAACACCTATGTGTTAATTGTTAGGAAGCTCTACATATCTAGTTATCCTGTAGGATTTTGAAAATTACTAACTTAAAATTCTGCTCTTTACAGATATAGTTACAACTTTAGGTTAGGTAACATAAAAATAAAAGAATTTCTAATTAAGATGAAATATGATCATTTCCAAAATTAGAGCAACACAGTTATAGAGTAGGATTTATGGAAATAAATATTCAGATTGATAATTGGCTATCCTAGTTGTATAGTTACCAGAAAAGTAGACTAAACGATATATATAAATGTTCAAAATTATGCCTTGAAGAATGCATTAAGTTCTCAATAAGATAAGAAAATTTAAAATTCCCTCAACAAAATAAACCAAAGCAAAAAACACAATAGTACTTACATTCTGCCAACATGCCTACTGCTTTACACTTTTTCAGTCTGCACTCTTGACATTTTCTACGCATATACATGTCCATTTCACAATGACCACCATTCTTGCAACTATATACTGCATTTTTGGTGATGCTACGTCGAAAAAAACCTAACAATAAAATTTTTCAGATTTTATCATAAGTATTTTAATTGTCATTATTACTAATATATACTGTTATAGTAAATAATTAAGTTAACTAAATTATTTCTCAAATTTTTTTCTCTTGACAAAAAGTTTTTGCTTAATATGCATTTATCTGGAAAATTGATCTTTTCCTAATTGATCTATTCTATCCCAACATTGTGCCTTTAAATAGTCACACACCTGAGAATTAAACTAAATAATTCTATCACATTAAGAGACTCTAGTTTTACAATAGTTATAATGTATCATCTAAAAGCCTTTTTAAAACTTTTACAGATAATCAAGTTCCCCTGAAGCATCTCTCACTGGTCTCTTGAAAGAATATGTGATCAGGTAAATAAAACCATAAGAAAAACCTTTTTTCTCATACTTTCATACCTGCCCATATCCCATCACCCCCACCACCACCACCTTTGTTATTGTACTTCCCCGGAAGAGAAAGTGCTGCTAGTTTGGTTTAAGACATTAAAGAGTTCATAATTGGTGGAAGGAAGGAAGGTTTTCTATTTCACTTCCTAATCCTTGCAAAAAAACAGTTCCTCTTCCCATTTCCTCCTTTATTTCTTGTTCTATGCAAGTTCCTGACCTCTTCCTCTTCTTTCCATTTCACACAGTGAAGTTACTAAGCTTAGTCAGTGCCCTCCTGACTAAGTCTTAGTTTAGGTTTTCAGAACTACTCCTCATTTTTTAACCTAATTTTAATAGCAAAACCCTGCATTTCAAGAGTAGGCACACATTTGCCCCACTGTTCTATTTACAAAGCTCATTCTCTGTGGTCTTCATTTGGCTATTCTTTGAAGAAATAGGTTGAGAGTTTTCTGAAAATAAAACTTAACTTGACCTCTAACTAATATTTATACCTATGCCATATTGGCCTAATCATTTCTAGATTCAGTCCTAACCTTGATTTTTTTTTCCAGTGCTAAAATTCAAATCCAGGGCCTTGTATTTATGCTAGGCAAGTGCTCTACCTGCTGAGATACATCCCCAATCCTACATTTATGAATTTAAAAGTGCAAGAGTACTTCAAAACTGTTCAAAATCAAAGAATGTTTCATTCTTTGCAGATGTCAGTTTTGGTCTTCACTTTCAGACCTTCAATTTTTCTTCAAAAAAAAATTTCAAGATAAGAATGGTGGCACAGGCCTGTAATCCCAACTTCTCAGGCGGCTGAGACTGTAGGTTCACAAGCTGGAGGCTAGCCTGGGCAATTTAGTGAGACTAAATTGTATCAAAAAATAAATTATAAAAGGGTAAAAGGGGCTAGGGATATAGCTCAGTGGTAGAACACTTGCCTAGGATGTGTAAAGTCCTGGGTTTGATCCCCAGCACCACACAGACACACAGACACACACACACACACACACACACACACACAGAGAAATAGAAATAGAAAAGAAAAATAGGCTTAGAATATTGAAAGTCACTTAATTCAAATCCTCTCCAAATGCATAACTTACATCAACCACATAAAAAGAAATAATGTTTAACATTCAAATCTTTTTCAAAGATCTATTCCAGCATCAGATTCTTCTAGGAATATGAAATCTTTCTGTTATATTAATATTGAATTTTATATTTAAATGTAAAAGCCCTTAGCAAAAATGAAAAGAAAACTGAACTTAAATTTTATATTTTATTTTTATGTCTTTGATACCACTGATTGATCACTTTAAACATGCCATTGCTCATTCTGATTTGATTTTTCACACTTTAAAAGGAAAAGTATTCTCATATGCCTAGGATGTCATGGCTCTTCAGTGAACACTAAGATTTCAAGTTTCTTTTAACTTTATCCTTACCTTTGCAACCTTCACAAGTAAGTGCATTGTAATGATATCCTGATGCCTTATCACCACAAACTACACAGAGTTCTTTCTGTCCCTTCATTTGCAAAGAACAAGTTGGCTTGGATCTTTTTATTCCAGGGTATCCATCTTCAACATTGTGAGCAACCACATAAGTGGTTTTATTTAATTCACAAGAATCAAGTCCACACTGTCCATCACCACTATACTGTGGATCCACGCCATAGGTGTCGAAATGGTTTTGTAAAGATTGGGATTGTAGAGCTGGAGGAAACTGAGCTGTAGAATACTGGCAATGAGGTGATTCTTGAAAATCAGTGTTGTACAGCTGATAATCAATTTGTTCTGGCAAAATATCTAGTTTTATTTTTTTTAAAAAAAAAGAGCAAATAGTAAAAAGTCAAATTTTCTTAATTTATTTTCAAATTTCAAAATATTTCATGCTCAACAAAGAGTTTAATATTCCTACTATGTCCCATTGCAATATATTGATAAATGTTACCATCCCAGAGATACGCAGAGGTTGATCAGGAGCTAAAGAAAGGGTAAAGTTTCCTAATGGCTCATATACCAATTCCATCTCCCTTCTTAGTAGAAGAGTTCGAAATGGAAGAAGAGGCTCCCTATCTTCTACATTTTCCTTGTCCCACTTATACTGGTCTTAGTGCAAACAGGTCAGAAACTAAGTGAATTAATAAGTTATTCCACCCTCAAAAAAAAAAGAAAGAAAGAAAAGCTAACATACATTTTTAGCTTATATGGTTAAGAAATGTTTTTGTTTGAACTTCTCATTTAATATATCAATACTCTCCTTTTTCACTTATAGCCTAACTTAAATTACTATTTTCTTTTTTGTTCTGGTGTTTATCTGGGGAAAAATTCACCTACCTTGCAGGATTATATAAGAATGAAATTTTAAAAAAGAATGAAATAAAATATGATAGTTAAAAGCATATATAAACTATAAATTGATATCTATTGTATATCATTATTATTATCAGAAGTTCCCAAACACCAACTTACTTCCTGCTTTTGTTAGAATTATTGATTTAAATCCAAAATATTGGCTCCAACAGAACCCCAGGATACTTAGTTGTTCCATGTCTGTAACTAGTAATAGTTGTACTTTTCATGGTGCTTAATCACCTGGTGATAAGACTTATTCTTACTCAAAAATTTTACTACAAAGATTGGTAAACAGTACAATTTCTATTGTTTCGTATAAGTCATTTACAATCTTAGAGCATCCAATACAACTCTAAAGGTTGAATGAATACTAAATAGCCTGATATAAGAAGAAAGGTTATAAGTAAAACAATGTAGGCTTAAAGAAGAAGAAGAAAGAAGGAGGAGGAAGAGGAGAAGGGGAAGACCCTTCTTGGATGACAGACAAAACAAACAAAAAAACTGTCTTTTTCACCCCAGTAGAACACTACCTAATGTTCCATTTTCATGGAAAACAGTTTAAATTACTTTTTGAAAATGGCAAGATGAAATTTTTATTATTGCCTTGGTCTTTTTGTAAAAAGTAAAATAAAAAATCTATTGTCTCTGCATTGTTTTCTTTCTTTCCCTTTTACAAGAATCTTACATTAGGACTAAAATTTCAAGTATGCTAAATAACAATAAATAATAATAAAATTTCAAGTATATTACTGTGAATTCCATTTACTAAACTGCATAAAAACTAACTTCAACTAACTCCTAAAAATAACTCCAGTTTTTTAATTGAGTATAATTTTAAACTGTTACATCTTTTCCTCTTTACCTTTGATTCTGGACTAATAATATATTACTGGTTTTTAAAATTATTTTTTCCTGTAGAAAATTATTTATTCATTTGTTACTTTTTTTAAAAAAATCTTTAATTAACCATAATTCCTATAAAAATATTTATTGACTATTTTACTTTAGTTCTTTGTTACATACCATAGTACTGCATAGGTTCAGCAAGACAGTACCCATCAAACGTAGTAACATAAGTGTTTGCCATTCTCTGGTACAATTCCCACTGCTTCATTCACTTCAGGCAATGCTGAACTTTTCAGAATCAAACCTGAAGAAAAAAAATTTCACAGACTATTTGAACAGGTGATTGTTAAATTAGTATGATCTGATAGTATAGTGTACTTTAAAAAAATAGTTTAGCAGAATTTATGCATAATTTATATTTATACTTTAATTGACAAAATGATGATTTTCATATCTCTAAGCATCAAATTATTTAATTTTGCCAATTTCTTATTGCTCAGCTATTTACAAATAACTTAATAAATTTTGGTAGGTAATCATCATTATCAGCTCTAATGTTATTTGTAAAAGCGTAGCAAGTTTACTGGGCTGGGGTCATAGCTCAATGGTAGAGTGCTTGCTTAGCACGTGTGAGCCACTGAGTTAAATCCTCAACACCACATAAAAATAAATAAATAAAATAAAGGTATTGTGTTCGTCTACAACAAAAATGTATTTTTAAATAACAAATTTATTGTTGTTTATAAATGTATTAAGCTTACTAATTATTATTATATTAAGCTTATTTGTATGTTTGTTAAAAAAAAAAGAAAAAAAAAAAAGCTTTCGGGCTGGGGATATGGCTCAAGCGGTAGCGTGCTCGCCTGGCATGAGTGCGGCCCGGGTTCGATCCTCAGCACCACATACAAAAAACAAAAGATGTTGTGTCTGCCAAAAAATAAAAAATAAATATTAAAGATTCTCTCTCTCTCTCTCTCTCTCTCTCTCTCTCTTAAAAAAATAAATAAATCTTCTCTGTTTAAAAAAAAAAAGCTTTCAAGTTAGGCCTCATAGATTGCTTTCCCCACTCACTTATGGATTATTAATTCTGCCTGGGCTGGGGATATAACTCAGTGGTAGAGCACTTGCCTAGCATGTGGAAGGCCTTGGATTTGATACCCAGTATCTCCCTGATCCTTAGCTTTCTCATGTGTAAAAGTAGTAAAACCCTATGACAAAATTGTTAGGAGAGTTTAATTAGTGTATTAAAATCCAACACAATTCTTGGCAATGATTGATTTCCAAATTATTATTCTAAATAGAGATGAATTAGGAAGAAAATTTCAACTTTTTTATAATTATAGAAGAAATTAAAGAATAGGAAAGCAATAGCTTTTTTAGCACTTTTTTTATCATCTAAGTTCTTTGTAAATATTTTCATAGCACTGTGGTATGCTGAATATTAAAACATTAATTTTGGTTCTGCTTAACTAACAACAGTTCATTACTAAAAAAAAAATAATGAGGAAAAATTTTTAAAAATATAAGACTATCCTTATGGGAAAACTATTTTTGTTATTTTGCAGGAAGGAACTCAAAAAGATTACATCTTTGAATAGAATTAAACAGGAAATCCCAGTTTAAGAAATTGGAAACTATTGTAAGAAAATAAAGATCACTATAGAGGCCACTGTTTATAGCTTTATGCTGTCCATTAGAAGAAAAAAAGATTATTTTCCATCTTTAAAATGAAACAAAAAAGCTGGGCATACTGGTGCATGCCTGTAATCCCAGTGGCTCAGGAGGCTGAGGCAGGGGAATCATGAGTTCAAAGGCAGCCTCAGCATTTTAGTGATGTCCTATGCAATTTAGTAAGATCCTGTCTCAAATTTTAAAAAGAGCAGAGAGGATGTGCTGAGTTGGGAATGTGACTCAGTAGATTCAATCTCTGGCACGAAGAAGAAGAAAGAGAAGAAGGGCTTTATTTTTTTTTTTTTTTAAAGAGAGAGTGAGAGAGGAGAGAGAGAGAGGGAGAGAGAATTTTTAATATTTATTTTTTAGCTCTCGGCAGACACAACATCTTTGTTGGTATGTGGTGCTGAGGATCAAACCTGGGCCGCATGCATGCCAGGCGAGCTCGCTACCGCTTGAGCCACATCCCCAGCCCAAGAAGGGCTTTAAATAATGCTAAAAGGTATACACACATGAAAAACTTCTGAGATAGCTTCTGAGATGACTGGATAACGTTTTACTTTGATTTATTACTAATGTGATAGATTCATGACTAAGATTTATACATCCATGAAGGTGATTAAATAGTAATATCTCTGAAATTTGTTTCCTTTATCATTTAATAGGATCCAGGTTCCTTTAAAAGCATTTGAATTTTCCAGTCCTCTACTGGCATAACAGTCATGTACAGTATATACTGGATGGAACAGTGGGAACAAGAGCAGTGCCCCAAACAGCAGTGCACTTTCAACATGAAGTTTCCCTTGAAAAGTAAGGACTAATGTCAATCTGATCAGTTAGTACATAGTTCTCTTTTTCCTCTACTAAAACAAGTCAATTCTGAATGCTATTCGTTTAATTTTAATTTGTTTCGTTCTTCCCAAGCTTTTCTTCTGAGTTTCTTAGAAAATTACAAATGAACATGAAAATTTGAAGTTGTTATTCTTTCTCCTTTTAAATTTGCTGAATTTACCACTAAACTTCACATATACAGTGTTAAATATCTGAAGGAGACTGAAAATTAAAATAGCATTCAGTACGGTTTAGAATCAGACTCTGCTGACTGAGAGTTTATTTGAAAATAATATAGAACAAACCAGAAGTAGTACATTAAACACAACTGGCAATATATGGTAATACATACTAACAATTACATAAAGATCTTATAGTAATGCCACTGTCAAGGTAAATATTGTAAATAACAATATTCTAAAACCAAGTCCTTCTAATAATGGTAAATAAGTGTGTTAAAATGTTATCTTTCACAGATCTGTTTTTATAAGCTTATGGACTAGTTTTACTCCAGGTTATGTATGGGACATATACAAAAGTAAGCCTCTGGTAAAAAGATTTCTTTTAAAATATGAAATTTCTATCTTTTTTACAAACTCACATTAATATTTGCACTATTATTAATGTAAGATTTTTGCTAAATTTTCTTCAGACTTTTAAATGTTTAACAGAAATACTATAATACATGTGCATAATAAAATAAACCTTTCAAAATATTCATGAAATTAGTCTAAAAACATTTCAGCAAACTATTAATAATACAGAGCAGTATATAATCAAAAATTTCCTATTTTATTAAAAAGAAAAGCTTCAATGGCTCTGAAATGGTTCTGTTTTATTATCTTTCCTAGTAAATATTTATTTAAAATAAAATAACTTCATTAGAAGAGGATTTTTTATCAAGAGGTTCAACTTGACAAAGTCTATGCTTTTTCTGTGACAAATATAACTTTAATAAAATCTGTGTTTTTCACAGGTTGTAATGGTTATTTACTGAATAAATGCTTAATTCTATAAATAAATTTGCATTTCCTCCTCCTTAATCAAAATCGTTCTCAATTAACTTTCAGATAGCTAGAGTTTTGAAAGGAAAAACATCCATTCCTGAAAACTAGATCTACATGTTAGAGAATTTCTCATTTTTTACATTTTACATTACATTTGCAATACAAATCACTTGAATAATGAATAAATGAATCACATGGATTGATACAATTGAAAACTAGATTGCTTCAAAAGAAAAACAGTTAAGTTTTCATAGTAGCATCTACTAAAAGTGATACATAATTATAAAAACATTTTTCACGGAAGTGTTATTCTTTGATATATAATTATAAAAAGGTTTTTTAATGGTAAGGCTTCTTTGAGCTAAAATTCTCTAGTCAGAGCTTATTGGAGCCAAGGAAAATGAAAAGAATATATTTGAACAACACAAATTAAGGTCCACTGGTTCCTTTATAAGAGTTAATACTTTAGAATATAGAGGACTTTTGACACCATATAGTCTTCATATACTTTTTTTTTAAAAGCAGCTTTAACGAGATCTTATTATAAAATTACTCTTTTAAAGTATACACTTTAAGGGCTGGGGATGTGTCTCAAGCGGTAGTACGCTGGCCTAGCATGCGTGCGGCCCGGGTTCGATCCTCAGCACCACTTACCAACAAAGATGTTGTGTCCGCCAAGAACTAAAAAATAAATATTAAAAATTCTCTCTCACTCTCTCTAAAAAAATTTAAAAAATAAATAAATAAAGTATACACTTCAAGAACATTCATAGTATGCAACTATTACTACCACCTAATTCCAGAATACTTTAATCACCCCCAGAAGAAATCCCATATCCATTAGCAGTCACTCCTCTCTCCCTCTTCTCCCTAGTACCTGATAATCACCATTCTATTTTCTCCATGGATTTGCCTATTATAGACTTTTCACATAAATTGATTCATACAATTTCATATACAGCTCTAAATTTAAAAAGTTTTTAATTAATATTATGTCAAGTAATTTTCATAACTTAAGAAAGACAGCAAAAAGAGAAAATAGACTAATAGAAAAATAAAAGGCTATGAAATTAGTATTTTATGTCTGTTTCCCAAGTAGGATAATTTTTATAACTTAATACATTTTCAAGAGCTATAATTCCCTAAATATACATTTATCACAACATTTCTCAAGTTGTTTTGTTTTGGCTTTGGTTTTTTGTTTGTTTTGTTTGGCAGTTCTGAGGATTAAACTCAGGGCCTTGGGCATGTTGAGAAAACTATACCACTGAACTATATTTCCAGCCCCGTTTCATGTGTTTTGAACTTATATACAAACTAATGTTTCAAAAAAAAGGGTAATGTATTGATAAGCTATTTTTAAAAGAACTTAACTTTAATTTTTTTAATTTTTAACATGGTGCTAAGGATTGAACCCAAGCCCTCACCTGTGCCAGGCAAGCACTTTACCACTAAGCTACAACTCCAGCCCCTCAATAAGCTCTTGATTTAAAAACAAGTTATCTTTAGCAAATATTACAATAAAGATTGTGGAATAACTTAGGTTATTGTATCAAATGTCAACTAAAGTCCAACTATAGTCCAAAGTTGGCTTGACATTCGTTAGGAGGAAACCAAATTAGTATATATTCTACTTTTCTTAATTAAATGTCTTTTTTAGGGAAAATGCTTTTCATGTAGTAACAACAATCAGCTTACTCAAACTTGCAAAAATTAATTTGCAATAGTGGAAATAAAAGGTTTCAAAAATAACATTATTAACATCTTACAGTTTAATAATAGTAAACTGCCAAAATAATAACATTCATATTTAACAGCATAAAATTATAAAATTTTCTCATTTTAAAGAAGACAAAATACTCACATTTAGGTGATATTACTAAAGACTGTCCTTTTCCTCACACAATGAATACAGAGAGATTTACCAAGTACTGCACTCTTCAGTAGGAGCAAACTGGGCCTTTTCCCTATTTATCAAGGGTGGAGAGGGGGACATTGCATACACTTAGGCTCCAGACACTCTGCAGAGCAGTTCTTCAGCACTATCTCAAAGACAAACTTCCCACACAGTCCTCTCTTGGGTCAAAACAAGGGCAATTACAGGCTGACATAAATTTTAAAAAACAACCAGATTGTCAGGAATAGAGGCCTTTGGGACCTTACGGTCATATTCTCCCAGAGGTCCTTATTATTGACTTAATAAATATTTTGTTTTCTTTATTGAGTTTGACATTCTTCCACTTTGTTTACAAAACATTGGTCTCCACAAGCTAACAAGAATATGGTAAGTGAGGAACAGCCTCATTAATTGTCTTTACATTACTACAGGTGTTGTGACAATCCAACTTTGAAATTTAATTTTGAATTGCCTACAGATAAAGAAGTTGTTCAACCAATTAGAAGTATGAATAACAATTCATAAACTGATATAATGTTAGATGTGTACAAGTTATGTAATCCACATGTCTTTTTTAGGTGTGGAGCTAACAGAAAATTACAACACAAATATATGTGTATTACTAGTTGTTCAATATCTCAGAGCTAATTATAGCAGAGTTGAAATTATGAAAATCCAAACACTTTAACAGAATATGTAAATAACTTCATTATAGTTTTTTAAGATGTCACTTATGTAAATAAATTCTGTTGGATACCAGTAGGCTCACAGTCTCATTTCTTTAAGGCATTCCTAAGGAGGCACCGTTATAAAAGAGTTCTGCCACTAAACTTTAATTTTCCTAGTCACATCTCCTCTGACCTGGTGACTCACCTGTTTTGTCTAATTCTAAACTTTAGTCCCAGCCCAGTTTCTGACTTTGTAACAACTATATTTATGCTGATTCTTCAAGAGCCCTCATCTACTACAGGGAAGAGTTTATGATAAAATCATGATGAAATTTGCCATGAAGTCATGTGTACATTTTAATAATGGGCCCTGTATCTAAAAATTTTTAAATCTATGAACCAAAGAACAATGATCACAGCATTATAATTATTTTGTATTGATTCTAAAATATTATTATATTTTTTAAAGAGAGAGAGAATTTTTTTAATATTTATTTTTTAGTTCTCGGCGGACACAACATCTTTGTTTGTATGTGGTGCTGAGGATCGAACCCGGGCCGCACACATGCCAGGCGAGCGCACTATCACTTGAGCCACATCCCCAGCCCTCTAAAATATTATTGAAATAGACTCAGAATTATATCTTAAAAGAATTAACACTCTACCAGCAACCTTACATTGAAAAACAACAAAACATATAGTACTGGAAATTTTTTAAAGCAACGCTTAATTTCTAAAGAGTTTGGCAGGAACATTTATTTATTATTTATTTGTTTATTTTTACTGGCAATAAAACCCAGGGGCACTTTACCACTGAACAACATTTCCAGTCCTTTCTGATTTTTACTTTGAGACAGGATCTTGCTAAGTTGCTTAGGCTGGCCTCAAACTTGTGATCCTCCTGCCTCATCCTCCCAACTATCTGGGATTACAGGAATGTGCCACCGCCCCTGACTCCAGAAACATTTATTTCTAAAGGGAATACATTTTTGAAAAAAAAATTTAATTATTAGCATATAATAATTTTTAAATTACTTTTACTGTTTGGATAAATCCCAGTTTGAACCTCTACCTAGAAGCAGAATTGTCAGTTTCTGTATTCAAGTGATGTACCTTCAAATACTCAATAAACTATTTATTAATTCATATCATCTTGATGACTCATACGTTCATTCCCACACTAACACTGCCTAAAATTAGTTTGAAATCATTATCACATAAATAATTTGAGTGAATGAAGCCTGTACAATAAACTTCTTTAGAAACCCAAAGTATTGTTATGACCATTATCTTTAAGCTAGAAATATACACACCTGGAACTATTGTTACAAATAATGTAATTCCTTAAGACCCAGGTTATATCTGAGATATTCCAATTCAATGATAATCAGCTTCCTTTAGTTTTACAAAGGATAATTCATTCAGAATTATGCAGTTTCTAATTTTAAAAGTAATTATGCTGGTATTCAGGGGGGAAAAAACAGTGAAAATAGAACATATTTTAAAATTCCACACAGGCTTCTACCACCTGAGCATGCGGGTTTGGTTTTGTTTTTTTTGTTTTTTTGTTTTTTTTTTTCCAGTATGGGGATTGCCCCCAGGAATGCTCTTCCACTAAGATATAGCCCCAGCCATTCCCACCCAGTTTTTTGTTTGTTTGTTTTGTTTGTTTGTTTGTTTGTTTGTTTTGTTTGTTTTGTTTTTTTGAGACAAGGTCTCACCAAGTTACACAATCTGGTTTTGATCCTTCTGCCTCAGCTTCTCAAGTCATTAGGATTACAGGCATGCCACCACACTGGCCATGATCATTCTATTTATAATCATACAGTTAACTGATGTACAATAATATGCATAAAAGAGAAATCTTTTGAAGTTTATTTTTATACTATTACTCAATACACAGCTATCCTCAATAGCTACATACTATTTAAGATAAATATTAACACTATTGGGCTGGAGTTGTAGCTCAATGGTAGAGTACTTGCCTAGCATGTGTGAGGCACTGAGTTGGATTCTCAGCACTGCATATAATTAAATAAAATAAAAGTCCCTCCACAACTGAAAAAAAAAAATTTTTTTAAATATATATTAACTCTGTTGCCTTCCAGCAAGATTCTAAAAAGTTACAAATGTAATCCACTTGTTTTATTTATTTACTTTTAATATTATTTGACTAATGAATATGTAGAAATATCTCACTGTAGTTTTGATTTGCTTTTCTCTCATGATTGAACATCTTTTCATTTACTTATTTGCCATTTTCTCTTTTCCCTATTTTCTAATTGGATTGTTCATATTTTTACTGTTGACTTTTGAGATTTGTTTATATATTCTTTATAGTCTTTTACCACAATTTTTCCCAGTCCATCCTTTTTACAGGTTTTTTTGAGGAAGTTTTTTGGTTTGTTTTTGTTCTTTGTAATCAGGACTGAGAATAGGGGTCTTTTACCTTTGAGATAGGATCTTGCTAAATTTCTAGGGGGAGGTCTTGCTAGACTGCTGAGCCTGGCCTTGAACTTTCGATCATTCTGCCTCCACCTTCTGAGTCACAGGATTACAGACATGCACCACTGCACAGCTTCACAGGGTCTTTTGCAGAGCAAAAGTTTTTAATTTTTTTAATTTTTATTTTTTATTTATATATGACAGCAGAATGCATTACAATTCTTATTACACACAGACAGCACAATTTTTCTATCTCTGGTTGTATACACAGTATATTCACACCAATTTGTCTTCATACCTGTGCTTTGGATAATAATGACCATCACATTCCACCATCATTAATAATGCCATGCCCCCTTCCTTCCCCTCCAATCCCTCTCCCCTATCTGGAGTTCATCTATTCTTCCCATGCTCCGACTCCCTATCCCATTTTGATGAACTTTAATTTATGAAATTATTCTCTTGTGGAACCCTACTTTGAATGTTAAAATCTAAGAACTCTTTGCCTAGTCCTAAGTCCTAAAGACTTTTCCTACATTTTAAAGCTTTTCTTCTTTTTACTTTTTTGTAGTTGTAGATGGATAAAATACCTTTATTTTATGTCTTTTATTTTTATGTGGTGATGTGGATTGAACCCAATACTTCACACATGCTAGGCAAGTGCTCTACCACTGAGCCAAGATTCTCTCATCTGAAAGGATAAAAAAGAAATTGAAATGTAAAGGATAAGGTTTGTCCTGAAAAGTTTTTAAGTTGCATTCGGAACCTGAAATTCATGTGGCAGTAAAACAATTCCCGGAACTGCCCATTAGATGTGTGTCGAAATCTCCCCTGACCACCTAGTTGCTCAACGAGAACCCAAAACCGTGCAGTCCAGCACGTATACACCTCAAGGCTTAAGCCAATCAGTTTGAATGTATACCCCTTCTTCGTATTGACCAATCACCCCCACCCGACCTGATCCCACCAGTGAATGTGCTAATCATGTTTTAGAGTTGTTATTTGATTTTCCCTCGGTATGTGATGATTTGCTAAGGGTTGCTATGATGTATGTAAAGTCCCTGCCCTTTCCAAAGAATGTATATAAGCTCTGCTTAAGTTGTTCTCGGGGCTCTTTGTTCTCTGCTCCTCTGAAGTGAGCTCTGAGCCCCAGCATGCTGGACCCCCAATAAACCCTTTGCTGTTGCATGAGACAGTCTCTTGGTGGTCTTTTCCTCCAACGTTCGCCCGACCTTTTCACATCCACATTCTTTAAGCTCTCTTTTGGCCTTTCCTAGCTATTCCTACAAAGTTCTCACTGCAACCACCATCTTCTCCCTGCAGCAGGCTTCAAAGGTATTGTTTTTAATTTCAGCTACTTCATGTTCATTGTTAGTGCACAGAAATATGTTTCCGTTTTTGTTTTTTTTTCTGTGTTCGCTTGAATCTTGCAGACTTCCATTTTTAATGGAAAATCAATTCAATTTTGGACATGTTGAGGTTTAAATATTCATGAAGCATCTAGAATGTCAATGAAAGTATTAGATATTTGAATCTGGAATTTAGAAAAGATTTTTATTTTTTGTTTTGTTTACAGTACTATGGATTGAACGCAGGGCCTTACACATGCTAGGCAAATGCTCTACCTCTGAACTATCCCCAACCCTTTCTTTTTTTATCCAAGACAGAATCTTACGGGGGGGGGGGGGGGGGGGGGGGGGGGGGGCTGGAGATATAGGTCAATTGTTAGAGTGCTTGTCTTACATGCACAGAGCCCTGGGTTTGAGCCCTAGCAACAACAACAAAAAAGACTCTTGCCAAGGTGCCCGGGCTGGCCTCAAACTTCCAATCCTCCTGCCTCAGCCTCCCAAGTAGGTAGAATTACCAATGTTTACCATGAGCCCAGCCTTGTAATTTTTTTATCATGAAGCAATAGGCTATTTTAAGGTGTTGGGAATGACCTCTACTGAATACAGGGAGAGACTAATGATACAGAGAGGCATGGATACAAAAAAAAAAAAAAAGACTCCAAACAGCTCATTTCTGTGGGTTTCATCCTGCTTGTGATCTTCCATTCCCAACCACTTGCCTATAAGTTTGAACTTGCTTAGCCAGCCTCCACAATTGTATAAACCAATTCCTTGTTATAAAATCCTTAAAATCCAGGTTCTGCTTCTATGTAAGGTTGGAAGGAGATGTACATTGTCAACTGGCATAACTGTTGTGAGTTCATACCACTGATTAGAAGTGAGTAGGGAAAACATCATGTACAACAGAAAAGTAAACAACAAACTTCTACAATACACTGTATCGGGGCAAAAATCTAGGGGACCCCCTTCCAAAGAATTAAATTTTGAGAATATTTGTAATAAGATAGAAATGTCCACTTGGTTTTGCTGTCATATAAAGGCCAGGCTAGGGCTGGGGATGTGGCTCAAGCAGTAGTGCGGTTGCCTGGCATGCGTGTGGCCCAGGTTCAATCCTCAGCACCACATACAAACAAAGATGTTGTGTCCGCTGAAAACTAAAAAAATAAATAAATATTAAAATTCTCTCTCTCTCTCTCTCTCTCTCTCTCTCTCTCTCTCTCTCTCTCTCTCTCTTTAAAAAACAAAACAAAACAAAAATATATAAAGGCCAGGCTAGAGCCAAGTGTGGTGGCATGTGCCTGTAATACCGGTGACTAGGGAGGCTAACACAGAAGGGTTGCAAATTTGAGGCCAGTCTGGGTAACTTAGTGAGAACCTGTCTCAAAGTGAAAAATAAAAAGGACTGGGGATATATCTCAGTGGTAAAGTGCCCCTGGGTTCAATCTTCAGTACTAAAAAAATAAATAAAAGCCAGGCTAGGTTGGGACTGTAACTCAGTAGAGTAGTACTTTTCTACCGAGCTAGGGCCTAGCTTCAATCCTCAGATCTGAGGAAAAAAAAAAAAAAAAAAAAACAGGCTCCATCCCATACATCTATGACTATTTTTATCAATGGTTCTAAGACCATGCAATGGAAAAAGAAGAAGTCTCCTTAACAAATGATGCAAGAACAACTAAAATCCACATGCAAAAGAACAAAGTTGGACCCCACCTCACACTATATTTAAAAAAAAAAAAAACTCAGAATGGGTTAATTACCTAAATATAAGAACTAAAACCATAAAACTCTTAGAAGAAAACATAAGGTAAACTTTCATGATCTTGGATTAGGGGACAGTTTCTTAGATATGACACTAAAAGCATAAGTAACAAAGAAAAAATAGATAAATTGAACCTCATCAAAATTTAAACCTTTTGTGCATGAAAGAATATCACCAATAAAGTAAAAAGATGATCTGATAATATTTGCAAATAATATATTTCTAAAGGTCTATTATCCATAAAATGTAAAGATGTCTTAAGACTCAACAACAAAAAGACGTAGAGTACTTGCCTAGCATGTGCAAAGCCAGGAAAAGAACTTGAATCCACATTTCTCCAAAGACAATGGTAAGCAAAACAAAACAAAACAAAACACACACATACATGAAAATATTATACTAGGGAAATTGGCTACTAGGAAAACCACTATAATGTCTATAATTTAAAAAATAGAAAATAAGAAAAGTTAGTGAGCATATAGAGAAACTGGATGCCTCATACTTTGCTGGTGAAAATGTAAAATGGTGAAAAATATTTTGATGAAAAAGACTCTGGTTCCTATTCAAAAAGTTAAACATAGTTATCCTGTGACCAAACATTTCCACTTCCAAGTACATAACCAAAATAACTGAAAACAGATACTAGCACAAATAAAGGTTCACAGCATCACTATTCATTATTGCCATAACATAAATGCCCATCAACAAATGAATGGATAAACAAATTGTTGGTATATACATATAACTGAACATTATTTGGTGATAAAAACAAATGAGGTGCTGATGTATATCACAATGAGCACAATCCTTAAAAACATGTTGGGCTGGGATTGTGGCTCAGCAGCAGAGCGCTCGCCTAACTCAGGCGGGACCCGGGTTCAATCCTCAGCACCACATTAAAAATAAATAAATAAAGGCATCTACAAAAAGTGTCCATCTACAAAAAAGATTTTTTCTCTCTCTCTCTCTCTCTCTCTCTCTCTCTCTCTCTCTCTCTCTCTCTCTCTCTCTCTAAAAAATGTTAAGTGAAAGAAACTAGACACAAAAGGTCACATGCCGCAGTCTGGCTGGGCAAACGAACGGGGGCGGGGTGACGAGCAACTTGTGAAGGTTGATGCAGCAGGAGCCGCTTTATTGTAGGAGAGTAGGGGTATATATACATAACTGAATACACAGCTTGTTCTTAATTAACATACACTAGATACAGCAGTCAACCAATAAGGAATCCTCATCATCTTAATGGTTACACACAGTTTAACTTAATTGACATAATCTAGACACAGCAGTCAGTCATTAAGGAATCTCCATTATCTTAATGTCTCGCTGGCATTACTCAGAAACCATTCCTCCTAGCATACTGACAGGCACTATCTTAACTTGTCTGTGGCCCTCACCAGTCACATATTGTATAATTCCATTTATATGAAATATCCAGAATAAGTAAATCCACCTTGGTGGTTTCCAGGTGGTTGAGAGAAATAGCTTAATGGGTATGGTCTGGTCCCTCCCATAGGAGTGATAAAAATGTTTTTGTTTTTGTAAGTTGCATATTTGGGGAATTTGGGATTTTGTTTTTTTAGTTACAAATGGACCCAATACCTTTACTTATTTATCTTTTTGTGGTGTTGAGGATTGAACACAGTGCCTCACACATGCTAGGCCGTGCCACAACCCCAGCCCCTGATAAAAATGTTTTGAAACTAGACAGAGGTGGTAATTGTACGACATTTTGAATGTGCTAAATGCCATTGAATTGTTCACTATAAAAATCATTAATTTTGGACTGGGGTTGTGGCTCAGCGGTAGAGTGCTCACCTAGCATGTGCAAGGCCCTGGGTTCGGTCCGCAGCACCACATAAAAATAAATAAATAAAGATATTGTGTACAACTAAAATATTTTTTTAAAAATCATTAATTTTCTCAGCAGCTCTGGAGACTGGAGGCAGGAGGATTGCAGGTTCAAAGCTAGTCTCAGCAAAATAGTGAGGCTCTAAGCAACTTAGTGAAAACCTGTCTCACAAAGGGCTGGAGATGTGCCTCAGTGGTTAAGTGTCCCTGAGTTTTTAGGGCTCAGATGTGGCTCAGTGGTACAGTGCTTGCCTAACATGCATGAAGCCCTGGGTTCAATCCCTAGTACTACAAACAAACAAACCCTCTGTTTACACCAGGCATGATGATGCATAGTAACTCTGGAGGCTGAGACAAAAGGATCTCAAGTTCAAGGCAGCCTCAACAATTTAACAAGTCCCTGTCTCAAAATAAAAATTTTAAAAATGGCTAAAGATGTAGTTCAGTGGTAAAAAGCATCAAATCTCCGATAGCAAAAAAATAAAAATTCAAAATAATTAATAATATATATATATATTTTAAATATTTTTTTTCTGAGAGAGAGAGAGAGAGAGAGAATTTTTTTACTGTTTATTTTTTAGTTTTCGGCAGACACAACATCTTTGTTTGTATGTGGTGCTGGATTGAACCCAGGCTGCACGCATGCCAGGCTAGCGCGCTACCGCTTGAGCCACATTCTCAGCCCAAATAATATATTTTTAAATCATTAATTTTATATTATATGAATCTCACTTGAATTTTTTAAAAAATAACTCAGGCTTTATAGATGGAGTTCATAGTAAGGACCAAAAATAATGTTTCTTGGGCTGGGGATGTGACTCAACAGGTAGCGCGCTCGCCTGGCATGTGTGTGGCCCGGGTTCGAGCCTCAGCACCACATACAAACAAAGATGTTGTGTCCGCCGATGACTAAAAAATAAATATTAAAAATTCTCTCTCACTCTCTCTTTAAAAAAAAAAAACAATGTTTCTTTAAAGTACTAATTTTCATAAATTTTATGTTCAGAATTTCATTCCAAGTGAATTCCATTTGGGGTTTTGAAATTATTTCACTGAATTTGAAAAACAAACTAGATGTGGCTTTCAACCCTAAACAAAACAGTAGGAATTACAGTTAAAAGATAGGTGACTTAGTTGTTGTTTTTTTTCCTCAAGTGTTTTAAAACACATTTGAGGTTTCTGATAGCAAAAGGAAATCTTATTAAATACAGCTGGATCATTTCTACATAATTGGCTTTTCATTCTTAATCTGGTTTTGAACTGTTTACTCCACTTTAGTAATTAACCATATCAGCCTCATTAATGAAACAGAAACTGCCACTTCTATTCATTTATAAAAGGCTTGTCACACAAAATTTAAACAAAGAATGAGATCTGGACAAAGCAATAGCCCCTTAAAAGCTACTTCCACTAATTACAGGAATATTCTAGCTATTTTGTTGCTATTTTCCATGTATCCTGAAAGATTCTTGAAGACCTACAGCATTTCTCGTGGCATAATTGGTTAATCTAAATTGTTTTTTGCTAGGGTAATTTCTTGGGGATTGGGGGTTTTGGGGATCAAACCAAGGGCCTTGCACATACTGGGCAAATGAGCTACACCTGAGCTATATCCCTAGCCCAAAGGTAATTATTTTAATAGTACTTTTTATCCATTCACATGAAAAGCTGAGTTTTGGGCTACTTATTTATATCTATAAATAAAAACCAGATTCCTATTTAATCAAGCCACTCTTAGAGATGTTAATTTCTATTCTAACTAGTTTTTTCCCCAACATGAAAAAGATGTATTTCTTAGCTTAACATGTATTTCTTGTGAAACAGCACAAGCAAACTTAGCAGTTTATGTACCCAAACACAAAATTATATTTAAATATTCAATGTTAAAAGTTTGCTTATGGGGCTGGGGATGTGGCTCAAGCGGTAGCGCGCTCGCCTGGCCTGCGTGCGGCCCGGGTTCGATCCTCAGCACCACATACCAACAGGGATGTTGTGTCCGCTGAGAACTAAAAAATAATAAATATCAAAAAAAAATTCTCACTCTCTCTCTCTCTCTCTCTCCTCTCTCACTCTCTCTTTAAAAAAAAAAGTTTGCTTATAAGGATTTAATGAGAATGCCACAAAGTTTTAAGTGACTTATAGAAATCCAAAGTCACTGTGATTACAGATTCATGCCACCAAGCCCTAATGTCTAATATTTTTTTTCATAACACCAGTCAAAATCTTCTGGGAAAAATATTACTTTTTCTGAAGTGAGAAGATGTATGAGCACCTATTAAGGGACCTCACTCCTAAAAGAAACAAAAACAAAACCCTGGTTTAAATAGCCAAGTGGGGTTGGAGTTGTGGCTCAGTGGTAGAGAGTTTGCCTAGCATCTGTGAGGCCCTGGGTTCAATCCTCAGCACCACATAAAGATAAATAAATAAATGTATTGTGTCCATCTACAATTTAAAAATATTTTAAATAAATAAATAGCCAAATGAATTATCTTTGTATAAGTGAAAGAATTGAATAGTATCAAAGAATCTGGGATTTCACAATGTATGTATGATTCTAATACTCTTTACCTGAAAATCTCACCATTGTTTTCAAAATGTCAGCTGTTTTGTGTAAATGTGCTTTAGAATGCAAAATTAAATACTCTAAGATGTTTTCCATTATACCCCCCTTTTAAAAATCAATCATATTTTGGCATAATAGTATAGAAATGCACATGATTTGTCCAGTGTCTCTGTCTCTCTCTCTCAGCAATGTCAGTCTGCTTTGTGTAACAGGGCACTGACAGACCAGCTCAGGCTCTAACTATAAAGGGGAAAAATTATTCACATTTTTCACATTTTTAACGTAGTGTTTGACAGAGTTTGAATGGGTATTTTTAAAGTTATCTATGGAGGAGGATGTTTGCTTTTTCTTGTTTTTTAACTTACTCAAGTAATTCTTTGTTAGTAGTTCTTCTGGCTCCTGCCAGAATGAACTTGTATCATTCTGACAAGATGCAGAAGTAGTGCTAATAGTTAGTAAAAGCATTAAAGCATTAACCTTTAGCAACCTCATTTTTCATTTGGCACACATATATAAGTATTTTATCAAGCTAAAGTTAAACACTAAAAATTAGAGTGAAAACTTGATCCATTTCCTTTAGCCTAAAAAGAATAAGTGAAAAAAAGCAAAGACATTAGAAGAGACAGTGTTTTAGTGTTGATTAGCATAATTCTATTCACTTACAACTGGTGAAACTAAAATTTCAGATACGAAATTGCTTTAGAAACATTCATGACAATCATCACTTGAACTTCAGCATTTCAAGATTATAGAACTGATATTAGCAGTAATTAATTTCTTATACATTGCATAAGAACTCTAGATTCAAGAATTTTCAGATGAGAATAGATTAGATAGCAGTCTCCCCCAAGTGATAAATTTAATTCAGTTCAATTTACAGTCATTCACAGCATACCCCAATAGTAGATTCTCAACAGACATTAATGACTAGCTGAAACTTCTTGGCTCATGACTATAACCCAGAAACTTCACTGGCCACCGAAAGAATGCAAAGATAAATACAACTTAATTCCTTTCTAGGTGGAAAGTAAGAAATGTATACATGTAATTTTACAAAGGATAGAATGTAATAAATACTATGCATTGTGATGAATACTATAGGGACATGGTAAAGGAAGAAATAAAAATTAGCACAGCTCACAATAAACATTTGTAATTGATATCATCATTCTTTTTGTCTACCTATTATCTGAGACTTTTGACCATGTGTGTAGAATTCTCTCACCTTATGATTCTGAGTAAAGCAGAGCTCGACTTCTGCTATGGAAACTAAAAATATGGTTTATCAATTCTCCCTTATAGCTAAAACACAGGCCTATGACTTAAGTTCAACTGCTCAGACATCACTCCCTAACCCTGCCCAGTAGCAAAGACTTCACAGAACCCTGTCTATAGTAATAGCTGCAATTGCAGGTAGAATTCCTGGGTAACTATTGTAGATCTTTGAACATTGTGGAGTAAGCTGGAGCATCTAGTGATGAGGATGGTGGCTGTAACGTCCTCAGTAGACCAGGTCGGCAACACAATTTTGACTGCTGTTTCTAGTTTTACAACTGTAAACCTGATTCTTCAGTCTACCTAGTCATTCTGTAAGCAATCCAAAAATCCTTAAAATAAATGACTCTCTACTCAAATGAACCAGAATTGATGATGACCAGAAAACTAATTTAGAGACGCAGCAATGAATGAATGGTGGCCATATTTTTTTCTGTTCTATTTCCACCCATTCACCCTGCCCAGTATATTAAGCAGGACACTTGGTAGTTACAGAAGTTATCTCCAATTCAACTTACCTTATGAATCAAACTGAAGAGCTTTTTAATTCAGGCTAATGAATTTGATCAGAAGACCCAGAGGATACCATCCATTTACTCCATAATGTTTATTAAGTACTTTCACTATTTTTCAGGCACTACAATTGACCTGCAATCAATAGTAGTAAAAGCAAACATTGTCTCTACTCTCATGAATGCTATTATCTTGTAAGAAAAGTGGTAATCTTGTAATCACCCAGGTTAACATATAATTACAAATGAAATAAGTATTCTGAAAAAAATATAATTTATAACAATATGTAATAAAGGAACCCAACCAAAACTGAGGAGTTTTAGAAGGCTTCCTTAATAAGGGATGCTTAAGATAAGGTCTAAAGAATGAGAGGAATTTGAGTTGAGCCTTGAAGGATCTCAGGCAGAGATGAAAGAATGTAAGTGTCAGATTAGTGATCAGATCATAGTGGATGTCTCATTTCCTGAAATTGTGTCAGTGGGAAACCAAGAAAGAGCACCTTCCTCTTTAAAGAGTTCAGAGGAACTATTTTCAAGGAAAAGTCAAGCCTTAAACATGGAAGGGAGATGGAAAATATAATTTGAAGAATTCAGACGACCAAAGAATTTAATTTTAACCAAAGAAATGTTGATTATTTTTAAACTGGGGATTGAACTCAGGTATGCTCTACCACTTAGCTACATTCCCATACCTTTTTATTTTTTATTTTGAGACAGGGTCTCAAACTTGCAACCCTCCTGCTTCAGCTTCTTGAGTTGTTGCGATTACAGGTGTGCTTCACCGTGTCCAGCACAAAGGATGATCTTGAGGGGACAATGGATATTTGTCTCCAAAATGGAATACTAGTACCCCTAAACACACATGAAAATTTTCTTATATCACCAAAGACGTTTTTGTGAAATCAAATTCTAAGTCTTCAAGAAAAATTTTCTACAATTGATCTGTCAGAAAATGAGCTTATATTCATAATAGTTTTCTCTTATTTTATAGAAGAAATATATGCACACCCAACCCAAATTTCAACATGGTACTTTGCCCTGGTTTATACCTCCAAAGCATCAAACAAAAGCATAAGTGAAAATACTAGTTTGGAAGAAATCACTCTTAACAATGAATCAAAAGCACATTAATCCAGAGGGCTTCTTATCTTTTTTAAGTAAGGCTTGGCATTAGAGATTAAATATTCCACTTATGAATGGTATGAATTAAGAACAGGTAAAACAAGTATAAATTAGGATTATTTTACATATAAATGGAATATTTTGTGGCCCTTCTAAATTTGTTCAAATTCACTGATGAAAGTCTAAATATACATGGTATGCTTTATTTAATCAGGTATTAAAGCCAAATTTATAAAACCACATAATTAAATATTTACCCCAGTCAATTCTCATCTTATAAAATGTTTACTATTTCATACTTCCAAGGGCAGTGACATGGCATCAATGTAAGATTAGAATTTAGTTCTCATCTACTGAGACATGCAAATATCCAACAGGGAAAAAGCCATAGAAAGCGACAAAAAGGAGTAGCTAGGGGCAGAAGTCCACATGTCTTGCCAACTCCAGAAGACCAAGTAACAATAGGGTTTAGTTAAATCAATAAAGCCAAAAGTAATAAAGGCAGTCCAGGCCGCTGAATGTATCAGAAATGTTCAAAACTAAAATGAATTCATTACTTGAGAGTGATAGAATATCAGAGATGATTTAATCATCCAAGATACATTGGGGGAAAAAAAAGCATTTTTTTTTTATGGTACCAGGGATTGAACTCAGGGGCACTCAACCACTGAGCCACATCCCCAGGCCTGTTTTGTATTTTATTTAGAGACAGGTCTCACTGAGTTGGTTAACTCCTTGTTTTTGCTGAGACTGGTTTTGAACTCACAATCTTCCTGCTTCAGCCTCCCAAGCTGCTGGGATTACAGGCATGTGCCACCCCAGCTGCTGGCCAAAAAAAAGCATTTCTTAACAACTGAAACACAGGAAGAAAAGATCTTCAGGATATAATCAAACAGAGAGATTAGACTGAAGTCTCAAGGGAACACTAATATAAATAATCTAAGCAAATGGCCTCAATCATGTTATCCATAACTTAAATGTATGTTATATTTCTTTTTTCTAGATAATTCAGAATAGTTGTTAAATAATTCAGCCGAAATTCCACCATGCTTCAACTGATGGCATTATATATCATTCATTGAACCAATTTAACATAGCTTTAAAAAATTAAATATGTTCCTATATGTCAATGGTCATTTAAATTTCAAATAATATGCTAAATAATAATATTGCTGAAGGAAATAGAAGGCGATAGTTTTAAAAAATTATGTAAAATAATTACTTAAATATTCTAAAAGTAAAATCTAACTGAACATTTTTTTAAAAGGGCTGAGGGTATATCTCAATGGTAGAGTACTTGCCTAGTGTATACAAGGCCCTGGGTTGTGTTCCCAGAATCATAGAACAACAAACAAACTCCAGTGAAATCTTTTGGCAGAAAATTAAGGATTTTGACACAGGAGGTTGAGGCACGAAGATTCCAGGTTCAAGGCCAGCCCCTGGGCAACTTAATGAGACTTTGTCTGAAACTAGAAAATAAAAAGGGCTAGGAACGTAGCTTTGTGGTAAATCATCCCTGGGTTCTATTCCCAGTAACCCCTCTCCCCATACACACAAAATTTAATTTGAAGAATTTCTGTTAATTTGAATTTGAATGGAAGATATTTACTGTAAAAAGGAAACAACAAAAATATTGATATAATGGCAAAATAACAGATTTTTATTATATACTTTAATATACAGCTTGTAAAGAATGTCTGAATGGATAATACTAGGTAAGTGCTCTACCATTGAGATACATTACCATCCCCAAGAAAGTTTTCAGTGTTGCTATTTCTTTGTTTTGGGGAGGCAGGGCTTCATTATATTGCCAAGGCTAGTCTGGAACTGTGAGTTTAAGTGATACATCTCAGTATTAGAAAGTTTTAAAACTCAATCATTACCCTTTACTAGCATTTAATTCATATGTTTTTTAATTTTTTAAAAATTTGTTCTAATTAGTTATACATAAAACATACATTTTTGAAGAGTAAATGAACTAATGCTTTCAAATGCTTATCTCATGCCTAAAACATACAAAGCAGCCAATGAATGTCTGCTATTGTTGTGTCTATTATTGTTTAGATATTTTGTGCTTTGGGGTAAATACATTCAGTTTAAGTTTTGTTGCTACTTTTATTCTATTTAACAAAGATGTTCCTTTAAATCAAATTTGTCAAAGAATCCCTACAGCACTTTTTAAAGGAGAAAAAGGATGTTTAGTAATACCTGAAAATGTTCACATTGTTTAGAAATTGCATTACAGTCCTCAACATTTTGTTTAAAATATATATGACCTTGTAAGTAGAAAAGCAAAAACATTGCATCATTCCAGTGGAGGAAATCAACTACATAGTCACTACTAACCCATATGAGAATAGCAAAGCTAAAGGACCCTGTCAGTACTCCATTATATATATAATGAACCAGGAATGTGATGAACATCATTATTCAAAGTACATGAAGACACGAATTGGTGTGAACATATTTTATATACAACCAGAGATATGAAAAATCATGCTGTATGTGTATAATAAGAATTGTAATGCATTCCTCTGTCATTTATTTTTTTTAAAAATCAATTAAAAATTTTTTTAAAACCCTGAACCATGTGAAAGAAATTTGTGAAATCATAGGTCACAACAAAAGTATAATTTTTAATTTTAGTTAGACCCCTAATACCTCTCACTAATCTTTAACCAGTATTAACCTCTCCTTCTATGGTAGATTACAAAAATGACCACACATTCTTTGTCCTTTAAAGAAATAGGGTCTATTTCTCCACTCCTTGAATATGGGTTGACCACAGGATTTGCTTTGGTCAATGAGACATTATAGCATACCTTACTAAGCAAACACTTGAAAAACACTTGTACACTGGGGCTCAGAATGATCCTCTAATCCATGTCATGGGAATAGGTCTGGACCAGCCTGCCAGTCACCCCTAACACCCTGTGTCAGCTTTTTTTTTTTTTAAGAATTTTAATATTTATTTTTTAGTTTTCGGTGGACACAACATCTTTGTATGTGGTGCTGAGGATCGAACCCGGGCCGCACGCATGCCAGGCGAGCGCGCTACCGCTTGAGCCACATCCCCAGCCCCCCTGGGTCAGCTTTTTAGAGAAAGATTGTATTACTAGAAGTAGAAGAAATTGAAACCAGCTGGGTACGGAAGCATTTACCTATAATCCCAGTGAGACAGGAGGATAGCAAGTTCAAGGCCAGCCTCAGCAATTTAGCAATGCCCTGAGCAACTTAGGGAAGAACATTCTACAGATTTTTAAAAAAATTAAAAAAGGGTTGGGGATGTGGCTCAATCAAAAGAGTATCTCTGGGAAGGAAGGAAGGAAGGAAGGAAGGGAGGGAGGGAGGGAGGGAGGAAGGGAGGGAAAGAAAGAGAGAGAAAGAAAGAGAGAAAGAAGAGAATGAGACCTTTGGAAACACTAATGTACCAAGAAAAAGTAAAGCCAGATTTAAAGATAGGTAGTCAGTGTAGTTAGGTAAATAGGGTCAAGATCCAAAATGAAGGCCATGTTGAGAATGAAGTGGGGGGAGGAGCAGAAAAACTCTTGGAATGTTAATGTCCCCAAGGCCCAGAGCCCATCCCAAAGAAATGTTAATGAAACAGTTCCCAGCAAACTTGAAGATGCTGACCCAAAAGCCCTTCCTTCCCAGATTACTTCTTTGGCCCACCTGTGCCCCACCCTTTGGGCCTTCCCACCTACATTTCATCACTGAAAGATAACAGAACAGAGGACAGGAATGCGGGAAAGCTAAAAGAAGACCGTAGCTATAAAAGAGGGAGACCTCCCCCCTTCCATGGATTCCACCTCTTGGGTCCCCTTCTTCCTCTGGGAGAAGTCTTTTCTGCTCTCCTTTAATAAAGCCTCTACTTTCCACTCTGACCTTGCCTTGGCATGCTTCTCTGGTGTTATACTTCAACATTGGGGAAGCAAGGACTCCTCACCAGTAAACAACAGTAACATATTGGAGTTCCCTACCGAGATCTACACCGAGGTAAGTGCCTCTCCACGCACCCCACGTGTGTCTGAGGTGCATCTTTCTCTCTCTTTCTTTCTGGAGGGTAAGGTGGGCACCCATTGGCTATTTAGACGCAATTAGTGCAGCCGCCACTCTTCAAGACTCAGGTGAGAGGTTTCCCGGCCTAGGCAGCTCCCAATACAGAGCAGGCATGTTGGGTTCTGCCAAAGCCTTTTCCAACTTTTCTATCTGGGCCGGGAGAGCAATTGGCGTGAGTGCACAGTGTCCCCAATTCTGATCTGCCTCGGATGCGTGGAAGTGGAGGAAGGAGTTTGGAACAACTGTGGAATTCCGGTCTGGGCTACACTCAGGTGCATTCCTAAGGTTCCTTTCTCTTGAGCCCCCTCCCGAAAGCCCTCAGGGGTATCTAGGGTGATCAGTAGATGAATGGCACTGAGGGAAGGCCCCAATCACATTTGCCTCTGAGTGGGCTACGCAACACTCCCAACCCCGAATCCATTCCCTCCTGGATGCTCCCCTTCATTCGCTGATCAGAAATGTTAGCAATTCAGGTTGTAGGACTGAGAAGGACATGGGATAATCAGTAAAAGCTGCCCAGGTTCCCTAAGGTACATAGGTAACTTTCACTAGTCTGTTTTACTGATCCGATGTTTAAAATGTGCTGTGTTCTCTTTAAGCTGCTAGGGGGAGGCATTTTTAGAATCAACTCTTCTTAGTCTCTCCATAGAAAGCACTACCTTACAACCAGTAGATATCCCTTCCCCTTAGGCAGTTCCTTTAGTCTACAAAGCAAAGGCAACAAGAAGAGCTTGAGATTCTCTTTTGCTGTGGGTTTTTAGTGGCAGGGAGGACATCAGTAAGGCCCTTAAGTCTGACTCCTCCCAGGGTCTCTGGCACAGGGCAAACTGGCACTTTGCCAAAGGGGACCAGAAACACCCTTGGCAAAACAAGGTGAGAGATGATTTTTCTGGACCTTTTAGGAAGCTCAAGCTTAGGGAGACGTCCCTATAGAAAACAGTTTTCTCTGGCACGGGCGCCTGAGTCCTGTTTTTTTCTCTTCTCACTCAGATGGGAGCTTCTCTCTCCAATATGCCAGGTGCACCATTAACCTGCATATTGAAAAATTGGGATAGATTTGACCCTCAGACGCTCAAGGAAAAGCGCCTCATTTTCTTCTGCCACCTGGCCTCAATACAAACTCCCTGATGGAGAAACCTGGCCACCTAAGGGAAGTATCAATTTTAATACAATTTTACAGCTTGATAAATTTTGCAAAAAGGAAGGGAAATGGTGTGAGATGTGTTCAGGTTTTCTTTGCCCTAAGGGAAAACCCTAAATTATGCCAACAATGTAAAGTAGACTTAGCTATGATATCTGCCAAGAAGAGAGAAAATCTTGGGGATTCACCTACAGAGGAGAAAGAATCAAGAGGACCCACAAAATCTCCATCTGCTTTGGTGTGCAACAGCAGCCCTCCTGTCCTCCGTATCTTGATCTCTCTGCATCTGCCCCAATACACATCAAATATATTACCTCTCCAGGAAATGCCAAGAGGAGAGTTTGGACCAATTAAAGTTCATACCCCCTTCTCCCTTCAAGACCTAAGGCAGAAAAAAACAGACTTGGGGAGATTTTCGGAGGACCCAGATAAATATATTGAGGTATTTCAAAACTTATGCCAGATATTTGACCTCACCTGGAAAGATATTGTGCTATTTTACTCAACCAGACCTTGACTTTCAATGAGAAGGAAGCAGCTCTAAGGGCAGCCAAGGAATTTGGGAATGACCTACACCTTGCTCTTTCCCCATCAGAACAGAGTAGGAGCAAACCTAATTACCCATCTGGAGCACAGGCAGTTCCCAGAAATGATCATGAGTGGGACCCAAATGAGGAGCCAGATGCTTGGAAAATTAGCCATTTCCAAGTGTTGATCCTTGAGGCCCTTAGGAGAATCAAGCAAAAGCCCATAAACTATTCTAAGGTTTCAGAAATTATTCAGGGGCCCCAGGAAAGCCCTGCTATTTTCATGGAGAAACTCAGAGAGGCAATGAGAAAACACACCACCGTGGATCCTGAATCCACAGAGGGCCAATTACTTCTAAAGGACAAATTTATCACTCAGTCAGCCCCAGACATTCAGAGAAAGTTACAAAAATTGGCATATGGCCCTGATCAATCTTTAGATAACATCCTCCGACTTGCCACTTCTGTTTTTTATAATAGAGATATAGAGGGGGAAATAGGAGAAAGAGCTCAGAGACAGAAAAAGAACTGAAGCGCTGGTATTTGCTCTTAGAGGAGTAAGCTCCCAGGGTGAAGGAGGAAGATGAAATGCTCCTCAATCCACAAAAGGGACTTGTTTCCATTGCAGAGAGGAAGGACATTTCAAACGGATTGCCCAAGACCAAGCAACCACCTCAAAAGCCCTGCCCTAAATGTCAAGGCAATCACTGGAAGAGTGACTGTCCTCAGGGGCATAGGTCCTTGAAGCCAGGTCCTTGAGCCTGACGGGCCCGGGCTCAACTCTGGCTCCCATAACTCCTATCACTGCATGTGAGCCCCAGGTATGCTTCTCTGTAGGGAGCCTAGAAGTCAACTTCCTCTTAGATACAGGTGACAGTTATTCTGTGCTCACCTCTTACTCCGGACCTCTTTCCTCTAATGCTGTAACCATACAAGGAGTATCTGGACGGCTGATCACCAGAAAGTTTACTCCCCCACTGAGTTGTGAATGGGACGGGGTGATGTTTACTCATGCATTTCTGATAGTCCTAGAATGTCCTACCCCTTTATTGGGAAGGGACTTACTTTCAAAACTTCAGACATCCATTAAAATTAACTTAGGACTCAGAGGACCATTATGTTTGCCTTTATTAGAATGTAATATAAACCCTGAAGTGTGGGCTACTGAAGGCAAAATTGGACGGGCAAAAAGTGCAGTTCCAATCAAAATAGTCTTAAAAGACCCTTCTGTCTTTCCACATCAAAGACAATATCCCCTATGCCCAGAGGCAAGAAAGGGCTTATTGAAGATCATTCAGAACCTCAAAAGACAGAAACTTTTAGTACCCTGCAACAGCCCATGTAACACACCCATTTTAGGAATTCAAAAACCCAATGGGGAATGGTGACTAGTTCAGGACCTGAGAATAATTAATGAAGCAGTTGTTCCTCTCCACCCTATGGTTCCCAATCCTTACACTCTGTTATCTGAGATTCCAGCAGCCACTGCTTGGTTTACTGTGTTAGTTTTAAAAGATGCCTTTTTCTGTATACCCTTAGACTCTCAGTCATAATATCTGTTTGCCTTTGAGGAACCAGATAGCAGATCTCAACTAACTGGACAGTATTGCCCCAAGGGTTTAGAAATAGCCCTCATTTGTTTGGCCAAACCCGAGCTAAGGATTTAACAGAGTTCAGAGATAAGACATCTCTACTGTCTCAAAAGGAATGTCACAGATATAAAGATGGTTACTATCAAATTTGGGACCGAGATTTATGGCTCACTCCCACTATTGGGCATTTAAACCAAGAAGCCCCAATCTGTTGGGAACAATGAAACCATACCTATGACACGTGGCTAATGCTACTCAAGAATTAGGATGGACCCCGGAGTCACAATGCCAACAAATTATAATTTTACAAGCCAATGATTGGTTTGGGACAGATTGGCTCTCTAGATCTAAAATTATTTGGCCAGCACCCAATAGGACTCAATGGATATGTGGAACTAACCTATGGCCCTGGCTTCCCCCAGGCTGGATAGGAAGATGTACTATTGGGTACCCCTTGATGCAGGGGAGATGGACCCCAAATACTATGCAGCCAGCAAACCTCCCCAATCTCAAACATAGATGGGGACGATCTGTATTTCATTGATATGATCATTTAGCTTCTTTGTTTATCCCACAAATTGGTTTAGAAGATGTAATGTGGCATGTAGAGATTTTAAAAAATTATACTCAAACTGCCCTCCATGATGTTGAGAAAAGTATCTCTCTCCTTAACACTGAAATAACACTTATGAGGAAAGCCATCTTATAAAACCAGATGGTCCTCACTGCAGCTCAAAGTGGTACTTGTACCATTATTAAAACTGAATGTTGTGTTTACATCCCTGACAATTCTGGCAATGTGACAAATATCCTTAAAGATTTACATGCTCAGATAGAAGCCTTGTCCTTGCCAATCTTGTCATGGGAACAATATCTTAGCTCCTGGTTCTCTGGTACTTCCTGGTAG
This sequence comes from Ictidomys tridecemlineatus, assembly GCF_052094955.1. Lineage (NCBI taxonomy): Eukaryota > Metazoa > Chordata > Mammalia > Rodentia > Sciuridae > Ictidomys > Ictidomys tridecemlineatus. The sequence goes on along the minus strand of NC_135487.1, from coordinate 107,555,741 downwards.
AAAACATTGTTAGTCTCTGTCTTTGTCATCATACTCATTGGCATATTCCTGTGCTGTGGCATTTATTGCTGCATCAATCTAGTTCCAGTACTAATGAATTCTTGTTTCTCTTATAGACCACCCATCACTCAAATGGCCCTCCAGCCTATTACTTCTCAATCGGACTTTTATCATGGACCACTCGATAGACCCAATTTTTAAAAGGGGGACTCCAAACTGCTTGCTCAACATCACCCCCTTTCAGCCTGAAGAAGCCAGAATGATCTTCACCCCCTTTCCTTACAGCAGTAAGGAGTTCCCAAAATTAGAAGGGGAAATGAAGCCAGACTTAAAGATAGGTAGTCAGTGTAGTTAGGTAAATTGGGTCTAATATTGTAAGGATCCGGCGAATCATTGGAGAAAGAGACCACAAGAGACCAGCTTCATGCAATGGGCAGGAGGGAGTTTATTGAAGAGGATCCTAATTCAGCGCGCTGAGGCTCAAGGCTCACTCAGGAAGGGAGAGCGGCCCAGAGCCCCGAGCAGAGGTTCAAGCAGAGCTTAAGTACACTTTTTGGGGAGGGTGGGAGGCTTTGCATACATCAGAACAAATCATCATGAGGCTCGGGAAAATTGAACAACAACTCTAAGATGTGATTAGCACATTCATTGGCGGGAACCGGCCGGGCGGGGGTGATTGGTCATTCCTAAGCAGGGTACACATTCAAACTGATTGGTTCGGGCCCTGTGACAAACTGCACAGGGCCCTAGGCTAAATGGCCAGTAGGACGTTGTCTTAACTATCTCAGGAATCTGGGTGTAACAGAGGAACTTAATAATGCCTAATCTTTTAATTCAAGCTTTCCAGCTTAGAAACTTTACCCTTTCATTATCAAGTAAAATCCAAAATGAACAAAATAAAAGAACGTGGCAGTGGACCTACGGATAGGATAACTGGTGGATAAGATAGAGAACTGAGGTGGCAGATTTCCCATCTGGTAGACACATCCAGTATAGGTCACTATTTTAGTGATCTTGTAATACATGTGAATAAATCCATCCAGAACCAACTGGATCCTGTCCTGCCAAATAGCCAATTACAAACCAGAATCAGCCAAACCTAGACCAGAACTATCCAGCAAGTACATGGAAAAAAAAAAAAAACTTAGAGTTTTAAGCCACAAAATTTGGGAGTATTTTATTAGGCAACAATAGATCAATGATTGACTTCAGTAATTACTTTATTCCAAACATTTGCACCATTAGATAGCTTCCTCTACTACCTGCACCTGATTTTAACAGACATACTTAACTCCCCATTCTTCCCTACCACTGCACTATAGCATAGTGGTAAAGAATACTGATTTTGAAGCCAGCTGCTCCTATCTTGGCTCTAGCACATATATATAATTCAGAAGTCCTAGAGAAAATTATATGACTTTGCTGGATCTCATGTTCCTTTTCATAAAAACAGAAATGGAAACAGAGTTGAATAAAACTGATTAAGAAAAGTGGGGGAAGAAATGAGGTTTACTCTCTTTCCCAAGCCCTACCAGTGGGGAGAAGGCCCCTCCAAAACTGAGCTTTGGTCTGACAATCAGATGACAATCAGAACGAGGATACATTCCCACTATGTGCTCCATGTGCTTGACACAGTGCTAAAGTACACGTTCAGTCGATGGTGGAGCCTACAAAAGAATGAGGCTGCTCCCCGAGCTTCTTCCCAGTAGTGCTTTCTAACGTACAAGACTTCTGCACAAGATCCTATACCCTCTAGCCCAGATATGCCTGCTTAGCCTCTCATTCTGTCATTCCACCGACGCACACAGCTCAGTGTTCACACTCGTCAATTGTTGCACACTCCCTCAACTCTGTGCTTTCTTCCGGCCTCAGGTTGAACTTGCTAGACCTCTCTGACAATCTCCCACCTGCTAAGAGCCACAGCCAAGTAATATGATGAATGGCATTTTTGGTTGAAAGGTGATGCCAGCTAGCCATTGAGATGATATGATTATGTTAAGATTTGCATTCATATGGATATTGGACTCCTGCTGTTCACCTCAGCCTGCTACGGGACTCCTGGAGAGTTCCCATTGGTTGAGGAAGTACAGTAGGAGGGAATTCCGGGGGAGAAACTTGTTCTGGGGTTCCTGGAGAACGCGATCAGCTTCTTCCCAGGCGTGTACGGGGTATTGGCGGCAATTTCAAAAATAAAGTTTGTTCCTGCTTGAGTGGCTCGTGATTTTGTACCCAGCCAGACTGCAGCACCCACCCATCCTTCAAGGCCCAATTTAAGTGTTACTTCAGCAAAATCTTTCCCAACTATTCCAAACATTTATCCTCAGGGATATCCTTGTTGAAAGTTGAAGAAAAAAATGTATGTGAATTCCACTGGGTGAATGTTCTGCAGTTTATTTATTCATTTTATTATTTTTTTGAGAGAGAGAGAGAGAGAATTTTTAATATTTATTTTTTAGTTCTCGGCGGACACAACATCTTTGTTGGTATGTGGTGCTGAGGATCGAACCCGGGCTGCGCGCATGCCAGGTGAGCCGCTACCACTTGAGCCACATCCCCAGCCCCTTTTTTTTTTTCTTTTTAGTATTTTTTTTTTTTTTTTTTTTTAGTTTTCAGCAGATACAACATCTTTGTTTGTATGTGGTGCTGAGGATCAAACCCGGGTCGCATGCATGCCAGGTGAGCCGCTACCACTTGAGCCACATCCCTAGCCCTCATTTTATTATTGATGGACTTTGAGTGGTCTCCATTTTTTTTTGCCTGAACAAAAAGTTGTGCTGTGCATTGTAATACATGTCTTATGGAAGTTAATTCCAGCTTCAAAGTACTACCAGTTTACCAAACTTCTCAGTATGTATGAGAATTCTAGTTATCTCATGTTCTCCATAATACTTATTTTTTTTGTCTTTTTAATCTCATGTTTTTTAGCAAGAATCTCATGGTTGTTTTAATTGACAACCTTTTCTTGGGGGGGGGGTGTTGTGTTTTGACACATTTGTCCGCCGCGTGACCAGCATGCTGGTTTCATACAAGAGGTTCGTAGCATAGAAGTTAACTAGTGAGATCAAAATAAACACACAAGACTCAATTACCTTTTTCTTTGACCAGGTCGAAACAGCCCTCCCTCTAGCTCTCACCTCGAACCACCCGATGGGGCAGCAAGGCTTACTCAGGACTAGCAGGAGAGAGAGAGAGAGAGAGAGGGAATGCCAGGGAGTGGTCTTTTATTGGGGAACAAGAATTTCAGGGGAAAATTCCATCCAATGAAGGTCAAGGGGGGCAGCATTCCAAGGTCAGGGTCAGTGATTGGTCTCAGGGTCAATGGTCAGTCATACCCCCACACGGACAGGCTCTCACACCTGGAGAGGGTGGGGATTAGCTCTGACACAGTTTGGCCAGAACGCCTCACACCCAATCAGAGAGGTGCCCAATCACATTCGAGAATGGCTCCCCACACATTTGGACATGTGTACAGGTCATTTGCTCATTTTTTCCATTGAGATTTATAGAATTCTTTATATAATCTAGATATGTCACTTTTCAGATATATGCATTAGAGTGGATAGAAATAGCCTCTTTGATTCTATAGTTTTATTTTCACTCTCTCATTGGTATGTTTTGATGAACAGAAATTTTTAACATTCTGATTTTAATTTTTTTCTTTTTTATAAAAGGACTTTCTATATTCTGTTTAAGAAATCTTTGCCTGGGGGCTGGGGATGTGGCTCAAGCGGTAGCGCGCTCACCTGGCATGCGTGCGGCCCGGGTTCGATCCTCAGCACCACATACCAACAAAGATGTTGTGTCCGCCAAGAACTAAAAAATAAATATTAAAAAAAAAAAAAGAATGGTAAGAGGGTTACCCTCTGCCATGCATAAAAAAAAAAAAGAAAAAGAAAAAAAAAGAAATCTTTGCCTACTCCAAGGTTATAAAGTTATTCTATGTGTTCTTCAAAAAGCATTGTTGTTTCAGCTTTCAGCTTCCATGTTTACTTTAACAATACATCTGTAATTGATGTTTGCTTGTGTACGGTAGGGCTGAAGATTTTTTCTCCCCTGATCTCTAGTTGGCCTGGCCCATTTATTGAAATAACAATTCCTTCTCTGCCATACTACAATATCATCGCCTTTCTTAGGGTGACCAATATATGTGAATCTAGGTTGTTTTTTTCTTTCATATTCTAGAAAAATATATGTAATCTGAGATATATCATATTAACCATTTTTTAATATTTATTTTTTAATTGTAGTTAGACACAATACATTTATTTTACTTGTTTATTTTTATGTGGTGCTGAGGATGGAACCCAGGGCCTTGCATGTGCTAGGGGAACACTCTACCTCTGAGCCACAACCCCAGCCCATATTAACCACTTTTAAGCACTCAATGGCATTAGGTACATTTACATTGTTGTGTAACCGTCACCATCATTCATCTCTAGAACTTTTTTTATTTTGCAACAATGAAAACTGTATCATTAAACAAAAACTCCCCATTCCTCCCTCTCCCAATCCATGGCAATCATCATTCTACTTTCTTTCTTTCTTTTTTTAATGAAATTGACTATTATAAGTATCTCATAAGTAGAATCAAATTATTTGATTTATTTCACTTAGCAAAACGTTTTCATGTTTCATCCATATACCACACATCAGAATTTCCTTCAAGTGGGGATTCTTGAACACAGTCTGATATCTGCCCTGTGATCCTCACACTCAGCTAACTTAGAAAAAAGTCACCAATGAGGGAGATCAGTTCAGAGGAGGGAAGGAGATCTTAGGTCTGTGATGGAATGAGTAAACATCATTCTGGAAATTGACTGCTTGAAAATGTCTCCTGAAATCATGTCATGTTAAAAGTAATGGGGTGCAAACTTTTTCTTAAGATTCAATCCACATGCTCCAGATGCTCCTCTGCAAACCTAGGTGAAGTCTTCACCATTTTGACACTAACTCTAGTTCCTGATATGCAGTGACTTTTACCTCCACTAATTGAAGATGCATTTATAGTCACACTCTGGACCCTATCCTACCTCCAGAAACTTAAATTCAGACTTCATTCTCAACAAGAACACCTTATTCACCCATTATCCTCACTCAGTTATTCCCATGTCATTTGTCTTTTATCTTTGTTTTACTCATTGAGCTGTCCAGTCTCTGTTTCTAGATTCTCCCTTCAATTATTTTTGTCCCTGATCCACCTAGACTCTAGGGCCCATCCACTTTTGCTGGTGCTTTCCATTTCCTTATTTCATTAAGTATTCTGTGAAACCCATCCATCAGAAAAGAAACCTAGCCCTGGATCACTACAAAGGTTTATCTCAGTAAGCCTATGTGTAGGCTGCCAAATGCTGCTGAGAGAAACCTCAGACCTCCATAGAATAATGATACTAAAAATTATAGTCTCTTCCCTAACTGTATCCTTAACTCTGCCCAGGAATCCTCACAGGTTTCACTTAGGTTTCTTCCCCACATTAGCACCTCTGGGGTGTGTGTGTTTCTGGAGACTGCACCCAGGGCCTTGTACACGCTGAGCAAGAATTCTACCACTGAGCCACATTCCCAGCCAGTAACTGTGGCTTTTTAATACCTTCTTTTTCTTTCTTAAACTTTGTATCTCTCTTAGTACTTCAAAGTGGATGCCATCTTAATAGAACTTCCCAGATGTTGGTTACAATAACTAAAAATGTTCCTGAATCTATTTTTATCTTCCTTTCATGGCCGCAGTCTGGCTGGGCACAAAATAACCAAGCCACCACAAAGCCTTGTAGGTTCAAACAGCAACTCTTTATTCCTGAACTCTCACCAGCACTCTACACACACTTCCCCGGAACACACTCCCTCCACCAGGTTCTGTGCGCCAATTTTCCCGGAACCCAGCAAGAACTGGAACCCAGTGAGAACTCAACAGGAACTCCAAAGTAGCGGTGCAGAGGCAGCAGGATCTGCCCTAATCCCAGCAGGATCCGCCCTAATCCCGGAGCCGCCCTATTCCCACCCCCCAGGATCCGCCTTAATCCCAGAGCTGCCCTAATTCCAGAGCAGGGTCACCTTTCAACCATTCCCTCTAGCAAAATGCCAGGCATCATTCCGACTAACCTGTGGCTCTCAACATTTCATAACAGTGGAGGAGGTGCACTATGCCCTTCCAAAACAAATCCTACATTTTACTCTGAATCCTTTCTTTTTTCTCAGGGCTTCACACCCTTAGCATTTAACTACATGTTCAAATCTTTCCCATCTTTTAAGAAAATTCTACTTCATACCCTTTACTAGCTACTCTTCTTTTTATCTTACTGTCTCTGGATCCTCCATTTTATCCTAACCCACTGCATCCTGGCTTCCACTTTTGCCAGGCCACTGAGACAGCCCTCACCAATTTCTCTGTGGAAATAAACATCACCTTATTGCTAAATTCAAGGCTTCTTTTCATTCCTGATCTTGCTTGACCTCACAGTAGCATGTAACCCCACTGATCCTTCCTTCTCTCCTCTTTTGATCTCAGCCATCCCAAACACCTTTCTGTTCTCTGTAAGCTGGGCGTCTTTGCTTTTAGCCCTTAGCAGATACATTTCCTTCTGATCAAACGACTTAGTATTCGATCCTCACCCACTTTACCCAGCCAACTCTCTTATATTTTAGGCTCCAGTCCACCATCACTTTTTCTAGGAGACATTCTCTAGGCATTTCTGCCTATGGCCTGTGAAAGACTGGGTTGGGTGCTCCTTCCATAACTTAATCATATTATGGGGTCAGCATTTTTCCTGTAAAAGACCAGATAGTAAATATTTTAGGCTTTGCAGATTGACATACGTATATTGAAAGAATTCCCCACGCAAAGACACTTCGCGGGGAGAATTCCAATTTTATTGCAAAAAGCTGTGTGCTTATATAGAACTAAAGGGGAGATGGTAGGGCTTAGATAAATGGCAGGCCACCCGTTTATTGGCAAGTTCTTCCAGATATCAGTTCCCGCGCCCAGGAATTAGTTCTCACTGGGGCTAAGGTTCCCCGCCAGCGAGATTTGAAATTGGCCCCGGCGGGAGAATTCACAAGGGCAGGAACTTTTCGCGACACTGCAGAGAAAAAGAAGGTAGGAAGAAGTCCTTAGACGCCATGTTGGGGTTTTTTCTCTGGGGTACGGCTGCTGTTTATACTTTTCCCAACATATATAACAAGAGAAAACAAATGTTTATTTTCTCCCCCCAGTACTGAGGATTGAACGCAGGGGCACTATCCCACTAAGCTACATTCCGAACCCTTTATATGTTTTATTTTGCTGAGTTTTCCAGGCTGGTCTCACACTTTGGATCTTCCTGTGTCAATCTCCCAAGTACATGGGATTATAGGCATGTACCATTGCATCCAGCTCAAATGTCTGCAAATTTTTGTTGTAATTCAAAACATAACATGATGGAGTACATTTTTTTTACAAGTCTACTAATGAGTAGAATGGCATTACTTTGGGGGGTATAACATTTCATTTAATCGGGACTCAGGGTTGATGTCCCCAAACATCAAAATCAATTGCAAAAAAAAGCAATTACAGATGTTCAGTTAATGCTGACTGTAATGAGATTTTATATATTATACTGAGTCCATTTTTATGCATAATTCTGTGTGATGGATGTTGCAAAGGAAATATAATGAAACCTAAGCATGATCCCTATTCTCATGGAACTTGTAAGGGTGTAAAATTACCATTGCAGACAAAGAACTTCTTTTTTTTTTGGTGGTGCTGGGGATTGAACCTAGAGCCTTGCACATTCGAGGCAAGCCCTCTGCCAACTGAACTATATCCCCAGCCTGAAGAGGATCTTCTTCATCATAAGAGTCACTGCTTTAGGAAAGATATGAAAAAGTTCATTACATGTGCCTAAGATCATTTTTGAAACAAATTATATAGTTCAGAAGACAGATATTTATTTAAAAAAAATAAAGCCAGGAATGTCCTTAATTTTATAGGAAGTCAGTAATGTAAATTCATTTGCACTTTCAACATTTTTTTCTTTAGTTTATATTTCTTTTTCTTTGTTTTAACAGCTCTTAGTATTTTGTTATTTCCTTAATAATAGTTATTTCTCTTGATTCATCTTAAATAGAAATTAATGATTTGGTGCATGTCTGTAATCCCAGAAACTGGAGAGGTTAAGGCAAGAGGATCACGTGTTCAAGGCCAGCCTCAGCAACTTAGCAAGACTCTGTCTCAAAATATAAAATAAAAAGGGCTGGGGATGTAGTTCCATGGTAGAGCAGCCCTGGGTTCAATCTCTAGTGCCAATAGAATAAAAATAGATATTGATAATTTTATGTACTGAATGTCACTTTTCTGCATCATCATTTTAAAAGATAAGGACATGTGTCCTTCTTGGATGAGTTTTATCTCTATCTGCTTATTCTGGGTTTTTGTTTGTTTGTTTGTTTGTTTTGAGACAGGGTCTTGCTAAATTGCTTAGGTCCTTGCTAAATTGCTGGGGCTGGCTTTGAACTTGCAATCTTCCTGCCTCAGTGTCCCGAGTCGCTGGGATTATTCTTTTTTTAAATTTATATCCTACTTTTAAAATTCAAGGTAAATTTATCTGTTAGTTATAATACCAAGGACAGCACATATTTAGACCATATTAAGCTCTCTAATCACTTGAACTATATAAAAGAATAATAAACATTTTTTATACAAACCAATCTAAAACTCTCCAGTAGTGTCGTCTTGATAGTTACATTGATAGCATCTACATATAAGAAAAGGAAGAAGATTAAAAAAAAGTCTCTCTTTAATATTTAAAACCAAGAACAAGATGAAAAAAAACTAATCACTATGAGAGCAAAATACAGTTCCCCAATCTCCTAGCAGGATAGATTATTCATTGAGGTCAGAGGTCAAATATAATCACATTTATAGTTGGGGGACATTTGTATAATGAGGCATTAAATATTCATCAATAAATCATACACAAAAGATATAGGTATGAATTTGATTCTTAATTTTTAATGTTTTCCTCTTTTTCTGCCGTATTGTAAGGCATGCAATAGTAGAAGTTTAACATTTATTTTCTAAAATTCTTTCCTTTAATTATACAAATACTGAAAGTACATCAAACTTTTTAATAATTTTGAATTTTCAAGTCAACTTATTGAGTATAAGCACTTGTTCTATATTTCTTCGAAGTTTTTGCTTTAACATCTAAAAACGTTTCATTTTTTTTTAAATTTCAAATCATAAGTGTTCTGGGAGAGAGGAATCACTCATCTGCCTATGACCTTTTAGGAAAGCTGTTTTGTTGAAATGCTGTACCTGTACTTAACCTAAATTTGGGTGGACTATGCTTTACTGTATATAAATGACAAATTCAGTTTCTGAAATTAAACTTTTTATTTGCAATTTCAAAAAATATCACTTGTTCTATAGTAATACTCTGGGAGAGAGGGGGGAAAAATTAGAAATAGGCCAGTGATCGCAAAACTAGCCTTAATTCCTCCCCTGAGGTTTATACTTGCCAAGGCCAATGTCTCGGCTTGGCACCAGAATCACGAGGCACTCACAGCTTTGTAGGTTCAAACAGCAATTCTTTATTCCAGCTCTCACACCACCTCCACACAGGTCCAGGGGCAAAACGCGTTCTCCTGTCTCCCGCACAAACCACCTACTCCACGAGGCTCTCTCCAAATCCCATTTTTATCTCACGAGAACTCAATGGGAACAAGCAGCAGGAACACCCTAATCCCAGCAATAATCTTCAACTTCCAACTTCCTTAAAACCCATTATCTTAAACTGGCAACGCCTTAAACTCAAGGAGCCGGTTACTTCCTCAAACCTGATCAGCTCTAAACCCGGATCTGCCTTGGTCCTTGAGCAAGATCACCTCATTAAAGCATGCATGCAATGTCCCATCAAATGTCCTCTAAGCAGCATGGGGTACGCTTGGCAAGGAAATTTCGATGCGTCATTCCTACTTGGTAATGGCCCTCAGCATCTCCCCCCTTCTGATTAATTAAACAACAAGCAATGTGGCTTAGGACCGTGCCTGGTAGGTTGTCCAATTCAACATATGGTTCTTACCCGTCATCGGATGAACTGACCTCTAGGCGTCAGTCCCCTGTCTTAGGTTGAATCCACTGCAATCAGATCAACCCGTCGCTGACTACCGGTCCAGCATTCAGCCATGCTTGTGGATAGGCCTAAGCACCAGTGGGGGGGTGAGGTTCTTGCCTCACCTCTGTTGGCCCCCAAATTTAACCTTGGTGCCAGTGGGGGGGTGAGGTTCTTGCCTCACCTCTGTTGGCCCCCAAATTTTAGACCATCACTAGTAGAAGGGAGGAAGATACAGAAATGCCACAACACCAAGCCAATTGACGGCTCCTTTGGAAAAATTGCATCACTGGTGACACCATCAGCAAAGATGTCAGCATTACCACAATTAACATGGGGTGCGCTGGCAAGGAAATTGCATCACTGGTGACACCATCAGCAAAAATATGCCAGCAGTACCACAATTCGCTGCACCAGACGATAGTTCACAATGCATGCAACTGATATATAGTCCAGGCAAGTTCTGCAGGCAGTTCAAATCGGAGGAGTCTATCAATATGTCCATTTCCTCCCAAAGTAAATCAAGTCCTTGATTGAGCATTACTTGTTGAGTTATATTCATTGATGCATCAGTTTATACAGTTTACTGTGGTAGCTATCATAGAAGCTGTAGTTTGGTTTTCTTTGTCTTCACCGGCACTGGGATGGAGATGGGAATTCTGGCAATGATGTTAAAGAGACATTATCCTGAACAGAATTATTAAATATAATGAAAAGGAAAAGTGAAAGTAAACAAACAGATCTGTTAATCACCTTTAAAAACAATAGTAAGCAAACAGATCTATTAACCACCCTTGAAAACAATCATTAACAGCTGTTTACCTAATTAGATTAAACCACTTAAATCACGTGAATAAAAAAAAAATTCGGATCCATTTTTTCATGAGCGCTCCTCATATAAAAATATGGACATACACACATTCTGACATGCAACACAAAACAGGGCACACATAACATACAACATACAAGACAATAATAACGGCCTTGTAGCTTTACCTAGGTAAAATCTCCATTGCAATGTTTAAAAACTCCACAGTCAAAAAATAAAACACAGTCAAAAAACAAAACTGATCAGAAAAACATTAACCTAGGTTTGTATGAGCTCAAAAAATAAAATAGAACTACGATGTGGGAAAAATGCAATAATAACATAGATATTGAAAAAAAAAGGCACCGTGGTTAATCACTGTTGCAGATGTAAGAATAGCCAAGCTGGAGCTCTGGATTTCAGCTGTTATGGATTTCAGTCAAATCATCTTCTTTTTCTGTAGAAATTGTTTTGGTTAACCTCTCTGGAATCCAAATCGGCTGCTGTTCTCCCTGTGGGAACACACAAACGGAACCCCGACTCCAGACAATAACTGGGTCGGGACCTTTCCATTGTCCTGTTAGAATATCTTTCCAAAGTACCTTAGGCTTATGTACATTTTTCGGATACATATGTCTTTCCGCAGCACTAAGTCCTGATGATTCCAAATTTAGAAAGTTTAGAGTAAAAAAAAAAAGGGTTATTTTAAGTTTATCTTTGGGGGATATATACCCCTTTAAGATCCTTTTAAATTTAAGTCTTTCAAAAGCATTCTGCCTTACTTTTTAGAATTATTTTAGTCCTTTTAATTTTTAGATGTGGTTTTAAACCATAGTTGTCTGAGCCTTTTGCATTTTCTATCTGAAATACCTTTACTTGACATTTTCAACCATTTTCTATCTTATTTCTATCTTTTACTTTTCTTCTAAGGTTTTTATATTTACCCTTAGTTGCTTTTTTCTCTCCTAGTTTTCTTTTGTTTCCTATTTTGTGGGCTTAAAATTCTTGTCTTTCTACATCTGTTTTATCTTCCTATATCTTTTTTATCTTTCTATATCTTCTCTCTCTTTTTTTACCTTCCTGTACTTCTGGTTTTGAAGTTTTCCACTTCAAATTTTTAATCTTCTTTATCTAAATCTTTTATCTTATTATCTTCCCATTTTCATGGGTTATATTTTTTTTCTCCATCATGAAGGCATCTTAACCACCTTCAATTTAACCTTTTAAAGCCTTTTGCAATGTACTTAGACATTTTACAACTTTTTACTTCACCACACAAAGATTATCTCATCTCCCTCTTTTTGGTTTAATAAGTATATTTTAATAGTTTAATGAGTAAAGCAATCTTTTTTCCGCCATGAAGGTATCTCAACCACCTTCAATTTAACCTTTAAAGCCTTTCAATTATCATCTATACTGTACTTTTAAATGTACTTTTTCACCACCTACAGCTTCACTCTCTAAAACGAGGCTTAGATTTATCGCTTTAATATTAGTTTACATGGCTGCCCTTCAACCAAAGGCTCTTTTTTACTCTATTGAGAAGCTTTGTCTCAATCTGCCATGTACAAATACCTTTTTTCTTCTTTCTTCCTTTCTCAAGCTTTTAAAGTAAGTTTAGTTTCTTCAAAATCTTTTTAAATGGCATTTACAACTTTTTACTTTACCACACAGAAATTATCTAATCTAGAAACATTTATTTAACCTTTAACCTTTTATATTAAAATATATTTCCACATCTTGAACCTTTTATATCCCTTTTTTAATAGTTAACACTTTTTATAAATTCACATTCTGAAACAACCCTTATAAAATTACTCCACTTTAATAAGATGAAATACTTTTATGTTTTCTAAGGTACTATTATACTGTAATTGAAACCCAACTGAAACTTCTTATACTCTCTGTATATAAATTACACATGATAGAATCTTAACTCTTAGTAACCTTGTTTTAGCAAAGACACAGACCAAAGCAATATTAAACCTTTTTCCATTCACCAATTTATGAAAACACACATAATGTTTAAATATATTACCTTATGGAACTTAATAAGTAAAGAGTACTTGATTTCATATTTAGTGGTTGATATTTTAACACTTTAGCTTTGTAAATTAATCAGATGTCTGTAAAAACCAAGATCTTAGACAAGTATAGTAAACAGAACTAGCCATCTCTCTCTTGTTGAAGAAAAATCCTTCTACAGGATACCATGATGGTCCCATTGATATACTTAAAAACTCGTCTTTAAAAAGCCATGGGCTACATATTTGTATAGTATCAACATATGCCCTAGCTGTTCTTGGTCTTACTGGGGTGCCTCCTTCCTCTAACAATCTCTCTTCCTTGGAGGCGAAAAACTTCAAACCTTGAGTCAACCATTTTCCCCAGTTTGCCTGAGAAAGTTCTAGGAACAGGTAACTTGAAATAAAAACAAAATAAATCAAAACAAGAACACGTTGTTTTTTGAAATGGTCACCCATTTTTTTTTTTTTTTTTTGCTCTCTTTTAGGAGCGAGCAAATTCACTTACCCCCAAGCTTCAGACATCCCTCGTACGGACCACCATAATGCCAAAGGCCAATGTCTCGGCTTGGCACCAGAATCACGAGGCACTCACAGCTTTGTAGGTTCAAACAGCAATTCTTCATTCCCGCTCTCACACCACCTCCACGCAGGTCCAGGGGCCAACGCGTTCTGCTGTCTCCCGCACAAACCACCTACTCCACGAGGCTCTCTCCAAATCCCATTTCAATCTCACGAGAACTCAACGGGAACAAGCAGCAGGAACACCCTAATCCCAGCAATAATCTTCAACTTCCAACTTCCTTAAAACCCATTATCTTAAACTGGCAACGCCTTAAACTCAAGGAGCCGGTTACTTCCTCAAACCTGATCAGCTCTAAACCCGGATCTGCCTTGGTCCTTGAGCAAGATCACCTCATTAAAGCATGCATGCAATGTCCCATCAAATGTCCTCTAAGCAGCATGGGGTACGCTTGGCAAGGAAATTTCGATGCGTCATTCCTACTTGGTAATGGCCCTCAGCAATACTAGTATGCCCAAGTACTGCCTGTGAAAAACAAACCTTGACTCTTCCCTCTAAACCTCTTCTCTAAGTCTAGAAGTCTCCCCCAAATGAGAGAACACCATTGCCATCCAGTTAGGTCAGAAGCATGAGACTCATTCTCTTGTTTGATGTTGTTTTTCCCTTCACTTCTCACGTCTACATTATTAGCAAATCCTCTTTGCTCTTCCTCCAAAACATGTTGCAGATAAAACCATTTCTTAACTTTCTAATATATATTCCCTACTCTTAATGTCTCATCTATTGTTATATAGCAGTTTGTTTGTTTGTTTGTTTTAATTTTAGTTAATTCAGGTCTTTTCTGACTGAAAACCTCCTTATAACTGCCTGTTGTAATTACAATTCAAACTCCTTTGTATAGCCTATGCTCACATTTATTTATTAAGTTCTTATTACTCCAGATACTTTGCATGGATTAACTGATGTTGTCTTCCATAACTATCCTGGGAAGTTGAAACTATTGCTAACCTCATTTTTACAAAGCAAGACTGTAACACAGGAAGGTTAAGTAACTTCTCCAAGTCACACAGCTAATAAGTGACTGGGCAATAATTCAGGGTCAGTGAATCTGACTCCAAAGCACAGAATCTGGCTCTTTTATGCCATCCAGCTTCATCTTGTCATTTTGCTTACTTTGCTTTAGCCGTGCTGGCCTTTTTATTCGTTGAGTGCATAAAGCCTGTTCTCTCCATAGGATTCCCCCCTCCACCACAGGCTCTTCTTCTATCTAAAATGCTGATTTATTGATTTACATATACTAGGGATTGAACCCAAGGGTGCTTTACCACTGAGTTACATCCCCACTCCTTTTATTTATTTATTTATTTATTTTGAGACAGGGTATCACTTAGTTGCTGAAGCTGGCCTCTTGCATTCCTCCTGCCTTAGCCTCTTGAGACATTATAGGCGTGCACCACTGTATGTGGCTAGAATGCTATTCTTTTAGGTCATTGCATGGCCAGTCAGCTCATCAGTTAAGTTCATCTAAAGGCCTTCTCAGAGAGGTATTCCTGACCACTTTGAAACCTCTCACATGGCAGGTCTGGTAGCATATTTCCGTAATCTCAGCTACTCAGGAGGCTAAGGCAGGAGTATCAAAATTCAAGGCTAGCCTGGGCAACTTAGCAAGAACCTGTCTCAAAAAATAAAATCTTAAAAAATTCTCCCACATACTTTCCTATTTTGTAGCAGCACTTCAACTATCTGGATCAGTCTTCTTTCTTTTTATGTTTGCTTCTTCGAAAGTATTTGTTCAATAAATATTTGTTGTATGGGTATGTGGAAAAAAAAGTTAAATATAGATTTACCATAGGATGAAGTAATTCTATGCTAATGCTTATATACTCAAGAGAACCAAAAACATACATTCACACAAAAACTTAAACCTAAATGTTCTTGGCAGCATTATTCATAAGAGCCAAAAAGTGGTAACAACCCATATGTCTGTTAACTGATGATTAGATAAATAAATTGTGATATATAAACACAATGATTATTAGGTCATAAAAAAATAAAGAGTAATAAAGACTGTAACACAGGAAGGTTAAGTAACTTCAAGTCACACAGCTAGTAAGTGACTAGACTATAATTCAGGGTCAGTGAATCTGACTTCAAAGCACAGAATCTGGCCCCTTTATGCCATCCAGCTTCATCTTGTCATTTTGCTTACTTTGCTTTAGTCATGCTGGCCTAGATGTATTCTACATTACAGACAAACCTTGAAAACATTATGCTAAGTGAAAGAAATCAGGCACAATAGGCCATATATTATAAGATTCCATTCATATGATATATGCAGAATAGGAAAATCCATAGACACAAAATAGAGTAGGGTCTGCCAAGGACTGGCATAAGAGGGAAATAGAGGGCTGGGTTTGTGGATCAGGGGTGGAGCATTTGCCTTGCACTGTGTCCTCAGCACCACATAAAAATGAATGAATAAAATGAAGTTATTTTGTCCATCTATGACTAAAAAAGGGGGGGGCGAAATAGTGGCTACAAATGGGTATAAAATTTATTCTTGGTTAATGAAATGTTTCAGAATTAGTGGTGATCAAAATTAGTGCACAAATTTGAAATTATACTAAAAACCACTTTTAAAAGTGGATTTTTATTGTTCATGAATTATATCTCAATAGAGTAATATCAAAAAGTAGCAAAACAGGGGCTGGGGTTGTGGCTCAGTGGTGGAGCACTTGTCTAGCATGTGTGACGCACTGGGTTCGATCCTCAGCACCATGTAAAAATGAATAAGTAAAGGTATTGTGTCCATCTACAACTAAAAGAAAAAAATAAAAAACAAAAGTAGCAAAACAACCCAGGCACAGTGGTACACACCAGTAATCCCAGGCTGAAGAAGGAGGATCACAAGTTGAAGGCCAACCTGAACAATTTAGTGAGACCCTGTCTCAAAATAAAAAATAAAAAGGCTGGAAATGTAACTCAGTGGTAGAATCACAGAACTGGGGACTTCTGGAAAACTGAGGCAGTGCAAAGACCTACCTGCCCTTCAAACCCCAATCCTTGAGATCAAGGTGGAAAAATTTCAAACTTGTCTATTAAATAGAGTAACAAGGATTGAGTTTTATTAAAGAGATAGGAAAAGGGAAAGGGGACACTCTTAAGGGAGAGAATGGGTCCTCTCAAAGAGGAGGTGGATAATGTGCCTCTCTTGCACCCCAGTTTTATTGGGGATCCCATAGACGTTTCCAGAGAGTTCCACCCAGGTCCACCTCTTGACTTTTAACTGACAACAGGATAATGATCCTGGTGATGAGAATCAGAGCCAAGTTACATTTCTCCAGAATGTTGAAGTCTGAACACCCAAGAAATGCCTAGGCAATTATTTAAAGGATAGAACAGAGATAGACCTCTCCGCAGAGTAGGGGCCCCAGAGCTGGGTGTCCGAAGAAGTGGGGGTGTCCTGCCCCTCTTATGATTTTAGATTTCCTTTATTCTCATTCCCCCCCCCATCCTGACTACATGATTAGTGACCAAAAGGTGAGCCAAAAGGTGGAGAGATCTAAGGGCTACCCAGAGGCATTCATTAACAGCCCCTTGCAGTGAGGATCAGTTCCCTGGGGGCAGGTAACCTTGGCAACTGGTGGAGGAGGGGAAAGAGCTCTTGGGGCATCAGTGTTTTATTTCTTTACCCCTGAATCGGCCCCCATTTTTCTGAGCAGACCCAATTATTTATTACCTACACTGACTATCCTTTGGCCACCCCCATTCGCCGCCTCAATAACAACAGACTTTCAAGTATCTATTGCTGGGGCTGGGGATGTGGCTCAAGCCGTAGCGCGCTCGCCTGGCATGCGTGCGGCCTGGGTTGGATCCTCAGCCCCACATACAAAGAAAGATGTTGTGTCAGCCGAAAATTAAAAAAATAAATATTTTTTTTAGAAAGTACCTATTGCCATGACAATTTTAGGTCCCCTTGGCTCATGCTAAGCAGTTCTAATTGGATTCCTAATCATTTTTACAGGTTTTATGGTCAGGAGGAACTATTCTTATCTTCCATAATCCAGTCTATGAAAAGGGTCACAAAAGTCCCTCCCTTCACAGTATCTTGGGTTCTTCTTATCAACATATTTCCTGCCTGCATTCCTTGCAGATAACAGGTAGTTTTCTGAGGAATGTAGCATATCCTGTCCATTTAGGCAGGCAGGGCTGCAGGTAAATTGCTTCTTGGCAAAGAAAGCATGTGGGCCCATTTAATAAAATTATTCTCTTAATCTCATGTTTCCACCATCCTCATCTGATAGGGGAGAGCAGAGCATTCTTGTATTGGATCTGAAAGGACACTCGCAGAGTCCACTCAAAGTCCAAAGACCAAGCCACACACCTGAATCTCAGGCAAGAGATTTATTGTCAGTAACACAAGGCTTACCGACAAGGCTGTCCCTCTGAGGAGAGCAGCTTTTTAGCCCACAAGAGGAATTTCATAAACTGCTTAGGAGTTGCCATAAGCTGGGGAGGGTTGATCATTTAACAGGCACAAGTCCTTATGAGAAGTTAAGCAGCATTGCCTCAGAATCGGAATTTTGGAACCTCTCGATAAAATGGCTCCCGATCTAAAATGACAAATTGATGCCAATATTGATCTGATGCCAATAGTTTAAATGTGAGATTGAGAAACTGATGTGACTCCATTTTTGAGAAACCAGCCTCTACCTCAGAGCAAAGCTTGTCCAAGGAAGGGGGTGTGACCCTTGTCCTTGGAAAAACCCATAGAGCACTCCTAGGCACATACCCACCCTGCTGAGTTGTTTTTCTGCAAATAACAGAAGAGATCTGCTGAGCCAGGTGTCCCTGACTCAGTTAGGCTAGGTGAGGACCCATAGCAACCCCCTAGCAACCACCAATCAGCATGAGACAGGGAAAATACCTGGGATGCCAGGTGGTTGATAACATGTTGGGAAACCATGTAGTTCAGCATGTACACCCCTCGCAGCTTAAACCAATCAGTTCAAACGAATCCCCCTCTTGTACTAACCAATCACCCCTACCCAACTTGTTCCCACCAGTGAATGTGCTAATCAATGTTAAAAGTTGTTGTTTGACTTTCCCTCAGTATGAAATGATTTGCTGTGTGATGTTGTGATGCATAGAGTATCCCCCAAAAACCTATAAATCCTCACTGAACATAGGACTGGGACTCACTCCTCGGGACCGCTGTGTCAGAAACTATTGTGAGTTTAGGCTTGCAATAAAGCCTCTTGTGTGATTGCATCGGATTAGGCTCCTGGAGGTCTATTAGGGTTCCATGAATCTGGCATTACAAGGTGTCCTCCTAAAGCTCATGTGTGAGACAATGCAAGAAGGTTTGGAGGTGAAATGGTTGGGTTATGAGAGCTTTAACTCAATCAGCAAATTAATCCCCTGATAGGGATTAACTGAGTGATAACTGGGCAGGTAGGTTGTGGCTAGAGGAGGTAATATACCTTGGGGTTTGTATATGCCCTTGTTTAGCAGAGTTCTCTCTCTGCTTCTCAGCAGCCATGTCCTGGCCTGCTCTTCTTCATCACACCCTCCCGCCATGATATTCTGCCCCACCTCACCACCACTACTCCCCTGAATGGAATCAGGCAGGAGTCTATGGGTGAAGAAACTGTGAGACCAAATTAAACTTTTCCCCCTCTACATTATTCTTGTCAAGTCTTTTGGTCACAACAGCAAAAAGCTGACTAAAACACTAGTGTACCAAGAAAAGGACTAGATAGGCAATTGCTTGCAGATATTTTCTTCTACATGTGGTGCATACTTAGCATATCCCCTTTGCATAACAAAGTGTCCTGTAAATTTATGGTTCAACTGGGGTGGCAAAGTGTAGGGAAGCATTAATTGCATAGATGGGGTTTAATAAAAAAAAACATACCAAAATATTGTTTGCAAATTTTTTTAATTTTCATTTTTTAAAAAATATTTTAATTATAGTTGGACACAATACCTTTATTTTTATTTATTTTTATGTGGTGCTGAGGCCACGTGCTAAGTGAGTGCTCTTCTGCTGAGCCACAACCCCAGCCCCTGTTTGCAAATTTTTTAATGGTGAGGACGTGGACCAGCAGTCTTATCTATAGAATGTGTGGTAGTGGATATTTTCTTCCAGAATTTGGTTAATATAATCTACCTGACAAAATGGTCTCAGATGATAGGCACTGAACATAAAAACTCATATATACAGGGCTTTGACATGATTACCAGAGTCACAAAAAGTCTGAGGATCACAGGCAAGTTGATGGGATATATCTGGAAATACCTCTTTGAAAAATGGGATGTCTATATCAACCATGGATTTGGAATGTGCACTTTTTTAAAAAAATATTTATTTTTTTTAGTTTTTGGCGGACACAACATCTTTGTTTATATGTGGTGCTGAGGATCGAACCCGGGCCGCACGCATGCCAGGTGAGCATGCTACCGCTTGAGCCAAATCCCCAGCCCATGGAATATACACTTTTTGAGAAAGGTAATTTCCACTATAAAAATTTAAAGGAAACACAAAAGCAGACCATTATGCATCCCAATGAGGGCTGAACAGCTACAGAATGCCCAAGGAAGATCCTTTCTCAAAAAGCCTGGGGTGCTTTTGTCAAGCCCACAGACATATTTAATTCCCCAATTCTGGCTATATTCATGGTATGCAAGTGAAAACTTTATTTTTTTTTTCTTTTGGTACAGGGGAATCGAGCTCAGGGGCACTCAACCACTGACCCATATCCCCAACCCTATTTTTTTTTAAAGAGAGAGAGAGAGAGAGAGAGAGAGAGAATATGAGAGAATTTTAATTTGTTTGTTTTTTAGTTTTCGGTGGACACAACATCTTTGTTTGTATGTGATGCTAAGGATTGAACCCAGGCTGCACGCATGCTAGGCGAGCACTCTACCGCTTGAGCCACATCCCCAGCCCCCCAGCCCCCCAGCCCTAATTTTGAATTTTACTTAGAGACAGTCTCACTGAGTTGCTTAGCACCTTGCCTTTGCTGAGACTGGCTTTGAATTTGTGGTCCTCCTATAACAGCCTCCCAAGCCACTGGGATTACAGGCCTGTGCCACTGCACCCAGCTGCAAGTGAAAACTTTGATAAAGCTGCCTATTTCTTGTGGTACAAGCTAAGCACTCTCATTTTTATCTGAGTTGCTCTAAGCCAAGGTAGTAATGCTAGGGGACAGACAGATGTGAGTGGTTAAAGGAATAATTCCATAAAATAGGCTCATTATTCTGACCCTCACATGCTTTCTTTTACAAAAAGCAATTTATCTGGGCTGGGGATGTGGCTCAAGCGGTAGCGCGCTCGCCTGGCATGCGTGCGGCCCGGGTTCGATCCTCAGCACCACATACCAACAAAGATGTTGTGTCCGCCGAGAACTAAAAAAAATAAATATTAAAAATTCTCTCTATCTCTCTCTCTCCTCTCTCACTCTCTCTTTAAAAAAAAAAAAAAAAAACAAAGCAATTTATCTGCAGCCCTGCCTAGCTTAAATGAACATGATATGTTATATTCTCCAGCTATCTGCAGGAGAAATGTAGAACCAAAATAATATTGGTAAGAGAAACCCAAGTTACGCTGAAGGGGTAAATTTTGTGACTCATTTTATAGACCAGATTCCAAAATTCAAGGAAATAAGGAATTCCTCCTAACCATAAAATCTGTAAGAACTTACAGTTAAGAATCCAATTAGAACCCATCAGCATGGACTAAAGTGGAGAACTGAAAGTCATCTGATGTCATCCTGCTGTCAATCAAAAGTCAAGAGGTATACTGGGAAACTTCTCTGGGATTCCCCAATCAAACTAGAGTGCAGGAGAGGCACTCATCTCTGAGGCATTCATCTCTGAGAGGACCCACTCTATCCCTTGAGAGTGTCCCCTTTTCCTATTTTCCATCTCTTCTAATAACTCATTGCCTGTTACTCTGAGTGATATGTCTGAAATCTTGCTGCTTTGATCCCAAGAATCAGTATTTGATGCGGGAGAGGATCTTCATGCTACCTCAGTTTCCTGGAAAGCCCCAGCCATGTAAAAGTAACTGGCATCTCAGAATGAGAATCTAAGTAGTCTTGATGATGGTAAAAACCATCTTTTCATTTTCATTCTCACAGTTTACCTCAACCAATACTAGTTTACTTATGAAGATATGACTTCATATCTTGTCAGGGTATGTGATGGTGACTTGCATAGTAAATCTTTAATATTTCTTCATGGTAAATCCTGAGACTATGAAATTCCAAATTTGACAAAACTACTAGAGCATATAATTTTCCCTACAGGGTGAAAACAAAAATCACACAGGGAACAATAAAATGATGCCCATGCAGATGCTAGGCTGTTACTTAAGGCAACTCACTAAGCAGAAGTCCTACATGCTAGTAGATGCCTCAGGAAAATTTCAAATTACATACATTAGCCTAATGTGGTGGCACATACCTGTATATCCACCAACTCAAGAGCCTGAAGCATGAAGATTGCAAGCTCAAGGCCAGCCTCAATGTAGTAAGATCCTGTGGAACTTAGTGAGTCAAAATTAAAACAAACAAAAAACACAACACTAGGTTCCATCCCCAGCAACAAAACAATACAAAAAATTACTACACATCATGAACCCATAATCATAAACATTAAATCTTCAAATTCCAAAAATTTACTATACTGTGGCTTTCCATATAATAGAAGGTTATACCATTATCCCTCATGGGGGATTGGTTCTGGAACCCCCTGCAGCTACAAAAATCTGTGAGTGCTCAAGTCCCTTTCACAAAATGGCATAGCATTTGCATACAACCTACATACATATTCCCATAGATAAATTTGAATCATCTCTATATTATTTATAATACCTAATGCAATGTAAAAAAACAACAAGTGTTGTTTTATTGTTTAGAGAATAATAGATGAAACATCTATGTGTTTTGTACAGACATAATCCTTTTTTTGTTTTTGGTACCAGTGATCAAGCTCAGGGGCACTCTACCATTGAGCCACATCGCTAGCCCTATTTTGAATTTTATTTAGAGACAGAGTCTCACTGAGTTGCTTAGCAAGGCTGGCTTTGAACTCCCTAGCCACCTGCCTCAGCCTCCCAAGCTGCTGGATTATAGGCATGTTCCACCACGCCTGGCTAAACATAATTTTTTAATTGATATTTTCAACCTGTGATGATTTGAATCTATAGATGTGGAACCTATGGATACAGAAAGTTGACTGTATGTTTTCATAATGTGGAATCACTATGATTAGCCAGGATCAGGGTAGAAGTGACAAATTTTGGGGGCATCTTAGAATTCAGTATCCATGGAGACTATCATGCTAATGAAATAAACCAATCCCCAAAAATCAAAGGCCTAATGTTCTAATAAACTAACACACAATAAGTGGGTGGGTAGGGAAGAATAGAAGTTCACTGGAAGACAAGAGGGAATGAAGGAAAGTATTGGGGGATGGGAATAGGAAAGACAGTACAATTAATCAGTCATAACTTTCCTATATTCATATATGAATACATGACCAATGTAACTCCACATCATGTACAACCACAGAATGGGAAGTTATATTGCATGTATGTATATTAAAATACATCCTACTGTCATGCATATCTAAAAAAAACAAACAAAACATTTTTTTTAGAGAGAGAGAGAGAGAGAGAGAAAGAGAGAGAAAATTTTTTAATATTTATTTTTTAGTTTTCGGTAGACACAACATCTTCGTTTGTATGTGGTGCTGAGGATCGAACCTGGGCCGCACGCATGCCAGGCGAGCACGCTACCACTTGAGCCACATCCCCAGCCCAACAAAACATTTTTAAAAATTAGTATCCATTCATTTAAGTGGGTTCTTGTGACAAAATGAACCATTTACATTCACACTTTATTGAATATTAAAAAGACTTTAAGCCAGATGTGATGACCCACAACTGTAATCCCAGCAAATCCAGAGTCTGAGGGAAGAGAATCACAAGTTTGAAGCTGGTCTCAGCAACTCAGTGAGGCCCTAAGCAACTTACCAAGACCTTGTCTCAAAACAAAACAAAGAAGAAGATAACTCTGAAGCCAGTTTGGCATTTACTTCCTAAGCACCCTTGGGTTCATCCCTGGTACCAAAATAATAACAACAATAAAGAAATGTTATTTAATATTTATTATTATAATATAATAATAAATATTTCTAAATTAAAATTAATTTTAAGGGGTTGGGGATGTGACTCAAGTGGTAGAGCACTCATCTGGCGTGCGTGTGGCCCGGGTTCGATCCTCAGCACCACATACAAACAACAATGTTGTGTCCGCCAATAACTAAAAAATAAATATTAAAAAAATTCTCTCTCTTTCTCTCTCCCTCTATCACTCTCTCTTTAAAAAAAATTTATTTAAAAAAATAAAATAAAATTAATTAAAAAAAATAAAGATAATGTCTGCTGTGCACAGGGATCCATGCCTGTGGAGAGCCATTCTCACATGTGACTGGGCGACTCCCGGTTTGGGTCTGAGGCGTTCTGGCTGTGTCACAGCTTTCCCGGCCCTCTCCTGATGAAAGAACCCGTCTGTGTGGGGGTGTGACTGAGCACTGACCCCGGGGGCCCAATCACTGACACTGACCTTGGAGAGCGGCCCTCCTCAACCTCCATTGGATGGAATTCGCCCCTGAATTTCTTATTCCCCAATAAAAGGCTACACCCTGTCATGCTCTCTCTCTCTCTCCTGCTAGCCCTGAGTAATCCTTGCTGCCCTACGGGTGGTTCGAGGTGGGAGCAGAGAGGGGAGCCGTCTCGGACCTGGTCATAGAAAAAGGTAACTGAGTCTGTGTGTTTTATTTCGATCTCTGCTAGCTAACTTTTATGCCAAGAACCTCATTAATGAAACCAGTGCGCTGGTCACATGGTGGAATTGGCGCCCAACGTGGGGCATTCTAGATTAGCTAGATTGAGTGGGAGGTGCTATAAAGATAAAGATAAAGAAAAAGATAAAGATAAAGAAAGTGGTGACAATTTGTACCTGGAGATATTAAAAGTACAAAAGTACCTGGAGATATTAAAAAAAAGAAACGTTAAATTAATTAAAATGGGAAATTCAACTTCTATGGATAAGGAAATGTATCTGACTATTTTAGACAGTATAATTAATCAGAAAGAAAAACAGATAAAGAAAAATCAGTTATTACAATTTTAAAAATTGTAGGCAAATATTGTCCTTGGTTTTGTGAACAAGAGTCTCCAAATTTACTTACTTGGGAGAAATTAGAAAGAAAGTTACAAAAAGTTTGTCTTTCTAATGAATTACCTGGAGGCATAGAAAATATTCAGAAAACTTGGACGGCTCTAGAAGTTTGTCTTTTTAAATATATGGGCCAAAGTTCCTGGCCCCCTGAACACCTGTTAAAAGGCATTCAGAGAGCTATTAGGTCTATTCAAATGGAAAATCTTGCCTGAGGCTAAGTTAATTCCCTTTCCCTTGAGCCCTTTAAAAACAAAGGCGCTAGGGGCCAAACCAAAAGTTAGGAATGTGACCTTCAATTTACAGGATCAGGCTAGCCCGCAGGGAAATTATAGGGAGGAGAAACCTCTGAAGTCCTAGAAAGTCCTCTGGAAGAGGTAGAGGATCTTTCTGGAGAGGGAAATCCGGAAGAGATCCTTAGAGGGGCACAGAGTTCTCCTCCACCACGTGGCTTAGAAGCCCAATTTCAAAATGGCAATAGCGCAGAGTCTGACCATGACTCGCAGTCTGAGGGAAAAGAATTAGACGTTGAAATTCAGGACTTACAGAGAAATTTTAACAGGCTGCGTTTGACACCGCCTGCCCAGGCTATTCGAATTCGGCCAGTACCTGCTAAAAGGACAAAATTTAATAGGTACGCTGGATTAACAATGACTTTTCTTACCCTAGTCCAGCGAGGTATTAAGAAGGCTCAAGAATCAGGGGAGGATACTAGCGGTTTTCAACTTTTTCCAGTTTTTGAGCAAGTAAATGAACAAGATCAGAGAGTTAGAGTCCATGCTGTAATCTCATTTAAAACCATTAAGGAACTAAAAAGTACATGTGAGACGTATGGTCCAAATTCGCCTTTTGTACAGAGCCTGATAGAAAATATTTGCTCACAGCCCCTTCCTCCTAGCGATTGGATTTCTTTAGCTAGATCTTGCCTGAGCGGGGGAGATTTCTTACTCTGGCGCACTTATTGGACTAATATTTGTACTGAACAGACAAAAAAGAATAGAAGACAAAATTTAGAAACGCTGGTAGTAATGTTTTTAGAAACAGGTAAATTTACTGATTTGAAAAGACAGTTAAATTATAAATTTGTAATATACAATCAAATAACTAATTGTTCGAAACGTGCCTGGAGGCAGATTGTCTCTAAAGACCAATCCAATTTAGTTCTTACCAAAATCAGGCAGGGTGCCAATGAACCATACTCAGATTTTGTAGCCCGATTATACCAGGCTGCAAACAGGTGGATCGGAGAACCGGGAGCAAGTGAGTTTATTGTTAAACAATTGGCATTTAAAAACGCAAACAAGTATTGTCAAAGACGTTCTTAGGCCGCACTGTAAAAAAGGGACAGTTTCTGAGTTTATCCACTTATGTTCTGTAATCCAAGCAACTTGGGAGGCTTGGGCAGGAGGATCGCAAGTTTAAGGTCTCATCAACATAGCAAGGTAACTTAGGGAGACCTGTTTCAAAATAAAAAACAAAAGGATGAGGCTCAGTGGTAAAGCACCCCTGGTTACATTCCTCAGTGCAAAAAAACAAACAAATAACAAAAATTAAAAATTAAAATAAAAGATCTCAGAACTTACCATATGGGGAAAGAAGAAAGAGTAAAACAGGGTACTTAATAAATGCAATATGGGCCAGGTGAGGTGGTGTATACTACACTAATTCCAGTGACCCAGAAGTATCACAAGTTCAAGGTCAGCCTGAGCAATGTAGCAAGATCCTGTCTCAAAATAAGTGAAAAAGGGCTGAAGATGTAGCTCAGGGGTAAAATACATTTGGATTTTATCCCCAGTAACAGAAAAAAAGAAGAAAAGT
Organism: Ictidomys tridecemlineatus; assembly: GCF_052094955.1. NCBI lineage: Eukaryota > Metazoa > Chordata > Mammalia > Rodentia > Sciuridae > Ictidomys > Ictidomys tridecemlineatus. The sequence continues at coordinate 107,529,234 of NC_135487.1, read as the reverse complement.
CAGGAGAATATGAATATATTCAGCAATTGAAGACCTAGATGAGGTCAAACAGATGGTAGTAGGAGAAAGAGTTACAAGAATGGGACAGATTGAGAGCTGAGGCTGTGGCTCAGTAATAGAGCACTTGCCTAGCACATGTGAGGCCCTGGGTTTGATCTTTAGCATCACATAAAAATAAATAAATTAAATAAAGGCATGGTGTCTATAACTAAAGATTATTTTTAAAAAGAATGGGAAATTCATAAAAAAAGGGCTATAATCAAAAACATAGGTAATAAAGCTTAAATTCTTAGGGTTGGGATTTTTTTATATTGAACCCAGGAGCACTTTACCACGAGGCCTGCGCAGTGGTTTCATTAATGAGGTTCTAGGCATAAAGTTAGTTAGAAGAGATCGAAATAAAAACACAGACTCAATTACCTTATTTCTATTGCTAGGTCCGAGACCGCCCAACAGGGCAGCAGGGATTACTCAGGGCTAGCAGGAAAGAGAGAGCGAGCACGCCGGGGATCAGCCTTTTATTGGGGAACAAGAGATTCAGGGGAGAATTCCATCCAATGAAGGTTGAGGGGGGCCGCACTCCAAGGTCAGGGTCAGTGATTGGGTCCCCGGGGTCAGTGGTCAGGCACACCCACACACAGATGGGCTCTCTCATCAGGAAAGGGTCGGGAAAACTTCGACTTTTGCCAAAGTGCCTCAGGCCCTTAACGGGAGTCGCTCAATCACGTGTTAGAGTGGCTTCCCACACTTTACCACTGAGCTACATGCCCCCCAGGCCTTTTTTTTTTTTTTTTGGTGGTGTTGTTGGACACAATACCTTTATTTCTTTATTTTTAGGTGGTGCAGAGGAGCAAACCCAGGGCTCACATATGCCAATCAAGCACTTTACCACTGAGTGACAACCCCAGCTCCCCCAGTCCTTTTTCTTTGAGACAAGTTCTAAGTTGCTTAGGGCCTCAATAAGTTGCTGAGGCTGGTTTTGAACTTGTGATCCTTCTGCCTTAGCCTCCCAAGTTGCTGGGATTATAGGCATATATCACTGTGTACAGCTGAAGCTTAAATTTTTTGATGAGAAATAATGATTGGTGAATGACCCAGGGTACAACCATGGATGTCTCTAGAAAGCAGGAGTCAAAGGAAGGCTGACTTTTTTTTTTTTTTTTTTTTTTGGCACCAGGGATTGAACTCAGGGGCACTCGACCACTTAGTCACATTCCCAGCCCTCTTTTGTATTTTCTTTAGATACAGGGTCTCACTGAGTTGCATGGCACCTCGATTTTTTGCTGAGGCTGGCTCTGAACTTGTGATCCTCTTTCCTCTTGCCTCAGCCTCCTGAGCCACTGGGATTACAGGCGTGTGCAACCGTGCACAGCAATGGAAGGCTGACTTTTATTGGGCAGATGGGTATATCAACCTGCTCTTTTTTGAAACAGGAGGAATGGGTTTAGAAGCAAAAACAATGAGATCAGTTTTAGACTGTGATAAATTTGTGGTTCCTATAGGTTGTCCCTGTGAAAGCATCCTACAAGCAACCAAATATAAATATCCTGTGTTCATGAAAGAAAATTGGACTACACAGGTGAATTTGAGAGCCATCATCCCTTGATGAAAGTCAAAGCCAAATTAATAAAAGAGATTACCTCTGTAGCATTTTTTTCTCTCTCTCTCAAGTATTGGTGATTGAACTCAGGGCCTCCTTCACACATGGCTAGGCAAGCTCTCTGCCACTGAGCTACATCTACAGCACAACTCTGTGCTCTGTATTAGTATTTTTCTGTTGGTTAATGGTTCTGATTTGTTTTTTTGTTGAACTGTTTCCCATCTTCCTCTCGACAAAAAAGTTATTCAAATGTCTCTACTGTGCCAGCTGCTGGGAAAACAATGGTGAAAAGCCTTCTCTACTGCTTCTGTGACCTCTACTTACTTACCTTCAATTATGTTTTACAGTATAAACTTATTCTCCTGTTTAGAATACAAGCTTCCTGAGAACAGAGTCCTTGTGTCTTATTCTCTGTTGTATTCACAGGGATTAAACAGTGCATGAAACAAAGAAGAATCTCCAAAAGCATCTGTTAATGAATAAAAAAAAAGTCCAAAGTTTGACATACAAAGTTGACTGGTAAACTCTTATAAACCAATATAATAAACAGCACAGAAATCACTACTGTTCTAGTTAGATTTATTTTCAACTTCTTAATGAAACCAAAAAACAAGAAGCAAGAAGAAAATAATGTTGACTCCACCTCACCCCATTTAAGATGACTACTATCAAATGCAAAATAAAAAAATAAGAAGTGTTGATGAGGAGAAATCAGAAGACTTATGCACTGTTGGTGGAAATGTAAAGTGGTACAATTGCTATGGAAAACAATATCATGGTTCCTCAAAAAATTTAAATAGAATTACCATATGACCCAGCAATTCCACTTCTACCCATTTTATACCCAAAAAACTGAAAGCAAGATCTGAAAGAGATACTTGAACACCCATGTTCATAGGCACATTATTTATATTCCACCCAAAAGTGAAATCAACCTGAGTCCACAGAGGAACAATAGGATCAACAAAATGTAAAATATACATACAATGTAATATTATTAGCCTTTAGAAAGGAAAGAAATTCTGACACATACTAAAATATGGATGAACCTTGAGAACATTATACTAAGGTAAATGTCAGTCCCCAAAACACAAATACTGTATGGTTCTGTTATGGGAAGCTGCTTCAGAAAACACTCTTAAGTCTAAATTCAAATCAATGAGAGCTTTATTTACCTGGCCAGGGACAGTCACCCACCCAAAGAGACTGAAGCTCTGTAGAACAGAAGCTTCCTGGTCCATTTTTTTGAGAATTTATGGACAAAAACCACAACTCAGTGGCTAATTTTCCAGTTAGCAAGCAAGCAAGTACAGAAGCTAGAGAAAAGCAATTAGCTTTGCAATTCCTGGGTTCAAGCAGATGCTAGACTGAGTTTGAGCAGGGGTTGGCAGGGGCTAGAATCTATTTCAAAGTCATGTAGACCCACACGTGCACTCAAACCCAGGATGTAGTTCACCACACCACCGCTGCATCCTGAGTGCGATACAATTTGTTATAAGAAAACAGGTTTCATAGAAACAGATTTTTATAGAAGGCAACAAAATGGAGTCTTAAGCCTGTCTATGACGGTTCTTGCTTTATAATGGTCTTACCTTACTTATCATATCTATAATCTATATTTTTTTACTAATCTATAACCTATAACTTATACTCTTACTGATTTTATTTATTAGTTTACACCACAACAATTCCACTTACCTGAGGTACTTATGACTAGTTAGATTTACACAAACAGAAAGTAGAATAGTAATTGACAGGATCTTAGAGAGGAGAAAGAGAATTGCTTAATAGCTATAGAGTTCCAATTTTGCAAGATGGACGCGTTCAGGAGATGACTGTTGATGATGGTTGCACAATTTGAATACACCTAATTACCGAACTATATGTACACTTAAGAAGGGTTGACTGGGCTGGAAGATGTAGCCAAGTGGTAGAGCACTTGCCTAGCATGTATGGGTTAGATTCCCAGCACCTGAAACGCAGAAAAAAGTTGAGAGAGTAAGTAGGTGTACCACAATATAAAAAACAAAAGCAAAAAAAACAACCACCTATGACTGAACAACAAACCACGTCAATCAAAAACAGCAGAGAACGAAGAACCTTAGACCTGTCAGCCCTACCATATTAACCACCTGGCTGTGGGAACTGGGAACAAAGGGCGGGGCAAGGGCGGAACTCCGGGGCCTGGCGAGGCTACAGGGAAGTCGCAGGTTAAAGCGGATCACCCCAAGGGCTGGGCTGCCACTGCGCAGGCGCACATACAGCTGCCAGGCGCCTTTGAAACGTGCCGGAAATGACGCTTGTAACGCTGAGACAGGTCTGGAGACTACTAGTGCGTACCGCTTAGGTGAGCAGGGCAGGGCAGGGGCCGGGGTATTCCTACCGCTATGAACTGCACCATCGAGAAGATCCTGACAGACGCCAAGACACTGCTGGAGAGGCTGCGGGAGCACGATGCGGCCGCCGAGTCTCTGGTGGATCAGTCGGCCGCGCTGCACCGACGAGTGGCCGCTATGCGGGAGGCGGGGACAGCGCTTCCGGACCAGGTCAGGCAGAGGGTAGAGGTCCTGGGCCCTCGGGTTCTAGGCACTGGAAGGGAGGAGAGATGTGAAATGGGGTCTCGGCTTGGAGTTTATTCCCGATTCCAGAGGGTTGTGGTGAGAACTGTTGCGGATCGGGGTCAGGATTCCTGCACTGGAGCCCTGACTACTGCTTTCAGTTGCATCTGCCACTGTACTGTTTATCGTGCGCTTAGTGTGTCTGTCTGTCCAGTATCAAGAAGATGCGTCCGACGTGAAGGACATGTCAAGATACAAGCCTCACATTCTGCTGTCTCAAGAGAACACACAGATTAGAGATTTGCAGCAGGAAAACAGAGGTTAGTAGGGTCTTTTTGTGTATTTAAGATATTTCTCATACCCAGTAAAAGTTCATAAAAGTGCATATCCTATGTTTATTTACGGGTCAGTGCTCTTATTAGGAGATTTAATTACTAACAATAAAGTTTTCCAGATTACCCTTTTTAAGGTCATCTACTGATTTTTTTTTCTTTTAATGTGTATTAGCAGTTTATCAAAGAGATGCTTACACAGTTGAATTATTAGACGCCTTTTTTTTTTTTTTCCTTTAGGGTATACCAAATAGAGACTTGCATTTAAAAAGAGTTTATATTCTCAGAGCCTTAAAATTTAATACTTAAGTACTCATTAGAATAAACACTGAAGTTAAGCTTCATAATGCAGTTAAAAAAGAGCTTCAGAGATGTTAAACAATTGGCTTTGAGTACTAAGGAACTAAGTCACAGAAATCAAACCATGTCTTCTGATTACACATCCCGTTTTATTTCTACCAGACTATGCTGCCTGTGCCTATAAAGTTTTTGTTTTTTGTTTTTAGTTTTTTGCAATTGATTCAAGGGGTGCTCTACTACTGAGCCACATCCCCAACCCTTTTTATTTATTTTGAAACAGAGCCTCATCAAGTTGTTCAGGTTGGCTTTAGATTTTTGATTCTCCTTCCTCAGCCTCCCAAGTCACTGGGACTACAGGTGTGGGGCAATACACTCAGCCTAGAAAGTTATTTTTTATGTACACTGTAGCTGTTCAATTTTGTAGACTTAAACACTAAATCTGATCTTACTATATTATGGTTCACATTGTAGTGCAATTTCTGTGCATAGATTGAATGAGCTTTTGTTTTCCCCGTTAACATGTTTTATGTTTTTCAAGATAACTTTTTAAAATGAACTTTTAAAAATCATACTGCATGTGATCATGTTCTTCATATATGTAGAAAATGTAATTTTTTCACTTTGAATTAATAATATCTCATTGAGTATGGTAAAATTCTGTTAAGAGATTAACCTTGGGATCTCTCTCTCAGACATCACTACCAAGGTATTTTATTTTTTTGTTAGAACTGTGGGTGTCTTTGGAGGAACATCAGGATGCTTTGGAACTCATCATGAGCAAATACCGGAAACAGATGTTACAGTTAATGGTTGCAAAAAAAGCAGTGGATGCTGAACCAGTTCTGAAAGCTCATCAGTCTCACTCTGCAGTAAGAAATTTGATAAGTAAATTATAAATGAACTGAATTGAAATTTTGAGACTGTTTCACTTTGTATACTTGTTTTGGAGAAAAGAGAGTACATATTCATTGTTTATTTTGTTGTGGCTTTGTAAAGATATGGCTAAAAAGAAGGGGAGAAGAGGCTGCTCAAGTCCTTTTGAGTGGGACTATGTTCCTCTCTGCCCTCAACAAGATCTCTTTTCAAGATGTTAGTTTTTCCATGAACTATAATGCAAGTTGGTGTTGAAGGTGCTCAGTAAACACTTGGTTGGTTGTAATTGGTACATTTGACTGAATTGTAAGCTTCATGGTTTAGGGGAGCATACATTCATATTTTTTCCTTAACCTAGTTTCTGGCACATATCAGTCAGTAAAGCTGTGTTAAACTAATCATACTATGTTACTTGAGAGAAATGTTTTGTTTTGTCTTAAATGACAGTTTTTATACATTAGTCAATGCCGATTTAATTTGAGAGACCCAGTATTGTGCTTTTTTTTTCCCTGGTGGTGCTGAGGATTGAACCCAGGGTCTTGTGCATGTGAGGCAGGTACTCTACCAACTGAACTACTTTCCAGGCCCCCCCCCAGTATTATTGTTCTATTTGTACAGTTTTTCATAGTTGTCATTGTACATTCATATGTACTATATCATTTAATCCTGGATTAATAGATTGGAACCTCACTGTTTGCTTCAGGGGAAGTGTACTGAAATATGTTCATTGAATGCATTTTCAAAGTTTTAGGGAACAGGGATATTTTAGATATTTGAGTATCTTTCATCTGGAAGAAAAAAAATTATTTTCTGTGGTCCAGAGAAAACTTTAAAAAGAAAAGAATTTAGCTCATATGGAAATACTTTCTAAGAGATATAGCCAAAGATAAAGGAACCTCATACTGTGATAAACTTCCTGCCAATAAAAGTATTCAAACTTGAGTTAAATAGCTACCTAAAGTCCAACTTCCAGTGGATAGTTAGACTACTACTGATCTGTTTAATGTGAATACCACAAACTCACTTTATTATGGCTCAGATTATTGGTTAATTCTGGTGCAACTTCTGTGGCATAGATAGAATGAAGGTTTTTGTTTTTCCTATTAACACATTTATATATTTCAAGGTAACTGGTTTGGTTTTCCTTTTTTTTTTTTTTTAGTTGTAGATGGACAAAATATTTTTATTTTATTTGTTTTTAATTTTATGTGGTGCTAAGGATCGTACCCAGTGCCTCAGACATGCTAGGCAAGTGCTCTACTACTGAGCCACAATGCCAGCCCGAACTGTTTTTTTTAAAAGAACTTTTAAAAATCAGTTCATACGATCCTGTTCTTCATATGTATAGGAAATATCACTTTTTCACTTTTTCCCTTAATATTTTCACAGGAAATTGAAAGTCAGATTGATAGAATCTGTGAAATGGGAGAAGTGATGAGGAAAGCAGTTCAGGTGGATGATGATCAGTTTTGTAAAATTCAAGAAAAACTAGCACAATTGGAGGTAAGATTGTTGCTTTTTTAGGTTCACAATTTTTCGCAGTTTTTGTAGAGTCTAGACATTAACCTGTCATGGCAATGTATTTATGTTTTCTGTGTGTGCTCACAACTTAAAATTCTTCCTTCATACTCTTTTCAGGAAAGGAAATGTAGTAAACTATAATCAATGAAAATATCAACTATGTATTAACTGGAAGTTGAGATATTATCACATTCGGAGAGTAGAGAGTGGAAGGAACAGGTTACATGTGATCTGAAATCCCTCATTTACTGTAATAAGTCAAATAATGTCTAAAATTGAGGGAATGGTAGGGCAAGGGATGTAGTTGAGTGGCACGGCACGTGCTAAGCATCCACAAGTCCCTGGGTTTACTTCCCAGAACCATCAATGGGGAGGTGGGGAGGTGGGGGAGCAGGGGAAGTGGCAGTATACCCATATTATTTAGAATTATGGAAATAAAAATCAAAATAGATAAAAAGAGTTAACGGTGAACAAAGCCAAGAAACTTCTATTTATTTTATAGATTTAACTTTTTAAAGCTATTTCCATGTAATATTTTGATTAAAATAGAAATATATTACAAAAGAAATACCTAGTGTAATAGTGTGCCCAAAAAACATGTTAGTAGATGGTTTGGTGCTTGCTGCAAGGAGTTATCATGGGCCCTTTGAGAAATAGCAGAAAGCCAGGATGATAAGGCAGAAGGATCTGGAGTTCTAAGCCAGCCTGGGCAACATAGAGAGATCAAGTCTGAAAAAACAAACAAAAAAGAAATACTAGAGAAAAAAAGTCCAAAGTCCAGTGGAAAGAACAAGACTAGTATTTACATAATATGAAATGTTATTTAAGTGCCAGAAGAAACATACCAAAGTATCTTTATGTGGTCTCAAAGATTTATTGACCATGGACTCTGACCTCTTTGGCAAACCTGGAAATACTATGGTTTACCAGAATTCCTACAGAGAAAATAATGATGAAACTCCATTTAGAAATCAAAGGGAGTGACAGGTCCCAAGTAGGAATTAGGAGTTAGTTAATAGAGCGAACTTCTTTTTATTATCCCTGATTTGTTTCAGTTAAAGAAACAGCCCTAAGGAAATGTGGGACAAGTTTTACTTAATAATTCCAGTGGAAAAAACATGGCCCCAAAAGTACTACATCCAAGTTGTCTGAATGTGGACACATTTTGGGAGCTTTGGGAGCCCCAGTATCTTCATCTTAAATAAAATATGCATGTAGGCAATGATATCTACCCTAAAGATTGTTAGGAAATAACATATATAATGCACTGACATGGTACCTAGGTACACCTCAGTAAGTGGTTTACCGTCTCTCCCTTTTTATCCATTTTCTAAAACTATTGGATATCTAGGAAAGGAAATTAATCAAGAGTGAAGAGATCATTAAGAATTTGAAAAACAGTAGTAAAACTTGTGGGAACAAGAAGAGTATGACAAATAGTAAATTCCTCAAGTGAAAAGGAACCTTGTGTTGTTTCTTCTATGTAGTCCTAACACTTGGTATATAAAAATTACTCCACAAATTTTAAATGAGTAAATAACTAGTATTTAGAAAATTGTTATCTAGTGATTTGTTTCCTTAAAACTAAAATGTTTTCTGTTCCTGGCCCCAAACAATGTGTTCTGACACAGTTTGACAATAAAAATACAGGAAATAAGATAAACCCGCCTTTTTTTTTTTTTCCCCAGCTTGAAAATAAAGAACTTCGAGAATTATTGTCCATCAGCAGTGAGTCTCTTCAGGTCAGAAAGGAAAATTCAGTGGACACTGCTTCCCAACCCATCAAATAACTGAACTTCCAAGTGATGGCTGAAGATTATCTAGGAAGGAATTTATCTGTCCATCTAAGTATTATCCATCCAGTGTCTTGCCTCAGACTTGATTTAGTGTTGATTACAGATATCAGGCAGCAGTTTAGAATTCCCAGTCAATGTTGGTGTCCACAAAATAGTTTTGTGGTATATTGTGAGAATATACACTGTGTTTCACCATTCCTTCCTCTGTAAGACTACCTTTAATTTTCATTTCTGGGACCTCGATTTATATAAACTGTTTTCTGTCCTTTTTTGTTTTCATATCTCTGAAACTTTGAGCATTTTATTATAAACCAGTTCTCTTATTTTATAGAGGATCATAAGATACAGTGCTAAAGATTTTTAAGAGATTTAACTTTTTACATCTTTTTGGCATAAACCTGAATTTTTTTTTTCCCATTTGACAGAAGTAACATGATTTCACAGAACTAGATTGGCAGATTCTCTGATTTGTAATATCATTCACCTGTGAAGTTTTGATTCTCTCTGGTGCTAGGAGTTGGCACATTGTGGTTGGGTGTCTTTACTCTTAATTTGAGAGAACTTACTGCTAAATCCCAGGAAATGTACTTGAAAGTAAATAAGCCAACTATTTTCCCCCCAGTAGTAGTATAGTCATCATATCATTCAACGAATGCTGAGGAATCTGTCCTGTGTATGTGTACTCACATGAGTACTTTGTTCAAATGCCAAAAGTAATTTATTTATTTAATTAAGTATAAGTAGTCAGTTTTCGATTTTGTCCTGCTAGGAAACCTTCAACTTAGGTAGTTTACCTAGGGTAAAGAGCGTATCATGTATTTATCCATATCATAGTCCTAGATACTATATTTAATTTATATAACTTTTATTTTATAGTTAAGAACCACCATCTACTTGGATGTCATTATTAGCACTGGCATTTGGCTCTTTTGACATATTTTTTTTTACATCAATGCATTTTTATTTCTTAAGGAAAGTCATTACATTTATAATGCTATTATAGGCAACAACAAAGCAACTTTGAGATTCAAATTCTGGGTAGTCAGGTTCACTCATTAACTCATTCCCATTTCAGTTCAGTCACATTTCAGATCTCTAAATTACTTTGTTATATTAGCCATTTAAATTTTTCCAATAATGGTTCAAATAAACCTGTCAATATTTTCTAGTATCTTAGACATCCTAGTACTGCATGGGAGAGACATGATATTAAAGAGTTATTTGCTAGTGCTCTGTGTGATATAAAGCTTCTTTTGTACTGCTCTGAAGAACTCCAGATAAAACAAACAAAAGCTCCCCAAAATGTCTTAAAGGCATCTGATTCCAGTAATGACAATGCTTAGATTACTGGGTATTAATGAACAGTTATATGTCATTTTAGAATTTGTCAAATTTCTTTTCACTGTCCTGCAGAGAATTTAAATGGAAAACACTTCTACCCACCAAGTGTGTGCATTTTTATTTCATTTTCCAAGAGTAAGTAAACTTTTAGTCCAGCTATTTGCCTTGAAGTAAGCCCTAAGTATGTGTCACAAGTCCATTTGGGAAGCAGGTATCCTATACCTTTTGTCAGCTGCCATGCCCAAGTTTTCTTGAAAATGATAAAGTTATCAAGTAGTTCATTAAGATATAATGTAGCATTCATTGCCTTTTGTTCTTTTAGAGCAGTTTATGAAATTCTTTATATCACAGATTTCAGGGTAAATCTATATGTTAACCTTTTCTCCTAGGAAATCAAAATCTTAATGTCCAGTGACTCAGGAGGCTGAGGTGGGAGGACTGCAAGTTTGAGGCCCCAAGTAACTTAGCAAAAACCTGTCTCAAAATAAAAAGGGCAGGGTTGGGGTTTTGGCTCAGTGGTAGAGTGCTTGCCTAGCATGCATGAGGTACTGGGTTCGATCCTTGGCACCACATAAAAACAAACTAATGTATCCACCTAAAAAACTAAAGATACATAAATAAATACATACTTTAAAAAAAATAAATAAATAAAAAGGGCAGGGTGTGTAGCTCAGTGGTAAGATGTCCCTGGATTTTATCCCTAGCAACCCTCCTGCCCCAACCCCCCAAAAAAGGGGGAAAAAAAAAAAAGCTTGTTTTATGAGTGAAGAGTTTTCAGTGCCCTACATATAAATTCTGGCTGGTGGTAATGTTATAAAGGTAATGTATAGTTAGAAAATTAAATGGAGAAGGAATGCTCTTCTTCACTTTCAGTGAATATTAATGTCTTGCCGTAGATGGAGGAACTTGACTGGTTTGCAAAATTTCAGTATAAAATTATTATTTCTAGTGAAAACCTATTTGAGAATATTAGCCAGTTTTAATAGTTTGTAATTAGCCAGGAGTGGTGGTGTACTCCTGTAATCTCAGGGACTCAGGAGCCTGAAGCAGGAGGATCACAAGTTTAAGGTCATGCTGGGCAACTTAGTGACACTCTATCTCAAAAAATAAAAAGGGCTTGGGATGTTGCTCAGTGGTAGGGGGCCACTGGGTTCAGTCCCCAGTATTGGGGGGGGGGACCATAAATGTCCTATAATTAGCATAATATATTCAACAAGGTAACCTTACAAATAGTATCTTATATTAATAAGGTGTTAATTACAGCAGTTCCTTATGCATATTCAAACATTGAAGGTATATTTCAATATTCCTCAACATGTGGTTCACTAACCTGCTAAAATAGAAATTTGAAGATAGGATCCAGGAATTTGTATTTTAATAATCATCCAGAGTAACCTGTAAGGATAAAAGTTTAAGAATATGTAGACTGTATGCAAAGCATTGGAAGTTGTGAGTTGAAAAAGGCCTTGACATTTTCTGATGAATGGTAAGGGTCATATAATGCAATATGATAAATCCATATAAATATGTATAGGAAACAGGAAAGACTATTTAACCTTGAGACAACAAATGGCTAGGAGGAGAACCAGAAAACCTTGGTGTCACAGAAGCAAAGTATAGATGGTACTGCCAATAATGATTACCATTTATTGAATGCTTTATTGTGTATCCGGTACTGATATATAATCTCCACGTAAACTGTACCCCACTTTACAGCTACTCAGGTACAAGGAACTTATTATTTATCTAGACTGGAACCAAGGCAGTCTAGGCACTTACTCTTAAATACATTTCTTTGTTTTATTCAAATACATTCTTAACCACCAAGTTAAGGTGCCTTTAAGTGCCAAATATTGTACAGTCATGGTTCTCTTTTTTTTTTTTTTAGTTGTAGATGGATACAATACCTTTATTTTTTATTTGTTTTATTATTGATTGAACCCAGGGCCTCACACATGCTAGGCAAGCGCTCTAAAACTGAGCCACATCCCTGGCCCAGTTCGTGGTTCTTGATTAGCAAAATCAATTTTTATTAATAGGGCAAGAAAAACCTCAACTGCTTATACATTAGAAAATACCATTAATTCAATAAATGGAGTCAACTAAAGAGATACAACTATTATCTGTTTTCCAGAATGGCATAGTTGAGAGTACCTGTGCTTGTAACTGAAAGGATCAATGCTTAATTGGTGGTTCTTACCACATACAGGAAGGGTACAACTCTCTTTACAATCTGCCTCTGTTTTGTTACTTTTCATCCTTCGTGCTATTGTAGTTGTTAGAAAGTTGCTGCTGTAGCATATGTCATGCCCGTGTTCAAGACAGGAGAAAACTACAGGAAATGGCTAGTATTACCTATGTATATAACCCCTTTTATGAGAAAAACAAAGCTCTTCCAGAAATTCCTAAGGATTTCCCATTGCCATATTTGCCTGGCCTATTAAGTGGCTATTTCTAACTGCAAAGGAGAATGGGTACGTAGCTGGCCCAAGTAAAATGAGTATTCTAGCAGTGCCGACCTATAATCCCAGCGGTTTGGGAGCCTGAAGTAGGATAATTGTGAGTTCAAAGCCAGCCTCAGCAAAAGCAAGGCACTAAGCAACTCAGTGAGACCCTGTCTCTAAATAAAATACAAAATAGGGATGTTGCTCAGTGATCAAGAGCTCTTGAATTCAATCTCCAATACCCCTCTCAAAAAAGAGACTATTCCATTAACAGAAATTATATTGAGAAAATAATGCCTTTCACGTTGTCAGGTCCTTTCAAGTATTAGTTAAAGGAATGTATTAATGTTAAATATCCAAAAGAATGGGCTGTGGCAAACATCTGTCATTTCCTTCTTGGCTACCTAATATCCTAACTCGTATGTTTAGGGAATCCCTCACCAAATGAGGTAGAGAATTTGAAAGTGTCAGATATATGTTTTCACGACCTACTTTACAGGTAGGGAATATCTACCTTAAACTTTGAAGTTAGTGGTACAGTGAAACAGGAAATTATGGCAGAAAATGTTGACCAACAACAATGGCTATTACATTAGCTCCACAGAAGAGCAGCAAGATCGGTTTTTCTTCAGGGACAAAAACTCAATATCTAGTGTCAACAGATTGGTACTGTAATCTGCAGTGTCTGCCTAACAGTAGAGACTAGAGTTCACTGAAGCAATTCTCAGATATCACTGGAGACTATAACTTCCAATTCTGGTTTCCTGATTGGCCTAGAGATCTTCACTTTTTTTCTCTCTTCCAGGGCCGAGGACTGAACTCAGGACCTGGTGCTTGCTAGGCAAGCAAGTGCTCTGCCACTGAGCTAAATCTCTAACCCCAGACTAAAGATCTTAAGAATTACTTTTAATAAAATTATTTTTTGTTAAAACTGACCCAAATTTGCCTATAAATAAAAATACTGACTGATATAAAAAATGAAAAGTTTTAAAAACAACTATGCACATGTGATTTTGATTGATACTTTATAAATTATTTCATATATATATATATAATTGAGGGGGCAAGCACGGGAGATTGAACTCAGGGGCACTCTACCACTAAGTCACATCCCCAGCCCTATTCGATCCTCCTGCCTCAGCCTCCAGAGCTGGTGGGATTATGAGCATGTACTACTACTCCCCACTTGCATTTATATTTTAATGTATTTGACACATTAAAGAGTAAATGTGGGTCTGGGGTTGTGACTCAGACAGAATGCTCCCCTAGCATGTGTGAGACACTGGGTTCAATCCTCAGCACCATCTAAAAATAAAATAAAGGTATTGTGTCCATCTACAACTAAAAAATAAATATTAAAAAAAAAGTAAATGTAAGCCAATTGCAGTGGCATACATATAAGTGATTCTAGAAGTTTAAAAGAAGGAGGTTTGAAAGTTCAAGGCCAGCCTCAACATTTTGGCAAGGTCCTTAGCAATTTATGGAGATCATGTCTCAAAATTTAGAAAAAGGCTGGGAGTGGTGGCACATATCTGTAATCCCTCAGAGGCTGAGGCAGGAGGATCAAAAGTTCTAGGCCAGCCTCAGCAATTTAATGAGACCCTATTTCAAAATAAAAAGGGCTGGGGATATATGACTCAGGTAAAGTGCCCTTGGGTTCAATCTCAGTACCCCCTCCAAGAAAAGGGTAAATTAAGCATGAAAGTAATTTATCAATCATAAGAATTCACTGCCTAAATTAAAAATTAAAACATTACTAATGCTGGGGGTGAGGGCATAGCTAAGTGGTAGAGAGCTTGCCTAATGTGCATGAAGCTGTAGGTTTCATCCCCAGCATCACAAAACAAAATGAAAATAAAACATTACCAGTACTTTGCATTTATCTGTTTGAGTTCTTCTCTCTCCCCATCCTGTACTCCGTCTCTTTAATAATTTTAATCACAGGTAAAATGTCTTAAAAATATGCATCCCTAAAGTGACTTATTAGTTTTCTTCCTTTTTGAACTTTACAGAAATTGTATCATACTATATGTAATCTAAGGATTTTTTTTCATTATTTCTGAGATGCACACATTTTGTTGTATATTGCTATCATTCATTTTCATTGATGTATATTTCATTGTATGATTATGCAGTGTATTGTTAAGAAATACATATATATGGGCTGGAGGTACAGCTCAGTGGTAGAGTGCATGCGTAGCATGTACAAGGCACTGAGTTCAATCCCCAGCACTTAAAAGAAAAAGAATGGGGAAAAAAATAATAATAATAAAATACATTTTTTTTTCAAAATCTGTACTAAATCTGGCTTATTTTTAATTCCCCCTCGAACTATCTCATTTATATTGATCTCATTTAATGAGAAGCAGTCATATTTCATATTTTGCAGTTATTTCATTGGTTTGTGTCATGCAACTTTCAGAATGAAGGAAGGAATGTTATCGAGTAATCCAGTGAAAAAAAGACCACTGCTTTTTCTTTTGTCACTCTCTAAGAAGGCTAAACAGATTGGGTCCTATTGGGCACATGCCTGTAATCCCAGCAACTCTGGAGGCTGAGATAGGAGGATCATAAGTTCAGGGCCAATCTCAGGAATTTAG
This sequence comes from Ictidomys tridecemlineatus, assembly GCF_052094955.1. Taxonomy (NCBI): domain Eukaryota; kingdom Metazoa; phylum Chordata; class Mammalia; order Rodentia; family Sciuridae; genus Ictidomys; species Ictidomys tridecemlineatus. Next base: position 107,513,869 of record NC_135487.1, on the reverse strand, counting down.
CTAGACCCTGTTAAAAATAAGGGCTGGGGATGTAAAGCACCCCCTGGGTCCTGGGTTCATTCCCCAGGACTGCAAAAAGAATAAAGCAACAGCACAATGTTAGGCACATGAAAGGCACACAGTCTGTATGTTGAATGAAAATGCAAGTGAATCATAGTTATTCCAATGTCATTGTTCCCATGAGCGGTTACAGGTTATAAAACCCAGTTTATATAATGACAGTTTTGTCTACATTTTGAATAGTGAGATATAACTAAGACTTTTTGGTTGTCAAAGGTTGATATTGTCAATAGAGTGAGATTGCCCTTAATAGTCTTCAATATGGAACAAATAGTCCTTACTTATATTAGGTTATTCCACATTACAGGGAAATCTTAAAAATAGGAAAGCCTCAGTTTTGCATTCCCTCATCTTTAGATGACCAGATGTCATCATAAACTTGAGCACAGAAGAACATGAATAGTAAGTCATTTGAACTAGTGTCAGGGGAGGCAGTGATTATTTCTAGAATTGGATAAAAGCCATCCTTTTGTGTGTGTTTGTATTCTAAAACATGCTCTGAGTATCAAAACCTTTTAACCCTGGTTCATAAATTTGTGTTGAATTTTAAAAAAGAAGAGAGGATAATATAAGGCACATACACCAAGCAATGGGAAGCTTGATTACCATTTTAGAATAGTGCCTAGTAGTCCAAGCATAGTGGCACATGCTTATAATCACAGGGACTCAGGAAACTGAGGTGGGAGGATCCCAAGTTCCAGGGCAGCCCCAGCAACTAAGTGAGACCCTGTCTCAAAAAGTCAAAAAATGCTGGGGCCAAGTCAAAAATGCATGGTAACACACACTTGTAATCCCAGCAACTCAGGAGACTGAGGCAGGAAAATCACAAATTTGAGGCCAGCTTCAGCAATTTGGCAAGACCCTAAGAAATTTTTAGCAAAATCCTCTCTCAAAATAAAAAGGGCTGGGGGTATAGCTCAGCTCAGTGGCAAAACTCTCTGGGTTCAATATCCAGTACAAAAAAGAAAGAAAGAAAAATGGCCAGGTGTGATGGTCCACGCCTGAAATCCCAGCAGCTCAGGAGGCTGAGGCTGAAGGATCACAAATTCAAGGCCAGCCTAGGAAACACTGGGAGTGTGGCTCATTGTAGAGTACCCCTGGGTTTAATGCCTCCCCACCACAAAAATAGTACATACAAAAACCAGTAACATAATATATAGTATCAACTATGTGCTGTACATAATTGTACATGCTATACATTTATAGGACTGGTAATAGTGGAGTAGGTTTGTCTACACATCACCATAAACACATGAGTAATGCACTGTACTACAACTTTACCATGGCTACAACATCACTAGATGATAGGAATTTTTCAGGTCTATTATAATATAGGACCACTTTTATCTATGCAGCCAAATACTGACTGAAAGATCATTTTGCAGCACATGGTTGTGTAGCATGACCTCAATCTAATAAAGAGAAAACATCAGAAAGACTAAATTGAGGTACATTTATAAAATAATTGACCAACATTGTTCCAAAGTATTAAGTACATGAAAGATAAAGACTGAGGAACTGTCAAAGACTGGAGACTAAGGAGGTATAACAAGTAAACGCAGTGTGGTATTCTAGATTTCATCCTTAGAAAGAAAATGGGCTTTGGAAGAAAAGCTGGTGAAATTCAAATTAATTTATAGTTTATGTACAATTGTTTATGTACAATTTCCTCATTCTGAAAATGTTCTTTATTATATAAAGTTAACACAGGTGGGGGACCTGGAGTTGTGGCTCAGCAGTAGAGTGCTCACATGAAATGTGTGAGGTGCTAGGTTCTATCCTTGGCACCACCTAAAAATAAAAATAAATAAAATAAAGGTATTGTGTCTAACTACGACTAAAATATATATTTTTTTTAAAAAAAAGAAGTTAACACAGAGGAAACTGGTTGAAGTGTGGATAAGAAATTTCTGTATATTTTTCTAATGCTTCTGTATGTCTAAAATTTTCTCAAGACAAATATACATTCTCCTGATAAATGAGGCTGAGCATAATCTCAGGTGTTTTATTTGCCTATCTAGTTGTTTGTTCCTTTAATACGAACATTCAAGTCTTTTCTCCATTTTGCTTTTGTTTGGCTTTTTCCTATTAATATGGATTAATTTATTATGTATTCATGATCTAATACAGTTTTATATATTTATTTATATATTTTACATATTTTTTATAGTTTTGTGTAAATATATATTCTAATCTCTTCATTTTTAGAAACTTATGCTGCTTGGGATGGCTGGAATTTAAAACATATGGTCATACATATTCCTAAAATGATTCCATTGGGCATGGTGGCACATGCCTGTAATCCCAATGATTCATGAAGCCGAGGCAGGAGGATCACAAGGTTGAAACTGGCCTCAGCGATTTAGCAAAGCCCTAAGCAAATTAGTTATACCCTATCTCAAAATTTAAAAGAAAACAGGCTGAGGACATAGTTCAGTGATAAAGCATCCCCTGAATTCAATCCCCAGTACCAAAAACTAACAAAAAGAAATATTCAGAAGAGTTAGACTTTGCAAGATGTTTTAGGAATATCTTTACCAATTTATTTTGCTTTATGTACATACACGAGTGACACATGACAAAAATCTGTGTCCACATGTTTAAAAATAGGCATTTTTAATAAATACAAAAATTCTAGACAGGTGAAGTGACATATGCCTGTAGTCCCATTTATACAAGAGGTTGGGGCAGGAAGATTGCTGGAGGTCAAGAGTTTGAGACCAGCTTGAGCAATATAAGCAAGACACTGTCCCAAAATAAATGAAAATGCAATATATTTTCTTGTTGATAGTCCATAAATAATGATGTATTATATAATCAATGCTACCTTAGATTCTATAAATAAGGTCATTCAATGTATATTTGTTAAGTATCTATTGCATCTGTACTTACCCCTCTACCTAGCTATGATGAACCAAGTAGAAAATCAAGTCTTATGTTATAGTTCAGGGAACTGGGAAATAAACAATTTATTCATAATGTGTTACTCTTGAATACCAATATATATAATGAGACAATAAAAAAGCTAATATTATGGAAAGTGATAGAGCTAGTAGGTGCTTTTACTTCAGAAAAAGCCTTTATAAGTCAATGACATTCTAACTGAAACCTGAATGATGAGAAAGTGCTAGTTATGTGGTGATTTCAGGAAGAAGGCATTTCAGGCAGAGGTAATAGTAAATTCAAAGTTTTTTATTTTTATTTATTTTTTGGTACTGGGGAGTGAATCCAGGGGCGCTTAACCACTGAGTTATATCCCCAGCCCTTTTTGTATTTTATTTAGAGGCAAGGTCTCACTGAGTTGCTGAGGCTGGCTTTGAACTCAAGATCATCCTGCCTCAGCCGCCTGAGCCATTGGGATTATAGGCTTGTGCCACCACACCCAGCTTCAAAGGTCTTTTTTTTTTTTTCTCCAATTGAAAAAAAAAAAAAAAACCACAACTGTGGATGGACACAATACCTTTATTTTATTTACCTTTATTTTATTTATTTATGTAGTGCTAGGGATCGAACCCAGTGCCTCACATGTGCTAGGTAAGTGCTTTACCTCTGAGCCCCATCCCAAAGGTCTTTTTGTTGTTGTTATTGTTTGTTGAGTTTTTTTGTTTTGTTTTACAATGCAAGGGATGGAACCCAGGGCCTCTATACATACTATGCACATGCTCTGCCACTGAGCTATACCCCTAGTCCTCAAGGATATCAAAGAAGGAGCAAATTTGCAGTGCTGGAGGAACCAAAATGGTAGTGAAACTGAATTGCAGTGAACCAGGGGCTAGAAAATTAGATGAGGACAAGATCATTTAGGGCCTTATAGACCATAATAAAAGAGTTTGAACTAGTACCAAGTACAAATGGTTTTCATCAGGATCTAATTTAAGTTAAATTAAAAATATTCTTGGCTAGGCACAGTGGCCCACGGCTGTAATCTCTGCTACTTAAGAGACTGAGGATTGCAAGTTCAGGACCACCAGCCTGGGCTAGTCTCAAAATACTTTTTTTGTTTGTTTGTTTTGGTCATGGGAATTAAACCTGGGGTGCTCTACCATTTAGTTACAGCACCAGTCCTTTTTATCTTTTGAGAGAGGGTGTAAATTGCCTAGGCTGGTCAGGAATTTGCAATCCTTCAGTTTCAACCACCTGAGTCATGGGGATTATAGGTGTGACACTGCCCAACTGAAAACAAAGTTTCTAAAAAGGGGTTTAGTAGGTTTGTAGCTCAGAGGTAGAGGCAAGGCAGGGCAAATCCTATAGCCCCAATTACTCAGGAGGCTAAAGCAGAAGAATCACTTAAGCCCAAGTGTGGAAGGCCAGCCTTGGCAACATGGCAAGAACCTAACTCAAAAAAAAAAAAAAATTCTTGGGCTATAGGTGTAGCTCACTGGTAGAATGTATGGTTTGGTTAGCATGCACAAGACCCTGGATTCAATCTCCAGCACCAAAAACTAAATAAATTATTTTGCATTACCATTCCAACTGGTTGACAGACTCCCAAAGCTACAATGTTACAGTGATTACTTTAGGTGAAACAGTTTAGCACAGCCATGTCTACCCTGAAGTGCAACATTGATAGTTTAATGGGAAGCACTATGCAAAGTTTTGACACTTTTTGTTATATAATATTATTTAAATTGTATTAGTGCTTTTCTTTTGTATTTATTAATGCATTTTAACTGTCTCAGGGGCTAATCCAAAAGCTTTGGAATGTAGGGTACTAGCACCAAATATTATTTATACCAACGAATACAGAAATAATTATTTTTTTAAAATATGTACTTGGACACAATACTTTTATTTTATTTATTTATTTTTATGTGGTGCTGAGGATCGAACCCAGGGGCTCACATATGCTAGGTGAGTGCTCTACCACTGAGCCACAACCCCAGCCCCCAGAAATAATTATTTTTAATGAAAGTTTTTGTTCCAGATGTATTTTCCTCTTCTGAAATCTTGCCTGTAGACCCCTTTATAGTCCCCTATTACATAATTTTATAAAAGAAATCCCCCTTTAAATCTCCTAAGTAGGAAAGGCATAATGTCAAGAACAAAAGCAGTCCTTCAAATCTCGAATAAATTTAGCCCTCTTAAAGCCTCTACATTGACCTAATTTTTCTCATTTACCATTCCTCAAGAAAACCTTATAAACATGTAAGGGATTCCTGTGTGTGTGTGTTTGTGTGTGTGTGTGTGTGTGAATGGCTTCAGATATAATATGCTTATTGATGACTATAGCAAAACAAACAAACAGCCATAATTAATTTCATTGTCTCAGTATTTTAGAGTAGAAAAATAAGTCACCAAAAATAAGTATTTAATTTTTTTGATGGTTTCTCCCTAATAAACTAAATATCTCTTCCCAAATCCATGACTGACCTATTGAATAGGAGATGGTTTTCCAAGTACTTTCACAAATTTCAGCTTTATCTATCTATATATCATCAATATATACAGATATATATTTTTATTTTAGTTGTAGTTGGACATAATACCTTTATTTTATCTTTTTTATTATTTTTTTTTTTAGAGAGAATTTTCCAACATTTATTTTCTAGTTCTCGGCGGACACAACATCTTTGTTGGTATGTGGTGCTGAGGATTGAACCCGGGCCGCACGCAACCGCTTGAGCCACATCCCCAGCCCAAAACCTTTATTTTACTTATTCATTTTTATGTGATGCTGAGGCTCAAACCCAGGGCCTCACACGTCATGCTAGGCATGGCACATAACTCTACTGCTAAGCCACAACCTGAACCTTTTGTTTTGTTTTCAAGAAAAAAATATTAATTAAAAAGATAACTACATTTTTCAGTTTATTGACTTGAAAATTTATATAAAAAATCATTACCTGAAAATGTAGTGATCTAAATACAAAACTTGCCTCTATTTATGGGTTATAACTGTAGAAAAATTTTTTTTTCATTTTATTTTTTAGTTGTAGTTGGACACAATACCTTTATTTTATTTGTTTTATTTTTATGTGGTGCTGAGGATTGAACCCAGGGCCTCGCATGTGCTAGGCCTCTACTGCTAAGCCACAACCCCAGCCCTGTAGAAGTAATTTTAAGTACTGATTTAAATCAAATTCTCCCACGTTACCTTCTTTAATGCATTAAAAGCTAAAAAGTATATCTCTGGATTTATATATATTTACATTTTGTATTAAATATGAGTTGATATTAATTTTGGATCAACTTTAAAGGCAGTTGAGCCGTATTCAGAATGATGATGAAATGGACATACTGTTTAAGGTCTTTATAAAGTTATGTATAATGGGCCAGGTGCAGTGGTACATACCTGTAATCGCAGTGACTAGGGAATCTGAGGTAGGAAATCCCAAGTTCCAGGCCAGTCTGGGCAACTTAGTAAGACCTTGTCTCAAAAAATAAAAAGGGCTGGGGATATGGCTCCGTGGTTAAGCACCCCTGGGTTTAATCCTCTTCGACAAAACAAGAAGTTATGTGAAACAGTAGAAATCAAGTCTTTATCCTTTTTTATTAATAGGAATTGTACTGAAAGAATATGGTGAGTTATGTTTTACATTTCCCTTTGCTGTGATATTTGAACATGTGTGTGCCTCCTGGACCTAATTCTATGTTTAGACCAGTTTCACGTGACCTTGTATCTAGTACAAGAGCCCAAGGAAATTTTCTGCAACATTAGATTAGAATATTCAGACTCGATCTATTACTAGGAAAGGGAGATCTATATTTATAAAATGAACAAAGGAAATGAAACAACTAATTTGAAATGTTTCTATTTTGTAGTTTCCCAGCAGAATATTCCAGTTCCCCTGCCCTCCAGTACAGGGGATTGAACCCAGGGGTACTCTACCACTGAGCGGCATGCCCAGTCCTTTTTTATTTTTATTTTGCTTTCCATGCTTATTTTTTATTTTCAGACAGGATCTGAGTTGCTGTGGTTGGCCTGGAACTTGAGATCCTCCTGCTTCCTGGTTCACTGGTATTACAGGCATGCATCACCATACCCAAAAGAACATTCCAGTATCAACACTTTCTCATGCTATCATCTAGTGCTATTCATTCAAGAAACTTTTGAGAGTTGGCCAGTCACTATCAGGAACCAGGGATGCAAAAATGAATGTCAGATGCTCTGTCCAAAAGTATCACTATCTAGTACTAATAATAAGTTAAGCTATGACATCATTGAAAGTAAAGCAATATCTGTGCTTAGGAAAGTATGGGAAGAGAGAAGAGGCAGAATTGAAATGTTAAACGTGGGACTGAATATGGAGAAGAAATCTTTGAATAGAAATAGAATTCTGCCTCTTCATAAAATTCAAGATTTGCTCAGAACTGGATCTTGTACTCTCTTAATACTATGCATCTTTCCTTTGTTCCACTTATTCCAACATTCATGTTTTAATTCATTTTTGTGATCGGTTAATGAGGCTAGACTAAAAATTCCTTTAGTAAGGACTGATACTGGAAAAAGTTCTAAAGAGTTCCTGGAGACGGGAAATGACTCCAGACAGGTGGGGTCCTTGGCATATATTACACGTCAGATACACAGTAGGGAGGCAGAGGGCAAGTGCTGGGGAATGAAATTGGCCAAATTATATTATATTGTGTGTATGTATGAATATGTAAAAATAAATCCCATTATTATGTACAACTATGCACCAAAGGAAAAAAATGTGGAAAGAAAAAAAAGAAGAAAGCAGATAGACTTTCAAGGAAGAATGTGGGCTATATATGAGAGAGACATATGCTGGGGTTAAAGCAATGAATACACATTCAAGTGAGAATGCAAGCCATTTTTAGAGTAAAGCATGCTTTGGTGATTCCTGAATCCTCTTCTAAAGGAAACTTGGTGAGAGGTGGGAAAGGAATGTATGTGAAAATGCCATCAGATTGGTGATCACAAGATAGTTTGTGGTGGTTTGATAATTCTGGTATTAATTATCTGATCAATCAATAAATATGGAAGTTCCCTAAATCATAGGTTTCTTAAATTATTCTTTTTTTTTTTTTTTGTACCAGGGATTGAGCCCAGGGGCACTTAACCACTGAGCCACACGCCCAGCCTTTTTTTTTTTGAGACTGGATCTCACTAGGTTGCTGAGGCTAGCTTTGAACTCATTAGCCTCCTGTCTCAGATTCCCTAGTCAGTTTACTGATGGGTTAATTATAGTATGAGGTATTTCACAATTGAGTGAATTTATGGCATCTCTAAAATTTACAGATTTCACAGAAATTTAGAACTAGGTTTGATGGTGCAAAACTGTAATCCCAGTGACTCAGGAGGCTGAGAATCACAAGTTCAAGGAAAGTCCCAGCAATTTATCGAGACCCTATCTCAAAATAAAACATAAGGGGATAGGTGGGCATGGTGGCTGACACCTGTAATCCCAGAGACTCAGGAGGCTGAGGCAGGAGAATTGCACATTCAAGACCACTTTCAGCAAAGGCCCTAAAGACTTAGCAAGACTCTGTCTCAAAATAAAAACATTACAAAAAAAGGTTGGGTATGTAGCTCAAAGATTAAGCAACCTGGGGTTCAATCTCCAATACCAAAAAATAAAAGGAGGCTAGAGATGTAACTCAGTGATAGAGTGCCCTGGGTTCAATCTTCCAGACAGAAAGATTGATTTCACAGAATTTGGTAGTAACGGGGCTGGGGATGTGGCTCAAGCGGTAGCGCGCTTGCCTGGCATGCGTACGGCCAGGTTCGATCCTCAGCACCACATACAAACAAAGATGTTGTGTCCGCCGAAAACTAAAAAATAAATAAATAAATACTAAAATTCTTAAAAAAAAAAAAGAATTTGGTAGTAACAAGCCTGGAAGAATAACTGATTTATTTTCTGAGTGACAGTCCTAGAAAAGCATGTGGGTCTTAAAACTTCCTTTAAGTTTCCTTTTACCTATTTTTTATTTGTTCTATCTTATTTCAGGATCATGTTCAGTTTTCTTATTACTACTGTATACTTCTTAGCAGTTACACATACCAAATGCTGTATATATGTGATAAAAGTGTAGGGAAGTTGTAAATTTCCTCTTTCCCTCAGAAATTCTGGAAATTTTAGTCTATTGACAGATGATTAATAAGATAATGAAAGACACAGTTATCCATGTTTATATAATATCTTGCAAAACACAAAGGAGTAGTAGGCTGGGGCCCACTAGTCCAACCGTCTAAACTTCTTATCTAGAGGGAAGAGGTAGCAACGTAAACTATGGGAGATTCAAGAGAGGACCTTCGTGGCAATCAAAGGCTATCTTATAAGCAGTTTCTCAGGTAGCAGCCCTCAGAAGATCAGTGGTAATCTTTTCCTGGACCAGGTGTCAGATCTCTTATCTCTTCTTCCTCAGAAGAGATCTTTCCTGATCAGATAAGGAAAGAAAACCTCTGTTTGCATTGGTGGCTTACTCTACAACTTGTAGATTGATGCAATTTTTTCCTTCAGAGATATGCCTGCCTGCAGAAGTTTGAAGTTTCTCCGAATAACAAACTTCAAATATGCCTAGGAAGTTATCTGGCCGCGGGGTATTTTACTCTTTAAACAAAAGCAGTGAGTGGGAAAGTTCTTCAGGGCAGTGACTCTCATTATTTAATACCGCCCAGTCCAGCCAGAGAGACAGTGGATCTGTGAAAGCATTCCTCTCATCAGAGAAGGATTTATTGTTTAATAAACCATTGAACTTTTCGGTGACCAGAGTTAACCATCTCCTTTCTTTCTCCGGATGAGTAATTCCTTTGCTCTGACTTAAATCTTTCAATTACTTTTGATTACCTGATATATGAGAAAAACCTGCGGTGGCTAGGAAGGTCAGTTGAAGGAGTACTGGGTTTCTTTGTTTTGTTTTTAAGTGATTATGCAGGCTTGCTCACTCTGTTGCAAGCAATGTAATCTCTGGAAGGCAAAGGTCTCAAACTTCCAAATTACTTTACCATAATTCTGACTCTATACTAAACAAATTCTACTCTAATGTAGAAGACGAGGAATGCTTGCTTCCCCAATGAGTGAAGACAAACTCGCGTTTGAGGACTTCTGGATTATCGCTGGTTAGAGAAATCTTTTTTTAATGACACTCCAGGATATACCCTCAAAAATTGTTCGCCCTTAAGGTATACGCCAGTCTCGCTGCCTAGAACATATTCAGCCTTGCAAAGGCTAGAAACGCCTAAAGTCACCTGCCACCTTACCTCTACCCCTAGCGTCCCAGCGGAGCCAGTAAACACCGAGATTGCTCCCCGCAGTACACGGGGAGGGGATGCAGGAGAACGCAGCTACCATCTTGGTTGTGGCTAAACTCAGCGCCCTGGTTGGCGTCACTCGGCTCCTGTGCGCAAGCGTAGTAGTAGTACGCTCCCCCTCTCGCCACCTTCCCGTGCACGCGCTCGGAGCCTGCAACTCTCGCGAGAGAAGCGAGATTTATTCCTACGTACCGGGCCGTGCTGCTTATGGCGGCGCTGGAGAGGGGGCGCTGAGCTGTTGGGGTGAGTACGACCTCAGGGTCTAATTAGGGGTAGCAGGAAGCCAGGTTAAGGGCGGATGAGGAAACGAAGACTAACGGGAGAGACTTCTGAGTCAAGGTGGGCATCTCTAGAGCTCCGAGTAGAGAAGATCTCACCCTGAGTTTCTACCCCAGGCTTTTCAATTCTTCCCTCGTCCAACCGTCTAGACTTCTTGTCAGGCCACAGAGCCGTAGCGAGGAGTTGAGGCCTGAGGGGCGCGCGTGGGGGTAGTGGTGGTGGTGACTAAAGTGGGGGGAGGGAGCGAAAATGGAGGCTCCGACCGCAGCCAAGATGGAGGCAGAGGGTGCGGGGCTCGGGCGCGGAGGCTGTTGGGAGCTGTAGTCGGCCCACTTCCCTCTGCGGCTTGGCCGGGGAAACGGGAACTACAAGTCCCGGCGGGCGGGGCGTGGGGGTGGTGGCGCGGTCCTTTGTGTGAGGGTGGAAGAGCAAAGGCAGTGGAGAAGGGCCTACTCTTGTCTGTGGATTGTGTCGGGTTTTTTTTCCCCGTCATCTGTTTGGGGATCTGACTACGAATACCAGAGCGCAGTGCGGCAGTGGCGCCTTCTTTGTGTGTGTGGACTGAGACCCCACTCCATCTAGGGGAAATGCTTAGGGAAATCTTCCCTCACAGCTGACACTAGCGCCGCAGAATTGACATCCCTCCTTCAGTCACCTAGAGATGGGCCTCAACATCCAGCCCTCCTCTATTCGGCTCCCCTTTGGCTTCTTGAGGAAGAGAACCAGCCCCTACTCTTTTAGGCTCGTGGTTCTCACCCCTCTATCTTTGGGGAAACGGCATGGGCCCTAAGTTTGGTGGTGTTTTCACTACCACCTCCTCTGGCTCATATGTTGCAAGCGCTGGCCCACATTGTGCAATGAACCGCTTGGCTTCGTCATTCTATGTAGAGTTGGGTTTTTTCACAGCCGCAGTTGGAGACCCATGCGAAGTTTTTGCCATCTGATGTTTTATCAATACGAAATCTTGATTGGGCGGGTTTTGTTTTGTTTTGCTTTAAAGGTTTTCTTTAGAAACACCCAGATGGCTGCTGTCTTGTTTGACTCACAAGTGAGATAGGTAAAGCTTCCTAAAACAGACTTCTCACTGCAAAAAAAGAATAAACGTTTTTGGGCAAGTTAATTTCCTTTTTTTGTATCTAAAATGTTTGAAAGAATGTGGTGGTCTTTTAAACAGCTTGGAGAAGGCAGAGAGGGAGGGAGATTGTCCAAAGGTTCTGTGGTTAAATCTATTTCTTTGGAGAAACTAAAATTTTATTAGGCTGATGTGAACTGGCCGTTTGCAGCCAGGGCTACCAACCTACTTTTTTTTAATGTAGGTTCCAAATTATAACCACTAATACAAGCTACTCTGCAAAATGCTGATTTTCATTTTGAATTACAAGAAGGTGCATCCTCAGTACATTTAATACGCTGGTGTGGATAAGTAGAGGATTTATATACTTGTATACATATACCAGAGTTATAAAATATAGATAACTAATCTTCTTTTAGTTCTAGAACCAAAATGAAAGAGATGGTAGTTGGTTTTGCAGCTGCTCTGGATGTTTACCATGGAGATGAGTATTTATAGCAGCTGAGTTGAAAAGTAAAGTATTTGAGACACAGAAGATAGGTTTTCTTCTTTTGTAAATAAGGTCTGACTTACCAAGTGTGACCTTTAAAGAGTGTGGTTGAAAATTCTGGTAATTTCCTGGCAAATGAAAATTGTGTGAAAGCTGATGTGTTTGTTTTATCCCACCCATTTCCCCTTCCTCCCCCTAAAGACACCTCACAGAATTATACTTTTTCTGTTTAATTTGTGGTTAGATATTTATTTACTGTTTTCATCACTTTTAAGTGCGCAGTTCAGTGGCATTGAGTATATTCTCGTGGCAGTGAAGGCCGTGGTTTTTAAACAAGGTAGTTGAAACACAGAAATTCCTTTTGGATAGGATTTTTTTGTTTTGTTTTGTTTTTTGGTGCTAAGTATTGAACCAGGGGGAGATTCACCTGAACCACATCCTCTTTGGGGACTTTCCTCCCCCCACATTTTGAGGCAAGCTCCCTGAATTGCTGAGCTGCATGGCAATTCTCCTACCTCAGCCTCCTGATGATGAATTTTTGAGAAGTTGGAGTTTGGGGACTATATTGACAAATGAAAATTTTAAAAAACCTTGATCTTATTAAATATACAAAGATTTGATGTGCCTTCTTAGCTTTGTCTTCCAAAAACAAGGGGGAGAACCACTTTTGAGATTTTTAACTCAAACTGTCTTAAGGAAAGTTCTTAAAAACATTTAGAATGTTATGATGGTAAAGAATTAACACAGCTGCTAGTGGAGGCTGCCCTCACTAGTAATCCCAGCAGCTCTGGAGGCTGAGGCAAGAGGATCATGAGTTCAAAGTCAGCCTTAGCAAAAGAGAAGGGCTAAGCAACTTAGTGAGACCCTGTCTTTAAAAATAGGGCTGGGCTGGGATTGGATTGTGGCTCAGCCTTAAGAGTGCTCTCTAGCACATGTGAGGCCTTGGGTTCAATAGGGCTGGGGATGTGGCTGAGTGGTGAGTGCCCCTGAGTTCAATCCTGGGTAAACTGTAAACCCCCCCCCCAAAAAAAATTACTACAGCTAGAAAAACTTTCATAAGATTTTCTAACTAGAATGTCTCAAGTGTGGAATGTGGAAATGAAACTTGTGGAAGTTTTTGTTTTTTCTTGAAACCCATCATTGATGTTAAATTCCTTTTTGTCCAGTCAGGATTTAAGTAATTCCTTTATCTTAATAATTAGAATGGTTTCTTATTGGGGATGGGGTTCCAGGGATTAAAAGCAGGGACACTCAACCTTTTGAGCCCCTGTGATTATAGACATGCACCAGAATGTTTTCTTCTTGCATGTGAATACCTGCAAAAAATTTAAAAATATGACCTTTATGCTGAGGTAAAATGTTAACAGGAAGTTGAAAATAAATTGATCAGCAGTTTTTCTTTTTCACCTTGCACAGATATACTATCCTTTTATTTTCACCTGTAGCCAGTACATAACCAGTTAGTTATTTGCATTTCTGCTTCCCCAATTTAGTTAACTACTAGCTCCTGTGACCAATATTGTCTCCTTTTACTACAGAAGATCTTTGCCTCATAGCCTTACTTTTGCTAATGCAGCATGCTTTTGGTTTTTTTCTTTTTTTTTTAATAATACTCAGGTTAGTGCATATGAATCACTTAAAATATGATTTGTCAGAATGGAAGTATGCTGTAGTTTAAAATAACAGATTTCAAGGAATGAAAATGTTTCTTTGAGTACACATGGACAGTGATAGCACTTTGGATATAATTGGTTAAATAAGACATTTAATTATAATTATTTATGATTATTGTTCTGAGAATTGAATCCAGAGGATACTTCCGCTGAGCTACATCTCCAGCAGCTCATGGTCCCCCCACCACCCCACCCCTGCTTTTTTTTTTTTTTAAAAGACAGGATCTCCTTAAGTTGCTAAACTGGCCTCTAATTGTGGTCCTTCTTCCCCAGTCTTACAAGTTGCTGAGATTACAGGTGCACACCACTGCATCCCACTTAAAATTAATTTCATCTGTTTATTTTGACTTTAATATGGCTACCAGAAAAATTTTAAAAGTTGAGTGTAACTTGCAATAAATTTTTGTTAGACAACACATTGGTTTGTTTTTTGTTTTTTTGTACCTGGATTGAACCCAGGGGTGCTTAACCACTGAGCCACATCCCTAAACCTTTTAAAGACAGGGTCTCCCTAGGACCTCACTAAGTTGGTGAGGTTGGTCTCAAACTTGGAATCCTCCTGCCTCAGCCTTCTGAGTTGCTGGGATTACAGACATGCACCACTGTGCTTGGCCAATACATTTTTTTCTAATGTGGAGCATTTCTTAAGCTTCAAGAACTCCACTGGCATTTGTCCTACTTCAGGCATACTGAATATAACAGTAGTTAAGTGATAGATACATTATTTTAAATCTTAATATCTCTTCAGGTAATAATTCACTATGGTCGTTACTACTAAATGTATACAAAAGGCTAGCTCTGCATTGATTTGATTCGTATATTTTCACTCAGTGGATGACAACTTATATTGGTTTTTTATATATTTATTTTGTTGTTGTAGTTGGACACAATACCTTTATTTCACTTATTCATTCAAGACCCAGGGTCTTGAATGTGCAAGGCAAGCACTCTACCGCTGAGCCACAACTCCAGCCCCTAGATTGTTTTAATTGGCTAAACTTTGTATACCTTAGATTCCGAAGTAGAAATGAAATAAAACCTATTAAGTGTTATGCTTGATGTGATGCAGGTTAATGCATCAAGAAATATGAACTATGAAGGCAAGAGTATTAGTTATAACCCCCCCCCCATTAAATTTGTGTGTGTGTGTATTATACACAGGGGCTCCCTACCAATGACCTACATCCCCAGCCCTATTTTTTTTTTTTGAGACAGGTTCTCACTAATCTGCTTAGGCTGGCCTTGAACTTTTGATCCTTCTGCCTCAGCCTCTCAGTTGCTGGGATTAGAGGCATATATCTCTGTGTCCATCTGAAAAATACAAATATGGTGCTCAGTGAAATGCCAGTCAAGGAAGAACTTGACCTACTTGGGCCTTTGCATTTCTACAAAAGAAGATACTCAAATGGGTTAGGTGGGGAGATTTGTAGTCTAGTTCAGCCTTTCATTAACAGTCCCCACAAGTGAGTACTGTCATGTCTTTAGAATAATTTGCTAAAATGATATGTGATAATGTAATACTTCCCTCTGACCCCTGGTATTGAGGGTGGAATTCAGGGATTCTTTACCACTACATCTCCACCGCTTTTTATTATTTTGAGACCAGGTCTCCCTAGAGTGCTGAGGTTGGCCTTGAACTTATGCTTCTGCCTCAGCCTCCAGAGTCACTGGATTACTGGTGTGCATCACCGTACCTGTGTAATATATTTTAGATGGATTTCCTAATACACGAATATATTCACTCATCGTGTATTCGTGCCTGCTATAATCCCTAGTTTCTGCTAGGCCTTTGAAATAAACCAGCTAAGGAAGCTGGTAAATAAAAAACAGGTGGTGATAATTTTAAGCCAGGTGCCATACAAAATAATCATTTGGATTAAGAAATTAGCTTTACCTCCTGAAACAATGTTACATTGATGATAATGATGCTTTTCCATATTGAGCAAAGGGAAAAGGAGTTAACTGCTTAGCAATCAGGAAGACTCTTCAGTTGTTTCCTGCTATTTCTCTGTGCTTTCTGATTTTTGTTTGGTGGTGTTTGTTTTGAGGCAGGGTCTCACTGTTTTTCCCAGGCTGACTTCAAACTTGAAATCTTATGCCTCAGCCTCCCACATAGCTGGAATTACGGGCTACTTGGCCACTATGTAAGGTTATTCCCTACTCTTCAATAGAGGGGATGAAGGGTGATCCATTTATGTTGAGAGTATGAAGGCAAAAGAAGTTGTCAGTATACAGCTGATAGAAGGTTTTTTGTTTGTTTGTTTGTTTCATATTGGGGTTTGAACTCAGGGGCACTTGACCACTGAGTCATATATCCCCAGCCCTATTTTGTATTTTATTTAGAGACACGGTCTCACTGAGTTGCTTAGTGCCTTGTCTTTGCTGAGGCTGGCTTTGAACTCACTTTACGATCCTGCTTCAGCCTCCCAGGCCACTGGGATTACAGGTGTCTACCAACACATCCTGCTAAAAGTTAATAATTTGATATGAGTGGTTACCAATTTTATTTAAAGGCCTTTACCAATACCTTGAAGTTCCTCAATGTTAATTTGATTGAAGAACATTTAGTTAACTATAAAAATCTCATAGCTATTTTTCGTGTGATGACGCTTGCCTATAATCCCAGCTACTCCAGAGACTAGGATATGAGGTTGCAAGTTCTCAGCCAACCTAAGCAATTTAGTGAAACCTGTCTCAAAATAAAATGAGCAGGAGCTATAGCTCAGAGATAAACATCACTGGGTTCCATTCCTAATATTGTTATCTTCCCCATAAAGAAATCTTATGGCTGTAAAGATATTAATTTAGCACTCAATTATTGGCCATTGGCCCTGCACATTTTAGGCTCAACAAGTTTCTTGTTTGTGTTACTAGATGACAAGCTTGATAGTTTAATATACAACACTCTAGATTAATGCAGTTCAAGGGTTTTTTGGGGGGTGGGCGGGTGTTGAAAATTGAACTCAGGACCTTGCTTTCGAGGCAAGCACTCTACCACTGAGCTATATCCCCAACCTCAGTTCAAGTCTTAAATGATTCCCCCCCCCTTTGTATTAGTTGATCCAAGGTGCTTTACCACTAACTACACTCCCAGCACTTTTTTTGTTGTTTGTTTGTTTTTAATTTTCAGACAGTCTCACTAAGTAGCTGAGGTTCTTGCTAAATTACTGGGGCCAGCCTTGAATTGCCAATCCTCCTGCTGTAGCCTCCTGAGTCACTAGGAATACAAGCATGCATCATGGCACCCAGCCCTTTTTATTTTATTTTTATTTTTTTATCTGAGAGAGTCTCATTAGGTTACTTAGGGTTTTGCCAAATTGCTAGGCTGGCCTCAAATTGTGTTCTCCTGCAATGGTCTCCTGACTTGCTGGATTTATAGGCTTGTGCTACCATGCCTGGCAGATTATTTCTTTTGACATTTCTTTCCTGTAATACACCCAGTCTTAAATATTTCCTTGGAAACTAAGGTATTAAGATAAAATCTCTATGTCAGGCCTACATTTTTAAAAGAAGAGATTTTTTTGTTTGGTATTGGGGATTGGATCTAGGGCACTCCATCACTGAGCTATGTCCCCAGCCTTATGGTTTGTTTTGTTTTGTTTGTTTTTTAAGAGACAGGTTCTGGTTAAGTTGCTGAGAATTAACCTGAAACTTGCCTTCCTCCTTTCTCAGCCTCCTTAGTTGCTGGAATGTACCACCACATCCGGCCGAGATACTTTTGCTTTCTTTCTTTCTTTCTTTCTTTTTTTTTTTTTTTTAATAGTTTACTTTTTAATGTGGTGCTGAGGATCCAGTCCAGTGCCTTACACATGGTAGGCAAGTGTTCTACCACTGAGCCGCAACCCCAGCCCTGAGATTATTTCTTGATTGGATTATTAAGACTTCATTTAACACTGATAGAACTATTTACATTGAATTGTGGTGTCCTTTGTCCTATTATGGGTTAATTGCCTTTTTACTTTATTAGCTTCTGTTGTGTAGCAGTGGGTTATAGCTAAAAGAATCAGTGATAGAGAAATAAGCTTCGGTTTGCCTCTCAGAAATTTGAAATATAAGAGTTAGAGATGTTGAGTACTAGAGCACATGCCTAGTAAGTGTGAGCCCAGTAATCAGAACAAGGTACATAAACTTGAAATAAAGTGTAGAAATGATTTGGTACCAAAAAAATTGATGTAGGCACTTCATATTGCTGTCTCTCTTAGTAGGAGTTGAGAAAGAAGGTAATGAGTCTGTGCTGGAATGGTCAAGAAAGGCCTTGTCATCTTGAAGATGGCAAAATTTTGTTCTTTATGGAAAGATACATATGAGTAAAGAAAAAGTTCAGGAATATTTCAAGAGTTAGGTTTATTTTTTTCCCCAATCCTTAAACACATCTAGGAGAACTGGAAAACAGCAGAAAGTTAAAATGAAAGCTGGTTATTATGGCACATGCCTGTAATCTCCACAACTCAGGAGGCTAAGGCAAGAGGATCCCAAGTTCCAGGTCAGCCTTAGCTACTCAGGCCCTGTCTCAAAGAAAAAGGGAAAGGTATAAGACACATCTTGGTGTGAACCACCATACCCAGCCTCCTAATAGCCATTCTTATTTCTGGTTTTTAAAACGAATATGATATCCATCTCTCAGCATGTCCACCTTTTTCTTCTTCCTGTGTAAATCAATTTAGTTGCTGGGCTTGGTGGCCCACACCTGTAATCCCAGCTACTTGGGAGGCTCAAGTGTCTGTAGGATCATTTGAATTTAGAGTTTTAGTCCAGCCTGGCAACGTTTAAAACAATTTTTTTTTCCGAACTCTTTTTCATGCCTGTAATCCCAGCAATTTGAGAAGGTGAGGCAGGAGGATTACAAGTTCAAGACCAGCCTCATCAACTTAGCAAGATCCTGTCTCAAAATAAAAAGAGAAAAAGAGTTGGGGATATGGCTCAGTGGTTAAGTGCCCCTGGGTCTAATCCCCAAACAAACAAACAAAAAAACTTTTTTTTTTTTTTCCAGTTAACGGAACTGTTAACACTAAGAGTCGGTGCAAAATATCACAAAGCAGAATTTGGTGATTTTTACTTACAATTATATTTTTTTGTGAACATTTCTCATCTACTTACTGCAACAACTTAGATCTGAGAGGTTTGCTTCCTTCAATAAATTATGTGCAGTAGGAGTTCAAGACTTATTACCACTTTTACAAAGAACTAAGGCTGTTTCTTGTTAACATCAAGTTGAAATGTTTTATATTCTGACTTGACTACACCTGTCACACAACATATCTATTTCATTTTGACCCAATCCACTGTTCTAGCCCAGTTAGTCTATTGATTTCCTCTGAAACAAGCCATACTTGTTGCTGTAGTCATTCAGAAGAAAACTTTACTTAGTACCAGTCTTAAATTGTTATTATTATTATTTTTTAAACACACTGCCCCTGCTCTCAAGGAACTTGGAATTTGGTGGCATATTCTGGATTGGCATATGTGGTATTTTGTCCCTAGAATACTCAGCTATTTATTCTCTCCTAAAATTCTACTTGGTTTTCCAAGTTCAGTTCAAATTTTATGCCTTCTTTATGCTCATCATGTTGTTTTGATGCTCACATAGTTGTGAACAAACTATTTTTAGTATAGTATATGATATGTAGATACCCAAATATTAGATAAGCAAAATAATTTTGGGTATTTTAATCCTGTATTCTGGCTCTTCTCAGCAAGATTGTAGGCTCTGATGGGAGGAAGTTCTTTTGTATTTTTCAGAAAACCTAATACAGTGCTAGTTGCTTATAAAATGATCTGTATTAAATTAAATATTATGCTATGTAACTTCCAGCTTACCTGCGAGTGGGAAGTTAAGGACAGACTGTGGAATAACTTGACATCTTGAGTATGTGATGCCAGAGAAGGAAGTAATCATTATTTGAACAATTCCAAGTTTCCTAAATTATTTGCTTGACCAGTGATTCTATGTTAATGAGGTTTGCCTTGTTTCCTGTTCTGTTACTGATCCTTTTGTGTATATTACACTTAAAGTCTTCATTTTTTTTGCCTCTAGTATGAAGTGTAACAGAACAGACTTTACCACCTGAAACTGCTGCTTCAAGTTCAGATCAGGCAAGGAACAAACCTCGTAACAACCAACAAGACCAAAGAAGAGTACACTTAAGTTGAAGACACAACACTTGATCTGAAACAAGAAGTTTGTGCCTACTCAACAGCTTTGAAAGAGCACTTCCCAACGCTGCTAGTAGTCTTTGTTTTCTTCAGTGCTGTACTGTGAGATTGCCCGGTGCAGCAGCAGTTGTATTCTTTATTAGCTTGGTAGATCATTTTCTCTCGCTCTTTTTTTTAATACTAGCAACTTTCATCCTTTGAAACGTGTGCTGAAAAAGAAGAATCAGCAAATACTACTGAAAGTGCAATATTTGATTATCACTGCGAGGTAGGTTTGAGTTTTAAGAATTAATTCTGTAATTCTGGATTCTGTTATTATTGTTCAAAACAATATATGTGACTTTTTATAGTGTTGTGGATTGAATCCAGGGACACCCCAGTACTGAGCTACAGCCGCCACCCTTTTTATTTATTATTTTGACACAGGGTCTTGCTCAGTTGCCCAGTTGGACTTGAACTTGAGATCCTCTTGCCTCAGGCTCCCAAATCACTGGGATTATAGGCATGTGCCAATGTGTCCAGCCCAAATATAAAATCGTAATTTTTTTTAAAACTTATTTTGTGAGTATTTTTAGAATTTAATATTTTCTAAATTATCTAGTATGAAAATAGTAACACTTATTTATGGTCTCTTATTAGGCCAGGACAGTATTTATGACCAAAACTGATTTGGTACAAAAGATTATATTGATACATGCTCAACTCTTGACTTATTGGTCTCATAGAGAAGTTCCACATGTACTACTTTAAAACTTTTCATCAGTCATGGTGGTGCACACCTGTAATTCCAGTGGCTTGGGAGGCTGAGGCAGGAGGCTCACAGGTTCAAAGTCAGCCTCAAAAACTAAGCTAGGCTATAAGCAGCCTAGTGAGACCCTGTCTCCAAAAAAGTGCTGGGGATGTGGTTCAGTGGTTATGCGCCTTTGGGTTCAACACCTGGTTACCCCTGCTTTCACAATACATTTCTGATTTCAAAAAGGTCCCAACTAAATGTTCCTATTCTTGTGAACAACAAAGGTTGGTCAACTGGATAGACTAAGTCCATTATCTATAGGCTTATCTTATGTTTAAATGATACCCAGAAGGCTTCATTGTATTCTTTATATAGGGGTCTTTGGAACTTAGGTGATATTTGGTATTAGCATCTCCATTTCCTTCTCTCCATCCTTTAAAATGTTAGTTTCGTGAAGAAGGAAACTCGTTTTGCATCCAATATTTAACGCTGCCACTAGCTACATATTTATATTTAGTACATATTTATGAATGAATGGTTAGAATGCTTACTATATTGTTAGGTATTGCTGATGCTGGAATATGATAATGAATAGGAACTGGGGATGTAACTTAGTGGTAGAGCGTTTGCCTAGCAGGCATGGAGCTCTAGGTTCAATCCCCAGTACCACCAAAATATAATGAATGGGGCTGGGGATGTGGCTCAAGCGGTAGCGCGCTCGCCTGGCATGCGTGCGGCCCGGATTCGATCCTCAGCACCACATACCAACAAAGATGTGTCCGCCGAGAACTAAAAAATAAAAATATTAAAAATTCTCTCTCTCTCTCTCTCTCTCTCTCTCTCCCCCTCCCCCTCTCTCTCCCCCTCTCTCTCCCCCTCTCTCTCCCCCCCTCTCTCCCTCTCCCTCCCCCTCTCCCTCTCCCTCTCCCTCTCCTCTCACTCTCCTCTCTCACTCTCTTTAAAAATATATATATATAATGAATGAACAAGATAATAATGGACTTATGATTTAGAGCAATTTATTACAAAGTGTCAGTTAATGTAGGCTAAAGAGAGAAAATATGAAGAGAATAACTGGAGCAGTTTTCTCAAGAGGGAAAGACATTTGAAGATGAGTAACACTTTATTAATAGGGTGTCTTATAGAGGTAACAAAATTAATAGATTCAGGGAGATCTGAAATCACATAGTATATATTGAATGAACAGAGTAGAAAATGCAGTTTTATGGCATGGAGAGAGTAACTGGAAGAGGAGCCTTCTTGGAGTCAGGTTCTGAAGGGTTCAGGGTATGTGACATTCTTCTGTAGGAGAGGCATCACAAGGGCTTAATGGATTTTGTTTTTCAGAAGTGAGATAGCTTTATTACTTTAGATTTGAAAATAATGTATTCACTTGAGGAATAGGTTAAGGATTGAGAAGACTATAAAAGATAAAAGCTGGTGTATAAATGGAGAAACAAGCATTAGATGTTTTAAATGGTAAAAGTAAACATTTGGTACCATTTAAATGTGAAGATAAGACTATAGAGAATCTTGTTGGCCACACGTTGTTGTTCACAGGAATAGGAACGTTTAGTTGTGACCTTTTTGAAATTAGAAATGTATTATGAAACCAGGCATGGTGGCACATGCCTGTAATCTTAGTGACTTAAGAGGCTGAGGTAGGAGAATGGCAAATTTGAAGTCAGCCTGTTTAAAAATAAAATGGAATAGGGATGTACTTCAATGGTAGAGCACTTGACTAGCAGGTTCAGTCACAAGTATCAAAAAATAAATAAATATATTGTGAAAATCTGTTGTTTTCATTAGATATCTGAAGTTGAAGAAAATATGTAAGGCCTAAATATTAAAGAATGATTATCTTTAAAGGGTAGTCTTGTGGAGAGCAATTTTTTTTAAATCAAGTTTATAGATTTTCTGAAATGGGTAGAAATAAAGGCTTGGAATTCAGAAAGGAGTCATCAGTTTATATGTGGTAAAGGAAGGAGTACCTTGAAGAGAACATTAGGAGTACCTTGAAGAGAATATTAAAAATAGTAGTGAAGAGAGAAACACCAAAGAATATAATTTCAAGGAGAAGTTTTTGATAAAAATGCTGCAGAGGTCAATGAATGAAAACTATAAAGATTGTTTTCATAAAAGTTAAATTTCCAAGAGGTGCTCAGGCCCTTATGTCTAATTTATGTCCAAAAGTTGTGTGATAGTATTAAAGATCTTATTGTGGACCAGAATTACTCATTTAACAAACAACTGAAAACAACCAATAGTAGCAATTAATTGAAATTATTTCCATAAACAGACAACGCATTTTAAGAGAATTCTTAACATTATTTAGTTTTTGTTCGTTTCTATCTCATCTGATTTTTAAAAAATAATATTTAAGACATGCTGGGCACAATGGTGCATGCCTGTAGTCCCAATGACTCAGTAGACTGAGGCAGGAGGATCACATGTTCAAAGCCAGCCTCAACAATTTAACAAGGCCATAGCAGCTCAGTGAGACTTTGTCTCTAAATAAAAATTTAAAAGGGGCTGCGGATGTGGCTCAGAGGCTAAGCACCCTGAGTTCAATCCCCAGTATACCCCCCACCAAAAAAAAAGTGATTTCAGTTGAATCTTTTGGGTTAGGTGAGGAAGATAGTGCAAATTGAAATTGTACAGTTTTATATTTGTATTTAAAAGGGTAAGAGACTAGAAACTAAGGCTCCCATAGTTAGAAATGATTTTTGTTTAGCCTAGTCTTTGTATTCTGAATATTAGTTTGGCACATGAACATGTTTAATGTATAAATACACCATATGCACCCATAACTGCAATCAAGGTGGGGGGCTGACCCCAAAACATACTCTGTACAGTTGTGAAATATTCCAGTTGAAATGAATGTGGCTGAGGAAACAGATTGGATAATGTAATAGAACCCCAGATTTTTTTTTAAGAGAGAATTTTTTTTAATATTTATTTTTTAGTTATCGGCGGACACAACATCTTTGTATATGGTGCTGAGGATCGAACCCAGGCCGCACGCATGCCAGGCATGTACGCTACCGCTTGAGCCACATCCCCAGCCCCTAGAACCCCATATTTTAAAGGGTATTTTTATTAAAAGTAGTACATAATTAGGAAGGAATGAATATATGAGTGGAATTAGCCCTAACTGGCAAGAAAGAATAATACTTATTGAAGTATGAATATAGGCATGAATTGGTGAGCGATTTGATCAAAATAGTCTAAAGTTGACCAAAGGAAAGCAAAACAAGGAAATACTGTTATGCTTCTAGCTTTCTTCTGCAGAGAAAGTAGTTTCTTCAACACTGAAGCTTCAGATGAATGAGAACAGGGTAATTTGCTAGTTGCTAGGGATATGATAATAGTTAATAGAGCCCTGTGACCAGAAGCTATAAATGTCCTGATTTTTCAGTTAACAGAACTATGGAGCTTGCTATCTATTCCTAGCACAAATCCAGGAGCCAGTGGATTTAAAAAAAAAAAAAAGAAGAAGAAAGAAAGAAAGAAATACTGCGGATTAAACCCAGTGACACTTTACCACTGAGTTGAATTTCTAGACCTTTACGTGTGTATGTGTGTATGTTTGGGTACTGGTATGTTTGAACCCAGGGATGCCTTGTCATTGAGCTACATCCCAAACTCTGCCTCCCCCCCCTCCTTTTTTGAGACAGGGTCTCATTAAGTTGCATAGGGCCTCAGTAAATTGCTGAGGCTGGCCTCAAACTTAAATCCTCCTGCCTCAGCCTGTATAGTCACTGAGATTACTGGCGTGTGCCACTGCAGATGGTACCAACCCCTTTTTTTGAGTGTCTTTATCATTAATTATTGTACTAGGCATTGAAACCAGGGGCAGTTTCCCATTGAGCCGCATACCCAGCCTTTTTATTTATTTATTTTGAGACAAGATCTTGCTTAGTTGTGGAAGCTGGCCTCATATTTACAGTACTCCTGCCTCAGCCTACCAAGTTGCTGGGATTATAGGTGTGTACCACCACACCCAGCTGAGTGCCTTTATCTTAATGTTTTATAAATAAGGATCTGTTACTAAGCTGTCTACTTTGTCCATTGGCCTTCTACTTTGATGTATATGTTTTTGTAATAACTTTCATTTTGTGTAATAGTACTTCTTAAAAGGCTTTTGGTGGTGGTCCTGGTGAAGAAATAGTTTATAATGCCATAAAAATATAGTTCAGCCAAATTACTAGGTATTCTTTGAAAAGATGTTGTACCTAAAATTGTTTTTTGTCGTATAGTCTTTCCCTTTGAAAGAAAAATAGAAACTTCCAAATGGACAAAGACTAGGGAAAGACGGTTTGAGTTAACAAAAGACTCTAGGAGAAGGGGGAAATTCTTTTTCAACTGTATTTTGGTACATTGAGGGATAAGATTACATCCTAGATTCTAATGCCTTTTGGGGAAACAAGTCTTTAGAAGGAAATGCTAGCCCTGATCTCTTACTCTGGTTGATTTTTCCCTGTTGAGAAAAACAGGATTACTCTCTTACCTATAAGAGGACCTGAGAATGTGTTTTTTGCCAACTTTCTGATTTTGATGTTACAGATCTTGCCAGTATTTTCCTATTTGTATAAAAGAACTATAGTTTAAACATGAGAAGCACTGTCTGAAAGTCATGATCTCAACCAGTGATGGAGAAAAATGATTCTTGAGTTACTTTTATATTGTTTGTTAGTTAAAAACATGTATTGTCTATATTTGTAAGTTGTATAACTTATGTTTATATTGTAAAACATAGTTGTCCAAATAAACCACTGTCCAAATAAAGAGCATAAATAAGAAATAAGCAGTATTCTGAAAGTAGTTTGCTTGTTAAGAGTGCAGAAATATTTCATGTTCACTAGGTATGTCATGTTCCAGATGCTTAGGTTTTTAAATATTTAGTTTTAAAAGAACTATCCTCTCCTGAATTTATATCTCGGGGACAATCTACAGGTGTTATGTTTTATTACAATTGATGTGTATAGCATAGTCTTTTTAAAAATATTTATTTTCTTGTAGTTGGACACAATACCTTTATTTTATTTATTTATATGTGGTGCTGAGGATTGAACCCAGGGCCTTGCACATGCTAGGCGAGCACTCTACTGCTGAGTCACAACCTCAGCCTATAGCATAATCCTTTTTAGAAAATATTTTTAGTTGTAGATGGACACAACAATACCTTATTTATTTTTATGTGGTGCTGAGGATTGAACTCAGTGCCTCACATGTGCTAGGCTAGTGCTCTACCACAGAGCTACAATCCTAACTCCATAGCAGTCTTGATTTTAACTTTTTGGCACACTTGTCATATGTTATTTAGAAAGTCTTTCCCTCCCCCCACTCCATCCCTGGCATGGTGATGCATCCTATAATCCTAACTACTCAGGCTTAGGCAAGAGGATCACAAGTTCAAGGCCCACGTGGGCACCTTTGTAAGACCCTATCTTAAAAGGGTTTAGAGATATACCTCAGTGGTGAAGTGCCCTGGTTTTAATCCCCAGTATCATAATAAAGTCATTTCTTCCTTCACATGAAGGTTGGATAACTAGTATAAGAAATAGAGCTGTCAACTCCTATGCTCTTTGCCTGTGCTTGCCTTATCTTTTATCTAAGGTTCTTTTGCAGAAATATTTTTCAGCTATTTTTCCATTTGCAAGCTTGGTAACTCAATTTGTATGCTCACTCCTTTTGGCATATTGAAACTGTAATGTGCCAAGAACAAATGAATGAGAACTTCATTGTCAACCTGTTATGGACTCTTCTAAAAGCTTTTTCCCCAGGATAACTAGGGCTGGAGAATGTAGTGCAATGATAAGAGCACCCCTGGGTTCAATCCCCAGTACTTCAAATTAACAATAATAACAAAGTTACTGGATGTTAAATTGGATTGAATAGTCTCCAGCAATCACCAGAAAGTTCTGTTCTGGGTTTTTTTTTTGTTGTTTTCCAGAGACTGAGCTTTAAAGCTCAGTCTAAACTACATCCCCAGTCTTTTTTATCTTTTGAGACAGGGTCCACTAATTGGTATCGAACTTGAAATCATCCTGTTTCAGTCTCCCTAGTCATAGTGATTACAGGTGTGCGCCTAGTGCCTGGCTAGAAAATGGGTTTTTGGTTTTGTACTGGGTATTAAACGCAGGGGCACTTAACCACTGAGCCACAGCCCTTTTCATTTTTTGAGACAGGGTCTCATTAAATTGCTGAGGTTGGCCTCAGCCTCCTGAATTGCTGGGATTAGAGGAGAGCCACCATGCCCAGCTACAAAGTTCTTAATGATATTTAAAAATTGTAGATAACGTGAGATAGAGATTGTTTTAGGGGCTTTGAAAGTACATTTTAATTTGATCTTTTAATGTTGTTTATTACAATATGAATAAGTATACTATATTTTACTGAACTAGCCCAATAAGTGTAAAAAAAATTGAATGTCAAATGTGTATTATTGTTATTAATCATAGTTATAAACATTATCTTATGTCACCACAGCATTTGAGATGGAGAATGTATTTACTATGTCATCAGATCCTCATCCCCCTCCTGCAGCTCCTCCTTTACTTTCTTTACCTTTATCTTCATCTTCTACCTCATCTGGGACTAAAAAACAAAGGAGGACCCCCATGTATCAGAGATCTGTAAGTCAGGAAAGAAGCAGTTGCAGCTTGTCTGCTTTTTGTTAAGAGCATGACTCATGTGGGCCACTCAGTGTGGTTGTAATGGCCTTAAACTCACTAACTTCCCTAAATTTCTTCACCTGGAATCCTGAAAGTAACTGCTACATGTCCAAGATTCAGAAGCATTAGTATCACCTTGGATTTTGTTAGAAATGGAATACCTCAAATCCCTACTGAATCTATTTTTGTATTTTAACAAGATTGCCAAGCCTTGTTTAAAACCCATGCTGTGGAGGTAGACCTTCTTAGTTTGAAACATTTACCATTTGATTTTGGCAAGTCATTTAAGTTCTCTGCATCTATTTCCTCACTGGTAAAGTAGAGATAATATAATATTACTTTCTCATGGACTTTTGTCAAAATCAAGTTAATACATGTCAAACAGAAAAGTGGCTAGCATGGAAGAACTTAACTGCTTACAAGTATGGTGGCTTTGATTTAATTTGACCAACCCACATACTATTTAATTGCTTAGACTTTATCTTTCTAGGATTTTAATCATCTTTTTCCTAGTGAAAGTGTATCCATTTTATTAATAATACCTAAGTTCTTATCAAATTTTAATGCAAGGATCTAAAAATAATTAAAGACTTAAAGATGTTGCTGCTGTAGTAAATTTTACATTTAGTCTTGTTAGAGTTTGCTGTTTTACATCTCATTTAAAAATTTATACAGGTTTACTAAAAGTAAATTAAAATAGCCAATGAAATATACAAAGTGATAGTATTTAATGACCTGAACAGATTCCATTATATTGCATTTAAGTAGCTCCTTTTTCAATAAAGAATATTATCTTTATTTAATCATAAAAACAAAATGCCACTAGAGATTTCATTAGTGTCTAAAAAGTGAAAGGTTCATGCAGATGAAAAGATTAAATTTACGCAAGAAATGATCAAACAATATTAGAATAAAAGAACTTTTGTCATCTTGCCTTAAGTTTTCTAACTCATTATTTTGGTGTGTCTTTTAAAGGGCCTAAGCATGCATTACTCCAAAATATTCTCGTTTAGATAAAGTATTGCATAGAAAGTTTGTTTTATTGTGTTAATCTCTTTTTTAATATTTATTTTTTAGTTTTAGGTGGACACAATATCTTTATTTTTTATTTTTATGTGGTGTTGAGGATCGAACCCAGCGCCTCGCGCATGCCAGGCGAGCATGCTACTGCTTGAGCCATATCCCCAGCCCTATTGTGTTAATCTCTACTAACTTTAAATATGCCTTCAAGATGCATGGCTTACAAAGTTGTTCTAAGATGTCTATTTAAGTTTGCAAATGTGAAAACAATCTCTTAGAGTCTTCATAGTTTTGGATCCTTTGTCCTTAAATTATTATTGTAGTAATTTAATGTAAAGGTAGCTTTTGTAATGTAGTTGCTTTACTTCAATACCAAATTCCAGAAATTGTATTTCGTATGGTTAGTGAAAATTCCCACATAAATGAGGGTAGTTCCCTTAAATATTTCTTCTGAAATGTCTTGTTAGTTAAATTATTTCAGTAATAAATGTCCATAATCCTCCCTTTATGTTTTTTTCCTTTGTTTTATTTGCCTTTTTGTATAGAAAATTTAGTTGTTTAGTATGCTATGGAGATTATATACAGATCTGTATGTATTTTTTTCTTTTTCAAAACAGATGAGCTTTGATCCAAACCTTCTCCACAACAATGGACACAATGGGTACCCCAATGGTACTTCAGCAGCACTGCGTGAAACTGGGGTTATTGAAAAACTATTAACCTCTTATGGATTTATTCAGTGTTCAGAACGTCAAGCTAGACTTTTCTTCCACTGTTCACAATATAATGGCAACCTGCAGGACTTAAAAGTAGGAGGTAATCTGCCAATTTTTACATTTCTCTTTGAGTGTCAGCTTATTCATGAGAGTGCTTTTTTAAAATGTTAAGTTAAAAAACAAAAAGGAAAGAAAGTTTTGGCTTTTTTTTTTTTTTGGTACCAAATTACTGACATATGTAGCAGAATCATGATCTGTTGTGGTTGTGTCTATGAGGGATAAAAGACTAGTTGACTCAGAGATACTTTTGAGTATTTTTATGGTAAATGCTTAGAGGACATAAAAGACTGAAGTTATGTGCCTTTGTTCTGAGAAAATCAGAACAATGGCTAACACAAGTATTTGATATACCAAATGCTCTAGGTACATGCTATTAAGCATTGTTTTGGTTAACCCTCACAATAATCTGATTTTTTAGAAATTATTCTCATTTTGCAATAAGGAATCTGAAGTGCAGAGAGGTTAAAAGAAAACCTTGTCAAAGGTGATGATTTGTGTATCGCTTCTTTTGTAATATGTGTAAATGCCATGAAAACTAAGACTTAGTATATGGCTTAGTCTAAGGCAGTGGTTCTGAAACGTTAGTGTGTATCAGAATTACCTGGAAGGCTTGTTAAAGCAATTGTTGTACTTGATCCCAGAGTTTGTCTTTGCGTAGGTCTGGAGTGAGGCCCAAGAATTTGCATTTGTACTGAACTCCCAGGTAATGTTGATGCTGCTGGTCCAGGGCCCACACTTTGAGAACCACTGGCTTAAGGTGGCTCAAATGCTACCTTAAGTAGAACTCAGAGGTGAGACACCATTTTGGAAACATTAGTCCAACAAACATAACACATTCTTTATTTTAGATGATGTTGAATTTGAAGTATCATCTGACCGGCGGACTGGGAAACCCATTGCTATTAAATTGGTGAAGATTAAACCAGAAATCCATCCTGAAGAACGAATGAATGGACAAGTTAGTGACTTTGATGCTTTGTATTTTCTTAGGGCCCTGCATTTGCATATCTTTCACATTAGAAAAGGAAGATACTCCCCATCTCCTCAGTTTGCACGAAAGAGAGCTATAGTATATAAAGATTACTATTTTAAAATTATATCAGAAGCACTGGCATATCTTGACCTGACATAAAAACATGGTCAAGACTCAATTTGGGTTTTATATATAACCCTAAGTCTATACTTACAGTCAACTTATATACTGTAAGTTTGAAATTTGGCAGCATGACATCCTCTTGTGGATCATATTAAAATGCATCCTTGTGTATAGTATAGAGGATATTAAAATTCAGTTTATATTGCACAGTGCTGCTCCTGAAATGATTAGCAATGGAAATTTTTTTTTTTTTGACTGGTAGGTTGTGTGCGCTGTTCCTCACAACTTAGAGAGTAAATCTCCAGCTGCCCCGGGTCAGAGTCCAACAGGGAGTGTATGCTACGAACGTAATGGGGTAAACTTGTGTATTTTTCTTAAACCTTTGCCTGATCCACCATGTGATCTATAAGCGTACTTTAAAATTCAAAGTAGAAAACGTAAGCTAGTTGCTAAAATCAGTTTTAAATTTGATTTCTAAGAGGCTTCAAGTGCAGCATAATCAAAAAAATTTAAAAAGAAAAAATCCATAGGACTTCCAAGTGTCTTAGCTTGCCCAAGTATGACCTTAGTTAGAATCTTAAGGTAAAATGCTCCTTTAAATGCTTTTTGGGGGGGCGGTATGGGGGGGTACTTTTTCCGGTTCCTTTTAAGCACTAACTCCAGCTTTTTTGTTTGGAATGCCTTACATAAAAATTGTCTTTTTTGAAATGTAACTAGTCTCTGGGCAAATGCTTCCACGTGTGTAAACTTTTTGAAGTTGGATTGCTGCTCAGCTGTGCACTCGCAGAAGTCATCAGCACCATGGAGGGGGAAAATGTGTGTTTATATGAATAAAACAACTTGTCATAAAGCATAATTTTTAAGAAATTTGGCTTGAAAATGCCAGTATAAGAAGTATTTAAGTAAATTATAGTATACGGTGAGTGAATATGTGCCCTGCCAAGATAGTAATAATAATTTATCACTTCACAGGAAGTGTTTTATCTGACATACACCCCTGAAGATGTTGAAGGGAATGTTCAGCTGGAAACCGGAGATAAAATAAATTTTGTAATTGATAACAATAAACAGTAAGTTATTTTCAGAATTTTCCCACGTTCATGATTCTTTGTTGGTTTTACATTAAGAAATTTGAAGCGAGTTAAAAACCTAACATAAATCTAGATAGTTTTGACCTTAATTTTTTTACTTATCAACTGAATATTCTATGGCAGGCACTATCAAGGTGACAATAGGAAATGCTGAAAACATGGTCAGGTTTTCAAGGAGATGATGGTTTAGATCTTTGGAAGTGATAGAGATGGTGAAATTTGGAGACTAGAAGTGCTCTAGACTAGAGTTAGCTATGTCAGGAGTTAAAAAGAACTATTGAAGAAATAATACAGATAGGCCTGGGATGGTAGAGTTGAAGTAGAATCACATTCAGGAAAAAATTTCACATTGGGAAGATAAAATCAAAATGATGGAAAAAGAAGTATACTTATTTTGGCAGGTAGAATTTAAAATATCTGTGGTATATCTAGGTAGATATCAAATATACAGTTGCATGTATAGCCCTGAGACTTAGAAGCTAGTAATGAGCAGGAAATATAACTGTAGAGTTCGTTAGGGTGAAAAAAAGACAAGACATGCACGCAGGGAAGGAAGTTAAAAATAAGAAATTGGAAAATGCAAGGAATGCACTTTTTAACACCATGTGAAAGGAAAAGTTCAAAAGTGTGCAGAATCATTTGCCTTGAATCCTATCTCTTGCAAAGCTGGAAGGAATCAGATTAACTTATGGGTACAGATATTCTTAGTTCCAATCTGAGGGCCACAGTTTAATCTGAAATAGGAAATCAGCAGAAAGGCTTAAGTTTGAGGAAGGAGACACTGAAGGAGCCAAGAACTTGTACTGTATACTTTATATAATAGTTCTTTTATCCTCACTATAGACTTTTTTTTTTTTTTTTAAGAGAGTGAGGGGGAGAGAGAGAATTTTTTATTATTTTTTAGTTTTTGGCGGACACAACATCTTTGTATGTGGTGCTGAGGATCGAACCCGGGCCACACGCATGCCAGGCCAGGGCGCTCCCACTTGAGCCACATCCCCAGCCCATCACTATAGACTTTTCTGATGAGCTTTTCATCTGTAAAATGAGGGATATATTCTTGCAAAATTAGTAGTCTAAATTCAAATCTTTTAAGTAGCAAACATTTAAATCTGCAATAAGTCACAGATTTTTCTGATGTCTTTGGTCAAATTTCTTTAAATTAAAAGGAGAATTAAGAATGAAGAATTAAGGAGAAAATAATTGCTTGGTTTATTGTTCCTCTTTTTTTTTTTTGTTTTATTACAGGGATTGAGCTTAACTACTGAGCCACACCCCCAATCCTTTTTTGTATTTTATTTGGAGACAGGATCTCACTGAGTTGCTTAGGGCCTCAGCTTTCCGAGCTGCTAGGATTACAGGCATGCACAAGTGGTGCACAGCTGTTGTTCCTCTCTTAAAACAGCCATACTAACAATATCACTGTATTTTATGGGCTGCTTTTTTGTTTGTTTTTTAGTGAGGATTGAACCCAGGGGCACTGGATCACATCCCCAGACCAGCCCTTTTTGGTTTTTATTTTGGGACAGGATCTTATTAAATTGCCAAGTCTGTTATCGAGATCCTGGGGTATAGGCATGCACCACCACACCCAGCAGTCTATTTAAAACAAAATTGAATTTACATTGCTAGTGTTTAAAGGTGGGTGCAGTATGTAGTAACATGGGGTGTCTGTGACTGACTGGTTTCAGTTCTCTAATGGGGAGAATGCCAGAATGCCTTCCCCGCCTCCTCTGCCCCCCAGTATTGGCAGTTGAACCCAGGGGTGCTCTACCACTAGTCACATCCCCAACCCCTTTTCTTTTTTAAGACAGGGTCTCACTAAGTTGCCTAGGCTGACCTTGAACTTGGAATCCTCCTGCCTCAGCTTCCCAAGTCTGTGGGTTTACAGGTATACATGCACCACTATGACCTGCAAGAATTACTTCCCCCAACTCCATTACTGGGGATGGAACCAAGGGCTTTGTGCATATGAGGCTAAGTTCTCCACCACTAGCTACATCTGTAGCCCATTAATGTCACTTTTAAAACCAAGGCAAATTCTTCTAAAATCAGTGCATTTATTCAACTTTCTTTTATGGCTCTGGAGTCAAAAATAATTAATCTGGGCATTGTGGTGTGTGGCTATAATTCCAGCTACTGGAGAAACTGAGGCAGAAGGATCACAAGTTTGAAGTCAGTCTTAACAACTGACTGTCTCAAAATAAAAAGTAAAAAAAGGCTGGGGATGTAACTTTGTAGTAAAAGAGTCCTTGGGTTCAAGCCTCAATACAATAATAATAATAACAGCAGCAGCCTGGGCAACTTAGCAAGACCATATCTCAAAATAAATTTAAAAAGGGTTGGAGTTAAAAAAACAAAACAAAACAAAGCACTCCTGGTTTCAGTCTCCATCCAGAACTGAAAAAATGAATGAATGACTATTACATTTACTACTCATTAATCATAAATTGCTCTTATTGATCACCATCAACAGTACCTTAGTTGGCAACACATAATATGTTTAAATATTTGTTACTAATTTTTAAAATGTTAGTGTTCCCCAACTTTGAAATTCAATTTGTCTTTATTTCAGATCTGTTGTTGGAATAGTAAAGCAAAGTAGAACATTATGCATCCAAGTTAAAGCACAAATCTTTTAGAGAAAAATAATCCACATATATGCCAAATTTAGAAGCATAAGGAGTTTATGCAAAGATCCTGTGCCTTTGAAGCCATATAAAAAGGATCAGATGTCATAACATTTGTTCTTACTGATAACAGAATTTTTGAAGCCCAGAAAACTAATTTTTCTAGACTCATCATATCTAACCAAACCAATTCATTTTTAACCCCTCTTTTAATTCTTCACTATTCCTTTTTAGTACTGGTGCTGTAAGTGCTCGTAACATTATGCTGTTGAAAAAGAAACAAGCCCGCTGTCAGGGAGTAGTTTGTGCCATGAAGGTAAGTGTGAACAAATTTGAAAAATTTGAATTTTTTCTTTGACTATCATAATTCTCATATTTCAAACCCAAACCCTCCCCCCCAGCTTCTGTTTTAAAGAAAATATCTTAACTGTTAACCTAAAACTAATCTCTTAAAATTCCTTGGTTGCTGATTCAATTATGTCCTTCAAAATGGGTCTTTCATTGCTCATATTAGAGTTTGTATCAATCCATATTGTTTTGACTATAATAATATTGTGAAGAGGCATATGGAGTTTTAAGTCATAATCACACATTTGTAAATGTTCTTGGTTTTTTTTTTTTTTTAATTTTTACTTTAGGAGGCGTTTGGCTTTATTGAAAGAGGTGATGTTGTAAAAGAGATATTCTTTCACTATAGTGAATTTAAAGGTGACCTAGAAACCTTACAGCCTGGAGATGATGTGGAATTCACAATCAAGGACAGAAATGTAAGATAGTTGCCTGACTTGATCTTTGATCTTTTAAGATTAGTAGTGGATTACATCTTTAGGAAACACTTAAAATTATATGATTTCCCTTGCTCCTTCCCCAACCCCTTTTGATTTAGGGTAAAGAAGTTGCAACAGATGTCAGACTTTTGCCTCAAGGAACAGTCATTTTTGAAGACATCAGCATTGAACATTTTGAAGGAACTGTAACCAAAGTTATCCCAAAAGTACCCAGTAAAAACCAGGCAAGTTATCTTTTGGGGGAGAGTTCTCTTTTGCTCCATTAATAATTGAATAAATAATAGGGTGTCATAAACTGAAATTTTTATTCCATTTGATTAATGTAATTGTGTTGAGGGTATAACACAAGTATCTTTTCATATATATGTAATTAAACCAAATGAGGAACTTCTGATATGTCTGTGAATATGTATTTTTTTCACTGATAAGAGGTTAATTGGGAAAAATTCTTACTGGCCTGGTCTGCAATTTGGATGTGCATTTGTTTCCTGCTCTCCAATCACTCCCTCCCCTTTTGTTTTTTTTATGGGGAGTGGCAAGGAGATAAATGATGTCATTGTGGAAGAAATGTGAATTATTAAGGACTAAAAATTCTTTTTCTTAAGTAAAATCTCTTGATATCAGAGTACAGAGTCTTAACTGCAATGTTATGATTTATGGTTATGCCATGTGACTGTAGAACATGAAGCTTTCAAATAGGATTTATGTTGTCAACACCTTTTTTCCCCTTTAGGGAACTATATTATAAATAACATGGGTTTGCTGTGTGTTCTTCTTGTTTGACTTAGAACTAGGAAGGATGAGAAATCTCCAGCTAAAATCGTTTTTCCTTCTCATCAGAATGACCCATTGCCAGGACGAATCAAAGTTGACTTTGTGATTCCTAAAGAACTTCCCTTTGGAGACAAAGATACAAAATCCAAGGTGACCCTATTGGAAGGTGACCATGTTAGGTTTAATATTTCAACAGACCGACGTGACAAATTAGAACGAGCAACTAACATAGAAGTTCTATCGAATACATTTCAGTTCACTAATGAAGCCAGAGAAATGGTAAGTATTGAATATTATTGGATCTGTATCTAACATGGAAGGGCCAATGTTATCTTAAAGTTTGTACTACTAAATTAAAAGTTCTTGTAAGTTTTTTACCACACTGGGGAGTTACCTTTAACAATCACAGACGTTTGAGTTAGTCAAAGTTTATCTCTGCCAGTTACCCTGAAAGTATATGTGAAAAAGTTCTAGAACAGAAATCTGGACAGGATTATTGTATTTTGAGGGCCATTAATTCTTTGACCCTTAAATATGAAGAGCAGAAAGATTCAAGCTCATAGTTGTAGAGTTGCTTTTTTTCCCAAACTATTGCCCAAGAAATTTAGTAAGTATTAGATTAAGTAAAGTCAAATAGGTCCTTTTTTCTTTAGTTTTCTTTTCCTTTTTTTTTTTTTTTTTGTCAGAACATTGCAAATTCTTTTAAATGGGTAAATGTCCAGAAGTGGTGTGTACCAGAATTGTTTCCCAAATGTTTTACAAACTTGGTTTTTGTGAGCTTTCTCAGACAGAATTTATATTTGTTGGGATCATTTTATTTATAGTATGTCAGTGTTGTCAATGAACTTTCAACTTTCTTGACCCATTTTTAACCTTTGATTTTGGAGAATTGATCTTATATGTACATACATATTATATATGTTACATATTTTTTTAATTTGGCGGTTTGAGCTTGTGATTTATTAATTTTTTTATTTTGGTACTAGTACTGGGGATTGAACCCAGGGGTGCTTTCCCACTGAGTTACATTTGCAGCCCTCATACACCCCTCTTCTAATGTACCAGAAATTGAACCCATAGGAGCTTAATGCTGAGCCATGTATCTCCAGCCCTTTTTAATTATTTTGAGATAGGGTCTCACCAAGTTGCTGAGGCTGGCTTGGAACTTGGTATCCTGCCTAAGCCTTCCAAGTCCCTGGGATTGTGGACATGTACCACCATGCATGGCCTGAATGTGAGATTTTTAAGAAAATTTCTCAGGATCTGTTTTGCTTTACAGTATAGAGTGTGTAGCTTAGCAACAATTAAATGCCAGAATATTATTTAGATCATATCTTTGTTATAGAATAATTACCTCTGCATTAATAAACATGCACTATGTAATTCATTGGCAATTTGGTGATAATTCATGTTGTTTTGGTAAACATTTGATTACTATCATGTTTCAAGTTCAAGATACAGTACTCTCAAAAAGCTGATAATTTAGTAAGAAGAAAAAGTATGAAAAGGATTTTTTGCATTTTATTTTTCAGACTTAAGCTTAAATTCTTCCTTTGTGTAAACTCACCAAAAAAAAATTTGAGGTAGAGTTTAAAGAATTGCCTTTTTTGTCAACTTTTTAAGTGCCAATTGGTAAAGTTTTGAAATTTTTGGAGGTTATATTATTAGGTTTAGGCTTTTATGAAATGATTTATGTGTGTTTACATTCAAATAGGATATATCACTTTTCCTAGTATTTGCCAAGAAGCTAAATACAGTGGTTTATGCCTGTAATCCCAGACTTGGAAGCTGAGGCAGGAGGATGGCAAGTTTGAAGCCAGCCTCCACAACTTAGACCCTTTATCAAAATAAAAGGGCTTAGTAGTAAAGTTTAATCCCTGGCAGGTAAATAAATAAATATTTGCTAAGAAGTCACATTCAGAGATCTCAGAATTGCTGATTTTAAATTACTTATTTGAAAACAATGAGTTTGCTGGATGCAGTGGTATAACTTTGTAATCCCAGCAATTTGGGATGCTAAGAAGGAGGATCAAAAGTTCACAGTCAGCCTCCGTGACTTGGTGAGACCCTGTCTTAATATGAAAAAAGAAGTATGAGTTTATATTAAAGAGGAAAAAATGGGGACACGGTATTCAGGTTATTAATAGTAAATATTCCTAGTGAATTTAACTTGATGATGTTGCAGACTTGAATGTTACCTTACTTGAAAAGCTTCACAACCAGTGAAACTGTACTTGGGTTTCAGGGTGTGATTGCTGCCATGAGAGATGGTTTTGGTTTCATCAAGTGTGTGGATCGTGATGCTCGTATGTTCTTCCACTTCAGTGAAATTCTGGATGGGAACCAGCTCCATATTGCAGATGAAGTAGAGTTTACTGTGGTTCCTGTGAGTAGTGTTTGAGAAAGGTATGGGGGTGGGGTTTCTAATGCTTCCTTTGTCAGTTTAAAGTTAATTTTGTTTTATCATTTATAGGATATGCTCTCTGCCCAAAGAAATCATGCTATTAGGATTAAAAAACTTCCCAAGGGCACGGTTTCATTCCATTCCCATTCAGATCATCGTTTTCTGGGCACTGTAGAGAAAGAAGCCACTTTTTCCAATCCTAAAACCACTAGCCCAAATAAAGGCAAAGAGAAGGTAAGTTTTACATAATCAGAATGGTTTGTATAGCTCTTTGTTCCTCTTCTGTTACAGGCACATAGTAATGGAGTATTATTTCTTTAGATGGGCGATCCCAGGGCTCTGTACCACTGATCTACATCTGTACCTTTTGGGATACTGGGGATTGAACTCAAGGGCACTTTACCACTGAGTGGCATTCTCGTTCCTTTTTGTTTGTGAGACAGGGTCTAAGATGCTGTTGCTAGCCCTGAATTTGAGATCCTTCTGCTCTCCCAAGTCAACTGGGATTGTAGGCATAACATCACCATGCCTAGCAAGATTTCTTAGCATCACCATTATTAACATTTTGGGCTGGATAATTTTTGCTGTGGGGAGTACAATCTCTTGTGACAGCAAGAAATTTCACTATAAATTTCCAGACATCCTTTGAGAGGCAAAGTCATCCCCAGTTGGGATCCACCCATCAAAAATACTAATACTTGCCTTTTAAGAGGTTTAAAACTCATATCATTTTCTATTTATGCATTTGGACTCAAATTATTGAAAAATCCATTGAGTAGTAAATAAAAAGAAAATGTAAGTTAGCTTCTGCTCACAACTAAATAACGAATTGAGTGGCGTTAGTCAAAATAATTCATACAGAATCCAAAATATTACTATTAACATTCCATAAGAGTGTTCTGGCAAAAATGAATTGTAACTGGCAAGATGTGGGGTGGTCACACGAAAGTATTGATATTTAAAGAGTAGAGATAGGAAAGAGAATTTCTCAAAAGAGGTGCAGATAATAAAATTTCAGGGTTTCTTAATCAGTGAGTAAGATGTTTGACAGGAAGATGTGGTTTGTGTTTTGTTTGGGATGAGGGAAGATAGGATAAATAAGGGTGAAAAAAAAGGACACAGCTAGATTGGGAGGGTGTTGGTTGCTACTTAAGAATAGCAATGTGCTGCATTTCAAGAAAAATCTTTGTTAGAAAGTAGTATCAGGTGTGTGCTTGGGGCAGATAATGGCATTAGTCAAACAAAGGTGCAGGTGGAGAAAGTCAAAAGAGGAAAAAAATTAGGTACAGGAAATTATAGCTAATATAATTTATTGATATACATAAGAGAAGGTACATGAAAAAGATACTGGACAAAACTTTTCTATGTTCATATATGAATACAACACCAGTGAAACTCCACATCATATACAACCACAGAAGGAGATCCTAATTAGGATAAGTGGTTGTTTTTTTGTGTGTATGTGGTTCTGGGGATTGAACCCAGGGCCTTGTGCATGCCAGGTTATATCCCCAGCCCCTAGAATAAGCTTTTTCATGTATGTATGTCAAAATACACTCTACTCTCATGTATATAAAAAAATGACATTTTTCAAAATTGGAAGAAGAAAAGATATGCCAAGGAATTTAAAAATACTACCAACGAGCCATTGTACTGGCTTTGTACAAGTTTATTTTCCCAAGACTTTTCCAATTTGCAAAGTGTGGAGAGAGTTAACTATATGGAGATGGTTTTGTCATAACAAATTTGAAGATAGAAAAAGCCTGGTATATTATAAATATATGGTAATTTAAAAATTGTTATAAAAATAAGCAGTTATAGGAAAAATATAAATGGTAGAAGGTAGATATTAATTGGTTTGAATATGTAATAGTTGGTAATGAGGTTATAAAACTTACGAAGGAGATGGTGATGTGAGCTTTGTTCCCATAGAAATGATGTTGAAACCATACAATGGTATAATTTATGTAATTGCTGATACAATGTAATTACTTCCTGTGTGATTCTATATGACATACCTGAAGTTTTTAAATTTTTATTGTAGAAATATTAGTATATCATAACTTAATCACCTACTTCATATCAAATGGTGTGAACTGTGCATTATATCAAATTAAATTCTCCTGCATTGATAAATGTACTGATTGACAATGTATCCAAAACACTGTGATATACTATTAGATAACAAAGGATACTTGAGCTTCGTTAGGAGGTAATAATGATTTCTCTTTAGAGGATACTAAAGCTTCTTGCTGTTTAGAATTTTCACTTGGTTAGAAATAACATGCCCGGTTTGTTTCCTGGTTGGCTGTGAGTGGTAGAGAATAAAAGCATGTTCAAGATTTTCAAAAATTTTCCCTCTTCAACAATACAAATTAGGTTCTTAAGACTGAAACACCCAATGGCAGCAGGTGGGTCCTATCTTAGATTTCGGCAAGACCACCTTTTTATTTACAGAAATAATCTGTTACTGTTAGAAAATATTAGAATTAGCCCAGTGACTTGGGAGACTGAGGCAGGAGGATCACAAGTTCAAGGCCAGCCTCAGGAACTTAACAAGACTCTGTCTCAAAATTAGAGAGAATGGGGATGTAGCTCAGTGGTAAACCACCCCTGGGTTAAATCCTCAATACCAAAAAAAGAAAGAAAACAGTACAATTAGAAGTTTCTATGGCTCTGCCAATTCTTTTAGCTCAAGGATCTCTTAACAACTGTAGTTGCTTATATTGTTGGTTGGTTGGTTGGTTGGTTTCCTGGACTGGGGATTAAACCCAGGGACCTTGTACTCCAGAGCTATATCAAGAGCTCTTTTTATTTTGGTTTAAGGTCTTGCTGAGTTGCTGAGGCTGGCCTTGAACTTGGAATTGGCTTACCTTAGCCTACCAAATAGCTAGGATTAAGGCTACCAAACAATACCTGCTTTGTATTTTTATTGTTTTTTTTCTTGGGGATATTTTCATTGTATTCTGACCCTGTTTCTTTTTAGGAGGCTGAGGATGGCATTATTGCTTACGATGATTGTGGGGTGAAACTGACCATTGCTTTTCAAGCCAAGGATGTGGAAGGATCTACTTCTCCTCAAATAGGAGATAAGGCAAGATAATCTTTATTTGAGAGAAGGGTTTAAGGTTGTCATCTTGATAATAGATCCTAAAGGATAGTTTCTTTAAATTTTTTTCTTTAAAATTTTGCCAAAATATTTTTTTGTGCTTAAAAAGTTAAATATGTGATTATCTTTTTTAAAATATTGTTTTAGTTGTTGATGGACTTTTTTTTTTTTTAATTTATTTTCAGTGCCTCACACGCACTGCCTAGGTAGGCACTCTACCACTTGACTACAACCCCAGCCCCATGATTATCTTCATATGTAAAAGCAACTCATTCAATTAATATACCCAGTCTAGAAAGCTCTTTGTTCAATCTTTTTGAGAATTCTCAAAAATTCTTTAAGCATTAGGGAAGGTACACATAAATCCATTTGAAATATTACCAAAATAAAATATCAAATATGTTACAATGTCATTTATCTTTTTCTCATACCTATCTCTGGGTTTTGGATAGCAGTCCCATAGAGAAAATAAGACTAAGAAATATATATCTGAAGATCAATAAAACTTAATCCTTGGTGAAAAATGATATGAGACATAGAAGTGTTTGTGAAAACTCATTTCATCCAAGTAATTACAAAGAATATCTGGAGTGGGGAGCATGATCTGGAGGATTTTTAGGTCTCATTTTCAGAGTTAAGAAACTTGACATTGAACAGTATTAATGATCATGCTCATTTTTCACAGGTTGAATTTAGTATTAGTGACAAACAGAGGCCTGGACAGCAGATTGCAACTTGTGTGCGACTTTTAGGTCGTAATTCCAACAAGAGGCTCTTGGGTTATGTGGCAACTCTGAAAGATAATTTTGGGTTTATTGAAACAGCCAATCATGATAAGGAAATCTTTTTCCATTACAGGTAATGAATGTCTTTTAGGAACTTATAGCTTATTTGTTATCTTGCTTTAGCCGTAAAATATTAAATATTGACTGCTGTTTTTATTGTTGGTTATATTTCTTGAATCTCAGATTCCATTTTGGCACAATATTTTTAAGATATATACTAACTTCTACATAGAGAACATATGACCAAAAGATAGGGACAAACCTGTGTCTTCTTGAACAGTGGAGAGCCTTTCTACTCCAGTGATAGAATATTTTGTTTTACATATTGGTAGCAGAGAGTTGTACATCTGACATACAGTATAGCATAATGTTTAAGAATGTGGGCTCTTAGAACCAGCACCAGAGAATTCATATATGGATCCAGGCTCTGTCACTTAACCATCTATGTAACTTTTATGAATGAATTAACTTCTTGGGATTTTATTATCTGGAAGGTGGGATTAATGGTACCCACTTCATAGTATTTAAAAGTATTCAACATAAGTAAGTATGCCATGAATGTTTTATAGAAGAAAGTCTACTTGCTATTGTTGATGTTTCTGGTAATGGCTTATTTAAATGTCATTTTCTTTTCCCTTTAGTGAGTTCTCTGGTGATGTTGATAGCCTGGAGCTGGGGGACATGGTCGAATACAGCTTGTCCAAAGGCAAAGGCAACAAAGTCAGTGCTGAAAAAGTAAACAAAACTCACTCAGGTAATGAATTGTGACATATACTGTTTTCAGCATGTGCTTTGGGTGGAAGATAAGGGAATAGGGTGGGAAAGAAAGACATGACCCAGTTAGTTGTTCTACCTCTGTCATTCTCACATGTGGTCCCCAGATCAGTAATATAATTTGGATCCTCA
Source organism: Ictidomys tridecemlineatus (assembly GCF_052094955.1). Taxonomy (NCBI): domain Eukaryota; kingdom Metazoa; phylum Chordata; class Mammalia; order Rodentia; family Sciuridae; genus Ictidomys; species Ictidomys tridecemlineatus. The sequence goes on along the minus strand of NC_135487.1, from coordinate 107,471,137 downwards.
TTCGAAATGCAAATTTTCTGACCTCACTTCAGGCCTGCTGTAATTCTGGGGATAGGCAATCTGTTTTTATTAAGTTTTTCAAGTGACTCTGGTATACACCAAAGCTCGAGAAGCAATGTTCTAGATATTTTAGTTAATTTGTATTAAGTCTCTTTTTAAAAACCTACAAGCCCAGAGAGGTAATCTTTTTAGAAGACTTATTTTTGAAGAAAAAGTCTAAATGTGAAATATAATGGGAAATTATGAAAATCACTTCTGTCTGGGATCTCTTTTAAAAGACCTGCAAACTAAGTTTTGACTTTCCATCTAATCTCCCCAAAATGGTAACTGAGACCATTAATTTCAGTGCCATAAATATGTTACGTATATAATGTTTAGACACTGGGGATACTAAAGGGGAAAACCAGACAAATCCCTGCCTTCATTGAGCTTATTTTTTGGTGGAAACCACAGACAGACAAGGAGTTAAACATTTGTATATAATAAGTTTAGAAAGATAATAAAACATATTTAAAGATAAATCAGAAAGTATATAAGTAGTATCCCATATTAGAGACCAGGAAAGCCCTCACTAAAAAGGTGATATTAGTCATCTGAAAAGGGGAGAAAGCCAAATTTTAAATGCCAGTACTTGTTAATTCCTTAAATTGAGTTTATTTAGCAAAGTCAGATTAGAAGTATTGAAGGTCAAGCATCTATTCTAGAAATAGAGCTTGGCTTTAGGTTTGCCATACTACTTAAAGAATAGCAGGCACACAGCCCACCTGCATTAACATTTAGGTTGGTTTCTGCCTTTTTTTTTTTTTTTTGGCCCCACTTTTGAGTGGAATTAAAATTTTGTCAAGTGAAACATGTACATGCATTTGTTTTTATTTTGTAGTGAATGGCATTACTGAAGAAGCTGATCCCACTATCTATTCTGGTAAAGTCATTCGCCCCCTCAGAGGTGTTGATCCAACACAGATTGAGTATCAAGGAATGATTGAGATCGTGGATGAGGGTAAGCATATTCCTATCAGATGGAATGAAATTTTCATACCTTCTGGTGAACACTTTTTTTTAATTTTTGATATGTGTGTGTGTTGGAGATTGAACCTAAGATGCTCTATCACTGAACTACATCCCCTTTTTATTATTTTTTAATTGTGAGACAGGGTCTTGATAAATTGCACAAGCTGACCTCGAACCTAGAATTTTCCTACATCAACCTCCTGGGTCCTGGTGGACGTTTTCAGGATTTTAAAATAGATGGGATTTGTCGTAGTTGTTTTTAATTTTCTTAAAATATGAACTCAGGAGAGGGAACTCTTCCTCATTCCCTCACCCCATGCTTGATTTTTATTTTATGCTCTTGGAAATGAGGTCATCCTGGATTTAAATTATGAACAAATGATTGCTAAGTTAGCACATGATCAATTTGTGATTAAATAACTGACTTATTTGAGACTGAGAACAAATTTTCACAGTAAAAAAAAAAAAGATTATTTAATGTTGAATGGTGATCAAACACTCTAGTCACTTGTTATTCACTTTTTATAAGTATTTTAATAGCTAGAGTTCCATGAAAATTCTGCTTTTTATCTTTAGGCCAAGATTCTCACCATTTTCTACCTTTACATTTTTTTCCTCTGTTTTCAAGAACTCCTTGAGTTCTGATAATCGCCTTTTGTCACCACCTGTTAAGACCAACTTTGTATGAGCTGCGTGCATTAAATAAATGCAACAGAAATAGGAAGAAACTGGATGACTAGGACAGCAGACATACATAGTGGTTAGAGTGGATGAATTGGTTTGATATTTTAACCAAAAATAAATCCTTTTATCATCTATAAGTCAGAACTAAAGTGGGGAAGAAAAGGTCTTTGGGAGAAAGAAATGACCCCTTGATAACCTGTTACTTTTTATCACATGAAGTCCTGAGGAATTTTTATTTTACATAAAACCTTCTTTCTCTTCCTTTCTCCCCCTCCCCTCACGAACACTTCCCACCCCAAACATGAGTTGACTTTATAGAAAGTCTTTTAAACTAATGCTATGATGACACAATACTCTAAAAAGACCATGGGAGTATGGGCTACTCTCTAATTTTAACTTGGGAAAAATTTTGAATTGCCCTTCTCCCCCTGCCCCTACATAAGAGATGCAAAAGAAATTAAAAGCTGCTTATCTCCCAGTCTATTTATTCTTCATCACTAACTGTGCAAGGATATTATGGGACATCTCTAAGCCTAGAATTTTCTAGGGCTAAACAGATCACATTTTCCCATTTACTTGTAAGGATAGCTCTTTTTTATTCAGGAACACAACTAAAACTCACACAATATAAGACTTTGGAGTTGGGCAACATTGAACACCATGTCCTAGTTATATAACCTTAAACAAATCACTTAAATCTTCCTTTATTCAGTTTCTTCATCTTTAAAATGAGGGTATTCAACTTCAAAATATTTTATAAAGATTAGGTGTGAATCAGTATGAATACTTGTGGGGCGAGCGATGTTACTCAGTGTAGGGTGCTTGCCTAGCATGTTTTAGGCTGAAGTGTTTTTTTGTTTTTAATTTTATTTATTTTCGTGTGGTGCCAAGGATCGAACCTAGTGCTTCACATGTGCAAGGCAAGCGCTTTGCCACTGAGTCTCACAGCCCCAGCCTTTTTTTTTTTTTTTTTTAATGTATTTTTTTAGTTGTACATGGACACAGTACCTTTATTTTATTTTTATGTGCTGAGGATCAAACCCAGTGCCTCATGCATGCGGGTGAGCGCGCTCTACCACTGAGCCATAGCCCCAGCCCCATTGAGTTCTTAGATTTGATCTTCAATACTGCAAAAAAGAAATGAGTGCTTAATAAAATGGTAATTAAATCTGTAATCACTGTTATGTATGACTTGATTTGCTAGAATTATCTTCACATTTTGGGTTCCTGCATGTTTTGGGGGGTTTTTTGGGTGTTGTTTTTTTGTTTTTGTTTTTTTTTAAGATTTCTTCTTTAGTTGTAGATGGACACAATATCTTTATTTTGTGTATTTCTTTATGGGGTGCTCAGGATCCAATCCAGTGCCTCACACATTCTAGGTGAGCGCTCTACCACTAAGCCACAACCCCAGCCCATATTTTTGTTTTTTAAATCTTTACTTCTGTGTGTTAACAGGATGATAAAAATGTTTCCATCCCAGCATCTCAGGAGGCTGAGGCAGGAGGATCTCAAGTTCCAAGCCAGCCTCATCAAAAGCGAGGTGCTAATAAGCAACTCAGTGAGAACCCTGTCTCTAAGTAAAATATAAAATAGGGCAGGGGATGTAGCTCAGTGGTTGAATGCCACCGAGTTCAGTCCTCAGCAAATACTCCCCCCACCCCCCTACCCCCGCCAAAAAGTGTTTTCAGTTCCAAAGCTTCCATTTTTTGCCTATTTTTCTCTTCTCCTTTATTAGTTCATTGGATTTTTCTGGGTGCTAAATTGATATGCACCCAAACTCATTGGTTCAATTATTATCTGTATCCTGCACTAACCTCTAGAAAATTTTTTACTGTTGTAGGGCAGAACTCAAGGAGGGGAAAAAAGATGGCATGTTTTTGTAGTTTTCTTGAAAAAAATAGCATTCGTTTGTTTACATATTTTCTTTGATTGCTATATCACTACAGCGGCACTGTTGGGTAGTTGTGATAGACAGGATGTCTCATAAGCTTAGGAGGTGGAATGTTAGAGAAGGGTTTTCTGTTCTGCATTGTTTGCCTATGTCTAACTGGTTTACTTTCTGATTGGGTATGGGGCAGCAATATTTTGTCTATTTGGTTTATATTGTACACTGGAAGAGAATAATGCTTAAATCCAGCTAATAAGATTTCATGTTTGTTATATTTTTAAGTTCATGAATGCATTTTAAAAGTGTTCATTAGCTAGTAAAGTACTAATAAGTGATCAAGTTCTCATTTGTTTTCGTTTAGTATTTAACATTTGGAGTTCCTTTTAAGCTTAAAGGTAAACTTTCTCATGACACATTTTCCAGCACCTATATTTAGAAGAATTGCAGAGTACTGTTGTAAAATATTAGCTTTTAGACTTTGTGCCTGTTTCTCTATAGGGGATATGAAAGGTGAGGTGTATCCATTTGGCATAGTCGGAATGGCCAATAAAGGGGATTGCCTGCAGAAAGGGGAGAGTGTCAAGTTCCAATTGTGTGTCCTGGGCCAAAATGCACAGACTATGGCCTATAACATCACGCCCCTGCGTAGGGCCACAGTAGAGTGTGTGAAAGATCAGGTAAGTACAGCATATCTGGATATGAATTTGAACCTCTGAACTAAAACCTTGACATTTATTTGATTTTATTTTCTTTTTACTAATTCGGGGTAGCTTATAAAAATAGGAAGGAAAATCAAAAGAAAGTGACTATATTAGTAAAGAGAAAATAAGAGTGATTATTCATAACTAATACTGTATATTGCGGAAAGTAAACTTGAAGAGTTCCAGAGTAAAGGAGCTATAAGAGTTTTTGAAAATTATTTCTTCTTAGTATTTTATATATAATAATAGGGTTCAATATCTATATTCATACGTGCACATAAAGTTAATCAAGTTCATCCCCCAGAATTATGAGATTTTTGTACAGTTAATGCTCTGAGCTTCTTTTGCAGACCACCCAAAGAAATTGTGTTTTAGAGTATTTATGAAATAAGCTTAGGGGAGTTGGGTGTGGTGATACACACCTATAATCCTGGCACCTTGTGAAGATGAGGCAGGAGGATCACAAGTTTGAGGCCAGCCTCAGTAATTTAGGGCCTTACTAGGCCCTAAGCAACTTAAACCTATCTCAAAAAATTAAAAGGGCTCTGAATGTGGCTCAGCAGTTAAGCACCTGTGGATTCAATCCCCAGTACCAAAAAATAAATAAGCTTAGGAGAAACAAAACTAGTCCTATTACTGAGATCTTTGGTTCATCCCTTAGAATTCTTAGAGGAAACATTTTTCAACATCAGTACAGTGAATATAACAGTTTTTGTGGCTAATATCCATAAACCTAACTGATTAAATCTAGAAGGAATCAAAATGAGTTATAGGTTTAAGTAAGGGACTCCCTAGTGATTTTACTAATTCAAAAAATTAGTTGATAATAATATATAAAGAAACAAGGCAACCTTTGTTTCAGACAAAGATTTATTTCAGAATGGCAGTGATTGTGAGTTTTTTTCCCTTCTTACCCGCCCCCCCCCCCAGTTTGGCTTCATTAACTACGAAGTAGGAGATAGCAAGAAGCTCTTTTTCCATGTGAAAGAAGTTCAAGATGGCATTGAGCTACAGGCAGGAGATGAAGTGGAGTTCTCAGTGATTCTTAATCAGCGCACTGGCAAGTGCAGTGCCTGTAATGTTTGGCGAGTCTGGTGAGTTTTTTTATTGTAGTTGGATTAGTAATCACCCAGGGTTCTCATAATTTCTGTTGTCTATCCTTTTATCACTTTTTTTTTTTTAACTTTGCCATTCTGGTTTTATTCCCTGCTCTTTTGCCATTTCTGGTTATGTATTCATGCTTTTTACCTGTAGTATTATCTTCTTTTCCTCTAGTTTTCATTGCTTGGACTTAACATTCATAAACCTGGGTCAGTTGAAACACTTAAGTATTATGCTATGCTAGCATTATATATGGCAGATGTTAAATATAAAAAGTTTATGTAGTCCTTGTTCTTAAAGAATTCTGCTTATTTGCTTATTTCTTCCATCAGGACATTTCCAGGATATATGGTGCTTGAAATTCTAATTTTCAAATCTTTCTCATCCTGATTCTCCTTTTTTTTTTTTTTTCTTTTAAATCTCAATGTTTTCACCATTGTAGGAACTGGGATTCTCTAAAACTTTTTGTTCATATCTCACTTTTCTAAGGTTTTCTACATCAACTAGTTTGTTTTATGCATCTATGGAACTAACAAGTGTAGGATTGACCATCACTGAAATGATTCTTCCAGATCATAAATAGTTGGAACTACTTGAATGGGGGGAGGGGATGCACACACACAAACTGGTCTGTCTTGTATTGCCAGCATTCTAGATGAGGCAACAGTCCCCATTAAAAGTGAGTCATTTAAGCAATTAAGTAGGAAACACACTCCCCTCCAAATACTTTCTTCCTACCAAGTGTTGATTGTTTTCACCTTACAGTGAGGGCCCCAAGGCGGTTGCAGCTCCTCGACCTGATCGGTTGGTCAATCGCTTGAAGAACATCACCCTGGATGATGCTAGTGCTCCTCGCCTAATGGTTCTTCGTCAGCCAAGGGGACCAGATAACTCAATGGTATGGTTCCACAAAAGGCTTGAGGGAGGACAACTGACAGACCAACATACTATTTGAAGTCTTATTTCAACATAAGTTAGAGAACTTAATGAAGCAAGAAGCTTCGGTATTGCTTATAACTAGTTTGGATTCTCTACATGTTGGTTTAGCCCCTAATCAAGAAGCACAGTTCTTGCTTTTCTTAATACTTTCTACATAGCTTGGATAATGGTCAAGAGCACTTAAAAATGGATTTTCCTCCTCTAATAAAGAACTGGTAATAGTTAAAGTGATTAAAAATAATACTTAAGTAGCACAAGTTGTGAATGTACTTATTTTGGTGCACCAAAGTTATTAATGGCAATTTTTATTTTTTCACAGGGATTTGGTGCAGAAAGAAAGATTCGTCAAGCCGGTGTCATTGACTAACCACATCCATAAAGCACATCATTAACCCACTATGATCAAGTTGGGGGGATTCTGGTGAAGGGTTCTGAATATCTCCCTCTTCATCCCTCCCAAAATCTGGAATACTTATTCTATTGAGCTATTACACCAGTTTTAACACCTTCCTCGTGTTATGTTTAAAAAAATAAATAAATTTAAGAAACCATTTTAAAATTATGCACAGTTGCAGCCTGGAAAACTTAAGGTGGCGCCTTATAGTATCAATTTTAGGAGCTTTATTTGGTGCATTTAACGCAACTGGTAATTGCAAAATCCACTTCGCCTGTGTAAGTGAAAAATACAGACTGTTATCTTGTTGGCCCTATGAAATTCTGCACTTGATATTTAGTATATACTCTACCTTCATTACTTCTGGCAAGATGTTCTGCCTTAGCACTCAGTTGCATTCTTTTCCTTTTCTTTCCTGTTCATTATGCTTTGATTCTGAGGACCATATGAGGGTAGGATATATTACCTTTTAAAAATTACAAAAATTTGTATAGGCAAACCATTTTCTTAAGTTGATGGCCAAATGTTAAAATGTTATTTTTCATATCATTTATAATCTTGTCACAATCCACTTAACAAAGTTTGGTTAGATTTCAGTGAAAATTATCTTCCAGAGTAGTTTTTTTTCCTGGGATGGGGGGCAAATAACTTTACTACAATTAGTATATATGGTGCAGAATTTCGTGCAAATGAAGTGTGCCAGCAGTGTGATAATTTGAACATATTTAAACAAACAAAAAAAAGGACGAATGCACAAACTTGCTGCTGCTTAGATCACTGCAGCTTCTAGGACCCAGTTTCTTTTACTGATTTAAAAACAAAACGAGAAAAAAAAAAATAAAAAAGTTGTGCCTGAAATGAATCTTGTTTTTTTTATAAGTAGCCGCCTGGTTCCTGTGTCCTGTGGAATACAGGCACTTGACCCTTGGTGTAGCTTCTGTTCAACTTTATATCACGGGAATGGATTGGTCTGATTTCTTGGCCCTCATCTTAAATTGGCCATATTCAGGGTCCCTGGCCAGTGGACTGAAGGCTTTGTCTAAGATGACAAGGGTCAGCTCAGGGGATGTGGGGGAGGGCGCTTTTAACTTCCCCGTTGTCGTTTGAGGTTTTGATCTCTGGGTAAAGAGGCCATTTATCTTTGTAAACACAAAACATTTTGCTTTCTCCAGTTTTCTGTTAATGGCGAAAGAATGGAAGCGAATAAAGTTTTGCTGATTTTTGAGACACTAGCACCTAGCGCTTTCATTATTGAAACGTCCTGCGTGGGAGGGGCGGGTCTGGGTGCGGCCTGCCGCGTGACTCCTGGGTCGCATGCCCACGTGGCTGGGGCGGGGCTTGGGCGCCCGAGGCGCATACTGATTACGTAGCGGGCGGGGCCGGAAGTGCCGCTCCCTGGTGGGGGCTGTTCATGGCGGTTCCGGGGTCTCCAGCATTTTTCCCGGTGGACGTCCTAAATCCGTCTGAAGCGGGGGCAGAGGAGCTTGAGGTAGGCCTCTGACGTTCAGGGCGTTGGGCTTTGGAGCACACAGGCTTCCCGTGCATGCCCGGTATGGAGCGGAATCAAGGAACCGGAGACAAAGGCCTTGGGCGGGGGTTCCTCCTTTGGGGCCTTACGTGGGGCGTTCTGTGGAAACGATGGGAAGGGGTCGCGGCCAGAGACCGCCCCAGGGCTGAGAAGAAGTACACAAGCAGTAGAAAGGGGGGGTTTCCTTTACCTTAAGCTAAGGGCGGAACCCAAGCACAGTGGAAAACTAGACTCGGGTGGGAGTAGCAAGAAGCCAGAAATCCGAAGCCCACACTAATCTGCAAGTATTTTTGTGTCCCTGAATCACTTTGTGAAGTTAAGTGGAGGGGAACATGTATGGAACTAATACACTTCAAACTCTTGTTTTAGTTAGTGTTGATTTTAGAAGCTTTGAAGTACTGTAGATTTAGCTTTCCACTTAATCTCAGTTGCCGGTTTCCCACAGGTTCTTGCTGGTGTGAAATGACCGAGTACAAACTGGTGGTGGTTGGAGCAGGTGGTGTTGGGAAAAGCGCACTGACAATTCAGCTAATCCAGAACCATTTTGTGGATGAATATGATCCCACCATAGAGGTGAGGTCTACCAAGTGACCCTAGCTCTAATAATCAGTTTTCCCCTTACCCATTTCCTTTATCCTTTGTAAGTAAATCAGAACAAAAAGTAATTTTAGATACTGCATTCAGTGATGCAATAAAGTAAAACTTTGTTGAGTTTATTAGCTGCTGAAGGTTTTCTTTAAAAATTTAGTTTACATCAGTTCTCAGTGTTGAATTTATTCAGTTTCTTTGTATATGGCAGCTGTTAAATAGAAACGCATGGAGCCAAGCATGATAGCCCGCCCCAGCCACTTGGGAGGCTGAGACAGGAGTATCACAGGCTCTCAGCCAGGGCGGGCTACATAGCAAGACCTGTCTCACAGTGTGTGTGATAGGAGTGAGGGGGTCCCGGGGATTAAATAGAAATGCTTACCACAGGTAAATAGATTGATTTTGTAGAAGAAACAGGATGGAGATAAAGAATTCACAGATCTGGATATTTTTCAATTCTCATTTCTTTGCTAGGAGAGGCTACTGAAATTTGAATTGGAGTAGAAACAACTTGAGATTTTGAGACACTGTGCCTAGGATTGCAGTCCCCGTTTAAAGGTTATTTAGTTTTGTGATATTGAGGAAATCTCTTAACCTAATTTTCTGCATGTATTAAAATGCCATGAACTTTGTCCTGCCTACCACACAAGAATATTGTGAAATATCAAATAAATGTTTAAATTATTTGTGAATGGTAAAGCATCGCTTATTAATATGTACTTTAGGGTTCTTTTGTTATCTTGGGAGTTCATGTTACAGATTGGCTTCAATAAGTGACATTTAAGACTCTTTAAATGAAAAATTTTGTAGTTCTGCAACTTAAAAATGTCTAAATGATCCTGCCGTGGTCTCATCTGCCAGCTGGCTACTGAATGTTTAATGCAAACTAATTCTGATATATTCACTGTTAAAAATTGATTGAAATGTTTTCCAGAGTTTTATTTATTGAGGGGTAATTTTCTTAAATAAAATATATAAATCTCGTGTGTGCAGCTCAGGTTATATTTGTATACACCCATGTAACCACCACTCAAACTTAACAATATAGAATGTTCCCAGTACCATAGAATAGTTCTTCCAAGTGTGACATTATTGAAGCACAAAATATTGCCATAAAGCCAAATTGGAAGTTTTTCACATTTTGCTTTTTCAGTAATAAGGACTGAACCCAGAGCCTGGTGCATGCTAGGCAAGTGCTCTACCACTGAGCTATACTCCAGCCCTTCATTTTGAGACAGGGTCTCACTAAGTTGCTGAGGCTGACCTTAAATTTGCAGTCCTCCTGTCTCAACCTCCCTAGTAGCTGGGATCATAGGTGTGCACTACCACACCCCACTAGAAGTATTTTTTTATATGATTATATGTATATATGTCTTTCTTCCTGAGAAATTAATTGTACCTTGTTTGGAAGCTAGGAATTTGATTCAGGAATATTTCCCAAAGGTACAGTCTGTTATGATGAGAAAAACATTTGTGGTATTGTAATCTCCCTGCAACAAAAGGTATTTGTATATTTAGTCATAACACAAATGATTCATTATCCAGGGCTAGGTTAGTTATGTTTAAAATCTTAAAAGCAAAATAAACAGCTCAAGTAAAACCATCTAGTTCATAGTTTAGTAAAATACAGTATGAATGAACTTAATCTCTGTAGTTTTCCTAACTGCAATAGAGCTGTCATTTGAACTTATTTATATATTATATCTATGTACATATACTTATATATTACATCTGTGTACATATATAGATGTATTATATATTTCATCATACATATATATAGTTATAAGTAAATATATGTAATAAAATATAAATATAAACTATATATGTATATATATACACAGATATATAGATATATAGATATATATACACTTTTTTCTCTATCTTTTCTAGAAACAGACTGGCCTCGTTTTCTGTTTAAGATTTGGAGCTTTTTCCTAAGGTGACATTAATACATTTGTGATTATATATTAACAGTTTGAGGGACAATTCAGATAAACAGAAATGGTTTTGAATAGTTGGCTTATTTATCCTTGACAGTAACATTGCATGCCCTGTGGTTTTCAATAAAAATTGAATTTCCCTCTCTCCCTGCCTCCCAACCCTCCATACTCCCAGGATTCTTACCGAAAACAGGTGGTAATAGATGGTGAAACCTGTCTATTGGACATACTGGATACAGCTGGACAAGAGGAGTACAGTGCCATGAGAGACCAATACATGAGGACAGGCGAAGGCTTCCTCTGTGTATTTGCCATCAATAATAGCAAATCATTTGCAGATATTAACCTCTACAGGTACTAGGAACATTATTTTTTCTGAAAGGATGATCTTAAGTGTGTTCTTCTGAAGTTTTGTGGGAGAATGAGGATACCTTACTTAGGGAAGATACAGCTTTTTAATTATGGGAAGAGTTGGTTTTAGGTCGTTTGACATTAAGATTCTGAGGTTTTTACTGAAATACTGGAATTCTGTATAGTATACTGTTACTGTAGTGTTTGGTAATATATAAATGAGACTTGCTACTGTTTGACAATACATAAATGAGACAGTTCAAGTAGAGATCATAAAGGAATTTCAGAGAAGTGTCTTTTTGGAAGAAATAGACAAAATGATAGGAAGAAACAAATAGGGTATAGATCAAAAATGGAAGAAAGTCAAAGGAGCATAAAGATGGACTTTCTCTCTAGAACCATAAAATTTCAAAGCTAAATTGGATTATAAAAATTTCTAGTGCAGCGTTCTTATTTTACAAAATTAAAGAATTCAGAAAGTGGTTTATTGGGTTTTTGGAGTTGCACTGTTAGTAGACCCAGGCCCAAAAATCCAGGGCTCCTTTTTCATAGCTCAATATTTAGGCAGAAAATATAGTGGTTAAGAATATGGACTCTGAATAGGTTGAAATTGAGCTTCATCATTTATTAAGTGTGTGACTTTGGGGCATACTACTGAATCTTGTGTCCTGTTTTCTTATCTATAATGAGATAATGGTATCTACCTGTTAAAGTTGTGAAGATTAAACAAATTAAAAAGTATGTAAATCACTGGGCACCGTGAGTATGTAAATCACTGGGCACCGTGGCTGGTGAATGCCTGTAATCCAAGCGGCTTGGGAGGCTGAGGCAGGGGATCGCAAGTTCAAAGCCAGTCTCAGCAAAAGCAAGGTGCTAAGTGACTCAGTGAGACCCTGTCTCTAAATAAAATACAAAATAGGGCCGGGGATGTGGCTCAGTGTTAAAGTGCCCCTGAGTTCAATCCCCAGTACCCACCACCCCCCACAAAAAAAGTATGTAAATCACTTAGAAGAGTACTTGGCCCATGGTAAATACTTTGTAAGTGGTCTGCTTTGAGTCCTGGCTTTTTTTCCCCAATTTGTGAAGATATTTGCTCTCAGAAGCAAACTGATCCACAACTGAATTCAATGTTTTGTTTTGGTTTTTTCCTAGACCTTCTTTACTTCCCATTTTCCTTTTCTCTGGAAGTACTCTTAGTATCCTCAGCTCTCTGTATCTGAATGTTCCACATCCTCAGATTCAACCAACCTTGGAAAAAATAGCTTCTGTACAGAACATCTATAGACTTGTTGTCATATTATCATTCCTAAACAATATAAACAAATATTTTCAATAGCATTTATATTGTATTTTTATCAGTAGTTTAGAGATGACTTAAGTATAGATGAAAGATGTACATAGATTATATGCAAATACTATACCATTTTATATAAGAGATGATCATGAGATTTTTGGCATAAATTGTGGGTGTATCCTGGAACTAGTTTCCCATGAATATCAAGGGATGACTGCACTTAAAAAGTGCCCAACTTTTGGCAAGCATCTAATAAATATTCATTGAATTTCTAGAAGTCATTTTCTTTTTCCTTAGAATTTTCTTCTACCTTACATTTTTCTATCTGTGCCCTGCCCTAGTCAAAAGAGTATTTAAAGCATCTTATAAAAATGCCTGTATAGCAAGATAAACTAATGAAACGGGCTTAAGGAGGCAAAGCGAAAATAAAGAGGAGTTAGGGATGAGCTTATTTTGTAACTGTATTTGAAGCCAGTGACCTTGAAGAGTTAGACTACAAATTTGTCAGCTGTTGTGAAAAGAGAAGCTAAAAGATGCAGGATCTGCTGAAAACAAATCAGTTGCTCAGAAGAAGCAAAATTATACTGACACCAGAAAAAATTATTGCTCTGATCTTGAAAGAGTGTGGTTTAATGTAAAGAAGAGTAGTAACCTGACACAGTGACATGTTCCAGGTACTTTAGGTTGTCCTGTAATATCTCTTAACATAAGCTACTACCATCACACCTATAAATAGTTCTCCAGACAGCCAGTGGAATGCAGTTTAGATACAAGATTTTGTAATTCAAGCTAGAATTTAGAGCAGTGGTGCAGTATGGTAGCCACAGCAAAATGTGGCAGTTTATATTCAAGTTAAAATGAAGTAAAATTTGAAAATTAGCTTCTTGGTTGCATTAGAAAATGAGATAAAGTGCTCAATAGCTACATATGACTGGTGACTACCATGTTTAACAATATAAATAGACCATTTCCAACAGCACAAAAAAGTTTTATTGGGCAGTGTTGGTGGAGAGAATCTGGAGCAATAACTTCCAAACTGTGGTAGGTCTTAGCATTGTCACTGAAGAGAGTGCTTGCTATCTTTGGGAGTTCCAGATTTCTTCAGTCCCCCAACCCCTTTATTAGGATCAGTCTGGTGTTTTCTCATTCATATCTTAGATTTGAAACTATAAATTTGTTTGAGAAAACGATTTGGGTGCCTCCTGTCTTCAAAGTGGATTATCTATTCATTAAATCTTGTCATTCCCCAGGGAATGTAAAAAATTTAGTAGCTTTATTTTTTTATACTTCAAACCTTAATCTAGAGTATGATTTCTAGTGACAGTTAATCCAGAGTCAATGTCTTTGGAGAATCCATGAGCTGAACTAGGATGTACATCAGGATACACATAGAACAGCCATCCATTTCTATTAGAATATGAACTAGATTTACAACTTCCCTATGGCTACCGCACCAAGTCTAAACCAATCTCCTTGATATACAAGGTCTTGTATAAGTGGTCAAAAAAATGTGAAATTCAATACTAGAAGCTAATAGAACTTGCCAATTTCTCTTTTGCCTTACCATTCTATTCCTTCTTGAAAGTTTGTTTTCCTTACGTTGTTATGACATATTCCCTGTTTTAGGGAGCAGATTAAGCGCGTAAAAGACTCAGACGATGTACCTATGGTGCTGGTAGGAAACAAGTGTGATTTGCCAACAAGAACAGTTGACACAAAACAAGCCCATGAATTGGCCAAGAGTTATGGAATTCCGTTCATTGAAACCTCAGCCAAGACCAGACAGGTATGATAGGGCTTTGAGCATCTTTGCAAGAATTTGTTAAGATGTGATTCACATTCCTTGTTTTAGATTTCTAATTATATCCTTTTGTTGTTGTTAATTTTCAGTTTAAACCCAAAATGAATTTACCTAATGTTCTAGTATGGCATTTTTATTCCTGCATTAACAGGCACACATATTTCTAATGAAGACCCTTGATTTAAAATATTTATGAACATTAGCCCTTTTCCCATCAGCACCAATCACTGTTAGGGCTTAAGCCCTCCTGAATGGAATCATTAGATCTGGTAGTTTTCTGTGTGTCTCAGTGTTACCCTTTTTCCTTTGCTGGAATCTGTTTTTACAAAATATGCTATTTGTATATCAGCCTGTGAATGTACTAAACTTGATGTCCCTATTTTATCACCTGTAAATTGGTAATTGGAATTTTTTTTTAATGTTTTTTAGTTGTAGGTTGGACACAGTATCTTTTTATTTATCTATTTTTATGTGGTGCTGAGAATCTCACATGTGCTAGGCGAGTGCTATACTGCTGAGTCACAACCTCAGCCCAGTAATTGGAATTTACATCCCTCTTAAAGAAGTATAAATGAGAAAACTTATAACTTTCATTGTGTTAGTTGAGCTGTCCTTAGATTTTCTTTCTTCTTTCTTTCCATAGGGTGTTGAAGATGCTTTTTACACACTGGTAAGAGAAATACGCCAGTACCGAATGAAAAAACTCAACAGCAGTGATGATGGAACTCAAGGTTGTATGGGGTTGCCGTGTGTGGTGATGTAACAAGGTGAGTGTGTGATCTGATTTGACATATAACTTTGACATAATTGTAAATGTTATTTTTTAGCATTAGGCAGTTTGGAGGAGTGTTAGTGTTACTGATTCTATTGTTTGGTATTCTTTTGTTTTTGTTACTAAGAATTTAACCCAATGGTGCTTTTACCACTGAGCTACATCCCCAGCCCTTTATTTTATTTTATTTTTTTATCTTCTGATAGCATCTCACTAAGTTGTTTAGGGCCTCACTCACTAAGTTGCTGAGGCTGGCTTTGAACTTAAAATCCTCCTGCCTCAGCCTCCCAAGTCACTGGATTTACAGGCATGCGCCACAGTGCCTGGCTGACTCTGTTGTTATTTAACTGAGAATTTCTGTGTAATTATAACCATCAAATATTTTCCTGATGGTACCCCTCCTGAGAGGACTGAAGTTTAACCTGTTTTTAAAACATGTAATTATTATACAGATAGCTTTCTATTTTTGATAATATTAGAAATTAGAAGAAACATATACCATCTTCTTAAGCCAGGAGTTTGAAGAATCACTGTATAGAAACTCAGTGAAAATGACATGGTGTGTGTTCTTTTTTTTAATAGTTATTTACAAAGTTCTGTCATCAAAAAAAGAGCCACTTTCAAGGTAGGACAAGTTTGGAAATGTATTTTCATTCACAATGAGTTCCTAAACTTGTTTTTCTCGTACTGTGTGTGCCACTTACCCACATTCCATTTTTATTTCAGCTGCACTGATACCCTGGTCCTGACTTCCCTGGAGGAGAAGTATCCTTGTTGCTCTCTTCATCTCAGAGAAGCTCCTGCTACTTCCCCAACTCTCAGTAGATGAACACAACAGTCTCTGCTTGAGAATTTCTCAGAATAACTACCTCCTCACTTGGTTGTCTGACCAGAGAAATGCATCTCTTTTTATTCCCCTAATAGTTTTCCACCCTGGGTTCTCCCCTTAGAAACAAACACACCTCCACCACCCATGTTTTTCATCGAAAGCCAATTCATGCTCTGAAACAGAGAACCAAACTAGACATGAAATTCTGTTGAAAACAGTTCCTTGAGCACTAAAGTAGCAACTGCTGGTGATTTTTTTTTTTTTCTTGTTTCTTTTTACTTTGAACTTGGACCTATTTTAGCTTTTGGAGAAATGTCATGAATTAATGTTTTGCCAAGAATATAATTAATGTTGCAGATTGGTTTATTTGTAATGTTATCAACTATAGTCTATAAACTGGCATCTGCACTGTATTCATAAATACTAAAGCGAATGCTAACTTTTGAGTCGATCCTAGTCTTCTCAACTTTCATGAAATTAAATCCACCTTTCACAACAAAGTGCCTTTTTCCTAGAAGTGATTTGTAGACTTTCTTTATAATACTTCACTGGAATAGATGTGTCAAAAACCATTATACCTGAAAATGAATATCTATGACCCATCTACCTTTAAGGAAAAAATATACAATAGCAGATGCCATTGTTTATGTATGTGAAGATCGTTTTCCAGAAGCCTATTTTGGAGCTTTCCCTGGGGAAAAATGAAACTGGAAGCAATTATGGATAATTTTACTTAATTTTTATCTTGTCTCCACTTTTTTGGTAGGTTACTACCTATAAATGTATGTAATTTGTTTCTTTTAGCTTATTGATAATATCATGTTCAATGAACTTCCATTTATATTCATATTTGGGTCATACCAGAAAGCTCTACATTTGCAGTTATTCATATATTATAACAATTTGGTGTGATGTTATTTTATAGCTATAATCAGTGACTTTCAAACCTCAAATATAGTATGTTAACAGATTACATTTTCACTGCATATCATAGTCTCTTAGTGATGTATGTAACTGCCCTCAATCCCCTTCTCACTCTACTCTCTGCCCCTCACCCCACAGCAATAGGGGCTTGATTAATTATTTCAGTTGAGTAAAGCATGGTGCTAATGGACTGGGGTCACAGTTTCTAAACTTGAACAAGCCAGGTAGCATCACGCAGAGAAAAATTCCACATTTGCTCCCTGCACCAGTAACTCCAGCCAGTAGTTCTGTTGAATGCCTGTGTTAACCCTGCAAGGAAAGAAGAGGTTAATAAGCATGAATCCTCTACCATGACTAGAAAAGTTTGGTATTCTAAGGAGATTCAGCTTAGAAGTTTTTATATTTCAACCTCCCCCCTCTTCAACTTGGAAACTAAGCCAATATTTTTTTCTCATTTTTTGAGAATGAGGGTGCCTCAAAAAATTGTTTTTAATTTATAATATTCTCTGGGGGGTTTTAAATAGATGGTGATAAATTAGTCTGCATAGTAGACAAAAAAAAAGCTGATGAATTTGTTCAAAACATAAAATAGCCTTTGGGTTGAGATTGCTGAGGAAAGAATAGAAATATAATTAATTATTAGGAGTATACGGAGGAATGATATTTCCATTTATAGGTAATGCCTTGGGTAATTTTCCTTTCTTTTTTGGTGGCATGGGGATCAAACCCAGGGCCTCACATATGCTAACCATGAGCTACATAGCCAGCCCCAGGAATTCTAAGGAAAAGTAGATTTGCATAACTTTTGATAAAGGCCTAATTCCAGAATGAACATTTAATGTTCTAATGTCTGAACATTTACTGAGGTTTTTGTTTTCTAATATGAATTTTCATTTATTAAGCAAACTCCACATTATCCGGAAATGAGTTCAAGAACAGTAGAAGAAATATATACTATGCCCAGATTATAATAAATTCAAGAGTTGTGCTCCTTAGTGTTAATGCTAGGAGCATTCACAGTAGGGTTGTCACCTACAAATGAAACTCTGCTGCTTTGTGTCTGCCCCTTTTGCTCTGTCATTTTCCTGAGGCTAGATTGAGACTTACCACCTCACTTGAACTCTTATGTGTGTGTATATGTGATAGCAATGTGAACCTAAAGAGTTTTTTAAATTTAATGTCAAATTAGGGAGAAAAATAGTTAACTCCTTTTGGGCTGTAGTGGCCTTAGCCCTTGTATGTATGTATCTATAGTTTTCTTAGATATGTTGTAAGCACAGAAGTACAGAAATGGGGCCAAAATTCAGACTTGAAAATGTTCTTTAATAGCTTCTTAAGAAGTTGCACTTCGGTGTGAATTTTGGCGCGACAGAATGATATGCTTAAGAGTTAAAAGCTGAAAAGTTCAGTTAGTGTAGTATAAAACAGTTTTTAGAATACGTAATTGCTGAAAATAATTGTTTTACCTCAAATTCTCAAGGTCACTTTCCCCAATTTAAGTGCCTGGCCAGCTGTCATAAATTACATATTCCATTATGGTTTTGTTTTGTTTTTAAAGATTGCACATTGGAGAGTGTGAAAATAAGATGTTCTGCCTAAAGCTACCATACCTAATCTGTAAATGAATCTGTTAAATGCTGTATCTGCTCCAGGAGCTTACTATAGAATGTTAACTTGGTAATACAGTACACTTAGTTATTCTTTAGGAATGTAATAGATAAAATTAATCTCTCTCTCTTTTTTTTTTTTTTTGGTGAGCCCCCTGTTTAGTCTTTCATCATCCTTTAAACTGCTGTGAATTTTTTCATGACTTGAAAGCAAGGATAAAGGAAAACTTTTGATTTTGAGTTTTTCCCAATCTAGAATTTCGTGATCATAGTCATATTTTGCTTTATATTTGCAGTCATGCACTCTTAAGCTGGCAGCTACAACCAAGAACCCCAAACTGGTGCATTCTACTTCTTATAATTTATCTCTGCTAATAAATTATAAGAAGCAAGGATAACTAATTAGGGAAAATATTTTTATTTGGGTAGTTTCTGTAAAGAAGGGACTAAAATTTCTTATATTTTTTTTTTCATCTTTGCTGTTTCTTTAAGCAGTCTAATGTGCCATGAAATTATTTTAAGGTTCTTTTTTCTATAAGAATTATTTTTAAAGTGTTCTCATCAGATTAGTTGTAGATATATGTCAAAATATTACTGATTTTTAAGTCTGAGTATTGACCTGACAAGCAAGTATTTGAACTCCATTCTGGAGTGTAGGGTGGGTACCAATTAAATTTGTGTGACATTTTATTTCTGTGCCATCAAATATAGGTAACAATATCAGTTGTGCAATTCTGCTGTTTAAATGGGAACTGTTGGCCTCTTTGGCCCTAAATAAAAGGGCTACTTTAAGTTGATTATTTTATTGTAAATTAATCCATCCTAATTTTTTAAAATTTGGTTGAATATTTTTCTTGTTAAATAATGTTTAAAAAATAAAAACTGGAAGTTCTTTGCTTTGTCATTATTTCTTTTTTCCTACTGACGTGTCTTTATAGAAAGCTAATATTAATTTTAGACTTTTGGATGTGACATTTGGACAGTATTAGAAGAGTTGAATTCTTCATTTTATTTCACTTTCTGTGGTTTTAGTTACTCCAGAGTCCTAAAATATCAAATGGAAAATTCCAGAAACAATTCCTAAGTTTTAAATGACACCCTCTCCTGAATACACAGTGAAATCTCACACTATCCAATCCATCCCAACCAGAATGTGAATCATTCCTTTGTCCAGTGTTTCCACACTCTATATACTACCTGCTCTAAAGTCAATTATTATCTGTCTCTGATATCAGATCATCTATGAAGATATCACAGTAGTTAATTAAAGTAACCCTTTATCTGCTATTGGTCCCAAAGTACAAGAGTAGTGATGCTTATGTATTGTTAGTGATTATTCATTTAAATCTCTTACTGTGCCTAATTAATAAATTACCACAGATGTGTATGTATAGGAAAATATACATAAGGTAGAAATATAATGCTTGTTTAGTACTATCTGCAGTTTTTAGGCATCCACTGGGGACCTGAGAATGTATCCCACAAGGGGACTATATAAAATATGTCAAGGCTTGTTTTAAACTATTACCTTAGGGATGATTCATAGCAGTTTGTCAGATTCTCAGAGAAATATAAAGCACTTTAAAACTATCACTGAAATATTTAATGTATCTTTGCATTACTGCTTCATCTAGCAGTCTTGGCATAGTTGGAAAAGCTTTGGTCTAGGAACTACAGAACCTGGGTTCCAAATATAATTTTACTACTACAACTCATACTTTCTTCATTTACAAAATTGAGAGGGGTCAGTTAGGATATCTCATATTTTCCAGTCCTAAGAAGATAGAATGGGGGCTGGAGATGTGGCTCAACTGGCAGCGCGCTCGCCTGGCGTTCGTGCGGCCTGGGTTCGATCCTCAGCACCACCTACCAACAAAGATGTTGTGTCC
Source organism: Ictidomys tridecemlineatus (assembly GCF_052094955.1). Taxonomy (NCBI): domain Eukaryota; kingdom Metazoa; phylum Chordata; class Mammalia; order Rodentia; family Sciuridae; genus Ictidomys; species Ictidomys tridecemlineatus. The sequence goes on along the minus strand of NC_135487.1, from coordinate 107,450,896 downwards.
GCCGAGAACTAAAAAAAATAAATATTAAAAATAAAATTCTCTCTCTTTAAAAAAAAAAAAAGAAGATAAAATGATTTCAAACCTAACCTTCCATTAGCATAAATTCTGGAATATGGTGATTATGGAAATTTGGTTTCTTCTACCAAGGACATAATTCTCTTTCCTTAAAGTAGATATGGAGAGGGGTTATTAAATATTTGAATTCAGCTTGAGAAAAGTAAATTAAAGTGGCAAAATATTGTTTTCTAGATAGTAGAAAACACTGAAAAAGCTTATTTGGACCCTGAGGGGACCTCCTATGCATCATTGCTATTTAGCTTTCATTTCTCCTAACAAGCAATATTCAAGGTCATTAAAAGGCCAACATAGTTGCATGAGTTATTTGATATCCATAAATACATGAAAAGGGGGCCAAGAGGCTTTGCTAGTGATCATTTTGCAAACTGCCTGAGAATATTTTGCAATGCTTTAAAATAACTGGGAGATGAAATGTGGTAGTTTGTTTTTTGTTTGTTATTGTTTTGTTTTGGTTTTGGTGGTGAGGTTTCGTTTGTTTGTTTGTAGTACTATTGAACTTGCTCATTGTTGGGCGGGTGCTCCACCACTGAGCTACATCTCCAGCACTTTTTAAATTTTTTTGTTTTGAGATAGGGTCTAAGTTGTCCAGGCTGGCCTTTAACTTGTCATCTTCCTGCCTCTGCTTCACAAGTCACAGATTATAGTTATGCCTTACCATATCCCCTGAATGTGAGTTTTTTTCCTTAATAAAATAAATCTGGAATTATAGGGACATACAAAATAGAAATAACAAATGCTCTTTCTAGTGCTGATAGGAGCTTAAAATGGTTCAGATTCAGAAACTAGTGAATTGATCATTCTTCTTTGGAGACTATATCCTACACATGATTTACTTCACATTTGCACCAAAATCATTTATTAACTACTGGTGTGTGGTGAGGGAGAAGGGGTTATTTTCCAGCCTAAGAGAATAAACTCAGTCTCTTAATTAGCATGAATTCTGATTGTCATCAATTTATAGGAACCATATAAAGTAAAAATGGGTAGCACCTGCAATGTTGGAAGTTAAAGTGCTATTAAATGTTTCTAAAGATAGAGGCTGCCACATGTCTGATGGGGGAGGACAAGGTTGGAAACTTGCAGTTGCCTACCAGAGCTTTTAAATGCAGGAGCCTGAAATATTATCCAGGTTAGGAAAAGCAATCTTCTAGAATGGCTGCTGTGGAAGTGATAAAATTGGTTCTATTGATATTGTAGGAGCTTGAGATGCATGAATTATGTATACTATTTAAGTCTGAAAGAAACCTTGCACATAATTTTAAACATCTGTATAAATCAGTTCTCCACGTTTACATCTGTGGCCAAACATGCCTGATGTGAATGTTTCATTAAACCACTAGTATGTAGTTTAAGAAAGACATTTTGAAAATTAAATCAAGAGATCTTATACACTGATGCTTGTTTTGCCTGTAAAATTTGAGGTGTTTGACATTTAATCTTAAAGCCCCAAATGCAATTCTAGCATGTTTGATATCCCCTGGTTGTAGCCACAAGCCCTATCAAAATGTTTTTGTTGCATTGGGTTTTTTTCCTTTTACTTATTTATTCTAATTTGTTATACATGACAGCAGAATGCATTTCAATTCATAGTACACATATAGAGCACAACATTTCATGTCTCTGGTATACACAAAGTAGAGCACACCATTCGTGTCTTCATACATGTCCTTGGGGTAATGAAGTCCATCTCCTTCCACTATCTGTTCCCTCCCTCTCCTTTCCCCTATCTAAAGTTCCTCCATTCCTCCCATCCCTACCCCCACCCCCCAGCAGCATATTATGAATCAGCATCCTTAAACCAGAGAACTCATTTAGCATTTGGTTTTGGGGGACTGGCTAATTTCACTTAGCATTATATTCTCCAGCTCCATCCATTTACCTGCAAATGCCATGATTTTTATTCTCTTTTAATGCTAATAATATTGTTTATTATTAATTATTATTAATATTCCATTGTGTATAAAAATCACATTTTCTTTGTCCATTCATCTACTGAAGGGCATCTAGGTTGGTTCCACAGTTTAGCTATTGTGAATTGTGCTGCTATAAACATTGATGTGGCAGTGTCCCTGTATGTTCTGTTTTTAAGTCCTTTGGGGATAGACTGAGGAGTAGGATAGCTGGGGCAAATGGTGGTTCCATTCCAAGTTTTCCAAAGAATCTCCAGACTTCTTTCCATATTGGTTGCACCAATTTGCAGTCCTACCAGCAATGTATGAGTGTGTCTTTCTAATAGCTGCCATTCTAACTGGAGTGAGATGAAGTCTTAGGATAGTTTGATTTGCATTTCTAATTGCTAGAGATGTTGAACATTTTTTCATATATTTGATCGAATGTATATCTTCCTAGAAGAGTCTATTCAGCTTCTTAGACCATTTATTGATTGGGTTGTTTGTTTTTTGGTATTAAGTTTTTTTAGTTCTTTATCTATCCTAGAGTTTAGTGCTGTACCTGATGTGCATGTGGTAAAAACTTTCTCCCATTCTGTAGGCTCTCTATTCACCTCACTGATTGTTTCTTTTGCTGAGAAGAAGCTTTTTAGTTTGAATCTATCCCATTATTGATTCTTGATTTTATTTCTTGAGCTATAGGAGTCTTATTAAGGAAGTCAGGGCCTAACCTGGCATGATCATTTTCTTTTCTTTTCCTTTTCCTTTCTTTCTTCCTCCCTTTATTTAGGTTCTGGGGATTGAACCAAGAGTTTTACTACTGAGCTACATTCCCACACAGCCCTTCTAATTTTTTTTTTTTTTTAACTTTGAGACAGGGTCTCACTAAGTTGCTGAGGATAGTCCTGAATTTCTTTATTTATTTATTTATTTTTTTGGTATTGGGGATTGAACTCTCAGGGGCACTCTACCACTGAGCCACATTCTCAGCCCTATTTTGTATTTTATTTAGAGACAGGGCCTCAATGAGTTGCTTAGAAACTTGCTTTTGCTGAGGCTGGCTTTGAACTCACAATCCTCCTGCCTCAGTCTCCCAAACTGCTGGGATTACAGGTGTGCACTTACCATGCCTGGCTGTACATTTTCTTTATGACTTTCATTTAGTAGGTTTTTCTTGATCACCTATTATATGCCTAGGCCTGTGCTGCTCTGGGTATATATTGGCTCCTTGTTAATACTTTACTGGGAATAAATCTCTAAAGCAAAATTTCTTGATTGCAAGTTCATTATTGTTTCAAAGGCAAAGGACACAAATTACCTAGCCACCATGCTTTGGATACTGCCTCCCCCAGCCCTCTCCTCCCTTTCCTGATTTTTCCTGAGAACATTTAAGACTATCCAAGATGCACCAAATATTGACTCATAACTCATTACCACTTTTCAAATCCAGGCTCTATAGGAAGAGAGACTTCTGTTTATCTATGGCTTCAAAATCTCAAGTGCTCTTGCATCCCTCATCTCCTCTGATCATCCACAACCATGTAAAACAGGAATGATCTCCATTTTACTGATAAGGAATCCCGAAACCCTAAAAATGGATGTATTTTTTCCTAAAAGTTAACCTAGGCATCTCTCCTCATTCTAGAATCTGCTTTATTTGTTTATTTACTTATTTACTAGTCGTTTTCAAATCATGCTGTTCAGCTGGGTACAGTGGCACTCCTAATGCCAGTGACTTAGGAGGCTGAGGCAGTAGGACCACAACTCCAGAGGCCAGCCTCAGCGACTTAGCAAAACTCAGTTTCAAAGTAAAAAATGGGACAGGGGTAAGGGGGATACTGGGGACAGGGTTTTGTGGTAAAGCATCCCAGAACCAAAAAACAAAAACAAAAACAAAACAGCACATCTGTAATCCCAGCAGCTCAGGAGGCTGAGGCAGGAGGATGGCGAGTTCAAAGCCAGCCTAGGAACAGCGAGGGGCTGGGCAACTCAGTGAGACCCTGTTTATAAGTAAAATATTAAAAAGGGATGGGGATATTGCTCAGTGATCGAGTGCCCCTGAATTCAATCTCTGGTGCCCCCCCAAAAAAAAACCGAAAAATATGCTGCTCAAAGCTCTTGGACCATCATGAGGGAGACTTCAGAGAGACTGGCTGGGTGAGGCCTTGTTCTTCCCTTATCACCTCACCTCAAAAGGAGCAGTTCTACTTTCATCGATCTTTTGTTTTAGGCTTCCATTCAAGATATAATTTGAAGATTTCACAAGTAAAATTATAAAGCCATTTGATTTCACAAATCAACTCCTACCAACATTTATCTGGGAATATAGTAGGTCACATCCTTATGTCTAGCCCAGGACCTAGTACTCTCTAGATCTGTCATGCTTATTGCACAACCACGCAATAGTGAGACCAAATACAACACGATTTTGAAGAACATCCACTTGAGACAGAATAATGGCTTAAATCCCAACGTCACCACCTATGAGCTGTGTGACCTTGGGCAAGTCAACCTCTCTATACCTGAATTTCAACTGAAAATGAAGGTAAAGTAGTTCCTCGAAAGATTATTTTGAAAATTAAATGAGTTATTATGTATAAAACAAAACAATTCTAACAGGGCCTCCCATTGGCACTATCACATGGGCCCCCTAGCCTGCCTCCTTGGTCCTTTATGTTGAAGTTCAGATTATTTTGTTAAAAGCAAGTTGCTGAATTTCAATTCCATTCAAGAGACAGGAAATAAAGTCAGTTTGTTTCTGGAAAAAAGATGAGTCTTATAAATTTGATTTCTTTATTTTTAGACATGTATGGGAATTATTACTGACAGGAAAATGAGACTAAATGTAGTAAAATACCATAAAATTCCTCACTGTCACACAGGTTTGATTGGGTTGTTTGGTTTTTGATGTTAAGTTTTTTAGTTCTTTATATACCCTAGAGATTAGTGCTGTACCTGATGTGCATGTGGTAGAAATTTGCTCCCATTCTGTAGGCTTTCTATTCACCTCACTGATTGTTTCTTTTGCTGAGAACAAGCTCTCTAGTAGAATGCTTACCTAGGATGGTTTGTTGTGCTCCAAACCAACACACATTCCTTAGGAATAATGTCATTGTCTTTACCTCTAACAGAGTGACAAAGAAGGTTCATAGTTTCTGATGGCAGAAGGGGTAATGAACTCAGAACTGTTCCCGCTAAAGCAATGTAATGAAGGGTTAAACTGGTCTGGAAACTTAACTGAAGGTAACTGCCTTAGTCTGTTTTCTGTTGCTGCAACAAAACATCTCTTACTGGGTAATTTATAAAGAAGTTTCTTTCGACTCATAGTTTTGGAGTCTGAAAACTCCAAAATCAGGCATTTTGGTATGTATCTAAACATGGAGGTTGGCATCACATGGCAGAAGAGGCCAAAGATGTGAGGTGAACTCTCATTATAACAATCCACTCTTTAAAAAAAAAAAAAAAAAAAACCCTTTATTTTATTTATTTTTATATGGTGCTGAGTATGGAACCCAGTGTCTCACACGTGCTAGGCAAGCACTTTAATACTGAGCCCCAACCCCAGCCCCAACAACCCACTCTATTATTATTATTATTATTATTATTATTATTTTGTAGTTGTAGATGGGCAGGATGCCTTTATTATTTATTTGTTTGTTTTTATGTGGTGCTGAGGATCCAACCCAGTGCCTCACACGTGCAAGGTAAGTGCTCTGTCACTGAGCCATAGCCCCAGACCCAAACAACCCACTCCTGAAGTAACTAATCCAGTCCCTTGAGAACTAACCAACTCACTCAAGATGGGCATGAAGCCCTATAGGATGGTGTCCCCATGGCCTGCATATCTCCCATTAGGCCTTACCTCTCAAGGGTTCCACTATCTCTCAATATCACTATATTGGGGGCCAAGCTTGCAGCACATAAACTTTTGGGGTATAAATCATAGAAGTAAGACTGAGCCCCAAAGTGCCCTTTGGTGTGTTAGTGTCTGAACCATGAGTCACTGTGGGAATTAAGGCAGGTAGGAAAGATGAAGGAACCCCACTAACTTCCACAGCGGGAGGAAGACCTACTGCAGCAGACTAGACAGAAGGACTTTCTGAACAGAAAAGAGGTAGTAGTAACCTGTGCATAGTCTGTACCTGAAAAAGTGTCATCTACTTCACCTGGAGCCTCAGGTGACACACAGTTATCTCTAACTTAATGAACACACAAGGAATCTATTTAGAAAAGATGTTCATGAATTTATTATTTGGATCTCAGAATCTGTTTTCCACTGGAATAATGCTGTAAATGATGGTTAGGTTCCCAGATTAGCTCAGCCAATGTAGTTAGTCCATAATGTAGCTGAAATATGGCACACCAGCAAGTTTTTAAAGACATAGAAAATAATACTTTGGCCAAAAGCTAAAGCAGTGCTCTGTAGTAGAACACTTACCTAGTTATGCAGGGCCCTGGGCTTCATTCCCAGCACCACAAAAACAATAAGCAAAGAAGAACAACAAAGTTAAAGCAAAAATAAAATTAAAGAAGATGAGTTTATCTTTCATACTGGTGCTTGAAGAAAAGCAGGTTTAATTAAAGAAAATGGATGATTAGATATAGACCTGTCCTGTTGAAGGGAATTTCTGGGTATTTTCTCTTAAAGACTACAGATGATGGTAGGACTGGGATCTATCTTGTTTGCTTTAAATACAGGGTGAGTGTTTTTTTGGTTCCCCCGACCCCATAAAAGAAAGCATACTCAAAAATGCTAATAAGCTAAAATTAAAAAAAAAAAAAAAAGTATAGCAGATATCATGGTTCAGGCCTATAATACCAGCAACTCTGGAGTCTGAGGCAAGTTTGAGGCCAGGCTCAGCAACCTAGCAAGGCCCAAAAACAATTTAGTGAAAACCTGTCTCAAATTAAATATATAAATAAATAAATAAAGGTCTGGGGATAGAGCTCAGTGATAGAGCGCCCCAGTACAAATAAAATAAAATAAAGGTAATACAAGTGAAATTATTAGATCAGTGAATATGCACATTCTTTAAGGTTTTTGATAAATACATTGCCAAATTTCCTTCCAGAAAAGCTAAAATCTTACACCAACCACATATAAAAGTGACTCTCTATATGCTAAACACTAAGAAATTTTTTTTAAATAATCAAGTTTGCTTCTAATTATATGGGAAAATAAAATTAGATAAACTGAATCATTTAAAAACACTAAGAGAGCAGAGCATGGTATCACATGCCTATAATCTCAGTGACCAGGGAGGCTGAGACAGGAGGATCATAAGTTCAAGACCAGCCTCAGCAAATTTGCAAGACTCTCAACAACTTAGCAAGGTCCTGTCTTTTTTTTAAAAAAAAAAAAATTATTATTTTAGTTGTAGATGGACACAATACCTTTATTTTATCTATTTATCTTTATGTGGTTCTGAGGATCAAATCCATGCTAAGCAAGTGCTCTACCACAGAGCCACAACCCCAGCCCAAGATCCTGTCTTGAAATGAAAAACAAAAAGGACCAAAGATAGAGAGCAATAGTAAAGCACCCCTGGATTCAATCCCCAGTACCCAAAACAAAAAGAATTTTAAAAAAAAAACAGGTATTGGAATATATAAAGTTTTAGCAACTTTTTGTACTATGATCACTTTTTTTCAACCTGCCCCAGGTAGAATTCACAAAAAGAGACGGCCAGTCTCTTGAGATCTTCTCATTCTTAATTTGATAGTAAGGACTTAAACTTTGTTGTGTACTTTCCTTTGTTGTTTAAAACTATCAACTTTTTTTTTCTGGGTATCTCTGCATGCTAACAACTTTATATTCATTAATATATTTAATCAACGAATCCAAAATTTAAAAAATAATATAGGGCTTGAACACCTCCAATTTACTACCCCCACGTTCCCAGGTGCTTCTGCATCCTTCTCCCCTCCTCCACTCCAGACTCAGAGGGAAGAGGTCTCCCCTCTCTTCACCTGGGTCTTGCTCCTCCTCCTTCTCCTCCTGTATCCACTAGTTTCTACACTCTTTAGTCTATGTCCCTTATCTACTTATCTCTGCCCCTCAAATCCTATAAATCTGCTCCCTCGATCTTACTTCTCTATCACTCTCTTTTTCTCCTTCCATTTTCTGACAACATCATTATCAAAGAAGAGTTTGCACTTCCCCATTCCCTTTCCACTCTGTAGCTAACAACCATCAAACCTCCACTCACATAAGATCTCCAAAATTTCTTCAATGGTGGTAGCCACAAAGGTGGGAGAAGACGCCCTTAGATTGTTTTGAGGAGCGTAGCTGGCTGACAGCTTCCAGTTGCCTCTCCTTTCTTTTGATCTGTGATTTTTTTTTTTTTGGCGGGGGTCAGGTGGTGGTGGTGTACTAGGGATTAAACTCAGGGGCACTCGACCACTGAGCCACATCCCCAGCCCTATTTTGTATTTTATTTGGAGACAGGGTCTCACTGAGTTGCTTAGTGCCTCACTGTTGCTGAGGCTGGCTTTGAACTCATGATCCTCCTGCCTCATTCTCCCCAGCCACTGGGATTACAGGCACGCACCACCACACAAGGCTTCATCTGTGATCTTGAACCCATGCACAGTCCTGGCCCTCCCCACCCCACAACAAATGATGAACATGGAGAGACGTTAGAGTCGGACCAAGTCTGCTCTATGCAGGACTCCTTTCATGGGCAATCTTTGCTGGAGAATTCCTCATTGGCCTCGCTGGGAACCTCAGACTACAGTCTGAGGCACTTTTTTTTTTTTTTTTTAATTGTGGATGGAGCTTTATTTTATTTATATGTGGTGCTGAGAATTGAACCCAGTGCCTCACACATGCAAGCACTCCACCACTGAGCTACAACCCCAGTCCCTGAGCTCTGTTTACTTAGTCTTCTTTCCTTCCTTCCTTCTCTCCTCTCACAAGTGTCAGGCCTGAATTGCAGCCTATCTGAAGGTCCTCTCCGCCTACTCTTGCTCTCTTCCCTTTTATCCTTCACAAGCAATAAATCCTTTACATGTCTTGTGTGGGCATCTTCTTCTTGGAGGATCTGAACTGAGCCAACAATGATCACCAACCTTTCTATTGTCAAAGCTTAGCCATTGTTTTCTGTCATCTCATGAAGCTTTGTGACATTTAAACCATCTGTTTCAGACTTTTTCCCACGATAGTCTCCATGATCCAGTATTTCCCAGTTCGTCTCCTTCCTCCCTCTTCATTTTATCTTTTTTTTTTTTCCTTTAAATGAGTTTTTCCTTCTATAACCAACACTTAGATATTGGTTATCCTTTAGAATCGACCTGTGGTCCTTTATTCTTTTCTCTCCATTCATTCTCTCAAAGGGATGTAACTGATGATCAATGTTTTAACCAGTATCATTGCTGATAACTCTCAAATCTGTCTCCAGTGCAGGATTCATCCTAGAGCTTCAGAGCAGTATATAGTTGTCTGCTGAAAATTTCCACTTTGATGAATTAGAGCCAAATGCATTGGTTTTTGCCTTAGTCTTATATAAAGTTCCTCTGTCTTAAGTGACTGGCACCACTCTCCTATAGACCACCCACCAGGAAATTTGGGACTTCACCTCAAAACTCCTTTTCCATTACATGCCTTATCTCATTTTTCATTTGTGATCCTGTCTTCAAAATATATAGCTTCTGGGACTGGGGCCGTAGCTCAGAGGTAGAGCACTTGCCTTGAACGTGTGAGGCACTGGGTTGGTTCGATCCTCAGTACCCCATAAAAAAAATAAATTAAAAAACAAAGATATTTAAAAATATATGGCATCTATCACTTCCACTCCAAATCTATAAGCAATAGCCTCAGTTTAAGCCTTCATCATCTTTCATAAGGTCAAAATAAGATGGGTGTAATGGCACCCACCTGTAATCCCAGTGATTTGGGAGTCTGAAGCAGGAGAATCCAAAGTTTATTTTATTTTATTTATATGTGGTGCTGAGAATTGAACCCAGTGCCTCAAACATGCTAGGCAAGCACTTCACCAGCAATTTGGTGAGCACTCAGCAATTTAGTGAGACGCTGTTTCAAAATAAAAAAAAAAAAAAATAAGATGTAGCTCAATGGTAAAGTGCCCCTAGGTTTAATTCCCCGTAAAAAAAAAAAAAAAAAAAAAACTTTAAAAAATAATCTCCTAAGTGGTCTGCCTTCCTCTAGCCTTCCTCCCTTCCTAACTTATTATGACCAAAGGGGTCTTCCTAAGATGCAAATGGAGCACGTTACAGGCAGTTTCATGCAGAAGTAAAAAACACAGGCTTTAGCTTATAATGAATTTAGGTTCAAATCCTGACTGTTGCTAATTAATTGCATGAGTGTGGCCAGTCACTTAATATTTTTGAGCCTCAGATACCTCATTTGGGAAAATGAATATAAAAAGGGGCTGGGATGTAGCTCAGTGGTAGAGACCATGCACTTAGTATGGTATGAGGCCCTAGGTTCAATCCCCAGCCCTGCAAAAAATAAAAGAAAGATAGTATCTGCCAATATGGAATTGTTGTGAGACTAAGTAATAAATGAAGGGCTGGGGATGTGGCTCAAGCGGTAGCACACTCGCCTGGCATGCGTGCAGCCCGGGTTCGATCCTCAGCACCACATACCAACAAAGATGTTGTGTCTGCCGAAAACTAAAAAATAAATATAAAAAAAAATAATAAATGAAGCTGGCACACACAGCAGCTTGGGAGGCTGAGTAGGAATATTTCAAGTTCAAAGCCAGCCTCAGCAAAAGTGAGGCGCTAAGCAACTCGGTGAGACCCTGTCTCTAAATAAAATACAAAATAGGGCCCGGAATATGGCTCAGTGGTCAAGTGCCCCTGAGTTCAATCCCCAGTACCTAATAATGATAATAATAAATGAAAGGTGCTTGGTACAAATTGTATAGCTAAAATGTGGGGGGTTTTATTATTAATACAATTGTCCTTTGACATCTGCAGGGGGTTCCAGGTACCTTTGCAGATTCCAAAACAGAAGATGCACAAGTCTCTTATATAACCCTGGTATGTCTTCCCATACTTGAATTTCTAGATAACTTATATGATGTAAATGCTATTCAAATAGTCATTATTCTATATTGTTTAGGAAATGGCAAGAAAGTCTGTACATGTTCAGTATGCACACTTTTTTTTTTTTTTTTTTGGTTCTGGGGATTGAACCCAGGAATGCTTAACCACTGTGCTACATCCCAGCCTTTTATTAATTTTTATTTTGAGACATGGTCTTGCTAAGTTGCTGAGGGCCTCGATAAATTATTGAGGTTGGCCCCAAATATGAGATCTTCCTATTTCAGCTTTCTAATCACTGGGATTATAGGGATGAACATGATGCCTGGCCAGAGACAATTTTTAAAAAATATTTTCCATCATGGTTTGTTGAGCTGTGGGGGCAGAACTCATGGATAAGGAAAGCCAACTGTATTATTATTGTTATTCCATTTAAAAAAAAAAAAACATCAGTGGGGCAGCTAGGGATGTAACACAGGGGATGTAGCACTTCTCTAGCATGCATGAGGCCCTTGGTTTGATCCTCAGCACTGGGCGAAGAAAAACAAAGAAACAAAAAACTAAAGCACTTCAGTAGGTCTCTGATGATAATTATAATGCTATAATGATTAAATTCAAAAATCCTTTGCATGGTCTGATTTCTGCCTTTCTTCCCTGTGTCGTGGCATGCACCTTCTCAAACTCTGTCCTTCAGCACAACAACCTGAGCTAATCTCATTAAGAGGTAAGGTTTGAGAGGATCTGGGAATATAGCTCAGTTGGTAGAGTTCCCTGCCTACCCTTCACAGAGTCCTGGATTCAATCCCTAGCACCACCAAAAAATAAAAGGTTAGGTTTAGAACCTGAAATGGATGGGTTTGTGTGTTTTGGAGGATTAAAAACATGAAGTAGTTAGGTTCACTCCAGAACTGTTCTCTTCACTCTGAAATCTATACTCCTAAACAGTTCTGTTTTGTTTGGTACCAGGATAAATTGCTGAGGATGCTTCTCAGCAGTGGGATTACAGGCATGCGCCACCACACCCAGCTGCTGCTAAACAGTTCTGAGAGCTACTCCTGTGCTCAGTTACGGAGAGCTGAGCATCCTCTTCGATCACTAGAAATCACCTTGTTTTGTATTTTTCATAATACTTAATATGATGTAAATGTTATTCAAATAGTCCCTCTTCTATATTGTTTAGGAAATAATGACACAAGAAAGTCTGTACATCGTCACCTGAAATAATCCTAGGTTAGGTTTTCAAAAGTTGTGTGAACATGCTTGTGTGTGTTATTTCCAAGGACTTGATGAACATTGCGGCATATTCACCAACCACAGAAAACTGTCCTCTTTATGGGAAATCCTGGGGATCTTGACTTTTCAGAAACTTGGAAGACTTCATTGTGTTTCAATAGAAAATAACCATCCATGGTCACATCATCTAAGAAAACTACACTTCAAAAAATAAAAGAATGAGCTTCGGGGGGCGGGGGAATACACTTGATGAAAATCCAAACTGCAGGAAGATGCGGAAGTGAATTCTAAAGCAACCCCCCTGCAGATATCTTTTCTAAAATCCCCACATAAAGACTGAAGGCTTCACCTGTTTTTCACTGTCAATTGCCTAAAGTTATAAATAGGTCTGAAGCTCATCTCTCTCCTTTTAGCAGAGAAGGTCAGATTACAGGGGTAAAGCAAAATAATAAAGTGTGTGTCAGGGTGTTTTAAAGTGTCAGCCAGCCATCCCCACATCTCTTCCTTTCTACTGTGCTATCCTAGAACCGAGGATCCCAGCAACAATGCCTCTGTTCAAACTTCCAGGTAGGTGTGCAAAAATGTTCGGAGAACTCATTTTTTTTTTTTATTCATTTGCAACCCTTCCTTTAAGATGATCCTTTATTTAAGATTCCCAATAGCTTTAACAATACATGTTAGAAAGAGGCAAGACGTTTTCAAGCTTTGTTTGTTTTTAGTTTGGGGAGGAGGGTGATTTTCTAAAATGGCATCTTGGATGATCCCTTAGAAAACTGTGAGATAGTTGATATCTACTCTGCTAGTTTAAACGAAATCTGTACAGTCCAGTTCTGAGAAGGGTCCTACACAACATTTCTAGCTAAAAATCATGAGCACGATGTGAATTTTAACCCAATCTGGGTATTCTGATGGTTCACATTCCGGGTTTATAGACAGAGTAATTTAAAAACTAATAATGTTATAAGTATTTCATTATAAAAGCAATGCATGTTCCATATGAAATAAAGATAAAATTTATATGGATAAATAAGAGTCATAAACACTCATTTACAAAAATTAGAAAGTAGTAACAAGAAAAATATCACCAGAGTCCCATTACCCCAAAAATATGCTCTTAACATTTCAGTGTTTTTCTTTTCAATCTATTTCCCATGCAAAATTAAAGAACCTTTTTAAAAACACAGTGGTCTTTATATTATGTATGTAATTTTTCTAGTCCTTTGTTTGGCAGGACAATGCTTTGGAGTAAATATTTTTACTATGGTATTTCAAACTCTTCCTTAACACCATTTTACATGGCTGTATAATATTCTAATTTTCTTAGCTAATCTCTTAGATTCTTTATAATTTGGGGTAAGTATAAATGTTCTCTGACAATAATTGTACCTAAAGTTTTTTTCTGTGTTAAATGAGAATTTTCACTGGATTGCTTCTCAGAAATGACTGTTTGGTAGGTGTTACTAAATTGTTTCCCAAAAGAACTGTTTTAGTTTACCTTCTACCAGCATCATATGAGAATATTTTTTTTGAATTTTTTAATATTTAGTTTTTAGCTTTCAGCTGACACAACATCTTTGTTGGTATGTGGTGCTGAGGATCGAACCCGGGCCGCACGCATGCCAAGCGAGCGCGCTACCGCTTGAGCCACACCCCAAGCCCGAGAATATTTTTTAATTCACATTTTACAAGAAGTACTTTTTGGGGCTGGAGATGTGACTCCTTGGTGGAGCATTAAATGCATGAGACCCTGGGTTCAATCCACAGCACCACCAAACAAACAAACAAACAAAAAGCCTTTTTAAGATTATACACAAGTATTTAAAGACATATTAGAAGCCAGGCGTGGTGGTGCACACCTGGAATCCCAGCAACTCAGGAGGCTGAGGCAGGAGGATCACAAGTTCCAGGTGTGCCTCAGAAACTTAGTAAGACCCTTCTTAAAAATAAAAATAAAAAGAGTTGGGGAAGAGCTCAGTGGCAGAGCACTTGCCTAGTATGTGCAAGTCCCTTGGTTCCATCCCCAGTACCACAGAAGAAAGAGAGAGAGAGAGAGAGAGAGAAAGAGAGAGAAGAAAAGGAAATGAAGAGCTATATGATAACCGGCTTCTCAGCATTTCCTAAGGCAGCAAACTTCAAGTAGGCTAAAAGACTGAGCTGGAATAACTCCTACCACCTTGTTCCTGTGCCAACCAGTGTTTTCCAAAGTACTGGTTAATAGCTACTATGATTTCTGTCAGTTGTTCATATAATGTATCTTGTTTTATTTTACTTCATACAGCGGAAGGAAAACGTGAGTATCTTGAACTGTTTCTCCTGCTATTTTGCCAGAGTATCAATTTTAAAATGTGATACTATTTCTTAATTCATAAACATGGTTATTTTTCAGCAGTGTTTATTAAATGATTCCCTCCAAAGTCAATAAAGATAAATAATGACCACAGATATCCCAAAAAGTAGCAAATGAACTCTTGGATTTTCTGGATCCCAAAAACAAAACAAAAACTCTGATATTTTTCAAAGAAAACTTCACTGGGCACTTATTTGATGTTTTAAAATAAAAGATAAACCAATTAAAAAATTAAATAAATAAGAAAATAAAAGACACAGATTAGCCAAAGGGACCTATTGAGTCAACCCCAATGCAGAAATTTTTTTGTGTGAATTTTTGTGATTAATTAAAATACAGACTCACTTTAGATAAAATCGTCACCTAGATTGGATGTTGCCCTCCATCTCCTATGACTCTTGTCCTTTTGCTGACTGATAGTAGGTCTGCCTCTGGGTTCCTCTGTGAGATAACATGTGGCAGATGAAAGATCTACTACCTCATCTCCCACACATGAATAAGGCACTGCTGAGAAATATGCATGTTTTTCTGAATCTGGTGGGTGGAGAGCAAGCATGACATTCCTTTCCTCAAGAGTCTTGCACTCCCTGTGTTAATAATAATGATCTCCAATTTCTGGATGGTACTGTGTAGCTTTTAAAGTATTTCTTGTTTAATCTTGACAGCAACTCTCTAAAGTGGATATTATTGTTATTAACATTCTCCTTTTATGATGATGAACACTGAGGCTCCCAGTGATCTTTTGGTTGGCCCAAGGCCACCCAGCTGTCACAGTCAATTTTCTTATTCCTAATCCAGTATTCTTTCTGCTTCACCATTGTACTATTTTTTTTTTCCTATTCTCTTGTCTGTTCTTAATCCAGATGTATCTGTCAAGACATTGTCACTCAGTCTGGGTGTGGTGATGCCAGCCTGAAATTTCAAAGACGAGGGAGGCTGGGGCAGGAGGATTGCAAAGTCAAGGCCAGACTCAGCAACTTAGTGAAGGCCTAAGCAACTTAATGAGATTCTGTAGCAAAATCAAAAATAAAAAGGGCTCAGGGTGTGATTCAGTGGTTAAGCGCCAGTCCAAAAAAATAAAAAGACATGGCTACTTGGATGTTCTATTATCTTATTATCTCTAACAACAAGCTCAAAAAGAAGTCAGTA
This sequence comes from Ictidomys tridecemlineatus, assembly GCF_052094955.1. NCBI lineage: Eukaryota > Metazoa > Chordata > Mammalia > Rodentia > Sciuridae > Ictidomys > Ictidomys tridecemlineatus. The sequence goes on along the minus strand of NC_135487.1, from coordinate 107,435,191 downwards.
ATTATCCATACAAACCTGAGGGGATTATTTCTCCTTTACTTCCTGAATTCAAGTTGTCATTCAATCTTATCTGCTTATCTTTTGAAATACCAGTTTCACTCTTTCCTTCCCACAACTGCCACCACTCCCAAAAGTATTTTTGATGGGAGAGCTCTTGAGTTAGGGATTAAATTTCAGCTGTGGTTGTGTGAAGTCGTCAAAACAACTAGTTGATTCAGTGGAAGGAAATAGCGACCATATAATTTTGGGTCATCATGTAAACTACTTGAGAATAGAATTTCTACTTTTCAACTGCCTATAGTGGTTTAGGGAGCCATAATCTTAGTAAAGACAATAATATTTAAAGATCTGAAACTGTCGGGTATGTGGTGCACACCTATAATCGCAACGACTTGGGAGGCTGAGGCAGGAGGATTGTGGGTTCAAGACCAGCCTCAGCAATTTAGTGAGGGCCTAAACAACTTAATGATATTCTGTCTCAAAATAAAAAAACAAGAAGGGCTAGAAATGTAGTTCAGTGGTGAAGTGCCCCTGGGTTCAATCCCTGCTATAAAAAAGGTATGAAACAAATGGATACGTGCCGTCTCAGATAATGAATACTTGTTCTGGAAGAGCCAGACATCAGCAAATTGGATCTGGTCTCCGGGCATTGGTTCCATACCATCCTTCCGTAGGTTGTTAGCAGCATCACCACAGACCTTGCATGACAAGCTGGTTGCATCATCATCCTCATCCTCATCATCATAACTGACTGGTCTGTTTCCATTTGCCCTTCATGGTGCATGAAGCCTCTTCTAACTCCTGCTTGCCACTCATCTGTGAGGTGCACATGCCTACTTGTGATGCTTAGGAAAGAATGATGCTATTTCTGGGGATCAACTGGCAGTGAGGCATTCTTAGCCATCAGATATACTTACTTAGGGCACCATTTGTTTCTTCGTGGATCATGATGCTTGCCAAAGAACTACTAATAGCTTCCAAAGATGCTTTTCAGTTTCAGGAAGTGTTTTGAGTTTAGTGAGGCAAAGGGATGCATGCAGTTCAGCCAACAGAGTGAGCTTCTCTGTTAACTCTGCTGTGACAAATCAGGATTTTAAAACTCACTAACCTGATAGTGGTGCTGAAGCTATGAGTGAGTTACCATGGTTTCTAAAGAAGGCTTCATTCTAAACAAATTCATATCATTTGCCATTTCCTTAATAGCCCAAAGCTAACCCTAAATACCAAATGTGTGTTTGACCAATGTCACCAAATTACATCATTCAGTTTAATCAGGTGCTTTATTTTCCTGAAAGTATTTCCATGTTCATTAACTTACTTGGTGTCACAACAGCTGTGCAAGGGAGGTTTAGTAGGTATTAGTGTCCCCACTTGAAAGATAAGGAAACTGAAACAGAGGAGTTGGTAAGTGCAGAGCAGAGCCTTGAATTGATTACATTTACTTAAGTCAGAATTGGAAATGTTGCCTTTTGGAGGCCTGCGTAGACATTGGTGGCCTGGCGAGATCTTTCTCTTGTCATCGGATGAGTAATGTTTCTGTTTTCTACTATTGCCTCAATAACTAATGAGGCAATAGTAGAAAATTAATGTTAATGGTTTACCATTCTCATGACTCCTTACCAGCTCTTTTTGGAAATACCAAGAGGCTTTTACAAGCATTACAAGTGATGACAAGTCAAGTGTAAACAATTGGGTATCTGGAGAACGTGGCGGAATTTAACAGTGAAGCAGATACTTGATGATCCTCACTACCCTGAATGACGAAATTGGTTCTCTTATATCCTAAAGGTTTTAGAGTCATCCACTGCCAGGCTGAGAGCCACCCTCTCCCCTGATTTTAAGAAAGGGAAAAGTAAGGCATGTAAAAGCAAATTGGTTTTCCAAAGGTCATTCATGATGGAAGGCCATGGCCACAAGGAAGGGAAGTCCGAACATATGGTAATAAATTTTTGTGGCCCCCCTCTCCCACATAGCAGCATGTCACCAAATTGTTAGGATTTGGGGGAAAAAATGAGATATGATGTGTGAGAGAAACACAATCTCTGTCTTAAGAAGGTGAAAATCCTGCTGGGAATGTAGCTAAACGATAGAACACTTGCCTAGCATGAGTGAGGTCCTGCAATTTAATGCCCAGCACCAAAACGAAGAAGATGCCATTTGTTTCTTAGGACTAACAGAATTCCCAGTGATTGCTGGGGTCATTGATTCTTCTTAGGAAAATCCCTAGAGGACCAACAACCATATCCACATCTTCAAAACCATCTGTAAGACCACTAGCCTCATGGGAACAACTGCCACTTGGTTACTATGAAATCCAATTTAGCCCTGGCAGCAACAGGCAATTTTCCATTAAGTGTTGGAGCTACAGTCCCATCTTTAGGACCCTCCAGAAATGTGCTGTGAGAATCTGACCCATGAATCTGATGAAAGCAGATTTCTGAGCTGCACGCACAGAGAGATGCACTAATGGAGAGAGAGGCCCAAACTCTGCTGTGTTTCAACAACCCAGGTTGGGGAGCAGGGAAGCCATGCACTCAGTACAGTCTTGTGCCTCGCACCTAGCAGAAACTCTCAGATTTTTTGAGAAAAGGGACTTGAACCCTCATATATATATATATATATATATATATATATATATAAACCTCTTTTAGAAGTCGATGACGAGATGCGTAGTTTTGCTGAAAAAGTGTTTGCCTCTGAAGTCAAAGATGAGGGAGGCCGTCATGAGATCTCTCCCTTTGACGTGGATGAGATTTGTCCGATTTCTTTTCACGAGATGCAAGCACACATATTCCACATGGAGACTCTGGCCACCTCTACAGAGGGCAGGAGGTAAGTGGCGTGGGGGGACGGCTTAGTACCTGAGCTCAAGGAATTGGAGTTGATGGGGCAGATACAGTTCAGTCTGAATGATGGTTCAACTCAGAGAAAGAACTCTGCCAGAATTAGAAACTCTCCCCCCAAGCCCATTCACTGTATTTTAGGGTGAGAACCAATGACAGAGAAAGAAGAAAGCAGTGAGCCCCAGACTCTCACCCACATCTCCCTGAGTCGAAGCCTCAAGCTACCTATGCAGTTGTTCCAAACCAAAGTGGGCCAACAGCTGTCCTGAATTTACTTGGCCTATATGCAGTTGCCACATAAACTGGAACTCACGAGGCTACATCTTCTAGCTGTGTCCCTAGCCAACCTAAGTGTTGTGTTTCCTGACCTGAGCCTTGCCTCCAGCCAGTCTGACAGCTTTTTGGCCTTAGGGATGCCGCTCTCCATTCCTGCCCTCTGTCCTGCCCATCCTGTGTTCATAATGCAGATTTATTGCCTCTCCCGAGTAGTCTTCAGAGATCCCTCTTGACAAAGTCTTATTTTCTTTTACTTGAACTACCCTAGGATTCACTGTGACTACCTGCCACACTTTAGTCCTCAAACCTACACTGACCACTTAGCTGGAATTCCCACTGCTCAGCCCTTCCCTCATCCCACCAGCCCTATCCTGTGATCTTACGTCTTTTAGGAAAAAAAAAACAACAAACCACCTCCTCTGGCATCACCCAAAGAACCTCACACAAGGCTTGTGTTAAATTAGAAGCTCAATAAGTATTTGTTGATTTGAGGAAAGAATATTTGATTTGAGGAAATAATATCAATCCAGGGACTGTGCTAGGGATTTTATATACATACATCTCACAGAGGGGCTAGGGCTGTAGCTCAGTGACAGAGCATTTGCCTAGCATGTGTGAGGCAGTGGGTTCAATCCTTAGCACCACATGAAAAATAAAACAAAGGCATTTTGTTCATATACAACTACGAAAAAAAATTTTTAAATAGTATATCAATCTCACAGAAATTCTCTAAGGTAGCTATTACTGCACCACTTTTTTTTCAGAGGGGAGATGGAAGCTCACAGAATTTAAGAAACATGAGCAAAGTGACACAATGAGTAACTGTTAGCCTGTGCTCACCGCAGCACTTAGACTCCCTCTTCTGCTGGGAGTAGACTGCCTGGGAGGAATGGTGTCATGTTCCCTAAGGGCCACTGTTCTGAGAAACACCAAAAGCAGCCCTTGTCAGGTGTCTTCAGTGACATCTTCTCTCTCTATACTTGTATTCTATTTCTGACACCTAATCCAATTTCTAATTTTCATTTTTTGTCTTCGAAATGAAATAGCATAATGAAACATTCATCTATTACAGTGAAAATCCTGATGAAGACTTCACTTTAAGTCCTCTTATTTTTAAATTTTTGAACCCAGGAAAAAACGTTTCCAAGGACGGAAGACCGTTAATTTGTCAATTCCAATAAGTGAGACATCTTCTACCAAACTGTCCCACATTGACGAATGCATTTCTTCATCTCCAACCTACGAGACCGTGCCCGATTTTCAGAGAGTGCAGATCACGGGTGACTATGCCTCTGGGGTGAGTTGTCCTTGCCACTCAGACAAAGCTACTGGGAAGCCGCTCAGCTGGGCTCTTAGTTTCTCACCTTCTCCCACTTCCTGTTAAAGAAGGTGTCCTCTCATCTGTCCTTTGTTCTGCTTCGGGGTAGCACTTCCTTACTAATGTGATATGTTTTCTATTCCTGTAATACTTTTATCATCCCACATGGTTTCTCCTCTGTGTCCTTTGCTTGTGTGGAGAACATGGGCAGTGCATGTGCCCCAGAATACACAGGACAGATTTTGACAGCAGGACCAAAGAGCAGCAAGGAGAGATGGTCAAGTCTCGCTGATGACTCCCTAAAACAGGAAAGGGAACCTCAGGGAGGCACAGGAGCTCTAGGGGAAAGATGGACCCAAGGGAAACCCAGAATGGAGCAGGCAGCATAAGCATAAACCAAGAAAGGAAACAGATCAGGAGAAAGGGACAAATGAAGGAGAGGTCAGAAAAAAAAAAAGATGAGAAAGAAATTAGAACATTCTAAGGGACTGGTTTTTTTTTTTTTTTTTGGACCAACTAAATTCTCCAGTTTCATGTCAAATGCTTACGCAGTAGATTACGCTTGGAACAGGAATAGTAAGTGCATGTTAATAACAACTTGACCTGTTTGTCCTATCCAGAACAGTTGGTCAATTAATAAATCTCTGCTGCACAGACTTGCAGTATAAGTGTCATATTGGCAAAACTGTTATTTAGCCATGGGTCTGTGCTCCAAATATAGCTTTAATGACCAGTCCTGAGCCCCCATCTCATGTAACTGACCCAGACAGGCTAAGTCCTAAGATATTAAGAAGTGACACAGCAATGAAATGCAAACCATTCTTGTTTATTTTTATTTATTTATTTTTATTTTGTATAACATAAGATGATCTGCAAATGGCAGGGTTTGGGACACTAAAGAACTTAAATGAAACATTTAATAGTATTAAGTACATGTGAAACACAGTTTGAGAACTCCAGAGTTCTCAAATTATAAGACAAACTTCATACCCATGAGTTTAGCAGAAATGAAAGCAGAAATAAAAAGAAAGATGGGAAGATTAAAAGAAAGATGGAAGAAAGGACAAGGCACACAGATACCAGGGAGTAACTGCTCCTCCTTTGAAAGCTAGAGGGCATCTGAAACTTGGCTTGCAGTCTTGTAGGACATCTTCTACTTGGTGGCTGAATATAGCTAAGCCACTGAACAACTCCCCCTGGCTGTGGACTGTACCCACACCAGTCTTCATCCTTGGAATGCAGAGAGGTAAAGGGGGAATCAGGGTTAAAGATCTGAGGCCTTAATTCCTGATAAACAATTGATTCAATTTATTTCTTTATCCATTTATTTTGATTGATTCAATTTAATTCGTCCTCATTCAGCAGCCTCTCAGTGCTGGGCATTGTGTGGTAAGTGAGGACAGAAAGGTGAATAAGAACCAGCTCAGTCCCGGAGGACCTGACAGTCTGGCGGGCTCTTCGGTGGCAATGGGACAAGTATACCATTGGGAGCAGACCCCCAGACCTAGCAACTGTGCCAGATTCTTCGGTATTTTATTCTTCAAGTAAAAATACTTGAACTGATTAGGATCCATTCCTATAACTCAAACCATAGGGAACAAGCTTTTGTTTGTCCCAGGAGAAAAAGTCTTTGGACTCCAATTATGATCATTCAATGATTTCCAATTATACTGCCTGGGCAGGGCTGGCCCAGCCATGGGTTAGGGGTGGGGAAGGAAAATGGACCAGGTTAGGAAATTTCCAGTGTTTCTAACAAAGCTTTACTTTGGAAGTTCTCTAGTTTCAGCCAGAGGTAAGGTTCTCTTTCAAACTATCCACAGGAATAACTTGTTACAGGATGATGTTCTGATCCATCCGTCGTTGCAGAAGGCAGTACTTGAGTGATAGGGTCTGAGGGACTTAAGACACTGTATTTATCCCAAAATATTTCCCTGATTGAACAAGTGGTTCAAATTCTCACGATTAGAATTGCATTGTCTTGGGCTGGGGATGTGGCTCAGGCAGTAGGGCGCTCGCCTGGCATGCGTGCGGCCCAGGTTCAAACCTCAGCACCACATACAAACAAAGATATTGTGTCCGCCGATAACTAAAAATAAATATTAAAAAAATTCTCTCGCGCTCTCTCCCTCTCTCTTAAAAAAAAAAAAAAGAATTGCATTGTCTTTCAGTTGAGAGATTGTCTTCAGAAGTCAATCATATACCATGGAAGGAAATAAGTATATACCATGTTAGACTAAGTTCTTTTAATCATATTTGTTGGATAAGCATTGTGATGTAGCAAAAGTCAAAAACCAAAACAGGGGGTCTGGGGTTGAGAAAGAAATTAGAACATTCTCATGGTAGAGCATTTGTCTAGCATGGCAAGGCCCTGGATTTGATTCCCAGCATGATCCCCACAAAAAACAAAAAAACAAATATAAGACTATAAGGGAAAGACTCACAGGACTGGTATGTTTTGGTGGAGATGAGTTAGAAAAACTCCCAGACCTGCTCCTGGAGTGGACCCAGAATCCAAATCTATTCAAAAACAGGGGGAAGGAAAGTGAGGCTCATCATGGCCTTCAATACACAGGTGAGCTGGGAGGTGCCAGAGATAAGCTCCACCCAGCATTAAGATTTTTACAGGACTCTGATGCTCTGGCATTTTCTTGGCAGGTAACAGTTGAAGATTTTGAAGTGGTTTGTAAGGGTCTATATCGGGCATTGTGTATACGGGAGAAATACATGCAGAAGTCATTTCAGCGGTTCCCGAAAACCCCTTCCAAGTACTTGAGAAACATTGATGGTGAAGCTTGGGTAGCTAATGAAAGCTTCTATCCAGGTAACTTATTTTCTTATAAAATGAAAAGGAAGCCGGGCACGGTGCATGCCTGTAATCTCAGTGGCTTGGGAGGCTGAGACAGGAGCAATCTCAGCAACTTAGAGAGGCCTCAAGCAACTCAGCAAGACTCTAAATAAAATATAAAAGAGGGCTGGGGATGTAGCTCAGTGGTTAAGCACCCCTGAGTTCAATCCCATGGACCAAAAATAAATAAATAAATAAAATGAGTAAGGATATATTCTTTGATTTAACTACTAAATATTACATTTAAACTATGCCCCTAGGTTGCAAGTAATCCAGTCTAAAAATATCATAGTCCTCTCTGGCTCCATTCTGCCTGCTCCCCACATGTCCAAAATCACTTGACTCAGTTTGTACAGCATTTCTTTAAACCTGTTCTTTCTTACCTAATTTAGATCTATATTTCTCCTTGTTTATTGTGGTAACTTCCAAATTACTCTGATACATTTTAATCTCACATTCTTTCAGTTCATCCTCACTTTTGAAACTCTGTCACAAAATAAAAAATAAAAAGAACTGGGGGTGAGGCTTAGTGGTAGAGCATCCCTGGGTCCAATCCCAGTACTGCTGGTGGGGGGAACTATACATAGATGTGAGTACTTCCTCTTCCGGACAGAAACCTTCAGCTGCTCCTGTTAATTTCAAAGTAAGTCCAGTCTTGAGCCTGGCACTCCAGGCCTGTGGCCATCTGGCCTCCTAACTTCATTTTGTTTCTTTTTGGACCTGCCTGCTCAACCTATCTCTAAACTTATTGTCCTACTCTACCCTGTGCACTCTTCGTTATAGTTGGAAGTATTGCCTGATCTTCGTGTAGCTCAAGACTTTCTTGCTCCTGGACAGCTGGGCTGTTCCCTGTCTCCAGAGCTAATTGACCCTGTGTCCCAGTGTGTAGCTCCAACCTAATCTTTCAAGACACAGCCCAAATACTTCATTTCTTACCTGCCTCTGACCTTTGGATAGAAGTGAACTCTGTGTTCTGACTTTCTGTAACATTTTATTTGTGTATCTCAGTTTTAACTTTCTACCTTTTATATAAGTTAAATACAGATATTCTTTTAATAGCCAGCCTTTGATAATTTTAGATTTCTATTGTGTTATTACCTGTACCATACTTGATTTAACCAATTTCTACTTTCAGACATTTATATTTCTGATTTTTAAAAACTTATTTCCAACAAGGCTACAATGAATATCTTTGAGAAACTGTCTTTAGGATTATACTCTAGAAATGAAATTTCTAGAGAGGCAAGTATGTTGGATTTTTTTGACCTTTCAAATCGTCATATTATCAAAGATCTCAAGTTCTATGAGCTCATCTCTGTAATCGTGTTAAACATTTGTCCACTTTGGTGACTCATAATATTGGTTTGCCCATCCTCTACAATACTGACCTTTAGAATGGTTATCTTGCCTGTGTAATTTCTCTAATATACTTAAATATAAAAACTATAAAATTGTTATTTAATATGGCCACATATTGTTTCCTTTCTTTGGTGTTTCTTATCTCCCATTTTTTTTTCTTTTTTTAAACTTTTTTTTTTATACCTTTAGTAATTTATTTATTTCTATGTGGTGCTGAGGATCAAACCCAGGCCCCGCCCGTGCTAGGGGAGCACTCTACCACTGAGCCAATATCCCAGCCTTATCTCCCAGTTTTGAATAGGAAATATTCAAACTTCTTCCTCCTCCACCCCACTCCCACCTCCCTTCCTCCCCCTTCCTCCCCCCCTCTCCCTCCCTCTCCCCCTTCCCCTCCCCTCCCCTCCCCCTCCTCCTATTGAACCTGGTACTTTACCACTGAGCTGTATCCCCAGCCCCTTTTATTTTTTATTTTGAGACCGGGTCCTGCTAAGTCACCAGGGTCTTGCTAAATTGCTGAAGCTGACCTCAAATTTGCCTCAACCTCCTAAATCAGTGGGATTACAGGCAAGTGCCACCGTTCCTGGCTAATCATGCTAGGCTTTATTATTTTTGTCACTCCGACTACTTTAGGCGTGACTTGCAAAGAGATTTTGTGATGCCTTCCTTGGGCACAGCATTACACAAGCATGAATGACCATATTTGTTGAAAATAAAGGAGTGAGTGCTTAAAAATTGTGCCAGTGTGGAATGTATCTCGGGCCTTCTTAGGCTGAAATTGTCAGCAGTGGAAAGAAGGCAACATTTACCCACTTCCTCTTTTCTAAGTTCCTTTAGCAGAAATTATATGTGCTTTAAAAGGTGGTAAACATAATTAAAATTATAATTCCTATAATAAAAAATGATTTTATTTCTCCCTTTATATTAAAACCACTTTAGGAAACTATTCTGTATGATACTATAAAGATTGATACATGTCATTGTACATTTGTCAAAATTCATGGGGTGTACCAAACCAAGAATAAATCCTAATGAAAACTGTGGACTTTCAGTCAAAATGACAAGTCAATGTAGACCTGTCAATTATAACACTTGTTATCTCTGATGCAGGATGCCAATAGTGGGGGAGGCTGGCCATGTGGGATGAGGGTTGGGGATATATGAAAACTACTTTCCACTCAATTTTTCTGCTTACCTAAAGCTGCTCCTAAAAAAATTATTAAATAAAAAATACAATCTGAGTCAGACATGGTAGCACATGTCTGGAATCCCAGGAACTCAGGAGGCTGAAATAGGAGGATCACAAATTAAAGGCCAGCTTCAGCAATTTAGCAAGACCCTGTCTCAAAATAAAAATTCTAAAGGGCTAGGAATGCCGGGCATGGTAGGGCATGCCTATAATCCCAGTGGCTTGGGAGGCTGAGGCAGGAAGGAGGTTTACAATTTCAAAGCCAGCCTCAGCAACTTAGTGAGGCGCTAGGCAACTCAGTAAGACCCTGTCTCTAAATAAAAAATACAAAATGGGATTGGGGATGTGGCTCAGTGGTCCAGTGCCCCTGAGTTCAATCACCAGTACCAAACAACAACAACAAAAAAGGGCTTGGTCGTAGCTCAGTGGTAGAGTACCCCTGGGTTCAAGGGTAACCATCCAAACTCTTTCTTTTTTTTTTTCTTTTATTTTTTTATTTTTAAATTTTTTTTATTGTTGGTCGTTCAAAACATTACACAGTTCTTAATACATCATCTTTCACAGTTTGATTCAAGTGGGTTATGAACTCCCAACTTTACCCCGCCAAACTCTTTCTTAACTGTGGTTTTACCTTTGCTTTTATGCAATTCTTTTATTTTATCATTTATTTATTTATTTGAGATGGAGTCTCACTCATTTTATTGCCCAGACTGGTCTTGAACTCCTGGGCTCAAGCAATCCTCCTGCTTCAGCCTCCTAAGCAGTTGGGACTACAGGCATATATCACTGTGTCCCGCTCTTTGAAATTATTTAACAGGATAATAAACTGCTCTTAACAGGCCAGGTGCGGTGGCACATAATAAAATGCTGGTAATCCCAGCAGCTCGGGAGGCTGAAGCAGGAGGATCACAAGTTCAAAGCCAGCCTCAGCAAAAGCAAAGCATTAAGCAACTCAGTGAGACCCTGTCTCTAAATAAAATACAAAATACTCCTGGGGATGTGGCTCAGTGGTGAAGTGCCCCTGAGTTCAATCCCTGGTACCTCCCCCCCAACAAAATGCTCTAAACAGGAAGCCTATAATGACCAACTTCAGTAAAAAATTAAAATTATTTAAGTTGTATATCAATTACTTTATGTAAACTTCTAAATAATTCAAAAATTATTCTTATACTAGATAAAACATTATTATTATAGTCATTTTATACTATGAACTTAATCATCTTTGAACACATAATGTGAAAAAAAAATTTATTTACTGGATAAATTAAATACAGTTGGATAATTATAACTTATGAAGTATGGGATGCCAAACTAATGATATATTGTAGTTTTTCATATTTTGGTTACTTTTACATGGTCATTCATCCTTGTGCTGATATATTACTCTGTTTTATTGAAAAAGTCTTTACCCCTCCTCCGAAGAAGGGAGAAGACCCCTTCCGAACAGATGACCTTCCAGCAAACCTGGGCTACCACCTCAAAATGAAAGACGGTGTGGTTTACATCTACCCTAACGAGGCAGCAGCCAGCAAGGATGAGCCCAAGCCATATCCTTACCCCAATCTGGCCGACTTCTTAGATGATATGAACTTTCTGCTTGCTTTAATTGCCCAAGGACCTGTGTAAGTTTTTTAGTGAGACCTGGCTAACAACCAGTGCTACTATTATTAATAATAAGAATACATTTTTATCAAATGCTCACTCTGTTCAAATACTATATTAAACCTTTGGTTACCTTATTTCTTTGATTTTTCACAAATGCTCTATGAGGCATTTTTATAGTTTTATATGCTGAAACTTTGTAGAGTTAAGTAACTTATCCAAAGTCAGACAGATGGCTGAAAAGGGATCTGAGCCCAAATCTGCTGACTGCAAAGCCAGGGCTCTCAACTTTTTTTTTTTTTTTTTTTACTGGGGATCAAACCAGGGTTTACATTCCCTGAGTTTATCCCTGAACTACATCCCCAGACCTTTTTACTTTGAGACAGAGTCTCACTTAATTGCTGAGGCTGGTATTACAAGTGTCTGCCCTATGCTCAGCTGGGACCATTAACTTTAGACAACACTTGTCACCACTGATATTAAAATGCCTTCTCAAGTTCTCCCTTGTGATTATGTCCAACTTTGATGAAGAAGTGGAGCTCAATGCTTTTTTTTTTTTTTTTTCCCTTGGTAGTACTGGGAATTGAACCCAGGGTCTTACACAAGCTTGGCAAATACTCTGCCACTGAGCTACATCCCCAGCCCTTTTTAAAACTTCATTTTGAGTCAGGGTCTGCTGAAGTTCTCCAGGATGGCCTTGAACTTGTGATCCTCCTGCCTCTGCCTCTCGAGTAGCTGGGATTACAGGCATGTGCCAAACGCCCCACTTGGAGCTCAGTACTTTTCAGTGAGATTAACTGTATAGAAGCCTGAAACATTTGTTCTAATATTTGTTTCCTTTGGTTGATAAGGGTTCTGATGATTTTGAAATTGTGATTGTTTTCCTTTAATGTTCGGACTGTTTTAGAATTACGTGATTTTTATTTTTCACAGTAAGACCTATACCCACCGTCGCCTGAAGTTCCTCTCTTCCAAGTTCCAAGTCCATCAGATGCTCAATGAGATGGATGAGCTTAAGGAGTTGAAAAACAACCCCCACCGAGATTTTTATAACTGCAGGAAGGTAAAAAGTTTAGATACTCAGAGATAATTCCTGGCAAAAACATTAATCCAATGATTTATTGAAAAGGGCAAGAACACTATTTTCTAATTAATCAAAATTTTCTCAGGTTTTGTGGATTTTTAGTGAAAGCAGAGACTATGTCTAAATTACTATGTTCCAGAGAAAGATATACCAAACTCTTAGCATAAAAAATTATAAGTGTGTGTGTGTGTGTGTGTGTGTGTGTGTGTGTGTGTGTGTGTGTGTAGTGCTGGGAGTCAAACTCAGGGCTTCACACACTTGAGGGAAGTATTCTACTTAACATGGGCAGGACCCTGGGTTTGATCCTCAGCACCGCACTTATCATCAAAAACAAAAATAAGAAAAACAAACAAAACTTCACAAATTAAAATTCTAGGATTTACAAGATCTTCCTTCTAGTTATTTTTCTTCTGCTTCCTGAGTTAAAACTTTGGGGGAAGTAATTAAATAGTAGTTTTTGAGTTCCAGTGTCCTCATTTGTAAAATTGGGAAATATATCTGCTCAAAACAGCTTCTGTGAAATTGTGAGTACCCAATGAGCTAATGACTGTGAAAATCAATCAATTAGAAACACTTACAGTATGTGTTCTGGCAAGTTAAATGATTGGCAGAAAGTAGGAATAGGAAACATCTGAACAAAAATTTAGGCCCAAATCTTAGCTCAGCTTTATGTCTAATTTTGGACAAATAAATAATCTGTCAAAACATCATTTTATAAACTGGGTACAGTGGCCTAGTTTATAATCCTGTAATCCCAGTGACTTGGGAAACTGAGGCAGGAGGATTGCCAAATTCTAAGTCAGCCTCAGCAACTAGCAAGACCCTCAGGAACTGAGACCCTGTCTCAAAACAGAAAAAAATAAAAAGAGTTGGGGATGTATCTCAGTGTTAAATCACCTCTGGGTTCAATTCCCAATACCAACAAAATAAAACAAACCCCAAACATTTCATCTTATAAAATCATACTTATAAAAATATCTATCTCATAAACATCATCACTGTGCCATAGCCTCATCATTTCAACCCTATCTTCTTTTGGGAGGAAAGCTATGGTAGCTACATTACTTCTAACTGTATTTCCGGGGTGGAGAATGGTCCCCAAGAATTCTGTGTGGGTCAAATGTGGAAGTATATTGGATGTACTCATGCACAAGAGAAGCAAGCACTATGACTGCATCTAGTCAAATCTTATACATCCTTGCACAGGCACAGAAAGGGTGAAAATGGGTTCTTTATTGCTGGGTCACCTCCACCAGCTGTCAGTTCCTACCACCAATTTTTATTCCATTCTTCTGCCACAGTAGGATTTGCAGGCACCATAGCCTCTAACAGAGTATAACTAAAGCTGATGGCTGGTTTTTCTTTCTCTGAATATGCACACAGGTGGACACCCACATCCATGCAGCTGCCTGCATGAACCAGAAACATCTGCTGCGTTTTATTAAGAAATCTTACCAAATTGATGCTGACAGAGTGGTCTACAGCACCAATGAGAAGACTCTGACACTGAAGGAACTCTTTACTAAATTAAAAATGCACCCATACGACCTGACTGTTGATTCTCTGGATGTTCACGCTGTAGGTGAACCTATCTCAAAACCCCACGTATCTTTCTCCTATGACTCTGCTTCTCACTGTCCTCTCAATTATGTTGATTTACCACCCTTACAGAAAGCCACTTTTGAAGTTCACTCACTGTCTGTCATTTGTCCCAGATTTCATTCTCAGAGCCCAACCCCTTCCCCTGTTATCAGCTCCCTGTTCCTCTTGGCTATTCCCTAGCACTCTGTGTCCAGGCAGCTGATAATCTTACGGTTCTACTCCTGTTTCTTGATCCAGGGGCGCCAGACATTCCAGCGTTTTGATAAATTCAATGACAAATACAATCCTGTGGGAGCCAGCGAGCTAAGGGACCTCTACCTGAAGACAGATAATTGCATTAACGGAGAATATTTTGCCACTATCATCAAGGTGAGGAAGAACCAACTGAATCTTTTGGGGGGAAGGAAGGGGTGTAGGGGATGAACCAACTGGATCTATGGAAACTGGCATGGCTCTTGAGGAAGGAGGGAGGGAAGAAGGACAGAAGGAAGGGAAGATGTGGTTCCTCATCTCTGGAGTCGAGCCCTACCCAAAAGAATGCAAGTATTTCTTCTGAAGCAGCCACTCTAATAATTTTAACAGACCTCTATTAAAGTTAAGGGTGTAGCTTGGGGATTAAGGACCTGGCTTTTCCAGGCTCTGGGTGCAAATTCAGGAAGAGCTGGGTGGGAATCCACACTCATCCTCACGATGCCTGTGTCTTAGGGAGCACGTGGAGTTGGGAGCAGTGTGTTTTGCGGGGAGAGGAAATATGAAGAGCTGCATTTGTTTTGCGGGCCCCTCAGATATCTCATCTTCAGTCTGACTTTTTTCTCTCAGGTCTCTGTCAGGTTCTATGGGTCTTTTATCCTCACTGAATTCTCCTCCTGAATTCTGAGAGCCATTAGATCTTCACTGAGAAATATTTTCCAAAATATTTTTCCTTTTATGTTTGTTTGTTTGTTTTTAACATTCCCTCCATTCTTCTTAGTAACCATCACCTCTCCCTAGATCCCATGGGTTTAGGCCCCTGAGGGGCTGGTGGGAATCTCTGGCTTTGGATTCCTGTTTTGGCTTTGCAGGAGGTAGGTGCAGACCTGGTGGAGGCCAAGTACCAGCATGCAGAGCCCCGCCTGTCCATCTATGGCCGTAGTCCTGAAGAGTGGAACAAACTCTCCTCCTGGTTTGTCAGCAACCGCATCTACTGCCCCAACATGACATGGATGATCCAGGTCCCTAGGATCTAGTATGTACCTGCCCATGGGAAGCCTATAGCCTGTTCCCATGACCTGCCTCAGCGGCCCTGCTTGAACAAGCAACATGCAGACCACGTAGACAGAAGTCAGTTTTGTTGAAGCAGCACCTCAGTACAGGGCCCTGCATGCTTGGTTCTGTCCACTCTGGGCACAGCACTGTTGACCACATACAGGAATTAGAAAGAGCATTTCAAGTTCAATATTGGAACCAGAATCTAAATAAGCACCAAGCTAAAAGAAGAACTGTGTACATTTCAGTGGATACTTTCTTTCTCCTGGTCTCCTCTGTGTCCAGTTCATTCTTTCCCACATTCATCTGGACTGGGATGTAGCTGTCTTGTATCAGAACTGTGACCAGGGTCTGCTGATTGTCCCACCCACATGTGAACGTGCTCAAGTTCTCCATGATCACATGTTTTCCTTCAAGAGTCCCAAACTGGTACTGGGAGGAAGTGAGGAAGTGGGCTCCCTTTCATGCCACACATCATCACTCACTGCCTTCAGGGATAGTTTCTCTCTCAGTAGGTTCAGTATCATTGATGTTTTATCTAACTTACTTGTGTATGTGTTCTCTGGCAACCGCCCAGGTGCTCTGTGTGCCCTGTGGCAATGCAAGAGTTTTATCCTGTCTCTTAGGCCAAAAAAAATTAGATCTTTGACAGGGGTAGCACTTTCCATCTAATACCATTAAGGTAGCAAGGCAGTAGAGTATGGTGATGAGGAGTACGTACTCTGGCTCCAGACTGGCTGTGCTTGAATGCTGGTTCTACTACTTACTAGCTGTGTGACTTGGGCAAGTTACATGACTTCTCTGTGCCTTTGTTTCATTGTCTCTCAAAAGGAGTAAAAATGGCACCTAACATTTTTATGAAGATTGAATTAACTGATATTTTTGGCCACTTCTTAGAACAGCGGCTGGCATATATAAAGTGCTATAGTCTGTTGTTACCATGGATCAGAGAGATTCTTTTTAATTCTTTTTAAATTTGTTCTTTTTAGTTATATATGACAGTAGAATGTCATACATACACGGAGTATAACTTCCCATTCTTATGGTTGCATGTAATGTGGAGTTACACAGGTTGTGTATTCATACATGAACGAAGGAAATTTATGTCCAATTCATTCTACTATCTTTCCCATTCCCATCTCTCCTCCCTTCCCCCTATTTCCTCTTGTTCTATCCCGGGAAACCCATTACCCCCCATTGTGAGTCAGCATCAGCATATCAAACAAAACATTTGGCCTTTGGTTTTTTGGGGATTGGCTTATTTCCGCTTAGCATAGTAGTGTCCACTTCCAAATGCCATAATTTTATTCTTCTTTGTGGCTGAGTAATATTACATTGTGTAGTACCACAGATCAGAGATATTCTTTTTTAAAAATTTATTTTGTAGTTGTTGATGGACCTTTATTTTATTCATTTATTTATATGTGGTGCTGAGGATCGAACCCAGTGCCTCACTCATGATAGGCAAATGCTCTACCACTGAGTCACAACCCCAGCCCAGATCAGAGATATTCTTGATCACCGTTTCATGCTCACCAACTTGTATACCATGTACTTGTATAAATAACTGAAACTTTGCTCATTCTCTATCTGGATGTAAGTGTGAAGGCTTGGTTTTCTTACCATAGGGGGTTTGTAGAAGAGAAGGTCTAGAAGAGATGGCACATAGTTTAGAAATACTTCCTCTGCCTATCCCAAACTGAACCCCTCTTTATGGGTAAGCAAGAAAAATATATGGGAGTGGATGTGGGGTGAACATTCCAGTTCTTTTTTCTGTACATGGTATTTGATCCTCTGATTCTCTCATAAGGGGGCCATCAATTCTAAAAAAATCTTCTCCTTTCCTTCTAATTTCTCTTTATTCTTGCCTCCAGTGATGTGTTCCGATCTAAGAATTTCCTCCCACACTTTGGAAAGATGCTGGAGAATATTTTCCTGCCGGTGTTTGAAGCCACCATCAACCCCCAGGCTCACCCAGACCTCAGTGTCTTCCTCAAGCACGTAAGCATGACCTTTCAGGCCTTCATACTGCTGTTCATGAACCAGTCCCGCGGCCTGGCCAAGAATAACTCTTGGTGCTTATCTCTTTACGTTTGGTCCTTGTCTTTGGAACTGAAAGTTTATCTCAAGATAGGGACCCTGCAGTTGGACTGAACTCATTGCATGGCTCACTTTTCCTGACAGATTACTGGCTTCGACAGTGTGGATGATGAGTCCAAACACAGTGGTCACATGTTTTCCTTCAAGAGTCCCAAACCTCAGGAATGGACAATGGAAAAGAATCCATCTTACACTTATTATTGTTATTACATGTATGCAAACATCATGGTGCTCAACAGCCTGAGAAAGTAAGTACCAGAGAGCCAGGAATAGGGCTGGGGGTGTTGTTCAGTGGCAGAGTGCTTGCCCTGCATGCAGTGTAGCCCTGGGTTTGATCCCCAGCACCCCAAAAGAAAGAAAGAGCAAGGGGTAGGGGAGGAGGGAGGGAAATAAAACTGCTGAAGAAAGGGCCTGTCTGTCACAGCTCTGTCCTCATGCATCAGCCCTCCAAGGTCCTCTACAGATTCCAACTCCAGTGTGTCCCATTGACCCAAATCAGAATTTCTTTTCTTTAACTGGTTCTTCCATTTCTTTATTTATTTAGGGACAAAATTAGACATTTTTGGTGACTTCAGTTAACTTTCACAGTTCCTTTTCATTAGAAGTTTAGGAATTTTTGTTTATCATTGTGCAATTTATTATAAAACTCCTTATTTTTACCTTTCCTGTTGTCTCTGGATAAGGAGTAGAGGAGGATTATATGGATTGTGTATGGTGCTGGGGATTGAACCTAGGACCTCACACATGCTAAGCATGTATGTGCTCTACCACTGAGTTATAGTCCCAGTCCCTAATGGAGTTCTTTGGAACCATTTCCTCTAAAGTGTAAGCACCAGAAATGTTGAGATGGTGGTGCTGGTACATCTCCTGTTGAGACTGAAGATGTTTCAGTTCAACTATTAGTTACCTCCCGACTTCCATATCCTTTGCTACCTCTTTTTTAAAAAGTTTGTACTTAGGAAGTATTAAGAAGTTGAATTGGGATTGCCAATTTTGCTGAATCCTTTGGATGGATGCTCTCTTCCAGAGCATTTCTACTGAAATTTCTTGTAAACCAGTCTGCCTGGAACCTACAACTCCTTTGGCAATTTTATTTCCATAGGGAACGAGGCATGAATACATTTCTGTTCCGTCCTCACTGTGGGGAAGCTGGAGCTATCACCCACCTCATGACAGCATTCATGATAGCAGACAATATCTCTCATGGCCTGAATTTAAAAAAGGTAAGTTGGAGACTGTTCTTATTATTAATTTTTGTCACGGATATAAAGGTGTCTTTTTTTCTCCCTACCGTATTTGATTCCAGCACTGGAATCAAATTCAAGAGAGCATAAAAGATTTTTGAGATTATTGAGTGTGATTTATTCTATAGAGACAAGCAAAGGGACTCACATGATTACCTACCTAGTTGCCATAAGGGATGAGTTAATGCAGATCTCCTGACTTCTGGTTTACAACACTGAAAAGGGATAATTCAGGGGTGGTTTGGCTTACCTTGAGTTACTTTTTGCCAGATTTCTTGTTGTAGCATGCTTTAAAATGTCTCTTGTGAGAGTCAGAACTTCCGTGTGGCTGGGGAAAAGTAGGTTTCAGGTCGAAGTCTTTTGAGCTTTAATTGCCTAAGATCATCTTACTTAAGCAATTAAAGTTCAAATAAACAACGTGGTTTGACTCAATGCTTCTGAAAATGTACAATCCAAAATATATTTATGTTGGATAGTACTTACATTGAAACACTAGAATCCTTCTTTACTAAGAGTTTAAAGAGCAGGTGATAATTCTGTTGGAAGCTGAAGTTCCACGTAGAACAAGAGATTTTAAAGTTTCTAGTTTCTATTCCTCTTTCACTCTCCTTAAACTTGTTTTTTATCTTTTTTTTTTCAGAGTCCTGTGTTACAGTACTTGTTTTTCTTAGCCCAGATTCCCATTGCTATGTCACCACTAAGTAACAACAGCCTATTTCTCGAGTATGCAAAAAATCCTTTTTTAGATTTCCTCCAGAAAGGGCTAATGATCTCACTATCTACAGATGACCCGATGCAATTCCACTTCACCAAGGTACACAAATGGAATGTTGAGCAATACAAGAACATTTTCCTCAATGGTTATTTCCCACTCAAAACTTGAAAGTCAATCAAGGAATGAATTACAGTAGAGGGGGTAGAGAGAGAAGAGGGGAGGGGAGGGGAGGGGAGGGGAGGGAGGATAGTAGAGGAGAGGAAAGGCAGCAGAACAACAGACATGAGTATGTCAATATGTAAATCAATGGAAGTGTAACTGATGTGATTCTGCAATCTGTATATGGGGTAAAAATGGGAGTTCATAACCCACTTGAACCAAAGTGTGAAATATGATATATCAAGAACTACGTAATATTTTGAACAACCAACAATTAAAAAAATAAATAAAATAAATAAAAAATAAAAAAGAAAGTCAATCAAGGTGCTTTGTTATTCTCTTTGTGCAAGATGCATATTATTTCTTTTATTAATGTGTTCTTCTCTCTCTCTCTCATTTTCTTTTACTTCATGTAAATAAACTGCAGGAGCCCCTGATGGAAGAATATGCCATTGCTGCACAAGTCTTCAAGCTGAGTACTTGTGATATGTGTGAAGTAGCAAGAAACAGTGTTCTGCAGTGTGGAATTTCTCATGAGGTAGAACTGTCTTTGATTGGCTACCCTTCTGAGTAAAGGGTCTGGTAACTCAAATGTTGAAATATTAGAGAAACACATGTAGAAAAAATTTTCCAAGCCAGAAGTGGTGATGTGGTGACTTGGGAGGCTATGGTAGGAGGCCAGCCTCAGCAACTTAGCAAGACACTGTCTCAAAAATAAATAAATAAATAAAAATAAAAAGGGCTGAGAATGTGGCTCAGTGGTAAAGCAACCCTGGGTTAAATCCCTTGTATCCCCCCCACCAAATTTTTTCCCTCCACAAACCATATGCATTTGTTGTGGATAGAAACAGGGACTAGAAAAGATTATTCTATCTCTCTGGCCATACCTTGGGTAAGGGAAACAAAATTACTCACAATTTCTTAGTAGATTATACACATTGAAGCACTAGTGAGTGCTTGTAATGGTTTACTTTTTTTTTTTTCTTTTGCCTGTGGCCAACATAAAGGAATAAATTTTTGTGGGAGATTCTGTTATTGTTTATAACAGAGGTGGTGGCAAAGGGAAGAGACAACATTCTGCTTCTTTTTCTTTTATAGGAGAAAGCAAAGTTTCTGGGCAACAATTACCTTGAGGAAGGCCCTAGTGGAAATGATATCCGGAAGACAAATGTAGCCCAAATCCGCATGGCCTATCGTTATGAAACCTGGTGTTATGAGCTCAATTTAATTGCTGAGGGTCTTAAATCAACAGAATAAAATAAATAAACCAATACTAATATGAGTGAGATTTTTGTTGTAGAGTTTAAATAATAAAAGTACCAGTTATTGAGTTCCTGCTATATGAAAGACTGTTATCAGATGTTCCACTGGTTTAATTTCATTTAATCTTTTTCACAACTTCAAAAGGCAGATATTATCTACATTTGGGGAATGTTAATAAAATTAATAACCGACATGGGGGTAGGAAAGATGGAGGAATGAGACGAACATTATTACCCTAGGTACATGTATGACTGTACATATGGTGCAACTCTACATTGTATAGTACCAGAGAGAGAGATGAAAAGCTGTGCTCCGTCTGTGTACAATGAACTGAAATGAATTCTGCTGTTATGTATAACTAATTAGAACAACAGCAACTAAAAAGATTAATAATCTGCCAAGGATACACCTAGTGAGGTATAGCAGTGGGGACCAGAGTTTTCATGAGTTTCAGGAAAACAGTTACTAAAGCTACACAACAAAACAAAACAAAAAAACAAGCAAATGACTTGATATTGGGAGAATATAGACTTTTGCTTTTATAGAATTAAGCCTGGTTAAGGCTTTTAGAACCCTTTTAGAACCCTTAAAAAGTCCTTTGAAATGACACAGACATTACTACCCTGTGTACATGTACACTACCCATGTGACTTTGCACCATGTACAGCCAGAAAAACGAAGAGTTGTGCTCCATTTGTGTACAATGTATCAAAATGAATTCTTCTGTCATGTATAACTAATTAGAACAATTAAAAACAAAAAGTCCTTTGAGGGGCTGGGATTGTGGCTCAGTGGTAGAGTGCTTGCCTAGCACAGGTGGGGTCCGGGTTTGATCCTCAGCACCACATAAAAATAAAGGTATTATGTTGTGTCCATCTATACCCCAAAAATAAATATTAAAAAAAGTCCTTTGATAGCATTCAAGTAAATAGTGTCTTTCTTAGACAAAACCAGAGCAGATATGCTCTAATATAAAAAATTAGTACTTATATAAGTTATTATACTCTGGGATAATTTATCTTACAAGAAGATTCTTAGCTTACCAAGGTAAGATATACATTTAACTTTTCAGAAACATGCATGTTACTCAAGGTCAGGTAGAATTCCGGTTAGCCAGATGAATAACACATGTTTTCTATACACACAACCTTGTTGCCATCTGGTGGCTGGGCTGATATTTCATTCAGCTTATTCAAAAAGCAATTATTGGTCCAACATCTAAAGTATCAGATACTATTTTAGACACTAATATTAGAAATAATAAGATTTCATTTCTATCTTCAAATGGCTCACAGCACTGAACTATAGAGTGTAGGACTACAAATGTGATAAAGAGTTGTGTGAAACATTTCAGAAAACAATGATGTTTCAAGTGCAAAAAAAATGAAAGCAAATTCCTGCATTATTTCCACATTCTGTACAGGTAGCCAAAAGCATAGGTGTGACCCTGACGGCATGTTTGTACTAGCCCTGGTTTAAGAAGACTCTTCTTCCTGGTTTCTGAAGTTGAAGGCCTGTTTACCGAGTATTTGTAAGTCCCTTCAAGAACCTGGTTCTATTTTAATTGGCCTCCTACTCATCAAAATAATACAAACTGCTAAATTAAACACTCAATTCTCAGACTTACTGGGTTACCTTCTTCTTATCCTTAAGAGGGCAGTAGAATACATGCATGTGAATTAATTTATTACATCCACAAAACCCGAATTTGGTTTCATATCTGGTGCCTGGAATTCAATCTGCCTCATTCTGCCCAGTTATCTTCCTAAGTGCAAAGTTCAAAAAATAAATTTCAAAACCATACTATTTTAAGTTCAAAATTTCATCTTGGACGACTACCTTGGGTGCTTTCTAAATATATTAGATAAGGGATGAGCAATTCATAAAGATCAGTGTTCAAAATTTATCACAAACAACATTCACATTTCTTTCCTCACTGGGACATGACTTTTTAAAAAAAATGTTCTCACTCCCTTCCCCCATTATAAAATGTTATTCCTGTCTTATTGTCCACAGCTCATAGCTTCACAACAGTTTGGGATCTGCTGCCTTTATTGCTTTGCTAAGTTGGCTTGTGACAGTCATCTGTGAAGTGTAACCAAACACCTCTCTTTCTGGCAATCTTCTATTTTGGTACCTCTATGTGAACAAATGTGGTAAGAGTTTGGTCTCTAGACTCCAGAAGCTCTGGTTGGGTGGGGCGGGGTGGGTGGAATGGGGCGGGGCGAGGTGGGGCTGGGCGTTGAGCGAGGGCCTGGGAAACAGCTCCACTCATCCAAGTCTCGCAGCTTAAGTGAAACTGGGCTACGCTTGCAGCAGGCACAGTGCCAGGCACATACCTGAACAAGAGAGTGTTGCAGGCGAGGCTTCTGCATGTGTGTCTCAACAGGGCGTGGCGGCTGCTCTCTGGGAGTGAATACCAAAAGCAGCCCTGATCTGGGACTTGAAGTCTCAGGTGCTCGGAGCGCCGTTTGCATCTCTCTACGTTTCAAGTCGGCGCTGTCTGGCAATTGCCTGAGAAATATTTGCTCTTTGAGTTCGGCCAGAAACAAACAACAAGCACAAAAAGCAAAAAACAAATAAACAAAAAAACCCCGGTGCTATAGTTTTCCTAGAGACTGCGAGCCTCCTGAGCACTGGGCAGGCGACAATTTCTAGTTTCCTTGAGTGAGATGATGCCGCTCTTAAACCGGGCTTAACCTCGCTGGTCGTTGAGTCAAGCGTCACGTAGAGTTCAGGTCCGTCGCTCGGGGCCTGTCTGACGGCAGGCACGGCGTGGGCGAGGGAGCTTTGGCTGGAGGCCTCCGCCGGACGCGGGTGGCGCCGATTGCCTGCCTATTGGGGCCCTAGCGTCGCGGCGACCGAGGTGCTGGGCAAGGTTTCGGCTGGTGCGCGAACTCGAGGCGGGAGAATCCCCTCAGGGGGTGCGGGGCGGGGCCGCGGGCGGGCCGAGCGCGAGGGTGGGAACGGGAGCCAATAGGAAGCGGGATTTGGTGGGAGGGGCGGGGCTCTCGGTCCGGCTGGGCCCGGGCGAGCCTGCCGGGAGATCCGAGTGGCACCCGGAGACTCTCGCCTCGCGGGAGGCCCGGAACGTCGCAGGCCCGCCAAGGAGGCAGTTTCGAGGCCCAAGCAGGTAAGCGCGTCTTGATCCGGGGTGGAGTCTGAGGCCGCCAGGGCTTCGACCACTCTCGGCTGTCCCGCGCGGGCTGCGGTCGGTCGGGAGCCTGTTGGGCAGAGTCCGCCAGAGGGAGGTCGGGCGGACGCCGGGCGCCGAGGGCTGTGGCGGCGGAGCGGGGCTTGGGGATTCCTCGCCTCTCGGTCCTCTCGGTCGCTCGGGACCCCACGGCTGAGTGGCGCTAGGCCGTCCCGAGGGGACCGGGAGCGCCCTGTAGCCGGGAGGAAACGCCGGCTTTCTTCAGGCTTAGCCAGCGAGCTTGAACTTCGACGCGCAAAGGCGACGGACTTTAAATTTAAAAAAAAAAAAAATGTTTTGGTTCTTAATAGAATCTGACAAGCACAATAGTGAAAGCCGTCAAGTAGGATTTTAATTTTAAAATCTCACATTGGAACGCTCAAGAGCATTTGAGTAACTTCACATAGCAGATGATTAGATTATGAGTCAAAAGACTTTGAGTCTGAGCCCGATTTGCAAACCAGATGTCACGCCTCCGCCAGATTAACTTTTCTGGGCCTCCGTTTCCCTAAATGTAAAACTTGGAAACACGACTGTGAGTATTCTCAGGGTCACATGAGATGAGTGAGAGTATTCCACAAATGTCAGGTATTATTGTTTGACCACGCACCTGGAGCATGCATAGTTCATAAAGCAACTAAGTTCCTGGCATACAGCAGACACTATGTAAACCTTTACCCTAAAGCCAATGATTCACCTACAGTGCTTTAGATAAAATGCTAAATGTGTTTAGAGGGTAAATAAGTTGTTCAAGCTGTTGTTCCTCAAAATTGTTATTGTTGGAATTGTGGTCTATTTTTCAAGAATTGCACATATCTACTGTGGCTGATTCACCATGAAGTTCAGTAGTAATCAAATAATTTACTTCTTTGCCTTAAAGGGTAAATAGTTGTAGTTTGATATCTGATAAAGTGAAATGGGAGAATTATTTCAGACTAAGATTTTCATTTGTTTTTGTAAATTGATGGGCTGCTTTTGGGAAGATTTATGTTATCTAAAGTCAAGTTAATAGTTAATATATAGCTGTATTTTTTGTGCAGCCTTTTTTTTTTTTTGGTACTGGGGATTGAACTCAGGAGCCCTGGACCACATGATCCACCTCCCCAGCCCCCAGCCCTTTTTTTTTTTTTTTTTGTATTTTATTTAGAGACAGGGTCTCACTGAGTTGCTTAGTGTGTCACTTGTGCTGAGGCTAGCTTTGAACTCCCCATCTTCCTGCCTCAGCCTCCCTCAGCCTCCCTAGCTGCTGAGATTATAGGTGTGTGCCACTGCGCCTGTATTACAGACGTTTGTGTTCTTTACTATGGTTCTATGTGTCCCGAATTTTAGGGGTGAGATGGGAAATACGAAAGGGAATAGTAGTTATTAACCTGCAGTCTTCTGGGAATACTTACAAGAGTGTTTGTAAGTAATTTCCCAGGCAGAAATCAGGAAATGTATCTCTTGGTCTTTCATTGTGTGTGTGTGTGTGTGTGTGTGTGTGTGTGTGTGTGTGTGTGTGTGTGTGTGTTTAATGTGGCAATAGATTTTTATTTATTTATTTTTGCACCACACTGGGGATTGAACTCCAGCCCTTGCAGATGCTAGGCAAACGCTCTGCTACTAAACTATACACTCCTCCAAAGTAGCTGGGATTACAGATGTGGGCCACTGTGAGCTGAAGGCAATAGATTTTTTAAATGCAGAAATAATAAAGGAATATCATTGTTTTTCTGGTTAATAATAGGCAGTTTTCAAAAAATAGACAGTTTTATAAAACTGCAAGTTATATTACTTTCAAATGATCTATAGTGAGTCTTATAAAAAGAATTTTAGACCACTGTCTAAAATTAAATGGAGTAGAGGTTTTATTGAACATATTTCAAAAATTCAGCGGATCTTTTTTTTTTTTTTTAATATACTGGGGATTGAACCCAGGGGTGCTTAATCAGTGAGTCACATCCATAGCCCTTTTTATTTTTAATTTTGAAACTGAATCTTACTAAGTTGCTTAGGCCCTTGCTGAGTTGCTGAGGCTGGCTTTCACCTTGGGATCCTCTTGCCTCAGCCTTTCCAGCCATTAGTATAACAGGCATGCACTAATGTGTTGGCTGGGTGTTTTGAAACTACTTTAATACACCAATTTTAACCGTGCCCTCTATAATAAGTTTTACTGTGAATTTATAATTTGTTGATATTACAGATCTGAAGCCTTATATTCACATTCATTATTGAGCACCTATCCCAAGGTGCAGTTTTAGCACTTAATGTTGTATTCACATATGATATAATTCTTTCCATCTAGGAGATTACACTCTGCCATGTAGGCTAAAATAAGTACTGAAAAGGCTGATTGTAAGAACATCAACTCACAGTTATTGGGACCTACACTGTGCCAGGCAGTGTTTTATATGCTTTGCATGTATTAGCTTATTTACATGTATTAGAGCACCATGAGGGGTGCCATTATTATGATCTCCTCCTTGGGAGTCATATAGAGGAGGTTGAGTAACTTGCCTGGGATCAGATAGCCTAAGTAGCAGAGCTGGGATCACATCAGACAGGCAGGCTCCAAACACCCTGATTTTAAACCTCTGCACTATACTGAGTTTCAAATCTATGAATGAGATACAAATGAAATCCAATGGGTAGTTAAAAGAGAGTTCTAGGAGGAACTTCTTCAAAAGGGAGGAGGGGGCTGGAGACATACCTCAGTGGTTGAGTGCTTGCTTAGCATGAATTGAGGCCTGATTCAATCCCCAGCAATAAACACACACACACACACACACACACACACACACACACACACACACTCTTAAAAAAAGGAGAGAGAGAGAGAAGGGAACAAACTGGTATTGCAAGATATAGATAAAGGCAGGTCCAAGCTATAATATAATTATACTTTGTATGTAAAAACTTTTTTTGGGGGGGGTGGCTGGTGAGTGATATTGGATTCTTTCTTTTTTTCTAAATTTTCACTCAGTAGCTATAATTATGGCATTATTTTAGCAATATAAGCAAGTGTTTATTTTTTAGTAAGAAGTTTAAGAAGTTTAATATATATGTTCTCAAACCATGTGTTAAATGTTAGAATCAAAAAGGAAAATGCTTCCCTGTCTGATAGAAGCTTATAACCAGATGTGCACAAGTCCAGTTTATTAGAATTTCAGTGTGATACCAGAGGTACAGATGGAGTTTAATTGGAAACACTGATGAGGGAAAATTATTCTACCTGTGGTAGGGAGGAAGATTCTAGAAGATTCTAGAAGAGATTCTGTGTTTGAATTTGGCTTTGAAGGATGAATAGGAGTGTGCTGAGTTGGGGAAAGAAACAGAAGATATGAATGAAAACCAGGGATAAATGTGAAAGTACATGGTGTGTTTGAGGAAAGTGTTGTGGTTTGTTATCACTAAAGGTCAGAGTGTATAGAGTCACATGGTTTTCTATAAAGTCAGGTGCTTGGACTAAAGGGGACAATGCTTGCAAATAAGCAGGAAAGAGAAAATTGCTGAGCTTTGTTGCTGATCACTTTAGGATCACTGCAATTGATAGTTAAGGTGTGGGGTTCAGTTCCCCTCATTTGGAATAATGAAGTGAGTGATTAGTCCAGGTGGGCAAAATCTTTTATTATAGAATATAGGGTTATTGGCACTTTTAATACTTTTTTGGGGGGGAGGGTACCAGGGATTGAACTTAGAGGCACTTGACAACTGAGCCACATCTCCAGCCCTATTTTGTAGTTTATTTAGAGACAGGGTCTCATTGAGTTGCTTAGCACCTCGCTTTTGCTAAGGCTGGCTTTGAATTCATGATCCTCCTGCCTCAGCCTCCAGAACACTTGGATTACAGGCCTGCGACACTGCACCTGGCACTTTTAATACTTTTAAGTAGGGAATATATTATAAAATAATGTCTGGTGAGGTAAATAAAACATTATGACTCATAAAAAGAAGGGGGTACCAGGTATTGAAAAGCCTGTGCATCATGCCAAGGACTTTGGACCTGATTCTAAAGACAATGGAGAGCCAGAGAAGAATATATTAAGTGATTAGAAAAGATAACATGGTGATGATATAGTGTGGATGCTGGGTTGGAAAAAAAGAGACAAAAGGTAGGGAGATAAGACTATTGCCAATGAAATAGTTCAGATAAGAACAGATAAGGGACTGAAGTAGGAAACTAGTAATGGTAGAGAGAATAGGGGAGATGAAGATGTGGAATTGGCAGGGCTTAAAAATCAGTTGGCTCTGAAGAAACAGAAAAGTGACTTTGTTTCTTAGCTTAGAAAATACATGGATAGAGGAAGGGGGGAGAAAATATATGGTTAAAAGATCTTGTTTTATTTTAATGTGAGGAAAGATTTTTTTTTTTTTTTTAGTTTTGAACATGTTGGGTTTGAAATGTCTGTGGAATACTCAGGTAGAGATGTCAAGAAAATATTTAGGTCTAGAAGCAAGGCTGAGAGTGGTGATTCAGATTTTACAGTTATTTTCACAAGTATGATTGAAGCAGGAACAGCAGACTAAGTTACTCAGGAAGAAAACATACAGAATTAGAAGAGAAAAGAGTACCAAGGATCAGTGATTTGCTTTATGTAAATGGAAGTAATTGATTATTTATTTGTTTTTGCTAATTTTGTCTTAAAACTTGTTATAAAGCAATGAAATGAGTTTTCATTGAAAGTTAAACAACTTTTGCACCCATGTGGTTCCTGTTCTTTTAAAATTTAATTAGGGATACATTCATTTATTCCAGAAGTGTATTATATGAAGTATCTTTGGAGTCCTGCTTTGGAAAAAAAATTTTTAGCAAATTCACAGTCCCATGGGAAAGTAGATCTTCTAGTTTATTACAAAAATATTTTTCATTGTCTGTATTTTCAATTCTCTATCTGATCACTTGATTATTAGCCCTTAAAAGTCAGAAAGACAGCTTTAAAAAACCTTTTTCTCCTGTAAATTTAGATTGCCAATGAATGTTTGCTGTTGATCCATCTTGATAACCAGAATTACTGAGTCTTGGCTCCAAATGGCTTAGCCATTTCTAGAAGTCCTATTCATCTTCAGTGAATGAAGGTTTGCTACCACTGAGGTGACCAAAAGAATATTACTATTTTGAAGGCATTTTCAGAAGCAGTGTTTCAGAATATTTTCCTCATTTGTAGTATCATTAGAATAAGCATGTAGTCTTCAAGGTAGAGGAAGCATACTTTTTCTACAAAGGACTAGATAGTAAACATTTTAGCCTCTTTCACAACTACCAAAACCAAACCAATACAAAACAAAACAAAAATAAATAAAAACAAACAGCTGAAAAGACAACACTTAAATAAATAAGCATGGTCTGCATTTTTATAAAACTTTGCGGATACTAAAACCTCAATTTTATATAGTATTCATATCACAATTGTTATACTTTTACTTTTTTTCCTCCAGCCTTTTAAAAACATAAAAACCACTTTTAACTCAGAGGCCTTACAAAGGCATCCAGAGTTAATCCACAGGCAGGCCATACTGACCCTGTCTTAAGGAATGTTCTTCAAAATATTTGGATTTTTAAATTCACTTAAAAAAATTATGATTCTTCAAAAATTTAAAGGACCTATTACTTATTTATTTATTTATTTTTACATCTAGCTCTCCTAGTTGTTTCAAGGTTTTCAAGGAAGAAATTCAAATGCAATCTGCATTTGGGGTAAAATTGGGAGTTCATAACCCACTTCAATCTAATGTATGAAATATGATATGTCAAGAGCTTTGTAATGTTGTGAACAACCAATAAAAAAAAAAAGAAAAAAAAAAGATTTTTTTTCCTTATGTATATCTTAGACTCCTGGTTAGCAGCTTAAAAAAAAATTAATATCCAGTTCAGACCATATTAATCCATTTATATTAAAGATTATTATTTGTGCTCCGTTTTTTTAAAGTTAAATTTTCTGACTTTTCATAATTTTCAAAGCAGAAATAAATGTTTACATCAGGTGACATGGAGGGAATTTATTAATTTCCTCTGAAGTTTGAATTCCTAGAAATGATATATTTATTTATTTATTTATTTATTTTTAAAGAGAAAGTGAGGAGAGAGAGAGAGAGAGAGAGAGAGAGAGAGAGAATTTTTAATATTTATTTTTTAGTTTTCGACGGACACAACATCTTTGTTGGTATGTGGTGCTGAGGATCGAACCCGGGCCGCACGCATGCCAGGCGAGCGTGCTACCGCTTGAGCCACTTCCCCAGCCCCAAGAAATGGTATATTTATGAGTTTTTCCTGTATGAAAGTTAAAATTTTGGGCAGTTTGGTGAATATATGTGTGTGCATTATTTTTTGCTGCATCTTAAAAGCTATTCTCTTTTTCTTCCTCTCTTTTCTTTTTTCTCCATTAGAATAAAAAAACAAAACCCCCAAACTGTGTGGGATATGTTTGAATTGGTTACTTAGCAATCTGAGGCTTAATTTTGTATTTAAATATTTATCTGTACTTTTTGATGTTCTTATTAAATAAGGGTCTGTTTAGACTGTAATAATGGGGCCTGCTGGGAGGAAATGACACAGCCTGTTCCACAACAGTATTTACTGAAAATCACCTTTTCTCTGGTTCCTATTTAAACTATAAAGATAATATGGAACAAAATAATTATGAGTATTAGAGTAATGGTTAACTTGATCACCACTGTAATTCCATGGTTATCATTACAAAGTTAATTTATATTAACATAGTTCAAGGTCAAGCAGAATGTGGGAAAAGGAGGGGGCTGTCGGTACATTGGAGATCAAATCTAAGACCTCATGCACTCTACAACTGAGCTACACACCAAACCCCTAAACTTTTTAAATAAGACCTTTTAGATACTTTCAAAGAAAAACAAAAAATAAGTTTACCACAATTTCCTATTTCAAACACCATTCTTGAGAAAGATTCCGTATGTCCTATTTAGTTGCATATCACTGGCAGAAAAGAAAAATGGCAATGTATCTTTTTTGTACAGAGAAGTGTTCATTTAGAATGCATGAATTTTGTTTTTATGATTTTTGATGATAAATCAGGCGAAAATTAAAAATTGGCCTTCTGGACTTAGGGTGTAGCTCAGCGGTAGACCACGTGGCTATTATGTGTGAGGCCCTGGGTTTGATCCCCAGCTCTGCAAAAAGAAAAGAAAGCAAAACAAAAAATCCTTCTTAATGATGGCATACCTTTATTCTGTGCCATTATGGAACATTTCAGCAGTGCTTGTGGGGCAGCTACAGTGTGGTGCAGATTTTACAGTCTACATTGATGGGATCACTGAAATCAGAAACTGCATTATGATTTTAGTTGGTGAAGATAATTAATAAGGAGGATTTTCTTGTGTTGTTGACTGTATCTTGTTAACTACATGTTTAACTTCGTGTATGGGGAAATTTACAGAATTTTAAAAGTGAGTTGTTGATCTTCATAAATTAACCAGGGTGCGGGAAGTTGTTTTTGTTTTTCATTGCTGGGGATGGAACTGGCCTTGCACATGCTTGGCAAGTGCCACATTCCAGGGAGCTACATCCCCAGCCCCTGCAGAAAAAGTTTTTAAATAAGTATAGTTAATAGAATAGCAAATATGATCAGAAAATTAAGGCAGATATTTTAAGCATTGTTTGAAGCTGCTGATAACAGATTTGTTGTTTTTTTCCCCAAGGCTCATGCTTACATTTTAATGACTATCTCCTCAAAGCACCTACCAGTGCCCAGGGAGCGGCAAGGAGTTACAGTGAGGGGAACAGAGGTACAGTAGATGGTTAAAGCAACACAGCTGACATTATAGACATCTTCTTGCTCTCTGCTGAATGTCCAGGACAGCAGGACCACTGGACTATTTGGAGCTTTCTCCAGTGAAAACTATAGTCTGGACATAGGTGAATGCACTACCCAGCAATGACTTCTTTCTATCCCGTTTGTTTTAAGGGCTTAGAGTGCTGTTTGAAATCCTTGTTTTATATATTGCAAAGCTTTAGTACACACAGAAAACCTCTGAATTTCATGGACATATTGAATATTTTATTCAGAGCTAATCATACCTATATACTATCTTGGATCAAAGTTTAATAGCTGTTGAGAGAGGGAGCTAAGTAGGTAGTAAGAATCCAGAATTTTTCTAGTTGAAAGGCTCATTTGGCAAACATTTTCTTTTCTTTCTTTTTTTTCTTTTTTTTTTTTTTTTAATACCAGGGATTGAACTCAGGGGCTCCAGACCACTGAGTCACATCCCCAACCCTATTTTATTTTATTTAGAGACAGGGTCTTACTGAATTGCTTGGTGCCTCGCTTTTTTGCTGAGGCTGGCTTTGAACAGATAGTCAAAGCTGCTGGGATTACAGGTGTGCGCCACCACACCTGGCTCTAATGTTTTTGAATAACAAAATTTCCACATTTAAGTAATATTTTTGACAATCTGGTTAACTAACTTTGAAGCTATATTGTTGAAGCCTACTGTTTGGACATGACAAACTTGCCACTATATCAATATCTAGCCATTATAACTTTCAAAATTATTTCTATATCTCCAAGACAGCATTTTTAGTAAAGAAAGTTTGAAAAAAAAAATGTGTAGATATCATTATATCTCATTTCTGTGTCTTTCCATTTTATTTTCCTGAAAAGAAACTGAAATTTTCAAGAAGATTTGGCTAAAAGATCCACTAGTCTTGCCTCTCTCATCACATCAGTAATTGAAATAATGTATATTCTAAAAGGAAAATTAATCTTGCAGCTTTTCTTCATTTATTCTCAAGAATGATTATGTGACATTGCCAATTATCATTTTTGTTTTAAGGCTGAAGAATTTCCATTGCTAAGTAGAGTGCACTGTTATTTTTACCATCCACAACAGCTTATTGTTCCATTTAGGATTTTCAACCCTGACCTAATTAAAAGGAAAAGAATAAAACAGACTCCTAAGTGAAGCTGATAAGCATATGGCATTGTCCTGTCTGTTTCAGACTGCGATTTAATTTATGAACAGGAAAGACTATTTAATGAAGTTGAATCTTTTATTTTATTTTAATATTATTTATCTTAGAAATTTATTTAAATAATGATAAAATAATATTTGATCTTAACTTTATGTTGTACATTGTCATGTGATAAGGGTAATTTTTTTTTTTATGAAACTTCTGTTTCAGTTTTGTGTTTGTGTATTCTGATACCAAATGTATTTCTTCCCCCCACATTTTTTATTGGTCTATTGTAGTTGTACATAATGATGGGATTTGTTGTTACATATTTGCATATGCACATAATATAACAATATAATTTGGCCAGTATCACTGCTCAGCATCTCTCCCTCCCTCCCAGCCTTCCACTCCCTGGTTCCTTGCTCTACCTATCTCCCTTTGATTTTTATGAGATCCACCCCCACCTTTCTTTTCCTTTTTAGCTCTCTCACTTCCACATAGGAAAGAAGATATACAACCTTTCTGAGTTTGACAACATAATGATCTCTAGTTCCATCTATTTTCCTGAAAATAACATAATTTCATTTTTCTTTATGGTTGAATAAAACTCCATTGTGTATATATACCACATTTTCTTTATTCATTCATCCATTGGTGGACTCCTAGGCTGGTTCCACAGTTTGGCTATTGTGACTTGTGCTGCTATTAACATAGATATGCATGTATCACTGTAGTAAAGGACTTTAATTCTTCCGAATAAATACCAAGCGGTGGCATGGCTGGGTCATATCATGGTTCCATGCTACCATGGACACAACATCTTTGTTTGTATGTGGTGCTGAGGATCGAACCCAGGCCGCACGCATGCCAGGCGAGCACGGTATCGCTTGAGCCACATCCCCAGCCCAAATTTATAATTATTTGTGTCTTTGTAACTGCCATTCTTCTGACTGGTGTAAGATGAAATTTCAGTGTAGGATTTGCATTTCCCTAATTAATAATAATATTGAACATTTTTTTATATATTTGTTGGCCATTTGTATTTCTTCTTTTGAGAAATGTCTGTTTTGCCTATTTATTAATTGGGTTATTTTAGTGTAAAGTTTTTTGAGTTCTTTATATATTCTAGATATTAATCCTCTGTCAGAAAAGTAGCTAGCAAAGATTTTCTCCCATTCTGTAGGTTCCAAATGTATTTCTTTCCATGAATTTTGATCAAAAGGTTCATGAAACACTGATCTGTAGTTCAAGAGAAGGAGGATTTTATTCAATAGGTGACCCAGATCATTAGAATTTTTTTTTTGTGTGTGTGTGTGTGTGCATACGCGTGCACTGTATAAAACCATACTAATGTATTCTGCTATTACTGTCCTTAGAAAAATTTTTATTTTCCATCCCACCTCCTCAAAAATTGTGACTGCTCACTCTGTCTCTTGCCCTTTTAATATTACGTGTTCCTCCTTCCTTATTGCTTCCCTCAAATTGAGTTTCTCCCAACTAACATCCCCTTCTATCCCCAATGCCCCAGACTTCAGTTTTGTCCTGATATCACTGGGTTACGTGGCTCTGTTAACCTTCTGTATGCACATTGAGAATCAAGGCATTTCCCCAGTGAGGATAATCACTAATTTTACTATCTTTGGCCCAAGAATCTCATAGGCAAGGCCAGGTGTGGTAGCATATGCCTGTAATTCCAGCTACTTGGGAGACCGAAGAGGGAGGATCACAAGTTCAAGGTGAACCTGGGCAATTAAGCAAGACCCTATCTCAAATTAAAAGATAAAAAATGCCTGGGATATAGCTCAGTGGTAGAGTGCCTTTGAGCTCAATCTCCAGTACTGAAATAGAGAAAAAGGGAAGGAGAGAGAGAGAGAGAGAGAGAGAGAGAGAGAGAGAGAGAGAGAGAGAGAGAGAAAGAAAGAAAACAGGGACACCAGACTCTATGAATCATGCTATTCACCTTCAATTGGATATTCTTCTCTTGTTGCCTATTAACTCCAGCTTTTTGTTGAGCAGATCTTAAAGGATATAACCTCAAGTTGCCAAACTTTTTCTCTAATTCATGCTTATTTTTATTTTAATAGATTAAGGTCCCAAGGTATGAGCAAGTTCACTTGACTTGATCTTGGTCCTCATTATGCACGTATCTTCTCACCTTTCTGCTATTTCTACAAGAACTGCTATCCTTCTCAGATCCCCATGGAATCCTAGCATCTCTTTCTTACTTGAGACAACTCTCTTCTCCTTTTTGTCTGCATTTATTGTATACTTCATTATATTTGTAATATATATATATATATATATATATATATAATTTTTTCTCTTTTTTGTTGTTATTGTTTTGGGGATTGAACCCTCTCATGGTAGGCAAGTACTTTACCACTGAGCTAAACCCCCAGCCCCTGCCCCTCACTTTTTTCTTCTTAAAAGACCTTCTTGCTTTGGCTTCCATTGTTCTACACATATTTGGCATTTTCCCCATCTTTTGTCTACCTTTATGACTTAAATTACCATTTGATCTAGAATGCCTGAGAACTGACCAGTTCTAGATGAGCAGTTAATTTCATCAGAGCATGCTGATGTATAAGTTAATTTCATCAGAACATGCTGATGTATAAACGTCATTTTTAAAGCTGGGCATGGTGTCACACTCCTGTAATCCCAGATACATGGGAGGCTGAGGCTGGAGTATTACAAGTTCAAGGCCAACTTGGGCAGTTTAGTGATACCCTATCTCAGAATAAGAAAAAGGGCTAGGCACATAGCTCAGTGGTAGAGCGTCTCTAGATTTAGTCCCCAATACTGAGGGGAAAAGTAATTTAAAGAAATGAATTATGATTATATAATAATAAAGCAGGTATGGTATTATGGTATGAAATAAATGAATTTGAAAAGTTTACATAGAAACAGCAATGAGATTCCACTACATACCAGAATGGCTAATATTAAAAGACTAACAATTCCAAGTGGTAGCAAGAGGAGTAACTAGAATTGATATATTGCTGGTGAGAGTGTAAATTACTACAATTGTTCTAGAAAAACTCTTTGACAATGTCCACTAAAGTTAAAAATATACCTAGTCTGTACCCCAGCAGTTCTATTCCTAGGTAATACCCAACCTAAATGTTTATAACAGCTTTATTCACAATAGCCAAAATGTTGAAACAGTCAACAAATATATCAATGGGAGAATGGGATAAATATTGTCTTTTCTTTTCTTTCTTTTTTTTTTTTTTTGGTACTGGGGATTAAACCAGGGGTGTTTAACCACTGAGCCACATCCCCATTCCTTTTATATATTTTATTTAGAAACAGTGTCTCGCTGAGTTACTTAGGGCCTTGCTAAGTTGCTGAGGCTGGCTTTGAACTCAAAAATCCTCCAAGCTGGGAGGATAACAGGCGTGTGCCACCATGCCAGGCTAAATATTGGTATTTTCATTAAATGGAATACTATAGAGCAATAAAAAGTAAAGTTGTTATTACATAGTAAAACGAATCAGTCATAAAGATTTTATACAAAATGAGCTGTACACATACATATATACTATATTATTTTTGTTTAAGTGAAATTCAAGAACAGGAAAAAATAATTCTTGGATAGAAGATAGAATGGTGATTCCCTCCAGGGCTGTGTTTATTTTTATTTATTTATTTATTTTTAATTTTTTTAGTTGTAGATGGGCACAATACCTTTATTTTATGTATTTATTTTTATGTGGTGCCAAGCATTAAACCCAGTGCCTCACACGTGCTAGGCAGACATTTTACCACTGAGCTACAACCCCAGCCCCTGGAGGTGTGTTTATTGATTGGGAAGGAGATGAAAGAACTTTTTGGGGTTCTATGTGATGGTTAAACGATATTTTATATGTATACTTGGTCTCTGAATTATATGTATTAGATTAATGGGCTTTATATGCTTTATTAAGTTACATTAAAAATTTTACAGGCTTTAGGTTATCTTTGGTACATCTTAGATGTTTCTTAAATAGTTATTACTAGTGTTCAATTTGCCAGGAAAGCCTCTTCAGTAGGTGCCTTCTCATCTTATCAGTAGTCTCATTTAATAATAAACTACCTTGTAAACATATATGTGAATACGCTGTGAGTGGGCTTGTATTTTATTTTTATGCAAATGTTTTTCTAATGGGACACAGAATATATAGTGAAAAGTACATAGACTGCTTTAAAATTCAACTATTTGAGTCTGCACCTCTGTTTCTAGTGTGCAAATGAGGATGGTCATACCTGTTTGTGGCAGAGACTTTCTTTGTGGGGAGGGCTACTCTGATATCCATTCTTCTAAGTAACAGAGCCCAGTTTTTTTAGCTGAGCACATTACAGGATAAAAGATTATACTTCCTGGCCTTGCTTCCATTTAGTCTATATGACTAAGCTTTGGTCAGTTAGCCATAAACACAGTGTTATAGGGGACTTCCAGGAAGGCTGAATAAATATAGCTGTCTTTTTTCCTTTCTGCTTCCAGGAATGTGAGTATAATAACTGGTGTTCTGTAGCTAGTGTGGACAATGAAGAGTCTTGAACATAGAAGACATGTGTTGAGGATAACATAACAGAAATATAGGAACCTGTATTGGTTAATCCACCTGCTATTTTCACTTTCAATTACATGTACCCAAACCTAATCCTAAATGGTATACTACTCCAAAGAGTGCTATGAATATTCATTGAGATACTATGATTGAAATGACCGGCATATAGTATTTAATAAAGCTTAACTGCTGTTATTGCTGTTTTTATTCTCAGTGTGCTATGAATGAAGTGGGTATTGAGAATGTATTTGATAAATCTTTTAAAAAGTAATCTTTTTTTGAAGCAAGCATGATGCAAATAATCTGAGTTTGTTTTTTAAAATTAAAAAATATAGATAAACTAAAAGAAAACTCTACTACACTTCTATCATCTGGAGATCAGATAGCATTATAATAGCATTTTGGTATATGTCTATATTAACTACAGATTTTATGCATTTATGTATACAGATATAAGAAGTCAAACAAACTCTGGCAAGCTTTATTAAAGAAAAGATTCACATGGTTTACTTTTCACCTGTCTGTTCTGACATGCTTATAATGATATTACAATCGCTTGGTTCAATGACGCCAGTGTGCACACTCTAGTACTTTTTGCACAGTGAGCTCAATTCAATATTATTGTCACTGCAGTGACGCCCGGACATCTGTTTTGGCCATCATGGCACAGTACTCTGTTTCAAATTTGCTCAAAGCTGGGCAGTTGTTGGTGAAGATGACCAGTTTCACTTTGCCTTGTCTGATCATCTGCAGAGTCCCCTTGTACTACCCCAGCAGGAGCCTAGAGTTAATCAAGTCCAGTGACTTTTTCATTATCTTTGCCGCCATTGTCTTTCTGCCTTGTGTAAGGGACAGCCCTCAATCTAGAACATACAGAGGAAGTTTAGGATCCAGATTTTCAAATGGCAACCTGTAGGACTTACCTGGTTGCCTAAACTTCGGCCTGGTGGAGCCCACTCAACAAAGAGCCCATATAGATTTTTAAATCACCTTATACTACTCAGTCTTTGTAACGTTCTTCTTTTACTTAAGAGAACTTGAGCATGTTATAACTTTCTAATATTTCAGTGTATGGATTTACAATGGTATATTTAAATTCCTGTTTAGAAGTTTATTTTCAATTTTATAATATTCTGAATCTATTCTTGTACATATATCTTTGTGAATTTTATTATTTCCTTAGAATAAGTTATTAGAAGTGGTATTTCTGCATCATTAATACAAAATAATACATCATTAATACAAAAATAATTTATTAGGGTTTATTTACTATAGAAAAACAAATACAATTTTTAAAGTCTTATTATTTCTCCATTCAGCTAGATCATTTTATAGCACTGAAAAACAAGAAAAAATATATAACCCTTGGTAAAAAATTTCAACCATTATAAAAAGTCATAAAATGGGAGATAGAAAACTTGGTCCCCTAACAATAGATCCTTTTCACTGGTATCATATTGTTGACAATTTCTTATGTAGCCACTCACCATAAATCAGTAAGTGGGCCTCTAAAATTCAATCTTATAAAAACATTGAGTCATATTGTTATAAGGATAATGAGAAATACTATTTTAAAAATATGGTGTAAAAATAAGATATAAAAGATAAAAATATAACCCTAATTCCATTACTATCTATACTTGAAAAAAAATTAATAAAAATAAGATAAAAAGTACCAATGTGAAGATAAAAAACAGCATAACTGAGAAGGTCCAGATGATCACAAGATGACCAATTCCTAAGTATTCCTTTCCTCTGCTTTGAGGAAAATGAGAACTAGCCCACAACAACTTCTTTGAGAAGAGGGACTGGAGAGAGGATAAGAGTCAGTGTGTAAAGTCCAAGATCATATTATGGCAATGAGTGTGTGTGCATGGGGGGGTAAGAATATAGATGCATGTATATGCTTTTTAAAAAGTCTATAGAAAAGGGAATCATATTAAAGAAAAAAGTTTTCCCTCCTTTTCTTTTTTTAATTGATTTTAGGATTGAACCCAAGTGTGCCTTACCCCTGAGCTATACTCCCAGCTCTTTTTAGTTTTTCTTTTGAGACAGGGTCTCATTAAGTTATCCAGGATGGCCTCAAATTTGGTATCCTTCTGCCTTTGCCACCTAGATGCTGGAATTACCGGCATGCACCACTATGCCTGGCTTTCCCCCCACTTCTGTTTTATACACCTTTGCATATCTGCACACAGATCTCAACCTTATCTTTTTTAATAATCATACACTGGTACAGAGTATTGTCAGTACTCTGTGTTAGGGTACGCCTCCTAGAAGGAAGCTATTCTTACCCTGCTCTGCCTATGATAACCTATACTATGGCATCTAATGAGATCTTCCTCCTCGATCACACTCTAACACCCTACTCTGGGCTGCTCCTGGGCGGGGGTGGGGGGTGGTGGTGGGGGCTCATCTCCTCTCTCTGGGCCTTGACAGCTCATAAGGGCAACCCTCCTCCACACAGGCTCTCCCTACCTTCTTCCTTAGCATCAGGCATGGTTTAGAAAGAGGAAGAGTTGTTTTTCATTTTTTATTTTATTTTGGTGGGTGGGTACCAGGGATTGAACTCAGGGGTACTCAACCAGCCACACCAACCTGTTGAGAGCCACAGTTTAGTTGGAATGACGCCTGGCATTTTGCTAGAGGGAATGGTTGAAAGGTGACCCTGCTCTGGAATTATGGCTGCTCCTGCTGCCTCGCCGCCTGCTACTTTGGAGTTCCTGTTGAGTTCTCGCGGAATTGGCGTGCGGAGCCTGGTGAAGGGAGTGTATTTCCGGGAAGTGTGTGTAGAGTGCCAGTGAGAGTTTGGGAATAAGAGTTGCTGTTTGAACCTACAAGGCTTTGTGGCGGCTGGGTTATTTTGTGCCCAGACAGGGGAACCAACCCATTTTTGTATTTTATTTAGAGACAGGGTCTAACTGAGTCATTAATTGCTGAGGCTGGCTTTGAACTGGAAATCCTCCTGCCTCAGCCTCCCAAGCAGCTGAGAATACAAAAGTCTCCCTGTATTTTAAATGGTACTTTGTGGACTGAAACATGTGTTTAATAACCATATGAATGCAGTTTTAGTAGTGTTCTTTTTATACTGTCAAGTGCAACGAAATACCCAAAGAATGTATATTTGGGGATGTGATTTGAAAATTTGAAAATTTCATCTTCTAGATTTTTTAGTTGTAGAATGAGAAAGTTACATTTTACACTCAATATAAACTTATATTTTTATGAGAGCTGTTGTGCCCATAGTTTCAGCTCCTTGAAAATTGTATATACCTATAAATGAAAAAAGTAGGCTATAATTATATATATACTATAATTGTGATTATATAAAAATATGCTCATGAAAACCACATGGAGGAAATATACCAAAGTATACCAGTGATTATGCTAGAGGTGGTAGACAGGCATTTTTTCCTATTTTCTCTATTTCAAAATTTCTAAAAATAAAAGTAGTATTACTTTATGACTTTTGGAAGTTTTTAAAAGAGTAAAGCTTTTTTTCTAGAGTCTGGGAAGACTTTCCCAACCTTGAACACTTTTTAGGAAGTAAGGGTTTTTCCTGCCTTTTATTTTCCAGTGGCTTTCTTAGAAAAATCTAGTTGAGTATGAATTTGTGATTTAGAAACTATATTAGGTGAAAATTGAAATAATTTGTATAAGTGAAAAGTTTTAGTTTGGGACAATTATTACTTACCTTAGAGGAAGTTTTTTAAAAATAATAATTAGATCAAATTTTTTTCCTATCATTGAATTAATATCATGAAATTTTAAACTTGTTTTATTCATGTTAGTTTTATATGTAATATTCCATATTGTGATAGTTTGAAAAACTTCCCCTTCTATTCAGAATTTTCATTTGACTGTTTCACCTAAGTTATTTTGAAGACCTAGCTATGAGCTAATTGAGTTGAGCGTGTGATACCAGTCCCTGTGTCCCTCAAATTCCCATACGTCTGGGGATCCCCACTAAATACTCTGGTTGGTTTCCTTGAGGTAGTCCCTTGACTTCAGGTGGGCAGGACATATCTTGCCTTTTCCCCTTAGGAGGCAAGAAAACACCTCCCCCACCCCCACCTAGTTTCTTTGAATAAGTCCTCTCTATTGTCCCTTATAATCCTTACAATTAACTAATACCAATTCTTGTCTTTATAGCCTTGAGAAGGGTAATGAACTGATGTCAGCAAAGCCGGTTTTTGGCCACCCCACTTTGAACACTTGCACAGCTCTTAGATGTGGAGTATTTGATGCTTGTTGTTTTGATTTTTGGCCTTTGAGGACCCTACCAAAACTCAAGACAGGAAAAGTTGCATTTGACATCCTGTTATATTGGCTGATATTATTGTTATGTCTACCCATGACAAGTAATGCATACTGGTTAAGTAAACAGCCTTGAAGTAAAGCTGTTTCTTACCCAGTTCAGCCTCAGCTTCCTTGTTCACAGTATAATAAAATTATCTACTATTTAAGGTCATAATAACTACCTGTCAAGGTTGTCAAGAGAATTACATGCAGTAATGAAAGTAGGTGCTTAGCATAATGCCTGGCACATTTAAGATGAAACAAATAATTATTATTATCATTTAATATCAATAATATACAAACATCTCTTCTGTTCCTCCTGGTTTTTTTGGTTTTTTTTGTACAAGGGATTGAACCCAGGGGTGCTTAACCACTGAACCATGTACCCAGTCCTTGTTTTTTTTTTTTTTTTTAAGACAAGTTCTCACTAAGTTGCTTAGGGCCTTGCTAAATTGCTGAGACTGGCCTTGAATTTGCAATGCTTCTTCAGCCTTCTGAGCTGCTGAAATTGCAGGTGTGTGTCACTGTGCCTGGCTAATCTATCTGGTATTGGAACATCTTACACTGTACCTGTGATCTTCCAAGGGTGCACAGGATGGTATATTAGGGTATGAAAAAAAATTAGAATTGCTGTTTAAATTAATTTGCATCTGAAAATGAATTAAGCATTACGAATATTAATTTTAATTTAATTAATATTAATTTTTAATATTCAGATTTACCTTGGTGCTTTCACCCTAAGTCATACTCATAAGAAGTAAATCTCAAGGGAAGAGCGGGCATTTCCCAGTAAAAAGGAGTTGACAGTGACATCATCCTCACCTGTTTATTCACTTTTAGCTTATTGCAACATAGAGCCATCTGTATGTGTCCAGTTGGGTAGGGGGATTCATACCTACTGACACCGACCTCCGCCCCTTGCCAATACTGGGTACTGGGTATTTAACCCAGCAATGCTTTAACATTGAACTACATTCCCAGCCCTTTTTATTTAATTTTGAGATAGGTTTTCAAAAAACCGGTAAAATAACCAGGTACCCAATTATAGTTGATAAACATTACAGAAGATATAATTTACTAGTCAATTACTAGTCATGTAGCAACTTGTAGTGAATAGAATTGACAAACGAGTATTTTGATTCAGTCCGTGAAGTTCCTTTATTTTCTTTTGGTGCTGGAGACTGAACCCAGGGCCTTGTGCGTGCCCGGCAAGTGCTCTACCACTGAGCTGCACCCGGCCCCTCAGTGAAGTTCTTTCACTGGCTCTATGTATTCTGGTTCTATGTAGTTTACTTACTGTGGTTCCTTGTGTTAGTTTTTAGGGATGCCATAAGCAAAGTACTATAGGCTGGGTGGCTTCAACAATAGAAATTGATATTCTGACAACAAGTCCAAGTTTAAGGTGTTGTTGGGGAATTTTTTGTATACTTGAGGCCTGGGTTCAATCCCCAGCACTAGGGGGCGAAAAAGAGAAAAATCTCTGACTTTCCTGATTATAGTGTGTATATGACTTTTGAGAGTCATCTAATCTTGTTTAGCCTCAGTTCCTCTTCTAGAAAATGGAGATGCCTTCTGTAAGTATTGTTGGGAGGCTCAAATGAGGTCATGCATGTAATGCCTGGCAAATAATAAATATACAAAAACATTTTTATTATTGTGATGCTAAATATTTAAATAAGTATGTTAGCATTATTA
Source organism: Ictidomys tridecemlineatus (assembly GCF_052094955.1). Lineage (NCBI taxonomy): Eukaryota > Metazoa > Chordata > Mammalia > Rodentia > Sciuridae > Ictidomys > Ictidomys tridecemlineatus. The sequence continues at coordinate 107,391,708 of NC_135487.1, read as the reverse complement.
ATTTTATACCTAAAATATTTCAGATGTTTTTCAATTCTATAAATGAGGCAACTTTAGAGATACTTAAAGTAATAGATATCACAGAGTTTTCATAAAACTCTTTTTAAACATTCCTGTAATTCAGGATGTTGTTAATTTGATCAACAAGTATTTACTGAGGGATTACTACACTGTTCATACTCTTCTGGGTGCTGGGAATATAATAGGGAAAATAGACATGGAGAGGGGGCAAAAAAGTAAACAAATATAGTCATAGAATTTCAGATAATAAAAAATCTTGTGGAGGGCAGGGGTTGTGGCTCAGTGGTAGAGTGTTTGCCTCACATGCATGAGGCCCTGAGTTCGATCCCCTGCACCACACACACACACAAAAAAAGAACAATAAAAATAAAGATTGTGTCCATCTACAACTTAAAAAAATAAAAAGAGTCTTATGGAGACAGACTTAAAAAATCATGTGGGGAAAGGATTCTTTGTTTACTTGTTTGTGTATTTATTTATTTATATTTTGGATACCCAACCACTGAGCCACATCCCCAGCCCTATTTTATATTTTATTTAGAGACAGGGCCTCACCGAGGTGCTTAGCGCCTCTCCTATGCTGAAGCTGGCTTTGAATTCGCGATTCTCCTGTTTTAGCCTCCGAGCTGCTGGGATTACAGGCCTGAGCCACCGAGCCCGCTTTATTTATTTTTGATCCTGGGGATTGAACCCAACGGTACTTTACCATTGAGATAAGTCCTCAGCCCTTTTTATTTTTTGTTTTGAGATAGGGTCTAAGTTGCTTAGGACCTCCTTAAATTGCTGAGGCTGGTATATGAACTCACAATTCTCCTGCCTCAGCCTTCCAAGCCACTGGGATTACAGGTATGTGCCACCACGGCTGGCAAGGAGATTTAGGTTAGGATAGATAGGAAAGGTGAAAATTGAGTAAAATTGAAGTCAGAAAAGGAGACATGATGGTAGCTTAGATTAGTATGTTACCAGTGAAGATAAAAAAATATTCAGCTTGAGAGTTTTATTTGTTTTGGAACTGGGAATGGAATACAGGGTGACTAAACCACTGAGCCACATCCCCAGCCCTTTTTAAAAATTTTTATGTTGAGATTCAGTCTCGCTGTTGCTTAAAGCCTCGCTAAATTGCTGAGGGTGGGTAGCTTTGAACTCACTATACTCCTGCCTCAGCTCCCCGAGCCGCAAGGATTACAGGCATGCTCCATGCCCAGCCAAGAGTTATATTTTAAAGGTAGAGCCCCCCCAGGTATTAATTACCATTGGTTAGTTTTGGGGATAAGTCCTGGGGGGGTCACATGGCTGTCACTATTAAAACCTCCAGTAGTACTTGTTAAAGTAATTGCGCAGCAAAGGAGGATTGTGGTCACTTGGAAAGTTTTGTGAGTAATGTGGACAGCCAACTATGTAACATAGTAACAAAGTTAGCATTATTGTAAGTCCTTGGCATGTGCCTCCAACTTCTAAATATAATTTGCATGATATCAACTATCTTTTTTTATTCTTTCTTTTAAAAAATTCAAAAAAATCCCATGACATGTCACAACAGGATTGATATGTGAAAGATTTATTTTTGAAGAATCTTTCACAAGAATCTATTGTGCTTTGCAATTAGGCACAATAACTGCTGGAGAAATTTATATTGTATATTACGAGTATTAGGATTTTTGAATTTTTCTTTGCTATTTTGGGAACCATTTTTACTTACTTAATAAGGCTGTTTCCTCTGATAGGAGTGAGATAAAAGGCTGATATCCTGTATGTGCTTGCTTTGAAGAATTGTTATACAAGAAACAGTCAACAAGATGATTAAGGTCAAAAAGTAGAAACCAATTTGACACTTGTTTTTTTCTTCATTGGTTTGGTCCTTTCTCATTTGCCTTAAAATATTTTTAGTTAAAGTCAATTAAGTATTTCCTGGAAAAATTTTTCCTATAGCTTTTATTAAAAATTTGCCCATAGGCTTTACAACTTAAATAATATATTAATATTTTAATTTAAATATACTTAATAGAAAATTCAGAGAAGCAAATAATGTAATCATTTGAAATTCCCACATTCTTTTTATTTTTTGTATTGGAGGTTGAACCCAGGAATGCCACTGAGCCACATCCCCAGCCTTTTTTATATTTTTTGATTTAGAGACAGGGTCTCATTAAGTTGCTTAGGGCTTTGCTGAGTTGATGAGGCTGGCCACAAACTTGTGATCCTCCTGCCTCAGCCTCCAAACCACTGGGATTACAGATATGTGCCACCACATCTGGCTTCACACCCATACTTGAACACATTTTATTATGTTTACTTTTTCTCTGAGACAATTTACTTCTGCTACAACTAGTACAGGAGTGACATTCTGAGGTTTAGGTTTACTTCAGTCTTCTCAGACAGCATTGAAGAGTTTACTCAATTCTGACAAATTATGCTAACCCCCTTTCAGTCTCATCCTTGAAGTTTTCTCTTTTTCTAAGTATCCCCAGTAAGAATGACTCCAGAATCATTAAGATTCTTTTATTTCTCTTTCCACTTTTTTTTTTTTTTTGTAGCGGGAATTGAACCCAGGGGCACTTAACCACTGAGCCACATCTCTAGCCGTGTGTGTGTGTGTGTGTGTGTGTGTGTGTGTGTGTGTGTATTTTATTTAGAGACAGGGTCTCGCTAAGTTACTTAGGGCCTCGCTAAGTTGCAGTGGCTGGCTTTGAACTCATGATCTTCCTGCTTAACCTCCTGAGTTTCTGGCTTCTTTCCTCATTTTTTATTGGTGCATTATAGTTGTACATAATGAGAGATTTGCTGTCACATATTTGTACATGCACACAATATAACCATATAATTTGGCCAGTATTACTCCCAGCACTTCCCCTCTCCCTTCACTCCTTCTGTCCCCCAGGCTCTTTCCTCTACTGATCTCCCTTTGATTTTCATGGTACACACACACACCCCTTTCTTTTCAGAGTCTTAAGGCTTGAGATCATGGCAAAGGTGTACAGAAGTATTTATTTTAAGGGTATTTGAAGGGTATTGCAATATACTAACAGATATAATAGAATTATGCAGATTCAAGGGAAAGGGCTAAGGATAGTTTCACAGAAACACTTTCGACTGGTCTTATGGTACATTCAGAGAGAAATTAATAGTTGCTTGTCATTCAGTAGTTTTTATATTCTAGAAACTACCTTAAATACTGTATTTATATCTCATATTTAAATCTGAAAACCACTTTTTAAAATAAATATCTGTGTCTGATATGACAGAGATTGGGATGCTAAGACTCAGTCTCTTAATATCTCATTTCCTCAACTGTTTTAGTAGAATCTAGCTCATGGAGCTCTTATAAGAATAAGATGAGTTAATATTGATAAAGTGGGAATTATGTCTGCCTGATAGTAAGTGCTGCATAGTATTATCTATAGTATAATCATTATTATTATTCTACAGATAAGGAATCAGGCTTAGAATAATTAAGTAATTTGACTAAGTTTCATATCCAAGCATCAAATTTGCTGGTATTTGAATTCTGTGTGATTCCAGTGTTCTATCTCTGGACTGCTAGAAATTGCAAATTATTTGGTAATATTGGAATATATGTAGAAGGTCAGCAAGGCAAATGGCAGGAGTCAAAGCTGGAATCAGAAGATGAAAGACTTTAAAAATATATATTTTTTTAGTTGTAGATGGACACAATACTTTTATTTTATTTATTCTTATGTAGTGCTGAGGATTGAACCCAGTACCTCACATATACAAAGCAAGTGCTTCACCACTGAGCTCCAGTCCCAGCCCCGACTTTTTTTTAATTGTAGATGAACACAATACCTTTATTTTATTGATTTTTTAATATGGTGATGAAGATTGAACCCAGTGCCTCACACATGCTAGGCAAGCACTCTACCAGTGAGCTACAACCTCAGCCCCAGAAGATGAAAAACTCTTATGTCATCTTAAGGAATTTGGACTTTATCTTATCTCTTGTATACCATGAAATATTTGCATATTTGATTTTATCTTTTAAACCAGAAACCATTTTAAAAAGTAGTAACTCTGACCATATTTTGTGTATGCACTATAAAAATACAGGTGAATTTTGTTGTTGTTGTTGTTTTTATTTTTTGTGATGTTAGAGGTCAAACCCAGGATCTTACACCTGCTAGTCAAGTGCTATACTGCTGAGCTATACCTTCCTTCCCCAATGACATTTTTAAAAGATTTAAAAGTCTGTGTGGTTTTCTTTTCTCAGTTTTTTTCATTAATATTTGTACATTTGCTTGTTTTACCAGTATGTTAATATGGATTTGCATCCTAAATAGTAGTAAGTGTCAAATGATTAAAATAAATTTGTGTAGAAAAAACTTAATACATTCATCTCTTCATGTCCATGGGATTTGTTCCAGGGCCCCTTGTGGATACCAAAATATGTAGATGCTCAGCTCCCTTATATGAAGTAGCATATAACCTATAGACATCCTTGTATATGCTTTAAATCATTTGTAGATTACTTATAGTTTCTAATACAGTGGAACTGCTGTGCACATAGTTGTCATACTCTGTTGTTTAGGAAATGATGACAAGAAAACAGTCCATGCATGTTCAGGACAGATGATTTTCAATCTTCATTTAGTTAAATCCACAAATGCAAAACTTCCAGATGCAGAGAGCTAACTATATTGAGGAAATTATGTCCACTGGATTGATTTTTTTCTGCAAACTGATAATAGTATAATGTTTTGACAACAAAAACTTGGTCAAGTTCTAGAAAGTCTGCGGTCCCTTGGCAATATATTTTGTTAACCACCTCTGCAGATTATGGAGCACTAACATCATCGTAATGGGGATAGAAGTGAAAAGACATCCAGGAAGTTAAATTAATCAGAATATGTACTGATATCTATATATGGGTAATATTAAATAAACTTGATAATAATGTCATAACCATTAATAACCACTTACTTTGTACAAAACACTTTACATATTGTTTCATTTATCCTCCTAATAATTCCACTGGTGAGTCATATTACATTATTATAAATGAGGATTTTAAGGCTTTGGAGAAGTTGAATACAAAGCCATATGGCTAAGTGAGATCCAGAAGATTTAAATTCAGGTGTCTAGCTCCAAAGCCTGTACTATATATCATGATACCTCCCTTATAAACTCAATACCATTGTCTCTGCCTAAGTTTTATAGTGTACCTGTTTCTGTGGTTGGTCTCACTAACTGCTGAGTTGAGTGATTCTGTTCCTCTAGGAACAGATTTCTTACATTCAGAGAATCTTCTTGTATCTTTCCCACTCTCTTAAAAAAAAAAATTTAAAAAAGATTTTTAGTAAGGAGTCCAAACATAAAAGGAGCATATTTTCTCCTCAGAATCTTTGTATTGTCAACCTAGTAATAGCAATCAGTAAGTAACAAATTGAATTATAGTAATAAACACCAAAACTTTAATAAAAACCCAAAGGCTATTTGTTATTACAATATCTGGATGCATTATACTCTTAACAGCATTGCTTATTCTGATAATTTATGGGGTTTTTGTTTGTTTTTAGTTTTTGTATTGCTGCATACTGAATCAGGGCCTCGTGGGCTCTGGGCAAGCACTATCCTATTGAGCTACATCCCCAAACCCAATTTATGTTTTTGTATACTTTCCAAGAACTTAATTTGTTCTATGTTGATATGTAAAATTTACCTTTAGGTTTCCAAACAACTTGAGTGCAGGTGTTGGATCTAGCAACAGACTATTATTTTCTTTAAGGATTGGTGTCCTACTATCTATTCTCTAACCTTCTTGCTTAGCACTGAAGTAAACTTTAATGTTTCTAGAACAGAGACTTACCAGATTTTTTTGAACACACCTCAAAATAAACACATTTTCAATGGAATGGATGCACACACACCTGAAACCAATATTCCTGGGCTTATACTTATTACTCTTACTCACATGCAGCATACTCCACTTTTTTTGTTCTACACTATTTCATTTCATTGAAAACATTTAAAAAACTTTCAGTTAGAATATAGAAAGATTTGAAAGACTTTTGCTCCCATAATAACAAAAACATAGACAAAATAAAAATAATATATTTCTTTGGAGCCAGTGAATAGCAGTGGACACAATTCCAAAGTAAAATGAGCCCCTCAAAAGTGGGCAGAGAGCCACAAAACTCTTATACCTGGAGACTTATACATGGTCTGGATACAAATAGCCCTGACATATTCAGGAAGTTCAGTAAAGCCTTAATTAATAGTGTCAACTGTGGGAATCGGAATGTGGATTGGAATCTGGAAAAATTCCAAGTATAAAACCAACTGGCCCAAGAATTATCTTCTGAGTCACCCTTCTCTCAGTTTTTGCTAAGAAAGCAGCATTGCAGGAGGACACGAAGAGATTCCATAGACCCATGTGTTTGTGCAGTGGTGCCTCGTCAGAGTTGAATAGGGTCAATCATAAATATTTGAAACTGTAGCTGAGCTCTTTCCTGCTCAAACACTGACAAGATTTAAAAGCAGCTACTCAAGAGGTTAGAGATTTGACTAATTCCAGGAAAATTCCTTGTAATAAGTCCTGTCATAGAAACTTAGCTCCACTTGACTAAGGAGAAAGCTGAATGATGAGCCCTTCAATCTAATTGCCAGAGGAAAGGCTTGAAGTCTTAGGAATAAGTAAAACAAACAAACAAATGAAAAGTGCACCTTATACTCTATTGGTCTTTTTTGGACAGTGTTAAGAATATAGTTTAAAATTACAAGACATTAGGGCTAGTAGTGTAGCTCTGTGGTAGAATGTGTGCCAAGCCTTGGATTCAGTCCCTATCACCAAATAAAATAAAATCACAAGACAAAAGAAGAAACAGAAAAATGTGAACCATAAAAAAAAGAGGAAATGGAGTCATTATAAGGAAACATGAAGTTAAACAACTAGGACTTTAAGATGATTATAAATATGTTAAATATCATCATTAATAAGTGAATAATCAAGATTTACAGACAAGAAAACTGAAATCCATCTAATAAGTTGCAAGATTATGACTAAACTCTGTTTCCTCTGGTTTTTAGGCCACTACTCTTTGGGGAACCGTGTAGCATATTGAGTGGAAAAAGCAAATGGAGTAGTCATATTCAGATCTGAATCCCAGCTCCACTAGCTATTGGGACCTTGAACTATTTGGGAAAGTCATTTATCTCCATCTTTCAGATGAAAAATGTGTCAAAAAGAGATTATTACCTACTTTATGTGGTTGAGGGAGGATTGTACTCTTTGTTAAAGTACCTTGCGTATTATAGAGAATTTCTCTTCTCCTCTGTCTACTGTATTATGCTGCCCTCCTCTTTTTTAATCAGTGGAGAATTTTTTGGAAAGGTCCTTTTTCCCAGAGAAGGGTATCTCATCTCTTTCCTGAAATCAGTCATCCTTATGACACTAAGAATAATTCTGTTTCCATTGGACTATGTTCCTTCTAGTAGCTAAGTAGATTGGAGTCCTTTTGGCAACAATTATTTGTTTCTCAAATGAATAATCATTTTGGCACTAAACATGAAACTGGTGTTGTAGAAATAGGCATTTACACCTAATTTCCCTCTTTCCCAGGACAAAAAAAGAGCTGAAATCTCAGGGTAAAACTGCAATGAATAGCATACATAAGATTCCTTTGGGGCTGAATGTATTACGAAGAAAGAAATTTTTGATTATTCAGATGTTTAAGAATATAGATCAGTGGTAGAGTTTGGGCTTAGCATGTGAGAAGCCCTAGGTTTAACCCCCAGCACCAAAAAAGAAAAGAAAAGAAAATGAAATAATATGGTTGTGTGACAATTTATTTTAGAATTATTTTGGAGTTCTTCATCAAAATCTGTTCAGAGGAAGCTAATATTGGTTCTATAGAATCTTTGCTTGAATATAGTGATTTTTGTTTAGAGTAATTAGCAAACTTTATTCAGCATACATTCACTTCTTCCAAATGTTATTCTAAAATTCTTCATAAATATAGGGCCTTGTTAATAAGTTCAGAGCTTCCTTTTCTTCGATCCCAAAGCAGAAAGCTTAATGTGAAAATTAAAAATATGATTGTTTTATGAAAGTTAGTCAAATTCTCTCCAAAGTGAAATTCATCATATTTGGATTTTGCTTATTGCAGTAATGCATTTATTAATACTGTTCAATTCAGTGATTCCCATTTTATTATTAAGGATACAGAAGACCAGTACTGATTACTTTGAGGTACAGTAACTTCAACAAAAGTGGCCATTTGATTGGGCTGGGGATATAGCTCAGTTGGTAGAGTGCTTGCCTCGCATGCACAAGGCCACGGGCACCACCAAAAATAAACAAGAAAAAAGAAAACTGGGCCATTTGTTTTTAAATTTGATACTGGCAGTGTTTTCCCTTAGAACGCTCATATTCAAGAAATTAAATCTTATTGTTGTTTTTTTTAATTTTTTTTTTTTTTGCCTAGGAAACAATCAGAGAACTCAATGGCTCTGACTCTGGCAGAGGAAGAACAAACCATAGTTACTGTCATTTTTAATACCAGCTTTGAAGTAAAAGAAAAACCTTGGGATTTTTAACCTGGGTAATAACATTTATCTTTGAGCTTAAGTATGTTCACCTATAAATATGTGCATAAAAATATATATTGAAGTTGTTATGAAGAGGAAAAGCATATTAACTGAAACTGCTTTATAACTGACAATACTGTGCAAATTAAGAATGAGGTAAATAACATATTTTAAATATTTTTAAAAGTCAGAATGAAAGCCTCAGGCTTGGTGATGCCTGATAGTAACCCCAGTGGCTTGGGAGGCTGAGGCAGGAAAATTCCAAGTTCCAGAACAGCCCAGGCAATTTAATGAGACTCTGTCTCAAAATAAAAATTTAAAAAAGGGGTAGGGATAGAGCTCAGTGGTAGAGCATCCCTGGGTTCAACCCCCAGTATTGGGGGAAAAAAAATCAGGATGATTTTTCTCATTCATATTAAAAGTAAAAATTTCAAGACAATACTTATTTTATCCTTCATCATTTTTTTTCACTTTTGAAATTAGCACTTTTGTGATATAATTTCAGACAATGAAGTATATCCATTTGAAGAGTATTGTCAATGAATTTTGGCAATTGTGTTTACTTACATAACTACTACTTCTACAGCTTATATTTCATCACCTTAGAAAGTTTCCTCATACTCTTTTGTAGTTAATTCTTACCTGCTGGCCCTGTGCAACTGGTCAAACTTTCTTTCATTAAATATGATTTTATGTCATCTAGAGTTTCATATAAGCTGGATCATGAAATATGCACTGTTTCTCCGTGTTTTTAAAACATATCCATGTTATCACGCATATATCATTAATTTATTCCTTTTTATTGCTGAGTAATATTCCATTGTATAAATATACTATGGTTTGTTTATGCATACATCTGTTGATGACCTTTGGGTTATTTCTAGTTTACAAATATGAATAAAGCTATGAATATTCATGTAAAGGTATTTATAAGTACATGTTTTCCTTTCACATATAATATTAATGAAATTGCTGTGTTATATGGCAGTCATGTTTACTTTTAAAAGAAACTACTGGGTGGATGTGGCATTGCAAGTCTGTATTCCCAGCTACTTTGGAGGCTGGGGCAGGAGGATCACAAGTTCAGGTCTACCTGGACAACTTAGTGAAACCCTGTATCAAAGAAAAAAATAATAAAAGGTCAGGGAAAGTAGCTTAATGGGAGAAGCACTTGTCTACCATGTGTGAGGACCTGGGCTTCATCCCTAGTCCTACAAAACAAAACAAAACAAAAAACACCCTGACAAACTATTTTCTAAAGTAGTTGGGCTCTGATCTAAGACAGCTGATTCATAATGGGGAGGGAGCATGGGAGGATTAGATAGACTCTAGATCAGGCAAAGGGGAAAAGGGGAGGGCGGGCGGGAGGGGAGGGGAGAGAGCACAGTGGTAGGAAAGATGGTGGAATGAGATGGACATCATTACCTAAATACATGTATGAAGACATGAATGGTGTGACTCTACTTTGTATACAACCAGAGACATGAAAAATTGTGCTCTAGATGAGTATTATGAATTATAATGCATTCTACTGCGTATATAACAAATTAAAATGAAAAAATGAAAAAAAATAAAGTAGTTGGGTACCGTATCGCATCCAGTGATGTTTGAATTCCAAGTGCTTCAGTACTTTGTATTACCATTCTTTTAAGTTTTAGCCATTGTAGTGGGTGTAGTAGTGATATCTCATGTTTTAATGTTCATTTCTTTGATGACTAATAATGGTGTGCATGTTTTTTTAAAAAAGATGATTTTTTAATGATGTAGAAGTTGTCATGGAATTCTATATCAAAGTGGACTTTGAAGATATTTACATTTTATCTTGATGTCAAATCACTTTGTGCTACACAAAGAAATGTTAATGGGATATGTAAAACTAGTCTTCTCTGCATTCTTTTTCTTATTGATAAAGTTTTAAAGTAGCATACAACAGATTAACAAGTGTCTTTTGGACTTTGGTAGGAACAGGTTTTAATTTGACAATTTGCTTTGTTTTATAACTTCTCATATTTTGGCAAACTAGGCTTTGACTGTAGGTGTAGTGTATTCAGAGAGCTCTCTAACCACCACTATCATATACTTTTAAATAATTTCTTTCTTTCTTTCTTTCTGCCTTTTTTTTTTTGTGTGTGTGTGTGTGTGGTGCTGGAGATTGAACCCAGGGCCTTATGCATGGGAGGCAAGCATTCATTCTACCAAATGAGCTGCATCCCCAGTCCTTAAAATAGTTTTATTATCCCCAAAAGAAATTTGAAAGCCTGGGCCCCATGGTAGTGACTGTCCAATTTGACATTCCTGTTAGCAGTGAATCATGGTTCTCATTTCTCCACCTGCTCATTAACACTTATCATTATCTTTCTGTCTTAGCCATCCTGGTAGGTATGGTGTTCATCTTTTCATGTATTTTATCGTGCTTATTGACTACTCATAATTCTTTTGTAAAGTATCCCACTCACACCTTACTCATATTTTAATTGTGGTGTTTGAGTTATGCAGTCATAATAATTAATACAATCTGGATTTAATATTAATATATCTGGATATATTAATATATTTCTAGATAAGTCATTGTCAAATATATATCTACATATATAGCTATATAGTAGCTATATATATGTATACATTATATATATATACAAAATATTTTCTTCCAGTCTTTGACTTTCCATTTCATTTTTAAACCAACACCTCTAGATGCAAAATGGGTTTTAATTTTGATGAAGTACAGTTTATCAATTATTTTTTCTTTATGATCAAATATCTTTTATTTTATAGCTGGGTGTGGTGGCACAGTGTTGCAGGAGGCTGAGGTAGGAGGATTGCAAGTTCAAGGCCAGCCTCATCAAATTAGCAAGGCCCTAAGCAACTTAGTGAGACACTGTCTCAAAATAAAATATAAAAAAGGGCTGGGGGTGTGGCTCCCTGGTTAAGTGCCCCTGGGTTCAATCGCTGGTACCAGTTAGTGTGTGTGTGTCCCCAATACCAGAAGTCTTTTTCTTCCTCAAAGTAATAAAGATTTTTTTTCCTATTTTTTCTCCCAGAAAATCTGTAGTTTTAGTTCTTAATATTTAGGATTATGATCTACATTAAATTAATTTTTGTAAATGGTGTGGGTAATGGTGGACTTCATTTTTTTTTCTTATGGATATCCACTTGTTCCAGTGCCATATTGAAAAGATTATTCTTTCCCCAGCTTTGTGGTAATCAATTGACTGTATAACTGTGGGTCTGTTTCTGAACTCTGTGCTCTTCTGCTGATCCATTTCTCTATTCTATCACAAAAATATGTTGTGATTACTGTAGCTTTATGTGTTGTAGTGAGGTAGTATATGCCCTCTAACTTTATTCTTCTTTTTGAAGAATCCTTTGTATTTTCATTTAAATTTGAAAATCAACTTATTGATTTCTACAATAAAGCCTGCTGTGATTTTCATTGGGATTATGTTGCCTCTATAGATCAATTTTGAGAGTTTGATATCTTTTTTTTTTTTAGTATTTATTTTTCAGTTTTTGGTGGACACAACATCTTTACTTTATTTTTATGTGGTGCTGAGAATCGAACCCAGTGCCCCACGCATACCAGGTGAGCGAGTTACCGCTTGAGCCACATTCCCATACCAGAATTTGATATCTTAACAGAATGAAATCTTCTAGTTCGTTTATATACAATATCTCTCTGTTTAGTTATTCTTTGATTTTTTTTTCTCAGCATTCATTGTACATATCTTTACTCCTAAATATTTCATGGTTTTTATGCTACATGTTATTTCAGATTTTGTATTCTAATTATTCTTAGTGTGTAGAAGTACATTTAAATCTTGTATGTTAACTATGTAACCTGAGAACTTGCTAAATTCTCTTATGGAGTCTGGTGGTTTGTAATTGCTGGTGTTTCTACATGTCCAATCATTGTTTGCAAAAAAGGAAAGTTTTACTTCTTTTCTGATCCTTAATTTCCCTTGCCATATTGCATTGCATTTTCTTATATAATGTTAAATAAAAATAGTGAGGGAATGGGCTGAGGATGTAGCTCTGTGGTAAAGTGCTTGCCTCGTATGTGTGAGTCACTGGGTTCAGTCCTCAGCACCACATAAAAATAAATAAAGATACCGTGTATTCATCTACAATGAAATAAATATTTTAAAAAAATAGTGAGAGAAGATATCATTGTCTTCTTTCCCATTTTTAAATGAAATCACATAATATATTAGCAGTGGTTTCTTAAACATCCTTTGTCAGATAGTGGAAATTCTCTTCTATTTCTAATTTGCTCTAGAGGTTTTTCTCCCTCCCCCCCCATCACAAATGAGTATGATTTTTTCAAATCCTTTTTCTGCATCCATTAAGATAATCATGTAGGGTTTGTTTGGTTTTGGCACTGGGGATTTAACCCAGGGATGCTTTACCACTGAGCCACATCCCTAGCCCTTTTACCTTTTATTTTTGAGACAGGGTCTCACTAAATTTCTTAGGGCCTCACTAAATTGCTGAGGCTGGTCTCAAACTTACAATATTTCTCCTCAACCTCCCAAGTCACTGGGATTACAGGCAGGTACCACCACTCCCAGTTTAAAAGAGAATTAAACCATTGACTTTTTTTTTTTTAATTCAGTTATTTTTAGATGGAATGATGGCACTCAAATTTCCTTGTAGGCTATATATAGAAGAATATAATATTGAAAACAATAGTACCTTTTATGCAGGATTGGCATTGGGAGTTTCTATTTATAGTGAAATTGTTGAGGCAATAGACCATGCACCAGGGCCATGGAGCCTCAATTTGTGCATGGTTCTACCTCCTGTCACTTCCTCTTTGTGGGTTATCCGCTACCTTCTCCAGCCTCCTGGCAAACCTGCACTTGCCTGATTTCGCCTTCTCTGTCTGCAACCTGCAGTCACTGTAGCATGCAGCCTGGGTGTAGGAGGGTTGAAGTTGGTCACACATGCCCCTTAATGTCTCAGGTCTGGCCCCATGATGGCAGCACCAAGGTGTATCCTGGGGTCAACCAGGTGGAGACTTTGGCTTTACAGAGGCAAACCTCTCATCCACCCCTTTTCTAGACATCCAGACACTGAGCGTCACTTGGGCAGAGGTTCGCAGATCTTGGAGGGCTTTTGTTCATCATAGGTTGGAGCAGCAGGTTCATGGGATGGGGAGACAGACACCTGATTGAACTTCCTTGGACTCTGCCCCAGCCAGCACAATGGCATATTGATTTGGCAGCTGGCAGAAGGGGGACTTCAGTAGCCATTAGACCCAGAATAGGGCTGGGCTCCCATGTTCATATGAAGAATTGCACTCACCCCATAATTATCCTGAGGCCTGGGAACCTTCTCTTGGCTGGCTCCATGCCTGGGGATACTTTGTCTCTCTGTGAATATGGCTTTTGTTTGTTTCATCTGGCAACTGGAGGCAACCATCAGGACAAGCCAAATGTTAATTACTTACTTTCACTGATTCTTCATACAAATTAAATGCACTGATAGTTGCATTTAAAATGGGCATTGTGATATATATATTATATATATATATATATTATATATAAATTGTAAAGTTCAGGCTAATAATATTTTTTTACAACATTAAATATCAAATAAAATATACACAATAAGTTGAAAGAGAGGTTGCAGAAGGAGGAAAAACAAAAGAAAGAAAAAATAGAGGCACTTTCCCTGCCTTTTTAAAAGAAGCCTCACACTTGTAATTTGCACTTGGACCTGTGAACTGTCACTCTCCTAAGTGCAGGTCTGCTATTGACAGTTTCTCACAACTTTTGTTTGACTGAAAAAACTGATGAAAATTTATAAAAAGTGTGTTTATTTTACCTTCATTTTGAAGAATATGTTTAGAATTCTAGATTCAATGGTTTTCCATCAGCACCTTAAAATGTTTACTTAGTTATCTGGCTTATTTTGTTTTCCTTTGGGAAATTATGTGAGTGTGTATAAGTATATTTTGTGTGTGGGGATGTGTATGTGTGTGTGTGTGGTGCTGGCGATTGAACCCAGGGCCTCGTGCATGTGATGCAGGCACTCTTCCAACTGAGCTATATCCCAGCCCTGAAACTATGCATATTTTACACTGGTTATTGTTTATTTAATTGTGTGTGTATGTGCTCGCTAAGAAATGAACTCAGGGTCTTGTACATGTTAGACAAGCACTAAGCTATATCCTCAGAACCTTTTTTTTTTTTTAAAGAGAGAGAGAGAGAAGAGAATTTTTTTTAATATTTATTTTTTAGTTCTCGGCGGACACAACATCTTTGTTGGTATGTGGTGCTGAGGATCGAACCCGGGCCGCACGCATGCCAGGCGAGCGCTACCGCTTGAGCCACATCCCCAGCTCCCCAGATCCTTTTTTAAATGATTTTATTTTGAGACAGGGATTCGCTAACTTATCCAGATTAACCTCAGAAACTTGCAGTCTACCTTCTTCAGACTTCTGAGTATCCTCTGGCCACTTCTAAAAAAATTTCTTTCTATCACTGTTTTTTAGCACTTTGTTTATGATTTGCCTTATGGCTCTCTTTGTGGTTATCTCATTTGGGGTTTGTTGAGTCTCTTGAATCTCAAGAGTTTAGAGTTTTTATCAAATTAGAACAATTTCATACATTATTACTTGAAATATTTAGTTTTTTAATTAACATTTATTTTTCAGTTGTAGGTGGAAACAATACCTTTATTTTTTAAAATTTATTTTTATGTGGTGTTGAGGATTGAACCCAGTGCTCTCACACATGCTAGGCAAGCACTCTACCTCTGAACCACAACCCCAGCCCCAAAATATTTAGTTTTTATTCCCTCCTCTTCATTTCTGGGACTCCAGTCATATGTAAGGTAAATCACTGGATATTGTTTCAGTGAGGTTTGAATTTTTTTGTTGTTTGTTTGTTTGTTTGTTTTTGTTTTGTTTTAGCCTTTTTGTGTTTCAGAAGGTTTTGTTTTGTTTTGTTTTGTTTTTTAATAGTTGCTGTTGTTACTTGTTCAACTTCACTGGTCATTTCTTCTGAAATATCTAAAAAATTGATCATTCAACCCATGTAATGAATTTCTCATTTATTGTCTTTTAAAAATGACTTCCATGGGCTGGGGATGTGGCTCAAGTGGTAGCGCGCTCGCCTGGCATGCTTATGGCCCGGGTTCGATCCTCAGCACCACATACAAACAAAGATGTTGTGTCTGCCGAAAACTAAAAAATAAATATTAAAATTCTCTCTCTCTAAAAAAAAGAGAGGGCTGAACTCACCCTTTAAAAAAAAAAAAAGACTTCCATTTTTCTCTTCACTATGCCGTGCTTTCTTTTTAAATTTATGAATATATTTATAACAGCCAACTTGAAGTTCTTTTCTACTGACTCCCTCTTGTCTTTCATTTTTTATTGTATTTCTGTTGACTGATTTTTCTGCTGGTTTGGGTCTCATTTTCTTAGCATGTTTAGTAATTTTGATTGAATGCTGGTTTTATAAATGTTACTTTGCTGCATGTCTGAATGTTGCTCTCTTCATATAAAAATTATTGAGTTTGGATTTTGTGAGAACTTACTTATGAGTCAGCTTAATTCTTGTTAGGGTGGCTCTGAATTAGGCTTTTCTGGTTTAGTCCTACTGGTAAGTCATAACTTCCTGGCATCTCTACTGAGTTATCTGTATGTTTGAGGTCATTGCTCTGCTGTTGAAATTTGAATATTTCCCACAACTGTGGGAACTCTGGGTATTGGTTCCCACGTAGTTGTTCTTTTCCCATCTGTTGTTTATTGTCTGGTCTTAAGTAGTAGTACCCTATGCATAGCACCTTAGTGTTTGGCCCCAGGTTTCAGGGGATCCTGTGTAAATTTCTGGAACTTTTTCTCTGTGCTATTTCTTCCTTTCTGATACTCTGCCTCGAAAATGAAAATTCTATCTCTTTCAGTCTCTCCAAACTCAAATCTCTTCATCCTCAATTCAGCAAGGTTGCTGTGTACTGTTTGGGTTCCCCTCTTAATCCTGCTTTGTGGATTTTCCAAGGAGAAAGCTAGGGTCTGTCTCATTTGTCTCCCTTCTTTCAGGGACTACAGCTCTGTGATGTTGGTTATGTAGGATAAGAAAACATTTGTTATATATATTTGTCCAGTTTTGTAGTTATTTATGTGGGGAAGTCTAGTCTAGTTTCTAGTTCAGTTATTCTGTTTTGGCCAGAAGTGAGTGTCTTTCTGGTCCCTTTCATTAGTTTTCTTTTACTTGAGGTTAAAATTTACATACTGTGAAATTAACCATTTTGCTCCTTCATTTTGTAAATCAGCTTTGAAAATGTTCCAAATTCTTCTCAATTCTTATATCAGGTACTTATGTCTAATCAAATAAAATATTTTGAAATGTTTGGAGAAACTTGACTTGAGTCAGTGAAATGTTCTCAAAGAGAACTTCATTTATGTGAATGGATTTAGATTGGTTACTTTTACTATACTAAAAACAGAATCCTAAATGTGATAGGTTGTTATAGATTATATTTTAAACTGGCAGACACTTGATGTATTTCTTAGATGAAAATAAATACCCAGAAGAGCAATAGAAAATAAAAACAAAGAAACATGATTTAGAATCACCACCTGGGCGTGGCGGTGTACACCTATAATCCCAGGTACTTGGGAGGCTAGGCGGGAGGATCACAAATTCAAGACTTGCTGGGCAACTTAGTGAGACTCTGTCTCAAAATAAAAAATATAAAGGTCTGTGGATATAGCTCAGTGGTAGAGTACCCCTGGGTTCAATCCCTAGGACTGTGGGGGATCACCTTCAAGCATTTTGTTTTATTATACTTTTAAAAAGCATGCTTGGGTTGGGGATGTAGCTCAGCTTGCCTGTCATACAAACAAACAAGAAACTTGTTGCACTTGATTTTTCTTATTTATACTTCTTCTGTTCTCTTGAGGAACTCAATGACTTCTGCCTGCTCTTCTGTGGAGATTATCCATTGTAGTTACCTGTGCTCTTTTTTGTGTGTCCTGCTTGACTTAGTAGTCTGGAGAAGTCTTTGACTCATTTTGTGCTATTAAGAAAAGAAACAAAACGTTTCTTAAAAGTGTTGATTTTTGCAACCTCTGTTTCAGTTAGCACTATTGAAGCAAGGTTGAAAAAGCAATCTGCAGGGACACATGTGCATATGAATAAGTTAGCTAAATTTAGGAAGTTTTCAAATGATGAAGCTTGGGAGAGAGGTAGCACTTGAAAATTAGGCCAGCACTTAAGGGTAGAAAGTCTATCAATAGTGGCTGTCAAGACAAAAAACTGGTAGGGCTGGGGGAAGAGGTGCTAGGAAGCACCTCTCAGAACATGAGAGGTCTGAAGCAACTTTTATAAACAAGTGGTTTTTATTGTTTTGGTGGGACCATATCACAACTTGTGTGTGAGGACTTGTGTGTTGTATTATAAAGGGAATAAGTTTAATTTGGCAAAAATTAGAACTATAAAATCAGTTATAAAGACAGATTTTCCATGTTTAAATAGTCATAGATGTAGTTAATATGCATTAACACTTTTTTATATTTGAAATAGTTTATTCATTTTTTGAAAGTTGCAAGGCGTTAGTACATACATTAAGTGTAATACCTGCAGATGAGAGGAATGGCTTATGCTGCTGTGCTACTCTGTTGCCACTAAAACATTATCAGTCCATACACAGCATTTATTCTTGTGTTTGAATTCCATAGATTTAGCCATTTGTTACCAGCAATTTTCAAGTTAAAAAAAATATGTTGTATAGCCCTGACAATTTTCATGTTTTTCCCCCCCTCAGTTTGACCTATTGACACTTACAGCATGTTGACCATGGAAAAATAAAGAAAAGGTTAACAAGGATAGGAACCTCAAGGCTTACAGGAGCCAGAGATAATAACTCCTATCTGGTCAATAGTGAAGAAAACATGAATCTTAAAGATACCTTGAAATCCTTAGGAATCCCCTATAAGCATTAGAAACAAGAAAAGGATTTGGGGAGTTTTAATAGATAGGATTTTCACATTCTATGCATTACTTTTATTAGGAGTTCTTTGGGGTTTCATATTATTTGTTATGGTTTTCCTTGTCTGCATGAGTTTAATTTAAGGGTTTTTAAAAAATATTTTAGTTGTTAGTAGACCTTAATTTTATTTATTTTTTGATGTGTGGTGTTGAGAATCGAACCCAGTGCCTCACACATGCTAGGCAAGCGCTCTGCCGCTGAGCCACAGCCCAGCGACTATTTTAAGGTTTTTGAGAATGATTTTCTTTGCATAGGTCATCCCCAAAGTTTATTTGCTGGCAAGGCTGGTTTTCCTACCAACTGTGGGAATGGTTTAAGTGAAAGTTGATTGAGGTCCTAAAGAGCAGCTGTTGTGCCAAGAATAAAAGTGTGTGTGTTGTGTTTGTATCAGTTTTGGTCAGCTGGACCGACAGAGCTGGGCGAAGATATTTTCCTGCCTGTTAATCAAGGCCACACAGACAGAGCTCAAGGAAGGATGACTCCTACCTCAGGAAGTTTTGAGTCAATTGCTATATATAACTAGCATACAGTAGAACTTGAGAGCAGGTCTTTGTGCAGTTGGTAGGAAAAGTTTTCTGCCAAGTTTTACATTTGAGGAAACAGTTTATGGTCCTGACTGAGTGAAACCTCTTTACAGAAGGAAGGAACATGACAGTGATTGTAAGTATTTTTGCTGATTTCATTCAAGGGTGTGGTGGCAGAGGTGGGAAGTTCAGTCAGTGACAAAATAGGTTATTATATTTTAAAACAATGATAGTTCATGGCACCTTGGATTCTCTTTCGCATTGTCTGTATGGAATCCTGTGCTGCTAATAGTAAAGTTGAAATAAGCATATATGATTGACTGATATTATCTATCAATGTAAGGAAGGAAGAATAAATTAATTATTTGGTGTGTTTATAAACTAATTGGCTCTTGTTTTGGATGTATACGTAAACTTTTTTGTTCCTTGATGTATCTTTGTATATGTGTCCTTTTTATAATATCCAGTTGTCCTTGTTTCATTAAGAGAGGGTTCATAATGAATTGATTTATTGTAAAATAATATTGTATACCTCTGTGTAACCTCTTTTTTTTTATATATCTTCATTTATTTTTATGAGGATCGAACTCAGTGCCTCACACATTCGAGGCAAGCGCTCTACCACTGAGCTACAACCCCATCCCTCTGTGTGTGTGTGTGTGTGTGTGTGTAATCTCTTATAAAACCTCATTTTGTTTAACTTCAGGAAATTAAATATGCCTGATTATAAAAACTGACAACTTGAGAAATATCACAAGTGATGCTTTCTCAGTATTAGGTCACCATATCTGGAATACCTTCATGAAGTTGAATTATAAGCAAATTTTTACATTTGTTATGTAAATGAATTATTTAGTGATAAGGTGGGCAATGTTTTAGTGGGACTTAAATCAGGAATTTTTAAAACTGTGTTAACATATTCTTGTCTCATTTTAATAGGAATATTCAAGATAGAATTGTAGCCATTTTCAATGAAGATCGGTGATCAAAATTGTTCTTTTTAAAGAGACATTTTCAAGTGCAACATGAAAGAAAAATATTGGAATCACTTTGATTTTGACAGTATAAGGAATATAGTATTTCATGGTTATTTGTAATGGAAGCTTTGTAAGATTCATCACTTGTCATGCACCCAACTGGGAACATGGATGTTGGTTTTTCTCGTTCCGCTGTTCAGACACTGTCAAGAAGCCACTGCAAAAACATAAAACAAAAAATTTCTCAGTGGGAAGGAAGGACCAATGGTATATCTAATCCAGCCAAGTGGCGTCCTAAAGACTTTGGAGTGAGATATAATAATTGTCACCAACAGATTCTTCCTAAGAAAAATTGTGTTCCTGAAGGTCAAAGCAAAAAGTTGGGTCTAACCAACTTTCAAAATGTAGGTTTAGATATGAATGAAAATGCCAAAAGCCACCATGAAAATGAGGATGAAAGTGAGAATCAGGAATATGATGACACACGCTGCTTTAAAAATGAATCAGAATCCAACTGGGTATGTTCTAGGGTCAAACAGATTGAAAACTGGAAAGAACTTGTTTTGGATCCAGAGACTTCATTACCTCCAGGAAATTTCTATACCTCACAGATATTGTGGAAAAAACTAGAAGCAATTCCCCCAGATAAAGTCTTAAATTTGACTTTAAAACATTGTGGCTCTTCAGAAAAAGAATTGAATTTCAGAGTTCTGGATAGTTCATATGGAATAACCAAGAGCTTAGAAAATATTTACTCTGAACCTGAGGGGCAAGAATGTAGACCTTCTATAAATCCTTTGCCAAAACCTCGTAGGACATTCAGATATTTATCTGAATCTGGTGTTATGCCATGTAAAGAAAGAAACTGTGACAAAAAATACTGTGAAAATAATTCTTGTGCAGAATCTTCTTTGGCTTCTTCTCAGGAACCTGAACCAAAGAAATATGGTGGAAAAATCAGAGGTAGATCTAAAAGGTATGTATTTAGCCTATAGATAATGATTTGTAAATATTTTCCTTACAGAATTATTGAGCTTTTTCCCCCTTTTAAACCAATTTCCATTTTCCAGCTTAGGTTATGTCACTGATTTCAGTGTACCAATATTGATTAACATGAAAGGAAAATAAGAAGGCAAAGTAGAAGGATAGGTAATATCTAAGACAATCTGCTGACATAAGAGCATCAGAAAACCTTCCAATTTGTATCTTTAAGAATTTGTAGGGTGGCATATGCCTGTAATCCCAGCTACTCAGGAGGCTGAGACAGGAGGATCACGTGGTTAGAAGCCAGCCTGGACAATTTAGCAAGACCCTGTCCCACAATAAAATTAAAAAGCACCAAGGGTGTAGCTCAGTTGTAGAGCATTTGTCTAGCATGTGTGAGGCCCTTTAGGGGGATAGTAGGTAGAACTCAGTGGTAGAGTGCTTGATTTAATTGCTAGTACACCAAAAAGGAAAAAAAAGGAAAGCAAAAGAATTGTAGGAAAGCAAGTATGTTTTTGTACTTCATTTAGGGCATGCTGGCCTTAGGCCCACTTTTAATTAGGGAATGAACTTAGTAAGAGAACCTAAAAGAGAACATGAATATGATTGGTTAAATCCTCCAATTTTCTCATGTGCAGAGGGCACCAGGCTAGTTTATTATTCTTAGATCTCTGATAAAAACACCTTTGTAATTTTGCACACAAGTCCTTTACTTACCAATTTCTGTCTACCCATACCAATTTAAAGAAGATAAGAGTTTTGAAAGATATGACTTTAAATAAAATGTATCTCCTTCCTTAAGGAAATCCTTTGAATTTGAGGATATTCAGCACTTTCGAAATCGGAACTCACAGAAGATCCATGAAGAACTTGGAAGAACTTCTGGTTCAGCACTTTATTACACGCAGTCTGAGGATAATATCTATGAGGATATCTTATGTAGGTGTCCACAGCCTTGCAATTAAATTTAATAAGCATGTATTTGGTGATGTTCTTAACTGTAGGATGGTATTTTCTTTTATAATCAAACATATCTCCTTCTAGGTTTGTCTTTATAATATGGAACCTTTAGTGTATAAATTGTTTTATTCTTGAATGATTTTTATATCTAGTGTAATAGACTGCTCAGTTCAGAAGTAATGTTTACAGTATAATATTTTGAGAAGTTGTTTAGATTGGTTGAACACCCAAGGGGTTTATAAACTAAAGGGCCATTGATCTTGAGACTGTATCCCTTTTATTTTTATTTCTTTTGCTAGCTGCAGTCACTTTGTTTCCACTTAATTATGTTCCTCTAAGCAATTTTTTTCGTTATTTTTCAAGATCCCACCAAAGAAAACCCATATGAAGATATACCAGTGCAGCCTTTACCCATGTGGAGATCGCCTTCAGCATGGAAGCTACCACCCCCTAAAAGTGCTTTCAGAGCACCCAAGGTACAACCAGAGAATCACAGAAAACATTAGACTCTCACTTAGAATTTCTACAGAAAAGTTAAAATGGTTTATTTGAGGTCAAAACTAAGAGACACTGACAGGTTTTGTTGGTGATGGTGGTATTTTTTTTTTTTAAGTATACAGATTTATTTTTTTTCCTTTGCCTTCTTGGTTTGGTTGTTATTATGTTAGCACTTCTAAAAAAAAATGAATATGCCATTGTGGTGTTGCACACCTGTATTCCCAGCTACTCAGGAGGCTGAGGCAGGAGGATTCCAAGTTTTAGACCAGCCTCAGCAATTTAGCAAGACCCTGTCTCAAAATAAAAAATTAACAACAACTAGGGATATAGCTCAACTAGGGATATAGTTGAACACCTCTGGGTTCAATCCCTAGTATTAAAGGGAAAAAAACAAGCAAACAACAACAACAACAAAAAAACAACCCCAAAAAGTAAAACCCAACAAGAATATGAGTGCCTTTAGATGGGCCACAAACTTTTCAGCTCACTATTGTTCCTACATCTCCCTATTAGTCTAACATCAGCCTGTGACCTAAATTAACTGTGTGATGCCTGAAAGCATTTGAGACCATGACTTGAGTTAGTGAAAACTAAGAGCTTTGTTCTCTGGGTTTTTGATTACAGTAGAATAGGAGAATTTTGCCGTGATGCAGAAGAAATTATGTTGTCCTCATTTTAAAGGAAAGATAAATGTTTTTGGGATAGCTTTGCCTTTACATGAAAAACACAGGTATTACCTAGATGATCTTTATCTTTATCTTTACCAGTACATCTTCTCCTTTTTTAGCTTCCTCCCAAACCACAGTTCCTTCGGAAGACTATGGAACTGAAAAGCTCCCAAGCTTATTTACGTTCAAAGCTCACAAAGGATACCACGTTGCCTGTCACTTTAACTGAATGGAAACTTTTCCGAGCTGGAGAAGTTGCTAACAGGAAAAGGAGAAATCTTCCAAGGGTGAGGACTCCAGTATTTCCATTCTTCATATCTCACTTTGACATTTCCATAAATGAAAATAAACAAGTAATAAACTTTTTTGCTCATGCAAGAAAAGTACGTGAGTGGCTTTTACCAGGGTATCCCTATGGATTTGGAAAACCCAAATTACATGGAGCGCTTTCTTCAGTTGCTTTAGCTCTAGTTAAAGCTGCCTGTTTCAGGAAAGCACCAGACTCTCATACAAAAGGACATTTTATCAAGCTAGTTTCAGTGTTGTTCTCACTCATATGCAAAGTAAGTTCAGTTTTGTGCCTGAATTTACAAATTTTTGAGTAATAATGAAGATATGCTATTCATTTGGGACAAAAATTTCCATTCACAGGAGAAAAAAAATGAATGGTTACCTGGGACTGAAAAGTATCAGCAGCCATACTGACTGAAACGACTTACTTCTCCTTTAAAGGAGAAAAGGCAAATGAAATTGAGGTTACTTGTAGACATATTGTCTTTTAGGAGAGACACATAAGAGATTACAGGAATATATTTTTAAATTCTCTGTTATTTCTTTCATTCATTCAAGGTGTTTTCAAGATTGACAAAATTTTATGCAGAAAATATTCAGGAATAAAGAATCAGATCTTTTAAATATTATTCCTTTCCTTAGTCCAGTCTGAATTAGCTGCATGTATTTGTTTAGCACACAATTTTTGTACCTGATTTTAAACAAAAGCCACAGCTGTTTTTTGGCTTAGTGACTCAGATTGGTTCCTTGGGAAATATTCTGTTCCACAATTACTTTAATTCTTCTGATCTGTTTCCTGCCTTTCCTCTTTAAAAATCAGAAGTTTAAAGAACTGCCAGAAGTCCTGCAGTAGCTCTCTCCCCTGGTAGATCATGCTGGAACAACAAAGCAGCCTCCCGCATGGCCCAGAAACAACAGATCATGGTTCATAAGGGGAAATATACAAACACCTAAGGGACTATAGTTACGATTCCTAAATCTTGGTAGTAATTGTGTAGTATAGAGTTAAATGACACCACAGGAGATTTTGCATTGCTTTCAATTTCATTCCTCAGCTTTTTATGTACTATTAAGCTCAAGTTCTCAAAGCCTATTCTCTGTCTGATGATAGGTGATAGGATCCAGCTCTTCCTTCACTAGAATTTCCTGAGGTTTTTGGGAAATAAGAAGAGAGAAAATGGTGATGAATTCTTGACTATCATGCCAAAACAGACTATTTGTATTCTACCTGTGGCCTGCCTTGGATTAAATCCTTTCAGGATGTCACACAGGCAGTTTGTTTGGGGAATATCTTCAGGAACAACATTCCATAAGAAAAGCAGTTTTCATTTATTTCCCCTCTGATGACTCCCGCTGTCCCTGGAAAGGAAACTGCTTTTACAGTTTGAAAATCTCTGATCTAGTCCATATGCCTTTCCCCACCCTTCCTTTCTTTCCCTGCTGTGGGAGCCTTTGTGGGACTGTTTGTTAGATATTGTTTGTGTTAAGTGTGTATAGATTCTGTCATTTCTTAGAATATTCTTCAGTATTTCCTCCAACCAGAAGGTAAATATAGGTGCCTGTCCCTAGCTCATAACCAAAATTTAACTTTGTTACTTTACCTTCAATTTCTAGAACACTAGCTTCCTTTGCTTTGTAATATTTGAGTATGCTTTAGATTACACTTTTCACATGCACACTAATAATTATGTAATTTTTGGTCTCTATGTCCCCAAAATATGTTTCCTCCCATATATCTTTACTGAAGCCTGTAATGATATCTTTTTATTTTGGCTTCTCTTATTTTTTTTATAATGGTATTATTTAAAAACAGGCAATTTTTTACTAGAATGGCAACAATAAAAATCTTAAGAGAAGCAACTCACCCAGAAATGTGGGAATAATCTGCACATTGGAAGCACATGTTTCTCATATGTTTTTTTCTTGCACTGGTCTGATTCATTGCTTTTTAATTGCCAGAACTGCTGGAGAAACAAAGACAAAAGAGAAAATATAGCATTTTTCTCCAGCAACTTTGTGACTATTATATAATGTCCTTAACAATTATAATTCTGGGCATTAAATATGTTCAATCAGGATTAATATTTAGACATTTAGAATCTAACCAGTTTGGAAACTAATCAGTTCCTCAGTTTAAGTGTCTGTTGATCACTTTTTATTCTTTTTTTTTTTTAATCCAAATCTCTCTACCTCTCTCTCTCTCTTACACACACACACACACGCACACTCTCACACCCTTTTCCAGCAGCAAAGGAGTTATTATTAGGCTGGTGATGTAGCTTAGTGATAGACCACATACCTAGCTTGCACAAGGCCCTTAGTTCAATCTCTAGCGCCCCCCCACACACACACACACAAGAATTCTTGGGGGCTGGGGTTGTGGCTCAGTGGTAGAGCACTTGCCTAGCATGTGTGAGGCACTGGGTTCGATTCTCAGCACCACATATAAACAAACAAATAAATAAAGGTCCATCAAAAACTAATAAAAGTATTTTTTAAAAAAAAGAATTCTTGGGCTGGGGCTATGTGAGGCACTCGGTTAGCACCACATAAAAAAAATAAATAAAATAATGGCAACTATCAAGAATACAAACAACAATAGGTGTTGGCAAGAATGTGGGGGAAAAGGCACATTCATACATTGCTGGTGGGACTGCAAATTGGTGCAACCATACTGGAAAGCAGTATGGAGATTCATTAGAAAAGTTGGAATGGACCATCATTTGACCCAGGTATCCCACTCCTCAGTCTATACCCAAAGGACTTAAATCAACATACTACAGTGACGTAGCCACATCAATGTTTATAGCAGCTCAATTCACAATAGCTAAACTGTGGAAGCAACCTCTATGCCCTTCAATAAATGATAAAGAAATTATGGTATATATACACAATTGAATATTACTCAGCATTAAAAGAAAATAAAATTATGGCATTTGCAGATAAATGGATGGAGTTGGAGAATATCATGCTAAGCAAAGTAAGCCAATCCCAAAAAACCAGAAGGCGAATGTTCTCTCTGAAAAGTAGATGCTGATCCATAAAGTGGGGAGGGGGCATGGTAAAAATGGAGGAACTTTGACTGAGCAAAGGGGAGGGAGGAGAGTGGAGGGTGCATGGGGGCAGGAAAGATGTTGGAATGAGATGGACATCATTACCCTAGGTACATCTATGACTGCACATACTATGTGACACTATATAGTATACAACCAGAGAAATGAAAAGTTGTACTGCACTTGTGTACAGTGAATCAAAGTGCATTCTGCTGTCATATATACCTAATTGAAGTAAATAAATTAATATAAATAAATAAATAATAAATAAATAAAGACATGCTGTCCATCTACAACTTTAAAAAAGCTTACTAATGCATATGAAATAGTTATATAACAGTTTAAAAACATGTGAATTGGACTTGCTTGAGATGTATATTAATGAATGATGGGGGGAATTTTTTACTCGAACACATATTTGAGAGTCTCCCGATTTTTATGACACAATTCCAAAATAAATTGTGATGTTAGTACTCCCAATAGCAAAGAGTACCTTTGACAGAAGCTCTCTAGGTTTGATTTCAAGTAATATTCCTTAAGAGGACTGAGCTGGGCTCATCTGGAAAGGAGATAACCTTTCCCTTACTTTGATATATAGACTTGGTATTAGAACAGTGTATCATCTAATTGAAGATCATTTTTTAGATTCAAACTTGGAAAATATGAAGAGGGTTTTTATTTATAAAATGGATCTTTCTCTAAATGAGAATCACTAATTATTAATATGTATACCTCACAAGTGTTAGTTTTTTTAATACTTTTTAGTTATAGATGAACCCAATACCTTTATTGATTGATTGATTGATTGATTTTATTTGGTGCTGAGGATTGAACCCAGTGCCTCTCACAAACCAGGCAAGCACTCTACCACTGAGCCTTAACCCCTCAAGATGTTAGTTTTAACTTGTGTTTTTCTAATCTTTTTTTTTTCCGTTAGCTTGTATTGAAAATAGAAGACATTTTTGAATCTAAGAGAGGGAAGAAGAAGGTAAAGTTACATCCTTACAATGCAAAGGATGTGCCTCCCTCAAAAGGTAAGAATTATTTATATTTGTTTCAGCTGTCCATAGCTGTCAATGTAAGAAGGAAGAATCATTGTATGACTTAATATTTGATGTGTATCATGATTTTTTATTTACTTTCCTTTATATCAAATTTAATTATAAACTTCTTTAGAATGAGGATTTTTTTAAAAAATCCCTTTTATTTAATAAGTAAATAAAATAAAATAAGTAAATGAAAAAAAATCATAAAACAATGTGATTAACTTTCATAGGCAATTTGAAATAATTATTTTGTAGACCTTTGATTTATAGTTATTTATCAATATAGAATAAGTAGAGAAATGAAAACATTATGTACATATAGATTGAAGGTATGTGGTATTCAATTTGTAGTCTTTGCATAAATTCAGTAGTTTTATCCAACAGATGCCTAAGTAACACTTATATTGCTTTCATTAGAAAACTTTGAACATCTATGATGAGTTATTAGAATTTTCATAAAAACTCATATGAGGGCTAGGTAGTGATAGAGCACTTGCCTAGCATGAACAGGTCTTGGGTTTTATCCCTAGCACCACAATAAAGAAAAATTCATGTGAGTTTCTTAACTTGGTTGCCTGGCAAGAAATATGTAGAATTTAGTAATTTTGTTTATAATATTCATAAGTGAGAAATAGCAGCCAAGTCACACCAGAGGAGAATGTTGATTATTTTTGTAGGCATTTAAAAATAGAAATTTTAAAATTGTTCTTAAAAAACTATTCTACATTCCAACAACTAATTCTCTGGAGATAAAATCCTCTGTGTTACAACTGAAGACTCTATTCTTATTCTGTAATGATTAGGTTCAATCCCAGCACATTAAGAAAAAATATCCCAGAACATAAAACAACAGCAACAACAAAATCAGCTGGTTACCGTTTTTAGTGTGAGTTTTCATATTTTCAGAAGCATTTATTAAAACATGTTTGAGTCCTCTCTGGAGAAGAAATACTTTTGGTTGCTTTTTAATAATAGTTACCGTTTATGGGATGAGGTAATAGTTTATTTACAGACTTTACCCTCTTTTGTAACATTAGGACTAGGAGTTGGGGATGATCCATCCAAATGTACAGAGAAGCAGAGCCAGAGGAGGAAGCATAGATTTAAGTCAAGAACTATGGCTCTACAAACTCTAATCCTCTTCTCTTACCAAACTTAGTTACTCTCAATTTTTGTTATAAACCTTGATTTTTAGCAGTTCAATAACTACCTCTTCTCCATGTATTTCATTATTCTCAATAAGAATATTATCAACAGTTTTTTATTTAATTCAGAACTAGATTCACAAAATGGAAACTCTTGCCAGATATTATTTTGAATCCTTTCCCATGTGTTATTAGTTTTCTAACCCTGTGTCATACATATTTTTGTTTAATAGATAAAGAAAGAAATTATAAATTACAAATTATGCAAAATATCAAGATCCTAGGGGCCAACCCAAGTGTTTGTAAAACATTATCATTTTCCTTTATTTTATATGTGTGTTTTATCCCTTGTGGATGAGAAGTTTAGTAAATTTACTCTAAGACAAGTTTTGTTTTGAGATCTGGATCTTGTTTTGTTGCCCAGGTTGACCTCAAACTTCTGGGCTCAAGCCATCTTCCTATCTCAGCCTCCCAAGTAACTGGGACTACAAATGTGTGCCACCACACCCAGCTTAAGAAAAATTCGAAGAGTCAAATCCTTAAAAAACAAACAAACAAAAAAAACCCCAAAAAACTATCTCATTGTTGAAAAGAAGAAAAAAATTATTCAACCGCCTGAATTTCCAAATTCTAGCACCAAAAATAAAAAGGAGCAGTCCGTACATTTTAATTCTTCCCTAAAAGGTTGTTTTGCCTTTGTGTAGCTCAACAAAAAAGGGCATTTACCCAGAATCTGTGACTAACTCCAGTTTCTTCAGGGGATTGGAGGAGTTTTTCTCATGCCTGAGGATCTCCTGGCTCCAAGGTCACAGTTCTCAAATTTTCATTTTCCTCCTTAATCTTTTGTCTGCATATGAATAATGTCTATAGAACTGGCTAATTATATATGCCAACTCTGTCAGTACAAGCTAGGGTTTACTCAATATATTCCAACCTAAACATTTCTTAACATTCAATTTTCTAGTGTTACAAAATGACTTATTGTCCTTCTTCAATTCTGTCATTGTAATTTTGTTTGTTGAAGTCACAGATAAAAAGTGACAACCTGGTACTTTTTGATCCCTATAAATTTCCCTTTCGGTTCATAATCCCCTTAACCTTCACTCACTGTTTTGAAGTGATGTCAGCAAAGCCCATAGACATCAGTATATTAGACCCACTTAAATGATCTTTTGTAAGATGTTTTTTCAGCTATGTTGCCTTTTCTTCCTTTCCTCTTTTCTTTCTTTTGAGAAGCTTTATAAGTTCCTAAGAGGTACCTGGTGCTAAGGATACAAATATCTTTTCTACACAAATAGTCTTATAGTGTTCTGACTTTATATACCTTTCTTTAAAAAAAAAATTTAGTATATTCCAGAGGTCTTTCAGCATCTACACAGAGATCATCATAGTTGTACTGTATTTTCCTATATAGGTATAAAATAATTTTATTGGGGCTGGGGATATAACTCAGTGAGACCCTCAGTTTGATATCCAGTACCATGAAAACAAGAAAAAATATTTATTTAACCTGTATATATTTTGGTTGTTCCTAACATTTTAATTAATATAAATACTTAATATGAGTGTGTTTTCAAACACTATTTGCAACGTGCATCCTTTTGCTTATATTTTTGTATATTTGTAAGAATGTATCTTAAAATAAGTTCCTGGACTGGGAATGTGTAGCAGTGGTTAAGTGCCCCTGGTTCAATCCCTGGTAAGTAGTGGACTTACTTGTTCAAAGAAAATATGGATCTAAAATTTCTATAGCTGCTGCCAGATTATCACACAAACAGATTGTAACAGCTTCTGTTTTTGTGAATAGCATTTGAATATGCCTCTTTTCCCATAATCTTCACCAATACTGATTAAGTTGTTTAAGATTTCATTTTTTTGTTGTTGTTGTTAATAAGATGTTTGAAGTTTTGTGTTTTATTTATCATTTTAATTTACTTTCTTCATTTCAAATTTGGGCAGTTTTCTTATTTATCAATTGTTTATAAATCTTCTACAAATTATCCATTCCTATCCTGTATTCTTTTTCTTCTCAATTTGTAATAACTTGGCTTTATATCTGCAATGTTGATAAATATTTTTCCAGTTTATTGTTTTTTTTAGTATACTAATGGGTTTTTGATTAGATAGAAATGTTACAATTGTATATACTCAAACTTGCATATATTTTCATATATTTGATTCCTAAGCATTGTTTTTCCTGATACATTTAGAGGTTTTCCCTTTCTTTGCATTTTTCTTATTTTGCTTTAGCTTTTTACACCCAATCTAGAATTTTGTTTATTCCCCCTGTCCCACCTCTTTGCAAGTTTTGGGATCAAACCCAGGACCTCACATACACTAAGCAAGTGCTTTATCACTGAGCTACATGTCCATCCCTTTTAAACTTTTTTTCCCTCCTCCCTTTGATAAATTGTCTGTGTGCCCTGAATTATGGTACAAAACACTGCTTTGTTGGCTGAGGATGTAGCTCAGTGGTAGAACACGTGCTTAGCATGTGTGAAGTCTTGCATTCAATCTCAGCACCAAGAGAGGAAAAAAAAAATAACAGAAAACTAAACAAAAGCTGGGCTCAGTGGCCTACACCTAAAATCCCAGTGTCTCAGGAAGCTGGGGCAGGAGGATCTCAAATTCCAAGCCAGCCTCAGCAATTTAACAAGGCCCTAAGCAACTTAGGGAAACCCTGTCTCAAAAATTAACAAAAAACAAAACAAACAAACAAAAAAAACCCAACCAACACTTCTTGTGAAAGCAACATAGCTCCTTATCCTCAAGATACATAAAATATGATTGGGAAAAATAAGAACAGTTCAAAGCAGCTCGAGGACCGTAAGAATTCAGAGTAAAGGGAAAATCTGTATGGGCTAGAGGTTGTTGAGGCTTCATAAAAGAGTTGGACTGTCACTTCTTAAACTTGGTAATCTCTCTCTCAAAACTCTCCCACATTGTTTGTTATTCTAAATTCATAATTGATTAGTATTGAGATTTTTGTTTAGACAATTCAGTATTGTTCTCCCTTTGATACTTTATTTGGAATATACAAATAAAGAGTTGAATGTAAAATTAGAATCCACTCTGAACTAAACTTATTAAAACTAGTCAGAAAGGTCAGGTGAGGTAGCAAAAACCTGTAATCCCAGCAACTCAGGAGGCTGAGGCAGGAGGATCACAAGTTTGAGGCCAGCCTCAGCAACTTAGCAAGGCCCTAAACAACTTAGTGAAACCCTGTCTCAAAATAAAAAATAAAAGAGCGGAGGATGGATCTCAGTGATAAAGCACATCTAGGTTTAATCCCTACCACCAAAAAAGTACTACAACAAAACTAATCGGAAAGGTGGTCAATGCCCAGAATTAGAGATAGGAGGGGAACAGAGGAGTGAAACAAAGGGAAGATGTAATACAGCAGTTTCTTCTCTGAGCCTTTTAAGATATCCCCTTCATAGGGCTGGGGATGTAGCTCAGTTGGTAGAGTGCTTGCCTTACATGCAGAAGGCCCTGGGTTCAAACCTCAGCACCACCAAAAAAACAAAAAAGATATTCCCTTCACTTAACCACTGACCAACTGAGGTTGGAAAATATTAAGTGGAAAATTCTAGGAAAAAAAAAAATTCACAAGTTTTAAACTGAGCACCATTCCAAGCAGGTAGTGAAATCTCAAGCTGTCCCTCTCCTTCCTGCCCACAAGGTGAATCATCTGTTTGTCCAGCCCTCTACTCTGGGTACACTACCCATCTGTTAGTCAATCAGTAGCCTCTGGGTTATGAGATCAACTGTCCTTTAATCACAGTGCTTATGTTAAGTCATCCTTACGTAGTAGCCTAATGATACATCACAGCGCCTACCTCATTCTCCTCACTTCATCTCATCACAGACATTGTGTCATCTTACATCTTACAATGTATTATAATATATTACTATTATAGTATATTCACATTTTTATTATAGTATATTGTTAATTTCTTACTATGCCTAATTTATAGATTAAATTTTCTCTTAGGATGTATGTACAGGAAAAAATACATATATATAGGATTCAGTACTGTCCATCCACTGGGGTGTCTTGGAACATATCCCCTGCAAATAAAGGGGAACCACTGTACTCTCCACTGCATATTTTCTCTCTCTCTCTCTCTCTCTCTCTCTCTCTCTCTCTCTCTCTCTCTCTCTCTCTTTCTCTCTTTTGATACTGAGATTTGAACCCAGACACTTTGCCACAGAGGTACATCCCCAGTCCTTTGTTAAATTTTTAATTTTGAGACAGGGTCTCTAAGTTGCCGAGGCTGGCCTCAAACTTGTGATCCTCCCACCTCAGCCTTCCCAGTGGCTGAGATAATAGGCAGGCACCACTAAACCCAGCTTTACTGTTTCTCTTTTGACAACTGTCCTAACGTGACATAACTAAGTGGTTTAAAGAAAGGCTTAGCATCTTATTCCTAAAATTCAAGTCCCCAGGTTTCTGGAGGTTTTATATTGTTCTCATTCTCATGTACTTCCTACTATTGTACAATACAAATGGAATCGCTTCTTCTCTTTTCAGGTGAAACCAGTGGGAACGAAAGTGATGCTGAATATCTGCCAAAGAGTGAGTGAGTCAATGGGGTGCTCCCTTTCTTGTGATGATTCTGGTTGTGGGTGGAGTGGCACCACCTGCCTTTGTGATTAAGCATGATTTTCCCCACATGAAGTTTTATTTTGTAGGTGATTTCTTCATTTTTAGAACCTGTTGCAATTTGGAGAACTGAACAGTACACCATCGGTCATTTACAGCATTAGAAATATCCCATAGTGGAGTGAAGTAGACCAACATGGCTCTTAGGATGGAATATTCATAGGGGAGCAGCAGAGAGCTGCATGTCTAGACATATCTACAGTAGTTTCGTGGCAGCCAAAACAGAGTATGTGAGTCACCTGCTGAGACAAATACCTAGTGTCAAATATCTGCTTTTTTCATAGTAACTCAAGTATACTTATTAAGTGACTCTAATACATCTGACATTGAGAAAGGACACATTTATCTATTTTCATAGGCACTTATACTCCAAATTATTATGCTGTTTACTTTATGTTAGAGTACAGAATGCACAATGCATTTCTGGCACTGTTTGTCCAAGCACTTCATGGTACTCTGTGTCTTCATTTAATGCACTGTCAAAGCAAGCTCTTTACTTCCTGTTTAACTACCTGAAACTTGGGCTTAGAAGAATACGAGATGTAAATTATCAAAGCTGAGTACAGGGTAGTTCCAAGTCTGATACTCTAATCTTATGATTAATAGTCGTATGCTCCTTCTACTATCCTGAATTGCTTCAGGTATTTCATTCTGAAGCCTGACTGAAGATGAAACTTAAAGTATCATCAGATTCAACCTTGATGTGTAAGGATGACTAATTTAGTGCTATTGCTAATGAGAAACAGGACCTAAAATTGGCCTTAACTTGAACTCAAACCTTTGGGGTACATAAAGCTTTGCCTAGAACACTAAATGTATTGGATAATTAATTCTAAGGAGCCATTTCTAGTGGTACTTTTTAAATGTCTTTAGTATTTTAATCTACAGTGTAACTTCTTTTTTATCTTTTTTAAATTTATTTTTATTTTGTTCTTTTTAGATGTACATGACAATAGAGTATTTTTTGACACATTATATATACATGGAGTATAACTTCCCATTCTTGCAGTTGTACATGATATGGAGTTACACTGGTCATGTATTCATATGTGAACATAGAAACGTTACTTTCTTTCCTGTTCCCATCCACCACCACCCTTCATTCCTCTTTGTCTAATCCAATGAACTTCTGTTCTTCCCTCTGCCCCCTTATTGTGTTAGCATCTCTATATCAGGGAGAACATTGGGCCTTTGGTTTTTTGTGATTGTACAGTGTAACTTCTTTTAGGGAAGAATGCATCATATCTCAAAAAGACAAGTTAGAGGCTAAGTCCTTTGGTCAGTGGGTCAGAATGACACAGAAACAAATTTCTGGAGTGTGCAGATTCTTTCTCCTGCAAACGCACCACCCAAATTATTAAAAATTCAGAGATAAATGAGAATAGAAAATAGATTCTATCCAGTTGGGGTGGTATATACTATTTATTTGCCATGTACTATTTAAATAGTATGCCTCCAAAATTTCATTCTTTTGAGGAATAGCTTTTTAATATGGATGTCTTCTTCCACTTCATTATTTTCCTCTTGAATTTAACACCATTTATTGATATAAAAATATATCCATTATTAGTAACATGTACCAAGGAAAGAAGGGAAAAGGATATTTCTTCAATGTGAAAAATAACTTGTTTCAATTTTATCAAACTAATCCCTCGTACTTGTGCTCTGTAAGACTTGGTTCTTTCATCAGGTGTTCCCCTCCCCCTTGATTTCCGGGCATTCCCAGCAGTGGCGTCTATTGTTTTCCATGTATTCTGGTGTGCTGCTGTACGATGGCATAGTGTGTGTTGCACATACATAGCATATCAGTTGGGATATGCAGTGTCATTCTCTCTGCTGGCAGGAAGTGGAGTGGGGTCCCTGGGCACTTGTAAGGGTCTGCACTTTTTCCCTGAGTGTGTCAATCCTAATAGGTGTAGGTGTGTGTGTGTGTGTTTGTGTGTGGCACATATTGTTTAGTCAGTGTGCATTCAGCAGTGAACCTGTGAAGATTGGTCCTGTGTGGGTCATGACCTCGGGACTAGAGGGTCTCAGGGGAAAACCCTTGCTCTGTGATTTTATTACAGATCGCCACAAACGCTTAGCACAATTGCAGCAGTCTTCCAAGAGGAATCCTCACTACCAGACCTTGGAGCGGGATCTTATTGAATTGCAGGAACAGCAGCTGTTTGAACTGTTTGTGGTGGTGTCTCTACAGAAGAAGGCATCAGGAATAAGCTACATTCCCCAGGTCATACAGCAGTTCCCTAGCAAGGTAGGTACAAGGAGGTCAAGAAGCATTCAGGAAGGTTCCTGCATGCCATGTGTATTTATTTCCTTTTTTTGTTTGTTTGTTTATTGTTATCTCGACCAGCTTTTATCATACTTATAGGATCTGGTAAGCGACTTTGATGACATCTTTCACCAGGCATAAACTATAAGCAAATGGAAATTGGGGGAGAATTAGTTCATTCTCCAAGTTAGATTTTTTATTTTTAGCTTCACCATTTAGTAATCTTTAGCAGGTTACAGCTTCAATTTTCAGATCCCTAATAAGAGGCAGAATAGTGTGTTGCTTGATAGCTTGGACTCTGAGCCAACACTGTATTTGCCATCTATTAACACAGTGCCTTTAGTTTCTTAACCTTTCCATGCCTTGGTTTCTTCATTTGTAAAGTAGGCATAATCATAATGGTATTTACCCCTTTGAGATATAGTAAGTTTAAATGAGCTGATTTATATAAGGCACTTAGAACAGTGTCTGACATGCAGTGAAATCTAATGTTATCCATTATTAGTAAGAATTTAATGAGATAATATAAGTAAAGTGCTTAGTGCAGTTCCTAACACAAAGAATGTACTTAATAGATGATAGCTGTTATTAAAACTATTATTTGGTTCACTCTACTTTAAAAAAAAAACAATTCATTCATTTAATTAAATATTGTGCCTGCTGTTTGCCAGGATTAGATGATGGGAGTGCAACTGAAAAAGGTTTTCTTAGTCTGTGCTCTCAGAGAGCCTTTTGAGCCTGTGAGAAAATTAACCCAAGCACATGTGTTTCCTTCCTTCCTTTTTTTTTTTTTCTTTCTTTCTGGTTCTTTTAGTATTTTTATAAAAATAATATCAATAACTTTTGTGGCTGAGCACAATGGTGCATGCTTGTAATCCTAGTGACTTCAGAGGCTGAGGCGGGAGATCACAAGTTCAAAGCCAGCCTCAACAACTTAGCAAGGCCCTAAGCAACTTAGTGAGACCCTGTCTCAAAATAGAAAGGGCTGGGGTTGTAGCTCAGTGGTGAAGCACCCCTGGGTTTGATCCCCAGTAACAACAATAACAACAACAAAAAAAAAACTTTTGTTGCAAATGTTTTGTTTTTTTTTTAAGAGAGAGAGAGTGAGAGAGAATTTTTTTAATATTTATTTTTTAGTTTTCGGCAGGCACAACATCTTTGTTTGTATGTGGTGCTGAGGATCGAACCCGGGCCTCACGCATGCCAGGCGAGTGCGCTACCGCTTGAGCCACATCCCCAGCCCTATTGCAGGTGTTTAAAAATATTCCAGTTGGATGCAGTGGCCCAGCCACTCAGGAGGCTGAGGTAGGAGGATGGCAAGTTTGAGGCCATCTTGGAAACTTAGCAAGAAACTGCCTCAAAATAAAATAAAAAGGACTGGGGGCAGGCTGGGGATGTGGCTTAAGTAGTAGTGCGCTCGCCTAGCAAGTGTGAGGCACTGGGTTCTATTCTCAGCGCCACATAAAAATAAAATAAAGACATTTGTGTCCACTTAAAACTAAAATATTTTTTAAAAAGTTTTTTAAAAAAAGGACTGGGGGCATACCTCAGTGGTAGAGCACTTGCCTAGCATGTGAGAGACCCTGGGTTTAATCTCTAGTAGCTCAAAAAAAAAAAAAAATCAAATTTCAGGGGCTAGAGATGTACCTCAGCCTCTACCCAAATCAAATTTCACATACAAATATTTGTATTTCTGCCTTGTCATGTAAACTGGAAAAAGTAGCAACACTAAGCCTGCATTCCAAAGTGGCAGGAATTGACTGAAACCGAGTAAAGAGCAAGACTTCATGGGCCAGTGTAGTCTATAAGGCCCTTCACTCAGGAGGGCCATCTGAGGGGGATTTAGTGCTCTTCTAGTCACCATCTTGAATTGCTTAATAATTTTATCTTTGAATTTGTGTTTATTATTAATTGAAGTCTGATAGGACAGTTGGACTTGTGCCAAGGATATTTTGGGTTTTTTTTTTTTTGTTTGGTTTTTTTTTTTGGTTTTTTGAGGTCCTGGGGATTGAACCCAAGGCCCCTTTACCACTGAGTTACATCTTCAGCTCTTTACATATATATATATATATATTTTTTTTTTTTTTTTTTTTTTTTTTTTTTTTGAGATAGTTTCTTACTAAGAATCCCAGGCTGGCCTCAAACTTGTGATCCTCTTACCTCAGCCTCCTGAGTAGCCTCAATTACTGGTGTGTGCCACTGTTCCCAGCTTGTATCAGGGTCTTAAAGGTTCAGTTCTTTGGTCTCACCTCCTGTTGCCCTCCTGGGGTGAGTTAACTGATTGTCCTGGTTTACTGGATCCTGTCTGACTTCCTTTACATCCCAGTAGAGTGACTGCTGCCCTCTTCTGTCCTTGGCAGGGACTTGAGCATAGGCATGGGGGAGGGTGGGCTCAGGCAAGCATTCCTCTGCAGCATCTCTATGCAAAGCATGGGGGCAGTTTTTCCTGCCTTGCCCTGGGCTGGTAGCGCCACATGTCCTCAGTGGATGACTTCAGTGGAAGCAAGCCTTTTCCAAGTGTGGAAAGTACCAAGTATCTAAGTACCAAGCACATCCCAGTATGGAGACTGTAACCCCTGGGGGTTGCCCAACTGCTTTTGGTTAAAATGGTGGCCCCATGGTCTGCTGCTGGCGAAGGAGGAAACCCAGCAGAGGGTCTCAAAATAAAAAGTAGGAAAGGGTTGGGGATGTGGCTCAGTGGTTAAGCAACCGTGGGTTCAATTCCCAGTATCAAAAAAAAGAAGTTATCCCTTTAAAAAGGACATTTACTGACTTTCCAGCTTATTACTTGTACCACTTCTCATTTATCTGCTGATCCTCTTTGAGACTTTGGATTTATAACCCTGAGTTACGTGTTTCACTAAAAAAATTAGTGAAACACAACTGTACTGGAATCTAAGAACTATTTTTCTGCATGGATTCTTATTTTTTAAATGCCTACAGTGAATAAATCCATAATTTCTCATAAGTTTAATTTCTCATAAAATTCCTTCACTTAGCCTGAAAGCACAAAGTCATAGCATTGTTTAGTAAAATGCACTATAATATATAGGCTAAAATAAGGTTATCTAGATAGCTTGATATCAAGTTTTCCACTAACAGGAGCTTAATTATTTTTCCTGGTTTCAATTAGTCTTACAATTGGAAAGGGAAAGCTAAGTCTGAATTAAGAGACTCAACCAGATAAGGACACAGTTAATTCTGGCAGTGATTCAGGAACATCTCTAAGTAAGTCACTTACCATCTTTGTGCTGTAGGCATTCCCAGTTAACAAGACCTGATCCTTTTGGATTTTGTTGTGGAAACCTTGGATGATAATGATTGTGGAAAGTATTTTCATATTTTAACAATGTAAAAATTAAAGGTTATGATACAACTATATTTTTATTAGTTCCTTCTTTCCTTCCTTCCTTTTTGTGGTGCTGGGAATAGAACTCAGGGTCTTGAACAAACTGAGCAAGTGCTGTCTCACTGAACTCCATCCCCAGCCCTGATGTTTTTCTGTTTTTAAGAGCTTGATATTAATAATTTAAAAGTAATGTGATAATTGGACTTATGTGCTTATTTTTATAGAGGACAGGTAGTACTAGTTTCTAAATGTCTTTTGGTTTAACTAAATTTAGACTGTCTTTTAAAATGCAAAGCCACTTTTACACAAGATTCTTCCATGGTAAAATTTTACAGGAAGTTACAAACCAGTAATTAGGTAACAAAGATTATATGCTAAGAGAAATGATTATATATGGGATGAATTCTAAAAATATCATTTTTCTAAATAACATTCATCTGCCTTCTCAAAGCAC
Source organism: Ictidomys tridecemlineatus (assembly GCF_052094955.1). Lineage (NCBI taxonomy): Eukaryota > Metazoa > Chordata > Mammalia > Rodentia > Sciuridae > Ictidomys > Ictidomys tridecemlineatus. Next base: position 107,352,263 of record NC_135487.1, on the reverse strand, counting down.
CCTGATGATTGATCAGAGGATATCTTGAGATGACTAGGTTTTTGCTATTAGTAATATTATAGAATGAGTCTCTGACTCATAAAAATACTGGGTTTCTACTAGTGTGTGAATCCTGAATTAAGAGTCTGCCTCTAGATAAGAAACTATTTGTAACCACCTTTTTTACACTAAATTATAGGATCTCCACAAGCACCATTTCTGTGTAAAAATAGGATTCTTTATTCTTAGTAACTGTTCTCAGTGCATCTTCCGTGATTCTCGGTCTTGGCCTTCCTGTTTTGTTAAGCACAAAACCACACTGAGACATTTGCTCAGGCTTATCAGACATCTCTTTTCCTGAGACCAGGCTGAGTTTTTATTTCTAGTCTCTACTTTCATAGAATAATGTCACCTATGTTGTTATCTTTTTCAGGGTGATCATGGCTTTAAGCAATCCAAAGACACTGAAGAGAGGCTCAAAGTTATCCCAAAATTTTGTTTTCCTGATTCGAAGGACTGGGCACCAACCTCAGAACTAAAGAGGTGAATGGGCTACTTTATCTGATTTCTATTTGTTGGGACTGCCAAAACAGAACCAGAGTATTTGAGAAATGGGTAGAACTAGGAATAAAGCTTTGTGAACATTGTGGCAGACCAAGGATACAGTGGGAGGAAAGGAAGAAACAGAATCAGAACATTTCCTATATGGGACTTGAAAAGGAAAAAGGAAAATAGGGGCTGGGTGTGTAGCCCAGTGGTAGAGTGCTTGCCCAGCACATGTGAGGCACTGGGTTTGATCCTATGCAGTACATCAAAATAAATAAATAAAATAAAGGTATTGTGTTCTTATACAACTAAAAATATTCTTTAAAAGAAGTTTAAAAAAAAAAAAGAAGAAGACAGTAATTTCAGGGTCAAAGAGAAAACAAGTTTGAAGGTCTCTTTGGTTTGTTGGTTTTGATGAAGAAAATAGTTCTACCTTACATACAATAAGGAATGGCCCAGAGTGCACAGGAAATGAAAAGACTTGGTCTTTGGGACTCTAGTCCTAGAAACAAAGATAAAAAAGAACAATGTTCTCATCTTGTTTCTTTTTCAAGTGGATAAAAAAGTCACAGCCTAGATTATACCATTCCCCCTGTGGAATTTGTATTGAGGGAGGCTACAGTTTGTGAGGTGTGGGTGTATTTGAGAAGGGAAGAATTAAAGAGGATATTGCATGTTTTTGTTGGTTTGTTTGGTGGTACTGGGGTTGAACTCAGGTGTGCTGTTATCACTGAGCTACATCCCAATTATTATTATTATTATTATTATTATTATTTGAAATAGGGTCTCACTAGACAGCCAAGACTGGCCTTGAACTTCCTATTCTCCTGCCTCAGCCTCCTGCATCATCACTAGGATTGGCATGTGCACTGTGCCTGGTAAAAATTATCATTTTTAATTAATAAACCATTATCATCTCTGAATTCTGCTTATAAATAGATATAACTGCCTTATTCAGAATTTTAATTATTAAGCCAGGTGGGACTGCAACTATAGTCCCAGATACTTGGGAGGCTGAGACAGAATTGCTTGAACCCTGGATTTTGAGACTGGCCTGGGCAATGTAGTGAGACCTCATATCAAAAAAACCCAAAACACACAAAAGAACCCTGTAACTATTAACAGTGCTTTTTAGGTTGAAAATACTTAAGTGAGCCATGTCACATGCCAGTGGCCTGCTATATGATAGTCTCAGCTGTTACCTAAGTGGCCCTGCCCTGCTTCCAGACTTGGCAGGGCTCTCATAGCCAGTTTAGCCTGATTATGCTCTCTATTTCAGCCATAAGCTGCGGTACTCTAGTGCTGTCCGTGGCAGCACTAGCCACACAGCAACTTCTTTCAGATTGGTCTGGCTTTTCCCCCTAGGTTAAGATGTTTATTCCAGAATGTTGGGAAATATGGAAGAGAAAATAAAAAGAAGAAATTAGAAATCACTGTCAATCTGGTTACTGAAAAATAATCACTATAATACTTTGGCATATTCTTTTCTAATCTTTATTTTTGGCCATATGTAAATCTATATTCATTATTTAAATGTGGACCTCTTGATTATTACTGAGTTTCTTTCTTAGGCATCTTTGGGTCCTTTTTTTTGTAAATTATCTATGTATGTCTTTTGCCCATGTTTCTAATGAAGAATTGATATTTTTCCTATTAATTTTTTAATAATTATTTTATTTATGTGTTTTTTTAGATTTATGTGGTGTTAAGGATCAAATCCAGTGCCTCACATATGCTAGGCAAGCTCTCTGCCACTGAGCTATAGCCCCAGACTCTCCTATTAATTTGTATGGATTAAGGATTTTTTTTTCTATTACTGTTCCATGTAGCCTCTCACAGCTAAATAGAAGAATTTGCAAGAGAGAAATGGCATATTGAAATCCTTTATCACTTACCTGTATATCTGACTAAATTGGACATTTAATAAAATAAAAATGGATTGATTCATATCTAGATTGCATAAATAAAAAATTAGAAGGGACAACAGCACCAATAGCATATCCTACACCCATTTGCTTACTCCAGTACAAGGCAAGATATTCTCAAGGCCTGGACATTCCTCAGGAGGAGTGTGACTTGAAATAAATGTAATATTAATGCTTCCTTTAATATCACAAATGACTGCTGTTGAACCCTAATTTTCAATTGTTTGTTCCACGAGGAATGTCATAAGCAGTTGTTTTTATCTCAGAATAACTATTGGCTATTTTTTCAGTGAAACATTTTCCTTTGTCTTGACTGGTGAAGATGGAAGTCGGTGGTTTGGTTACTGTAAGAAGCTGTTGGTAAGTACCAGATTTGTGTTAGTGAGTTGGTCAAGGAATAATAGATAGACTTCAGAAACACTATCTCTATATGCATCTGAGGACTACTCAGTGATCTGTATTTAAAAGAAATTGTATTAAGTTTACATAGCAACAGCAAGATGGAGATTAGCCATGAATAAAATTTATGTGTTTAGTTAGTTCTAGAATAGAAAGAATAGAATAGAAAGGGTATGGATATTTTAAAAATTTATTTGTTGGGCTGGGGTTGTAGCTCAGTGGCAGAGTGCTTGCCTTGCACACATGAGGCCCTGGGATCGATCCTCAGCACCACATAAAAATAAATAAATAGAAATAAAGATATTTTAAAAATTTATTTGTTTATAATAAAGTAAATTCTAACATAGTGGCTGAATATCAGTGTGGATATATTTGAGGAATGGCGTACAAGGAGCCAATCAATGGAGCTTTGAGTTACTCACCAGCCATTTGAGGGCTTTCTTCTTGTAAGTGCTTACACTTAGAGTAAATTATGCTGTCATTTTTAGAATACATCAAGCTATCATTTTTGGCATTTTTCCTATCTTTCAGTGTTCACTAAAGATAAGACCCTTAGATCCTTCTCTGTATGAACTTATGTTAAAAGAAGCTGGACACAGTGGTGCATGCCTATAGGCTAGCTGCTTGAGAGGCCGAGGCAGGAGCATTGCTTGAGCCTAGAAGTTTGAGGCCAGCCTAGGTGACATAGTAAGACTCATGTCACAAAAAGAATATTAAAAGAATATTAATAGTCAGAATTAGTAATGACTTGTGCTGCTTGATTTTTGTTGTCTTTGTTGCTTTTTCTTTTAGCCAGAAGGCAAAGGAAAGCGACTCCCGGAGGTCTACTGCATGGTTAGTCGCCTAGGCTGCTTCAATCTTTTTTCAAAGGTGAGTGAAGAATGGACTCTCTGAAAATTGATATCCTTTCTGCTCTCCAAGAAAGTTTTATTGCTGATGACTTCATTGAGAAACACTAAGACTATGACAAATTATTTTAGAAAGGTTCCCCACAGGGGCTGTGGGTGTAGCTGTATTATTCTCATTTTGGTTTGCTAAAACTCAATTTTTAAAGACTATGGCCTGCGGTCTATTCCCAAAAGACCTAAAAAGAGCATACTACAGGGACACTGCTACATCGATGTTCATAGCAGCACAATTCACAATAGCAAGACTGTGGAACCAACCTAGATGCCCTTCAATAGACGAATGGATAAAAAAAAGTGTGGCATTTATACACAATGGAGTATTACTCTGCATTAAAAATGACAAAATCATGGAATTTGCAGGGAAATGGATGGCATTAGAGCAGATTATGCTAAGTGAAGCTAGCCAATCCCTAAAAAACAAATGCCAAATGTCTTCTTTGATATAAGGAGAGTAACTAAGAACAGTAGGGAGGAAGAGCATGAGAAGAAGATTAACATTAAACAGGGACAAGAGGTGGGAGGGAAAGGGAGAGAGAAGGGAAATTGCATGGAAATGGAAGGAGACCCTCATGGTTATACGAAATTACATACAAGAGAAGTGAGGGGAAAGGGAAAAAAAAAACAAGGGGGAGAAATGAATTACAGTAGATGGAGTAGAGAGAAAAGATGGGAGGGGAGCTGAGGGGAGGGGGTATAGTAGAGGATAGGAAAGGCAGCAGAATACAAGTCACTAGTATGGCAATATGTAAATCAGTGGATGTGTAACTGATGTGATTCTGCAATCTGTATACAGGGTAAAAATGGGAGTTCATAACCCACTTGAATCAAAGTGTGAAATATGATGTCAAGAACTATGTAATTTTGAACAACCAACAATAAAAATTAAATAAATAAATAAATAAAGACTATGGCCTGAAGCATCTCCTTTCTTCTCTCATGTTTTTCCTAGACCCCAAATTGCAGGATATCATTTTCAGTGTTACCTTCTTTGCCCTTTCCTTAGTGAAATGAAAAGGGACTCATCTTCTAAAAATAATCTGATTTGTTAGTAACTTTTCTTAGGATTGTAAAGAAACCCTCAACAGATATGATGCTATAATGAAATTTTATTGCTTTCAGAAGCTTATGTCGTAAATTCAAATATGTACACCAAGTTTGGCAGTTCCAACAATAGGAAGGATTCTTTTATCTTTGAACTGAGCTCAAAATAAAATAACATACATTGCGTGTGTAGATTCTGGATGAAGTAGAGAAGAGAAGAGAAATGTCTCCTGCCCTTGTTTATCCATTCATGCGAAGTGTCATGGAAGCTCCTTTCCCAGCTCCTGGACGTACCATCACAGTTAAGAGCTACCTCCCTGGGGCTGGAGATGGGGTAAGTTAGCTCATTTTGAAAAGATTTCATAGCTACCAGAGAGCAGGCCTTGTACTATAGGGAGAGTTTCCAGGAACTTAAAGAAATAGTTTCCCCTTTTCATAAACTGTAAATAATACTTTTATTCCCATAAAGCACTGGAAAATATCCAATTGTTCTGAAATAGTTGAACCTCAACTCAAGACCCAAAGTAATCCTAGATTAGATTAGATCCCTCTGTAGTGACAATTTCAGTGCTATAAATGATGATTATCCATGTTATTTTCAGATGGAATAAAGTTTTGACCAGAAATTTATAGCAAAAAAAAAAAAAGCTATAGGATCTTAGAATTAGTGTAGACAATTTCACAAACATTTTGTAGCAGGCCCTATTTCTGGAACTTAACTTGAGAGTATCTATTAGTGTTGCCATTATGGGTTGTTTTCCAACATCAGCTTTCCTGATTCAAATTCTTGCATTTCAGTCAATTGAACTCTGCCGACCACTAGATTCAAGATTGGAACATGTGGACTTTGAATGCCTTTTTAAGTGTCTGAGCGTGTGTCATCTCATCCGGGTCTGTGCTTCTCTCCTCTTAGAGCGGAGGGTAATATTTGTTGCTAACAGCCTAAGGTAAGAAATAAATGAAAAATGTTAGTTTACCTTGGTGCTTATTCTTTTGTTTTTTACATTTCTTCATTTTTTGCTGTTGTTGTTCTTTCTATTTTAAAACTTGGGCATATTTTAAAAAATCTAAAATAAGCCTCTCAGTTACCTAATGCTGTAGAGACATGAATAATTCCAAATGCTAACTAGATAGCCATTTACATTAGTCTATAACAATGACATTTTTGGGTTAATAGATTTCCTTTCAAAATGAATTTTTGCTTAAACTGTCGTTAAAGATTTGTATTACTAGTCTGGTTCTTGCCTGTGGTTCTCATCTATTTGAGAAAGTAAGGCAGGAGGATCACTTGAGTCCAGAACTTCAAGGCCAGCCTTGACAACAACATAGCAAGACTCAACTCTCAAACACCAACTACAAAAAAAAAAAAAAAAAAATTAGTATTGCTTTTCTATTTGCACACTAATTTTTAGCTTGATAATTTTTTGGGAACATTTATATAATATAATATCAACATAATATATATATATATATATGTTGATATATAATATCAACATAATAGGTTGATATTAAATATTTTCAGTAAATTAGAATTTTGAATAGAATGACAAAAATTAATGAGTATTCACCAAGTTGTAACCAGCCTCTGTTTGTAATTCTTGAACATAATGTCTGGAACACCTTCCCTGAGTTGCTCTGAGTGTAACAACATTTGCTTTCTCCTCTGTCTAGCACCCTCTCGAAATGTGGCCATGCTGTGGTTGCTACACTGTATCCATTCACCTGGCAGCACACCTACATCCCAGTCCTGCCAGCATCTATGATTGACATTGTGTGCTCGCCTACTCCATTCCTCATTGGAATCCTGTCTTGCTCCTTACCACAGCTCCAGGATCTACCCATTGAAGAGGTAAGATGGAATAAGTGGCACCTGTGAAAAATCTGAGAGCACTGACAAATGAAACTAAGTGCTCTTGAAGAATGGTAGAATTATTAATATATTACGCTGTCATATTTAAGACCAATACAAAAACTACCCTTGGTTAACTTTAAAAATTGTTTAAAATATAATAAGATTGATTACATATGTATCTATAAGTGCCCTAAACAAAATACACAGCACAATGAATTGTCACAAAGTGAATGAACACTTCCATAACATGGCATTGGAATGGAATGTCACATTATAGTAATGGAGTTAGTGTCAGCACCCTAGAAGTCTCCAGCATGCCTTCTTCTAATCTCTGATCCCTTCCCCATTCCACACAAAAGGTCACCACAATCTTGACTTTTATAGTATTCATTTACTTGGGTTTTTTCGTAGGCATGCATCCTTAAACAGTATAATACAGCTTTGCTTATTTTTAATCTTGATATAAATGGATTCATATAGTATAGTTTTTGTCTGACTTCTTTTGCTCAATATTTTATGTATCAGATTCATTCATATTAATGAGTTTAACATTAGTTGGGTCATTCAGATTGTGTATAGTGTTCTATTGTGTGAATTGACCACAATTTTCTCATCCATTCTATAGTTGATGAACATTTGAATTGTTTTCAGCTTGACATTATTATGAATAATCCTACTATAGACATTTTTACACATGACCCTTGGCACACACATGCATTCAGTTATATGGGTATATGCTTGGAAATTCATTTACTTGGAAATTGAAGATATGGTAAGCATATTTTCAGCTTCAATAAATAAAGTAAAACTGTTTACCAAAATAGATGTGCCAATTTAAACTCCCTCCAATAGTGTATGAGAGTTCCTATTGCTCCATGTCCTTGTCAACACTATCATTAGTTTGTGTAATTTAATGTTATCTGGTGGGTGGGTAATATTCTTCTCACTTTAGTTCAATTTACATTCCTTGATTATTATCAGGATATGTTTACTGGCTATCTGAATATCAACTTTTATAAAACGTATTGTCTATCTTTCCACTGGATTACTTATCTTCTTACTGCTTTGTAAGGTGTCTGTATGTGTGGTGCCGGGGATGGAACCCAGGGCCACACACACGCTAAGTGGCACTCCACCAGTGAGCTACACCCCCAGCCTTGATGCGTTTTTATGTTCTGGAAACCAATATCTTTGAGGCTTGCCTTTTCACTTTCCAAAATGATGTGTGTTTTTTGTTTGTTTTCTTTTTTGTTTTGTTTTAATCCCTCCCCCCTGTTCCCATACCAGGGATTTAACCCAGGAATGCTTTACCACTAAGCTACATCCCCAGCCCTTTTTAGTTTTCATTTTGAGACAGGGTCCTGCTAAATTGTTGAGGTAGGCCTCAAACTTGGTGATCTTCCTACCTTGGCCTCTGAGTTGCTGGGATTACAGGTGTGTGCCACTGTGCCCATCTAATCCACCGGGTATTTTTACTTTTTTGTATACAATATAAGGTAGGGTCATTTCATTTTTTCCCCCTCTTGGTATGGATAACCACCTGTTCCAGTACCACTTATTGAAAAGACTGTTCTTACCCTACTAATCTGTTGCCTTAACCCTTTTTAAGTCTCTTTTAGTCTATAAATATACATGCCATTATTATTAATAGTTTTGCAATCTGTTGTTTTGATGGATTAATTTAAATGGGCTACAACTTCAAGACAATTCTGTTTGAAACTATTCTCACCCCTCCTGATCTAGCAGTGCCTAATGTATTTGCCTGTGAATGTGTCTCTGGTTAAACTTGCCTGACTCCTTTATTCCATAGGTGCTGATAGTTGATCTCTGTGCAGACAAGTTCTTACAGGAGGTGAGTGACAAGGAGGTGATTACATGTTTGGGATATAGAATTCTCTGTAGATAATTAGACAGAAAATATGTGAAAGTACTTAGAGAACATGACTCAGCCAAAAGTTTTAGTTCCTACCCACACTTGAATTGACATTGTGGCCACTCAGACAAGATTGACCTGAAAAATTTTGGCGTAGGTTTATAGCTATCTATCCCAAAGAAGGAAGGAGGAAACAGAATAAATAATAAATTCCATTCTCAAAAGAAGTAATCATCCTTCAACTCCAGATGAGTTGACAGAAAGCTCTAATTTAATTAAATTTAAAAAGCACCTTTTAGGCTGGGAATGTAGCTTGGCGTTAGAGTGCTTGACTAATATTCATGAGGCCTGGGTTCAACAGCACCACAAAAAATGAAAGAGAGAAAGAGAGAGAGAGAGAGAGTCTTTGTTAAGCACTGATTATTTCTAGATACTCTGTTAAGCAGTTTGAATATAAAGATATCTAAGACAAGTTTGAGTCCTCAGGTCTTATAGACTAAGCGGGGATACATATTTGTAAAGTTTTAGAAATATAAATAAAAATTCCAGCTGGGTGTAGTTGCACACACCAATAACCCTGATTGTTTGGGAGGCTGAGGCAGGAGGATCACAAGTTCAAGACCAGCCTGGGCAACATAGTTAGATCCTGTGTTAAAATAAAAAATAGAAAGGGTTTGGGATGTAGCTCAATGGTATCGTGCCCCTGGGTTCAATCCCTAATAACTACCCCCCCCAAAAAAAATTAGCTCATCACATTTGAAATATCATTTATCTGAGAATTATTTTAAATCTTTTTGGTTTGTTGTTGTTGTTGTTGTTGCTGTTGTTTGAGACAAGGTCTCATTAAGTTGCTGAGGCTGACCTCAAACTTGTGATTGATGTCTCAAATCTCCCAAATCACTGGGATTACAGGCATGCACTACTGCACTCAACTGGGGACAATCTTAGAGATATAGAATAAGAATAGTACATGAACAATATTTGATGGAAACATGCCAGAAAAATTTATAAGATTTATTTGCTTTTTAAAAATAAAATTTAAATATATATACCATGAACATCACGAATTCTATACCATAGAAGGAAAGAAACTTCAGGCTGATTTTTCAGCTAAGATTATACAAAATCACTTGTGGAATTTTGGGAACTTAACTAGTGCTTGTTTGAGACCTCCCTTAAAGCTCATACGAAATTCCATTTTTTTCCCCTCAGGTATCTGATGAGGATGAAATTCTACCATCTAAACTTCAAGCTGCCTTGATGCAGATTTTGGAAGATCGAAATGAAATCTTGGCTCAGGAGAAGAATTTTTCACAAGGTAGGAGATATATGGGCCAAAGTCTTAAAAGTTAAGGCAGTAAATACTAAAGTTCAACACTCTTATTAAAGGTTGTACAAAAGTTCTATTAGAGTCCCTGAACCTTGAAAGCCTTCTTATCAGTTTCCTTCCTAATGCTGTGTATGCCAGGCCTCCTCCTACTGCAGGGCCTTTGCACTTGCTCTGTTATATTTATAGAATGCTATTCCCCCAGAGATCTACCTGACACCTACCGTTTCTTCTTGTAGGTCCATGCTCATGTCATTATCTCTCTGAGTTCTTCCTGAACATCCTGCTTAAAATTCTCACCCACTTTCCTAGAGCTCATTAGCCTTTTCCTTGCCTCTTTTTCCCCCCCATTGGTTCTTTTCACCATCTAATAAGTACTTGTTGAATAAATGGGAAAATAGTATTTACTGGGTGCTTACTCTGTACCAGGCATTATACTAAGCATTTAGCATATATTTTATTTCATTCTTTTAATACACTTAGGAAGCAAGTATCATTATGTAATCCCTATTTCACAGATGAGAAAGCTAAGGCTATTTACTGATGGAGAACACTAAGGAAGAAACAGATTTAGAGGAGTAATAAAAAAACCTAGTTTTTTTTTAAAGTTTTAGGTATTGGGGCTGGAGATGTGGCTCAAGCGGTAGCGCGCTCGCCTGGAATGCGTGCGGCCCGGGTTCGATCCTCAGCACCACATACCAACAAAGATGTTGTGTCCGCCGAGAACTAAAAAATAAATATTAAAAAAAAATTCTCTCTCTCTCTCTCTCTCCCCTCTCTCACTCTCTCTTTAAAAAAAAAAAAAAGTTTTAGGTATTAATTTGGACATCTAATACCTTGCAGATATCCAACTAGAGATATTACATCGGCATTTATATATGTTAGGTAGGCATTTATATATATATATACACACATATATATTCACATATATGTGAATTTGGGATTCAGAGGAAAAAAATTGGGGCTAGAGACATGCATTAAGAAATTGCTATTTTATGGGGCTTGGGCTGTAGCTCAGCAGTAGAGCACTTGCCTCGAAAGTATGAGGAACTGGGTTTAAGCCTCAGCACCACATATAAATAAATAGATAGATAGATAGATAGATAGATAGATAGATAAAAGGTATTGTGTCATCTACAATTAAAAAAGGAAAAAAATACTATTTTAGCCTGGGGCAGCAGCGCACACCTGTAATCCCAGCAGCTCAGGAGGCTGAGGCAGGAGGATCTCAAATTCAAAGCCAGCCTCAGCAGCAGCAAGGTACTAAGCAACTCAGTGAGACCCTGTCTCTAAGTAAAATACAAAATAGGGCTGGGGATGTGACTCAGTGGTTGAGTGCCCCTGAGTTCAATCCCTGGTACCAAAAAAAAAGAAAGAAAGAAATTGCTATTTTAGGGGTTGGGGTTGTGACTCAGTGGTAGAGTGCTTGACTAGCATATGTGAGGCCCTGGGTTCATTTCTCAGCACCACATATAAATAAATAAAATAAAGGTCCATTGATAACTATAAATATATATTTTTTAAAAAAATAAATTGTTATTTTAAAGCTATAGGACCAGATGAGGTTTAAGATTTGAGCCCTGGGTTGGTGGACAATAATGTTAGAGTTCTGATATTTGGAGGTTGGAAAGAAGAGGAAGATCCAGCAAAGGAAACTTAGAGGAGCAACTATAGAAAAACTAGGAGCATATACGTGTAAAAAACCATGTGTAGGGAATAGACATTATTTTAAATTTATTTTTATTTGTTCTTTTTAGATATATATGACAGAGTGTATTCTAACATGTTATACATATATGAAGTATATGTAAATTTAAAATGAAGGGCTGGGGTTATAGCTCAGTTGGTAGAGTGCTTGCCTCACATGCACAAGGCCCTGGGTTCAATCTCCAGCTCCACAAAAAAAAAAAAAAAAAAAAAATGTAAAATGAAAGTACAATCATTCTTAAGCCAGAAATAGTTAAGACACTCTTGAAAAAGATCATAATTGAAGGGCTTGTATTAATAGGCATCAGAATCTATTATAAAGTTATAGAAATTCAGATGGTTTGGTTTTGGCGCAGAAATAACATCAAGGGACACCATGAAAAAGAAATTAAAAAAAAAAAAGCTGAAGACATTTTCAGCAAGTCTAACAAAAGAATTGTGTGTCTAGAATTTATTTTTTTAAAAAAACTCCCATAAGTCGGCAAGAAAAGGATAAACAGGGCTGGGGATGTGGCTCAAGCGGTAACGCGCTCGCCTGGCATGCACGCGGAACTGGGTTTGATCCTCAGCATCACATAAAAATAAAATAAAGATGTTGTGTCCACCGAAAACTAAAAAATAAATATTAAAAAAAGGATAAACAATCCTATGTTAAAATGAGGGAAATGTACCAACTAACATTTGTAAAAGAGGAAACATGACCTAGGGATGTAGCTCAGTGGAAAAGCACATGCTTAGCATATGTGAAATCCTGAGTTCAATCCCCAGCACCAAAAAAAAAAGAGAGAGAAAAGAAAAGAAGGAAATATGAAAGGTCCAAAAACATGTGGAAAGGTGTGCAGCTTCATCAAGATCAGGAAAATATAAATTAAAACCACAGTGCACCCAGGCATGGTGGCACTTGATTGCCATCCCAGCAACTTGCCTGTAATCGCAGCAATTTGGGAGGCAGGAATATCTCAAGTTTAAGGCCGGCCTTCGAAATTTAGTGAGCCCCTGTCTCAAAGTAAAAAATAAAATGGCTGAGGATATAGCTCAGTGGTAGAGTGTCCCTGAGTTCAATCCTCAGTACCAAAAAATAAAACAAATGCAATGCAATACCATATTTATACTCACTATAGTGGCAAAAATGTTAAAGTCTGACAATCTCAAGTATTGGTGAGATTGTGTAAACTAGTTCAATCACTTTGGAAAAACAAATTGGCCTAACTTAATACAGTTAAAAGTAAAATTAAAGGTATACATATTCCACAAGCTAACAAATTAGTTTTTAGATACATACCCTAGAGAACCTATTACATGTGATCGATAGGAAACAAATACAATAATTTTTTATAGTGAAACTGTATGTGATAGTAAAAACTAAAAACAATCTAAATGCACATTGACAGAAAAATATAATATTAAAAATGAATGTTTAAAACACACATTGAATAAAACAGTAATTGAAGAGGAACATAGTCTTATATAGTGTTCAAAGACGTAAAAAAAACCTAACAGCATGTTGTTGAAGTGTATACATGTGGAATGAAATTCTCATGTTAAGCAAGAGAATAACAAATACAAAATTACAAATGATGGTCATCCTCTATTAGAGTAGGGGAGTCACCCAGGGAGCTTTGGAGACATGTTATATCCTTTTTTCTAAGCTTTGTGGTAAGTTCTTGAGTGTTCATTCCACTGTTGATCTTATGAAATATTCATACATGCAAAAAATGTATAAAGTAGATACCTTAAAATATAAACAAAGTACTGTGGACTGAATTGGAACAAATTATGATTTATGCTTATATAATTATGTAAAAATCAACCTTAATGTTAAATCTAACTATAATACACTAATAGATTTTTTTAAAGAGTAGAAGGGAGTGGAATAAAAGTTATAGAAAGAACAACATAAGATTTTAAAAAAGGAATTAGATATAAGAAGGCAGAAGCAACATGTACAGACAACTCTTCTAAGAAACATTGTTGTGAAGTGGAAGAGAAATGGGGCAGTCACTGGAAGGAATGGGAAAGTGGGGCAAAACGTTGACAATAAATGCAATAATGACCTGTGGATTCTCAACCACAGAAGAAGAGATATAAGAAGAAAGTCTGTTGGACAAAATAAAAACCTAGATTAAAATCAAACTGTAATGCAGAAAGAGACATTAGAAATCACCTAGCCAGGCATGGTGGCACATGCCTGTAATCCAAGCAACTCAGTATGCTAAGGCAGGAGGATAGCAAGGTTGTGGCCAGCCTTAGCAACTTAGGGAGTCCTGTCTCAAAATAAAATAAAAGGGGCTGGAGATGCAGCTCAGTGGTGGTGCACTTGCCTAGTGTGAGTGAGGCCCTCGGTTCATTTCCTAGCACTGCCCCCCAAAAATCAATTAATTAATGTAATTTAAAGGACTGGGGTATATCTCAGTGATAGAGCACTTGCCTAGAATGCATGAGACCCTGGGTTCAAATTCCAGTATTGCAAAAAGAAAGGAAGGAAGAAAGAACAAATGAAGTCACCTAATCAGCACCCTGTCACTATACAGGTAGGGGCAGGCCATGAGAGATAAAGTGAGGGTACCCACTATTTTACAGCTATGATATGATAGAACTGACTATACATAGGTTCCTGATTCCCAGTCCAGCGTGAAACCCAGATAAAGGAGACATTGTGAAGATGAGGGTGGGAAGACTATTCAGATGGAAGAAAAGTGAGGAGTCTAAGATGAATATGAAATTTCAGCCTGGGATCTGGAGGCAGAGTATACTACAGATTGCCACTGTATATTATAGTATATTATAATATACTATATTATATTATATTATAATATACTATATTATATTATATTATATTATATTATATTATATTATATTATAGTAGAATCAGGGGCTGGGGTTGTGGCTCAGTGGTAGAGCGTTTGCCTTGCATGTGTGAGGTACTGGGTCCGATCCTCAGCACCACATTAAAAAAAAATAAATAAACAAAATAAGGGTATTGTGTCCATCTACAACTAAAAAAAATTAAAAGAATCACCTGATTTGGCCAGGCACAGTGACGCATACCTGTAATCCTAGCTACTCAGGAGGTTGAGGCAGGAGGATCACAAGTTCAAGACAGCCTCAGCAACTGAGACCCTGTCTCAAAATAAAAAGGGCTGGGGTGTGGCTCAGTGGGGATAGAGTACCCTGGGTTTAATCTTCAATACAAAACAAAATCATGGTACTTGAGAGTCCAGCATCTTTGCTTACCTGGATAGCATGACCCTGAAGAATTCCTTTGATCATTGGAGCTTTATTTTCCTCAACTCTGAAGGAGATATAGTAATACCTACCTCATTATTGTGTTTGTTAAAAGCATTTAATATAATGCCTGGTGTTTCTTAAGCTCTCAACAAATTATTTTTTTTTTTACTTTTTTGTTTGCTAATTTTAGATATACAGGACAGTGGAGTGTATTTTGACATATTATACATACATGGAGTATAACTTATTCTAATTAGGATCTCATTCTTGCAGTTGTACATGATGTGGAGTTTCACTGGTGGTGTATTCATATATAAACACAGAAAAGTTATGTCCAGTTCATTCTACTGTCTTTCCTATTCCTATTCATCCTCCCTTCCCTTCATTGTTCTTTGTCTAATGCAATAAACTTCTGTTTTTCCCTCAGCTCTGCCCTTTATTGTGTGTTAGCATCAGTAAATTATTTTATGGAATAATCATGGTGAAATATGAGGTGAAAAGTTGAAAGGGAAACATTTGGTGGGAAATATAGTAAATTTGGCTTTAGATGTGTTTTATTTGTTTAAATGTGTTTTATTAAATTGATTCATAATCTGCCAATTTCCAAAAGGAACCTGATATGGTGATTCTTAGATAAATGGAATTTATGTGCTAATGGGACATCCAAACAATGATGACCCATAGATAGCCAGAAAATGCAGGAGGTTGAAAACCAGACTGGAGATCTAAGACTGAGTATCACCAAAATAACCAGTTCTTTCTGTGTGCCAGTTTGCTTTTTAAGAAAGGGAATATTGAAGAGAAGTGTTCTGAGGATCATACTTAGAAGATGAAGAGGTAAAGAAAAATAAATGTTTGGTCTTAAAGGCAAGACAAGAATCAGGGAATCAGGAGAGTATAAAGTTGAGAGAAGAGAAACATGGTGCTGGGCAGGAATGAAACACAGAGTTTAAAGAAGGGTAAAAATAGAAAAGTCTATTAGGTTTGGTTGGTTCTCGCTGGTAACCTTTGAAAGAGCAGTTACCCATGAAACCATAGATGTCCAAAGCAAGATGTAATAAGAGCCGGGCATGGTGGCACATGCCTGTAATCCCAGCAGCTCAGGAGGCTGAGACAGGAGGATCATGAGTTCAAAGCCAGCCTCAGCAATGGCAAGGTGCTAAGCAACTCAGCGAGACCAAGACTCTGTCTCCAAATAATACAAATAGGGCTGAGGATATGGCCGAATACCCCTGGGTTCAATCCCTGGTTATCCCCTACCCCCTCACACCCCGAGAAAACAAAAAGATGTAATTATAGAGTATATGTGGGAGGAAAATGAAGGTCAGAATAAGAGCTATTTGCTTTTTGCTGGTCATGGACCACACAAGAAAGCTAAGAATGAGCATTCCTCAATTTATTCTCCACCTCTTAATGTATGACTTTCATCCCGAGAGCCCGTGTTCCCAGATACTCAACATTTAGGAGATTTTTCTCTTTTCTTTTTTTTCTTTCATTTTACAGCAGATGTGACACTCAATTCTCTGGTGTCTGAAGCATTTGTCAGGTTTTTTGTGGAGTTGGTTGGACATTATTCTTTGAACATGACTGTCACTGAGCGTGGGGAGCGAGTATTCCAAAGGGAACCATTCCGTAAATCTCACACATCCCGAAGTGTACGCCACTTTCTTGACCTTTTCATGGAGACTCAGATGTTTGCAGGATTCATCCAGGACCGAGAGCTTCGGAAAAGTGGAGTTAAAGGTCAGTTTTAATCCTAGAGTTCTCTTTATTTGGTGATGGCTTAAATAGCATGAATATAATAATATAATCCAAAAACAATGTAAAGCTCAAACTTGGAATTGTTCAGTTTGAGAATTCTTTATTTTGTAATATTGAAATAATATACTGGTAATAAGAATAAAGTTTTATTTAATTTCCAGAGCATTGAACAGGTTTACCAATATGAGTTTTCTTTATAGGTTTGTTTGAGGTCCGGGCGCTCCAGTACTTGGAAACAATTCCTGAGTCTGAGCCCAGTGGGGTGAATAGAATTTTGCGGAGTCTTGGTGAGTTGCCGTGATTTACTATAAGAGAAATGTGGCTGAAGGGGGTGGGGGGGGAATGCTCTGCAGTAAGCAAAGCTCATCCCAAAGGCTTTATAATCAGATTAGTGTAACCTCAAGTAGACTTGAGCAGAAAGCATGACCCTAGTTCCAAAGTGTTTGGGAGAAAAACTCTCAGAGGTTGGAATCCCCATCAGAGTAGCCTGTTCTGATGAAGCTCCCTGAACTGTCCCTTTATGATATAAGTTTCCATACCATGATTATTAATTCTTTTTAGGCTATGTCTCTTGGATAATCTTATAAAAACTGTGGCCCCTTTTCCCATGCAAATAAATTGTGCATATAATTTTAGGGTGTTTGTGGACCCCCCAAGCCTATCCATAGACTTCAGATTTAAAACACCTGATTTAGAAGAACTCTGAGGCAAAAGATTATGCACTTCATAAAGAAACAGTTATTTATGATTTTTCAAATAGTTATCCAGTATGGTATAAGAACATTGGTGGGCTACCCTAAAACAGTGAAGACCCTGTATTACATAATATTTATACTGGTCTTTAAAATGTATGTCCCTCATTTGATCTTGTACCTAACTAGCTGAGAGACCATAGACAAATAATACCTTGGGCTGTTGTTTCATCTTTATACCATGGGATTAGATTAGATCAATGGTTCTCAGATGCACTAAAGACTAATCTCCAGAGAGCCTAAGAAATTTCCTCAGGTTCTATGAAATCTCTGGGGACTACGCTAGGTGATTTTAAATCTAACTCACTGAATTGGATTATGTCTGAGTTTTTTTCTATCTCTGCAATTAGAAACAGGGATGTTCTGATGGTTAAACACATCAGCTGATATATTGGTGTGGCAGCTTTTCATTATCATAACAAAATACCTAAAACAATCAACTTTAAAAAAGGAAAGGTTAATTTTGACTCAGATTTAGAGGTTGGCTCCAATCCATGGTCAGTTGGCTCCACTCCTTTGGGGCCTGGGGCATGGTGGGAGTGCAGAGCAGAGGAAGCTGCTTACTTCATGGAAGAAGCAAAGAGAGACAGAAAGGGGCCAGGGTCCTAATATCCCCTCAAGGTCATGGCCCCCATGACTGGCTTTCTTCTTAAAAGTTCTGCCACTTCCCAATAGTGCCACAAGCTGGGGAACAAACCTTTACTACTTCAGCCTTGGGGTATGCTTGTTCAAACCATAGGACTTGAGATGAAAGCTCAATTTTTGGGATATTTTGAATAGTTGAATTATTAATCCCTTGCTTCAAATAATTTACTTTAAGTGAAAATAAATTGAGAGTTCACTTTTTTTTTTTTTTTGCCTTTTAGGAAGCAAAATGAAATTTCTACAGAAGAAATGAAATCTTTACTTGAATGTCTCCATCCTAAATAGAACAGAAAGTGCCAAAAATATATTTTTTCTAAGGGCAGGATGCATTGAAATATTCTACGAAATCCTTGAAATTTTAAAAGGTTAAGGAGCAAGTCAGGCTCTGAAGAAGACGACTCTCCTGTTGCTGCTGAGTAATAACTGAAGAACTGTTGGGAGTGATCTGGAACTGATGCTCATTACTCTGCCTCCAGCTTTTCTATTGTGGCCTTTTATGGGCTCATTCTCTGTGTTTTGTGTTTAGTCTGTGAAGGCAAGGGAAAGGCTTGTTGATATTGCATTTATCCAATAACTCAAAGATGAGTGTAATGAGAGAAAGGTTGAGTTTTAAGTACTAGAGAGGCCTGATTGAAATGGAAAACATTAGCCTTATACATGTAATTCTCATCTCTGAAATATCATGGCAGCTTGAAACCTATGGGAGGTTGGAGCTTACAAACTGGAATATACTCATCATTTGTCTCCATTCTTTTTTGTTTAATGCCTTCCCGAGGGTAACCTCACTTTATGTGGAAACCCTACTTTTTCAGTACTGTTAATTGAGTTCTTTATAAAAGTAAATATTTTGCAGCTTCTCCTCCACAATGTATGGCACTTGAATAACTTATCCCTCACATGTTAGCATTAAATTTTGAGGAATTATAGCTAATATGGAAATGTCCTTGCAAGGACATTTTTGTGTGTTCACCATTTGCCATGCATTGTAGTATATGTATGTCTGTCATCTTATGCAAGTCTTAAATTTTTGATTTTGTGTCTCCATTTTGCTAATGAAGAAACTGTAATTCAAAGAGGCATAATAATTTGGCCAAAGTTATGCAATTCAGAGCTGATGCTAGAACTTTTATTTTATGAACACAGAGAAATTTGTTAGTCCTACAGATAGAAATTTGAACTCTGTAGGATTATAGCTATTTAAACAGTTTTCCATTAAACATACTAGAGTGAACTTTCAGCTCTGAGGCTAAGGGATTTTAAATTACATGGGCCAAGAGAGGGTTTGTTTTTGTGGTGCTGGGGATAGAACCCAGGGCCCCTCACAGGGGCTCTACCATTGGGCTACACCCCCACCATAAGACTCTTCTTCGATTCTCTTAAATCATTGGGCTTTTGACTCTAATTAAATTTGACTCTGAATATGAACATTTCCTGAGCATAACCACTTAGTCACCCAGATCTTTAATATCAAAAGTAGAAGTGATTGGAAAGAGGAATTTGTCAGTGATGGTGCAATTTTCATTGATAATATTATAGAAAATGTCAGGTTTTTTTTAACTTTTGCTCATGGTTTTAACTGCCATAAAAAATATTTATTCATAATTTTAAAATCCTTGTACAGTATTGTCATTGTAACCCATTCAGGTGTGCTTGAATGAATCTGGAGTAGATGCCATTTAAGGCTGGTGCTGTGTATAGTTCCTACAGATATGGGTCCAGGAATAGAACTGAGCCTGTGTCTTCTAAAATCTTGATTAAGCAGCTTACACTTACCATACTCCTTACCATACTCCTCCCCATTTAATCTCTTCTTATACTCTTAAGCCTGAGGGAACAATTAGTAATTGGGTGTTTATACCATGGGGGTAGAAAGGTTTACTGTGGTGGATCCTGGTTATCCCTCTGCAGGGAGACTTTGCTTCAGGGATGAGAGTCTTACTCTCTTTCAGGGATGAGTCTTATGTTATCCTTGCAATCTGAAAGTCAGTTCCTTTCCTTGCTCTGTTATATTTTGTTTTCGTAATGTATTGTGAATTCTGGATACGTTTGTAAAAGAATTGCTCAAGATTTGTATAAAATGTTCTTTTAATGAATAAAAACATTTTAAAAAACGCACAGATCTCTCGGAGAATTTTAAACAAAATTGTCTAAGATGTAAAGATGTTTTTACTTCACTTAAATCTACACGTAGCACATTTACTTAATAGTAAATTAGAAAAATAATCCAAATCCACCGTAGACTAACCAGGCTTAAATACCGTGGCCAACATTTACAAAGGTCTCCGCAAACAAGACCGGGGCGGTTACACAATGGACAGGGTATGTAGTCCGAGAATCTTCCTTGGCCTTTACCTGCTTAATCAAAGGGAGGCAGCTTAGTCTGGGGGCCAGTAGCAAAGAATATGGCTTTGGCAGCAGCTTGAATGGTTAAGAGGCAGTGAGTGCTTTTCTATTACCCTAGGTCTTCCTTCCCAGTTAGTACTGGGGATTGAACCCAGGGGCCCCTTTACCACAGAGCTACGTCCTCAGCTTTTTTTACTTTTTGAGGCAGGTCTAGCTAATTTGTTAAGGCTGGCGTAGAAATTGTGATCCTTCTGTCTCAGCCTCCCTCCTGAGTCACTGGAATTACAGGGGTGCTGCACTGCGCCCAGTCTTAAAGGCAAAATGACTGGGGTTTTTGTATGCTCTAAAGGCAAAATGGCAGGACTTTTAAAAGTGGGCAACAAAGTGCACGAAAATCCCAGCACACCAGTGAAAAGCTTGGGAGAAGGTGGAGGTTAGAGTAAATCGAGCTGAGCTGGGAAACCACTTTCTCATTTCCTGCCAAATCCTGCAACCAGTTCCTCCAGAAATCTGAAGAGGCTCTCCTGCCAGGAATCGACCTCCTGGAGGTAACAAAAGTCTCAACTCCACTAGACTGCCGCCATTCACACACAAAAAAACTCAGCAAACCGAAGACTGAAAATTGGGTCCTTCCGCGAAGACGTCGGCGCGTGACGTCACTTCCGACCCAAACGTCACCACCCTACAATTTCTAGCTGCCGAGCTAGCTAGCTTTCAGTTTAGCAACTGGGCATGCGCTAAAAGTCGTTGGGCGGGCGACTGGATTACATCAGCGCAGGGCGCAGGCGTAATCAAACGGGACTGAGCCTGCGCAGACTCAGAAAACAGGAGAACCTGAAGTCTCTGGAATGGCGGGCACGGGGCTAGTGGCCGGCGAGGTTGTGGTGGACGCGCTTCCGTATTTTGATCAAGGTTATGAAGCGCCTGGCGTGCGAGAAGCGGTGAGTGCGGGCTGCCCGTGTGGCTGACAGCGCTCACTGGCCGGTGGCGGAGGAGGCGCGTTATAATTTGTCGCTTGTAACCTGGCCCCTGCTTTTTTTAGGCTGCAGCGTTGGTGGAGGAGGAAACTCGCAGATACCGACCTACCAAGAACTACTTGAGCTACCTCACAGCCCCGGATTATTCTGCGTTTGAAGTAAGTGTGAGGCTTCAGCCCCGCGTACGAACGAGGATTTCCGTGGATCTTTATTTTGGATTGAGAGCTTTAGCTACGTAAATGTGAATTTTAAATTCCAGCTTAATTGTTGTTTTTTTAGCTGCTATTTACATGTCGTTTAGTTATGTTTATCTGAAAACAGCAGATAGCTAATCCTTGTCCGAGATTCTTACTCTGAGAACCGGAGAAGGAACTCTCCTAATGCAGAAACTCTCCTCGAACGCTCCTATTGCAAAAATCTCTGTGGATAAATTCTCAAAGGGATCCTCTACCCTCCAGATCCACTGTGCAGCAAGTAATCTAGGGTTTTTAATATATGTAGGCTTAATTACCAATGCTCTTTAGAACCACTGGAGGGCGACATTTTTATCAAAGCCTAGATACTTACCAAATGTGTGTGAATGAGTGGACAAACCACGTCTAAGTATATACCATCTTAAATGTTTAACCTAGAAGTGCATCCAAGATACTAGTTAGGATCTAATCAGCTAGCCAAAATGTAAAATGCCATTTCTGGACTATTGGATAACATTTCAACATATTTAGAGGTTTTATTTTCCCCAAATATGTGACCATTTATTTATGAAAGGATTGTGTTATCAAAAGGAAGTACAGAGCTAGGGCTGTGGTTTAATAATAGAGCACTTGTGGAACACGGCAAAGCTGGGGTTCCAATGGCCATCACCACACACAAGCACACAAACACCCAAGGTACCAGTTATTTGCTGGTCTGTTTCGTGTTGCACCAAGTATCCTATCCTAGATACCACAGGTCAGTCACTTCAGGTGACCTGGTGAGGCAGTCAGTAGAGAAGGAAACATATATATGAGGGTGCTGCTGGCATAAGGGTGTATAAAGTCTTTAGTAAATAGGAGTACACACAATAGCATAGTATACCTGGGTATGGTGGCACATGCCTGTAGTCCTAGCTATTCCAGAGGCTAAGAATAACAAGTTTAAGGCCACCCTGGGCAATAAATGAGCAAGACTCTGTCTCAAAATCAAAAGTTAAAGAAGTTAGGGGTGCAGCTCAGTAGTAGAATGCTTACCTAGCATGTGGGAGGCCCTGGGTTAAATCCCCAGTACCATTAAAAAAAAGCATAGTAAATACATTCAACTAGTAACATAGTTGTATATTGTCATTCTTAAATAATGACTGACCGTGCCATAGGTTTGCACAGAATCTCCACAAATACATGTATTGCACTATGACATTAATATGACACTAGACATAGATATTTTTCAGCTCCATTGTAATCGTTTGGTGTCACCTTCAAATATGTGGCCCATCATTGCTATTTTCCCATGCTTTCTTTAAGTTGTCTATTATTATTATTACTTGTTATTGTTTGTTTTGGTGTTACCAAGGATCAAACCCAAATCCTCATGCATGGTAGTGAAGTGCTCTACCCCTGGGCAACTTCCAAGGCCGGCCGGCCTTCCTTCCTTCCTTCCTTCCTTCCTTCCTTCCTTCCTTCCTTCCTTCCCTCCCTTTTCTTTTCTTGTCTTTTCTTTCCTTCCTTCCTCCCTCCCTCCCTCCACTGAGCCACATCCCTAGCCCTTTTCTGATATTTTATTTAGAAACAGCATCTCGGGGCTGGGGATGTGGCTCAAGCAGTAGCCCCTGCAATAAGAGTGATCTTTTCTAGGGCTGGGAATGTGGCTCAAGCTGTAGCGCGCTCGCCTGGCATGCGTGCGGCCCGGGTTCGAACCTCAGCACCACATACCAACAAAGATGTTGTGTCTGCCGAGAACTAAAAAATAAATATTAAAAATTCTCTCTCTCTCTCTCTCTCTCTCCCTCCTCTCTCACTCTCTCTTTAAAAAAAAAAAAAGAAAGAAACAGCATCTCTCTTGAGTTGCTTAGTTCCTCACGAACCTGCTGAGGCTGGCTTTGAATTTCAATCCTCCTTCCTGAGCCTCTTTAGCTGCTGGGATTACAGACATGCACCACTGCACCTGTCTAGACTTGAACTTTCAATCTTCCTGCCTCATTCTCCCGTGTAGCTGTGCTTGTAGCCATGTACAATTATGCCCCATCATACTACCATTGCTTCCTTATTGTTCTGATTTTTGGAGGTTTCAGATAATAACATTCAATCACAATCTTTTTTTAATATTTATTTTTTAGTTGTAGTTGGACACAATACCTTTGTTTGTTTATTTTTTATGTGATGCCGAGGATCAAACCCAGGGCCTCACACATGCTAGGCAAGCAGTCTGCCACTGAGCCACAGCCCCAGCCCTCAATCACAAACTTTGTAATACTTTAATTTGTTTAATCATTTTCTCTCCCTCTCTTAAATATAACATACTTCCTGCGTTTGTAACTAGCATAATGATTATTTAACCCTTTCTCAATTATACTTGGTAATAGTATACTGGACTCACTATCTCACTTAGTCTACAGAATGGCCCTGTGAACTATATAACTCCTTATTTACCATTTTCAGTGAAACAGGGTTTTGCTCTGTTGCCCAGGTTGGCTGCAAACCCCTAGGCTCAGATTCCTCCTGATTCATCCTCTCACATAGCTAGACTAGAGGCCCAAACTACTCTTCCAGGCTGATAGCTATTTATATCCCATTTTTTAGATAGTAAAACTGAAGTTTAGAAAAACTAACTTAATTCACCAAGACATTGATTGCTTTTCAAACTGCCTTTGAAAACTACTCTCCCTTTAATTAATTTCACAATTATTTTTTAATATCTGTGCTGAGTATTAGGGAACAGGATAGGCAAGGCCCATACCCTCGTAGAGCTTGTATTCTAGAGTATTGAGACAGACAAATTAGAAAATACCAGATTCTTGATAAATGCTATACAGAAAATTAAAATAGTAATGTGATAGTGACTGATTGACTACTCTAGATTGGATGGTTGAGGGAGGCCTTAATTTTAAGCTGCATTGTGACAACTCCCTGAACAGGAACCTTTTTGTCATCTTCATTGCCTGGCACACAGTAGGTCCAGATGATGATCAATGGATGTGTAAACAGCTTCCAAGGCAGTTTTATATCATGAATGCTTACCATGTGTTCAGCATGCCTAGAGTTTTCTGCTTTGTTTTGTTCTGTGTTTTGATAACTTAGCTTCATGAACCTGGCTCAGTCTTTGGAGCATTGAGCTAAATTTCTAAATCTTTTGCTTACTGGCCATGTAAGTTAGAAAAGGGCTCCTTTGTAACTTGCCTGCATTTTTGTAGGTTCTCTCTTAGCTAATTGTTAGTTGTTATTCTTTGTCATTGTGTATAATCTTGTAGCTAAAAAGCTCTAGTTTTGTGCAAAAAACAAGATAACCTTATGTTTTTTTCTTAAGATTTGTGTATAGTTCAGCAAACCCCAAAACAGCTTTCTCCAACAAGAAATGCTTAATGTAAAATTTGTCAAAAGAAATGTGGGTTTCTGGAAGGCCTTCTTTAACTTGTTCTACTGAGATTGTTGGGATAGTTGAAGCCCTCAGACAACTGAAATTGTGTGAAGTGACCTAAGTATTACTATAAATAAGTATTTTATTTAAGCAGTTCTTTATACTCAGGGTAGAAAATATGCAGAATAGAAATGGGATTAGGATATTGAGCAGAACGTTGGACTTAAAAGAGGCATAGCCATAGCACATCTTTACCATAGTGAAATTGCTAAAGTAGATTGCAGAATAAATTACATTTTCTCCTTCCTCCTTTTTCTTCCATTCTTTGCAAAGAATTAGGTGTGAAAATAGCAACCAGGACAAAATGGAAAGTATAGAGTTGGGGGCTGGGGTTGTGGCTCAGTAGTAGAGCACTCACCTAGTAGGCATGAGGTACTGGGTTTGATCTTTAGCACCACATTAAACAAATAAAGGTATTGTGTCCACCTACAACTAAAAAATATATTTCTTTAAAAAAAAGGAAGAAAGTATAGAGTTGGGCTCATAATCTTAAAGCAAAGTATTTTATGCCTTAAGTCCTCTCCCTTCTTCCTCCACTGTCAAAAAGTGCTCAGGTTGATAGTTCTTAACCCAGCTTCACTTGAGAGTCAACTAATGTTAAAAACAAAAATAAGACCAGGCATGGTGGCACACACCTGTCATCCCAGTGGCTCAGGAGGCTGAGGCAGGAGGATTGTGAGTTCAGAGCCAGCTTCAGCAAACATGAAGCACTAAGCAACTCAGAGAGACCCAGTCTCCAAATAAAATACAAAATAGGGCTGGGGATGTGGCTCAATGGTCAAGTGTACCTGAGTTTAATCCCCAGTACCCCCCAAAAAATAATACAACTGAGCTCAGTGGTGCATGCCTGTAATCCCAGCTACTTGGGATGCTGAGGCAGGAGATTCCAAGTTTGAGGCCAGCCTCAGCAATTTAGCAAGACCCTCTCTCAAAACTTAAGAAAGATCTGGGATGTAGCTCAGTAGTAGAGCATTTGTCTAGCATGCACAAGGCCCTGGGTTCAGTTCCCTGTACTGAATCAAAAATAAGTAGGATCATGTCTAGGCTCCACCTGAGACCAATTAAATGGGAATAAGGGGGGGGGGGAGTTTGGGGTTTTTTTGTTTTTGTTTTGTGGTGCTGGGGATTGAACCCAAGGCCTTGTACATGCGAGGCAAGCACTATACCTACTGAGCTATATCTACCCAGTCCAGGGGTGAGATATTACTGGGATTAAAATTATTTGCAGAGTCCCAGAAACACTATTTTTTTTTTTAATTAATCCTTTCTTGGGAAGTCTAGTAGAGTAGAAGAAGAAGAATGGGAGAGATGAGGGAGGTTGGGAGGGAAAAAGGGGGGATCGTGAACTGAAATTAATTTCCATGCATGTTATTATGAGTTTGTCAGGATGAACCCAGCTACTGTGTACAATGATAAAGCTTTAATTATTAAAAAAAGAAGAAGAAGAATTATTCCTTTCTTTTGTGGGCTTCTTTATATATACCACCTTTCCTGCCTGAGTATGAATTAAAGCATGTGTATGTTCAGATCCTAAAAAGGATTTCTCTCCAGTACTGGGGATTGAATCCAGGGGTGCTCTACCACTGAGTTGTACCCCCAGCCCTTTTTATTTGGTTTTCTTTTTTTTTTTTTTTTTTTTTTTTTTAATTTGAGGCAGAATCTCCTTAAGTTGCCCAGGCTGCTGTCAAACCAAACTTGAAATCTTCCTATCTCAGCCTCCCAGGTCACTGGAACTATAGGTGTGCATGCCCAGCCTGGAAAGCATTTAATCCAGAGAAGAATTTAGGGATGGCTGGGGTGTAGCTTAGTGGGAGAGCATGTACTCAGCATGCGCTAGGCCCTGGGTTCAGTCCCCGGCACCTAAAAGAAGAATTGGGAGAAGGAAAATGATCCATTATAATGGGTAATATAAATACCTGAGTAGATTAAATTTATTATTTGGTGATTATTAATTTCAGTTTGATTATTAATTTCAGTATGAACTTGGAAATAATTTTTTTCTCTGATTTATATATTAGACTGACATAATGAGAAATGAATTTGAAAGACTGGCTGCCCGACAACCAATTGAATTGCTCAGTATGAAACGGTAAGAATGTTAAAATGGAAATTTAGAAGTTATTTGTAGTAACTCATTAATAATGAGTTGAAATTTATGAAGAGTGTATTTGCTGGCTGTATTGATGGTGTAAAGATACTGAGAACAGAGTAGGCTCTAAAGGCAAATAAGTATTATGTTCCTTACCAATTTTTTTCTCTAGAACAGATATCATTTACAAAAAATGGTAGCAAAATTTTTTGGAGCCTAGGTTTTTCTTTTATATATTAAGATTTTTTCAGAAACATTTTTCTTTTTAAAGATGATAAGGCATGGGGAGGTAGCTCAGTTGGTACAGTGCTTGCCTTGCATGCACAAGGCCCTGGGTTCAATCCCCAGCACCACAAAATTTAAAAAGAAAAGGTGATAAGGCAGAAGCTAGGTATGATGGCTCATGCTTGTAATCCCAGCAGCTCAGAAGGCTGAGGCAGAAGGATCACAAGTTCAGAGCCAGCCTCAGTAACAGCTAGGCACTAAGCAACTCAACGAGACACTATCTAAATAAATAAAATGCAAAATAGGGCTGGGTATGTGCCTCAGTGGTCCAGTGCCTCTGAGCTACTACTGCACAGGATCTTGCAAGTATGAAGAGAGATTGGACTGAACTTCCAGTCACATTTAATAGCTAATATGGTAGTTCTTTATGTGAATATGATATCATTTACTTAACTGATTTACATTGATGTAAACTTTTGTTTGTTTGTTTGTTACTATATACAATGGTGCTAAATCTCATTGTAGGAGCTGAGATTGTGGCTTAGTGGTAGAGCACTCACCTGGCATGTGCGAGGCCCTGGGTTCGATCCTTAGCACCACATAAAATAAAATAAAGATATATTTTTAAAATAAATAAATAAATCTCATTTGTAAATTGATTGTGTCTTAGGATTAATAGATTTCTTTTTTTGTAAAGTCTGTATCTTCAGTCTTCTGTAGTTTTATATAGTGTGCATAAATGCATTGGGCATTTTATTGGGAAGAAGCATAAAAACTTGTTAGTATATGTGGGTTTATTTTATTTTGTTGTTTAATTTCAGATATGAACTTCCAGCCCCTTCCTCTGGTCAGAAAAATGACATTACCGCATGGCAAGAATGTGTAAACAATTCTATGGCCCAGTTAGAGCATCAGGCAGTTCGAATTGAGAATCTGGAACTAATGTCTCAGCATGGATGTAATGCCTGGAAAGTATATAATGAGTAAGCTGCTTTTCACCCATCCTACCCAAAGCTTTAGTATTTTTTAAAAGTATGGGAGACTGAGTAACAGACAAGGGATAAAAAATAATAAAGCTAGATTTGACTTGGGATCATGTCCTAGATCTAACCCCTATGAAAAGCCAGTACTTTGAGACCCATCTCAAAATTTAAGAGTGCTGATGAGGCCTGACTTTTAATTACCACATTTACTGTAGAATGATGTAAGAAAAATGGGTTGTGAGGGCCAGTATACAAATCACCTGATAGACTGTAATCCTTAATGTTAGGGATTCTCATTAGTTGATTCTCATTAGTCCCAGTAAACACTGAATTAAATACCATACCATATCTCTAGAAGTATGTATATGTATACATACATACATCTCACATAAGTTATTTTAGAAACAACTAATTCTAGTAGATTTTTTAAATAAAAAACTAATTAATTAATTGTAACTAATTAAAACAAATTTAAAAAAAAAAGAAAAAGAGAAAAACTGGGCACAGTGGTGCACACCTGGCAGGTGTATCATGAGTTCAAAGCCAGCCTCAGCAATGGCGAGGCACTTAGCAACTCAGGCCCTATCTCTAAATAAAATACAAAAATTGGGCTGGGGATGTGGCTCAGTGGTTGAGGCCCCTGAGCTCAATCCCCAGTATCCAAAAAAAAGAGAGAAAATGAACTTAAGAAGTATCACGCTTAAGACACTTTGCTAATAGATGAGAAAATGAACTTAAGAAGTATCACGCTTAAGACACTTTGCTAATAGATGCCAAACTTGAAACTTAAACTCTGTCCTCTGGGCTTCTCTTTATGAGAGCAAAAATAAAAAGGCAGAGCGTCTCCTTGCTTAGCCTCAACTGGGAATGTGCGTACCTAGGATGTCAAGAGTTTTCACTGGTGTATAGATATTCATGAATGACTACAAAACATTGCAAATAGTAATTTGGGGGTTATAAATAAAGTAGGTACACAGACTCTCAAAATATGGAGTTTGTGAATAATGACAATCAAATATAAATAGAGAACTAATATCAGAAAGGATTTTGCTGGCAAAACAATCCATTGAGCTCTCATTTCTGTTCCAAGTAATGAGCTTTAGCTTTAGTATTTATTCTCTATCTAGACTTCAGTTTTCTTGTCTGTAAAATTCAATAGTTAGATTATCTCTGTGAGGGGTTGGGGATATGAGTGCTTGCCTCGTAAGCATACGGTCCTAGGTTTGATCCCCAATACTACAAGAAAAAAAAAATTATCTCTGTGGTTCCTTTGAGCCTCATGAGTATATGTAAAACTCTGTTAGACTGTTTCCTTAAACAATTGTATAAAATAAAACCACAATAGATAGCTTTTGTATGATCTTCAGAATTATAAGTTTCTATTGCCAAATCGTGATCCAACAGACAAAACCCAGAATTTGGGAAACTACAAGACAAACATTTCAGCTTCTTTTATGAATATACAAAAGAAAGGAAGGGTCAAAAGAAAGAATAGGATCTGGATGATGAAGAAATTTAAGAGATCAGTTAGGAAAACTTGTTTCACAAGGAGAACGGCATGATTCCTGTCCTCAAAAAGCTCTATATATTGTTAAGGAAACAAATTCTAGGCCAAGGAACCAGTAATCGGCGATTTGGGTGTCCAAAAATGAAGAACATAGGTACAGGAGAGGAACCATTAAATTCAAGAGAACATTGATTCCGGTCTACCTGTCTTCCCTGATTGAAAATCTGCCTATCGTACTCTGTGCCTCTTCTTGGTAACTATAGTGGACGTTACTCATTTTTGTCTCCTCCAAACTCAATAGAAGCTTTTCCAGAGGAAGAATACTATGCAAAAATACTATATTTTGTCAAAATAAATTTAAGAAGGAGGGTAGAACAGGAAGAAGACAACAAATAACCTTTCAGGAAGAGGATATTTGAAGACCAAATCATGAGAGAATTGCATTTAGTGCAAGAAAACCATTCGGTAGAGGTAGGAAGTTGACTCAGGGCAACAGCAGAAAATTTGAGTTAGAAAATCAGGAAACACATTGTGAGAAGCTCCGGTTCAATGCCCAGCCCTGCAGCACAACTAGGAAACAGTATTAGTCTGGAGCAACAGTACCGTCAGGCCTGAGGTGTTCAAGAGGCTTGTGAATTATGTCTCAGTAAAGCTGTTATTTAAGTTTATTGAAGTCTACCATCAAATCACTTCCAGTGATAATGATCACATGGTACTCTCTATTGAACTTTTCCCCTATGTTAGTTAGAACTGACTTGGACTGATACCTGAATCTCTAGCCTCCTACTACAGCTTCTTTTTCAGTTTTTAGTAAAAACCAGAGTTGAATAAGACAAGATTAATGTAGATATGAAAATCGAGATATAAAAGAATATTGAGAATGAGATCTGGATGATGAAGAAATTTAAGAGACAGGTCAGTTAAGAAAACTTGTTTTACAAGGAGAACAACATGATTCCCATCCTTAAGAAGCTCCATATTAAAAAATAGGTATATCAGATATTTTTCATCTTCTTGATTGATGAAAAAAAGTTATGATAAGCCAGGAGTGTTAAGTGCCTATAGTCCAAGGAGACTGAAGACACAAGGATTATTTGAGCCCTGGAGTTCAAGGCCAGCCTGGAAAGCATAGTCGACCTATCTCCAAGAAAAAAAAGTCATATAACAGTTTAAGAAATGACATAAGTACTCAAAATGAAAGTATCTGTAAGCTGCTTAGCTCTAGAATTTAAAAGACCTGAAATCCAACCAGGCACGGTAGTGCACGCCTATAATCCCAGCAACTTGGGAGGCTGAGACAGGAGGATCACAAGTTCAAAGCTAGCCTCTGCAACTTAATGAGACCCTGTCTCAACATAAAACAGAAAAAACTGGCTGGGATTTAATTCAGTGAAATGCCCCTAGGCTCAGTCCCTATTATGAAAAAAAATAAAATAACCAACCTTACATGTCTAACACCTGTATTATCTTGATCAAGTTACTTGATCCTTGTAAGCCTCGTTTTATTCACATGTGTAACTGGAATAATAAATCATACCCTATCTCAATTCCTGTGAGAATAAAATTAGCTAATGTTAATGGAGTATCTAATGTATTGGGCACAGAGATCTCATTGTTTATTTTTTTAGTAGGAAAATGTAACTTTGTGTGAACCTAGGTAGTTTAGCTGGTACCATGAGGTCTTAATGTTCCTTAATCTGATTTTCCTTTTCTCCTTCTTTAGAAATCTAGTCCATATGATTGAACATGCACAGAAAGAGCTTCAGAAGTTAAGGTAAATTGTTCTTCCTGTTGTTTTAGAATAAAGTTTAAGCAAACCCTTAATAGACAGTGGAAGAAAAAAGAAAGCAATAAGACTATAGCCATATGACAGTAAACACTGGTCAGTCTGTCCAGCATCTAGCACTGGATTTGTCTTTCCAGAGAGGAAGGGAAATAGGCTTAAAATCTGAAAACATTTCTACCAGGTCATACAACTTGCAAGTCTGCAGGCATAGAAAAGGGACTTTAAAAGAGGGGGAACATTGAAGACTAACATGTGTAACCTGATTTATATAAAAACCGGTCTTTGCATATGTGTACACAGAGGAAAGAATCTAGGACACCCACTGTCTTTTTGTTTCCTGTTGCAAACAGCATAATACCTCACACTGGGTAAGTTTTAAAGAAAAGAGGTTTATTTTGGCTTACAGTTCTGGAAATCCAAGGTCAAGGGGTACATCTGGTTATAACCTTGCTGGCAGAGTCCCAGCGTGGTGCAGGACATCACATGGCAAGAGACGGGGAAGTGGCGCAGGTGTGTGTTCAGATCCCTTTCTCACTGTTAAAAAACCTGGTGTATTCAGTATTTGGGCTCCACACTGTTACTGTCTAATCCTAATCATCTCTCACATTGCAAAGGCCCACCCCAACCACCATAGTTCAATTAACTTTTGACTGTTGATAATGCACAGTGGAGGTTAAACTTCAACATGAATTTTGGAGGGGACAGTCCATATTTAAACTATTGCCCCCACCAAAAACTCAACAGCATTCACTAGGAAGTGGGAGAAATGCAGGGGAGGAGGGACTTCTGATTTATAATTTATGTGTACATGTTTGGGTGTACTTTTTATTTTAACTAGAAGAAAGCTCACTCCTAAAACTAGTCCATGATTGTGTATGTATCTGTTCCAAGGACATTAAAGGTATTCTCATGTTGACTATTTGTGTATGTGTCTATTTTAAAGAGATTAAAGACATTTTCATATTGACTGTTACTTTTTCTGTTTATTTTACTCTTAACGTAAAAATGTAGTTGGGTTGTGTAAATAACTTTTTGCAGGAAACATATTCAGGACTTAAACTGGCAGCGAAAGAACATGCAACTTACAGCTGGATCTAAATTAAGAGAAATGGAGTCAAAGTAAGTGTCAATAATTCCATCATGTTTCAAACTGTTTATCCCTTTCTGTGATCAGGATTCAAACAGTATTCACATGGAATTCCACGGGTGTCAGATGCTGTTTTCTAAATCTGCCCTTCACTATTTCAAAATCTGCACCTTTCTGAGTGTAGAAAGCAAAAAAGAGTTACAAACAAGAATTGGACCACGTGAGGCTGGGGATGTGGTTCAAATGGTAGCGCACTCGCCTAGCATGCATGAAGCACTGGGTTGGATTCTCAATATCACATAAAAACAAAATAAAGATTGTGTCCACCTAAAAATAATAAATAAATAAATAGATAGATAGATAGATAAGAATTGGACCACAGCTAATGATCTGGTCTTAGAGTATCTGTCATGTTTTCAGTCCAGTATTTCTGGCTCTTTATAAGACCTACTTGTATTCTAATTGTTTTATTGTTTACTTTTTGTCAGCATTGAGAATTAAACCCTAGGCCTCCCACATGCTAATCTGGCACTCTGTACCATGACTAGCCGCCCCTCCCCCATTTGTGTGTGTGTGTGTGTGTGTGTGTGTGTGTGTGTGTGTGTGCGCGCGCGTGCGTGTGTATGTGTGGTGTTAAATCCAGATCCTTGCATATTCTAGACAAGTGCTACACTCCCAGACCTTAAATTTTATTTTGAGACAAGGTCTTGCTGAGTTGCACACACTGGCCTCAAACTTGTGATCCTCCTGCCTCAGCTTTCCAAGTAGCTGAGATTATAGCCTCCTTAAAATTTTTTTAGGGGAAAGGGAGCCTTCCTTAAATCTGCAGTTTATTTTTTATCAGTTCTAGAATTGTTTCCACCATTTTTCTATAATTGTTGCTTCTGCCCTATTTTTTCTTCTCTTCTACTAACCCAATACTGTCTTTCAATACTCTTTCTTGTCTTTTCTGTCTTATTGATTTGCTATTTGTTTCTACTTACTTTTTTATTAATTATACTTCTTAATTTGAAATAATTGTAGATTCACTTGAAATTGTAAGAAATAATAAATGAGGAATGAAATCAACCAAATATGTTATGTCCATGTATGAATATACCACAGTGAATCCCACTTACAAATATAACATGCTAATTAAAACAATAGTAGTAGTAGTAATAGAAGGGAGATCAGTAGAGTATAGCAAGCAGGATGGGGAAATGAGATTGATCAAATTATGTGCATATACAAATACGGTATAATGAATTTCACTATTATAAAGTGCCAATTTAAAAAAATAATACAGAGGTACTCAGGAGGTTGAAGCAGGAGGATTGGAAGTTCAAAGGCAGCCTGGATGAGGTGAGACACTGTCTCAAAATAAAAAGGCCTAGGGATCTGGCCAGTGGTGGAGTGCTTGGCTGGCATATGCAGAACTCTGGGTTTGGCCCCAGTACTGCAAAAAAATAAATAATACAGAGAAAGTCTCTGTACCTTTCACCTGTTCTTTTACAATTGTGTCTTAGTTTTTTTAAATGAAAAGTTAAGTGTTACAACCCTGAATGAAATTGTACATACATTTAAAATTAAATCTTCTAAGAGAAATCTTATATTGAGTAATATTTTCATTTTCTTTTCTTTCATTTTTTAGTTGGGTATCCCTGGTCAGTAAGAATTATGAAATTGAACGGACTATTGTGCAACTAGAAAATGAAATCTTTCAAATTAAGCAGCAAAATGGAGAGGCAAACAAAGAAAACATCCGGCAAGATTTCTGAAAAGACTAATTTGATGGGTAGAAAGGAAGAAAAGTTGGGCTTTCACAGAATGTCAGACATCTGAACTTTCTCTGAAATATGAAGAACAGCCTCTGGTGGAAACCATTGATGGTCAAATGTTTAGAAACCACAAAAGATGTGGACTTTTGTATTAACTCTATTTGTATATCTTAATGAAATAAAGATTTTCAACTTAGTAGTACTTTTATAGTTGTGGGGAAAAACTTCAGACTTTCAAAATAAGTATGGCCTTAGAATAGTATTGTTTCATAGAACTAATTTTGAGCTACTTGGACCATGTTTGTAACCAAGGCTTTCAACTGGTACAAGAAGCTGGGAGTTTTTGGGGGGTATGGTTTTGTCAGTAAAGAAGTTATACAAGAGGCCAAGGCAGGAGGATTGCAAATTGAAGGCTAACCTGGATAACTTAGACCTTGTCTCAAAATAAAAAAGGCTGGGATGTAGCACAGTGGTAGAGTTCCTTTGGAGTCTGGTCCCCAGTATATGGGGGGAGGGAGTAGTACTAAACTCAATTTTTACTACCAAATGTGGTTAATCTTGGTTGTCAGCTTGATTACACTGAGAAATTCCTAGAAAATTGGTGCCAAGAAGTGAGGTCATTGCTGTGACTGTACTAATGATATAGTTCAGAAGCTTTCAAAATTGGTTTGCAGTCAGAATTTGGAAAAGTTTGTAGAAGCAGACTACCTAAAGCTTAGAATGTTGTAAGCAGATCTTAATGGGTGATTCTGGTGAGGGCTTAGAAGATCAGAATGCTGATAGATAGAAATGTGAATACTAAAGGTTAAGCTCAGGTTTTAGATGGAAATAAGCAATATTGGGACTAAAGGCCACCCACTCACTTTACACTGTTGCAAGGGATTTGAATGCATTTTGTCCATGCCTGAGGCTTTGTGAAAGGCTGAGTTTAAAGGTAACCAGCTGACTAACATGACAGTAAATTTTAAGGCAGCAGAATATTCAGGATATTTCTGGCAGTTTTTAGCCAGAGTTACAGTTAGAATCAGTAGCATAAAACAATAGTGGAATTTTTTTTTAAAAACTTGTGATTCATCAGGCATGGTGGCACATGCCTAAAATCCAAGTGACTCAGGAGGCTGAGACAGAAGGATTGCAAGTTCAAAGCCAACTTCAGCAAAAGTGAGGTGCTAAGCAACTCAGGGAGACACTGTCTCTAAATAAAATAGGGCTGGGGAGGTAGCTCAGTGGTCAAGTGCTCCTGAGTTCAATCCCTGGTACACACCCACCCCCAAAAAATTTCGATTTCCCTTAGAAAAGGAACATGTTTAAAGGTGTTGCCAGGTAGGGCTGTGTTTTAAAAAGCAGATTCTTTGCACCAGAACAATAAAAAAGATGCCTTGAGAGCATCTCAGAATCTTCCAAGACTCCACCTATCACAGGCTTTTCAAAAGTTACAGAGTATAATCTTTGTTCTTTTGAGGGGAGCCCAGGGTGCACAGAACAATTTAGGGAATGGTTTCCCTGGGATTTGTCTGTGTTGAACCTTCAAGGCCCTGCAGCCTGGTTGAAGTGGGTCCTGGTGTACCTCATGCTGGAAGCAGGCCTTGACATAATCCACAGGATGCTGGTTTTACAGGCATCTAGAATGCAAGACTCATGGGGTCTTGGAAGCTTCCACTGAGATTTCAAAGGAGAGCATGGGAGGCTAGGCAGTGTGTGGCAGGGTCAGTTTCTGCAAGCAGCCCCTACTGCAGAACACAGAGTGAAGCCGAAGCTACAGTGGATACCCCAGGAAGCCGAAGATGCCAGAATGAGGAATGCCTGTTGAGGGAATCCAGAAGCAGCAAGCAGAGCTAACTGAAGAGAGTGGCCACCGTGGCTGCAGCCAGCAAGCTGTAGGGGTGGCACTCTCCAAGCCCTTCGGTAGTCACATCACCACCATGTGCCCTGGATGCTGGGCACGAAGCTGTAGCACTTAAATGTTTGCTCTGCTAAGTTTCAGTCTTGGTCTGATGCTGTCCATGCCCTTACGCCTTCTCTTGGGAATGGGAATGTTTACCCTATGTCATTGTATCTTGAGAGTATGTAACTTGTTTGTAGGATTTTTTTTTTTTTTAAGAGCTGGGGTTGTGCTTAGTGGCAGAGCACTTACCTAGCACGTGTGTTCAATCCCCAGCACCACATAAAAATAAATAAAGGTCTTGTGTTTCTCTATGACTTAAAAAAAAAAAAAAATTAAAGCAAAGGATTTTTGTTTTAAAGGTTCAAGGCTAAGAGTTTGCTTTGAGTCTCAGAGGAGACTTTGGATTATTGAGCAAGGTTGGAATTATTAAGACTTTGGAGACTCTTTTTGCATTGTGAAATTGACCTGAACTTTTGGGGGCCAGGTACAGAACTCTATAATACGAACCTTGAACACCCTCCCTCAAAGGTCCACATATTGACAAATTGGTCCCCAACCTGTGATGCTATTGAGAGGTAACAGAATCTTTAGGAGGTGGAGCCTACTGTAAGAAAGTGAGGTCACTGGAGGTATGCCCTTAAAGGAGATCCTGGCACCTCAGCTGACCCCTCTCTCTTGCTTCCTGGGCACCATGATGTGGGTAGCCTCTTCCACCACACACTCCCACTGTCATGATGAAGTGTCTCACCACAGGCCCAAAGATAACCGGGCCAGCCATGTACTGAAGCCTTGGAAACTGTGAGCCAAAATAAGCCTTTCTCTTGTTGATAGGTAGTTTACCTCGTATTTGTCACAGCAACAGAAAGCTGACTATAACCAAAAATAAGTGAATGCATATATGATATTGTCATTAAAGGTAACAGTTACATCAAACTTCATATGTGCTGAACATTGTTCTGAACTTGTTAGGGAGATGAACTGGATTGGAGGCTGAGACAGGAGGATTGCGAGTTCAAAGCCAGCCTCAGCATAAGTGAGACACTAAGCGACTCAGATCCTGTCTCTAAATAAAATATAAAAGGGGCTGGAGATGTGACTTAGTGGTTGAGGGCCCCTGGGTTCAATCCCCATTACCCACCCCAAATAATAATACAGGGTGCTGAGGTTGTGGTTCAGCAGTAGAGTGCTTGCCTAGCATGTGCGGGGCCTTGGGTTTGATCCTCAGCACCACATAAAAATAAAGTTATATGTCTATCTACAACTAAAACAAACAAACCTGAGTGCAGTGGCACATGTCCATAATCCCAGCAGCTCAGGAGACTGAGGCAGGAAGATGAGTTTAAATCAGCCTCAGCAATTTAGCAAGGCGCTAAGCTACTCAGTGAGACCCTGACTCTAAATAAATACAAAAAAGGGCTGGGGATGTGGCTCAATGATCAAGTGCCCCTGAGTTCAATCCCTGATACAAAAAAAAAAAAAAAAAATCATTTGAGCTGGGCATTGTGACATGTGCCTATGGTCCCAGCGCTTGGGAGGCTGAGGCAAGAGGCTCAGGATAAGTTTACTCAGCCTGGGCAGCATAACAAGACCCATCTCAAAAAAAAAAGAAAAAGAAAATCATTTGATCCTCATAAAAACCTCAAGAGGTTGGTATTGTTGTTCCCATATACAGATGTTTAATAGACACCAGTTAAGTAATTTCCCTCAATTATTTTATGACTAGAATGTCAGGGGGCTGGGGCTGGGTTTTTAGCTCTCAACCTAACACACACAAGACCCAGGGTTCAATCCCCAGCACTTCAAAAGAAAAGAAAAACATGTCAGCCATGTATTTTTTATCCAGTAGTGCATCTCTAAAATTGGTGTTTTTACTTCTTTTTATCCAATACAGAAAAAATATTTGCAGCATAGCAAAGACCTAGTTGTGTGTGTGTGTGTGTGTTTTACCAAGAATCAAAACCAGGGCTTCATGCATACTAGGCAAGCACTCTACCACCAAGCTATATCTCCAACTTTTTAAAATTTTATTTTGATGTACCAGGGATTGAACTTGGGACACTTGACTATGAGCCACATCCTCAGCCCTATTTTGTATTTTTATTTGGAGACAGGGTCTCACTGAGTTGCTTAGCACCTCGCTAAATTGCTGAGGCTGGCTTTGAACTCACTATCCTCCTATCTCAGCTTCCCAAACCACTAGGATTACAGGCATGTGCCACCACACCCAGCCTTAAATTTTATTTTGAGACAGGGTCTTGCTAATGTACCCTGGTGGAGCTTGAACTTCTCATCCTCCTGCCTGAGCCTCCTGAGTAGCTGGTGTGCATCACCATGCCCAGCCAAAGGCTATCGAAGTACGAAGACCTTGTCCTGAGAGATGAACACCCTATCAGAAAATCAAAAAAGATGTTTAGCATTTATATTACAAAATAAATCTAGGACTTTTTGACCTGTGGTATTGATAACAGCCAGTGCTTTTTAAGTTGTTTCAATTGCAGAGCAATTTGTATAATGTGACCTCCATTTAGGATTTTTTTTACAGTCATCTTTTTTAAGCATTGCATACTTATATTCCCATACCTTCTGTACACATTTAGTATGGAGTTTTATTCTTGAGCTGTCAAATACCTCACATTATATAAAGTGGGGTTCATACCCAGGAGTTCAGTTTTGCCCATCTTTTGTACAAAAATATATATTGAATATTTTTGTGTATTTCCCTTTTTAAATACAAATGACTAGGAAATGAATATATGAGATATGCTAAAACTGGAAAAACTTTGGACTCATTTTGAAGGTTTGGTCTTAAACTGTTAACTGTTCAATTACAGAGGAATGTAAATTAGAGAATTATTTATGTAATGGTCAAAGAGGTATAGTGACAAAGTAAAAAATCTTTAAAGATTTAGGGTCAGCATCCAAAATCCATTTTAGTGATCTAAATTCTGAAGAAATTTAATAGCATATTGGAATTGTTGGTGGAAATGAGGCTTACTACATATTATATATAATAGAGGGAAAAATCACAGAGGCTGGAGGTGTAGCTCAGTGGTAGAGGACTTACCTAGCATGCACAATGCTCTGGATTCAATCTTCAACCTTGCAGGGGGGTGGTTATAATATGTTCTAGCTTTCTAGAAAGAACCATCCTTGTCTCCACATTTTTCCTTCTGAAGCTTCTGAATTTGTTTAGGTGTTCTTTTGTTTGTTTTTAATGATGGTGATCAGACCCAGCATCTCACCCAAGTCGGTGAGCAATCCACCACTGAGCCACATCCCCAGCCCTCTAAGCTTATTTAGGGATTTACTTAAAGAAGGAAGTAACTTTCCCTCATGGACTGTACCTGGGAGCTTTTACACTAAATATTCCTAATTGGCTTGAATGTGAACTATTTTGAGAAGTGTGTAAAAATGTCTGTGTGTGCATTTTTAACGAAATATTATTTTTATCAGGTTCTCAAAATAGTATAATCTAAGAATGTCCCTCCCTTTATAGATCAGACTTCCATCATATCAGTTTCTACCATGTGTCCCCTTGTTCTTTTCCTCCACCCAATTCAGCCTTAACTGAACCCTGTCTTTCTTGATTAAAAACTCATTCTTGGAAGAGGAAATAAGATGGAATTAAAATAATGCTTCTCAATTTTTTTTTTTTTTTGTATCAGGGATTCAACTCAGGGACACTCAGGCACTGAGCCACATCCCTGACCCTATTTTGTATTTTATTTAGAGACAGGGTCTCACTGAGTTGCTTAGCGCCTTGCTGTTGCTGAGGCTGGCTTTGAACTCCCAATCCTCCTGCCTCAGCCTCCGGAGCCACTGGGATTACAGGCTTGACCACCACACCTAGCTCTCAAGTTTTTTTTTTAATAAGCACTCTACTGACTAAGCTATAATCTCAGTCCTGAGCTGTAATCTTTTTTTTTTTTTAATATTTTATTTACATTTTAGTTTTCGGCAGACACAACATCTTTGTTTGTACGTGGTGCTGAGGATTGAAGCTGGGCCGCACCCATGCCAGGGGAGGGCGCTACCGCTTGAGCCACATCCCCAGCCCCAGCTCTCAAGTTTTTAATGGAGGAGAGAATACTGCCTTGTGAATAGAGAGTTGCTGGTTTAGGATCATAACCCTAACCTGAGGTGACCTGCCACAAGGACCTGTTGTTGCAATCTTTTGATTATTTTCTTTTTCTTCTCTCTTCTTTCTTTTTCTTTTGATTTTTATTTCTTAATATGTTATTGCTCCATGGGAAGATTCATTTCATTATTATCTAGTCCAATTGTCCCCTCTTTCTGCTCAACCCAAAATATTTCTCCTCCAGCTCTTCCCCTCCTGAGGGACTGAATTTAAGTCGTCCTCATCTCTTACCAAAACCCTCTGTTTCTCGAACAAGATTCCTTCAAGTACTCCTGACTCTGTTATACCACTTTGCCAGTAAGCTCCAGTCTAGTGTAGCATAATATAAGAACTTTGCAAAGCTGCATATTTTCTTAGCCTAGGTGACTTTTGTATACTAGGTTCAGACTTTCCACAGGAAGTACCAGTAAATGATATCACTAAAGCCAATAGTTCAGTTTCTTTAAACAGATCATGATTGTAAATTTTGTCATATTGATCAAGATGTCTCTCTTGTCCATAATAACTACATGGATTTGCAGGTGAACCCAACAAGCCTTTAGAAAAATAAGCCTATGCAAAATTGTACAGTTTGTGGAATTTTATTCTTTTGTTTGTTTGTTTTTGCAGTACTTCGGATTGAAACCAGGGTGCTCTACCACTGAGGTACATCGCCAGCCCTTTTTATTTTTTATTTTGAGACAGGGTCTCACTAAATTGCAGAGACTGGCTTCAACTTGCAATCCTCCTGCCTCAGCCTCCCAAGTAGCTGGAATTACATTTGTGAGTCACCATATCCAGTGACATTGGATGGTTTGCTGCAACAGGTTAGCCAGCCCGACCATTGGATCTTCAATATGTGGCCAATAAATTGCCAGTTCTGTTTAAGTCACTTTGAAGTTGGATGTTCTCTCACTTGCAATATAAACCATTCTAACATTCTCAAGATAAAACACCCAGGTTTTTCATACAGAAGATACATTTGTGGGTGTCTTTTTTTTCCTCGCTTTCTTTTTGCAGTGTCAGGGATAGAACTCAGGGCCTCAGTCACATTAGATAACTACTGTAACACTGAGCTACAACCAAGCCCAGGTTTGGGGTATTTGATCTGAACATCCATAAGAGAAAATATTGGGAGGAGATAAGAGTGAAGTGGTCACCCTTATCTGTCAACTTCAAGAGAAATGAAGCTGTCCCGCCCTCATGAAAAGAACCACATTCACTGGATGGTTTGTAATTTGTCTTAAATATTTTAAATTTATTTATTTGTTTGTTTGTTTATTTATTTTTGTACTGGGGATTGAACTTGAGCTTTACCACTGAGCCACATCCCCAGCCCTTTTCATTTTTCATTTTGAGACAGGGTCTCACTAACTTTTCCAGACTGGCCTCGAACTTGAGATCCTCCTGCCTCAGTCTACCTACCATGCCAAACTTAAATTTGTTTTT
This sequence comes from Ictidomys tridecemlineatus, assembly GCF_052094955.1. Taxonomy (NCBI): domain Eukaryota; kingdom Metazoa; phylum Chordata; class Mammalia; order Rodentia; family Sciuridae; genus Ictidomys; species Ictidomys tridecemlineatus. Next base: position 107,310,506 of record NC_135487.1, on the reverse strand, counting down.
AATTTTTATCAAAGACACGTACTTCCCAATATGTGTGGGGCCCTGACACCCAGCACACACACACAAAGCATCTGCCTTTCTCCTCACCTGCCCCGTTTCCCTTCTCTCTCCACTTCTCCTATTCTTCTGTCCCTAACATCTGTTATTGCCATTTCAAACTTAGTGGTATAGAAGAGTAAATGATTTGTTATTATCTTTCACAGATCCGGGGCTTGCCTGGGCTCAGGTGGACAGCACTCACTCAAGGTTTCTCACGTAGTGTGATCAGGTGGTGTTTGCGATTTGAATCCTTGAAAGATCCCCCACTCATCTGCCCCTGAGCTGGGAATAAAAATGGGGCTGAAACAGTCGGGAATGCTGGGACACTTCTGACTGCGTGCTCTCTCTGGCATGGTGACTTCAGGGTAGTCAGACTTACATGACAGCTCAGGGTTTCAGAGGCACAGGTCAAGAGTCCAGCAGAGGATATGTCACCTTCCATGTCTTGGCCTTGGGAGGCACATGGCTAAATTCTCCATTATATTTTTTAGAAACAAGGTGGTAAGGCCAGCCCATATACAAAGGGAAATGAATTCGACTCCACCTTATATAGGAAGAATCTGTAGATTTATTTTTTATTTTTGTTTAACTTGTTCACATTTTTTTTTAAAGAGAGAGGAGAGAGAGAAAGAGAGAATTTTTAATATTTATTTTTTAGTTCTTGGCGGACACAACATCTTTGTTGGTATGTGGTGCTGAGGATCGACCCCGGGCCGCACGCATGCCAGGCGAGCGCGCTACTGCTTGAGCCACATCCCCAGCCCACTTGTTCACATTTTAATACCCCTCCTACTCCTTCTCCAATGATGAATCCTAAAGTTCTTAGGTGGGGTAGGCACACACCAGAGGGAAGACAATGGGAAGACACACACCAGGGAAAGAACACCGTGTGGAGACACTGGAGTGGTGAGTCTAGGCCAAGGAATGCCAAGAATTGTTGGCAGGCTGGAGTTGTGGCTCAGTGGTGGAGCACTAGCCTCACATGCACTGGGTTCAATCCCCGGCACCACATAAAAATAAACAAGTAAAATAGAGGTATTGTGTCCATCTACAACTAAAATATTTATTTAAAAAAAAAAAAAAAAAAGAATTGTTGGTAACCACCAGCACCTGGCAGAGAGGCATAGAAGATTCTTCCTATGACCTTCAGAGACAGCGTGGCCCTGCAGACACCTTGACTTCAGACTCCGAGCCTACCAAACTGTGAGACAATAAATTTGATTGTTTTAAGTCACCTAGGATTATGGTTTGCATCTGTAGTGTCCCTGAAAGGCTCTTGCAATTAAAGGCTTGGTCCCCGATGCAGCAATGTCCAGAGGTCTTTTGGAAGTGACTGTATCATGTGGGCTCTAACCTCATTAATGAATGAATTAATCCATTTGATGGATTACTAATTTGAATGGATTACTGGGAGGTTGGAAGAAGTAGGTCATGGGGAAGTCCTGAGTGGGATTATCTTGTCCCTGGCCCTTCCTCACTCTCTCTGCTTCCTAGCTGCTGTGAGCTGAACAGCTTTCTTCCACCATGCCCTTCTACCAGGATGTGTCTCCCTTGAGCCAGGGGACCATGGACTGAAAGCTCTGAAACTGTAAAATGAATCTTTCCTTCATTAAAGTTGTTTTCCTCTAGTATTTGTCACAGGAATGCAAAGCTGACTAGCACACCTAGTTCGTGGTATTTTGTTACAGCAGCCCTCAAAACTAACACAGGTACATTAGGGAGAGCCACGTTTCAGAATTGAAATCGGGATTATGTCAGTGAAGGCATATTGTGATCCCTTTTTTCATCCTCCACCCTCTGCCCGCTCTCAGATGGAAACTTGTCCTTTGGCCAACCTGACTAGCCTGAGAGAAAAGGTCTAGAGTTGTTGAAATTGAGAGTCTTCCAAAAATGACCCAGCAATGAGGCTCAACAGATTCCACCTACACACACAAAAAGCTTCATTTTAGTTCTCCATTTTTAAATCTTAACAGAAGATTGAGGATTACCAGATAGATAGCTGAGACAAGGCTCCATCCTGAAAGACAAAAAACAAAACAATACAAACAACGGGAGTGTGGGGGCCAGGAGGAGCCATAGAGAAAACAGCAGATGGTGCAAGAGAAAGAAACTTTTTTCTTTCTTTTCTAATACTGGGCATTGAACTCATTATGTACAATTATCATGCACCAATGCCCTGTCACTTAGCTATATCTCTAGCCTGTTTTTTTTTTTTAATTTAAATTTTGAGACAGGGTCAGACGAGTCTCAAACTTGAGGTCCTCCAGCCTCAGCCTCCTGAGTAGCTGGGATTACAGGCACTTAGCAAAATGTAATAGAAGAGTTGGAATTAAAGTTGACAGCTAGGCATGATGATACATGCCTGTAATACCAGCTATTTAAGAGGCTGAGGCAGAAGAATTGCTTGAGAACAGAAGTTGAAAGCCAGCCCAGATAATATGTGTGTATGTGTGTGCATATATATATATGTACGTGTGTTTGTGTATTTGTTTTTGTTTTTTAAGAAAGGATCTCTCCCTACTCAGGTCAATGTGCACATTTAATAAATAGCCTCAGCTGGCTAATTAACTGTGGGCTTTTTTTTTTTTCTTCTCACTTGAAGCATAAAAATAAAATGGCAAACAAAAAATCTCTCAGAGGGGCTGGGGCTGTAGCTCAGTGGTAGAGCACTTGCCTAGCATGTGTGAGGCACTAGGTTCGATCCTCAGCACCACATATAAATAAATAAAACAAAGGTTCAAAAGAAGCTCTCCCAGAAAGTAAAGCCAAAAAGACAAATATGGAAAACAGAGAAAACAGGAAAATAAGATCAGCTTGCACAGCCACATCAATGTTTATAGCAGCACAATTCACAATAGCTAGAATGTGGAACCAACCTAGATGCCCTTCAATAGATGAATGGATTTTAAAAATGTGGCATTTATACACTATGGAATATTAGCACTAAAAAATAACAAGATCATGGCATTTGCAGGCAAATGGATGGCATTAGAGCAGATTATGCTAAGTGAAGTTAACCAATCCCTAAAAAACAAATGCCAAATGTCTTCTTTGATATAAGGGGGGGTGACTCAAAATGGGATAGGGAGGAAGAGCATGAGAAGAAGACTACCACTAAACAGGGAAGAGAGGTGGGAGGGAAAAAGAGGGAGAAGAGAAGTTGCACGGAAGATGGAAGGAGAACCTCATTGTTATACAGAAGACATATATGATGTTGTGATGAGAAAAAGAAAAGTGTGTCACATTATATTGGATAGAGAGAAAAGATGGGAGGGGAGGAGTAGGGAGGATAGGAAGGGCAGCAGAATAGAATAGACAATATGATTGATGTATGTACATGCCATGTATGTATTATATGCCAAAATACATTCTGCTGTCATGTATGACTAAAAAAAATAAAAATAATTGTATAGTTAAAAAAAAAAAGATCAGCCTGGTATGTCAATATCCAAATGTAATTTGAGATACATAAAAAGAGAATAGTGAAAAGAGAAGGGAGGAAATCATTAACAAAGAGTTTAAAATTTTTCAGAACTCAAGAATAAGGATTTTCAGATTCAAAATGTCCCAACACAATGAATGAAAGAAGACCAACTCCAAAACATATTATTTGTGAAATTTCAGAAAACCAAACAAAAAGAAGATTCTGTAGGCTTCCAGGGAATGGGAAGCCTGTTGCATATAAAGGATCAAGAATCAGAATGTTGAAAGGAGGGGGGGGGGAAGTGCTGGGGAGTAATATTGGCCAAACATATTGTTACATTGTGTGCATACATGAACATGTAACAAATTCCATCACTATGTACAATTATAATGCACCAATAAAAAATAATATGGAGGGCTAGGGTTGTGGCTCAGCGGTAGAGCGCTTGCCTCGAACGTGCAAGACCCTGGGTTCGATTCTCAGCACCACATACAAAAATAAACAAGTGAAATAAAGGTGTTGTGTCAACCAAAAAATAAATAAATTTTTTAAAAAATAATAATGTGGAAAGAAAAAATGTCCTCAGAAGTCTCAACAGCAACTCCGAAAACTAGAAAGAAGACAATGGAGAGGTGCCTTCAGAATTCTTAGGAAAATTTATTTCCAACCTAGGGTTCTATATGTGGCCAATTATTTGCCAAGCATGAGGGTAGTAGAATAAAGACAGTTTTAGTCAAGCATGGTATTGCACACCTGTAATCCAGCTACTCTGGAGCTGGAGACAAGAGGATCACAAATTCAAGGCCAGCCTCAGCATTTTGGTGATACAATATCTTAAAATTTAAAAAAAGACCAAGGCGTAGCTCAATGGTAGAAACTTGCCTAGCACGTACAAGGTCCTCCATTTAATCCCAGTACTGCAAAAATAAATAAGATGGGCTAATGGGACACTCCATACACTTATTTATGTATGAAAATTTATATTTGTTTTCCTTGCTTTGTATTTTAAGTGAAAGCATTTATTGCATTATATCCTCTTTATCCCCTCTATCCTTAGAATGTAATTCTGCTGTTAGAACTTCTATTTTCACTAAAAGGAACAAATTTTTTAAAAATTCCTATTTGCAGAGACAGAAAAATTATTAAATTACCTTAAATGAAAAAAGGTGATTTATTGGTTTATTTAGGTGAGAACAAAGGTGAGACTGCCTGCAGGATAAAATAAATTCAGGGGTTCTGGGATTCTGTTTTTTATCTTCCTCTTCCTCTGTTTCTCCTTTTCTGGCCTCGTTGCCTCCACCCACTTGTAGGTTTTCTGTATACAATAAAAGCCAAATCACAGCTGGTTCCAGGCTTACACCATCCCAGGTTAGCAATTTTAGAGGAAGGCACGTGTTACCAGTATACATATTTCCAGAGAATGGTTCTGATTGACCTGGTCTGGATTCTATGTTCAATCCTTGGATTCAGAGGTATGGCCAGGGGCTTGAGAACTGTGACTGGCCAAGCCTTCGTCACATACCTACCTGTGAACAAAATAGTTCAAAATTCTCCAGAACTCAATTAGAACAAGAATTTGCAGATTCAAAACGTCCCAACACAATGAATGAAAGAAGACCAACTCCAAAACATATTATTTGTGAAATTTCAGAAAATTTGGGCTGGAGTTGTGGCTCAGTGGTAGAGTACTTGCCTAGCATGTTCGAGGCACTGGATTCGATTCTCAGCACCACATATAAATAAATGAATAACATAAAAATCCATTAACATCTAAGAAATTTTTTGTTCAGAAGATTTTAGGTCTTTGAGGTAGAGTACTTCAGTTGGTAGTTGATTGAATGGGAGTTCTATTTCCCCAGAGTAAGATGGAGATGGTGCTTCTATAAGAAGCAGGTAGAAAAGAAGTTAGGCAGATAAAGATAATATGTCCTTGATCGTGAGTTCAAAGCCAGCCTCAGCAAAAAGCAAGGCGCTAAGCAACTCAGTGAGACTCTGTCTCTAAATAAAATACAAAAAAAAAACCAAAAAAAAAACGCTAGGGATGACTCAGTGGTCGAGTGCCCCTGAGTTCAGTCCCTGAGTTCAGACATTTCCTTTTCTTTTCTTTTACTTTTTTGCTACCTGGGATTGAGCAACATCAGAGTTGTTAAACATGTTAAACATCAGTTGCTTAACAACTGAGCCCATCCCTAGCCCGCTTTTGTATTTTATTTAGAGACAGAGTCTCAGTGAGTTGCTAAGCACCTTGTTTTTGCTGAGTCCGGCTTTGAACCCACAATCCTGTTGCCTCAACCTCCCGAGGCACTGGGATTACAGGTGTGAGCCACCATTACTGGCTACCCTGGATCTTTCACTTAGTTGGCCCAGTAAGATAAGCAGTTTGCCCATCTATTCCCTATATTTTGTTTTGTTTGAGGGAAATTTTAATAGACGTGTTTTATTTATTATGGTCTAATTATAATGGTGAAGAATTGGAATCATTACTTGTCGATTATGTGGTTTATTTTAGAAAACAACCATAAAAGTCAAAAACTCTAAATTTTGTTGTCATGATATGTTGAAAAAAAAATGAGTTAAATAATTCTCCACCACCCCACCTTTTTTTTTTTTTTTTTTTTTTTTTTAGTACTGGGAATTGAATCCAGGGGCACTGGATTCACTGAGCCACATTCCCAGTCCTTTAATTTTTTTATTTTGAGACAGAGTCTCACCAAGTTGCTTAGAGCCTCACTAAATTGCTGAGGCTGGCCTCAAGCTTGCTATCTTCCTGCATCCACCTCCTGAGCTGCTGGGATTATAGGCATGCACCACCATACCTGGCTAAGTAATTCACTGGAGTTAGTTGAGATCTGCAGTTGGGGTCTTACGCCTCTCCGCCCACCCCCCAGTTCTGGGGATCAAACTCAGGCCCTCACACATGTCAAGAAAATGTTTTACCATTAAGCTACAGCCCAAATCTGCAGTTTTTAATAACTTTATTTTTAAAAATACACAGGTTCAAGGTTATTCCTATAATGTCTACCTTACTTGGTGATGATCTAATATGTTATCTCTTTCTGTTTGTTTTGTGTTCCCCCAGTACTGGAGATTGAACCCAGGGCCTCCTGCATGCTAGGCAAGTGTTTTACCACTGAGTTACATCTCCACCCCTTGTTAAAAATTTCTTTTATTTTAACACAGGGTCTAAATTGCCAAGGCTAGTCTCAAACTTTGAATCCTCCTGCTTCAGCCTCCCAAGTGACTGGATGACAAGCCCACTCCACTATGGCCTGCTGTTATTTCCTTCTATAATGGAAGTTTTAATTGGGATCATAAATAAACACTCAGCTAAAAATGAATTTTCCAGTTTCCTATCTAACTACTTACTTATGGCATGTGACTAGGTTGTGTCCAGTGAGCTAGGAAGCAAAGGTTATACCCTTAATTTCCACATTTTATCAACCATGAATCTTTTTTTTTAAAGTATTTTTATTAGCTGTTGATGGACCTTTATTTTATTTATTTATATGCGGTGCTGAGACTCCAACCAGTGCCTCACACATGCTAGGCAAGCACTTTGCCACTGAGCCACAACTCCAGCCCTTAACCATGAATCCTTTATGCCTGGATAGTGATGACTTACCCATGTCATCTACAAATTACCACCAAGTCAACATTAGAAGAAAGAGTACAGAGAAGAAAAAAAGGAGGAATACGGTGCTGATAGTGGTGGAACATTGTGCTTATATTGTTTTACTCAAATGATGAAATAGTCTATCTATGCACAAGAGCAGCAAATTTCCATTTTGGTGAGATTTAGATACTGAATTTGCACGGCATTTCAAAATCATTACAATGAACCAAGCATGGAGATTCATACCTGTAATCTCAGTGATTCCGGAGGCTGAGACACAAGGATAACAAGTTAGAGGCCAGCCTCAGCAATTTAGCAAGACCCTGTCTCAAAACAAGACAAGGGCTGGGGATGTGGCTCAAGCGATAGCGCGCTCGCCTGGCATGCATTCGGCCCGGGTTGGATCCTCAGCACCACATACAAACAAAAATGCTGTGTCTGCCGATAACTAAAAAATAAATATCAAAAATTCTCTCTCTCTCTCTTTAAAAACAACAACAACAACAAAAAAAAAAAAAAAAAAAAAAAAAAGCAAAAAAAGGGCAGGGGATATCACTCAGTGGTACAGCGCCCCTGGAGTCAATCCCCAGTACTGCAAAGCAAACATGCAAATAAAAAGCAGATTTTACTGTACTGCAAAATCCACTAATTTAGCCAGCTTTAAAAAAAAAAAAAAAAAGAGATGTGGTCTTGCTATGTTGTCCAGGCTGATTTTGAACCCCTAAGTTCAGGGAATCCTTTTGCCTCAGCCTCCTAAGTAGCTGGGACTACAGGCTCACCACTATACCTGGCTTACACTAGCATTTTGAGTTACCTGCAGTTAAACTTTGATTTTCTCAAAGCTGATTTTGCACTAGCTTAAACAAAATAATTTATTATAAGAGGATGTATAATCAGTTGAAGAAAATAGAAAAAAAATTCACTAGTGGTATTAATTTATATGCAATTTATTAGAAATAGGAGTACCTTTTAAAGGGATAGCAACATTTTGTTATAATCGAATTTTGTTCCCATGGATGCATAATTTCACTTTGCAGAACTTAGAAGTGAAATGGAAGGCACCCTAAAAGTCTCACTGTATTTCAACAAGTGAAAAGAAATCCTTTAAGTATAATAGGAGGAGAGATATTAACATAGTACTCTAACATGGATCAAAAAAAATTGGTTACATAATTTGATTATTGGCTTTAATTGGACATAATTCAGGCAGTGAAAAGCTCGGCTTCTTTTTACCTTAGTGTTCCCTTCTTTCACCACACCGTACAAGCACATTCTTCGAAAGGAATACACTGTTGATGTACCTAATGCTTAGTCTTAGACTGAATTCAGTTCATGACCATAAATGAGAGGTTTTTTTCTTATAATTATGATTGAATCATAACCACTAAAACTGGCCCGAAAAGCATCTACTTAGCCACACTTCAAAGTCCTTTGGCTTTTTTTATTTTGTTATGGTGCTGGGGATTGATCTCAGGACTACATTTCCAGTTCTTTCATTTTTCACTTGGAGATTGGGGAGGGAGGGCCTCACTAAATTGCCGAGGCTGGCCTCCAACTTGAGATCCTCCTGCCTCAGTCTCCCAAGTAGCTGGAATTGCAGACATGTACCCCATACCTGTCTCTTTGGCTTATTTTATATCCTGTGCTTTTCACATTTGAAGGTCTCCCTTCCAGATCTACATTATTACGCTCTAATTTTTAAGAGGACTGCTTATTTCTTGTAGTATTCTTGTTTGACCATAGAGGGCAGAAGGTCATTAAAAAACTTAAATAGCCAGCTCGGTGGTGCACCTGGGAGGCTGAGGTGAGAAGACCATAGGAGCCCAGGAATTTGGGGACTGCCTCAGCAACATAACAAAGAACTCATTAAAAAAAAAAATTAAAATCAAAAACAAAATAAAACTGGGTCTCGAGGCTATAGCTCCGTGGTACAACACTCGCTAAACATGTGCAAGGCCCTGGGTTCAATCCCCAGAACGGAGGGGAAAAAAATTAAATTACTTTGGCAGCAATTCATAAGACCCATCTGTTCTCCATTTGATGTCTTGAGGAAATGGAAATAATTAAATTTACTCCGTTGTTTACATATTAGAGGATTCAATTTTTTTTTTCAGTTTAAACTTAATCTCACATGAACTACATTTTCTATTAAAAATATAAAGAGGAGCTGGGTGCTGTGGCACATGCCTGTGATCCCAGCAGCTCCGGAGGTTGAGACAGGAGGATAGAGAGTTCAAAGCCAGCCTCAGCAACTGCGAGGAGCTAAGCAACTCAGTGAGACCCCATCTCTAAATAAAATACAAAATAGGGCTGGGGATGTGGCTCAGAGGCTGAGCTCAATCCCTGGTACCCCCAAAAGTATTAAAGAGGGTCCAACTCACCAGAAGAATTCAAGATTAAGCTGGGTACCATGGCATGCGCCTATAATCTCAGTGATTTGGGAGGTTAAGACAGGAGGATCATAAGTTCGAGACCAGCCTCAGCAATTTAGTGAGACGCTATCTCAAAATAAAAAAAAAAAAAAAGACTGGGGATGTAACTCAATGGTAAAGCATCCATGGGTTAGATCCCCAGTACAAAAAAAAAAAAAAAAAAATTCTAAGATTATCAACTTCTTGTATTAAATTATCAAATTCTCACTTTGAAGATCTGCAGAGAAACAGAACTCTGCTTTATATTGAATGCCAATTACCTTGAATTAAATTACGTTTAAATTTTTAACAAGAAGTAAACAACACTGGATATTGATGTCCTCTAGTTACTATAGTTCATCTGGATTACTTTGTTCTATTTTTTAAATGTAGTGGTAATATTTCAATATTTAGAGGAAATAGATTAGAAAATTAGAAACTACAGTAGCTTAAAACAAAGAAAACAGCATAAATGGAGCATGGTAGCACATTCCAGTAATTCCAGGAACTCTGAGGCTGAGGTATGAAGATTACAAGTTCAAGGTTAGCCTCAGCAACTTAGTGAGGCCCTGTCTCAAAATAAAAAATAAAAATGGCTGGGAATGTGGTCCCGTGGTAAAAGGAACATGGGTTCAATCCCTAGTACCAGAAAATAAAATAAAATAAAAGGCTGGGAATGCAGCTCAGTGGTAGAGTATACCCGATTTCCATCTCTAGTGCTGAAAAAATAATTTTAAAAAGAAAACTGTAGCATAATTAAATAAAACTTTATCATGCATAATTATACAAATTCCTGGTAGCCTTCCAAACTCACTGAATATAATAAATTACATAAAGGGATTTCTTTTATTTATTTATTTATTTTTTTCAGTACTGGGGGTTGAACCTAGGCCTTGCACATGATGGGCAAGCATTGAGCTACATCCCCAGCCCTTTTTAAAATTTTACTTTGAGAAAAGATCTCACGAAATTTCCCAACCTGACCTCTAACTTGTGATCCTCCTGCCTCAGTTTCCCAAGTAACCAGGAAAACAGGTGTGTACACGGTGCCCGACACAAACACAAAAGAACTTTTAAAGAGGAATCAAATATCTTAATCCATCAGAGCCTTCCTGCGGTGTCATCCAGCAAAATATATTAAGCACATCTTTTTATGTTAATACCAACTAATCAATTGTAATTGGTATAATTACTACTTTGCCATTTTCTCCTAGTATTCATTATTGCTGAATACATAATTACAGCACAGGATATAATTTATTCTTTGGCAATATGTCAATTATAGACCCAACACTTTCAATACATGTTTCCCTTTATAGAATTTGTATGTGATATAAAGAATGCAATGTAAACCCATCTCTTCGGTGTTACGAACCTGATAATTTTAGTGAAGGCTGAAGGCTGTTTGTCTCTACAATTGCATCTGCTCATCTTGTGGAGGAAAGGACATTTTTAAAAAATAAGGCAGAAGGAAGTGACATAGGCCACTGGCAATGTAGATGGCTTTTCTTTCTTTCTTTTTTCTTTTCTTTTCTTTTTTTTTTTTTTTGGTAACAGGATTGAACCCAGGAGCACTTAACTACTGAGCCACATCCCCAGTCCACTTTATTTTTTATTTTGAGAAAGGGTCTCACTCATTTCTTGGGGCCTCACTAAGTTGCTGAGACTGGCCTCAAACTTGTGATCCTCCTGCCTCAACCGCCTGAGTCCCTGGGATTATAGGCATGAGTCACTACTATTTCTCCTTTCAATCCCTACTTCTTTCCCCTCTGAAAAGACACCAGACAATGGTATTATCAAGATATTTTGCATAGAAACTGATGATACTACAGACACTTGAAAGTACCCATTTCAACACTGCTGATCACATTACTATCATCAAATTCAGAATGATAATGTTTCGTTGTCCATTTTTATTTGAAGTTTTAATTTCTGAACTTTGAAACTAAAAGTAAGGGACTTAGGTGAGAGTATTAGAGTGGTATGTGATTTTTAAAAAAATAGTATGTGATTTTTAAAAATATATTTATTTTTTAGTTGTAGTTGGACACAATACCTTTATTTTATTTACTTTTATGTGGTGTTGAGGATCGAACCCAGGGCCTCACATGTGCTAGGTGAGCACTCTACTGCTGAGCCACTCCCCCAGCTCAATATGTGATTTTTTTTTAAATTGGCACTAGATGCAAAGCATATATAATTAAGATATTTTGGGAAAATGCAAAAAAAAAAAATCAAATGGTGTCACAATTTCTTTGTGACCCCCAAGCAGCACTCAGTAAAATTTCCAGCTATGAACAACCTCTGTAGAGTAAGTAACTGTAGTCTCCAAGCGATTCTATAAAAGGTACTCAGCAATGCGCTCCATTAGCCAAGAGTATATCCTGCTAAGATAGAGTTTCTACCAACGAGTTATTTCCTTTTGATTGGTATTCATTATGAATGCTATGCTACTACTTTCTTCAAACAAATTTAATGATGCATCTTGCCAAAAAGGGGTAATCTTAGACATTACAGGTGTTATAAAAGGTAGACCTACTGGTAGAACATTTGCCTAGCATGCATAAGGCCCTGGGTTTTATCCCCAGTACTACAAAACAAACAGAAGAAGAAGGTAGATCTTGGTGTCCTAAATTACAGATGTCAAAATTGTTGAAGAACATTGCTCAAACCAAAAACTAGGACTCAACAAATTTTAGTTGCATTTGGTTCCCCAAGAAACAAACTCTGAGATGGAAATTGGTATTCAAGAAGTTTATTAGGAGGCTGGGTTTGTGGCTCAGTGTTAGAGCACTTGCCTAGCTCGCATGAAGCACTGGGTTCAATCCTCAGCACCACATAAAAATAAAAGTATTGTGTCTACCTACAACTAAAAATAAAAAAAAATCTATATGTGTGTGTGTGTGTCTATATCTATACCTATATCTAAACCTATATCTCTATCTATACCTATATCTATATCTATACCTATATCTATATATATACACACACACATATATATATATATATGGGCTGGGGATATAGCTCGGTTGGTAAAGAACATACATATACACACATATATATGTAAATATATTTAATATATATATTATATTTATATTATATATGTATTATTATTTTGAGAAAGGATCTCATTAAATTTCCCAACCTGACCTCTAACATATATACATGTGTACATACACACATATAGATTTTTTTAAAGAAGTTTATTAGGAAGCACGTTGGAATGAATACTTGTGGGAGAAACAAGGAAGCATGATTGACCAGGAGATGCTGAACTGTGCCACTTTTGCAAGAGAGGCCTTCGCCAATCCTATAGCTAGCCTTGGAGCTGGAGTGGCACTTTAAAGTTTGAACTGGGGTGGGCAACCTGTAAAACCCATCAATCAATCACTGAATGTGGGCTGCTTCGAGTACTGAGGCTGGATGATGGGCAAGGTGGCTCTCCTCAGCTGAGGCAAGTCCCAGGGAGGGACTTGGCTGAGAGGTGCCAGCTGGCTACCTTCCCAGAAGCTGAGGACAAAAATGTTTTGGACGTTCAGGTGAGTGATCTGGGCAGCACCTACCACAGCTGTTACAGTGTGAAATTGGCAATGGAAAAGGCATTAAAATAGTAGATATTTTGTACATCAAAAATAGCCATGGGGGTGGGGGTTAGGCTCAGCAGTAGAGTGCTCACCTCACATCTGCAAGGCCCTGGGCTCGATCCTCAGCACCACATAAAATTAAATAGAATAAAGTTATTAAAAAAAATAGCCATGGCTGGGGATATAGCTCAGTGGTCAAGAGCTTGCTTGGCATGTGCCAGGTCCTGGATTCCAGATTCAGCACAATAACAACAGTAATAATAATAATAATAATAATAATAATAATAATAATAATATAGCTAAATCTATTAAAAACACACAAAAATGTATCAGAAACTTTGCAACTGCTAGAAGAAAACATAGGGCCAACATTCCAAAATATAGGTTCAAACAGCAACTTCCTCGATAGGACTCCTACAGCTCAGAGAATAATACCAAAAACTAATAAATGGGATGGCATTGCATTGGAGAGCTTCTGAACAGTGAAGGAAACCACAGAGCCTAAGAATGGGAAAAAAATCTTTGCTAGCTACTCCTCCAGCAGGGGATCAATATCAAGAACATACAAGGAACTCAGGAAGGGGATAGGAGGTAGGAAGGATAGTAAAATCAATCAGACCTTATTACCCTATGTGCTATGTGAATACATGATCAGTGTGATTCTACATCAAGCACAACCAGAAGAATGAGAAGTTATACTCCATTTATGTGTGATGTGTCAAAATAGAATAGTGTCATGTATAACTAATTAGAACAACAACAACAAAAAGAACATATTTGGAACTCAAAAAAACTTACCACCGAAAAAGAAGAAATAACTCAAATCAGTAAATGGACAAATGAACTAAACAGACACTTAACAAAGGAAAACGTGCACGCTTGTGTGTGTGTGTGTGTGTGTGTGTGTTCAATATCTTTAGTTAGAATTGCAGCCATTGAGAATACAAATAAATGCTGATAAATATGTTGGGGACAGTACCTGTCATTCTGTATAAAAATTGAATAACTGTCCCTATTTAAAAAAAAAAAAAACACAACAACCCTTGTTTAAGCACAAAAATAAAATACTGTATTCTTTTTTTTTTTTTAAGAGAGAATGAGAGAGGAGAGAGAATTTTTTTTAATATTTATTTTTTAGTTCTCGGCGGACACAACATCTTTGTTGGTATGTGGTGCTGAGGATCGAACCCGGGCCGCACGCATTCCAGGCGAGCGCGCTACCACTTGAGCCACATCCCTAGCCCAAAATACTGTATTCTTGACTGGGGATGTAGCTCGATTGTAGAGGTCATATTTACCATGTGTGAAGCCCTGTTCAATCCCCAGTACATAATAAACCAGGTGTAATGGTGCACACTTACAATCCCAGCAATTTGGGAGACTGAGGCAGGAGGATCAGGAGTTCAAGGTCAGCCTCAGCAATTTAGTGAGGCCCTAAACAACTTAGCAAGATGCTATCTCAAAATAGAAAATAAAAAAGACTAGGAATGTGGCTCAATGGTTAAGTGCCACTAGGTTCAATTCCCAGCATCACCCCCAAAATCATAATAAAAAACTATATATTGTTCCATAAATATACCACAATCTACAGTTGTGGGCTGGGGTGTGGTTCAGTGGTAGAGTGCTTGCTGGCATATGTGAGGCACTGAGTTCGATTCTCAGCACCACATATAAATAAATAAGTAAAATAAAGGTCATCAATAACTTAAAAAAAAGAAGACTCTACAATAGCTCTCAACTGTGTCTATGCCAATTCTATACCTTATTCTCTGGTTTATAAGATAGATATGGGCTTGGGATACAGCTCAGTATAGAGTGCTTGCCTAGCATAGATAAGGCCCTGGGTTTGATCCCCAATACAGAAGAAAAGAAAAAGAAGATAGGTTTGAGTTGGTTACTAAAGTAGTCCTTATACCCTACTGGTGATGCACACCTATAATCCCAAAGAGACAGGAGAATCACAAGTTCAAATCCAGCCTGGGAAATTTAGTAAGACCCTGTTTCAAAATAAAAAACAAGGGGCAAGGGGCTGGGGATATACCTCAGTTGGTAGACTGCTTGCCTCACATGTAGAAGGACCTGGGTTCAATCCCCAGCACCACAAAATAAATAAATTAAAGAATAAAAACCAAAAAGGACTGGGGATGTAACTCAGTGATTAAGAATTCCTGGGTTCAATCCCCCATACCAAAAAAAAAAAAAAAAGGAATAAAAGTAATGGGGATGTAACTTATTGATAGAACACCCCTGGGTTCAATCCCTAGTAACAAAATTTTTTAAAAAATAGTAGAACCTGGGCTGGGATTGTGGCTCAGCGGTAGAGTTTGCCTAGCACGGGCGAGACCCGGGTTCAATCCTCAGCACCACATAAAAAATAAAGACGTTATGTTGTGTCCATCTACCCCTAAAAAATAAATATTTTTTAAAAATAAAATAAATTTGGCTTTAAAAAAAAATAGTAGAACCTTACTTCCCATGAATTCCCATCTAAGATTCTCCATTTCAACCAGGACCCTCATTTCTGCCCATACTAGCCTTCTACCTAAATTGGCCTCTCTCTATTCTCCTCCTCCAGGAGACGTCTGTAAACATATTATTCTACCCTCTGCCTTTTCTGGATCTGCAGACCACAGGCTGTGCCACAAAACTCGCCTCTTAGTTATGCATTATCTCCATCTCTCCAGGGTCCTGCGAGTACAGATGCTGATCCTCAGTAGATGGAAAGCTCCTCTAGAGCAGAGACTGTACCTTGAACCTTCCCTTAGCATCGGCCCTGTTAATGGGCACATGGTGGGCTTAGAATAGATTCGGAGATTTAGAAACAAAAGGGACTTCAATTTCATTTTACAGATGAGTTAACAGAGACTCAGAAAGAATAAGTTGTAATCTTCCTCTGCACTCCCACATTACTCCGTTTGTACCTCTTTTATGGTATTTATTGCTTTCTGTTTGTGTTTTAATTATCTTTCTACCTTGTTGTACCGGTCTTTCTCTGTACTTTTATGAGCTACTACTCATTTGCCCTTGGCTTGAATGCTGGTCTTCCCTACGGCTCTGTCTTGGGTCAGCTAATCTGAGCCATCCATCCCCAAAGCCTTCAGTGACCCCCAATAAAGTGGATGATTCATTCATCTTTAGTCCCACAGTATCTCAAGTGTCAGCTCCGTGGGAATGTACTCCTCCCTAATCCTTGGGTCTAGCGGATGGCCAAATTCTATTCATTTACTATGGAAATGCTACATTAACTCTGATCCCTGTATTCACTGCCATTTGCCATGAGTTCAGTCCTCCTCGTCCCTT
Organism: Ictidomys tridecemlineatus; assembly: GCF_052094955.1. Lineage (NCBI taxonomy): Eukaryota > Metazoa > Chordata > Mammalia > Rodentia > Sciuridae > Ictidomys > Ictidomys tridecemlineatus. Next base: position 107,294,135 of record NC_135487.1, on the reverse strand, counting down.
AATGATAGGAAGAGCTTCTTACCTTCTCCTTATAATCTTTCTTTTCCTGTTAATTCACCCTCAAAGTTGCTACCTAAGTTATTTCCCTGAAAAATTAATAAGGCCCTTTGACACCTACAATAAAATCTGAAACTTCTGAGGCTACAGGTGTAGTTCAATTGTAGAGTGCTTGCTTCGCTTGTGTGAGGCCCTGGATTTTATCCCCAGTACCACAAAATAAACATATTTCTTAGTCTGGCATGCAAAGCTTGTAAGAGAAAGGCCAATAGTGAAGCCAGTGGTTAAGTTATACTAACTACCAGGAGGTGAATTTTGAGTGTTATGTGAGTGGTATGTGACCTCAGGCAGATTTATTTACTTCTCTGTGTCTGTTTTCCCTTGTTTGAAAAATAAGCACATGCCATGCATGAAGGCAAACCCGCCGTAATCCCAGCCACTCAAGAGCTAAGGCAGGAGGATCACAAGTTCAAAGCCAGCCTGAGCAATTTAGCAGGGCTTTAAGCAAATTAGCAAGACCCTGTCTTAAAGTGAAAATTTAAAAGTTCTGGGAATGTAGCTCAATGGTAAAGCATCCCTGGGTTCAATCCCCAGGAACCCACCCCTCACTCCCATCACACACACAAAAAAGATCAGGGTGTGTGTGGCTCACTGGTGGAATGCTTGCTTACCATGTGCAAAGCCCTAGGTTCAATCTCCAACCCAGAAAAGGAAAAAAAAAAAAAAAAAGATGTGGCTGGGCATGGAGACATGCCCCTGTATCCCCAGTACTCAGGAGGATAAGGGGAGAGAGTCATTTGAGCCCAAGAGTTTGAGACCAGCCTGGGCAACAGAGCGAGACCCTGTCTCAAAAGAATAATAATTTTCAAAAGATGCTATTTGCCCTTTTTGCACAGATTCCATTATCTCCATGGCAAAAACAATCCTCGGGTCAACTTGAAGCTGGGGCTTTTAAGAAAGATGTTATGCCTGAAAAAAACCAACCTTCCTTTCTTAACTCACATTGAACACTGAGGAAGAGGCTGGAGTCATGGCCAATTACTTGCACGTAGCTGCACCGTCTAGAGCAGGAAGGGACCAGAAATTTTTATAACCCTAAGAGAATGGCAAGAGAGCTTCTTGAAAGATCTGATGGTATCTACTCTAATCAGGTAAATCCAGCAAAAGCCAGATGTCCTCAGGGGGGAACCCGGAGGCAGGGAAGCTGTCCCCTGTACCTGTGTAGGCTGCCTCATCCTGTCCTCAGCTCCGGGCAACTGTCTTCAAGTCATTAAAATTCTTGTGTATCTACCTGCTTGACTTTGTTGGTGCCTTTTATTTTTTATTTTAATTTTGGGTCTAGGGATTTAACCCAGGGGTGCTTAACCACAGAGTCACATCCCCAGCCCTTTTTACTTTTTGAGACAAGGCCTCACTATGTTGCTGAGGCTCCTGAGCCTCTGGGATGATAGGTGTGCGCCATGTGCTGGGCTGTTGGTGTCTTTGGATTAATTACAACCTCGTCACCCTTTTATAAGTACACAGACTGGTATGAGAAACTGGGGGGAGGCAGAGATGGGGCCAGGTTGATCCGTGGGTACTAAGTTATAGGTAGACTGGAGCAAGAATTACAGTTCTGTTATTGCACAGCAAGATGGCCTTAGATAACAGCAATGCATTTCAAAAAGCTACAAGAAAGGAGTTGGAAGGTTTTTCATCATCAAGTATTGATGTTTGTCAGATTAACCTGATTTAAAACATTGCACAAGGTATTCAGGTATCAAAGTATCACATGGTAACCCATAAGTGATCTATGATTTTCAAGTTTTTATATAGAAGATGAAAAAATTAAGTTCACAAATTTTAATAAAAAAAAAAAGAAGTGAAATTGGCTGGAAGCTCCTCGCTTCTGAAGTAATTTGGAAGAAGTTTTTCTAAAATTCGAGCAGAGAGAGAGTGCAAGATTCCTAGGTGCCCAGAACACCCTCAGAGGAAGATCACAAGAATATTGTAGCTTAAAGTGCAAAGGTACCAACTCAATGCTGGTGCCCCTCAGACCTTGACTTCAGGTGGTTTGGCACCGTAGTTTGGAAAAATGGACACTGAACAAGGTCCAAAATACTCTCTCCTGGGCATTTTAGTTGCTTTTAAAATTTCATTTTATGATGGTACTAAAAATTGAACCTGGGGAGCTCTACCACCGAGTGACACCCTCAGCCCTTTCTATTTTTTATTTTGAGACAGGGTCCCTCTAAGTTGCTGAGGCTGCCTTGAATTTGTGATCCCCCAGCCTCAACCTTGTCAGTCCCTGGGATTACTGCTGTGCACCTCCAAACCTGGTTTAGTCTGGGTGTTTTAAATCAGCTCTTGCCAGAGGAGCCTGGCTTCCTGGGGTCCCTAATGTCTCCTTGACAAGTTAACTGGGCTTGTCGATGGGAGAAATTTAAACCAGTGAACCCTGAGGGCTGGGACACATAGCTGGGTTAGAGACTGGAGTCAGCACAGGAATCGAGGATCCATTCAAACCACGCCACCACGACCCTGAGCAGCTTCCCGAGCAGAACTGCTGAGGTGGTAGAATTGGGAGAGGACCAGGGTCCCTGAAGCGTGTCCTTTAACTGTCATTGGTGGGGCTTTTAGTGGCATCGTGGAGAAGACAAAGGAAGAAGGAAAGTGAGGCAAATTATAGAGAAGTGAAACATGTTAAATGAGAACAGTAATCGAAACCCCCGGGGGCTATAGAGTTACATAAATATTATCCTATCAATGTTTGATTATGTAGACCAGGTAAAGGTAATGGTGTTTATTACCACATTACATTTTTTCCCCATATTTTTGGTTGGTTCATTCTAGCTGCCCCTGATGATGGATGGGATTTGTTATTACAGATTCATACCTGCGCACAACATAACGATGTGATTTGGTTAATATCAGCTCCCCAACACTTTGCCCTCTCTGGTTTATGTTCTTCACAGATGCATACTGTTGTTTTTTTAAAAAAATTGACACATAATATTTGTGCATATTTGTGGGGTATAGTTTGATAATTCAATATTTGTACACGATGTGTGTAATGATCAAATCAGGGTGATTAGCATTTCTGCCTCTTCAAGCACTGATTGTTCCTAGGTATTGGGAAGCTTCGGACTTTTCCCTTTTAGTTATTTGAAATATACAATAAACGGTAAGTTACGGCCAACCTACTGTGCTGGAGAACACTCGAATGAATTAACCTCTCCCTAAGCCTTCTCCCCTGGCCCCTTCCTAGCCTCTACTCTCTACTTCCATGAGGTCAACTCTGTAAGCTTTCACAAACAAGTGAGAACATGAGTATCTGTCATCTGTGCCTGGCTTACTTAACAGGATGTCCTGTTCAGTCCATGTTGCCGTAAATAACAGGATTTCATTCATTTCTGTGGCTAAGAGTATTCCGTGATGTGTAGGGACCACATTTCCACTCATCTGTTGATGGACGCCTTGATTGATTCCACACCTTAGCTATTCTAGATAGTGCTGCAGGGCTGGGGATGTGGCTCAAGTGGAAGCGTGCTCACCTGGCATGCGTGAGGCACTGGGTTCGATTCTCAGCACCCCATAAAAACAAAATAAAGAGGTGTGTCCACCTAAAAAAAACTAAAAAGATAAATATTAAAATAAATAAATAAATAGTGCTGCAGTAAACATGGTAGTGCAGGGGTCTCTTGGACATTATTTCAATTTGGGGGGGACTTAGACCTAGTGGTGGGATAGCTGGAATCCTATGGTCGTTCTATTTTGGGTTGTTTGGGGATTTTATTTTCCCTTTGTTGTTGTTTTGTGGGGCTGAGGAGTTCTACTACTGAGTCCCATCCCCAGTCCTTTTTATTTTTTATTTATTTTGAGACAGAATATCATTAAGTAGCTGGGATTACAGGCCTGCACCACCGTGTGTCTTCTGGTTTTGAGACAGTCTTGTTTGTGTTTCCCAAGCTGCTCTCCAACTCCTGGGCTCAGGTGATCCTCCCTCCTCAGCCTCCCAAGTCCTGGGGACTACAGGTACGTGCCACCATACCCAGCTATTTTGAGGAATCTCCATACTGGTTTTCATAACAGCTCTACTAATTTACATCCTCACCATCGGTGTATTCAGATTTCTCCCTTCTCTGCTTCCTCACCAGCATTTATTTACTTTTTGTCTTTTTTTTAAGGTAGTCATTTTTCTGACTGGGATAAGATGATATCCCACTGTGGTTTTGATTCGCATTTCCCTCATGATTCCTGATGTTGAGCATTTATCAAATGCTCTTGTGTAGTTATCTTTTTGTTTTTTGGTGCTGAGGATTGAACCCAGGACCTCTAGCATGCTAACCATACCTTCTGCCACTGAGTTATACCCCAAGGTCCCTGTATGGTTTTTTTTTTTTTTTTCCAAAATGTCTATTTTTCTAGACATTTAATACAGGAGATTTAATACAGGGACACTTAACCATAGAGACACATCCCCAGCCTTAACCCTCGCTTTTTTTTTTTCTTTCAATATTTAGTGTATTAGTTGTATTTGGACACCATACCTTTATTTTATTTATTTATTTTTATGTGGTGCTGAGGGTCGAGCCCAGGGCCTTACATGTGCTAGGCAAGGCTCTACCCCTGGAGCCACAATTCCAGCCTTTTCCCCCACCTTCTATTTTTTATTTTGAGACAGGCTTTCAGTTGCTTAGGGCCTCACTGAATTTTTGAGGCTGGCCTCGAGATTTCGATCCTCCTATCTCAGCCTCCCAAGTTGCTGGGATTACAGGTATGCAGGATCACACCTGTCTATTTTTTAATCAGATTTTTTTTTTTTTTTTTTTTTTGCTGCTGAGTTACTCGAATTCTTTAAATATATTCTGGAAGTTAATCCCTGTTGGATGTTTAGTTTCAAAACATGTCATTCCATTTCTCAAGTTATCTATTTTCTCTGTTGATGATTTCCTTTGTTGATGGTTTTCCTTTCTATTTTTCTGGTCTCATTCCCCTTAGCACTGGTGTGTGATAGTGTACAGGGAGTGTTGGCAGAGAGCTCACTCAGGGCCCAGTGTTCAGATTTTATTGGGACTTAATTACATAGATAAGAGGAGTTGTTGATCTCAGTCTCCAGGTCACCTGATACCACCCGAAGCCCCCACCAGGGGTGAAGTAACATTGTCGGTCTTTCTGGTAGGGCCCTAAGTCACACTGTTAGAGTATCCAGTAAGATACAGGCCCCCAGACAAAGATTCCCAGTCAGGCACAACATTCCAAATGCCTGATAGGAGAATCTTCACAAAGCCTAAGGCAAGGGCCAGAACTTCTCTTTGGGTAAACTCTTTTTTTTTTTTTTTTTGGTAGTATTGGGGATTGAACCTCAAACATGGTAGGTAAGCCTCTACCACTAAGCCTTTTTGTTCTTTTTTTGAGTCAGGGTCTTACTAAGTTGCTTGAACTGGCCTGGAACTTGAGATCCTCCTGCCTTAGCCTCCTGAGTAGCTGGGATCACAGATGTGTGCCACTGTGCCTGGTCTGGCTTGAATTCTTTTATTTATTTATTTTATTTTTTAGTTGTAGATGGACACAATACCTTTATTTTATTTATTTTTATGTGGTGCTGAGGATGGAACCCAGGGCCTTACACATGCCAGGCAAGTGCTCTATCACTGAGCCACAGCCCTGGCCCCTTTGAATTCTTTACTTCATGTGTTTATATAAAAAAGCAAGGGGGGCTGGGGATGTGGCTCAAGCGGTAGCGCGCTCGCCTGGCATGCGTGCGGCCCGGGTTCGATCCTCAGCACCACATACCAACAAAGATGTTGTGTCCGCCGAAAACTACAAAATAAATATTAAAAAATTCTCTCTCTCTTTCTCTCATCTCTCTCTCTCTTTAAAAAAAATCCTCTAAAAAAATTAAAAAAAAAAATAAAAAAGCAAGGGGCTAGGATGTGGCTCAGTGGTAAAGTGCTTGCCCCGCATGTGCAAGGTCCTAGGTTCAGTCCCCAGCACTGCAAAAACAAATTTAAAAAGAAAGCAAGGAAACAGGCATGCTGGACTACATCTGCAGTCCTATCTACTTGAGAGGCTGAGGCAGGAGGGTCTTTTTAGTCCAGAGTCTGAGGCCAGGCTAAGCAACATAATGAAACCCTATCTCAAACACACATGCACAAAAATAGAAGGAAAGAAGGAAGCTTTGTGAACTGGGAATGTTGCTTTGGTAGTGCGCCTGCAGAGGATGTGAAGACCCTAAGTAGGAACTCCAGCACTGCAAAAATGGAAAGAAAAGAAAAGTGGCTTTGTGTTGAGGCTGGTGTAGAAAGCTCTTGGAACCAGCCCAATACAGTCCCAACCTTTGTTAAAAGAAACCATTAGGGGCATATAAAGAAAAATCTTTTGAAATCTAATGGGAACAAAGCTACACTCCCAAGTACCAGTAAAACTGGTGGTTCTAAGAATGTGCAGGAAGAGGGCACCGACTTACATCAAAACTGGGTTTGGGGGCTGGGGTGTGGCTCAATGGTAGAGCGCTCGCCTAGCATGTGTGAGGCCCAGGGTTGGATTCTGAGCACCACATCCAAGTAAATGAATAAAACAAAGGTGTTGTGTCCATCTGCGACTTTAAAAGTTTCTTTAAAATGTCTTTGTTGGGGGTATGCTCCATGGTAAAGGGTGTGTGTTTAGCATGCTCACTTCACCATGGGGCTGGATCCCCAACAGCATAAATAAATAGAAAGAAAGAAAGAGAGAGAGAAGGTTAAAAACAATGGCTTTGCGCTTTCTGGTTTAGAGTATGGCGTGTAATGAGCTGCAAGTTATCTTTTTTAACAAGGAAACAGCTGGGGGGAAAAACCCAGAATTAACATTTTTTTTTTCTTTTCTGTTACTGGGACTTGCTTAAACACTGAGCCACATCCCCAGTCCTTTTTTATTTTGAGACGGGGTCACATTAAGTTGCTTAGGGCCTTGCTAAATTGCTGAGGTTGGCTTGGAACTTCCGATCCTCCTGCCTCAGGCTCCCCAGGCACTGAGATTGCAGGCGTGGGCCACCGCCCCTGGCACCAACACCTTCTTAGGTCTGTCAGAGAATTGAAGATACAGGGCAAATAACTGTCCCCAAAACTAGACAGACAGGTGGGAACAGAGAATCACAATCCACTAGAGCTCAAATCTCCATGAGAAAAAGTATTCGTTTAGGGAAACTAGACGAAATGCAGAAGACTCAATACCAACAAAATTCTAGGGGCTAGAGGTGTAGCTCAGTACTACAATGTTTGCCTAGCTTAAGCAAAACCCTATTCTAATAATCCCTAGCCCCACAAAGTAAATAAATACACTAAAAATAAAAATAAAGAAAAGAAAAAAAAAAAAGAAAAGAAACTGGGCACAGTAGCTCAGGGCTGTGATCCCAGCAAATCATCAGGAGGCCGAGGCAGAAGGATCACAAATTGGAGGCCCGCCTCACAACTTAACTAGACCCTAAGCAAACTGGAGAGACCCTGTCTTAAACACACACACACACACACACACACACACACACACACACACAAAGGACTGGGGATATAGCTAAGTGTTAAATGCTCCTGGGATCAAGCCCCAGTACCAAAAAAAAAAAAAAGGGGGGGGGGAGAAAATGGAATCACATAAAAGACTCAATTAAAACCACAAAAAGTAAAAAAAAAAAAAAAGAGTGAAAAAAATAGGAACAAATAATTGAAGCAATGAATAGAAAGCAGTAATGATATGGTAGCTACAAACCCTACTACATCAATAATTCTTTCACTTCTCAATGATTTAAATATAGCAATTGAATTAAAAGACAGAGGTGGTGCCGGGTGTGGTGGCATTGGGAAGCCGGTCCCTGAGATGCTAGGCATTCTGTGGTGTGGATTCTGCAGTTTTTCTTTGAAGGAAATTTGGTGTTTCTTTTCTCTTCTCAGAGAGTTCGTTGTCACATGAGGCTGTCAAGGGGGATTGTCTTAACTTGTTTGTGCCGCTATAAACAAATACCAGTGAAAGGTATAAAAAACAAACAAACAAAAAAAAAACCCAGAAATTTGGGCTGGAGTTGTGGCTCAGTGGTAGAGCACTTGCCTTGCATGTGTGAGGCACTGGGTTCGATGCTCAGCACCACATAAAAATAAATAAACAAAATAAAGATCCATCAACATGTAAAAAAAAAAATTAAAAACAAATAACAGAAATTTATTTTTCACAGTTTGGGAAGCTGGGAAATCCAAAATCAAGCCACCAGCAGGTTCAGTGTCGATTTTCAAGATGGTGCTTTGAGTGCCCTGTCCCCATGAAGGTAGAAGGGGGACCTAGTTAGTTCGTTCCAGCCTTTTTGTAAGATATGGTTCTCATTTCCCAGGGCAGAGACCTCCTTACCTTCATCACCTCCCGAAGGCCCGCCTCGCAGTGAGGCTGCACTGAGGATTACCTTTCAACACTGATTTTGGAGACGATATAGACATTCAAACTATAAACGGGATTATAGTATTCCTTGTCTTGAAGCCAAATCTACGACTCTTACATACATCAAATCTACATATGTTTAAACCATATGTGTCAAAATTCACCAAACAGTCCACTTCATTATTTTTTAATTTTTATTTATTATTATTATTATTATTATTATTGTACTGGGGATTGAACCTAGTTGCACTCAACCACTGAGCCACATCCACAGCCCTTTTTATATTTTATTTAGAGACAGGGTCTCCTTAAATTGCTTAGGGCCTCGATAAGGCTGGCTTTGAGTTGGTGATCCTCTGGCCTCAGCCTCCTGAGCTGCTGGGATTACAGGTGGGCACCACTGCATCCGGCTCCAAATTGTCCATTTCAAATGTGCTCATTTATGCACATTGAGGCCACAGCACTGAATAAATAAATAGAATAAAATAAAAAGGAGGGCCAGTGGGAAAGTCTTTGGCCTCTGTCTTTGTTCTTGGCAAGGCCCTTATTCTATTATTTCAGTGGCTATACAGGACAAAAGAAGCAGAATAACTTTCTAAAGAGTTACTAGAACCAATTATCAGTAAATAAATTCAAACAAAAAATAAATATCCAAATTTCAAGGAAGCATAATTTGGTAAACTAGATAGAAAGGTATGCTCACTTAAAGGGAAAGAAATTCAGATCAGCACAGACTTCCCAACAGCAAAATTGAATGCCAGAAAACAAGAGTAGCATCTACAATATACTTAAGGAAAGAAACTGAGGAAAAGATTATTATTTTGGGGGGTTGGGGGAGTACCAAGGATTGAACTCAGGGTCACTTGACCACTGAGCCATGTCCCCAGCCCTATTGTGTATTTTATTAAGACAGAGTCTCACTGAGTTGCTTAGCACCTCCCTAAATTGCTGAGGCTGGCTTTGAACTTGTGATTCTCCTGCCTCTGCCTCCTGAGCTGCTGGGGTTACAGGCATGTGCCACAGCACTGGGCAAAGATTATTTTTTTATTCAGTCAAACTGCCTTTTCAAACATAAAGGTTATCAACAAACACATTTAAGCCAGCAATAACTCAGAGAATATTAATTGCATGCATGCTTCTTGAAGAGACTACTAGCACTGCTGGGGGAATGAGGAGGCTGAGGCAGGAGGATTGCAGTTCAAAGCCAGCCTCAGCAACAATGAGGAGCTAAGCAACTCAATGAGACCCTGTCTCTAAATAAAATACAAAATATAGCTGAGGATGTGGCTCAGTGGTCAAGTGCCCCTGAGTTCAATCCCTAGTACTCAAAAAAAAAGAAAAGAAAAGAAAAGAAAAGAAAAGAAAAACAAAAAAAGCTACTAGCAAACTAACAATAGCCAGCCAAGAAAATGTGGGCAAACTTTAAAGGACTGACAGGAGATTTTAATGTTTTGAATTCCAGTTTTCAAACTAGCATGCCAAAATCAAGTTAGGGAGAAGAAAAAAATGAAGGGAATGAAGATGACATAATATTACATACCCTGTCATCAACATAGGAAGACTTGAATTACCAAAAAAAAAAAAGAGAGAGAGAAGGGGGAGGTAACTTGAAAACAGAGTAAGTCTGCAATAGCTCAGAATCAAAAGGTATCTTTTAAGTGTGATAAATCAAGTAGGCAGTGGAGTTGGGGCATAGCTCAGTGACCGAGCACATGCTTAACCTGCAAGAGACCTTGTGTTCAGTCCCCAACAGCAGAGACAAAAAAAGCAAGAGATGAATAAGCATATTGAATGCCATAAAGGTAGGCCCTGAGTCAGGTAATGCTACCAATTGAAATTGGCTCAAGAAAGGGGAGGGGAGACAGGAGGAAGAGGATGCACACCCATGATGCCCATGGCAGGGAAGCAATAAATACTGTTTTAAAAAAAAGTGCTCAGGGAGGGCATTATATAAAGGTAGAATTACAAACATAATCATGAGAAAAAACAAACAGGGGACTGGGGATATAGCTCAGCGGTAGAGCTCTTTCCTAGTATGAGAGAGGCCTTGGGTTCAATACTCAGCACTGAAAAAAATGCATCCATCTGTAGAGATAGAGATTGAAAGCGCACACAAAATACAGAATTGATCTTCTTCACTTTTAAACACATCAGGCACACAGAAAAATACATGAAATATGAATTACAGAATAATCAATAGTTGCAAAGCACATGCTCATTAAGTATTACCCAAGTCAGGAAGCGGAACATTGCTAGCATTCCTTCCTGATCATAATCTCCAACACAGATAACTACTATTCTGACTTTCATGCTAATTATATGGTTTTTTTAAAAAAAAAATTTATAGTTTGACAAACTATGTATAGATTCCCAGTCTTGCCTATTTTGGGACTCTTTGGAAATATTATAATCATACTGTATTTGTTCTTTTGTATCTTATTTATTTTTTCGCTGCTCTGAGAATCAAACTCAGGGCCTGGTGCATGCTAGGCAAGTGCTTTGCACTGAGCTACATTCCCTGCCCATCTTCTTTTATTTAAAAATGTGTTTCAGAGGCATCCATTATATTGCACATGTAGGCAGTTTGTTCGTTTTCTTCGTAGGATAATAAACCACTGTTGCCTGAGCATAACAACCATTTACTAAATCCCAATAATGGCGTTGTATGAAATAGAGAAATTGTAGCTCGTTTAGGTTTTCCTTTGCATTTCACTGATCACCAGCCCTCCTTCATGAATTTGTTACCTATTTAAATGCCCTAATTTTTGAATTGTCTGTTCAGGGTGTTTTGCTCGTTTTTCTAGTAGGTTGTTTTTGTTTTCTTTTTTTTTTTTAAGATAGCTTTGTGCAAGGGGGGGGGGGCGGCAGGGAAGTATTGAGGATTGAACTCAGGGGTGCTCTGCTTCTGAGATACATCCTCCAGTCCTTTTTATTTTTCATTTTGAGACAGGGTCTTGCTAATTTGCCCAGGCTGGTCTCTAACTTGTGATCCTCAGCCTCCTGAGTAGTTGGTATTACAGGCATGCACCACTGCACTTGGCTCTTTCTATTATCTTGATGATGTTTTTGGATGAATAAAAGTTCTACTTAATATAGACTAATTTATCTTTCTTTTTCTTTACAAGTGATGATTGTGTGTGTGTGTGTGTGTGTGTGTGTGTGTGTTTGTGGATGGAACCTAGGATCTTCTGTATGCAAATCAACTGATGTTTTTTGAAATTAAATTAAGAAATATTTGTCTTGGGAGGCAAGTGGTAAGTTTGAGGCCAGCCGGGGCAACACAGGGAGACCTTGTCTCAAAATAAAAAATAAACTGGGTAAGGTGGTGCATATCTGTAATCCTAGTGACTCGGGATGTTGGGACAGGAGGATCACAGTTCAAGATTAGCCTGGTCAGTTTAGCAAGATCCTGTCTCAAAAAAAAAAAAAAAAAAAAGTGCTGCCGACATAGCTCGGTGGTAGTGAGTTTGCCTGGCATGCTGGAGGCTCTGGGATTCATTCCCATCACCACAAAATAAGTATATTAAAATAAAATGAGTTTCAGGACTAGGGTTGTGGCTCCTGGTAGAGCGCTTGCCTCGCATGTGTGAGACACTGGCTTTGACCCTTAGAACCACATAACAAATAAAATAAAGGCACTCTTCCATCTACCACTACAAAAAAAACTTTTTTTTTTTAAATTTAAAAATAAATAAAATGGGTTGGGATGTAGCTCAGTGGTAGAGTGCCTCAATACTGGGTTCAACCCCAGGACTATAATAAAAATTTTTGAAAACCAGGAACCAGGACACTTTTGTCGAAGGGTTGGCAGTACCTCAGTAATGGAGTCTTGCCTGGCTTGCATCCCCAGAACCATGAAAAAAGAGTTTCTTTAACCAGAGGTCATGAATGCATATGGTATCACCTAAATTTTTATAGTTTTGTCTTTGGTTTGTTTGTGCTGAAGATTGAACCCAAGGCTACGCCTATGATGGGCAAGTGCTTAACTACTTAACTAACAGCAAGCCCTAGTTTTGTCTTTCTGACAGATGATCCATACCCTTTGGAATTTTCTGGAATTGATTTTTTTTTTTTTTTTGTGGTGCTGGGGATTGAACCCAGGGCCTTGTGCATGTGAGGCAAGTACTCTACCAATTAAGCTATATCCCCAGCCCTTGGAATTGATTTATATGAATGGTACTAGTTACTTTAAAAGGTGAGAATAAGATTCTGGGCTGAAAATGGGAAATTGCTGAAAGTCAATGTGGAAAGCATTTAGACTACTTGGTCCCTTCTCCACTCGGTGTAGCCAGGCAAGGACCTGTCCAGGTAGGCGATATGGGCTGGGCTTTAGGTGTTTGCACACCCCATACTTGGGGCTAAAAATGGAGGGAATCAATGAAAGTTTGGTTTTCTTCTTCAACTCTGGACCCTGAACTTAGGAAGTTAGGAATATACTCTCTGAGAGACTCAGAATTCTTCTACAAAGAAATTGACCCTAGAGAAAAGACTTAACAGATAAAAAGGTTGGTGAATACTCCATCCCTAGGTCCACCAGATCACCTAAGAACAACTCAATGGCTTTTTTTTTTTTTTTTATAAGAGACAGTGAGAGAGAGAGAATTTTTAATATTTATTTTTTAGTTCTCGGCAGATACAACATCTTTGTTGGTATGTGGTGCTGAGGATCCATCTGGGCCCCACGCATGCCAGGCGAGCGCGCTACCGCTTGAGCCACATCCCCAGCCCAACTCAATGGCTTTAAACAACAAATCTAAACCAGGTGTGGGGGTGCACGTGTGTAATCGAAGCTAGTTGGGAGGCTGAGGCAGGAGGATTGCAAATTCAAAGCCAGCCTCAGCAATTTATCAAGGCCCTCAGCAACTCAGAGACACCCTGTCTCTAAATAAGGAATAAAAAGGGCTGAGGATGTGGCTCAGTGTTCAAGTGCCCCTGAGTTCAATCCTTAATACCAAATAAACAAGTAAATAAATTAAATAAATAAGTAAACAAAAAGGGCAGGGGGTGTATGTAGCTCAGTGGTAGAGAGCTACCCTAGTCACACACACACACACGTATAATAATAATAATAATAATAGTAATAATAATAATAATAAATGTTACAGACTAGAATCACCCAAGGGAAGAGGCACGTAGGATGGGTTCCAGGAGAGTTTTAGGTGTAGAACACCTACCTGTCCTCTCTCAGTGGAGTTTGCAGACAGGTTTTATTTCTCACAGCAATGGTGTGTGACAAAGTTCATGGAGTACTGCCAATCAGGGAAGCTCACCTGAGCCTTGATGTCCAGAATTTTTATTGTGACTTGGTCACGTAGACATCACTGATTGTCTAGGTGGCTGACCCTCCAGCCCCTCCAGAGCTTGAACTGATACTGCATGGTTCAAAGCCCCCACCATAAACCACATTGTCAGCATAGACTATCTGGCATGGCCTAAGGCCCCCAGGTAAACAAAGACATTCTTATCAGGCAGAACATTCCAAGAGTTTAGAGATTACCTCTCAGGAGGTGCGGGCAAGGGCCAGGCCCCTCTTTGGGTGAGGTTAATGCTTTACTACACATGCATGAATAGCAGGTGAATAGCAGGAGGTCAGGATCATTGGGAACCATCTTAAATGGTTGCCCATGACACTCACCGCTTAGAAAACTTCCCCCTCTGGAGGATTTGGATCAGCCCCAGCCCCCAATCCCTAGGGATTAAACCCAGGGCCTCATGCATGCTTGGCAAACACTCTGCCACTGAGCCACATCCCAGCCCATAAGTGGATCATTCTTAAATATAATTAGACTACCACTCTTTTTTTTTTTTTTTTTTTGGTACTGGTGATTGAACTCGGAGGCGCCTAACCACTGAGTCACATTCCCAGCCATTTTATTTTTTATTTTGAGACAGGGTCTCACTTAGCTGCTCAGAGCTTTGCCAAATTGCTGAGGCGATCCTCCTGCCTCAGCCTCCTGAGATGGTGGGATTCCAGGTGTGTACCATGTGTCTGGCTAGACTACCACCCATTTAAGGAAAGTCTCCACTATAAGAGAGAGAGACCAAAACAAACCATGAAGGAAAAGAGAACTTAGAAAAACCAGAGAGAATTCAGGGAATAAAGCCAGATTAGAGCCTGAGGCTGTAGCACAGTGGTAGAGAGCTTCCCTAGCACTTGTGAGGCACTGAGTTCAATCCTCAGCACCACATAAAAATAAACAGATAAGGGTTGGGGTTGTGGCTCAGTGGTAGAGCATTCACCTAGCATGCTTGAAGCATTGGGTTCCATCCTTAGTATTAAGTAAAAGTTAAAAAGAAATTGTGTCCACCTACAACTAAAAATATATATATTAAAAACATTAAAAAACAACAACAACAACAAATAATCTGGGCATAGTGGCACACACCTGTAATCCCAGCGGCTAGGGAGGCTGAGAGAGGAGAATCGCGAGTTCAAAGCCAGCCTCAGCAATTGCAGGGCGCTAAGCAACTCGGTCTCAGTGAGACCCTGTCTCTAATAAAATACAAAATAGGGCTGGGGATGTGGCTCAGTGGCTGAGTGCCCCTGAGTTCAATCCCTGGTACCAAATAAAAATAAAATAAAATAAAATAAAAGCATGCTATTCATCTACAACTACAAAAACATTTTAAAAAAGAAAAACTAGATTTAAAAAAGTAACCAACTGAAAAGCAAAATGAAACAAATGTTACGATATTAATAGAGAGATCAAATATTGCATCTACAAGTAAAGAACAAGATAAGATAGTTAAAATATGATAAATAAGCTAAAATTTAAAAAGCTTAATATTTGGGGAGATGGGAGAAGGGACGTGTGATGGAGTATTGCGGGGGAAGACTACAACTTAGGTAAGTCTTCGTTGTCTAAAGTAGGTAGTTGTCAGGGGTGAATTCAGGTTTTGCAGGGCCTGAAAAAATACAACTGGGGAGACATTCTTTAAGAAAAGTAATGCAAGGCTGGGGTTGAAGCTCAGTGGTGGAGCGCTTGCCTAGCATCTGTGAGGCCCTGGGTTTGATCCTCAGCACCACATAAAGATAAATAAAGGTATTGTATTCATCTAAACTACAAAAAAATATTTTTTTAAAAAAGAAAAGTAATGCAAGACTGGTGTAATAGCATGTACCTGTAGTTCCTACTACTCAAGAGACTGAAACAAGAAGATTGAGAGTTTGAGGCCAATCCAGTCAATTTAGCAAGACCTTGTCCCTTAGGAAAAAAAAGGAAGAAAGGGAAAGGAGAAAGGAAGAAAAGAAGAAGAATACAAAATTACAAGTTCAAAGTTACTGATGGGATTTTGAAGTCAGATCTGGTGGTGCACTAATTCTAGACACTCAGGAGTCTGAGGTGGGAGGATCACAAGTTTGAGGCCAGACTCAGCAACTTGGCAAGACCCTGCCTCAACATAAAAAATAAAGGACTGGGTAGCAGGGTGTCTCAGTGATAAAGCATCCCTCATCCCTCAGTTCAATCCCGAGTGTAAGCACAAAATGACGGAGACAGGTGCACACCTCATGAATCTATCAAAGCCTTTATTCAGCAGCGAAGTCAGGCATCGAATGGACACACATTCTGGAGAGAAAATGACTGCCATTACAGGAGGGGTCTGGGCTTATATAAGTTACACACTGGGAGGTGACTTAACCATTGAAGACTTCAACAGGACATGGGCATTCAGGAAAAACTTTGCAAACATTAGCAATTTGTTTTTACTGGGCAAGAATGGAGGGTCCATTGTAACTGTCACTGAGGAAGGACGTATTGGGAAAGGATCAATGCTTGCCCTTTTCCAGGGATTGTCTTGTCACTGGGTGATATGTACTTCCTTCCCAGGAATTGTCCTGTAACTGGGAAAAGACTATTGGGAAAGGATCAAGGATCGATGCTATCAATGTTTTGCCTTCTTCCTCCCTTCCTCTGCTCAACCACACTGTGTTGGGGGTTGTCATCTCCATATCCTTCACCCAGGACCACAAAATAATAATAATAATAACAACAACAACATTTAAGAAAGAAAGAAGGGTTTAAAGCTGGAAGTGTAGCTCAGAGTTTAGAAACACAAATACCAAAAGAAACAACTGAAAGGATTGAAGGTTGGGCTGGGGATGTGGCTCAAGTGGTAGCGTGCTCGCCTAGCGTGCCTGAGGCACTGGGTTCGATTCTTAGCACCACATAAAAACAAAATAAAGATATTGTGTCCACCTAAAACTAAAAAAAAAAAAAAAATTGTATTAAAAAGGTATTGAAGGTTGGATATTGAAGAAATCTGGGTAGAATGAGATATGCCATGGAATTGCTTTCTTGTCAAAAGTCCTGGATGCTATTTGACTTTTTGTCCTATATATAGGTCCCCTTCCTTGTTTAATTCACTTATTTATTCATTCGTTCTTTTCTTGTGGTACAGGGGGTTGAATCTAGGACTTCACACTTCATACTTGTTAGTCAAGCAAACACTCTACTATGAAGACATAACTGCAGCCTTTTGTTTTTTTTTTTAAATGGTACTAGGGACTGAACACAGGGGTACTTTACCACATAGATATTGAGCTACATCCCCAGTCCTTTTTACTTTTATTTTTATTTATTTGTCAATGGACTTTTTTTTTTTTAAGAGAGAGTGAGAGAGGGGAGAGAGAGAGAGAGAGAGAGAGAGAGAGAATTTTTAATATTTATCTTTTATTTTTTAGTTCTCGGCGGACATAACATCTTTGTTGGTATGTGGTGCTGAGGATCGATCCTGGGCCGCACGCATGCCAGGCGAGCGCGCTACCTCTTGAGCCACATCCCCAGCCCCGTCAATGGACCTTTATTTATTTAAATATGGTGCTGAGAATCGAACCCAGTGCTTCATGCATGCTAGGCAAATGCTCTACCACTGAGCCACAACCCCAGCCCCCACCCCAGTCCTTTTAACCAGTCCTTTATATTATTTTCTTGAGATAGGGTCTTGCTAAGTTGCTGAGGCTTGCTTCTACTTGTGATCCTCCTTCTCAGCCTCCTGAGTCCAGGGGATTACAGGTGTGTGCCATTGACCTTGCTCCTCAGCTCTTTTTAAAATCTTATTTGGAGACAGGGTCTTGCTAAGTTGCCCAGGCTGGCTTCAAACTTGGAATCTTCCTGCCTCAGCTTCCTGAGTAGCTAGGATTACAGGCTCATTCATTCTGTTTTAACTCCATACCTCAGTTCCAACCCCCCTTCTTTGTTAGAGTGTCATTCTAATGTGTTTAATGACCTCTCTTGATCAATATGGTGAAATAGGCTGTTGGCTCCTTCCCCTGCGTGCAAATGTGGAGAAACTACCTGTTTCCAGATAACAAAGAGCAAACTGTAAGAAACTCCTGGGCAGATAAGGTTGTTTTGAACTAGTACGTGTGTACTGGGGAGTTGGAGTGGTGGTTGCACTCTGGGACACAGAGCATTGCCTTGGCTATGAAAGGGTCATTTGGACAAAATCAGCTCATTTTCCTTCCTCTTCTTGCCTCTCCAGCCCCCTGGCATTGGATCATCATTGCCAGCCTCGACTATAGAAATATCTGCAATCCAATACCAGGGGTGGCTTTATCAGAGCACCAAACCCTGCTAGACTGATGAGTTAGAAAAATGGGGAGGTGGGGGTGGACTGGCCACGGGCATTATTCCTCCTCTTTAACCAAAAAATACCCTCTGCTGGTGGATGGCAATCCAGGGAGGGCTCCTCCTGAGGTTCAAACTCTGAATTGCTACTTAAAGGAAAGGGAGGAGGTATGATTAATTGGTTTCCTAGTACCTGGGGATATCTACCCTAGGGCTACTCTCCTCCTCTCTCCTTAAACTTTTCTGGGTTAACAAAGAACTAGGATCTGGCTTTTCATCTTTTTCCAATAGGCATTTCCAGAAAGAGTCGCCAACACACTCAAGGAAATATGCATTCACAGGCCAAAGGAAAGCAAATAAAACTACTCAAAAAGGGTGTGTGTGTGTGAGATGGGGAGGACATATCTATCAACCAAAGCGCCAAGGAATTAAACAAATGATGAATAATTTGTGAATAAGTTGTTCTGTTTGGTTTTTGTTTTAAATGTGTGTGTGTGTGTGTGTGTGTGTGTTGTATGTTGGAGATTAAACCCAGGACATGACATATGCTAAACATGGGTAGTAAAACCACTGAGTAAACCCCCACCCTAAATAGTATAGATAGATAGATAGAGATTGATAGATTTTTTTTTCTTTTGCAATACTAGGGATTTAACCCAAGGGCCCTCTACCACTGAGCTACATCTCTAAGCACTTTTTACTTTTTAAAAAAATTTTTAATTGTAGATGGACACAATACCTTTATTTTATTTATTTTTACGAGGTGCTGAGGATTGAACCCAGTGCCTCATTCGTGCCAGGCAAGTGCTCTGCCACTGAGCTACAACCCCAGCCCCTTTACTTTTCATGTTGAGACACGGTCTCTCTAAGTTGCTGAGACCGGCCTTGAACTTTCAATCCTCTGAGTCACTGGCATGAACAGACCTGTGCCACTGCACCCTGGTTTCAGCTAGCATGTGTCTGTAAGGGTGCTTACTTTTTCCCCTTTCTCTATTTTAACTCCTTTAGCTTTGATGAACCCCCAAAACAGACCTTATCATTAGGACTGTGAGCGTAGGTAGATTATATGGCAAAGGATACCAGAAAGGATGGAGAAGCAGAGAGTGGCACATGGCAGGGAAAAGCCAACAAAGAGTCTACAGATGAACAGTTCTGTTGTGGGCAGCTAGGACTTTGTTTTGCTGGGGTCCTGCTGAGAAACCACGTGAAATGCCTCAGAATCCTTCCACTGATGTCACTGAAACTGGAGTTTCAATGTTTGAGATGAGAGTTTGAGAGGAGATTCTCCACGTCAGTCACCAGTTTCCTCTGGGTTCTTGTCTCCCAAATTTTTGAAGAATAAAATCCATGGACAGTCATGCAAGGAAAAGGAAACGGAGCAGGATTTTTTAAGCGAAAAGAGATGGAACTTCCACCATATAGGAGGGGGCATGATAGCAAAAAAACTGCATTTTGGTGTGCCAGCTTAGGAGTTTATATGTAGTTCTGGGGAGATCATGGAGCAAAATGTATGTTAAATAGAAACTGAAAAAGTAACAAGGGCTGGGTTGTGGCTCAGTGGTAGGGCACTTGCCTGGTGTGTATGAGGCACTGGGTTCGATTCTCAGCACCACATATAAAAAAATAAATAGAGGTCCATTGACAACTTAAAAGAAAAAAAAATATATATATATAGTATTCCTACCTTCCTATTGTCTTCCATCTGAGTTCACTCCTACTTTCTGATATATATATATATATATATATATATATATTAATAGTTTTTAATTGTAGATGGACAAAATATTTTATTTTGTTTATTTATTTTATGGTGGTGCTGCCGGCCTCCTACATACTAGGTCAGTGCTCTATCGCTGAGCTGCAACCCCAGCCCCACTTACTTTCTGTTTTCCAACTCTGAGACACAGGGGTTGACCGGAGGTGTTCCGACAGGAGAGCCACAGGTTTTTTACATTGAAATAGGCCTTGCTGGTGCTCATTAATTTGTCTACCGGTTAGCCTCCAGGTGTGTTTTCTGCATTTGAATAAGACTGAGCATTGATATTCTTATTCACCAACACCCATTAGTTGGTGGCCGCCCTCCCCGACAGATATTAAGCCCCTTCACTTCCACCTCTCTGATTGTGTTGCTCAGCAATTATACATTCCTGGAGATTTCCGAAAAAGACCTCCGTTGGAGAAGGACAGAAACACTGGCGCTTGAATGGGAATCTCGTCGGGTACTGAGAACTGTTGACAGCCGTAACGGAAGTCAGATGGGTTGAGAGGATTTGGAATATGGCATCAATGGTACCTGCTTCTCTCTCTCTCTTTTAATATCACTATGAAATCACCAAGTTAAAAAAAAATACCATTGTTTTTTTAATTGCTGTGACCAAAATACCAGACAAAAACAACTTAGAGGGGCTGGGGATATAGCTCAGTTGGTAGAGTGCTTGCCTTGCATGCACAAGGCCCTGGGTTCAATCCCCAGCACCACACAAAAATAAATAAATAATTATTTGAATATATATATATTTTTTTATTTAGGAAGAAATATTTATTTTGGTTTAGTGTTTTTTTGTTTAGAGTATTCAATCTGCTGGCTCCATGCTTTGAGATTGAGGTAAGGCAGAAGATCATATCTGAAGGGCACGGTAGAGGGAGACTGCTTAGTTCAAGGCCATTGGGAAACAGAGAGAAGGAGCTGGGCCGAGAGGGAGAAGGAGGGGAAAGGGCCCCGGAGAAGATGAACTTTTCCAGCCCGGGCCCACCCAGGGACCTACTACCTTTATCTAGGTCCCACATCTCAGTATTCCATTCATTTATTAATGGATTAATCCATACAATGGAAATTAACCCACTAAGGAAGTCAGAACCTTTATGATCCAATCATTGTTAGAAGCTCCACTTCTGAAGACATGACATTTTGGAGGGCATTCCAGATCAAAACCATCACAGAGATCTGGGTGGGTGGTGCACACCTGTAATCCCAGTGGCTTGGGAGGCTGAGGCAGGAGAATGCAGAGTTCAAAGCCAGCCTCAGCAACAGTGAGGCAGGTGCTAAGCAACTCAGTGAGACCCTGTCTCTAAATAAAATACAAAATAGGACTGGGGATGTGGCTCAGTGGTTGAGTGCCCCTGAGTTCAATCCCTCATACCTCTACAAAAACCCATAACAGTCATAATCTTTAACATTTTTCTTTTTTTTTTTTTTTTTTGGTACCGAAAGGGTTCTTTTTTATTTATTTATTTATTTTTAGTTGTTGATAGACCCTTTATTTTATTAATTTATGTATATGTGGTGCTGAGAATTGAACCTAGTGCCTCACACATATGAGGCAAGTGCTCTACCACTGAACCACAACCCCAGCCCTGAACCCAGGGGTTCTTTATAACTGAACTCTACATCCTCAGCCCTTTTCATTTCTTATTTTGAGGCAGGATCTTGCTAAATTGCCCAGGCTGGCCTGGAACTTGCCTCAGCCTCCCAAATGGCCAGGATTACAGGTGTGCTTCACAACGCCTGGCTGGATTTGGAAGTTTTTTAAAATAAAAATCAAAACAGCATGATTTGGGGGCTGGGAACACAGCTCAGTTGGTAGAATATTTGCCTCATCTGCACAAGGCCCTGTTTCAATCTCCAGCACCACACACACACACACACACACACACACACACACACACACACACACACACACCACATATATACAAAAGAATGGCATGATTTTGGGGGTTATTCCTTTATTTGTTTTTCAGTACTGGTAATTGGACCCAGAGCCTCACACATACTAGGCAAGCACTCTAACACTGAGGTATACCCTGAGATCTTTTTTTTATTATTATTATTATTTTTGAGACAGGGTTTCACCAATTTTCCAAGGCTGGCAGTGAAGTTGTGATCTTCCTGGAAAGGCCTCCCAAGTAGCTGGGATTCCAGGTGTGTATCACCACATTTGGCTGCTTTCTACCATGTTATTAATGAGACCTGACTAAATAAAAAAGAGAGAAAAAAAGAAAACTGGGCTGGGAATAGAACATAGCTTAGTGGTAGTGTGCACGTGCAGGTCTTTAACTTCAATTCTCAGCATCCCATTAAAAAACAAACAAACAAACAAAACACTAAATTGAGTTTATCCAATCCAGTGTCTCCCACATGCTAGGCAAGTGCTCTACCACTGGGCCACAGCCCCACCCCGGGTGGTCCCTTATTAATCTCCCTCTAGATAACATCTCTGATGTGTGGATTAGGATGATAATGGTTACCTAGCTTACTCTTTAGGAAACTGAAGGCCACTTTGCTGAAAACATTGACTCTTCATGTAGGCCTGCCCAAATTTTTTTTTTTTTAATTTTTTTTAAGAGAGAGTGAGGAGAGAGAGAGAGAGAGAGAGAGAGAGAGAGAGAGAGAGAGAGAGAGAGAGAATTTTAATATTTTATTTCTTAGTTTTCGGCAGACACAACATCTTTGTATGTGGTGCTGAGGATCGATCCCGGGCTGCACACATGCCAGGCGAGCACGCTACCGCTTGAGCCACATCCCCAGCCCATGGCCTGCCCAAGTTGGATGGGTGCCTGACTGAAAGGGGATGAAAAGGCTTGGCCTCTCTCTCTTCACATTGTGTCCGTCTCCTGTGTTGTCCATCAGATTCTACTCAACTCTGCCCATAGAATGAGAAATGTTTTGTCCAAAATTAAAAATAGAGGGGCTGGGATTGTGGCTCAGCGGTAGAGCGCTGGCCTAGCACAGGCGGGACCCGGGTTCGATCCTCAGCACCACATAAAAATAAAGGCATTATGTTGTGTCCATCTGCATCTAAAATAAATAAATAAATAAATATTTTTTTTAAAAAATTAAAAATAGAGTTAATTTGACCCAGACTCCAAAGCTAAAGGCACCTGCAGCCACCATGATTGGAAACCAAGACATAATGAAGAGACGTGGCACCCAAGATCTTCATCTATTCCCAGAAAGGACATGAATGTTCTTCCCCTTTATTAACCTATTCCTCTTCCTCATTATTCCAGAAGTCGGAGAAGGTGATTTGGGAATAAAGCTTCTTCTTTTCCACACTTTGGCTACTGAATAAAGCCTTTCTCAGGCCCCGACACTTATCTCTTGGGCATTGGTTTTTCCATGGGATGAGCCTGCCAACCTGGGTTCTTTGATTGATTGATTGATTGATTGATTCAGTACTGAGGATTGAACTCAGGGGGCACCTCACTATTGAGCTGTATCCCAATGCCTCCCTGGGCCCTTTAAGATTTTTATGGGGCCGAGGTTGTAGCTCAGTGGTAGAACACTTGTTAGCACTTATTAGGCACTGGGTTTGGTCCTCAGCATAAAAATAAATCAATAAAATAAAATAAATCAATAAAATAAAAGTATCGTGTCCATCTACAACTTATATATATATATATATATATATATTTTTTTTTTTTAAAGAGGTCTTTATGGTTATACATAGTAGCTAGATTCCTCCTGACAAACTCAGACACGTGTGGATGATTTCATGATTTCAGTTCATGATCATCCCTCTCCTCCTCCTCCTCGTCCTCCTCTCCCCTTCTCCTCCCTCTACTCTACCAGACTTCCTTTAGCTTGTTTATTATTTTGTATTTGATTGGTGCTTTATGTAAAAATTTATCCTTCCCTCCCCCTTTCATTTATTTTACTTTGTTTTCCACAAATGAGAGAAAGCATTCAACTTTTGAGTTTCTAAGTTTGGCTAATTTTATTTAATATGATATTTTTCATTTACATCCTTTTTTTTTTTTTTTTTTTTGTACAAGGAATTGAATCCAGGGGTGCTTAACCACTTAACCAGCACTTTTTTATATTTTATATAAAAAAGTCTGGCTGGGCACAAATAACCGAGCTGCCACAAAGCACTTGTATGTTCAAACAGGAAACTTTATTGCCCGAACTCCACCAGCACTCCACGCACACTTCCTGGGAACTCTCTTCCACTCCACCGGGCTGCACTCGCACTCACTCTGAGAACCCCAGGAGAAATCAACGGGAAATCCAAAGTAGGGGGCAACTGAGGCAGCAAGAGAGGCGGGCCCTATTGCCGGACAGTAAAGGTCTAATATACAATTGAATACACAGCTTAACATAACCATCATCATCTCAATGGCTCCCTGGCGTCACCTCTCAACCACTCCCTTCTGGCAAAAATGCCATGCGTGATCCCGACTCAGCTGTGGCCCTCAACAGGTCTCATTGAGCTGCATAGGGCCTCCCTAAATTACTAAAGCTAGATTTGAATTTGTGATCCTTCTACCTCAGCCTGCCAAACTGCTGGGATTACAGTGTGCAACACTTTTCCATTCCTTTACTGACAAATGCCATAATTTCATTCTTTTTAGTTGGCTGAGTAGAACTCCACTCTCTCTATAGAACACAGTTTCTTAATCCATTCATCTGTTGATGGGCATTTCCCCCAGCCCTTATTTAATTTGATGCAAGGTCTTGTCTAAGTTCCTAAGACTGGCCTTTTGTTCTGAAAGGTAAAGTTTCTAAGCTGCAAGGTCTGAGTTAAAAAGTGAAGGACCAGGTATTGTTAAGTTCCTCTGCCACACGCAGAACCTGAAATTCCTGAGGCAGTTAAGACAACGCCCTACTGGCCATTTAGCCTAGGGCCCTGTGTAGCTTGTCATGTAGGCATACAGGGCCCTGAACCAATCAGTTTGAATGTGTACCCCGCTTAGGAGTGACCAATCACCCCCGCCCGACCTGTTCCTGCCAATGAATGTGCTAATCATGTATGAGAGTTGTTGTTCAATTTTCCCGTGCCTCATGCTGATTTGTTCTGATGTATACAAAGCCCCCGCCCTCCCCAAAAAATGTACTTAAGCACTGCTTAGCCTCTGCTCTGGGCTCTGGGCTGCTCTCGCTTCTTGAGTGAGGCCTGGAGCCTCAGCGCACTGAATTGGATCCTCAATAAATCCCCTTCTGCAATTGCATGAGTCAGTCTCTTGGTGGTCTCTTCCTCCGACTTTTCGCCGGACCCTTACAGTTCCTCCTGCCTCCGCCTTAGGAGTCACTGAGATTACAGGCCTGTGCCACCATGCCCTGCCTAAACCTGAGTTCTGTAACAAAACTACATTTAGTTGCAAGTTGCTATTAAACTTACTTTCTTCCTTTGTTCATTTTTTTCTTTCTTTGCTTCTTTTCTTTTGTGGTCCAGGGGCACTCTACCACTGAGCTACCCCCTGGCATTTTTTAATTTATTGAAGTACTGGGTATCAAACCTAGGGGTACTTTACCCCTGGGCTACATTCCCAGTCCCCCAGCCCTTTTTATTTTTTACATTGAGACAAAGTCTCCCTAAATTGATCTCAAACTTGGAAACCTCCTGCCTCAACTTCCTGATTTTCTGGGATTATAGACATGCAACAGCATGCCCAGCCAGAAAACTTTCTTAAACAAGAAAGAAATATGGGGACCAGGTTGTCTCCTGCTCTGAGCTATTGCATTTGATAATCAGGATTTTGCTCTGAGCAACTCCATTTTGAGTTTAAGCGCTAAGGCAGAATGACTTGGTAACTTGTCTGGGCAGATAGATAACCACTAGAGGTTGGATATACATACAGAATTGATGGAAAGGGACAACCCCCAGGTGCTCAGCACAACTATAAAGCACAAACTGATAATTTGTACCAAAAATTTTTTTTACCACCTGTCCCTGTGAACACACTGAATTAAATCAGAGGCACATGAATGAATCCATGCCATGATATGGATGTTGTGAGCCAGGCAAGAGGACGCAGCTCAGTAATCCTAGCTGCTCTGGAGGCTGAGGCAGGAGGATCCTAAATCCAAAGCCAGCCTCAGCGAAATCAAGGCATTGAGCAACTCAGTGAGACCCTGTCTCTAAATAAAATACAAAATAGGGCTGGGAATGTGGCTCAGTGATCGAGTGCCCCCAAGTTCAATCTATGGTACCTCCCACCCCCAAAAAGTCAGCCTTATCAATTTAGCAAGGCCTTAAGCAAATTAGTGAGACCTTGTCTCAAAATTAAAAAAAAAAAAAATAAAAATAAAAAAGGCTAGGGATGTGGCTCAGTAGTTGAGCACCCCTGGGTTCTATCCCTAGTATCAAAAATAAAATAAAATAAAATAAAGTGAATGACTCTGAGGTCCCTGTGAATCTATTGTTATTTGATAAATTCTGATGTTGTGGAAAGACATAAACGTGTCTGGCTTATGTTAATGCCTCAGCCTGGCTGGGCACGATTCAGGAGCCACTTGTCAAAAGAAACGAACTTTATTTTTAGAACCATACAGGCCAAACAAAACAGCTCCTCAGGAAAAACCCTCAGAGCCCAACTGCCACCACCGGCTTCCCACAAGCCTCTCACACAAAACACAAGCCTCACCACTTCCCACAATCCTCCTGCTCTTGAGGCCTATTGGCTGAGTCACGTGGGCGGAGCCAAAGAAGTCCCCCAATGAGCATCACCTCAGAGGAGCCAATCAGCTAGATGTTGCTGGGGCCGCTGTGAGCCAATCATCAGCTGGCAGGCTGAAAGGGCGGGGAAACAGCCCAATGAGCATCACCACAGAGGAGCCAATCAGCTAGATGTTGCTGGGGCCGCTGTGAGCCAATCATCAGCTGGCAGTCTGAAAGGGCAGGGAAACAGCCCAATGAGCATCACCACAAAAGAGCCAATCAGCTAGATGTTGCTGGGGCCGCTGTGAGCCAATCATCAGCTGGCAGTCTGAACGTTTGCTGGCAGCTGGAAGTTTGCTGGGGCCCCTTCGGCTGTGGCTCTCAACATGTTAACATCATAGCTCACTCACAACTGGCATAGTTGGCAGGATTCCATTCCTTAGAGAAGGAATCCAATGATCAAACAGTAGCAAAATAATTGAAAATATTCAAAATATAGGTAAAAATGGCAATATAGATAAATTTTGGCACCCATACCAACTTCTGCCAACCTAAGGCAAACCATCTGTGGTGAAACCCAACTAGGGCCCTGGAAGGAGAGCACACCTCGGATCTGTGCAGAGAGGTGTGGTAGGTTGGAGATCTGGAAGGCACTCAAGCCTGCACTCAAACCAGTTATGAGAACTGGTTTACAAAAAGAAACATATAAAGTAGCAAAAATAAGGGAAACAAACCTCAGTTCACACATCTACAATTATTCCTCTGTAAGGTGGACAACAGAATTATACTAAGAAATTATTTGAGTGGGCAAGAAAACTAGGAAACCAAAAAAATTAGTGTTAGGAAGAAGATAAAGAACAGAATAAAAAGAAATGCCCTAAAATGGTGCTTGTCTTCAGGGATCCATGGTACCCCACAGAGCAGGAGGTTAGAAGAGAGATAGCAATAACAGCCCCAGAGGAGATAAAATTAGATTTAAAGGATCCTACTGATGTAAACCCTTTAATATACAGAGATCCTAAAGAGGAACCTGCAAAATATTTTTTTTTATATATATATATTTTTTAAAGAGAGAGTGAGAGAGGAGAGAGAGAGATAGAGAGAGAATTTTTTAATATTTATTTTTTAGTTCTCGGCGGACACAACATCTTTGTTGGTATGTGGTGCTGAGGATCGAACCCGGGCCGCACGCATGCTAAGCGAGCGCGCTACCGCTTGAGCCACATCCCCAGCCCTGAACCTGCAAAATATTAAAAAGCCTGTCACAGGTTGGTTGGGACAGATTTCGAGCAAACTGCTGCTCATAAAATGGGGTAACTCAGGGCAGGGCACAGCCTTTTCTCCACAGAAGTTTATTTATAAACGTCATTAGTACATAGACCTCGACTAGTTGAAAGATTTGAAAGATGGAATCAAAGAACCAGCCTTCAGATCTGGGATTGTGGCTTAGTGGTGGAGTGTTTGCCTAGCATGTGTGAGGCACTGGGTTTGATCCTCAGACCTCATAAATAAATAAATTAAATAAAGATACTGTGTCCATCTACAACTAAAAAAGAAAAAAACTAGGCTTCAGCTGGGTATGATGGTGCATGCCTACAAACCCAGGGATATGGGAGGCTAAAGGTAGGAGGGTCAAAAATTTGAGGTCAGCCTCAGAAAATTAGTGAGAACTTATCTCAAAATTTAAAAAATAAAAGTAAAAAGATATGGGGATGTAACTTAGCAATAAAGTGCCCCCTGGGTTCAATCCCCAGTACAAAAAAAAAAAAAAAAAAAGCATGGGGGGACTAGCTTTAGTTGAGCATGGTTATTTCTCAACTCTGGAGGCTGAGGCTGGAGGATTGCAAGTTAGAGGCCAGTCTGGGAATCTTATTGTGACCTTGTTTCAAAATAAAAATAGAGGGCTGGGGATATAACTCAGTTGGTAGAGTGCTTGCCTTGCATGCACAAGGCCCTGGACTCAATCCCTAGTAACACACACACACACACACACACAAAAAAAAAAAAAAATAGAAAAGGCTGAGACTATGGCTTAGTGGTAGAGTGCCTCTCTACCCTGTTCCCCCACCAGAGAAAACCAGGCTGTTTCCATCTTCCTGCCATTTTCTTGCTAATTGATGAAATATTATACATATTCCAAACAAGGAGACAAAGGAAGAGTCAAGAGCAAATGACTTCCACTTAAGTTTTATTAGCCAGAATTGAGTCACATGGTCACAGTTTGCTGAAAGAGGGTCTAGAACACACTTCTCTATTCTGGAGTAAGGCCCGCAAAAAAATTGTTTAGAAAGAAGGTTGAGTGAGTCAATCTCCTGTATAACTTAGAATGAAACATATATAAATGGACAAGAATCTGAAGAGTTAGCAATGACATTTTTCTTCTCTCTTTTTTTCCCCTCCTACTGAAGATTGAACCTGGGATACTTTCCCACTGAGCTGCATCCACAGCCCTTTTTATTTTATTTTATTTTATTTGTGGTATAAGGGATTGAAACCAGGGGCGCTTAACCACTGAGTCACATTCCCAACTCACCCTTTTTTAAAAAATATATATTTTATCTAGAGACAGGGTCTCGATAAGTTGCTTAGGGCCTCTTTAAGTTCCTGAGGCTGATTTTGAATCTGCGATCCTCCTGCCTCAGCCTCCTAAGTTGCTGGGGAATGCACCTGGCTAACAATGGCATTTTTCAAAGTTGTCCAAGTCGTTATGATAAAATGGGACTATTTGTGAAGCATAAGTTGAATGAAAAGAAAATTTGTTTTGAAAATATACTGTGTTGGGGCTGGGGATGTGGCTCAATCGGTAGCGCACTCGCCTAGTGTGCATGCGGCCCGGGTTCGATCCTCAGCACCACATACCAACAAAGATGTTGTGTCCGCCGAGAACTAAATAAAAAATGTTAAAATTCTCTCTCTCTGTCCCCCTCTCTCTCTCTCACTCTCTCTTTAAAAAAAAAAAAAATATACTGTGTTATTAAATGGATCTCTATTAAAATTATTGTGACATGTCTCTAAATCTTTTTTTCTTTTTTTGTACTGAGAATTTAACAGGAGTGTTTTACCACTGAGCTACATTCCCAGTCCTTTTTGTTTTTATTTTTTGTTATTTTGAAACAGGGTCTCGCTGAATTGCTGAGCATCTCACTAAATTGCTGAAGCTGACCTTGTACTTGTGATTCTCCTACTTCAGCCTCCAGTGTTGCTGGGATTACAGGCATGTATTACTGCATTCAGCTGTCTCTTAATCTTGTATAAATTAATCACTATCTCTCTAGCTATTAGCTATCTATTTGATTCATGCTTTAATTTATAGCAACAAATACCTGAAATCAACTAGACCTGTTCCCTGCCTCCTAAAGCATGGGAGGGGATATGGGGATAGAAAGATAGTAGAATGAAACAGACATTAGTACTTTATGTATACATATGACTGCATGACCAATGTGATCCTACAACATGTACAATCAGAAGAATGAAAATTATACCTCATCTATGTATGATATATCAAAGTGCATAAATGCATTCTACTGTCATGTATAACTAATTAAAACAAATTTAAAAAAATTTAGATGTTCTTGCCGAGTGTGGTGGTACACTCTTGTAATCTCAGCTACTCCAGGAGGCTGGGGTAGGAGAACCTCAAGTTTAAGGCCAGAGCAGCAATTTAGTGAAAACCTGTCTCAAAATAAATTCAAAAAGGATTGGGGTATTGTTCAGGGGTAGAGTGCTTGCCTAGTGGGCATAAGACCCTGGTTTCAATCCCCAGTACCATGTACCATACACACATACATACACATACCCACCCCCCCAAAAAAAATAGTAAAAAAGAAAAAATAAAAATAAAGAAAAGAAGAAAACCTTCCCACCTGGGGACTTGTAACAGCAGGGGCTGGAGATGTGGCTCAAGTGGTAGTGCGCTCGCCTGGCATGTGTGCGGCCCGGGTTCGATTCTCAGCACCACATACAAAGATGTTGTGTCGGCCAAGAACTAAAAAATAAATATTAAAAAAAAAAAAGAAAACTAAAAAAAAAAAAAACATGCAGCAGCTTGAATGTGGCTTTTGGGCTGCTTTAGTGTGTTGACTCATAACCTTTGGCATCTTCCCTCCACCCCTAAATGGTGAAGAATTGCCCCATTACTGTACCTGCTACCCACCCCTCTATATTAGTCAGGATCTCAATTCTTTCATGGTTTTGGGGGGACCTTAGCCATAAAATCCCTCAGTAATTGTATTCCAATTCCAAACCAGCATCCTGGACCATTCCTTGTAGTGATTAATTTGTATACTTACACAATAAAAACACAGCAGTTTTAACATCAAATAAAACATAAATGTGACTTAAAATGGGCAGACAACACGTCCTATTTGACCATAGTACAGTAGATTTACAACTGAAGGAGGTGATAAAGTAAATCCATACATGAATAAATCCTCTAGTAAATCCATACATCTCTGTGACAAATGCAACAATATCACAAAATTTTGAAAAAATCACTTGTAGTTAGTTTCAGAATGCAATTATTTTTGTACACCAGACTTGCTTTCTTATTTCCATTCCATTTTTTTTAAACACAGAGAGAGAATTTTAATATTTATTTTTTAGTTTTCAGCGGACACACATCTTTGTTTGTATGTGGTGCTGAGGCTTGAACCCAGGCCACACGCATGCCAAGCGAGCATGCTACTGCCTGAGCCACATTCCCAGCCCTCCATTTTTTTTTTTTTTTTTTTAGTTGTTGATGGACCTTTATTTTATTCATTTATTTATATGCGGTGCTGAGAATTGAACCCAGTGCCTCACACATGCAAGGCAAGTGCTCTACCACTGATCTACAACCCCAGCCCATTAAAAAAAAATCTTATTATTAATTTATAGCTATCTTTGCTAGGGATACTTTGGAGGATGGTGATTCATTACATAATAAGGTGCTAGAAAGTAAGAAAAGACAATCTTTAGCAAATAACCCCCTATATATCCCAAATGCATACTATAATGAAATGTTATTGTATTAACATGGCATTTGCTGCAGGGTAAAGTATTCAAGGTTGTAGTCCTGAAGGTCTGTGCTCAAATTCTGATGCTTCAACTAACCAAGACTCATTTTTTTTTTTTTGATCTGTTTTAATAGAATGATAATTCCTATTTTTTAGTTTTAAAATTTGTTCACAAACAATTTCAATTCTATTAAAGAGTTACAAGTACAGCACAAAACCTTTTTTCCTGGACCATTTGGAAGCAAACTGCAGACATGATACCCCATCACTTTTGAAATTTGTTGATGTATTTCCTACAAACAAGGATATTTTCCTATTTATCCATAGTACTACTATCAAAATCAGTAGACTAACACTGATACATTACTACCACCTAATTCCTTAGACCCTGTTCAACTTTTACCAACTGTTTCAATAATGTCCCTGGTACCAAAATAAATATACCATTTTATTTCCATTTATGGTGCTGGGGATCAAACCCAGGGCTTCACACATGCTAGGCAAGTTCTCTATCACTGAACTACATCTCCATCCCTGATTATTTTGAAGTTTAGTACATTAAGTACATTCATGTCATTGAGCCTGTTGGAGGGGCTGTGAGAAGCTGAGCAGTCCGCTGGGCTAGGGGCCAAATTTTGATTACATCAAAGCACTGCTGAAGCAGGAAAACTGTGGTTACTAGTGAAAAATTTTTTGGCATATCACTAAATAGTAATAATAAGTACCTATCTGCCATCTGAATAAAACGGTAAGCAAAATCAGGTATCATCCCTTTCATGGAGTTTAATGAGACAAATATCAATCAGATAATAACACTAGTGAAAGCATTAATGCAAACAGAGACATTATGATGAAAGTATTATGTACTTCTTTTTTTTTTTGAGAGAGAGAATTTTTTAATATTTATTTATTTTTTAGTTTTCGGCGGACACAACATCTTTGTTTGTATGTGGTGCTGAGGATCGAACCCTGGCCACATGCATGCCAGGCGAGCGCCCTACCGCTTGAGCCACTTCCCTAGCCTCAGTATTATGTACTTCTGTGTTAGTACATAATACTGATCTAGATACTTTCCATGTATCAATTTAGCCATCAAATAATTTATTATATGTACTATAGTAAAAATACCTATAACTATTTTCCTCGCTGATATGAGTATGTGATGAAACAGGCAGAGAAAGATTAATTAAGTCATCCAAGGTCGAACAAACAGTAGGTGACAGCTGGAATTCAAATCCAGTCAGGCCTGATTTGAATTCCTATTCTATAATGCTTCTTAGAAATAGTCTAAAGGGAAGAAACAGAGATATATATGAACATCTAACAAAAATTGTTTTGATCTAGACGGGAACTTCTCTAAGTTGGAGGAGGTATTAAATCTGTAAAGTTTGTGGGGACGGTGGTGCAAAATGATCATTCCAGCTAGAGAAGAGCATATGCAGAAAGCCCTGGGGCAACAGGGAGCATGGCGCAGTGAAGAAACCAAACCTAAGGCCAGCGTAGCAAGAATGCAGAAAGCCAGCGGAAACTAGGGCATGCTGTGTCTAGTGAGCCAGTCCTGCTCAGATGTTATAGGTTTATAAGCTCTTAAGGATTTTGTTCTTCACTCTAGGATCAATAGGAAGACAGGAATGTTGTTTGGAAGAGCAAGGATCAGCTCCCTTTAGAAAAGATCACTCTTATTGCAGGGGAGTCAGAACTCACAGAGCTAAGGAGGTGGTGTCTTGGGGTGGGAATTAATTTAGGATAGTGGGAATGGAGATAATTAGAGGGATTTGGGCCAATATTTAGAAAGCTAAATCAACAACACTGTGTGATAGATTGGATATGAGGAGTCAGAAACTGCAGATTTTAAGAATACCCAAACTATCATTATTATCTTCTTTCTTTCTTCTTCCTTTCCTTTCCTTCCTTCCTTCCTTCCTTCCTTCCTTCCTTCCTTCCTTCCTTCCTTCCTTCCTTCCTTCCTTCCTTCCTTCCTTTTTTTAGGGGTCCCAGGGATTGAACTCAGAGGCACTTGATCACTGAGCCACATCCCATACCTATTTTGTATTTTATTGAGAGACAGGGTCCCACTGAGTTGCTCAGTGCCTGGTGTTGCTGAGGCTGGCTTTGAATTCTGGATCCTCTGGTCTCAGCCTTCCCAGTCTTTGGGATCACAGGTATGTGCCATGGTGCCCAGCTGGGGTTACAGGCATGTGCCACAGTAATCCCGTGTAGACACAGCATGCCCTAGTTTCCGCTGGCTTTCTACATTCTTGCTACACTGGCCTTCGGTTTGGTTTCTTCACTGTGCCATGCTCCCTGTTGCCTACATATGCTATTCTCTAGCTGGAATGATCATTTTGTACCACCGTCCCTAACTCTCTTTCTACTTACAACTCAGTACATGATAATATTGAGATAGGAAACATGGAAAATGTAGAGATTTGGGGGGAAGATTCTTGAGTTTTTTTTATTTTTTATTTTGTTTTGAGACATTGTCTCACCAAGTTGCTTAGAGTCCTGCTAAATTGCTGAGGCTGGCTTTGAACTTTTGCTCCTCCCGCTCCAGGCTCCTGAACCACGGGATTACAGGTGTGCACCAGTGCGCCATGGTAGATTAAGTCTTGAATATGCTGAATTTGACATTCATGTGGAAAAATTAAATAGGCTGTTGTCAAGAAGGGCCTGGACCTCAAAGGATATATCTGAACTGAAGATACAAACCTGGGAGTCATGTTCATAGCAGCACAATTCACAATATCCAAACTGTGGAACCAGCCTAGGTGTCCATCGGTGGATGAATGGATAAAGAAAATGTGGTATGTATGTACAACAGAGTTTTATTCAGCCATAAAGAACTATGAAATTATATAATTTTCAGGCAAAGGGTTGGAAGTTGAGAAGGTTAAGTTAAATAAGCCAGACTCAGATGGTCAGGGAGACATGTTTTCTCTCTGATGTGGAAACTAGAGAGGAAGAAGGAAAAGAAAGGTGTGGGGGTGGATCTCATGAAAATTAAAGGGAAATCAGCAGAGGGAAAGGACCAAAAGGAGAGAAAAGGAAAGAAGAAATACTGGAGTATGATATTGGGCAAATTACATTGTTATATTTGGTGTAGATACAAATATGTAACAATGAATCCCACCATTACCTACCAATAAATAAATAAGGGGGAAAAAACACAACAAAGCCACTTGCAAGTTAACAAAACAGAAAAAAACAAAATGTGAGGGTTATCATTGTGTAGATGGTGGCATGAATGGATGCTTAGGGGAAAATTATTGAGAAGAGAAGGAAATGTAGGCAGAATTTGAGAAAACCCAGCATTTAATAAGCCCGTGCAGAAAAGGGTTAACTTATTAGGCTTGATTACTAAAATTAAGAACATTCCGGCTGGGGATGTGTCTCAAGCGGTAGCGTGCTTGCCTGGCATGCGTGCGGCCCGGGTTCGATCCTCAGCATCACATACAAACAAAGACGTTGTGTCCGCTGAGAACTGAAAAATAAATATTAAAAAATTCTCTCTCTAAAAAAAAAAAAAAATCCAAAGAAAAGCTTAGTTTAAGGTCTCCTGGGAAATAACCTCTATGTACTTGGAATATCCCAATAAGTATATTTTTTTGTATGCCTGAGGCTTGTGAGCATGAAGTCTAAGTAGTTGCCAGTCGTTACCTGCCCATGTGACTCTGATATCAGGGCTTGGGTGAGCTTCCCCACTTGGCAACACTGCACATGTGTTGTCACCCATCATTGCTAGGAGAATTAATGTTCGTGCAACTCCAACAGGAGGGGACACCTGGAAACTCGGATTTGTTTTCTTCTGGTCTTTGTTCCTCAAGCCTTTTCCCTTTGCTGATTTAAACCTGTGTCCGATAACTTCAATAAACCATAACAGTTTTCAAACTTATGTAAGTTCCTCTACCAAATCATTGAGCCTAAAGGTGCACCTGGGGACCTCTGACACAGTCTGTAAACTAGAAGGAGCAGTCCAAGGGGGTTGGAGGAAAATCGGGAGAGGATGGTGTCATGAAAGCCAAGGAAATAAGTAATTCCAGAAGGGAGGTTGGCCAACAATGTTAAGTTCCTTGGAGAAGACAAGTAAGATTAGGGGTAAAATATGTCCATTGTATATCAAAATATAGAAGTAGTCCACAATCATGGTGAGTAGTTTTGTTAGAGTGATGGGAGTGGAAACCTGGCAAGAGTGGAATGTGACAGAGATATTTAAATAAAAAGATCTGTTTAAAAAAAGTTACATGTTAATTTCATTATAAATAAATTTAATAGAAAAATACATCAAAACAATTCATCTAATAATCCAATAGGGATTTCTTTGAATTTATATCATACATTAAAAACTTCTACAATGGGCATACTTTATGAATCAGCAATTCTTTCTATTTTAAGGACTCTTCAGAAAAATAATTATAGATATGCAAAAATCATTCATCAAAATTCTTGTCTTTTAAAATTTATTTTTCAGTGTTAGGTGGACACAATATCTTTATTTTACATTTATGTGGTGCTGAGAATTGAACCCAGTGCCTTGCACATGCTAGGTGAGCACTCTGCTACTGAGTCACAACTCCAGCCCCATCATCAATTTTTTTTATATTTATTTTTTAGTTGTAGTTGGACACAATACCTTTATTTTATTGATTTACTTTTATGTGGTGCTGAGGATCGAACCCAGGGCCTTGCACATGTTAGGTGAGTGCTCTCCCGCTGAGCCACAACCCCCTTCCCCCTTCATCTTTTTTTTTTTTTTTTTTTTGGTGCTGGGGATTGAACCCGGGGCCTTATGCATGCAAGGCAAGCACTCTACCAACTAGGCTATATCCCCAGCCCTCATCATTGTTTTTAATAACAAATATTGGAAACTACCTTATTATCTAATCTTATTATCTATGGCTAATATATTATAGTACCTCCACATAATGAAATCTATGTATTATCTAATTGGAATGTCTCTTGCTGATTTCAAGAACTAGATGTAATGTGTATGAAAACACTTTGTAAATTGTAAAGTACTATTAAAATGTGTTTATTACTGGTATTACTAAAGTGTCCCTGAAAGACCTTTGAAACACAGAAAAGTCAATAGGTAGTAACTAGCTGCAGAACTTTGCTATCTGTCCTGCTTTTCTTGGCCTTAGTGGTTCTTCTAGTTACTCAGATAATAGAGCAAGTTAAATGTCCATCATGAAATGCTGAGAAGTGAAGTTTAAATGATAAAATGTCACCTTTCTATCCCTTGACCTTATCCACTGGTGAGTGCAAGTTTGGCATATTTACAGAAATGTCCCAAATCTCAACTGCGGCTCAGCATCCCTCTGCTGATCCTCGGACACTGTTCTGCACCGGCTATTGACCACAGTTGCTCTGTTTGTGAGGTATAGACCAAGTCAGGTGTGATGGGTGATGGTGCATGCTATAATCCCAGCAACTTGGGAGGCTGAGGTAGGAGGATCACAGGTTCCAGGCTAGCCTCAGAAGCTTACCAAGACTTTGACTCAAAAAAAAAAAAAAAGTGGGAGGAGGGTTGGGCTAGGGATGTGACTCAATAGTAGAGTGACCCTGGGTTAAATCACACAGATCTCTCTCTCTCTCTCTCTCTCTCTCTCTCTCACATACACACACACACACACACACACACACACACACACACACACCCCACACCACACACAGGTACAGACCAGCAAATCCTTTTGCAAATCCTCATGACACCCTCTGGGCTACTGCCTTACTGCTGCCTTCGGTACCTACTCACCTCCAGTGCTGTTTTCTTGAATAACTGGAAATATTCCATTTCTGGCTATCCGATATGTCCGAAGGTTTTTCTCCACAGCAGGCCCTATCAATATCATGTTGAGAGGGTCATGAGCTAGGTAAGGAGAATGGCTGGACATAGCCTCTCCCTATACATACTGCTCGGATAGGCCCACAGCATGATTTAGCTTCTTAATGTTTTCTCTCAATAGCACATAAGAAAAGGATTGTTTCCCACTCTAGTTCTGTCTCCTTCAGGGAACTCTGGGTCTACTTTCATATCGATGTTTAATCATACACTAGGTATCATTATTCATACTCCATAAACACTATTTGTCAAACAATCCTGAGGAAACACCCTCTCACAACTGAGAAATGAAGAAAGTTAAGTAAGCTGCCCCAAACGCAAGCCAGTAGGTGGGGAAACTAGGTTTCATAGTTAGCATTTTGGTCCTCTATGATATTTGGTTTCTCTACCAGACAGGTTTCTACATCACATCTCAGACTCTTCTGTGAATTTCATGTTTTCTCAAGTAGGATTTCTGGGTCCCCAGAAATCTTACTTGAGAAAATAAAAAATATTTTAGTGTCAACACATATTCCATGACAGTTAAATTCTAGGCACTGCTTTCTCAAAGCACCCCGTGCACTTCAGGGGCTGTTTCCTCCGTATTAAAGTTATGTAATTTTGGGGGGAGTATTGAGAATTGAACCCAGGGATACTTTACCTCTGAGCTACATCCCCAATACTTTTTATTTTTTATTTTGAGACTAAGTTGCTGAGTCTGGTCTTGAACTTATGATCCTCCTGCCTTAAGCTTCTGAGTCACTGGGATTATAGGGATATGCCACTGCACCTGGCTCAAGTTATATAATTTTTAAAAACACCCTCACACTTTTTTTTTGTTGTTGTTGCTGGAGATTGAACCTGGGGCCTTGTGCCTACCAGCTGAACTATAACTATATCCCCAACCCAAATAAAGGGAAACAGTAGCAGGTATCAAAAGGTTAATAAAAACTTTTGGCTGAAAAATTAAGTCCATTAACCTTATTATTATTATCATTTATTGAGACAGGGTTTAAGGTGCTTAGGGCCTAAATTGCCAAGGCTGGCCCTGAACTTGCAATCCTCTTGCCTCAGCCTACTGGTGGCTGGGATTAAAGGTGTGCACCACTGCACATAGTAATAACCTTATTTTTTAAAGTAAAGTTATTTATATTCCATATTTTTCACTACCTACTAGATACTATCCTGGTCTAATCAACCATTATTCCTTAACTGAATTAATATTGTATTTGAAATACAACAGGTCTTTCTTCTTCCACTTTTACCCTTTATAGGTGATTTCTCTAGAAAGTAGCCACACTGACTTTTTTTGTCAAGCTTCTGCTTTGAGCTGGGTGCAGTGGTGCATGCAATTTGGGAAGCTGAGGCTGGAGGATGACAAGTTCTGCTTTGAGTCTTTGCTAAAAAATCCATCCAGGGTTTCACATCTTACTCAGTGGTCTTCTGCTTTTTTTTTTTTTTTTTTTTTCAGGACTGTGGATGGAATCCAGGGCCTTGTAAATGCTAGGTGAGTGCTTTACTACCGAGCTGTAACCCCAGTCCCTTCACTCAGGGGTCTTAAAACTGGGATATGAGCTGGTAGTTGGTGCACACCTGTAATCCCAACAACTCAGGTCGAGGCAGGAGAAGCGAAAATCTTAGGTCATTCTGTGGAATTTAGTGAGACCCTGTCTTAAATTAAAATAAAAAGGGCTGGAGATGTAGATCAGTGGTTGTAGGTCCTTGCTTAGCATCTGGATGGCCATCTTAAGTGAAAACTGCCATCTTAAGATAAATTTTTGTTTTCCCTCCCAAGGGCCTTTCTGAGAAAGGCTCACCACTCCCTCATACAAATCCAACCCTTGACCACCTGCATTAGGACCCACCCGGCTCTAATACCTGAGCCTGCCCCACAAAATCAGAACCCAAGCCTGAATTGCCTCTGTCTCTGGAGAGATGGCCTTTATTTGTCAGCTCTGACAAATAAACTCTCATGTTTATCTCTGCCTGGTCTCTTTCATTTCTCACTGGCTGGTCTCCTAGTTCCTCGCTTTCCTTTCATGGATGCTGAAACCCAGGATCAGGTTCCCCAGTGTGCCCACTCCCCTTTTTGAGGGTCTCTGAGTGTCCTGATCTGAATTCCATCGTGGAACCCAGCCCTCCATTCTGCTGAACACTCTCTCTGCACCCACCACTGGACATTTCAGTAAGACCCATCTCCAGTCAACCTAAATGAACTACGAGTCCTGGGAAGTGACCATCGATTGTCTGGCACTCCCAGGGTTACCATGTCGTCGGGAGCACTCCCAGCCACAGCTTTCACAGCTATGGCTGATCCCAACTATTGACTGGGTCTATAGGTGGTCTTTTATTTGGGTTTTGAGAAAAACTACAGAGGAGGATTGGGAATTGTTCCTGGTGAGACCTCTCAGGCTTGGTTTAATCTCTATGGGCTTCTGCCCTAGATAGTCCTAGCTGGGCACCCAAGTGCCTCTATGGGCCCTGCCCCCAGTGCTTACCCAGTGGTGGTGACAACCCCTGAGTGTAACCAGTCCTCTGGACTGGGTGATACTAGAGACTGGGGGAAGCCCCACCTCTAAACTCACCTCCTATATCTCACCATGGGCAGCTCCTCATCCATTCTCTCCCGTAGTCCCCTAGGTTGCCTCCTGGCTAACCTAGAGTCTCTCTCTCACCCCAGACCTAAAAACCCCAAAACTTATCTGTTTGTGCAACCAGATCTGCCCTTAATATCCTTTGGACTCTAACTGGCTGCTTAATGGCACTTTAGATCCAAATATTATCAGAGATCTTTTCAAGTATTATGAGCATTGGGGAAAATGAAAAGGATATCATATTCAGGCCTTCTCCTCTCTAGTTCTAAGCCCTCTTTCTGCAACTCTTGCTCTCTAGCACAAGTGCTCTTAGCTCTCACCTCCCCTATGCCTGCTTCCAAAGAGACAAAAAATCCTACCCAGGACTCTTCCTTCTTCAACCTAGCTCATGAGCCTCCACCATACCACAGTTCTCTTTCTGATGAGGCCACCTCAGCAAATGTCCCCTCAGCCCCTCCACCCTTCTCTCCTCCTGCTACACGATCATGGGCTGCTGCTGCCCAACCCACATCTCTGTGTCCTTTATGCGAGGTGGCCTGGGTGGATGGTGTAATCTGGGTTCATGTGCCTTTCTCTTTGTCAGATATTTCACAGATAGAAAAGCCGCTTGGGTCCTATACTTCAAGCCCCACCAAAATTTCAGTATCTGACCCAATCATATGATTTGACCTTCCATGATGTCCGTATGATCTTGTCTAACACCCTCCTGCCTGAGGAGCACAGGTGAGTTTGGGAGCAAGGTAGAAATTATGCTGATGAGGTACATCAGACCTCCCCTCCCCATCTGATTGGCACTGGAGCAGGCCCTGATTGGAACCCCAACTGGGATTATAATTAGCCTGGAGGAGTAACTAGTAGAAACCAATTCATTACTTCAGGACTTAGAAAGGTACCTCATAAGACTATCAATTATGAGAAGCTCCAGGAAGTCATCCAAGATAAAAATGAAAATGCTCAGCATTTTAGATCACCTGACCAAGGTTTTATTACAATATACTGATCTGGACCCTGAGACTCCAGATGGGAGACAACTACTAATGACCTACTTTTTCTCCCAGAGTTTCCCCAATATTAAGGCCAAACTAAGGTGCCCTGAGAGGGGTCCCCTAACTCTCCAAGCTGAGGTTCTGGGAGTTGCTTTTAATGGGAGAGACTAGAAGGTAATCTGCTCAAGCCATCCATCCGGCTTCAGCATCTATCCCTGGTTCCACTGGCCCATGGAAGGGTCCCTCGGGACCACTAGGACCCTGTTTTAAATGTGGTCAGATTGTTCACTGGTCTCATACATGTCCTAAGCCTCGAAAGTCTCTGGGCCCTTGTCCTAAATGCCATCAGAAGGGACACTGTGCTGCTGAATGTCCCTGAACCCATAGCAGCTCCAGGCTATCCAGCCCTTCTGGTTCCCCTTTCCAACACTTAGGACTGGCTGCAGAGGACTGA
Source organism: Ictidomys tridecemlineatus (assembly GCF_052094955.1). Taxonomy (NCBI): domain Eukaryota; kingdom Metazoa; phylum Chordata; class Mammalia; order Rodentia; family Sciuridae; genus Ictidomys; species Ictidomys tridecemlineatus. The sequence continues at coordinate 107,252,960 of NC_135487.1, read as the reverse complement.
CAAGGCCCAGGTCCCCATCACCTGATTACTACCATCACTCTGTGGGAATCCAGGGTAACTCTGTGTATTTCAGGTAGGCTGTCTCTTCCTCCTAGGCACTGGGGCTACATATTCAGTCCTCAAGGAGGCCTACCACTCATTCTATGACCTCTATTGTTGGGGTAGAGGGCAAACCTTACCAGCCTTTGCAAATATCTAGCCTTGTTTGTGCCTTTGGCTCTCCAGTTTTCACCCACTCCTTTTTGGTCATTCCACAGTGCCCTATTCCCCTTATGGGAAGGGACATTCTCACAAAGTTGGGGGCTACACTTTCCTTCTCCCCAGAAGGGCCTTATACCATGAGCCCATTCACATTCATCTCAAAAACCCCCTCCATTTTATAAGGGCTTACATTCCTTACCCCCACTTCCGCCCCCACTGTCCCCTTTTATCTCTACACATTTTCCTGGTGGAAGATCCCAGTCTTATTTTCCATATGTGCTCACCTTTAAATCCTGCTACTCTCCTCCCAGCTCCTCAGGACTCTTCCACCTCTTCTCCTCTTCCTCATTCATGCATTGAAACTTTGGAGAAGTTTCTCCCATATCCCTCCCACATACAGGAAGCCCCCTTGGAAGGGGGTAATGGGAAGGCAACATACACATGGTTCACAGATAGCGCCTCCTTCCTTCAGGAGGGAGTTCATCGGGCAGTGCAAGCTATAGTCTCTCTAACCTCTGTTGTGGAAGTGGCTCCTCTCCCCAATAATACATCTAATCAGCAGACTGAACTCGTTGCCCTCATCAGAGCCTTCACTTTGGCAAAGAGAGGCTCCCTCAATGTCTACACTGACTCTAAATACTCTTTCCACATACTTCTCTGCCACTCTGCTATTTGGAAGGAGTGTGGATTCCTCACCACCAAGAGAACTCAATTACTAATGCCCCTTTTATCTCTGGTCTCCTTCAGGCCTCAATGCTTCCCACTGCCATTGGAACTGAAGGATGGCAGCTAAGTAACCCCCTTCTCCAGTGGGCATTTCCTTTCCTGACCTCTCTCCTTGTCATAGGCCTTTTGCTAATGCTCGCCCCCTGTGTCATTAGATTTATTCAAGACCAGATTCAGGGCTGGGAATGTGGCTCGGGCAGTAGTGCGCTCGTCTGGCATGCGTACGGCCCGGGTTCGATCCTCAAGCACCACATACCAACAAAGATGTTGTGTCCACTGAGAACTAAGAAATAAATATTAAAAATTCTCTCTCTCTCACTCTCTCTTTAAAAAAAAAAAAAAAAAAAAGACCAGATTCAAAGAATCTCTAGCCAAACTGAAAACCAGCTTCTTATACAGGACTTTTAATCCCTCACCAAAATTGGGCCATCCAGAGTCAGTATTGCCCAGCACCTCCTGACCATCACCATTGCCCCTAACAAGGGTCCAGATGCCATCCCTTCCAGGGAGAAAGAAGCTGTAGAAGATTGATCTACGCCCCTGTCCTTTAATGAGCCCAATAACAACAAAAAGGGGAGAATGTAAGGTCCATGCTTAGCATCTGGATGGCCATCTTAAGAGAAAGTTTCACTTTCCCACCCATGGCCTTTTTGAGAAAGGCTCACCACTCCCTCATACCACCCCATCCTTAACCACCTGCATTAGGATCCTGGCTCTAATCCCTGAGCCTGCCCCATCTGCCTGGTCTCTTTTATTTCTTGCTCCCCTGTCTCCTGGTTTCTCGATTTCTTTTCCATGGTAGAGTGCTTGCCTAGTCGGTGGGAGGCCTTGGGTTCAATAGCTACTAATGAAAAAAAAAATGGGTGAGGGTATTAAACTCATTTAGTGTCCTTTTTTTTTTTTTTTTTTTTTTAAAGAGAGAGTGAGAGAGAGGGAGGGAGAGAGAGAGAGAGAATTTTTTTTATTTTTTAGTTTTCCGCGGACACAACATCTTCGTTTGTATGTGGTGCTGAGGATGGAACCCGGGCCGCAGGCATGCCAGGTGAGCGCGCTACTGCTTGAGCCACATCCCCAGCCCCTTAGTGTCCATTTTTCCATTAGATTTAATTTAAAAATGTCAGTATTACAAAATGTCAGAAATTACACTGCAACTAGTTTAAACTTATGAAAAACTGTAGAACATGTTTGAGGAGAGAAAATGTTTTTTCCAAAAATTCTTTAATGGACATAAAATTTTATAAAAATTAAAGACCACTTCTGTATCTGGCCTGGTCTCCTTAATAATTCTCTTATCTTATGCCTTTCTACCCTCAACCTTGCTCAAGGCATTCCAGCCACAATGACTCCTAGCTTGTTCCTCTAACAAGCTTGCCTCAGGCCTTTACACTTGGAACACACAGAGTCCTTCACCTAATCAGCAGAGACCTTCCTCAATCATCTATCCCTTTCACTCTTATTTTTTCAGGAAGCTCCTTTGTTTTGTTCTTGCTGTGTAATCTCAGCTAAATCTGACACAAAACAAGGTTAACACTTGTTTTTCTTTTCTTTTTTTTTTGAGAGAGAGAGAGAGAGAGAGAGAGAGAGAGAGAGAATTTTATTTATTTTTTAGTTTTCCGCGGACACAACATCTTTGTTTGTATGTGGTGCTGAGGATGGAACCCGGGAGGCACGCATGCCAGGCGAGCGCACTACCGCTTGAGCCACATCCCCAGCCCAACACTTGTTTTTGAATGAGTAAAAAATGTTCTTTTTTTAGCCATAAGGCAGGCTGGCCTTTAACTTATCCTTCTACTTCTACCTCCGGAGTAGCTAGGATTACAGACCCATGCCACCACGGACAGTTTCATATGGTTTATTTTTTGGTACTCTAGAGTCTTTTAACCACTGAGCCACAGCCTCTGTTTTTTTTTTTTTTTTTTAAATTTTTAAATTTATTTTTTAAATAGTTGTAGATGGACATCATGCCTTTATTTATTTATTTTTATGTGGTGCCGAGCATGGAACCCAGTGCCTCACACATGCTAGGCAAGTGCCCTGCCACTGAGCTATAGCTCCAGCCCCTCAGTTTTATTTTTTATTTTGATACAGGGTCTCCTTAAGCTGCTTAGGGTTCCCTAAATTGCTAAGGCTGGTCTCTCAACTTTCAATCTTCCTGCCTCAGCTTCCTGAGTCTGCGAATTACAAACTCAGTATTTCAGGCATGGGTCACCATTTATGTGGTTTATTTTAAAGACTTAACATCATATACAGATAAGTTTCTCGGGAATATTGTCAAAAAACTAAGAATTTATGAGCCTAATACTGAAGCAGCCATTATAACACATAAACCCATCTAAATACTTAAAAAAATTTTCTTTAAAAAATTTGTAGATGGACACTATAAGGTCCTTGCTTAGCATCTGGATGGCCATCTTAAGTGACAGCTCACCATTTTAAGGAAAAAGTTTCACTCTCCCGCCCAAGGTCTCTCCCTCATACCAGCCCAACTCATACATTCTTGAGCCGGCCCCATAAGTCCCAGAGCTCAAGCCTGTTTTGCCTCTCTCTACTTTGGAGAGATGGCCTTTATTTGTCAGGTCTCACAAATAAACTCTGGTGTGTATCTCTGCTTGGTCTTGGGCTTTCATTTCTCGCTTAACCGTCTCTCATTCCTCACTTTCCCTTCAGACTCAATACCTTTATTTATTTATTTAATTTTTATGTGGTGCTGAGGGTGGGATCCAGTGCCTCCAAGCGCTCTACTACTGAGCCACAACCCCAGCCCTCAAACCCCCAAATACTTTTTCCAAATAAAAAGACAACTCTTAGGGAGCTGCCACCCTACTAATCCCGGGACTCGAAGAGGGACTCCCAGGACGTAATCATATTGGGTAGAGCGGTGACACCCCACACTGTCACAAATCAAAATCTGCTTAAGTGACTTTTCAGCATCCATCAGCTCGCTCTCCCACTTCCTGATTCAGGTCTGGGGTGTGGCCGTGGCATCTCGGCTTTAAAAAGCTCCTCAGTTGACTGCTTCGTAGCAACGTTTGAGATGCACCTTAAGAAGCTATAAAGAGCCTAAGGAGTTGCTTCCTTAGTGGGTCTTTTCAGGCTATTCTGGTGACCACTATAGATATATATATCCATAAAAAAAAAAAAAAGCCCGCTTTACCGCTCCCCTGGGTCACAACCTCTCAATTGAACAGGCGTCAAAGCACCGCAGAGACCCAGGAGGTGGCCACAGCGGAGCCAAGAGGACTCAGCGTCCGACTGAGCCGCAGGTGAAGCTTCCCCGGAGACGCGCCCGTCGCGAGGGATGGTGCCGCCTGGGAGACATTCGTTCGGGAAGGAATCCGGCCCAGACTCCAACCCTTCCACCCTTCTCCCCATCGCACCACCCCTGCGTCCGAGCTCATAACCACCTCCAGGCAAAGGCCACCCAGTGCCAGTGGCCTCTAGCTTTAAAAGCTCCTTCGGAGCTAAAAGGCCGTCGCGCTGACGCAACGTACCGGCCCCTGAAGGCCGAACAGGAGTCGAGGACGGCCCCGCGCCCGCGCACCGAATTCCCGCCTCCCTCCGGAGGACGTCCGTGCGTACGTGCGCGCGCCGCGCCCTCTCTCCCTTAACCGCGCGACGCGAGGGCGGGGGCACCCCGTGCGCGCACGCTCTCGTTGGTTCGCTCGCTTGCTCGCTCTCGGCGGCCGCTCTCGCTGCGGCTGCGGCTGGGGCTGGGGGCGGCGGCGGCGACGCGGGCGGCGGGCGGCGCGGGGCGGTCCGGCGGGTTCAAAGAGGAAAACATGGCGGAAAACAAAGGCGGCGGCGAGGCTGAGAGCGGCGGCGGGGGCAACGGCAGCGCGCCGGTAACTGCCGGGACTGCCGGGCCCGCGGCGCAGGAGGCGGAGCCGCCTCTCGCCGCGGTGCTGGTGGAGGAGGAGGAGGAGGAAGGCAGCAGGGCTGGCGCGGAGGGCGGCGCGGCCGGGCCCGACGACGGGGGGGTGGCCGCGGCCTCCTCGGGATCGGCCCCTGCTGCCTCTGCCCCAGCGGCCTCAGTGGGCCCTGGGGTGCCCGGGGGAGCCGTATCGACGCCGGCCCCAGCTCCAGCGTCGGCTCCCGCTCCGGGTCCCTCGTCGGGGCCGCCGCTTGGGCCACCAGCCTCGCTCCTGGACACCTGCGCGGTGTGTCAGCAGAGCTTGCAGAGCCGGCGTGAGGCGGAGCCCAAGCTGCTGCCCTGTCTTCACTCCTTCTGCCTGCGCTGCCTGCCGGAGCCGGAGCGCCAGCTCAGCGTGCCCATTCCGGGGGGCAGCAACGGCGACATCCAGCAAGGTGAGTCGGAGGCCCTGCCCTACGTCGGGCCGCAGGGGATTTGTAGAGCCCAGGAGGATCTGGGAACCAGGTGCTAGGGACCGAGGCTGCGCGGACCGGCGCGGTCCTGTGGCGGGGGTGGGGTAGGGGGAGTCTAAGACGCTAAAGACATGGCCCCTGGGACAGTTCCAGAGCGGCTGGACCGCCAGAGATATGGGGAGAGTGAAGGGAGGGGTGCCGGTTGCGAGACACTGGGGGAAGGGACTCTGGCTGCGAGGGAGGTTTGAGGTGCGGATACTAGTTGAGCCAGGTTCTGCAGCGTGTGGACCCTGACCGGTAGAAAAGAGGGGTTTGTGAGACCCGTTGTGAGTAGGGTGTTTTAGGGAAAGGCCCGTACCTGGAGAAGGGTTGTTGAAAGAGTGGGTAGGAGATAACGGCAGTGAGGATGGATTGCTCTTCAGGGAGGGAAATGGACCTGTTCTTGGTTAGGAGAAAGAACTACAGCTTAAATGGAGGTAGGTGAAAGACATTTGGAAGCTTGGGGCCAAAAGAAGGCTCGTGTTAAAAAATAATTTTAAGATGACATTGGGAAGGAGAATCTGGGGAAGTGGTAATAGCTGTGAAGGGCCTTCGTGATTAGGGAAAATCCTAAGATTTGAGGATGAAGGAGAAATGAACTTGGAAGGGACATAGGAGTTAGGAGTGTTGGGCATGCATTTGCTTCATTTATTGTACGTTAATGAGCTTGCAGTTAGGGCATTATGCTAGGAATGAATAAAATACCCAACGAAAATGTCATTCACACTCTAGAGAGAAAATGAATATATATCGTGCAATAGTGGAGGCTGGTATTCGGTACCATGGTTGGTGACACAGTGCAAACTTTGCAATAAAGGAAATCCTTGAGACGGCTTCTTGAAGGGTGACTACATCACCGGGTAGGAGGATATTCAGGGCAACAGAGCCCCTTTTTATATTTCTAGAATTAAAGGATGTGTAGTGTGATTGGAGGAAGTTAGATTGGATTAATGGGTGGAATAGATGAGGGTTCCACAGTCCCTTTTCTGTACTCTTAGGTCTAGGTGTGTTTTGGACTTCAGAATATAGTATTTTGGAATTTACCTTTTTCTAGTAAGATCTCTTATGTAGTATGCTAGTGGGATCTGTTTTTAACTTTTTGCTATCAACATGTTTACATTTCTGCATTAAAATATCATGTTGAATATCATGTTGTTGAGATAGACAGTAGCCTCCAGAGATTCAGGTTGGTTTTGTTGCAAGCTTATGAAAAAACTAAAATTTCAAAACTTTATTTTGGTATCGAGGATTGAACCTACTGATTCTTAACAACTGAGCCACATCCCCAGCTAAGTTGCTGAGGCTGGCTTTGAACTTGCCATCTTCCTGCCTTAGCCTCCTGAGCTGGAGGGGTGTGCACTATCACGCCTGGCTAAAATTTCAGAACTTTTAAATTTTGATTATGGACTTGTTCTAAAGGGTTGGAATTTATCCTGTAGAGTATTCTGTTTAATAGAGGGCCTTCCTGAAGGCTTTTTTATCAATAGTTTAAAAGGATCAGATTTGTGATTCAGAAAGATCACTTGAAGCACTTGAGAAATGAAGGCAGGTGAGGCTGGAAGCAGGGAGACCAGTTAGAATCTCAGAAGTAATCTAGGTGAGAAATTATCATTTGCATGGGTAGTTTAGGACTGAAAATGAGGTGTTACACAAGGAAGCATTTTTGTATGGAGGAATGGTAGGCACTTTGTGAAACACTGAGTTTGCATGTCTCCTTTGCCACTTTTTACTTACTGTGTGGATAGATTAATTATTCTTAGCCTCAATTTTCTCATTTGTGAAATAGGGACAAAACTATACATACTTAATAGAGATATTGAGAGAATGAAGTAAAAAAAATGTATAGTGACTAAGTACATGGTAGTTACCAATGAAATGGCAACTAGTTTATTACTGATAACTGACTAAGTGGAGGTGGGCATTGAGATTGATGTGAAGGGGACACATGTTGGATGAATTTCAGGTTTCTTGTTTGGTGGGTGGTAGCTCTGTTAATGTAAATAAAGAATTCAGGCATAGGACTGGAAGATGTAGAGTGCTTGAGATGTACAGTGGTAGAGTGCTTGCCTAGCATGTGTGAGGCCCTGGGTTCAATCCTCAGCACTCTTAAAAAAAGAAAACCAAAAAACCCCAAACAAACAAAGAACAGGCACAAAAGCAGGTGTGTGTGGTGGAGGGAGGATATAATGATGAGTTCTGTCAGATATGGTTTTGAACTATTGGGACATGCAGGGAAGAATGTTAATAAGAATGTTAATAAGAATAACAGGGCTGGGCTGTAGGTCAGTGGTAGAGTGCCTGCCTTGCACGTGTGAGGCAGGGGTTCAGTCCTCAGCACCACATAAAAATGAATAAATATATTGTGTCCATCTACAACTAAAAACATATTTAAAAAAAAAAGAATAAGGTTTTAGTGGATGGAGAAGATGTATCAAGGATAGCTGCTTATGGCCCCATGAGCATGATAAGACACATGGGATTCAATGTTCTTGTGAAAACCTGGATTAGGTGAGAGATTTAGAGGGAACCCAACATGCAAATTATGTTTGTGATTTAGGGACTGAGGCTATAGAGTTGGCTCTGGAATTTATGCAGGAGAGAGAAGAATAATCTGTAAATTCCCTCTTCAATTCTCTATCATTTGTTTTTGAACTAGAATAAATAAGTGGAAGCAAGTTGATACTGTCAAGAAATCTTAAGTAATTGCTTTCTAAACAACATCTAAAACAAATTGAATGTGGGAATCTACCTTGTTTTTAGGTAGAGCATATAAAAAATACCTTTTTGGTAGTAACTCAGGTACCTTTTGCTCCTGAAAAATGAGAACAGGCAATGCTAATATGGACACTGAATTTAGAGGTAGGGAATATATTTTTGCCACTTGATTAGAGGTAGTTTATGCTTTTTCTTTTATAGTTTCTTTATAATGTCATTCTTTAACATTCACTAAGTTGAATTTTGAATCTGAAATTGCTTTATAACTGAAATGCTTTAAAAATGCAAGGTATTATTAAACAACATGTGATTTCATCTTTTCTATTCTGGAGAGCCATAGCTGGTAGTTCAAATCACCATCTTTCCTAAGTGGTTCTCAAACAATCACAAGTATACCACTCTTTCTCTCTCTTTTTTTTTTTTTTTTAAAGAGAGAGTGAGAGAGGAGAGAGAGAATTTTTAATATTTATTTTTTAGTTCTCGGCGGACACAACATCTTTGTTGGTATGTGGTGCTGAGGATCGAACCCGGGCCGCACGCATGCCAGGCGAGCGCGCTACCGCTTGAGCCACATCCCCAGCCCACTCTTTCTCTCTTAACTGATCTTTTTTTCTAAATCTTTTGATAAACTTATTCTCACGGTTTTACTGTCTCTCTAGGTTGATAGTTCTCAAAGTGTGGTGTCTAGACCATCATCATCATTATCAGCAGCAGCAGCATCTGTTATGAATGCAAATTCTTGGGCCTCATGCCAGACCTTCTGACTGGCAGTCTGTTTTAACAAGTCCTGTAGGTGATTCTGATGCACGCTTGAATTTGAGAACCACTGTTCTTGAACGAAGAGCTTCTCACATCAAATGTGTCCTTAGAAAGGCTTTCTTTTGCCTGGTGGTGGGGTGGGGTGAGGATCAAACCCAGGGCCTTGTGCATGCAAGGCAAGCACTCTACCACCTAAGCTATATTCCTAGCCTTAGAAAGGATTTTTTTCTTGACTACTCATTTTAAAGTACTTTTCCAGGTGACTCTGTGACATATTTTATCTTAACACAGCTAAAATAAAAATGTTAGTTCTTGTCTCTTTTTCTAAAAGAATATTGTAGAATGTACAATCAATAAATAACTTTGGATGAACAAGACTCACCTGGAGAGCTTATTAAAATGCTGATTTGAGAAATTCTTCAGTGATTCTGATTCAATTGGATTGACTTTGCATCAGCACTGTTGTTTTTTGTCTTTAGTGGGGTGGGGTGAAAACAACCCTTACACATGCTAACATCTCTATCCTTTTTGAATTTTACTTTGACTCAAGATCTTGCTAAATTACCCAGGATCTTGCTAACAAGTCCTCTAGGTGATTCTGATGCAGAATGATTCTTATGATCTTCCTTCCTCAAAGTATCAAGTGGCCAGGATTATAGGCATACACTATCAAAAAAAAATTTTTTTTTTTTTTTTTGGTACCAAGGTTTGAACCTGGATCCACTTAAGTAGTGAGCCAAATGCCCAACTCTTTTTATTTTTCATTTTGAAACAGGGTCTCACTAAGTTGCTTAGGGACTTGCTAAGTTGCTGAGGCTGGCCTTGAACTTCTGTCCTTCTGCCTCAGCCTTCTGAGTTGCTTAAATACAGACATGCATACCATCTACACTTTTATTAAGTACTATATGTGATTCTGGAGCAGGTTATACCTCCGACACTTTGAGGAACTTGAGTAAGTTGCATTTGATTCTGCTCTTAAGAAGAAGTTATGTGATCTTTGGGAAAGGCACTAGGCATCTTGTCAGGGTTTTAAGTAGTATAAAGAGGCAGAGTTCCTACCTGTAAAATTCTATTGATTCTGTTATTTTTTTAATTCTGTTATCTTATTTTAACTTTTTATATCTGTTTAAGCTTAGTATTATAGTTTGTGGGAAGGAGTGGAAGAATCAACATAAAAAACTATTTTATTTATGAATTCTTCAGTTTATTGTAAAAAGCCTGAGATGGTAATGGGGAGGAAATACCTCTGGGTTTATTATGAAGAGTACTTCTTCTTCATATTTCTGCTAATCAAACACCATGGTGAGCCACTCTGGGAAGTCTTCTGTTTGAACCCTTGGAATTTCTTACCCTAGGAATACATATACTGCACAGCAGTTCTAACCTCTGTATGACTTATCTGGGCACTTTTTAGTCCCAGCTTTCTCTGATGTCCTTTTTTAGTGAAATAAGTTGGAGTGTTAGGGATCCAATCTGGGCCTCACGCATGGTAGGGAAGGGCTGTAAATTGAGCTATATTCCCAATCCCTTGAATTTTTGGATGGTAATATGGTATCATATCAGCAACCAGTCATTAAAAGATGTGTCAAAGGGAGCTAACGGTCAGACCTCTCTAGCCATCTTTAACTTGTAATAATAGCAAATGATTAATCTGGTTCAGCCTCCTGAATAGCTGGGAATATAGGTGTAAGTGCAGCCAGGCCTACTAAGCGGTGATCTTTAGTTTGGTCCCCAGAATGTAGGTATCATGGTGTCTCTGAGTCCCTATTAAGCTCTGCAAGTTTACGACTGATTTCATAACTTTAGTAGTCCATTTACTATGCTGACATGTTAATGGTGAAATAGCAATAATGGATGAAACTGCTAACACCTTTGCGTAAGTTAATATAGTTGCTTTAAACTATTCATTGTATCTTTATTGCCACATTGGTTTCAAGTTGAATTACTTGGAACCAATAAAAAAAATTTGGGGAGGGTGGGTGCTGAGAGCCATAGCCAAGTAGGAATGACGCATAGCATTTTGGGTTGAAAGGTGACCCTGCTCAGGGATTAGGGTGGCTCCGGGTTTAGGGTGGATCCTGATGGGAATAGGGCGGATCCAGGATTAGGGCGGGTCCTGCTGGGATTAGGGAGTATCCTGCTGCCTCAGGCGCCTGCTCCTTTGGAGTTCCCGGTTGAGTTCTCCGGGTTCTGAGAGAATTGGAGCCAAATGCTGCAGTCTGGCTGGGCACAAAATAATCGAGCCACCACACCTTGTAGATTCAAACAGCAACTCTATTCCTATTCCCGAACTCTCACCAGCACTCTACACGCATGTTCTGGGAAAATCACCCCCTCCACTGGGCTCTGCTTACCAAATACTCCCTGAATCCACGAGAACTCAAGGAACGCTCGCCTAAGGCGAGCCTTGTTAATTTGCTGAGGCTGGCTTTGAACTTGCAATCCTCCTGTCCACCTCCTGAGCCACTGGGATTCCAGGCATGTACCACTGTGCCTAGCTAAGCATACTTTTTAAGTCTTTTTTTTTTTTTTTAAAATATGATGACATAGTCAGTTATCTGACTACATAATTATTTGAAGAAGCTATTGAATGTATTCTTCCCTTTTCTTAAGCATGTAGACATAGCTATATGAGGTTAGATTTTCTTCAGAATTTATATTCTTTATGTTATTCAAAGAAAACAATTTGTCAAAACAGATTAAGTGAGCTGAGTTTGGTGGTTCACACCCATAGTTCCTGCTACTTCATAGTGCTTTCTTCTTCTTTTTGTAGTGGTGGGTATTGAACCCAAGGCCTTGTGCATGCCAGGCAAGCATTCTACCAACTGAGCTATATCTCCAGCCTGAGTCCCTGCTACTTGAAAGGCAGATGCAGGCAGCTCCCTTAAGTCCATATATATATATATGAGTTTAAGGTCAGCCTGGGATACATAGTGACACCTGTCCTAATAAACAAAAGCCCCCAGATGAAATGCAGAAGTAAGTATCTAGATGTCCTGTACGAAAACACACATTGCAGAGATTGAGAAAATGTAGGACAGTGCTATTCAATTATATGTGTAAATACTTTTTATGATTCTGAGGATTGAACCTAGGGCCTAGCACTAGCATATACTCTACCACTGAGCTACATTCCCAGCCCCATAAATTTTTTTATTTGGAAAATAAGTTAGTTTTGATTAAAAAAAGTTACTTGAGTATTATTTAGTCAGCTTTTCATCACTGTGACTGAAGTACCATAGAACAACAACTTAGAAGTAGATGCTGCTCCAAAATTGGGGGCCAGGGGGTAAGGGAAGAATAGAGGAACGTTGAGTTGTGCAGTGGGATGTGAGGGAGGAGCGAGGGTGGGGGGATGGGAAGGACAGTAGAATGAGATGGACAATATAAATGTATGGTTGCATATCAATGTGACTTTGTACCATGTATAGGAAGAGGAGGGAGAAGTTTGCTCCATTTGTATACAGTGTGTCAAAATGTATTCTACTGTCATGTATAACTAATTAGGACAAATTTTAAAAAAGAACAACTTAGAAGAGGAAAAGTTTATTTGGGCCTCACAGTTTCAGAGGTCTCAGTCCATAGACAACTGGCTACATTGCTCTGGGACCAAGGTGAGGTATCACACCACAGAGGAAGGGCCCAGTGGAGGAAAACTGCTCCCTTCATGGCAGGGTCAGGAGAGAGAGAGGGGAGGAAGAGGCCACAGGGAAGAGTTCTTCCAGGGCATGCCCCAAGTGATATACCAACTCCAGCTATATCCTACCTGCTGACTGTTACCACCCAGTCAGTACATTCAGGCTAAGATGGACTGATTATGTTATAGCTCTCATAATACAATCATTTAACCTCTGAATATTCCTGCATTAACAGGAGCTTTTGGGGACACCTCATATCCAAACCATAATAAACGTGTAAAGAGATGCTGCTGCTAATGATTATTATTCTATTTATGTGTAGTAATGGAGGTTGAACCCAAGGCCTTGTACATGGTAAGCAAGCCCTCAACCACAGAGCTATACCCCCATTCCTTGTTATTTTTTATTGAGACAGGGTCTTGCTAAGTTGCCAGGGCTGGCCTTGAGCTTTGGGATGCTCAGGACATGTCATTTGAGTAGCTGGGATTATAGATGTGCATCATCATGCCCAGTAATAACTCATTTTAAAATAAATTAATATTAAAATTTCTGCTTTAGTTTCTGATGCTTTACATATTGATGGCTATAATCACCTAAGCAAAAGCTCTGAGTTCTCAGTAATTAAGAATGTAATTATGCTGGGTGCAGTGGTGCATGCCTGTAATGCCAGCAGCTCGGGAGGCTGAGACAGGAGGATGGAGAGTTCAAAGCCAGCCTCAGCAACCGTGAGGCACTATGCAACTCAGTGAGACCCGGTCTCTAAATAAAATACAAAGTAGTCATGGGGATGTGGCTCAGTGAAATTAGTAAAAAAGGGATCCTGAGACTAAAATGTTTGAGACCTGCTCCCTTAAAGGACAATAAGAAAGTGATAATTTAGATTCATCAGGCCAGAAGGAAGAATATTAAATTACAGAACAGTAGGAGGCGGCAAATTTATACATTTATCGTCTTTAATTTTGGTACCCATCACAGTTCAATATAGAGCCTACCCCCAATAGAGTAAAAATGAAGTAAGTATTTAGTAACTGAAGCTTGGCTTTCATAAATAGCTTACTGTAGATCCGATTCATCCTCCTCCCCCATATTTATGACTTAAAGTTCCCTCACTGTACTTTGCTGAGGCCAAGTTCAGAGACTGGGATCAAGGAAGTAGATAACTGCCTCTCTATTCCTAGTCTTTGGATCCAAGGGGAAGTGAGAAAAAAGTAAGGATGAATGAATGCAGATACAAATTTTTTTGGTACTGGGGATTGAACTCACGGTACTCAACCACTGAGCCACACCCCCAGCTCTATTTTGTATATTATTTAGAGACAGGGTCTCACTCAGTTGCTTAGTGCCTCGCCATTGCTAAGGCTAGCTTTGAACTTGAGATTCTCTTGTCTCAGCTTCCTGAGCTGCTGGGATTACAGGCGTGTGCTACTGTGCCCAGTCAGATACACCATTTTCAGAAAAATATGTAAAGCTTGTGTTCTAGTAATATAAATGATATGCACTATATAGTAATAAGTATATAGTGTACTTTGTGAGTATGGGTGTGTATATGGTGGTAGGGATCAAATGTAGGGCTCATGCGTATTAGGCAAGTGCTTTCCTACTGAGTTATATCTCCAGCCCCAGCAATACTTTTTGAATGCTTATAATGTATGATTTATGTTTCATCTATCAATTATTTGTCCATGTGTTTTTATTTTTCTTTAAATTACATTTTTATTTGTTTTATAAACATTCTTTATAGAGTTCATATAATTTTTTTTGTTGGTTATGGAAGTTGAAGATTTTTTTCTGAGCTTATAGCTTGGTGTGGTAGTCAGCCTCCAAGGTGGCCCCATATTCCTGTCTCCTGGTTATTTACTTGCTTCTATGATTTCTACACACAGTTTCTCAGGGCTGGTCTCTGTGACCAAGAGAGTATAACAGAATCAACAGTGACTTCTCAGGCTTGGTCATTAAAAGAATATAGCTATTTCCCTGCTCTTTGGATCCCTTGTTCTTGGGCAAAAAAGTTGCCGTTTGTGAGAATACTATAGTAGTCCTTTAAAAGTGCCAGAACTGGGGTTTTCTGCCAATACCCAGCACCAACAGCCATATGAATGAGTAGCCCTGGCTCATGTCTGATGCAGCCTTATCAGAGGTACTGAGTCAGAGCTGCTAGCCATGGCCCTGCAAATACCTATTTAAAGGAAACTTTTAGAAATAATTATTGTTATAAGCCACTGAGTTTTGGAATAATTTGTTACACAATGGATAATCGATACACTTGATTTAGCCACTGTTTTCAAATAATTTGTTACACAATAGATAACTGATACACTTGATTTTTACTTTATAGAGAGCTGATTTTTCATGTTTGAGTGTTTTAAAAACTTTTAATCAGTCCATCCCACCCTTCATGCCTTGCTTTTTATTTGTGGTACTGGGGATTGAACCCAGGGGCACTCTACTACTGAGCTATATCCTCAGCCCTTTTTATTTTTTATTTCAAGACAGGAGCCCCCTTGGTTGCTATGATTGGCTCTGAACTTGGATCCTTTTCCCTTGGCATCCTAAGTTGCTGGGATCAGAATCTTACCAAGTAGCCCAGGTTGGCCTTGAACTTGATCCTGCCTTAGGCTCCCAAGTTGCTAGACTCCCCCTACCCCCATGTTGCTCTATAGCTATTTAATATGCTCTTCACATATATCTTGTTCACCATGCCTGGCTCAACCGACATTCTGAAAAATCCTTTTTTTGGTACCAGGGATTGAACTCAGGGACATGAGACTACTGAGCCACATCCCCAGCCCTATTTTGTATTTTATTTAGAGACAGGGTCTTAAAGATTTGCTTAGTACCTTGCTTTTGCTGAGGCTAGCTTTGAACTCTCCACACTCCTGCCTCAGCCTCTTGAACTCTCCACACTCCTGCCTCAGCCTCAGCTAGGATTACAGGCATGTGCTAGTGCGCCTGGCTCCAAAAGATTTTTTTGTTGGATTTAAAAAATCATTTACATTTCACATTTCTATGAGCTTTATTTGGTTTAGTTTCATAGAATACTCCCCACTCCCCCACCGTGGATTTAATATCTTCTTTCTTTGGGAATACTAATTAAGTTTAACATCCCTAGATATTTTACTATTCTCACTATTTATGTTTTTCTTCTCTACCTGTCCCCTTCTTTTTCCCTCAGTGCTGGGGATCAACCAGGGACTTCTGCATGCTAGGCAAGTGTTGTACCACTGAGCTAGTTCCCCAGTCCTGTAGTCTATTTAAACAACATTAATAAAAATACCATTGCATACTATCATTTCAAACAAAAGAGGAGAGTGGATTTCATATATTTTGCTCTAAAGGCACAGTGAATTATTTTCATGGTGTTGGCCAAGCATAGTGTTTTTATACTTTGATTTATAGTTATGTTAAAAGATACAGCATGTAGCATACATGGAACCAGACTAAGCGCTAGTCATATTCCCAACTCACAGGAGAGCAACATAAGTGAAGTTTAAAATGAATATTTAATCACAGCGGAATTTTTTAAAGATAAAAGTGAAAATGAGGCTAAGACCAAGGTAAATTTCCGAGTGATGCCTTCATTAGCCAAGCAGAGAAAGCCCTTTACCTGTGGTGAGTTAATTTAAATCATCCTCAGGGCTAGGTGAGGACCTACAGTCCAGCTACTTAGGAGGCTGAGCCAGGAGGATCATTTGAGATCATAAGTTCAGACCAGTGTAGACAGCATAGCAAGGCCTCCATGTCAAAATAAAAATAAAACAAAAGCAACAACAAAAACCTATAAATCCTCCTCAGTTAAACAGCAAAATGTTATTTTCCAAAAAGAATTTCATTCTTATTAGTTGATTTATTACAGATATTTTATGCCACGTGCGGTGGAACATGCCTGTAATCCCAGAGGTTCAAGAGGTTGAGGCAGGAGGATTGGGAGTTTAGAGCTAGCCTCAGCAAAAGTGAGGTGCTAAGCAAGTCAGTGAAACACTGTTTCTAAATAAAATAAAACATAGGGCTGGGGATGTGGCTCAGTGGTTACTAGCCCCTGAGTTCAATCCTTGGTACCCTGCTCCCCCCAAAAAAATTTTTACTAGATTAATATATTTTGAATTTTGTTGATAAAAATTTTAGAAATTTGTTTTCTTATTTAAGTACTTACATAATATCTTTTAATATTATCTGTTGGCCCACAAAGCCTAAAATATTTACTGTGACTTCTGATGCCATATCCCACACTTGAATTGAGTGGGAAGGATTAGACATTGGTCATGAGTCAGATTTCAAGAAGTGTGATGTATATAGCCTACCTTATTGTCCAGGATTTGTAAGAGTAAAAATTTCTAAATTTCTACTTCTAATATTACAAATGACTGCAGAATAAAAAGTATGAATTACTATGTGGTTTACTAACAGAACGCCAATATCCAAATTATATAACTTTTTTTTTTTCCATTACTGGGACTGGCTTAAAAAGTAAATCTCATGTTCTAAGTACTTACACAAAAATTGTCACTGAAATGATAACCTATTGTTTTTTCATCTTCAATAGAGAAAATATAAGGGTTGAGTACTTATGAAAAATTGGAAATAATAATTTTAAGCACTGAATTTCAGCTCTCCTTCATTATATTAAATTTTCTGCTTTGTTCTGGGATGTAGTTAATCTGTAGAGTGCTTGCTTAACCTGTACAGGGACTTGGGTTCAATCCCCAGCACCACAGAAACAGCAAATAACACTAGGGTAAAGACTGACATTTAAGCCACCTTAAAATTTTTTTTTTCCTGCTTTGTGTTGAGTCTTACTTTTATGTGTTTGAGAAATATTAAAGAGATATGTAATGAACCTTGAACTCCTTAAACCTTACTGAAGAGCTAATACTCAGAGTATTAAATAGCATAAGACATACTGTAACAGTAAACTAATCAAGTGTTCATTGAAATATTGTTCAGTAGAAGATTCTGATTAGTTATGGCTGAATTTCGCTGCTTCTCCTCTTATTGTTTTTTTTTTTTTTAAAGAGTGAGAGAGGAGAGGGAGAGAGAGAGAGAGAGAGAGAGAGAGAGAGAATTTTTAATATTTTATATTTTAGTTCTCGGCGGACACAACATCTTTGTTGGTATGTGGTGCTGAGGATCGAACCCGGGCCGCACGCATGCCAGGCGAGCGCCCTACCGCTTGAGTCACATCCCCAGCCCTCTCCTCTTATTGTTGATTTAGAGGTGATGATCACCTTTTCTTAGATGATTTTATGCTTTGGCTATAATTACTTCTAAACTATTTAATTTTCCCTTTTTCTGTTTTCCTTCTTCATTTTATGTTGCATACTTTCAAGATAGGTTGTTTGAATTACAAGAATTAGCGTGGATAGTGTGGAAAGAATTATGTGGATTGTTGTTGAATTATTTGACTAATTCAACAACTTCCTTTTTATAAAATAACATCAGTTTCAAGGTAAAACTTTTTCTTGTTACTTAAAAAAAATTTTTTTTAGTTGTAGATGAACACAGCATCTTTATTTATTTTTATGTGGTGCTGAGGAT
The DNA here is from genome assembly GCF_052094955.1 of Ictidomys tridecemlineatus. Taxonomy (NCBI): domain Eukaryota; kingdom Metazoa; phylum Chordata; class Mammalia; order Rodentia; family Sciuridae; genus Ictidomys; species Ictidomys tridecemlineatus. The sequence continues at coordinate 107,235,027 of NC_135487.1, read as the reverse complement.
CAAACCCAGTGCCTTACGCGTGTGAGGCAAACACTCTACCACTGAGGTACAGCCCTAACCCTTTCATGTTTCTTTATTTGCTCATAAAAATTTCTCGGGGCTGAGATTGTGGCTCAGCGGTAAAGCGCTCGCCTAGCATGAACGGGACCCGGATTCGATTCTCAGCACCACATAAAAAATAAAGGCATTGTGTTGTATCCATCTACACCTAAAAATAAATAAATAAAATATTAAAAAAAATTCTCTCAAAGGGGTAATATTATCTTCTTTTTCTTTTGGTGCTGGGGATTAAACCCAGGGCCTTGAACCTGCTTAGCATATGCTCTGCCAGTGAGTTATACCCCAAACCTTCAATAATTTCTTTCCCTTCTAAGAGGTCTTGTTCTACTGTCCAGGTTAATCTTGAAATGATCCTCCTGCCATAGACTCCTGAGTAATTGGAACTAAATGTGTATGTCATTGTGGTTTTCTTTTATTTAGTAGTATAGGGATTGAACCCAGGGACTTGGGCATGCAAGTGCTCTACCACTGAGCTACAACCCTAGCTCTTTTTATTTTTTGTTTTGAGACTGGGTCTCATCAAGTTACCCAGACTACCCTAGAACTTGTGATCTTCCTGCCTCAGCCTCCCTAGATTACCAGTGTGTGCCACTGCATCAACCCTCTTTCCTTTCTCTTTCCCTGTCTGTTTCTGTCTCTGTTTCTCTTGAAGCAGAGTGGGGAAATCGTACCTAAACGTAGTTCTTCCATGTGGAGATAGTAGGATAAGCCTCAGATACCTTTAGAAACCATTGTAAGACATAAGGTGTAATGGAGGTTAACTAGCCTAAAACTGAACTTAAAAAAAAAAAAATCAGTTGATTTGAATTGAAATTTGAATTTAAAAAGTACTCTGTTTTGGCCAAATAATACCAGGTAGGCTGCTAGTTTTCTGCCTTTGTTCTAACTTAGTAGAATCTTATTATTAGTCTCTTTATTTGTATTGGATATAATTAATTATAATTCGACTTCTTAATTTTCTTTTTTTTTGACTTCTTAATTTTAAAAGCTTAAGTACTTAAGTAAACTTTTTTCTTGAGAGTGTTTCCATTCAGTAAGCTATAGCATAATATGTTCATTAGTAAGCATCACTGTACTCGTCAGTATTGCTTTTTTTTATCTAGTTGGAGAAACAAATGCAAGAGCTTTTTAAATTGTGTACATAAATCTTACAGTGAAATTTGGAAAGTTGATTATAATGCTGCATAAATAAATGATGCTTAGGTCTCAAAGTAAATTCATAAATTTTTCTATCCTGTGTTACAGGTACCCTCAGAATTTTACTGATTCTGTGTCGAACCATTTTTGTGGGAGTAGTTTAATTTGTGTTTTCCTGACAACTAGTAAAGTTCAGCATCTTTCTGTGTACTTATGGCCTTTTCCTCCCCCTCCCTTTTTTTTTTTTTTTTTTTTTGGGGTGGGGTGGTGCTGGATATCAAACCCAGCCCTCACTCATGCCTGGCAAATATTCTACCATTGAGCTTGTGCTCTACCACCAGCTCTGGGTGCCTACATTTTTTTCTTTTTCTTTTCTTGGGGACCGGGGATTGAACTCGGGACAACTTAACTACTGAGTCACATCTCCAGCCCTTTTTTTGTATTTATTTAGAGACAGGATCTCACTTGCCATTGGTGAGGCTGGCTTTGAACTCCTAATTCTCCTGCCTTAGCCTCCTGAGCCACAGGGATTACAAGTGTGTGCCACTGCGCCTGGTTTATATTTTTTCTTAATGGATTGTCTGCCCTTTTAAATTTTTTTCCCTTCCACTGGGTGTATGTAGGATTCTTTTCATATTCCAAACATGAATCCCTTGTCAGATATGTTGTCAGATTTATATATATATATATATATATATATATACACACACACACACCAGTAATTGTCCCCCTTCCCTCTGCTGGTACTGGGGATTGAGCCCAGGTGGGCTTTGCCACTGAGCTGTGCCCCTGCATCTTTTTATTTTGAGACAGTCTTGCAAAGTTTCCAAGGCTGGCCATGAACTTAGACAAATCTTCCTACCTATAGCCTCCCGAATAGCTCGGATTACAAGTGTGCCCAATGATACCTGGCCTTGCCTAGTAATTATATTTTAGAATTTTACATTTATTTTAGCTTTTGAGTAAGTAGTACTTTTATATTGGCTCAAAAATTAATTAAGTCCACAAAATTACATAGTGAAAATCCTCCTTCCCACTCCTTGTTCTCATCTAGTTCCTGTCTCTCCAATAGGTAGCATGTGTTAATAGTTCATTTTGTCTTTTAGTTAAATCCATTCATTGTTGGAAAGAATAGCCTCTTCAAAGAAATGATGTTGGAACAATTGAATATTCAAGTACAAAACAACGAAGTTGGGCCTTTCCCATGCATATGCAAAAATTAATTTAAGATGGATCAATAAGCCAGTGGTGGTGTGTACCCTGTAATCCCAGTGGCTCTTGAGGATCATGAGTTCAAAGCCAGCCTCAGCAATGGCGAGGTGTTAAGCAAGTTTGTGAGACCCTATCTCTAAAAATAAAATACAAAATAGGGTTGGGACTGTGGTTCAGTGATTGAGTACCCTTTAGTTGAATTCCTAGTAGACCCCCCCCCAAAAAAACGATGGATCAACAACCTAAAAATAAAAACTGAAATCAAAACTCAGAAAAAAATAGTATATCTTCATGAACTTGAGATTGGAGATGCATTCTTAAATATGAGCAACAAAAGGAAAAAAATAGATAAATTGAATTTCATCAAAATAAAAAACTTTGGTGCATTAAAGGAAAGTAAAAAGATAACCTATGAAGTGTGAGGAAATATTTGTAAGTCCTATATCGGATAAGGATGTAGTATCCAGAATGTTTAAAAAACTCTTAACAAACTAATAATAAAGACAGATAACCAAATTAAAAAGTTGGCCAAATATCTGAATAGACAGTTCTGTAAAGAAGACATGAGCAAAAAGTGCACATGAAGGCGGCGTGGTGGCGTAGGCCTATAATCCCAGTAGCTTGGGAGGCTGAGGCAGGAGGAATTCGAGAGTCAGCCTTAGCAAAGGCGAGGCGCTAAGCAACTCAGTGAGATCCTGCCTCTAAATAAAATACAAAATAGGACTGGGGATGTCGCTCAGTAGTCGACTGCCCCTGAGTTCAATACTCATTACCCCCACTCCCCAAAAAAGCTCATGAAAAGATGCCCAAGATTCTTTGTCATGAAGAGAAATGTAGCCCTGGGTGGGAATATAGCTCAGTGATAGAGTGCAGAGCCCTGGGTTTGATTTTCAGCATTGGAGGGGAAAGTAAAAAGGGAGGGGTGGAAGGAGAAGAAAGGGAGGAGAAGAAGGAGGGAAGGATGGGGAAAGGAAGACAGATACCATTTTATGCCAAGTAGGATAAAACTGGCACCCAGTGTGATGGCTGAGGCAGGAGGATCATGAGTTCAAAGGCAATTCAGTGAGACTCTAAGTAAATACAAAAAAGGACTGGGGATGTGGCTCAGTAGTTGAGGGCTCTCTGAGTTCAATTCTCAGTAACAAAACAAAACTGGTAGTGCTTGCTTAGGCAGCAAATACACTAAAATTGGAATGATACAGAGAAAATTAGCATGGCCCCTGCACAGGGATGACATGCAAATTCACAAAGTATTCCATATTTGTGGAAATAAATGTTTGTAAATAAATAATTAATTTTAAAAAGTGGCAAATGTTGGAAAGGATGTAGGGAAATTAGAACCTTTATATATTGCTGGTAGGAATAGTGATTCTTCAGAAAGTTAAATGTAGTACTAATATGTAGCTTATTAATTCCATTCCTATATTCTTTCATATCCAAAAGTTGAAAACATTGATTCAGTGATACCAATCAGTGTTAATTGCAGCATTACTTACTAACCAAAAGGTGTATATAGCCTAAGTGTCCATCAGCAGATGAAGTGATAAAATAATGTTATGTACCTAAAATGGAATATTATTTGCCCATAAAATGAAATGAAATTCTGAAACATGCTGCAACATGAATGAACCTTGGAAATATAAGTAAATTAAGCCAGACACAAGTGGGCAAATATTTTAGTGTCTACACTGATAATGAAACATTCACAATAGGCACATTCATAGAGATGGAAAGTTGATTTTAGATTACAGTGCAAGGAGGTTGGAAGGAATGTTGAATTGTTGCATTTCTGTTTGAGATGATGAAAAGTTTTGGAAAAGGTGGTAATGATTAGATGCTTGCAAAACATTGTGGCTCTTTTAAGCCCACATAGCCATTTTAATTTTTATGTATACGACTATGTGGCCTTAAAAGAGCCTCAATGTTTTGCAAGCATCTAATCATTACCACCTGGATTTGGAGGCAGAGGCTCAGTTAGAGGCTGAGGCAGGAGGATTGCTTTGAGTCCAGGAGTTCGAGGCTAACATAAACGACTTAGCAAGATCCCATCTTAAAAAGGCAAATATTGTTTTATATATATTATAACACTAAGAAATGCTCTAAAAAGTGATTTTAAAATCATGTATTTGAGATATTTTTTATCATATATTTAAAAATCAGTTTTGACTGTGAATTCTTTATTGTAGAATTCACTGAATAAAATTCACTTGTAACTGTAGTATAAATAATTGCTTTACTTTTAGAGTCATTCATAAACTTGGGCAGAGTGGCAAAAAATTTGACTTGCCTGGCAGTTCCTGTATTTCCAGCTGAGATTGAACAAGGCACTGCTCTGCCTGTTTTCAACTCTTTCATTGTAAACAAGTATCCTCTTTAGTGCCTTTTGTTGGTGATTTCACTATTTAAAATGACCCCCAACTGAAACACCTAAATGCCCTAAATGCCCTCTTGTGTCCTTAAAAGCACCAAATGTGTGCTTTTATGGGGAAAATAACTTAGAGAAGCTTCATTCAGGCTTTAAGTTCCAGTACTTAGGCTGTGAATTCCATGTTAATGAACTAGCAATATTGATGATTGAAAATATTGTGACCAGAGGCTTGTAGAAACCTAATCCTGTATTTCCCCAGGACCATTATTTAGAATTTACTAATTTATTGTTTGCATCAACTTTGTATCACCTAACTACTCTGAATAATGAGAATTGACCCAATGTCAGAGCAAATAAAGTCTTTTTCTTGGGGAGGGTATGTGTACTAGAGATAAAATCCTGGGCCTTGTGCATATTAGGTGAGCACTCTCCCACTGAACTATACCTCCAGCTCCTAAAGTCATTTTTTTATGTAAATGGAAATACTACTTTGAAGCCTATTTAATCTGATATTAATGTAGCCACTTTTTTCTTAAAATATTTTTTTTTAGTTGTTGATGGACGTTTGTTTTATTCACTTATTTATATGTGGTGCTGGGGATCGAACCCAGTGCCTCACACATGCTAGACAAGCACTCTACCACTCTACCCCAGCCCTAATATAGCCACTTTTTAAAAAAATATTTGTTTTTTGATTGTAGTTGGACACAATATCTTTATTTTCTTTATTTATATTTATGTGGTGCTGAGGATTGAACCCAGGGCCATGCATGTGCTAGGTGAGCGCTCCACCACTGAGCCACAACCCCAGTCCCCACCCCCCCAGCCACTTTTAAAAAGAAAAAAATGCTTAGAACTGTGGGTATATATAGCTCAATGATTGAACACTTAACCTACTACCCATAGGACTCTGGGTTTGATCTCTAACACTGCAAAAACAAAACAAGCAAGCAAGCAGCTGAAAAAACCTTTGGGAATCAGAGTCGGGTGTGTTGCAAGTTTGAGGCCAGCCTTGGTGGCATAGTGAGACCCTGTCTAGGTAGATAGGCACACTGGGGATATAGATCAATTGTAAAGTGCCCTTGGGTTCTAATTCCCAGTATCAAACAAACAAAAACCTACCAGAAAAACCACCTAAAAAAAAAACAGTTGGAAGGTAGGTATGTAGTAGCTCTGTGGTATAGTGCCTGCATAGCATCCGCAAAGCCCTGAGTTTGAGTTCCAGAACTACAACCAACTCACCCCATTCCCCCTCTTAATTGACATAATTCACAAACCATATTTCAGACATTTGAAGTATATGTTTTGGTAGTTGTATGTTCACCGAATTGTGCACTATTGCCACAGTCAGTTTTAGAATATCTTCATTATTTCCCATAGAAATGGTTCCCATTATTGATTATTTCATATTTATTGCTTCACCCTCTCCCCATATACCTGTGAAGCTGTTGTCCACTACAGTGTGGAAGTCTCATGTCTCCACAGAGGGCATTGTCTTGAGCATGAGCTATAATGAAAAATGATATAATTACCTGAGATATAATGATTTTTGTCAGGGTTCTCCTTGACTGTTTCTCTTATCTCTATTAAACTCTCTCCCTGTTGGTATCATACCTAGCTGTTAGGCTCTATTAATTGTTTTGATTACTCTTTTTTTATCAGTTTATTGGGACAAGTTTTTCCATAGACTGTTGTGATTGATCCTTCCTCCACCCCTCATAGGTTTTGAAGTTAGTTTTAGGTTTCTTCTGTCCCTAGCAGAACTCTTTAGAGATCTTTTTGGTTCTGTCTTGTAAAGTAGTTTGCCCCATTGTTTAGCTTGCTATTCTTATGGAGCTATCATCTTCCTTTTAATTATTTGCCACCCAAATTTCCTGTTTTTAAGAGTGCCCTTAGGCTTGAATTTATCCATCATTCTGTTCCAGCTCTTTATTCTTATAGTCCTCATTTTCTCCTGGAAAATTAAGTCTTTGAGCCTCTGCTTCAAAGTTGTTGCTGGAAACAATGATCTACTTTTTGGGGGTGACATGAGCAGTTTGTTGGGTTCAGTAGTATTTGGTCTCATTGACTTCTCCTGGCATGGATCCAGGTGAGCTGTTCCAACATGTTTTGGCTATCTTTGCTCTAGGAATTGGTATTGGTTAGAAGAAGGGAGCTTGTAATTTCTGGGTACACACTGTTTTGAATTTAGCATTTGCAGTCCAGGGCTAGGAGAGAGAGAGAGAGAGAGAGAGAGAGATAATTTTTTAATATTTAGTTTTTAGTTCTCGGCAGACACAACATTTTTGTTTGTATGTGGTGCTAAGGATCGAACCCAGGGCGCACGCATGCCAGGCGAGTGTGCTACCGCTTGAGCCACATCCCCAGCCCCACTCAATAGTTTCAACAGTGGATTTATTATTTAGTAAATCATGTTGTAAAGAGATGTATGTTATCCAGATTTTGTTGTTCAGTTTAGAGTACAGGTAGTGTAGATTTAATATGAGTTTTAAATGCCCTAGGATTTTTGCAGTGGTAAGTGAGGATTGGCTTCACTTTAAACTTACCAGTGCCATTAGCCCATAATAAGAGAGTCAGCCTGTTCTCAATTTTCCTCTAGCTATGAAAGTCCTAGATAGTGTCTTCTTTCTGTAGAATTGTGCCTAAATTGAAAATCTTTTGTTTAGCATATCCACTTTCATCAATTATCATAGCCAGATCTTCTGGATAACTTACTGTATATTCTAAATCAGCACTTGGTGCTGTTTCACCTGGTACTTTTATGTTACAGAGACAGCTTCTTTTCTTAAGTCTCATTAACCAACCTGTGCTATTTTCAACTTTTCTTTTGCAGTTTCATCACCTCTCTCAGCCCTCATAAAATTGAAGGGATTTAGGGCTTTGCTCTGGATTAGGCCCGATTTAAGAGAATGTTGTGTCTCGTTTGATCTTCTATGCAGATTGCTAAACCTTTCTCTGTATCAGTGATAAAACAAGGCTGTTTTGCTTTCCTATCATTTGGGTGTTCATTGGAGTAGCACTTTCATTTCCTTCATGAACTTTTCATATGTCTCCACAACTTGGCTAACTGTTTGGCACAAGAAGCCCCAGCTTTTGTTCTATCTCAGCTTTCAAAATGCCTTCATAGGCTTGATCTTTTAAGTGGGACTTAAAGGGTAACTCTTCATTTCATTTGAACACTTCAAGGCCATTGTAGGATTTTTATTTGCTCTAATTTCAATATTATTGTGTCTCAAGGAATAAGGACGCCCAAGGAAAAAGCAAGACTGGGGCTGCAATGGTCAAATCACACAAAATTGATTAAAGTCACCATCTTATGAGTGTGGTTTGTGGTGCCCCAAAAGCAATTATAATAGTGATGTTTAAAAATCACTGGTCACAGGTCATAATAAAAGATGTAATACTAATGAAAAAGTTGATATACTGTGAAAATTTAGGAAAATGTGACAGACATGAAGTTAAGTACATGTGTTGGAAAGATGGCATTGATAGACTTTCTTGATACAGGGTTGCCACTAACCTTTAATTCACTGTGAGTGCAAGATTATATGTACACATTTATTAGACCATTTAATTTTCCTGTAGGTAATGAGTCTCTGCTTTTCTGTTTTATTTTGTTTATCTCCATACTATTTTGTTTTTCTGTTTCCCCTTTATTTCACCAGATTTTTCCTTACATAGGTTTGAAGGTGAATTATTAGGTGCACATATGGTTTTAATCATATCTTCCACATAATTGATATTTTTATCATTATAAAAATTTTTGTTATTTTTGTGTACAGCTTGCTAGGCAAATACTCTGCTACTAAGCTACATTATATCCCCAGAACTTTTATGACATAGGGTCTTGCTATGTTAACTCACAATCCTCCAGCCTCAGCCTTCTGAGTAGCTGAGATTGTGTTTGCGCCACTATGCCCAGACTCTAATTAATTTTTATTAGAACGACAGAGGCCAAATATTTTCTTTCTTTTTTTTTTAATATTTATTTATTTTTTATTCTCAGCGGACACAACATCTTTGTTTGTATGTGGTGCTGAGGATCAAACCCGAGCCACTTGCATGCCAGACGAGCGTGCTACCACTTGAGCCACATCCCCAGCCCCCAAATATTTTCTTATATAATTTGTTTTGAACTACTTCCCCCTCTCTACCCCACATATTGGGGATTGAGCTTAGGGTTGCTCTACTACTGAGCTATATCCCTAGTCCTGTATTTTTTTGTTTTGAGACAGGGCCTCACTAAATTACCCAGGCTGGCCTCGAATTTGCGATCCTTGTGTCTCAGCCTCCTAAGAAGCTGGGATTACAGGCATGCACCATGGTGTCTGGCTGTTTTGAACTATTTTATTGTGAAATAAGATAATGTATACCATGTTAGAAAATATTTTCTGTTTTGGTACTCCTTAAAATTTAAAAGAAAATATTTCATGTTTGAACCATAATATTTTTTTCCTAATTGTCAATTATTTTACTTCATTGAGTTGGCAGTTTTCTTTTCAGTGAAGGTACTTTTTTTTTGTTGTTATTGTGGTAGTGGTGGGCAGGCACTGGACTTATGAGATATATCTCAACCCAGCAGGTCATCTTTTTTTTTTTTTTAATTTGTTCTAATTAGTTATACATGACAGTAGAATGCATTTTGACATTGTACACAAATGGAGCACAACTTCTCTTTCCTCTGGCTGTACATGGTGCTGAAATACAACAGTAGTGTAATCATACATGTATATAGATAGGGTGTAGTTAGAGTAATTATGTCTTCTTATTCTATTATCCTTCTCGTCCCCACAGCCCCACCCCTTTCCTCACTCCCCCCTCTAAAACCAAAGTTCCTTCATTCTTCCCTATCCCCTGCCCCACTATGGATCAGCAGTCCACTTATCAGAGAAAACATTTGGCCTTTGGTTTTGTGTTATTGGCTTATTTCTCTTAGCATGATATTATCTAGTTCTGCCCATTTGCCTGCAAATCCATAATTTCTTTCTTTAAAGCTGAATAATATTCTATTGTGTATATTTTTCCACTCATTTATTGAAAGCCATCTAGCTAGGTTGGTTCCATAGTTTAGCTTTTGTGAATTGAGCTGCATCACGTGGCTGTGTCACTGTTACATGTTGATTTTTTTAAGTCCTTTGGGTATAAACAGAAGTGGGATAACTGGGTCAATGGTGGTTCCATTCAGAGTTTTCTGAGGAATCTCCATACTGCTTTCCATAGTGGTTTCACCAATTTGCAGTCCCACCAGCAACGTATGAGTGTAACTTTTTCTCCACATCTTCACCAACACTTACTTTTGCTTGTATTTTTTTAATATTTATTTTTTAGTTTTAGATAGATACAGTATCTTTATTTTATTTCTGTATGGTGCTAAGGATTGAACCCAGTGCCTCATGCATGCTAGGCGAGCACTCTACCACTGAGTCACAACCCCAGCCCCTGTTTGTATTCTTTTTTTTTTTTTTTAAAGAGAGAGTTAGAGAATTTTTTCAATATTTATTTTCTAGTTTTCGGCGGACACAACATCTTTGTTTTTTTGTGGTGCTGAGGATGGAACCCAGGCTGCACGCATGCCAGGCGAGCGCGCTACTGCTTGAGCCACATCCCCAGCCCCTGTTTGTATTCTTGATGATTGCCATTCTGACTGGAGTGAGATAAAATCTTAGTTTTGATTTGCATTTCTCTAATTGCTAGAGATGATGAACATTTTTTTATGTTTGTTGATCAATTGTTTTTCTTTGAAGTATCTGTTCAGTTTCTTAGCTCATCATTTTTTTTAAGTTATTGAATTGTTGGGCACAGTGTCGCATGCCTGTAATCCCAGTGTCTGGGGAGACTGAGATAGAAGGATCGAAAGTTCAGAGTCAGCCTCAGCAACGGGAAGGCACTAAGCAACTTAGTGAGACCCTGTCTTTAAATAAAATACAAGATAGAACTGATGATGTGGCTCAGAGGTTGAGGTCCCCTGAGTTCAATCCCTGGTACCCAAAAAAGAAAGAAAGAAAAAAAGAAAAAAAAGAGTTATTGAATTAATGTCCATATGTATGCAGTCAGAAAAATCTTGTTTTGGAGAAAGAGTCTCACTTTGTTACCTAGACTAATCTTGAACTGGTGGTGTCTAATGATTCTTCCTTTAGCTTGTAGCTTCCTGAGTACTAAAACTACAAGTGTGTGCCATAGTACCCATGTAGTAAAATCTTCAATTTTTAGAATTTTTCCCTTGTTAGTCAGATTTTTTTTGCTGACTAACAGAAGGGCATGGAGAAGGAATGCTGCTTACTTCAATGGTAGCCAGAAAGCAGAGAGAATATGAGACAACAGGTACAAAATATGGACTCCAAAGACATGCCCCAGTGACCTACTTTCTCCAGGAAAGCCCCACCTGCCTGCAGTTACTACCTAGTTAGTCCATTCAAAATTATTAACCCAGCAAATGGGCCAATCCACTGATTAGATCACAGCTCTAGTAATTTAATTACTTCACCTAAATGTTCCTGCATTAATATAGGAGCTTTGGGGGAATACCTCATATTCAAACCATAATACTATGGTGAAGGCGCATCATTATAGTTTTGTGGACATAGTAAAGCAGATTCTTTTTCTAAGTTAAAAATTTTCATTTATTGATTCAGCTTTGGGGTCAGATCCTTTTTGGCCAGTTTTATGTGTGTGTTTGTCTGTGGGGTGTGTCTGGGGATTGAACCCAGAGCCCATGCCAGGCAAGCACTTTACCACTGACTTACATATATTTTTAGTTGATGCATTACCCTGTTCATATTTGTGGGGTGCAGTACTATAATTGGGTATATTTTGTACAGTGTGTAATGATCAAAACAGGGTAATTAGCGTTTCCATTTCCTCAAAAGATTTATCATTTCTATTAACTGGGAACTTTCAATTTCTTCTTGGTATTTTGATATTATATATTGTTGTAGACTATGCTCATTCTAATGTGCTGTAGAACACCAGAACTCATTTCTCCTACTAAGTGTATTTCAGTCTCCATTATTGGTTCTACCCTCTTCCCTTTATAGTTTGTAGTGATCACTATTCCATTCTTTTCTGAGAATGATTTTTGCAGCTTTCACAAATGAGTGCCTGCCTTATTTCTTAGTTCACTTGACATAGATCCCCCAGTTTCATCCATGTCACTACAATTTTACCCATTCATCTATTGAGGGACTTTCTTGGGGGGGGGCTACCAGTGGATTTTTTTACTTGTTTATTTGTATGTGGTGCTGAGGATCGAACCCAGGACCTCACACATGCCAGGCAAGCACTCTACCACTGAGCCACAACCCAAGTCCTTGAGGGACATTTTGATCCTGTATGTTGGGTATTGTGAATAGTGCCACAATAAATATGGCAGTACAGGTATCTCTTTTACTCATGATTTCATTTCCTTAGTGGGATATTTCCAGAATTGGATAAGTAGATGGTAAGGTAGTTATTTGTGGCTTTTGAGGAACCTCCATTCTGTTTTCTATAATGACTATACTAATCTACATTCCCACTCATGTGTATGAAAGTGTTCCCCTTTCTGTTTTACCTTACAAGCATTGTTATTTTTTGTATTTTTGATAATTGCCATTCTCAACTGGAGTGAGGTAACTCATTGTGGCTTTGATTTGTATTTCCTGGTTGATTGATATATTGAACCTTATTTCATATGCTAATTTCCTTTAGATAGTGGGGCCTTGTTCATGCTGGAAGAGCATTGTACCACAAAGCTGCATCCTCAGCCCTTATTTGCCCCTTTGAAAATTGGATGATTGTTGTTGTTGTTGTTATTCTTAACTGTTGAGTTCCTCATTTATTCTAAATATTACTTCCTTGTCAGATTGTTGGTTTGCAAATACTTTATTCACTATGAGGACTGTTCACCCTTTTGTTTACTTTGCTGTGCAGAAGCTTCTTTTTTTAAATTTATTTTTTAATTATTAGTTGTTCAAAACATTACAAAGCTCTTGACATATCATATTTCATGTATTTGATTCAAGTGGATTATGAACTCCCATTTTTACCCCATATACAGATTGCAGAATCATATCGGTTACACAACCACGGTTTTACATACTGCCATACTTGTGTCTGTTGTATTCTGCTGCCCTTCCTATCCTCTACTATCTCCCCTCCCCTCCCCTCCTCTCCCCTCTCCTCCCCTCCCCTCCCCTCCCTCTACCCCATCTACTGTAATTCATTTCTCTCTTGTTTTTTTTCCCTTTCCCCTCACTTCCTCTTATATATAATTTTGTATAACAGTGAGGGTCTCCTTCCATTTCCATGCAATTTCCCTTCTCTCTCCCTTTCCCTCCCACCTCTCATCCCTGTTTAATGGTAATCTTCTTCTCATGTTCTTCCTCCCTGCTCTGTTCTTAGTGCAGAAGCGTCTTTGTTCAATATAATATCATTTGTCAATTTTTGTTCCCTGTCTTCAATGGTTACGTCTTAAAATTTGATTTTCCTGGCTACTAATTTTCTTCTAAAGAGTTGTCATTCCTTTTTCCAGGTCTTTTAATTTTTATACTATCGAAATTATGTTTATTTGTAATTGCATTTTTATAAGAGTTCTGAGTCCTTTTTAAAAAATTTGTTTTTTTTATATATACATGACAGTAGAGGTATATTTTGACATACTATACTTACAAGGAGTATAACTTATTCTAATTAGGATCCCATTCTCTCTCTTGTTTTTTTTTTTTTTTTAAATTCAATATTCACCTCTGCTTCATTGCTGTAGCCTCTGCCATAGCCACCTCTTCCTCTGCTGCCTCCTCAATTAGTTTTGCCTTAGTAGGAGAGAATATGAGACAACAGGTCCCATTTTCTGATTGTTCAGCTTGGTTGCCCTCAAGTTATGGAACCTCCTTAAATGGGATATACTTGTTCTTAGCCTATTCGTGAGTATGGCTTCTTTTACAGGGTCAAGTTTGGCCATGATTATGTGGTTAGTGGTCATTGGTGAACCATTAGACCAGGGTAGACATGATACATTTTGTTTCATCTGCTCTGTACTGATACTTTTTGAAATTTAATGTCTTTTCCAAAGAGTTGCAGTGCCTCTACTGTTCCCTGCTCAGCTAATATAGCTGGAGTTAGAGAAGATGACCTTTCATAATTCTTTCATGCCTGATAAGTCTGTTAGTGCAGAATTCAAATGACCTCCTAAAGAAAACAGTAAATAAGCAGTTTACTGGATCTAGGCAGCCATGGAATTTGGGTCTTCATGGTTATGAGCTGAGATTTCATGGGCCATTATAATTCTCTGCCTCCTTCTGGCACAAGAGAAAAGAAAATCTAGTTGTATGCAAGTTTAAAGCACACATGTGCACATGCAGACCAAAGCCTTGCCTTCTGTGAACATATATCATTATGAAGAATTATTTCTGTTCGGTTTAGTGAAAAATCAATTTTATGCAATGTTCAGTAAACTCTTTGTAGGACCAGATAGTAAATATTTTAGGCTTTGTGGACTGCATACAATGTTTATAGATTTTTCTCTTTTCCCTTAAAAATATAAAAGTCACCCCCCCCCCCACACCTTTTGACATACTGGGGATTGAACCCCAGGGCCTCAGTCATTTTAGCAAGAGCTCAACTACTGTGTTATATCCTCAACCCTTTTTATTTTGAGACAGAATCTTGCTGAATTACACATGCTAGGTTTTAATTTGCAGTCATTCTCTTTGCTTCTCTTTATTATCAGCTCTTATCACGGGGCAACGAACATTTTACATCTCCAGCTCCTCATGCTAACAGCTGTCTGCTGTTACCTCCTTTGCTATAAAATCTCTAAAAAATCAACGGGCCTGTTGTTTCAGAATCTAGTTATTTTCTCTTTTTGCCTTCATGCCCCTTAGTTAATACATATTTCTTCTTAGCTGCCTATTGTTGCCTATTGTTGGGTACACATAGGGTGGAAATAGAGATGAATGGACATAGTATATGGTGGAGAGAAGAATTTGCTTAAGGATGATTATACCTCTCAAATTCAGGGCTGTTGGCACCTCTTGACAATCTTATTCTCCAGCTTTCCGTTCCCTGGGTTATTTAATTCAGACTTTCAAAAACTCAGTCCACGGGCTGGGGATGTGGCTCAAGCGGTAGCGCGCTCGCCTGGCATGCGTGCGGCCCGGGTTCGATCCTCAGCACCACGTACCAACAAAGATGTTGTGTCTGCCGATAACTAAAAAATAAAATATTAAAATTCTCTCTCTCTCTCTCTCTCTCTCTCTCTCTCTCTCTCTCTCTCTCTCTCTCTCTCTCTCTCTCTATCTCTCTCGCTCTCTCTTAAAAAAAAGAAAAAAAAACTCAACCCACAAGGAGTTTCTCATTACTTGTACATACTCCTCTTTAAGTAGGGGCCATAAGTGATAAATCCCCTCAACTTCTTTTTCCACCTGAAAATGTATCTTTTTCATTCATAATTATTTTCTAAGAGAAAGGAGAGAGTTGTTGATTGAAGGTTGATTGAAGTGGCTGCTGGAGGGTATCAGCAAGGGAGGCTAGGGGTGACTAAATAAAAAGATTGTTAGGTTCAGCCCAAGAGTCTGCTAACATTTAAACATAGTGTGCGCTGGTGCGGTGGCGCATGCCTGTAATCCTGGTCACTCGGGAGGCAGAGACAGGAGGATAGCAGGTTCAAAACCAGCCTCAGCAACCCAGTGAGTCCCTAAGGAACTCAGCTAGACCCTGCTTCTAAATAAAATACAAAAAGGACTGAGGATGTGGTTCAGCGGTTAAGTGCCCCTGGGTTCAATTCCAGGTACCAAAAAACAAAAAGCGCAAAAAAAAAAAAAAAAAAGTATGCAATTCTAAAAGTAAATCGATAAGAGTGATGACAAGTTGACCATAAATGGAAAAGTAGTTTGATTCTTGTTTCAGTTATACATATATGTTTGTATACTTTATTTTGATGTTAACATGGAATTTGCAGTTGACAGTGTCTGAAAGCCATCTTCTAAATCTGAACCTTCCTTTTCTTCTGATAGACTAATAAATATTGGTACTGTCTTTTTAAATTTCTTTTGGTGATGTTCAAGATTAAACCCAGAATTTTGTGCGATTTAGACTCTGTAGCTAGCTACATCTCAGTCCGAGGTATTGTCCTTGACATGGTTTTTCCTTAGTAATCATAACTCCTTATCAGATTTGAATTACTTATGTACTGGTGGGTTTTATACAGATTCCTCAGATTCACAACTATGCTAGTTAAGTAGGATGTACTTAAAGCCTACTCATTACAAATATTTTGGTGAAAATACATTTTTTTCATTGAGTAATTGTGTAATTTTTCATGGATGACCCACACCAGAAACTACAATTTTGAATTTCTTTCTTACTGTAACTAATACTACTCCCATCATCATGAAGTCATTTATTGTGCCAGTTGATTTTTCCTCATCTCTAATTATAATCATCTATATTACTATGGAGTCTTAGTTTAATCTTATTTTGTTATTAATAGACAGTAGACCAACTTTTTAACTAGAAAGGTAGGTTAGCATAGTTTTTAAGAGCTCATTCTGTAATGAAGAAAATGTGGTTTATATAAACAATGGAGTATTATTCAGCCATAAAGAAGAATGAAATTATGGCATTTGTTGGTAAATAGATGCCACTGAAGACTGTCATGCTAAGTGAAATAAGCCAGATCCAGAAAGTCAAAGACTAAATCTTTTCTCTGATATGTGGAAGCTAGTCCAAAATAAAGCGGGGTAGGAGAATTCCACTAAAATAGAAGAAAAATCAGTGGAGCAGAGGAAAGAGTTGAGGTAGAAGGTGGAGGGATGGAATAAGGGAAGAACAGTGGAATGAATCTGACCTAACTTTCCTATGTACATATGTGAATATCCACAAGACACTAATTAAAAAAAAAAACTTTTAAATAAATAGGAGAAAAGTCAGTAGAGACGAGGGGAGAGAATGGGGAAGTACTGGTGACTGAATTAGAGCAAATTGTATTCCATACTTTTATAATTATGTCAAAAGGAATCCTGATGTTATGTGTAACTAAAAAAAAAAAAAATTAAAAAAAGGACTCATGTTGTAGTCCCTCACATCTTGGTTTCAGATGTTGCCTGCCCTGCTGGGCCCCCTCCACCATTTATATCACCAAATGTCCTTGAGAAAGTTTCCTGGTCTCACTGAACCTCTTTCTCCTTAAAAGTGTGGAGAGTCACCGAGAGTCACTGAACCTACTTTAACAGGTCTAAATGAACTAATACATATTAATTTTATAGTAAAATCTTACATTAATGTAAATGTAATTTGACCATGATTGGCTCCTTTCTTTAGCAAAGCCTTCATTCTCAAATGGAAACTAGAATTCTTGAGTGAGGACAGAAGTGCAGGATATAGCAAGGTTGAGCTGGGAAACATTAGACAAGGGGCATAGCAACGGAAAGTAAAGTTCACATCTGCAGTAGTTTTTTTTTTGGATATTTTTTAGTTGTAGTTGGTCACATACCTTTATTTTATTTATTTATTTTTATGTGGTGATGAGGATTGAACGCAGGGCCTTGCACGTTCTAGGTGAGTGCTCTACAGCTGAGCTACAATCTCAGTCCCTACAGTAGTTTTTATAAGTCAATTTTTGTGAATCAGGCTGAAAAAATTTGTACCAACCAGCAGAGATTTCTTGGAATTCTTTTTTTTTTTTTTGTACTTGGGGTTGAACCCATGGGCACTTTACAACTGAACTACATCCCCAGTCCTTTTTATTTTTTTCAAAGTTATTTTAAATTTTAATTTTAATTTTTTTTTTTTTTTTTTTGTCGTGCTAGGGATTGAACCCAGGGCCTTGTACAAGTGAGGCAAGCACTCTACCAACCAGCTATATCCCAGCCTCCTTTTTTTGTTTTGGGACAAGGTCTTGCTAAATTGCTGAGGTTGCCCTTGAGTTTGTGATTATCCTATCTCAGCCTTCCAAATTGCTGGGATTATAGGTATGCACCATTGCACCTGGCTATTCGTGGAATTCTTCGCCTGTGCTTTAGAACAGTTATTCTTAAAGTACTGTTCTCAAAGCTGTAGCTTCAGCGTGGCACCTAGTTGTTGTCTTAATCTTTGAAATTTGTTATTGGCTACTTAGTAAGGCTTCCACAGACTATATTCACTTTCTAACAACTTGACTATTTTATATGACCCAATTTCCAGGCCCTCAGATATTGTGTTAAGGCATTGCTTTATTGTAGTTTTCTTCTTGTTTTTCTTTTGGAGGTGCTGGGAATTGAACCCATAACTTTGTTAGGCAAATGCTGTACCACTGTATTACATCTTCATGTCCAGCTCAACCCCCCATCTCTTAGTACTAGGGGTTGAACTTAGTGTTTTATGCATACTGGGCAAGAACACTACCACCGAGCTATGTTCCCATGTCTTTTAATTTTGAGACAGGGTCTTAAACTTGAGATTCTCCTGCTTTAGCCTCCCAAGCTCCACCCCCCCCAAGGTTGTATAATAAATAGTAAGCCTAGAGGTAATTTTATACTATATTTTTAGTGTACCTCTGTTTTGACTGTTGACTGTCACATGAGGTTATGAATGGAATTTTCCACTTATGATCTTATTTTGGTTATCAGAAAGTTTTGAGTTTTGGAGCATTTAGCTTTTAGAATTTTGGATTTAGACTCTCTAAGTCCCGTGAACAGAAGGGCATTTGGATCCATTCATTAAATCATGATATTTATCTATATAAATATCTATATGCAAATTTTGATATCATGTACCATGATATAGACTGAAGAATGTATATAGACACGATACAATACACAAGTGTGCACAATTATACATAAAACAGACAGGAAACAAAGATTTGATAACTTAAATCCTTATAGGTAGGTAAAAGAACTATTATATTTAACCCTTTAGAAATTAAAATAGAGCCTGTAACAGATTTTTATAGTATGACCCAGACATGAAAGGGGCTTGTGCAGTTTATAGGAATAGTGTCTGTCAGTTATGGTGGGCACTGAAATCAAAGGTTCAGGTGGCCACTCATCCTCAGTGTGGGCAGATTTACGTCCATCATCACCACTGTTTATTTTCCATTCTTAGGACTCTTCAGAGGAAAAGAAGACTTTTACATATTGGATCTTTTCATTGTCCTTCTTTGTCCCTAAACCTAGAATTTTTATTCCCTATTTCCTTTCCTCCCCTCCCCTCCCCCCTCCCTTCCTTCCTTCCTTTTCTTTCTTTTCTTTCTTGTTCCTGTTACTGTAATTAAGTTCTCCCCATGTCCTCAATTCCTACACCTTATTGGAGGTTTCTTGTATACTCCAGGTACTCTGTGCTCAATCCTTCTTACTGGGGATTTCTTGCACATTCCCCATTCCCCTTTCCTAGGTATGGTTTCATGTTTCTGAATATAGTCTCAATTCCTCCCTTCATAGGGGTTTCTTGCACTCATGTCTTAGTAACACTCAAACAGCCTCTGGTATATCCTGACCACCAAGGAAGTACTCTTTCTTGAGAATAGATTTTACCTACCTTGGTCTATGCACGGAGTTACCTTGTCACTATGATGCTTTTTTGGGGTCATTTTTTGGCCTCAGGGATTACAGTTTCCTTCCCCACTCTGAAGCCACTATGTCAAGGCAGTTGGGTTGTGTCTCCTGTAAGGAGGAAGTCCTCACAACCCCCTAGTTGACTTATGGAGCCCCATGTTGGGCACCAAAATTGTTAGAAATACCAGGAATTTTTCAAAATTGTTAGAAGTTAACAATTTCTAAATATCATTTCTAAATTTCTAAATAAACAATTGTTAGAAATTCAAAATTGTTAGAAATACCAGGAGTTTTACAAAATAGGTAGAAACACCAAGGAATCAAACACATGCTCGGAAATAGCCTGGCAATGTGAACTACTTCTGCTTAGAAGGGCATGCTACTGTACCTGGCTAGCTAATCCCAATTAAGGCTAAATAACTGTATTTTGAAAATAAGCCATTGAATTTTTTTGTTTGTCACATGACTTATTGTGGTTAACTCTTAAGTCTGGTGAGGATTTTAATCTGTAGGACACCTAAATCCTACTCCATAGCTTTATAAAAGGAAGTTATTACAACTTTTAAACTTTGTTGCCTTGTTCTCAGCAGTTGTATGGAATGATCTTGTGTGGCCTACTTGAATCAGTGCTGCATTGCTTGGGCAATGTAAAATTGCTTGGGCAGTGTAAAATAGCTCTTATTTTAAATGCAGACATTTATATAATTTTAAGATTTGTTGATAATTAAAGAAGCATATAACAAAATGATCCCTAAGCAAATTTCAACTGTCTTGGGGATCAGTCATACTGGTTGCTGTGCAATTTGTTCTTATAGATTAATTAGTGGGGTTTGCTGATGTCTTTAGACTTGCATTTATTACCTTATGTCTCACTGGGACTTCCTTAATCTCATGTTTCTGAATTGCAAGCTTCTCTGAAAAACTTTTCAGCAAACGAGTCTTTCTTAGGTGTATCCTTGTGTTTCTGATGTACACTAGGAGGGGTTTCTTCTTCACTATTCAGTTATCCTTTTCCATTTAAATTCTCTTAAAATTGCTACTTGTTGATTTGTGTGCCTTGCCCCTTTGTCCACCTTCAAGTTTTTTTTCCAGGGTTAGTGTGTTAATCTTCTAAATTTCTTAATATTTTAATGGGGATTTCGAATGAGAAAAAGGTGAATTTGTGTTGTCAGCCTGCTAGATTAAATTGAAAATTTCAAAGAACCCGAGAGCTTGTTGATCTTCAAAAGAAATAGAATAACTGGGATAACATTGAATCATCTATTTACACAGGAATAATGAGTACTTTGATCATATTGACATTCCCCCTACCCCTGTATTAGGATTTGAACCCAGGGGTACTTTACTACTGAGCCATATCACCAGCCCTGTTCTTTAGTTTGCTAAATTGACCATGCTGGCCTTGAACTTGCTGAGGCTGGACTCTTAACTTGTGATCTTTCTGCCTAAACCACCTGAGTTGCTGGCATTACAGGTGTGCACCACTGTGCCCAGTATCTTTTTTTGTTTTTGTTTTTGGATGCTGAGGATTGAACCCAGGGCTTGTGAATGCTAAGCAAACATTCTACCATTGAGCAACATACCCAATCCCAATTTGAGTCTGTCTTACTGTGAGCATAGACTGTTGCTCCATATTTTGTGTTCTTTAACAAAAATATTCCTTTAGTTTGGTGTTGCAAGGTTTACATTAACTTTTTAATAAAATAGTTGTATATGAACACAACACATTTATTCATTTATTTATTTGGTGCTGAGAATCGAACCCAGTGCCTCACATGTGCTAGGCGAGTGCTCTACCACCAAGCTACAACTCCAGCCCCCTACATTAACTTTTAAAATATTTTTATCTGCAATTATATGTGTGTATATATACATATATTATGCTATCTTTTATAGCCCCTTATCTTTAGTGAACTTTATGTATGCTATCCTTTTTGCATCTGTTTTTCCATTCTTAGTTGAATTGGGTTGTCCTGTCAACTTGGAAAATGATAATCTAATAGAAGGATTCTCAGGACTCAGAAAACTGCTAGACTCCTGTTTTGTCATAGTGAAAGGATACGTATTGAAATTGGCGAAGACTAAAGGTGTCCTAGAGAAAGAAGATGCAAACTCTGAGATGTTCCCTTCTAGTGTAGTTAAACTGTTAGGTACTTAACTATCCTAGGAAAAAACGTGGGACAGTACACAGCATATTGCCAAGCAGGGAATCTCACCTGAGCCTTGGGATTGAGGGTTTTTATCAGGGGATCAATCTTTAAGGGATGCAGCCTCTGTATAACTGACAGCAGCAACTATGGATGCCAGTCCCCTCAGAAGTCAATATGAATGCAGTAGTCCTCTGGTATACTAAAACAGGCATTCTCCCTAGTCATACTATTGGCATAAACCGTCTGTCTAAAAGTACTTGGTTGCCTGTAACCTCCAACACGCTAAAAACACTCTTACTAGGCTGGAGTTGTGGCTCTGTAGAGCTCTTGCCTAGAGCATGAGAGGCCCTGGGTTCAATTCTCAGTACTACATTAAGATAAAGGTATTGTGTCCAACTACAACAAAAATAATAAAAAAATAAAAACTCTTATTCTGGCAGCCCATCCCATTGGTTCAAAGGTCATCTCCAGTTCTGAGACAGGCCTTAAGAATGTGCAAAATTTGACTAACTCAGGCCTGCCAAGCAAATACTTTTTTGTACACTATAAATTCATGTTTATTCTTTAAGACTCCAGGTGAGCATAATCTCTTCAGCAAAAAGCTACCTTCTAAGAGTTAATTACAGCTGGGTGTGGTGGTTTAGGCCTGTAATCCCACCTATTCAGGTGGCTGAGACAGTAGGATTCCAAGTTCCAGGCCACCTGGGTTAAAATAGTAAGACCCTGTCTCAAAATAAAAAGGGCTAGGGATATAGTTCAGTGGTAGAATGCCCCTGGGTTCAATCTCCAGTGAAACCTCCCACCCCCCACCCACAAATAAAAATAGTTGCTCCCATATCTTTGCCCCTACAGTTAATTATACTTATTTCCTTTATAATCATTCTATTTATTTTTCTTTCTTTCTTTTTTTTAGAGAGAGAGAGAGAGAGAGAGAGAGAGAGAGAATTTTTCAATATTTATTTTTTAGTTATTAGCGGATACAACATCTTTGTATGTGGTACTGAGGATCGAACCCGGGCCGAACGCATGCCAGGCGAGCGCGCTACCGCTTGAGCCACATCCCCAGCCCATATTTATTTTTCTTAAAAATTTTTTATAGTTGTAGATGGACACAATATCTGTAATTAATTAATTAATTAAAATTTTAGTTGTTGATAGATCTTTATTTTATTTATGTCTTTATATGTGGTGTTGAGACTCGAACCCAGTGCCTCACACATGCTAGGCAAGCACTGAGCCACAATCCCAGCCCTCTTTAGCTCTTTCATAAAGGCAAGGACTATGTCATTTTCATTCTTATCTTCAATTTTATTGATACATAATAGATTGTTGTATTGACTTTGGTGTTTTTTTAAAGTTCCTTAAACTTTAAAAAATGTTATGTTACCTCAGCAGTTTTGGTAGTATAAATGAATTTCCCACAGTAGCATAAATTAAAGTATCTCTAAACCAAGTCATAATTTGAGGTTATAAGATTGTATTTTAGTTTTCTATAGCTGCTGTAAACAAAATAACCATAAACTTGATGTCTTAGAACAACACATATCTTACTTATAGTTCTGGAGGCTGAAAGTTTGAAATCAGTTTTAGGTTTGCCTAAAGCCAAAGTTTTGGCAGAATTGATTCCTTCCACAGGTTCTGGTAGGAGAAAATCTGTTTCTTTGTCTGTTCCAGCTTCTAGTGGTCCATCTTTCCTTCATCTTCAAAGTACAACACTTTAATCTCTGTTTCCATTACCAATTGCCTTCTGCTTTTCTGTAGTCTAATCTGCATGTACCTCCCTCTTATAGAATCAATTCATTACATTTAGGGCCTTTTGGGCATTCCAGAAATATTTCTAATCTCAAGGGCCTTAATCTAGTCTCATCTGCAAAGTTCCTTTTGCCCGGTAAAGTAACATTTATAGGTTTCAAAGATAAGGATTTCTTTTGGGGCCATTCTGCCAACTGCATCTTACATAATAAAAACAAAACAAAACAAAACAAAACACTGTTTTGAGGGCATATTAACACTTGTTTTCTCTTTCCTCTAGGGTATCCCCCGCACCTGAAATAACTCTGGGTTATATTACATAGTTCTCTTGTTGCTCATTACTTTGATCTTGTGTGTGATAAATGAATGCTTTTGATCATTCACAATTTCCTTTTATTTCTTTTGAAGAATATTATTTAATGTTGCCACTTTGTGTTGTAGTTGGTGTAATACGGTGCCCAGTATGCCGCCAAGAATGCAGACAGATAGACCTTGTGGATAACTATTTTGTGAAGGACACATCAGAAGCTCCTAGCAGTTCTGATGAGAAATCAGAACAGGTATGCTTCTCAAGTTTTCTTTATAGTAATGTCTTGATATGAAAATGTAAATCATAAGAAAAATGTGTTTGGATAGTTAAGTAGTTTAGGATAGTACTGCTATAGATAGGTCTGTTTCAAATTGAAAATAAAGGATGGCTCTCTACTCTCAAACATTAAATAAAACTTTATTTTATTTATTTATTTTTTAAAGAGAAAGAGAGGGGGACAGAGAGAGAGAGAATTTTTAACATTTATTTATTTTTTCTTAGTTCTCGGTAGACATAACATCTTAATTTGTATGTGGTGCTGAGGATCGAACCCGGGCCGCACGCACGCTAGTTGAGCGCGCTACCGCTTGAGCCACATGCCCAGCCCTAAATAAAACTTTAAAAGTCAAGTTTTGCATAGACTTTGTATTCTAAGCCTTAGATTTTTTTATTACTTAAATGTTTGATATATAAGGAAAAGGATTTTGTTGAAGATAAATAGATAATAGAATAATTTTATTCTTTGGATAGTGAATTAACCAGTGTATTTGAGACCCAGTTAGAAAGTTTTCCCTATTTTATTTTGTAGATCTCTATTTGGTAAATTTAATATAGATCAATATTCTTTCAGGTATGTACTAGTTGTGACGACAATGCAAGTGCCGTTGGCTTTTGTGTAGAATGTGGAGAGTGGCTATGTAAGACATGTATTGAAGCACATCAAAGAGTAAAATTCACTAAAGATCACTTGATCAGGAAAAAAGAAGATGTCTCAGGTAAGATACATGTGTTTTTAACCTTTTTCTTTTGATTCTATACAATTTTTCTACTTTTTTATAAGTTTTGGATACTAGCATCAATAAGAATTAAGAAAATTAGTCAAAATTTTTATTATGTTTAGTTAAAAAACTAATTTTTTTAAAAATTTTGCTACAGAATCTGTTGGAGCATCTGGTCAGCGCCCTGTTTTCTGCCCTGTACACAAACAAGAACAGTTGAAACTCTTCTGTGAAACATGCGATAGATTGACATGTAGAGACTGTCAACTATTGGAACACAAAGAACATAGGTACAGAAGTCATACTCAATTATTGAGTGCTTAAAAATTACTTATTCTTCTTAAAGCAAATATTGACCCCCAATTTTGTCCCTTAGCATTTTAAATCTAACTTTTGTGTGTTTTATTTCTTAAAGTAGTGTGTGTTGATTGATGAATTATTTGTTTTCATGTTCATGTCTAATTGACTGTCTTATGAATATTTGTCAATGTATCATTATGTAGGGTTGGGTTTGCAAGAATGGAATTATATTATTTATTTGTTGTTCTTGTGGTTCAAATAAGCTATTTCCAACTGTAATGTACTTAGATTATGGATTATAATCTGTAAAGCAATGTCCTCATGGATGGTTAACTGACATTCTCATAAATACAGCTAATTGATATCTAACATCAAAGCATAAATATAGATTTCAAATTAGATGTGTTATTTGCAGGAAACTTAGGAATTTATAAACAGCTAAATAAATATAAGCACTAAGCTTAGTTATTCTTTTAATACACAACTTTGTATTTTAACCATATTTTGTCTTGAGAATTAGTAATATTTATTCACTCATCATAAGTCCCTTTCATCTGAACTGTTTGAAACTGTACTGAAAGTCTTAAGTCAGGTATATAAGAAAATTCTTATAAATTTTCCCACCTTCCATGGCACCTTTGTATTACAAGTAAAAAAGATTATTTAATCTATCCATAGTCTAGAATTTTTGAACATGTTTTTATTATGTTTAGTTAAAAAACTTTTAAAAAACGATTGTTTCAAAGAACAATGTTTCTAATGGATGGAAATAAGTTTTATGAATCTATTGTCAAGAAAGGTTAGGAGAAATTAGTTTAACCATACTTAGGTTATGTGTGTGTGTGTGTGTGTGTGTGTGTGTGTGTGTGTGTGTGTATGTATGTGTATGTATATGTCCCGAGGCCTCACTGTGTTGCTTGTGTAGGCCGGCCTTGAATTTGCAATTCTCCTGCGGCAGCCTCTTGAGTAGCTGGGATTGTAGGTGTGTGCAACTGTATGATTTCTTTAATGAATTAATTCATGTTAATTGGATCTGATAGTCCTAATTGCTAATAATCATTGCATCTTTACTTTGTGTCAGGCACCCCCCCTCCAAGTCTTTTTTATTTTTTTTATTTTGAGACAGGGTCACACTAAGGTGTTGAGGCCTGCCTTAAACTTGAGATCCTCCTGCCTCAGCCTCTTGAGTCACTGAGATTGTTATAGACATTCGACACCACACCCAGTTTGTGCCAGGCACTTTTCTGAATGTTGAATGCTCCTTTAATTCACAGCAGCTATTCATGAGTTATAAGTACTGGCATTATGACTGTTTTAAAGGGAGACCATCTCCCCACAGAAAGCTTTAGTGGTCTGTATAGGGTCCCATAGTAAGTGCTAGAATCAGGATTTAAGCACTCACATTCAGGTTTCAAAACTCTTCTTAATCTCTGTGCTCATTTCCCCCCATATGGTATATAAAGTACAGTAGATAGAATATCTCAAATTTGATTGTAAAAGGAAATGCTTTTTGTTCTTTTTTTAATGGCAACTTTCACTACTCTAAAAGAATACTTACTAATCCTGTATTAGCCTTAGTTTGTTCTGTTCAGAAGTGTCTTATTTTACCTGGAATGTGGCTAATATTTTACTTGAAGTGACTAATCTTATGGATGCCTTCACCTTTAGGGACAAATCCTATCTGTCTGTCTATTTATTTATTTAGTTGTAGTTGCACACAATACCCTTGTTTATGTGTGGTGCTGAGGATTGAACCCAGGGCCTTGCACCTGCTGGACGATTGCTCTACCACTGAGCCATAATCTCATCCCCTAGGGACAAATCTTATCATTGATTATTTTGAAATGGTCTCATTCAGACATTAGATTACCTTTCTCAGAGATGTAGTGAGATATTTTTTTTGAGCACTTACATTCCTTTTTTAAAAAAAATTCTGGTTTGCTATATGACAACGGAATGCATTACAATTCATATTACATTTATAGAGCACAATTTTTCATATTTCTTTGTATACAAAGTATATTCACACCACTCATGTCTTCATACATGTACTTTGGATATGCTATCCATCTCATTCCACTATCATTTCTAACCCCATGCCTCCTCCCTTCCCCTCCCACCTCTCTGCCCTATCTAGAGTTTGTCTGTTCCTCCCATGTTCCCCCTCCCTACCTCACTATGAAACAGCTTGAGGCTGGTTGTTTTCAAGAATCATAATAATAACCATTATTTATTAGGTGGTTAGTATATGTCCAATATTGTTAAAACACCATGAACTAGATTTTTTTAAAAGTTATGTTTATTGAGATTATAATTTATATGTGGGGCCATTTACTCCGTTTAGTTTTATAGTTATATGAATTTTGATAACACAAGTATAAAAAAGACAGCAAATATGGATATATAGTACTGTTAAGATACAGAATATGGGGGGGCTGGGGATGTGGCTCAAGCGGTAGCGCGCTCGCCTAGCATGCTTGCGGCCCGGGTTCGATCCTCAGCAGCACCACATACCAACAAAGATGTTGTGTCCGCCGAGAACTAAGAAAAAAATAAAATAAATGTTAAAATTCTCTCTCTCTGTCCCCCTCTCTCTCTCACTCTCTCTTTAAAAAAAAAAAAAAAAAAAAAAAAAAGATACAGAATATGTTACCTTGTCCTTATTTTTTTAAATAGAGAAATTAATTTTAATATATTTCCATTTAACCCAATGGATTGCCAACATAATTTGTAAAAAAAAATAATTGTTAGTAAGATATTTTATGTTCATTTTCTTTGTATTAGTAATTCTTTGGAATCTAATATCTATTTAACACATAGCACACTATACATATACATATTTTAAATATTCATTGGCCTCATGTAACCAGTGGCTGCCATATTGGCTCTTTTCTCCATCTTTCAGCTTTTGGTGAGACATATGCTGTAGGCTGCCTTATAAGTCCCCTTGTTATGTGGTTTCTTGTGGAGTTCCATCAGAAAGGGACACCAAAGAGATGAACTTAGAATATTCAAGAATAGAGTGAGGTGTTTTATACTGTGAGTTGGTTTCTACATGCTTTTGGTGGGAATCACTTCAGTTAGGTCACCTTCTCCTACAAATTTTTTATAATGGCTCTCTCTTATTTCACCTCTTACATCTCCAAGTTTCCAGGAGGAAAGGTGCTTCACAAAATTTGTTAGATACCCTCAACCTTGCCCTTACCTTTATAATTACCTTATTAAACAATTTTTACTCTGATTGATTTTTTTCATCCTTGAATCTTGAATAATGGATTTTAAATTATAAGAGAGTAAAATATACCTCATCTCCTATCATAGGCAATGTAGATACACATACCAGATTAATTATATATTAAAATATAACAAAATCCTAAAACTTTTAAAGAACATATATGTATAACTTTGTGAAGAGAAATGGAAAACAAAAAATATGAAATAAACAAAAATCTGAAAAATAGATGATGATGTTAAATTTTTTGTGTAAAATTTATTAAAAAGTTGAAAGAGACATGAATTGTATTACAAGTTATTTTTGTTTGTTTTTAATATTTAGCTTGACCTTTTCTCTTTTGGTTGGCTTTTCCTTTATTGTAGTTATTCCCGTTGCAGATTTTCATTGTTGTTTTTTATTTCCTCCTCTTGGGTTATTTTGCCAAGAATGTTCTGTAGTGCAGGCTTTCTTGTTATAAATTCTTTTAGCTTTTGTTTATCATGGAAGGTTTTTATTTTAATGTCAAGTGTGAAGCTTAATTTTGCTGGCTATAAGATTCTTGGTTGGCATCATTATCTTTTAGAGCTTGGTATATGTTGTTGCAGGATCTCTTAGCTTTGAGAGTCTGTGTTGAAAAATCTGCTGAGATCCGAATTGGTCTTTTCTTATTCTGGATGCTAGGCATTTCATTTTAATGTGTCTTGGTGTAGATCTGTTGTAATTTTGTACATTTGATGTTCTTTAGGCCTCTTGTATTTAATTTTCCAGTTCATCCTTCATGCTTGGGAAATTTTCTGCTATTATTTCTTTGAAGAGATTGTGCATTCCTTTGGTTTAAATCTCAGAACCTTCCTCTATCCCAGTAAATCTTAAGTTTGGTCTTTTGATGGTATCCCATAATTCTTGGATATTCTGTTCATCGTTTCTTACTATCTTCACTGTGAGGTCAACTTTATTTTCAAGATTGTATATTTTGTCTTCATTGTCTGAGGTCCTGACTTCCAAGTGATCTAGTCTGTTGGTGATGCTAAGTATTGAGTTTTTTTTTTTTAAAGATAGAGTGAGAGAGAGAGAATTTTTTAAATATATTTATTTTTTAGTTTTTGGCGGACACAACATCTTTGTTTGTACGTGGTGCTGAGGATCGAACCCGGGCTGCACGCATGCCAGGCGAGCGTGCTACCGATTGAGCCACATCCCCAGCCCCAGTATTGAGTTTTTTAATTGGCTTATTGTTTCTGTCATTTCAAGTATTACTATTTTTTCCCCAGTATCTTTATCTCTTTCTTGAAGTAATCTCTTGCAAGTTGTATTTGCTCTCTCATCTCTTTGTTGGAGTGATCAATTTTTGCCTGTATCTACTCACTTAGGTCATTTTTTTAAATTCCCAAATCATTTTAGTTATGAATATCCTGAACTCCTCTCCTGACATTTCACTATCTATGGATTCTATTGTTGTAGTATATTGGTTTGTTTGGGGCACTTTCCTCCCTTGTTTTTTCATGATGTCTATGAGTCTTCCTCTCTTGCAGTGTAGATCTGAGTTATTTTAGCTTCTGCCCTATTGTCTTTTAGTGTCCCTATAGGTTACCAATACCTCACTTTTAATGGATAGATCAATATTACAGCACTCAATGTACCCAACGTGTAGGCATATATCAGTTAGCTTCTATTTTTACATATACAGTTTTGTTGCTAATCAGAAATGATGAGCTTGGATATCTTCTGCCTTATAGTCAATAGGTTTGTATAATGGTTTACAGTTTCTAATTGTAGAAGGGGGGTTTGGGAGATTGGCTGAGATGTTTATGAAGTAGGATGTGAGAATATGGAGGTATTAGATTATATGACAAGTGAGAGGGATAATCATAAGAAGCTGGCTGTTAGTAGGAGAAACAAGAGATAGGCAATCCCATGCAAGACTCCCTGTTACCTCAGCAACAGGATAACTGTTAGCTCCCCTAGTAGTGATACCTTTGGTGCAGCCAGTACACAGGGACCTTGATGATGTCATCAGGTCCTTATTGTTGTCCCTTGATAAAAGTGGTGATACCCAATTTTGTGGTGGTGGCAGCCTCAAGCTTATATGTACCTCACCTCTGGTCTTTGGGCTACCGGGCGGCAGGCAGGCCTCTTCTCCGGGTTTCTTATATAATGTTCTAAATTGATGGTGACGGGCAAGAAGAAAAGGAAGATGTTATACTTTTTCTCATGAAAAATAGCTTTGTTGGGCATGGCTTAAACCCAAGGGGACTTAGAAAGGAAAAGAAAGAGTAGCTTCAACTACCTCCATCTCAAAGTTTACTCTGATCCTTCCCTTTCCTTCACTATATTTCTTAATTCGGACTTAGATATGAGTAATAATCTATTGATGTGTCTACCTGAATATAGGAAAAAGTAACCTTTTTCTCCTTTTATGCTTAATTCAGGACCCCAACCATTTGTGTGGATTTCTTTCCTTCCTTCCTTCCTTCCTTCCTTCCTTCCTTCCTTCCTTCCTTCCTTCCTTCCTCCCTTCCTCCCTTCCTCCCTTCCTCCCTTCCTCCCTTCCTCCCTTCCTCCCTTCCTCCCTTCCTCCCTTCCTCCCTTCCTCCCTTCCTCCCTTCCTCCCTTCCTCCCTTCCTCCCTCCTTCCTTCCCGTGTGAGGGCGGGGGGACACAGAGAGAGAATTTTTAATATTTATTTATTTTTTCTTAGTTCTTGGCGGACGCAACATCTTCGTTTTTATGTGGTGCTGAGGATCGATCCCGGGCCACAGGCATGCTAGGCGAGCGCGCTACCACTCGAGCCACATCCTCAGCCCCTGGATTTTTTCTTTCACATTGACCAGTTCTCTGATACCAGCTGGAATTAGGAGTCTGTCTAGAATTAAGAATCAGATCCCATTGGTTAAGGGTCTAGTCCCACAGACTACCTACTTCAGATGCCATAAACTGATGACTTGGGTTTGCTAGATCATTTGCTAGAGTGACTTGCAGAACCCAGGGACATCCTTAACCTACTACTGCTGATTTATTATAAATAATACACATGAACACCCCAATAATGAGTTACATAGGGAAGAGCTTCCAGTCTCTTTCTGTTCTAGGCTTGTTACTGCCTACACATTCAGCAACCTGGAAGTTTTCAAAGTCCTGTCTTTTAAGTTTTTAGGTAGCTTCACTGTGTTATGGACAAAGACATCGACCATTTGTAATCAACTCAACCTTCAGACCCTCTTTTCTTCCTTTAAGCTTAGAGGATAAGACTAGAAGGTCTAACCCTCTAATCATCTGGCTGGTTTCTTGTTGGTTTCCTTGGCTATCCTGGACCCCCAGCAATCAGTCATTAAAAATATTAGCATATTAAAAACTCTTACCACTTCAGAGATTCCAGGGTTTGTGGAAACTGTGCAGAAAGTGAAGACAACAATTATTTGTAAACTGGTGACTTGGGTTTGCTAGATCATTTGCTAATTATGTTCCAAACATAGTCAAGGAGGTACTACATTTTTTTTTTTAAGAGAGAGAGAGAGAGAGAGAATGAATTCTTTAATATTTATTTTTCAGTTTTTGGCAGACACAGCATCTTTGTTTGTATGTGGTGCTGAGGATCGAACCCCGGGCGCATGCGAGCGCACTACTGCTTGAGCCACATCCCCAGCCCCTACAATTTTTTTATATTGTGTGTGTGTATACATATGTATATATATGTTTGTATATACATACACAGAGATACATCTTGGTTCTTTAAGATTATCTTTGCCATATAAGTTTTTGCAAGTATGCTCTCTGATGTTCACAGTGAAGAAATTATCTCTAATGACACAGTTCTCAGAACCTGTCCCATTCTTAAGGGTTGTATGACTATGTGTTATATCATGAAATCATACTTTTCTTTTTGTGTGTATTTCTATAATATTTTTCTTGGATATATTATTGACAGAACTCATGTCATTTGACTTAAATAGCTCAGGTTCTTATTACTATCAACAGATTTATAACTGGTCTCTCTGGTTTGAGGTTTGCCGTGTCAAATTCATTCTGTTAGTATTGCTCTCAGGATTATTGAAGTATAGTGTCCCCAAAAAGCAGCAACAACAAAACACTGCAGCGTTCCCCTCACAGTTAGAGTTCCAAGTTTTCAGCATAGCATACATTATTAATTTAACTAGCATCTTTCTCCTTTAAGTATTTTTTTAATATGGGGCTTTGCTATGCTGCCTAGGCTGACCTTAGCCTCATCCCTCCCTGCTACCAGCATCTTTATCTTCTGTTTGCAAACACCTTCTCTACTACCACCATCATTCTATTTCCTCCTCCTCCTCCTCCTCTTCTCCTTTTCCTCCTCCTCCTCTTTACTACTACTTCTCCTTTCTTTATTTTCATTGGTACATTACAATTATATATAATAAGACCATCTTCTCTGTTGACATTCACTGAAAACCCACATTTAAGGGGAAATAACATGCCTTTTGAACTGATTAGTTTTTACCTTCTTTAGCAAAAGTGGTGGTTTTTTGTTTATTTTTTATGTGGTGTTGAGGATTGAACCCAGTACCTCACATGTGAGAGGCCCTACACCTGCCAAAACCCAAGCCCAAGGGTGGAAGCTTTTTAAGGATGCTGTCTATTTACCTTGGAATTGCTGTCCATAAATGATGTAACTGTTGATTAATAGAGAGCTGTTTATTAGTGTATAGTAGATCCTTAGTTGGTTCACAAGCTAGCCTTAGGGGGAGGAGGGGAAGAGGATACCTATTTGTAAATGTGAAGAGTACCTATTTGCATTCTCTTGGTTGTGTGTTCCTGTGTAAACTATTTCCATTTTACAGGGAACTGTTCTGACACTGCCTTCCTTAACAGAGTGTTGTTTTACATCATCGAAGACATGGGTATTTCAGGCTTGAGGATTATTTTATATCCTAAAGTCATCTTTCACCCTCTCCCTGTACTGGAGATTAAACCCAGGGCCTTGAATATGCTCTACCACTGAGCTACATCCCTCAACCTTTTTTTAAAATTTGAGACAGGGACTTAGTTGCCCACCATAGCCTTTAACTTGCAATCTAGTCTAAGCCTGCCAAGTAGCTAGGATTATAGGTGTCTACCACGGCCCAGTCATACATTCTCAACAAATGCCCAAAAGTAGGTAATATTTTCTCAGATGATGTATATTGTATCATAATATCCAGAAGTTTTCTGTTCTAGAATTCTCATGGTTGCCTGTAGATGGCACTTACAGTCTTTTGTTAAGCTCTAGTTGGCATAAGTATATTTTGCTGTCACTTCTAAAATCACATTTGAATGTGGATCATAGTGGCCCAAAAGTATTGAGACGAGACTGCTTTCTGTAATTTGGATATGACCTGTTCAGGCCTCATTCAAATATGGATGTTTTATTCCCCCTTTTAGTTTTGTTTGGTTTTATACTTTTTATTTTTTGTGTCTTTATTGTGGGAAATTTCAGACATACATAAAAGTATAATAGTAAAAAATCCCTGATTTTCTCAGCACATAACTTCAACCATTTTTTTCCCCTATGTACCCCACATACGTTCTTCTCTCCCTCTTCCTTTGCCCTGGAAATTATGAAGATTATTCCAGACATGAGGAAGGTCAACATTTAGTTGTGGCTTACAATGTACTAAAAATGTACTGCAGGTTGTGTTTTGTCGTTTTCTAAATAATACTGTATATAGATGGTTCTAAAGATGGTTTGACTTAAAATATCACAAAGGTAATATGTGTTCAGTAGAAATTATACTTGGAATTTTGATCTTTTCCCAGACTAGCAATATGCAGTATGCTAGGCAATGGCAACAAGCTGTACTTTTGGGTATTTAATCACAGTAGATAGTGATATTCCCATATTTGGAGTGTATGTCCTTTAAAATTCAAAGATATCAACAAACACTAAGCTTAGTTCTAAGGTAGGTGATAACAGCAGATTTTCTTGATTTGTGGAGTGTCATGATCTAGGTTATTTTTAAAAATTACAACCATTTGAATAGTCTGAACCTTTTCTGGATTTTTTAACCAAACTCTGTTGGTCATACAACCATTGCATTTAAGTTTGTGTTACCTTGTTCTTAGGTTTCTGATATTATCATAATGTTATCCATATAGTGTTATTACACTTGAGACCTGTATTTAGTCTAAGTCTCTCTTAATCAAGTTATGACAATTAAACTGGTGAATGGAAGTAACCTTGTGGCAATATGACAGGTATGAATTGGATCCCTCCCATGTGAAAGTAGGTACTGGTTGGCTTTTTTTTTTTTATTTGGGTTGCTGAGAATTGAACTCAGGGGCAGTCAGCCACTGAGCCACAACCCCAGCCCTTTTTTGTATTTTATTTAGAGACAGGGTCTCACTAAGATTCTCAGCACTTCGAATTTCCTGAGGCTGGCTTTGAATTCACAATCCTTCTGCCTTAGCCTCCCAAGTCACTAGGATTACAGGCATTCGCCAGTGTATCCAGCTGGCCCTTTTTTGAGATGGAGACAGAAGAATTTTTTTTTTTCCCATAAGTTCAGCCACTGAGTACCAGTCTTCCTTAGGCAGTTATTTATTTTTATGTTAAGACCATATCAGGGACTGCTGATACAGTGGTGACACTACTTTATTCTAATCTTAATAGTCAACTGTGAGTGAGTCTCAATGAGGTATTCACGATTTTCCACAGGCCATGCAGGGCACATTGTATAGAGAATTCGTTGGTACCACCTTCTATTTTTTATTAAAATGATAATCTCTTTTTGTCTGCTATGTATCCTGTGCTATTTCAAATTAACAACCTCTATGTACTTGAGCAGATCTAGAGGTTCCCATTTAGCATGTCTAATTAGACTGGCTTTTCTGTGAACTCTAAGCCTTCTGTTTTCCAATACTAGGTGGGTGAAGCATACTAGACATAATATCCATATCGGTGACATATTCACAGAAAGTTTGTTAAAATATTCTAATTTTATTTTTTGTTATTGGAAATTAAAACCTAAGTACCCTTTACTATGGAGTTTCACTCCAGTATCCTTTTAAATTTTATTTGAGATGGAGTCTTGCTAAGTTGACCAGGCTGGCCTTGAACTTCCAGTTTTCCTCCCAACCTTCCAAGTAGCTGGGAAACTATTCTGATTTTAATGTGAACAATCACTTCAATCCCAGCAGCATTACCACCTCCCAGTCTAACCGTAACATTTGTTAGAACTTAACTTTAATAATTATTAGGACAGTAAGATTTTGGACTTAAAGTGCATCGGGTTTCCCTGTCAGGGAGTTAAACAGAAAGAAATTAGAAATGTTATTAATGCATAATATGTAGGTAATAGGATATTCTAAAAAATTTTACCACCATAAAATATACATGTCTATTATGAAAAATTTTTAAATTTATCAAAACTTGGGCTGGTGTTTGACTGACTGGTAGAGTCAAACGTTGCCTAACATGTGCGAGGCCTTGGGGATGATTCTCACCACATAAAAATAAAGAAATAAAAAATATATTGTGTCCAACTCCAACTAAAAAATAAATATTTAAAAAAATTTATCAAAACTTAAATAACAACCCATTTTCAGTTAAGAAAAATGTAAACAGATGTAGTATCAAATTATGACTGCAAGAAATTAATTGTAGTGCATACTGTACTATGGCAATAATTTTGTGGTCACCCCCTGTTAAATTGTGGTATTGGGTATTGGGAGTATCTGTTTAAAATGCCTTGTGATATTAATCTATATGAGCAATTCATCTTGTCAGTATATTTTGTATTACAGTAAAACGTGATCTCTCCATGTTCTGTAGTATATTTCACTGTGTATAATATATATATGATAAAAATATGCACTAACCAACTGTTTATGTTATTGGGAAGGCCTCTGGTCAGCAGCAGACTATTAGTAGTTAAGTTTGGGGGGAGTCACATGTTATACATAGATTTTACACCATCGGGTCAGTATTCCCTGACTCTTGTATTGCTTTGGTTCCCCAATTAGGGGTTTAGTTAGAAGACTTTGCCTCTTTTAGGCATTTCAGTTTTTTAAAAAATTCCTTAAAATTTTAAAATTTCTTCAAACTGGCTAAAGCTAACTTAAGGCTCTTTAAATATTAGGGACTAGATGGGGTTCCTGTTGGTCCACCAGGTTAATGGAGCATTAAGACCTTTCTTTCAAACCCATTAATGTCTGCTTTATTCATCATATTTTTACATAACCAAATGTGAGGTAAATCTATTGATTCCTTCCCTTTATCTTTTCCTGCTTTCTTGGGAGTCATTGATTTTCTGTAGATCTCTAAGACCCACAAAGAGAAGCTGAGATACTAAAATCTTATAAGACTTCTTAGATTTTGCACAACTATGATGCATACTCACTAGACTACTATTCATCCCCCCCCTCTCCCGCCCCACCCTCATCCTCCCTTTGGTACCAGGGATTGAACCCAGGGGCACTTAACTATTGAACCACATTCCAAGCCCCTTTTTATTTTTTATTTTAGACGGGATCTCACTAAGTTGCTTAGGGACTTGATGAGTTTCTGAGGCTGGCTTTGAAATTGTAGCCCTTTTGCCTCAGCCTCCTAAGTTGTTGGTATTACAGTGCTCCCAACTCCTAGATGACTATTCTTAACAATAGTGACAGTCTAGCATGGCTGTGTGAGAAGTGTTTCAGCTGCTTATTTTAGGGAGTTCCATTGAGCATTTATAGGAGGACATTTTTTCCTTCTGAGGGCAGAAATAGTGGCTTTTATTGAGTCCAGCAAACTACTGGACTCAATAAAAACCTACTGTCTTCTAAGAAATAACCTACTGTGTATCTGGATCATGTATAACAATTAATGGGTGTTTAGTAGTGAGCTATGTGACCTAAATCAACTCAAATATGCTATTACATTCCACAGCATTCAAAACCAAAGATACTGCCTCTGTATTAATCACTCTCATAATCCAGTTTGGTAAAGGTTTTTCTTTAGGAAGCTGATGCTGTTGATCTACAAAATGAGACAGTTTCTCTTACTATACTCTTTGGTTTAGTAGCTTCCTGATTTTGTCTTTTTCTTGTTTGGATTACCTTGTTACTAGGTACAATGCCCCAGGATAAATTTTCCTTTAGAAGTGACACTGAGACTGGTTGTGATACATTAGACTGGCTGATATATTTATTTGGTGAGTCAGCTCCTTAGGTATAGGGTTTTTAATTCATTGTCAACTTTTACTTCTAGTAATTGCAGCTGCAGTTCCAGCAGCATAGGAATCAAAGGTTTATTAATTCCTGGCCTCTTATCCTACCTCTTCTCAAACGTTGTGTTTCGATGAGTCGGAGTTGCTCAAAGTTGAGTTGAAATCCTCAGCAACTTAGTAAGACCCTATCTGAAAATAAAAAGGGCTGGGGATATGCCTTAGTGGTTCAATCCCCAGGAACTAACAAAATAAAAAGAAAGAAAAAAAGAAGCAATCATGGGGCAGAGTCTAGTAGAGTTACAAATGTGGAGCTTCCAGTTTTTTTCTCTTAGTGTAGTCATAGTTATTGTTAACTCACCCTGCCAATGATGTGTGACAGTGTGCAAGAATATTGCCAACCAAGGAACCTCATTTGAGTCTTGGTGTCCAGAATTTTTGTTAAGGTTCATCATAAGGACACTGAGTTCACTGTCCACATGGCAAACTTCAGTTTACAGGACAACCCACCTTGAGGTTGATCTGGTACTTATATTCATATTATTGGCATTTACTTATCCAACTTGGCTCAAGATCCTCAGGTAACAAAGATACTTGATGGGACATTTCAGGTTAGAGATTACCTTCCAGGAACTGAAGGCAAAAGGTAAACCTCTCTTTGGGCAAGGTTAAATCTTTCACAAAATAGTTAGTGCTATCTTCCACTTGTACTCAAGTAAAACAGTGCTGTTCCAAACTTCTCTGCCTTTGCACATGTAATTTCTTAGACTTATAGATCCACCCTCCTTATCTGTTAGTAGAGTTGATATGACCTTAAAACTAGTTCACTTCTATGTGTTATCTTAACTAACATGTTCTGTTTCATTTTTTCTTTTCCTTTGTCCCTCCTTCTCTATCTGGACTTCATCCTTTGTAGGGCCTGTTGGATTTTAAATTTCTTATATGCTTATCAGTGAAGTCAGGTCCTCTCAATATTCCCACAACTTGCCTTCCCCTCCACCCCAGGTATATCCAAGGGCATTCTACTGCTGAGCTACATCCCCAGCCGTTTTTTATTTTTATGTTGAAACAGGGGTTTGCCTGAATTGCTGAGGCTGGCCATGAACTTGTGGTCCTCCTGTATTAGCCTCTCAAGTAAGCTGGGTTTATAGACATGCTTCCCATTTCTTTTTGAATGAAAACATTAAATTTTTTTTTTTTTAAAGACCTGTGGCTCTGTCTTTTATGAAATTAGCTGAGTTTTTTCCCCCTTATTCTTTATTAGCTTAGTTTGCGGCTTTTATAGGCCATTTAGTGACTTACCTATTATTTTATAATTCTCACAGTTCTCTTTTATCCTTATTCATTTTCCCCTTAGTTTGATTTTATATTACTTTTCTTAGATCTTTATGTTGAATTCCTGCTTTATCAGAAAGATGTGAATTTTTCCTGAGTACAAATTGAACTTCTTTCAAATATCATTGACTTCTATAGTCAGTAATTTAATTTTGATTATGTTTTCCTCCCCCTTTTCAGCTTGTTGAAAAATTGATACATAATATTAGTGATAAAGATAGTGAACCTTTTAAAAAATATTTATTTAGTTGTAGATGGACATTGTTTTATTTATTTATTTTTATATGGTGCTGAGGATCGAACCCAGTGCCTCACACATGCTAGGCAGGTGTCCTACCACTGAGCCACAACCTCAGCCCTGGTTAACAGTGTGTCTATGCACATCTTTTTTTTCTTTTTTTTTCCTGATATTGAGTATTGAACCCAGGGGTATTCTACCCCCAGCTCTTTATTTTTAAATTTGAGATGGAGTCTTGCTGAGTTGCCTACGCTGTTCTTGAACTTGGGATTTTCCTGTCTCAGTCATCAGAGTAGCTAGAATTACACCTATGCATCACTGCACTTGGCTACGTGTATTTTTTTTAAACAACAGGCAAACTGTTCAACTTTATTAATAATAACAAGGTTAGTAAAACTAAAACTACAATAAGAAAAACATGTAAACTAAACCATTACATATACACAGTGCATATTCAGGCAACATGGGAGACAGTTACTTTTAATATACTTAAAATTGGAATTGGTTATATGTATCTTTAAATGGAGAAAATATATTACCAACTTTAAAGTTTGTTGTGAAGATTGAGAATTGTACCTACGAAGTATTTAACATTGTAAGTGCTCCATAATAATGTAGTTTTGATTGACTGTTACTAACATATTGACCTACAAATTTTCTTTTATCTTTAAAATCACTTTCTTGAGGTTTTTGGCATACTTCATGACCTTGGATATTGTTCTCACAAAGGAAAGCAGCTATGAAACTATATGAAATTTTGTACCTGAAAGTCTTATAAGGTTTCTACCCAACAATGGGGTTATTCCTCCTCTCTCTATAAAAGTTTTATTCACAGTAAAGGATTAAAAGAGGTATAGAGCTTAGTATGGTAGCTCACACACTTAATTTCAGCGATTTGGGAGACTAAGGCAGGAGGAGTGTAAAGTTCAAGACCACTCACAGCAGATTAGCTAGACCTCAGTAATTTAACAAATAACTTAATAAGATGTAACTCAGTGGTAAAATGCCCCTCAGTTCTGGCTGGGATTGTGGCTCAGTGGCAGAGCGCTTGCCTCGCAAGTGTGAGGCACTCTGTTTGACCCTCAGCACCACATAAAAATACATAAATAAAGTAAAGGTATTATGTCCATCTACAACAAAAAATATTTTTAAAAATGCTCCTGGGTGCAATTCCTAATGGGGGACAGAGAGGATGGGAAAGAAACTATATGGAAATTTCAGTTAGTTTTCAGAAGCTCAGTGCCAGTAGACAGGGGCCACAAGCCCAGCCCTACTACAAGCCTGTGCTTATGTGTCCTCCCTTGCCTGACACAGTGTGTGGGGTTCATTCCACCCTCCTTGAGAAAGAGGGGATTTGGTGCCTGTCAGGTGTGTCCTGGATCAGGGATGGCTCCCGAGGGGCCTATAGGCTTTCTGCGGGCATGGTGTTTTCATCATAGCTGTTAATTATTTTCTCTTTTCTTTTTTTTGGTACCAGGATTATACTCCTGGTGCTTGACTACTGAGCCACACCCCCTTCCTTTTAAATATTTTATTTAGGGTCAGGGTCTCCATGAGTTGCCTAGGGCCTCCAGCCAAGGGCCTCACTGAGTTGC
Source organism: Ictidomys tridecemlineatus (assembly GCF_052094955.1). Taxonomy (NCBI): domain Eukaryota; kingdom Metazoa; phylum Chordata; class Mammalia; order Rodentia; family Sciuridae; genus Ictidomys; species Ictidomys tridecemlineatus. The sequence goes on along the minus strand of NC_135487.1, from coordinate 107,194,697 downwards.
TTAGGGCCTGGGTAAGTTGCTGAGGCTGGCTTTGAACGGTGTTCTCCTGCCTCCGCTTTCCAAGTCACTGGGATTACCGGCATGTGCCAGTGGACCAGCTGGTAACACTTTTCTTGTGAGTACCTGCAATGGATAAAAGTGGCAGTTACATCCCCCGTCCTCCTCCCCCCAACCTCTGAATTTATATCTGGAATGAAACCCATGAAATTAATCTAGAGTAGCAAATTTCTCAAGACCTGGAATGACTTTGGACAGCATGAGGAGGCCTTGGAAGGCCTGTTTGAGAGCACAGGGCTACAGAAGAGTTTACCAGCAGAAGGACTTATGGCAAACAATTGATCAGAAACACCATTAGGGAAAATTTTGAATTCTTCAGAAGGCTGATTCTTGGTTCAAATTAAGTAAAATCTACACTGAGGAGGAAACAGTTTTCAAATATGAAAAGCAGGGCTGGGGATGTGGCTCAAGTGGTATCGCGCTCGCCTGGCATGCGTGTGGCCCGGGTTTGATCCTCAGCACCACATACAAAGATGTTGTGTCCTCCGATAACTTAAAAAAAAAAAGAAAGAAAGAAAGAAAGAAAAGCATGTTATTTAGCATTCTAATGTAAATTTAGGAAACAAATGAAATAGTAGACCTTATTTATTTTTAACAATGGTAAAATATTTTTCAAAGTTTCAGACCCGGGGCTGGGGATGTGGCTTAAGCGGTAGCGCGCTCGCCTGGCATGCGTGCGGCCCGGGTTCGATCCTCAGCACCACATACAAACAAAGATGTTGTGCCCACCAAAAACTAAAAAATAAATATTAAAAAAAAGTTTCAGACCCGTCTCTAAGAATTTACATGATTCTGGGGGCTGGGGATGTGGCTCAAGCGGTAGCGCGCTCGCCTGGCATGCGTGCGGCCCGGGTTCGATCCTCAGCAGCACCACATACCAACAAAGATGTTGTGTCCGCCAAGAACTAAGAAAAAATAAATAAATGTTAAAATTCTTTCTCTCTCTCTCTGTCCCCCTCTCTCACTCTCTCTTTAAAAAAAAAAAAAAAAAAAAAAAAAAAGAATTTACATGATTCTGAAACTTGATAATATTCCAAATATGAAACATTTCATTGAAAAAAGGATACTTAAGAAGTGTACCCAAGGAAGAAGATCTCAGAATGGAAAAGTGTTTCTAACAAATTATATATATATGATCTTGGCAGCATAACAGACATTAGACTTGGTCTTTCAGACTGCTTCATTGAATCAATGTTGGATTTCATTCATATGTGCCACAGAACTGACCTGCTTTCCTTCACTTAAAGATTCTACACAACTGTTCCCAAGTTCCAGCTCTCCAGATGTTTTAATGTCAGAACCCTTGAGATTTGGCATTTATACAGGTAGATGAACTTTTGCCCAGTGAGTGCTGCTAATACAGACCAACATGAGCATTATTTTCTTTTCTGGCGATGAAGTAAAATCAAGTTATTTAAGAAGAAGAGAAGCCACACTGCATTTCTGCTATATAAGATTACTTTGTCATTGCCTTTTAGTCTTTCTCATATTCTTCTCAATTATCTTGTTGAATTGATTTAGCCACCTGGTTCTGTTCTTGTTAACACACATCTCTCAGTGCCTTCTCTCTTCATTTTGTCTTTTTCCCTCTGTTCAGTTAGGGAAAATATGCAGGTATTCCTGTTATTCCTGATGGGATCAGTTCTATCTGTCAAGGGAGAGAAAAGACAGGGTGTTCCAAAAACTGATTTCCCGTGTCTTGTAATAGCAATAGCCAGACAAGACTTTGGCAATGGCAGCTTTCTAGTACAGGAGACTAGCCCTTCAATCATGAGCCGTCATGCCTTTCAACCCATTACTTTGTATTACTTTCTAATACAAATGCCTAAACCTTCTGTTTCCTTTTTGTGTTTTAAAATGTTTTTACAAATTGAATAATACTTTCCCTTTTCTTTTCACCTGTTAGTTGTTACAAATCAACTTCAGTATGAATAAGTAAGGGAAATATTGAGTTTGGAGTTAAAAATAAACTTTCTAGGATTGAAGCTGAATGATTTCTTAAAATTGTAATGGATAAATTTGGAATCGGGAAGTCAACATTTTTTGACATTAAAAAGAATTAAGAAATTTGTTTTAGGGCTGGGGATGTGGCTCAAGCGGTAGCGCGCTCTCGCCTGGCGTGTGTGCAGTCCGGGTTCGATCCTTAGCACCACATACAAAGATGTTGTGTCTGCTGAAAACTAAAAAATAAATAAAAATTAAAAAAAAAAAGAAATTTATTTTAGACTTTGTACTTAAGTAAGACATGCCATTAGTAGGGGCTGAGAAGAAAAGAAGACAACAAGAGCAAAATACAGTGATATAGATGATGCCATCTACATGTGGTACCAGTAGAAACACCTAGCTGGACCTGTTAGAGGTATGAAGCTTTAGGCTGCTGCACAGAGATTTATACAATGTTTTGGGTGAACAGCCTTAAAAGGTCTGTTTGCTTGGCTTTTTAGATTTCCAAATGGGCATACAACCAGGAACCAAAAAGTATGTATGGAACAAGTCCTAAGTTCAGCTTCAGAAAATGCTGTGCCATTTAGATAAAAACTGTCTATGATAATGGGGATGAGATTGACCTCTTTTGAAAGTCAATGCCAGAAGGCATTCAGGAAAGTAGAAAAATCTCCCTGCCAGGGAGGAAAATAAAGAATGGCTGTCTGCCTTTTTGTGTGCAAATATAGAGGGAACTCATAAAAATCACTTCTTGTTGGCAAATCCAAGCTGTCTCCAATGTGATAGAGGTCATGGGTATATTACTTGTGATGTATAAACCCAGAAAAGATGCTTGGTACATCAGAGAATTATTTTCAGAATGATTCTTTCTAAACTTTGTTCTAGAAGTCCAGTATTTTCAACCTAATATTCTAAGACTTCATGAAGAGGATGTCAGAGCATTTTACTTTTGGACAATTCCCCAGCTCACCCTTCTGCTAAATACTAACCAGTGAGGACAGTTGAATAAAATACATGTAATTCTCCATAAGGCTTCAGCTTGGATTCAAAGAATCAGGGTATGATCTTCAGTTGCAAATGATTATGAACAAGATAAAGGTGAAAAAAGAATTTCTAAGATTAAAGTTTACAATATAAAAAGAGCAGTTTTTAAATGGGCAAATGTTGGTTGAAGTAAAAGCAAATAGCCATACTAAATGCATGGGAAAAAAGGAAACTGACTGTGATTTTTCAATTCTTAGAGATAGGGATTACAGAGAGATTCTTTTTTTTTAAATTTATTTTTTAGTTTTACGTGGATATCTTTATTTTACATTTATGTGGTGCTGAGAATCAAACCCAGTGCCTTGTGCATGCAAGGCAAGCACTCTTCCTCTGAGCCACACTCCCAGCCCCGAGAATTGGTGTTTTGAGACCTAGGCATCATGAGATTAAGGATACCTTCAGTATACCTTCAAATTGTGGTTGAAGTAATTACGTTTTAAAGATTTTTGCTTTTATATCATCATATATGATATAGGCTTTGAATCGTCGTCGTTTTTATCAACTGATATTGTTTTGCATTTTAGTGCCCACTTATGTTGGTTATAAACTATGCAGTTTGAAAATAATTTTATATTTCTTTAAAGTGTATATAGAAGCTAGGAAAAATAGATGTGGAAGATCTGATAATTGATCTGGTAGAGTTGAATGAACTCAGGGTATGTTAAGGAAATATAAAAGAAGCCAATCAGTTTATTTTTCAGAAACGCACAGTATCTCAGGATCTTGAGATGATAAATAGCGTAAAAGTTGAGCTCTTTTCTCTAGAGAGAAATAAAATCAGAGACGCTTTGGATTTGGGAATATGAAGGATTGGGATAAGATACTAGGCTAAAATAGAAAAGATTATAAATTTGCTGACTAAACTGTAGGAGTACCCTCTACCCACTTGTTTCTGAATTTCCAATAGTGAGACTTTTCCATTTTATATTTTATAATCCCTTCCTATATCCCTCTTAGGCACTAAACTTTTCATCATGTGGAGAAAGTCAACGATAAAAAGAGGTTGCTAAAATTTGGCATGCTCACTAGGTTCATTTCTAGTTTAAAAGTTGGGTCTTTTCCAGATTTCCTACTCCAGTCCATAAATCTTGTTCTCTCACAGGAATCGAAGAGTCTTTTAAGTATATTAAGTATGAATGGATGTTCGAGGATTATGATATTGGAGGGGAGCTACTGTGGCTTATGTTGTGGGATATGTTAAAAATTTCCAGTCTCTGCTGGGCATGGTGGCTATAATCCCAGTGGCTCAGAAGGCTGAGGCAGGAAGTTCATAGCCAGCCTCAGCAATTTAGCGAGGCATTAAGCAACTCAGTGAGACTCTGCCTCTGAATAAAATACAAAATAGGGCTGGGATGTGGCTCCATGGTTGAGTGTCCCTGAGTTCAATCCCCATATCCACCCCCATCCCTGTCCTACCCTGCCAAATTTCAGTTTCTATCTTTTGTAAATCTATTCTTGAAACATTTGTGGTGTCAGGATAACTGTAAATTCATAGTTTAGGCTCACTTAAATACAGGCAGAATTCTGCTTAGTGAGAGATTTTGCAGATGTTTTGTTCTTGATAAAAAGGAATAAATGTTGGTGTCAGCCTTTTTTTCTGGTTTCTTTGAATTTGAATGTGATGTTGGGAAATCTGATACTACTATCTGCTGGTGAGGGCAAGTGAAAATACTCTCAAGGGTTCTAGATTTGATGTTGAACTGTTAACACATCAACTACCTATTTCTTGTCTTTTTTTTTTTTTTTGGAGGGGGAGTACTGGGGATTGAACTCAGGGCACTTGACCACTGAACCATATATCCCCAGCCCTATTTTGTATTTTATTTAGAGACAGGGTTTCACTGAATTGCTTAACACCTAGCTTTTGCTGAGATTTGCTTTGAACTTGCGATCCTTCTTCCTCAGCCTCCTGAGCCACTGGGATTACTGTGCTTGGCTTGTGTCTTGTTATATGAGCCACTGTTAGTCACTACAGTTGGATGCACATGAAAAATGACCAAGATGCACTAGAGAAAAAAGAAGGATGAAAAAGCATGATGTAGGAACCAAAGGAGATGTCAGATTATTAGAAATTACAACATCCTCAAAGATTCAAGAAGCTGTTGGTCACAGCTTCTTAGTATAAGGAGAGGATCTCTGTAAAAGTCATAATCAAAATAGAAAGCACTCCTAGAAGTATAATGGTTAAAATGAAAAATTAATAGGTTTGGTCAATAAATTCTAGGTAGTCCCCTAGAAACCAGACCAAAAGAAGGGAAAATAAAAATGTTTAGATTATGAGTTCTGACAGACATACAATATGAAAAAATAAAATTTTGGAAAATTATCAGATAACTAAGGCAAGAAATTCTTTGAAGAACCCAAAGTCATCAAAATGAAATGTCTTTAGTTTCTAGAATGATTGTAAACAAACAAACAAAAAGACCTATATTGAATTGTATACTATCAAAAAATTACAGTATACAATGGATTAAAATTAAGATCATAAATTTCCAAAGAATATTAGAATGTTGCCAGCCAATGAGATAGGAATCATAAATGGGACCCTAAAAAAATTAGCAGGGGTGGGGATGTGGCTCAAGTGGTAGCGTGCTGGCCTGGCATGCGTGTGGCCCAGGTTCATTCCTCAACACCACATACAAACAAAGATGTTGTGTCTGCCGAAAACTAAAAAAAAAAAATATTAAAAATATTCTCATTCTCTCTCTCTCTCTCTCTCTCTCTCTCTCTCTCTCTCTCTCTCTCTCTCTCTCTCTCTTTAAAAAAAAAATCGCAATATCACGAGCTAGAAGATGCTGGAATAGTGACCTCAGAAATTGAAAGGTGAAGGGAAAACAACATTTTTCAACCTAGAATATTACAATTAAACTATAAATTGGTGTGAGTGTAAAATGTATTATACCTTTTTAGCATTCAAAAGTTCAGAAACTTTGTCTCTCATTTACCTCTTTATGGAAAGATCAGAAGATATGATCTTCCATAATAATTTATTAAACCAAAGAAAAGTAAAAGGAATACCTCAAACAACAGCTCTGCAATTTTTAGACTAAAGAAATGAAAGTAAAAATGGAACCATATCTACTATATTTGTTATTGGGTTAATTGAAAAACAATGTTGAGAGAAATTTGAGATATATGATAGATCATAAGAAACATTAAGAGATTGTCAGAATGGGATAAGAGAGAACTTGTCTCTTGAAGTAAGTCTTTTTCTCCTGATGATGATGATCACTGTAAGATCACTTTCATTCTTCAGTCCTTACCTGGTAAAGATGGGGTTGATTTATTAGAAGTAGAATTTTTTGTCCATCTCACAGATTATAGCTCCAGATTCCAATCCTCTTTACCACCAACCTTTGCAGCTTCTCCATTCATTATTACCAGCCTTGAATCTACCAACTCCTTTATCCTTATTTTTTACCAAGAAAGTTCTGTACTCTGAGATATCTTTCCATCTGTCATCCTTTAATTCCTATAAGACTCAATACATGCCCAATTCTGACCCTTCTTCTACTTGTTCTCTGAACTTCTTGGTTTGTTGTTAAGAGAAAGATCCTCAACTTTGATCTTTTACTGGGGCATTTTGCTATAATATACTATTTCCTCTGCAGCCTTTTTAACTGGTGAATTTTTTTTTTCTTTCATGTCCTATGTATCACTGGTTGTAGAGGTGAGATAGGTCTTTGCTATTTGTAGGTCATTCTTTCTCCTCCTTCTTTTGGAATATACAGATTTTAATTTATAATATCCAGATTTTAATTTATGCCACCATCCACAACTCCTTCTAGCTGTCCTCTAAAAACTCCATTCCTGGGCTGCGGTTGTGGCTCAGTGGGTAGAGCCCTTTCCTAGTATGTGTAAGGCACTGGGTTCGAACCCTAGCACCACATAAAAAATAAATAAAGGTATTGTGATCTACAACTAAAATTTAACAAAACAAAACCCAAAACAAAAAAACTCCATTCCCTTTTACTCTTGAAGATTGTTGCTTCTAACTCAGTGGTAAACTCTGGAATACTACTATGATCTTAATATCTGGCAAATTTAGTGTATGTAAATTTGGTTCTTCAGAACTCCTAGTCTTTGTGTTCTTTGAACTCTTTTTTTTTGGTAGCAGCTATTGAACTCAGGGGCACTCAACCACTGGGCAACACCTCCAGCCCTATTTTTTCTATTTTATTTAGAGGCAGGGTCCCACTGAGTTGCTTGATACCTTGCATTTACTGAGACGGCTTTGAGCTATTGATCATCCTTTTTTTTTTTTTAAAGAATTATATAAAGGTAATTTTTATTTCGTTTTTTTTTTAAATTTATTTTATTGGTTGTTCAAAACATTACAAAGATTGCAGAATCACATCGGTTACACATCCACATTTTTACATAATGTCATATTGGTAACTGTTGTATTCTGCTACCTTTCCTATCCTCTACTATCCCCCCTCCCCTCCCCTCCCATCTTCTCTCTCTACCCCATCTACTGTAATTCATTTCTCTCCTTGTTTTTTTTTTTTTTCCCATTCCCCTCACAACCTCTTATATGTAATTTTATATGTCCTTGAGGGTCTCCTTCGATTTCCATGCAATTTCCCTTTTCTCTCCCTTTCCCTCCCACCTCATGTCTCTGTTTAATGTTAATCTTTTCCTCCTGCTCTTCCTCCCTGCTCTGTTCTTAGTTGCTCTCATTATATCAAAGAAGACATTTGGCATTTGTTTTTTAGGGATTGGCTAGCTTCACTTAGCATAATCTGCTCTAGTGCCATCCATTTCCCTGCAAATTGCATGATTTTGTCATTTTTTAGTGCTGCGTAGTACTCCATTGTGTATAAATGCCACTGTTTTTTTATCCATTCATCTACTGAAGGGCATCTGGGTTGGTTCCACAGTCTAGCTATTGTGAATTGTGCTGCTATGAACATCGATGTGGCAGTATCCCTGTAGTATGCTCTTTTAAGGTCTTCAGGGAATAGTCCGAGAAGGACAATAGCTGGGTCAAATGGTGGTTCCATTCCCAGCTTTCCCAGGAATCTCCAAACTGCTTTCCAAATTGGCCGCACCAATTTGCAGTCCCACCAGCAATGTACAAGAGTACCCTTTTCCCCACATCGTCTCCAGCATTTGTTGTTGTTTGACTTCATAATGGCTGCCAATCTTACTGGAGTGAGATGGTATCTTAGGGTGGTTTTGATTTGCATTTCTCTGACTGCTAGAGATGGTGAGCATTTTTTCATGTACTTGTTGATTGATTGTATGTCCTCCTCTGAGAAGTGTCTGTTCAGGTCCTTGGCCCATTTGTTGATTGGGTTATTTGTTATCTTATTGTCTACTTTTTTGAGTTCTTTGTATTCTCTGGATATTAGGGCTCTATCTGAAGTGTGAGGAGTAAAAATTTGTTCCCAGGATGTAGGCTCCCTGTTTACCTCTCTTATTGTTTCTCTTGCTGAGAAAAAACTTTTTAGTTTAAGTAAGTCCCATTTGTTGATTCTTGTTATTAACTCTTGTGCTGTGGGTGTCCTGTTAAGGAATTTGGAGCCCGACCCCACAATATGTAGATCGGAGCCAACCTTTTCTTCTATCAGACGCATAGTCTCTGATTTGATATCAAGGTCCTTGATCCATTTTGAGTTAACTTTTATGCATGGCGAGAGAAGGGGATTCAGTTTCATTTTGTTGCATATGGATTTCCAGTTTTCCCAACACCATTTGTTGAAGATGCTATCCTTCCTCCATTGCATGCTTTTAGCCCCTTTATCGAATATAAGATAGTTGTAATTTTATGGATTGGTTTCTGTGTCCTCTGTTCTATACCATTGGTCCACCCACCTGTTTTGGTACCAGTACCATGCTGTTTTTGTTACTATTGCTGTGTAGTACAGTTTGAAATCTGGTATTGCTACACCTCCTGATTCATACTTCCTGCTTAGAATTGCTTTTGCTATTCTGGGTCTTTTATTTTTCCATATGAATTTCATGATTGCTTTATCTATTTCTATAAGAAATGCCGTTGGGATTTTGATTGGCATTGCATTGAACCTATAGAGAACTTTTGGTAGAATTGCCATTTTGATGATGTTAGTTCTGCCTATCCATGAACAGGGTATATTTTTTCATCTTCTAAGACCTTCTTCTATTTCTCTCTTTAGGCTTCTGTAGTTTTCATTGTATAAATCTTTCACCTCTTTTGTTAGGTTGATACCCAAGTATTTTATTTTTTTTTTGAGGATATTGTGAATGGGGTGGTTTTCCTCATTTCCAGTTCAGAAGATTTGTCGCTGATATATAGGAATGCCTTTGATTTATGCATGCTGATTTTATATCCTGCCACTTTGCTGAATTCATTTATTAGCTCTAGTAGTTTCTTTGTAGACCCTTTTGTGTCTGCTAGGTATAGGATCATGTTGTCCACAAATAGTGATAATTTAAGTTCTTCTTTTCCTATCTTAATGCCTTTAATTTCTTTTGTCTAATTGCTCTGGCCAGTATTTCGAGAACTATATTGAATAGAAGTGGTGATAGAGGGCATCCCTGTCTTGTTCCAGATTTTAGAGGGAATGCCTTCAGTTTTTCTCCATTTAGAATGATGATAGCCTGAGGCTTAGCATATATAGCTTTTATAATGTTGAGGTAAGTTCCTGTTATCCCTAGTTTTTCTAATGTTTTGAACATAAAGGGATGCTGTACTTTGTCGAATGCTTTTTCTGTGTCTATCGAGATGATCATATGGTTCTTATCTTTAAGTCTATTGATGTGGTGAATGATGTTTATTGATTTCCGTATATTGAACCAGCCTTGCATCCCAGGGATGAATCCTACTTGATCATGGTGCACATCTTTTTGGTATGTTTTTGTATACAATTTGCCAGAATCTTACTGAGGATTTTCACATCTAAATCCATTAGGGATGTTGGTCTGTAGTTCTCTTTCTTTGAGGTGTCTTTATCTGGTTTGGGGATCAGGGTGATATTGGCCTCATAGAATGAATTTGGAAGTTCTCCCTCTTTTTCTATGTCCTGAAATAGATTGTGGAGTATTGGTATTACTTCTTCTTTAAAGTTCTTGTAAAACTCTGTTGTATATCCATCCGGTCCTGGGCTTTTCTTGGTTGGTAGTCTTTTGATGGCTTCTTCTATTTCCTCACTTGATATTGGTCTGTTTATGTTGTTTATATCTTCCTGACTCAATCTGGGTAGTTCATATGTCTTAAGGAATTTATCGATGCCTTCACTATCTTCTATTTTATTAGTTTTGTCAATTTTTTTGATTGTTTCTTTTGTTTTGATTTCATTGATTTCAGCTCTAATTTTAATTATTTCTTGCCTTCTACTGTATTTGCTGCTGATTTGTTCTTCTTTTTCTAAGGCTTCGAGGTGTAGTATGAGGTCATTTATTTGTTGGCTTTTCCTTCTTTTAAGGAATGAACTCCATGAAATGAATTTTCCTCTTAGTACTGCTTTCATAGTGTCCCAGAGATTTCGATATGTTGTGTCTGAGTTGAAAGATCAGCAGTTATCCTGATTGGTTTACCCCTAAATGTAATCTGCTTCCTCTCTCTTGTGGCTTTTAAGATTCTCTCCTTATTCTGTATGTTGGGCATCTTCATTATTATGTGTCTTGGTGTGGATCTCTTATGATTTTGTACATTCGGTGTCCTGTAGGCTTCTATTATTTGGATTTCTTTTTCATTCTGGGAAGTTTTCTAGTATTATTTCATTGAATAGATTGCTCATTCCCTTGTTTTGGACCTCTATACCCTCTTGTATCCCAGTAACTCTTAGGTTTGGTTTCTTGATGTTATCCCATAATTCTTGGATGTTCTGCTCATGATTTCTTAACATTCTCGCTGAGCTGTCTATGTTCTATTCAAGTTGAAAAACTTTGTCTTCGTTGTCTGAAGTTCTATCTTCTAAGTGTTCTATTCTGCTGATAATACTCTCATTTGAGTTTTTAATTTGGTTTATTGTTTCCTGCATTTCCAGGATTTCTGTTTTTTTTTTTTTATATCCTCTATCTCCTTATAGAGTTGATCTTTTGCTTCTTGGATTTGTTTATGTAATTCATTGTCAAAGTGATTTTTCATTGTCTGAATTTGCTGTATAATGTCTTCCTTGAGACTCCAGATCATCTGAAGCATGTATATCCTGAACTCTTTGTCTGACATTCCATCAGCTGCAGATATTACCTCATCTAATGTTGAATTGACCTGTATTGTTTGTGGTCCTTTCTTTCCTTGTCTTTTCATACTGCTCATGATTCTTTCTAGCTTTGTGAAACTGTAGTGCTAATATTTTTCCCATTATATATTTGTATTGTTCTTGTATAGCTCCAAAATCCCTCTTTTGTGGAGAAAGACAATGTTTACAGTTCCCAATATCAATAGTACATTATCTAAGCACAAGTTTTCATTATTAATACATTTATAGTTAGATTCTAAGACTATAGATATTGGTTTTAATTATTACTTAAAATATATTCATTAGTTTCATAAAAGGCGTACCATATCTGGTGGCATATAGAAAACTTAATTTCAGACGAAGGATGTTATACTTAGAGGGAACGGAGTGAGGGTATGAGGTTAAACTAACTTAGCACCTTTGGAGAACTCTAACCAATAGACTGGTAATTTATGGAAGAATGTATAGACTCAACCTCCTATCTGAATTTAGTTAGTTACCCTATATATAGATAGCAAAGGTTAGGAGATTGAAAGTGGGATAGAGAGAATACGAATGACAAAAAAAGAAAAAAATAACAAGGAAGAAAAGAGAAATAAGAGAAGGAAAAGGAAAGTAAAATAGAAATAAAGAAAAAAATCAGGGGAAGGTGGGGTATATGCAATTCCTCTATATTATATTACTTTGGTAATTCGGTTGTTCATGCACAGTTCTTGGTTTCACATATGCTGAAGTTGTGTTAGAGAAGAAAAGACAGAAAGAGAAAAAAAAAGTCTCTCAGGACAGTTTTCCTTGCTTCCAGTAGGTGGCGTTGTCTATTCCTAGCTTGAGCCTCTGTATTCAGGGTGGTGGGTATAGCTAGTGTGAAAGGAAATGAGCTTCCACCTGTATCTTCCCTGCTCTAGTCTCTGAGGTAGAAACCAGGTGCCTGTACAGTTGTTGTTTTGCGTTGATAGCTACAACCCCCAAAAGCTTGTGGGAAATATTTTGAGTTATCGCAGCTAAGGGTGGGGGAGTTGGATCAGCCTCAGAACGTGCTGGTAGCCACACCCCTTTTGATGGGTTTTAAGGGTTGATGGGCTTCCTCTGGGCTAGCACTGGAGGAGGGCTGGACTTCCTCCTCCGGTCTGACTTGGCCCCCTATTGATCATCCTTAAGCCTCTGGAGCTCCTGGGATTACAGGTGTGCACCACTGCACCTATTGTCTTTGAACTCTTTTCTAGTGTTCTTGTTCTTTAGTTTGCGGTAGTCACAGTCGTATAATGATATACTGTATATTGTCATTTCTAGTAATCCTACTAGTTTCATGCAATTTTCTTTATGGCCTTGTTTTCTATCATTCCTGCTCATTCTATTTAGTAACAGACTTCCACAAGTATTCAAGCACATAGTAGCTGCTTTTAAATAGTTGCGAAACCCTGGCTCTATCTTTTAGTTGGAGGACCTTTCCCTATCTTTTAATTGGAATGTTTAATCCCTGTTAGACTTAACGTGTTAGGTTTATATGTACTATTTGGTTTTTGTTGTGTTGCTGCGTAGAATGCAGGGACTTGCACATGCTTACTGAGTTACATTTCAGCCTTACAGTTTGTTTTTTTTTTCTATCTGCTCTTGGCCTTTTTTTTTTAATATTTATTTTTTGGTTGTAGATGGACACAGTACCTTTACTTATTTTTATGTGGTGCTGAGGATTGAACCCGGGGCCTTGGACATGCTAGACAACCGCTGTACCCCTGAGCCGCTGTATCCCCAGCTCTTGGCTTTTAAAGCTGTACCTCTTCATGCTTATGAGTAATTGCTTTAGGGGTAATGATTTGCAGCTCTAACTTAATGACTCCTTAAAGTATTGTACCATTTCTCACTTTTTAAGATTTTATTAGTAACCTTACAGTAGCCTTATAAAACAGTAATTTATTATCCAATCCTTATTTTTATTTTTTAAACACATTATAACTTACCTTGTAGTGCTTTTTTTTAAAAAATAGCTGACAATTTTAAGACAGTTATAAGAAAGGAAAATAAAAGCCTAGTGTTTTATACTTACTCACTTATTACCATTGCTGTTTCACCTCATTTCTTCCTAAATATATAAATTTCCATCTGTTATATTCTGTTGCCTGAAAATTGTACTCCAGCGTTTTTTGTTTAGCAACTCCACTCAGCTTCTGTTCATATGAAAATCCTTAGTTTAGAAGGATAAATTCCTCTAAAATTCTGGGTTGACAATTTTTCCTGTCAACATTTAAAAAAAGTTACTTGTATCTTTGCCAGTGTTGATGTCCATATCATTCTTTCCTCCATGTTATGCTTTTCTCTGTTTGCTTTGTCAACTTTCTTTTATTGATTGGGAGCAGGTACACACCTGTAATCCCAGTCATCCAGGAGTCTTGAGGCAAAAGGGCCACAAATTCCAAGCTAGCCAGCGTGGGCAATTTATCAAGACCCTGTCTCCAAATTAAGGAAAAAAAAAAGGCGGGGGGTGGCGGGGGACTGGGTATGTAGCTCAAGGATAGAGTGCATTGAGTTCAACTCCCAATATTCACCCGCAACATACACAAAAAATATTTGATCTTCCTGTTGGCTGTGATTTTGTCAGATATGTATTTCTGTTAATCCTGTGTGCAGTTCACTGAACTTCTTTTATCTATGCCCCCACCTTTCTTTTTCCCCCCAAAAAAGAGATGGGGTCGTACTGTGTTGCTTAGGCTAGCCTTGAATTCCTGGGCTCAGGTGATCCTCCTGCCTGAGTCCTCCTTAGTGTCTTGAAATATAGACATATGCCACTGATTAGTTTATTATTTCTTTTTAAAAAAAAATGTTCGATGGGCATGGTTGCACACATCTGTAATCCCAGCAGCTCAGGAGCCTGAGGCAGGATGATCTCGTTCAAAGCCAGCCTCAGAAAAAGCAAGGTGCTAGGCAACTCAGACCATGTCTTTAAATAAAATACAAAATACAGCTGATTTGCTTAGTGCCTCATCATTGCTGAGGCTGGCTTTGAACTTGTGATCCTCCTGTCTTAGCCTCTAGAGCCGCTGGGATTACAGGCCAGCACCACCTGGCTGTTTAATGCTTTCTTTAGTTATCTCTGATTTGTTGCTAAGTCCATCAAGGAATTTTAAAATTTTAGATATTGTATTTCTCTAAAATTTTAATTTGCTGCTTTTTTGGTTATTTTCTGTGTTGAGATTTCTTATGTACTCATTGAGCACCTGTGTTCATTTAAAGTTTTGAATACACAATAGCCCATTTAAAGTCTCAGCTATTAAAATGTGAACTATTTTGGTGTCCGGTTATTGTTGAGTGTGCTTGTATTTACAGTGACTCATTCTTTATTATTTCTTTGATTATATCACACACACACACACACACACACACACAAATGTATTTATTTATGGTACTGGAGATTTAACCTACAGCTTTGTGCATGTTAAGCAGATGCTATAGTATAATACTATCCTGTCTACCAATTTTTATTGTGATTTGGTCATTGTGTATAACACATTGTTGAAAGTTTAAATTCTTTTCATCTTCCGAGAACTGTTGGTTATTCTGATAGGCAATTAAATTAATTATGGATCACTTTTATTCTTTTATAAGTTTGTTTCTATACTTTATTAGGAAAGAGTCCAAGGTATTTCCTTTAAGCCTTTGTAACTTCACTTTCTAAACTGTTTCTTGGAAGATCTTGTCAAGTTTTGGTTTAGCCTTTTTTTAGGCTAGGACAGGCCTAGACTAGAAGGTAGTGCCAGGGTGTGGTCTTTTATATCAAAATGTGACCTTTCTGGTTTTTCGAGTAGGTTGCCCAGGAAACACAAGTCCCTTTTTCCCCTGGAAGGAGAGTAAATTGGAATTCTGTCTAGCAAGCATTGCATAATCTCATCCTGTGCATAACCACCCAGATTTTGACCAGGGATTTGTGAGGAATTAACATTTATTCTATATCTTTCCTTTTCCTAGCCTCTTTGTGCCTCAGTCTCACCTTCTGTATATCTCTATTTCTGTGCCCTGCCCCTTACACTCCAGCCACTCAGAAGTTCTAAAATTTCTGTGTGTGGTCTGCTGGATCACTAGCTATGTATTTGAGTTATAAAATTGTGAGCTGCAAATAGCTCATTGAGACAGTGTGTGCTTAGCATATGCAAGGTCCTAGATTAGACCCCCTACCTCCACACACACACACACACACAAAAAGGATAAATCTCTTTATAGAGAGGGTAATTTGCAAAAATTGCAGTCTTTAAAGGATTTCATACTTTGTCTGTGGTCCAGTGACTTTATATAGCTGCCTCCTATATTTCTGTCTTTGTTTTACAATCTTAGTGACAGGACTAGTCTGGTGCCAGTTACTCTGTCATGGGTGAAAGTGAAAGTCACCTTTGCTCTACCTTAAATTTTTTTATATCCTATAGCAATTTTGTGTTTTAAGGATCAGTGTGGTTTGAAAAAGTAGCTGCTTAAAACCTAATAATAGATGTTTTTCTTAAGGAATAAGATATAATAATGGTCATTTTTATGGAACTGTATAAGTGAAATTCCTCTAAAATGTTTTCTTAAAGAAATAGTTTTTATTGGCATTATATTTTTAAATTAAAGTGTTTGCTTTAAAGCATATATTCAGTCCTAGATGTATATTAGAACTCCCTAAGGAGATTAAAAAAGAAAATAACTATTGCCTTAGTTCTATTCCTGCATAGCAAAAACATTTTATGGTATTTAAATAATACTGGTAAATCACCTCAGATATTTTTTCTTATTTAGTGAAGGTGAAGAACTACTTCCTTAGAAGGACCTTTGCCAAAATTATTGTTTCAATTCTTCTAAAAATTTAAAAAAATCTTTCAGATAAGTTCTGAATACATTTTTGGTTAAAAAGTGTACATATGTATATAATCAGTCCTCTTAGGAAACTAGATTTAGAATAATGGCAATAAATCAGTATTTCTTATCCAAGCACATTTTTTTTCCATTAAACACGTTTATTGTCAGAGACAAAATAACTTGCTTATTCAGTATTTATTGATCTTATTTGTTCAGTAGATACTTTCTTGCTCACCATGTACCAGATACCATAGTAGGTGGTGACTATCTTAGAATTTTGTAGTCTGTGAGACTGAGATTCAGTGTGTGGCTCTGTGGTTCCATAATAGTTCATCAAAGTATCTCCAATATAAAATTGCTTTATTTAGGTATTGCTTCAAACAGAGGTTTGCTCTCTCTCTCTCTCTCTGTGTGTGTGTGTGTGTGTGTGTGGTGTGTGTGTGTGTGTGTGTGTGTGTGTGTAGTACTGGTGATTGTGCTGGGTAAGTACTTTCTCACTGAGCTGTATGCTCAGCCCTTTTTATTTAAGCTTTTTTGTTTGTTTTTGTGTTGAGGAATTGAATGTAGGACTTCATGCATACTAGGCAAGAGCTCTACCGCTGAGTCACATCCCTAGTCACATACACATATACTGAGCCCTTTTCATTTTATTTGAGACAGAGTCTAAGTTGCCTAGCCTGGCCTTGAACTTGTGATCCTTCTCAGTCTCAGTTTCCTGAATAACTGGGATTAGCTGTGTTAATTTTAATATCATAGTTTTGGGGGCCTAGTAGAATACTGTCCAAGGAATTCATAGAACAAAATGATTGTTTATGATAGAGAATATTTGAATATGACTAAGAGTTAGCTTGAAAGAGAGGAATATCAGGAGAGAAAACAAGAAGAAACAGGGGCTAGGGTTGTGGCTCAGTGGTCACATGCTTGCCTAGCATGCATGAGGCACTGGGTTGGATTTTCAGCACCACACACAAATAAATAAAGGTCTATCAACAACTTAAAAAATATATATATATTAAAAAACAAGAAAACAGCCAGACAGAATTTTCTTTCAAAAAACCCCTAAAAACCAAAAATAAAAAACTCTAAGAAATAAACATAAAAAACATTCAGAGTGGATATTTCCACAGATAAGTGTTACCCATTTGCCAAAGGGTTAAATGGTATCTTGGATGAAAATTGTGTTAATTGATAAATTTATTACAAAGATTGAAATCCCATAAATTATCCATTTATGGGATTGGAGCAGCACAACTTGACCTAAACATTTTTTATTTATCTCTGATCTTTTACTGTATGCCTGTTTTCTGTCTTTGAGATGGTAGAAATATCATGACTTGAGGAGCCCTTGTCTGTGTATCCATACAGTGTAGAATTTTTAGCCACTAGTCCTCTTTATCACATCACCCTAATAAAGTTTTTGTTTTCTTCTTGGTTACAATGTAAGGAAAGGAAAAATGGGACTTTGTTTTACCTTGTTTATTGTGTTATTTCTTCCTAGCAAATATAGAGTCATTGCATTACCAATAACAACTGCTTTAAATTGCAAGATGCATCATAAACACAGAAGTACCTATAAATCTAGTGGAAAGAGTAACAAAAATATTTTTTAAATCTGGTTTAGGATTATGTTTTTCAATCAGTAATCTCTAAATATTGAATCTGTTGCATTCTTTATTGTCTTTTAACCTTTTTTTGTGGTTTGTTTTTTTTCCCCCTATGTCTCCCAGTTTTTAATGTTCAAAATGTAAGACAATCTCAGTTGAGAAATGTTTTGGTTTGTTCTCTCCCCCTCCCTCCTTTCCTTCCTTGTAACAGAGACTGAAACCAGGGGTGCTCAACATCCCCACCCCTTTTTATTTTTTTAAGACTGGGTCTTGCTAAATTACCTAGGCCTTACTAAATTCTGATGCTGGCTTTGAACTTGCAATCCTCCTTCCTTAGCCTCCCAAGTGGCTGGGATTACATGTGTGTGCCACCATGCCCTCCACAGATGTTTTCTTGAGCTGTCTGAACTGCTACTAAAGCCCACCCATTGCATGTAATATATTTAAAAGCTGTCAACCATTCCCCCTTTAAATTTTTTAAAAATTTTGAGACAAAGTTATACATTCATAGAGTTGCCTCCCTCCCCGCAAAAATTTCAGATGTCTTTTTTGCTTTTCACTAGGCCTTTAAGATTGTTGCCTGAATATTTTCTAGTATTTCATTCTTTCATGCATAGACATTTTGCTGCTGTTAGTGGATCTTTTCTTCCTCTGCTACTTCTGTTTATTTTTACTCAAGGTGCCATGTTTGAGAGAGAGAGAGAGAGAGAGAGAGAGAGAGAGAGAGAGAGAGAGAGAATGTGAATGTGTGTGTGTGTGTGTGTGTGTGTGTGTGTGTGTGTGTGTATATATAGATTATTTCAAACTAGGAACTTCTCACTTTCTTTGAAAAAATACTTAAGCAAATTCTTGGTTAAAAGGTTTTCTTCAATAAAGGATTGAATTTCCTGTTGTCATTGCCTCAGGGCACTACCAATTTAGGACAGTTACATTTCCAAAATGAAGTTTTGAACCACTCACATGCCGTGCATTTGTCTGAAATTCCATATGTGGGACATTTTATTGCTGCAACATCTTAGGGTTCTCCTCTCTACTGTTCCACAACACCATTGTTTTGTCTTAGATCCAGGGCAAGTTTCCTTTATCCTGATTTCAGAGCACTTTTGGTTCTCTGCTTATTCAAATTTATACCTATAAAACAGTAATTATAATGAAAACAATGAATCTATTAATAGCAAAAGTTTAGATTTGAAAGGCCTATAAGTGATGTCTTATTCTAGGTGGGCAGTTTTCCATAATTTAAAAATGTTGCTCTGCTCTGGTGATTTTCATTGTTTACATCAAGAAATCTGTAGGGCTGGGGATATAGTCCAGTTGGTAGAGTGCTTGCCATGCATGCACAAGGCCCTCGGTTCAATCCTCAGCCACACACACACACACACACACACACACACACACACACACACACACAAAATCTATATATGTACCTAATATATATTTTTTCCCTCTTGAGCTATTTTAAAAATTTTATTACTGCTTTTAAGTTGTTTGGAATGATATATCTTAATGTTCTTTTCTTTTTTTTAAGAGAGAGAGAGCATTTTTTAAATATTTATTTATTTATTTTTAGTTTTCGGCAGACACAGCATCTTTGTTTGTATGTGGTGCTGAGGACTGAACCTGGGCCGCATGCATGCTAGGCGAGCGCGCTACCGCTTGAGCCACATCCCCAGCCCAATGTTCTTTTCTTAATATGTTTGGGGATGTTGAATTTAGATGTATGGATTTATAGTTTTCATCAAATTTGGAAATTTTGTTCCACAATTATAATTGTTTCCAGTTTTTTTTTCTTTGTAATGCCAATTATACCTTATATCATTGTAGTTAGGAGCCACCTTTGTTTCCTTTGATTCCCTCCAGTTTTTCTGTTTTCATTTTGCATACTGTTAATAACAGATTCTTTATAGAAGAAAAGATTAGATAGAGAGATGTGTGTGGTGTATGGGGGAGGAGAGTAAAAGATTGTAATTTATTAAGTTAGAAAACAGATATAGAACTGGAATTGATTTGAGTAAAATTGTGCTGTAAACAGCACAATGTTTTTCTTTAAAAAAAAACAAATACGAAAGAAAATGTTTCTAGTATAAGACCAGCAGTATAGAAAGTAAAGCATACAAGTACCAGTATAATACTCCTGTTTTGCAGTAGTGCAACTTTTAAGTACATATTTTTTGCACCATTCATAGTCCACATTCAGTTATAGCTCCACACTTTACAACATACCCACAGATCCTAAATAAAACTACTAAGAAGAAATAACCCAGATGTTTACTTATTTGACCAACCCCTCTGACTTTAAAAGTGCAAAAAGGCTTACATATATACAGATCAAGCCATACACAAAATGTTACTTTATCAACTAGTAATTTTCTAAAATAAAGTTTTAGTACAATGACAGTAAAATAAGGGAAGAAACCTGAAGGAATGAAGTCCTAATCACTGTACGTGCCTTTTAAAAAAAAATTAACTTTTGGACAGTAGGGGGAAACTTATTATCAGTTACAAACAAAAGTCAAGTAGTTTTTTGCAAGAAATTTAACAATTGGGTACAATGTCTTTCCTTTGTTGCCATTACTTCATAGTTTACTTGTCCATTGTCATGAGTATCTGCTTCCCTGATCATTTTATCAGGTTCTTCATCCCTTAATTTCTCAAGATTAGTCATCACCTGGTGAAGCTCTGCTGTACTGTTGGAGGCATTGCCAGCCTGAATCACACAGAATTCTTCTCTAATATCTTCTTCACTGTCTGTGTCTTTAATTTTTCTTCCACGATTGTCAGAAGTTTAATATCATCAGCTATGCCATTATCAGCATCTACATCATTAATTATGTCCTGTACTCCTCTTCTGTGGAAATCTGCCCAGGAGACTTCATTTTAGTTCCCAGTTTCTTTGTTGTTGCACTTCTATCACCATCCTTGTCAAATAATGGAAACAACAATAACAAATAAACTTCTTTGAATCCTGTAGTCTGCAATTCCAACAGTTGGTCAGTCTTGCTGTAAGTGCTGCTGGTTTTGGAGACACTGCTGCCTAGTTTACTCACTCCATTCAAAATCCATGATATCAGTGATATCAGGCTTTAAACTCCTGTGACTCTTATTAATACCTTTAAGCCTTAGGTGCTTTATATGTTTTGACCAGTTTATTCTTAGTATAGTTCTATAAAGGTAAATATTGAGTTGTCCATAGCACCCAACTAATTAGATAGCATCTAGAACTGGGCGAGGTGGCACACACCTGTAATCTCAGCAGTTCAGGAGGTTAAGGTAGGAATATCTCTAGTTCAAGCCATCCTTGGCAAAAGCGAGGCACTAAGCAATGCAGTGAGTTCCTGTCTCTAAGTAAAGTACAAAATAGGGCTGGGGATGTGTTTCAGGGGTCGAGTGCCCCTGAGTTTAATCCTCAGTGCCCCCTTCCCTGCAAAAGAATAGGATCTGAATCATTAAGTTTTTCTAAAGATGTAAGGTCTGGTGGTATTGATGGTATAAGCATATAATTCAGTTGTCCAGGGCTTACTGGACATGCACAAGACCTGGGTTAGATCCCCAGGACTGGGTGGGGATTGGGGGATTTAGTGAGAGAATCCACATGACATTTTATTAAATTCTCAAATTCTCAAAAAAAAAAAATCTCAAAAAAGGCTAGCTGATGCTATCTGTAGATTGAGAAGTACTTAAATGAAAAATGATGTTCAAGATTTTCTTCACAGTAATCTAGGAGATGGTGTAGGTGAATATGTTGATTAAAATTTGCCATCAATTTTGAAAGTGGATGATAGGTTCAGTAATTTCAAAAAATTCTTTAATTTCAAAAAGTGAAATAACTGAAGAAAAATGACACAGCTAATTTTTTTTTTAAAAGGCCCCTTGTTGGGCTGAGGTTGTGGCTCAGTGGTAGAGCGCTTGCCTAGCATGTGCAAGGTGCTTGGTTCCATTCTCAGCACCACATATGAATAAATGAATAAAATAAAGATCCATCAACATCTTAAAAAAAAATGCCCCTTGCTGGGCATGGTGGTGTATGCCAGCCATTAGGCTGAGGCAGGAAGATTGTAAGTTCAAGGTCAGCCTAGGCAATTAAGTGATGACCCTATTTCTAAATAAAAAATTTTAAAAAGGTCTGTAGTAGCTGATGTAGTGGCATATGCTTGTCATCCCAGCAACTGAAAAGGTTGAGGCTGGAAGATGACAAGTTTGATCCTAACCTCAGCAACTTAAGTAAGATCCTGTCTCAAAATAAAAAGGGCTGCAGATGTGGCTCAATGTTAAAGCACCCCTAAATTCAATCCCCAGTACAAAAAAATAAAAAATCTGGGGTTCAAATTCCCAATCAAGTTTCTCAGGCTAATTTGATTTGAATACAAACTAGCATAAATGTTTTCCCAGATGCTTCAGAATTAAATCATTAACAGTCACTAAGTACTTATTTGGCAAGTCAGGTAGTAATGTTCAGGATTTACTAAAACACAAGGTGTGCATTTAAAAGTTTGAAGTTATTAGCTGAGGTGGTTCTCAACCTTTTAAGATAACACCTTATTATTTATCCATCTCCCATCCTTTATTCATGAGCACTGTAATTTCAAAAATAGCTCAACAAACTGCATTAAAAATGGGTTCTAATAATAAAATAGCATGGGCATGATGATTCATTCTGATAAAAAACCAGATTGCCAGTTGTATATTTATTATACTGAGTTTCTATAATTTTAGCCTAAAGCTTAGGAAGTTTTCTTAGATTTTCATCTTAAATTAAATCCTGGCATATATAATTTTTACTTAGATGTTTTGAAATACTAGTGAAAACACTGTGTCTGAGAAAGCACATTAATAATTGTTAATTCACAATCCAAGATTAAAATTAAAAAATACTTTCAAATGTTCTTATATTAATCAAATTTATACTTATTTCTTTCACTTATTCTTCCTTTTTCCTGTTTCTAAAGTATTTCAGTTAGACTTTTGATGAATTAGAAAAATATTTGTGCTAGGTTAAATCTATAAACTATGGGAGATAATTTATAATCAAAACTACCTTTATATTTTCCCCTTTTTGTTTTATTTCACCTGTTTGAAAAACTCTAGTGTTCTCTTGTTCGATCATACAATTGAAATTTATTTGAGTGAACACAGATAATTTGATCATCACTTTTAAATAAATTCCTGATAATTCACCATTATGTATTTTTAAAATTTTTATATTTCACTTATTTGTTTGTTTGTTTTGGGTATTGAGGATTGAACTTAGGGGCGCACAACCACTGAGACACATCGCCAGCCCTATTTTGTATTTTATTTAGAGACAGGGTCTCACTGAGTTGCTTAGCACCTCGCTGCTTCTGAGGCTGGCTGTGAACTTGCAACCCACCTGCCTCAGCCTTCCCAGCTGCTGGGATTATAGGCGTGCATCACCATGCCCAGCTTTTATATGCCCTTTTTAGATATACATTGACAGTAGAGAGTATTTGACATAGTATAATTTTTCATTCTTGTGCTTGTTTATTCATGTATGAACATAGGAAAGTTATGTCTAATTCATTCTACTGTCTTTCCTATTTCCATCACCCTCCTTCATTTCCCTTTGTCTAATCCAATGAACTTCAACCTCCCCCTTTCTGCCTCGCATTGTGTCCACGTATCAGAGAGAACATTAGGTCTTTGGTATTCTGGGACTGGCTTTTTTCTCTTAGCATGATAGTTTCCAGTTCCTTCTATTTATCAGCAAATGCCATCCTTTATCACTGAGTTATAGTTCATTTTCTTTATCCATTCATTTTTTGAAAGGCACGTAGGTTGGTTCCATAGCTCAGCTTCTATAAACATTTATGAGGCAGTGTCACTATAGTAAGCTGATTTTAAGTCCTTTTGGTACATTCCAAGGAGTAGGTTAACTTAATCAAATGGTGGTTCTATTCCAAGTTTTCCGAGGAATCTCCGTACTGCTTTCCAGACTGGTCGTACCAATTTGTATTCCGACCAGCAATGTGTGTATAATTTTTTGATACTTGTACTTTATTTGTATAGATTTAGCATAGTAAAACATTTCTTATTGGCCATAAAGAAATCGTTGTATATGGAATAAATCAAATGCTGGTCTTCAATGAAAGAACCAATTCTCATGGGTACCCTATCCAAAAATAGGACAGCTTTAAAGTGGAATGTGTGCACATGTGTTTGGGGTGCTGGGGATTGAACCTAGAATCTTTAGCATGCTAGGCAAGCCCCTTAACCACTGAAGTATACCCACATCCAGCCTTTTTTTTAAATTATGAGATAGGGTCTTGCTGAGTTGTCCAGGCTGAACTTGTGATCCTCCTGCTTTAGCCTCCTGAGCTGGTGAGTTTACAAGCATGTATCACCATGCCCTGCTAAAAGTCTTCTAAATTAAAAAACCACATGTATAATGGGGGCTGTTTAAATAATATCTTAGATAGTTTTAGTATACACAATCTTACAAACAGTTTGATTGCTTAAAAATAGTCATACTTCCCAGATGTGGTGGTACATACCTATAATTCAAGGGACTTGGGAGGATAAGACAGGAGGATTCAAAGTTTGAGGCCAACCTCAGCAATTTAGTGAGGCCCTGTCTCAAAATAAAAAATAAAAATGATTGGGAATGTAGTTCAGTGGTTAAGCACCCCTGGGTTTTATCTGTGGTACCTGTATAAACAAAAGATAAATAGTTAATTAATAAATAGATAAATAGTTAAACTGGCTGTGCTCTGGGTTAAACCAGGGCCTTATTCGTATCAGGTAAGCTCTCTACCACTGAGTCACATCCTTAGCCCCTGGCAAATTTTAATATATGTATTTTACCACAGTAAAATTTTTCTTTAAATCAGCACACAAAATAAAAACCTGATCAACAATTTTTTATAACACAGATCTGCATATTGCTCTACACTTTTTCTTACTGCCCTCCATTCTTAACCTAGTAAACTTCCCTTTATGTTAATTTTATAGCATTTCCCCATATCTACCTGAGATAAAGACATCTAAGTGTTCCTAGGCTTTTTATTTGCATGTCTATTCCTGCCTTTACTTTTGTGATACCAGTGTCTTAAAGGATGATTACATTTTTGTCAGTATCTTAGATGCCTCATTCCTTGTGACTTTTCCTTGACTTTGCTTTAACTAGGCATTGAATTTTTCAATTCTAACTATGGGCCTTACCATAACCACCTCCCAGATCAACATTGCTTTTGATCTTTTACAGAGTCATTTGTTCCTACTTGTTTGGTTATATCAACCAGTAATAGTACTCTGTTCCATCATCTGAATGGTCTATCACCTATCTTGGAGTTTTAACTGGTCTTTCACTTCTACTCTCTTCTTTAGATATTTTTCTATTTCTGTCTAGTTATTTTCCTAGAATGTAAATCTGATATTTACATTCTGCTTAGAAATATTCAAGGGTTTCCCATTATTTAAGAGACTAGATTGCAGAAGTACCATGGTATACCAGGTCATTTACAGTCTGCCTCTGGAATAATCTACCTTCCTTTCTTTCTTCATTAATTTGTACCCCGCCCCCATCCCGTCGTCCCTCTGTTCCTTCCTTCCTTATTGAACCCAAGAGCACTTTGCCATCAAGCCAAGTCTGCAGCCCTTTTTATTTTTTGTTTTGAGGCAGGGTCTTGTTGAGTTGCTTAGGGCCTGACTAAGTTGCAGAGGCTGGCCTCAAACTTGCAATTCTCCTGCCTCAGCCTCCCAAGTCACTGAATTAGATGTGTGCATCACCATGCTTAGCTGCCTCTGGATTTTTTTTTTTTTTAAATCAGTTACTGCTTTATCTTCTGTCCTTTGCATATTCCTTTGACCATCTTAATGTCTTTATAATATATTAACTGTGCCAACAGAGGTTTCTGTTCTGACATCTCTGTGAAGTTTTCCTTGCTGTTGAGGCTGATTTAGTTAGTAGATTCTTGTTTTAGGTTATAATATACACCACCATTATAGCTCTTGTCACAGTGTGGTATCAGCTTATATTTGTGCCTATATATTAACTATACTATGAGCCAGATGAATCTTTTTTACTCATGTAGAAATCACATAAACTACAAAAAGGAAAGAAAACTATTATTTTAGCTTTCTAGTAATGACTAACCAGTAAGGTCTATACTTCCTTCACTAGAAAATTCTAACATATACTAAATCAAGTTAACAGAGTTGAAATTAAACTGGTATTGGTTATATTTTTTAAAAATACGTTTTTAGTTGTTGATGGGCCTTTTTTTTTTTATTTATCTGAGGTGCTGAGAATCAAAAGCTACAACCCCAGCCCAATATTTTTAATTGATATAATCATTTTGAAAAGTTTGACAAGGCATCTCGAATTCAAAAATTATTTCAAGTATGATTATAAAGACAAGATAAAGAATAAAATTCAGACTCATAATTGCATATATAGTATGATCACACATAATTAGTTGTAGTTAAGTAGTAGAATGCTTTTTCTGGCAATCCCCAACATAGACAAACAAGGAACTGTATATTATAGTGCTAATAGTGGGTTTTGTGATATTGGAATAGAGTGATTTTTTTTTCTCTTCTTTTGATAGTATATTTGTATGGTATGCTTGTGTTTTATGATTTATAACAATCCAATATTTGGATTTTTTTAAAGTATGATCATCAATCAAAATTTTAACAAAAAACATTATTTCAGTCTTTTTTTTCCTTTAATAATAGCTGTCCATGATTAGAAGAAAAGGAATTTCTATTTAAAAGATGCCTTTGAAGTAATACACAAGTGGCTAGCATGTGGAGTTGATTATTTATGTAAGGTTTCAAGGTTGACTTAAGTTATTCTTCTTTATATCCCGATTTCAATTTTCAATTTTATATTTTAAATGTAGTTTTTGTTTTTGTTTAAAGGTATCAGTTTTTGGAAGAAGCTTTTCAAAATCAGAAAGGTGCAATTGAAAACCTATTGGCTAAGCTTCTTGAGAAGAAGAATTATGTTCATTTTGCAGCTACTCAGGTGCAGAATAGGTAAGTGTATTGCCTTAAAACCATAATTTTATATTAAGAATTATTAAAACATTTTAAAATGTTTATTTACTTATTAAACATATACAGAAAACCTAATTTTTAAAAAATAATGATTTAATTTGAGTTTGGGTTTATAGTATTTGTTAAGCAAAATTTAATTGACTAGAAAATTTTTATACTCTTAGCATATGTGTTTGACTATTTTATAATTAAAAAGATTAGTCTGTATAAGTTTTAAACTTGGAAAAAGAATTTAATATATAGAGAATTGAATTATAGAATTTAAAGTAAAGATTGTGTGGGAGGTACAGTATAGAGGAGCAAGAACAAGTATAGTGAACAGATTTATTCTCCCGTCTCTAAAACAAGCATTAAAAACAGTATTTATCTTATTAGTAGCATTATAACATGAATATATAATATAGTTTTTCACATATTGTAAGCACCCAGATTTTAGCTGCTGCTGTTATTTTTATCAAGAGAAGAAGTTATACTTATTTTGGTACATTTCTTAAAAAATTAATTTTATAGGGGAAAATAGAAATAAGTTCCATGGGCAAATAGGTTAACAAAGTTAGGACTCTTACACTAGAAAGACAAACACTTGGAGCTGGCATAATTAAAACATGAAAATTCTTAAAAGTATGAATAGGGTCACAATATAATTATTCCATAAGCTCACAAATATTGGAACTTTCTCCTGACTATTAAAATTTATTAATTTTTTATGATTAAAATGGCACATAACAAGCTGGGCATGATGGCACATACCTGTAATCCCAGAGACCAAAGACTAAAGCTGGAGGTTCACAAGTTCAAAGCCAGTTTGAGCAATTTAGGAAGGCCCTAGGTACCTAACTTAGTGAGACCCTATATCAAAGAAAAGCGGTGGCAAGGCTGTGGAGGTGGGGTTGGGGATGTGGCCGGATGGTTAAGTGCTCCTGGATTCAATACCTGGTACCACAAAACAAAACAAAATACAACACACACACACAACAGATGCTCAAAAATATCAAATAGTTGAATGAATGAAAATAGTGCTTTAAACATGGTAGAACTTTTCTTCCCAAGTAATAACAAAAGAAAATGAAAGGCTCCTATAGATAATAAATGTAAATGCACATACTGTCCATTGATGGTTTTTCTTTTGGGGGGTGGAGAGGCTTATTGTTGAATGATGCTTGATATTTTTTTTTTTTTAAAGAAATGTCAGGATGTTTTAGATTAAATTGCTGATATGTTGTGGTTTATGTTGAAAAAGATCAATGTGTCTTCTCGGAAGTTATTGATCGATGACTCTTTCAGAGGAAGATAGTTGATTCATATGGCAATCCCAAATTTTTAAATGTATGCTTTGTATGTATTTTTTACATATGTTCCTGGATTTGTATTCAGAAATAGAACAAAATGTTTATCTTTTATATTATATAGCTTTGGGTAAATTAATGATTTCATCAGAAAGCTTTAAAAAAACTCTTACAGTTCTAATAAGAATAATAATAATAATAATTATTAAATAATCTCCCTTCTCCTCTCCTTTTTGTTTTTGAGGAGTTTCAAAAAGCTAATGTATCTAGTAGTCACATCCTGAACAACGTTTGAAAAATAAAAGCAGTTCTTTTCACAGGAAAGAGAAATGTGCTTTCCTTTTTGTTTGTTTTATTTGCCTCATGCATATTAATGTGGAACACTTCCACACAAAGTTACATCCACCCCCCGCCCCCACCCGTGTCTATCTGTCTCTCTCTCTCTCACACACACACACACACACACACACACACACACACACACACACACACACACGGGTGAAAACCGGGGTAGGCACAGGCTCACAGCTGAGCTACATCTCCAGCACTTTTTAATTTTATTTTGAGACAGGGTCTTACTATGTTCAGCATACTGCCTCAGCCTCCCAATAAACTGGGGTTACAGGTATACACTACCATATCCAACCTGTTATTTGTTTATTTATTTTTGCTGTATAGAAACATTGTTTATTCAAATGGCAGGAAGCATGGCAGCAGCAGGTGAGTACGGATAGCCAGGCAGGAGCTGACAGGTTAACACTGCTTCCTTTATGTCCCCCGAAATCCTGCTTTTAGATGGCCTGTTATTTTTAAATGTACATATTTTCTTCCTTCTTGCTTAAGTCCAATAAGACTCAGGCTAACTCTTCTGCTTTCACCATGCTTAATGATTTTCATCTTTGGCTCAGTCATTTTATGTGTAGGACTTAACATTTCTTATCCCTAGTAATTAGTTCTTTTATTTTTTAAAAATGTATTCCACTCACTTTAATAAGGACAGAATTCAATAAAATTTACAAATAAGTGCCTAAACAAGCTGTGATATACAGGCAACGGAGGAAAAAAAAACTATAGAACTATTGCTTAGAGTATATTAAAATTACTCAGATATGAATTTAGCCAAATGAAAGGCAGTTTGTACCGAAGTAAAATATATAAAAAGTAAAGACTGCCTATTATGGTTTTATGTTGGCATTTTATTTGTTTATATTGATGGGATTGCTTTTTTCCCATTTTGTAAGTTATCATAACTTCCACAACCATTATGGGTGCTCATACCTATTTCTAAAACCAATGGCTATTTTTAAAATTGGATCTAGGGACTGGAGATATTTGGGATGTTGCTCAGTGGTAGAACACATGCTTAAATTGTGAGAAGCCTTGGGTTCAATCTCCAGTGGCACACCCCCCACACACACACCAAAAAAAGAAAAGAAAAACAAGATTGAAAATGTTTTAATGTTCTTTTTACTATATACACTAAGAAACTGTTATGAGAGGAAGTTATGGAAGGAGGGAGAATATCAGAACCCACATTTGAAGTGTTTTAAGTTTTAAGTGAAAACAAACAAATGCTTTCAAGTTTGATGCCTGCCCTTTCAAAGGGTGATAATAGGTTCCCATCTTTGCACATTATTCAAGGAAAATATTAATATTAAATAGTACTAATGGGCCAAATTTGACACTAGCCAGCAGTCCTTGGTGTATTAGATGTTTGTATATCGCATTCATGTCCTAGTGATTAAAGGAGATTTTTCTCCAGCTTAATGAATTGACCTTTTATAAACTTGATTTAAATTTCCTAAATATTAAATTCATTCTTTGTCTCTATACATAGCTTGTTTGGACCAAATTTAAGTGGTAGATCTGCTGAAACATAAGTTGTACACTTTGACAAAGTTTTGACTTTAATTTCTTGATTAAGTGCCCAGTTGAATTTTTGTAACAGTTGATGACTCAAAGACATAGGATAAGTTGATAACCTAATGATGCATTTCTCTTATTCAGGATAAAAGAAGTAAATGAGACTAACAAACGAGTAGAACAGGAAATTAAAGTGGCCATTTTCACCCTTATCAATGAAATTAATAAGAAAGGAAAATCTCTCTTACAGCAGCTAGAGGTATGGTTCAAAGCCAAAATAAAACAAAAACTGCTTCTCTTGCTCTTCAGCTGTTTTTAATGTTTATTGAAAACTCTTTTAAATGGTTGGGGATATGGAAATAAAGTAAAATTTAAAAAATTTTTTTAAAATTTTCTATTGGGAAAGAGACCTTTTTTCTACTTACGGCCCAATTTGATAACATTAGTTTTAGCTATATACATAGTTAGTGATATCCTCCCTGGGAATGAAAAAAAAAAAAATTATTGAAATGTGATGTAAGTGAAGACAAAGCAGGCCTGTCACATTTTTTTCTTTCCCCCTAACAAGGGGCCTCAGTTTAATTTTTTTCATTTAAATGCATGTTGGGCTTCTGCTTGAGCCATTTGTTTATTTCACCTTATTTTAAAATATTTCCGTAGTTTTGCCAAACATGCTGCTTATGTTGAAATTTATAAATTTTCAATATTGATATTTTTATGGTGTTAGGTTTTTGTGTTTAATTTCTAGAGGTGTATCTAGTTATTTTTGTTAAATTCAAATTAATTTTAAATCAGTGACTTTATTGCCTACAGGTCTCAACATTTCAAATGTGAATTTTCTGAGAAATTGAATTTCTCAGAAAAGAAACTTCTCACCTTGAAATTTCCTGTTTGAAATTTGTGCTCTTAATTAAGTAGGCTCAAATAATATGGGGTTATATTCTTTATACCATTGAATAATAATTTAAGCTATATATTGATTAAGTAACTTTCATTTATCTCAGATTGCCCTTAAAATTTTTTCCATTCAATTTCTGCTTAGAACTCTTAAGAAATTAGAAACATTAGTTACATGCAAATAAAAGAAATTATGTGAACAAAATATTATCTCTGAATTTCTGTCTTTTAAATACATCTTTCCATTGAAACACAATTGTGAAATTAAAAGTATTCTTGCCCATATCACTGAAGTTGGGGGTCTCTTTCCTGTTGTACATCTGGGTAGTTGCTTTCAACCCTAACAGATGGTTCTTACCTTCCTGCAGAGGACCGTGTGAATGGAGAGCATTTAGCAGTAACTATTTTTGATACAGGTTAATGTATTATAAATAAAACACATCCAAGAAGACATTTTAAAAACCATTTAAAGGGCTTCAGAATTAAAAGATGCCTCTTAAGGATAAAGTGTATGTATGTAAATACCTAATAATGAATATGCCATATACTCCTAACATGATAATAATTTTAAAATTTCTAGTGTAATATGTTCCTACACTTTGCAAAAGAGAGGTTTTCCTAAGCTTTATAAAAGTAATGATTTCTAGTGAGGTTGTAAATCAAATTTGTCAATTGGATACTTTTATTCATTGATTTTCATTATAAAATTAGACACTTATTTCCTTAGTCAAAAATATTATGCAATAAATTAAGGTGAATAATTTTGGTGGGAGAAAAGATTAAGAAATAAGTAGGTAGATTGTTTGAAAGGCTGAATGTCAGAATATATCAGATATTACCCATTCCTTCAAGGGATTTCAGTTTCTGTTAAGTAGTTTATTTTTCCTTTGCAGGGATTTCTGAAATTGGTTTTTCTAGTTTGGTCAGTCTTCACCTCTTTGTTCTTTTTTGTTTTGTTTTTTTTTTTTAAAGAGAGAGAGAGAGAGAGACTATTTTTTAATATTTATTTTTTAGTTTTCGGCGGACACAACATCTTTGTTTGTATGTTGTGCTGAGGATCGAACCCGGGCCGCTCGCATGCCAGGTGATCACGCTACCGCTTGAGCCACATCCCTAGCTCCTCTTTGTTCTTTTTGAATTTGTCATGTCAAAAGTTTTCCTGAGTTGGTGTTATGGCTCAGTGGTAGAGCGCTTGCCTAATAAGTGTGAGGCACTGGGTTCGATCTCAGCATTACAGAAAAATAAATAAATAAAATAAAGATATTGTGTCCAAATTCTACCGTTAGAGCTCTGGAATTTATCTTTTTGTTTTAGACTTAGTTAATATAAAATTTTCACTAATTTAATTTGAGCTAAAGAAATTTTAACTTCAGCATCATGCCACACCAGTAAAAATATTTTTGGTAGTTTAGAAAGTCAATTCCAGGGCTGGGATTGTGGCTCAGTGGTAGAGTGCTCGCCTAGTATGGGTGGGACCCGAGTTCGATTCTCAGCACCACATAAAAATAAAGGCATTGTGTTGTGTCCATCTACAAAAAAAGATTCATTGAAAAAAAAAAAAAAAGAAAGTTTCTAAAGTATTTCTAAAGGTCAGCTTATAATTTCATATTGTATATTGGATTAACCTAATAGGAAGACACTATTTTAACAGACATTTTATATCCTGTAAGAAAAAAAACCGACATCAACTAACATTAATTTCTATTTATAGATTCTTTTAGTTTAGTAAACTCAAGTTATAGTTCCACTTTTGTTACTGATCTTTCCTCTTATGGATCATAGGCTCATTAAATAAGCATGAGCTTGTCCAGTTATCTTATTTTTAAAGTAAACATAGGTATTATGTACATATGATTTTTATATATGATATTTATTCTTCAGTAAAGCTCTTGTTTTTTTTTTTTTTTCAGAATGTTACAAAAGAAAGACAGATGAAGCTACTACAGCAGCAGAATGACATCACAGGCCTCTCCAGGCAGGTGAAGCATGTTATGAACTTTACTAACTGGGCAATTGCTAGTGGCAGCAGCACAGCACTACTGTACAGCAAGCGACTGGTAAGACATAAAATATCTTTATTTCTCTTTAATCAACTTCATTAAGGTATTATTTACAATAGGAGAACTAACTACAACTGTTTAAAAGTATCAGCTTGAATTTTGGCAAGTGTAACTCCCCCACATCAAGATATAAAAAGTTTTCATTGTATCCTTGTCCCTTCTACCCCTGACCCTAGGCAACCACTAATCTGATTGCTGTCCTTTTCTAGAATTTGATATAAATGAAATCAGACTGTATTTATTCTTTTTAGATACCTAGTACCTTAATATAGTTTATTGTCAGAGATGGCAGAAGAAGTATATACATTTTATTTGAGAGCTAATTTAAATATTGACACTGTCTCATCTGAGATTTGACATAATTGGGCTGTGTGATGACTTTTTTTCTATGTTTCTGTCTTGTATGTATAAGACTAATATGAATTTTTTCCCTCTAAGATTACTTTTCAATTGCGTCATATTTTGAAAGCACGATGTGATCCTGTTCCTGCTGCTAATGGAGCAATACGTTTCCATTGTGATCCTACCTTCTGGGCAAAGAATGTAGTCAATTTAGGTGAGAAATCGTTTTATGAATATAACTTTGAAATACCAAATTAAGAGAAGAATACATGTCAAGCAAGTTTTAGATGAAGTTTTTAACCTTAAAATGTGAAAGACTTGGAATATATTTATTCATTGGAAATTCTACTTATGGTTTGTGTTGCTATTTCATTACATCTTAAGAGTTTGTCAGTATGGGGGTTTTTTGTTTGTTTTGTTTTGATGATGAAGATTAAATGCTGGTCCTTGAATTCTACCACTGAATTACACCCCAGTCCCCTGTAGTGGTGTTTTTTAATGTGTACCACTTGTAGTGTTTCATTTTACATCTTTTAAAGTTAATATTGATTGTTTTATGTAGACATCTTAGCAAATGATTATTCATTCTCTGGAAGAATTTTGTAGATACTTAATAATTAAATAATGCCAAATAATGCACTATAGAAGGACCTTCAAAAAGCTTCTATATCCAATAGTCATGTCCTGAGGAATGTCTGAAAGACAAAAGCAGCTCTTTTCACACAGATGAAAAATGGACTTTGCTTTTGTTACTCCACACTGTGGAGTAACAAAAGGTGAAAAATTACAGAGAAAGAGAAAAACAGCTCTAATTTAAAAATGGTGGTGGGTGAAACAGGGTTACAGGTGTGGCAGATAGCAATTCTATCCAGAGAATTTCTCAGAGACTAGGAGTTTGAGGTCAACTTGGGCAGCATCGTGAGACCCTGTCTTAAATAAAAAGTTGCCCATCAGTTAGAAATGTCTAACCAAACGAATAAATACACTTTCAGAATAGACAAGTCCTTAACATTGGGAATGGTTAAAGTCGAGTTTTCATGGGTTTCTGTTTAAAAATGGTAATCTTTGGGTTAAAAAATATATATTCAAATTTGTCTATAATTGTTTTTTAAAATAGTAATCTTTGGGTTAAAAATTATATACAAATTTGTCTATAATTTTTGTTAAAAACAAGCAAAATCAGAATCTGTGTGGCAGGTTTTTATGTGGCCTGACAACTTCTGCCCTAAATCACATGCAGCTAAAATTTGCCTTCTAACTCTAGAAAGTAATAGCTCTAATTTTATTGAGTCTAGGTTCATTAGAGATATTGGTCTGTAGTTTTCTTTCTTTTAAGTGTCTTTGTCTGGTTTTGGAATCTGGGTGATGTTGGCCTCATAGAATGAATTTGGAAGAGCTCCCTCTTATTTCTATTTGCTGAAATAACTTGAAAAGTATTGGTATTAAAGTTGGCTCCGATCTACATATTGTGGGGTCGGGCTCCAGATTCCTTAATAGGACACCCATAGCACAAGAGTTAACAACAAGAATCAACAAATGGGACTTACTTAAACTAAAAAGTTTTTTCTCAGCAAGAGAAACAATAAGAGAGGTAAATAGGGAACCTACATCCTGGGAACAAATTTTTACTCCTCACACTTCAGATAGAGCCCTAATATCCAGAGTATACAAAGAACTCAAAAAATTAAACAATAAGATAACAAATAACCAATCAACAAATGGGCCAAGGACCTGAACAGACACTTCTCAGAGGAGGACATACAATCAATCAACAAGTACATGAAAAAATGCTCACCATCTCTAGCAGTCAGAGAAATGCAAATCAAAACCACCCTAAGATACCATCTCACTCCAGTAAGATTGGCAGCCATTAGGAAGTCAAACAACAAGTGCTGGCGAGGATGTGGGGAAAAGGGTACACTTGTACATTGCTGGTGGGGCTGCAAATTGGTGTGGCCAATTTGGAAAGCAGTATGGAGATTCCTTAGAAAGCTGGGAAATGGAACCACCATTTGACCCAGCTATTCCCCTTCTTGGACTATTCCCAAAAGACCTTAAAAGAGCATATTATAGGAATACTGCTACAACGATGTTCTTAGCAGCACAATTCACAATTGCTAGACTGTGGAACCAACCCAGATGCCCTTCAATAGATGAATGGATAAAAAAAATGTGGCATTTATACACAATGGAGTAGTACTCTGCACTAAAAAATGACAAAATTATGGAATTTGCAGGGAAATGGATGGCACTAAAGCAGATTATGCTCAGTGAAGCTAGCCAATCCCTAAAAAACAAATGCCAAATTTCATCTTTGATATTAGGAGAGCAACTAAGAACAGAGTAGGGACGAAGAGCATGAGAAGAAGATCACCATTAAACAGGGACGAGAGGGGGGAGGGAAAGAGAGAGAGAAGGGAAATTGCATGGTAAAGGAAGGAGACCCTCATTGTTATACAAAATTACATATAAGAGGAAGTGAGGGGAAAGGGACAAGAAAACAAGAGAGAGAAATGAATTACAGTAGATGGGGTACAGAGAGAAGATGGGAGTGGAGGGGAAGGGAGAGGAGGGGGGATAGTAGAAGATAGGAAAGGCAGCAGAATACAACATACACTACTATGGCAGTATGTAAACAAGTGGATGTGTAACCGATGTGAATCTGCAATATGTATATGGGGTAAAAATGGGAGTTCATAATCCGTTTGAACCAACTGTATGAAATATGAAATGTCAAGAGCTTTGTAATGTTTTCAACAACTAATAAATAGAAATAAAAAAGAAAAGAAAGTAATAGCTCTGGGAAAATGGTCACTTCTAAGGTTATAAATGGTTCAAACTGTGCAATATGTCCATAGAACACAGTTTTGTAGCAATATAGTACTTTGTCATTCAGCAATTCAAAAACTTAAGAAATTTAGTATGTTTTTTTAAAAACTATTTTTAATTGTAGATGGACACAATACCTTTATTTTATTTGTTTATATTTATGTGGTGTCAGGGATATCTCATGCATGCTAGGCAAGCACTCCACCACTGAGCCACAACCCCGGCCCTGGAATTAGTATCTTTTGAGTCTTATCATGAAGAGATATTTAAGCTTGGCACAGTGATGTACTCTTGTAATCCTAGCAACTCAGGAGGCTGAGGCAGGAGGATTGCAAGTTCAAGACCAACCTCAGCAACTTAGTGAGATTCAACATAAAACAGGTTGAGGATGTGGCTCAGTGATTAGGATACCATGGTTCAATCTCCAGTATCAGAGAGAGAGATAGATAAATATGAATTAGACAGTCTATATGGGCATGTCTCTCAGCTCTTTAATTTTCTATACAACCTGTATAAACAAAGAATAAGAGCAGATTATATATTCTGATTACTTAAAAGTTGTTTGGGAGGAGGGTTTCACAATGTTAGGTTTCTGATCATCTTCTTTCCCATCCACCTCCTCTCCTCCCCCCTCCTCCAGCTCCCATCCCTGCTATACCCGCGTACTAGAAGCTTTGCAGTGCTGAGAGTTGTCAGAAAAGGAGGAGAATATAGTGAATAATTTGCGAAGTAGTTGATTATATGCAAATTCTTTTTATTTTTTTAAATCCTCAGGTAATCTAGTAATAGAGAGTAAACCAGCTCCTGGTTATACTCCTAATGTTGTAGTTGGGCAAGTTCCTCCAGGGACAAACCACATTAGTAAAACCCCTGGACAGATTAATTTAGCACAGCTTCGACTCCAGCACATGCAACAACAAGTATATGCTCAGAAACATCAGCAGTTGCAACAGATGAGGATGCAGCAACCACCAGCTCCTGTACCAACAACAACAACAACAACACAACAGCATCCTAGACAAGCAGCTCCTCAGATGTTACAACAACAGGTGAGTATTGTATCACTACATTATTGATACACATAATGAACAAATCAAGACTATTCTTTATCTTATATAAATGAGCCATACATTCAAAGTTACTAGCAGGAATAGAATTCAAAGGTCAGATTATTTGCTCTGGTTGTGATAGGACTGCAGGGGAAGTGTGAAGAAGAAAAACTATAGATAAATAACTTACCATGGGAAACAAAATGAACTTCTTATTACTCCAAAAGTGCTGAGGCTCTTGTCTTCCACACAGGATCTTTTTTGTTTTTCACATGGTTGTGGGACAAAGAACCACATTGTCTAAGCTCTGATATGTTCCTTACGCATTTTTTTTTTTTTCAAATCATTCCCATCTCTTTGTCTTTCTTGCTCTTTCTGCCCCTCACACTCAAAACTGTTACTTCTGGGTGAGATAAGTTAGTGTGCTTTAATCACACACACACACACACACACACACACACACGAGACAAGAAATTTTGGAGTGATACACACACTTTTGGTTATTAATACTTCTCTAAGAACAATGACTTTGATATTTTGCTTTATACCCTTCTATCCTGACTGAATTATTTTTTAGCATAACATTTTGTAATGTAAAGATATTTATAAAAAATATTATATAAATTGCAATTTCCACTTTTTATAGCCTCCAAGATTAATCAGTGTGCAAACCATGCAAAGAGGCAACATGAACTGTGGAGCTTTTCAAGCCCATCAAATGAGACTGGCTCAGAATGCTGCCAGAATACCAGGGATACCCAGGCACAGCGGTCCTCAATATTCCATGATGCAGCCACATCTCCAAAGACAAGTATGCCTAGAGTTACATTTGTAAGAATCATACAATTTTAAAACTAAAAAGATATATTTTTTTTTTGCTAATTGTTTGGTGGGAGCAGTTCTTTGATATATGATTAATTAATAATGTGATTAATTCTGTATGTCCTCTTGTCCCAGAAAAGTACACATACACATGAAATTTTTTCTTCAATTTTAAGAATTGCTTCGTCCTTTTAATCCCATCACGTACTATTTGGGTTAAGGATCCCTGATATACTCCAACCTATTTACTAACAAAGTGAAAAATAATCTCAGGAACTTTTGATGTACATATAATCATAAGAGAATAATGATAAAGTCAATCCTAGAATTTGAATTTTCTGATATTGTTCCTTTGCTCTTTTAATGTGACTTTTTAATCCGAATATTAACCAGGACTTTCAAAAGTAATACAGATAGCTATATATAACTTTTTCTTTTCTGAAGTATTATTTTGTTTAGAGTGTAGAGTATATGTTTAACCTTAAAAATAAGGGTAGGATGGGGATCTAGCTCAGTTGTGAAGCATGCACAAGCCTTAGCAACAATCCACAGTAATCCCCCAAATGTATTTAGAGACAAATGTATGATCTTTACCTGAATAGTGTATCATATTTGTATAGGAGATATGATTATAAAATGAGGAAAGTTTTACATAGGATTTTAAAGTAATTGCTTTTCCTGCAAAAAAACTAATAAATGTCAAAAAATACATTAAGCCAGGCAGGGTGGTGCACAAAATGATAAAGTTCATATTTTAATTTGTAGTAGTGTTTTTCAAAACATGTTTCAAAAGCCATCAGAATCACTGGTCAGCTTTTCGTAGAATGCGGGGGCCTTGTTAAATTCTGAGCCACTGAATCAGAATTTCCAGTAGGAGAGTACTTAGTAAACTTTTACTGAGTTAAAACTTTTAAAAATATATAAATAAACTATTACTTAGTAAACTTTTACTAAGTCTCTCGGATCAGCTTGCATGCTAAAAGTTGAGAAAACTCTATTCTAAAGCTGAGATCCTTCAGCTTTTTGGTCCAAGTACTTCCAGAACCACTTTTGAAAAATATATTCTCCCTCACATTTGGCAGGTTTCATTTCAATTTTTCATTGTAAGCTTATGAATAGTTGCAAAAGAGATACTTCCTAGCATAATAATTTTGGCATTATAAAATGAAACCTTGACATCATTTTTTTGTTTGTTTTGTGAGAGGCAGGGTCTTGATAAATTGCTGGGGCTAGCCTCAAATTTATAATCCTTCCAACTTAGTCTTCCTGTAATCATAGTGGTTACAGGTATGTACCACCAAACCTAGCTTATCATTCTTTAAATGACTATTGGAATCTCAAATACCATGGCAAGCTCTTTTGAAAGTTAAAGTTTTACATACTTTTGTCCTTGAACTCGAATTTTACTGCAGAATTTTATCTTACTCTAATTTTTTTAATTTGTTTTTGTTTTGGTACTGGGATTTGAACTCAGGGGCACTTATCCCCTGAGCCACATCCCTAGCCCTGTTTTATATTATATTTAGTGATAGGGTCTCACTGAGTTGCTTATGCCTTATTTTCACTGAGGCTGTCTTTGAACTCTATCCTCTTGTCTCAGCCTTCAGAGCCGCTGGTGTTGCAGATGTGTGTCACAGTGCCTTAATGTATTTAGGCTTAATGTATTTCTTGATAGACATTTATTAGTCTTTGTAATTTTTTGCAGGAAAAGCAATTACTTCATGATGCTTTGTTAAATTTTAAGTGACAGTAAGGCTGACATTAAATTTCAAATTTTTTCCTGTGGATACAAATTATCATTAAATTACTTTTACATAATTGTTGAAACAGATTTTTGTTGTGTTGTTGTTGTTGTTGTTCCTGGGATTGAACCTAGGGATACTTAATGAGACATTGCTGAGATGATAAGGGCCTTGCTGTGTTGCTAAGGCTGGCTTTAAACTTTCAGTTTTCCCTGCCTTAGCCTCCTGAGCTGCTGGGATTACAAGCATTTGCTATCATGCCCCGCATATTTTTTAATCTGGTATAAGAATATTAGAAAATAGTGGGTTCATATGACTATGGCTGTGGCTGTGGCTCAACGGTAGCACACTTACCAGGTATGTGTGAGGCACTGGGTTCAATTCTCAGAATTGCATATAAATAAATAAAATAAATGTCTATTAACAATAAAGAAAAAAAAAAGAAAATAGTGGGTTCAGGGCTGGGGTTGTGGCTCAATGGTAGAGTGCTTGCCTAGCATGTGTGAGGCACTGAGTTCTCAACACCACATGTAAATAAATAAAGGTCCTTCACAACTAATAAAATTTTTAAAAAGAGAAGAAAAGAAAATACTGGGTTCAATTTCTAGAACTACAAAAAGAAAAAAAATTCCTTTGGTTATAACCATCTCTGTGAGGTAGATGGAGTCTTTTTACCCCTTTCTATATATATATATATATAATGTTTGTATGCTATAGCATGTTGTTAGAATAAGAATCCAACACTGAATTTTTTTTTTTTTGAGGGGGTGGGGAGTACTGGGAATTGAACCCAAAAGCACTCTACCACTGAGTTCCATCCCCAACCCTTTAATTTTTCTCATTTTGAGATAACCTAAGTTACCAAGACTTGCTTTGAACTTGAATCCTCTGGGAGGATTGCACCAGGATTGTTCCTGTGCTCCAACACCCAGTTCAACATTAGTTTTTCTTTTTTTTTTCAACAAAATTAACATTGATTTTTATTAATAGTTTTGGTTTATGTTTTCATGAGTTGCTCTGGAAGCTTGTTCTAAAACATATGTATTTAGGAATTAAAAGTATTTTATTACAGAAATGTTCTTTGGTTCTTCAAATTATCTAGATTATAAATCAGAACCAGTGATCTAACTAGGTGTGGTGGTACATGCTTGTAATCCCAACAGCTCTGGAGGCTGAGGCAGGAGGATCAGAGTTTAAAGCCAGCCTCAGCAATTTAGCAACGCCCTGAGCAACTCAGTGAGACCCTGTATCTAAATAAAATATAAAAGGGTTGAGGATTTTACTCACTGGTTGAGTGCCCCTGGGTTTAATCTCTGATACCCTCCCACTCCTCCACCCCCACACCCTATCCAATCCCGAAAAAGAACAGTGATCTACCAGAACTGTTTGAAAATTGTTTTAATCAGTGATAGGTTCATCAGGTCTTCACTTTTGTTGTTCATCAAATATTATAAAGATTTGTTAAGTTTCAGAGTTAGTCACTTATTACCCACCCAACACTATTATTAATTAAGTGGAAGAAGGGCAAGAGCCAAGGAAGTGGTGAAAAGTTAGTAGAGCGTAGCACATTTTTTTTTAAAAAAAAATATTCTTTAGTTGTTAATGGACCTTTATTTTATTTATTTCTATGTGGTGCTGAGAATCAAACTCATTGCCTCATACTTATTCTGCTACTGAGCCACAACCCCAGCCCTACACATTCTTACACAAAAAGTTTTTTTTGTTTCTTTGTAAAGATTAGTAAATAAGGACTGGGGATGTGTTCAAGCGGTAGCGCGCTCACCTGGCATGTGTGCGGCCCGGGTTCGATCCTCAGCACCACATACAAATAAAGATGTTGTGTCCACCGAAAACTAAAAAAGAAATATTAAAAAGTTCTCTCTCTGTCTCTCTCTCTCTTAAAAAAAAAAAAAAAAAGATTAGTAAATAAGATGACTGAGGATCTAGATATTAAGTTTCTTAAAACTGTTTTAGATCCCATGTACCCCTTAGCTCCTGGAAAGCACTGAATTTAAATATTATGAAAAGCTAGGTGATCCCCATTTCAAAGAGTACAGAAGCAACAGAATCAGACTAGCCAACTTTCTCAGAACATTTTCCTTAAATTTTAGGGCTTACCCTACAGAATCATTGAATGTTAGTAGTTGTAGTTTTTAAATATTTCAGATGATTATATGTGTATAGTAACTTTTCCCCAAACATCTTTATGTACATGACTTTCAATCATCCTCGTAACAGATGTCACAATAAAACAGGTGAGGAATCATTTATCCTTATTTCTAAATTGCTGTGATTATGTGACTTGGCTCAGGCCGTATACTGTTAGAGCCAAGAGTCAATGTCATATTTAGTCTCTATAAATTAATTGTCTTTTCTGCCATGTCAAGCTGCATTACATAATTATTTTTATTAGAAAAGAGTCTAAAGGATCAAGGAAGTATATGGAGAAAATGGTGACTTTCTTGGCCTGGTAAGTGACATCTTGGGGGCTTCCAGATCGCCTTCTAAAGTATATTCTTGTCCGTCCTGAAATAGGATCATATCACCAGGCTGACAGGTAGGAAAAGTATTGGCAAGTCCTTTTCTATAGATACTACACAGAAATGAATAGAAAATGAATCGGCTAAGTCTGAACTCTTCTGCGTAAGTTTGAGTGGGGCCATGTTGTTGCTCAGCCACGGGCCCCAAACACATCAGAATCTTTTCTAAACAAAGAATTGCCATGAAGGTACAGTTCAGATATCCTGGCAGATCAAATAATAATGTCTTCTTTCTTAACAGCACTCAAACCCAGGGCATGCTGGACCCTTTCCTGTCGTATCGGTACACAACACCACAATCAACCCAACAAGCCCTACTACAGCAACTATGGCCAATGCAAACCGAGGTCCCACCAGCCCATCTGTTACAGCAATAGAGCTTATCCCCTCAGTTACCAATCCAGAAAACCTTCCATCATTGCCAGATATTCCACCCATACAGGTTTGTATTTGAGTTGAATGACTCATTTGAAGCCTCATTGATCTCATACTGATTCAAGAGTTGAGTATTTATTCCAGAGTGGTTCTTTTTTGTTGTTGTTGTTTTGTTTTTTAATTTTTTCAAATTCTAACAATTTGAAATTTCCAGTAGGAATAGATAGTTGAATTTTGAAAAGTTATTTTGCTAGAGCTGGCATTCCTCAGTAGTTTTAAGTTAGAGGAATTTGAATATTCTCTGTTATGAGACTATCTAATAAAATAACAGATTAATATCAGCCTTTCTAATAGGCTACTTCTTCCTGTTTTTCCACCTGCCAACAAGCAGACTTTGTATCAGATGTTGTACTCCTACTGTGAGTTTGTAGCCAGGGAGATAAACCAGGATGAAAATGTGATCAAATCTTTTGTCATTCTTCTTCTTCTTTTTTTTTTCTTATGTTTATTTTTTATTGATTTATATGCGGTGCTAAGGATTGAGCCCAGGGCCCAGCATGTGCTAGGAAAGCGCTCTACCACAACCCCAGCCCTTGTTGTTCTTCTTTTAGATTGATAAGGAAGGATAGTTAACTCCTCTTGCAGTGTTGTTGGGCTAAGAATGGAAGTTATAGATATCAGGCACTATGAGGCATACAGTAAAAAGAAAATAATGGTGAGGAATAATTGCTTGATTATGAAGGGCCTCTAAAGTTTCTTGTCCCTTTCAACTCTGGCATATCTCTGAAGATAGATATCTCCATTGCCTTCTGGAATTTCTAATTAATTTGAATTAAAAATATTTTTTTATTTTTCAAAGGCATAGATGGGTTTATTAAGCCAAATAAACACATGTGCAAGGGAGCATGGGGGAAACTCCAGAGAGAGAGATGTCTTTGGTGTACAGCAAGGACTGTGCATTCAAGGGAGAATACAGGCTATCTCCAGAGAGAGAGAGAGACAGAGAGAGACAGCCAAAACATTTTCTTTTTAAATGTAAGTATAACCTTTAAGGATTATACTGAATTAATGTCCTGCATTATATTACTTACTTAGTGTCAGAGGTCACCATGGTAGCAAGGAACAGTGCAACTGCTGAAACAGCAGGGCCCTTAACACTCTTCCTGTGGCTGTCATTTAATATTTTTGTGTACTTATCAGTATATGTAGGAGTCTTAAATGATGTTCTTACTATTTCAGAATTGTTTGAAAACCACTGACTTGCGAATTTTCTTAGTTCATTTTCTTCTCTGATACTAATAGAGCTTTTTTGGCTAAGGGAATGGCAGTGGAGGAGGCCTGGGCCATGTAGAATGGACAATTGGAAAAATATAAATATAAATTAAAAAGTCACACTTCTAAGTTAAAAGCAAAGTGCTTTCACAGGTATTATATCAGTTTAATACTTGGATTCACCTAATTTGATATGTAATATCCCTATTTTATGATGTAAGACAGGTTAATGATTTTCCCAGAGTCACACAGTAAATGGAAAGGTTGAAATTTAAAGCCCAGTCTCTCTCCACTGTCCACAGCAATAACAAGGAGACAGTTTGGAATTATAGGCCTGGAAAAGTGTATGGAGAGTCTTTGGGCAACCAGAGGCATGCATATTGTTAAGTGAGTAATTCACATTTTACTAAGGACTTATTATATGATTAAGTCCTTGGGTATTGAGGACAAGAAGACAAATAAGACTTGGTTTCAGTTGATAAGAAAGTTAACAAAGGGAGAAGGCTGATTATAAGTGTCACATTTAACCTAATTTCCTAGGGTTCAGTCTTCCTACAGAAACCAGATGGAGTAAGTGTAGGTGCTATACATCTAAGCTGAGCATCATAACCTGTATTAGACCTAACCCTGTTCTACTCAGAAGAACTTTAAGATCAAGACAAGAAACTTCTTATCTTTAATTTTTTTAGAGTGGGGTAGGAGGAGCAAATTCCATGCTTTTTCCTACAAACCTTTCTCTTCCCTTTAATTGCAGATGTGTTCTGTTTTATTAGGGTGTTTTAATTGAGTTATGTTTCATATACCATGAAATTCACTCAAAACATATAATT
Organism: Ictidomys tridecemlineatus; assembly: GCF_052094955.1. Classification (NCBI taxonomy): domain Eukaryota; kingdom Metazoa; phylum Chordata; class Mammalia; order Rodentia; family Sciuridae; genus Ictidomys; species Ictidomys tridecemlineatus. The sequence goes on along the minus strand of NC_135487.1, from coordinate 107,150,134 downwards.
CAGTGTTTTTTTATATGTTATATGATTGTTTAACCATCACCTGTATTTCAGAATATTTTTATGGTTCCCTAAGAACTGTCACTCTGTATTCTCTTCGAGCCCCTAGAAACCACTAATCTGCCTTCCATTTGTATATACTTGCTTTTTCAGGGCATTTCATGTGAATAAGATTATACACTGTGTGGCCTTTTGTGGCTGGCTGGGTTTTCTTCATGAAAGAGTGTTTTCCAATTCTATGTTGCAGGTGTCAGTACCTGATTCCTTTTTATGATTAAATGATATTCCATTGTATAGATATGTTACATTTTGTCAGCTGGTGGACATTTGGGTTTCTACTCTTAGACTAATAGGAAAATGTTGCTGTAGTCACCTGTTCTTTGTTTTGTTTTTAGGGGTACTGGGGTTTGAACCCAGGAGCACTCAACCACTGAGCTGCTTAGCTTAGCACCTTGCTTTTGCTGAGGCTGGTTTTGAACTTTTGATCCTCCTGCCTCAGTCTCCCAAGTCACTGAGATTGAAGACATGTGCCACCCTGTCGGGCAAAAACAAGCAGTTAGATGTGGTTACAACAAAAGCACCAACAAAGTAGTTAATATAAATTAAAAATAGAGAAGAAATCTCTGTCTCTTGAAGACACCTACTTTCCTCATTAACCTTCTGTAGAATGGTATAGTAAAAAGAAACTCCTGGAAGGCTACATAGAGAGCAGATGAGGTAGCATTAATTATGCAAAGCAAGTAAAATACATACAAAAGCCAAACTTTGAATATTTGCTGATTTATCTTAGTACTGATCATTAGAGCTATTCTTGTAGAGTAGAACGTAATTTATTTTTTTCCCCTGAAATTAGAGCTATTTATTTTTTATGTTGTGCTGAGGATTGAACCCAGTGCCTCATTCATGGTAAGCAAGCACTCTCTACCTCTGAGCTACAACTCTAGCCCTGAAAACTATTATTTGATGTACTCAACTTTTAAAAGACCTCTAGACCTTATAAAAGTAACATTGTAGTTTAAAAAAAAAAAAGTTTCTCAGGAAAAATGAATGTCTCCCCAATTTTTTTTCACCCAACCAAGTGCACTTTTACTAATTGGTGTACAATCTTTCAGATATTTTTCCAAAAATATATACAAATAAAAAGTAACAGAAAATGAGATTGTACTATACGTACTTGCCTGGTATGTAGTATAAATATTTTCTTGAAAGTTTTGTTTTTGTACTTTTTTCATATTCATACAATTTTCTTGATTTGTTGGGGGGATGGGGAGATAAACACACACACACACACACACACACACATACATACATTTTTTATTAAGCCCTCTGTTGGTGAACCTTTGGTTTGTTTCTCGTATCTCACTATCAGAAGTTAAGCAGCATTTGTGAAAAAATGCTAACATGATTAGTCATTAGGTAAATGAAAGTTAAACCCAGTGAGTGATAACATGACACACCTATTAAGATGACTACAGTTTTAGAAGACTCATAACAAATATTGGGGAGAAAGTGGACAAACTAGAGGCCTCATACATCATTGGTGGAAATGTGAAATGGAATAACCACTTAGAAAAATAGCTTCTTTGTTTCCTAAAAGTTAAACATACATGTACCACAATGATCCAACCATTCTACTTATGTATTTGCTGAAGAGAAAAGGAAATATATGCCATGTAAAGATTTACACAGCAATTCATAGCAGCTTTATTTTGCAATAAGACCCTGGTATCAATCTAAATGTCCCCCTTCAATAAACAAAGTACATTCTATACAATTCTATTTACATAAAACCCTAGGGGGACTGGGCACAATTGTGCATGCCTATAGTCACAGCAGCTCTGGAGGCTGAGGCAGGAGGATGGCAAGTTCAAAGCCAGCCTCAGCACAAGTGAAGCGCTAAGCAACTCAGTGAGACTCTGTCTCTAAATAAAAATGTAAAATTGGGCTGGGGATGTGGCTCAGTGGTCAAGTGCCCCTGAGTTCAATCCCCAGTACCAAGAAAAACAAACAACAACAACAACAGCAAAAAACCTCTAGGGGTTTTTATAAGCTAACTAACTTAAACTGATAAAAAGCAGATCAGTGATTGCAGACAGGTTGAGAGAGGGCAGGAGAGTGATGATATAATGAATTTTTTCACTGTTCTTCAGTTTGGTTTTCCAGTTTCTTTGAATGCGTTTATTTTATTGTATATTGTTTATGCGTTAGTGCTAGTTATAAAAAGTTGCATTTCGGCACAGTAAGCATGTAATTGAAAACACATACAAATACTTCTGTAGGATAGTTTGGTACAAGTATAATTTCTGGGTCAAAAGTGATTACACATTTAAATTTTGCTATTGACATTTTCAAAAACATTGTGCCAGCATTTTGAAAGTACCTATTTCTGCCCTGTTTTCCCAACACAGGGTTAAATTAAGCATTCTTCTTGTCCATCTTTTCTGATAGGCAAAATGACATTGTTGATTTGATTTTCATCTCTTTAGTGTGGTTTGACTGTCTTAATGTTCATGAGTTATTTTTATTCTGCAAATTATCTTTTGTCATGTCTTGGCTCATTTTTTCTATTGAATTCTTTTTCCTTTTTGTATTATAGAAGTTATTTATGTAATATATATATATGTATATATATACGTTCTATGCAATTCAAGGATGCTAAAAATAAAAACATTGGTTTAATATGAGCTGATATTTTTTTAATTAAGACTTTAACTTTAGTGACTCGTGTCTAATGAAAACTAGAGGTGAATGAATGTTTTGGGTGGCATTTCCTTGTTGGGCACTATAATGTTATCAAGCCATTTTATATACAGCTTTTGTTCACCTTTTCTAACCTTCACTCTTGTAGCCTTAGGATTGTATGTCCAGTCAGAGACTCACGTTGTAAGTGGAAAATATAAATGAATTAAAAGTAGAGTCAGATAATATGGGATTTTCGTGTCTTCTCATTTGTTTGTAGGTGCTATGTAGCCCTATGTCTATCTGTGGCCTACCTTTAACATCCTCCCTCTTCACAAACCTTCAGTTAATTTGAGGTGCAGCTAGGGATAGTTATGAGCTTACAAGTGATTCCTTAGCCAATAGTCATGGCCACAGGATAAATTGACACAACTATTATTATCCTTTAATTGTCCTTCCATCTAATCCATAGCCTCCTCTCACCTTTAGTCTTTCATGTCTCTGTCATGAGACTTTTTATGGACTTTGAGAAAATTGTCCTATTTACTTAGGAGGATCTTCTGTGCCTGTGGTATGTTGTAAATTGCTTTCAGTCCCAACTCCACTTTGGTTTATATGTATAGTTTCCACCAGAGCCTGTACTTGGATGTTATCATTTCCCTTTTTCGTTGTAGTTGTGAAAAACCAATGCCCTTTGGGGAAAAAAAGAGCAAGAAGTAAATGCATGTGTTCGCTTTTGTCTTGAATCAGAACTAGAGTTGTATAAGAAATAATCTGGAGACCAGGAATGTGGTTAAGTAGTAGAGCATTTGCCCTGCACGGGGGCAAGGAGTTGGAAAATTTGACCTACTCGGAGAGGAGATAGAAAAGCCGGCAAGTGTAGATACAAACAGACCTATAAGCAAGAAGAGTAGCAAGAACAATTTTACCATATCTTGTATGAAATGGTACAAATTTAAGGTAGTGTTCATGCTTTACTAATACCTTTTTACTCTTGCTTATATATTTTCTTATTCAATCATCATAGTTCAGCACTGTAGATGGGGTTTTTTTTTAAAGGTTATCTTTTTTTTTTTTTTTTTTTTAGAAGGAGAAAGAGAGAATTCTAACATTAATTTTTTAGTTTTTGGCGGACACAACAACTTTGTTTGTATGTGGTGCTGAGGATCGAACCCGGGCTGCACGCATGCCAGGCGAGCACGCTACCGCTTGAGCCACATCCCCAGCCTAGATGGGATATTTTAAAGATCGGAAAATTGTATTTATTTTGGGAACCTGACCAAAATCACAGTGCTGGGTCCTCTGTTCTTATTCTACTGTCTCTTAAGTACAAACAGTTTCAGATGTCCTGTGGACTCTGTTTCATGTGTATAATAAGAGGCCTTGTATGCCAGGCTTTCTGTGGAGTACAATAACTTTTTATTGCTTTTTTTGGGTTTTGACATGATTGCATTTCTACTTGGATGAATGATTATGGCAAGGCTATGGACATTGAAATAGAAGGAAACTAGGGACAAGAAGACTGATAAGTACAGTCCTGTAGCAATTTTGAGAAAACATTAAAGTGTCCAAACTTTTTTCATAATAGAACATACAGGATTTAATGGATCATTAGGTTTTTGTCTTGAGTGATTAATATAAATTATAGTCTCAACTCACATAAATTTTGTACTGTGTGAATTCTCAGAGAAGCATAAAGAAGCAACAATTAAGTTGAGCTTGATATTAGAAAATCTATTAGTTTATTAGTAGACTGAATATAAGTATTGTGACAGTAATGAAATTGATTACTTCTCTGCTCTGCTTTAATCAAAGCAAATTTATCTTTATCTTCTTTCCCTTTAGTTGGAAGATGCTGGCTCAAGTAGTTTAGATAATCTACTAAGTAGATACATCTCAGGCAGTCACCTACCCCCACAGCCTACAAGCACCATGAATCCTTCCCCAGGACCCTCTGCCCTATCTCCAGGATCATCAGGTAAAGCAAACAGGGATATTGCCTCATTTTCTTTAACACCTTAAAAAAAAGTCTCTTAGTATCTGTATCAGAAAGTTTTTTTTTTTTTTTATGAAAAGCAGAAACGAGATAGGTGGATGCAGAAGACAGACAGACACACACACACACACACACACACACACACACACACACACACAAAGAGATTGAATGATTGACCTTAAGGAATTAACTCCCATGATGATGTGACTGTGGGTATTGTCAAGTCCAAAATGTACAGGTAGAAGATGACTTGCTTCTCAGAGAAGAGACTCAGGGAAGTTATGTTACAGTCTTGATTCCAGAATCTGTAGGCAAAATTCTTTTAGGGGAGTGGAGAGAAACAGCTTCTCAAAGTCTCAGCAGGTTAAATAAGGCCTACCTACATTGTGAAGGATAATCTGCTTTTCTCAAAGTCTATTGCTTAAATGCTAATTACAAATACATCTTCACAGTAATAGCTAGAATAGTGTTTGGCCAAACAGCTAAGTACCATCTTATATATTTACAATACAGATTGAAGAGTTCTTTGGTCTTAACACAACTTTAAAATTTTAAGATTTGTTTAAAAACTGAGGAATGACAAGTGAATTTTCCAAGTATAATTTTTTAAAAATCACTGGAAACCCATGAGGTGTAGCTCTCTTTGAAAATCTCAGTTGTTTTTTTGTTTGTTTGTTTGGTTGGTTGGTTGATTTTTTGATCCTACTACAAGGTTATTCAGCTGAATACTCAGGAATACGTGATTGAAGCACTACTAGATAGGTTAACAATCCAGAAGTGGTTATGGAATACATTTTTCTGATATAACCCTACTTTTTTCTTACTGAGGTAGACCACTTCATTATTTCTGCAAGGAGAGTTCAAATATAAATGTAGATTTTACATGAGGTACATCATTAACATTTTTTGAATCACAAAATTTTTTAAGGTATAATAAGAATTATTGTAGGACTTCTGAAACAAATGAAGGGTAATATAAGTAGAATATTTTGTCAAGTAGTTTAGTTGATTGAGTAGTATTCTGAAGAGGATTCTAAGGCGATGTCTGGGCTCTGCAAAGAGAAACTAGTTGATGTCTGCCAATGGTTATACATGCCATCACTGATTTTGCTCTTATTTCCGGGAGTTTCTGAATTGGATTATAGTAGCCTTGAATTCTGAACATTCTTATATGCATTGGTACTCAGTTTGACTTACTATTTTTTAGGTTTATCCAATTCTCACACACCAGTGAGACCCCCTAGTACCTCTAGTACTGGCAGTCGAGGCAGGTGAGTATTATGCTATTAATAACTTTTTTCATTTTATGAAAAAATTCAAGTATTTAATAAAAGTAGACTATATAGTCCCTATATACTTGTCACATAATACAGACCATTCTTTCCTGGTCTGTATTATTTTGAAATAAATCTCAGATATCATGTCACTTTACTTGTGACCATTTTAGTATCCCTTAAAAATAAGAATTTTTAAAAATTTTGCATAGAACCATTATCACATTTAGAAAAATTGGTAGCCAATTGTTTAATATCAGTACAGATCCAGTTAATATTCAGAGGTTTCAATTTTTTGACGAAAAAATTTTTTAAAACAGAAACTTATTTCAGATTTCTTTGAATCAGATTCAAGATAAGCTCTGTAGGTTGTCATCATCTGAAATGCTTACATCAGTATCAGTTTATTCGTTGTAGATCAAGTTTCTCCTATAGAGCTTTCCCTGTTTCCCCATCTTGTCATTTAAATGTTTTAAATATGTTTTTTGTGTATATTGACATTCCAATGAGGTTTGATCGTATTTCATGTTTGCTTTGGGAGAAGTGAGGACAAGAATACTTTCACTTCATGTTAGTACTGTATGTCCATCAGGGACACCTAATATTCATTTGTGTGTGTGTATGGTGGCAACCATTAATGATCATTGAAAAACGTTATTCTGATTCTCTTGTTTCTTTATTAGTTTAGGATATTTTTATAAAGAGATAGACTCTGTCATCATTTATCAGCTTAATTCGGAAAGCAAGACAAATTATTATTAACTTTCTTTCATGATAATGAGTTGATTCCCAGCATCCTCCAAGACTAAGCAACTAGTTTTATTATTACCTTTAATGAACTCATATATTTACCCATATTTTTGTTTTAATCCACTATAAATGTTATTTTTGTTGAAGCTTAAGCTATTCAGTTGGCTTGTCAGAAGTTTTTCGGGTTTGCTTCTTACTTTTTCTATAATCCTAGCCTCCTTATTTCCTATGAAACAATGTGCCAGGTTCATCTTGCATGTTTCTTGCCTCTGTCCTGAAATCAGCCCTTTTTCTAAGAAATCCTAGTCATGTTAGTAGGCATATGTTACTACTAAATTGTACATTGTTTCTTAAGTCTTTTCAGTGGGTAGAGATAAGACATAGGAATGTGTGTGTGTATGTGTGTGTGTATGTTTAAGATAAAATATAATAAACATTGACTGTTTTTTATTCTTTTGTACTTGAAGTAGTTTACAGTCTACAGTTTTATTTAAGATATTACATGAATGGGGTGTTTTTTCTTTGTTTCTTTTTTTGTTTGTTTGTTTGTTTTTGTGCACATGAGATTGCACTCCAAAACTGAGCTATATCCCCAGCCCTATTTTGTATTTTATTTAGAGATAAGGCCTCACTGAGTTGCTTAGTACCTTGCTTTTGCTGAGGCTGGCTTTGAACTCACAATCTTAATTAGTTTTTGAAAGTACATGCAAACTGAGTGAAAGTTATATATATAACATTAGTCTTACCAGTTATTTACTTAATAGTGATTTTGTTTTTGTGTTTTAGGTAAAAGTAATTAGTTTTATACCTCTCCTTTTGCCACTCATTTGATGATTTTGAATCATATAAGGATGTTCCAGGTTGTTTGCTTCTTACCTTTCAGTCTCCTTTTCTCACAAGCGAAAATAATCTCTCCTTAGATGAGTCTTGCTGAACTGCTGTTTTTGTTTTGTTTTGGTACTGGGGATAGAACCCCAGGGGCATTTTACTGCTGAGATACAGCCTCAGCCTTTTTATTGTTATTTTTGTTGTGCTGGGGATTGAACCTGTGAATAGTAGGCAACCACAGAGCCGCATCCCCACCCCCATGAACCATTATTTGTATTGTTTAGTTGAAAGTAGAAAGAGAAGCAATCATGAACCTTTTATACTATAGGTGAAGCACCCCTATGTGAAAATCTGAAATCCAAAATGCTCTAAAATCAAATTTTTTGAGTGTTAACATAATTCCACAAATGGAAGATTCCCATTCTACCTCACGTGGTTAGTCATAGTCATAATCCAATGTGCACTAAAAATGTTGCATAAAATTTACCCTCAGGCTATGCAAATAATGTATATAAGAATCATAAATTAATTTTATTTTTAGATTTAGATCCTGTCCCTCAGATATTATGTATATGCAGATATCTAAAAATCTGAAATTTCAGGCACTTCTGAAACCAAGCATTTCAGATATGGGAGACTCATGGAAAATTGATTTTTTTTCCCTAGACTCCTTAAATGATTTACTATAAAAATAATAAAGTGTATTTTTAGGGTCTTCTGAATATTTGCTTTACATTCTTAAAGAATTTGTAGCTAGGCTTAACTGCTTTATAAGTTGTCCTTATTTTTTTTGTTTTTAAATTTTATTAGTTGTGGATCATCAGGAAGAACAGCTGAGAAGACCGGCCTTAGTTTCAAATCTGATCCAGTGAAGGTCAAGCAAGAACCTGGGACTGAAGATGAAATATGTAGCTTTTCAGGAGCTGTGAAACAAGAAAAAACTGAAGATGGCAGGAGGAGTGCATGCATGGTAAGCTCCTACCAGGGTCTGACATTGGGTTAAGGAGGTCACTTCACTGATTCCCTGAGTGTATCAGACTGAATAGGGGTTCTAGGTATATTCATTTGTCTTTGAATTTTTATGCCTGATAAGTACAAGTGTCTCTTTTTCTAACAAGTTTTTTTTATTTTGTGTGGTTTTAGGGGAGCAGCAGGGTATGTCTAAGAGTCAGCTACAATTAATCAGAAAAAGTCTTTATTGTGTTAAGTACTCATTTGAAATTATCTTTGAATTTGTATTTGGTTAGTATTTTTGACGTGATGCTGAATTGAGTTTTATCTTGTTCTGAATGTATTGATCATCTTGATATTTGAAGTGAGTGTCAGGCCACAAAATGTCTTTATGTGTTGTCCATGACCTATGAGCTCAGCATTAAGATTGCTGGTATATGGGGCCAGGACTGGGCGCAGTGGCACATGCCTATAATCCCAGTGGTCTGAGATAGGAGGATTTTGAGTTCAAAGCCAGCCTCAATGACTTAGCAAGGCCTTAGGTAATTTAGCAAAGACCCTGTCTCAAAATTTTAAAAAGGGTGAGGCTTTGGCTCAGTGGTTAAGTGCACCTGGGTTCAATCCCTGGTATCCCCCCCCCCCCAAAAAAAGAAAGATTGCTGATATGAAAGAAGTTAATTGATCAAATACTTGGGATGGGAAGATTGCCTTTTTTGGCTTATAAATTACTGACCATTCTAGAGTTTCTAGGATGGAATTTTATATAATTTATAATTTTTATAAAATTTATAATTCAGAATGAAGAAAGCACAAGTCCCTCTTTATTTAAAAATTTTGATTTTTTTGTTTTTCTACCCAGGTTTCTATCTTACTTTCTACATGATTGGAACATAGAGAATTTTTTAAAACTTCATTGTCTTTATACAAATTTGTCTTTATACATGACAATAGAATGTATTTTGACATTGTACAAATATGGAGTATAACTTCCCATTCTTGTGGCTATACATGATGTGGAGTTAATACTGGTCATATTCATATATAAACAAAGGAAAGTTGTGTCTGATTCATTCTACAGTCTTTCCCATTCCTGTGCCCTCTCTCCTCTCTGGCCCCTCCCCTCCAATCTAGTGAACCTCCCCTCCTCCCTTATCCCCCACCTATTGTGAGTCAGCAGGTGCATATCAAAGGGAACATTTGTCCTTTGCTTTGGGGGGATTGGTTTGTTTTGCTTAGTATGTTGTCTCCAGTTCCAGTCATTTACTGGCAAATGCCAGGATTTCATTCTTCTTTATGACTGAGTAATATTCTGTTGTATATATGTACCACCTTTTCTTTATCCCTTCATCTATTGAAGGGCACCTAGCTTAGCTGTTTCGAATTGAGCTGTGAACATTTGTATGACTACATCACTACAGGATGCTGATTTTAAGTTCTTTGGATATAAACCTAGGAGTGGAATAGTTGGGTCAAGTTTTCTTAGCAATTCCATGCTGCTTTCCAGAGTGGTTGCACCAATTTGCAGTTCCACCAGCAATGTATGAGTGCACCTTTTTCCCTATATCCTTGCCAATATTTATTGCTACCTATAGTCTTTTTTTTTTTTTTTTAGAGAATTTCTTTAATATTTATTTTTTGGTTTCTGCAGACACAATATCTTTGTTTGTATGTGGTGCTAAGGATCGAACCCGGGCCGCGCGCATGCCAGGCAAGCGCACTACTGCTTGAGCCACATCCCCAGAGCCCCTGCTACCTATAGTCTTTAATTGCCACTGTAACTAAAGTGAAATCTCAGTATAGTTTTGATTTGAATTTCTCTAATTGCTAGTTGTGTTGAACATTTTTTTTATGTATTTATTGACCATATTTCTCTGTCAATTCAATTCCTTTGTCCATTTATTGATTGGGTTATTTGGGTTTTTTAGTTCTTTATATATCCTGGAGATTAATGCTCTATCTGAAGTATAGTTGACAAAGATTTTCTCCCATTCTTCAGGCTCTCATATCATGGAACATAGAAATTTTTATCTCAGGGTATTAGTATACTCAACATAGTATATACATAGATTTAGAGAGCAACAGATTTAGTTTTGGATTTAAAGCAGTGTCACACCTGCCTTCAAAACTTAATTTGCAAAGTACCCCATAAAAATGAACACAAAAAAAAATTGGTGAAAGATTTTACAATGTCATAATCTTCCTATATTAATAGACTGATAGGTGAGCAGAAGGATAGGATAGAATGCTTCTGGTTGTGGAAAAAAAGTGCTGTTATCAGTTCTCTATAACTCTGGGCACACCTCTCAATGTATTTAATGGTATAATTAATTTCCTTGTTATTTTTGTGAACCAGTAATAGAGGGACAGGTATCCCAAAATCACATAAATAACCTTAAAAGAGTTCTTTTGAGTCCATTAATCAAAGTTACTAATATGATTTATAAAATAATTTTAATTTATGTCAGTATGTATATTGATGTAGCTTTTAAATAACACACACACTGCATGCAATAAGGATTAAATGTTTTTTTCCCCAAGAATTTGTCTTTGTTTTCTTTCAGTTGAGCAGTCCTGAGAGCAGCTTGACACCACCTCTTTCAACCAACTTGCATCTAGAAAGTGAGTTGGATGCATTAGCGAGCCTGGAAAACCATGTGAAAACTGAACCTACAGATATGAATGAAAGCTGCAAACAGTCGGGGCTCAGCAGTCTAGTTAATGGAAAGTCTCCAATTCGAAGCCTGATTCACAGGTCAGCAAGGATCGGAGGAGATGGCAACAGCAAAGATGATGACCCAAATGAAGACTGGTGTGCTGTCTGCCAGAATGGAGGGGATCTCTTGTGCTGTGAAAAGTGTCCAAAGGTCTTTCATCTAACTTGTCACGTTCCAACCCTTCTAAGCTTTCCAAGGTACTGGTGATATAAATCATTTTTGTTTTATGTTGTCATAAGTTAAAAATGTCGCAAAAAGTTCTTCAAGGCAAAAAGCCCTTTTTGTTTGTTTTTGCAATAATTGGGATTGAACCCAGGAACTCTCTATCACTGAGATACATTACCACTCCTTTTTTATTTTTTATTTTAACAGTGTCTCTCTAAATTGCTAAGGCCATCCCTCAACTTGAGTATCTCCTTCCTCAGCATCCTGAGTAGCTGGGATTACTGGTGAATTTTACCACACCTGGCTACAAATGGCCTTCTTAACCAAAACATACCATTTCTATAAAACTTTGGTATTCACTTAAAGAGTAGATGTCATCTCCTGGCCTTCAATTTATACTTCAATTTATACTCATTGTAAGCAAATTTGGTAAAACTCCTAAGATGGAGAAGAGCAAGGGAATCGGTGAGCTAGAGAAAGTCTTTTTGCTTTTGACGGTGACTTGTAAGTTTAATTTTGGGGGCTGGGGCTATAGCTCAGTGGTAGAGGACTTACCTATTATGCATAGGTCCTGGGTTTGATTACCTAGCCCCTCTCCCAAAGTCTAATTTAATTTAATTTTAAATTTTATTTATTGTTCTCATTGTGGGGATCTATCTCACCCAGGGCCTTGTATCTGCTGACAAGCACTTTTAACAGGCATGTTAGGCAAACACTTTACTTAAATTTGTATTAATTATTATTATTATTGTTTTTTTAAATAGAGAGAGAGAGAATTTTTTTTTTTAATATTTATTTTTTAGTTCTCGGCGGACACAACATCTTTGTTGGTATGTGGTGCTGAGGATCGAACCCGGGCCGCACGCATGCCAGGCGAGCGCACTACCGCTTGAGCCACATCCCCAGCCCAAATTTGTATTAATTATTAATGGACCTTTATTTTTATGTGGTGCTGAGGTTCGAACCCAGTGCCTCACACATGCTAGAAGTTCTAAAAGAATTCTACCACTGAGCCACAACCCCAGCCCCAATTTCTTTTTAAATAATAGTTAAGTCGGGAACAGAGGTGCTTGCCTTTAATCTCAGCAACTTGGGAGGCTGAGATAGGAGGATGGTAAATTTTAAGGCTAGCCTCATCAAAGTATAGGGCTCAGGGTTGTGGCTCAGTGGTAGAGCTCTTTCCTAGCATGCGTGAGGTACTGGGTTTGATCCCTGGTACCACATAAAAATAAAACATAAAATAAAATACAGATATTGTGTCCATATACAATTAAAAAAAATATTTAAAAAACAAAGTATAGACCTAATCCCACTGGCTGAGGAGTCTGAGGCAGGAGGAGCACAAGTTCAACGCCAGCCTCAGCAACTTAGTGAGGCCCTAAACAACTCAGTGAGAAAAGGGTTGGGGATATGCTTCAGTGGTTAAGTTCAGTCTGATAAAATTGAACCAGGTTCAATCCCCAGTACCAAAAAAACAAAAACAAACAAAAAAAGATACACAGTGTGTGTCTACATGCTTGTACTTACAGATATGTGTTTGTATTTTCTGTCTTTTGATTGGCCATGAAAAAAACTTGATTTATTGTTGGCATGTTTAGTGCATTCCAAAACAGTATAAGATACCTGAGAAACTCCATGTCTTCTACTCTTTTTTTTCTTATTCGGGGACTAGGTCCATGTTATGTTACTATGGGGACCTGAGAGAATTGGTCTTTGGTCTTATACAACAAATACTTATCATTTTTGTGCTATGACTACATAGGCCCATTTACTGCAGTGTTTCCACTTACATTTTCCCTGAAGGTAATCACTTGAAGGATGAGTTGGAATAGTTTGGGAGTAGGAGGGTTTCACAGTTTTCAAAATTGGAAACTAAAGAAAACAAACTAGAGGCCTGCATCCAGAGAACTAGGATCTCTAAAGCAGACTTTGATGTAATTACTTGGACTGATTGCCTGTTTCCCTGTTTAGTGGGGACTGGATATGCACATTTTGCAGAGATATTGGGAAGCCAGAAGTTGAATATGATTGTGATAATTTGCAACACAGTAAGAAGGGGAAAACAGCACAGGGATTAAGCCCCGTGGACCAAAGGGTAAGTGTCAAATAAGTTGATTTGTTACTGAGGATTCTGCAGTTACTTGTTGATACATCCTTCTTTTTTTTTCTGTGTAATGTACAGATAGGCTCATAACCTGTTACTTTATAATCTTGTTGTGATCTGATTGCATCATTTATGACTTCTGAAATCTTTGTTACTAACCTTGTGCTTCAGACTCTTAAATTCAACTTTTTTTTTTTTCCTTTTCCTTTGATGGTATTGGGGATTTAACCCAGGGCCTATGCATGCTAGGCAAGCATTCTACCAACTGGGCTATATTCCCAGCCCTCTATATTCAACTTCTTCAAACTTACCGTGTCCCAGTGAAAATCTTTTTTTTTTTCCCCCCTTGTAGTCCTGGGCATCAAACCCAGGTCCTCACCCATACAGGCAAATGTTCTTCTACTACTGAGCCACATCCACAATCCCCAACAAAAATCTTGATTTCTAATCCCTACCTCAAAAAACAAAAGCAAATAACATCAAAAACTGCACTCAGACCTTCATTGTAATTTTTTTTTTTGGAGGGGGATGGGAGGTATTAGAGACTGAACTCAGCGGCACACAACCACTGAGCCACATCCCCACCCTTATTTTGTATTTTATAAAGAGACAGGGTCTCAAGGAGTTGCTTAGCACTCCGCTTTTGCTAAGGCTGGCTTTGAACTCCCCATCCTCCTGCCTCATCCTCCTGAGCTGCTGGGATTACAGTTGTGCGCCACTGCGCCCAGCATGTTTTCCATTACTTAATTGCACCACCACTCACCTCTTGCTCAGACTAAAATCCTATTAGAAATGAAAAAATACTCCAACATGACTTTTCCTACTTCCGTCACTATTGCCACCCTAGACATCTATCATAATCTCTTTCTTGGTCTTTCTTGTTTTTGGTACTGAGGATCAAATCCAAGGGCACTTTACCACTGAGCTACAGTCCCAGTTGTTTATATTTTTATTTTTTTATTTTGAGACAGAATCCCGCTAAGTTGCTGAAGTTGACCTCAAACTTATGATCCTCCTGCCTTAGCCTCCCAAGACACTGGGATTATAAATGTGTGTCACGGTACTCAGCCTATCATAATTTCTTATCTGGGCTTTTATTATAATTTCGTAGCTAAACTCCATTTTTCTATACTGCATAGTGTTTTTAAAATAAATAAATAAATAAACAAGTCTGTTACTTCCTTTCCTTGCTTAAAATCCTCAAAACAGTTTTTCATCATTTAAAAAATAAATCTAGAGCTCTGTCCTCACTTCAGACTTTTGGTGATTTAATCTATGGTCTTATTTGCAGAGGCAAAATATCTGTCACATAGTTCTCTGATCAAGTTTGTTTCTAATTTGATTCGCGCGCGCACACACACACACACACACACACACACACAATCCTTTCTCCATTATCTGAGGAGGAAGTATGTGTTTAAAATGTATAAATTAAAGAAGTTGAAATAAATAGAAAACTACAAATATAAAATGTATGTCAGTGTCCTGACTATGAAAAGAAAGAGTTTGTAATTAGATTGAGAAGATAGACAGGTTTTATTTATTTTGAATCTGAATGGAGTCATTTGTTTCCTGCCTCAGAGAATTATAATTCGGTGCAATAATATGTCAAGAGCTTTGTAATGTTGTGAACAACCAATATAAAAAAAATAAAAATTAAGAATGTGGAAAAAAAAATAATTCGGTGCAATAGTAATCGGTTACTTACTTTTTTATTACCAGGTAATATATGTTTTTGTACAGAGCAATACATTTTGCTTTTATGACTCACTTTCCATTTGTGTAAGTAATATGAGTTGAGAAAATCTTATATTAGAATAAAGACACTTCCTTAGAGACAAACGTAATCTCAGTTAAATTGGAAGCAAGGTGGTTTTCTTTGTATGTGATTCAGTTGACTTGGATAGCTGTTTTGTAGGAGGTTGATGTTCAGGGTTGGTTGGTTTGTTTTTTCCCCCCAATAATATTTTGTAGTGATATTGTTCTCATTCTCAAGAATGTCTTATTAGGTGAGACAAATACTTCACATGTCTTCCTTTTCTTTTTGGGGGCCAGAAATGTGAACGTCTTCTGCTTTACCTCTATTGCCATGAATTAAGTATTGAATTCCAGGAGCCTGTTCCTGCTTCGGTGAGTTGTGCACCTTAATACTACCTGCCTAATGAAAAATGTCTCATTGAATAGGACTGTGGGCTCTCTTATCTTAATCTGGACCTGTATTGAAACTCAGGCTTCTTCAATAAGCTCCTCAGCTTATCTAAGACACAGTATATTCTGATACTATTTACTTTTTCACTTGGTCTCATTTTTTAATTCCTTTCCTTCCCTTTTCCTTTTCCTCTCTCCCCTTCCGTCTTCCTCCCCGACCCTCTCTTTCATAAAATTTATGGGGTTGTGGTGAGGTAATTTAATACATATATACTATTTCTTACCTAATTAGGTTATTCTAAGGATTATAATCAATATAAAGTGTTTAGCATAGTACCGGATAACATAGTGGGTATTTATTATTTACAGTTTAAAAAAATTTGTTCTCATGGTTCTGGCAACAAACAACTCTGTAACTCTATAATTAGGTGAAACTGTACACCTTTCCTTTTTAACTGTAAAGTGGGATTATTAGGCTAAATTATTTCTAAGATTCCAGTTCTATTCTTTACCTTGGGTAAAAAACAAACCATGTAAATATTAATTGAATAAAAATATACAATTCAGTCTTTCACACTGGCTCTGCCATCATGAGCCTTCTTACACAGTCAAGATTGAGGAAACACTGGAGAAGTTTTGCAGGTCAGTGCTTTTTGTTTATCTTACAGGTGACTATTGTAAGGATAAAGACAGAGGTTCTCAATGCCTAATAAGTGGGATAAGAATATGTTGCATACATTTTATTTGCTAGCCCTCTGTTATTGATTATTAAGTGATAGTTTACAGGATAGACTGAAATTAATTTTAAAGCACAAAAGGTCTAGACATAAAGATGGTGTTTTATACAAGTAGTAGTCATCTGATTCTAGAAAGTGTTTCTTTTCAATTTAGGGATTTCAAATGAGCAAATGACTCATTTTTTTAATCTTTTCATGGAGTATTTAAATAGTTGCTCTCTGTTCACTTATTTCACAAGGGTAGAAATATATTTGGCCATGGACAAAGTCAGAAGAATACTAAATGGTTAATACATTCTTTTATGTTATAACAATTTTTCTTTCAGAGTTGCTGAGCTAAAACTTATAAGTAATAATTTCTAGGATGTCTTCTATAAGACATCATATTCTGGGGGCTGGGGATGTGGCTCAAGCGGTAGCGCGCTCGCCTGCCATGCGTGCGACCCGGGTTCGATCCTCAGCACCACATACCAACAAAGATGTTGTGTCCGCCGAGAACTAAAAAATAAATATTAAAAAATTCTAAAAAAAAAAAAAAAAAAAAAAAAAAAAAAAAAAAAAAAAAAAAAGACATCATATTCTAATCATAACATTAATCTATTTTGTAACTTTTCTCCTTTAGAAAAAACAAATTCTTTAGGAGTCATAAACTGCTAATGAGCCAAATATGGCCTTAAGAATACTGGTATAGGTGGGCACGATGGCACACACCTGTAATCCCAGCAGCTCGGTAGGCTGAGGCAGGAGGATTGCAAGTTTAAAGTCAGCCTCAGCAAGAGGGAGACACTGAGCAACTCAGTGAGACCCTGTCTCTAAATAAAATATAAAATAGGGCTGGGGGTGTGGCTAATAGGTTAAGCGCCCCTGAGTTCAATCCTAGAGTCCCTCCCCCACTCCACCCCATCCTATCCCCCTAAAAAGAATACTGGTATAGGGCTGGCGTTGTGGCTCAGTGGTAGAATGCTTGCTTAGTATGTGTGAGGCACTTGGTTTGATTCTTAGCACCACATATAAATAAATAAAATTTAAAAGGTCCATCAACATCTTTTAAAAAAGAGAGAGAGAGAGAATACTGGTATAGGCTGCCCCTGCTGGTTGCTTACTTTCTATGTCTACTTATTGTTAAAGATTTGTCTTTGAATTCCATAGCCATGGAGATTGGCGTATATTTTGCAATAAGATTTGGTTTTTATTATATAATTGGCAGAAGATTTAAAGTTTATTCACTATTCTCCAATATATCCACTATTAATGTGATGAATATGCTATGCATTTTAAAACTAAATCAGTTTGGCATTTTAGAAAATTCTTATCTGCCCTTATTTATTTATTTTAGATACCAAACTACTATAAAATTATAAAGAAACCAATGGATTTATCCACCGTGAAAAAGAAGCTTCAGAAAAAACATTCCCAACATTACCAAATCCCAGATGACTTTGTGGCTGATGTTCGCTTGATCTTCAAGAACTGTGAAAGGTTTAATGAAGTATGTTAGCTTCCAACCTATAGAATATTAATTTTTTTAGTTTTTGTTTGCTTATTTGTTTTTTGGATTTTGTTTTACCTGAAGGAGTTTTGATTAAGACATTTTTCCTGCTTCAGTCCCGTCAAAAGTAAAAATTGATTTTATTTACAACTCCAAAGAAGAAAGTTTACTGTGTATAATTTGGAGTATATAATTAATATTAAGAATGTTATTGAATATCCCTTGGGTACAGAAAAGTAGCCTGCAGTTAAGTAGATTTTGTAGGGTATGGTTATGAATAACCTATATTTTGGATATTTATAGAAAATATATATGTACTCGTGTTCTTGGATTTTATTTTTAACCACAGAAATGTAGAACCTTAAAATCATGAACATATCTTTGTTGACTCATCTTGAATAATACCTTGCAATGTGTAATGATGAGTTACTGATTTCAACAATGTTACCTTTATTAACTTTAGGATTTTGTTGTTTTTGAGGATAAGAATGAGTTATATACACCTCAAGAAGAAATGTGTTACATAACATTTTGTATTTATCTTTGGGATAAAATCAAAGCTACTGTAGAAGTTTTCATTATAGGAAAAGGAAATGGAATTGGATAAGAATCCGTAAAATCTTTATAAGATTAATACTAAAATCTTTTTATTGCTGATGAAATTTGGGTGCCATATGACTTAGTAAAATAAATCACATTGAGTCAAAGTCTACTGATAGTTTCTTGGGGCATCCAGATGGCATTTTAATATTAAAAACATACAAAGTCTTTGAGTTTAAAAGTCTAGTCACCTTTATAGCAATATGCCACAGAGTAAATTATTAAAATCTCACTAATATAAATTTTAAAAATACAGTCCCAAGTTTTTTGTCTTATTTCTAATTAGTTTTATTGCTTTCAGATAAATGTGCTTTTATGAACTATAGTTGACAGAAAGACCCAGTTTACCTACTTAATTTTATTAACATATTACCTTAAAGATAGAATCTGGTTGTTTTTCTCTTGAATAGATTGATGTGTTCTGACCAATTCCTGCTAAGACTAACCTCACTAATTTAGAATGAGGCAATTATTGAGGTTTCACAGTAGCTTTATAGTAACAGAACTTTGTAAAGAAAGTGGTTCCTTGTTCTATAGAATTTTAGAAGGCACTTAATCTGGTTATAGCAATTTGTTCTCCCTAGTATGGCTGACTTTCGTCACCAATCCTGTGCAGTCTCATAACTTTAGAAAGGATTATAATTTCCCTTTTTTTTTTTTGACTCTGGTGTCCTTTTTAGATGATGAAAGTTGTTCAAGTTTATGCAGACACACAAGAGATTAATTTGAAGGTAAGCTTTTCAGACCATGCAAACTTGGTGAAGGAATATGCATTACCAATAGGTGAATATTCCTATCTTTTGCTTGCAGGCTGATTCAGAAGTAGCTCAGGCAGGGAAAGCAGTTGCATTGTTCTTTGAAGATAAACTCACAGAGATCTACTCAGACAGGACCTTCGCACCTTTGCCAGAATTTGAGCAGGAAGAGGATGATGGTGAGGTAACTGAGGACTCTGATGAAGACTTTATACAGCCCCGCAGAAAACGCCTAAAGTCAGACGAGAGACCAGTACATATAAAATAAAATGGCATGAACTTAAATCAGTTGTTTTAAAAAAAGAAAGAAAGGAAAGGAAAAAAAAAAAGCCTTTTATTTAAGTGTTGCTGGAATATCCTGCCTACAGTGGGCACCTCCTTGAAGAAGCTGATAGCTTTTATACAGTATTAGATTGAAATAATGGACAGAAAACATTCTTGTCAAGAAAAGGGGAGAGAACTCGATTTGCAACTTTAAAGTAAAAACAAAAAGTAAAAGTGAAATGACTTGAAGATTTGTTACTAACGAGGATGATTCTCTGATTATTAGAAATTGCAAATGTTTATGATCATGTGGTATTGATTGGTGCAGGATACTGGGTGTACAAGTAAACATGTAAGGCTCATGTTGCTTGATGAATTGTTTTTTTTTTAATTAGAGCGCAGTTATTTAGACAACTTTTAAGCCTCCTCCCTACACATACATTAACATACTTTGTTGTTTTCTAGTGAAAAATCAGTGTAACTCAGATTCCACTTAATGTCAACCAGGTATAAATTGAATCATCATGCCAATATATTTCTTTTTTCTCATTTTGATGTTGTTGGGCCTTAGTTTTTTAAATTGGTTTAAAGAACTCAACAGCAATTTTATTTTCTATTGATATTTAGGATCTAGGAAACATGACCATTGATCATCATTTAATCAACTTCAGTGGTCTACTGAAATAAGTATGGTAACTTTTCAGTAGTGGATCATATAGAGTTACAGTAGTCATTTCCAGAAAACACTTCCACACAGTTGTACTTCCCAGTCACATCATCTGATCATACAATTATTCCCATGAAAGGCAGAATGTTTGTTTCAAAATTAATCTAGTTTTCTGTACATTTGAATTTGAGAAGGTGACAACTGGCTCTTATCCAGTCTTCCTTCATATCAGTTTTCTGATAGACCACTATTGGCAAACAGTAATCTGTCAACTACCAAATGTGTAAAATTTTCTGTATTTCACTTTGTCTTATTTGTAAATAGTGAACTAAAACTTCTGGCAGATCAGCAACATTTGCTGAGCCTGTTTTTTAAGCTAATGTGTATTCTTACTAATGTTCCTATCAAGAATGGATTTGTAATATATGCTGTCTATTTCTAATGTTCACATTCATATTTTGAGGTTCTATCTTATTTTAATAGAGAACAGACTTCTCAAACTCTTCAGAAGCAGCTTATTATTGAAATATCAAAATATTGAAATAAACCCGGTGGGGTTAGATTACTCATCCGTCCACCAAGTGGGACATTTGCATGGACTTGGGGGCTTAAAGGACTTAGAAGAGACCTGTAAGTAAATCCTAAAAATGAGCCAATCCCCCACTTGAATGGTTACTGGAGTAAACCCACCTTTGCTACCCTGATTATAGTACTTGAGGCAGATAACCAACGTGGCTCTGGTTCATTTTTCTTCTCTTCATCTGTGATACTCAGATTCAAAATGTGTGTTCTAGACTGTATACAGGCTTCTCTTTTGTTGGATTAAAAAACTTTAGTCCTACTTTTGTATGGACACATTAGAATATAAAGTGACCAAAATAGAAGAATTTGCCATTAAATATTTTTCAGACGTCAGCAGATTTGTGGCAAATCACTCACTTTTTTAAAAATTCAGTTTAAGCAATTCAGACCATAGATTACTCAGATTATTTGACATAATTGTCTAAGAAGCAAATATTTTTAGTGCGTATTGAATCAAATAAAGTGCTCTAAAGAAATTATTATACAGATTTCTTTGGGTTGTTTTTCTTTCTTAACAAGGAAGGGGTGGGGGTAAACAGGAATATGATTCAGACCTTCTAATGGTATATTTAAACAGTACTAATTTTATTATTGCTTCTTTCATCTCTAACTTCTTTTTAGCTTCTCCTTTTTCTTTTCATTGTAAATTAGGCTTTTACAAAATATAGACTAAACTATTTTATTATTTCACTCAAATTTCAAATTCCTAAGAAGAAGGTTTAAAATTTTTTGAATTTGTTTTATTTTTTTGTAAGTGGAAAAATAATTTTAAAATGCTTTTTACCTCTGCCTACTCCCCTTTTTCCACACTATCCATGATTTTAATATGTAAAAATATATATATAATGGTACTTTTTGGAAAGTATAACTTCATTTTATGAAGTTCTGATATTTGAGTTCTGATGTTTTATTTTTGCTTTTCATATGAATACATTTCAAAATTCCTGTGTAGATTCTATCAAATGAAGGTAAAAGCAAATTTTAATTAAATACTTTTAATAATTGGAACCCTAAAAGATAATGTGTTCCCATAAAAACATTTTCATGTTAGGTAGATTGCCCCTCCCACCTTTGTTTTAATTTTGGAGTGGTTAAGTCAGTCAATTAAAAAGCCATATAAAATAATAAATGTCAGCATTTAGTAGGCTCCATTTCTATTAACAAAGATTATTTTTACTGCTGAGGAAGTAATATTAAATTAATAGCTGTCAATAAGCCACTTTTTGGAGATACTCAGTTTAAATTTTATTAAAAATTTTTTTTCTTGCACGCCCATCATTGTGTTTCTAACCTCATTTGTCCAATTCTAACATAACTGTGGTTACAAAGTATTAATGTTCAGTTAAATGTTTTTCCTATTAATTTATGTTAAAAAAAAATACTGAACTCCTGAAGGCAGTTGTTATCCTCACATTTCTATTCTTTTTTAAGAATTTATTCTAGTATTTTATTTATTATAGCTAGTATTTTAGATTTGGAGAAAAGTCCACCTAACAATGTTTCCTTAAAAACTTTCAAAGTTTTGGCTACAGTTCAGTTTATTTCTCCCATCAGAGAAATGAGAACAAAGTGTTCCTCAGTCTGTTCTGCTGACCACCACCCCCCCCTTTTTTTTTTTAGCACTTGGCTCCACTGATTCACTGGCCTAAGGAATTGCTGTATAAGGTGCAGTGTGTGAAAGTTCCAAAGTATGATTAGATTGTAGATTATGCTCTATATATCAAACCATCACTGAAATGAGAAGGCATTAGATATACTATTGAAATTCTTCTTTTGGGAATCAACAAGATGGTTTTTTCTAACTTCTATTTCTTACATAAAGGAATTTTAGATAATTTTAAAAGTCATTTAAATTCTCATTTGTTTTCTCGTAAAGGATTTTGACATTTTTAGTTAATCCAAAGAAGTAATGCTTTAAAGTGTGCAAATTGTAGATTTATCAATTACCTCAGCAGGTATCCTGCCGTTTAATTATTAGTGATTAGTGTTGATAAGCCAGTAGATTCAAGTCTTCCGACTATGCCCTTGGATTGTCTCTTACTGTCCAAAATGGGACTAGATGCTGTTGCTCCCTTCTCCCTTAGCCTTTATACTCTACACCAATTCACATATAACACATGAAACAAAGATATCATTCCTTGGACTGAGGAGGTAGCTCAGTGGTAGAAGTGCCCCTGGGTTCACTCTCCAATACTGCCCACCCTACCCCATAAAAGAAAGATCTCATTTCTTGTCAGAACCAGCACTGCTTATTTGCCTGCTCAACACTGGATCATTGAGTAGTTTTATAAAATCTGCCCATTCTAAATCCCTTAGTTAAAGCAATCGTTTTAAATTTGCATCATGAACTCTTAATTTATGCACCTATATTTATTATCTGCTGAAGGTGATTCAAGATTTTGAAGGTGTATTATAGTTGGATCATGTATCAGATGTGGATGTTAATTTTTTTCTCCCTCCCAGTTATCTTCTTCTTGATAAAGCAATAACACTGCTTTAAGTCTGTTGGCTAATAGCATGTCATAATTCTCTCCTGGATGGTGATTTTATAGGAAAGTTTGTATGCATATCACCCAATCTATCTTTTAAAAAAAAATAAGAAATTTAAATGTATGCTGGAGGTAATAACAATATATTGTGGCATTTTATTTTAAAAATTGGGGAAAGTTGCATATTTTTTTAAAAGTAGGTGTTTGAGTAAAAAAAAATTGAAGGTACTTTTTTAAGGAAAAAATTTATATGCCACAGTTTACATAGACATTTCAGATTTCAACATGTACTCTTGAATATAATGGCTTCTTTTACTTGGCCAAAAGCATGTCTTACTTGGTCAAAATACATTTCTTCCATCTTGGTTTCTTATGTTTGCTTACATGGTTTTTTATATATTTTTATTGTATCTTAGAAACAAAATTATCTTAAAGATTAGTTAATTTGGGCACATTTGTCATATTAAACTACAGGATGTATAAAATTAAGTTTAGCCCTTTGTAGCAGTGATCTTTAAAAATTGAAAATTCTATTTTAAATTCACCAAATTCACATGTGGGAAGGCACCAAAATGATTTTGCAAGTGCCATTGCAATATTCCCATTCAATTGTGGCCTAAATTTCATTCTTAAGAATGAAATGCATGTCTGCTCCTGGTCTGAAAAATGTAGGCATTTACTATGTTTTAAAACAGCAAAACATGTATATTAGCCTATAAAACAAAGGTTGTGTAATTGGAAAGCCTGTGATTTTTCTATGTAGACATACCTACACACAAAAGGGTTAAATTCACAGCCTTACTCTAGTTCCTTGCTTCCAGTATTTCAACTGGTCTCCTCCCCTCTTTATTATTATTACTATTACTATTATTTTTGCACATAGTTAACTACCCTTCAATATGATTCTTAAAGAAAAAGTGCTGTTTCTGTGGTATTGTATTCTCTAAATGATCATATTTAATTTTTTTTTAAACAAGGTTGCAGTTTCTAATTGTTCTGTTCCTGTGTTTTTTGCTGGTGTGTAATAAGAGCAAGTTTTTTCTTTTCATGGTTATTTAATACATTAGCTGCCTGTAAATAATTCTTGTTATAATGCTCTGGAATGTGTTGTAGAAGTTGTATTAGATTAGTTTAAAGCCTTGTTTGAAAAACCACATTGTTTTGGTTATTTCTATTAAATTAGAAAATTGAAAACATTTTCAAATGAATTTCTTTTTTTTTTTTCCTCCCCTCTTCTGTGAGTTGGGACTTCATAATTCCAATTCATTTTAAAAATGTGTGCCAGGCTCTGGAGATAGAGTTGTCAACAAGATAAAATATAAACCTTGCCTTACAGTATTTAGACTCTGTTAGAATAAAGAATGTTGTGATAGAGATTAATACAGAAATAGTTGGAATACACAGGGAAGGATCTAATCCAATATATTTTTTTTTAATGTAGGCTATAAATAATCCATGTGAGCCTTAAAACTAGCAATCTGGCAGTGGAATGGAGAAGATAACTGTTGAATTTTGGGATATGTTGAGTTTGAGGTACTGAAGGGAAGATAAAGTGCAGGTGTTCATGGTCCTGGCACTTATGAGAGATCCCTGGACTGAAGAAAGCTGTAAGATCCATCTATTGGGAATCGTGCCTATTTTTATTCTCTGGTGAATATGCCTCATGGTAGGCATTTAGTAAGTGTCTGAAGTTAAGCTAAGAACATAATAGCTGGTAACTCAAGCAATTTAAAGTTATATGTTCTACAAAATTTATATAATGAGAAGAGAATTATTGAAAGAGCAGAGGAAACAAAAGAAGTAGAAAAGGAAAGCGCTATAAGACCTATGTTAGGTGGGAAGAAAGAAGAGTGATAATGGAACATAAGCTAAAGGGGTTTCAAGAAGGGGTGGTGTAATTATTAGTGATATTAAGTGTTGGCAAAAGATACAGTGACTGCCAGGTGCAGTGGCGCACGCATGTAATCCCAGCAGCTGGGAAGACTGAGAGGAGTTCAAAGCCACCCTCAGCAATGGCTAGGCGCTAAGCAACTCAGTGAGACCCTGTCTCTAAATAAAATACAAAATAAAGCTGGGGATGAGGCTCAGTGGTTCAGTGCCTCTGAGCACCAAATAAATAAATAAAGTGGTTGTTGAGTTTAGCTGTGACAAAACCATAGATGGCCTTGGTAAGAGCTACTCCAAATAGAGCAGCAACAAGGAGTCTGTTAATTAAATGAGTGAGGCATGGAGGGAACAACTGAGTGAGCATACTCTGGTTTTCCAGGAATTCTGGCTTTAAGTTTTCCTTAGGTTAAACAGAATTTACACAGTCATGAATAGCCAAGTAAAACATTCAAGTGCAAATTTCTAATCTGGGGGATTTTGTATTGCCCAAAATCCCTGGATTTTAACTACTCATAAAGTTTTAATTTTAACCCTAGTTTTTCCAGTTCTTTTATGATCTAGGTTTCACTTGGCTTGTTGTGAAAATGAGGATAGTCATATCCGGTTCATGAAATTCATATAAAGATGAATTTAAGTCATAGCATATGGTTGACACATAGCAAGTTCTTCACAAACATTTGGTTTCTTTTTCATGTCTTCTATCACCATGAAAAGGGGCAGATTAGAAAATCATTTCTCCCGTTTTAATGATGAGATGAGAGAAAAGGCATCCTTTAAATTTGTCCTCGGCTCTTAAAAATTAATGTAATTCTAGCCTGGCCCAGTGGCACACACCTGTAATCTCAGTGGCTCAGGAGGATAAGGAGTTCAAAGCCAGCCTTAGCAAAAGCAAGGAGCTAAGCAACTTAGCAAGACCCTGTCTCTAAATAAAATACAAACTAGGGCTGGGAATTTGGCTCAGTGGTTAAGTGCCCCCGAGTTCAATCCCTTGTACGCCTCCTCCCCCAAATTAATGTAATTCTACATTAATTGATTAGATTTCTAAATTCCAACAAACACCCATAACAGGCTTTGGAGTTTTAAAAAAATAAAACTACCAAATATAGAATTATCTCAAGCTTCCTCTTCATGTTATCTAGTCTCAGGTGGTAGTAAATGTACCATTGTTCTTTGATTTGAAAATAGCTATCTGAAAAACAGTGGTACATAGGGACATTTGTTTCTAACATTATGCAGGCTTCATGTCCCTAATGACATAAAATACTTGGAAAGCTGGATAAGATTCATTTTTTAAAAATCTTTAGTTATAAAGATATTCAAAACTTCACCCCACTGTCTATATAGCATTATTGCCAAAAACATTGACACTGAATGTGTCTTCTGGAATAAACAAAAGTGGAATGTAGGACATTTATAAGACCTCTGATTTGTATTCTTCTTTAAAAAAAAAAAAACAAAAGGTAAATATCTAAAGCAGGTAAGGAGACACATAAATCGAGTGGAATAAGTGAATTTGGACTTGATTTTTTAATTATATAACCTCAGTCATTAGAGATGCTTCAAGGACATCTCAAAATTTGTATATGAACTTTTACATAATATGGAATAATGTTAAATTTTCTTAGGTAAGACAGTGGTTCTGTGCTTTTGTAGAAAAATATTCCTTTTCTTTGGACATGCATGCTGAGATTGCTAGAAATGAAATGTCATTCTATTTGTTACATTTCAATCATTAGGTAAAAGTGTATTGTGTATGTATAAAATATGTATGAGATACTTCAAATATCAGCAGCAGAATAATATCCAGTGAGTCTTAGTGAAAAGTAGATGAGTATTGTATCAACTTCTTTGTATGCTTGAAATTTTTTAAAAAATAAAAATTTAGTGTGGGATTGAACAAAAATTACAAATATAGAGAAGTAGCAGTATTAAAAGATGATAATTGCTCTGAAGGCTGTGACAATTCTTTTATTTAAATGACTTTAGAATGGGCTAAGCTCCAGAAAGAAGACAAACCCTTTTGGCCAATATAAGTATGGAGTCAAAGTGAGAGACTTTCAAACCTGGAACTTCAAAAGATAATATAGTCAGTGAAAAAATAGGCCAAAATATGCTACCTCAGATGAGTGAGGAAACTGGGTGGGGAAAAAAAATGTGTGTAGTGGGGGAAATCCCCCTGAAAATTTGTATTTCAGGCTGACAAGCTATTTAGAACTTAAACTCATGTGGTTAAAAACTTAAGAGGGGGCTGGGAATGTGGCTCAAGCGGTAGCGCGCTCGCCTGGCATGCGTGTGGCCCGGGTTCGATCCTCAGCACCACATAAAAAACAAAGATGTTGTGTCCGCCGAAAACTAAAAAATAAATAAGGAAAACACTTTAAAATCAATCTCAAAGTTAATTTTCTTTCTTTTTTATATATTTTGTAATTGTAGGTGGACACGATACCTTTATTTTGTTTATTTAGTGGTTTTTTTTTTTTTTTTTTAAATATGGTGCTGGGGATCAAATCAAGTGTCTTAACACATGCTAGACAGCACTCTACCCACAACCTCAGCCCTCAAAGAATTTTCATAGATAGCATTCTAGTTATCTTTGACTCCTTGTCAGAGTCCCAAAAAAGACAAAAAATAATGATTATGAATAAATGAGAAACAATCTATCCTGCAAAAACTGCAGATATTGAAAGTATTGGCTGAATGAATTTTTTAAAAATCTCTAAAAGCAAATGATATTATAGTACTAATTTGACTTTTAGGGGGCTGGGGGATCGATCCCATGTGTATGCTAGGCAAGCACTCCATTGAGCTATGAATCTAACCAGCTCCTGGCATTGTTGATGGTACCAAAAAAAAAAAGTGTGTCTTTTGATACGCAATTGCTTAAATTCTGTGCAATTTGAAATACATGAGGAATAGAAAAGAATTGTCAATAAAGAATTATATGTTTAGAATTGTTGGACTTGGGTGCAGTAGCACACACCAGCGATCCCAGCAACTCAGGAGGCTGAAGGAGGAGAATCTCAAGTTCAAGGCCTCCCCTCAGGAACTAGTGAAACCCTGTCTTAAAATTAAAAGGGATGGGGATGTAGTTCAGTGGTAAAGTGATCCTGAGTTAAATCTCCAGTAACAAAACATAAAAATATAATTGATGAAGATGGAGAATAAGCAAGAATATATTGGAAGTAAAATGACGGATCAGTCGTATTTGAAAACTATAAAGTATCTAGACATGAAAAGCAAAACACATAAAGCAAAAGAAAATGTGAAGACCAAAATAAAAAGAAACTAAATAGTACGCATTGTAGCTACAGAATATATGAAAGAACATTTTTAAAAGATAAATGAACATTTAATAGAGTGTCATACACAGTGGAGTTTTATTCAGCCACAAACAACAAAATTATGGTACTTGCAGGAAAATGGATAGAATTAGAGACCATAACTTTGAGCAAAATATGTCACACTCAAAATCTAAGTTTCCGTTATTTTCCCTCATGGGAGCTGGAGGGAAAAAATGGGAAAAGGGAACACTATGAAGGTAAAAGAATGATCATTAGAAAGAGAGGCAAGTTGGGGAAGGAGGGTGTTTGGGAATTAAATTAATTAAATTGTTTATATATGTGTGTTTGTGTGGAAATGTGCCACAGTGAAGCCCACCATTCTGTGTAATTGAGATGCACCAGTTAAAATAACAAAAATTAAGACCTTACTATCAACCTCATTTTTGAGTGCTCCAAGAAAAAGGAAACAAGCTGAATGTGGTGGCACATGCCTAAAATCCCAGTGGCTCAGGAGCATTATAAATTCAAAGCCAGCCTCAGCAATTTAGTGAGGCCCCAAGCAATTCAGGGTGACCTGGTCTCTAAATCAAATGCAAAAAGGCTGTGGGTCAGGGTTGAGTGCCCCTGAGTTCAATCCCCAGTACCAAAAAATTTAAAGAGAACTGAATGACTTTCAGCATGACAATGTAATAAGTACTGCTTATCGACTCCCAAGGGAAACATGAAAATTATTAAAAACAGACATGTAGGGCTGTCGATATAACTCAGTTGGTAGAGTGTTTGCCTTGCACGCATGAAGGAAGCCCTGGGTTCGATCTCCAGCACCACATACCCCCCGTCCCCCCCCCCCCAAAAAAAAGAATCCCTTAAAAAACAAACCAGGGCTGGGGATATGGCTCAAGCAGTAGCGCGATCACCTGGCATGCGTGCAGCCTGGGTTTGATCCTCAGCACCACATACAAACAAAGATGTTGTGTCCGCCAAAAACTGAAAAATAAATATTAAAATTCTCTCTCAAAAAAACAAACCAAACATGTAAAGCTTCTGTAAAGGCCCTCAGAGGGCTGGGGTTGTGGCTTAGTGGTAGAGTGCTTGCCTAATGTATGTAAGGCCCTGGGTTCAATCCTCAGCACCACATAAAAATAAATAAAAGGTATTGTGCCCAACTACAACTAAAAAAAATAAATATTAAAAAAAAACAGGACTGCAGACATGTAAATATTCTGTAAATGGCCCTTTGGAAAAAAAAAATCTATTCAAGAAAACCCATTAAAATTCTGTAGGAAATGTGTGTGATATCTAATCCCAAATGTTCCTCTTCCTTCCTTGTTTAGCAGCATGGAGACTCTGGACTACTTTAGCCAAGAACAACAGGTTCCTTGTCAGACTACGAATTCAATTTTTCCAGAAAAATATACTTGTAAAAGTGAAGTTCAAACTTAAAGGCACAATACTGGAGGTTGTACTAAAAATAAAAAGCAGCTGAGATTGAAAGTACTGTCTAAACTGTGAGTCCTCTTAGTCTATAGGGAAGGATTGGGGAGTAAGTTCATAGAAGATCTCCTGGTATTAGACAAGTATAAAACACAGACCTCAGAATTCCTTCAAAGAAGCCAGAAGGTGGTCAGATTAGTTTATAGAGCAATTGGTGCCCCAGAGTATTGTGGAAAGTAATAGAGCAATCAGTGGTGACTTAACATCTGGGCTTGTTCAAGGAAAATAAGACATCCCTAAAATTTCTTTCATTCCAAAGAAATTGGGCCTGGCCAAAGCTGTAACCATCTGTGGATCTCAGCAGAAGCTTAATAGTGATGGAGGGGAGGGAATAGACTTCATCACTGAGATAGTCACTAAGCAATAACAAATCCCAGGTTGTGGGAAAGGAAGGACTAGAACCCACTGTTGGCTACAACATATGATCTAAAATATCCAGTCCCTAACATACCAAGTATGCAGCTCATACACTGAAAACACAAGCAGGCAACAGAGTGACTAGATATCATGTTATAAGATAAGAAGACTTGAAAATTGACATTAAAATATGTTCCAGAACAAGCTTCTTGTACCTTGTAGTCTAGGCTACTCAGGAGACTGAGACAGGAGGGTCTTTAGAACCCCAAAGATCAAGGTCAGCCTGGGCAACTCACATCTCAAACAAATAAAAAAAATGTTTCCAGAATTAAAGAAAACTGATTAAAGAAGTAGTGCAGCTGGGCATGGTGATACATGCCTGTGTGCTTGTGGCCAACCAGGACAACTTAAGATCCTGTTTCAAAACACAAAAATAGTGGCTAGGGATATAGGGCTGATCGTGCGCTGGACTACCATATGAGATCCTGTGTTCAATCCCCAGTACCACAATAAATAAAAGACATTTAAGAGAAGAAAATAGAAATTCTGAAGTTGCAAAGAACAATAACATTCACTAGAGAGACTCAATGGTAGACTTTAACTGGCAGAAATAATGGTAGACCAAGAGGACAGACTTAAGAAAAATGAACATTTCTTCAGAAACAACTCAGTGACAACCAATACCAACACAGGCATCAGAAGCAGCAGAAGGAGAGAAAGGAAAACAATACCCAAATAGTAGCCCCACCCAAACTCCCCAAATTACTTGCACATCCAGAAACCTGTATGAACCCTAAGTTGCATACACAAAGACTTCAACAGATATAAAAACAACAAATGGTGACAGAGACAAGAAGAAAGGTAGAAGGAGAAAAAACATTTTCATGGAGATAACAGCTGTTTGCACAGTGAATGCAGCTAGAAGGTAATGGATAACTTTCAAAATGCTGAAAGGAAAAAAAAAAAAAAAAACTGCCCAGCAGGAGGATCATGAGTTCAAAGACAGCTTCTTCTAAAGGGAGGCACTGAGCAACTCAGTGGGACACTGTCTCTAAATAAAATACAGAATAGGGCTGGGGATGTGGCTCCATGGCCAATTGCCCCTGAGTTCAACCCCTAGTACCCTGCCCCCAGCAAAAAGAATTCTCCATTCAGCAAAACCCTTCAGAAATAAAGGTGAAATACACTCGGACAAAAAGAATTTGTGGCAGACTTGTCTACGAGAAATATTAAAGGAGAATTCTGCTGAAACAAGTGATTTTTATGTAATTACCACATGGGCCAATACAAATGAATACAGATCCCTTAAATTTCAAGTCAAATTCTTATAAAAGACCATCTGTATTTCCTCTTGATTGATTTTAAAATAATTGAATACAATTATATACATACTATTTGCCCTATAAATATAAAATTTTAATAAATGTGTATTTCCTAATAGAACAAAGGAGGTGGGCCTGGAGCAAAATTGTACAGGAACAGGGACATTACAGTTGGTAAAAATAACAAGGTTTTGGATTTGTGACATTAATGGGGTAAAAAAGCAAATTAAACACATGTTAATACATAAGAGCAGTGCTTCTATATGGAATTTGCTTAGTGTAAATTTGAAGCATACTCTGATGAGATGTAAATGGCAAAGACCAGATTAGCTAAAAATATCCTCAGAATACGCTGTGAGAAAACATTAAAGAAATAAAACTGCTATAATCAGGAAATATTCACTTAATTCAAAAGAAGCATTAATAGAGAAATAAAGATAAAAATATGTAAAACCAAGAAGATATATAAATCTTTCAATACCAATAATCACATTAAATGTAATTGGATTAAACAAAAGGCATTATAGATTCATAAAACATGATACAAGTATATAAAGGAGACACTTTAGATTTAAAGCTAAATATGATTCAAGTAAAAGGATGGAATTGGGAGTGTAGCTCAGCTTGCCTAACATGCGCAAGTCCCTGGGTATGATCCCTAGCAAATGAAATAATTTAAAGGATGGAATATGATATGTCATGCAAACAGTAATCATCAGAAAGACAGAATGACTTAAAGAGAAAGTAGAAATTAAAACAAAATTATATAGAAGGACTTTTTTATATATAAGATAAAAGGGTTAATTTACCAGGGGGATAAAACAGGTAAACATAAATTAATGAACCTTCTGATGGGACACCAAAATATATGTGGCAAATGCTGACAGCAAGCCAGGACTGGTGGTGCATGCCTGTAATCCCAGTGGCTCAGGAGGCTGAGGCAGGAGGATCTCGAGTTCAAAGCTAGCCTCAGCAAATTCGTGAGGCCCTAAGCAACTCAACAAGATTCTGTCTATAAATAAAATATGAAAAAGGGCTGGGGATGTGGCTAGACTTCAATACCCTACTTGCAATAATGGATAGAATAACTCCAAAAATCAATAAGGAACAGAAGAAGACTTGTACTATGCTATAAACCAACTCATCTAATGGACATTTATAGTCTATTCCTCCCAACAAACAACAGAATATACATTGTTTTCAAACACTAATGAAACATTTCTCAGGAAAGGAAAGAGTGTGTTAGTCCATAAAACAAACCTCAGAAAATTTAAAAGAATAGAAATAATACAAAACATTCTTCAATTACAGTGGAATGAAATCAGAGATTGAGGGCAAGGAAAAAATTGGGAAACTTATAAATATGTAGAATTATTAAACAACACTTCTAAATATTAATGGGTCAAAGAATAAAATAAGAAAATACTTTGGAATGAGAAATGAAGGTAAAATATAATCGAACTTAGGAAATTAGGCTAGAGCCCTGCTCAGTGGGAAATTGGAGGAGGGCGGGTGGAGATTTTTTCTTTTGCACCCTGCAATCAGGCAGAATTTATGCCTGGGATGTAAAGTCAAATTGTTAAACATCTGAAAGTAAATGTAATACGTTAAAGTAATAAAATACAAAAAGTACATAATATTCCAATAATTACAGAGGAAGTATTTAGCAAAAATCCAATGTCCTTTTTCATTACAAAACCACTCAACAAACTAGGTACAAAAGGGAACTTCCTCGACCTGATAGAATATCTGTGAAAAACACACATTAATGTCATAACTCATGAAAATATCATCTTGAGAGCCAGGGGCAGTGCACATGGAGGCTGAGACAGGAGGATCACAAGTTCAAAGTCAGCCTCATCAAAAGGGAGGCGCTAAACACCTCGGTGAGACCCTGTCACTAAATAAAATACAAAAAATAGGGCTGTGGATGTGGCCCAGTGTCAAGTGCCCCTGAGTTCAATCCCCACTACCACCACCCCCCCACAAAAAATATGGTGAAATATCACCCTGTGATATCATGGTGAAAGCTGAATGCTTTTTCTCAATGTCAGGAGAAAAGGATGACTGCTTTTACTATTTCTACTCAGCATTGTGCTGGAAGTTCTGGCCAAGGCAATTAGGCAAGGGAAAAAAGAAGTTAAGATTGGAAAGGAAGAAGTAAAACTATCTCTATTCATACACATACAATTATGCATAGAAAATTCTAAGGAATTGAATTTAAAAACTTTGAAAACTAATAACAAGTTCAACAAAGTCACAGGATCTAAAGTCAATGTACAAAAGCTATTATATTTCTACACCTATCAAACTACCGTATAAACAAAATATATTTTATCCATAGAATGGAATATTAGCCAGAAAAAAAGGAACAATATGAATGAACCTTGAAAACATTCTAAATCTAAGAAGTAAATCATGCATACACTGCACACTCAATTCATAATCCATACAAAATATTCAGCAAGAGAAACTTCATAGGGATAGAAAATAAACTAGTGTTTACTTACAGCTGGGCACTGATGGATTGGTGGGGTTGATAGCTAAAAGGTATGTATTTTGGGGCAAGGTGATTAAAATGGTCTAAAACTGAAAAAGATCGTGTAATATGTATAAATATACTAAAAATATTGGATTTTTATACTGCATGGGGGCAAATTGTATAATGTGTGAAATATCTCAATCTGAGATAAACAATAAGAGAATAAAAATACTGAACGATAACAGCATATAAGTTGGAAAGGGGAACTCAAAATCAAAACATTTTGACTCTTGAATTTTTTGATGGTAAGATGTTAGTTACCAGGAGCTGGGGTTGTGGCTTAGTGGTAGAGCACTTGCCTAGCATGTGTGGGGCACTGGATTTGATCCTCAGCACTACATATAAATAAATAAAAATAAAGTTCCATCAACAACTAAAGAAAATTAAAAACAATCAAAAAAACAACTTAAAATGTAACCCTTAAAAAAAATAATAGAAATACAGTGTGTAATATACATAAAAGGGAAGATGAGAAAATCTGAAGGAAGGAAGAAGTTGTGGTGCATTAAACATGATGAATAGAAAGCAAAAATAATATAAAAATAGGTTCAAATGTTAATGAATAGAAATGTAAAAAAGAACTGCATTTAAAAATCCATATACCCACTGGACATGGTGGTGCACACCTATCTATAATTCCAGTAACTCTAGGGGCTGAGGCAGGAGGAGTGCAAATTTAAGGTCAACCTCAGCAATTTAGCGAGACTCTGTTTCAAAATAAAAAATTTTTAAAAAGGCTAAGCTTGTGGCTCAGTGATAAAGTGCCCCTGGGTTCAATCCTCAGTAAGGAAAAATACTACGCATACTAATAAATTCACTACATGATGATAAAAGAGCCATTTTGCCAGGAATATATAACTATAATAAACTGTAACCACCTAGAAACATAAATTCAAAACAGAGAAGGACTGATAGAACTATAAAATAAAGTGAAAAATTCACCATTTTAGTGACATTTTTAGAACTGGGGATATAATAGTGGTAAAGCACCCTAGGTTCAATCCCCAGTACCAAGCAAATAAACAACTCTCTCCACCCTACCCCACCCAAAAAAAATCCTTAAAGAAATCATGAGTATAGGTTAGGATGCTGGTTACTTTCAGAGGGAGGCAGTGGGCTGATGGGAATGTGGCATACCATGTGCTTTCTGGGATGGCTATCGGAGTTTTATCTCTTGATCTGATTTGCAGTTACAAGGGATGTCAACCCTTGTAACTATTTGCTAAAAAATAAAAATTTGCTAAACTATTCAGTTGTATTATTTTTCTGTATATGTTTTATTTTTACAATTAAAAAGATTTTTAAAATATTTTTTATAGTTGTAGATGGACAGAATGCCTTTATTTGTTTATTTTTATGTGGTGCTAAGGATCGAACCCAGTGCCTCACGCATGCTAGGCAAGTGCTCTGCCACTGAGCTACAGCCCCAGCTCACAATTAAAAGATTTAAATGAGTTATAAAAACAGATCTGGACCACTTTATGCCAATAAACTTGAAAATTTAGATGAAATTAATTAACAAGTTCCTAAAAAAAAAAAAAAATCAAACTGGGGCTGGGGATATAGCTCAGTTGGGAGAATGCTTGTCTTGCATGAAGAAGGCCCTGGGTTCAAACCCTAGCACCACCAAAAAAAAAAAAAAAAAAAAAAATAGTCAAAATCAAACTGATGTGAATTTAAAGAAATTAGATCCATAATTAATCATCCACTTTAGAAAACTCTGAGGATAAATGTCTTCGGGTTTTTTTTATTTTACTTTTTTTTAAAGATGGGTCTCCCTATGTTATCCAGGCTGGCCTCAAGCCCATGGGCTTAAGTGATCCTCCTGCCTTATCCTCCACAGTAGATGTGATCATGGGCACACTACCACTCCCATTCTACTAATTCTACCAATCATATGAAGAAGAAATAATGCTTACTTTATACAGTTCCTTTTAAAGAAACTAAAAAAGAAAATACCAACTTCTTTTCTATTCAATTTTCCTCCCCAAGATTAGAAAACCCAACCAAAGGGTTGGGGGTTAGATTTTTCATTCTTTGATGATCTCCC
The DNA here is from genome assembly GCF_052094955.1 of Ictidomys tridecemlineatus. Classification (NCBI taxonomy): domain Eukaryota; kingdom Metazoa; phylum Chordata; class Mammalia; order Rodentia; family Sciuridae; genus Ictidomys; species Ictidomys tridecemlineatus. Next base: position 107,114,012 of record NC_135487.1, on the reverse strand, counting down.
TAAGCTCATGATCTTTTCATCCTGTCTCCATCCCTTATCCTTCAGTCTTTCATCACAGATGTGTTGACCTTCTTCTACTTCCATATGCATAATCTTCCTGACTACATGGTGTCTGTCAATACATGACTATTTGTTTGTTAATTTGTACAAGAGATTTCCTAACTTCTGAGTCTCCGGAAGATATATATTTTTTTCAATCTACTGAATAAACTTCTGCCTACATTTAAATAAACAGTAGAGTCTTGCCTTTGAAGTTAAATTCTTGCCTCTTGGCATTTTCCATTCTTCTGGGTACCAGGACCCTTGTGGATGACAGGCACGTCCCTGGGCATGAGGCTGCAACAGGAGCCAGTCTGTATGCTGATGTTTGGTAGTAGGAGAACCCCTGTTACTGCTTGGCTAACCGGTTTCTGTTCCTGTTGAAGTGGCTGCTTAATTAAAAAGTGACACCTTCCTCTCTATTGTCTTCCAAAGAAAGATCATGCTTGGCAATTAGGTAAAGCCTTGAGTGATGATAGCTGGTTGTGAGTCAAGAACGGTTCTCATGATCATTAAATAAGCCTTGACAGTGGTATACAGTGTGTGATCCATCCAGGGGCTTGACAGTCTGGAATTTTTCTGGCATTAAATCGGATTTATATATTTTTATTTTTACATTATTCGATAACATTTCCTGAAATTATCATGGAAATATTTCAGTATTTTAACCATGAAGTTGTGCTCCATTTGTGTACAATGTGTCAAAATGCATTCTACTGCCATGTATAACTAATTAGAACAAATAAAAAATAAAATATTAAAAAAGAAAAAAAGCTTTTTAAAAAAAGCATTTTTGTTATATTGCAATAAACTTCCTTGTAGCTGGAGAAACACACACACACACACACACACACACACACACACACACACACACACACCCGGTGAATGTGGTATGTACTGGCCAAATATCAGCTCTGGTGTATCCACTGAATTTAGCCCAGGGGCTATGAGTGTTGGCTTCTTGATGAACAGTCTCTCTCTCTCTCTCTCTCTCTCCTCTCTCTCTCTCTCTCTCTCTCTCTCTGTCTGGAGGATGGATATTGAATAATGTCATACCTGGGCCACTTAAAAAAATTCATAATTTTGTTTTACAACATATCACTCTAAGAACTAAACAGGGTCCAAACAAGTAATTTGAAAAGTACTAAAATTGACAATGAAAACAGATGTTACTAATAAAACAGTTGTAACTGGGGAAAAAATTTTTGAGGCACTTTTAATTGCCAGGAGTATAGGACAAATTGAAATGATGAGTGAAGAAAATTGATAAAAGAGAACACATTAGGACCAGACACTGTGGCACATGCCTGTAATCCCAGTGACTCAAGAGACTGAGGCAGGAGAATCAGCATTTTAGCAAGGCCCTAAGCAACTTAGTGAGACCATGTCTCAAAATTAAAAAAAAAAAAAGGGCTGGGGATGTAGCTCAGTGGTAAAGCGTGCCTGGTAAGTCCTCTGTACCAAATGGACCAAGATAAATAAATTTAATTAAATTCTTTAACAAGAATTTAGAAAACCTGGCTGCCCACTAGAAATGGAGGAGGAGAGCATAAAGATTTCAAACCTGAAATTAACATCACACCCCCCCCCCTTGCTACATCTGCATGTCTGACTTCTTCCTATCCAGATAAAGGCTTTTCTCCAAGAAACCTTGCCTAATCCCCCAGCAGCATTTTCCTTGGCTGAATGCTGAAGCATGAAGTCTAAATCTTAGATTACTTAGCACATGCCACTCTATGATGCTAGATACCTGCCTGAAAGTAAATTCTAAACACCAAACACCCCTACCCCCCAGCTACATCCCTTGCCCTGTTCCCCTCACAAGGCTTTGTTTCTTTCAGTCCCACAGGACACCCTTCTCCACCTCAGTCTGGAGCACCCTTCTCATTTCTTCTCACCAAATTCCACTAAGCTTAGGACAAAAGCTACCCACCCTCGGGAGGATTTCCTAGTGGGCTGGAGTGGCTACAGCCTTTCTGCAACCCAGTCTCTACAGGAACTCATTTGTCCTTAGATGGCAGGGGACCCACACCCAGGACAAGTCTCTAGATTTGCTGAATGACTCAAGAAGCAAGAATGTTCAGTCCCACCCGCACCCCCACCCCCTCCTACCAGCCTGCCTCATTCAGCGATGACGACTGAGACCTACTAGGTGCTGGGGTACCTTAGTCCACACTGCAGCAAGTTACCTACCCAAAGAAGCTTAGTCTACTCACGGATTCAAGAGTTATAGGTGCTGTGAAGGGCATGGAAGCACTGGGCCTCACCTGTCCACGGGGCCACGTGTGCCTTGCCCAGGGGCACTGTACCACTGTGCTACATCCCCAATCCTTGTTATTTTTAATTTTGAGACAGGGTCTCAGTAACTTGCCCAGACTGGCCTTGAACTTGCGATCCTCAGCCTCCCAAGTTGGCACTGAATCTTGCAGGGATTGGCTCTGTTGAGGTCTGTGATGCCAGCAGGGAAAAGCAAAGCTCTCTGTGGCCATGACATGGTGACTAACCACCTTCCTGGCCATCCAGGACCTGCACCTTCTGCTCCCACCCTCCAGTAGCACTAAGGCAGCAGAGGAACCATGGCTGCCTGCTTTCCTCCTAGCCTGAGCTTCCCGTCCAGGCCAGAGCAGATCTCACCATCTCAGTGAGGGCCTTCGCTCAGAAGCTACTTAATGAATTCTTCCCAACTCAGATGAGAAGAAATCTCATCTAATTAAGTTACCGATCTCTAATTAAAATTCTATCATTAATTGTGGGATGTAACCCCAACTTCCCAGTCCTAGACTCCCCCTACCCACAGGGTCTCCTAGAAAGGCTCTAGGGAAGGAGAAGGGCTTACGGGGGAGGGGAGGTAGCTGAACCTTGCCCCTCTCCCTTTGGCTGCTCAGCAGAGTTGCCTCTTGAGGAAAGCAGGCTGTCCACCTGCCTGCCCGGGCTGGCCTCTCAGCTCCCATCTGCCAATCCCATCTGCTCTTCCCAGACCACCCTGCCGCTGCTGCTGGGACCCCTCTCCCATCACTTCTGGTTCCCTGCAAACCCTGCACCTCTCAGCTTCTCCCTGGGGAGCTGTTGCCCAAACTTTCTTTGCATCTCCTCTCCTGCCAGAATTGTGTGTGTGTGTGTGTGTGTGTGTGTGTGTGTGTGTGCTGAGGATTGAACCCGGGGCCTTGTGCATGCAAGGCAAGCACTCTACCAACTGAGCTATATCCCCAGCCTCCTGCAGGTGTTATCTCAATTCCTTAACCAGCCCCTTCCCCACTCATTCCTCCTGCCAGGCATCTCAGGAGCCACTGTTCAGCAGTCAAAAGAAACCAGCACGGAACTCTGCCTTTCTACATGCACGCCACTCCAACTCCTTGTTCTCCTCACTGTCAAGGAGAGTGAGACCAGAGGGTCTTCCCCCAAGACAGATCTCTTTTGGTGGTTCGCAAGCCTCCAGGTGGGGAACAGACACAATCGTATTCCTCCCTGGAATGTCACACATGAAGCCCAGAGGTAGAGAGGTAAAGGGAGCCCTGTGAGAGAGATCAGGGACCAGATGACTCTACTGGTTAGTGGCCTCTGGAGCCTGGAACATGGTTTCTTGACTGCCTCCAGTGAACATTTGCTGGGCATCACCTATGTGCCACGCAGTGAGTCAGAGCCACTGCCACCTCAAGAAGCTCGTGATCTTACTGGCACTCCCACCCCAGGGCTCTTCCCAAGTACAGCTGCTGCTAGGGGATGGATTTGGGGTCACTGGTATAAGAAGAAACCACTGATTCTCATTTTCCTGACCTCGTGCCTGGCGAGGTGTTGAACGTCCTTGCATCCTTATTCAATGCATCTGTCTCCTTTTCCCTAATCTAAGATTTACAGCAGCAGGGGCCACACAACCCCTCCCGTTGCTGTGGAGTCAGACTGTCCATGGAGTGCTAAGGGAGTGACCTGGACTTTCCGCAGGAGGCCCCAGGTGCCTCGGGGGTCTGCAGCTTGCCTGCCCCTGATGTGTGAGGCACAGTCAGACTGATGGTGACCTAGCTTCCCCGACTTCACAATCTCGGGAGCTCTTTTCTCCCTGGGACAGTTCTCTACGGGCAGCCCCCTAAAATGACATCCTCCATTCTAGAAGGATGACAATAGCCGACGTTTATTCGGTGCTTACTTTGTGCGAGGTACTATTTTAAGCACTTTCAGCAGAGCGATTCTTCCGGTCCTCTCTGACAAGTATGCAATGGGCTCTTTACTTATTTATTTATTTTGAGGTGCTGGGGATTGAACCCAGGGCATTATACATGTGAGGCAAGTTCTCTACCAGCTGAGCTATATCCCCAGCCCTGAAATGGGTTATTAACACCATTTTGCAAATTAAAGGAACAGACCTACCAAGGGGTTAAATAATTTACTTAAGAACTGGGGTTGTGGCTCAGTAGTAGAGTGCTTGCCTGGAACTTATGAGGCCTGGGTTGGATTCTCAGCACCAGATAACAATAAAAAACTAAAATAAAGGTATTGTGTCAATCTACAACTAAAACATATTAAAAAAATAATAATTTACCTACTTTGTGTACAACCAGAGATATGAAAAATTGTACTCTTTCTATATAATATGAATGGTAATGCATTCTGCTGTCATATATAACAAACTAGAATTTTAAAAAATTTACAGCCTGATGCAATGGCACACGCCTGTAATCCCAGCTGCTCTGGAGGCTGAGGCAGGAGGATCTGAAATTCAAAGCCAGCCTCAGCAAGAGTGAAGCGCTAACCAACTCAGTGAGACCCTGTCTCTAAATAAAATACAAAATAGGGCTGGGGATGTGGCTCAGTGGTTGAGTGGCCCTGAGTTCAATCCCTGGTACCAAAACCAAAACGAAACAATAATAATAATTTGCTTAAGGCTCCAGTTGTTGGTAACAAACCTTCGATTTAAATTCAGTTAACCTGGCTTCCAGTCTATGTGCTTAACTGCTCTACCACCCTGCCTGTTGGCACACCACGTCACTATTAACCCTGGCATGGATTCATTTCTCTGGACATCCTCCACAGCCATTTAAGAACATCTATCCGGGTGAGGGGGTACAATCTTGTGTGGGTGTGTGGGTGGGGGTGATCCATCCTGGTCATCAGTTCCCACTTCTCTGGATCTGGCAGGAGTTGAGGATAGTGTCTATCCCGTCAAGGCCCCATCATCTGTTGGGGGCCAGAGACTCAGTGCCCTGGGCCTCAGCCTGTCAGCTCGTGGCTGCGGCCTTGGGGATTGCCTGGGGTGGTGTAGGCCTGAGGTTTGTGGTGGCTGGGACACGTGGGCTTGTGCTAGCAGAGCCTGGGACTCCACCCTGTCTTCTGCTACTCTGCTCTGTGCACTGAGGACAGTTACCCACCCCGTCTGTCACTGCGCCAGGACATCTCCTCAGGTGAGTGGCCAGGAAGAGGTGTGGGCACGATGGCCCATACAACCTCAGTGTTCTCCACACCCGCCTGGTCCTGTGGGAAGGAGAAGAGAACAAACGGTTTGGAGGAGACTGGAAAAAGCCCCGGAGGCTCAAGTGACCTCAGCATGCTCCAGGGCTCCTGGGGTCCCTTTGGAGGGAAGAAGAGGTGGGCAGGCATCTGAAATCAAGTACCAGTGACACAGGTGGGCAAGACCCCTGCCTGGGAGCTGCAGACCCTCTCCATTTGTCTGGGTGCAGGGAGGCTGGAGTGTTAAAATCCCTGGTTCCTTTGGAGACTAAGACAAAACGGGAAAGTTCACCTGCTGGAGGAAGAGGCTAGGCAACAGGAAGGTGGTGTCTCTCAGTGGTGGGATGGGAGGTAGGCAGTTGTCTACTCGTGGGCGTGTGACCAGTGAGCCTAGGACCTTCCCCAGCCTCTCTTGTCTGAGAGCCAATCCTGCCCACAAGATGTGAGCTGAAATAAGACACCTAGTTCCTCTTCCTGTGATTAAAAGGACAGAGTGTGGGCCTCCTGCCCGATGGCTGGGAGGCTGCAGGGATTGCATTGACCATTTGGATTTGAAAACTGAAGATCACGTGCTGAGGTGCACATACCAGCCCTGGCTCGCCCGTCCACCTCTGGAGTGTTACCTGAGAGACAAGGAACTTCTGTTTCTTTGAACCCTGTGGTTTTGGATTTTCTTTTTCTTTCTTTCTTTTTTTTTTTTTGTCATTGCACTTACCCTATATGCTTGGACATGGACTTCAACTTGGAAAGGTAGAAGGAAGCAGGGAGCCCGTATTGGAGAAGGTGTAATGTTCTCAACCTGAGCAGGGCAGAATGTAAGAGGGACTTTCAGAAGCTTTGGAGCTAGGCCTCCCATTTCCATGTAAAATGGACCTGGCAGGAGGGAGGCCCCAAGGAGATCCTTAGTGGATCCTTGTTAACCTCAACGGATGGGATGCAGGTTGGGAGAAGCACAATTCAAGGACACCTGGTGCTGGAGTTGGGACCCTGCCTGTAAAGATGGCCGGGGCAGACCTGAGGTTGCTTCTCTGGTGTGAGGCAGGCATGGATCCTGCTGGAACACAACACACATAAAGTGAGCCGTGAAGTTTACAGGAAGCACCATTTTCCCTAAGGACACGCTGCCACTGTATGTCACTGTCACAGTCCCTCCTTTGAGTATCCTTCTCCCACTCACTGAGGAGCTTTGTTCTCTGAAGTCATGGAATCAGAAATTTCACTGTTTGAAATGTCATCAGTAAGAATGAAACACCCCCCTCTTGTTTGGACACAGGCAAGGGGCCTTGATCTGCAGCCCAGGTATAGACCTTCAAATGGGGGTTTCTGGACCCCACATTCTCAATAAGGTATCCTAACTTTGAAGATTATAAAGACGGAGGACCTTGGGCTCACTTTGCAGCTCAGACCTGACACTGATTCTTTCACACTCAAGTTCGATTTTCTATGAGCCTCAAGAAATACTGGTCTTTTTTTTTTTTTGGTTGTGCTGAGGATTGAACCCAGGGCCTTGGGCATGCTAGGCAAGCGCTCTACCAACTGAGCTATATATATCCCCAGCCCCAATTTTTTAAATTTTTATTTTTTAGTTATAGGTGAACACGATGTCTTTATTTTACTTTATGTGGTGCTGAGGATCGAACCCAGGGCCTCACACATGCTAGGCGAGCGCTCTACTGCTGAGCCACAACCTCAATCCCCTCAACTCCCATTTTTTAAAAATATATTTTTTAATTGTCAATGGACCTTTATTTCAATTATTTATATGTGGTGCTGAGAATTGAAACCAGTGCCTCACACGTGCCAGGCGAGTGCTCTACCATTGAGCCAAAACCCCGACTCTTTTTTTGTATTTTATTTATAGACAGGGTCTCCTTTGTCAAGGGCCTTTGTTATGCTTGAATTCGGGACCCCCAGAAGACCACTAGAGACCAAGATCAATGTAAACAGCAAAGAGGTGTTTATTGCGAGCTAGCTCTGTCCTCCGCCCACACACAGCAACTGGTGATGCTGAGAGGCCCCGAGCCCAGGGTTTGCAGCAGTTTTATACATTCTTTGGAGAAGGCAAAGACCTCCACATACATCATAGCATCTCTTAGCAAATCATCACACATCGAGGGAAAATCAAATAACAACTCTAAAACACGATTAGCACATTCACTGGTGGAAACAAGTTGGGTAGGGGGGATTGGTTACTACAAGAGGGGGATTCATTTGAACTGATTGGTTTAAGCCAAGAGGGGTGTTCACGCTGAACTACATGGTTTCCCAACATGTTATCAACCACCATAAATTCCTCAGAGGGTCATCTTTTTGGGGGGTACGGGTGATTGACCTCAGGTGCACTTGACCACTGAGCCGCATCCCCAGCCCTAGTTTTTGTATTTTATTTAGAGACAGGGTCTCACTGGGGTGTTTAGCGCCTCGCTTGTTCCTGAGGCTGGCTTTGAACTTGTGATCCTCCTGTCGCAGCCTCCAAAGCCGTTGGGATTACAGGCATGTGCCACGGCACCCAGAGGACTGTGGTTGGTTTTGAAGAAGTGGAAACTCAGGTTCCAGGGGGAGTCTGTGGCTCTGAAAGGAGAACCAGGGTAAGGGGGAAGCAGAAGGGGGAGGAGAAGGGCTGTGCCCTCCAAGTTCAACACCAGAAGGAAGCAACAAGGCCTGGCGGGGAATTTAATGGTGAGTGTTCCCTGGGGTAGGGGTGGGGGGATGCCTGGGGCCTCCATTGTTTGCTCCTAATGGGGCTTCATTGGTCTGTCCTCCATGGGCTGTACTTGCCCCTTCCTGAGTCCCTTGTCTCCCTGACACATAATTAGCTCTATACATAAACTCTCCACCCTGCCTCCCTGAGCTAGGATTGAACCTACTGAACCCGTGGCATTTTACCACTGAGCTAAATCCCTAATAGCTAAATCCCTATTTTGAGACAGAATCTCACTCAAATACTAAGGGTCTCATTAAATTAACTGAGGCTGGCCTCCAATTTGCTATCCTCCTACCTCAACCTCCTACCTCAATCTCTGGGGTTACAGGCATGCGCTGCTGTGCCAGCCACAACTCATATTCTGACAATCAAATATTTTCTCTTTGTCGCCCCATTCTTGGAAGTGTTATCTATCCCAACTGGCAGGACACATCAACGTGGGCAGCAAACCTAGATGGGGAGGAATGAAGGGACAAGAAAAAAGGATGACAGCAAGACGGGAATTCTGATCAAGCTGCAAACTTTTATTGTTCACACAGGGGTATTTATATGCTGTGGATGGGGAAGCTCTCTAATTAGTAATTGCTGGATGTGGGTGGTAAAACTGCCAGCTGCAAGATGTCTGATGATCCTGATAACCGCAGGATGTTCCAGGGAGATCGGTAGCTGCAGGATGCCTCCCAGGGGGCTGTCAGGCTATTCTTTGAAGGAGAATTTCCTTCTAGTCCCTGACAGTTATCTAGTGGTTAAGAGTGAGGGCCTGGGGTTGAACCCCAGCTTGGCCTTGGGCAAGCCACTCATTCATTCTGTGCTTCAGTCTCCTCATTACCTGCCTGTAAGGTCTGCGTGGATTTAATGAGTCAAACCAATGGTACACATAAGAGTCACTCAGAAAATGTTCAGTACCATTATCAGATAAATCACGCTCAGTAGGTCTGTCTATTAAAATAAAGTAGATCCCGGACGAGCCCCCATATGTTATGCTCGAATTCGGGACCCCCAGAAGACCACCAGAGATCAAGATCGATGTAAACAGCAAAGAGGTGTTTATTGCGAGCTAGCTCGGTCCTCCGTGTGCACACACAGCAACTGGTGACGCTGAGAGGCCCCGAGCCCAGGGTTTGCAGCAGTTTTATACACTCTTTGGAGAAGGCAGGGACTTCACATACATCACAGCATCTCTTAGCAAATCATGAAATAACAACTCTAAAATATGATTAGCACATTCACTGGCGGGAACAAGTTGGGGAGGGGTGATTGGTTACTACAAGAGGGGGATTCATTTGAACTGATTGGTTTAAGCCAAGAGGGGTGTACGTGCTGAACTACATGGTTTCCCAACATGTTATCAACCACCATAAACTACTGGGGGGTCATCTGGCATCCCAGGTATTTCCCTGTCTCATGCTGATTGGTGGCTGCTAGGGGGTTGCTATGGGTCCCCACCTAGCCTGACTGAGTCAGGGACACCTGGTGCACAGCAGATCTCTCCTGTTATTTGTAGATAAACAACTTATCAGAGTGGGAATGTGCCTAGGAGTGCTCTGAGGGTCTTTCCAAGGACAAAGGTGATGTCCCTTCCTTGGACAGGCTTTGCTCTGAGGTAGAGGCTGGTTTTTCAGATGCTGACCTGCTTCTTTTAAAATAAAGCATATATCATAATACCTAGGGGTTTAGGGGAAACAGTGTGGGTTTTGTATGTGGATGGACACTTTGTTGCACTGTGTGGTCTCACCTACCCTGGGGTTGTGGCTATCCTGGAATCCACCTGAGCCTGGCCCAGCTGGCCTGCCCCAGGAGGAGGCTCAGGGACCCTTGGGGGTGGGCCTGATCCAGGAAATGGGAGCTTCCCTGGGTTTCTCTCGCTTCCTGAACTGAATAAGCTCCAGGCCTAGAGCCAGGGCCCCCTGGCTGGGTAACCTCAGAAGGGGCCATTTCAGAAGTCCAAGATCACCAGGTCGGACACAGCTCCTAGGAAAGTCCTGAAGTGAGAAAAGTCTATAGCATCACGTAAACGTCTTTGGGTGTGGTCTCAGAGGTGACCTTTCAGTCAGTCCTGCTGGGTTCCTGGGCTGCTGGGTTCCCAGGAAAGGGCAGGATGGCGTGGGGGCTCTAATGTGCAGAGCCCTGCAGAGGTGGGGGAGGGCGCCTGAGGCTGCACAAGGCCTGGGGCCACTAGTCCTGAGAGCTGCAGGGCTCTGCTTTCCCTTGATAACTTCCTGGAGGAAGACCCCCGGGGAGGGTGGTATGAAGTTGGAGGTTCTTTGCAGTAGGTCAGCATCTGGCTGTGAAAACCCAGCCTCTACCTCAGAGCAAAGCCTGTCCAAGGAAGGGACATGGCCTTTGTCCTTGGAAAGACCCACAGAGCACTCCTAGGCACATTCCCACCCTGCTAAATTGTTTATCTACAAATAACAGGAGAGATCTGCTGCGCCAGGTGTCCCTGACTCAGTCAGGTAGGTGGGGACCCATAGCAACCCCCTAGCAGCCACCAATCAGCATGAGACAGGGAGATACCTGGGATGCCAGATGACCCCCCAGTAGTTTATGGTGGATGTAGTTCAGCATGAACACACCCCTCTTGGCCTAAACCAATCAGTTTAAATGATTAGGGTCTGTAAACAAGTCAGGATGGCACCTGGCATTTTGCAGAGGGAGTGGTTTGTGAAGTAACGCCAGCGAGCCATCAAGTGTGGAGATTCCTTATTGGTTGACTGCTGTATCTAGTTTATGTTAATTAAGATAAGCTGTGTGGAATGTATATATACCCCTCCTGTCCTACAATAAAGGGCTCCCACTCCTGCTGTATCAATCTACACAGGTTGCTCCTCCCCCCCCGCCCCCCCCCCCGTTATTTTGCTGCAGCCAGACTGCGGCAAATCCCCCTCTTGTAGTAACCAATCCCCGCTACCCAACTTGTTCCCGCCAGTGAATGTGCTAATCATGTTTTAGAGTTGTTATTTGATTTTCCCACTGTGTGTGATGATTTGCCATGATGTATGTGAAGTCCCTGCCTTCTCCAAAAAATGGATAAAAGTGCTGCAAACCCTGAGCTCGGGGCCTCTCAGCATCACCAATGCTGTGTGTGCACACGGAGGATGGAGCTAGCTCGCAATAAACACCTCTTTGCTGCTTACATCGATCTTGGTCTCTGGTGGTCTTCTGGGGGTCCCGAATTCGAGCATAACAGCTGCTACCGGAGGAATGGGCTGGGGCTGAGAGTGACAGTGGGGATAGAATTTTCCATCACTTGGCTTCACTGAAATTTGGGAGACTGAGGTCGATGAAGGAAAATAGGTTTAGTCAAAGCCAGGCTTGAAAAGGAGGAAACACTGTCTCCAGTCTTCATCTTTGGGGTAGTCTGGGCCATAAACAGATTTCATTTTATTCTTTCTTTTTTTTTTTTTTTTTTTTTCTTTTGGAGGTGGGGGTGGCATTAGGGTTTGAATCCTGGGGATGCTCTACTAATCAGGTACATTCTCAGCTGTTTTTTTTTTTTTAATATATATATATTTTAGTTGTAGATGACAAAATACCTTTATTTTATGTGGCGCTGGGGATCAAACCCTGTACCTCACACATGCTAGGCAAGCGCTCTGCCACTGAGCTACAACCCCAACCCCCATTCTCAGCTGTATTTATTTATAATTTATTTACGATTTATATTTTTAATTCTGAGTCAAGATCTCTTAAGTTGCCCAGGCCGGTCTTGAACTTGCAATCCTCTTCCTTTTGCCTTAGCCTCCAGAATAACTGGGTCTGCAGGCATGCACTAGATGTGCTCCACACAAACAGCTTTTGTAGGAGAGGAGGGGGTACAGTGGGACAGAAGGCAGGAGGTATCTCTATCCGTATGTACATATAGATAGCTCCGTTGTGCAGGTCAGAGATATGTCCTAGGCTGTTTCCCTCGTGTCCTGCCTCGCTCAGGGGCAGCTTCTCGGTTTTCCATTCTCAGGTGGTATCGGGAGCAAGGTCTGTTCCTGCAGTTCCAGACCTCAAGAATGACTGCCCTACAAGCCCCGTTGGGCCAGGTTTCCTGTGCTCAGACTTTCTGAACCAGCTCAGGAGATGATTCTCCCCTTCAGGGCGGTCAGTGGGCACCAGAATTTTTCCATCAGGAGCCTCTGGGAGCCTTACCCAGGACCTTGACAGCCCCGAGGACTGGCTGCCTGGCCTCCTCCATGGCCAACGTGGTCTCTGCCACTGCCCAGCCACCAGCCCTCAGGAGCCAAACCTCCTCCCCAAGTCACCTTCTGGGAAGGGGGCAGAGGAGCCGTCTCTATAGGACACAGGGAATCTCAACAACTTTGACCAAACCACTCTAGAAGCAGTGAGGGAAAACATTTGGGATAGATTGGGGTGAAAGGTATTAGTGAATGGGAATACCGGTGGCCAGTCTTATTCAAACCAGGAAACACACCTGGAGGCTGACCTTAATGACCTTAAGGAACACCTGCGGGGCCTATTTCAAATGTAAAAGACGATGAGGCTCTCCCGTGGGAGCACCTCCTGTCAGCTCCTTTGTCCTAGAGGTGGAAAACAGAAAGTGGGTTCATACCCAGGTGGAGGTTACAGGAAGGGAGGTGGGGGTGAATGGGTGGAGGTTTTGGGAAGGCGATCTCGCCTTCATACTTTTTCAATGCCTATCTTACATAAATTTTGCTCCATGCTCTACCAGAACCGTGTATAAACTCCTGATCTGACACTCCAAATGTTTTCTTTCCTGCTACCAAGCCCCCTCCCACATGTCAGCAGTTCTACCTCTTCTTGCTTCAATAAATCTGACAACATTGACTCTTCCTTTCCATGGTTATCCTTGGGTTTTATTCTTCAAAATTTGTGAGACGTGAGAACCCAGAAGGAAATAGGTGAAGCGGGGAATCTAGTCTCATCTCAAAAACTCCTGTTTCACTATGGGAAATGCAGCATGTAAGTGCAATTACACCTGGTAGGAAAAATAAATACACGAACATTTCTTTAGAAAATCCCTTGATACTGGGGAACTATATTGTCCAAATGACATTGTCATGTGGTGTGCGTACACAAATATGCAACGATTCCCACCATCGTGTATTATTATAATGCACCAAGAAAGATAGGGAAAAAGTAAAATTAAATTTAAAGCATTATTGTTGCTCCTGCCAAAAATAAATAAATAAATAAAACTAAAAGAACAAAGAAAAAACAAAAACAAAAACAAAAACACTTGCCTTTGAATCCTAACTATATGCACCCATAAAATACAAATGCATTGTATCTTGGAAGACATATTATTTAATTAGGAGTCTGTTCCAGATTCCTGGAAACACCATAGAATTGTTTTTCTATTTCTTTATTAAAAAGACCGTTTTTTTGTAATTAATCTGATAATTACATTGGGTTCCCTTATTATGTTTCAAAACCCTTAGGTGTGACATCTGGGGGACAAGAAAAACAAAGGAGGCCAGGAGCTTCCTGGAGGACCATTGGGGGGGAGATTAAAGAAATAAAATGCAGATGGTGGAGCTGGGGGCAGCGGGTTAGATGTATTCACCGGAACTCAGGCTTGAGCACAGGCCTAGGGGATGCTTGGGGCTCCTGCTGAGTTGGGATTTCCTACTGCCACTCGGATCATTCAGATATTCCATCTCTACCTAATCTCCGGGCCATGCCATTGTCCATTGTCGAGGCCTTGGGAAAAACAATTTCCTGAGAAGGGCTTGGAGGCCTGGCTATGGAGGGGATGGGCCCGAGCTCAGAGCTGGTTCAGCCCGGAAACTCGGTGTCCTGTCCATAGCAGGGCCCCGCCTGTTACCCCCTGTACAAATTGTGCTTTCGTTATAGGAGTCCTAGGCCTGACTCGGGGGATCTGTCCTGAGTGAGCTATGTCATTAACATCGACCAAACGTGTTTTTATCTTTCCACAATGTCAGAATTGATTGAATAATAATAAGATCCTAAAGCGACACCATTTTTCATCAGAGGCACTTGTTCACTGAATACTTGTGGGTCACCTGGTGGTCACAAGCCAGGCAAACACAAGTGCTTTTGTTCCAGTCTTAACACGTATCTCACTGCACACACTTGTATATATCGGTGACAGAAAGTTCAGGAGACTGAACTCAGAGCACAGGCAGAGAGCAGATAGGAATGCCAAGAGTCACTGTGGGTGGTCAGATAAGATTATGAACCAGCCAAAGAACTTGTTTAGGTGCAGAGCTGACAAAACCTAGGAGCTTATTCTGGGCTAAGGTCCGGCAATTTCCAAAAGTGGCAGTTTGAGATGTCAGATTGGAGTGGGCCATGTGTGGTCATCAGGGGCAGGAGAAACCACACCCTGCTAAGGTGATTTTTCTTGGCAAGACTCATGACCAGGTGCTGGGGACAGCGTGCCACTGTGTCCAGTCTCAGGGTGCTCCTCTTTTTATCGTCCTTAAGTGAAGGATTGCTTCATTTGGTGGTCTAATGTGTTCAAGAAGCTCATGGATCTGGTTTTTCCAACATGAGTTTGATATGCCATGCCTTCATGTGCTTCTGATTAATTCAGTAAGTCCACAGGTGGTCATTTTTAATAGCACAGATAATTTATCAGTTTGTGCCTTATGGTTGCGCTAGGCAGATGGTGGTTGTTTACTGATACAAACAAGGCGGTGAGTCATTCCAACTCAGCACTTAAACTCAAAATGGAGTTGCTTATGGCAAACTACGGCTTTATGAATGGAGTAACAAAGGTTTAAGCACAACCTGAAAGCTATGTTCTGAAGCCAGGCATGTGGTGGCCCATGCCTGTAATTCTAGTGGCTCAGGAGGCTGAGACAGGAGGATCACAGGTTCAAAGCTAGCGTCAGCCACTTAGTGAGGCCCTAAGCAACTTGGCTAGACCCTGTCTCTAAATAAAATATAAAAAGAGATGGGGATGTGGCTCAGTGGCAATGCATCCCTGTGTTCAGTCCCCAGTACCAAAACTCCCCAAGACCCCAAACCCCTCTGTTGTATATATGGCAAAATAACTCAGAGCAGGGCACAGCCCGCTCTCCACAGGATCCAACAGATCATGTTGGGCCACTTACCCCAAAAACCAAACAGAAAAGGTAATGCAGGCAAGCATGAAAGTGAGAGAGAATAGAAGGAATGAAAAATAGCTAGGAAGGAGACATAAAGGAAACTTCTGTTAGGCAGAAAGAGGAAATAAACTCCAGTCAGAAGTTCTGGCCTGTCCCTCTTAAAATTTCTGGAAAATCTGTAAATCAGTGTTGTGTCCTGTTTATTAGCCCACCAACAAACAAATTAAGGAAAGAGAGAGATGACAGTTGGAGAAACCTGTAATTTTGGGGACTTTCCAACATTGTCTGGTCATCATGATGAGTTCAAGTCAGCCTAAAGATCCCAAGAATAACCAGACCATCACAAACCCTCCAGTACGGCAGACTAAACGCAGGGGCTCTTTACCACTGAGCTATGTCTCCAGTCCTTTCTATTTTATTTTGAGACAGGGTGCTACTAAATTGCTGAGGCTGGTCTAGAATTTGAGATTCTCTCGCCTCAGGCCTCCTGAGTCACTGGGATTACAGACCTGCAGAGTAGGGCAGCAAAGAATTTGGGGAGATGGAGCTGGGGGATGGGAGTTGGAGAGCCCCAATTCAAGGGCTGTTTACTAGCTTTGTGCACTTTTGCAAAAAGAGTACTCCTGCTGGGCGTGCAGATGTGCAACCTGTAATCCTAGTGGCTCTGGAATCTGAGGCAGGAGGATTGCAAGTTCAAAGCCAGCTGCAGCAATTTAGTGAGGCCCTTAGCAACTCAGTGAGAATCCCTGTCTTCTAAATAAAAACTAAAAAGGGCTGGGAATGTGGTTCAGTGTTTAAGCACCCCTGAGTTCAATCCCTGCTACCAAAAAACAAAAACATAAAAACCCAAAGAACAAAACAAAAAAACAGTATTCATGATATCTCCGAATCTTTATTTACGCTAGAAGAGGGAAACAAAATATTTGTTTGAGTTCTTTTTTTTTTTTTTTTTGGTTTTGTATACTGGAAATTGAACCCAGGGACTCAATCACTGTACTACACACATTTCCAGCTTTTTTAAAAAAAATTCATTTTGAAACAGTGTCTCACGAAATTGCTCAGGCTAGCCTCCCATTTGCAATCTTTTTGCCTTCTGAATAGCTGGGATTACAGGTGTGCACCAACACACCTGCCTTTTTTTTTTTTTAAGGTTTAAATTAAATGAGATATTTTTGATAAATCTTTAAAAGCCTAGACCAGACTATGAAATACAAAATAATATTAATACAATTTTTGCTAATATCAGAGAGAGAGGCAATAGTTTAGGCTATTGAAAACCCTAAAGGTTTTCTGGCCCAAGACAAGGTTATGGGTCAGAAAATGCTTAGAGCAAAAGGCCATTACAAATACATATTGTTATTGTTTCTTGTTGTTGTTGTTATTATTATTACTAGACAGGGACTGCTTCAGAGGATGTAAAGTGAATTCGATGTAAAAAATCCCGGGGCTGCCTGTTCTGGTGAATTTATGATCGTGAAGCACGGCGGCTGTGGACATGGTGGTCTCCGCCTTCCACAGCCTCATTAAAATCCATCCTTGCAGACCGGCGTCGGCGCCTCTCTTCGGAGGAGCACGGCCGCCCTCTGGTGGAACACCGCAGCATTGCAGGGCCCGATGGCTGGGAGGCCGCTAGGGGCGCTGCAGACGGCACGAACCGGTGGAGCCCAGAGATGGGCTGCTAGTCCCTTGGATAGACTTTAGAGAAGGCCATGAGTTTTCTGTCTGTTAGGCATTTGGAGTGAGGCTGGAGGTTTTATAACACAAGATCTTACTGGTTTAGTCGGATCACCTGGAAGAGGCACTAATCCCTAATTGACAAAGCACCATTTTCTTTTGGTTCCCAGTAGGATGAAAAGCATTGGCTAAA
This sequence comes from Ictidomys tridecemlineatus, assembly GCF_052094955.1. Lineage (NCBI taxonomy): Eukaryota > Metazoa > Chordata > Mammalia > Rodentia > Sciuridae > Ictidomys > Ictidomys tridecemlineatus. The sequence continues at coordinate 107,096,917 of NC_135487.1, read as the reverse complement.
CAATTCCCATCTCTTGCTCTTTCACACTTCAAGTTCATCAATGCCTTGAGAAGGAATTCAGAAGAAAGAGGTGGAGAAGGAGGGAAGGGCAAGACGGTCCGGACGTCCCAGTGTCCTCCTGGTCTGAAATCTGTCCGACTTTGCTCCATTCCCAGCAAAGCTCCCCCTCTTGCGTGGCTCACTGATGTCCAGAGTGGGCCCTGGGCACGGAGGGGAGGTGGGGGTATGAGGAGACCCTCAGACACATATGAGGTGCATGGCCCTCCCACGGGGCAGGTAATGGTCTCTCTGGAGAAGAGTGGCGCTCCCCATGGCAGGCTGACCCCACCTGGGTGTGGCTCTGGGAGGGTCTCTAGGGCAATTGCTGTCACTGGCAAACTTGGCTCTCTCTGACCCAGTGAGCCTCCAGGAACTCAAAGAAGACTTTCCCTTGACTTGCTCACTGGGTCCTTCTGCACCTGTGTTTGCTGGAGGCAAGAATTGTCCTTCTTCTTTTTTGGTACCGGGGATTGAACTCAGGGGCACTCAACCACTGAGCCACACCCCCATCCCTATTTTGCACTTTATTTAGTGACAGGGTTTCACTGAATTGTGTAGCTCCTTGCTGAGGCTGACTTTGAACTCTCGATCCTCCTGTCTCAGCCTCCCCAGCCGCTGGGATTACAGGCACTCGCCCCTGCACAGGCAAAGGGTTGCCCTTCTTGAACATCATTCTAGGGAGTCAGAATCAGGAATCTGATCCTGGACAGTCTCCCCCTCCCCCCCATATTTCTCCTGCCTCTGCTTCTCCTCACATGGTCTCTACTTCACAGTTTTATCATGGATTCACCAAGATATAATCACAAATAAATACAAGTCCTCAGGGGCTCTCCAATTCATTCCAAATCCCAATAAACGAAACTGATAATGAAGGAGGCTACGGTTGACAAAATTTGTCCCTGACTAAAATCTAACAGAGGGAAAAATCTACTTCACCGAATTTAAAAAATTTTGACTGTGAAAACAGTCGTGAAAGAAAATTCCCAGTTGCAGATGCTATAATGGGCAGAATATATACGGACCCGAAGCAGGTGATGAATCATCTTTATGAACTTTTTGGAACTTCAATGGAAAAGAATGATTGCCAGTGAAAATAATTTCAAGAATACAAAGATGGAAAGTAGAAAAAAAAAAAAAGGAAACTGTTTAACTGCGTAGCAAAATGGATTAGGAAATCAAATAGGATTAAAAGGATTCACTGAAAAATGCTTGCTCAGTGAGAACCAGTCAGAGCTCCTATCTCCTATGATGTAAGGTGCTGGCAACCCTGTACTGACTTACAGCCCCTGGTGACATCTGTTCATATCATGGACCCACTTCATGCCTTATTTACATGTAGAACAACTCCAAAATAATGAGCTTAGAACTCAGTCTCTTTGCAATTGATTTCATTGATCTCTAAACTTCCCATGAGTTCTATTCTCTATATGACTGCTCTCCCCACCCCCATTTTTTCTTTTTTTTTGGTGCTGGGGATGGAGTTCGGAGCTTCATACATACTCAGCACATGCTCTACCAATGAGCCACACCCCAGTATTTCCCTAGTATAGGCCCCTGCCTCTCCCTACAAGGCTCTGTCCCTCCAGCTTCCTTCTCTCTCTACACCTGAGCAGTTTTAAACCCTGTAGGTTTCACTGCTACGTCTGTGCTGACCACTAGAAGATACTCATCTTTAACTGTAGCCATCGCGCTTCTTAGCCTCAAACAGCAGTGGCAGCAGCAGCCACCAAAGACTGAGTAACTTGAGTGGCAAAGGGATCTATTGGAACAACATGAGGTTCCTCAAGAATTGACAAGAAGGTGTGCCCGTTGCCAGGCGCGGGGGGTGCCTGCCTGTCATCCCAGGGATTCTAAAACCCAGGGTTTAGTCAACGTCAGGAGACAGCCCAGGAAAGAAGCCCAAAGCTGTGGCACCGACCCTTTCTCAAGCCTCCCCAGGACAGAAGACGCACCTGCTCCAGGCACAGGGGTGCAGGCCTGTTGTTCCATGCTGCAGCCCAGCTGCAGCAAAATAACAGGAGGGTGACGAATAAGTTGTATAAGTTGATACAGCAGGAATAGGAGCCGTTTATTGTAGGACAACAGAGCTATTTATACATTTTGCACAGCTTATCTTAATTAGCATAAACTAGATACATCAGTCAACCAATAAGGGCTTGCTTTTGTTACTTCTCAAACCACTCCCTCTGGCATTTTGCCAGGCACCATCCAGACTTGTTTATGAACTCTAACATTCCTCTGGCAAAATACCAGGTGTTATTTTGACTTGTTTACAGACCTTAACAGTTCCAGTGACTCGGTAGGTCGAGGCACGAGGAGTGAAATTGGAGGCTCTCCCCTCAGCAACGAAGTGAAGTTGCTAAACAACTTAATGAGTCCCTGACTTAAAATAAAAAATAAAAAGGGCTGGGGAATGTGGCTCAGTGGTAAAGCACCTCAGTGGTTCAACTCCCCACTACAAAAAAAAAAAAAAAAAAAAAAAGCAAAACAGCAAGCCGAGGAGACTAAGCATAGAAAAGGGACAGTAAAGTGGAAACAGTGACTGGATTCCCCCCACTTCACCCCACTATAGTCACAGGGGCCTTGTGGTGGGAACCTATTGTCCTTGCAGTATTGGTACCAATGGCTGCACCAGGGTTGCCTGAGAACTCTAACTGCCCTGCTTGGGTCTCTTGCCCAGGGGTGGGCCACACTAAGGCCACCCACCCACTCTCTGGCTGCCAGGGTGAGGGGAGCGCAGACATTGGGTCTTCCCCTCCAGGATTCACCCAGCAGCAGGTTCTGCCAGCACGGGAAGTGGGGTTAGGGGTGTGGATGGGACCCACTTCCTCACTCCTTTTTATATTTTATTTTGGGACTGGGTCTTGCTAAGTTGCTTAGGGCCTCTCTGAGTTGCTGAGACAGGCCTTGAACTTGCAATCCTGCCTCAGCCTCCAGAGTAGCTGGGCTTACAGGGTCCACCGCCCCACCCGAGGCAGGTGGGTCTTTGTCTTGGAGAGGCTTGAGGAAGGGTTAGTGCCACAGCCGTGGACTTCTTTCCTGCTACGAGGCTGCCTCCTAGCTTTAACACCCTGGGTTTAGTGACCAGACACAGTTACCTAAGCTTTTTTGACCCACGTAAAGCCCCGTATTCTTGGCCTCGCAGGCCACTTAGATTACAGGCTGCAGGCAGAGAAAGTAACGTCCTCTGCAGAGTTGCTCTCCGGTCCTGCAGGTTGACCACCTTTGTCACTGGGATAATTCTAAAAGAGGCAAAGGCACTGAAAAATGCTGCCATTCAGATTAATTTTTCTTAGCCATCTCCTTGGCTTCGTTCATACCCCCTGGAGTATTGTAGGTGACGATTTTTTTTTTTTTTAAGAGAGAGTAAGAGAGAGAGAGAGAGAATTTTTTTTAGTTTTCGGCGGACACAACATCTTTGTTGGTATGTGGTGCTGAGGATCGAACCCGGGCTGCACGCATGCCAGGCGAGCGCGCTACCACTTGAGCCACATCCCCAGCCCTGTAGGTGACAATTTGACCAAGTGTTTTATCATAGTATAACAAGTGTTGCTGGTTTCCCAGTTGGCAACGACTCTTTCCTCACACCTGCTAGCTCAACGCCACACTTTTAGGTACCAACTTCTAGGCAACTTAGAATATAGGTTTTGCTTGGCCTAAGAGAAGCTCCAAAATATCAATGACTTAAACAGATGCAAACCATCCCTCCTGTAATGGTAGAAAGGTAGGCAGTCTAAGGCTAGGAGGGTGGCCTGCAGGGGACAGCACATCTGCCAGCACCTTGATCTTAGACTTTCCAGCCCCAAGAACTGTAAGAAATAAGTTTCTGTTCTTTATCAATTCCCCTGTTTCAGGTATTTTGTTATAGCAGTATGAACAGATGGAGACGGCCCACGTCCCTTCTATCTCATTGGCCAGAAGCTAGTCATATGACCACACATAACTTAGAAGGAGCCTGGGGAGGTAAGTGTTGATTGGTGAGAACAGAGAGTGGATGTTGGAGGAGAACTTCAATGTCCACCCCAGACTTCAGAGTCAACCAGCACCAGCGAAGTAAGGTAAGACCATTCGATTTACCAGGTCAGCCTTCCTGCCTATTGCAACTGCCATGATTGTCTTGTCTTTGGCAGTTATGCGCCTAAAATCTGCTTTTTCACATTTTAGCTATTGTGAATTATGATGCTATAAACATTGATGTGGTTGTGTCCCTGCAGTATGCTGTTTTTAAGTCCTTTGGGTATAGTCCGAGGACAGGGATAGCTGGGTCAAATGCGGTTCCAGACACCCTTCAGTGGATGAATGGATAAAAAAAAAATGGAATTTTACTCAGCAATAAAAGAGAATAAAATCATGGCATTTGCAGGTAAACGGATGGCGTTGGAGAAGATAATGCTAAGTGAAGTTAGCCAATCCCCCCCAAAACAAATGCCCAATGTTTTCTCTGATATAAGGGGGGGTGACTCACAGTGGGGTAGGGAGGGGGAGCATGGTAGGAATTCATGAATTCTAGAAAGGGAAGAGGGGTAGGAGGGATAGGGAGGGGGCAGGGGATTAGCAAGGATGGTGGAAGGTGATGGACATCATTATCCAAAGTACATGTACGAAGACATGAATTGCATGTCAACATACTTTATATACAAACAGAGAAATGAAAATTGTGGTATATATGTGTAATAAGAATTGTAATGCAAAAAAAAAACCCCACAAAGTACATGTATAAAGACATGAATTGGTGTGAACATACTTTATATACAAAGATATGAAAAATCGTGCTCTATATATGTGATAAGAACTGTCATGCATTCTGCTGTCATGTATTTAAAAAAAATAAAATCATTAAAAAAGAAAAAAAAAGAAATAACAAATAAAAAAAATCTGCTTTTTCTAGTCTGGTATCTTTCCTTCCCCATTAAAGTCAGGAATCCCATTTCAAGTCTATCTGACGGCATTATTGGTCTATGGAAATCCATCCCAGGACTGATTCTCAGAGAAGGGGGTGTGTTCTGTCTCAGCCTCCTCTGGGCCTTCCTGAGGACAGAATCAAGAGATGTATGGGCAGGTCACACGTGATAAACCTCCTTTGGCAATTCTAATCTCTTTAAAATTTCTTTCCCTCATTACTCCATGAAATTTCACTTTGCCTGTGCTAGAGTCAAGTCCATTGCCGTGATCTGGATCTGAAACCTTCCCCGAAGGCCCCTGTGTTGAGGGCTTGGTCCTTGGCTTGGTGCTATTGGAGGGTGGTGTGACCTCTAAGAGTGGAGTCCAGTGCGAGGGTTTGGGTCTTTGGGGGTGCTCTCAAAGGAGACGGTGGGATGCCAGTCTCTTCTTTGCATTCTGGTCACAAGGTGACTGGTTTTGCCATGCGCTGCCACCACGATGTGCTGCCTTGTCACAGACCCGAAAGCAGCATGAGCCGTCAATCATGGACTGAAACTCCAAAAGCTGTGAGCCGAAATAAGTCTTTTAATTTTTAAAAGCTGATTATCTCAGGTGTTTGTTACAGTAAGGGAAAGCTGACTAATACAGTTCCTGTTTCCAAACCAACAGTCGACATAGCCATTAGGATTACTGAGTGGCTAGAGAGCACACTGACTCCTGATCTCCGGCAAGTGTATACCTGATTAATTTCTGGCTGATGCACCAGGACAGACACTGATCTGCCACCGTATTCCCCTCTTAGACATGAAGGACTCAGCTGCTGGGAGTGGGGTCCCAGCCGGCAGCCCACTGTGAGAATCACCTCGCCCAGGGTCACACCCGACCTGGAGCAGCCACATCCCATGACTGTGGCCCAAGCCCATCACCTTGGTCCTAACTCAGAAGAGCTCTGAAGGGTCACCCCAGCTCCAGAGCGTTTCCTTCGCCCCAAGGCTGCTTCTCTTCTGGTCCAGAGGCGTGGTCCCAAGAATGTTTTCTAAGAAAGGTTCTGCATCTGTAATTCTTTCCATGGGGATTTAACATTTTAAGTCATTACAACCCTTGCTTCTGGGTTATGCCAGGATCTGATTTTTTTTTTTTTTTAAATCAGGGATTGAACCCAGGTTCAATCTTAACTGCTTTGTGCTTAATCACTGAGCCACACCCTCAACCACACTCTCCTCCCCGTCTTTTATTTTTATTTAGACACGGGATCTTGCTGAGTTGGAGTTGGCTTAGGGCATCGCCAAATTGCTGAGGCTGGCTTTGAACCCAAGATCCTTCTGCCTCTGCCTCCGGAACCCCTGGGATTATAGGTGTGTACCACCACCCCTGACTGGCTGGGATCGGATTTTCTGCATGAATTCTATAAGCAATGAGACATGGAGCGGAGGAAAGAGGCAGGAGTAGAACAGTGGTTTTCCTTCTGCAAAGAAATGTGTGTGGGGAGTTATGGTATCTTCAAGCTAGTCAGGACTGGTCTCGGCAGACAAAGGATTGGTAAATGTTTTGGTTAGTAAGGGACATTCATCAGGGGTTCAATGTTCCAGATCTTCCCAAATGTCCTTATTAGGAATTTGGAGTCCCAGTCTTTCGTGAACAATCTCCTGTCACATACACACCTAAGGGAATCGGTCAATCCAGCAGATGTTGAAATTTGGCAGTGCAACCCTGTGCTTGGTTTTCAGCTATCTTAGCCTTTAAAAGACTGTAAATAAGATATTGTGTTATCACAGGGTTGGAAAGTCTTCAGGTTGTAAATGGAGAGATTTAGGTTTGTCATTTCTGTTTTTTAAAACTGTCCAGTCCTCTTAGGAGAAGCCACATTTCCAACACTCCCTGTGATTCATGCTCTTCATTTTGTTCTATGCAAGTAGCAATATGGTCCTCCAAGTTTTGCCTTAATGAGTTCTTCATTCCAGGTGACTATAAGTGATAATTTAATTCTAGCAATCTACCTCTGAGAGTTGGGAGCTGCTAGATCCCCTGAACATTAACTGGATTTTACTGCCCTGTACTCTGACAACCAATCCTCCAGTCAACCCTCTGATTTCCTTGTGCCTCTGTCTTGTTGAATTCTTTACTAGTCAGGGTCCTTGAGTTCAGACAACAGAAACCAGCTCTGGTTGCCTAAATGGGAAAAGGAATTGATTTACGAGGGATACTGTATAGCAGAGTCCACAGGAGGCTGGAGAGCTAGGCTTAGAAAATGTGTAGGAGCCAGAGTAGGGTGGAGTGGGGGCTGCAGGGTACAGACACCATCACTGTGGGATGCCGACCCTCCTGTGCCCACCAACACAGGACCCGGATGTTACCACTGGAGCCCTCTAAATGAAACGTCAGCTATTCTCTGCTCTTTTGTTTCGCTGGAGGAACAAAGTGTTAAGTAGAATTCGCTAATGGGTTGCACTTGGGTTGAGTGACCCATGACCTCAGGTATTATAGGTGTCTGGCCTCTTGTTGGACTTCTGCAGAATCAGGCTTTGCCTCCTACCAAACTCAGAAGGTAGCAGATTCTCCAACATTGAAGGTGAGTTCCGATGCTCGGCAGCAAGACCCAAACCAAATCAAACCAAGTTCATTACCTCCAATAGCCTCCCAGTCCTCTCCACTTGAACATCCCACTGGCTGCTCCAGCTCCCACCTGTAAACCCAAGTCATCCTCTTCTCCATCAAATACACTTTTCCTTTGACATCCCTCAACTCATTTGGGGACATGTCTCTCTATCCATGCCGTCACTCCAGCTAGAATCCCACAGGGCTTCCTTGACTTATTTCGCATCTAAAACCATTAGCTCAGCTTTTATATATTCTGTCTCTTGGATATCTCACCATTTTACATCTCCTTGTCTTGATTGCCTCTGTCCTTACTTCAAGCCTCTGCCATCTTCTCGTTGAGTTATTTCAATACATTCTTTTTTTTTTTTTTTAAGAGAGAATGAGAGGAGAGAGAGAGAGAGAGAGAGAGAGAGAGAGAGAGAGAGAGAGAGAGAATTTTTAATATTTATTTTTTAGTTCTCGGCGGACACAACATCTTTGTTTGTATGTGGTGCTGAGGATCGAACCCGGGCCGCACGCATGCCAGGCGAGCGCGCTACCGCTGAGCCACATCCCCAGCCCCTCAATACATTCTTAACTGGAATATTGATCAGCTAGTGAAGCAATCATTCTTGTAGCAAACCACCCCAAAACTCAGAGTCTTACTACCACCATTTCTTTCTCACTTGGGAGGCTCCAAGTTGGCTGAGGGTCAGTGACCTCGGATGGGCTTCGCTGGCTTTGCTTCAAGTTCAAAATGCAGGTGGAGTTTAGCTCGGTTCCATTTGTTTGTCATCCTCTAGGACTGTTGGCTGCCAGAGGCACGTTCTTCTCAGAGTGGCCCAAAGTCAACATGTGGTAAGTGTCCTGCATCTACCACGAGGCCATCGAAAGGGCTAGGTGATGGAATATTACTTAGTCATAAAAAAGAATGGAATGATGGCATTTGTTGGTAAATGGATGGAACTGGAGACGATCATGCTAAGTGAAATAAGCCAGTCCCCAAAACCCAAAGGCCGAATGTTCTCTCTGATGCATGGATGCTAACACACAAAAAGGAAGGGGGAAGGGAAGAATAGAAGGTTATTCATTGTATTAGACAAAAGGGAATGAAGGGAAGGGAGGAGGGTTGGGAAAGGGAAAGACAGTAGAATGAATCGACATAACTTTCCTATGCTCATGTATGAATCCACTGCCAGTGAGACTCCATATCATGTACAACCACAAGAATGGGAAGTTATACTCCAGGTATATTTAATATGGCAAAATACAGTCTACTGTCACATGTACCAAAAAAGAACAAATTAAAAAGAAAAGAAAAGAAAAGAAAAGCCGTGGATGGACATAATGCCCTTCAGGACAGTAAAGACTTCAACCTATTGCCACCGGCTTCCCTTCCTCCAGCCCTGTCCCCCTCACATCCACCCTTCCCTCTGCAACCAGAGGTATTCATCCATGGGGAAGGTCCCTGACATCTTTGACATTAACATGAGGGACTCAGGTGCGTTCAGGCTGGTAGGGAAGTCACTTTCATTCTGACCCCTACAGAAGTCCCCTCTCTGATCCAGGTCACATGGATCCACTCTCTTGCTGCTGTCCTGGACCATGCACCGGTCAGTACTCCCTCAATAAACCATACTCTGTGCATTCTCGGGTCCGTCTGCTTCTTCCTCCATCCCCAGGGCACCTTTCTGTCAGTTATTTTACACCAGGTTTTCTTGGAACAGAGGAGTTTAGTAAATATTTATCCAACTGCACTTCCTCACACCCATAACTTCTTGTCCACTGACCACCTGTCCCCAAGACCACCTATCTATCTTTTTATTTGGGGGGCCAGTAGACCTTCCAAGAAAGGAATAGAATTCCGTATCTTCCTCAGCGAGGAAGAGAGCATTCCCGGGTAGGCTGGAGAACGATGACTCCATGAGTAAACCAGAGCTTTTGGCATGAAGGTGTGACCATGAGTTTTGATTTGGAAGTTGGAAGGGTTCTCTAGAGAAACAGAACCCACAGGAGATACAGATGGAAGTTCATTATGGTAATTGGTCCATGAGATCATGGAGGTCAAAGTGTCCCGAGAATGTCATCTTTAAGCTGGAGCCAGCAAAACTAGTGGAGTAATTCAGCCCCAAGGCTGATGGTGTGAGAACAGGAAGACCACTGGGGTGAATTCCAAAGTCAGAAGGCCTGAGAACTAGGAGAGCCTAGGCCTGGAGAAGATGGGTGTCCCATCTCCAGAAAAGAGAGAGAAAGTGAGGGGGAGAAAAAAAATCCACCCCTCCCCTACTCTTTAATTCTGTCTGGTCCTCAACGGATGGGATGGTACCTACTCATATTTGGTAAGAGGGACCGACTTTACTAAGTCTGCTGATGCAGATGCTGATCACTTTGGGAAACACCCTCACAGACACATGGGAAAACAATGCTTTGCAGGATCTGAATATCTCTGTCCAGTCAAGTTGACACAGTAGATTAACCATTGCAGTTGATTTTTCAGCTCATCATCAACTAGTGGGAATGGCTATCTGGAAGCCAGAGATTGGAAATGCGTTGGGTCAGAGCTGGAAATGTATATTGGGCACCATCCATTTGGGAGTGAAAATGAAAACCATTAGAGCTACCTAGAAAAAAGAGCAAAGGACCAAAGGAAAAAATCTTTTACCATGTGATGAAGACCAAAACTTAGTACTTAGTGCCACTAAATGATCAGATAAACAGATATATATATATTTTCTTTCTGTGCTGGGGATTGAACCCAGGGCCTTGTGCATGTGAGACATGCTCTCTACTAACTAAGCTATATATCCCAGCCCTAAACAGACATGTTTTAATGTGTTTGTGAATTTTTAAAAATATTTTCTAGTTGTAGATGGACACAATGCCTTTATTTTATTTATTTATTTTTATGTGGTGCTGAGGATCAAACCCAGTGCCTCACACCTACTAGAGGAGCACCGACTAGACTGAGCCACAATCCCAGCCCCATGTTTGGAATTTTAATGTCACCCATGTAGTGGTGGCAGGTGAGCTGTAACAATTAGGGGGACAGTCTGTTACTGTGTTAGGACATTTTTATTTTTTATTTTGAGACAGGGTCTTGCTAAGTTGCCAAGGGTCTAAGTTGCTGAGGCTGGCCTCAAACTTGCAATCCTCCTACCTCAGCCTCTGGAGGCTCTGGGATTGGAGTCATATACCACCACACGGGCTACTGGGTTACGGCTTTTAAAGTCCTCCCTTATCCCATCAACCAGGTAACTGCTACACACATTCATTCAGGCACCTATAATAATAGGATATGATACTTAAAGTTCATGCCATGGGAATAATAGGATATGATACTTAAAGCTCATGCCATGGGAATAATAGGATATGATACTTAAAGCTCATGGGAATCAGTTTTGATTTTATTTTTAATGAACTTAGACATCCAGTGTGGGTATTGGAGAGTTCCAAGAAGACTGAAAACAGTCTGAAACCAGGAGTAGATTTTCCCAGAAAACCATAGAAATTTAGTGGGAGAAAAAACTCCAAAACTTTTTATTGACACATGAATGTTTAGGGGAACCCCTGTGAATCTTCAGTGTTTCAATCTAAAGATCTATATTACCAGCTGTTTCCCACAACAGGAATAGAAGATGTTCCGAAAAGTTCAAACAGAAGAAAAATCACAGTTCATCTTGTCTCTGATTTCCTCAGAGTGCCATGAAATTCTCCCCGAATCTGTCCTAGACTGAAATGCTTGTGAGAGTCGCATCGACTGTGTTCACGGTTAGATGATCTAGTCAAAAAGTTTGTCTTCTAATCCTGCTTTATTAGCCATGAAATGGTTTTCTTTTTCATGCATTATTGAAAGTCCCAAGTTTAATAAAGTCAAAAGCATAACAATGTTAGAAAGGGGTAGAGCTGCTTTTCCTGATCCCAGAGCCGAAATTTTCAAAGTGAAGCTGGGGAGCAGAGAGGCTGTGACGCTCACCTCCTTGGTGATTGATTGCTGCATCAGAGAGGAAAATGGGAGATGAATCTGTCGCTTGGTTGCATCCATCCTTTCTGCATTTGAAGAAGTAATCTTTTTCATTTATGCCATTTTTCTTTTCTTTTTTTTTTTTTAAGGTGGGGGGTACCAGGGATTGAACTCAGGGGCACTCGACCACTGAGCCACATCCCCAGCCCTATTTTGTATTTTTTTTTTTAGAGACAGGGTCTCACTGAGTTGCTTAGCGTCTCCCCGTTGCTGAGGCTGGATTTGAACTTATGATCCTCCTGCCTCAGCCTCCAAGCTGCTGGGATGACAGGTGTGCACCTCTGCACCTGGCTGTGCCGATTTTCTAATTTGTTTCAGCTTAACAGTGAGATTGGAAAATAAGAGAGCGATAAAAACATGGAGGAGAAATGTAGAAAAGTTGGAGTTTATATGATGCTATTTTATTTCAGTTTAAGAGAGGAATATATAGATGAAACAAGCTTTGAGACAAAAGTATAATCAGAGATAAAGGAGAGACATTTCATAATGACAAGATGGATTCACTGGGAAGACATTACAAATGTAAATGTGTATGTACCTAAGAACACAGCTTCAAGCAGTACAAAGCATAAAACCCCTGTGTCAGCAACTGATAGAAAAACTAGACAGAAACAATTAGATGACATTAAAATTCACAAACATGGGGCTGGGGTTGTGGCTCAATGGTAGAGTGCTCATCTAGTAGGTGTGAGGTACTGGGTTTGATCCTCAGCACCATATAAAAATAAATAAATAAAATAAAGACATTGTGTCCACCTACGACTAAAAATTATTTTTTAAAATTCACAAACACATTACAGCATGTGTAATTAGATGTAAACAACAATTAGATTTAAACAATCATTAACCTTGACGTAACTGATACTATAGAATACTATGCCTTATGGCTTCTGAGTCCACATTGTGCATGATATAGTCCCACCAGACAAACTTCATGCTGGGCCATAAAACATGTCTCAATAATGGTCAGAGGTCTGAATTCATATACAGTAGGTTCTCTGGCCAGTGGGTAATTAATACGAGAAATCAATAATAATACAAAACCTAGGAAAACCTAAAATGGTGAAATTAAACCATGTGCTTCTAAATAATCTCTATATCACTAAAGAATAACGTTAGAAAATATGGAAACTGAAATGATGATGAAAATACAATGTACCAGAATTTGTGAGGTGCAGCCAAAGCAGTAAGTAGAGGGAAATTTATAGCTTTAAATGCTTACATTGAAAACAAAGGTCTACAGAGAATAATAGTTGTAGTCCTAGCCTCCTTAATTTATGTAACACATTAATATTGAGCCCTTAATTTTGGAGATAAGTGCTGAGCAGAACAGACATGGTTCCTACCCTCCTGGTGGCCATAGTTTACTGAGAGAATCAAATAATGAACAAGAAAACACAGAAAAATATAAGGTTAAAATGATGATAAATGTTGTGAAGGGAAGGGACAGAGGGGATTGGGGACAGTTTAGATTGGAATATTAGGGGAGGTCTCTTTGGGATAGCTGCATTTAAGCTTAGTAGGACTTGAGTTAAAAGCAGGAGATAGCCAAGCAGTGCGTGAGGGGAGTACTCCAGGTAGAAGAGGTTACACTGGGAGAGGACAACTGGTCAGGGTCAAGGGACCTCCTTGTTAGAGATTAATTGCAGGGCTGGGGTTGTGGCTCAGTGGTAGAGCGCTTGCCTAGCACATGTGAGGCCTTGAGTTCGATCCTTAGCACCACATAAAAATAAATAAAGTGTCCTACTAAACTAAAAAATTAAAATAAAAAAAAAGATTAATTGCAATATGAAATCTGAGAAAAATCATCTTGCACAGACAGGGCTCTGAGTTGCAAAGGTAGCTAAGTATTATGTGAAATCTTAATTTATTTTCTGTGCATTTTCCGATTCCTTTGCTTTTGGGTCCTTCAGGAGCGGCTGCTCTTCCTCTAGACCACCCCAGTAGAAATAAAAACTCAAAGAGGCTGCAAGGCCACGGGCCAGACAGAAGTGCCTGGTGAGGCCTTATGAGTGAGTCAGTCTTCTGCTTCCAAAAACTAGCCAAGACCAGTGCTGGAGGAAGAGCGTGCAACTTGGATGGAAGGAGCGAGGGTGGTTGTAAGAAGGGAAGGCTCTTATCCTGACAGAATCAGAGTGAAAACAGAGCTGCCTACAGTATAGACCCTCCTCGCATCCAGTGGACCACACTCAACTTGCAGTAATGGACGGTGTAGGTCCTGTGGACAGATGGTAGGGGACTTGGACAGAATGTAAGGCAGCGACCCTCACACTTTTTGGTCTCTGGATTTGTTTACATTCTTTATTTTTATTTATTTATTTTTGAGATGGAGTCTCACTTTGTTGCCCAGACTGGTCTTAAACTCTTAAACTCCTGGGCTCAATCAAGCCTCCCAGTAGTGGTGGGCACGCCATCATGTCCCGTTTTCCAAAAGGATGTTCTTCGTGAAACTGGCTCTGTTTTTCTGCAGGGGTGTGGTGGTGAGGGACAGTCTGAAGGTACAGCTCTGGTTCATGCCGAGGCTCAGCTCCTTTAGCCACTATTTGCATCCTCCGTGAAACGTTTACTCATCTTTGTGTCCTCAATGAGAAATATAATATCTCACTAATTTTATTTTATTTTATTTTTTTTGGTACTAGGGATTAAAACTGGGGGTACTTAACCACTGAGCCATATCCCCAGCCCTCTTTATATTTTATTTAGAGACAGCGTCTCACTAAGTTGTTTAGGGCCTCACTAAGTTGCTGAGGCTGGCTTTGAACTTGTGATCCTCCTGTCTCAGCCTCCTCAGCCGTTGGGATCACTGGCATGTTGTTACCATGCCCAACACCTCTCAGTAATTTTATAAAAATTGTTTTAACTTTGAAGATCTTAAAGCACCCCACCCACACACCCACCCACCGGGTGCCTGGGGACCACGCCTTGAAATCTGATGATTTAGGGTGACCCAGTGTGAAGGTGAAGCCTTAGCCCCTGATCAAAAGGGAACAGAACAGTCAGTTGGAAATTTTCCTCTGAATACCAGCACCAGAATAGAAATCCATTCTGGCTTATTTAAGCAGCAGAGGGATTTACTGGATGGAGCCTGGGTAGTTAGTTTACAGGATCACCAGGAGGCCGGTGTGAAATAAGCAGAAAGATCAAGAGAAGGCCGTATGTTCAGAACCAGAGCCGACTACACCCTGGAAGCGGTCAGGTGCAAGCAGTCTCTACTGCCTCTGCAGCTGCTGTTGGTCACCAGATGTGGCTGCATGCACCGTTGACACTCTGCGGTCCCAGCTGTCATCCTCACCTTTGTCACCTGCAAAGATGTAGACTGAGACTCTGAAGCAACCTTGCCTGGCTGACTTGGGCCACTCATCTTGTCCTAGCTGCTCAGTAAGCCCGGGAAGCTGTTAGGACCTGATATCCCCAGCTCCTATGGTGGACCAGAGCTCTGCTTCCTAAGGAGACTGGTAAGGAGGGAAATTCTCCAGGAATGGGAAATAGTTTGAATCCTAAGCAGCCCCCAAAAGACAGCAGACTCCCGGAGTCCACTTCCGCAGGAGCTGTACATCTGATAGAAACCAGCCAAGCGTTGGCCACTGGAGAGATAGGGTGAAGAAATTGGCAAGAAAGAGAGCACCGAGATGAGGAAGGGACTTGGAAGGGGCCTGGCGACCTCCCTGCATTGGAAGGAGACCGAAAAGGAGTAGCAAGAGGAGGAGCCTTGTATTCAGGAGCCACGAGGGAAGGGTGCTTTAAGCAGCACCAAGTGGTTCTGGGTGTTGAATCCTGCCCGGCAACCCAGAAAACTGAGTCTGAGATATGCCCATCAGTGGATTACAAAATGCTGCAAATCTCCTTTGCTCTCTCTCTCTTCTCTATTGCCCACGAGTGTGAATTATTATTGCTATTTCCTAAAAACAGTCAGGGGAGATGGGCACGTCATTTAATTCTCCAGGTGTAGTTTTTCAAGAAAAAAGGGATGTGGACCGTCTTGGAATATCCCTCTTTAAGCACTTAGTCCTTTCCTCAGCTGGTGTCTCTGTTAAGTCCTTTGCTGACATGTGACCTGACATCACCTGGGGAGCTATAGGAAGGTCTCCCTGCCTTAATGGCTTTGCAAATAGCTGCCATCTATTCAATAGCGCTTTATGGAACATCGCCAGGGGGTATCATGAAGCTCTGTGTTAAGGATTGGGTGTTACATGGAGGATAAAGCAATAATCTATGAGAAAGAGCACAGATGTAAACTTAAAAGCATGCACACAACAAAAGGAAAAGAAGCACAAGTGGATAGGTTTCCACTTCCTTTCTGGCACTCATTTCCAGCTCTCTGGGATATGGGCCTTGGAGCCTGTGGCCTCTCTGTATGGGCCACCATCTACTCCCACCTCTCTTGCTACACTACTCTGGACTCAATGCCTCTTCACCTTTCAGGTTGTGGGTGTAGACATCAGTTTTCCCATGAACCCTCTCTGACTTGCATGTCGGCTTGGATCTCTGTGCCCCTGCAACATCTTGATTTCCCCTTATCTGCCTGTTTCCTGAAAAGTCTTAAATGCAGGAGCTTGTTTATCTTATTTATTGAGACAGAACTTTCTCACAATTGCGTCTCCATCACCACCTGGCACGTCGTAGATGCTCAATAAATATTTACAGAATGAATATGTGAGTGAGTGACGGATGGATGGAACAGTTTAAGAGTCCGTAAACACTGACAAGCCACAATGTTAGGGAATAATCCGGACTCTGTGGAGGGCCCCCGAGAGGCTTGTTGGAAGATGAAGTTCTGCGCAGGCTTAGGAAGGCAGACAGATCTAGACTAACAGGGACCAGCGATGCCAAATTAGACAGTTGATAGCTTTTGAGTGTGAAGGGGACGAATTTGCATTGCTGGAGGGAAATGTCTATTTCGGGTAGTGCCTAGGAGCTTTCTAAGCATTGTAGGTGCTGGAGGGGGAGCATGCTCCTTCAAAGCCTGTGCCGTGGTGAATTGTGGTGAGTGCAGGGGCACAATGAGCCCTATCCTCTGTACCCTTCTCTGCCACCAGGCATGTGTCAAGTGCCCCAGCCCTCGGTGGTGGTGGTTGTGACTGGAGTGGGGTGCAGGTGCCCTACAAGAAGGGCCAGCCCCTTGGCAGAGGGCTGTGGGATGTGGGGGATCCAGCCAACCCTTGGCCATGGGACAGGCGCACCATCTGCACTGCGGGTGATGCGACTTTGCAGCTGCCACAGCCTACTCAGGCATGTTTGACACAAGCTTAGCAAATAGCTTTTCCAGGAGGTTCATAAATTTCCAATCTGCTGTGCCACATTTCCCCTACAACTGCTACCCACCAAATATTAAATTGGATCCAAGACCTGAAGGGTAATCAGAAAACGTATGGATTCATCACGGAACTGGAAGGGAGACTGGGGCTCAGATGGCCCTCTCAGTGGGCTCTTCCTAGAAATCATACTGTCCCTTACTGCAAAAATTATGAAGCCATGTATAGGAGTGATTGTCAAATCTGTCTGTCTTTACACACAGAGGTGTCCCTCAGATGCTGCCTATAAATTGAATTTTGTCACTTTCATACAAAAGCAATGCAGCATTTCTTTTTTCTTTAAAAATTTTTGGCTTTATTTGTGAGTCACACTTAATAATTGTACATATGGATGAGGTATGATCGACATTTTTGATTTGACATAGCCTTTAATGTTATTTTAAGGAATTCTCTGATAAGAATTCCTTTTGCTAAGGTTCAAAAAGTGATCCTCAAATTTGTCTTTTATATAAATGGTATCTAACTATGGACATATTTATGGGTGTGTTTGCATTTTCTGTATGTTGAGATATGCAGAAAAGGTTGACTGCAGACTTGTTTTAACACTTCCAGGCTTAATAGAAAAGAGAGAGGAAAGGTTGAGTTTCATGCCCAAAGTAGTTGGCACTAAGATTTCATCTTCATTATTATCGACACAACAAAAGACAGAAATGCAAAATAGCAGAACATTCTGGGATAAACGCCTTATAGCTCAGAGCTGCATTTCAAACAGCTTTTTGATATTTTAATGCCCAGGGAGGTTGAAAGTACTTACTAATTGAAGAACTAGGGAACTTCATTGCTATTTCTGAACAAAATCTAATTATAGATAAGACAAGTTTATAAATATACGATATAAATTACCCGGGATGATTGGAATGTCCCCAATTCCTGTTCTGTTTGACTGAAATGACCATCCCTCCCCTCCTTTTCACATTAGCTAATGAGGAACGTTTGCAGTAATTAGTTTTCTGACTCTTGAGAGTAACTTTGGAAGCCAGAGTAATGATACCTTAGAGAAAGTAATTTTAGGGGCTGAGGTTGTGGCTCAGTGATAGGGCACACGCCTTGCATGTGTGAGGCACTGGGTTCGATCCTCAGCACCACATAAAAATAAATAAAGATATTGTGTCCACCTACAACCAAAAAATATTTTTAAAAAAAGAAAGTAATTTTAAGTGTTCAAGTTCACACAACTGTGAGGTAGAGGGCCCCATTGATTTGGGCTCCAGGGAATGGGTGGGGGGCAACCCTGTAAGTGTGAACCCAGAGGAAAGTGGGTGTATTTTGAAGTTCTTGGAGGAATGTGTGGCAAGTGCGGGTTTCCTTTGTAGAACTCGTCACCACTCTGGTGTTCCTGGGGGTTCTGTGCTCCTAGGTCCCTTGGAAGGGCCTCTGAGGCAGAAGTTCCCTCAGGTACAGAAGGGCCCTCTAGTCCCGGGCCCGAGGGCAGGGACCTCAGCTAGTCTTGCATCCTGGCAAGGTGTTGGCAGGGAAAGAGCGAGAGCATCAAAGACAATGGGAAGCCTGGTTTGGGTTGTGGGAGTGCCCTGAGCAATCGGCAGGGAGTGAAAGGGAAACAGGGTACAGGGCCCCAAGGAGGGTCCCCAGGGTCTTGGTATTCTATTCAGTTAATATGTGGGAGACCCTGTTGCTCACTGGCATTTCTTCATACTCCTGGCAGCGAAAGGGGTGAACTCAGAAGTAGGATCCATCTTTCATCTTTCTTGGCCTGACATGTGAATGTTATGAAAGGCACTCGCTTTTGACCCTGTGGAAGGATGGGACCGTCCTCTCTGGCTGTCTGGGGATAGCCGTCGGTGGCAGGTAAAAACGTAACTCACCTGTGATAGGAGAAGGGAGAGCGATGGGGCGGATCTAGGCATGTCTCAGATCCAGCTGTTCTTGAGGTCATTGTGTGGGGGATGTGCCGTCTAGGAGGCCCGACAATCTTTCCATTAACTGTTTGAACTGGGTTTCTGTCACTTGCAACCAGTAAGTTCTGGATGATTAATTCGCATTTCTGGTTTTTAAAGTCATGAATGTACTTAATAAGAAAAAAGAAGCACAAAAGTGAACATGCTCTAGACCATCCTTAGGTCCAGGGCTCTGCTTCTTGGATTCTGAGACAAGCCGCGTGAGCTCAGGGGCCGTCCTCATTTGGCTCCATGGCCCAGTTGTGAAAAAGCCAGGTTTGGAGAGGGGGAAAGAGTCAGACTGCAACTGTGGAAGCCACCGTACCTTTGCAGAGAGATGGTGAAACCTTCAGTAAAACCCAAATGGATTAAAGTGAGGGAAGACCAAGCCAGGAACTTCTGCACTAGATGAGAAAGGAACCTGAGTTTGTGGCCTTAGTAAATTCAGCCTTTGGCATCTTTCTCCCAAGAGAGTGCTTGTCTTTTTTCTTTTCTTCTTCTTCTTTTTTTTTTTTAAAGAGAGAGTGAGAGAGGAGAGAGAGAAAGAGAGAGAGAGAATTTTTTTTTTTTAATATTTATTTTTTAGTTCTCGGCGGACACAACATCTTTGTTGGTATATGGTGCTGAGGATCGAACCCGGGCCGCACGCATGCCAGGTGAGCACGCTACCGCTTGAGCCACATCCCCAGCCCTTTTTTATTTTCTTGATGGTGCCTTTTAAAGAAGGAAAGTTTTAAATATGAACATATCACTTAGTTTTTACAGTGAATGCTTTCATTGTCCTGACAAATCTTTGCCTACTTCAAGGTTTTTTGTTGTTGTTGTTTTGTTTTGTTTTTTTATGGTACAGGGGATTGAACTCAGGCCACATCCCCAGCCCTATTTTGTATTTTATTTAGAGACAGGATCTCACTGACTTGCTAAGCGCCTCACTCTTGCTGAGGCCGGCTTTGAACTTGCAATTTTCCTGCCTCGGCCTCCTGATCTGTAGGTGTGTACCACGGCGACGGGTTGCTATCTCAGGATTTTAAAGATTTTTCTCCTGTGGTTGCCTGAGGATACTTCATGTTTAAATTTTCACATTTAGGTCTGTGATGCATTTCAAACTATTTGTGTGTGTGTGTGTGTGTGTGTGTGTGTGGTATGATGAGTCAAGGTTAATCCCTCCCCTCCCGCGCCCTGTGTGTATGTACATTATTTCCAGCACTATTTGTTGAAAAGAATGTCCTTTCTCCTATTGGAAGAGTTTACCAACTGGGTCAAAATTCTATTTCTAGATTTTGCTGGGTTCCATCATTCTCTAGGGCTACCCTCATGGCAATAGTGCATTGTCCTGATTGATTGCTGGGAATCTTCAAATCAGGTGGTGCACGTCATTTCACTTTGGTCTACTCTAAAATACTTCTTTTGCTGTGATAGGTCTTTTGTATTTGTCTGTAAATTTTAGAATTAACTTGTGTTTTCCTGTGCTGGGGATCAAACTCAGGCCTTGTGCATGCTAGTCAAATACTCTACCACTCAACTATAATTCCAGCTCTTCAACTTGTCAACTTCCATTAAAAAAAAAAAAAGGCTTTTTATTTATTTATTTATTTATTTATTTAAACTTTATTTTATCTATTTATTTATTTTTATGTGGTGCTGAGGTTCAAACCCAGGTCCTTGCACCATGTGAGGCAATCGCTCTACTGCTGAGCCATAACCCCAGCCCCTCATTCATGAGGATTTGTATGAATCTATTTATTTCTCTCTGAAAGTTTTAAGAGAGAAAAAAAAGGCTTTTTAAAAAAATTCAGATTTCTTTGAATCTATAGATCAATTTGGGAAGATGTGACATCTTAACAATACTGAATTTTCAATTCATGGACATGATATTTCTCTCCATGTATTTAGAACTTTATAAATTTCTCTCAGATATGTTTTGTAGTTTTCACTACCCAGGTTTTCACTTACAGGAATTTGTTAAAATTATCTCTTGGAATCTCATAATGTTGAAGTTATTGTAAATAGTATTTTTAAATTCCAATCTCTGGTTTGTTATTTATAGAGATACCATTAAATGTGGATCTCAGCTGGGTGTGATGGCGCACATCTGCAATCCCAGCTTTGCAGGAGGGTCGAAAGTTAAGAGGTCAGCCCCAGCACCTTAGCCGGACTCTGTCTCAAAGGACTGGGGATGTAGTTCAGAGGTAGAGCACCCATGGGTTCAATCACCAGTGCACAAAATAAACAAACATATAAATAAATAAATGTATATCATATTCCGTGACATTGCTAAATTCATTTATTCTAGGAAGTTTTTCTTTTGGTCTTTTGTTTGTTTGTAGATTCCTTAGGATTTCCATTTCCATAAACATGCCATACGTGACTAAAGATCATCTTTCCCCCTTTCTCCTGTATATTCTGTTGTTTTCTTTAATATCCTGGTGTGGAATTCTAGAATTTAGTGTTGAGTAGAAGAGATGAGAATGGAATTCTTTGTCTTATTCCTGTTATTTGAGAGCAAACACTTTGTTTTCCCTCATCAAGAAAGATGTTAACCATAGACACTCTTTACCAGGTTAAAGAAGTTTTCTTCCATTCCTACTTTTGCTGTGTTTTTTTTTTTTTAAATCATATATAGGCATGGTGGCACACGTCTGTATTCCCAGCAACCTAGGAGGCTGAGGCAGGAGCATCTCAAGTTTGAGGCCAGCCTCAGCAACTTTGTGAGATGCTGTCATTCATATATATATATAATATTATAATATATATATATATATATATATAAAGTGGTCTGGGGATACAGCTCAGTGGTTAAGCACCTGGTACCAAAAAAAAAAAAAATCATGTATAGGTATTGAATTTTTCCAAATGCTTCTTCCTGTCTAAAGGCAATGCCTCAGGATCATTAAGGACCCACAACCACTAAGCCTGGCCCAGCCTGACGCAGAGAGTGAGCTTGAGCACCACAGCCCTCCATAGCGTGCAGGCCCTCAGCTGCTTGGGCTGGCAGGGGAAGTGCCTAGTCTTGAAGAACTCTTTCCCCAGCTTCTGGTTGCAACATTTTTTTTTTTTTTGTACTCTGTATATATATATATATATATATATATATATTTTTTTTTTTTTTTTTTTGAGAGGTGCAATGTGTGAGAGATTTCTTTCCTTTCCTTCAGTACTAGGGATTGAACTAGGGAGTGCTCCAGCACTGAACTGCATCCTCAGCCCTTTTTATTTTTTATGTGGAGAAAGGATCTCATTAAATTGCCCAGGCTGGGCTTGAACTTACCATCCTCCTGTCTCAGCCTCCTGAGAAGCTGAGATTGCAGACCTGCGCTACTTTCCTGGCTGCTACCCTTTCTCCTGCTCCTTTCAGGAAAGCTCAGTGAGTTTCTAACAGTTTCAACCCTTTCTTTCTCTAACTGTGGAGGCTTTGCACTGAGGGCTGAACTTCAATGTTTTCCTTTTATTCCTCTTGATTTTTTCTTTAATTAAAATTTTTTTTCCCCTCTTAATTTTGCTTTTGAGGTCTCCCAGAGAGAAAGACAAGAAATCAATGAGGTCTGACTGTGCCCAAGGCACTTATTTTACACCAATCATCAGCACCCTCAATTTCTTATGTCACGTTTGCCTGGTCAGGTGATGTCGCTCATCAGTCTAGCGTCCCAGGCAAGCCTCATCTCAGCCCATTATTAGCCTGTTCCACTCTCCTCTACTTAGTCTCATCTCTGCTGCACCTTCCTGTAAAGTCCCATAAGAAGGAATTCTATAAATGATTACATACACTCTCTCAGGACCAAAGCCACCTCACCCCTAAGATGACTGCAGCCCCTGGAACTCAGGACTTCACACTAACTTATTGATGCACATTTCCTTAGCTCTGTGGCCCAGTGGCTCCAGTCTAGTGGGTTGGTTCCTACAGAGCTCTCATCTGCAGGTTCCTTGGGCATCTTTCCGGAGTACCCTGCACCACAGCTACTTCTGGGAAGCCTCCAGTCCTCTTTCAACCTTGCCTTGCCTTTTCTGTGAGATTTCACTGGGCCCAGGTCACTCTTTGGGGTCTAGTAAGATGCAAAACCTCTCCCCTTCCCATCACCCTCTTTCTAAACCAGTCCATATCCTCTCTCAACTTTCCTTCAAAGGAGATATGTCTCTTCCTGCAGACTGAATAATCTTTATTTATTGATTTTTTTCTACTGTTCATGTCCTAGTGTAAGAATGAGTCCTGTTTTCAAACTACTTCCGTTCCTTCTTGGTTTCCTGAGTAGATATGATTCCTAAAGTTAGGCTCTTCCATGAACCAGTCGTTTATAGCGCATTCTTATTCTTTTTGCTGAGTCATTTCTCCTGCTTAATCAAGGAAATACTATATTATCTTTAGAATAAGATTCCTTTATTAATAAATGCTCTCTCTATAGGTGAAACCCATATTCCCATTCTCGGGATTCTCAAGCCACAGTTGGAGTTTATGGATCAAGGAATCAGAGCCCTGAGACCACGTTGTGCCTCTTAGAGCCAGTGAAGTTGAGCTTGAAGCCACATGAAGTTGAGTTTGCTGCTTTCCCAATTTAGACTCTTGGCACTGAGGGTAATTTGAGATAATCAAAGAGGAGAACTCAAAGCAGGGCAGCTGATCTTGCACTGCTTATGTCGGGTACAATGATTTAGAGTCAGAGCCACATGGATGCTGTATAATAACACGAAACTCAGTCATGCCAGTGCACTTGGAGAAAAGAAGATCTTCAGGCATGGCTGGCTTGGGTATAAATTGGCAGGGCCCTTCTGAAGACCAAAGGGTGGCAGATGTGGTGCCATTAAGGGTGCCTCTGCCCTCTGCCACAGAAGTTCCAATCCAGAGAAATTCTTGTGGAAAAGAATATTAAAGCACTGTTCCTAATGAGGAGTTGGAAGCAACCAAGAATCTGCCTTTAAGGAACGGATAAATCAAATGCATCCTAAGAAGTATTACACTGCAGCGAGATGCTACATGCCACACGAGTTGGTTAGACTGCAGCAAAATGGAGGGGGCTATTCAAACCGTATTGAAAAGAAGAACGAGCACGTTCCTTCTTTTAATTTATGTATGTGATTTAGTATTTAGTATTTCACATAAATACTACTATGCGAATCAAAATCACATACATACATAAAACTCACTGAATATTCTGTAAGCATATTCACATTTCCAGGGATATATATTTACATTTCCGAGGATCTATATCAGATACTGGAGAATGGGTTTGGATTGGGAGGAAGGCTCTGAATTCTGAAATTACGGGTCATATTAAACATATCTTTTTATTCGGATACATTTTGAGATTTAAAGCCTTGTTGACCCCAGAGAGACTGTCCCTCCTAGGGCTGGCTAGCTCCCACAGGCAATAAATCACATTCTGAGGACAGACCTTTCATATGCAAACCAGCTGCTGTAGATCCCAGATCCCAAACCACCTCCTTTACCAGGCTCTCATGGGACTCTCCCTCTCTGGGTGCTATCCCCCTACCCCAAATTCCCCAGGGTCAGGTGCCATACAAACAGGCAGCCTCTAAACTCTGGGGTAGGTGAGAGGTCACTCAGGTTTGTAATCCGAGCGACTTGGGAGACGGAGGTAGGAGGATCCCAAGTTCAAGGTTAGTTTTGACAAATTTGAGGCCAGACTCAAGTTTGTTTTAATCAAGTATGGTCGAAAGAAGATATTTTATCTTCGTAGACGCAGGTTTAGGATTAGCTACACTCCCAGCCCCGGCCCTTGTGTATGCTAGGCAATCTGTCTACTGCCGTGACAAACTTAAGCCAGTCAGGGTCACTCCAGGTGACTTGGGCTGGCACTAAATAATCGCACACAGAAAGTACCTTTTTCTTGGGGTTCATCGATGGCTCCTTTGCCCCAGCTCCCATGGGGAAGCAAGAGAGGCAGGCAAAAGAGAGAGAGAGCATGCCCGAGACCATCCTATTTATTGGCAGGAAAGACATTGGAGAAAGTTCAACCCAAATAAGGCAAGGGCTTGGGCTTCAGGGGTTGCTTGGTGATGGTGCTGTTTTGCAGGGTCAGCAGATTTGACTGACATCTTGGAAAGCCACACCCATCTCAGGTGCTGTGTGGGATCAAAGGCAGAGGGAGGGAAAAGGACACATAGGTGGCACCGCCCAGTCAGAGCAGCAAGGTCAGTCCAGTCCCCTCCTGTGCTCAAACGCTCACAGCTCACACACATAGCCCATGGCTGGCTCGCGACACGCTACCACTGAGCTACAACCCCAGCCCTCACTTAAAAAAGTTTTTTTTGTTGTTGTTCCAAGTTTATGTCAGGTGAAGTGGTGGTACCCACAGTGTTCCCAGCAACTATGGGAAGCTAAACAAAACTACCCAGTTTCACCCACTGCGGGCTTTTTGGAGTCTTTTTTCCATGGTGCATCTCCAAAAGAGCCCAGATTTTCTAAAACAGATTGCCGCTTGGAAAGCCATATCTTTGTGTAAGTCTGGTGGTCCATAAATCTGGGGAACGCTGTGCTAGGTGAGGGTACATGGATGCACCAGATAAGTGATAAGAAGCTGGAGCTGTGGTGGCACATACCTGTAATCCAGTGGCTTGGGAGGCTGAGGTGGGAGGATTGAAAGTTCAAAGCCAGCCTCAGTAACAGCGAGGTGCTAAGCAACTCAGTGAGATCCTGTCCTTAAAGGGCTGGGGATGTGGCTCAGTGGTTGAGTGCCCCTGAGTTCAATCCTTGATACCCACGCCCCCCCTTCCTCCCCCCTCCCCCCCAAAAGATGCTGGAACACACTGAAGGGACTTCAGGGATTCATTTGACCAAGCCCCAACTTTCATGAGGGGAGGTGTTGTGATCACTATCTCTGTATTCAAAGGACACAACCTCAGATGTATATAAGAACTGAATGATCGGATTAGAACCCTGGTCTTCTATCATGTGAGACAGTCTTATTTTACGCTGTTATATTTTCTCTAAATGTTTAAAATAAGCATTGTGAAACTGTATTAACTACACTCTACACCAGCACTTAATCTCTAGCATTGTATTTTATGGCATATTTGTGACAAGAGTTTCTAATTTTTTTAATTTATATTTTTTAGTTGTAGATAAACACACAGTATCTTTATTTATTTTTACGTGGTGCTGAGGATCGAACCCAGTGCCATAGCTACAGCCCCAGTCTAAGAGTTTCTAATTTTTAAAATTTTTTTGGTAGTACTGGGGATTGAATTCAAGGTCTCACACATGCTAGGCAAGTGCTCTGCCTTTGAGCTACATCCCCAGCCCGAGTTTCTAATTTTTTGAGACAATAAATACAAGGTAGTTCGCTTATATGATTGAAAACTAGCCTATTCCTCTAACTACATGCTCCATCAAAGTTAAATATTTACTTTTTTTGAACAGGTTTCTGACTGTTATAACTCTACTGATACTGATTCAAAAATCATATTTTAAAGGTTAACGTTATTTTCCTTCATTTCTCTCAGCTTGGGATGGTCCTTAAGGACAAAAAGACTTAAATTGAAATACTACTCCTATCCGCAGCGATAAACCATTGTTACCTTAAAGTTGTAAGAAAAGAAGGAATTAGTAGGAGAATCTTCTACCCAAAGGTTGATAGAGTTCATTCATGTCAATTTCTTGCAATTGTAGACAGTTAGCACAATGTAGACACTCCATAGAAATATTTGCTAAATAAATGAAATAAAAACGTTTAAACAGCAAGTCAGACTTTGGTGAGGTGATGCAAAACTTTGGTGTACCAGTTCCACAGAGGATGCTGAGAGAATGAGTTTTCTCCTTTTTCTAGTAAAGAAACAAGACTTTCAATGCTGATTATATATTTTCCAACCAAGAGAGGGAAAAAAACCCCAACAATCTCAAAGATTTAGAGTCTGGGAGTATAATTCAATTGGTAGAGTGCTTGCCTAGCATGCATAAGTCCCTGGGTTCAATCCTCAGCAACCCCACCACCAAAAATAAATAAATAAATAAAAATAAAAATAATAAAAAAAAGAACTTCAAAGCCGTAAATAAAACTCATTCCTTTGAACAAGACTTGTTATTACTTGGACAGAAAACTAAATGGCTTTCATTCCTCACTAGCAGAGAAACCACATGATTCCAGGGTATAAAATATGTCTATTAATAGCGAGTCGCTGGCTGGAACTCACTTGGTTGATGTTGACTCAGTCAGCTTTACAAATCATGTCTTCTTCTTTTAAAGAACCTGTTATCTCCTTCATTTTCCAGAAACAACACCAGGTAGAAATCTGAATCTTACTTGATCAGATATCATAAGTGATCTTCTAAACCACCCTCTCCACCTGTTCTCAAATATTGTGTGTGTGGTGTGTGTGTGGCATAGCTCGTCATTGAGAAGGAAGAAAACTTGAGAAGTCATTTTCTGTACAAACACAGTGATCTGTGGAATGTTTAAAAGCTGGACACGGAATATGAAAGTCATATGTAAATCAGTTCCTTTGGCTCTCACCTGGGAACTTCTGTTGTCACTCTAAGACTCTTGATGGTAAGTTTTCCTAAATAGATGTGGGGAGATTGGGAGACAGTATTTGATGAATATTTTATTCTGTGCCCAGAAAAAGGTATTTTTAAACAACCAATTCTTTCTGTGAGGAAAAAAAAATTCTCCTCTGCCGAAGAGAGCATATTTCAGAGAGAATAATTTAGGGAGCCCAGGGACCTCAGAAACCAGACAAAGAGGCAAAACAGATTTGTATGATGGTCACAGGGCCCCTCGTTGCTTTGGAGGAGGAAAAAAAAAAACAGCAAACACATTTTATGAGGAAAATTAATTTTAATATGTTGAGTTTTACCTCAGTGTGCTTTGCTTATTTTTTTCATATTAATGCTCTGTGGAGCTCATCCAGCAGAAAAAGACTTTCTTAAGTATAATATCTCCAAAGACTGTAAGGAGAAAGATGATATTTTTGACCTTGAATCTAGGTTCATCATTCTATTTCTCTTAAAACCAAATATCCCTATCCCTTTTCATTTTTAAATTTTGAGGCAAGATCTTTCTAAGTTGCCTAAGACTAAAGCTGAAGCACGAGGCTGTCTTTGAATTTGCAATCCTCCTGCCTCAGCCTCCCCCAGCGGCTGGGATTACAGGCATGTGCCATCACACCTGGCTTCAGTTGTTGAATATATTCTGAGTAGTTCACTAGATTAAGCCTGGGTATGCTTGGCCTGTAGATACCAACTTATTCCTTTTTTTTTTTTTTTTTTGCAGTGCTGGGGATTGAACCCAAGGTCTTGTGCATGCAAGGCAAGCACTCTACCAACTGAGCTGTATCCCCAGCCCTGTTCCTACACTTCTAATTGTGGGTATCCTACTCCTTCCTTGGCAAAACAATTTAACCAGAACTTCAAGTGAAGAGCTATCCTGTTTGAATGTGTTTTTTTTTTTTTTTTTCCTATACTGGAGAGTTTTCCTTTAAAATCCAATGGTACTATTTTCATTTTTAACAGCAACAAAGAGTTTGTATAATTTTTGGAATCCCTAAAAAGTTAATATTTGTCATATATATGAGACAAATATTAATTTTATAATTTTATATTTTTTAATTTTATATATATTTTTTTTTTTTTGAGATGCCCCAATCACTTAATGGAAACTTTTGGGCAACTTTACTTCTCAAATAAGAATCTCCATGGGCTGGGGATATGGCTCAAGTGGTAGCACGCTCGCCTGGCATGCGTGTGGCCCGGGTTCGATCCTCAGCACCACATACCAACAAAGATGTTGTGTCCGCCGAGAACTAAAAAATAAATATTAAAAATTCTCTCTCTCTCTCTCTCTCTCTCTCTCTCTCTCTCTCTCTCTCTCTCTCTCCTCTCTCTCTCTTTAAAAAAAAAAAGAATCTCCAAATTTTGGAAAAGTTGGGGCTGGGAAATCAGAAAAGTTCAATTGTAGGGTTTCTTTATAAGACATTCAGTGTATATACTACAGAGCAAATATTCCAGGTATATTTTTTAAGTGAAAGAAGCAAGTTACAGAGTAATACTGCTAGCTTCTATAACAAGCAGGCCCCCAAATGCACATAGTAGGAGTGTATTTCTGGTTCATATAACAACAGTCCAGCACAGGTGCACTGGTTCTTGGGGTAATTCTCCTCCAAATTGTCATGCAGAGCTCAGCTGAAAGAAACTCTGTCATCTTCAACATGCGGCCACCTCTACCCCAACCAGCTAGAAGGAGAAAAGAACTTGAAGCAGCATGTCTGGGAGGATCTCATGGTCAGGCCTGCAAGAAAAGCCCATCCCTTTTACTCATGTTCTGGCTAGAAGTGATCACATGACCACATCCAATTGCAAGACAGGCTGGGAAGTGGATTCTAAGTGGTTTTCAAGAAAAGGAGAATACGAATTTTATTTATCAGTCTCTGACACACACACACACACACACACACACACACACTCATGAACATGTATGTGTGTGCAAAAGTGTGCATGCTGACTGTCCCCCAAAGGTCTATGTCAGGCTTGGTCCTTGGGGTAGTGCTATTAGGAGGCCCCAGATCCCAGCTGGACTTTGGTTAGAATTGTTCCTTAGCTTTCCATCCTAACCCCTCTCTGCAGTTGGCAGGAACCAGCTCACATGAAGTTGTGGGCTGTTGAGAGGTGGGGTCTTGTGGGTAGTCCCTAGGTCATTGGGGTGTTCTCTTGAAAGGGATTATGGGACCCTCGTGTCTTCCTCTTTCTTTTCTCTTTTTGCTTCCTGTACAGTTTGCTTCATGGTGTGCTTCCTGCCAACTGCCATCCAGCACTCCCACCAGAGACCTAAAGCAATGTGTTTTTCCCGTCTTGAACTGGAACCTCCCAATCTGTGAGCCAAAATAAATCTTTTTTCTTGTAAGTTAATTATCTCAAGTGTTTTGTTATATAATAGAATACTGACTAATACAACAGGCGTATCTTAATTAAAAACATAACTGTTAGCATGTTCATAGAAACAAATATGGAAGAGTATGAAGGAAATCACTGCTCACGACTTCCTTGGGAAGACGGAATGTAGGAAACACTTTTTATTTTCTAATTATATCATTGAGAGGAAATAGCAGCATTAGTGTTCCATAAAACTTATTAAAATATGTATATATGTGCACTTATTATTCCTTAACTAGTTTCTTTTGACCCTAGAGGGAATTTCCCTCAGAGTTGTGTGAGGAAATAACATGGGAATAGGGGGCATTGTAATGTGGCACCTCACCCACAAGTTCCAGGTAAAGGCAGAAACTGATACAAAGACAGGACTGTGGTTATGAGCCATTTGCTAGATCTTGTCAGGCAAATCTCTTAACCCCTTATGTCTTCTCCATCTCAGCACGGTCAGCATTGGGGGAATGTCCTGTGCATGCAGGATGTCAGCTGCACCTCTGACCTCTACACACCAGGTATCTGTAGCAGTCCCTCTCCCCACCTAGCTGTGACAACTCAAAATGCCACCAAATATTACCAAATGTCCTTTGGTGGACAAAAATCACTCATGGTTGAAAAACCACTGAATGAAACCCTCTGAGTTTCAACTTTTGCATTTGCAGATTGGGTATAATAACCACTTTCTGGTATAACAGGTAAGGTAAGTGACATCAGCTTTTATAATAAACAATCCCCAAAATCTCAGTGGCTAAGTAAAATGAGAGTTTTCTGCTTGTGTTCTCCATGTGGAAAGTCGAGGGGCTAGGTGGCTTCCGTGTTGTGGCTCTCCCTTCCTCTAGGTCTATGGAGTCCTCTCCATTCAGTTGTGGAGTGCAAAAGACAGGTTGTAAAAAGTGGGAGATTATTGTAAGCCAGGCCCAGAAGTGGTGTGTTTTTTTCTTCAAACATTCCATTTGCCAAGGGTTGGTCACGTGACATCTGCCTGGAAGGAAGCTGGGACTATGTAGACTAGTTCAGTTCCCCAGAGGCAGCCTGCCAGTCTGGGCCCGCAGGGATTTTGGAGAGTAAAGAGAATTTACCGTCTGATTGTGGAGGGTGTGTTGGATGTCTCAGAGTTCACTAGCCTGATGGAACAAAAGAGGTCACATTGACGCTGACGTTGAACTTCTCTGGAAGGTGGAATTTCAACCTATCAACTATTCAGTCTTTCCCAGGTATTTTTGTGCACCTTTGGAGACTCAGGGTACTCAGGATGAGTCTCCTCAGGTTCCTTGGCTGGCTGTCTTTGTGGAGGGCCATGACACAGAAGCCTCCACTGCCACACGGGTGAACCTCGTTCTTGCCACTGTGCTAGGACTACCATTGTCACAGCTGCTCTTTGTGGCTTTACTGACCCCCGGGGATCTGGCTGCTATGTTTTGGCACCAAGATAGGGACAACGACTGCCCTTCTCTTGGTTTTGGTTGGTTGCTTCCATCATAGTTGTGCCCCAAATCCCAGCTGGACTTTGGTTAGAGTTGCTTATTAGCTTTCCATCCTAACCCCTCTCTGCAGTTGGCAGGAACCAGCCGACGTGAAGTATTGTGTTGGGGACAAAAATTGCCCTTTCCCATCCTCTTTTCTGCTCAGTACTAGCTCAGACCCCCTCAACTCCTCCCCCCATGCCTATCTGCTGATGTCAACAGACACCCACCAGGTTATCAGCCCACCCGTTCTGCAACAGCAACGTGGGCTGAGCTCAGCCGGGACTGATGCACCGATACCAGCTTTAGCAGCATCCTTCCTGAGATTCCCAGGGTGCACTGTTGAACAGGCGCTGCTATAAACAGCAACTACATGGAGCGGAAGACATTACAAAGTCAGGAGGCGATGTCTATTGTGTTTGCCCAGTGACACAAGCTTATTGCTGATTTAGTTTGCAGGAACTTTAGGGCTCTTGGAGCACAGTGGTACTTTGGTGATAGCATGTTAGGTACACGTGATAAATCAGATGCTCTTCATACTTAATTAAAGATGCAGCTTTCTAAAATAAATCACCAGCCAGCAGCAGCAGATCGAAGGGAGATTAAGCTCCCAGCTCCACCTGCCTGCTCGCTCACCCCGTCCTCCAACTCAGAATGTGTACTTAGCTCAGTCACCTAATTAGGTTAACACGTATTTTTAATGAACTCAGCTTTTACCACCTGAGATAAAGATCATATTTGAGATTTCTAAAACTCAAACAGAGAATTTGGGTTTCGGTTTCATAACGATTCCAATATTTTTTAGGAAACTGTAAATGTAGTCATTTGGGAGGAAAGATGAATGCCACCAGTACCTCTCCTGTTCTCACCCTGATTCGTTTTGTTTGACCCCTGGAGTTGGCTGCCCTTGCATTTTAATTTATTTGGCAA
This sequence comes from Ictidomys tridecemlineatus, assembly GCF_052094955.1. Taxonomy (NCBI): domain Eukaryota; kingdom Metazoa; phylum Chordata; class Mammalia; order Rodentia; family Sciuridae; genus Ictidomys; species Ictidomys tridecemlineatus. The sequence continues at coordinate 107,064,929 of NC_135487.1, read as the reverse complement.
ATTTCCAGGCCACTTTGAGAGCAAATAAGATAACCTTTCAGAATTCTTCTGGGCCTGTGGAGATGCCATTTCCTGATGCCTAAATGCAGGAGTAATTTTTTTTTTCTTTTAATGGGGGAGAAGAGTTGAATAGAATTGTGCCTATGAGATGGAGAGGGTGTGTGTGTGTGTGTGTGTGTGTGGGTGTGTGCATGCATGGGGAGGCTACATGCGCATGTGTGAGTGCATGCACATCTGGGAGAATGTGTGTAGCAATGTATGAAGGTGTGTGTTCACTTGTATGTGAACGTGGGTATGAATTCCATGTGTGTATCCATGTGTATGTGGATCAGGGCGTATATGTGTGTACATCTGTGTATATGTGTAAGAACACGAGCATGTTGTGTGAAGTGTGTGAGGTGTGATTGTGAGTATGTGAGAGAGAACAAGTGCTCACAGAACTTTAAGAGCTAATGTTTTCTTTCTTATTTTGGTACTGGGAATTGGACTCAGGGTACTTAACCTCTGAGCCACATCCCTGCCCCTTTTTGAATTTTATTCACAGACAGGGTCTCACTGAGTGGCTTGGCACCTCTCTAAGTTGCTGAGGCTGGCTCTGAATTGTAATCCTCCTGCCTCAGCCTCCTGAGTTGCTGGGATGGGAATACAGGTGTGTGCCACTGCACCTGGCTCTTTTTTTTTTTTTTTTTTTCTAATTTGGTCTTGTGGCTTTTCTCAGGAGAGTGGCTACAAACCCTAGCCCTGTCCTGATAGGGCTCTAGGGGACTTGGTCATGGATATTTATAATGTGCCTTTCACAGGATGTGTCTTTATTCCAGTGGCCAGCCTAATGCCGACTGGAGCCACCTGTGACCAGCTGTCCCTCTCACAGAGACTTGTTTATACTGGCACTGCTCTTGTGGCTATTGCCCTACTTGTGCCCAGTTCATTCCTACTAAGATGACCACTGGGGAGAGCCCTGACCAGGAAAGAAGTGAGGTTCGGGGGTGTCTGCTGGTCGAGACCCAGAGGTGGCAATTCACCAAACACATGAAGAAGCAGAAGCAGTGTGGTGTTCACAGATCCTGGGGAGAAGAGGGCACACCTCATCAGGTCAACAGGAAGAGAGGAGCCATGAGGGACCTGCAGCTCAACCAGCAGGTGGGGAGAAAGAAACAGAGAAACCGTGAGGGACCTGGGTCCAGGGCATTGCCCAACCAGGTTTCCCATGACCAGTCCTAATTGGTGGCTTTGCAGCCAGCAGACACAAGTTCCACAGTCACACTGTGACGGACAGGTGCAGCTACACTGTGGCACATCTGCACAGTGCATGTGGGGTGTGGAGGACGGGGGGGGGGCAGGAGTTGTATCCACTGACTCAGAGGGCGGTGGTCGCCAGGTGGTGGCTCTATAAGGCAGATATGTAAATGGGTCACACCGAGGAACTGGACACCTCGCCAGGGATGAGCTTTTATTCAAAATGGAAGCCAAGGCCACATGCCATCGTAGGAACTTAGGCTAGCTGGTCAGCCTCAGCTGAAGGGGGCAGTCCCCCTACTAGAGCCACCCGGAATCAAAGACTTGACTTCGGCTCTCACTGCCATTGACCCAGTTTCTTCATTTGGTAATTCTCATGTCGGTCCAGTTCCCCTTTCAGGCTGGACAAAAGTGGTCAGAGGGAGTGAGCTGGGAGAACTCAGAGGGGGGTCCTGCCAACAAGTTCAGCCACGTGACCCTTCCTGCCAGGATCCAACCTCTTACAGCCAGTCCTTCCTCCCTCCCTCCCTCCCTCCCTCCCTTCCTTCCTTCCTTCCTTCCTCCCTTCCATTCCCTCCTCCCTTCCATTCCCTCCCTCCCTCCCTCCCCTTCCCTCCCTCCCTCCCTCCCTCCCTCCCTTCCTTCCTTCCTTCCTTCCTTCCCTCCCTCCCTCCCTCCCTCCCTCCCTTCCTTCCGTCATTCTTTCGATACTAGAGATTGAACCCAGGGGTGCCTTTCCACTGAGCCATATCCTCAGTCCTTTTGATTTCATTTTGAGACAGGGTCTTGTTAAGTTGCCTTAGCCTTGCTAAGTTGCAGAGGCCTCCTGCCTCAGCCTCCTGAATTTCTGGGTTTATAAGTGTACACCATTGTGCCTGTCATATACTTAATATTTTCTTTAAATTGTTATAGTTAAAGCTTCGTCCCGGGGTTTCATAAACTGAATTCCAGACCACTCACATATAATCGAATTATAGAAGCATACCAGTGGTGACTGACCAGAACATAAAGCTGTTCCCATGATCAGCCCCGAACAATTGCAAGGGCACTCCTTATAAGCCTGAAAACTGCAAAAGGGATGTTCGGGGGTCTAGCCAATGCAAGCAAGCCAGGTTACAGAAGTGGGACAGTGCAGTCAAGCGGTGGAAAGCTTAACTAATCACAGTTAGCCCAGTCACCCCAGTTACAGACACAGAGCCCCATTACCCTAGTTACAGAAACAATGCCCCATTAGGTAGTTCCGTGATCTTAAAAGTTTCTATAGCAAAAGGAAAAGAACATCTTGCCCCAGTCGAGACCCTTCTACTTGGCCTGGTTGTTTTATAGAATGGAGTCACAAAACGAAATGGAGTCACATTTGCTTTTACTATCACAAAATCAGCTCACTCTTCAGCCTAAGCAGCCTAATTCAGAAGGAAACTTTGCGTCAGGCATGGTGGTGCATGCCTGTCAACCCAGAAACTTGGGGGGCTGAGGTTGGAGGATCACAAGTTCAAGGCCAGCCTCAGCAACTTAGCCAGACCCTGTCTCAAAACAAAACAAAACAAAACAAACAAACAAACTAGGGGTGTGGTTCAATGGTGGAACACCCCTGGTTTCAATTCCCAGTACCTGGGGGGAGGAAGGAGGAAACTTTGTTCAAACTAAAAATAATTTGTCAAAAATAGAATAAAAACAAAGAGTGAAAGTAAATCAATATTATTCAATTCTAGGTATATGATGTTGTCTAGCAAAAGGTCTAAACCTTAAAATCTATTCTCTCTTTATTAAAAAGGAGAATTAAATAAGTTTGGAAAAATGTTGAAGATACGCTAGCACTGAATTGAGATTTTCTTCTTGATTTAAACAGAATGAAGAAAAGGGAAGAGGAAATGACTTTCTCCTGATGTGAGTCAATATTATTTAATTTATCTCCCTGTACCGACTGGGAGAAGCTGACAGAAGGGGGAACTTGAGATAACAGCAAAGGTGAAAAAATAAAAAAGGAAAAAGATAGAAAAGCAGTTAGCGAAACCATATTCAATATGGAGACCAAAGTAAAGTGAGCCCACATAAGAGCTGTTAGTGTCTCTGAAGAAGAAAACCCAAGGAATGGAACAGAAATTGAAAACTGTATTAAAGTTATAATTGAAAAAACTTCTCTGAAATGAAGGAATAAATAAAACTATAGACCACTTTGTCCCAGGGAAACTAACATGTGACACTTGACTCCAATCTATCTTGACTACAACACTGAATTCCAAGGAGAAAGGAAAACAAATACCTTTTACAAATAAAAGGTAGAAAAAGCAAATCAATTGAAAAAAGAAGAAAAGAAAAATCAAATCACGCTGTTCTTCTTAACAATACTAAAGACAACAAAGCAGTAATTACTGAAGAAAATTTCTGAGGAATATTGTGACTTCTGAATATTATAATCACCTGTTACTAACCAAGAATAAAGGCCACCAATAGATATTCCAGAACATCAAATAATGGGGGTATATAACACCCGTAAACTCTGTGGAGTTGGAGGAACTTAGCTGAAAAGCCATTAGCCAAGTGGTGAAACTAAACAATAGAAATTAGGAACTGAGAAGATGTAAAAAAAATCCATATTTCACTGTTTATTTATTTACTAAAATTAAAATTAAATTTTATTTTTTGGATACCAGGGATTAAACTCAGGGGCACTCAACCACTGAGCCTCATCCCCAGCCCTTTTTTGTATTTTATTTAGAGACAGGGTCTCACTGAGTTGCTTAGCGCCTCACTCTTGCTGAGGCTGGCTTTGAACTCATGATGTTCCTGCCTCAGTCTCTGGAGAGGCTGGGATTACAGGTGTGCGCCACTGCCCCCAGCTCATTTCACCCGTTTAAATGTGGAACCAAGACTAAATAACACTGCATTTTGTTTCAGAACATAAAGAATGTTTGTTTCAGAATATAAAGATTAAAAAAAAAAACTTGTAAGCTTGTCAATGTAATATAATAACATGTAGGAAATTCAGAGGTCAAGGAGAGGCATAATAGGAAAGTAAGAGCATGCTAATTTTTATTTATTATCTACTTTTACAGCTGAGGTCGTTCTAATTTTAAAGAGTGAAATAAAGAATTGAGAAACTCTAGCTCTTAAACTTTTTTATCATTTTTTTTTTCTAGAAGTAAAGGGAGATTTTGTTTCAGTGATCCATTCTTGCATAACAAACTATCCTCAAGCTTAGTCTTTTGATCACAATTTGGAAATTAGGGCAGGGCACAGAAAAGGGACAGTTTGTCTCTCATCTGCCTGGTGTCAACTGGCATTGTTAGACGGGGCAGAGGGGCCACTCCCAAGATGGCTTACTCACATGGCTGGCAGAGTTGTGGCTGGCTGTTGGCTGGGAGCTCCACTGTGGCTGTTGGCCGGGACTTCAGTTCTCACCCTTGTTGACCTATGTGCATGGCCTGGACTTCCTTGCAATGTGGTGGCTGCGTTCCAAAAAGAAGGCAGTGGGAGCTGCCAGTTCTCTTAAAAGCCAGGCCAGAGCTTGAACAGGATCATTTCCACGATACTCTACTACTCAAAGCAGCCCCAAGACCAGACAGAGAAATAGACCTCTCTTCTCAGTTGCAGGAAGGACAAAGAATTTGTGACTATTCTGCCACAGCAACTGTCACTGCATATTTCTTGTAATAGAGCATTTTCCAGTTTCATTTCAATTTTCTTTTTCACATTAAATTCAAGCATAATATGAAATTTGCTGTGTTTACCAAAAATAAAACATAATCCAATTTTTCTGAAATTTCTTCCATCCATCTATCTAATGGATGCTATATGAACACATTCACAAGAGCTTGTCTAGAATAATGATTAACAGATATTAGCACCGGGTGTTGGCACATGCCTGTCATCCCAGCGACTCAGAAGGCCAAGGCAGGAGGATCAAAAGTTCCAGGGCCAGCCTTAGCAACTTAGGAAGACCCTGCATCATAAAACAAAAGAAAATACTAGTGCTGGTGACTTCTAGTACCATGGTATCTAGGATGTTTTTAAAAGACAGTTTGCTTTGCGTCTATTTTGTTTAAATTTCTTTTCTTTCTTTCTTTTTTGGTACCAGGGATTGAATACAGGGGTGCTTTGCCACTAAGCTACATCCCAGCCCTTTTTAAAATTTTGAGGTATGGTCTGGTTGTTTAGGGCCTTGATAAGCTGCTGAGGCTGGCTTTGAGTTTGTGATCCTCCTGCTTCAGCCTCCTTAGCCACTGGGATTACAGGCATGCAGCACCATGCCTGGCTACTTGTTTAAATTTCTTTTACTTATCAATATATATTTGTTATGAAACCAATAAAGTCTTTATTTGATTAAAGCCTAGAAGAAAGTAAGTTTTTGGAAAATATTTTTTTCTCCTAGCCAGAGAGGCCACACTTACTATGGAAGTAGGTTGGAGGTGTCCTTGGGGATCATTGAGTGACACTTTGTGGTGTGGAGGAAGAAAATTGGGTCCAGAGAGTGAGTGGTTCAGGCTCACGAAGCTCTTCTCATTCAGTCCTATGGGAAGAAGACTAGTCGATGACCTGGTCAATGATCTGTTTTCCAAAGTTTTCAATGAGCTGTGTGGTAGTCAGACTGAGTTGTGTTCCTGAGTTGTGTGTCAGAATCTTTTCCAAGATGGGAGGGAGTGAATTGGCTTGAATTTATCGAAGCATGAATCTGTGCATTTGGATGTAACATGTGGAACCAGAAATGTGTTGTGTTTGAGAAGAAGAACAGAGACGATTTCAGTGGCTGGCTTGACTTTTGAGCACCTTAGTGGAAATTTGGAAAGATTTCTCCTGAGCCTTTAAATATAAGTTCCTTATCTGGGTGCCTCCCTGAGGCACGACCAGTCCAGAGAGGAGGTCTACCTGTGGCTGAAGCCCTCTGTGATGAACAGAGGATTTTTCCAGGGAGAAGGACCTTAGAATCCCTTTGAAGATGGCAGACTCTAGGTAGAAGGTTTGGCTTTAAAGGCAAAGAGAAAGAATGGGTTAGAGACATGGCTCAGGCAGGAGCAGAGTCTATTTTAGACTAGACTCCACGATGTAAATTGTTGTTGCTGCTCCTCCATCAGTTAAAGAATCATTGCTTGGGTTTTTCGAGTAATTTCTGGAGAGTGAACAGAAAGACTGGGGGTCCTGATGTAGGTGAGGAGCCAGTCAGAGGGATGTCCCCGAGGTGGACTCACACTCTCCCAGGCCTCTCTGCCTTGCTGGTGCTCTGGGGAGACCGACTATTGCTTGATCAGAGAACGTGGCCTCTCAGGATGGCACGGTGGGCCCTAGCTGGTGCAGTCTGGCCTTGGCCTCCACAGATGTGATCTTGGCCAGCTCTGCTCCTTACTAAAGGGCACAATTCAGAGTTCATTTTTACTAAATCTTCCCTGACATTGTGCTGAAGCTACTATTTCTCAGCATTCAGCAGCTCTCTGGTGACCTTAATGGGAAAGGAGCCAGCCTCCGGCAAATCTCTTTTTTGAGCAGAGAGAAATATGACCATGAAGAAGGCAATAAATAAAGAGCCAGTACAGTGAGCGCGGCAAGGATGGAAACCTGCTGCTTTGTCCAACGGCATCAAGAAACAGAAACATGCAGAATCTATCGTGTCTGATTCAGTTTGCTGTTTTTTTTTTTTTTTGAGGACATTTCCCTGTAGAGCCTAATTCTGCTTTCATTCTTGCTTTCTCATCTGCCACAAGAGGGCTGGAGAGGTTCGCCTCTGTAATCCTTCCATCTCTTTCTGTCTCCTTCCACGAACAACAGAGATTACTTCAGGAGTTAACATACTGTCTTTTGAAAAGTCGTGTCTTGTTCCGAACATTTTTGAGAAGCATGACAAGGATGCTTGATTAGGTGGGGGTTGGAGCACTCAGGAAACAATCTATCCTTTTAATAAGCAAACCCCAAGCCTCTTTAATTGAGCACATTCTATGTCCCAAGCATGTATTAAGCCCGGGGCAACAGTACAGAGAAGAACAAGGAGTCGTGGAGAGCTGATTGCATTTGGAGAATTGTGAGTGCTTCCAAATAGTTCAAGTGAGGGAGGCATATGATTTCTCATTGTTTTCAGAGAGAAAAAGGATAAAAACATCTTTCCTCATAGATTTTATTTTTCAATGAAAAGGAAAGAAAAGACCCAATATGTTCAATGCTGCCATAAAAGGTTGTGCATGGTGCTGTGGGGACTGTGAAGGAAAGAAGAAGGAGCTGAATCAGTCATGGGGGAAATTGATGGGGTTTGGGCCAGGTCAGGAAAGGTTCCCAGTACAAGAGAAGATTGGGTTGAATGGTAAAGGGTGGGTAGATTTTTCTCTAGGGAAAAATGGGTAAGAAGGGACTCCAGACAGAGGAAGCAGGATGTGCAGATGCTTAAAGGCCTAAACATGCACATCACACACATTACAAACACTCTGTAATGATCCGAGCAGCCAGTGTGCATGCATGCACATGCACACACATACAGAGAGAGAGAGAGAGAGAGAGAGAGAGAGAGAGAGAGAGAGAAACCAAGGCTGACACCTTCTACCTTGTGCTTCTAGGGGACTCTGGATTAAGCAGGACTCATTGCCAGTCCAAGCGCTGACTTCTCAGTGTGACACTTACACACTTGGGGTAACACAGAGTAACCCAGGGGAGAAGATACCAGTCCTTTAAGGAAACTCCACATTGTGAGGGGTGAAGGCTCTTCTGAATATCTAATGAAACTAAAATATTAAAAGGGCACATACTCTTTTCCCAAGTGTATGCACACACACACTCTCCTGAGTACTGCATATTCACATTGAAGCTTGAAGGCAATTTTAAGGAGCTTGTAGACCTCCCTGAAGCCCACCCTGACTACCAGATGAAGACCACCGTTTTTTTTAATATTTATTTTTTATTTGTAGTTGGATGCAATACTTTTATTTTATTCATTTATTTATTTTTTTATGTGGTGCAGGGGATCGAACCCAGGACTTTGCACGGCGAGCCACAAGCCCAGCTCCCCCTCCCCGCTAAGACCACTGTTTAGTGGCGTCTGAGAGATCCCTAGGGGGCGCAGGCAGTTCTGACAGCAGGACAGCCTCCCTTGGAGGCAATTGCTCTTCCAACCTTGTATTTTCTGGACTCTGTCATCCAAGAAATGCAGCCCGAAAGAGAACTGGCTCTTCTTCGCCTCTTCATTCCGTTTCCTGAGTGGCCGAGGCGTGCAGCAGGTCATTGGAAAACGATTCCATTTGCGCGCAGCAGGTGATGGGCAGGAGTCGCTGCGGCGGCGGCGGCGGCGGCAGCGCCCGGGGCCAGGGCCGCGCGCTGACCTCCCTCCCAGGCCCGGGCCGCGTGGCTGCAAGGAGTTTTAATTAGAAGGCAGGGGCGGATTTGTCTTCTAAAGCACATCAGGGATAAAATATTAAAAGGGCACACACTCTTTCCCAAGAAAATGAGTTTCCCTGCCAGTGTATTTTATTGGAACAATAATCCTGACCAAATCAATGAAACACTCCATCCCTGCCAGGGAGGGTTGACCAAAGTAAAAGCATTTTTTTTTTTTTTTTTTTGTCATAAAAACAACTCCCCTTTATGCAGCACCGACCGTGAGCCCGTCTGATTCCAGACGGATCGGTTCATTTAACCCCCCTGAGACCCTTCCTGGACCTAATGTGTAAAATGGGGAGACAGAGTCAGAAACACACACATGGGGAGACAGACTCACAGCCAGTAAGTGGCAGAGGTTGGAGTTTAAGGATCAAACCCAGTGCCTCATGCATTCTAGGTGAGCACTCTACCACGGAGCCACAACCTCAGCCTCAACTTAAGTCTTCATGTTATCTAGAAAACACCCTCACAGAGTGGGGTGTGGTGGAGCACACCTGTAATCCCAGCTACTCAGGAGGCTGAGGCAGAAGATGGCAAGTTCAAGTGCAGCCTGGGTATCTTAGCAAGACCTTGTCTCAAAATTAAAAACTAAATGGGCTGGGGATGTGGCTCAAGCGGTAGTGCGCTCGCTTGGCATGCGCGGGGCGCTGGGTTCCATCCTCAGCACCACATAAAAATAAAAAAAATATATAAGATGTTGTGTCCACTGGAAACTAAAAAATAAATATTAAAAAAAAATTTCTCTCTCTCTCTCAAAAAAAAAAAAAAAAAAAAAACCAAAACTAAAAAGGGTTGGAGTATGTAGCTCAGTGGTCAAGTAACTGCCCAACAAAACAACAATTTCCTTTAGAATCTTACAGGTTTTGTTTGTTTTCTGTCTTTCAGGGTTGCTATTGAGAGAATCGTTGCCATGTTGATTCCTGATCAAATGTGGAAATTTGTATATGATTAAATTTTTCCTCCCTGGAAATTTTTAGGATGGTTTCTTTATCCTTGATAGACAGCAATTTCAGTCCCCTTCCCCACCTCGTCATTATATACTCTCAGATGGGAGACCCTACTCCTGTTTTGTGGAATTTTCTCCTATTGTTTCTTTGGGAATTTCTTCTCTTCTATCTGCTTTTTCTGGAATGTCTGTTATTCAAATGCTGACCTTATTGTTGGGTTTTCTAACTGTTCTAATCTTTCCTTTTACATTTATTTTTCTTTTTATTCTACTCTCTGAGAAATTTCTTCAATTTTATTTTCCTGCTTTCCTATTGAGTTTAATTTTTTAAAAAATTATATTTTAAACTTCCAAGTGAGCTTTGTTATTTTTGTTAATGTTTATTTTAAAAAATATCTTCTATTCTCAAATGTATGGATGTAATTATCTTACTATAGTCCCTAAATAACATTTATAGATTTTAGAATGTTTTCTCCTTTTTTCCTTTACTGTCTCTTCTTTTGAGTTTCTTTTTTTCTGTTGGTCTATTTCGATCTCTTTCACCTTCTGCATATTGTTCCAATGTCTGGTAATCCTTGGTCATCTGATTTTAGGACATGAAGACATCATCCGTGTTTTGAGGCACTAAAATGCAGATCCAAAGCTCCGTGTACATAGCAGGGGCCTTTTGTCCAGTGGACTTTACTGTGTAGTGGTGATCAGTTGAGGACCAGGCTTTTTTTTAGAGATCCCCCCAAAGTCAACATCTATAGTCATTTTTCCTGGAGCTGGCCAGCTCCTCTCTGAGGAACTTTTACCTGAGCAATATGAACTTGGCCTCTGGCCTCCTGGAGCAGAACAGGGGAGCAACTAGGGTTCAGAGTAGTTTTCAGGAGGGAGGATGATAGCCTCATCCCTGAGCTTCTCCAGGGAGCAAATCTCCAGCCCTCTGCTGAGGTGGTCCAGGAGGAACTGACTACCTGGGCAAGGCAGGAGAAGGGATGCGTTGGTCTAACCATTTCTTTTGGTCTTTTAACCATTGTCCTTTTCCCAGCCCAGCGGGTAAGTCTACCTTTTCAGGCAGCTCGTGTCTCCCGTTCCTGAACCTTCCTAAAGACCTGTCGTAGATAGGCCAGGCTTGCTTCTTCCTGACATCGTCCCTCTCTTGCTGGCTTTGTTTCCAGGGACTCCTGGTCCATCTGCTTCTCAGCTTCCCAAATCTGGTAGCCATTTGTTGTCTGCTGAATTTTCTCCCTGCTTTCTTAGTCTTTTGGTGTGGATTAGTGCTGTGCTATCGTCTCAGCAGACTTTTGGTAGTAAACCGGTGAAAGAATGTGTTGCAGACACTAGTTTATCTAGAAGCTCCCCCAAGTCGCCACCCCTAACTTGGGGGCTTAGAAGAGGCTGATGGGGAGAAGCCACCTGGTTGTAGAACTCCAGTGCTGCCCTCCTAGGCTGGCCAACTCGCAGTGTTTTACAGACCACACAGGGAAGTTACACGAGCAGTGCTCTGGAGAGCGTCAAGAAATCGCACTGCGTAGAACGTTCTTAGTGGGACAGGAGTCCCTTGGTCAAGTTAGCTGCAAAGCAAATCCCTCTCCCCATTATTCTGTCACCATCTGGCTCGGCCTGCCAAACGTGTGGCCAAGCAGCTACTGAGGCTGGTCCCCTAGGGACAGCCAGCAGTCAGCTTCTTGGCAGGTTTGGTCACAGGGGAAATCCAGGTTTCGGCTTGGCTGGGGACTGCTTTGTCCTGGATAGTGTGCCATCCTCTCGAAATGCCCGACTTCTCTCTCCTTTCCCACTTGTGGTCTGATGGACTTCTTTATTATTATTATTTTTTATTTTATTTATTTATTTATATGTGGTGCTGAGGATCGAACCCCGGCTTCGCACAGGCTAGGCCAGCGCTCTACCGCTGAACCACAACCCCAGCCCCTGGACTTTTTATCTATTTATTTATTTGTGGTGCTGGGGACTGAACCCAGGGCCCTGTGCATGCAAAGCAAGCACTCTGCCAACGGAGCTACATCCTCCGCCCCTGGACTTCTTATTTTTAGGGCCCAGATGAAATGCCAGTGCTCCTGCCCCTCTCCTTCAGTCCTCAGCACCATGTTCGTCGCAGTGCTTTCCATGGGGCCCAGAAGAGCCTGGTTCACAGGACTGCGTTCATCTGTTTACCAGCGGCCTCTCCTGTTGGACAGTGAGCTCATGGAGGCCAGCAACCCTGGTTTTCCTCTACCCCACTGCCTGGCACGGTGCCTGTTGTATACATGGCGGCAGTCGATGTGTGTTTGCTGACTGACTGGGGCAAGGGTTGGTCCTCTGTGTGTACTTTTACTTGGATGGTGATGGGTTTCCAGCGAGCTACCCTTTGGATCCACACTGCAGCGTGGAGGCAACTTTAGGCTCTTATTGGCAATACTCTCTCCCCCAGCTCACTGCCAGGAGGGGGAGCTTAGGAATGAGTGAGAACAAAGTACATTATCCAGACACAGTTAGCCTCTGCATGGGGTGTACTCCTAGGGAAGGGTGGCAGATGGGGGCACTCACTCTTGCTCTCCCCTTGGGCCCTGATTGGAATATGGCTTGCTCCCTGCTGCTAGTGTGAGGTGATGGGCCTGGATATTTGGTGGCTTCTTGTTCTGGTCCCTTTTGTGATCAGCAGTGTTGGACTACCACCTGCAAACACACAGTTCAGGTTCTAACTCAAACTCAAAGGAGAGCATCAGCCCTGTGTATCTACTCCAGTTGGAAAATGCCTTTGTTTGTGTTTGTTTACTTTTTGTGATACTAGGGATTGAATCCAGGGGTACTTTATCACTGAGCTACATCCCCAGCATTTTCTGTTTCTTTTTTTTTTGTGGTGCTGGGGATTGAACCCAGGGCCTTATGCATGCAAGGCTAGCACTCTACCAACTGAGCTCTATCCCCAGTCCCTGCTTTTTCTGTTTTTTATTTGAGACAGGGTCTTGCTAAGTTGTTGAGGCCAACCTCAAACTTGCAATCCTTCTGCTTTAGCCTCCTGAGTTGGGATTACAGACCTGTGCCACCATGCCCAACTTGGAAAATTGCTTTGTTTTGTGGCATCACGTACTACAAAATAAATAATTTATCTTCTTTAACATCAGGTTTTGCCTCTCAGGAGGCATGCCTGTGTACAGAATTTAAAAAAAATTTAAATTTGATCTAACTTATTATACATGACAGTAGAATGCAATTTGATACATTGTTCACAAATGGAGCTCAACTTCTCTTTTCTCTGGCCATATGTGGTACAAAGTCATACCAGTAGCATAATCATACATGTATATAGGGTAATAATGTCTGTCTCTTTCTACCGGCTTTCTCATCCCCACAGCCGCACCCCTTCCCTCACTCCCCTCTGCACAATCCAGAGTTCCTTTATTCTTTCCTAAACCCTCCACCCTTCACTATGGACCAACATTGGCTTATCAGAGAAAACTTTTGGTTTTGTAGGATTGGCTTACTTCATTTAGCATGATATTCTCTAGTACCATCCATTTACCTGCAAATGCCATAATTTTATTCTTTTTTTAATGCTGAGTGATATTCCATTGTGTATATGTACCACAGTTTCTTTATCCATTCATCTATTGAAGAGCATCTAGATCGGTTCCATAGCTTAGCTATTGTGAATTGAGCTTCTATAAACATTGATGTGGCTGTGTCCCTGTAGTATGTTTAAGTCGTTTGGGTATAAACAGAGGAATGGGATAGCTGGCTCAAATGGTGGTTCCATTCCCAGTTTTCTGAGGCATTTCCCTACTGCTTTCCATAGTGGTTGCACCAATTTGCAGCCCCACCAGCAGTGTATGAGTGTGCCTTTCGCCCACATCTTCGCCCACACTCATTACTGCTTGTATTCCTGATAATTGCCATTCTGACTGGAGTGAGATGAAGGCTTAGAGAAGTTTTGACTTGCATTTCTCTCATTGCTAGAGATGTTGAACATTTTTTTCATATGTTTGTTGATTGATTGTATTTCTTCTTCTTCTTGAAGTAGCTCATTTATTGATTTTTTTTTTGTTGTTGTTAAGTTTTTTGAGTTCTTTATATATCCTGGAGATTAGTACTCTATCTGATGTGCATGTGGTAATGATTTTTTTACCATTTTGTGGGCTCTTTCTTCACATAATTGATTGTTTCCTTTGCTGAGAAGAAGCTTTTTAGTTTAAATCCATACCATTTATTGATTCTTAATTTTACTTTTGTGCTTTAGGAGTCTTGTTAAAGAAGTTATGTCCTAAGCTGACAATGTGGAGATTTGGGCCTACTTTTTTTTCTATTAGGTGCAGAGTCTCTGTTCTAGTGCCTAAGTCTTTGATGCACTTTGAGTTGACTTTTGTGCATGGTGAGAGAAAGAGGTTTAATTTCACTTTGCTATATATGGGTTTCCAGTTTTCCCAGCACCATTTGTTAAATAGGCTATCTGTTCTCAAATGTATGTTTTTGGTGCCTTTGTCTAGTACGAAATAAGTGTATTTTTTTTTTTAAAGAGAGAGTGAGAGAGGAGAGAGAGAGAGAGAGAGAGAGAGAGAGAGAGAGAGAGAGAGAGAGAGGGAGAATTTTTAATATTTATTTTTTAGTTCTTGGCGGACACAACATCTTTGTTGGTATGTGGTGCTGAGGATCGAACCCGGGCCGCACGCATGCCAGGCGAGCGCGCTACCACTTGAGCCACATCCCCAGCCCCGAAATAAGTGTATTTATGTGGGTTTGTCTCTGTGTCTTTTATTTTGTACCATTGGTCTACATGTCTACTTTGGTGCCAAAACCATGCCATTTTTTGTTACTATTTCTCTGTAGTATAGTTTTTTTTTTTTTTTAAAGAGAGAGAATTTTTAATATTTATTATTATTTAGTTTTCGGCGGACACAACATCTTTGTTTGTATGTGGTGCTGAGGATCGAACCCGGCCAGGCGAGCGCGCTACCGCTTGAGCTAAGTCCCCAGCCCCTCTCTGTAGTATAGTTTAAGGTCTGGTATTGTGATGTCTCCTCATTCACTTTTCTTGCTAAGGATTGCTTTGGCTATTCTGGGACTCATTTTTCCAAATGAATTTCATGACTGCTTTTTCTAGTTCTATGAAGAATGTCATTGGGATTTTATTAGAATTTGCATTAAATCTGTTGAGCAGTTTTGGTAACATGACCATTTTGACTAGATTAATTCTTCCTATCCAAGATCTTTTCATCTTCTAAGGTCTTCTTCAATTTCTTTCTTTAGTGTTCTGTAGTTTTCATTGTAGAGGTCTTTCACCTTTTTTTTTAGTTTGATTCCCAAGTATTTTATTTTTTCGAGGCTATTGTGAATGGGGTAGTTTTCCTAATTTCTCTTGCAGTGGCTTCATCCCTTATGTACAGAAATGCATTTGATTTATGGGTATTGATTTTATATTCTGCTACTTTTCTGAATTCATTTATTAGTTCTAGAAGTTTTCTGGTAGAAATTTTTGGACCTTCTGAATGTAGAATCATATTGTTAGAAAATATTGATAGTTCGGGTTCTTTTCCTATTTGTATTCCTTTAATTTCTTTCCTCTGATTGCTCTGGTTAGAGTTTCAAGGACTATGTTGAATAGAAGTGGTAAAAGAGGGCATCCCTGTCTTGTTCCAGTTTTTAGAGGGAATGGTTTTAATTTTTCTCTGTTTAGAATGATGTTGGCCTTGGGCTTAGCTTTTACAATGTATGTATCCCTAGTTTTTCTAGTGTTTTGAACATGAATGGATGCTGTATTTTGACAAATGCTTTTTCTGCATTTATTGAGATAATCATATGATTCTTGTCTTTACATCTATTGATGTGACATATTACTTTTGTTTATTTGTGTATGTTGAACCAACCTTGCAGCCCTGGGATGAACCCCACTTGATTGTGGTGCACTATCTTTTTAATACGTTTCTATATGCAATTGTCATAATTTTATTGAGAATTTTTGCTTCTATGTTCATCAGGGATATTGATCTGAAGTTTTCTTTCCTTGATATGTCTTTGTTCTGGTTTTGGTATCAGGGTGATATTAGCCTCACAAAATGAGTTTGTAAGGGTTCCTTCCTTTTCTATTTCATGGAATACTTTGAGGAGTATTGGTGTTAATTCTTCTTCGAATGTCTTGTAGAACTTGGCTGAGAATCTGTCTGTTCCTGGGCTTTTTTTTGATTGGTAGACTTTGATGGCATCTTCTATTTCCTTGCTTGAAACTGATCTGTTTAAATTTTGTATGTCCTCCTAATTCAGTTTGGGTAGATCATATATCTCTAGAAATTCGTCAATGTTTTCAAAATTTTCTATTTTCTTGGAGTATAAATTTTCAAAATAGTTTCTAATTATCTTCTGTATTTCAGTAGTGTTCATCATGATATTTATTTTTTTCATCATGAACTTTAGTAATTTAAGTTTTCTTTCTGTTTATTAGTGTAGCTGAGGGTTTATCAGTTTTACTTATTTTTTCAAAGAACCCACTTTTAATTTTATCAATGTTTTGAATCATTTCTTTTGTTAACATTTCATTGATGTCAGCTCTGATTTTAATTACTTCCTGTCTTCTACTGCTTTGGGTGTTGATTTGTTCTTCTTTTTCTAGGGCTTTGAGATGTAATATTAGGTCATTTATTTGTTGGCTTTTTATTCTTTTACAGTAAGAGCTGAATGCAATAAACTTTCCTCTTAGCTCTGCCTTCCTAGAGTCCCAGAGATTTTGATATGTTGCATCAGTGTTCTCATTACCTCTAAGTATTTTTTTTTATTTCCTCCCTGATTTCTTCTGCTATCCATTCATCATTCATAGCATGCTATTATACTAATCTATTATACTTGTCTCCAGGTGTTGGAGTAGCTTCTATTTTTTATTTTATCATTGATTTCTAGTTTCATTCCATTATGATCTGATAGAATGCAGGGTAGTATTTCTATTTTTTTTTTTCTTTTTGTATTTGCTGAGAGTTCTTTGTGGCATAACATATGGTCTATTTTAGAGAAGGATCCACGTGCTGCTGAAAAGAAAGTGTATTTGCTCGATGATGGATGAAATACTCTATGTATGTTCGTTCAAGTCTAAGTCATTGATTGTATTATTTAGTTCTATAGTTTCGTTTTTATTTGGAAGACCTGCCCAGTGGTGAGAGAGGTGTGTTAATGTCACCTAGTATTAGTGTGTTGTCGTCTATCTGATTCTTGAAATTGAGAAGGGTTAATTTGTTGTATGTAGATACGTATTTATGATTGTTATGTCTTCTTGATGTATGGTTCCCTTAAGTAGTATGAAATATCCTTCTTTATCCCTTCTGACTTGCTTTGGTTTGAAGCCTACTTTGTCTGATATGAGGATGGAAACCCCTGCTTGTTTACACAATCCGTGTGAGTGAGATGTTTTTCCCCTATCTTTCACCTTCAGTCTGTGGATGTCTTTTGTTAGGAGTAAGTCTCTTGAAGACAGCATATTGTTGGGTCTTTTTAAAATGTAATTTGATTTTTTTCTCTTGCAGCCTATAAAATTCTATTCTTATTCTGTATGTTAATCATTCTCACTATAATGTGCTTTGGAGTGGGTCTACTGTAATTTTGTACACGTGGGGTCCTATAAGCCTCTTGTAATTAATTCTTCATTTCTTCAGATTTGGTAAATTTTCTGGAAAAGATTGTATCTCCATGCCTTTGTCTATTCTGATAAATCTTAAATTTGGTCATGCTATTCCATATTTCTTGGAAGTTTGTTCATGGTTTCTTACAATCTTCCCTGTGTGGTTGACTTTATTTTCAAGAGTATATATTTTGTCTTCATTGCCTGAGGTTCTATCTTCTAAGTGGTCTAGTCTGTTGGTGATACTTTCCATTGAATTTTTAATTTGGTTTATTATTTCCTTCATGTCGAGGATTTCTGCTTGATGCCCTTTTAAAAAATATATATATTTTTTAGTTGTAGTGGACACAATATCTTTATTTTATTCATTTATTTTTATGTGGTGCTGAGGACCAAACCCAGCACCTCGCACATGCTTGGCAAGCGCTCTGCTGCTGAGCCACAACCCCAGCCCCTTGGTTCTTCTTTATTGAAGTGATCTTTCACTTCCTGTTTTTTCTCTCCTATACTATCATTTATTCTAGAAGATTGGACTAACCATGTACTTTCTGAACACCTTCTCTGACATTTCTTTTACTGTGTTGTCTATGGATTCTATTGTTGGAACATGTTGGTTTGTTTGAGGCACTTTGTTCCCTTGTTTTTTCCTGTTGATTGTGTCTTCCCATCTGATGGTATGGATCTGAGGCAGCACAGTGTCTACCCTGAAGGCTTCCAGTGCCTCACCTTTAAGGGAAGACCAATATTAACAACACCCAATGCAAACAAAAGACACCTTTAAACCAACAACTCCTATTAAGACATCTATAGTTTTGTTGCAATAAACAGAAATGATGTTCAATTATTGTCTACAATATAAATAGTAAGTTTGCTGAAAGGGTTCATCATTTGAAATGATGGACAATGAGGAAACAGAAATAGTGTAAGGTGTGATGTTTATAAGCAGGAAGGAGAGAAGATAGAGGTAAAAATTTATAGTAAGAGGGAGGAAGGAATAAATAGAGGTTGGTTGTTAGTATGAGAAGTGACAAAGAGAATCCAAGGAGACGGGTGAGATAAAAAAATATATACAGATTTAAAAAAGGTGAAAATATAAGAATACACAACAAAACTGTAATAGACTATTCAGGCATCACATTCCTCAATAAATTGATGCATGAAAAATATTTTGGTTCAACGATGGTAGAGATGTGTGTGAGAGAGAGAGAGAGAGAGAAAAAAGGAAAGTCTAAATGGAAAATTAATTGAATGATTGCTTCTGTTGGCTTTCAAAAATTTTCTCAGCCTCCCTTCTCTGCTGATAGATGGGGATGTCTGAAGTTTGATGGTAGCTCCAGTCCAGTGGGTGCAGGAGCAGTTGGGTAGATGAGCCGATAGTAAGATGGCCCTCACACCCTCTTCCAGTCTTCCCACCTGTTGTAGCCAGCCCCTTCTGTCCTGCACACTTTGGGACTCACTGAACTGGAGAGAGACTGGTTTTCTCCGCTTTCTCCAACCTGACCCCCTCAACCCCACTCTGAAGGCTTGCCAGACCCAGACTGGCCCATGCAAACCCAGCTGCAATCTGACGGACCTGGCTTCAGCTTCCCCAGGCTCTACCTTGCTGTATCTCAATGCCATTTCTACTTGCAGAGAGTCGGGGATGCGCTCACACAAAGGAGCGACCCTGCAAGAGGCAGCCAGATGGCGGCCACTAGGACACCCAGCAGGAAGACCTCAGGTACAATCAGACCTGCAGGTACCCCGACAATATATCTCCAGGCGTTGGACGGAGTCCTTAGACTGAGGTGGCTGCAACCGGAAATGGCAGTGGTGGTGGTGGCAAACCTGCATGCCCTGGCTAGTGTCCCAAGATGGCAGTGGCCGTGTGTAACCAACCTGAAGATACTGTGACAATGGACTTACAGGCAGCAGCAGGCTGTGGGCAGTGGGTGATCCGCTGGTGGTCTGCTGGTGCTCTGCAGGCTAAAGACAAGTGATTGGTAAGTGGATGTCAGTCGGTGGGCAGTGAAAGGTAGGCGATGGGCAGGCAAGAGGCAGACAAGTAGGCAAATGGTGGACGATAGGTAGAGGTCAGCCAGCAATCTGTGCTCAAAAGGCGAGTGATATCCTGGCAGATGGCAGGTGATCATGGCAGACAAATGGGGGGTAAATAGCAGGGGATCAGTGGGCAATGTCTGCCTCACAGAGAAACAGTATTTCCTCTGCTTGAATCCCGAGTCAGGAGCTACAAGGAATGCAGCCTCCCTCTAGTATGCCATCTCAGATGGTGGAAATAGCATTCTAGCAGACAGTTTACTGTTTCGTTGGGAAAGACCATGTTTTCGCAATGGCTCTGCAGACTGTATTTCAAGGGTCCTGGCTCTTATCACAAAGGAGTATTTCTGATAAAGACGGACAAAGAAAATCTTCAAAGAAATGGATCTTTCCTTGGAACTTTTAAAAAGAGGCCCCCAAATAATTCAAATGTTCATCAGCCAGTGACTGGATAAACAAAAGGTGGTATATTCATGCCATGGAATAGTATTTAACAATAAAGAAGAACTACTGCTGACAAGCAAAAACACGTATGAATCTCAAAAACACTATGCCGAGTGAAAGGAACCAGACACAAAAGACTGTACGGTATATGGTTTTGTTTATATGAGATTTCTAAAGATGAATCTAGGGAGATAGAAAGCAGATCAGTGTTTGCCTGGGACTGTGGGTGGAGTGAAGATGAACCCATGTGGCCACCAGGATTCTACTTGGAGTACCGGAACAGTTGTACAACTGGACTGGAGAGGGTTCTACCACTGTATCAACAGCTGTCAGTCCAGCGGGCCCTGTTAATGGAGAATGGTATGATACGTAAATGGTAAGTCAATGAAGCTGATATCTGGCCAGGGTTGGGGTGGAGAAGGCCAGACAAAAGAAATCGTTGGTGAGTTCTCCCTTTGACTTAGGAAACAGACAGAAGAGAGCAGCTGGGGCTCCACTGCTCTCTGGATCTAGGTTTTAGGTGAGCATCAGCCTTGAAATCTTTTCCTTTCCATGTAACTGCTCTGTCTTCTTGTCCTTGGAGGGGAGGAAATGGCACAGAATCCTCCTTCTGCCTAAAACAGTAGAACCAGAGAAGTGCAGGGAGAGGAACACATTTGGCTCCCTGAGCTGCCTCCCCCACATGTAACCTCTCAGTTCACCCAGCCCAGCAGCCTCTTCATCGCCCCTTTTAGCAGTGACTTTAGTCATCCAAGCGCAGAGCACAAAGACCCAAATTATCAGCGTGAGCAAGTTCAGCCTACACGTTTCAGCTCCAGCCCCATCGAGACGTGTGCTTCCTTGAGAGACAGCCCTGAAGGGGCAGCTCTGGACAGGAACACCAGGCCTGGGGCTGTGAGTGGCCAGGTGGGAGGTCAAGGACCCAGGTTCATGAAGCCCAAACCACCCGGAAAGGACCAGACCTACCATGCGGGAGAGGTGAGGAGTGAGAAAGGACTCGTGGAATAACAAACTTGCTCATGATATCAGACCACACCTGCAGACACTTCTTCACACCTTGCAGAACCCGTTCACAGGATCTTACTCAATCCACATAAGCTCAAGGCAAGATTGTCATTGATACCCCAGAAACTGAGGGAGAGAGGCAGGATTATCATCAGTGACAGAGCTGGGGACTCAAACCAGTTCTTTTGACTTCAATTAATTATACATACTATATAATCTGTCCTTGATATCCACAGGGGATTTGTTTCAAGACCCCTGGTGTCACTAAAACCCCCAGATGCTCAAAACCCTTATATAAAATGGTGTAAATATTTGTGCAGAACCTAGGTACATCCTCCCCAATACTTTAAACTCTAGATTACTTATAATACTCTAGATTACTTATAATGCCTAATATAGTGTAAATGCTACATAAATACTTTTCATACTGTTTTGTTTAGAGAATCACGACAAGAAGAAAGATCTGTACATGTTCAGTGTTGACACAGGTATATATATATATATATATATATATATATATATATATATTTTTTTTTTTAATATTTTAAAAATTCTTTTTAGTTGTTGATAGACCTTTATTTGTTTATATGTGGTGCTGAGAATCGAACCCACTGCCTCACACATGCTAGGCAAGTGCTCTACCGATGAACCACAACCCCAGCCCCCCCTCCCCCGACACAAATATTTTTGATCTGTGTTGGTTAAATCCAAGGAAGCAGAACCAGAAGATATGGAGGGATAAATGTGCTTTGTGTGTGCACATGCATAAGCACACACGTGTACACATGTATGTGTGTGTGTATATATATAGAGATATTTTTATAATATATACTATATATTATGTGTATATATATATATATATATAGAGAGAGAACACATATGTAAAATGTATGTTACATGGTGTATATATGTAAATACATGGTATATAGACACTATTACACTGTATCTGTACATATATACACATAAATGTGTGATTGTGTGTACATATGTATGGGCCTGCGTTTGTGTGTGTGCATTCAGTACCTGTCGCCTATTGGGTCCTCTTTTAAATCCCTTCCATTGGGTCCTCACCACAACCCCATGACTTTGGTACTTTTTAACAGATGAGGAAACTGAGGCAAAGAGCAATTCCTTGTTTAAGGTCAAATGACAGAGCTGGGATCTGATCCCATGTGGTCTCGTGTGCTCTCTGGACACTCTGCCACTGGCCTCTGGGCCCACCGCATGGCAAGCTGTGGCTTGACTTCAGGGTATGGACAGCACTACGGTCCTGGCCGTGGCAGCCCCAGCCTGTGGTGCCGTGCTGGCTTCACCTGCTAGAACTGCATCTCCTGCCCCCCTCGCAGCTCCCTCCAGTCTGCGTCTGCCTCTGAGGTTGCCAGCCCCACAGTACCGTCCTGGGGAACTAGAAAAGCAGATGGGTCTCATGGGCCTGTGGATGTTTGCAGTGACATGAGTGTTGATTTATTATCTTCTCTGCATGTTGAAAATGGTCTTCTAAAAACTTTATGGATATATTTACATGGAATTCTTCCAACTAAAGAACGCACTGCAATACAAAGAAATTTGCTGCCAATATTGTCTCATTTCCAAGTGACATTGAATCAGGTCTAAGTAAATATTTATGATTTCTCTTGAAATGTGACAGACTCGTGACATGGTAATTAATTTTACTGTAGGCTGAATTCAGAATGGCTTTGGTAATCTGTGAGTAGGTGTGTAAAATGTTTATAAGGCTTTCAAAACATAAGCCCAAGGCTTAAATGAAACCTTAATCAGACAACCGAAGACGAAGAAAATTGCAATTCTAATTTTGCTGATAGAATTTCTATGGGAAGCAAAGAGTTTGAGAGATTGATATTCACTGCAGAGAATCAGCACAGATCATATATTTTATGTACTGTTAAACTATTTGGAAACTTCACGTAACACTGACTCTTCAAGAAATGCTTGCTTTGAGCAGTGGATAAAAAAGAAAGGCTAAATTTAGAAAATTGGTTTGGGTTTGGGGCAAAAGCTGAGAGAAACAGAATATTTCACGACTCTCTGCCAGGAGGGTAAAGGGGTGGTGTCTGATTTGAGGCCTCCATATTTGGGTGCTTCTTTCTCTCCTCAGAAGCAGATCTTACATTGTCTACTTGGAAAAAAAAAATCCAGAATCTGCTTAGTTTTCGCCACCTCTCCCATTACACATGACTCACCTGTCCCCCTCCTGGGTGCCCTGCTCCCAATCATTCTCCTTCCCTTCAGGGTCCAGCCCCATCCCTCCGAGAGCAGAAGTGAGCTCATGTCATTTCTCTGTCGCCACCGGCTTCCCATCCCACACACCACCTCTACATAGAGTCTACAGGTCTTACCAGATCTGGCCCTGACTGTGACAACCCTGACTCCCTCCTTCCTTGGTCCTTCTGTCTGGCAACTCTCCAGCATCTGCTGACCTCTGTTCTTCTCCTCCTTCTGGTTTTATACTAGTATCACCTTCTCAGCTGACCACCCCATCAACACAAGTAGTAGCTGCTTCATCCCCAAGTTCCTGCTTGCCTCGTCCACTGTACTTTTTCCTTTAGGATTTATCACCATTCAACATCGTCAGTCTTATTTATTTCATTTAGGATATAAACTCCGAGAGGAATTTTTGTCTGTTTTCTTTACTACTACACCCTCAGCACCCACTATAATGCCAGGTACACAGCAGGCACAGAGAAAATACATATTTATTGGATGGATGGGCAGGTGACTGGACAGAGAGGGACTTTCAGGATTTTCATCACTGTTGTACGAGGAATGGGTTTCTTTCTTTTTTTTTTCAATTGTTTTTTCTTTTCTTTTTTTTTATGGTGGTGCTGGGGATTGAACCCAGGGTCTTGTGCATGTGAGGCAAGCACTCTACCAACTGAGATGTATCCCCAGCCCCTTATTTTTTGCTTTAAAAACTTTTTAAATTTATATATGACAGTGGAATGCATTACAATTCTTATTACACACATAGAGCACAATTTTTCATATCTCTGGTTGTATACAAAGTATATTCACACCAATTTGTGTCTTCATACATGTAATTTGGATAATGATGTCCATCACATTCCACCATTATTTATAACCCCATGCCCCCTCCCTTCCCCTCCAACCCCTCTGCCCTATCTAGAGTTCATCTATTCCTCCCATGCTCCCATTCTCTATCCCACTATGAATCAGCCTCCCTATATCAGAAAAAAATTTGGTATTTGTTTTTTTGGGATTGGCTAACTTTACTTAGCATAAACTCCAACTGCATCCATTTACCTGCAAATGCCATGATTTTATTCTCTTTTATTGCTGAGTAATATTCCATTGTATATTTATGCCACATTTTTTTTTTTATCCATTCATCTATTGAAAGGTATCTAGGATGTCTCCAAAGTTTAGTTATTGTGAACTGTGCTGGTATAAACATTGATGTGGCTGGGTCCCTGTAGTATGCTGTTTGAAGTCCTTTGGGTGTAGATGGAGGAGAGGGATAGCTGAGTCAAATGGTGGTTCCATTCCCAATTTTCCAAGGAATCTCCATACTGCTTTCCATATTGGCTGCACCAATTTGCAGTCCCACCAGCAATGTAGGAGTGAACTGCTGAGGGCCATTGCCAAGTAAGAATGACGCATCGAAATTTCCTTGCCAGCGTACCCCATGTTAAATGGAAATTTGCTGTGACATTGCATGTGTCTTTGAGAAAGGTGACCCTGCTCAAGGACCAGGGTGGATCCAGGTTTAAGGTGTATCCTGCAGGTTTTAGGAAGTATCCCGGTTTAAGATAATTTGGGTTTAAGGCGTTCCGGTTTAAGACAATCTGGGGTTTAGGGAAGTTCCAGGTTTAAGGTTATTGCTGCTGGGTATAGGGCGTTCCTGCTGCCTGGGTTCCCGTTGAGTTCTCGTGGAATTCAGAAAGCATTTGGGACGTGAATTGTGCGGGCAGAACTTGAATTTCCCCAGAACGTGTTTGTGTAGAGGCCGGTGTGAGTTTGGGAATAAAGAATTGCTGTTTGAATCTACAAGGTGTGAGTGCCTCCTGATCTTGTGCCCAGCCAAGACTGCGGCAGTGTACCTTTGTCCCCACATCTTCGCCAACACTTGTTGTTGTTTGTCTTCATAATAGCTGCCATTCTGACTGGAGTGAGATGAAATCTTAGAGTAGTTTTGATTTGCATTTCTCTAATTGCTAGTGATGATGAACATTTTTTCCATATATTTGTTGATTGATTGTCCGTCATCTTCTGAGAAGTGTCTGTTTAGGTCCTTGGCCCATTTATTCATTGGGTTATTTGTTTTTTTGGTGTTTAGCTTTTTGAGTTCTCTATATACCCCAGAGATTATTGCTCTATCTGATGTGTGAGGGGTAAGGATTTGCTCCCAAGATGTAGGCTCTCTATTCACCTCACAAATTGTTTCTTTTGCTGAGAAGAAACTTTCAGTTTGAGTTCATCCCATTTATTGATTCTTGATTTTAATTCTTGCACCAAAAAAGTCTTATAAGGAAGTTAGGGCCTAATTCCACATGATGGAGATTAGGGCCTACTTTTTCTTCTATTAGAAACAGGGTCTCTGGTTTTATTCCTAATTCCTTGATCCATTTTGAGTTGAGTTTTGTGCATGGTGAGAGATAAGATTTTTAAAAGAATTTTAACAAATTCTTCAAGTGAATATTTTGCTTACTAAACTTTATTATCATTATTATTTTTATTTGTTCTACTTAGTTATACATGACAACAGAATGCATTTCAATTCATTGTACACAATTGGAGCACAACATTTCAATTCTTTGGTTGTACAAGGTGTAGAGATATACCATTCGTGCAATCATACATGTACCTAGGGTAAAGACGTCCATCTCATTCCACCATCTTTCCTACCCCCCATAACCCTACCTCTCTCTGTCCAATCCATAGTTCCTTCATTCTTCCCATTCCCCCTTCCCTCATTATGGATCAGCACCCACTCAGAGAGAACATTTGGCCTTTGGTTTTTGGGGATTGTCTTACTTCACTTAGCATAATATTCTCCAACTCCATCCATTTACCTGTAAATGCCATAATTTTATTTTCTTTTAATGCTGAGTAAATTCTATTGTGTACATGTACCAAATTTTCTTTATCCACGCATCTATTGAAGGGCCTCTAGGTTGGTTCCACAGTTTAGCTATTGTGAATTCAGCTGCTATAAACATTGGTGTGGCTGTGTCACTATAGTATGCTGATTTTAAGTCCTTTGGGTATAGATGGAGAAGTGGGATAGCTGGGTCAAATGGTGGTTCCATTCCAAATTTTCTAAGGAATCTCTGCACCAATGATCAGACCCATGAGCAATGTGTGACCGTACCTTTTTCCTCACATCCTCTCCAACACTTATTATTGTTTGTATTCTTGATAACTTCCATAGAGTTAAAAATCCCATAGAACGGATTTCTGAGAAAGAAGTAAAACATTTTTATTTTTGATCCTGGGGATTGAACTCAGGGTCATTCAATCACTGAGCCACGTCCCCAGCCCTGTTTTGTATTTTATTTAGAGACAGGTTCTCACTGAGTTGCTTAGTGCTCATTTTTGCTGAGGCTGGCTTTGAACTCACAATCCTTTCTGCCTCAGCCTCCTGAGCCACTGGGATTACAGGTGTGCGCCACCACGCCCTGCTAGGAGTAAAACATGTCGAGAAGGCCCTGGAATATACTGTTGAAAGGTGGAGACCTCTGGAATTTCAGTGTATGAGCTGCTGAATAATGAGCTGGTGGTTAGATTATTTCTATAAGAATAACAACATGTCATTAGAATTGAGTGAATCACACAAAATTCTGTAGTTTTTCCTAGAATTGGGGTGCAAGGGGAAAGCAGAGTGGCGGGGGAACTGTTCATCTTACATCTTACCTGGGTAAAATGCAATAATTAACAATAATTCCCCAAGTACAGAGTCAAGCCCCTGATTCAAAGCCTGTCTCAACCTGCAGAGTGGAAAGGGCCCGGGGCAGACTCAGGACTCTTGACATTTCTCAGAAAATTCATTTCTACAATGTAGACTGGGGTATTCAAAACCATAACTTCACATACTGTTTTGCAGTTTATGATAACTTTGTAAATTGCTCACTGAACAATTGTATTATTTTATGCAATATTAATCTGTGTTTATTGAGCTATTACCCTACACTAAGCACTTTAATACAGTAGCTCCTTTGGATCCCCCAAGAGTTTATTCATTCAACAACATTTATTGAGCACCTACTATTTGCTTGGCACTATGCTTGGAGCAGAGATTTCAAAACTGTGTTGGTCCTGCCTCAGGGAACCTCTAATACAGTGAAGGAGACCAAAAACTCTGGTACTCCAAAAAGCTCTATGTGGTATTTGTGATGGAAGGTCATGGAGTAGGAGCAGGGCCCCTACTCGTATCTTTTTTTTAAAAAGAAAAATTAAAAATTCCATTTTTTTCTCCATCAAACCTGTAAGTCTGCTAATTTCCTCATTTGCCTGTTGGGATGGACTTTTCTACCAACGTCATTTAGTCTCTAACGACTGTTCTTATTAACAATGATCAGATTCGGGTTAGAGGCTGTCCTGGGCTGGCTCAAGGGAGGGTGATGGAAAGTTTTATCCTCTCTGCTGCCTTCTAGAGTCTTTCTGAAGAAGGTTGTTCCATGATGGGAAGTTTGAGGCCTCTTTGTAGGTAACTTGAGCCAATGGGGAAATCAGGACTCACAAATCTACCCTTAGAATTGGACCCCAAGAGCTCCTAAGTCTATAAAAACAGCCTGTACTATCCCAGGGGAGGGAGACTGACGGGGGAAATGGGAAGGGGATATTGAATGTCTGCTAATATTTGATTTAAAAATAAAAACAGAACTCCTTCTTGCCTAAAGTGAATACACAGATTGACCCATGGGTGCTTCCTTGGTTTGTGTGGCGGTGGTTACACATCAACCCCTCAAGGGGCTTCCCGAGGGACACGGAGGACACACACACACACACACAGATACCCACGACACACACGTGTGCTACGGGCACGCAGGCCAGCTCATCTGCTTTCAGAGTACTGTAGCTTATCTGTGCTACACGAGAGGAAGGACAGGCTGTATTATTGAATTTGAACTAAATGGATCCTCACTAAAGGGAAGAGTGGTTTAAGAAGAGCCCTACAAAGAAGGAAGGAAGAAATAACACCCATAACGCAGAGCCATGTAGACAAAAGAAAGTGGCACCGTCCCTAATTCAATCTAGGCTCACTGTCAGTCACATGAGGTTAGAAACCACGGCCATCTAATCAGATCAGACAAGGAGCTGACGAAAGCAAACTTGGAAATAATCAAGAGGACAATAACTTCTCCTCCACTGCCTTTGTGATAAACCTCACTCTAAGTGTACCTCAGGCCTTGAGATATTAGCTAGTCAGGGAGTGCGTGCATATAATTTATAGATGAATAAATATGCTCTATTGAGGCGCCTGCCCCCAAGTTTTGTGTGCGTGACTGAAAAACATCGAAGGCTGTTGTTTCAGGGAACTAGCTCTGTTTTAACCAACCCACCCCGGTCCTTTAAGACCAGGTCTGTTATTTGAGTCTGTCATTTGGGCAGACCCCGATGATGGCTAATGTGTACAGACCTGAGATGAAAAATTTGATTCACTGACAACCTGCATTTCTTCATCAACAGTATCCGGATGCTGTTCCTTGAAAGACCTTCCTATGTGCTGTGAGCCTTTGCAAAAGTAATTCATCTTTTTATATATATATATATATATATATATATAAATAACTATTTTATACTGTACCATAATGGGAAATACTGAAATGTCGTTGTCTACATATATTTCTTCATACTGTGAAATTTAATCTATGGTTTTAGGGTTTTCTGTCTCCTGAATGTATTTTTGTTTGTGTCATTTCTTAGTCCGACAATGATTTTTCTTTTTGTGCAAGAAAATTTGCGTAACTGCTCCACATGTAACGCAGTGTTAATAGGTGAGCCATGTCACAGAAGGTTGAAGAGCATGTGATTAAGGGTCTGCTTCAAATCCTTTTGACCCTCTTCCCTGCCAGGATTCCTTCCCTGACCTCTGATCCTGACCTCTGATCCTGACCTCTGATCCTGACCTCTGATCCTGACCTCTGATCCTGACCTACTGGCCCTTCACTCCTTCCACAAGGGGTGAGCCTCCACGTCAGGATTGGGGGCTCTCATCACCACCCCAGGCCTCAGAAAGGGAGAACAGAGAGCAGGTGTCTGCAGACTGACATTCCCAGACCTTGTGAACAGGTGCCACTTAGTTCTCAGGGGAGTTCCAAGGGAGAATTGGAACTTCCTTGCCTCAAGATGCGTCTCTCCAGAGGTGGCAGGAAGTTCAGCAATAAGGTACTCAAATCAGGCTCTGTTATTTGGGCATGTGAACTAATTTCATTGTGTGTCAGTTTTCACATCTGTAAAATGGGGGTAATAACAACGCCCACTTTGTGGACTTGTAGAAATGAAATAAGATTCCACATGAACTGTATGATATGCGTAGTCTGATAAATTATAAGTTTCTGAAAAAAAATGTGAGCTACTCTTACTATCCTGTAGGATTATATTCAGACTCAGCCTTCAGCTGAATACTTGGCAAGAACCTCGTGACTGAAGTAAAATTGGACTTTATCACTTGGAAAGTGATAGGATCTTATACTATAGCTCTCATTTAGAACAACCTAAATGTGGTTTCTAGTAACGGGCTTTGGGAGCATGCAGACTTGGACTCAAATGTCAGCTGTACCGCACGTTGCTGTGACACTGGGCAAGTCACTTAGCTTCTTTGGCTTCCTCTGTGCAGTGGGATTTACACAGTGATATTGAGGGTGAGGAGGCGATGTAAGCATAGCACCCAGGACTTAGTGATTCTCTCCTTTTTTATACTGTCCCTCTCCTTTTTTTTTTTTCTTTACACGACCATAGAAAAACTTATTAGAAGACTAAACATTTATTGAACACCTGCTGTATGCCATGTACTAGTTGGACATTTTATTGTCTCATAGAATCTCCTGTATTGGCTGAAATGATGTGAAGTATTTATTAAAAACATTTTTTTGTGTTTTATTTATGTATTTTTTCAAATTCTAATTTGTTATATATGACAGCAGAATGCATTACAATTCATACGACACATATAGAGCCCAATTTTTCATATCTCTGGTTGTATACAAAGTATATTCACACCAATTCGTGTCTTCATACATATACTTAGGGTAATGATGTCCAACTCATTCCACCATCTTTTTTACCCCTCCTATGCCCCCTCCCTTTCTCTCCCACCCCTTTGCCCTATCTAGAGTTCGTCTAATCCTCCTTTTCTCCCACTCCAAGCCCACTATGAATCAACCTCTTTGTATCAGAGAAAACATTCAGCATTTGGTTTGTTTGTATTGGCTAACTTCTCTTAGCATTATATTCTCCAACTCCATCCATTTACCTGCAAAAAATGCCATGATTTTATTCACTTTGAATGCTGAGTAATATTCCATCGTGTACATATACCACATTTCTTTATCCATTCATCCACTAAAAGGGCATCTAGGTTGGTTCCACAGTTTAGCTATTGTGAATTGTTCTGCTATAAACATCAATGTGGCTGTGTCCATGTAGTATGCGGATTTTAACTCCTTTGTGTATAAACCAAGGGGTGGGATAGCTGGGTCGAATGGTGGTTCCATCCCCAGCTTTCCAAGGAATCTCCATACTGCTTTCCATATTGGCTGCACCAATTTGCAGTCCCACCAGCAGTGTAGGAGTGTGCCTTTTCCCCCACATCCTCGCCAACACTTATTGTTGTTTGTATTCTTAATAGCTGCCATTGTGACTGGAGTGAGATGAAATCTTAGAGTAGTTTTGATTTGCAACTCCCCCATTGCTAGAGATGTTGAATTATTAATAACAATTTTATAGTTGAGAGAACTGAAGTTCATAGAATCTAAGACCTTGTCCAAAGTGATAACCTAACTGCAAATGTTATTCCTGTTTCTTATTGCCTGCACCACCCTGGGTCTAAAGGGCAATACCGGGCTATGGATATGGCTCAGTAGTAGAGCTCTTGTCTAGCATGTAGGAGGCCCTGGGTTCCAGGAAAAAAAAAAAAAATTAAAGGAGGATACCTGTTTCCTGCCTCTAGTTCTAAAAGCTGGTGGTTAAATCAGAGCCATGAAAAAGTGGTTGTTTGAAACTCTTTCCGTAAGTCTGGAGGACCCTCAATGTCCCTCCATAGCCTCAGATAAGGGGGAATATGCTTTAGTTTCTCAATTCCAATTAGCGTGACTTCCAAGGCCTATTTATCCCTTGGAATAAATTTATCTCCTCCTCCCAACTCCAGAAAGGCCCTGTCTGTGCTGTTTGATCTTTGGGAAGGGGGTGTTGGGCACAGGGTCTTGCTGTCGGGATCTGAGCCAGCAGTTTGCAGGGCTTTCATTGACGGAAGTTCAGTTGGCAATGCAGGACGGTGTGTCCACAAGAGAGGCAAGCCTCGTGGTGACGGCTGGCTATTAAAGTTGACCACCATCTGAAATCGATGATCCCAGACTGGCGGGATCAGTTAGGGTCAGCTGTAATTTACATCACAGAGGAGCCCCTGGGGAGGGTGCAGGGAAGCAGATGTGGGAAGGTGGTAACCCAGGACCGTGTTGGGACCCAGGCAGGTGGCAGCCAGCATGCTGCAGGATGGAATCTCCACACAGCTGCTTTTCAAGAACAAAAACATCCCCCTCTTTTTTTTTTTTTTTTACTTCTGGTTTTAAAACAGGGCATGCATATTATTATTATTATCAAAAAACAGATGATATGAAAAGTTTGAAGAAGAAAATGAAAATCCCACCATTTACCTGCTGATAACACTCTGCACAAATTCTATGGACTTTTTTGGTTCATCTACCTCTGGGCACCCACCATTGTTTTGAAAACAGGACTGTATTTTATGATTTCATTTTATCACGTCTAATATATCATAATTTCTCTCCAAAAGAATATAGACTGATGCTGCTATATTTAGTGGGTGTGTTGTATTTGATTCTAGAGATTCCATTATAGAGATGTACGATTAAATATAGCCCTTCCCTTATTTTAAACTGTTTCCAAATTTCCATAGTCATAAACATGGCTGCAACAAACAACCTGATACATGTTTGATGCTTCATCCTGTGTCCATTCATCCTGACCCTGAAATTCCCCAAGACTCTGGGAACTTTGATCTCCATTATGTACACTCTATTGGCAAATTATGGCTGAAACATGCATTTATTCATTCACTAGAAATTTTATTCATCATTGATCAGGTGACTATGATGTTTCAGCTACAAGCCTATGCTCTGTGGTTATGCAGTGAATCAAGCAGATCAGCTATCCGGCCTCAGAATGTCCTCATTTAGAGGAGAAAACAGATGATAGAGAAAATAAATGAGAATGTATTAGGAGGTGGCAAAGAGAAAAAATAAGGGGTTACAGTTAGTCATTCAGTATTTCCTCTTTTTTTTTTAAATACCAAGGATTGAACCCAGAGGCACCTAACCACCGAGCCATATCCCCATTCCCCTTTTTGGTATTTTATTTAGAGACAGGGTCTCACTGAATTGCTGAGGCTGGCCTTGAATTCGCGATCCTCCTGCCTCAGCCTCCCGAGCGGCTGGGATTAGAGGCGTGCGCCCCCATACGTAGCCAGTGTCTCCTCTTTATTTTCTGTGGTTAACAGGCTACTCAACACCGATTGATGCCTGTGGGGTGCTATCAACTGCGCCAGGTATTGCCAAGGAGAGCGCGGGGTCACCCAGGGAGATCCTCGTCCTGACTTACGCATTTCACGTGTGTATATTTTGTCTTCTAGATTAGAAAGTCCTAGAGGGCAGAATGTGCACTTTTCTGTGTTCTCCCCAATATTTAGAATAATGTTTTTGTGTAAAGAGTGTGTTCAGTAAGTGCTCGCTCCTTTCCTATGAAATGGAAATGGTGCCAGTGGTTTTGAGAGATGGCAAACTGGATTCCAATAAGCTAATAAAGGTTCAGGGGGATTTCGCTGTTCTTAAAATTTGGGTGAAAAAAAAAAGTACTGATTAACACCCAAGGTCCATGAGAGATGATCCATTTAGATCACGGTATTAGCATTTTTTTTTTAACTTGCTCTAAACCGTGTATCATCCAATATAGTAACATAGATAAAGTTAATACTAAGTGTAGCAATTTTTGCAAATGCTGCACAAATCAGACTGAATTAAATAATACCATTTTTTTTTTAAATGGAAAAACAAATCAAGTAGGGAAGCAGGTTGAGTTCTCCATGTCTTACTGTCACGCCACGCTCTGCCAGAAGGGGGCGCTCTTGCACGAGTCGCAGGCCTTGAGAGAGGGACCCAAGGATTCCCTCCACTCTTCCAACAACACCTGATTTTGAACTTCCTCCCAGCTTCCGACAGCGTTTCACCTGCCATTAAAAGAAAGAAAGAAAGAAAAAAAAATCCTCGCTGTATAAACATAGGTAACTCTAGGTAACTGTAAGAGGATGAAGGGGTGCAGGGTAAGACGCGCTTTGGAGCTGTCTTGATTGAATGACTGATACTGTCATGCGTTGTGTCCTGTTATGTTACATGCATTCTTCCCGGTTCTTCAAAACACACCTGCAAGAGGGATACAGTTATCTTCACTTGGCAGACAAGGACTCTGAGAAGTCCCATCACTTTTGCGAGGTCGATGTGTAAGCTGGGGAGACCTCTGCCTGAACCAGGGCCCTGCACCTCTGCCTTGCAAGCTTCTGCTGTAGCTGCCTTTACCTCCTCACTTGACACCATCATCACCACCATCATTTTATTATCATATTCATTTGGCCAAAAGCATTACAGATGTATGTGTATGTTATGTGTGTGTGTGTGTGTAACTTGGACATACATTAAAACTATTTTTTTTTTTTAAAGAATAGTTTTAAGTTCCTCTAAGCTTTTGCCTTCACAGATGCATGGCCTCCCTCATCTTCAATACCACCCACCAGAGGGGTACCTTTGTTACAGCTGATGAACACACTTTGCCATCTTTATCCCTCAGAGCTCCTAGTCTGTGTTAGGGTTCACTCTCGGTGCTAGCACCCACCACTGTAGTATCATACAGAGTAGGTTAGCTGCCATAAAAATCCTCTGGGCTCTACCTAATCATAAGCCCCCTCTGCCCAACAACTGGCACCTGTGGATCTTTTTACTATCTCCAGTTGTGCCTTTTCCTGAAGGTCATTGAGCTGGAATCACAGAATGTAGTCTTTTACTTATTTATTTTAATTTAATTCGATTTTTAGTACTAGGGACTGAAAAATCAGGAGTGCTTAACATCAAGCCACATCCCCAGCACTTTTTATTTAGAAACAGCATTTTGCTGAATTGCTTAGGGCCTGGCTGAGTTGCTGATGCTGGCTTTGAACTTGCCATCCTCCTGCCTCAGTTGGCCAAGCCGTTGGGATTATAGGCATGCACCACCATACCCGGCAGTATGTAGTATTTTACATTGGCTTCTTCCACTTAATAATAGGTCTTTAAGGTTCCTGCACATCCTTTTATGCATCATTTATTTTATTTTATTTTTCCTAATTAGTAATACATGACAGTTTCATTATACAGAAATGGAGCACAACTTTTAATTTCTCTGGTTGTACATGATGTAGACTGGCACCATTTGTGCAATCATCAATCATACATGTACATAGGATAATGCTGTCCATCTCATTCCACCTTCTTTCTTTCTTTCTTTCTTTCTTTCTTTCTTTCTTTCTTTCTTTCTTTCTTTCTTTCTTTCTTTCCTGGGAATTGAACTCAGGGCACTCAACCACTGAGCCACATCCCCAGCTCCATTTTTTATTTTATTTAGAGACAGGGTCTCACTGAGTTGCTTAGCACCTTGCTTTTGCTGAGGCTGGCTTTGAACTTGCTATCCTCCTACCTCAGCCTCCTGAGTTGCTGGAATTACAGGTGGGTACCACTATGCCTGGCTTCCACCATCTTTCTTACCCTCATGCCTGCTCCCCTCTCCTACCCTCCCTTTGCCCAATCAAAGTTCCTCCATTTTTTCCCATGCCCCTCCCCCCAGTATGGATCAGTTATCAGAGAGAATGTTTGACCTTTGATTTTTTTGGGATTGGCTTACTTAGCATAAAATCCAACTCCATCCATTTACCTGCAAATACCACAATTTTATTCTCTTTTAATGCTGAGAAATATTCCATTATGTGTGTATATATATATATATATATATATATATATATATATACCACATTTTCTTTATCCATTCATCTACTGAAGAGCATCTAGGTTGGTTTCACAGTTTAGCTATTGTGAATTGAGCTGCATATAAACATTGATGTGGCTGTGTCACTGCAGTATGCTGATTTTAAGTCCTTTAGGTATAGACCAAGGAGTGGGATAGCTGGGTCAAATGGTGGTTCCATTCCAAGTTTTCTAAGCAATCTCCATATTGCTTTCCAGATTGGTTGAAATGAAATCTTAGAGTAGTTTTGATTTGCATTTCTCTAATTGCTAGAGATGTTGAACATTTTTCCATATATTTGTTGATCAATTGTATATCTTCTTCTGAGAAGTGTCTGTTGTTTTCTAGCCCATTTGTTGATTGGATTATTTGATTTTTGGCATTAGGTTTTTTGAGTTCTTTATATATCTTGGAGATTAATGCTCTATCTGATAGAGCCTGTAGTAAAGATGTTTTCCCATTCTGTAGGCTCTCTCTTCACATTATTGATCATTTCCTTTGCTGAGACTGAGCTTTTAGTTTGAATCCATCCCATTTATTGATTCTTGATTTTATTTCTTGCATTTTAGGAGTCTGGTTTAGGAGGTCAGGACCTAATCTGTCATGATGAAGATTTGGGCCTACTTTTTCTTCTATTAGGCGCAGGGTCTCTGGTCTAATTCCCAGGTCCTTGATACACTTTGAGTTGATTTTTGTGCCTGGTGAGAGAGAAAAATATAATTTCATTTTGCTGCATATGGATTTCCAGTTTTCCCAGCACCATTTGTTAAAGAGGCTATCTTTTCTCCAATGTATGTTTTTAGTGCCTTTGACTAGTACAAGATAACTGTATTTATATGGGTTTGTCTCTGTGTCTTCTTTTCTGTACCATTGGTCTACACATCTATCTTGGTGCCAATCCCATGTGGTTTTTGTTATTATAACTCTGTAGTATAGTTTAAGGTCTGGTATTGTGATGCCTCCTGCTTCACTCTTTTTGCTAAAGAGTGCTGTGGCTATTCTGGGTCTCTTATTTTTCCAGATGAATTTTATGATTGCTTTTTCTATTTCTACAAGGAATGTGGTTGGGATTTTAATTGGAATTGCATTAAATATGTAGAATGTGTTAGTATGGCAATATTTTGACAATATTAATTCTTCCTCTCCAAGAACAAGGGGGAATCTTTCCATCTTCTAAGATCTGCTTCAATTTCTTTCTTAGTGTTCTATAGTTTTCATTGTATGGGTCTTTCACGTCTTTTGTTAGATGGATTTCCAAGTATTTTATTTTTTCTTGAAGCTATTGAGAATAGGGTAGTTTTCCTAATTTCTCTTTCAGAGGGTTCATCACTGATGTATAGAAATGCATTTGTTTTATGGGTATTGATTTTATGTCCTGCTACTTTTCATGCATCGTTTCTTTTTAGCACTACATAACATTCCATTGTCTAGAAGCCCAGTTTATTTACGCAGTCACCTAAGGACTTGGATTCTCCCAAGTTTTCACAGCTATGAATAAAGCTGCTGTAAACATCTGTGTGCAGGTTTTTGCATGGACATAGGTTTTCATCTTCTTTGGGTCAATGCCAAGGAGTGTGACTCCTAGGTCATATGGTCGAATGTGTTCAGTTTTGTAAGCAAATGTTTTGCAAAGTGGCTGGGCCATTTTGCATCTTCACTAGCCATGAGTGATAATTCTGTTGCTCCCCACCCTCACCAGCATTTGGTGGTGTTGATGTTCTGGATTTCGACCATTCTAATAGGTGTGTGGTGGTATCTCACTGTTATTTTCATCTACATTTCCCTTTTTACAAATGATGTGAAGCATCCTTTCATATGCTTATCTGCCATCTGTAGATCTTCTTTGGTGAGGAATCTATTAAGGTCTTTGACCCACTTTTAAAATAAGTTTTTTTTTTTTTTTTGGTATTAGGGATTAAACTCAGGGACTCTCAAACACTGAGCCACATCCCCAGCCATTTTTAATATTTTATTTAGATACAGGGTCTCGATGAGTTGCTAAGGGCTTCACTAAATTGCTGAGGCTGGCTTTGAACTCGAAATCCTCCTGCCTCAGCCTCCCCAGCCTCTTGTTGGGATTATAGGTGTGTGTGTTACTGCAACCAGCTCTATTGTTCAGTTTGAACACTCTTTTTTTTTTTTTTTTTTTTAGTATTTTTGAAAATGGCTCTTTATTGAATGTTTTTTTTGCAGATACTTTCTCCCAAACTGTGGCTTATTTTTTTCATTCTTGTGACAGTGTCTTTTGCAGAAAATTTTAATTTTAATGTTGTCTAGTGTATCAATCTCCCCCCCTCATAGATTGTGCCTTTGGTGTTGCAACTAAAAAGTCCTATGTTATTTTCTAGCAATTTCATAGTTTCACATTTTATATTTAGGCCTGAGGTCCATTTTGTATTGATTTTTGTGAAAGGTGTAAAAGTCTGTGTACAGAATCTTTTTTTTTTTTTTTTTTTTGCCTGTGGGTGTCTTGTAGTAAGATGTGTTGAGACCACTATCATGTTCCATTGCGTTGTCTTTATGCCTTTGTCAAAAGTTAGTTGACTATATTTATGTGGTCTATTCCTCAGCTCTCTGGTTACTCCCTTGATCTATTTCTTTCTTTTTTTACAATAGCACACTGTCTTGATCATGGGAGTTTAACAATAAATCAAAAGTCAGGTAGTACCTGCTCTCTGACTTTGTTCTTGTCCTTCAACATTGCTGACTATTGTGGGTTTTTGCCTCTCAGATTGTTGATATGTACAAGATAACTTGCTGTATTTTTTTAAAGATATTTATTTCTTGGAGTAGATGCACACAGCACAATGCCTTTATTTTTATATGGTGCCGAGGATAGAACCCGGGTCCCTCCCATGCTAGGTGAGCGCTCTACCACTGAGCCACAATCCCAGCCCCTTGCTGTATCTTTGTTGCTGTTGTTTTTCCTGAGGATTGAACCCAGGGCCCAGGGCATGCTAGGCAAGTATTCTACCGCT
Source organism: Ictidomys tridecemlineatus (assembly GCF_052094955.1). Taxonomy (NCBI): domain Eukaryota; kingdom Metazoa; phylum Chordata; class Mammalia; order Rodentia; family Sciuridae; genus Ictidomys; species Ictidomys tridecemlineatus. The sequence continues at coordinate 107,027,086 of NC_135487.1, read as the reverse complement.
GAGCTCCAACCCCAGCTCAATTTGTTGGGATTTTGAATGGGATTACGCTGAATTTATAGATCAAATTCGGAAGAACTGACAGCTATCTATACTTCCTATCCATCCACATGAAAATATCTCTCCGTTTATTTAGTGTTTTGATTTCTGTCATAAGAATTTTGGAGTTTTCTTTATATAGATCTTGTATATATTTTGTCAGATATATACTTAACTATTCCATTTTGGGAGATGCAAGGTAAATGGTATTGGTTTTTAATTTCAAATTTCATTTGTTCATTGCTGATATACTAGAAAGTGACTTACTCTTAATTTCAGAAGTGTTTTGGTTGATTGTTTTGAATTTTCTGCATGGACAATTATGTCATGTGAACAAAAAAGTGTTATTTATTCATTCCCAATTGGTATACTTTTTTTTTTCTTTTTCGTCTTTCTGCATTAGCTAGGATTTCATGTATAATGTTGAAAACAAGTGGTAACATCCTTGTCTTGTTCCTGATCTTGTCGGAAAGCTTATGGTTTGCCATTATTAAGTATGGTGTTAGCTGTAGGATTTTGTAGATCTTATTTATTGAGTTGAGGAAGTTCTCTTTTATGCCTAGTTTACTGGTGGTTTTTATTTTTACTTTTTTATGCATAGGTGTTGGATATTATTAAATAGATTATTTTTGCATCTATTAATATGATCCTGTGATCTTTTCTTTTAGACTTGTCTGTGTGATGGTCTGCATTAACTGATTTTAAAAAAATGGCTAAATCAGACTTGCATACCTGTGATAGATCCTACTTTGTTGTGTTGGGTAATTCTTTTTATACATTGATGGATATGATTTGTTAACATTTTGCTGAGGGTTTTTACACCTATGTTCATGAGAGATATAGGTTTGTAGTTTTCTTATCATGTCTTTGTCTGGCTTGGGTATTAGGGTGATGCTGGCCTTATAAAATGAGTTTAGAAGTCTTCTTTCTTTTTTTTTTATTTAAAATATTTGGGAGGATTCACAAGTAAAACCTATCTGGTATAACGTCTTCTGTTTTGGAATGTTATTAATTACTGATTCAATTTCTTTTATATATATTATGTATACTCAGATTGTGTATTTTTTTGTGTTAATTTTGGCAGATGGCATCTTTCTAAGAATTGGTCCATTTAATACTAGACAAAGATGCTAAAAATGTACATTGGAGAAAAATAGCTTCTTCAACAAATGGTGTTGAAAAAATTGGAAATCTGTATGCAACAAAATAAAACTAAACCCCTATCTCTCACCATGCACAAAACTCAAAGTGGACCAAGGACCTAGGAATTAGACCAGAGACCCTGTGTCTAATAGAAGAAAAAGTAGGCCCAAATCTTCACCACATCAGATTAGGCCCCGACTTCTTTTACAAGACTTCTATAGCTCAAGAAATAATATCAAGAATCAATAAATGGGGAGAATTCAAACTGAAAAGCTTCTTCTCAGCAAAAGAAACAATCGATGAGGTGAAGAGAGAGCCTACATTTTGGGAGTAAATTGTTGCCACAAGCACATCAGATAGAGCACTAATCTCCAGGATATAGAAAGAACTAAAAAAACCTAACACCAAAAAACAACAACAACAACAACAACACAGCCCAATCAGTAAATGGGCTAAGAAGCTGAACAGACACTTCTCAGAAGATAGTATACAACCGATCAATAAATATATGAAAAAATGTTCAACATCTCTAACAATTAGAGAAATGCAAATCAAGATTTCATCTCACAGCAGTAAGAATGGCAATTATCAAGAATACAAGCAACTAATAAGTGTTGGATGTGGAAAAGGTATACTCATACATTGCTGGTGGCACTGAAACTTGGTGCAACCAATCTAGAAAGCAGTATGGAAATTCCTTAGAAAACTTGGAATGGAACCACTATTTGACCCAGCTATCCCACTTCTTGGTCTATACCCAAAGGACTTAAAATCAGCATACTACAGTGACAGCACCAACATCAATGTTTATAGCAGCTCAATTCACAATAGCTAAACTGTGGAATCACCCTAGATGCCCTTCAGTAGATGAATGGATAAAGAAACTGTGGTATATATACACAATGAAATATTACTCAGCATTAAAAATGAATAAAATTATGACATTTGCAGGTAAATGGATGCAGTTGGATTTTATGCTAAGTAAGCCAATCCCCAAAAAATCAAAGTTCAAACATTCTCTCTGATAACTGATCCATGATGGGGGGAGGGGCATGGGAAAAAATGAAGGAACTTTGGGCAAAGGGGAAGGAGGGCAGGGGGATAAGAAAGATGGTGGAATAAGGTGGACATCATTACCCTAAAGTTACATGTATGACTGCATAAATGGTACGCACTGCATCTTATACAACCAGAGAAATGAAAAGTTGTGCTGCAATTGTGTACAGTGAGTCAAAATGCATTCTGATGTCATAAATGCCTAATTAGAATAAATAAATAAATTAATCAAAAAAATTTGTGAGCATAAAGTTGTGAGCATGTAGTACTCCTTTATTATCTTTTTAACGATCATACACTTTGTAGTGATCTTCCATCTTTCATTTCTGATACTAGTAATTTGTGCCCTCTCCTTTTCTTTCTCAGTCTGGCTAAGAGACTTGTTGATTTTATTGATCTTTTCAAATAGCCAGCTTTGAGTTTCATAAATTTTCTGTACTGATTTTCTGCTTTCAATTTTATCGATTTCTAATCTCATTGATTTCTGATTTTTGATGTTCTGCTTATTTTGCTCTTCTTTTTCTGTTTCTTAAGGTGGAAGCTTAAACCATTGACTTTATATATTTTTCTGTTATTTAATCCTATTGTGGTTTGAGAGCAGATCCTGTATGATTTCTATTTTTTAAAATTGGTTAAGATGTATTTTATGGGCCAGAAAGGAATCTGTCTTGATGAATGTTCCATGTAAGTTTGAGAAAAGTAGGTATTCAGCTGTTGTTGAATGGAGTAGTCTACAGATGTCCATTATTCTTAATTGATTGATAGTATTATAGAATACTGCTATGTCCTTTTCTGATTTTCTGTCTGTTAGATCTGTTCATTTTTGACAAAAGGATGTTGCAATCTCCAAACCAGGATGTTGGATTTATCTATGTTTCCTTGCATTACTACCAGTCTTTATCTTATACAATTTGAGACTCTCTGGTTAGGTATAACTATTGTTACGTCTTCTTGAGAAATCAACCTCTTTATCCCTATATGTTCTTCTTTATCCCTGATAACTTTCTTGACTTTGAAGTCTGCTCTGACTGAATGTAACAGAACCTATTTTGCTTTTTTCAATTTGTGTTAGCGTGGTACAGGATGGATTCTTCATTCCTTTACTTTTAAATCTATAAATCTATAATTGCCTTTATGTTTAAAATGTGTTTCTTGTTGCTAGGTGTATGGGTGCATACCTGTAATCCCCAGCTCTGGAGGCTGATGCAGGAGGATCATAAGTTGAAAGCCAGCCTTATCAACTTAGCTAGACCCTGTCTCAAAATGAAAAGAGCTGGGGATATAGCTCATGGGTTAAGGGCTTCTGGGTTTAACCCCTGCTAGAAAAAAAAAAAAAGTATTTTTGGTTTAAACATACAATTGAAACTTGTATTTTGATCTATTCTGAAAAATTCATCTTTGGATTGGTGAATTTAGACTATTACTGTTAAAGTGTTTATTGATATGGTTGGATTAATGATATATTTTTTACTGTTTTGTATTAGTTGCTCTTGTTCTTTGTCCCTATTTTTTGTCTTCCACTCTTTTTCTGCCCTTTGGAGTTTTAATTAAGCTTTTTATAAGATTCCATCTTCTCTCTTATCTTAGCATATTAGTAATACTTTTTAATTAAAAAAAATTTTAAGTGATTGCCATAGAGTTTGCAACATACATTCACAACTACTCTGAGCTTACTTTCAAATAACACTATACAGCTTCCCAGGTGGTGTGGATACCTTCTAATAACCAAATATAATATGTTCTAATAACCTAACTCTTTCCTCCCATCCCTTGTATTATTGTGATCATTCATTTCATTTATATATAAGCATATATAAGCATACGTGTAATATATATACATATATCATAAAGCATTATGATTGAATGCAGTGTTGTATTAATATTAGAACAAATTTATATTTTAGGTAAATTAAGAATAATAAAAATAAAAGCTTTTATTTTACCTTCATTTATTCCTTCTCTATGTTCTGGCTTTCTGTTTTGTGGATCTGAGTTTCTGACCTGTATTACTTTCCTTTCTTCCAAAGAACATGGAACACTTATTGCAAGGAAAGTCTTTTGGCAACAAATTCCCTCAAATTTTGTTCATCTGAGAAAGTCTATTTCTGTTTCACTTTTAAACGATAATTTCACAGGATGCAGAATTCTAGTTGGTGTTTTTTCCTCTCTCAACACTTTAAATATTTCACTCCACTCTCTCGTTGTTTGCACGGTTTCTGAAAAACCTGGGTGTAATTCTTACCTCTGGTCCTCCACAGGTGGTGTGTCTTATTTTCCCTCTGACTTCTTTCAGAACTTTTTTCTTTATCTTTGATTTTCTGAAGTTTGAAAATAACATGCTTTGGTGTCTTTTTTTTTTTTTTTTTCCCATTTGTCCTGCTGAGTTCCTGTACCCTGTGAACTGGTATCTGACATTAATTTGGGGGAAATTCTTAGTCATTATTGTTTCACACATTTCTTCTGTGCCTTTCTCTTTTTGATATTCCCATTATCTACACATTATACCTTCCTAGTTGTCCAATGGCTCTTGAAGATTTTGTCCTGTTTTTTTTTTTTTTTCTTTTCAATCTTTATTCCTTTGGCATTTCAGTTTTAAAGGTTTCTCTTGAGATATCCTCAAGCTCAGACATACACAGCTCTTCTGTGTCTGGTCTACTAAAGAGCCCATCAAAGGCAGGCTTTATTCTGTTACAGTGTTTTGGACTCTAGCATTTCTTTTTGTCTGTCTAGCGTATCCATTAGAGCCTAAGCATCTTTTTTTTTTTTGGTACCTCGGATTAAACCCAGAGGCACTCTACCACTGAGCCACATCCCCAGCCCTTTTTATGTTTTATTTAGAGACAGGGTCTCACTAAATTGCATAGGGCCCTGCTAAGTTGCTAAGGCTGGCTTTGTACTTGCCATCCTCCTGCCTCAGCCTCCTACAAGCATGTGCCACCACCATGCCTGGCTGAGCCTTAGCATCTTAATTATAGTCATTTAAAATTCTCTGATAATTCCAGCATCCTCGACATGTCTGATTCTGAGACTTATTGCACTTTTCAAACTGTTTTTTTTTTTTTGCCTTGTGATATGTGTTCTAATTTTTTCCCCTTAATAGCTAGACATGATGTACTGGGTAAAGGTACTGATGTAAACAGACCTTTAGTGATGAGGTGATAAGGTGCTAGGGGAGGAAATGCACTCTATTGTCCTGTGAGTAGGTCTCTGTGTTTTAGTAAGCCTGTGAGCTGGGCTTTGAACCTCTCACCTGCCTCTTGTCCCCCTGACCTTCAGTGTGACAGGATGGAGGGTGGATCTGGGTATTTTTCTTCCTCCAAAGTGGTTAAGTTTTGGTAAAATCCCTTCAGGTGAGGTTCTGGTTAACTAGTTTCTGAGGACAGACCTGGTTAAGAACAGAGTGCTTTGGCCTAGCTCAGGTGGCTTCCACTTCTCTTCCCCCCTCCAGAAATGCAAGAGATTCGTTTTCTATATTTACTCTGAGAAGCTGGTTGAACCCCTACAGGTAAAACTCACAGGAGCATGGGGACTCCTCTGTGATGAAGTGCTGGGATTTTAAATTCCCTCACTCGTTCCTACTAAGCCTCCAGCAATCTATCAACCACAGTTCAGCTTCTCCTGCCCTGGCTCTGGTTCCTGAAGGGGTTTGTGCTCCTGAATTTCTGCTTTGGTGTGTTGTGATTCCCCGAATCTTCCTAATTTGGGGGCCAGCGTTTTGCCTGCAACCTCACTTCTCTGATGAATCTCAGAGGAGCTATTGATTTTTTGATTTGTTCAGCTTTTTACTTATTGTTAGGATGGAGTGGTGGCTTTCACACTCTTTGCATGCTGGACCAGAAGTTAGAATAGTAGTCTAGTCGAAAAATGGTATTTCCTTCCAATTGAACACCATTCCCCCGTCCTCCATGGATCCCCTCAACAAAGAACCTGCCCATCTAGGTTTGCAAGGTTAGTAAGGACCTGTGGCCTCTCTCCAAGGCCCTCTGAGCTGAACAGGAAGGCACAGGGAGACCTCCCTCAGGCAGGCTCCAGCTGCCTGCAGGACCAGGCGCAGTTTTTTGACTCAATTCGTTGTCACCTGTGTAGAGCCTTCCTTTTGGCCTGAAGTTCTGCTTGCACACCCCACTGTGTGGCAGCACCTGGGAAGAAGAAGTAAATAGCTTTTCAAGCTCCCATCTTCAGAGTGATATGAAGACCTCAGTATGAAGGAGCTTCCCCCAGGACTCACCAAGGATCCTGGAGCCCAGTGGTTTTGGAGTGAATAAGGGACACTTTTATTAACCGTTGAAGCCTTTCCTCTAGATTGCAAAGTTTCAGAGCAACTGTATTCTGGGCTGAACTGGAAAAATACAAAGACAAAATTATTGAATCAAATCAGCAGAGAGTCTAACTATGTTGGTCATGAACCTAATTAGGGGGAGAATCCCTTAAAAATTATTTAGCAAAAAAGAGTTGATGTAAAATTTCTTCTCTTTGGTATAAAATTTCTTCTGCTGTTTTCATAGAGCAGATGGTGACACAGGCAAAAGTCAATTTCATATTTTATATTTTCATCAATCTATTATCTAAATACTCTTTTAAAAAAATCTCAAACTTTAAAAATTATCTATATATCATACATGTATGTATACATATATATGAATTATTAGTGTTTAATTTTTCTTCATACTGGCCAGTATTTTCCATTATGCATATTGCATATATTCTATATTATTATATTCTATAATATTCTATATTATACATAATATAATAGTCTACATTATATAATAGAAAATGCTGATATCTATGAAGAAGAGCTAAACATCGCTAATAATTCCACTACTACAAAATAATCACAGCTAACACTCTTGTGTGTTCCTTCTAACACATCCTCACATTTACATGATGTATATGAATTTCAATACACATACAGTTTTGTATCATGCTTTTTCCACATAATTTTATGTAGTATTTCTCCATGTCATTTAATATTCTTAAAATTCTAGATGTTCAGTAAAGATAACAACATTCTATTTTATGGGTGTCACATAATATATTATGGATATCATTCATCATGGTTTCTACTTTTTGATTGTGTAAATAATCTGTAATGGATACCTCTGTATAAAGTTCTTATAGGCATATATTTGTGACAATTTCCTTATGATAGTTCTCTCATTTTTAAAAAAAATATTTATTTTTTAGTTGTAGTTGGACACAATATCTTTATTTATTTTTATGTGGTGCTGAGGATCAAACCCAGGGCCTCACCCAGGCTAGGCAAGCACTCTACTGCTGAGCCACAACCCCAGCCCCTCATTCTCTCATTTTTAAACTGCATCTAGGGCCTTTTTTTTTTTTTTTTTCCATTACTGGGGATTGAATCCAGGGACATGCTCTACCCACTGAGCTACATGCTTGGCCCTTTTTATGTTTTATTTTGAGATGGGTCTCACTAAGTTGTCCAGGCTGCCCTTGAACTTGATCCTCCTGCCTCAGCCTCTGAATCACTGGGACAGGCCTGCACCACTATGCTTGGCTAGATTTCTAAAACTACTATTTCTAAAACTAAGAAGGTAGTTTTCGAGCAGTCTAGTCTCAGCCACTCGGAAGGGATGGCCAAGGTTTGGATATTGAAAACCCTTGTTCAGATTTTCCATTTTCCTCTTTGTTTCTTTGGCACTCAAGATTGAACCCAGGGCCTTGCATATGGCAGACAAGTGCTCTACCTCTGAGTTATATCCGCAGCTAAAATTGCCAGTTTTAATTCTTTTATTAAGATATTTAACAATTTTAAATTATATAATATGGCATTTTGTTTTTCTGAAGGAGGAAACATGCATCATTCAAAAGAATTAATGTTGAACACCTACTACGTGTGTGGCTCCGTACAAACTCTAGGGATCCAGTTATGTGCAAAGCAGACAGGTTGGTAATCACATATTTATGTTTGCATGTCATATTTTAAAAACCTCTGCTGGCCTGTAGAAAGACCTCCCCTTCCCATTTTTGTCTATTTTCTTTGGAACAAATCACATTTATGCTGAGATTAGAAGGAAGCACACATGTAAAGCACCTGGCACAGCAGGTCTTCAATAACAATGGTTGCCCTCCACCTTCCTATTCCCTTGAAACAGTTTTCATTCATTCATTGCATGTGCTGAGCCATGTAAATCCCCCTGATTTCCAGCATGCACAGCTAGGCTGTGTTCTTCTCCATGAGCCCAGAATCTTGGCATCAATTACCACCAGGTTCTAAGTTAAAACCAATAGAACTTGACTTTGAAGGGCCAATAATTTACAGACTTTGGGGTTCAATGTTGAGTTGTGAATCTGAGTGACAGGCGTTATGAGAAATGTTCTCTTTGAAAGTTGAATGGAAAATTTGGGGCCATTCAATGTTCCCTTTGCATTTTATACCACTATTGACTCTTTTCCCTCTAGACCTCAGAATCGCTGAGGCTCAGTCCTCAAGAATCACTTCCTAACTGGGCACGGAGGCAAACACCTGTGGTCCCAGCTACTTGGGAGGCTGAGATAAGAGAATCACTTGAGCTCAAGAGTTCAAGAGCAGCCGGGGAAACATTGTGAGACCCCCCGTCTTGAAAAACAAAACAAAGCAAAAAAGGAATAATTTCTTGCTTTGTGATCAACTGCTCATGACCTTGAGACAGCTTTGGTCATTTGGAGAGGATGTAAAACTGGCTAACAGGATGAAAGGAGGAATTCCATCTTTATGTGTTGGGCCAATTCTCCTTCCCCACAGAACTCCTGGGGATAAATACAGATTATTTGAGAGAGTAAAATTCTTCTTGTAAAATTTTTTTTTCCTTTTCTGTAAGCACTAAAACCATTCATTTTCCCAGAAGGAAGCTTGTCTCTTATGCACATTCTCTTTCAGCCTGTACCTGTTGTTAATCCAGTTCCACCGGCAGCTCCTCAGGGGCTTATTTTGTGGAAGTTCTAGATGGTCCTAGCAACCCATAACTTCTTGAAGGAATTGTTCTAAAAACCAGAAACTTTAAAAGCTAATCTTCTGGCCTTAATGAAATAAAACAAAGAAATCAACCTGGAGAAGCTAGTAGAACTCTCCAATGGGTTATAGGTAAGGAATATTACCAAACAACCTCCTCTTACCTTCTACACCACACTTAGTTTCTTTGTTAGTATCTTTTTTTTTTTCTCTCTGGATCATTTATAATGTTTAAAAAATCTTATTGGCAGCTCGTGATAATATCATGTTGCCTACAGTAAATCTAACCTAATGTGAAAAAAATTATTGGCTAAGTTTCTTTTATCCACATTAGAGAGTATTCGAAACATTGATCTCTGAGCACCTTGGATAGATCGTGGCCACCTGATAACTCTCCCAGGATGGATTTACTGCTAGTCAATGCATGATGAATTGTGTACTTCAGGAGAGCAAGGTTGGGCCCACACATGGCTGTAATGGAAAACGAGGTAGGGGAATTTATATACCTAATTAAAAGGAGCAAACTCTCAAATCCAGACCCATAAATTGGCTTTTAGAGCTCTGACTGCGGAAAGAGTTACAAATCAAAGCAATGTGAGGTGAGAGTTCATTCTTCCTGAATCAGGGGAGCTCAGCCAGCACTTTTAAAAACTGTAAGCTTTCACTTGATCTTAATTTCACTTACAATAAGAAATATAAATGTAATCAGAATTATATGACTGTAGATAAATCTGATTTATGGAAGTCTGTCAAAGCAGCTGTAGACTGTAAGAATCAGCACCTGCTATAGCTTGAGATGGAGAATCACAGGATTGTTTACCTAATAAACCCAGGAGTGTATAAGATATCCTGGATCATTTAAATTTTTTTTTGTGTGTGTGTGTTTGGATAAGAAAGTTTTAAAAAAGGAATCTGGAAAAACATATTGGATCACAAACAATTGCAGGAATATGAATTCTCTGGTGTTTTCCACATAGGGCCATAATAAATTAGTTTACCCTGGGATTTTGTTGAAATATTTTGCTGAATTGATGACTGGTGAGCATGTCCTTGTGTGGCTCCGTATGATTACCATCCTGGGTCATTTGGAGGACCTAACATTGGTTTTTAATCACACCAGCAACATAAACCATCAGAGTGGTGTGTATATTTCTTGTTTCATAAGTGCCTTTAAATCTGTAAGTAGCTTGATATCCCATGAGCAATTGAGTCCAGGCTCCACGCACGGCCGGGAGGAGAGCTCCCTGAACCTGGGATCAACTGAACTCCAGGCCCCAACACGGTCAGCCCTGGATATCCCTGAGCCTGAGGAAAGCCATCGAGTAGATGATCCTATTGTCTGGAAATGTCAAAAGCTGTGCTGGGGACAAGGGTGGAAGTCACATCTTTCAGGTCTTTGGGACCACGGGGCCCCATTCTTTGTGTGTGAGAGACTTAGAGATTCAGAAGTAGAGAACTGGAAGAGGCAAAAATGAAGGAGCGGCAAGATACCTAGAGAGCCCCTGAAAGCATTTCTTTGTTGCAGGCAAGGAGCGAGATCTTTCTCACGCAGTGTCGAGCCTTCAGCTGGCCTCCTTCAAGCCTGAGGGATTCTCTGCCAGAGGGAAGCAGGATGGCCAGGGGGAGCCAATGGCCGCCCTATCATCAGCTGTGGACTTAGTGCTGTACGAGTTTCTATAAATATTTGACATGTGAGTAGTAAGCAGGGAGCAACGATCAGGTCCGAATTACTCATTTGTTACTCTGTAAATGGAAAATTGAGTGTCTTCGGATGTAGTCAGCTTGAATCAAGTTTGACATATACCATCATCAGTGGGCGGACACACCGTGGGTGGCGCAGCCAGAGGTTCGGGAGGGCCCGTCTGGAGTGAGAAGACTCCTCTGGAGTTTGGCTGCTTGTTGGGGCACTATCCCCCTGGATTAGTCCTCAAACCTGCTCTGGGCCTGCCAGCTACAGCTCTGGAACCATCCCAGTCTTTTCCACAGGCCTTTCTTTTCTCTTTGTACTGCAACTGTATTTGGGATATGCCAGAGCCTTTTACCAGGTGCCCTGGACAATTCTACTTCCTTATTCTCCCTACTCCAATCTCTCCTATTAATAATCCCACACTCTAGACAGACTTGGGTCTGAATCCAAGTCCTCAAGTTGGAGAAGTCTCTTTGAGACTCAGTGGCCTCATCTCTGAAATGTACAGTGAGCAGCCAGCTTGGGTTGGCCTGGGATCCAGGACTTCAAGTGCTAAAACTGGGAAGACCTCTAGCAAACTGGGAACATAATAAAACAGGAGGTCTGGCTGCACCACGGTGGGCATCTTTTTCTGAGGCAGGGTGCAGACCTGGGCATCCGCGCGATGTTGGTGGGCTTTGTACCTGACTGGATGAGGGGCAAGGCAGAAGTCAATCAAGAGAGGATCCAGCAGCTTCTGGAGGAGAATGACCAGCTGACCTGCTGTATGGTGGATTATCAGAACAAGTGTGTCCAGTACCTGCGCGTGTTACATAGACATCTCATTTATTTCACTACCATCGCAGATGCCAGCCCATTCAGTTCTTCAAAAGCCGTGGAATGATCTTTCAGTTGTAAGGAGTAATTGAATGTAATCCATCTCCTATAAAATAGAGACAGGATCTTTACCAACTCACCTGCTTAAAAACATGAAACCTCTGTGGTCCTTTTTAAAATGTGAAAATGTGAAGAAAGCTACTAGCTTAACTATATTCTCAATATAAATATTTATTTTCATAATTAATCGGATCTCCCAGAAAGTAGACCCAGGTGTCCTCTTTCCAGAAATGGGAGTGTGTTCCGGTGACAAAGACATCAAGGGCATCTTCAAGACTACTCTTTAGTTTTAGTTTGTAGAGGGAAACTGAGTAGGTACTGGAGGATCAGCAGGAATTGCTGAGACTTCTGCCTGAGCCTTTAAAGGCCAAATGGATACAGTGTCTGTGTGTCCCATCCAGTTTGTAAATGTGTTTCCCCTGACCACCCTTCTCTTTCTTACTTTGAAATAAAGCTTGCTTTTCCACAACAGAACAATATGAAGGTCTAGATGTTTCCATGTAACAAGTGTTATAATTGGTTCCCTCAAAAACTGTAAGGACTTAATAGCCATAAGGTATGTAACAATACTACTGTTATATGTTGCCGACACAATTAATAGTGATTCTTTAGTATTATCTAGTATCACCTGATAATAAATGATGGGTCATTTTCTTTATCACACACACACACACACAAAAAAAAACAGGAATAGTAATATCATGGGAAAAGAGATGAGAGAAGAAACATCTCCAAAGAGGGGTCCACGAAGTTCCCAGAGAGGAAGGGGAACTCAATTCAGGACCAGTGGGGTTCCTGGCATATGTGATGGAAAAGAATGTCAGCACCTATCAGCCAAAGGCACAGACAGGTTTATTTAGGGAGTAGAGAATGCAGGTTATCCAGAGAATGAGCAGCCCTTCCTTGTTTGGGGCTCCAAAATTTATAGCAGGTCAGTAGTTAAAGGCTGGACTGAAGTTGGAGCCATGTGATTTTACACCGGTTTTCCCTGCGCCTGTCCATCTCCCTCAGTTTACAAGGGCCCAGGCCAAGGACATGTCGCTCAGGAATTACAATGCTTCCTGATCACTTTTATTCTTCTCAATGCTCATGAGCATTTTCTTTTTTTTTTAATAGATAGATAGAGAGAGAATTTTTAAATACTTTTTTTTTTTTTTTTAGTTTTTCAGCAGACACAACATCTTTGTTGGTATGTGGTGCTGAGGATCGAACCCGGGCCGCACGCATGCCAGGTGAGCGCGCTACCGCTTGAGCCACATCCCCAGCCCCCATGAGCATTTTCTTTGAGACTCATCTCTCTTTTTATCCTAACTCCCTATCTAACACCTTGTTTCTTGTATGGATGAACTGAAATATTGTTTGAAATATTGAGGATCTGGCAGGGAGTGAGTAGCCAATACATGCTAGCTCCTGCCCTCCTCAGTCAATTCAAGTATTTGTGAAACAAGGTTTGTGGAACACCTCTAGGTACCCCTGTAAGTGTTGAGGGCCATGAGCAAATAAAGGCAGATTCACAACCAGTCTTCAAAGTGCTCCCAATCCAGTTGGGGATGCAATAGGAATGCACATGAAACAGCTATTTTCTTTATTTATGCTTTTGTGCTCCATTTCCTTCCAAAAAAAAAAAAAAAAAGGATTGGAGGAAGCTCAGAATAAATGATACTGACACGTGGACCTAAGAGTTGAAAGACAACAGCCTCGTAATTAAGGGAGACAGTGGTGGAATAATTACACCAGAAACGCAAGGCTAAGGAAAGCTATTCCAATTGCACGCAAAACATCCAGAGAACAAAGCAAGAATAACACAAGGCAAACTAAAATGAACCAGTAAATTATATGGTGTCAGCTCCACAAGTTTAAGGTACTGATGCAGAAGTTCAAGGTGGAATTGATGATGATTTTCCTCAATTCTGCAGCATGACCGTGGGCTGGTCTCCCATTCCCCACTTCAGTTTCTTAGTCTAGAAACTAAGGAGGGCATTTCTTCTCACGACACCCATCAATTTGTGCGTGACGCTCTGCTTCCCCTGACTGTTAGGAGGCTGCGTGGCCCACGTGTCTCCCAGGTTGGAGGAAGATGAACAGGGTCCTGTGCTGCGGAAAAATGCAAGGGATTTTTAAATCTTCTCTCCAGGAATTGGGAGGAGAGAGAGGACAGGTGGATTCATGGTGCTGAGGGAAGAAGGTGAGGTTGGGAAGAAGGCTTCTGGGACGTGTCATCCAGAGCCATATGTTCACTTTGTGGTGCTTAAGAAATGCATGTCAAGAGTCTGAGGACTTCTGGAAATTACTTTTTAACTGCCAGACTATTTCTTTGGCCCCCCCCAAGCCTTTCTAAGACAAGGATCAATGAGTGAATGTAGGAGAAGGCACCTCACAAAGGCCCTGTGTGAAGGTGGAGCTGGTGCCTCTCCCAGCAACTCAGACTTCTGATTTTGCTCCTCAAACAAAAAAGAAAAATGCAAAAGGCTTGGGCACTTGGGATCCTGGCTCACGGCCTTCTTAGTCCTGTGTCCTTGGGCAAGTTACTTGTTCTCTCCAGTCTCAGGATCCTCATCTGTAAAGTGGGTTGTCTGAAGAGACACAAGCTAAGGCCTTTGCATATAAAGCCCTCAGAGCAGAGAAGAGCACCTCTCAGGCCCTTGAGAGATGCTGGTTCCCTTCCTCCCTTCACCTTTTGCCATCCCATATTTTTCATGACGCCTGTCGACAGTAGGCGGACAATTCATTCCTTCAGGACCAGCCCAGGGCCCAGGCAAAGGTTCCACAGCCTTCTCACCTAGTTCTCCTTCTCCATCAGCTGGGCCCCACACCTCCTGCAGGAGGGAGTTTTCTTAGCCCGAGGCCTACCTTCCCTTTGTCCATTGCTTGGGTTTGTGTTGGCTCCTTCCAGAAAGTGACTACACACTTCTAAGTTCATGTGGAGTCTACAGCACCAACGTCTGACAGTCGCTACGAGGACCAAGCCCTTCTTTGGTTCCCCATGACTTTAAAACCCTCACTTGACTCTCCTTCACTCCCAGGGCCAGGATCTAGCCCCTAGCACTGCTCTGAGCCGAGGCTTGGTATTATCCACATTTCCTTGTATTTCTAACTCCCCCGGCCCTGCCCCTGCCTTTCATCTGCTTCCTGACACACACTTTGGACCCCAGTGCAAACTCTGGTTCCAGAGCTGCTCAGTTGGCCCAGTTTCATGTTTTCTTTGACTTAGCTGCTTCTTCCCCTGTCCTGTTGCTTTGGTCACTCTCGTTGTTCCCTTTACCTTCTTAACTCTATTGTCTTTCTGTCCATCCACCCTAAAACACTCCAGCCCTTCAGCCTTCTACATACAGATCAGTAACTATTACTCAAGAAAGTCACATACAAAATACCTGCTTTCCAACCCCCCAGAGCTTGGTGCTGCCTGGAAATCCTTCCACGTGTCCTAGTCTTTCTCCCGTCTCCTTAGCCACCAGTCCATCTTGAAACACACCCTTCCATCTTCCTGGGTCTCCCCAGTGACCTTCCTAGCCTTTTACTTCTCTGGGGAAATTGAGGCCATCTTTCAAGGTCTTCTCTGGGCCCCTTGGCAGCTCAGAGATTCCAGAGTGTGCTCGCCTTTCCTTTCCCTAACTCCCTCAGTGCAAGAGGTGATTTTTCTTCCAATTTTCCCCCTTAGTGATGTGATGGACCCCTCCTCCACAACCTGGGCCATAGATGTCATCCTCCTGTGCTGTCAACCAGTCATCACTCAATGACCTCACTCTGGTTGTCCCAGAATTCTCTCTTTCTTTTCTTTTTTTTTTTAATTTTAATTTTGAGACAAGGTCTTGCTCAGTTGCCAGGTCTGCCCTTGAACTCCTCCTGATCCTTCTGTCTCAGGCCCCCCGCCCCCAAAGTAACTGGGCTCCCAGGGGCTGGATTTCTTTATTAAATTTTAAAATGTCCTGCTCCAACGGTCCCAACTCTTCTTCAATGTATAAAGGTGCTCAATTTTTTCTCCTCAAAAGATTCTTGTCACCACACACCTGCCCCCAGTTACTGTACTGTAGGACAAGGAGAAAAATATCAACAAGGGACTATTCACAGACTCCTCAATCCACCCTCCAGGGAGGACTGGGCTGTTGCCAGCTGAGCCATTTCTCTCTCTTCCTTCTTCCCGGAGGCATTTTGCTTGTCTTCCTTGCTGTGCAGAATCTGAGCAATGGAGGAAAACAGGGAGAATTGCACCAACGATAAGAAGTTGGAGGGGGGAATGGAAGTTTGTGGGTAACTGATTTTGGAGAAGCTATTTGGTTTTTTTTTTATTTTATTAAAAAAGTTTTTATAGAATGCCTTCATTTAATTAATTTGTTTTATGTGGTGCTAAGGATCGAACCCAGTGCTTCACACATGCTAGGCAAGAGCTACAGCCCCAGCCCTTGGAGGAGCTATTTAAATGAGAGAGGTAAGTAAATCTATTTTCAAAAAGTGCGATATGGTCTTTGCCTCCTAGAATTTTACTGAAAACCTACTGTAAAGATTTTAATTGCTTTAGATTAGTTTGAATTGCCATTCCATGATTGCTTTGAATGCAGATTTGTGCAGGACTGAATAACAGGTGGTTGGGATTTTTACAGGTTGTACTTTGGGTTAATTAGTTTTTCATCACGATGACAAAATAGCTGAAGAAAAGAACTTAGAGGAGGAACGAGTTATTTTTAGCTCATGGTTTCAGAGATTTCATGGTCAGCTGCCCACAACTGTGAGCCCAGGGTGAGGCAGAGGATCATGGCGGACAGGGTGAGGTGGGGCACAGCTGCTCACTTAATGGTGGGAGAGAAAAGAGAGATGGGGACGGGGAAGAATTAAAGGGAGTCAGAAACAAGATGTTGTCCTCAAGGGCACACCCCCAAGGACCCATTCACTTCAACTAGGTCCTGCCTCCTACAATTTCCACCTCCCAACAATCCATTCGGGTATAAACCCATCCATGGATTAATCCACTGATAAGGTCATAGCCCTCATGATCCAGTCACTTTCTCAAAGCCCTACCTCTGACATTGCTGCTTTGGGGCATTAAGCCTTCAACACATGAGTCTTTGGGGGACCTTCCAGATCCAAACTATAACACCTACATCTCTTTTTCCTTGAAAAGTAGAGGGCACTTCAAGTCTACAGTGAGAAAGTTAATTTAATTTAATTTATTCCTCAATTCACCACTATTGGGCTTTGGTCCATCTGAGATATCAATTTTAATATCACTCCCTGGAAACAGCTTTCCCTAAGACTCATTCTCCGCACCCCCCCCCCCCGCCCCACGTCCTTGGTATTTGACTCAGTTGACCAATTCCTGCTTTTTAAAATGCTCTGCTCCCTGTAGTTCTGTGATTTCAATCTTTTCTAGTTTCCCTTTTGCATTCCTGACCATTTGAATCTAATATCCTCAAAACCCAGTGTGACCTAGGGACCTTACAGTATTGGCATCTCCTGGGAGCATTTTAGGAATGCAGAAGCTCAGGTCTCCCTCTAGGTTACTGAATCAGAATGCACATTTGTTTTCAGGATTTAACAAGATCCCCAGTAATTTGTACACCGATGTTCTGAGAAACACACAAAAACTAACTAAAAATGGATCATAGACCCAAGTGTGAAAATCTAAGACTGTCATTTTCTTAGAATAAAATGAAGGAGAAAAATCTTCATGGCCTTGGGTTGAGCAGAGTTTAGCTACCATGAAAAGAACAAAACAAAAGAAAAAAAATGTGATCCATAAAAGAAAGAATTGATAATTGGAATTCATCAATATTAAAACCTTTTGCACTTCACAAGGCACAATTAAGAAAATGAAAAGAAAAGCCAAAGATGGAGAGGAAATATTTGCAGATAACATCTGGTAAAGTACCTGTGTCCAGAATTTATAAACAGAATTCAATAATAAGATAAACAACCCAATTTAAAAACAGGTGAGTGATTTCAATATATATTTCATTAAAGAAGATACATAGCCAATAAGGGCATAAAGCATGCTCAGCATCATTAGTCATTAGGGAAATGCAAATTTAAATCACAATGAGATACCACTGCATACCTGCTGGAACAGCTATAATCAAACCAATACATAGGGGTTGAGGATGTAGCTCAGAAGTGGAGCACTTGCTTCTCATATGCAAGGCCCTGGGTCCTCTCACCAGCATCACCTACAAAAACAAAATAAAAAAATCAAAACCAACCAACCAAACAAAAGTTGCCCTTACAAGGCCAACTTTGAGTGCTGGTGGGAATGTAAAATGGTATAGCTTCTTTGAAGAGTGGCTTGTCAGTTTCTTAAAAAGTTAAATTTACCATAAAATCCAGAAATTACCATTCTTGAATTCTACCCAAGAGAAACAAAATGTCTATCCACACAAAGATATGTACGTAACTGACTGTAGCAGTGTTATCCTGCTAGACAAAAATCCTGAAGTAATTCAATTGCTTACCAATTGGTGAGCAGATAAATAAAATATAACTTATCCACACAGTGGAACACTATGCCGCAATATGTATGAATCTCATAAACATTACATTTTATCAACGTAGCCAAATGCAAAATACTGCATATTGTATGTTTCCATCTATGTGAACTGTGCAGAAAGGAGAGATGTGGAGACAGAAAGTAAATTAGTGCTTGCCTATGGCTTGAGTGAGAACAGGGATTAACTGCAAAGAGGTACAAAGGAATGCTTTGGGGTAGATTTTGATGCTGGATCCATAGCTCTATAAATTTACTAAACATCTTTATGTTATATACTCACAATGGGTGAATTTTTATAATAGGTAAGTTATACCTCAATAAAGCCAGTGTTTAGAAAGTTTGAGAGGCGCTCTTCAAGAACACCCCCCTTCTCCCTCATGCTCAAATGCCAGTCCCCAGGGAACTTGGTCCCCAGCCTTCTTTACTCCTGATTTTTGGCCGATGATTTTCAACTTAGAAGTCTGCATCAATTACTATGGGATTATTTCAAAATATAAGCGTTGAAAAGAACCTCCCCATTTTTCTTGCTCCCCTATCCCACCCTGAAATTCTGATAGGCCCTAGGACAGAAAAGTGGCTAGCATATATAATTTGAAAATGTTCCCCAGGTCACTGGGATCTATACTATACTTCCTGGGTAAATTAATCCAAACCCACAGCTTCAATGGATGGCGTCCTACAGAATGATAAGTATTGATCCAATTATGTTGGCTGTATTACAAATGATCCTCAAACTTAGTGGCTTAACTCCAACAATATTTCTTTTGCTCATGAGTCTGCAAATGAGGCACAGCTCAGTGACGATAATTGGTCTCTGCTCCGAAAGGTGTCTTGAAGGCTGAGGGCTGGGGTTATCTGTGGGTCACTCATTCTCATGTATGTTGAGTCAGTGCAGGGGCATCTGGAGCACCTGCTAGGTTTCTTTACATCTATAAAGAGATCTCTTTACATCTGTCCATGTGATCTCTCTAGCATGGCAGCTTTAGGGTGGCCAAAATTCTTGCATGGAGATTAAGAGTTCTAAAGGCATATGGAGAGGGCAGAGAGAGTCATCTTTATCATCTTTCCTGACCTAGCCTTGGAAAACATGTGGGGTCACTTCTGCTGCATCATATTGTTTGAAATAGTTACATAGAACCTCCTAGGTTCAAGAGGAGGGAACACAGACCCCCATCTCTCTCTCTCTCTCTCTCTCTCTCTCTCTCTCTCTCTCTCTCTCTCTCTCTTTCTCTGTTTAATTTTTAAAAAAAATTGTGTTGGAAACAATACCTTTATTTGATTAATTTATTTTTATGTGGTGCTGAGGGTCAAACCCCGTGCCTCCATGTGCTAGGCTACCACGGAGCCACAACCCCACCCTCCCATCTCTTAATGGAGAGATTGTAACATCCCATCTCGAGAAGAGCATGCGGAGTGAGATAGCGACTGTTTTGGACATCTTTGAAAAATATAACCTTCTGTAATTGCTTCAAGCTTTTCTTTTCCTCAAGCTTCCAAATCATCCCAACTCCATCTTTGCACTCTGATCAGGACCTGGCTTTCAATCTCACTAGGAAATTGCCTCAAGAGGTAGAGAATTTCCACAAGCTCTTACTGCCACATCCCCCAGTCCTCCCTGGAATCTGTGCATCTATTCTTTCTTCCCTCCTAAAGGGGAAATGGCCACTCCTTGCTGTCAGCTGAGGCCTCTCCAGCATTTGGACACCTGCTTCTACCCCACAATCCTGGTCCCCTCAAGCATATTCTCCAGCATCATCAGATTTTCTTACTACTGGATCGTTCCTGTCAGCATACAAAAATGCTGATTTTTATTTTATGTTCCAAAGAAACTCTTATGTAATCCCATCCCCCCTCAGCCTCTACCTTTGTTCTTTTTTTTTCCAGCCAAACTCATTGTTTATATGTGCTGTCTCCAGATCTCTCCCATTTTCTCTTGAACCCATTCCAATCAAGGTTTGCCCTCATTCCACTGAAACTGTTCTCTTTAAGGCCATTAATGATTTTCATGGTGCTATAGTCAGTGATTGTTTCTCAGTCAATGTTCTTGACCCGTACACAGCATCTGACACTCTGAATTGTTTTCATTTGTGAGATGCTTTTTTTTTTTTTTTTTCTTCCTCCACTGGCATCTGAGACAACAAACTCTCTTAGCTTTTTCTCTGAATTTTCTGGTACCTGACTTTTTCCACTCATTTCCTCTTCCTCTTCATCTTCTTGACCTCTGAATGTTCCAATGCCCAGAGCCCGGTCCTTGGGTGCTGCTGTCGTGTGTCGTGTGTCATTTAATTTACCTGGAAATTTGTTTTCCTAGAATCCCTTTCTCTGGAGTGTTCCACATTGGAGTTGGCCATAGAGGAACTTACATGAGATTTGGAAAGTGGAAATGAAACAGCAGGCTTTGCTTTGGAAGTTGTCATAGTCAGATGTCACTGGTCAGGACGAGTGCACAGATGCCCAGCAGTTTCCAGCAGACCCTTGCTCTCCTTCTGTCCCTGTCCAGTTCTTCTCCACAACTGCTGGCCCTACTGACCAAAAGTCTGGCCTCAGGCTCGCCACTGAACACTTGACTATGTCCTAGGGAAGCGCTAGCCACACCAAGGCCAAAAAGCATCACACAGATAGCCACAGGTCCCCCTTCATAGGAGTTGGACATTTCTGCATTCCCACATTTAATCAGCTCCTTCCCTCCCACATTTAATCAGCTCCTTCCCGCATCAAACAATTCTGCTTCCAGGTCTTTCCCTAACTCCTTCCACAATTTTGAAAGGTCTCGTTCTTATAATGATTCCCTTATTCCATAAGTTTTGTGATGACTCTGCCCCCTCACTAAATCCTAACACCCAAAGTTTCAGTTATTGGTTCCAAAAGTGGACCCAGAGGAATCGAACCTTAAGGGGGAGTCTCAAGTTGAGTCACTAATCCAACTAGTTTTCTTAAATATTTTTTTAGATGTCGATGGACCTTTATTTTATTCATTTATTTATATGTGGTGCCGAGAATCGAACCCAGTGCCTCACACATGCTAGCCCCAGCCCCAGCCCTTCCAACTAGATTTGATGACATTAAGTACCACACTGCCAATGATCAAGTAGACACTGGAATGAAGTGTCAAAACGACCTAAATGACTGCCTACAGTCCCCTGTAATCAAGCTCCTAGAGAAAGCGGGGCACTGAATGACAAGAGGTTGCTGCCACATACGATTTTCGTGCAAATAAAAGATATAAGGAACGTAGTTACTTCTAAATGAACTGGAAAGCTTGGGTTAACGAAAAAAAGACTAGGGCTGGGAATGTAGCTCTGTGGGTAGAGCTCTGTCCTAGCATGTGTGCGGCTCTGGGTTCAATTCCCAGCACTTCAAGTAAAAACTAAAATGAGCTCAATGCTTTCCATTCCCAGATCCACATCCAGGTGATGATCCAGAAAGCTTCTATGCCTGCCCTGAAAGGAAACTTTACCTTCTGGAGGTGCAGGGCTAAGATTTTTGAAATCTAAATAAACCCAAGGTCTAATCTTGAAGATGGCTGATTTATAGTGCAAAGAGAATTTACATCTGTGAATGTAAGAAAAATTGTTGAACTCTGAATTGTATGGCCTGTCACTTATATCTTTAAAAAGCTGTTATGAAAAATAAAAATTCAAAACCTTGAAGTGCCTTTATGTAAAAGTCAGGGCATGAGGCTGGAGCTATTGCTCAGTGTTAAAGTGCTTGCCTACCATAGGCCCTGGGCCAATCCCCAGTACTGGCCCAAATACCCCAAACACAAAACAACAACAATAAAGTCAGGGCACTAATTGGAAAGAAGATGGATCCTGAAGGTTGGGATGGTGATCTCTGGATAATTTCTGATGAAACTGAGGACCTCAAACCCTAAATTCTACAAAGCCTTCTTTGTGGTTCAAGCCAACCTTCCTCCCTCAGAGGAAGTTAGTCCCCCCTGTCCTCACAACCCGGAATGATCATTCCGGAAGAGGGTCAGTTGGAAGGGACTGCTGATTTTCACGAGGACCTGCCCCACCATAGACCAGGTTACAGTTCCATCTGCAAATCCCTGATGACGGTGGGACATCGTCTCATCCAATCTCATGGCTTTAAGTGACATTTCTGTGCTGAAATGTAGGACTTCAGATACGTCTTTCCTGAGTTAGAGACTCAAGCCGTCAGTTGCTTTCTTTACGTCTCCACTAGGCATCTCAAAAGGGCCATGTTAAAATTGAGCCCCTTTACCAGGCAGAGTGATGCATGCCCCTATAATCCCAGCGGCTTGGGAGGCTGAGGCAGGAGGATCAGGAGTTCAAAGCCAGCTTCAGTAAGGGCGAGGCACTAAGCAACTCAGTGAGACCCTGCCTCTAAATAAAATACAAAATAGGTCTGGGGATGTGGCTCAGTGATTGAGTGCCCCTGAGTTCAATCCCTGGTACCGCCCCCCAGTCCTCCCTCCCCGAAAAGACTGAGCCCTTTTTATTCCCCTCCTCTGGACTTGCCCCTCTGTGGTCTTCCCTGTCGGAATCAATGGCGGCTCCCTGGTTCACATTCTTGGGGTCTTCCCTTTCTCTTCCATTCACATCTAAAACATTATCTGCTCTTCTTTCGGTACCTTCTTGCTATATCCAGAACTTGTCACTTCCGCTATCAGCACTGCCATCATCCTGGTCTCTGGGACCTCGCACCAGTCTTGTTGTTTCTAGCTTTGCCCCCTTCACTGTATTTCCAGCACAGCGGCCAGGGCCATCCTGTTGAAATGCAAGTCAGATCGCGTTCTTGCTTTGCTCAAAACCTGACAACGGCTTCCCATTTCCCTTGGGTGTAAGCCAAAATCCTTCCAATGGCCTGTGCCACCCTGGATGACCTGTCCCCTCTCCCTTCCACCACCTCTGACCTCATCTCTCTCTACTATTCTCCTTATTGCTCTACCTGCCCTGCTGGTTACTTTCGGGGTTCACCTCACCTCAGGACCTCTGTGAGATGCCTATCCCCCAAAGAGCCACTTGCCTTTTAAGTCGCTTCCTCTGTGAGACCAGCCCTGGGATCCTACTTAAAAATTTCAAGCTCCCCTTCACTCTTGACATTCTTCAGGTTTCTTCCTTATTATCGTTTTCCTGCATGCTGTATTTATAAGTAGAGATTTTTGTCTTTTTTTTCCTCTCCACTACTTTTTCCTCAGTATCTAAAACTGTGCATGGCACACGGTGGAGCCTTGAGAAGAAACGATTGACAGAAAAAATAAAAGTATGTAAAGCAACATGGTATATAGTAAGTACTCAATTAAGTTAACTGTTGCTATTAACTGATTGTTTCAACCCTAAAGCTGGCAGGTGTCTTAGACTTCCCCTCTCTCTCCCCTTCCCATATCTAGCTAATCCTGGAATTCTACAGCAACTATCTTAGCTACTCCTTCATTTCTCACTTGGGTGATTGTCACAGGTTCCAGATGGGAATCCTGCCCTTTTCTCCCTATTTCTTTTTTTATTTTTTTAAAATATTGCTGCTAGAATTAGTTTCTAAATTGCAAATCTGATCATGTCAGTCCTTGCTTAAAATTCTCTACAGGCTCCTCCAGACCCTTCAGGATCAAGCTGACACTCCTTTCTTGATTCTACCCTTTGACCTCTTCTCCTGAGGCTCTTCCTCACACCCTCTGCTCTCACCAGACACAGCCAGTTGATGTGCCCCAAAGAATAATGCCGAGTTATACGCCCTTGCTTTTGCATATGCAGTGCCCGCTGCCTGCAAGTGCCCTTTTCTTTCTTCTCTCTTTAAAATCCCACTAATCGCACTCATCTTTCACATCTCATCTGAAGCATGACGGATTCTAGAAGTTCTTCTTGACCTCTCAGTCTGATTTAGAAAGCTCTTTCTGTGCACATCCCCACTGAAGCACTCAATTGCTAGTCTGCTGGTCTGCGTCCCCACCAGTGAGCACCATCTGAGGGTAAGAGCCGTGTCACACTGTGCTAGCACAGGAGGAAGAAGCCTTTGCTGAATTAGTGATGGCCATACGGCTAAGACTGTTCGATTTTAGAGGCTGCCTGGTCTGGGAGAAGAGAGGTGAGCAGGAGGCCAGGAAGCAAGACATCCCTGCGAGGGATAAGCTCAGGTGGACTTCTCTTGGGGTTCGTGAGAAGCCACTTCAGATAGCGTAGGGAAAGGGACAGACTCTAAAATGGCAATGACAATGCATTTTGTAATTCTGGCATGAAAAATATTTCTGATATTTCTGCTTTCTCAGTCACTTCCTGGGTGAGGCAAGTCCCTTTAATGGAAAATCCCAGCCTGCCTTGACTCATCTGAAATCATCCAGGAGAAAGAGTTTGGGTTCATGACTGAGTTGGAGTATTGCCTCATGGTGATGGCAGCAAGAGTCCTTTCCAAACAGAGAAGAACTTCAGGTGTCAGCTCACTTTGGAGAGCTTTGGGCTTCCTTCTGATTTTTTTTTTTTTTCCTCTCTGGATACTTTTCTCTATAATAAAGTGTGTGCGGCCTTGAACAAACAAACAAACAACCTTTCCCTTTATGCTTTCATCAAAGAGAAGGTAAAACATGCAGTGTGCACTCGTCTCCTGCAAATTCTCTTTCTTGAGCTGAAACCTTGAAGCTTCTGGGATTTTCTTTTATGAGAGACACTGGGGTCCCTCACAGATGCTTTTAATAAATACTTGAAGTGAGAAGATTTTCTTTTTCTTCTGTAGTTTTAAAATTGGTGTATTACATTTGTACATAAAGGTGAGGAGTGTTGTTGCGTGTTTGTACGTGCACACAATATAACAATATGATTTGGCTAATATTCCAGAATGTTCCCTTTTCCTCCCTCCTCCTGATCCTTTTCCTCTACTCCACGGGTCTTCCTTTGATTTTCATGAGACATCCCCCCCCCCCAACACAACACTTTTCTTTTCCTTTTTCCTCTCTAGATCCACAGATGAGAGAAAACACATGATCCTTGACCTTCTGAGTTTGGCTTATTTTACTTATTTTACTCTCTGGTTCCATTCATTGTCCTGCAAATGATGAAATTTCATTTTTCCTTACGTCTGAATATAACTCCGTTGTGTGTGTGTGTGTGTGTGTGTGTATAATGTTTTTCTTTATCCATTAATCTGTTAATGGACACCTAGGCTGGTTCCATACTTCAGCTATGGTGAATTGTGCTGCTATAAACATTCATATACATGTATCACTGTAGTATGCTGACTTTAATTCTTCAGGATAAATATTGAAGAGTGGTGTAGCTGGGTCATATGGTGGTTCCATGCCTAGTCTTTTGAGGAACTTTCATACTGCTTTCCATAGTGTTTGTACTAATATCTAATCCTACCAATAGTGTAAAAATGTTCATTTTTTTCCTCCACATCCTCTTCAGAACTTATTATGGTTTGATTTCTCTTTTATGTGGTGGGGGCAGGAGGGCGGTACCAGAGATTGAACTCAGGGTCACTGAGCCACATCCCCAGCGCCATTTTGTATTTTATTTAGAGATAAGATCTCACTGAGTTGCTTAGCACCTCACAGTTGCTGAGGCTGGCTTTGAACTTGTGATCCTCTTGCCTCAGCTTCCTGAGGCATTGAGATTACAGCTGTGAGCCACTGTGCCAGGCTTACTGTGTTTTTTTTAATATATAGTTTTAGTTGTAGATGGATACAATACCTTTATTTTATTTTTATGTGGTACTGAGGATTGAAGCCAGTGCCTTCCATATACGAGGCAAGCACTCTACCACTGAGCCAAAACCCTAGCCCTTTATTGTTTGTATTCTTGATGGCTGTTGATCTAACTGGAGTGAGATGAAATCTCAGTTTTGATTTGCATTTCCCTAATTGCTAATGATGCTGAACATTTTTTTCCATATATTTATTGGCCATTTGTATTTCTTTTGAAAACATCTGTTTAATTTATTTCCTCATCTATTGAGTTATTTGGCTTTCTATGGTGTTAAGTTTTTTGAGTTCTTTGTATATTCTAGGTATTAACTTTCTGTCAGAAGAGTAGCTAGCAAATATTTTCTGTAGGTTCTCTCTTGACCTTCCTAATTGTTTCTTTTGCGGTGCAGAAACTTTTTAATTTGATGCCATCCCATTGATTAACCCTTGACATTCTTTCCTGAGCTTTAGGGATCCTTATTTAGAAAGTCATCGCCTGTGTCTGTATGCCAGAGTGTTGACCCTACGTGTGATTTGGGAGTTTCATAGTTTCTGGTCTAATTTCTAGACCTTTGATCCATTTTTGAGTTGACTTTCCTGCAGGGTGAGAGGTGAGGATCTAGTCTCCTTCTCCATATGGGTTTTCCAGACACAGAGAGGCATCCTGATTGGTGGGGCAGAGGTAGCCAGAGTGGATGAGGCGTGGTGCGGGGGGGGGGGGGGCGAGAAAGAAAGGTGATGTGAAGGCCCAGAAAACCCCCTCCCCACAAAGGCACTCCCGATGGTGAGCATAGCACCCCCTCATTCGACTGTAGGGATTGCATCCTTTTCAAATAAGCTGCGGTCAGAAAAGGCCCAAATGTTTAAGCAACCCTTGGAGGGTTTGTAATTACAACTCCCACTGAGGCACATGAGATGGGAAAAGGGTGAGAGAGGACAGTTTGGCTGGGAACAGAGCGTGAAGACTGTGGTAATGGAAAGCAATCTGTCCACGGAGAGGTCTTGGAGGGCAGGGAAAGCAAAAATAAAACTAGGCAAGTGGAATTGGTAAGTAATGAGAGAGGCAATGATGGCTACCTTATAATTTCTGAGAAAATACCAACATGAATAAATCCTGAAAGACTTAATATAGAATGCTGGAGATGAAGGAGGGGACTGTCTTAGAACAGCCAGTGACAAGGAGGGACAAAGTCAAGAGGAGAGGAGAGCCACCCGTAACAGAAAATAACATAAGTTGGAAGAACTAACGGACACTGACCTGCCATTTGTTTCATGTGAGTATAGAGCACATCTGTCTCTATCGTTTCCTTCCTCCAAAAATGTCAACCATTCTTATAAATATTCATCTTCACGTAGCTAGGAGAGGATGATTTTAGATTTATAAAATTTTAGTGCTGGGGTTTAGAGGTCAGCACTTCCAACTGAAGTCCAAGGAGGAGATGTGATTTGTGCAGTATCACATTCCCAGGTAACACCCCGATTTCCCTTCCAGGGTTCTTTCCACCAGGACAGGTGTTCCCGGTTTCTTAAAATAAGAAGATCCCCCTCTTCATGTCAAATATGTTGAACAGCATCGCATGATCTTGGCTGTGCATTTCAACATTCACTGGCAACAAAAATTATATCGAGTCACGCTTATAAAGTCTCCTGCACCGTGTTTATTAGGATGGCACCCATGTGCACTTGAAAATGCATGGTATGTCTGTGAGGGGCACATGGAGTTTCAGACTCTTTGTAGCCTGGTGCTCAAATAGCCCATAATCCTGGCAGTTTATGGGCTGGAAAGAGGACTGAGTGTCAGGATGAGTCAGCTTTTTTTCAAACCCAGAATGAAAAGAAGTAATTCCACTCTCTTAAGAAACAAAGGAGGAATTGGGTGAAATGAAGTACCTTAGTTGAGAAAGAATTCCACCCGACTTGGGTTAATTTCAGACCACAGAAGGGTCCCATTTCATGAACTTGGACCCACAGCTTTGGTCTTGTCAGGATCATCCCCAGGGGCTCTGTCAAGCAGTAGATTGAGAATAAAGCAGAACAGAGGAGCAAGCATGGCTCTTCTGTCTTCATACTGGGAAGGAAATCCATTCCAAAATGGGGGAGACAATGAAGGTGTCTTGGCTCTGTTTTGGGAACTGGAGGAAAGATGGAGCAGGTGGGAAGGAGAAGCCCGATGGCTGCCGAGGCCCTAGGCCTGGGAATCACTGAGCCTGGGGAATCTGTAGGTTCACAGATGGGAATCCTTAAAGTAAGCTACCACGCATCGAACACCTGCTGTGTGCTGGGCAATCTGCTACACGCTTCACATGGACCTTTCACTAAATCCTCACAGTAGCACTTGGAGATAGACCCTATTACTATCCCCATTCACAGTTGGGGATAAAAAGCTTAGAGAAGCTTTGTAACTTGTCAAAGATCTCAGGCCTGGAATTGCAACCCAGACAGATTCTAAAGCTCCTGTTCCTTGCTTCACCGTAGCAAGCCAGAGTACAGGAAGCTCAATCCGGCTAATGCATGGAAAGTGCTTAGTGCTGTGTATGGGTGTTATGATTTGGATGTGAGGTGTCCCCCAGAACCTCACTGCATGAGACAATGCAAGAATGTTCAGAGGTGAAATGATTAGATTATGAGAAGTGTAATCTAATGGAGAATTAATCCACATAAATGGATTAACTGGGTAGTAACTGTAGGTGGGTAGGGGGTGGCTAGAGGAAGTAGGTCCCTGTGGGTGAGTGGAGCTCTCTCCCTCTGATTCCCCTGCCAGGCCCTCTACCTAAGGTTCTGCCTCACTTGGCCCCAGGGCTATATAGTCAGTCACCATGAACTGAACCTCTGAAACTGTGAGCCAAAATACACTTTTCGCCCTCTAAGTTGTTTTTGTCAGTTCTTTTGGTCACAGTAATGAAAATCTGACTAAAACACATCTCCTCATGTGGGGATGATGATTATCAGTACCTTCAACATCACTTTGGGAATCTAAATCATATAAAAGATCAACAATACTGGGAATGGTAAGAAAATTAGAGTGTGAAATTACTCAGGATGAAGTTAAAAAGGAGAGAGAGAGGGAAGGAGGGAGGGAGGGAGAGAGGAAAGAAGGAAGGAAGGAAGGAAGGAAGGAAGGAAGGAAGGAAGGAAGGAAGGAAGGAAGGAAGGAAACTGTGATCTGGGTCAGGGAGAGAAACCTCCCACCTCAGGGTAGTGACTGAGCCGAGGTATGGCTAGGAACAGAGTTTCAATGTGGATGTTGCAACCTGCCAGGGATGACCAGGTTCCTTCCCCCAGGGTGACAGGGATTGTCAGCAAGGCAAGGGGCATCGTCTGAGAGAGGCAGAATGTGGGTGAACCCTGCATGAGGGAGGCCAGCTCCTAGAGTTTGATTGAGGTTCAGAGACAAGATCATTTCATTAGTCTTATTTAATATTTTCCATTTTCTTGTGTCCCATGGTGTGAGGGGGGACATCTGCCAGAACATGACATCATAATGGAAAAATACAGAGGTGGCCAGGATCCAGAGCAGTTGAGATTCCATGGTAGAAAAGAGTGACTAAGTACTAATTAGTTAATGCGCTTGCTAAACCAGGAGTGTCCCTTTGAAACGTTCGTCAAAATCTGTTTTAAAAAAACACGGAACACTTCAAAAGTAGTTTTACCACCATATGTAAAAAGGAGGCCGTGGCTTTCTGGATTGAATTTCCAAAATTTATAAGTTTCATTTTAAGAGAATTAAAATTGTATATATGTAGTAAAAATGTCTTTTAGTTCCAAGCAGTGTTTTAAAAACCCTCATTCCCAATGCAGTTGATTCATTCTCCAGAGAGAAAAGTTCTTCTGCCGAGAACCATCTAATCCGTGAAACTGGCTTTACGGTTCCTGTTAGGGGATAAGATTTTCTACTTAATTTGACCAAGTGATTGAACAGGTTTTGTGGAATTTGGCGAATTTTCCTGTGGAAGTTGATATTTTTTTTTCTTTTTATTAACTGACAACAAGGAGGTACATATAATGACGATATCCATAGATGCCAATGCATTGTTTGTGATAATAGTTAATTTGAGGAGGCTTAGACAGTTTGTGCTCCTGAAAATTGCTCAAAGATAAGACTGAGCCATCCTGGAAAGACTGATGAAATAGGAAGTCTCAACATTTTTAAAGGCCTCTTTGGCTCACCATTTCCAAGGTTTATAGCGAGAGGGAGAAAATCTATTAACACGTCAGTATCTTCAGGTGACATCAACACCAATTGTCTAGAGAATGTCAGAACTCACATAAAGAGGTTGGTGCTCTGATGACAAGAAATGCATCATAATAGGGACAAATGGGTGTTAATGACATAAGTGGTCTGGGACAGGCACCGCACGATAAATAAGGGCTATTACAAAGTCTGATCAGGATGGCCGACCACTGAGGACAGATAATATGTCTCATTCGTCCATATTATGTACCCAGGAAGGGAAGCTGGCCTGAGAGTTGACTATGAAAAAGAATTGGAATGTTTCTCTCATAAGCTGAGATTCTCAAACTTTACCGGTCTGGGCTCTACTTTGTATGACCTGGGCCTGTCCTCAGCCATGAGGGTTATTGCAGTTGGAAATGCCTCTGAATTGACCCATCCCTGACGGTAGCTCCAGTGAGACCCCTCGATTCTCTCGTTCATTTCTAAAAGAACTTGGGGAATCACTGTCTGGGACTTTATGTGTCAACTTGACTGGCCTGTGGGGTGCTTAAGTATTTGGTACCATGTTTATTCCAAATATACAGGTATTTCTGTAGGGTTGTTTCTAGTTGGGATTAACATTCAAATACATAGAGTAAGAAGAGGCCCAAATGGAGGTGGGCCTCATTCAATCTTTTGCAGGCCTAGAATGAAAATGTTGATTGTTCCCTCAATAAGAGTGCACACAGCCCCCGACTTGGAGACATTTCTTACCTGGCCTTGTAAACCTCATGTGGATATCTTGGCTTGATGGACCCGGGTCATGTGTAGAACACTAACTGCAAAGAATCTGAGAAAGGTGTTTTTTAGCTCTTTAGCTCATTGACCTAGGAAAGGACTTTAGAAGAGAGTTGGAGTGGGCGACAAATGCCTGAGTTGATGGCTCTGTCATGTCACCACCCTGCTGCCCTCCATATCCACATGTGGTAGAAAATGTCAGTGAGAGCCCTGAATCAAATGCATGTTAATTTTCCATCTGAAGGGGATCTCAGAAACCATCTAGATCAGCAGTTTTCAAACTCTGGTTTGCAGATTGTTGAGGTTAGGGAGTGGGGGGTGGGGCAGGAGGACATGAGGGACTGCCCCAGCAATCAGGGAAGAAGATCTGGGGAGGTGAAGGTCAAATACCCACTAACAGGTTCTGGGCTTAAAAAAAAAAAAAAGGATTGCAAACCACTGAGTAATTGAACTTTTTCCTTTTTACTGATTAGAAAACAGAAATTCAGAGATGGAAATGGCTTGCCCCAGGTCACAGAACTAGTGAATGGTAAAGCTGAGATGGAAACCAAGAGTCCTGTGCTCCTTCCCCAACTGCAATGTGACACCTAAAGGAGTGTCCACTGGGAAAGGTACAGGATGCAGGACTTTCTGGGTCCAGCACGGATGGTGATAATCATGTGAATTTGGCCTAACACCCCTGTCCCAGGATAGTTGTCCTTGACCCACCAGGTTACACCTCCTCTCACTGTCCTTTGCCTCTTGAGTACTGAGCACAGTTACCATGAAGAATTTCATCTTCGTGTTGCTTTACGTTTGTCTCCTTTGCTGGAAGGTAAGCTCCAAGGAGTAAGGACTAGGCTCATCTTGTTCTTCACTGTGTCCTCAGAATGTGTCCAGTTCCAGTGGACGCTTCAAACTCCAGGAGTGGAAGTCAGGGCAGTAAGGACGGGCCCTGCCTCAAGTTGTCATGACAGGGAGGGAGTGGTGACTTCCTGGCTCCCTCTGTGATCAAGGATGGCAGACTGAGTTCCACCCTCAGCTGGGTCTCTATTTCCTTTTCTGTTAAATGCGGCTAATAATCTCATTCTAATATGACTGTTTTGAGGAGGGAAGAGAATGGCTGTAGGTCGAACCTGAACATGGACTCAGATCTTTCAGGGCTGGTCAAACCTGTAGAACAGTAATTCCTGCTTAGGTGTTCTGATACTCAAGGAAGATAGCTAAGAACATGAGGACTTTGGCTGGTCCCCAGGTCCTTGGGATTCTGCTCCTTCTTTTTTACAGAGTCTTCATTTCTATAGTCTGACAAAAAAAAAATCATAATACATATAAATTGTAGGAAAAAATAGAACATGTAGATTTTACAAAGAAGAAAATAAAAAACTACTTGTGATCTTCTTCCCAACATTAATATTTTGGCATGGGTCATCTCAGCCTTTACATACACACGCGCACACACACACACACACACACACGTAAGCTGTTGATAGACCTTTATTTATTTATTTATATGTGGTGCTAAGAATAGAACCCAGTGCCTCACACATGCCAGGCAAGTGCACTACCGCTGAGTCACAGCCCCAGCCCCTCTGCCTTTTAAAAATATTCTTGTTTATATGTCATAGCTCATGCAGCTTGCAACCTGTGTGTTTTCACTAATAATATTTTATGAATATTTTCATATTTTAAATGTTCTTAGATAATTATGGTTTTCCTATATTTACTCTTTTAATTTTGATTTGAGACCTTTTGTGTTTTCTAAGGTAAGTATTTAGTGTGAAAGATTTCACTGTCAGGGTTGGGGATGTGTGTTAGCCCAGAAGGACTGGGCCAGATGCAAACTTCACGGATCAGCTCAGCACAGCTTTTATCAGGAACGGAGTGATGCCTCTGATGGACCCATTTTCCTGGTGGAAAATGAACCATCTGCCAAAGGGGCTTATACTGAGAGGTGACTCAATTAATGAGCAGGTCAATTTGGGCTATCTTTACTGGGCCAGATGGAAGGTATGGGGTCAGTGGTCAGTAGCTGGAAAATAATTTATTTGGGGTAGGGTCAATGCTTTGGCCCCTTCCCAGAAACTGTCAATTCAGACCTGATGGATATCTCCTCCCCGTGGTCTGACTTGTCACTGGGAAAGAATGTATTGGGAAAGGATCGGTGTATTGCCTTCTCTCTCATTCTTTCTCCCTCGGCTACATTATTTTTGGGTTTGTCATTTTCCATATCCAACAATGTGGCTCAGTGGGAGAGCACTTGCCCAGCAATTGTGATATTCTGGGTTGAATTCTCAACACTGCAAACAACAACCACAAAATAGAACAAAACCAAATCCCCTCTCAGCCATCATTTAGCTGCATCCCATATGGATGGCTTGTGTTTTCACGTATTTCTATGCATTTTTATTTCCTTTTGTGAACATCTTTTAATTTTTAATCTAGTTTTTAAGTTATTAAGTTTAGCTTATTTGTATGGCAAAACAATTCAAACAGCAGAAAGGGGTGTTCAATAAGAAGAAAGCCTCGGCTCATCTCGTATCCCAGTTCCTTTTACCAGGATAACCATAGTGAATAGAGATTCTGTGTGTGTGACAGAAATCTTCCAATCTTTCCACACAATCGTGTGTGTGTGTGTGTGTGTGTGTGTGTGTGTGTGTGTGTGTGTGTGAGAGAGAGAGAGAGAGAGAGAGAGAGAGAGAGAGAGAGAGAGAGTTTGGTGTTTTATCTTTTATTGGACCAACAGGAGCAGACTAGACACTGTTGTTCACTTAGTCAGGCAGAAGATTCATTACAAAAATAGTCCCAATTATTCCCCTCCTCATTGTGATATGTTTGGAAACATGACTTTGAAGCTCTTTCCACAGAGAAGGGGAGACTATTTCTCTATCCCTTGAATCTGAGTTTGGCCAGTAGAAGATGCTGGAAGTGATGGTGTGCCTGTTCTACCTGTATGCATCCAGAGGCCTGGGCAGGTGCTCTCCTGGAATTCTACCACTGCTATATGAGCAAGTCCGGGCTAGCCTGTGGGGAGAGTCCACACGGAAGTCCATTGTCCCAGCCTCCACAGTTCCAAATGAGCCTACTCTAGCAGACCGCCAGACTTGTAAGGGAAACCACCCCACGTCAGCAGCTGCCTAGAGTCAGGAAGAAGGTCAACCAAACGATAAAAAATGTTTTTTTTAAGACACATATTTTTAGAGCATTTTGTTATGCCATAATGACTAACTGAAATAGAGATATTTTCATAACAGTGCATTAAATCAGTTAACAATTATAAAGCACTTAGAACAGTGCCTACACCTTAATAAGCTTTTAAAGTGTTAGCTGTAGTTATTATTATATACAAATAATCCCTTCAAGCTATAATTTATTTAACTTGTACTTATTTATATTATTTCCACTTTTTTTTTCCTACTATAAAGAACATTACAGTCATCTCAGTATATACATTTTTGTCTGTTCACGGGGAAAATTCTTAACAATGTAATTGCTGGGTCACTGCATATATACACTTCGATTGTTTGTTCCCTCTGAAATTCAAGCTGAAATTGAATCCCCAGTGTTAAGTATGAAGAGGGTGGACATTTAATTTGACTGTGGTATTTATGGATGGGGCTGATGGGGGTAATTAGGATTAGATAGGGTTATCAGAATGTGCCCCATGAGATTGAGTACTGGTAGCTTTATAAGAAGAGAGAGATCAGAGCGTATAGACACACACACTTGAGCTCCCTGTCTTTTGTCATGTGATGACCTTGGAAGCCTCAGGACTCTGCCAGTGAGGGCCTCACAGATGCAGCCTCTCCACCCTGGTCCAAAACCATGAACCCAAATCAACCTCTTTTCTTTGTAACTTACTCACTCTAGGGTATTGCATTATTAACAACAAAGCAGATCACATCATACATTTAAGCAATGATCTACAAAACCAATTCACCAACCAAGGAAGTTACTCAAGTTATTTCCACCAACAGAGTGTGAAATGATGGTTGCTCTTCAGCATCAGCAGTCCCGAGATGATTTAAATGACTGTAGAGTAGTCCATTTTAATAGGTGCCACAATTGAATCAGTCCTCATTATTAATCATTTGTGTTGTTTCCTTTTTCTCCCTTATAAATAAGACTGTAGAAAACATCCTGGTAGATAAATCTCTTCACACATTCCTGGTTATTTCCTAAGGATAAATTCCTAGAAGTAGAATTTCTGAGTCACAAATTTTGCACATTTTAAAGACTTTTGGACACATAACACCACATTATTCCTCAGAAAAATTATACCATATTACACTCAAATATAGCATTAAATTTTTTTTTAATTTATGGAAAATTTCAAAAATATATAAGAGAATAGAGAACATAACAATGGCTCCCCCACAGAGCCATTCCTCGGATTTGGTAGCAATGGGCTGATGGCCAAAGTTTCATCCACAACTCCCCCCTTTGGCTAGATCAGATCTAAAAGGGTGGGGGGATTCTCAGTATCCTTTCATTTGAGCAGCTGTTA
Organism: Ictidomys tridecemlineatus; assembly: GCF_052094955.1. Taxonomy (NCBI): domain Eukaryota; kingdom Metazoa; phylum Chordata; class Mammalia; order Rodentia; family Sciuridae; genus Ictidomys; species Ictidomys tridecemlineatus. The sequence goes on along the minus strand of NC_135487.1, from coordinate 106,991,785 downwards.
GGAGACAAGTGAAGGGCTCCCATCTCAGAGGGTCCCATGGCGGGAATTGCTTGGAATGTCATGTGATCACTCCCCAAGGCCCTTACCAGTGGAGGATCTCACTCGGGTGCACAGGGACCAGTGGGAAATCCTGATGTATTATGCTCATTCTCTGCCCCATTTGAACCAGTGATCTGGCAGGAAAAATTAGTACAGCCCACTTCTGAAGGTTTCAGGGCTTTTTCTGAGTCTTTGTACTCCTCAGCTGAATGTCATCCTTCATCTACATAAAGCCGAGGTAGATCAGGCAATTTTTCCATGGCTCATGTAAGTGCAAATATTGTGATTTGTGTTTATCATGATTGCTGCTGAACGAGAGGCTTTTCTTTGGCTTCTGCTTAAAATTTCCAGGCTGATTGAATTTTGTCATACTAGTCGGTCACATTGCATCAATGAGTTGGCACAATCTTAGGACAGAAAGGCAAGCAATTTTCTTCTGTAAGAAAGCACAGGGATGGTTCAGTTTCTTTCTAGCATTTCAGGCACATTACACAGGATGGTACCGGGAAGCAAACTGCACTGTAGCTAAGGTGTTGCTCTGAGAGGAAACAGGAGGTAACTTGAAGACTAAGTCAGTCAATTTGCAGAGAGTAGGAAGAGATCCGTCTTCTAGACTAGAATAGTAAGTGGATGGATGATGAATACTCAAAATTGATTTCAAAATGTCAGATTCAAAGCACGTTTAAGAGTTCACTGAAGTTATTCCCAAGATGCTGTATTAGCTCCAGAGGTCATCCAGCCTCGCTTTAAACAATCCATGCAATGACACTGGTGTCATCAGAGTGCAAAGGAAAGACCGCAGGCTTCGAGGCCAATGGGACTGGGCTTGAATCTCAACTCTGTCATCCACTTACTGAGCAATTTTGGGCAAGTGGCTTGTTCAGTTCCTCCTTCATCTACTCACTCAACACCTGTTGTGTGTCATGCGCTGTTGCCTGGTGTTAAGGACTCAATGGTGAGCAAGATATTGTTTCTGTCCTTCAGGAGTTCACAGTCTAGTTTGGGGGATCATGCGATGCTGTGCTAAGGGTAAGGACAGATTGACAAGGGAACACACAGAAAAAAACATCAGGGGTTTTCTGAAAGGAAGTGGCATCTCCGCCCAAATCAGAGCCATCAAGCATCAGCCAATCAAGGGAAAGCTGGAGCAATTGGGGACCAACCCATAGTGGGTAAGAGGAGCCCAGGCAGAGGAAACAGCTTTCAAAGGTCTGGAGAAAGAAAGAAAAAGCCCATTATGGAATTAAAGTGGTCATATATATGGAGAATGGAGTTCTAGGACTGGAATGGAAAGGTGACATTGAAGGGGGAGCAGAGCTGAATCATGAAGGAACACCTAAGCAGATTCAGGACAATTTAGGGAACTGTTGCATTTCAAGCTGGGCAAGCAAAGGATCAGAGAGCTGAGAGCCATCTCCCTAGTTGTGATCCAGAATGGACCGGAGGGCTGCTCCTTAGAGGGCCCAGTTGTGGTAAGGAGGTGGCCTGAACCAGAACCGTGGCAGTGGGTGGTGAGTGGTGGATAGAGCCAAGTGCTCTTTCACAGGGAGACGGCTGCACTTCCCGACTGGGGGATAGGGTAGGTAAAGCAAAAAGGACCCAGGGATAAGCACAGGGTCCCAGGGGTAAGCATAGGGAATGACGGAGGTTGGTCCTCAATGTGAGGCTGAAGAGGTTCTCTGGGCAATCGTGCAAATGTGTTGGGGATTGGAAGGATGATTTTGCTTGACTGTGAATCACTAACTCCTGGTAGGTCATGGAAGCCACCTGAGCCAAGTGACCCCAAGGAGGGTGACCCCAAGGAGGGCACTTAGCAAAGAGAGAAAAAGATGTCATTACCATAAAATGGCTAGGGTCAGAGCTGCAAGGAGTAAGCCAGCTAGCACATGTCACATGACTAGGGGAGGGGAGGGTGGCAGTCCAGTGAGGGCTCTTCTCTTCATCTCAAGTGGTGAGACGGGCCAGTTCTGTCCCAGGCCTGATGCCCTTTTCAGACTCATACCTGATCTCACTGGCTTCTGCTGCCTCCTTTTGATTGAAAACCAGCTATGAAAACGCAGGCCTCCCACCCGCTGCCACCTATGCCCCAGAAAATGAGAACGGGCTGCTTAAAATGCAAGCCCTGACCCAAATCCCATCATGTTTAGATTTTTTTTTTCCCAAACAAGCAGGATTGGAGTCAGAGACCGTGGCTGCTTGCCACTCCGGGGATGAATCTTAAAGCCATGGTTTGCTTCATGATACATGGGAGAGAAATCTGGTCAGGAAACTCCAGAAAATCATTTCTCAGCCATCTGTCTCCCCCTGAATGGCAGCCAGAGATCGCTCACCAAGTCGGGTATGGCAGCTCTGTTGGAAAGGAACCGGAGCTGACTTGCCAGGGTGCTTGTGATCTGCGTTGGTGATGGCAGCCGGCTGGCAGGCTGCTCCCCAGGTCAGCAGGACCAGATTATCCAAGGACAGAAAAAAATAAGTTCCCAAACCTTCCCAGCTATTTTGTAATTGAAAGTAACTTTCCATCGGACGGAATGTGGCTGTGCTAAATCCATGGCCAAGCCCTGACTCCAGATAATGGCAGACTTTTACTGATGTATTTTTTTTTTCAATTTAGTACTAGTTTAAGAGAAAATGTGAACTGGTTACCTGGAATAGACTCTTCCCCAGTGCTGCGGGAGCTACAGAGAGATTCTATCATGCCCTGTGGTCCTTGGGCCTCAGAGCAGGAGCTAACTGCTCTTGCTTAGCTCTGTGGAAGTGGGCTGGCCCAGTGGCAAGCTGTGTTCAATGAACAGTGCTTTCAGGGGAGGAAAGGGAAAGAAAAGAACAAACAGGCGGTGCTCTCCAGGAGAGGCAGAATGTTGGTATGTGTAAAAAGAACCCTTTCTGACTTCCTCCCCACCATCCAGGAGGAGCTTTGCTGACTCTGTCTTCTTGGCAGAACACACGCCGTCAGTTCAGAACAACACAGAGCAAGCAGGCAGCCTCTGCTTATCTAACCCGGTCATTTTTCATTGATATGCATCAAAGAGCAATTTTGACTGAATTAGAAGCCACTTTTTGCCAGTTGTTCTCATCCCCCTCCAAGTAGATGCATGGAATTTATATTTTCTCACTAGAAGAAAATAGCAAGGATGTCATGATCTCTTCTCCACCTCTCCTCCGGGGTCTGGGTTGCATCTCTAGAGAGAGAAAGATCTGAAACCAGTGGAATTATTTTCATGTAAGATTTGGTGAGATTCTTGGCACACCCTGGGATGCTTTGAGACCCAGGTGACAAAGTATAACCTGGGAGTGGGAAGAGGTCGTTTTTCCTCTCTCTGCACAGAACTGTGCCCTGCAAAGGATTGGTAACCTTGGAAAGGCTTCTTCAAGCAGCGAACTGAGTGAGTGGAAGCCAGAGGAAGAGATGACTCAGGGCAGCCACAAGCGGCTTCTGCAGCCGCAAGCCTGGCCCATGCCCAATGTAAGGTTCTCTTGCAGTGGTTCCGGAATTTACCAGGATCCTCTGGAGAGGAACTAGATCCTGCCTGAGAAAGTGAGGGGCTTGCTCACGGGCATTACAGTTGGGGATGAACATGAATGTCACCCCATTTTGTACTCCCTAACTGGGAGCCCTTGGGAGATGGGAGAACCTGAAGGGAGAGTGTTGGTACCACCACCTCTCCAGCTCCAAATGAACTCAGTGGTCACATGCAGGACCTGCCCTGGAAGAGCAGGAGATAGTTCCTCAAATCACTTCAATGAGGGATTTGTCATCAAAGGGTAGACAGCCCTGCTGCTTCTCTGGGAGTTCTTGGTGTGTGGGAAGGGAGGAGTAGCAGACAGCCTGGTCCTGGAGCCGGGGTCAGTCTGGGAGGGAGTAAGAAATGGTTTCAGAAGGTTAGTTTGAGCAATAACTGATGCCACTGAGAAAATTTCATTTTCTTTAGAGCAGAACAAATTGACATGGACAAATGTCTGAGCTTCCAAGGAGACAGAAGTCAAGTCAGAAAAACTGCCTCTAGGAAGCATTTTTTTTTTTTTTTTTGTATTCCAGAATTTCAGTAGTGGGTATTAAGACAGGAAGTTCTACCTTGGGTACCAAAATACTCTAAGTCAAAAAATGTCCAACGACCAACCCTAGAAGGGGACAAATAGATGAGGATGTCACAAGATTAAGAGAATAATTCTATAAAATAAGCTCACTGTACTGACTCCCTGCAATCTTTCTTTGCCAAAAAGCAATGTGCCTGCAGCCCCATCTGGCCTGAGAGGACAGGAAATGTCAAAGTCCTCAACACACTGAGGCAGCGAGGAAGGCCTGGCAATCAGTGGAGATAATGAGTGACGGGGGTTGAGGAGAGGAGGGCTGGTTATCACTGGGTGGGTGGCTAATAGCTAACCTCAGGATCACACTTCCCAGCTCCACCGGTTGCTAACAAGAGGAGGCACACAAAGCAGGGCTCTGCTAGTCTTGCTGGAATTTAAGGTCTGATCAGAGAGAACTAGAGATGAGGTGACCCAGGCAGGGGCGGGGGCTGGAGAATGCAGAGGACTGGGAAGGTTTGTGTCTGCTCTAGTTGACATTGAAGACAGACCATTTTGAAAAATACAGAAGTCAAAATACATATGCTGCATTTTACTGGATCTGATTGCATTCTGATCCTCACAACCCCTCCCCACATCCAGCTCAAAAAAAAAAAAAAAAAAAAAAAAGAAGATGGGAATCATTTACCATTTTACAGACATGAGAAGTAAGGCTCAGAGAGGTGGCATTGCTTGCCTAGGGATCACAAGACCCCAAGTCAAGCATTTAGTTTTGTTACTTAGACGTTATTTTAACATTATTTATCTTTAGTTATAAAAATGGTATGTATTCATGAATATTTTGGGGAAAATGTATAGGAATATGAAGAAAATGAAATTTATGCATAAATCTACATCTCGGTTACCATTTTATTGCGTTAACTTGCAGTGATAGACGTACACACACACACACATATGAAATACTATTTATATTACAAATATAAAGTGTATATTAGCTGTACATGTTGTGTGCACTATTTATATGTACATATGTTATGTATATCCTAAAATATATATAGGATATCTATAATTATATGTTAAGATATATAAAATCATATTTTTAGGATATATAATATATTATGATATTTATACATTGGATATTGTGGTTTGATTTTTTTTTACTTTATAAATTTATCATAAGCAATTTTTCATAACCTTCGGTAGTCTTTGATGGTAGGTTTTTAGTGGCCACACCTATTGAATTATATGATAATATCTTAAATTAACTCTTTGTTAGACATTTTTTAGATTTGTTCTTTTTTTTGTGGGTGTAGTGCTGGGGATTGAACCCAGGGCTGCTCTAACACAACACCACATCCCTAGCCCATTTTATTTTTTACTTTGAGACAAGTTTCTTACTAAGTTGCTTAGGCCCCCACCAAGTTGCTGAAGCTGGCCTCAAACGTGTGATTCTTCTGCCTGAGCCTCTTAAGTCTTTGGGATTATAGGTGTGTACCAACACACCCCTGGCTTGGGTTGTTTTTGGATTATCTGCTAACATCAACAGCTTCAAGGATCTTTACTATTACCTTTGGATACATTCCTTAACCAACAACACAACGATAAATCACTGTGTTAAAAAGAACAAATCCTTCCAGGGGCTGGAGTTGTAGCTCAGCGGTAGAGCGCTTGCCCGGTACACGTGAGGTACTGCGTTCGATTCCCAGCACCACATATAAATAAGCAAATAAAATAAAGGATCATCAACAACTAAAATAAATAAATAAATAAATAAAAGAGAACAAATCCTTTCAAGTCTCTAAGGGCCTCACATGTGTTAGAGAAGCAGCTGTAAAACTGAGCTACATCCTCTGACCTCCTTTTAAAACTCTTAATACATGTTGCCAAACTGCCCCATAGAAAGTTTGCACCAATTCTAGGACAGTGTCCTTTTTTTACTGAAAGGACACTCTGGTCTCTGTCGTGGCTCATCTTAGGGCAGGGACTTCGTATTATTATGGTAGTACTTGGAAAGAAGAGGGCAGGCGTGAGTCTAAACATCTGCTGTCCTGGTCAATGTTTGCCAGAGAGGGAGATGAGCTGGGGAGTGGGATAGAGAGGTGACAGAGCAAGTTGAGCCGACCAAGACTTGGACCGGATAGGACTTGGACCGGACAGGGTGCCCCCTGGCATGTGGTAAGAGGACACGGGACACACGGCCTTTTCTTTCTGTCTTTCCGTGACAGGTTAGTCTTCCTGCCAACATGTTTCAAAGCCAGAGTTCCTTAGCTCTTGGTGCTTCACGACATTGGGGGACGGATTCTAAAGCACCAGACAAATATAGAAAACAGAGATTTGGGTTCTGAGCTGGAGAAAAACTCTTTTGTCACCAATAAGTCCTGTGAAATGAAATCCATCCGAGCCTAAATCCCATTTCAAGCAATGTCCACAGAGTTGAGGGTGTGTTGGATCACCGTGCTTATTGCTTCAAATGCAGGGGAAACGTGGTGACCTGGTGACCGAGGGCAAGGGGCAGACAGCAGTTACTCAGATGGAGGAGACTCTCCCAGGCCTCCCAAGCTGCACTGCGGGCGGGGTCTGGTTCTGAAGGGCCCAAAGCAAATGGACTATGGGTCAATAAAAGGCCTGTTGTGTGGCTCCCTGTCACTGCTCCAATTCACAGAGGGAAATAGAAACTAGAGAGCTTGACCGGCCCATCTGGAGGTGCTGAGAGCAGCAGCCCAGGAGCAGCAGGAAGCTGACAGCTGGCCCGACTCCCCCTCCCAGGGGGTGGAGGGACAACTGTAGGCACATCCTGGGCCACCTCAGGGTGTTGGGGAACGAAAAGGGAGGCAGCCAGACCTTCTGGGGACTACAAAGTCAAGGGCCACTTCTTTTTGGCCTCTCTGTCTCTCTCTCTCTTTAGTTTCCTCTGTTTGGTCATCTTTCCTGAGCTCCAAACATAGACACTCGGCCCCTAATTCAGTCTGAGTTCAGTTCCAAGACTCTATCAAACGGCCAAACACTCTCTGTGTCTCTCAATTCAAATTCCTGAAAGAGAAAAGCTGACTGACCCAGAACATTCCGTGGACAGCCCCCCCCCCTTCTAGATCAAGTGACCCCTGTTGGTCCCTCAGACACAAGCAGGGGAGCGATGGATCACAGGTAGAGAGGGCTGCAGGCTATTTTAGAATGTTTGACGTGGGAAAAGAATTCTATTTCCTCTTTTAAGAAAGCCTTGTATTGTCCATGACACTAAGTTAGGGGAAAGGGGAGAAAGAAAGGGGCAGGGGCAAGGCTCATCGCAGGTGCAGAGGTAAGGTGCACTCGAGCAAAAGGAAGTCAGGGTTGGAGTCAGGGGACCTGAGTTCAAATCCTGCCTGGTCTACCTGAGAGCTGCGTGGGGCCAAGTATTTCAGAGTCTCAGTTCCTTATATGTGAAAGGCAGGTACTACTGGCCTCCCAGAGCGGGGTTGAGATGAAATGATATTATCAATGGGAAAGTGGATTTTAAGTTGCAAATCATAACCTCTCCTGTCACCCCCTCCCTCTTTCTCTCCAAGGGGCCGATCTCTTTCTGGGCTCTTCAGAGAAGTGGTACAAAATAGGAAGGGCTTTTGCTCTAGATCAAATTATTCTCAAAATTCTTATCCACATGATTTCTTTTGTATCCTGAAAAACCGTAGAGGAGCGCAAAGAGTTATGTTACGCGGGTCATGATTATCTACTATATCCAAAATCAAAATCAAAAATTTTTTAAAAATTATATTTAGTCACTTGTTGTAAGAAAATGATAAACCCAATAAATGTTGATACGTTGACATTTAATACATTAAAATGATTTTATTTGCCAGATGTGGTGGTGCATGCCTATAATCCCAACCACATGGGAGGTTGAGGTAGGAGGATTGCAAGCTTGAGGCCAGCCTTAGGAATTTAGCAAGGCCCTAAGCAACTTAGTGAGAGCCTTTCTCAAAATAAAAAATAAAAAGGGCTGGGGAATGTAGCTTAGTGGGAAGGTGCTCTGGGTTCAATCCTCAGTATAACAAAGAAACAAAAACACTCTATTTTCCAAAACAAAACATCAAGTAAAAGGAGTGGCATCCTTTTACATTTTTGTGATTTTTCTTTCTATATCTGGCTTACAACATTCAATTTGCTGGGATATATCGCTTTTGTTGAAGTAGATGAAGAAAACCCACTTCCATACATGCGTATTATAAAAAAGCATTTGGCCTTTTCAGAGAACTATGGATATTCTTTGATGCCACACCTACTCAACAAGAAGCACTTCCTTAAAAATAAGTGGTAATGGGAAATTCAAAAACAGTTCACTCAATGAACGTTTCCTTCTCTTATGTTAAGATCCATTGGTTCCTTAGCAGTTTTGTAAGACCTTTTACTCGTGTGTGATCTGGTAACGTCACGGCTCATTTGGGAAATATCAGTTCAACGAGTTATGTTGACTTTCCAAATGTCGACACATTTCTTTCTAAGAGTTTTAAAAAGTCTTCATTATTTCCACCACCACCCTCATCACAAAAGTCTCAGAGTAGTGGGACACTGTTATAGTAATGGATGTAAAGTTTTCCAAAATTTTTGAATTTTTGCTCGAAAGCTCAGATTCTGTCACTGGCAACAAGTACTGTCGGCGGATCTCTTTGATGTGGCAGGCTCACTTTGTTCATTTGAAAGCAAGCGGCTGCCAAACACCCAAGTCTGAATAACCACATTTGGTCTACCCGTGATTCTTCTAAGGAAAAATGGTGTTCCATTAAGACAGAAAAAGAAAAGAAAAAGAAAAGGGTTTGGGCAGCTCAAACTCCAGCCATCCCAGAGAGCTTCTCTTCAAGGCAGACACCACTTTTCAGCCTGCAGCAGGATCTGTCAGAGAGGATATTAGAATATCCATACTCAAGGGTCAAGATGCACAAAATTAGTAATTCTTACTGCTTCATCAAGAACATTCCTAAGCAAAGCCGTGAGCACGTGGCAGTGACGAATACAGTGACCAGAGTGTGGGGCCTGAGTCACAGGCAGGGACTCCCGTTCGCTCTTGGCTGCTTTGGCCATCGGTGTGAATACCAACGGAGAGCAGAGGAGGAATGACACCATCACGTTATTACAAAACATTGTTTTACCTTAAGTGCCTCCTGAGATAGTCGCAGGGACCCACAGGGGACTATAGTCTACACTTTAAGATCTACTTTTCTAGGGCATCTGAGTTGAAAGAATTGGCACAGTTCATTTTTTTTTCTGAAGAGAACCAACTCAGGTTTGAGGGGGTCCACTGTGCTCCATTTTCTGGGATGCTCTCTGCCCCTGGGCTGGGCAACTAGCTTGGCGCACACAATAGGCGAGGGCCTTGGTCCCCTGTGGCAGCCGATGTGGACACTGCTCTTGGCCCAGGCCTCCTGGACTGCCCCAAGGCGGGCAGCTCTTCCAACCCAGAGCCACACTGGGCAGTAGGACCTGGCCCAGATGCCCCTGGCTCTGGACTAGCGTCCTGTTCTCTTAGACCCGTGTTCCTCAGTACTGAAGTGACTGGCTCAGGTCTTTGTCCCCCTGGAAACTGCAGCTTCCCCTTCTTCCTCGTCCCCACCATCCCAGCTTAGGCCTCTTCCAGCCCCTGAAGTCCGAGGCCGGAAGGCCTTTTCTGTCCTCCAACATTTCTGGCTGTCTTGACCAGTGGACCCAACCCAGAAGCCAGTGCCCCTAGACTGTGCGTAAGTTTGACTTACAGATGTCTTTTAAAAATTCGTAGGAACTGCCAGTACTTACAATTTCACAGATTCATCAGCAATTGGTATATCTGTCCTCTCCGGAGGCCTCAGAGGACCTGGCCATGTTAAGCTTGCATTTTTACACGGAGGTGATTGGCTGGGCGGGAGAGGGTGCTCGCTTCATTTTGTCAAATACCCACGGCTTCCTATGGTCCTGCAGAAGCTTACCTCGCTCTCTTACTTACCTGTCTGACCTCGTTAAGGTTTGAATTTGTCATCCCTATCCCTGTTTAAAGAAAAAAAAAAAAAGAAACCTCTTTAAAGGGCGATCTTCTCCTACCTGGTAAACTATGCACAGGTTACAGATGGTCTCCAATTAATGAGAGCTTGACTCTGGATTCTTCAACTTTATGTGGACGTGAGAACCATAGGCATTCAGTAGAAACTATACTTCAATTCTGAATTTTGATCTCTTCCTGAGCTGGTGGTGATATGCACACAATACTCTACAGTCCCTGTTTTCTCCAGGGAAATAACCCAAATTGGACTGTGTTGCAAAGCTGTGATTTTTTTTTAGTTTAGATGTATGAAGGGCATTTTATTTTTTCATTGTTATTATAATTATTATGTAGTAATTGTGCAAATTAATCAATTTGATGGTGGCATTTTCACACATGCATATATGGAGCTTTGATCATGTCGACCCTCCCTTCTCCTACTGCTCTACCTCCCTGGCCCCCTCCCAACCCCTCGTAGTCCCTCTTCTACTTTTGGGTCTTGTTTTTCTTTTCTTTTTCTTTTCTTTTTTTAGGTTTCACATATGAGAGACAAGCTTGTGGTATTTATCTTGTCAAGTCTGGCTTATTTTGCTTTACATGATGTCTTCTAGTTCCATCTATTTTCCTGCAAATGACAGGATTTCAGTTCTTTTTTTCTGCCCAAATAATACTCCATTGTACCTGCAGACCATATTTCCTTTACTTACCCATCTGCTGATGGCCACCTAGGCTGACTCCATGTCTTGGCAATTGTGAACAGTGCCTCAGGAAAGGTGGGCGTGGGATGCAGACTTCATTTCCTGGAGGTGTGTAACTAGGAGTGGGATAGCTGGAAGGTTTTGTTTTTAGTTTTCTGACGAAGATCCGTGCAGTTTCCCACAGTGACCACCCTAATTTACCCCCCCCACCAACAATAGGTAAGGGTTCCTTTTTCTTCACATCTTTGCCAGCATTTGTTGTTGTTATTTATCATCATCATCATTTACAATAGCTATTCTGACTGCAGTGAGATGAAAACTCAGTGTAGTTTGCATTTCCCCGATGTCTGAAGATATTAAGAAAAATTTTATATATTTATTGGCTATTTGTACTTTTTTTGTGAAATGTCTATTCACATCATTTGCCCATCATTAACTGGATTATTTGTTTTTTGTTAAGTTTTTGAATTATTTATATATATATATTTTTTTTGGTAGAGGGGATTGAACTCAGGGGCGCTCAACCTCTGAGCCACATCCCCAGCCCTATTTTGTATTTTATTTAGTGACAGAGTCTCACTGAGTTGCTTAGTGCCTCCCCGCTGCTGAGGCTGGCTTTGAACTCGCAGTCCTCCTGCCTCCGGGGCTGCTGGGATTCCAAGCCTGTGCCACTTCGCCTGGCATAGTTCTTTGTATATTCTTGATACTAATACTCTGCCAGATGGATGTCTGGCAAAGATTTTCTCCCATTCTGCAGCTTTTCTCTTCACTCTGTTAATTGTTCCCTGTGTTGTACAGAAACATTTTAATTTGATGTAATTCCTTTTGTCAATTTGAGTCAATATTGTCTATTTGAGTCCTCTACAGGAATTCATTGCCTATACCAGTATTTTGAAGTGTTTCTTTTATGTTTCCTTCCAGTAGTTTCACTTAGATCTTACATGAAGGTCTTCGATCTATTTTGAGTTGAGTTTTGTGCAGGGTGAGAGACAGGGTTCTAGTTTCAATCTTTGATATGTGAATATCCACTTTCCCCAGCGTCACTCATTCAAGAGACAGTCATTTCTCCAACGTGGGCTTTTGGCACCTTTGCTTGACTGAAGGTCAAGTTGACTGAAGGTGTATGAATTTATTTCTGGTTCCTCTATTCTGTTGCATGGATCTATGGATTTGTTTTTATGCCAATACTACTCTGTTTTTTTTTTTTTATTATGGTTTCATGTATGTTTTGAACTTGGCTATCACAATGAATGCCTCCAGAATTGCTCCCCTCCCCCACAGGATTGCTTTGGCTACTCCATGTTGTTTGGCTTTCCATGTGATTTTTTTTTTTTTTTGGCACCAGGGATTGAACCCAGGGGCTCTTGACCACTGAGCCACATCCCCAGCCCTTTTTATTTCTTATTTTGAAACAGGGTCTCATTAAATTGCTTAGAGGTCTGCTAAGTACTGAGGCTGGCTAGCTTTTGAACTCGCAATCCTCACGCCTCAGCCTCCTTAACTATTTGGATTATAGACATGTTTCACCATGGCTGGTTTCCATGCGAATTTTAGGATAGTTTTCTTCTATCTCTGTGAAGAATGTCACTGGATTTTGGTGGATATTGCATTAGATCTGTAGATTACTTTCGGTAGTACAGCCATTTGATCAATATTAATTTTTCTCAATATGTGAATGTGAGGTGTTAGTCCATCTTCTACGTCTTCTTCAACTTCTTTCTTTAGTGTTTTGTAATTTTTGTTGTAGAGGTACTTCACAGCCTCTACACCTAGGCTTATTCCTAGGTGTCTTTTTAAAAAAATATTTTTATTTGTTGACAAATTTTTAAATTTTATTTATTTATCGGTGTGTGGTGCTGAGAATCAAACCCAGTGCCTCACACATGCTAGGCAAGTGCTCTACCACTGAGCCACAATCCCAGTCCAATTCCTAGGTATCTTATTTTTGTGTATGTGGCTATTGTGGGTAGGATTCTTTTCCTGATTTCTTTTTCAGCAAGTTCATTATTGGTATATAGAAAATCTACTAATTTTGTACATTGGTTTTTATATCTTGCTACTTTGCTGAATGTGTTTATGACTCCTAAAAGTCTTTTGGTGGCATCCTTAGGATTTTCTATGTATAGAATCATATCATCTGCAAACAGGGATGATTTGATTTCTTGCTTTCCTACCTGTATGCCTTTATTTCTCTCTTGCATGCTTACTGTGGCTGGAATTTCTAGTACTATATTGAATAAGAGTGGTGAGAGTGGACACCCTTGTCTTGCTCCTGATCTTGGGGAGAACTCTAGTTCTCCCCATTCAGTCTGACATTGGCTTTGTTTTTGTCATAGATTTGATTCTGTTGAGGTATGATTCTTCTAAACCTAATTTATTCAGGGCTTTTATCATGAAAGAATATTGAATTTTATCAAGGGCTTTTTCCTTCATCTATTGAGATGACCGTGTGATTTTTATCCTTGACTCTATTAAATGCATTTCCAACTTTGGATCTATTCAACTTAACAACAGTTTTCTTGGGAGGTAACCCTATCGCAAGTCGAGGAGCAACTGTAACTGTTTTAGTCACACGGTTATGGCCAAGAAGACAGAGAACATCCTGCCTGACAATGTTTTCTGAGAGGAGTGCTATGTGGTCCCAAGCCCGGTTTAAAAGTGGAGCTTCCCTCATTGAAGTGTGTAGGGGGGCTCAGAGTACTGCCTGCTCCGTGGCTCAGGAACTGCCTTCACGGGACCCCTGGGGTTCCACAGAGCACTGCTTGGCAACCACGGATCTTGCTCATGAAAAACTCCTAAGAAGAAACCCAGCATCCTTGATTGGCCTCAGCCAGAGATGAGGGTGTGAGGTAGCTGACGAGGCACTGCTGAGGAGCCTGCAGCTTGGAGAATACACAACAAGATGGGTCTGGAACATTTGCTGCCTGCAGAGCTGTGCTGTGTCAGCTAGGGACTCAAGGGTGCTCACCCAACCCTGTCTGAGCTTGACCTGGGGGAAGCCACCAGTTGTCACTCACAGTGTACATGGTTTTTATTCAGCTGTGATTGGGGGAACGTTTTGCCTAACTCCTCCTACAGTGTGGAGCAGGCCCCATCTGGGTGGTTGGGAACAAAACGATGTCCATCATCTTGGGGAACCCACAGGGTTTCTCTGGCCACCGGCCTATGCCATGGGTCAGAGCGAGAGTTCGGGCCTGACTTAAAACACCAAAATGAGTCAGCTTAGGGAAACTGGGGGCGGTGTGGGGGGGGGACTTCCAACTCAGCATCCCTGTTCCTTTCTATTTTTTTTTTTTTTGGTATAAAAAGATCAATCTCATGTCTAATTCATTTGAAACTTCTCCACTTCTCTGTGTGTGTTTTTGGTAAAAATAGAAGTCTCTGAGGATTGCAGGCTCCTGCTGAATTTTATGAGCAACTTTTCAAAGCTTGGTAACCAGGTTCTCTTATCTTTCCTTGAGTGAATTAAGCACCAGTGGGAGGCTCACTTTCCGGATGACTGGTTTGAATAAAAGACTTTCAGGATTGGGGGTAGGAGGCTTTTAAGGTCATTTAATCAATTCACAGGCCCCAGCAAAGCACAGCTGAGAGAGTGGACAAATTGGACTCATGACCCCTTGTTCCCCTACCTCCCCGCCACATTTCTGTTCCCAGCCGTCAGCATCTCTGTAACAGATCCCCAAACAGCCTCCCTGAGTCTTGCCCTCCTACAAGCCTGCAAGAGTTCTCCAACACCAAAGGCGATGGCACTTCTTTCTTGCTTCAAACCTTTGGTGCTTCTCTGGTTCAGACACTACTATGGTGTTAGAAGTCAGCTTTAAGGGAGAGAGAGAGAGACAGAGTGGGCTGGTGATGGGGAAGGGCGTGAACAGAGCTTCTGGGGGCTACCAGAGTTCCATTGCTGCCTTGGGTGCTGGAGACCTCTATAGTCCTATTGTGATCCTTAACAGAGGTGCCGTTATGACGTGTGCACCTTTCTGTGTGCATATTGTACTGCCATAAAATATTTTGACGGTTGGGGTGTTCAATACCATCCTCCAGTGCTTTCCAAGGTGAGGGTGAAGAATGGCTTTGAGTGCTGAGGAAGGGGACAGTTGGGATTCCTGGAAAGGGTCACTAAATCTTGTGGCAGCTTTGAAGCCGGAGTTATCGGAATAAGGAACGAAAGTCAATGACTGCTAGAGAAGCAGACTTGTACCCTGCCTGACGAACAGAGCCATGGGACAGCAGAGTGCTGGGATAATGACCCTTCCAAGAAACCTCTAGAATCCATTCCAAAAGGTTATGGTTTGGGGCTGAGCATGGAGAATTCATCCTGGCTCAGTTCCCATCCAAGAAAGGATTTGTTTCAGAGGAGGGTTGATTAGGCATGGGCTTGGTATGGCTCTTAGCTGGGTGGGAGTTTGCTCTATAGGAAAGCAAACTGAAATTTGTGATCAGGGTTACCAAGCGGGCAGGCGGCCACAGGACCTGGGAAAGATGCCAGGCCTTCCTCAGGGACAGGCTGGGAAACTGTCCTTGAGAAGTGACTCTAATGGGTGAGCCAGTACGCAATCCGTGGAGGAAGCTGGGGATGTTGGTTTCTTCCTCCAGCTGGTCCCATGGATGAGCTGAGGACGTGTCTCAGGGTAAAGAAAGAACTGGTGTGCCGTGAGTCGTGGGGGAACAGGCAGAGAGGAAATGGCTCCCCTTGCCAACTGAGTCACCAACTTGCTGAGCTTCTGCAATCATTGAGCTTTTTCTTCATTGCATTTTAGGAAAAAAAAAAATTCTTCACAGCCTGGGTCTCTCTCTACATAGTAGTTTGCACCATACCTTGCCAGTTACTGTCTCACGAGTTGGTCTCCTTTGCTGGAGTCCTTACTCTCCTTGATGGCAAAAATGGCCCTTTATCACACTGCATCTGACCCCAGCACAATGCCCAGCACCTTGCAGAGGTTCCGTGAGTATTCCAAGAACAACCAGAGAGGGCAGGTCACGGAGGGAGGGCCCACTTGCACTCCACAGCTACTCTTAGTCCATTTTCTGTCGCTATAACAGAATGTCACAGACTGGACCATTTATAAAGAAAAGAAATTTTTTTTTTCTCTCACAGTTCTGGAGGCTGGAAGGTCCAACAGCATGGTGCTGGCATCTGGCGAGGGCCTCTGTATAAAATGATGGGGTAGCATTAAACAGAGAGTCAGCCAAACTCATCCTTTTATCAGGAGCCCACTCCCATGATAACTAAACTACTCCCGTGATAACGGTGCAAATCTCCTCATAAGGCAAAATCCCTCATGATTGAATCATCTCTTAGAGGCCCAACCTCCAATACCATTACATTGGCAATTAAGTTTCAACCTGAGTTTTGGAGGGGACATTTAAACACAGCACATCTGAGGAGTGTGATGTGTCTGCCAGAGAACTGAGGCTAAGAGAGACTTACTCAAATCACACAGTTCATGAGTGGTGGTTAGAACAGCGATTCAAACACGGTGGGTCTGTCCCCAAAGTCCTTGCCCCGAGTCTCTGTGCAGCACTGAGCCTCATCTACATGGTCCTGGTTGCTCCCCACTAAGCAGTCCTGTGCGTTGCTGCCTCTTTATTCAGGATAACTTAACCCTCCCCCAAGTACCCTAAAAACCAGCAAAGAGTAAAAAGTCTCTCTGAGACCTGGGCTCTACCTCCACTTTTGGTCCCGTCTCTAGCAACATGGTATCTTCGGCTTTGTGCAATGATTATCCTGAAATATATGCAGTTACTTGCTTATATCAGCTTCCTTGATGGGTTCTTCTTTCCAGAATTCTAACTTTCCCATTGCTACTGGCCTAGATAATTATATATACATGAATAGGTAGGTACATAGATATCATGATGCTCTTGACTGCAAGCGCTAGAAAACCTGCCCCCCAATGGAGGAAGTAACAAGAGGATTTATCCTCCCCAGGGAGGAGGAGGCTGCCAGCGCAGGGCTCCAGGGCTCTGGCTCCTCTCCTCTGTGACCCCCTCCCCCCACCTGCTCTGCCTGTCTCCTCAGTGGCTTCTCCCGTAGGCTGGCAGCAAGACGGCTGCAGCAGTTCCAGATCTCACATCCAGACACATCCATCTCCTGCACAGCAAGAAGACGGATGCCATAGTGCTGGCTGGCCAGGCCCTGATTACCGACCTACCCTAAAGCAAGGGGAATGTATTACCCAGATTTATTTGTCAGTGAGGTTATACATCTGTATATCCTGAGGGGCGGGCACCCAAAAGAGTGGGACTCTTGTCTACAAGACAATTGGGGTAAACTTTAAATGGTATCCAGCCCCACCTTTCTGCAGAAGGTTCTTCCAGCCCCCAGAAGGCTTTCTCCCAACCCCATTTCTCACCTCTCCAGCCCTTTCACCTTTGGGGAAGTGGCACAGTGGCTCTCTGTTTGCATGGCCTGTCGGCCCCACCTGGTGCATCTGGTCATCGTCCTCACTTGCTCTGCTAATCCACTTGCTCTGGTGCACTGCTGAGCCAGCATGCTGTGCCTTTTCTCTGGCTGGTTCCTATGCATCTTCTCTAGGAGACACTACCAGATTAACCCAACGGATCCATGTTACTCCCCTCTCAGCATCCATCCAGCCTAGGGGGAGTTTCTCCATGTCCTGATATTTTGCATGCAAACTTCCCAAGTTCTAAGGCACTTCTTGTCTGTTTCGTAGGTTTGTTTTCCTCCCAAACAAGGATTGGAGTTCTTGACCACAGGTGATGTCTTCTGAGTCTTTGGGAACAATTGCACTCCCCCACCCCCCGCCTCCAACACACATGCTCCTATGTCTTCTGATCTCCATACCACTGTGGGGTGGTAGGCAGCCAGCATGCCCTAAGCCTCACTTCTTGCCCTTGCCCTTTTGCTTGCAGAGAGGACAGCTGCCTCTGTGCATATGGAAGGTAGCTGAAAGGCACAGTTCCAACGCCGAGGGCCGGAAAATTCAAGGAACCATTGTTCTTTGAGGACAGGGTATTATGTCTCTAGTAATAATTTAAGCTCTATCATGAAAACCCAGGCCCGGTCACACTGTTAGGATACCATAGAAGAAAACAAGAGCCTACAAAGCACCTACTATGTGCCAGATGCTAGTTGTGGTGTTGTATTTTCCTGTCCATAGTGCATTCACCAGGGCCGCTTCCTCTGTGCGTCCTCCTCCTGTCTCTCTGCCTGGGGGGCTGGGTGGGGGTGGGTTTTGCATACCCTGCTCCACTCAGCTCACAGAGCAACCTGGTGAAGCATCATCCAGAAAAAGTTGCCCCAGAAAAAGTTCATTTCTCCTCCTCTGTTATCTTTGCACTTTGTAAAACCCTTTCATTTTGCTTTAGCCCAACGTAAGAGTTCCTTACTCACCGGCCTGCCTCTGCTGGTGGGTGAGCTCTTTGAGGGAGACGCCATATTTCCCTGAAGTGTTGAGTCCTGTGAGGACAAATGCATGCCTCTCGGGTAAAAGGAGCTTAATAAATCCCTATTGAATTAAATTCAATTAATTGTTGCCTAGGACAACAGAGAGCAAGATTCTGAAAAAGTGAATACGGAACTTAATAAATACAATGACTCCTAAATGGGTGTTTCTCGCCTTTGTTACAGCTTGTGGATAGAGAAAGAATGAGAAAAAAGAGTAGGAGATATAAAAAGTGGAGATTAATAAGGCTTCTCTCTCTCTCTCTCTCTCTCTCTCTCTCTCTTTCTCAAAATTAGCTGTTCAGGGGTGAGGACCCTTTTACAACCCATCACAGAAGACTGAGCAGCCAGCCTCAGCCTCCCTTGACCCCAACCTCAACCCGTCTCCAGCTCCAGAGCTGGCAGGATTCCATTTCGGGTCCTGGACTGAGGCCTTGGGTCAAGGGGACGACCAAGTCTGGACCTCATGTGTGTCAGACCCCTGGCAAAAGGATCAGTGGAGGCCCAAGGATCATCTATCCTAAACCAAGCAAATAAGTTGTTCAGTTAAATATGTGATCTCCACCTGCTCTGACAGATACAAAACAATAAAACACAAAATGTGTATAAAACTAGTTTTTCATATGATGAAATTCAGCCAGATACCAAACATGACTGAATTGAATTTTATTCTTGTGTATGCCTTAGTGTTTGTTTGATGGGCATTGATATCGGGGTGAGTAATAAAGTAAAAACAGTCATCATTTATTTTTCCTGAAAATATTAGTCATTCTATTTCCTTTTTTAAAATACAGCAGGAAAAAAGTTGGCCTTTCATCACTTAGAATTTTTCAGATGATTTTATATACTTTAAGTGCAATGACTGTACATCACAATTTTTACACAGATACTATCAATATTCAATGCACCTTTATTTATTTTTCCAAAGAATTCATGGAGAAAAAGAAAAAAAAACATTAGAGTTTGTTCTCTCACATATGAAACAAAATGATAAAATTGCAATTGTAGAATCAGGTGGTAGTAGCAGTATAAAAACAGATTATTACACATTGCATACGGTATTGAAATACCGTACTGTATGCCACAAAAATGTTTACACAATTATGTGTAAATGAAAAAAGGATTAATGGGGAAAAGTAGGCATTTCAAAAACTTCTCTAAAAATGTCTTTGTATTATGGGCATGTGATCTGAATGAAATTTTCATTATATATAAAAAGTGGATGCTTTATGTCCCCCATTTATGTATTTTTCTGTCCTTTTGATTGTAATGGGTGACATTAAAATACATAACCTACTTTTTTTAAAAAGCATACGTCATTCATAAATTATGATATATTCATCCCATACGTTTTCATTTCAGCAAAATCACTAAATATGTTAGTAAGTAATCAAGAACACACATATTCATATCATATGTGTTCTATTGTTGATAATGATCTGGATTTTAAAAATCTGATTTTATTCAGTGTCCAAAATTTCAACAAATTTTCATCATAAGGCATAGATTAAACTAAATGTAAACTATTAGAACTTGTGTCTTTTTTTTATGTTTTCAAAACAGTAATTTTTTTCTTTTGAAATAGTAAAAGTATCTGTTAAAATTAAAGGTTAAATACAATTATAACTAATGGATATAAAAATTTTAATCAATATTATTTAAATATTCTTCAAATCCCAGTGTGCAATAGTCATATAGTTGCCAGTGTAAAGAAACAGGATCACCCTCATGCACATTTTGTCTAGAGAGGTGGTTTTTGAGTGGAGGTGATTTTGCTCCCCAGAAGTACTTGGTAATGTCTGAGCACATCTATTTTATTTTTTGTGGTACTGAGGGTCAGTCATTTTATTTATTTTTGAGACAGGGTCTTGCTAAATTGCCCAAGCTGATCTCAAATTTGCCATCCTCCTGCCCCAGTCTCCTAAGTAGCTGGGATTACCAGTGTGCACCACTGTGCCCAGTCCAAGTACATCTTTGGTTGACACAACTTGATACTGGTGTCTAGCAGATAGAGAAGGGGGGGATGCTGCCAAACATCCTAGGTCAGCATAGATCTGCTCCATGCCAAGGAAGCAGTCTACAATATCAATAGGGTTGAAGTAGAGGGTTGATTACCCACCCACGCACGTACACGAAGGTAATATGAACTGTTTCATATTGCAAAATATTCGTTAACTGCTGTATACAATTGTTGTGAATACTGCACTAATTTATGGGTAACTCCAGAATCACAAGGGAACATGATGAGCAAGAAAATGGTTATGCGACACACACTGCATTATGCAAGAATCTATTGCATTCTTGCTATGTGATAGGAAGGATTTGACATGTTAATTAATTTGTCTCCTCTTTGACCTCAGTGTTTCTGCCAATCAATCACCTCCCCCTCCCCAGCTAACGCACCTTCTGAACTAAGGTCGATCTCTAGCGTGGGAAGCAACACAACCCCAACTCTTGACATTTCAGACAGAGTCTCCTTTTGTTTCAAGGACCTAAGACAAGAGATGTGGAGAAGCCATGTCCTGAGACCCGGATGGCGTCATTTTCAAGAAACTGTGATCAAGGTGATGTGCGATACTGTACCAGGTTGAGCAGCAGATCCTGAGTGACAGAGGTGCCCACGTTTTCCTTCACAGTCTCTCTGTGTTGGAAATATGGGGCTGGGACTCTAAAGCGTGAAGCCCTAGATAGTGACTTCTCTTGTCCAGGACAAAAAGCAGGAGACATGTCCTAGTATCAACCTTAGATCCTGAAAGAGAACATGGGAGAGCTGAAAAGCTGTTAATATGGGATCATTAGCAGTTTCCCAGCTCTTTTGCAGAATAGCATGCTGTTTAGCTGCCAAAATATTAGGATTGAAAGCAGCTGGCAAAAATGTTCAGCGAGGAAATGAGCCTGCTTGGAAAAGCCAAAGGGAAAATTCCTCTTAGGTGGTGACCTACGGAAGAAGCTCAGTCCCAGGTCCCCAAGGTGGCCTCACCCTCAGGTGAGGGCATCCTTGACCCCAGCCCCCAGGGGGTCTTTGAAGCAGGTGTGGGACCAGTGCCGATTGCAGGAACTTTCAGGGGCAATGAAACTGAGGATACTCTGTCACCGTCCTAAAGGTGCACAGCCTAATAACAAATTCATTTTCAGTATATGCCTGAGGAAGTTGGAAAATAAAGAGAAGGAAAGAATCCACCCCCATATAACCTCAGCTATTTTTTCTAAAGAGACTGATGAAAGAGGGATTATAGGACACCCCCCCCCCAAGGGGTGTCCTAATGGTTTAGCCTCGCATCTGATCACAAGTCCCTACCAGCCCTGTCACAGTCCATCAGTTGGTCTACACCACAAACTCAGCACAGGTAGCAGGTTATGTAGCAGGTTCCGTGTTTCCGTCTTACAGATGACAAGATTGACTTTGAAAGTTAGAGTAACTTGCTCAGGGAGGCATACCCGGCAGGTGGCAGAACCAAGAGGAAGGCCCAGGTCTCTTGACTCTTCCCAGTGACACGAGCGTGTCAGTGTGGATTCTGGCAGATCAAATTGTCGCGAGGGACTTGTGACTCCAAATGTCCAGTAAAGCATCATTTATGGCCTTGTTCAATGGATATGCAGCCACTTTCATGTGAGGAGGGTCTAGAATTTTTTTTGACACTGATATAGAATTCTACAGAAGAGTCTAGAAACGATCCACATCACCGTGTGCTGCATCAAAGACCTCCTGGCAGAGAGGTGACATCACTAGGGATGCTGGTCACAAACATTCCTAGGAGTGGAGGTAGCTAGGAGTGTGGCATGAACATTGGGTGTATGTTTGTGATGTACAATGCATTTATAATTCACATAGGCACAGAGCACATAGTAGGGGCTCAAAGATTTTAATCAAGTGAACATTGGCTGAACCCAAGAAGAGAAGCCTCGTGCCGAAGGGAAAACCAGTCCCTGAGGGTAATGAGAGGGGAAATCAGCAAGCACCTCCCCTTCCCCATTAGGGGAAAAGGAATGGAAACAAACAGCAAAAACATTTGGCACATTGTTAAACGCTGGAAAGCTGTTGCTTTTGAAATAATAACACATCATCTCATGATGAGTCTAATGGGAAAAGAAAAGAAATACTCACAGCCAATTTCCTTCCTGTTCCTGTAGTTTCTAGCCTATTTTTAAAGCACCAAGTAGGTTAAGTCCTTTCCCATCACCCTTTGTTCGTTCGTTCGTTCGTTCATTCATTCATTCATTCATTCAATGACTGTTCCTGAGGAGCTTATTCTATGCCAGGCACTAGAATCTAGGAGCTGAGGACCACCACGAGCAAAACAGACCTAAGGTCCTGCCCTCCTGGAGCTTACATTCTAGACAGCAAAGGAAAGGGGAACTTCACAGGATATCAGTTGACAAAGGTAGACGACACAGGTGGCAAGTGCCATGGGAACAATGAGGCAGGGAAAGGGGACGTCGAGGAAGATCCAGTCAAGCCTCCCTGAGGTGATGTTTGAGCAGGCATGTTCCCCCTCCTGGGTTTGGGGAAGAGAAGCAGAAGTGTGATTTCGATTGTGTTAAGTTTGATATATGCATATAAATTTATATTTTCTATCCACCCATCTGTCTGAAGTTCAAGGTAAAGGTTTTTCTTTAGAGAGGAAATAAAGCCAGAGAATTGGGGCCCTGGGGTTTGAGCAACCGAGCAAGCAGCCTGTGAGGCTGGAGAGGGGTCGCTGCTGGGGAGTCAAATGAAAAATCTTCCTAGAAGCAATGGTTGTGTCTGTTGTGTCCTGCGAGAAGCCAAGCAAAGTGAGGACTGAGGGTTGATCACTGGACTTAGTAACATGGAAGTCAAGGGTGGCCTTGAGGAGAACTTCCGTGGGCTGAGGAAGTCCAGCTGTCACTGGACTGTTGAGGTTTAAGAGAAATAGATGGAAATGTAATCAGTAAACATAGACTGACTCTTGAGTGTTGGGGCTAAAAGCAGGTGTAGAAAGAAGAAAGTGTCGCTGCGGGAGGCTGTCAGTCAGTGGAGGATTTGGCTTTTGTCACGTGGCCAATATTACAGCAGGTTTATGGAAACACCAGTCAGTGCCAAGAAAACTTGTTGTTGAGGGCAGGAAGAGAAGAAGGACTTTAAAGAATATGATAATGGAGGAAATGGAGGGGGAAAACTGGCTAGCTGCTTGTGTCAAAACTCTAAGCGGAATGACCTTGGTTGTAAAGTAAAAGAATGTACCTGTAAAATATCTGAAGAAATCTGTATGCTCAGTAGGCCTGCAACCTATCCTATATCCTGTGGGTGCAACAGGGCCCTTCAGGATATTCTAGGCTGCCCTGAGGAGGAGCCCTTGAGTAATAAAATGTCCAAACCCTCTCTCTGCATGAGTCTTCTGAGTTCTTTAAAATACACTGGGGCCTGTGCAGCCCGGGGATGGAACATGTTCAGATGGGATGTCCAATAGAATTGTCACTGAGTAGGCAAAAGGAGATTGGAATCCCAGCACAAGTTAGAGGCTGGCCTCAGGCGCACAGGTGAGTCATCCCAACAACAAGGGAAGATGAATGTTCCGTCTCAGACACACCAGCAGGTAGGAGGTCATTGAAATGATGGGATTTTTTTTAAAAAAAATTTATACTGGGGGATGAATGAACCCAGGGGCACTTGCTTTACTGCTGAACTATATCCATGGTCCTTTTGTTTTTATTTATTTATTTATTGTGCTACTGGGGGATTGAACCCAGGGTCTCTACCAACTGAGCTATAGCCTCAACCCCTTGTTTTTATTTTTTAATTCGAGACAGGATCTCACTAAGTTGCTGAAGTCTCATTAAGTTGCTGAGGCTGGCTTCCAATTTGTGATCCTCCTGCCTCAGCCTCCTGAGTCATTTGGGTTACAGGCACGTGCCACCAAACCTGGCTCAAAGGCTCAAATGATACACATTGTTTTTATTATAATATTTCATGCTCAATTTGAAATTATAGAAAATACAGAAAGATATTAAGAGAAAAATTCTCATAATCTTTCCCTAACGAAAACAGCTCTTAGCAGTTTGATATATAACCTTTCAATACCCTTTCTTAGAAATACATTATATACACACACACACACACACACACACACACACACACATATTACTTTTTCACTTCACATTGTATTTGACTCTTTTCCCATGTGACTAGGCAGGGTCCAAAAATATGACTTAATGTCCACACAGCAGCGCATCATGTGACTGGTGTATCATTTATTTTAAAACTTTCCTATTTTGGACATTAAAGTTCGTACCAACTTTTCACGTTTATAACACACACTACAAGGGACACCCTTACAGAGAAATCTTTACACTCTGATGAGTCCTTTAGAGTAAATGCTTAGAAGTGGAATCATTAGGCCAAAGGCCAGGGACTTTTTAAAAGGCTTTGGTTAGGTACTGCCAAACTGCCTTCCAGAAAAGTCATGCCAATTTACACTATTCCAGCCGCATATGACGGTGTATGACATTCTTAAAATCTTTCTAAGGCAGTTGAAGTTCTGTTTTAAGGGGAATGTCAATATCTTAAATTCACTTCATTCCCATGTCTTGGGAATGCCTCTGTGTTTGGGATTGAAAAAAAATCAAAGACACTCCTCCTCTCGGTGGAGACAGTCTGAAGCAGCTGGAGTTGTCTGGTTTGATCCCTTTCTGTGACATTTCCCTGCATGAAGACCCAGCTCCCGGGAAGCTCTGTCAAAGACTCTGGCGAAATCCTGCGGCTGATTCCTCGCTCCCAGGTTCTCTGCAAGGCTCCTCCAGCCCCTTCCTGCCCCTAGATGGCACCTCCATATCAGGGCGACGTGGCTTCTGCAGATTTCCTTCCAAATTCCAGTAGACAGAAGTCCTTTTTAATATTCCACGAGGAAGGAAAAAAAATATCCACCAAGAGAAATTTCATCACACCCACCGACTGGCGAACAGCGGTGGCCACAGGTGAGATGCAGCTGGGAAGAGGGGCACAGCCTGCGGGTTCCAGGCTCCGTGGGGTGGCAGGAGGCGACTTCTTCACATCAAACACCCCTCGCCACCCAACCCAAGGAAACTGAAACCACTGCCCTGTTAGTACTATATATATATATTTTTTTCTTTTTCTTTTAAATGCTTCTTTCCCAGATATCCTAAACACTTTTTTAATTCGAGAACCAGCTTGTCCATTTTTATCCACACAGACTCTCTGAACAGAAGCTTTAGCCAGAAAGGAAGATTATTCTGGCAAATTTTTGGGAAATAGAAAAACTTCCCTTTCAAACTGCTTGTTTTGTTAGAGATGTCTTTATTCTCACTCTGCTTCATTTTACACACACACACACACACACACACACACACATACACACACACATACACCCACACACCACATACATGCCCCCATTTAGCATGTCATACCATGCACACGACCCCTCAGACACGAGTTCATACCACACACCATGGACCCCACTGCACACGCACACACCTCACATAGGAAACACTCCATCTGCACAATTTACATGCACATGTGTACCACACCACATACACACCCCTACACATCCGCACATCACCACTATGTCTGTGCCCACATTCCTACCTTACTGTACACCCCACACTGCGCACACACATAATACCTTGTGCCTCATACATAGGACACAATTGACCTGCAACACAATCGCACCACCACACACATGGCAACACACGCGTACGTATCCCAACAACACCACCATGACCCGTGGCCCCCACATACACACACCTCCGCTCTCTCCTCCCCTCCACCATCCCAGCCTCCAGCCTTTGCAAACATGTGGTCCTGGGACATCCGTGCATCGGGACCAAAGGCATGTGTGCCATCCTGGCTGCACTTCCTGTCCCAACAGACACCTAAGTGCCTCAGGCATCTTGATTCCTGCTCCTGAAGAGGGAGGGAAAGGAGCTCTGGGATGGATCAGAGGATTAATTAGAAATTAGTGAGTCGTTTGCGAGGCAGTAGCTTTAGTCCAGAGCAAGCCTTGGACCGAGACCTTCTCCCAGCCTGTTCATTAACATGGTTCATGGAATCCACAATCTGGACTAAATTAAGTCTAGGGCAGATGGTCAGGGCTAGACAATAAGAACCTCGAAGCACCCACCCTTCTAATTTTCCTCCATGTTCTTCATTTAAAGATAAAGAGATTTAAAAAAATAGAGTCTCCGATGGATGAAGGAGCTATCGCTGCACAGCTCTGCTAATTAGAAAGAGCAAATCGAATCAATGCCTACTGTCAGGCCTACAGATTATCTGTGGTAACATTTTCATGCCGCAGTGGTTCCTGGTTCCTGCCCTTCCTTCAAAGTCAGTCCCCCCTCCCCCTTAGCCAGAGTACTCTCAGTGACCATGAGCTATTTGTTTTATTTTATATATATATTTTTGGTACTGGGGATTGAACTCAGGGGCACTTGACCACTGAGCCACATCCCCAGCCTTTTTTTTTTTTTTTTGTATTTTATTTACCTCATATTTAGAGATAAGGTCTTACTGAGTTGCTTAGTGCCTCGCTAAGTGAAGCCCCCCTTGCTGGGGCTGCCTTTCAACTCTCGACCCTCCTGCCTCAGTCTCCTGAGCAGCTGGGATTACAGGGCCTCCGTGCCCCGCTCCATGAGCTATTTTTAATACCTGCCTTGGAAATACATCTTCAACAAGCAACCGTCCTACAACCACCCCAGCCAGGCACGCCAGAACCAAAGGTGAACAAAGAACCCCGGACCCCTGGGTTGGCATCACCCATGATGTTTTGTCCTTTCCTTTAGGTTGGATGACTGAAAAGCATCCCCTCTTGAATAGACATGTCAGTTGTGAGTCACTCATGCTGAGTAGATTATTTCAACCCTTGGCACATTTCCAAATGTCAGTACAGGTGGTAGATGGCAGAAGTGAAGATCTTGGGCTCTGGATTCCAATAGTCTTATGTTTGGATCTTGGCTGCATCCCTGAGCCACAGAGCCTGAGCCAAGGTCTCTGTGAAATGGATAACAGAAATCACTTCTAAGAGTATGTAGAAAGAATTAAACGAGATGGTGCACCGGTCCTGGCGAGGCCGCATAAATGGTCGTTGTTCCTTTTATGAGCGTGTTCTGTTTCTGGCCCTGAAATATCTGATGAACGTACTCATCATTGTAGAACTTTTCTTGCCTTGGTAGTACTCTACAAGAGGAAATAAGGAAGGGAGATTTTAGCAGCATACTTTAAAAAACATCGACTGTCGCCTCTTAGTTGTGGTGAGAGATCAGCAGGATGTTCCAGTGTTTCAATCAACCTGTCCTCAGCATCTGGGGCACTGGTCACCATAGCAAATGACCCCTGGGTAACTGTGTCCTTTTCGTTCCCTGAGCTCCCCTAAGGAAACCACCTTTGTCTGTTTTAACTCATTCATGCGTTTGGAAGGAAGTCTCCCTTCTCTGTAGCACTGAATTGACGAGTCATTATTATAGTCAGAGTAGCTGTTATTACCAGTCGATCTCTCTTTCAATACTAAATTATTATTATGTACTTGGCTAAAACGGGCTGTGCCGTTTTAATGTGTAAAGGCCAATTAAGCAGAACAATAAAATTTGAAGTAATAATAATGACATCTTGCCTTTCCACGGTGCATTTATTTTGCAAGTCCATAGTACGTCAGCAGGCTGCTCTCTGACCTCCCTTGGCCAAGAAAGCCTGGCATTATGCCTTTTATTCTGTTTGGAACCCTAAGTTTTCAGGTCACATGTCCCTTTGGAAATCTCTGTGCAGTGCCTCCACAGGCTCTTGACGACAGCTGTGCCAGGCTGAGCCAACCCTGGTTGTGGCGAGATGAGACTGTTTTTTTCTGCCAACATGTACCTCTGACCCCAAAGAAGCAGTTTCTTTATTGTGGCCATTTATTATTTACAAAGCACTGCAGGTGTACACGGTATTTTATGAGACACAAAGACAAGGTCCTGCCCCGTGGACTCAGAGGTTTTATCCAGCATTTCATCTCTCAGAGCAGAGCTGTGGAGATGCAAGGCAAGCAGGGCTGGTGACCCAAGAGCCGTGTCTGGGGCGTCAGAGAGGAAGGAAGGATTTCGGATGAGGAATTTTCAGTGAAGGAGAGCTAAGCAGGCGCGTGCAACTTGAAGCATCACTCGGGATCTAGCAAAGTGGAGTGGCGCTCTGTGTTCCAGCGCAGGGAAGACAAATTCTGCCCATGTGCCTTGGAGCAGGCGAGGAGGAAGAAGTTCAAAGAGTAGGAAGAGAACAACAAATGCTCTGTCAGACCCAAGAGCCTCTTATACCAGCGTGTACCTCTTCTCCCTGCCTTTTGACAGTCAGTTGTTTGTTTGGAGACTGGGAGGAGCATCAGTCCTCTCTCTTTTAGTGTATTACTCCCAGTCACTGAGTAGCTTTAAGCAGATTCATTTTCTTCTCAAGAAGAGTGAATTTCAGGTTGTTGGGACTTTAGTCTTCAGCCACTCCCTGCTGTTGTCTCAGCTGTCCCTACTCCGGTCTCAGCCAGGCCAGCCCGATGGTGTCTCCCAGTCATTGTAGGGTCCCACTACCTTCCTGCACCATCTCTCCATTAGCCTCACAGACATTCATGGAGTAGCTCCCAGGGGACAGGCCCTGGACTGGAAAGATGAACAAGACCCCATTCTTGTCCCCAAGAAGCAATAGACAAGTGAGATAAATAAAAGCCATGAGGGAGGGACCGAAGCTGCCCTTTCGTGCAGGAGGAGACAGGGGGCTTGGCAATGTGTGCACACGTTCCTCCAAGGCTCCAGTCATTCATTTGGCACACTCCTGGGTTCCCAGCCTCTGGAACAAGGACTCCCACCCTAGGAGGGCTCCGAAACCCAGCCTTGCCCTGGGCTCAGGAAAATCTGATCACGTCCTTGGCATGGGATTCTTCCTGCTCAGAGCTCAGGGCTTAGTCCAATACCAGGCAGGTTTTGCAGCCAGAAACAGATATAAATTTGGCTGAGCAGCACTAGTCAAAGTAAAATAGATTCTGCAATGTACCAAACAGGCACCAGATGGCTCTGCTTCCTACCAGCCCTCTAGGGCTGGTTAACAAAGCCTACTGCCCTCCATCTCCATCACCACCACCATGTTCATCACCACCACCACCACCACCATCACCATCACCACTACCATCACTACCACTACCATCACCACCATCACCATTACCACCACCACCATTACTACCACCACCACCACCATCACTACCACTACCATCACCACCACCACCATCACCATCACCACTACCATCACTACCACTACCATCACCACCATCACCATTACCACCACCACCATTACTACCACCACCACCACCATCACTACCACTACCATCACCACCACCACCATCACCATCACCACTACCATCACTACCACTACCATCACCACCACCACCATTACCACCACCATCACCATCACCACCATCACCATCACCACCATCATCATCTTATTAGAAGCCCTCTGGCACATGGTGTTTGCAGAACACTCTGATTCTGATGTCTAGCTGACTCTCTCCCATTCCCTCCCTCCTCATTTGACTCCTTCAGCCTTCACATCCCAGTCATGGCTGTGCACCCTCCATAGGCCTCCTCTCTCCTCTTGCCTCAGTCCATTTCCCATTCTGTTCCATCTCTATATTCCATTCCTCTTTTCAAGCCAGTGTCTCTCTCGGTTTGAGAGACGACAATCTTTGCTCCTCACATCTCTTGCATCAGAATTCATCTAGGGGATATGGTGATGGTGCAGACTTCTGGGAACCTGTCTGCCACTGCCCCCTGCCCCCAATTCAGAGTACCTGATTGTGGTCTGTGGGCATTTGCCTTTTAACAAGTTCCCTGCCACAGAGTTTGAGAAATTCTGTCAAACACTCTTTTGTTCCAACAAGAGTCAAAGATTCAGCCTTTCAGCTTCTCAGTTTAGAGAGACTCCAACCAGAAGCGAGTCATAGAAGGGACACCGAGTGACATGCTAGAACTGGCTTGTCACTTGCAAAAGCAAAAATCTTTAGGAAATTCGCAAGCTGGTAGTTAGCCCTTTGATGGTTTGAAAGTCACTATGAGAGGAGCATTTACACCACAGGAATCATCAGACACTATAAATCAAGGCTTTAGAAAAAGAACCAGCTAAGCATATCCCTGGCCACCGCGTAGCATCCAGCTCGCTCTGTGATACGCAGATGAGAGTGAGAGGCCCTGTTCTGGTTGCACGAGAGTCCTTTTCCTTCTTCATAAATGCTTTGCAGCTGTTGGGAGGTTGGTCTGTAAGGATTTCTCTATAGAGTTTACAGGAGTATCTATCACTCTGTGAGTCAGTTGGGGTTCTTGGATCACAAGCCACAGTCTGGTTCCCCTAAACAGAAAGGAGGCCCAGCTGAAGAGTTCACTGAGTTCACAGAGTTGGAGGGAAGGCTGGAAACCAGGCTCAGAGGACTGGGTTAGGGTGCTGAGGATGATATAGGAGGGCGAAGGTGGCCAGGGCAAGATGGCAAGAGAGGAGGTCAGGAGCAGGAAGAGAACCAAGGAGCGTGGAGAGGGTCTTCTAATGAGGTCAACTTCTTGGTTGATGAAACTGTCCGTGGACACAAGCAGAGACCCAATCAGACAGACACTTCTGTACTCATACTCCTAAGTGGGGGATCCAATAGAAAAACCAAAACAGACGTGTGGATCCAGGGAGCACCCCAATAACAATGAGCAGAGTGTGGAGAGAGGAGAAGATTAGGAAAGGAGGAAATTCCAGAGACCATATCAAGAACAAGCCCAAACTCCCCACTGGACTGCCAGCTCTGGGGCCTCTTCTCTTCAGAGAAGTCTGTCACTGTCACTTTTGTAATAAATGAGCTGCTTGCTTGCTACCTCTGTGTCCTGTTCTTCAATTCCTTGCTGAACAGAGACAATAAACTCCGTATCCCTAGATGGTAACAGTGTCTCAGGATTCCACAGAGCAGGAGCTACTGAGAGGTCCCTTCAGGAAGATCTTGCTGAATTGAACCAACTCCAAAATCCTCTCTCTAGAATTGCTTCACTCCTCTCAAAATAGTAAGTCCTTGAAGACAGTCTGATTGCCCTTTGGCCCCTTGCTCATTTCTCTCTCTCTCTCTCTCTCTCTCTCTCTCCCTCTCTCTCTCTCTCTCTCTCTCTCTCTCTCTCTCTCACCAGGGATTGAACCGAAGGGCACTCAACCACTGAGCCACATCTCCAGACTGTTTTATTGTGAGACAGGGTCTCGCTAAGTTGCTTAGGTTTTCACTAAGTTGCTGAGGCTGGCTTTGAACTCGCCATCCTCTTGGATTACAGGCGTGAACCACTGTGCCCAGCCCCTGCTCACCTCTTAGCCGGGGGTATACGGGGTACCTTGAGTGACCATCCTAAAAACTGCAACAAATGAGTGAGAGATAATTCCCTTCAAAGGAACCAGGCTCCTCTATAAAGAGAAATGAAAACGGATGCCAGGTAGAGAATTGCCCACAAGGCCCTCTTGGCGCTGCAACCTGACAATGCACTCCATGGGGCTTGACTTGGGATCTCCTCCCTCTTTCCTCTGATGTCTGTGCAGGTATCATGCCCTAGGTGTGTCCTACCTTTGGCTTTGTGCTGGCATTGGGAAACTCGAATTCAGCTTTCAGATGCTTACCTCGGAGTTCCCAGCCTTCTGTCCATGCCCTGTACCCTCTCATTGTATTGACTATTATCTAGAAGTTAATCAGGGGTGGTTTTTTCCATTGCACAGCCCCACTCTGGAAGCACTTCTCAGACGCAATTCTCCTCTCATCCTTGCTGCCATTGCCTTAATTCAAATGTGCATCACCACTTTTTGCTCTTGCGCCAGCCTCTGGTCTCTTCCTCCATCTTCATTTTCTTCTTGCCCCGCCCACACTCTACCTTGTACCAACTTACTTCTTAACAACTGCACAGACCATCTCATTCCCATCTGCAAATGGCATCCAATAATACCTTCCTCCTCTTTTTCTCAAAATAAAGTCCATGCCCCCTACCTGCCATACAAGGTTTCTTGGGATCTGACCTTGACCTGTCCCTGGCTCAACTCATCTGCCCCTTGCTGCAGATGCTGGCCTTTGCTGTTGGACCTCTTCAGCAGACATACGAAGCCTTCCTCACTCTTGTCACTTGTCCTGTGCTTTTCCTCTGTATGCAGTGCCTCTGCTCATAATCTGTCCCCAAAAATGTCTTACTCATCTTTTAAGACCCAGAGCCCAAGCTAGAAAATGTGGGCTGAATGACAATGTGTCAGGTGGATGGGAAAGTGGAGATTGCCGTGAGACTCTGCTGACCTGCTCAGCCAGGTTTGATTCTCCGTCTTCTCTGTTTCCGTGACTCCTTGTTCATGCACTCTCCCCATCTTAGTATTATATACATTTGTTGTATGTACCTTTCAACTTAATGGGCATTTATCAAATTTTTGGCCACGCAGGACCTTTGCACATCCTTCCTGTATTGGGGGAATCCTACTTCCAAGGGCGTGTATGTACTCTCCGGGCCTCCCTTGTGGCTGGGTGCAGGATGTGTGGGTACCACCCATGCCCATGCAGGACTCGGAGCCAGAAGCTACACTGGAAAGCCATGACATCTGGGGGAGCAAAGGCAGCACACATCCCCCAGTCTCAGGAGACTCTGATGCGATCATCCAGGGCCCCACATGGATGGGGTCTCTGGTTCAAGTTGCACGTTAGTGCTGACAAGAGCACCAGCATTGTCTTCTCTCAGCTAGTCCTGCAAAGTTTTAGGAGCATATTTCCTAGATAAATAGCTCCCCAGAGATTTTGTGATCTAATATTCTTTTTTTAAAAATATGTTTTTTAATAGATGGACACAATACCTTTATTTTATTTTTATTTGGTGCAGAGGATCGAACCCAGTGCCTCATGCATTCCAGGCAAGCGCACTACTACTGAGCCACAACCCTGATCTAATATTCTTTAAATAAAAATTCATTTTCTGCTTAAAGTAGCTAGAGTTGGTTTCTAGTTTTTGCAACCAAGAACCTTTTTAGTTTGAAACACCTTCCAGAACAGAAACCACAGCTGTTTGCTTATTCATTCCCTGTATACAATGTGTAATACTTAGTTGCTTAGGACTGTTGAAAGAGCCATATTGGGCTGGGGGTATAGCTCAATGGTAGACCACTTGCCTAGCATGTGGGAGGTACTGGATTTGATCTCCATCACTGGGGGAAAAAAAAGGAATATAGAACAACCCACAAGATTAATTTTTATGTAGAATTACTTTACTACTTGACTTTTCCATAAAGCCTGGAATTTCATTTCATGTCATTTGTTAAAAATGTCACTATGTTCTTTCCTTCTTTTTGTTTCTTCCCCATGCAGGTTAATGGAAGGATTAAATGAATTTCACCACCTGAAATGTGAAAGCATTTCTCAGAGATAGTGACAGCACAGGCCGCCGGTGTGCCTTCTCCTTACGAGACCCTGGAAATGATTTCTTTTTTGTGATAGGGGTCTTGGCTAGCACAAGGGCAGAATTCTGGAGGCCTTTGATTTCATAGGTGTTTGGTGGAGTCTCACCTTATTTTCTCAAGGTCGAGATAGAAAATGTGAGCTGAATGATAAGACATTAGGTGGATAGGGCAGGTGGAGATGGCCGGCTGTTCATGAACATCCCATCTCCCCTTCCTCCCCAGGAGCAGGACAGCTGCATTCCTCGCCTCCATACAGGCAGCTGCACCTTTGAGTCTAAGTTCTCTCCACTGGCATGTGAGTGGAAGTAATGCACGCCACCTCCAGGCAGGACCACAAACCTCCCACCCTCACTCCTCCATGCTCTTTTCCCCTTTCCTTTGGGATGGTGACAAACAGAGCAACTTAGGAAGCCACAGGCTGAGGACAGCAGAGTTGTTGCAGCCTGGGTCCCTGACTGATGGTGAGAAGATGACATCAAAGTGGGGATGGCCTAGATTTTAACACAAGAGTGTCTTAGTCTATTTTATGCTGCTATAACAAAATACCACAGGCTGGGCAGTTGATAATGAGCAGAAAATTTTGGGGGCTTATGATTCCAAAGGCCAATAAATATAAGAGCATAGCACCTGCGTCTGGCAAGGGCATTTGTATTTCATCATCCCACAATGATAGAAGAGCAAGAGAGCAAGGGGGAAGATAGCGGTGGCAAATTTGCTCTTTTCTTTGTTTTTCAGTACCAGGGATTGAGCCCAAGGATGCTTAACCACTGAGCCACATCCCCAGCCCTTTTTTATATTTTATTTAGAGACAGGGTCTTGCTGAGTTGCTAAGTACCTTGCTAATCTGCTGAGGCTGGCTTTGAACTCGTGATCCTCCTGCCTCAGCCTCCAGAGTTCCTGGGATTACTAGTATGTGCCACCACGCCTGGCTGCAAATTTGCTCTTGCAACAATCTACTCTCCTAATAGCCACCTCACCCTGCGATGACATTAATCCATTCATGAAGAAAGGGCCCTTGTTTCCTAATCGCCTTTTTTTTAGGCCCAGTCTCCCAACACCATTGCATTGGGAATTAAGTTTCCAACTCATGAACTTTGAGGGACACATCCAAACTATAGCCATTGGGAAATAAACTCGTCAGTCTGTTTGTCCTCTGAGTTGTTGGCGGGGGCGGGGGGGGGCATCATTGCTGAAGTGATTTTCCTTTAATACCCAGGGTTAGCTGGCTTAAAGCATATCTGAAATACGGTGGGTACCAATGCTTCGTTCATGATCAACACGGACTGAGAATACCAGTGGCATGTCATCAGGCTTTGATACTGATTCAGGCTACTTGAAGCAATAACTCAGACTAAACTGTGGGACCTGTACTTATCAGATTTACAGGTGACACAGAGTGAGAGGGATAGCTGGACAGATTCAAAAAGATCTCAGCAAGATAAAAAATAACAGGTGTTATTTTCTAAGCACTTAATATGAGCCAGGCTCTGGGTTTAAATGCTTTCCATACATGATCTTGTTTAATGCTTAGGATAATCCTATGATAGAGGAATATTATCTCCTTTTCCAAAGTGGGAAAGCAGTGATGTCCAGAGATTAAATACAAAGCTGATAAATGATCTCACTGGGATTGGAATGAGGATTCTGTGCCTGACCACTTGACTTAGCATGGCTCTGTGTCCAGGTCGGTCTGGGACAGTCCTGGTTATCTCAATACATTTGTTAATAGCAAATCAGCTCCCTCTTTCAGTCTCAGAACTGTCACAATTTGGGTGACAAATTATACAGTCACCTTAGTGATTCTGCTCAGCCTAAAACTAGCAAGATAAAATTTAACGAGAAGCCACGTAGAGCTCCATACATCAAATGCTCAAATATAGAAAACCCAGTGGAGGAGTTTTGGGCTCTCCAAGATGACATTGAGCCAATGGTACGTTATGGGTATAAAAAAAGGCCCTGGAAACTACCACATCACCTCATAGGTGCAGTGATCCCAGAACAAAGCGCAGGGCAGTTCTGTTGCACTTGGTGCTGGGCAGCCCGTACCAGCAGTGTGGAGATCCTTTCAAGGAACTGTGTCTTCAGAGGAGTGGACAACCACCACTGGAGGATGTTCAGGGGATGGTGGGCTAGTGCAATATTGGTACGTTAAGTCACAGGAGAACTGGGTGAGGGCACAAGGGATGCTTTGCCTGGAGTCAAGCAGACTTTGGGGACATGTGGGCTGTCCTCATATATCCCAAAGGCTGCCATGTGGGGGAGGGATCAGGCTGATGCCAGGGACTCCAGATGGCAGATCCAGGACTAGGTGGAATGACAAGGAAGCAGATTCCAGCTCAATTTCAGGAAGAACTTTCTAACAATCTGAGCTGTCTGACAGTATGCCTGCCTCGCAAAGGATGCAGCAGCCGGTCCCTGGTGGTGTTCAAGCCAAGGCAGGCTAAACCCCAGTCAGAGATATAGCATGGGTGGCACCTGCCCTGGAAGTGGGGTTGAGCTGGATGACCTCTACAGTCATTTCTCAAATTCTGCGATTTCAACAACAGAGCAGCAAACTGCTGGCGCAAGAGAGAGCATAGAGTTTATTCAGTGTGTGAACGGAAGAACCCATCACGGCCTCAATTTTATAAAAGGCAAGTAGACAGTTGCCCTAGATGTGCTCTCTGGATGGTCCTGTGGTCCATAATCAGCTCTGGGTATCATGGTCTGCTCAGGCAGTTTGAGGACTTGAAGGAAGCTAGGCAGGGATGATCTGTACATGGAGTCAGGAGACAGGGAGTGCGTCTCAGCATCCAAGGAGAAGAGTGAAGCTGGAGGGAAGACTCTCTGACCAGCCCTTGTGTAGGAACAGAGGAGAAACAAATGGAACCAGCATCGTGGTACCCAGCCAGAGAGCCGGGTGCTGCCCCATGCCATCCCTGATGGAGTTGCTAGTCCTCAGACTTCTCATCCAGAGCCAACAAACTTTTTCATTTACCCACAACCAAGGGCAGGGAGCTAGGCTGATGGCCGAGGACCCAGTGATGAAGAATTCTGAGTTAGGATGTTTCTTGGTTGCAAGTAACAATGACAAAACAAAACCTCAAATTTGCTTAAATGTAGAGGGAATCTATTGGTCTGTGTAACTAGTCCTGTGCCATGGGTTGAATGTGCTTGTTCCCTCTAAAAATTATGGTGGATTTTTTTTCCCATGGTGAGACATTAAGAGGGCGGAAACAATCTGATTATGGTGTTTGTTGGGGCAGGGTGCTTTGGGAGGTGATTAAGATTAGTCAAGGTCATTGGAGTGGAGTCCCCATGATTAAATATTGGTGTTTTAATAAGAAGACAAGGGCTGGGGCTGGGGCACCGTGGCAGAGCGCCTACCTCACACATGTGAGGCCCTGGCTTGGGTTCAATCCTCAGCACCACAGAAAAATATAAACAAAATAAAGATATTGTGTCCATCTATAACTAAAAAAAAATTAAAAAAAAAAAAAAGAAAGAAGACAGAGCGGGACCAGAGCACATACATACACATCCACTAGCTGTCTTTTGCCATGTGATGCCCTGAGCTACCTTGGGACTTTGCCAACAAGAAGGCCGTCACCAGATGTGGTCCCTCAACCTTGGTCCAGACCGTGAGCCAAAATAAACCCCCATTTTCTTTATAATTCACCCAGTCTTTGTGTTGTTATCAGCAACCAAAAACAAACTAAAATACTAATATCTGGCAATGCTTGAAATCAGTGGCTCCAGAGGCTCAGCAGAGTGCCCTGGACCCTAGGTCTTAGCTCTGCTTGGCTCTGCTCCTGGCCAGACTCCACCATCACAGCCCTCGCCTCCATCTAAGCTGGGTGGTTTCCAGTAGCCCAGGAGGCTACATGCCCAGCAGAGCAGAAAGGGGCCAGGGCTCATCATGTTCAGGCAGAGCCCGGACACTTTAGTTTGACCCAAGTGGCACCAGTCAGGTGCCGACCCTGAGCCAATCACGGAGCGCAGAGGTGGGGTATGGCGGGTTCGTTTCAGCTCCACAACTCCAGCTGGGTGTTGGTGTCAGTCCTACATGAGTCACAGCTGAAGTGGGGGGGGAGGAAGTATTCCCAGAGGAAACTGTTTCCCTGCTGAAGGGAAGTAACACTCGGCTCACAGACACCTAGCAGGCATGGCGTCTGAGCACGGGGAGCCTATATGGAAGCACTGAACAGTTATGACTCCAAGGTGGTGTGCCCATTACAGAGGAAGTCTGGGTGCCCTGGAAGCGGGGAATCACCTCACCCAGGCAGGGAGGGATGGGGTTAGGGGAGTCTTTCTGGAGGAAGTGACGTTTACACGGGGACCTCAGCATGAACAAGATCAAACCAGCTGCCGAGGAAAAGATGGTTCTAGGTAGACGGCAGGGCATGACAAGCTCAGGGCTGAAAGAAATTCAGGGTGGCAGGCGCCAGGAATGCCGGGAGGCAGGAAGGGGCAGATTCCCCTTCCGCTGCTCTGGAAGTGGACTGTTACTGCAGAGAGTGGAGGGCAGGGGAGGTGGGGGAGGCTCATTTCCTCCTAGGAGTAGCCAGTGGCGGGCAGCGGAGGCTAAGAGCTCTTGGATCGGGGGCAGTGCTGGCTTATCCTCCCACTGTCCCACGGGATGATGCAAGAACTCTGAAGAGGACACAGCATGGGTCAGTGTGGATGAAGAGGACAGGGACCTGGGGCTTCCCATCTCAGCAGGGTCTAGGTAGCCCCAAGCTGCCACAGTTTTGCCTAAAGCTGACTTGAGATTAAAGGCTCTGTTAAGTTATAGACTGAAGTAGGCTCTGCATTAATAGCTCTGGCTAGATCTTAAAGCATGAGGTATGATTCTTTAGAGACAAGGTCCTTATCCCAGGCTGTATATCAGGATTTCCTAGAGAGCAGTTTTAGGAGTTTTTATGGTGATGAGGATTGCATGGTGGTGGCTCAAGCCCCGAGTGTAATCCTGGGCATGCTGTCCTGACAGCCACTGTCCCCTTGCTACAGTGCTGGGGAGAACATCATGCTGTGGCTGAGAGTGTGGGCGGGGGAGTCTGACAACCCTGGTTTTCAGTCTCAGCTCATCCCTAGGCTGTGTGACCTTGCCAGGCCTCGTTTTCTTCCTCTATGAGGCAAGGATAATGGTAGTACTGACCTCCTGGGATTTACTTATTTATTTTGGTACTGGAGATTGAACCCAGGGGCGCTCAACCATGAGTCACATCCCCAGCCCTTTTTATTTTTTATTTTTTGAGACAGGGTCTCACTAGTTTGCTTAGGGCCTTGCTAAATTGCTGAGGCTTTGAACCTGTGATCCTTCTGCCTCAGCCTCCCAAGCCGCTGGGGTCATAGGTGTGTGCCACCTACCTCGCCCAGCTCCTGGGATCTTTGTAAAGATTAAATGAAATTATGTTAGTAAATCACAATAGGATAAACTCTCCAAATGGAAACTATCGTAACTACTGTGTGAAAGATGACTCCATCTTTCCATCCGTCCAAATGTCATTCATTTATTCACTTATTTCAGCAATAATTCCTGAGACTCTAATCCCAGGTGCTGGGAATAGAGCAGTGAACAAGGCATACAAATGTCCTTGTCCTGGTGACCTTACCTTGTATTCAGGGAGACAGACAAAAAACAGATAAGTTATACGATATCAGACCAAAATAAATACATAAATAAAATACGAATTTAAAAAAGTTTTACTATATTAGACAGGGACAGGAGGCTTGAGGAAAATACAGAAGAATGAGGGGTTGGCAGGGGTGCAGGGGATGTTTTAGATGGGGTGCTCTTTAAATCTCTGAGAAGCTGACAGAGACCTGAGGGGTGGGAGGGAAGCGGGCATGTGGAGAGAGTACAAAGAGCAGGGGTGGCTTTGGCATATCCAAGCAAGAGCAAGACTCCTTGGCCCGAGCAGCATGAGGCCAGGGATGGGCTAAGAAGAAGGAAACGGAGGCAGAGGCCACTTCATGAAGGCAGACACTGCCCTTCGACGATCGAGGGTTTGCAAAGGTAAGTAACATGTTCTCACCTGCTTTTGGGGGGGGCAGGGGACACACTGGGTTTGAGCCCAGGGGCATTCTATCACTGAGTCACATCCCAACCCTTTCTATTTTTTATTTTGTGACAGGGGCTCCCTAAGTTGCTAAGGCTAGTCTTGAACTTGTGATTCTCTTGCCTCAGCTTCCCGAGTTACTGGGATTACAAGGGATGTTCCTCCACACCTGGATCACCTACATTTTATAAAGACCACTCTGGTTGCTGCAGGGAAAACTGGGAAGTGTGGTTTAGGCACCTCCTAAAGGATCACATGCCTTCGTTCTACCCTTGGGCATCCTCCAAGATGGCTTTAATCAGCCTCACCTCCTGGTATTCATACCCTGCTGCAATCCCCTCCCTGTGAATGTGAACTGGACCTACTGAGTTGCTTCCATTGAATATAATATGGCAAAAATAACATTGTTGTTTTTTTTCCTAAGATTAGATTATAAAAAGATTATGACTTCTGCCCGGAGCCCACTCTTGCTAACTTGCTGTGTTGTGAGCTGTCCTATGAAGAGGTCCAGGTGGTAAGGAACTGATTTCTCCAGCTGACATCCAGTGCAGACGTGAGGCCTGCCAACAGGCACCTGAGAAACCTTGGAAGTGAATCCTTCTTCAGTTGAGCCTTGGGATGACCATCACCTTGGCAACACCTTCCTTTCACGCTCGTGCCAGAGACTCTGGGCCAGAGGCACCCAACTAAGCCGCTCTTAGATTCTGTAAGATAATATCTGTAAGATAATAAAATTCTGTTGCTTCAGGCCACTAAGTTGGGGGGTGATTTCTTCTTTGGCAACTGGTAACTGATACACTTTGTAAGAGTTGGTAAAATATAAACCCAGGGCAGCCAATCATGAGCATGAGAAGGAATAGAGGTCACTGGAAATTTCTCCCTCAGACAGGTCAAGGCTCCTGCACCTCCTTCCTATCTATACTCCAGTCATCTCAGTGAAGGCTTTCTTGGCCACCCTGTAAAACATGACAAGCCACCCCTGTCTCCATGCTCTCCCGCTTTATTTTTCTCTTCAACACTTGTCACCGTCTGACGTTCGTACATCTTACTCATTTGTTTATCATCTGTCTCTCGCTCACCACCCGCCTCTAGAATGCAGGTTCTGTGTGAGCAGAGATTTCTGACGGATCACCACTGTTTTCCCAGTATCTAGAATCCTCTGTTATGTAGTAGAGGCTCAAAGACATTAGTCCCCATGTTTCCTGCTGCGCCTGAGCAGGGAAGGCAGGAACAAAGGAGTGACCAGAGTTGGCTGAAGACGGTATGATTCTTTCAGCAGTACTCCACTGACACAGAGAACAAAGAGCATCCATCAAAGCCAACCACAGCATCCGGGAGGCCGCGAGAATTTCAGAACACGGAACTCGAGCAGTCAGAGAGAAAGTGTGAAAGATGAGAGAATGAAAGACACAACATCTGGGGACAGGCATCGCCACGGTGAGCCGAGCTGCCCTTGGGATGAGGGTCGGCCTGATGCGATGGCCTCCGGCTGCCCACACCATGCTGGCTGCAATCAGTCCTGAGAGTGACCCCACCAGACCAGAGAGTGTATCCAGGGGGTGATGGCTTCTCTGAACTAACTCCTGTGCTCTGTGGTGTTGACTGAATTATCTAAGCCCTTTTTTTTTTTCCCCAAATGCACATAGAAAAATCATCTCTTACATTTTAGAAATGAAGCAGGGGGAGAGGACAAAAGGGACTGGGAAAGGGAAGCATATCCCCGTGGGGAACCAACTAGGGATCAGAGAGTTAGACTTTTATTGATCTTTGTTTTATTTTATCTTTGTTTGTGGTACTGGACACTGAACCTAGGGGCTCTCTATTCCTGGTCTACATTCTCCATCCTTTTTATTTTTTATTTTTGCTAAGTTGCTGAGGCTGGCCTTGAACTTGCAATCCTTCTGCCTCAGCCTCCTGAGTAACTGGGATTATAGGCGTGCACACCTGCGATCAGCTAGGAGGTTGGTTCTTTTGGGCTTATCCTTGTTGGTTTCTACTTTAGGGATGGCCATGCTGATTTCCTCCTTCATGAACAATCCTGTGAACTTTACTTTGGGCTCTTCAAAAACCCAAGTTCCCCATCCCACAGCATCTGTTGCAGGGAAGGCTGCTGCCAGCTTACAGGATGTGTAAATTGGAAAAGGACACCCCTTCTGGACGGACACAGCTTCACCAGCACATGGCTTGGTTGAGGCTGGTGTCTGTGCCAAGACAAGGCTCCCCTTCCTGGGGGACTGCAGCCCAGCCCTGCCCTCCTCCTTCCCTGGGCTCCTGTGCATGGTGGATAAACTCACACCCGTACAATGTGGGCCAGCCTCCGAGTTCTTTCTTGCCCTCATCTATAAACATGAAATACTTAAAAAGAGTAAAGTCTTGAAGCCAAAGGTGGATGCTGAATGGGGTTGTCAAGAAATGTTCTAGAACCTATATTTCTTTCCAAACGAGGAAGATCAGATTCAGTCTGGATGTAATTCTTGCTACTGAAAGGATCCAGTTCCCACCCCAGCTCACAAGAGAGGCAACTGAACAGAGGCAAGCAGATGCAGATGATGGAGCAGAACAGCACATTTCAAGTAGAAAAAGGAGCCGTTTGGGGGGGGGGGTTATAAATAACTGTCAGCAGGCATTTTGCAGAACACACTGGAAGGGGCGACCTCCCTAGATAGCAATTCATGTGGCCTTTGTTATTTAAAATCTGAACTTTGAGAAATTACAGATGTAGAGATTGAGAATTCTCTGCAATTAGTAACAAGAGCCTTGATAAAAGAAAATATCTGTCTGAACCCAGGTCAGTCTGAGCCAAGAATTAGACGGAATCGAAGAGGCAGATCAGCTGGACTTGGATGACATAAAATCAACAGAATCATCAATTCCTGAGTTTGGAAGGCGTGGAAGTCAACACGAGAACCCAGCTGCAATTTTCCAAGTTACAACCCCATACAATAAATTTTAGGTAGTTCTCATTACATAATGTGATACTTAGCCATTCTCAATTAACC
The DNA here is from genome assembly GCF_052094955.1 of Ictidomys tridecemlineatus. Classification (NCBI taxonomy): domain Eukaryota; kingdom Metazoa; phylum Chordata; class Mammalia; order Rodentia; family Sciuridae; genus Ictidomys; species Ictidomys tridecemlineatus. Next base: position 106,949,185 of record NC_135487.1, on the reverse strand, counting down.
TTTGTCTTATCTTTATTGAATTCTAAATTAAAGTACACTTCCCAGTACTTTCATAAAAGGTATCCGACCAGGAAAAGAGCTGTGCCTAACGACTGCTGACAGAATCTTGGTGTCCAGAGGCAGAGCCGATGACACAGTTTCCCTTAGGCAATGTCACATTAACCAGCCTCTCCCAATCCAAAAGTCTGCATTAAAGTGACACTTCATATGGCCGCTGGCCAGGCTGGCTTTCTTGTAGCCATCTGTGTAACATTTTGCAACATGTGGCCTTTGTGTACAGCACCTCATGGCATCACGGATAACGCAGCACATTCCTGTGTGCATCTTGCAGCCAGCCTTGGGCTATTCCTGGGAGTCCATCACCACAGGAGGGTTGTCTTTGCCTTGTGGCTACCCTCTAGTGCATGTCAGGTGGGAGGAAATCAGGGGCTAATAAAATGTAAGTAAAGACAATTTTGTTTCCTGGAGTGTGGTGGCGCACATCTATAATCCCAGCAACTCCAGAGGCTGAGACAGAAGGGTGGCAAGTTTGAGGCCAGCCTCAGTAAGTTAGTGAGATGGTGTCTCAAAATTTAAAAAAAAAAAAAAAAAATTTAAAAAGGGGTGGGCATGTACATCAGTGATTGGGTATTGGCTACTATGTGCAAGCCCCTGGGTTCAATCCTCCACACTGGGAAAAATATGCATAACAAAATTTGCCATCTTAATCATTTTTAAGTGCATAGTTCTGTAGTGTCAAGTATATTCACATTGTTGTGCAATGGATCTCTCTTTTTTTTAAAGAGGGAGAGAGAGGGAGAGAGAGAATTTTAATATTTATTTTTTAGTTATTGGTGGATACAACATCTTTGTTTGTATGTGGTGCTGAGGCTGGAACCCGGGCCGCACGCATGCCAGGTGAGCGCGCTACCGCTTGAGCCACATCCCCAGCCCTGCAATGGATCTCTTGCAGAACTGAAACTCTACCCTCGTAAACAAAACTCTTCTTCCTTGTCTCCCCATCTATAACTCCTGACAATCACCATTCTACTTTCTAAGTCTGATTGCTTTAGATGCCTCATATAAGAAAAACCAGGTAGTGTTTGACTTTCTGTGATTAGGTTATTTCACTTAGCATAAAGGCCCCCAGGTTCGTCCATTACAGAATCTCCTTCCTTTTTAGACTAAATTATATTCCATTGTATAAACAGTATATACCACATCATCTTCATCCATTCTGATGGATGGTTGGGTTGTTTTCACCTCTTGGATATGTGAATGATGCTGCAATTAACATGGGTATGCACTCTGACTCTCTCTTATACTATATTGCATTAAAAATATTCAGATGTGTTGGGTGCGGCTTACATATACCTGTAAGCTGAGGCAGGAGGATTGTGAATTCAAAGCTAGCCTCATCAACTTAGAGAGGCCCTAAGAAACTCAGTGAGACCCTATCTCTAAATAAAATACAAAAAGGGCTGAGGATGTGGCTCAGTGGTTAAGAGCCCCTGAGTTCAATCCTCAGAACCTAATAATAATAATAATAATAATAATAATAATAATAATAATAATAATAATAATTATTATTATTATTATGGCAAAAGGATCTGAGAGAATAAAGCTCCACTTTCCCACAATGGAAAAAAATCTACTGCCTACTTTGTCACTCATTTTGGAAGCTGCGTGCTAGTATGAAAGTTATTTTGCATAAAATTATCTATTAACTCAAAGCTTTCAAGTCTATTTAAAGCTTCACTTTAAAGTTTGACTTTTTTTAGTCCTTCAGAAGTTTTTATTATCTGAAAGAATTCAGAAATGTCTCCATTCATCTGAGATCTGTAGAATGCTTTATTCTTGAACAAAGGTATCCTATAATTCACACTAATATGTGAGTGACTGCTGAACTGCTCCCTAACCAACTTTAGCTTTAAAAACAATATGTCTTCACTTGGTGGGATTGAAAGTAAGTATTTGTGGGCAGAAGTCTTCCCTTAAATCAATAATTCCCAACTCTTCCAGTCTTTTCACAAGCAAGACAATCTCTCCTGGCTACACCCAGGGTAGTGACAAATTCATGCTTATTTGCTTTATCTTCACCTCTCTCTCATCCACTCAAGAAGACAAAAAAATACAAGCAAACATGATGGGTGTTGTTATAGGGATAACCTTGAGTTTTCTCTGATTAATTTTTTGAAAAAGATAAATCATCTGCAAACTCCCATATTTTAACTATTAATAAAACAAATGGCTTGCCACATACCTCAAATGATTCACCGTGCGGTATGAGCATATTGTGGTTGACAATGTTTGTCTTCAGTGGTGACATTCAGCTTATCTCACGTCCTGGTGGATCTGGACTTGGGAGGGGTAATGAAAGGTATGCTCATGTCCCCCAGTTCCTTCCACCGGGGGAAAGACAGAAGAGGAAGAGAGCAGAGCAGCAGGCTCCGTGAGGGCCCAGAGATCCCTAATATATTGTCAGCCTCTCTGCAGCCCGGGTTGTTTTGGAAACACTGAATGACAAGCTCCAAGTATTCAGAGTTGGAATCATAGGGACCCTGGGGGTGATGCGACCGTTGAGCTGTAAGGGTTAAATATGCTCGTGAGGGACTTTGAGTCCAAGCTCTGTGGTTTCCTACTTTTGTGAACTTTGTTGAGTTACTTCACCAAACTGATCCATCCTTGATCTTCTCATCGGTCAAAATAGGCTTTAAAACATTGTTTCGGGAAAATCTGGTATTTCATCTGCCTAGAAGCCCTCCTCCTACCTTCTTCTTTTTCCCTTGGCCACCCATTCTATGGAATGAGCCCCACTTCATTCTTCCGGTGACAGGGCCAGCAAGTGACCCAGGTGTGTCCAGTCAGAGTACTTCATCCCTCTGGGTAACATGTTTTATGAGAGGAGTCCCACTTCCTATTCTCCCAGTGACAGAGAGACCTGTGACCCAGGTGTGCTCACCTGTCCACACTCCTGACCACAGAGTTTGATTCAGGAAGGGAGCGAATGGTCCAACTGGTCCATCGGATCTTTCTGGTAGGGCTATTGACAAGGGTCCTTTCTTCTGGAACTGCTAAAATGGGGGAATAGGAGAGTGGGGACATGGTTATTCATCTCTCCTGTTACATGGGAAGAGGTTCTCAAAGATTAAAGCCAACAGAAGTCACCAGAGGTTTAAAGAGAAAGCAAGAGTCCTAATCATCTTATCTGCTAGTTCCAGCCATGTCTAAAAGCAGAGGCAACTCTGGATTTCTCTTTTTTTGTTGAAACTGACATTCCTCACCTAAATCCTTAACTAGTATTAGCTCAAAGATTTTGTGGGAGCAATGTCTGTAAAGGGATGTAAGGTTGTGTCATGGGGCTGCATCTTTCTCCCCTATGACAAGCTTGGGGTAGGCTGGGCTTCAGGTGCAAGCTGTAAAATCTATAGAGGCCAAAACTTCTCCCTACGGCAAGGGTTTGAGGGGATGGGTTAGAAGAGAGGGAAATGCAGAGCCCACAAACTGCTTCCCCATCTCTCCTGGCTCCATCGATGTGCATGTGACCCCCAGAAACACTGGTTCTAGAAGGCAAAGCACCACCGCATCTCGCTGCTCTTTGAATGAACTTCTCATCGTTCATTCATACAGCTCAATCACAACTATGGACAGGCCAAATCTGTACTGGGTTAATTTGGTTGTAAGTCTTACTTGATTTTTACATTAAACTCCATTTATGGAACCCCAGAATACCAGAGCCGTAAGGTACCCTACAGGAGGAATTAGCTAGATTGAACTCTTCAGCTCTACCTCCATGTGGACACAAGGAGCGTTGGGTTAATGGCCTGTCACAGGTTCCATAGCCAACTGGCCAAGGTGGGTCTTTATCTAGTCTCCTGGTTCCCTTATCGCTTTGCCACTGAGCTCCGTGGTCAGAGCTTGTGTTTTTAGCTTAGTCATCTGTCTCATCCTAAGAAAAACCAGAAAGAGTGTGGCCAGAACTCTGAATCCCCTTCCTTCTTAAGTATCTCTCCCATGGTCGAGGCCCTGTCTGTGAGAACCCCACAATTATAGACCATTTCCTTGTTCCCGCCCCTCATCCTTTTGGGAGCACCAACAGATGGAGACTCTTGGGCGGGGGGGAATGGGTTTATTAGACATCTTCTCTGAAGGTGCCTGGAAGGGATATGGAAGGAGAGCTTCCGAAGAAAGGTAAGACGGAGGACTGCACAGAAGGCGCGGGGGATGCCGGGAAGGCAGGTGTTGTGGTTTAGATCTGAGATGTCCCCCAGAAGCTCATGGGTGAGACAATGCAAGAAAGCTTAGAGGTGAAATGACTGGGTTGTGAGAGCCTTCACCTAATCCGCACATTAATCCCCTGACAGGGATTAACTGGGTGGTAGGTAGGTTATGGCTGGAGGAGGTGGGTCATTGTGCCTGTGACTCTGGGGTATATATTTTGCCCCTGAAGAGTGGAGCTCACTCTCGCTGCTTCTTGATGATTATGTCCTGAGCCACTTTCCTCCACCACACTCTTCCACCATCATGTTCCACCTCACCTTGAGCCCTGAGGAATGCCGCTGGCTGTCAGTGGGCTGAGACCTCTGAGACCCTGAGCCCCCAATAAGCTTTTTCTCCACAAATTCCTCTGGCCAGGTCTTTTGGTCACAGCAGTGAAAAAGCTGTCTAAAACAGCAGGCACTGTCAGCTTTGCCTTTGGACCAACAGGGAGAACGCAGGCCCTGCCTGTCTCCAGCTCCAGCCCCAACAACTGAAGGAATTTCCCATTCTGCAGTGCACTCGCATCGGCCCCAGGGCACCCCGAAAGGAGTCTGCCCTCTCAGCTGAGCTGGGCCTTTGCTTGGCCCCATGTCCAGCTCTTTCCTCCCTCTCCTGGACACCCACTCACTGTTGAAACCCTCCAGGGTCTGCTTCTCAGGGTACGGTGGATGCTGCCCTGTCCCAGGGATTCTAAGCAGCACGACCAAGTCCCCACCTGCTCCCACAGTGGGTTCTCTGGTCTTCTCTGTCCTCGTCCCTGACTTAGCTCAGTCCCTTCTGCCCTTCTGTACTCCCTTTGTTGGCACTCTTCACCTTTCCTCCTCCCTCTCCCACTTCCTGTCCTGCTTGCTACCCTCTTGTCCTTCCTCCCGGGTCTGAATATCCCCACTCTTCCTGGGGGGTGAAGTCAGACATGGAAGCCAAGGCTTTAAAAGTCAGAATTTCCCAAAATATGACCTAAGACTAACAATTCCAACAGTAGCTAATTTCAGTTTTGTGTGTTTCGAAATATTTCTGTGGACAAATACGAGTTATCAAGCTTGGATGCGCTAAACTGTCATTTTGTCTTATTTGGTTAAAGTTCCGTTGACTCTGAACCTGAGCCTCCAACCCATTGGGCTAACAGAGGATTCATCCTCCGTCTTCACTGACAGGCCCTCCTGACCCTGCCTGCACCATTCCAGGGATGCGAAAAGGTTCTGAGATAAGACGGAATTAAGGACCCTCAGGGCTCAGGTTGGAGTGGCCTTGCCAATGGGCTCTCATCCCAGGCCCGCGTGGCCGTATGAAGGCAAGTGTTCTTCTGACCTTGTCAGGTTCCGGCTTGGAGAGTTTGGCTGGGGTCAGAGTCTCAGTACCACAGGCCCTGCTTCCTCACTCACCCTGCCAGATCCTGGTAGCTCCCAAAGGGTCCTGCCTGATGCTAGTTTCTCCCAGAAACTCCCAACCTCTGTGCCTTTCTCATCCTGGAGAATTTGGAGGTCCTCTCTCTCTGCTTCTGCTTCCCTATCCCACTCTACTAGGCAAAAAATAAAATTTGCCTTTTTTTCTTCCCCTTGGGAAGGATCTAGAATTCTCCCAAGCAAAGGCAAAGGGTGTACAAGAAATGGTCCTGGGATCCTACATAATAAGTCTCCCCTCAGTTGAGAAGTCATAAAAAACTGGGGGCTATTTTAGAGAGAGAAATTGGGGAAGCAAGACTACAGTAAGAACAAAATGCAAAATATTACCTCAATAAATTGCCCTGTCAGTCAAGGAGAGACTTGCACTCCCCAGAGAGCTTCTTGGAACTGCTGTGCACTGTGAACCTTCATGAGGCAGATAGAAAATAAAGCCTCCTTTGTGTATACTTGATAGGGACTCTTCTCTGCCCAGCATCTCAAGATTCGTCCTGCGAAACCCACCCTGCGAACTTCTGCATTAGAAGATGGCTGTTAACTGTTCCCAACTCTTTTGCCTCTTGGTAGGGACCAATTTATGACGTTATCTATTAGATGCATGAAAGGGCAGAGAGACACTGGAATATAGTGGCAAGGGCATGGGCTGAGGGTTCAAATCCTGGCTCTGTCACTTTTACACTATGACTTCAGGCAATTCAGCTTCTTTGAAAACCAGTTTTCAGGTCTGTAGAATGGCCTGAGTAACAATACCTACCCAGTAGAAATGGGTGAGGATTGCAGATGCATCCGTGCAGCTTCTGAAATGTAGAAGAGTCAGTAGTCGTAGTAACAGTTGTTCTTCTAAGCATTATCTGTCAGCCTGAATCTGAGTGTCTGCAGACAGCAGCAGGACCCATCAAAGTGGGCTTCCAAGATGCTCACCTAACAGGCTTAGTCCAAATGGGGTGCAGAGCTTGGAAGGCCCAAGGAAGAATGAGGGAGCAGGAGCTGAGTCCTTTTGGGGCACAGCTCCTCAATGCAGAGTATTTTCTACAATTAAAAGTAGCATTTTACCTAGACTAATCTTAAGACTATGATTTTTTTTTTTTAAAAGAGGCCTTGGAGTGAAAGCAAGATGCAGAGACACTGAACCACCAACTGAACAGCCCAGGCACAAGTTTGTCTTCTTCACCCTGCACAGTCTCACAGCTGTGAGGAGGCTGTTGCCACATGGATGAGGGTTTATAAGGCTCTGAATTAGAGCATTGTAGGCAAAAATGGTAGAGCAGAGAGAGGGAGCGAGTCCCAAGGTGGTGGGTGGAATGACAGCTCCAGGCCACTGAGCTGCCCACCAACCCACACTGCTCCTCTCGAGCCTGTGGGAATTCTCTTGGCCTTGACCTCCTCCAGCTGGCCTTGTGGGTAGTTTTGGTGGCAGAAATTGGACTGACATGAGTCAAGGCTGGTGGTAGTTAGAGATGAGATTTTATTTCTTTCTGGGCCACTTACACTTAGCACTGGTCTTTTTCCTCCCTCCAAGGACTTTGTCTAAACGGACCTGCTTCATTGCCAATCTTGCTCCCAGGGCTGCCGGGGCTGACAGACAGACAGACAGGGATCACACAAGATGTGGACGCTAATGCAATACAGCTGCCGCTGTCCCCACCAACCCTTCCACAGTTGGCTAAGGACCCTGAGCAGGGGCCAGGGCATTGCAAAGCAAAGTGACAGGGCACCTTCTTTCTCCCCGAACGGCTTCATGCCCTTGGTTTCTTTGCAGCTCAGATTCAGGGCAGTGTGAAGAGGATCCACTTCGAACACAAAGCCATTTCACAGGCGCAGCTGGTGCTGTGCTCGCCCCCTCCTGATGTTGCTTCAGGAGCAAAGTGATTTCGGCTTCGATATTAGAAACAGGCTGTCAAGTAGTAACGGCACATTAATTTGGAGCATGTGCAGAGGTACGAGTGGCAATTCGGAGCAGAGACATTTTGTTTGTATAGAATTGAGGCTTGTGACAGCTTCCTCCCTCCATCCGTCTTCATTCACCTTTGATGCGTGCAGCCATGTGGGGCTTTCTTCCACAGCTTGGTGACGGTGACAGGCTCTATAAAACATGAGGCATTGCAGGGTGGGAATGATGTCTCAGAATCATCAAATCATAGGCCTAGAAGAGCCTCGGCTATGGATCTAATCTCAGAGCCTTGTTTATGGCATGGCCCTGAAGCCCGAAGGGGGAAGAGGAATTCAGGACAGGACTTCCAGAGCTAGGAGAACAGAGCAAGGAGAATCCAGGACGTCTGACTCCCACCTAAGTGCTTTTCTCTGCACTATAATCCCTTCCCAGCATTTGTTTTGGTCAAACCTTTTTCTCTGAAATCTCTCTGCAGAAGGGATAGTGCCAGCTCTTCCTGGGGTTGGGCTGCAACGAGTCTCCAGGAATCCAGGTCTGGGGGCTTGCCTGCTCTGAAGATCCTGGAGGGATCCTTGTTCACAAGGCCTTGTTTACTGGACAGCAGATCCACAGGTGCCCATTAAGCCTTCCTCCTCGTCACCTGCTCCTCCAGCTCCCTCCCCTCCTCTCTGTCTTTAAGAAAACCTGAAGGCTATTCCCCATGGCCAGGCCTGGGTTGACATCTACTCTTAGAGCTAGAGGAGACCCCAGAGATTAACCAGTCCAGTGCCCTGTGGGAAAACTAAGGCCCAGAGGGACTAGTTTAAGGCCAAACAACCAGGGAGCAGCTGTGAGATTAAAACTTAGCTTGATACCATTTCCATGTTCTTCCCTCCCTGCCCCAGGACTGGATGAAGGCACAGCAAACTGTAGGCAGAGCTCTTCCAAGGGGCAGGAAGGGAGATGTGCCACAGGCTTCAGGGTCCCCTGGGAAACTGCTGAGAATTCAGATTTCTCAGACCCAGACTGGCTGGATCACAGTGGGTGTGAAACTGCTTCTGACCATACCTTTGGTAACCTCTGTGCATGGGTGTGGCCAATAACGTTATTAATAATTCTTAGAGCATCCAATTCTGAGAATTGTTTATTTCTGAATAGAGCAAATACAATAGAGTGGCTGTTCCACATTGACACAATGTTCCACATTTCCATAGTTTGATCCTGGAGAAAGAGGAGCTACTGATAACCAAGAGGAAGAGGCTGTGCCCTAGAGCCGGAGATTTTTTGTTTGTTTGCTTGTTTAAGAGAGAGAGGGGAGAGAGAGGGAGAGAGAGAGAGAGAGAATTTTTTAATATTTATTTTTCAGTTTTCGGTGGACACAACATCTTTATTTTATTTTATATGGTGCTGAGGATCGAACCCAGCGCATGCCAGGTGAGCGCATTACCGCTTGAGCCACATCCCCAGCCCAAGCCAGAGTTTTTTAATGTACCTACAACTGTGTCGTCTCAGTGGTCTCACCCTTTATTTATGTTAGGCCTTCTCTCAGTGTTATATATCCTTTTTCCTGGAATGGGGGTGTGAATCTCAGGTTGCTTTACCACTTTACATCCCCAGCTCTTTTAATTTTCTATTTTGAGACAACATCTTGCTAAATTGCTGAGGCTGGCCTTGAACTTGTGATCCTCAGCCTCCTGAGTTGCTGGGATCACAGGCCGGCAGGGCACCACAACTGGTTCCCTGGATGGGTATTTGGGAGGGGGGGTGGGACACTTGGAAGACAGGCGAATCTGGGTTTGGATCCACACTCTACCATCCACGAGAGATTACTGCGAGTCCTCAACTTCTCTCGGTTCCAATTTCCTCATGTGTAAATTGGAATACTAGACTCTGCCCCTTAGGGTTGCTGTGGAGATTAAATTTAAACAATATAAATCCTGATGCGTGCATTTTGGAACAGTATTGATGTGTGGGGTTCCATTAGTCCCTGCAGCCTGTGACGGGGCATCTGAGCCTCGCTACCTGGCTCCCCTTTCCCGCTTCTGAGGCTAAAGGGCCCATGTGGCCGGTGGCTTGAAAGGAAGGTGTGCATCCTGCTGTGTGTGTGTGTGTGTGTGTGTGTGTGTGTGTGTGTGTGTTGGAGGGGGGTGTCTGTGCTCAACACAGGCATTCGTCCACCCAGTCAGGGCTCATAAACTGAAGCAGCGGCATCTTTCCCAGCGAGCCTTCAGATCCTTTACCAACTATTGCCTTCCTTCTGTGCCAGGGGTGACTGGCTGAAGCCAGGGTCCTCCCTCCCTGACCCACTTCCAGAGCAGAAATGTTGACCCCTGCCCTGAATCGACAGCTAGAACCCTGGCGGGTGGGGCCTGGAGTACCAGAGGTGCTCAAACAGAGAAGCCACACCCCAGCCCCTTGCAAGGTAAAGGAGAGGAGGAAGGCTAACCCCAATCATTTCTGCATCATTCCTTCATTGCCATTGCGCTTCCTTGGCTGGTGCACTGTCTCCTGCATGGACCACAAGGAGAGGAGAGAGCCACTCCAGCGGCTTCCTGGGGGATTTCAGGTGGCTGGCAAATTTGATCCCACACAAACTCCTCTCCCTCCCCTCACCCCTGGCTTCCTCTGGAGTGTGCTACCTCCCTGTCTAAAGCACTGAATAGGCTGCTCCTCTGCAGTTTCAGTGTATGGATAGGCAAGTGTTCACACGCGGCATGAAACTAATTTTCTTATTCACTGCACACACATCGACCTCATTAAGGCCCGTAGTATATGTGGCATTTCAAGAGGAAACCACCCCCAGGCTGGGGGCCTTTCTCAGTGTGTCAACTCCTCATAAATAATGGTGGGAGGCCCAGTGGGGACCACTGTTCTTGTTAATCTGTTCCTCCACATCACTCTCACAATAAAGCAACAAATTCCAAACAAGAAATGGAAATAAGGAGTGATCTCAATATGGAATCTAGACTCCAGAGAGAGAGAGAGAGAGAGAGAGAGAGAGGCCACCATGGTCCTGGGATTGGACTAAGAGGTTGAGAGGTGCCTTGGCTCTAGCTGAGTCTCCAGCTTTGGTTTCTGATTGCAGACCCCAGAGAGAAACCTTTAAACCTTTGCCCCTTCTGATCCCCTCATTTGGCAGAAAGTGGACCTGTGTCACTATGGTCCTCTCTCCACCTGTCAGCAAAGGAGCTCATTAGCCCTTTTGAGGCTCCCATCAAAGGTGGCTCTAGTTGCCACGTGTAGGAATCGGATTGTCTTTAATGATCCATGCTCTTGCAGGTGGAGCCCTTGGGACATGGGCAATTTTTAAAACTACAATTTCTCTAGAAATGACTGGTGACGGTAGAAACCTCTGAGATGATTAAAAGCAGTTTGGGTGGTAGGCGTAGCAGTGGAATAGAGTTAAACACTGGGTTTTGACTCCATCTTAGCGTGTTAGTTTCTCCTTTTTGTTGAAGCTCTTGGACTCATATGTAGGGGCAACTCAGACATGCATTTGGTCATGGCAGGGAGCTGGACTTGGATTCAGACCTTGTAACTGACTGATTTGTGGGTTTCATGGGAGAGAAGCCCATCCTATTTCCAGTCAGTTTGAAGGCTCAGGTTGTTGGGTTGTGATTTTTGTTGATCTTTTTTCTTCCAAGATCGACTCTGTGGCTGAGCTGGACAAATCTATCCCTGCCTGGAGGAAGAGTAGGGGATATATTCCAGAGTTGAGAAGCCACCATTCCCTAACTCTTGTACAGGAAATAACATGCCCCTGGGGAACCCAAGGGATTAAAACTACACTGGCTCCAGGAAGCTTCCCTAATGGTCCCCTAAGCCTTCCAAATCTAAGTTAGGTGTCTCCTGTTTCCTTAGCACCCTTGGTTCACTTTTAATGGTTATATTTAACAAATACTTATATAGTTTTGGCTAAGCACTTCTAGATATCTTTATTCATTGAATCCTCCTAACGACCAATTAGGCAGTTACTGTTCTCATGTCTATTTTATAGATGTGAAAACAAAGACAGAGAAAGGATGGGTCACCTATTCAAGGTCACACAGCTTATAAGGAGCTGGGTCAGAATTCAAACCCAGCAAACTGGTCACAGATTCTGAGTTCTTCACCACTATGCAAACTGCATCTGCCGTGGCATCAAATGCTTTGTAGACTGATCCATTCACAAGTCTTTCTCCCTCACCAGCCTGCAAGCCCTGTGAGGGCTGGGATTCAATGCCAAGCACACAGTGGATACTCCAAAGCTTCTGGAAATAACACACACCATGTATAGTCCTGCCTTGGGTCAGGGATGAGCACATGGTAGCCAGTAATTTTCTCTTGGCACTGGAAAGGAGCTGTTACAGGTTGAATTGTATCCCTCCAAAATTCATATGTTGACTTCCTAATGCCTGGTACCTTAAAATGTGAACTTACTTGAAAATAAGTTGTTGTTTTTTTTTTTTTTTAAACAGAGGTTAAAATAAGGGCATTAGTATGGGTCCTAAACCAATAGGGAAACTTTGCACTCAGAGATGGACATGCATAGGGGGAGATGTTGTGAAGAGATCAGGAGAAGGTGGCCGTCTATAATCTGGGAAGAGAGGCCTGGGACAGATTCTTTCTCCATAGCTCCCAGAAGGAACCAATACTCCCAACACCTTGATTTTGGACACCCAACCTCAAGAGTTATATAATCTCTACTTGTAAGCCACGAGTTTGATGGTACTTTGTTACTGCAGTCCCGGCAAACTAATATAGAGGTTTAACACAGGAAGGAGGCAGCAGCCCTGGAGGATCAGTCGGGTTACCTCTGATGAGGACGGTCCTCTATGTCTTGTGTTGACTTGTCTGGCTCCTCCCTGCTGCCCCTCTCAGCCCTGTCTGTGGGCTTAGCCCTGATTCTTTCCTGGGAAGAAGGAGCACAGGAACCCCTGAGCCGGCCCATCAATGGTGCTGCTGCTGGTCTTGCCTGTCCAGATGTCTCAGTCCAGTCCTGAAAGTGGCAGCTCCTGCATCAGACCACCCTGGGTTCAAACCCCAGGGGTATTGCTTTCTATCTCTGCAAACACAGAGCAACGTCTCTAATTAGTCTAAACCTCAACTTCTTGTCTAAAAAAAAAAAAAAAATGAGCATTACTACTACCCTTTCCTACCAGCACTTTGGTTTTCTCTGAGGGAATCCCTGCATTTTTGCTGAGCACAATTTTGGCAGGATTGTAAACGGAGGTAAACTGTCCTCCCTGAGGTGGTGAGGCACGGACCCCAAGTTAGGCCGCTTGGACTCTCTTTTTCTGGTTTGGAATCTGGGATACAGTGCCACATAGATGGAAATGACCAGGTGACAGAAGGCACGCAGGCCTGCCTGCTCCCTTTTGCCTTGTCTGAAGCCAGCCTGCATGTTAGGACTCTGGGTCTTCCTTCCTCCCCCTGCCCAGTACTCATCTTTGGATCTTGACCCTGGCTTACTTGGCACTGGGCTTGTGTGGTGTGATGAGGCCTCACCCTTGAACTCCAGTACACTTGCACCACGGGAGTGACCTTTGCTGTGACCCTGGCAGTGACCCGCCCCCTCCAATTGCCTACTCTTGCTGTGGACCCCCCGTGCTCAGCATCTTGTGTCCTAGGCTCTCCCTGTTCTCTCCTCCAGCGAGAGTTTTCTACATGTTCTTTGGATTTGAAGCTATCACACATACAGGGGACAGGCTGAGCAGGGGGGACCTGCTGATGCCACTTTTATGTCTTTGGTATTCAAATAAAATATTGAAAGAAGAAAAAGGAGTTTAAAAACCATCATCGTCTTGGAACTTTGTGAAACCATAGTTTACTTCTCTTTCCCTGTAGCATCTGAGCTTTCCAGGTGTTTCAAAAGTCAGTTACCCATTTACTTAATAGTCCCTTAGTGCCCATTCTGTGCTAGGCACTACTGGTGCTGGAGATATGAGATGAGGGCCCAGCCTCTGTCCTCCAAATGCCCAGGAGCTCGTGTGGCACTCTTCAGATCCCGTGCAATTCCAAATGACCTGGGGATTTTGGTTAAAGGCAGACTTTGATTCTTCAGATCAAGTTAGGACCCAAATTCTAGGTTCCTAACAAGATATTGCAAAGCTTTACAGTGTGAGTTATCAAGTGGAATTAAAAGCCCCGGGCTCCCTCTCTCTCTGTGTTTTAAAAAAATCCCAATGTCCCGACTATGATGAAATCAGAATCTCTCCTGCAGGTACCGAGGCATCTGTCATTTTTACATATTCTTAATGATGCTAATGTGAGGTAAGATTTAAAACCACCAATCTACAGAGACAAACTGTATTCATAACAAACTGCTACTTAGTTACAAAAAACCCACCACAAATTGGTTATATTACAGTTCTGGAGTTACGAAGTTTGAAACCGGTCTTGCTAATTCAATATCACTAAAATAAAGGAGTAGGCAGGGTTGTGTTCCCTCTAGGGGATCCAAGGGAGAATCAATTTTCTGGCCTCTTCCTGTGTTCGACGGTGCTGCGCTCTTGGCCTCTGGCCTCTCCATCACTCTGATGGAGTCTTTGTCACACGGCATCAATGGAGCAGCTCTCTTGCCTTCCTTTTTGATTTGTCAGGACCCCAGAGATCACAATCAGCCAACCCAGACAATCAAGGATAATCTTCTCTTCTGAAGATCAGCTGATTAGTAATGCAACATAACATATTTAGACAGTCTGGGGATTAGGACAAGGACATCTTTGGGTGGGAGGAGGGGGGTGGACACAATTCTGGCTACTTTAAAGACTGTGACTAAGATTAAGTTTCACAGGTGGCTCTACCTAGAAGGACAGACGTAAGTAAGGTGGTTATGACTCAATCTTGGAAAAAGAGAGGGCAAGCGTCAGGAAGAACTTCCCACAGAGTATGGCTGAGTGTGTAGAGGTATGCTGGAGGTGGCTGTCACCTGCTGTACAGAGCCAATGACCAAGTTTCCAGAAATGCCACTCATAACATCTGCTGGTGGCATGGGAGGTATATGTATGCTACCGAAATTGGAAAATGTGATAAATCAGTATGTATGTATGTGTGTGTGTCTTTCTTTCCCAGAAAACCAGTTGTTAAACTTGAACCAGCACAACACTGACAGGTACCCGCAGAGCTAAGTATTGAAAGAATAGACATTAGCTAGGTGGCTAGGCATTTGCCTTTGAAGTCTGTCTGTTCTCACCAAACACAGGTACGCTCCCACTGGACAAGTCCCAAATTTCAATGCCTTCAGAGCAGGGCTTCTCAAGCTTACCTGGGCACACAAATCACCTGGGGAGCTCCTTAAAATGTACAGCTGATTCAGAGGGGCAGGACCTGAGAGTCTGGACTTCTACAAATCTCCAGTGACACCCATGATATGGCTCCAAAAACCACATTTTAAATAGTAAGACTACAGCCCCTATCTCAACAAGCAGTCACCAAACAATACATTTGGGTCAAAAAGAGAAGGTCCCCAAATTTGTATCTACTACGTTTTATTTATCAAAGATACCGCCAATTAACATTATTTTTTGTACATTAGGAAGAATGTTTTATTTAAAAAATTAAGTAATGGCATGCTATTGAGGTAAGACACATCTTAATTTCTGAAAATTTAAAATGTAAAAAAATGTACTTTTTTCAATCAGTAAAATGTAGTATCTGATTTTTGTTATTAAAAAATAAGAAAAGCTGGGTGTGGTGGCACACATCTGTGTAATCCCAGTGGCTCAGAAGGCTAAGGCAGGAGGATCATAAGTTCAAAGCCAGCCTCAGCAACTTGGTGAAGGCCCTGGGCAACATAGCAAGACCTTGTCTCAAAATAAAATATAAAAAGGGCTGAAGATGTGGTTTAGTGGTTAAGTACCCCTGGATTCAATCCCCAGTACTTAAAAAAAGACTAAAAATATTGATACTTATCACTGTTTATTCTAAGAACTGATACAGGAGACCCTACTTGGCCACGTGTTGGATGGTTCTGAACCCACGTATGACCCAGAGAGATGCAGAGGCCCAAGTAGGGGTCCCACACCAGGAAGGATTAACGTGGAATCCTCACTTGTTAGCACACCTTTTTTTTTTTTTTGTATTTCTAGAATTTTTAGTTTGTACTAAGTTAGAGGTTATATAACCTAGCTTAAACAAATAGTTCTCATAAAATAGACAAATGGGTTGCAAGGATCCTTGTGGTTTGGAGTTAACACTAGTAATACGCTGAATGAGCAATCAGAAAGAGGTAGAAATGATGTGTCTCCTCCTGGTATGAGTTCTGCCTCTGACACATTAGGTGCTAAAACTATGACGATCTAGTCTGTTCTGACAAGACATTGCAACCCCCCACACACAAAAAAAAAAAAAAGAGAAAGAAAAAAAGAAATTATGAGACACTCTTTTGACATGAGTTATGTTTATTTTTATTAGGGATGCATGTCACCCTAAAGAGCACGAGGTATGGTGAATTATGATAATACATGTATGCACATTTATTTTATATAAAAAGAGCTGGATATGTGGTTCAGTGTTTAAGTACCCCTGTATTCATACATCCACGCTTAGTGGGAGCAGGTCTGCTCATCATAATCACTCAAGGGTCCATGCTGATGGAGTGTCACCAGCTTGAATATTGCGGCGGAGGCCCTCACATTAGCAATTAAATGCCCTGGTTTGAAAATGTCACTTTTGTTTGTTTACCATTCATTGACCCAAACTAGCCAATGGGCCCAAGTGTCAGAGACCAGAAAGTGCCTACTTGGCACACAGGACTAATTGCTACCGTGTCTCCTGATTCCCACCTGGTTCTCTTTCTTAACCAGTTGGCCTGTCTCCTGTCCAACTGGGGTCATGATCATTACAAAATACAGATGGCCCTGGATGCTTCATGCCAGAGGAAGCTACCCTAGATTAGCCTCTTCAGTGCAGAAAAAAACCTGCCTGGGCTTGGTCATGCATATGAATATGAACGTATCCAACATTCAGAGAAATGGCAAAGCTTCTGAACAGATAAGAAAGCCAAACCATGAAGAAGTCATCTACAAGCCCTTGAGGAATTGCCTTCTCTCCCAAATCAACCCTGTTTTGTGCCAGGAAATGATCATATTCCCCTCTTAATCTAAGGCTAAGACCTGGGCTGAGATCTTTTCTCACTCTCCCTTCCTGGCTACGGTGGGCATCAAGAGTAAACAGGGTTGGTGATTACCCCATTGAAGAATGGATTTAACCATGGGAAGGACTATGCCAAAGAGATTAAAAAGCAAAAAAAAATCAGAGCAGATCATCTGTCTGAAGAGAATTCAGACATTTTCACCTTCAAAGGCACATATACATCCTGATTTTTTAAAAAGAGCACCATGTGAGAGATCCTAAGTACCATGGGAGACATACCTTCTTGGGGACCCCCATGGGAATGTGTCAGAGCTGAGTTTTGCATGAAGCAAACTTCATTCACATTTACTACTAAATAAATGAGTGGGAAACAAAAGGCAGTGTTTAATTGGGCTGTAATTATTCATCCGTGGTGGGCTCCCAGCACCATGTCCTGTTTTCATTAGAGGAACATCATCTCCTCATTAGCGACCGGAGCTGTGTCCCAATTTTGCCCGCCTGGGGGCCGGAGATGTTTGGAAGAAGCAGCAGCTGTGGGAAATCAGTGCCATGTGCCCAGGGAGGAGGTGGCCGTGGGGCAAGGAGAATGGCTTCTAGGAGCATCTACTGTGAGGCTGGGGGCAGGGGACAGCAAAGGAACAAGGGAGTCTTTGACATAAGGCATTGTGTTGCACTGAGAATGGAGCCAGTTGGGCCTATTAAATTAGTATTAAAGTTGGGATTTAGAAAAATTAATTCTTTTTTAAATCTATTACAAAACCTTTTCAGGACTCGGCAAGCTTTTTCTGTAATGACCTCCTGGAAACCCTCAAGGCTGGGTGAGGTGCCTCACCTCCGTGCATGTCTTTGTACCTGTTATAATGCTGTAATTATGTGATGGTAATTGCTTACCTGCTCTCTGCCCACTAGACCATGAGCTCCCAGAGAATGAGACAGTGTCTTGCTCAGAGCCATAGTCCTGGTGTGTGAGACACATAATGCACACTGGGTTGATTTGAAAAGATGGGCGGATGGATTGACTTGTTCCAAGCCCTCAAGTGAAAACCCTTTGAAATGCTGTTGGAGGATTTGGCGCATAGGTGTGCGGTTTTGTTTATAGCAGAGATTCTTAACCTGGAGCCTCTAGATCTTGTGGGAGTGGGGTGCAGTCCACACAAGGAATGCAGAGAAGAACACATAAATTTGATGAAATTGAACACATAATTTATGTGATGATCATTTTTCTGGAGAGGACACCCCCTAGATTTTATCGGCTTTTCAAAAATGATTCATGACCCAGAAAAGCATTAAAAATTCATGTGCTTGTATAATGTTTGGCCTTGGCTCTTATGGAGGAGGAATGGGTGTAAGCTCTGGTCTTGCACGGTGTCACCAGCTGTCTGCTGGAAATACTGAGTGGAAGACAGTTGCTTCCAGTCCCTCAGCCTCAGCTGATTATGTACCACTCTGCTCAACATTTCTTAAATACAATGAGATCAAAAGTATGTCTGAAATTGAGTGGCCACATTGGAATCCTCCTGTTTTGATTTTAAAAATACCTGAAACAGCAATCTCAAGGTAATGCAATCAGGCATGTTGAACCCAAGGCAGGCAGGAAAGAGGCTTTGTGATATAGGAAGAATTGTGTGTGCTAGAGCCTTTGAAAGGTAGAACTGGTATCAATAGGTGAATGTTACAGGGAATTAGTTTCTGCTCTTATAGGGGAAGTACTTTTTTTTTTTTTCTTCAGTTAAGCTGCTTAAAAATGGAATGAACTGTCTTAGAGGATAGTGAGTTCCTTGCTACTAGAGGAATTCAAGCCAAGACTGAATGAACAAATATCAGAGATATAGAGGTAAGAATGATTCCAGGCTCTGAGTTTTCTTTTCAGTCTCTGCTTCTCAAATAATCCAGTTCATTTCAAAAATCATCTCACTTTTCTTAATTTGATTTCTGTAAGAGATCCCCTGGCACCAACCTCACCCCTAGTTACTAAGCTTTTATCTCCATGTTGAAGTGGAGGGCTTGGGCAGACAAGCTGACTCTAAACAAACTGATGAGATTTTGAGCAAAATCTCTTTGGATAATGCAGTGAAATATATTCTCCTAAAATATAAAACAGATCAGCAAAATACCTTTTATTCTCTTTTTTGAATATTCTTGATGTTCAAGAGCAGTTACTTGCTCTTGAAGATTGAGCTGTCAGAGTCAAAGGCTCTGAAATTAATGGAATGCAATTTTCTGCCATTTATGATAAATTCCTGGCCTTTTTATGCATATGAGAATCTTGGGCAAGTGCAAAAGCAAAACCACAAAGCGGGAGGTTATTTTGACAAGCTTCCTCCAGCCATCCCTCTATTGTCTTTTCCTGATCACAGCTTTTTGTTTTGCACTGAATAACAATAAAATAAAAAATGAGAACAAGTGAGAGAGAAATCCAACGAAGCAATTTTAATGTTCAGCCAACAATGCAAACAGAATTAAAATGTTCTTCGATTTTAGACAAAGGAAAAGGGATTTAGTTAAGGGCAATAGAAAAAAAACATATAGCACTTAATGAAAAGCAGGTATTGGGAATACTGTAACTTTTCTGAGCTGCAAAGAGGGATTCATCTAGAATGTTGTTTTCTGTGCTAATCCATCCTTAGGCACTGTCAAATAAACAATTAAGGTTCGGATCTTTGTTTCTTGAAGGCTTTGCTCAGCACTGTTCCTTTTTCAGACGTGGAGTCCTAATCTTTCAGAACAGGCCCCTAAATCTAGATAAATCCTGATCTTTCCTGTTGTTTCTTTAATCAGACTATGCTCTGGGACTTGCCATTGCACTTTATTTTTTTTTTCCCCCTGCAACATCCCACCCTGACAACCATCTCCTCTGGACCAACTGAACTAAAATCGCCGAACCCCCACTCCCAGGGCTGGACACCATCAATAACATCGCTTTCCATTTTCCTCCTAACATTTCTCATTATCTGATAGTATCTTGTTTATTTATTTTTTTACTTTCTTGAATGAGGTATAATCTCCATAAAATCACGGTCCTTGTCTGTCTAGTTTGTAGCTCATTCTCAGCATCAGGAATCAATATCTGCCGCTGGACCTGGGCCTGGGGTCAGCATCCTCTCTCCTCTTTGCCACTTACCCTATTTTTCCCCTCTTTGAATTCTTCAGTGCTTTGAAGAACAGGCAATCGGATTATACCATCTAGTTTCCTCCCTTTTTGCAATCATCTACTCTTCTCCGGAACACCCCACTCACGATTGCTTCATCACCTGAGACACTGTTTCTATTTGTCACAACACTTGTCACTCTGTAGCCATATAAGTAAACATTGCTGGCCTTTCCGTTCCTTGGCCTGCTCCCTGCCCTAATCCTACGCTTCTCCTCCTCCTCTTAGCCTCTGTCCCTCTGGCTCCCATTTCTTTGCCTGTGATGTCATTACGTACATATGAAGGACCTCTAAACCATCACATTATTACCCACCCCCTTCTCCTACACATGTCTTCCCTCCCTCCTTACCCAGTTTAGACTCCCACAGCCGCTGATATAATCACTGCTTTGCCTCATTATAATCAACTATCTTGCCCCTTCTCATGCTTAGTATTTGCCTGGCAAAATTCCAACCCTGATTAAATCCAACTCTCTGCCTATTCCTCACCTGCAATCATGGCTGGGAAAAACACACACCCATATTGATTTGTCTCATTTTAAATTCATGACCACAAACCTCAAGTGAGGCCTCAATGCTGCCGGGCAGTGTTCCCACACACACCTAGTTAATTCACTCTCTAACTCTCCAGGAGGACTACCGAATACTTCCTCCTCAACCACTCCCCCGCCCTACCTGTGATCCCCTTCTCA
The DNA here is from genome assembly GCF_052094955.1 of Ictidomys tridecemlineatus. Lineage (NCBI taxonomy): Eukaryota > Metazoa > Chordata > Mammalia > Rodentia > Sciuridae > Ictidomys > Ictidomys tridecemlineatus. The sequence continues at coordinate 106,928,761 of NC_135487.1, read as the reverse complement.
CTCTCAGCTGATGACCTTGCAGGCCTTTTCACTGAGAAAATAGAAATGACCACTATGTCCTTCAACCCGCTTGCTCCCTGGATCCGCACAGGGCATCTCCCTCCTATTACCAGGAAGGCAGTGCCCAGTGCCTCCATCAAAGGCCAAATCCTCCACCTCGTCCCAATCCCTCCCCTTCCTTCCTCAAGGCCATGGCTCCCGAACTAACTTCTCTTTCTTCTGCATCATCACTTTCACCTTCCTTATCAGCACACAAACACGCTGTATTCTCTCTCATCTTAAAAATAAAGTCATCCCTTGACCCCACAATCCTCTCCTCATTTCCCTGTGCCTCTTTTAAAGCATATCGGCACCATCTCACCTACTATTCTTTCTCTCTTGCTCTCCAATCATGTGTTCCTCCTAACCCAAGGTAGAGCTACTTTCAAGGTCCCCCGGCTGCCAAATCCAGCACGTAGCTCTCAGTTCTCCTGTTATTGGACGCTTGAGCTGCTTTTAGCATAATTTATCCTTTTAAAACAATGGTTTCACTTGGCTTCCAAGGTAGCCCGCTCTCCTGATCTCCCACCTCCCTGGCTGTGCCTTCCCAATTACTTCTGGGTTCTCTTCTTCTTTCTAGCATCTAAACGGTGCAGGTTTCAGGGCTCAGCATTTGGACCTTATCTCCTCTCTCTCTCTCATTCTCTCATGTCAGCCTTTTCAGGCTGCTGAAAGGAAACACTATTAACTGGTGGCTTATAAACAACAAATATTTGTTTCTCAAAGTCCCAGAGGATGTGAAGTCCATGATTATGGGGCCAACAGGTTTGGTGTGTGGTGAGAATCAACTGTTCCTCATAGATAATGCATTCTAGCTATGTTTTCACATGGTGAAAGGGGCGGGCTAGTTCTCTGGGGTCTCTTATAGAAGGGCTCTAATTCCATTTATGAGAGTAGATTCCTTATAATTAAATCACTCTCAAAGGTCCTCTTCTTAGATCATCACCTTGAGGGTTAGGATTTCAACATATGAATTTGGGGGTGGACACAAATTCAGGCCATGATAACTTGGATAGTTCACTCATTCTCACAGCTTTAAAAAGCATCACCCAGATATTTATCTCCAACACTGACCTCTCCCCTGTATTCCAAACTTCAATATTCAACTGCTTCCTTCTATCTCTAAATGGCTAATAGACACCTCAAACTTAACCTGCAAGCTGGATGCCTGATTTCCATATGGGCCTCACCACCACCAAAACTTCTCTTCCCCAGGAATCTCTGGCCCAATAAATGGTACCACAGTTCATGTAGTTTCTCAGATCAAAATCTGGGAGTCATTGATGACTTTTCTCTCACACACACATCCCACATCTCTAATCCATTGGCAGTCTTTTAGTTCTACCTTTAAAATGCAGATAGTCCCTGTTATGGTTGAGATATGAGGTGTTCTTCAAAAGCTTACAAGTGAAACAATAAAATAATCAAACAATAAGAGGTAAAATGATGAGATTATGAGAGGTATGACCTAATGAGTCGATTAATCCACTGATGTGGATTAATTGGGTGGTAACTATAGGCAGGTCAGGTGGGGCTGGAGGAAGTCGATCCCTGGGTGTTTGCCTTTGAGGTTAATATTTTGGTGAGTGGAGCTCTTTCTCTTCTTCCTGGTTCCCATGTCATTAGCTGCTTTCCTTTGCCATGAACTTGCACTAGGCTGTTCTGCCTCACCTCAGGCCCCAAGCAATGGAATCAGCTGTCTACAGACTGAGACCTCTGAAACCATGAACCCAAAATAAACTTTTCCTCCTCTGAAATTGTTTTTGTTGGGTCTGTTGGTCACAGTGATGACTGATTAACACAGTCCCCTACTGGTGATGGTGGTTCCCCTTACAAGTTCTTGACTACAATGATGCAAAAGCAATACACATTCAGTAGAAATAATCCTTTGAATTTTGAATTTTGATGTCTTCTCAGGTCAAGGATATGTGGTAAGATGCTGTCTTGTGGTAGAAGTGAGCCACAGCTCCCAGTCAACCACACAACCATGAGTGAAAAACAACTGAGATTCCACATATATTGTATTGGTGAGCTCTGAGGTTTAGTAAAAGTTAAGTGTATCAAATGTATCATTGACTTGCAATATTTTCAATTTATGAAACCCTATTGGAATAAAAGCCCATTGTAAGTAAAGGAACCTCTGCATATCCAAAATCCCTACCACCTCCACTGCTTCCATCCAGGTTCAAGCTGCCCTCTATCTTTCTCAGGGATTATTGTATCATTCCCCTAACCAACATCACTAATTCCATACTTGTTTCCCTGCACCATATTCTCCACACAGCCAGAAGGAGCTCTTCAAGATGCAAACCAGATCAAAACACTTATTTCCAAAACCCTTCCAGAACTCCCCATCATTCTTGGAATAAAATCCTTGATCCTTACTGGAGTCTACAAAGCTCTTTATCAGCTCCATCTAATAGCTTCCTGCAATGATGGCAATGTCCTGTTTCTGGTGCTATCCAAAATGGTAGCCATACATGGCGATTGAACACTTGAAACGTGGCTACAACAACTGAGAATCTGAACTTGAAATTTTACTCCACTCTGATTTAAATCTAAATAGCCACACATAGGTATTTACCTTTGACAGCACAACCTACACAATCTCCATGACTTTGCCTCCTAGCCCTTCCCCTTCTCTCCCTCGACTCAAGCCACATTGTCCTGCCCAAAGCTCCTCAAACATTTCCAGCACATTCTCACCTCATGGCCACTGCACTTCTCTTTATCTAGAATTTACTTCCAGACACTCAAATATTTTCCTCACTTCACTTTGGTCACATGTCATCTCTTCATAGAAATAATTTCTGAACACTCTGCCCACTGAGACATCATCTCTTGCTCTCCATCTTCTTTGTCTTGCTTAAATTTTCATCTTGGCATTTATTACTACCTGACACTTGCTCATCACCCACCTCCACCATGAGCTGATAAGTTTCGGGAAGGCTGGGAGTCTGATTTTTTTGCAGTACTGTATCTCCTATGCTTAGCTGGTGATTTTGTCCTTAGTTAAATACATCCGTTAATGAAAGAGGCTTTTGCCACAAGTGAGCACCTCTGTGAAAAACTGTGGGCATACAGTAGAAACCCAAGACAGACAGCCATCTAGAAGTGAACTCAACTACAGCTGCTCACAACTGGCCCAAACTCTATAAGAGAAACTCCTCACTATCACCAGAGTCCACACGAATGAAGCTCTAATCCATTCACAATACCATTTGACAACCCGTGCAGCGTTTGTTCAATGTTCCTCTCTCTTGTCCACATTCTCTGTGCACCCCATCACATTTCATTTAAAATTTCTCATGATGGAGAGCGGGGAATCCTTTGGGCCTTGAATCATCAAAGCTGTTTTCTCCTTTTCAGTTTCACCTGCAATAAAACATATATTTGATCTCTGATTTCTGTCTATTTCTGCTCTGGAATCTGGAGCCGTGACTCACGGGCGCCTCAGAGACCTCCACACCTCCAGAATTGATTCAAAATGTCCCCTTTTCGGAAGCCTTCTCTGACTCCTGCAGACTCAGTGGCTCCCTCCTCTGGCTGCATGATTTTGCTCACATTTAACAAAGGGCTTAAGAGGTTGTCTGGGTTATCATGGCACCAGACAGCAAGTTTCTGTTGTGTCTGGCCTGTTCCTTATCTGTCTTCCCCAAATTTCAGCTCAGGACAGGCACCTAAACATAAGTGTCTAGAAAATCCAGGAAGAAACAGAAAGCCACAACTTCTGAGTCAGGGCAACGTAAAAGACTCCTGCCTGGTTTTATAGTGACCATGAGAGGCCTTTTCCAGAGGAGGGCAATTATAATAAAACAAAGGGAAACCTCTGCACCCCAGACTCCAACATACATCCCCAAGAAGCCCAAGCTTAAAACAGAGCTTTCTTTGGCCCTGGCCCTATCTTGGGAAACTGGGATTTTCCTCCTGTCCCTACTCCAACATCTCCACTAATGACTGACCCGGCTCAGCGGCTGACTAGGTCATTCCATTAGGTCACCAACTTTGGATGTAGGAAGTTAGAAGCTATTACTAACACCCAACCATGATGGATCAAAAGACACCAACTACAAAAAGACGTATTAGACAAGTGGGTAATTTGAGTATGTAGAGAATTATTATTTTGTTAGTTTTGCTAGGGATAATATAGGCAAAGTCATATGTATTTGTCAGAAGTACATGCAAAAGAGGGCTGGGGATGTGGCTCAAGCGGTAGCGCGCTTGCCTGGCATGCGTGGGGGCCCAGGTTCGATCCTCAGCACCACATACAAACAAAGATGTTGTGTCCGCCGAAGACTAAAAAATAAAATGTTAAAAATTAAAAACAAAAAAAGAAGTACATGCAAAAGAATTGGCAGATGAAATAATATATCTGGAATGTGCCTTAAAACACTTTAGGAAAAAAAAAAGGATTGGGGGCAAGAGATAAAACAATATCGGGGGATATGTTGATAATTTTTGAAGTTAGGTGATAGATATGTAGAATTTGATTATTCTATTTTATATATGTCTGAAAATTTTTTATCAAACAAAAGCCAACCTCTTGGTCTCTACCCTCTTTGGGCTATAAATTGACAGTACCCCTTCAGGCCCCAGAGAGTCACCCCTTCAGCAGGTGTCCTGTGCTCTTTCTATGTGTCAGATCAATAAGGACCCACGGATCTATTAGAACGACAGGTTTATTAATAACTCTCAGATTGAGCTTTTTAAACAAAACAAGCCAGCAAGAATGTCAGTAAGCTTTAAATGAGGACAAGGTCATTCTGCAAAGGTCAAGGGATTAGGAGAGCCCAAGGGGGCCTGCGCCAGCCGAGGCCATGACCTTCATCACAGTGAGAGAATCTTCCTGCTGCAGAAACAGCCACATGAACTGAGGCTGATGAAAGCAGAGGCTCCAGGCCCTGGGCTCTGCTGACTGTGAGCAGAATGTGCCTCCCAGGGCCTAGCACCAGAGCCCAGACCAGCCGTGGGAGTAATTAAGCTAGGAAAGGTCATGGATTCATAATTTATGTCCAAAGGGCTCGATGTAATCATCATTCACCACTTCCCCCATTAGTGTCCACCTCAGTGGAAGGAAAGGGGCCACCTGAAGGCTTTCAGACCAGCAGACACCTGTTTCCCGCTTTGGGGCAGATCACTCTGTGGAGCTGAGGGCAGGTTCTGCTTGCCTGAGTCAAGGTGCTCAACCCGTGACCTATCGTCAAAGTCACAGTCCTGATTTTCACAGGAGTCATTAAGCCGTCATCAAATCCAAATCATAATCACATAGCTACGATTTATTGGCCACTTACTCTTTTTCTAGAAACAATTGAATTTAATTTTTCCAGCAATGATCATATTTAATTCTCTTGATAATTCCAAAAGGCGGCGCCACACTGTCCCCCATTTTATAGATGAGGAAACAGATGTTTGGGAAGGTTATGCGTATTAAATAAATTCTCTACCCCTAACCAACTCCAGGGCCCATCCTCTTAAACAATCTGTGTCTTGTCACCTGGAATTGTCTTGCACTGAACACAGGGTCGTCTAGCTCTCTGGGTGACAGTTAGTTCACTGTGGCCTTTGGTAAGATTTTATGAGAGCTGGCATCCGTGGTGTATGCCTGTAATCCCAGTGACTTGGGAGACGGAGGCAGGAAGATCACAAGATATACAAGGCCAGCCTGGGCGACCTAGTGAGGTGCTATCTCAAAGTAAAAATAAAAAGGGCTGGAAATGTAGCTCAATGGTAAAGAGCTTGCCATGTGTGAGGCCCTGGGCTCAATACCTACACACACACACACACACACACAGACACACACACACACACACACACACAGAGCACTTTGGGTGACCGTTAGCTTTCTTCTCTCTTGTACAGCACAGTGACCACTTGGCTGCTGCTACAGAGCTTGGGATAAATGTCAGAACCCTCATTTCCACTGCTCCTTTGGTGACCACTGACAGTCCCCACCCCTACTGGCTCCACCTTTACTGGGTTGGACCCAGGCAAGGTACCCATGGCCTGGCACTTGCTCTTTCTGGTGGAAGTGTGATAAGTCTCAGATACCCCGACTTACGGATGGGATCTGTAACTCCTTCTTCCTCGGTAGCTCTGAGGGTCTTTCCTTTGGTGGCCTACTGTGGCATGTCGAGGGAAAGCCAGGAAGAGGAGTTTTGTCTTCACTTAGGTGGGAGCACAGGTGGTGGATGAGCATCCCAGGAGCAGAATGTGGAGACAGCCGCAGAGCCAACAGCAGATCCGAGAGGAAGGGAGGGAAAGGAAACTGCACCACTGCTTCAAGGAAGAAGGTTCCAGGGCATGGAGAGGATCTGTCAGGAGCTGCCCCGCGGTGCTCTGGAGGACCCTAGTGCCAGTCCACAGAAGTCAGAGGGACGAGATGGGGCAGTGTCTCCTGGTCCTGGTGGTTGCCATCTATGGGAAGGACATGAACGTTTACCTGGGGGATCTTCAAGGCAGGAGTTCTCACCATGCGGCCAGATTTGAGGAATCCCAGGTAGAGGAAGACACGTTCCTTTCCCACTCTGTGCTCAGCATCACTTCCCTGTGCTTTTAGACACTTGATGATTTTTCCCCTTCTCTCCCTGGCAGGGAGGAATTGATTAAACTAAAAATAACCCCACTCCCCACCCCACAAACTTGGAAACACTCATCCCAGTTATTCCACCTAATTGAATTTTATTGAGCACGTACTAGGTAACAGACACTATATAGCAAAGGCTGGAAATGCCAGAGGAGGGGGGAAACAGACACAGTTTTGCCCTCCCCTTGCCTAGAGTCTTGTCTGATCCTGGAGATAGTTAAATTAGCAATTACCTAAAGCCTGAGGACATTTAAGACTGCAGAAATAAAGGGCTCTAGGGGGATCCAACCCAGATAAGGAAGCTGAAGCCCTCCTCCCAATAAAGATATCAAAACAGAAAAGGCTCAGCATTTGTGGCTTTGGCCTGGCCTGTGGGGGAACAAAAGGGCATCAGAATTGAGGGGGGCTCACGGGAGGGACTTTCATGGCCCAGGAACTCCCAGAAAAGCACTGCCCAAGTTCTTCTCATCATCTCTCTGCCTCCCTCCACCCCGGCACCTCCCAGGCTGAATGAAGCCACCACATGAAGCCACTGGGAGCCTCCCGGGACTCAGCATCTCACTCACCAACTCGTTGACAATTAGACCAGCTTCCAAAGAAAGCAGGCTGCTCATCCTTTGTTGTGCTGTTTGGCTCTAACAGTTTAGTCCAATGAATAATGAAGGTCTCCTGTCATCCCCGCCCTGCCCGCCCCCAGGTGAGCAACAGCTGTGAGGAAAACAATTGGTTTTTGGCAATTTTCACAGCACAGAATCATAAAGAATTGGACAGGAGAGAAGCCAGGCCAGCCAATCAGCCTCCTGCTGGGGCTGGAGCTTCCCCAGCACTGGAGCTGTGGCCTGGGGCCACCCCCAGGCCTGCTGCTATCCCCACAAGTGTCTAGGACTTCCAGGCCCCACCTGGGTAACTCCTGTCCCTGAGGCCACCTGCTGGAGCTGGAAGCTTAACCATTTTTCCTCTTCCTTCCTTGTTCTCCTCTCTTCCCTCTCCTCCTCCATTCCTGGGTGGGACCCCATCAGCCACCATGGATTCAGCTCATCAGTCAGGGGGCTACTCCACGACCCGGTGTGAAGAAGCCCACTTGGGAGCAGAAGCCTCCTTGGGCCCTGGGCCCCCTCCATGATTTTCTGGGCAGATTTTAAACATGCCCCTCTCCAACCTACAGAGGCTGCTGAGGTCCCCTGACAGCTCAGTAGTCACCCAGGGGGAGAGGTAACCAGGAATCTATCATGTGCTTTCAGGAGCATGGCTGAGAACCCTCTGGTGGCATGTGTCTGAATGTGCTAATGCCTCTGTGTGTGTGAGAGAGAGAGAGCGCGTGTGTAGGGGGAATAATTACTCAGAATGAAACAAAATATGTTACCATTGAGTTTGCTGCTATTCCTACCAGCAGCCTAAACAAACAGCATCACCCGCCCACAGCCCTGGTACCTGGCCTCAGCACGGGCTAGCTCTTCAATCCCCCTATTACCAGGACAATAGCCAGGGTCCCTAGGATGGCAGGTCACTGCCACATTACTTGAAGGGTAGGCCGCCTCATAGGCTCCTGGCTTCCTCCCTTTGAAACGTCACTGATGTCATGTCCAAGGCTAAACTCTCCCTCTCCTCCCTCCACATCCCTCTGTTCTCGGCCACTCTCCCAGCTTCCAGACACTTTGTTAATTTAGGAGAATTGAGAGCCAGAATCCGGTTTCTGACAGCCCCACCCTGAACCCCTCCTTCCCCCTCTGCCAGCTCTGGGATAGAGGGGATGGAGGAGAATGTGTGTGAAGGGGGAGAAGAGGACAGAAAGAGGTAAAAAGAGAGGGAGGGAAGGAGTGGGAAGGGAACTTTGCATTCCTCATTAGCAGTGCTAATTGCGCAGTAATGACTGTGTGTTATTATCAGAAATTTATCCTGGCAAACAGTCAGCTGTCCCAGCAGACACACACACACATACTCGCTTGCTTCACAGCGATGGCTTGACGCTTGAGAAACAAAATGAGGAATTTCTTCTCAGAAAGAAACTTTTCAGGCCCCAAACTCTTGTGAGTTTGCAGAAGGGTTTTTGTTGTTGTTTGGTTGGTTGGTTTTTGGTCCTGGGGATTGAACCCAGGAGTGTTTTACCACTGAGCTATGTCCCCAGCCCTTGTTATTTTTAATTGAGAGACAGGTCCTCACTAAGTTGCTGAGGCTGGCTTTGAACTTGCAGTCCTCCTCCCTCAGCCTCCTGAGCAGCTGAGATTACCATGCCTGGCTGCAGAAGAGTTTTGAGCTGGTGCCTCCCAGCTTCCTGTAGGTTCAAGGACATCTCCTGGAGGGCTGGGGTCCGGTGTCCCTTTGCCCAGCCTTTGGACTGACTGCAGGGTCTGGGCTCTAGATAAAAACCCAGCTGAGAGATTGAACCTCCGAGTGGTGGATGTGGGAATACTTAGCACCAAAGTCCTCTCTCAGCTTGTCCTTCATCGTTGCCCCAGGCCATAAAAGTCTTGTCTTCTCCTTCACATAAAGTACTTATTCTTTGCTTAAAACTGATGTCTCGGGTTGTTCCTGCAGTCTAGAATGAATATGTTCCCCTGACTCCTTCCAGTTTAAACCCTGCCTGACAAAACAAAACAAACTCCCAACGCTCAAAACTCCCCTCTTTCTGGAAGCCTCCCTTGATTGGGCCCATGTTTCTACTCGGGGATTCCTCCCGCACTCACTCCTCCCTCTGCATGGTGTTACCTCCACCCACTCCCTTCTCCTAAAAGCAATAGACATTTGCTAAACGTGGATCCATTGGTGAGACACTGAGCTTAAGAATATGAGAAAGAAACAGACCCCAGCTCAAGGAGCTCATGGGTTGCAATCAATGGTTTGCCTCGCTAAATTCCAATGCAAAGGAAAGCTTTGAGTGCAGTGGGCTGACAAGGAAGGGGACATCCCAGTCAACTCTGGAAGTCAGGCTGTTCTTAGTGCTTCATGTATGTCAACTCATTGAAGCGTCTCAGTAAACTGATAAGAGAGTGACAACTGCTATCATCTCCATTTTATAAACGAGAAAATGAAGGTACATAGAGGTTTAGTAACTCACCCGAGGTCGCGCAGCTGCTGTGTCATTCATTCATTTGGATTGTGGGTATAAACTTGAAAGCAGGCACTCTGGCTCCAAAGCCTACCCTCTTCACCTCCACACCCCACCACACCTTCCAGGAGCCAGCCGGGTAATGAGGAAGAAGACAGATGCACAGGACAGAGAGACAAGTTGTTGCGAAGTTCCAGGACCTAGAGAGGGCAGAGATGGAAGACAACAAACTAAGCAGAAGCAGGGAAGGTGGGTGGGCAGTGAGGAGGAGAGACAGGCATCATTGCTCTGTGGCCACAGCACTGACTGCCTACAGGGGACACCACTGTAGAGCGACTGAGGAGGAGTCTGCGTAGGTGGATGGAGGCCGGGTCTGGAGAGTGCCAACTTTATCCCAAAGGACCCAGGAGCAGTCTCTGAAGGTTTGTGAGAGCGAGGGTGGCATAATTATATTATTCTATAAGTCACCGTCGTGATCCTGAAGAGGAATATTGAGCACCTGGGTTAGAGCAGTGACAGTGGATGCAAGAATGGGAATGGGGTGGGGGAGGGGTTCAAACCATTATATGGAGTAAAAAAAAAATAAATAACAAATTTGGAGATTGAATGCAGGTAGACAATGGAGAAAGAAGCATCAAGGAGGCCTCTGAGGTTTTTACTTTAAGAAACTAGTTTGGTTATGTCCTAATTTAAGGAGGAAGAGCGGGTTTGCAAAATGTAGAAATCTGTACCTTTGACATGTTGAATTTATGAAGTCAGCAGTTTCTGAACCGCACATGTAGAATCAAGGAGAAAGGGATGGGACAGAGAATGGGAGATCCTTAGGTGTGGGCCCTGGGGTGAGACAGTCTGGTTTCCAGTTCTGGCTGTCACTTGGTACATTTGGGATAATACAGGGTCATTGTGGGGATTAAATGATATAATGCATATTAACCAAGCAGCATAAAGCCTGGAACAGGGTAAAAAATGCTCAGGATGTGTTTAGTACTACTACTATTAATTTTAATATTATTTAAAATCTGAAGTCCCAGGAGTAGGTGAGACCACTCAGCATCTCATCTCAGGGATAAGAACAGAACCCTGGAAGGATAGAGTTAGAGGAGAGTAGAGAACTCAGAATAAGGAAAATCCAGAGAGAAGTGTGTCACAGAAGAGTTTCACAGCCGACGTGGGCATGGGCAACTGTGCAGCAAAGAAGTGAAAGAACTCATTTTAAATCAATTTCACACGCGGCCTCTCTCCATGATTAAGTGCACTCCCTCAGGACAGAGCCCCCATGCTCAGGGCTCTGCATGCTGTGTGGCTGAAGGCCACTGGGTACAGGACACAGCACAGCAACCATGTCCCAGGTTCCTGGCATGAACTGGCTCTTAATAGGACCTCAATAAATGCTAAATGAATAAACAAGTAAATGAATGGTGTGAAAAGAGAGGCTAGAGTTCTAGTTCTGCCACTTGCCAGCAAAGAATCCCAAACCAGTTATTTTGGGCCTGTCTGGGGCCTCACCAGAGAGGTGAGAGTAATAACATCCACCTCTCAGGGTTGTTATATGAAATGAGATAACGTACATGAGAGTGTTATATAAACTGTGTAATACTTTACAAATGGTCGGGGGGGCTGACTCACTCAAACCAGTTCCTGTGCCGTTAGCAAACAGCAGAAATACAGATTGGGCTTGGGGGCTAAGGAAGAAAAGGATTTTTGTTTTACCAAATACATGAAAGCTGGAATATAGTGAGCAGATTTGTTCTCTCCAGGTGCTCCAGCCACCTTGATTCCACAGGGGGGCTTCAGGCCCTTGACCCAAAGCATGCTCAGTGGATTCTTCCCACCTGACTCCTCTTAATCCAGGATTAAGACCTCCTGATTTGGGCAGAGCCTTTTTGGAGTTGTCACTTTAATTCGTTTTGGCATTTTATCTGGTTCCCTTTCATTAGTGGAACAGCCAGAGTCCTGAGGTTGCAATCTCTCTCCAGGCTCCTTGGGGAGAATTATAGTCACTAAGGTCTTGGTTGTCTAAGAACTACAGCTTGGCTCTTTCCTGGAAGCTAGTCTCTGACCACAGGACACAACTCAGGTATAACAGGTAGCAGACACCCATCCAAAAGCAAAGCAACCAAACTAGTCCTGACCTGTGAAGCTGTCTGGCCCCCACCCTGGGTTTTATCAATGACACCAACTTCTCTCTTGACTAGCAATTGAGTCCAAGAGGCAATTGGAATGGCTAAATGCAAAGAGGCATAGGAATAAATCTTTCTTTCACTGTTCTATAGTTTATTTCCAAATATTTTATTTCTTACAAAGTCAATTTTTAAATATCATAAACTTTTCAAAGAAAAGATGATTTTTTTTTTCCCACATCCCTACCATCCTCCCCCGCACGGTGAAGAAGGAAGGGGAACTGATCTGGGATCAGAAGGCCTGGGTTCCAGTTCTCTGCTATCTCCTAGTTTGAAAGGCTGGGACTAGTCATTTAATTTTCTCAACTACCAGATGGATTATTAGCATCCACTGATTCTACTTCTCAGGGTTCAAATGAGATAAAATCCTTCTTGGCAATTTTCAGAGACTTGTTTGCCTGGAAGAGTACAGGTTGCCTCTGTATATCTGCTGGATGTCCCTCTATAGCTGAGAAAAAAAAACATGTCTCAGTAAGCAGGGGATGAGGGAGGTAGAGAGAGGAGATCAGGGAGTTTTCAAGGTTGGGTTAGTGTCCCTGTTGGCTCCCACTCACTTGGTAAAGCTGTGTCACTTGTGTCGATTCCCTGTATCTCTCCCTGCACGTCAGACAATTCAACTAAGAGCGTCAGACTGCTCCCTTTACATCTCTGCTGGGGACTTGACAGGGAGGAGGGAATAGGAAGAGGGCTCCCTATTTAGAAATTTGCATTGAGATGGAAAGACAATATGACACATCGGCTCATGTCAAAGGAGCTCACTCTTCACGCCTACAGCATTAGCAATTTCCTACCAAGGTTCAATTTTTTTTAAATTATTATTTGGTTTTAATTTATTTTAGTTGCAGCATAACGCAACAAGACAGTGCAAGTCAGAGCAGGGTGGGTGCCTGCCCAAGGGCAGAGACTTAGGGGTGGGTGGGCAGAAACATGAACTTTTGTTGAGGAGAGGAGGGCATAGGGATGGGAGCCCCCTGATTTCTGCCTTCAACTTTCGTATCCCACACCACTTCGGTCCCCTTATCTTTTTCTGAGCAATCTGACCTGAAGGCCCCAGACTCAGGATGTTCCAGCCATAGCTGTATGAGCAGTGGGGGAGGGGAAGACAAAAGTGATTTGGACATGGGTAAAACCATCCCTTCTAGAGTGTTATTGCTGGAAGCAGCTTCAAAGAGGTCCTAATTCAACTTCAAATAAGGACACTGACCTTATCTTACAGAACATGCAAAGTCCTCATGGCTGATTTGGTGCATGGGAACTACATCAATGGACATTGGCTATCTAATACCCTTTTTTGGCCCTATCCCATATTGCCTTCTCTCCTTCCCCTACTCCAAATCCAAACACAGAATGGTCTTTCTCTAGAGATAAGGTTGAAGGGACAACTCCACTTATTCCTACTTTTCTTCCCTTTCTGTATTTGGGTGGGATGTGGGGAGTCTGAATGTTGTCTCTTCACTGGGAAGAAGCATAGATGTGTTTGGGGTTTGGACTTGTGGGGAAAAGGGTTCTGGAGAGAAAAAGTTCCCATCTTTACATAAGGATTTTTTCTGCTTTGTGTCTGGTTATGTGACCATCACCGTATCAGCAACTGCTGTGGAGGGGCAGGTTGAAGAAAACAACTAGGGTGAGGCTTTATAATGTAAGAAAAATGTTTTTAATATCACTTTCTGAATATATGTCCCTTTATAAGTGCAATGGTCTCTGTTTCTGTTCTCTCTGTCTTCTGCAATTTCTCTATGTATCTCTCTCATTCTCTGCCCCTCTGTCTCTGTCTTTCTCTGGTCTCTGCCTCTGTTTTATTCTCTCTGCAGCTCTCAAATACTCTCACTTCAGCACTCCAAATTCAATAGGAGCCAGGGAGCTCCAGCCTCTTGCTGTATCCCTGTCAGGTCAGAATCTCCTTCTCTTTGTTAGGTTGAGAAATGCCAGGTCCGGAGCTGCCGAGAGCACCAGAGAGGCTGCAGAACCGCCTGCCGAGTGTGGAGGCTGAATCCGGGAACAATGAGAAATTATCTGTTAATTCTCAGCTCCTGCCACCTGCTCTGCTCCAAACAGGCTCCTTTGCCTTCAGTTTAGATGCAAATTCCCCTACTCGGATGTAAGCAAAATATTGATTTCCCTGCATCACAGGCCTGGGCCCTTGGACCGGTCCTGTTTTTTTTTTTTTTTTTTTTTTTCATTCTCTGCAAAGGCAAAACAAGGCGCTTTGTTCTGCGAATTTCCCCAGGAACTCGAGAGGGGGAGGGAGATATCGCCGCGGAGTGACAGAGTTGCCATAAACACGGGCAGAGAGCAGTTTATCTCCATTTGTGTTTTACATAAACACAAACCCGCCGCTTTGGAAACTGCTAATGAGCGTGTAGCCAGGGACCTGCGAGCTCCTGTCTCTTCCTGGTGTTGAGGTCTGCATTGGGTGGAGGAGAAGGTTATGGGGCCTCGGGGCTCCTCAGGTGGGATTTCAGAAGCACCGGAAGGTGAATGGAGACGCTAGAACCTTACCTGTTCTTGGAACAGCAACCCAGCACCACCCGCAGGAAGGTGGCCTGGACTGCATAGTATCGCCTGGATCGTGTTTGCTCAGTACCTCCTGCCTCAATTCCTAAATCTTTCAAATCACAAACGCCAGGGGTCAGGGTGGAAACTACGACAGTTCCCCACCCCACCCCACCCCCGCCAAGCGCCCTTCCCCCTCCCCTAGCCCGTGCCCACGCAATATTTCTTCAGCACCGTGGACAGAGCCAGGAACGTCCCGGGCCGAAAGACCGCAGAACTAGGCCAGGGTGCTCTCAGGCTGCCGCCTGGTCCTCGGTACCCGGGGCACTAGCTGCCCCGGGCTGCTCGCAAGTGCAAGGACCGGGTGGCTCTTCTAGCGCAGATGGTGCACGGTAGAGACCGCCAGGAGCTGGGGCTCGGAATCTCCTCCCTCCGGAACGTGAGTCACCGCCCGAGCCACTTCCAATTAGAGTGTTAATTAGGAGGAAAGACCCTCCTCCACCACCGCCCACCCGAGCACGCACCAGCCCCGAGACTTCCGGAGGCTCCAGCTAAAGTTTCGGTCCCAGCTCGGGGAAGGAGCTTTGGGTGAGTCCTACGTAGAGAGGGGCCGCACCGCGCACAGGTAGAGGACAGAGACTCCAGTGACTGGGCTCTGCAGGGTCCCAATCCGCTGACCGCCATGCTGCACACATTTCTAGCACTGAGTGAGGCACCTCAAAGCCCCCCAGACAACCTGTTCCTGGGCCTCACTCCACAGTTCCTGAGAGTTCTGCTTTTTAAGTCTAGCCTCAATCCCACGGTTTAATTTTCAGTCCTTCGGGTCCTTGTTATACTTAATTGAAAAAGATACATTGTTTCTGGTGGGGTTGCACCTGATCAGGGAGGTGAGTCTGGCGGGAATAGGGCACCCTCTTGAAATGCCCCCCATTCCTATTCGCCAGAAACTTTCCCCTCCCGTTGCCATGGAGAGAGACGGCCGCTGTCTCCCGTCGCCATAGCAACGTGCGGGTACTGTGGACCGCAGGATTGCGGGGCTCAGAAAGTCTTCTGGCAGTTTGCATCGCTCCGCAATCTTGGGGTCTTCTATCCCCGAAGATGGGACTTGAGGCAAGTCTGACTAACTTCTCCTGTCAAGGTCCTCCCACTCACAGCCAGGTCATCTATTATGGGGTTATCTATTAGCTGCCACTTGTGTGGCATGTGGCTGTTTACCCAGCGTTTCCACAAGCACTATCTTTATATCCCAGGGGGCCCATGAAACACTCATAATCATTATACCTCTTTTACCGGAGAAAAAAAATTGAGGCTCAGAGAGGACCAAGGTCACAACCGATACTGAATGCGGAGAAGGATTCGGGCTCTTTCCCTGGTCTTGCCACCCTCTCAAGGTGCGGGATAACGGGGCTGCAACCAGCCCGGACTCTGGCCAGTCCCTGAGTGTAGAGGGGGCGGCCAGGAGGCGCCAGACTTGCCAGCTGCCGCGGGATGCCACGTGAGGGGCGGGGACCCTGCGGGGAAGTGATTAAAAGCAGAACGGAGCCGCAGGGGGCCGCTGCGGGGAGGGTCTTCTTGGGGCCGCCTTGCCCCGCCCCAGTCCCGCAGCTGTGAGGGTGCGAGAGGCTGCTCTGCAGGCCTGGGTGTCCAGGGCATGAGCGGGGTGTGGGGGGCCGGAGGGCCTCGGTGCCAGGCGGCGCTCGCGGTCCTGGCCTCTCTGTGCCGGGCCCGGCCGCCTCCTCTTGGGCTGGACGTAGAGACTTGTCGGAGCTTCGAACTGCAGCCCCCAGAGAGGAGTCCGAGCGCTGCCGACGCAGGTAACGGGAGACCCAGGACCCCCTGCCTTCTTGGATTCTCATCTTGGCCGTCCCCATGCCCCCAAACACTCGCCCCAATAGCCGGGAAGATGGAGCGAGAACTCCAGCCTGGGCTTGTGGATTCGCCACCAGCCTCACACGGTCCCCTGGCCCATCTCCTGCAGGGCAAGGAGGGATCTGAAGGGAATCGGGAGAGACAGAACCCCCTGCCCCTCTCGAGTGACTATTGTGGGGGCCCGGCGGAAAGCTCCACGGAGACGACACCCTCGGGGCCTCAGTTTCCCTCGCGTTTCTGGGCTCGCCCTACAGGCTATCTCCCCGGGGAGGGGTTAGTGGATCCAACAGGAGCCGAGGGACGTACTGGCTACCGAAAAAGCTTGTCCCCTTTGGAAGTGCCCAGGTGCTAGAGTTCATCAGTTGACCTGACCGTCCGTTGTTCTCTCAGTAAACGCCGAGCCCCCTGGGTTAGGGAG
Organism: Ictidomys tridecemlineatus; assembly: GCF_052094955.1. Taxonomy (NCBI): domain Eukaryota; kingdom Metazoa; phylum Chordata; class Mammalia; order Rodentia; family Sciuridae; genus Ictidomys; species Ictidomys tridecemlineatus. The sequence goes on along the minus strand of NC_135487.1, from coordinate 106,912,133 downwards.
AAACTTGGGTCTGCGGCTGGCACGAGGTCTTTGTGTCCGGGTGTCTCTCGCGCTGCTAGTGGCTTTCTGCGTCTCCGATGGGGGGCGGGGGTCCGGGAGGCGGAGTGGGGGAGGCTGTCGCGGCGTCCTCCCCCCACACCCCCCTCGCCCCTATAACTCGCTCCCTCGGTCTCCCTCTGACTCACTCGGACTCCCGGCGGGTGCGCGACTGAGCCGGTGCCTCTCGCCGACTTTTGCCAAGAGGGCGCCTCCTGCCCAAGCCTCGCGGACCCTGCGCCCGACGCAGCCCCAGGCGGCCGCCGAGTGCAGGCGGGAGCCCGAGTCGAGTCGAGCTCGCCGGAGCCGGTGAGTCCCGAGCCCGAGCCCCGCGGGGCCGGGGCCCGGAGTGCAGCTGCGACGTCTCGCAGGAGTCGCGACAGCGGGAATGGCTTGTCGCTCCCTGGCGGCGGGAGCCGCAGAAGGATCGGCGGTGTGACCAGGGGCTGGCCCTGGGTATTTACCTGCTGCACCAGTGCCCTGCGGTCACGCTTGCCGGCTGCAGTGGGGTTTCTTTGTCCCGTTGCGTGGAGAGTGCCGGTGGGAGGATGTACAGGGTCGCGTCCCCTCCGGAGGACCGGCTGGGAAGAATGCGGAGTGGGGGTGGGGAGATCCTGCAGGGACCAAGGCGCTGGGGTTCCTTAGGACTCCGCAGACTCCATCTCTCCTTGTCCCTCCACCCCCCACCCCATTGGCGCTGGGCCAAGGGATATGCGGGAGTCTCCTGGTGGCTCCACACCGCTGGCATGGGAGAGGAGGTTTAGGGGGTCGCTAGAAGTGGGCATTTAGTCTCCCACCCGCTTCTCCAGGGACAAGAGGCCAGGGTCGAAAGTGGAGGTTCCACAAGCATGTACAGGTGGGGTAAGCTCCCCAGGGATGCAGGCTCCAGAGCCCTAGTTTCATTTGAGGTTAAGGGTGGGAAATAGAGGAGTATTCCGCGTTAGAAATAGAGCCAAGGGGAGGCTTGTGTATGTGTGACTGGTCTATATCCAGCCTTTTGGTGATTTGGAGCTCACCCCTGACCTGTTATGAGTTGTAGGGGTCCCTGCGCTAGCATGTTCTCTCTCTCTCTCAGTAGTTAATCAATGGGTTGATTACTGCAGCAGAAGGGATGGAGATTAGACATGGAGAACTTCTAGAGGATGGTACAATGATTAAGGCTGGGCAGTTGGTTCTCCTTGGAAATTCTCAGAACAGATTAGGTTCCCCAAATATTATTAGACTCTGGTTCTCTGGTGTCATCTGCTTCTACACCACCCAACTCCCCATACCCACCAGATAGAGAATTTTCCTCAAGCCAGAGTCACTTCCTGTCTCCCCTTATTACCTAGCTCTCTTCTGTCTTTTCCTCCAATGACCCATCTCCAGTCTAGAGGGTGAGAACACACCTGTCGAATTCTACCTGGGATTCCCCCTGTCTGTTCAGGGCAGAAATCCTGGTGGTGGGGATGGGGGTTGTTGGGGTGTTCGTGTGTAGCACATCCAGGCAGTAGGGAGGCATTGGTGTTCTGTCCAGAGAAATGCCCTTTAGTCTGGAATGACAGGTGCCTGGACAGCCAGGTGGAGGGTGAGAGAAACCTGAGGGGTAAGAGTCAGTCAGTCCAGATGAATCAGTATGCCTTCCCTGCAGGCTGATTCAAAAGGCAAGTTTGAGTTGTTAGCCCTGGGGAACTTGAACTTTGGTTGCTGAGTCACAAGCCCCAGGAAGCCCAAGAGCCAAGCTTGGAGACTGAAAGGGATAGGAGAAGTAGAGAAGGAGACCCTGGGTCATAGCACAAGAAAGAAAGTGGTTGAGAGTAGCTTTGGGACCTTAAGAATTTAGGTGAGCACAGTGTCTGGGGAGATGGTGTAGACTTCAGGACCAGGGCTCCAGGTGTCTCACCTCCCAGCCTACTCCCTACATCTCACCGCCACTGCCTGAGTCCAGAATCTCCAGTCAGAGAAATGCTGGATCTTGTCATTTGCAGTTTTATGAAAAATGCAAGCGGGTAGAGCATGCCCAGCTCCTTTTATCATTTAACGCTTTCCCCTGCCTTCCTCCTGTTCTGAGTCTCTAACTCATGGGATTTCTAGTAACACTCTGAGATACAGACTCCACTATCATTTACTGAGACCCTCCCAATGTGCCAGAATCAATGCTAGGAATTGCGTGGAAAATCTCAGTTAATTAGACACTGACTTGGAAACACCCATGCCCCAACTGTTTGAGCTAAAAGCAAATGCCCTTCTTTTTAAAAACTCTCAAGGCAAAGGGCCTGCTTTCTCCCTTAATACACCCACCCAAGTTAGGGTTAGGGTTAGGGTTAGGGTGACAAGCAGTTCTTCACCTTTCCTGTATCATGTGCCTTGCAGAAATGAATGATCTCTTCCCTCAGGCCAAGTTGCAGTGGGTTAGGTGTGGGGAGTGTGAGTTCTGGGCTCAAGGTAGTAAGCAGAGATATTCTAGAAAATGCAGGGACTCAATGGGAGATCCAAGCTGCCTCTCCCCTCCCAGACTGACAGCCAGCTTACCCTTGGCCTTGAGCTGCATGTGATGTTTATTCACTTTGCTAATGACTCTGGAGATGGTCTGTGATTTAGCCACCTGGCTTTGAAGTTGGTTTTTTGCAACACAGAGAATGTTTTCCCTGTGTGTGATGGCAAATTAAGTGTACAACATTTCATTAAAACAGAGTCCTGTTTCTACAATTGAATAATCAGCTACTCCTTCACTCTTCTTGCTGAAAGGAAAGAATCCTGCAAATTTTGCCATTTTTGAAGAAGGGAACAATGCCCGATCCTGAAGCACCCATGGGATGATGTTCTAACTCGGGTGTATTTTTAAGCTTTACTTTTCTTCAAGTGAGGTCTAGTATCTAGCACTTATAGTCCTAGATGATTCTCTTCTCCCTCTGAACGTGGCAACTACAAGTGGGAAAGACAGTTTCAGTGTGCATCATCCCTTCAAGCTCTGTACAAAAGCTGCATGTTTTTCTAATTGTTCCAACTTTATCTTTTACCATCCACAGAGTCAAGGGTAAAACATGTGGCTGCAAATAATTAGGACTGGCATTGAGGCATTAGGATCAGGCCAGCTTTCTTTAGGGTCTGTGTAGAGTTGTCTGAAGTTGTGGAGAGCATGGTAAGAGAAAGTCTGGATTGAGCTAGGTAGCATCTCTGCCAGTCCTGCTGAGAAGAAGGTCCTGTAAGGACTGAGCCACCAGAATCTTCAGTCAGAGGAACCTGTGACAGCAGAAGTGAGCAGGGCATCCTGATCTGGGTGCTCTAGATAGGATGATACTTTATCTTTCCCTTTTCTTTTGGAGTGCTAAACTCTTTTTCCTAATCCCCAAGGACCCACACAGAGCTTTCCTTTCACTAGTTGCAGATACAAACAGAGAAGAGGACAGACAGAAAAGAATCTCTCTGGCTTTCTCTCTGGCTTTCTCTCTGCCCCTCCCCTCCATTGCTCCAGCCTAGATCTTGGATTCAGAGAGGCTACATGTCCTGATGGGTCAGGCAGAAAGGTACAGTTACCATCTGCCAAAATGCTAATACTAATAATTGCTAAGTCAGTGTCAATGCTCTGTTAGCTCTGACACATTAGTCTCCAATACATTTCTGAGTTCCTTAATGATGGTGGAAGTGGGCACCCGGTCATAAAGCTTGGTGTGGCTGTAATTAGCTTGGCATTGTCTTCCCTCTTCACAGGTTTACCAGGAACATTAATTCCTTCTCTGTTTGGACTCTGCTAATTATCCCCATAGGTAGTCGGTCTTGGATCTCTAAAGAAGGGAAGGACACAGTGGCCCTCTACTCCCCATTCCCCTAACCCTGCATTTTAATTAAATCCAGTTCTCCTAATGAATTTACAAGCCACAACAGAGCTTATCATTAATGTACCATGTCAGAGTCTCAGCACAGAATAGCCTCTGTTCTCCCAACAGACACACACACACACACACACACACACACACACACACACTCAGGCATATGTCTGTATGGTACTTTTCAGGGGCCACTGGTTACTTGTCTGGTGGCTGGATATTTACTGCAGGATATTTACTTTCCAGGGAAGAAGAAAGCTGGAGGTGGGGGGGGGCAGTCATAATCCAAGTCTGCAGGACTCTGCCCAAGTTCAAGGTTCAGGCCTAAGACTAGAGGATGCCCCCACCCCTCACCATCTTCTATTGATCACAACTTAGAAATGCTTCCCCTCTCTGTCCACACTTTGATCCTATAGTTCTTCAGTTGCACTTCCAGTGCCCTGAGATGCCTGATTCAAGAGCCTGGATCTTGGCATCAGAAAATCCTAGATTCAAATCCCAACTCTCCTTCTTAATGCAGTGTACCCTGCACAAGTTACTTAGCTAACATCTCTATCCTTAGTTTATTTATCTTTAAAAGGTGAACACCAATTTCTCTGGGAAGCTGTAAAGATTAAATGAGATAATGTAAAGGGCACAGTGTTTACTGTGTAGACATAAATAGCCTATAAAATCATTAATATTAATGGATCTATCTTCCCACCCTAAACTGTTCCTTTAGACTCTTGGGCCTCTGGGTTACTTGCTTTCTGGTCCCTGGGCTGTGCTTTGCCCATGGCTCCATCTGTGTCTGAAGGACAGCCAGGCTAAGGCAGCTTCTGCTCTGCAGGGTCTGAGCACTTACATTCCTGAGGGTCCACCAGCAGCTCTAGGCACAGGGGAAAGTAGGAAAATGGTCCTTTCTTCTCGATTCCTCCCCCCAGTTTATCTTTTCAATTATGATCTGTTAGCAAGAATGCCTATGACTGTTACAAAAAGGATTTTCCTGACATGGGAGCCCATTAGAAAAATTGGAACAATAGCAAGCGATAAGAACTGGCTGAGGAATCTGAGCACTATGGTCGGAGAGAAGGGGAGGCGGCCTAGGGCTCTGTCTCTGGAGAAAGGATTGTCAGAGGGGTGAGAGGCAAGATCTGGGCTGCTAATTAATAGCATAGAGGGAGGCCATGGGCCGTCACCCTGGCACCCAGTTTTATTGATGGCAATAGGCAGGTCTTAACATGATGGCCTTCAGGGGGATCTTAACTTCAGGAAAGTAGGGTCCTGGGGTCCCTCAGATGCTTTGCCATCTCATCTGGCATCTCCCTTCTGTTCCTCAAAGGCCTCCCTTTGGGTCTGTTCTGTACACAGTAAACTATTGTCCTACACACACACACACACACACACACACACACACACACACACACACACAAATCCCCCACAAACCCACAAATCACAAAGAATAACAGCAACTTGCATTTTGGGGGGTATTCATCATATACCGGCATCTGTGCTCAAAGTGTTAGCGTATGTGATATTCCCAGTGATCCTGTGAGATAGGAGTCATTAGATCCCTCACTAAGTAAGATAGGAAACCAAAGTTTGGAGAGGTTAAAGGATTAGTTCAGGGTCACACAATTAGAAAGCAATGTGAATAAAATGTGCTGTGTGGTCATTCTGGCATGAGTGCCCATCTGAGATGCCTACCCTGCTTCTGAGCAGGTGTGAAGTCCAGTCCCCCAGCCAGCGTTCAAAGCCATGTGCTCCTGTACAATGCCATGTCATTGGGGTGTGTCTCCAAAGCCGAATCCCATAGCTTTTTTCTCTTCCATAGGCAACTCTGTTTCCCCAAACCAGAAGCCCAAGGGCTACTGGAACAGGAATGGACTTCTTTTCCTTAATTTCCAGAAAAACTGCCAGGTGTGGTGGTGCATGCTTACAATCCCAGCAGCTCAGGAGGCTGAGGCAGGAGGATCGTGAGTTCAAAGCCAATCATAACAACTTATTGAGGCCCCAGGCTACTCAGTGAGACCCTGTCTCTAAATAAAGCATAAAAGGAACTAGGGATGTGGCTCAGTGGTTAAGTGCCCCTGGGTTCAATTCCTGATATATAAAAAAAATTGTTTTTTCCAGGAAAACTTGGCAAGAACATAGGATGTTCTTGATTGTACATTTTTCTTTCACGATTGTATTCTTTGGAACTCTTTGGAACTCCTGTTCACCAGCTGGGTGGTAATGGTAACAATAAAACAAGCGGGGAAAGTAACAGGCAAACAGATATTAACAGAAACTTGGAAATGTGTGATCTTTGACATGGTCTGTGCTGTGTCTCAAAGCACAGAGGGTCCTGGAAATGTAGGAAATAGTTATATGGTTTCTGCTGGCAAGATTATTCTTGGTTTGTAATGATAAGGTTAAAGCTATCTATATTATCGTTCATGGTTTGCAGGTGTTCTGCCCACTAAACAAATCTCAGGACTAAGGGATGTTCAAAACTAGGCAATTCTAATTAAAAAACAGCCTAACGTTTATTCTACTACTTGCTACCTTCTTAAGCGCTGACCTCAGCACTTTTGATATACTTTTGACCCCATTTAAATCTCACAAGGACCCTATGAGGTAAATAATGTAGTAGTTCCATTCAATGGATGAGAAAACTGAGGCTGAGAAAGGTTACACAGTTTGTCAAACAGTTTAAAATGGAGATGGACTTTCAATGAGCCCTGTCTTCTGAGCTTCATGAGCAAGGCTTCTTTCTCTTTAAGCAAAAGGAGAGAGTAAGAAGAAGAGGCAGAGGAAGAAAACAGACACTTAGAAAGTACTTTCTTTTTTGCTGTGCTGTGTTGAGCACTTTCTCTGTCACTGGGGACTTACCTCTTGGCCAGGGGCTACTCCAGGTACACACAGGAAGATCCCAGGGTCAGAACTCGGAGAGGGGCCAGAGGTGCCCTCAGAATTCCATCTGCCTCCCAGGGCTGAAGTTCAAACAAGCTGTGAGCGGGAAAGGGGTTTTGAAGGCCATTTGTCATCTGTCATTTCCTAGGGAGGCGACACGTACTGATGTGTTGGCCCCAAAAGTCCAAGGTAGGAAGGTACACAACTTAGGTCATCTGGGCCTGGGCCTCGTCCTTAGGCCACCGAAGGAGCTTGCATCCCTTCCCAACTTCAGTGTACCTTTCCCCAGATGCTATGGTTTGGATCTGGGATGTCCCCCAAAGGCATTTGTTGGAAGGTTGTTTCTCAGAGTGGCACTCTTGGGAGGTGGAGGAAGCATGAAAAGGTGGAGGTCTTCAGATGATTGTGTGTGTGCCCTTGAAGAAGAAAGCAAGACCCCAGCACCTCCCTCTCCCTTTCTCTGTTTCACTTCCTGGCCAGGAGGAAAGCAGTTTTGTTCTGCCACATGTTCCCACCATGATGTGTCACAATAGGATCAAGTGACACAGATTAAAACCTCTAAAACTGTGAGCTAAAATAAACCTTTTCTCTTTATAAGTTGATTATCTCAGGTGTGTGTTATAGTGATGTAAAGCTGACTAACACACCAGGGGATGAAGGCTGGTTGAGTTCAAGGCCACATGGGGTGATTTTTTTAAAGGGGTTAAATCCTCTATAATCATCTCCTCCCCCTGGCCTGATTCCGCTCTTTTTGTCATGTTCACTATCTTGCATACCCCGTATGGATGAATCCTCTCTGTTTAGAAGCCAATTTTTCTTGCATTGCCTGCCTGTGAGATGTCAAAAGCCCAGGCTCTCCTGGAAGAAGATCCTCCAGGCATAGGATGGGCCTCCTGGCCTTATATAACCAGTATCGAGTGCTGGGTGCTGATTCCCAATAATCCATATCCTCTGCCTCTGTGATTAGGGAGTCACGGCTCGAAGGGAACAACAGCTGGGGGTCACGTGGAGAAGCAATCAAAATAGCAACCACACTGAGAAAAAACTGATTCCCCTGGCCCCTCCCCTCCCCCACCTCTCTTTTCATTTATGAATTCCGTTTTTTTTTTTTTTGTCAGCCTGAACATTTAAATGCACTCTATGCTCTCTGGATTCCCCCTCATTCCCCCCTTCTCATTAAAATTCTAATTATTACCAGAGCAAGCAAAATGTATGATCAAAGGAAAGCAAGGCCCTAGAAATACCTTTTGTTTTAAGGTGACTCATATTGCAGAGGATGCATCCAGAACAGCTGTTAACAGAATAGATTTGAAGGGTCTGGAGATGGCCCGACACACAGAATAAGGACACATATATCTGTAGTCATTTTCCTGATGATCCCGGGAGGATAAAGGCTTAGAAAAATAGTCCCCAAGCCATTTAGATCATGAATGCATAACAAAAAAATATTGAGTTAGTACCTCCAATAGATGCTTACTTGTCCCCAGGTTATATACGTGTTCTATAGCAGTGAAATTGAAGAGCCAGACTGCCTGGGTTATGGCCCAGTTCTACCCCTTACGGGCTGCATGACCTGGGCAATCTATATAACTCTCTGTGTCTGTTTCTATGTCTACAAAATCAGGATCATACTGTACCTATTTCATTGGAAAGGATTGAGTGAACAAGTATATCAAAAGCATTTTGAACCTTGGACATAGTCATGTTGAATAAATTGACTAAACCCAATAATAAAATGCTGTTATTACTATCAATCTGCATATAAATTTTTGATTTCTTATATGAGATAATAAATATACATTAAAATGATCTCTTTTCCTATGGCCCCAAGGCATGTGCTCACCACACTAGAGACCTTTAACCTAGTCGTTAACTTAGAATCAATCAATTTTTCTGGTCCCTGGCAGTCTCTAGAGGAAGGATGAGCCCCATCTCTTGGCCAGGGGAAGGCCCTGATGTCTCTGTGCAGGGTCTGGGCAGGAGACAGAGGTGGTGGTATGTGGCTAGGAACTTGAAGAAGATTCTCTGCTATTATTCCCTCTTCATGGAGGTGCCTGGTAGTGGATCTAGGAAAGTTAGCTGCAACAGGGAGTTGAAAGGCAATGCTGGCTCCCCAGAGAGTATGGCTAAAGTTCTCACCTCCTTCTCAGATCCCTTTGGATGTGAGACAGCTTTCCTTGAACCTGTATTCAGGGAAAGTACCCAGCCTCCCTCCAGGAAGGACTGGGCATCTTTGTACCCCAAGCCTAGCTCAGAACCTGGCACATGCCAAATGCTCCGTAAATGTTGGTTAAACTTAATTTAAATGAGAGATAATCACACCCTTTAAAAAGAGAGAGAGAGATAATTACACCCTTTTATATGCCATTCATTCACGCGCTCACTCTCATGTGCCAGTTCCTATGCTAGTTCATGAGTCAAGTCAATGTGAAAAGAACAAGATCACAATAGCCTCCGGGAGCCTGTGGTTTCACCAGGGACAAACAGACCAGGACAGTGCAGAGAGTGCCAGGCTGGGCAGTGGGCATCTGGACCCTGGTCTGAGTTCTGCATCTGACCAACCTGTAACTGCAGGCAAATCTCTGCTCAGGGACACTGCTCCCATCTGTAAAGGTACAGCCTGGCCTCAGTACCTGTGGAGTCATTCCTCACCATCAGTCCTAAGATTATTAAGGCACTGGAGCAGACTAATCCAGCGACTGCGACCCCACCAGCCTGCCGCGGGGAACAGGGAGTGCCAGGTTGAGCTGGCAGGGAGCTCAAAGGAGTCGCCAGTTCCCACTTTGCGGAACCTAAGTCCAGCTACCAAGTCATCAGCTTCTTCCAGAAAAGCCAGAAATCTGGGGCAATGATGTATGTAATTTGGTGACTTTTCAGTCATAATGCAAGCCAAACAAAACTCTTCTGCTGACTTGGCCAACAGTGACCGTTTTTACTCGCTGACCATTTGGCCCACAAGCAAGCCATTGGTTCAGAGCCTTCTAACTTTACTCAGAGCAAAAAGAGGCTTGAGGTTCAGAGCTTCATTCCCAGGTTTGGGGAGGGAAGTGGATGAGAGATCTGCTGAGTGATTTCTCACAAAGGCAGGCACCCCACTACAGCAGCTCTGCTGAGATAATGGACACCTCTTGGTTCAGGAGTGGGCTGGGCATGGGGCAGTGAGTGTCCACCTCCAAATCAACCACTGTGCCTAAAAATACCAGCTTTGCAGCAAAGCTCTCCAAGAGCCATGGAAATGGAGAAGGAGGGCTATCAGAATCATTTGTATTTTGAGGTTAGCTTTGACCTACTGTATAGATCAGATTCTAAGTCAACACGAGTGTTCATGGGGTCCTCCTGCATGCAGGGCTGTGGGAAGAAGCAGCCAGTCTCTGCCTTCAAGGAGATGAGGCTCGACCCCATTTCCCTGAAGTCAACACAATGAGCTCCAGCCTTGGGCCCAATGGGGGTGGGACAAAGAAGAGAGGAGGGTGAGTTAACTAGCCTACACCCCCACCCCACAGGGCTTCAGAGCCAGTTGGGGAGGAGATCTGTATATAAAAAAAATCACTGTTAAAAGTCTGCCCGTAGTAACATCTCTAATAGAAATTCCAACGGCATCTAAACATGCACACTTCACGAATTTGCACATTTGCTTAGCCTGCCATTTAAATCACTTGGCCTTCCCAGTGCACATGTCAGTAGGCAGTAGGAGAGGCAGCCAGGTGCTCCCCAAGCTGGTGGAGGGTGGGGGGTGGGGATAACCCTGGAGAAACCAGACGGAGGTGAACATAAGGCTGCAGATATTTCACAAAATGGACCATCGGGAGTCAAGTCTCTCCCTCAGACTTGGGAGCTTTTCTCATGACCATTCTTTTCTCTTCTTCCGTCTTCGTCCCTTCTGTGTGCCGCCCCCCCCAACACTGTCACCTGCTCTCCTGTCTGTCTCTGTCCCTCCCTGCCCGGCTCGTGCCGAGGGCAGGTACCTCTGTCAGCCTCCTCGCCTTGGTAGTTATTGTGTGTGGCGTGGCCCTGGTGGCAGTTTTTCTCTTTCTCTTTTGGAAGCTGTGCTGGATGCCCTGGAGGAACAAGGAGGCCTCCAGTCCCTCTGCTGCTAACCCTCCTTTGGAGGCCCTCCAGAGTCCCAGCTCCAGAGGCAACATGGCGGACAAGCTGAAGGACCCCAGCACCCTGGGCTTCCTGGAGGCCGCCGTGAAGATCAGCCACACGTCTCCAGATATCCCGGCGGAGGTACAAATGTCAGTTAAGGAGCACATCATGCGTCACACCCGGCTGCAGCGACAGACCACAGAGCCAGCATCATCCACCAGGTGAAGGGGCCACCCCTCCTTTTCTAACCCTCACATGGCCCACTTCCTTTTTTTGATGCATTAATGAGATTCTAGCCTGTGAAGATCAGAGACCAGGAATAATAGCATGTGTCCTTTGACTAAAGAATAAATCAAAGGGCGTGGTCCATGCAAGGAAGATGTGGGCGGCAGGAAAGGTGTCACTAAAGGGGAAATGTTAAGGTGGAGTGCTGTGGATGTGGTGTGCACTTGGGATAGGTGTGGATGTGGGGAGAATAAGAGTGGAGTAGCAGGGTGTTGGGAGTTTGAAGAGAAGGGAAAACTTTGGGGGGGGGGAGGGAAGAGAATATGCAAAGGTCCAGAGGCATGAACATTCATGGTGTGTGAAGACATGTCAGTGAAACCCCATAGCTACAGTCCACAGTGCATGGGAGTAAAAGCAAGAGCCAACATTTTGAGAATGAAGATTCTTTTAAAACCCTCCAGAGCTCCTTGCATGACAGCAATTGTACACAAGACATCCTTTAATTCAAAACAATACCGACAACAGACAGTGATTAAAAATCTACTCTAAATTCAGAAAACACTTTTAAAAGATGTGGTGCATACATGTACAAGAAATTGTATTTACACAAATTTAGTGCTCTGGTGGATTCCTGAGCCCCTGCATGTCTCTCCAGGCTCCCAGGGACCAACAAAAAGAAAAGGGAGTCTGGTCTTCAGACTGGAAGGGCAGGAATGAAAGTGCTAGCAATCACAGGGACAGAATTTGTCATAGGGCCTCAGGCAAGTTGGCTGCCTTCCCTAAACCTCACTTTCCCCAACTGTAAAATAGGGCTAAGGACTCTTCCAAGTTTGTTGTGAGGTGTCCATTAAAGAATCCATGTGATATTAATGAGAGCTGATACATATATTGATTATTACACCTGGCCCTGTCCTGAGCATTTTATATGTTAATCTATTTCACCCTTACAGCAATCCTAAATGATTGCTACTTTTAATTATCCTTATTTTTATAATGCAGAGAGGTTAAATAACTTGCCCAAAGTCACATAGCTAGAAAAGTAGCAGAGCCAAAATTAACCGATGCAATCTGCCTGTCCTTTTAACCCCTCTGCTGCCTGCTCTATGGTAAATCATAAATGGTGTTGCTGGTGATGAGGATCATGAGGATGAGGAGGAGGAGAGGTCCTAAGGCTGGGTCATGGCTTCATGGAGGAACCACAGTTACACCAAGTTAGGAGAGAAACCTAGAAAGCAGAAGACAGAAAAGCAGGGAAAATGATTACGATAACAATGGCTAACGTTCATTGAACTTGCTGTACACCAGGCTCCATTCCAACTGCTTTACATACATTAAGACACGAAATGCTCGCAGCCAACCTTGTGCACAGCGTGTGTGCAGAGGGGAAGTGGGATCGGCAAGAGGAGGAAAGGTGAGCCACAGGGGTAGGATGGGCCAGGGCCAACACAGTTGGGTCTGTCAGAATCCCCTCCTCCTGAGCCCTGACACACTCTTCTGCCCCCTCCGCCAGGCACACGTCCTTCAAGCGCCACCTGCCACGGCAGATGCACGTCTCCAGCGTAGACTATGGCAATGAGCTGCCACCCGCGGCGGAACAGCCCACCAGCATCGGCCGCATCAAGCCTGAGCTCTACAAGCAGAAGTCAGTGGACGGCGACGAAGCCAAGTCCGAGGCCGCCAAGAGCTGTGGGAAGATCAACTTCAGCCTACGCTACGACTACGAGAGTGAGACCCTGATCGTGCGCATCCTGAAGGCCTTTGACCTCCCTGCCAAGGACTTTTGTGGAAGCTCTGACCCTTATGTCAAGATCTACCTCCTGCCTGACCGTAAATGCAAGCTGCAGACCCGGGTGCACCGCAAGACCCTGAACCCCACCTTTGATGAGAACTTCCACTTCCCTGTTCCCTATGAGGAGCTGGCTGACCGTAAGCTGCATCTCAGTGTCTTTGACTTTGACCGCTTTTCCCGCCATGACATGATTGGGGAGGTCATCCTGGACAACCTCTTTGAGGCCTCCGACCTGTCCCGGGAAACCTCCATCTGGAAGGACATCCAGTATGCCACCAGTGTGAGTAGAGCACTGTTCCTTGGCTATTGTGGATTCACAGCTCTGGGTTGGGTGGGGTGGGGGACAGAAGAGCTACCATGAGGTGGGAAGGGAGGGGAGTTTTTATCTTTGGATTCCGATTGTGTGTTCTGAGATGGTTCTGTCTACTTACGAAGCCTCAGGTTTTCCATTTAGAAAACTGTACATGTCTCCTGGATCAGAGGTAAGAATTGGGCCAGTCCTGTGGACTGAATCACCCAGCAACATCTACTGAGGCTACTGATGTATATTAGAAACTGGGAACAGGCAACCAAGAACAAGTTGTTATCAGTCAGGATGAGCCAGGTTATACAGCGGCAACAAACAATCCCAGGATTTTGTGATTTAAGACGACCAGGGTTTATTTCTCATTCATATTACATGTACTTTGCAGTTTGGCTGGGGGCCCTACCCAGTTTACTCAGGAACCCAAGCCAACCCAGGCTCCATCTCAATGTGTGTTCCCACAGTTAAACATCAGGAGGAAGAGGATATGGCAAATCATGCATTATTCCTTAAGACTTCCATGCAGCTGTGGCATATGTCATTAGCCAAAGCAAGACTTAGAACCCCCTCCCTTTTATTTTTCCACTTTAAACTGTATTGGGGATTGAACCCAGGGGTGCTATACCTCTGAGCTACATCTAGTCCTTTTCTTATCTTTTTTTTTAAATTTGACACCTGATCTCACTAAGTTGCTCAGGGTCTCTATCAATTGCCTGGGCTGCCCTTGAACTTGCAATCCTCCTGCCTCAATTTCCCAAGTCACTGGGATTACAGGCATGTGCCACAGTACCAACCTCATATGGCAACTCTTACTATAAAAATGGTAGGAGCAAAGCAATCGTACTATCTATCTAAGGAACAACACTAATGACTACACACAGCAGTCCCTTGTCTTCAGCATTATCCTCTCAGGGTGGTCTGGGATTAGTTGGCTAATCCACATGTTAGAGTAGACACTGGGCTGTTCACAATCAACTGGAACTGACCAGGGAAGGTCTCAAAAAGTTGAGGTTCAAGTTGGTTTTTAAAAGCACAGAGGACAAACTTGGCACAGAGAACTAGAGAAGGCATACCCAGAGCCCCTACTAGGTGTGGATGGCATATTCTAGTCCCCTGAGCTGATAAGGCTGTGTACCACGTCCTGAGAGTGTAGCTAATACATGCCCCCTGGAGCCCACCTGGGTGGCTGAGAGCAGGTGCATGTTTGCCAAGCTCCCATGGCTTCTATGTAATGTCTTGAGTTCTGCCTGGTTGAGGGTCTCCCTGGATGAGCCATATTTGAGTTAGAGGGCTGACTGTACTCTGTCTGCAGATCCTGCCTTTGGACAGTCCTTTCTCGATATCTTTGTTGAATCTGTAAGGAGGAAGGCTGGGAAAATCAGTCCCTGCTGTCATTGATCAAGGGCACAAATCTTGATTGGTTCTGAGAGATAGGGTGGGGGACTCCACTTCTGCCCCAGGAAGGATGTCTGGGGACATTCTCATAGCCAGGGCTGACTTTGACCAGTCCAACCGAATGTCGCTGTGCATCCCCCACGTAAGCTTTACTGAAATGATATCCCACACAAGGAGCCAGACGGACGGGTCGGAAGATGGGGCTGGCTGAACGGCGGCTGTGCGCCTGCCCAGGCCCAGGAGCGACATAAATCACTTTGAAGTCTACATCTGGTGCCGCTCCTCCCTCGTGTCTCCTAAGGTGGCAGCTTCCTTATGGTGACTGGACAGGTGAAGAGTAACTCAATTTTCCCACATTGAGGCCATGTCCAGGGCTGTGAGGTTCAGGGGCTGCAGAGCTGTCTCTGCTCAACCTTCTAAGGAGCCTCCTCTGACCCCTGCCAGAGTCCCCACCTTCTTCTTCCCTGCTCCAGACAGGAGTACCAACTTGGTCCTGGAGTAGGCAGTCCATGCTCAAGCACGGACCTAACTTCCTGCATTCTGGAACCTTGTCACTGTCCCAAACTCACTTCCCCAGCCCAGCTTTAGAAAAAGACAGATCGCCTAAAGGGCACTGGACATAGCTTCACCACCTCATCCTCCCAAGCCAGTGTCATTAGAGACCTCCTCCTGAGACCATCTGAGGTCCTGAGGAGGTGAAGGAGGGGCTGTGATCGAAGGCAGCCTCTTTGACCCGCGGGAATTTAATTATAGACAGGTAACGTGCGTTGGGTAGCTGGCAGAGCAAACCAGCAGATACTGTGCATTGTGTATGGTTCCAAGAGCCCTGGGAGTAATGACAGCCTGGGGAGTTCTCCCAGGTGAGGGAATTATAATCGGTAGAGAAAGATGAGTATAAATAACCTGATAGGCCAAGAAGAAAGGGATGCATTCCAGTCAGGAGCTGAGTCCAGGCCAAGCCATTTGCAGAGCTGCAGAGCCGGAGACCAGGCTCACACGCCTATCTCGCTTGCAGTCTGTCTGAGCTGGAGATTCCTCCTGAGGTGAGTCCCCTGGGCCCTCCCGCCTGCAGCCCCACCAGCATTGTCCTTAGGAATAGGCTCAAACTCTGGCAGGTGAGGACTCCAGCAGAGTTGGGGAAAAGGATACTAATACACTGGTACTTTTACCTGCTTTGTGGTACAGAGTGTGAAAATTTAATTATTTTGGAACCAGGGAGACCCAAGTCACAGTCACTAGGAATTGATGTGAGCCCTAAGTATGTATGAAATCCTGTAGCCAGTGCTGTGGGGGACAGATGGATGCAACAGAAAGTGGGCTCCTATATCTCCTGTGGACCTGATTGTGTCCCTGGAGCTATACTTTGGACCTGAGCTCTGAATGGCAGCTCTTCTGCCTCAGTCAGCCTGGTCCTCAACATGCCCATCATTCCTGCCTCTTGCCTCTTGCTCACAAGGGCGCGGTTAGGCCAACCTATCCCCCATCTGTGTCCAGCCCAAACCATTCCACCTATTAAAGTCTCTCTGTAGTCTCCTGCACTCACCACCTCTCTTATGTATCCTCTGTGTCCCAAGGATGTACCCCCATCATACTCTGTCTTAGAGACCTGAGTCCCTGTGGAGGATTCAGGCATGGCTCTGTCCTATGGTGGCTCTCTCTTGTATGTTCTCTGAGCCTAAGAACTCAGCACACTCTTGTTGAATGACTGATGACTCATTTGGTTCAGTTAAAATGCTGTCCAAGAAGAGGATCAGGAAGAAGCAGCTGGACTCGGGTGGAGTCACCCTGGGGAAGCTTCCTGGAGGAGCGGCTCAGTAGTATTTTGCAAATGGGTAGAGCAAGGCTTGGCAGGGAGGGAACCTGCCTGTGCATCTCTTTAGAGGCACAGGATGGCCCGGGGTGGCAAAGAGACTAGCTAGGTAGAGACTAACCAAAGATCAGGTAATCTGGACCAACACAGAGGACCCACAAGCTGTCCAGGAGAGGCACTGTGAGAATCGGGCCTCAGGAGGCTGCTCTGTGGTTCCTGAGTGCCACAAGAGCCAGCTTCAGCCCGGCATGTGGATCCAGGCAGGTCGCTGCCCTAGTACTGGCATTGGTATGAAGTTGCATTGGTCTTGTTTCTGAACATTTTTGAGCATCAAGGCTAGGGACGGGGAAGTAACCATGTGAGGAGTCGTCTAGCTCTTTGTTAATTGCAGATCTGAAGCCACAAGGGAGGAACCCTGGCCTCCTCACCTTCAGGCTGTTCTGGAGGGAAGCCCAGGCAGCCTAGCACTTAATTAATATACAGCACCCGCCAGCGGGTGAGAAGCAGGCAAGCAGGTCTGCAGGTGCGATCGGATTGGAGGCCTGTGGTCTTCCACTGAATCAAGACGCTCATCTTAAGAAGGAAATAAGTGAATCCATGGCGCTCGTTCCAGCCCTGTGCAGGGTTGCCCTGAAGCTGCTGCACTCTCTCCTGCCTGGTGGTGTGACCTGGACATTTCCAGAAAGGTGCCATGTCTCTTCAACCAGAGCCTTGACTGGCTAACATCACCCTGCTCTTCCCCTCCCCCACCACTTCTGCCCCCATCTCATTATTTCTATATAAAGCTGCAGATTTATCATTATAATAGAGCTGCCGTCACTGGGATTTGCTAACATCTCTGTAATCTTGTAGTTATTGCTACAGAGGCCTCAGACCCCAATGCACACAAACTATTCCTGTCGCTGTTCCTGCGACTTCACTGCGGCAGGAGGTGAAGGCTGTAATTGGTGCCATAAATATGTGTTGTGCTTGGTGGTGCTAATGGACTCGGCCAGCTTCCTGCCTTGCCATGCCCCCCACCCCAGGTTAGAAGGTGCATGAGTGTGTGCACATGTGTGTGTGTGTGTGTGTGTGTGTGTGTGTGTATGTGTGTAGGGTAGGGGTTGGTGGGCGTGGCAAAGCACTCTGTATACTTCCTGAGAGTCTAGACTCAGGGTCTGTAGGGAGGAAGAGAAGCCTTGGGTGGTGAAATAGCTTCTGGTCTGGGAATGAGCAGAACAGTGCAGAAAGAGCCCAGTCTTTGGTGCCAGACACATCTGCCCTGCATTCTAGCTTTTATGTTGTCTATGTTTGAGACCCTGGGACATTATCTGAACTGTGCCTCAGTTTCAGCATCAATGAAATGGAGATGATAATGGTATCGAGTCCAGTGGTATTATAGGGGGTACATAAAATGTAATATACAATCCACCTGGGGTGACCAGGGGGCCGGCTGAGCCCTCTTCTCCTAATGCTTTCCTGCTGGCTCAGCCTGTGGGTCCCTTCCCTACCACTCTCAGGCCTGACTTTCCATGTCAGTTCAGACCACCTGGTTGTTAGATAGTATCTCGGTAGTCACCCCTTATGCAAAGGGGTACATTTGGAGATCTCCAATGGATGCCTGAAACCTTGGAGAGTATGCAACACTATATATACTTTGTTTTTCCCCCTGTAAATATATATACCTATGAGAAAGTTAAATTTACAAATTAGGCACAGGACTCTTAATAACAATGATAAAATAGAACAATAACAATATACTGTGATAAAATCAACAGCATCAGTACTCTTGGGCTTGCGGCCATTATTAAGTAAAATAGGGTTTACTTAGACACTAGCACTGTAGTACCACACCAGTCTATCTGATAACCAAGATAGCTACTAAGTCACTCACGGGTGGATAGTGTATAAAGTGTGGATACGCTGGAGTTGGACAGCAAGCTATCACCAGGCTACTCTAACTGGCATGCAACTTGAAACTTATGAATTGTTCATTTCTGGAATTTTCCATTTAATATTTCTGGACTGTGGTTAACTGTGAGTAGCTGAAACCACAGAAAGGGAAACCACAGATAAAGGAGGACTACTGTGTTCTTGTTTTATTTCTTGTCTTAGCTTAGGACCTGCATTCTCCATGTGACCTTAGAAAAGTGATTTCCCCTCTCGGGGCTGCAGTTCCCTCCCTATTAAACTATCTCCCAAGTTCTGAGATTCTTACCTTCCCTCAGCTTGTCCCACTGAAAAGTTCTTGATAGGTCAGTGGGCAGAATTTCTAGCCATACCCTCTCCCCCCTTCAGTGTTGGTGAATCAGTCCTCTCCTGGAGCCCTTGGGGAACGTCCTCCAGAAGTTTCTGCCCACAAAGGAGTCCCCACCTACAAACTTGCTTTCTTTTCCCCTGAGGCAGTCCTACACTGGAGCTCAGTCCCCTTCCACCTGCCTCCTTTTGGATCCCCCATGTGCCAGGAATATGTGGGTCATTACTTACTAAGCTCTTACTAGGTGCCAAGAGCATGCTCTTTATCAGGTTTCATCCTCACCAAACCCTTACGGATGGTCCTTTATACGTACATACGGAAATGAAGGTTCAAGGTTAAGTGACATAGCCAGTATCATCAGAGAGCTGTAGAGACAAAATTTGAACCCAGGTCTTCCACAGAGCTTTGCAGGGCCAGAGGGCAGCATGGTTACTTTGCTCTTGGGACAGAAAATAGATACTGAAATTGTGCAGTTCATCAAGGGGTTCAGAAGAACGTCTTGGGTTTTCCTTGTGGCTGGTTAGCTTCCGTCATTCGTCTCAAAATCGGGTCATTTTAGGGACCTGCAATTGTGCTGACACTGGTATTCCTTTACCTTTTTCCCAGCATTCTTCCTGTGTGCATCTTGGGTTTAACATTCAATCCTCTCTCTTGACAAACATTTATTGAATGCCAACTATGTACTGGTCAATTGCATCATTGAACACTTGTCGAATACAGAATGGTGGGCCAGGCTATGAAAAGAACAGAAAAGAAAGAGCCCCATCGCAGAAGGCCCAGGCTAACAGGAACTGTATAATACGCTCAGTGACCTCTGGGCCCCTCAGACATGGAGTACACGCTTTCAGGCAGATGGATTCCAAGTGCTTATAACACAGTGACGCGAGCGACTATCCTCCATACCCTGTGCAGAGTGTTTAGAAGAAATGGAGGAAAGAAACAGCCAGATGAGATTGGTCTGGAAAACTTTCTAGAGAAGGAAAAAGTGTTTGGGCAGGATTTAATGGCAGTGAAGGCCAGAGAGAGAGAGAGAGAGAGATAAACATGGGGAACAGATAGGGAAATATGTTTCTCTATTTTCTTTGGTTTAGGAGAAGGATCTAGAGAGCACCCCTATCACATAAGATTGGATTTCTTTTCATTGTGTAGAAACTGCTTGCCAGGTAGTCATGTGTAGCAGGCACCGGGCTGGGAACAGAGTGTCTTCAACTTCAGTCCTGTCTTCACAGCCTCACAGTCTGACGGACAAGGTGGGAAAGTGGCTCTGTTGTCCAGGGGACAGGCAGGTCCTTACTGCCCCATCATGCTAAAGGGAGGGAGACCTCCTGGAAAGAAATTGCCCTTTCACCTTTTTCCTCTTTTCACATCCACATAAGTCAAGTGAGATCCAGGAGCGGCCGTGAAAGAGTTTTCAAGCGGAGACGAAGAACCGGCTAATTGATGCACTGAGACTCACTGAATCCCCCTGGGATGAGGCCTCCCAGACGCTGCCAATGACCAGCAGCTGATGCTGTGCCTTTAGAGAGCTCAGTTCAGACCTCAGGCTCCCAGGCCTTTCCTGACCAGGGGGGAAGCAGGAGAGAAGCATGATGTCTTCCATGCACCCTCAAAGGGACACAATACGCAGTCCTTGCTCTCAAGAAGCTTCCGCTTGAACAGAATTTTCAGAGCAAGCAAAAATATCATCAAAGAAACACAATTATTTAAATCACATTAGAAGGAATAAGGGGAGATAGAGGTGACTACTAAAGCTGGGAGAGGGAGTGAGTGGGTTGGGGCATACAGATGGCAAGAGGAGAATTCAGGAACAAGAGCTGAGCTCGGAGGAACACCCACGGTCAGAAAGAGGGAGGAAGAGGGGTGGCCAGCATAGAGTATCAAGCAGAAGGAAGTCCAAGAGGAAAGGGAACTGAGGGAGTTAAGGAAGTGACAATCCAGAACTACTCATTCGACAATGAGCTCTCTGAGCATCTTCTAGGTCCCGAGCACAGCCCAGGCGCTGGGGACGTGGCAGTAAGCAAGGCCCTTGCTCAAATGGAGCTTCTCCCATTTGAGCCATTTGAGCAGACCTGAAAGATGGGGAGTAGAGAGCATTCAGAGGTCCAGGCAGAGAGAAAGGCAAATGCAAAGACCCGAAGGTGGGAGAGCACTTGGATGTTCAAAGATCAGTCAGGGGACCTGCATGGCTGAAGCCAAAAAGGGTGGAGGAGGAGAGAGAGAGTAACAGATGAAGTGAGAAGGGAAAGGGAGCAGGAGAGTTTGTAAGGCTCTGAAGAGCCAAAACTTTAAAAAGCTCTCTCGAGCTGGCAAGTGAGGAATGAACTCACAGGCAGGAACTCAGCTGGGAGCGACTGGAATAGAGATGCTGGTAGAGGTATGAGGTGCAGCGGATTTCTGGAATATATTTTGAAAGTAGAATCAGGAGGATTTGCTGACAGATTGAAGATAGGGCCTAAGGTACAGGGAAAGAGAAAAAGAATCAAGATTTTTAGCCTGAGCAGCTCAAGATGGAATGGATGTTCATTGGGTTAGAAAATTGAACTGGGTGCAGTGGTGCATGCCTGTAATCCCTGCAGCTTGGGAGGCTGAGGCAGGAGGATTGCAAGTTCAAAGCCAGCTTCAGCAACTTTGTGAGGCCCTAAGAAACTCTGTGAGATCCTGTCTCTAAATAAAATACAAAAAAAAAAAAAAAAGGCTGGGGATGTGCCTCAGTGGTTAAGGGCCCCTGAGTACAATCCTTCATACCAAAAGAAAAGAAAAGAAAATCCTAGAGAACCCATTTGGGGAGGAAGATCAGGAGCTCAGATTTGGACATGCTATATTTCAGCTACCTTTTGGACATCAAGGTGGAGATGTTAAGCAGGAAGCTGGATGTAGAGTCTAGAGTCTGGAGCGGGCAGCCTTTTGAGACAAGACAGAAAGGTCTAGGAAGGTTGACTTTGCAGTGTGCCAACGGGGACATTTCTAAGAATGGGCTATTCCCCAGGGAGAAGGTTGGGACAGGGACAGTGGGCACCCCCAGCACAGTCACAGCCACTCAGGCCAAGATATCCCATTCCATGCAGATTTTGTAGCAAGACCTCAGTATCCCTAGAATTCTACCTTAAATTCCCAAGTGCCTGGACTCCCATGAAGGACCATACCAGAAATGAAGCAAAGAGAGAGTTTTCCAAAAGAGGCCTGCAGGAGAAATCAGGGTCAATGGAAGCCCCAAGAGGTGCCCAGGGAGCAAAGCTGCCTGGGCGGCCAACCCTGAGCTGTGGAGACTGCTCTCCAGGGCCCAGCCCTGTACCCAGAGCATACTGAATAATGCATGCAGATGGCCAGCTCTGCCCAGCTCTGCTCTTTGAGCAACCCAGCAAGGCCTGGCGGAGGCCCTCCAGACCCAGCCCCTAGTTCCCCACCACCATCAAAATCAGAAGAAGCCTCCCTGTCATGGATGGGACTCCAACTCCCCCTTGTTTACTTGCTGCTCAGCGGGAGCTGATGGCTGCCGATTGCCTTAGCTGGATGCTCATTTACCCCCCTACTCCCTCGGGCCTGGCCTCATTATCCTCATTATTCTCTGAATTGCTTTTCTTTCCTCCAGCACCCGTCTCTCTCCCCACCATGTATTCCTTCCACCCCTGGCAACTCAGAGCTCAGGTCCTGGGAAAGTGGCTCATGGCATCCAGCCCCAGTTCCTAAAGCCAACTGGACCTGGGACTGCCCAAGGGACCAAGAAATCCTTTTCTAGAAAAGGGTTTCTGAAAAATCCAGAAAGGGAAAGAGAAGAGATGTGGGGGCAGGGCTCCATCATAGGAGCAGCCTTCACCAGGGTCCCCCTGCCATGGTGGGTGGGTTCCCATGGATGTGCACCCACGCACCCACACCTCCTCACTTGGGCCTTTTGGGACAGTAACCATCCTGGGGCACATAGGGTTAAATGTTTCCCGTGTGGGGTTGGAAAACAAGGCTAATTGGTCCAGACAGGGCTCTGACCTGGCCTGAAGCAGAGCAGCTCGATAACCACTCCACTGGCCCTAGGTGTTCTTATTTAAGTCGTTTCTAAACTTGGCCTTTCTCAGTAGGTCCTTCCCTTCAGCTTCAGAGGAAGTGGCCACACAACAGCCAGGGGCTCAGAACAGTGGAGACAGCTCCACTCTGCCTTGATGAGTCCCTGAGCATTCAGACAGCTCCACTGCCTGCAGGAGCTCGTGGGTGAACGTGGCTCCCACTGACAACTGGGCCCCAGCACTGGCTCCCCTCTCCCTCCCCTCACAGCTGGCCACAGCGGAGCTGGCAGGGCAAGTGTCCTCTGCCCTGCCCCCAGCCCAGGGTGCCCTCTTTCTTTCTCCTGCTGAAAAATAGATATTTCTCTATGGCGTAAATATCTCATCTTTCCCTTACAAGAGAATGAATGAAATCATTAAGGCCACAAGCTCATGCATCCACGAGAATCTATGCTCCAGCCTGGGTGCGCTTTCTGTGTTTCCCCCGTCTCGCCGCCAAGAGCACATGCACCTGATAACACACAGTGACATTTTCTCCTGGAGAGAAATTATTTGGTCCCAAGGGATGCAATAGCCCAATATCCCCTCTGGACACTGTCACGGACATTTCAACTCCAGGATTCATTCGGGGGGAGAAGGGAATGCCCTGAATTCCCTAGATCAGCAGCAATTCAGAGAGACTAGGGTCATGGGGGGGGGTAACTGTGACCAGAATAGTAACTGACTTGGGAGCACTTGAGTCCTTCCCCAGGAGCTTCTCATGTTCTTGGACGCAAATGCTATGAATCCATGTTTCCATGGACCTGAAGAAGGTCAGAGGTAGAACGGCCTCAAAGAGGATCAGGTCCAACATTTTCACCTGCCACAGATGAGTGAGTTAAGAGCAGAGACGTCACACAGCTTGCCCAGGCGGCTCAGTGATTCCATGCAAACTTGGACCTTGGACCTGGGTCCCATGAGTCCCAATCAGTGCCCTTTGTCCTGCCGGCTTTGGCCCTAGGCTTTTAGAGGGTGCTCTTCTGCCCTGTTTTGTTTTTACTTACTCCCTTATTCCTCCCGTGTCCTCCCAGGGACCCTGACATTCACTGCCATTGCCTTCGTTCTGGGCGGCGCCCATCTACCCCTCCGTCTTATTTAGGAGAGGCCAGCGGAGCCCCTGGGCTGATGTGCCAAAGAACCTGTACAGAGCCAACTCTACGTCCCTCTGCTCCATCTAAGTGAGGTCTGCTAGAACAGGAAATAGGCAGAGAACAAGCCACGTCAGCAGGATAAGCAAGAAGGAAAGAGAGGCCATTCATCACGGGCCTCGACACGGAGCCAGCCAACCCCCGACTCAAAACCTCCCCATTGTACATAAATATGTATACCTTGGTGGAGGAAGGAGACAAGGCGAGCTGTAGACTCTAGGTCAACCTTGTCCACTTAGCAGCATATGTCTGTGGTTTCCAGTGTCAGCAACAATGTAGAAAAATGTGTTTCGTGTGACAGCCTGTCCCCCTCTCCACCAGTTCCTCGGCCAACCCCAGGCCCATCTGGCCCTCATTCATCCTCATCAGACATCCCCTCCAGACATATTTTCCTCTCCTGTCTGAATTGACACCTACTCATTCTCCATGAATATTTAATGTCTTTCTTTCTGGACAAAGTCCCCAAGACCTTGAGGGTCCCTCCAGGGCTGCCTCAGAATCTGGGAAGAGAGAGAGATCCGTGGAGTCCACGTGGCCTTGGGACGAGGGAATTGGAATAGGCGGCAGCCCATGGGACAGGGGGCGAGGCAAGATGTTCAAGCCTCCACCCGGTCTCTAGCCAGCCCAGACTGGTATTGCTCTTAGTCTTGCAGGACTGAGAAATAGCAATGGTCACCTCAGAAGACTTCCATGTCTGTCCCCTTAGCGTTCCACCCTGCTGATGACAGTCTGTACTTGACCCAGCTTGGAGTTCACCAACATCCTGGACTTGGGGACTGGTTTCTGCAGGAGCTGTTCCATGCTGTCAACACAGCACAGGCGCCTGAGTGCATCTGGGGTGGTTGGAGTGGAGGTGAGACCAGGAGGGGGTGAGAGAACAAACACAGATGACAGTTTGTGTGCAGAATGACAATTGCTGGTTGAGCAAGATGTCAGCAGGGGCTGCTCGGCTGCCTGTGCCAGGCTGCACTTGCCATTATTTATGTGTAATCCTCGCCACCGCCCCGCAGGGTAGGTTTTGGTAAGGTCTCCAGTTTCCGGATGAGGCAATTCAGGCCACCCTTGCATGAGGGTGGCATGAGTCAAAGCGGGGGCGAGTTGGCTCTGGGAGGTGGGCTCTGAAACCCTTCTCTGTTCCACCTCTGGAGAGCTGGCTAAGAGGGACTCTCCCAAGATTCCTGCCTCTGCCTGGTGTTCCCATATGTTCCCAGTCCCTTCTGGCTCCCATTTTCTGCTTCTTGTGAAACGTCATCATTTTCTTGGCCTCTGAAGGCTCTTCCTTCACTGACCCAGTCAGGGGATATAAACCCAGCGCCACACACCCCAAGCCACACACAGTAAGTCCCAGCACCTATCCGAAGGTCTGTTGTGATGGGAGATGGGGGTTTATCTCATCTAAGTGACATGTTAGGCAGTGTGCTAGGACCAGCACCCACTGCCTGGTGGCACGGTGGACTGCCCTGCCTCTGGCCCCAGAGAGTGGCCCCTCCATTACCCTGTTGGCTCTTCTCCACCTTCCCAAGGCCCAGACCTCAAGACCAAACGAATAAACATACAAGGCCACTCTTTCAATTGCTCAGGGTCATTTGGTCCTCTCTGGCCCCAGCCCAGGCTTAGTTCCAGCCCCGTCCTCCATAGTCAAATGCCACAAGGTATTCGGTGAATCACTGGCCGTCTTCCTCAGGGGCAGTGGAGTGGGGACTGCCTTGTCTGTCCATCCTCTACCCTCAGTAGAAGGCAGTCGTGGTTTTCAATGACACTTGGCTTCTCTTATTTAAAATTTGCCAGGGCCATTGTCATTCTGTGGTACTATGAAGCGCCATTCCCCTGCACATGCAGGGAGGGCCTCTCTTCAAGGGAAATGTTGGGGGGGCTGCCCCCCAGAGGAAAAGGAGGAAGCTGCTTTCCACCGTGCCCTCCCTGTTCTTCCAGCCGGCTGGGAACGAACCCGTCCTTTCTACCAGAATAAGGCCAAGGGACCCCAGCCAGGTGGGAGGACTGGGTGGGGTCTCTGTCAGGAAGGAGACAGGCTTTCCCATGCGGGGAAAGAAAGGGTGCCCTTCCCCGGAAATGGGCAGAGAGTCTCCGGGAAGACCCCAGGGAGGGGCCTGTGAAGGTGTCCCCGCTACATGACTGGCACCGGGTACAATTCCCCTGGTCACCAGGAGTATTGAGAGGAGGTATTCACATGGCCAGGCTGTTCCAGGGGTGCGAGGGGAACCTAGAGGAAGAGTTGGGTCCACCCTAGCGTTGACGTTTGAATAAGGGTGCAGGGCAGGATGGAAGGGGGAGCCAGAACCAAGGAGGAAACCCTATGGGGGGACACCCATGGAGAGAGATGGGGCTCCCCACCAGGTCGGCCTTCTCTGAGACCTATTGCTGCCCCCAGGAAGGCCTGCCGGAGCACTGGCTTAGGGCAGGCAGCCCACTCCCTTGGGGAGCCTCTGATGGACTCATCCAGGTGACACACTGGGCCCCGTGCTAGGAGCGGCCCAACTTCCAGAGAGGAAGGCAGCTCTGTGACGGGTCCTGACCAAGCTGTGAGACGCTTTTCCCTTGAGGAGCTGGGGACAGAGCTGGCTTTGTGACTTGAGGCACTCGCTTGAAAATGCCTCCTCCACCTTGTCACAAAGTGTCTCCGGGCTGAGTCACTCCTGGGAGAGATCCTGTAAGGAGCCCCGCCCGCCCCTCACCAGGATCAACACGTCAGATTAACACCAGGGCTGGAACCCAGGGGCCCAGAGTGACCTAGGGCTGAGCCCGCAGAGGCCCCTGGAGAAAGGCCGACTCAGGGGAGGAGCGTGCAGAGCCCTAGCCTCCGGGGAGGGCAGCCATTCTGAAGGGTCAGGGCCCTGCAGAGGCTTGAATAGGAAATCACCAGGACTTAACGTTCTTGTTTCTGTTTCTGGGCTTTTTTGATAGGTTGGAGGAGAAAAAGAGGCCAGGGGGAAAGGAGGAGAGAAGGCCTTCCTAATTCCAAGTCCTGCTGACAGGGCTTTTTAAAAATTTTTTTAATAAATCCCATCCAAGCCTGGGCAGATACCCAGCTCTCTTTAGAGAGTGAGTGTTCCCTAAGGAAAAATATCCCCCCGACCCTATTTGGGAAATCTTTGCCAGAGTCACTCTGGCTCAACTCTTTCCTCTTGCATGAGATAGGAAAGGAGAATCTCAGCACCGTCCCCTGCTGCCCACCTCGAGTCCAGCCAGCTGGAGCCAGACCCCTGGCAGTCCCAGGCGTGTGGGTACAGGAGCGCACTCACGCACACAGCACACACACACACACACACACACACACACACACACACACACACACACACACACGCCAGATCCGGCACACCGGGGGAGCTGGGAGGACCTTGCTCCAATTCTGCCCTGTTTGACTGTCACTCCTTCCTCCCCCACCAGAGGACTCCAGCTACACCCCCCCCAAGAGGGACACTTTTTGGTTCTCATAAGAAACTGCATTTGGAAGAGAAGATCTTGCACTCTAAAGACTGTGCAGCTTATTAATACCTAGAAGGATGGGTATAAGTTTGAAACTGTGTCACCTTGGATGGTGTTTGAAAAAGAAGGATGACAGTGATCTCTGTCTCACTCCTGGGGAAGCTGAGACACTGATAAGGGATAGAACGGTTCAGGGCCACACATTCAGCCAGGCTATGGGTCAGTATCCAGGAGGCCAGCAAAGCAGTTGGATTTGGGACAGACTCAGGGCCAGCCCTCTAGAAACCTGCAGGGAGGCAGGGCTTGGAGACAGGAGACCAGGGCTTGAAGCCTGCCCCTGCTGTGTGACCCCAGAAAATCACATCACCTCTCTGTTTCCTCAGTAGTCACATATGAAAAATAACCTCCATTGCAGGGTTGTGATTAGGACGCAATAAAATCTCAACAAGACCCAGGAACTACCTGGGTTCTTGCCCCAGTCTATTGCTCCCATACCTAATGTGTTTGTAGATAATTTTCCAAGTAGATTATCTCATTTAACCTTATCAATACATTAAGAAGTCAGTATTTCCATTTTATAGATGAGGAAAGCTAGGGAAATTCCCTGGAGTCACATGGTTTTAAAGTAATAGAGCAGAGAACCCAAACAGGGCAGTTTTTCAAAATGCTGTATCACTCTAATATATATTTTACCCTGCTTGGCCTCAAGGCAAACTATTACACTTTTGTTTTAGATATTTTAGAAAATACAGATATTAAAAAAAAGAAAGAAAGAAAAGAAAAAAGAAAAAGAAATGCCCACTCTCCCAAGGACACCTGATTAACATTTTGATAATACCCAGAGAACGTCTGTGGCTGAGAAAGTCATATGAAGGCCACGGGGACAGGAATCTACTCTGGACTGCGAGAGGGGGTTGGTGCCTTGGCTGGGTTAGGCCTGGAATTTTCCAGGATTAAGTGGTTCTGGAAGAATCCTGGAAAGAAGGGAAGGATGTGGTGTGGAGAATAGAGGGAAGAAGATCGGGAGGTGTGCTGGCTGGGGGCAGGCAGTGAGGCTCAGAGGTCTGATGGCCCCCAGGTCAGATTTTCACAGAGGACATGGCCTCTGTCCATTTACCCTCAGTGAAGCTTTGGGTTCCCTGAGATGTTAGGAGTGGGAAGGGCCATTGGTCTCCTCTCAGATGATGTGACTGAGACATCCTAAAGACTCTCTGGAGCACACCTGTAATCCCAGTGGCTTGGGAGGCTGAGGCACGAGGATGGGAGTTCAAAGCCAGCCTCGGCAAAAGCAAGGCACTAAGCAATTCAGCGAGACCCTGTCTCTAAATAAAATACAATGGTCAAGTGCCCCTGAGTTCAATCCCTGGTACCAAAAAACAAAACAAAGTAAAAACAAAATTCTGCAGAGCCCTGTAATCTCCCAGGGGACTAACAACCTAACTGGGTGAGCCCTAGAGTCATTACCTATCCCTCTTCTGCAGGTGGGCTCCCTAGTGAGCTTAGTAGCAGGGACAGGTTCAACTAAACCCTGCCTTCAGCATGAGAAGTGCAAGGTTTGGCAGAGCTCCTCCTTCCCCGCCCCCATCAGTGCAGCATCAGTAGCTCCTTTGCACCATGCAACAGAGTGTCTTTTTTGTGACATAGGACTGGGTCTCAGCCAGCCAGGTCCTCCTCACCAAGCCCTGGGTCCAGACCATTCATGGCCCCAGGGAGAGGGACACAGAAGTCATTTTCATATCGAGGGTAGGACTCCTGTGCGACCTCAAGGGTCCTCTTCCACGCTGGAAGGGAAGAGAACAAGTGCCTTTATTTATAGGAAAAAGGAGACAAAGGATTTTCGATAGAATATTCTTCACCAAATAAGGCAGGAGATAAGGTTTCAAGGGGCGTCATGGATTCCATTGGGTAGAACCCAAGTCCACAGCTTGAACAAACTTCTTTGCCGAGCGAAGGTGGAGGTCACCTGCATCATGCAGCCTACAGCGTGCAATGCCAAACCAGCACCCCCAGACTCAAGGCTGAGAGAGGATGCTTAGCCCCCCACAGCATGCCCCTAATGCCCCCCTCCTCCAGCCACACCCACTCACCACTCAGTTGATCCCTCTCAGGAGATTAGTTCACTGATTGGGTTAAGAGTCTCATAACCGTTTCTCCTCGAAACCTTCTTGCATTGTCTCACACAGAGAGTTTTTGGGGGTCACCTCATATCTTCAGCAGAACAGGGTCCTCCCTCATCCTCACTGTGTTCCTGGGTTCCACAGGAGCCCAGGCCCCCCCGGCTCTCCACTGCCACCCACCAGACTTGTTTCTATGGAGGCCCCCTATAGCACTGAACCCTGGCCCTGTATTTAGTAAATACTCAATGTATACACGGTGAGATGGAATTGTAAAGGAAGAGAAAGGGATTCCACCGTCATGCAGGAGCCAGAAAATTCCATTGGGCATTGCAAGACCACACAACCTTTCAAAACCTCAATTTTCTGATCTGTAAGCCGAGAAGGGACCTTTGTAATCTCAGAGCATTTTTGAGCTCTCTCTGCCTCCCACAGCGAAGTCTTCCTGAAACTACTAACTGCAGCAGGGGCTCCTCGGGAAGTTCCTTGGAGGCATTAGGCAGGCAGGTCCAGTTCCCACCATTTCTTCCAGGAACGAAATGAACTGAAGCAGAGCTGTTTGGGCGCCTGGCAGGACCATAGCATGTGGACGGCAGTGGTCAAGGTTTCCAGGAGCTGCGCCTGGTGGAGGAATCTGATTTCCCACTGCAGGGCCTGCTGGGAAGGGGCTAACTTCCACTCTGCCTCCTTGAGAAGGAGTCGCCTCAGCTGCCACAGACAGGAGATGGCTGTGTCTGGTGTGAGAGGAGAGGCAGATGGGGGTGGGGGAGGCAAGAAGAGGTGAGAGAGGAAATGCTCGTGCTGTGTGGGAGGCAGGAAGAGCTGGGCACGACTTGGAGAAGAAGCCTGAGCCATAGGCAGAGCCAGGGAGCAGCAGGCCGCTGTCAGCAGCCACCGCAGGACCCGGGCCAGTGGGCCTGAGGGCCAGGGGTGTGGCCTGCAGTAAGACCCACCTCCAGGCCAGGCGCAGTGCTTCCTGGGCCAGCTGCTTTTCTTGGATCCTGCAGGGCAAAGAGGCAGTTCCTGTTAGACAGGGAAAGAAAGAAGGATCTGGAAACTGCTGTGGAGTTCAGGCAGCCCCCTGGGCTGTGTGGTCCTGGTACCAGGGCAGGAGGAGCCTCAAAATTCTGCATGGATCCCTTCCTCCCACTCCCAGCCTGAGCCTCACTCACTGCCTGGGAGGGAGGAAATAACCATTAGTGTCACCTGCTCACCAGTGGGAGACATTAGCCAACTCTGGCAGAACATGCGGTCTATAATTTTTGGAGGAGTTACAATAATGGAGCTAATTTGGCATTTCATCATCTTCCTCCCCGGCGAGCAGAGGGGGGAGGGAGGCCCGGGGCCTGCTGCAGAACAACCTCCCAGCAAAGAGCTCCAGTCTTCCTTGAGCATCTTTGGGATCCTGGAGCCCCGTTCCCTCCTCCTTCTTCCTCTTCTCCCACACGACTTACTGCTCCTTCGGTGACGCAGTGATGCGTGGTCCAAATGCATCTCAGAGATGGCTAAAGCCAGCCCCAGGTTGCCACCAGTCACAGTCAGCGGGACGTAGCAGGAAGGGGTACCACGGCTCAGGGAGGCACAGTGCCTTGCCTACCTCATCCAGCTGGTCAGCAGCACAACGGCACATTCTAACCTAGTTCTCCTGGCTCTCGGCTTGACATTTCCCTGAAGTTCATCTGTTGCTGGGCACCAGAGCTAGAACCTCAATACTGAGAGGGCCTTGAAGAACCCCTCCCCAATCCCACCTGATGAAAGTCTGATAGGGAGGGAAGCCCAGGGTTGGGAGGGAAGGAAGAGGCAGCCTGCAAATCAGCACCGCTTCCCTGGGGTCCCTAAGCCTCCTCTGGCCTCTGAAACCAGCCCAAAGAATTCCTCATTCCCACACTCCACCCAGGGACACCCCCAAGGCAGCTGCCCCTTCCTCCTCTCAGATATCCACAGGGTATACCTGGTCCCACAGCCCATCTGGCAGGCAGATGGGACAGCATGCTCAGCACATGCAGGGCCACTGCCCGCATCCATATGGCAGGAGAATGAGAGGTTTCCAGATTATATGTTTGCTGCATGTGAGTTTTGGTTGGTCCACTAGCAACTGGCCGTGCCCTCCTTGTGGTTGCCTCCAAATCAGAGGCTTAGAGGACCTGCTCAATAGGAAGCCACCTCAGGCATGACAATACTGCCAATGGTCAGAGTCAGAGAAGTTCAGTGACCTTCATAGTCAAACAGCTGGAAATCAGTAGGGCAGGGATTTGAACCCCAAACCCCGTGCATGCCCCACTGGGACTGTTTGTACTAACACCTGATCTCTCCCCTCTAGTTGTATAAAGGATCAATACCCCAGCTTCCCACTAGACCCCCAAGTCAAGAGTTGGTTGTTGATGGCTTATCATGGATCTAGATGAAGGACACCAAAATGTCTAGAAATTTTAGAAGGCCAAGGGCTCTGAGTTTCTTTTGGAGAAGAGAAAAATTGAGTCAAAACCGATCCAGGCTTTGATGAATATGGTGGTGCACGCCTGTATTCCCAGCTGCTTGGAAGGCTGAAGCAAGAGGATTGTAAATTCGAGGCCAGACTTGGCAGGTTAGTGAGACCGTGTCTCAAAATAAAGATTAAAAAAAGGACGGAGGACATAGCTCAGTGGTAGAGCGTTCCAGGTTCAGTTCCCATTGCTGAAAAACAAAACAAACAACCAACCCTGGATTTCAAGGCATAATGCCTAAGCTAGCTAAGAGGGAAGGGCCTAGGTGCCCCAGCAGTCATTGGCTTGTGCCACCCCCATCCAGCACTGGCGGCTGAACTAAGGTCACTTGGGGTGACGCAAACTAAAACACAGACACAAATTACCTTGATACAAGCTTCAGGACGGCTTTAAAGTCACAAGAGGCTGACGAGAGAGAGGGAGGCACATTCAGAAGTGAGCTTTTATTGGGGAGGACACTGTTCTTAGAAAGTTCTGTCCATAAAAGGGCAGAAGGGGTAGGATTACCAGGGAGCAGGTGAGTGTAACTCAACCCCAGTGGGTACGTCTACACCTGAAGACACGCCTTGCTATCCAGGCTGGTGCAACGCCCGAGTCACTATGAATCGGTCAGAGCCCCCTGCTTCAGGACTGGAAGGCGTGGTCATTCAGAGCGACTCCCCATAGGCTTGGACATCAAGGTGACAATGTCTGAGTTCCAGGGTAGAAGAACACGGGAAAAAATAGGAGTGAGTTTTTTCAGAGGTGTTGATTGTTTAGTGTGGTCCTGCATGGGATCTGGGACTGGACAAGTTGACCCATCACTGTGGCCTCTTGCGTCCTAGTGATATGGGATTGGAATTGCCTTGCTATGGTCCTTAAAGATCCTCAACCGAGGAAAAGAATCTCAAGATTGACCCCTTTGGCTGGGCGCGGTGGGGCATGTCTGTAATCCCAGTGGCTCAGGAGGCTGAAGCAGGAGGATCATGAGTTCAAAGCCAGCCTCAGCAAGGGCAAGGCACTAAGCAACTCAGTGAGACCCTGTCTCTAAGTAAAATACAAAACAGGGCTGGGGATGTGGCTCAGTGGTTGAGGGCCCCTGAGTTCAATTTCCAATACCAAAGAAAAAAAAAGTTTGACACCTTTGACTTTCCCAAGAAGCCTGTAAGGATGCAGACCCCCCTCACTCTCTCCCCAGAACCCTAGGAAGCAAGAAAACAGAAGTCCAGCTCTACAGGAGATGGGGGAACATTTCACGTGCTCAGAACTTCTTTATGTACAAGGGTTTCCTCATCATAGTGCTGGGGACTGTGCCCCAGTCAGCAACATCTATGCATGGGGACAAGAGCAGGGCCCTGGGGTTCTCTCCACTGCTGGCCCAGCTTCCTGCTCTTTTCCCATCTCCTATGAGGCAGTAACCACTGGAGCAATGTAGCTCTTAGTGAGATGATGACATACCAGGTGCTTCTGATGATAAATGACAGACCGAGGCCAAGGTGCCTCACTAGATGGTTCAAGTGAGCAGGAAATTGATTCTCTCACAATCTGTAATGCAGGGGGACAACATGCATTTGTCTCCTCTCAGGTGGAGGCTGGCAGAAGGGGGCCTTATACTCTTAAGTCTTGGAGGTTCCTTACTAGTGTTTCTCCCTTCCAACACAGGTCCTCAGCACCCCTCATCCTCAATAACCAAAGGCAGAAGGTGGGGTGGAGGGAAGTGTATCTGGGTGGATTGAACTGTCCACATCACGTCTTATGATGCACAAGAAAAAGGCCAAGGATGATAGACAGCAAACACTCCACTCCGACCAGGACCAGCAGAACCCTTATTTGCACCTAACAAAGAAGAGCACCCCTACTTTTTTTTTTGGTACCAGGGATTGAACCCAGGGTCACCTAACCACTCAGCCACAGCCCCAGTCCTTTTTATTATTTTTAAATTTTTTTAAAATTTTAATATTCATTTTTTAGTTTTCGGCGGACACAACATCTTTGTTTTTGTATGTGGTGCTGAGGATCGAACCCGGGCCGCACGCATGCCAGGCGAGCGCTCTACCGCTTGAGCCACATCCCCAGCCCCTTATTTTTTTTAATTTTTGAAACAGGGTCTGGCTAAGTTGCTTAGGGCCTTGCTAAATTGCTAAGGCCGACTTTGAACTTTCGATCCTCCTGCCTCAGCCTCCTGAGAGCGGAGGAGGCCCTATTATAATTGTAACTAGCCCAGCAGCCCTGATATCAAATGATGTTGGTTGCTTTAGGACATATTCGTTGCAATGGTTGTTCTAGTAGGGTCTGACCCAGGGCAGTCTCAGAATCTCCTCTCCCTTTTATTACAAACCTAGGATACTTCAGACTCACCTGAGGAGCTTGTCAATAATTCAAACATCCAGGCTCCACATTGCGACCCTCCTGGGGAGAACAGAGGCTGAGACTGAGCATGTGCCTACTCCTGATACCAGTTCTTTTCAGCACCTTCTTAACCAGGCAAGCCCCACAAGACTGAGTTGCTTATAATTCAACAATTGCCAGCATGTAGTATACACCTGCCCCTGTGCTCAGTGGAGAGTAAAACATAAAATGCACACCAGGCCAAGGCCAGCAAGGCACCCCGGGACAACATTTAAGGGGCATTCCCTCTTTTTTTTTTTTTTTTTTAACAATTAAGCCAACAGAAGTTTTTCAAATTTTATTTGCTTATTTTTATGTGGTGCTGAGGATTGAGCCCAGTGCCTCATGCATGCTAGGCGAGGACGCTGCCTCTGAGCCACAGCCCCAGCCCCAAAGGGGCATTGCCTCTTGAGGCGTGCACAAACCCAAGAGTGAGCACCTCGTTCATTTTTGTACCTTGTTTGCCCCACCCTCATCCTGGTGAAACAGACCCAGGCCCCACATCGTCTGGAGTGGGCCTGGGGAGGGGGGCAGCCTGAGGACAAGTGGGCATCTGCCATGTGAAAAGCTGGAACAAAATGATCAATAGAAGGAACAGAATGTTCTGGGGGCAGGAAAAACCCAGGTCCCCGTGAGGATCTGAAAGCCGGTGAGGCTGAGCACGGTAAGGAGAGCCATTGCCGGGGTGAGGCTGAACAGTCAGCCCAGTGGGGAGGGCCTTGGGGGTCTGGGGTTTTATTCCTCATACAAGGGGAAGCCGTTGGAGGGGTTTCTTTGGAATGGGGATTGGACCCAGGGGCACTTTGCCACTGAGCCACTCCCCAGCCTTTTTTCATTTTTTTAATTTTGAGACAGGGTCTCGTTAAGTTGCCTAGGTTGGTCCCGAACTTGCGATCCTCCTGCCTCAGCCTCCTGAATAGCTGGGGTTCCAGGCTGGCGCCACTGTGCCTGGCCTTTGGAGGGTTTTCAAGGGAAGTGTAATGCCATCCTTCTGACATTTTGGGGACATCACCTTGGCCACTGTGTGGCGAATGGGGCAGGTGAAGGAAGAGAAGCAGGGAGATGGGTTAGGATGCAGTGCCTGCAGGCAGGTAGATGCGACTTCGGCTCCTTAGGGCAAGGGAGATGGAAGCAGGTGGGGCACTGGAGATAGAATTTGGAGGTAGAATTGGCAGAGCTTGGTGATGTTGGAACTCGTTGCAAAGGAGAGAGGAAGGCGGGGTCCGAGTGCTGCCTCATTTCTGGTTGAGCAGAGGGGCAGGTGGAAGGCCATTTACTGACTTGGGGAAAGTGAAAGGTGATTGTAAATGGAAGAGGGAAAGGTCACCTTGAGCCTCTGAGGTGTTTTTTGGCTCTGGGAGACCAACTGCGTGGCTATGTCATGCTGGATATGTGAGTCTGGAGCCTAGAAGAGAGGTCTATAAAGGGGCCATAAATGGGGAGTCAGGAGCGTGGAGACGGGCATCAACATTATGGACGAGCAAGGAGAGAAGAGGGCCCAGGTCTGAGTCCTGATGAGCCCCTAGAAGAGGCTAGAGAGGTGGGAAGAAGGCCCAACGGAAGTTCAGCAAGACCAAGAGGTTCTGGAGTGTGGGGAATAGGAGTTGGGTAAGGAGCTAAATCTCCAGGGTATCCACCTCCAAGGAGACAAAGAAGCCAGGGTCACAGGCTCCACCATCCGTCATAATGAAGAACCGGTGGCAGAGCAGATTTGAGGTGAGGTCCCAGGCACTGGCCGCTCATGGAAGAATGCTTCAGGGTGCAGACTCTCTGGCTTGACCAGCTGTTGCCCCCAACTCTTCTAGAACTTCTCCAAACTCTGCTCTCCTCAGGCTCCCTTCCGCACCCTGGTGCCCCTCTCCACCCACTTTCTTAGAAGTCATTAGCCAACCCCCAGCGTGGTTCTGACTCATGGATATTTGCCCAAAAGTAATGGTGCATGTGAAAGACTAAACCTCTTTTCAAGGGCGGGTTCACAGAGGAGGGGCGGAGGAAGTCTCCCAAATAAAGCCATCTGTGTCCCCGAAGATGCTCAGATACAGAGACATGTGCCTCCTGCTGATGTGCTTTAGTCTCTCTAGGGGTCCTCCAGGATCCAGCACAGCCTGGAGGATCTCACCCTCCTCCCCCACTCCTCTGCTCCCCAGGACTGGAGGGTCCTTCTCCTCCAGGACAGGTCCTGAGCTGTCAGTGGCCACACTGCAGGCCACAGCTGGGTATGTGAGCTTGTTTAAGACACCTCAGTTCTGGCTCATCATTTATCCACGATGCACCGAGGCCTTTAGGGCAGAAAATCACTTGAGAGAAAAAGAAGGCGTGGAACTCAGAAGAAACACAGGCGGCCCCAGCCCTGCAGGAGCCCCAAGCCAGAACCACACAACAGACACATCCCGCCCTTCCACCCCAGCCACCCCCAGCATCGTGCTGGATCTCTGGAAGCCCAGGCCTGAGGAGGTTCAGGGAACCAATCCACAGTCACCCAGGCCCTGTGCTCACAGCAGGGAAGGAGCACCCACCTCCAAGGCTCCCCTCTCCCAGAAGAAAACAAATCCAGCTTCAGGGGGTGCAGGGCCCGCAGGGCGGGCTGAGTGTCAGTCTCTGCTCCCCTCAACAGCAGGTCGCCAGATCCTGCTGATTTTGTCGAATACGTCCTGTCTTTGTATTTGAGTGTTATCACACTTGTCCCCAGAACTGTACAACCCAAGGGCAAAGGGAGCACACCTCCAAATGAGGGCAGGGAGTCAGGGGAGGTGACCTACAAAGAGGCAACAGGACAGCGGCCTAGAAAGGACAGTGTCGTTGTCCAGCATAGTCCGGGGCATGGAGAAGTGATTTCAGGCAGTGGGAAGAGCAGGGAGGAGCGTGGAGGGGAGAAAGGGACTCAGAGGCAGGATGGGGTACAAACTAAAAGTGGGGACTCCTGAGCCTGGCTTCACAGCTCAGCTCTGCCCTTCAGGAGCTTCGCATCTTGGGGCCAGTTGTGTCACCTCTTTGTGTCAAAAGTGTCTCTGTGTAAAAAGTGGAGCGGCTCCTAGTAACCGTCTCATGAGGTTTTTGTGAAGATTTTATCTATCTATCTATCTATGCCTTAACATGTAAAAACACTCTGAACCGATGGCACATAGTAGGCACTCAGTAATTGTGAATGGTTTTTATGGCACCTGGGGTAGAGTGGTGGAAGGCCAGGGCTGACTCATGAAGAAGCTTGACGGCCCTTTGACTCGGTGGGTCCGTGATTTTCAGGCCAAGTGCTAGAAGCTCCAAGGAAATAGGCTGAGGGATTGACGCAGGAGCTCGGGGTGCCCTTTCTCGGAGCCACTTTTCATCATTATATACATTTGGGCTCTGGGGGTGACACTTCATCTGAAGACCAGGTTGTCCAACTCCAAAACAAGAGTGAAACGGGGAGCCATTGAAGAATTTTGAGCAGGAGAGCAACCTCCTGACGCCAGCAGGGAGGCTGGATGGGAGGGGAAGGGCAGAGTTAGAAACAGCAGGAGAGAGAGGGTAGAGGTCAGAGCTAAGGCAGCTCAGTGGGGAGGGAGAGGGAGGGCCCAGGGCCACCTAGAAGGGAGAGTGCACAGCTCGGTAGGTGACTGGATGTGGTGGCCAGGACTTGAGGACCCTTCCACTCTTCCCTCTGCCATCAGCTCCTTCCAATCCCACTAAAGTCTCTAAACCTTCTACACCCGAGAGGGCTCTGCTTCTCACAGGGAGTGAGAGCCACAGGCCTTCAAGACTCCCCCTGTGCTCCCCCTTCTTATCTCTCCCTGGTCCTCATTCTTCACTGTAGCCAGGACCAAGCCACCTCCCCTTCCACACGGGTGCCAGGCCCTGGCGCTCCTTGCTGGCCTCTCTACCTACCACTGTCCCTTCTACTCTTGGCCGCCGTGTCCTCCTGATTTTTTGAAACCACTCTGTCTAAAGTGGCCCCTTCGCCTGGTTTGTGACCCTCACTGGTTCCCTTGGAGACTGTCTCGCTTTCCTTATTTTTGTCTCCCTCCCCCACAATACCAGCTCCTGGAGGGCAGGGACTCGGTCTCCTTGACAGGCCCACCTCTCCAGACTCACAGTCAGTCGATGCATAGGGAATGAGTGATGCGCACTCTCGTGGTCTCTGGCGTCAGGGACTGGATGGAAGGTGACAGTGTGGGCTGAGTGGGAAATGGAGAGCGGAGACAGTCTCCTATCACCTGCAGAAGGAAGGAAAAACACCTAAGTAAGGGCCACAAGGACCTGCCCCTGTTCCCAGCTTCATCTGTCCCCATCCCATCCCCCACCCTGCCTTCTGTGCACATGGAGCCTGGCACGCTCCTGAACACTCCACGCCCCTTCTGGGTCTTTATACACTGCTGATCCCTCTGCTGGAAATGCCCTGGCTCGGTTTTCTCTGCTAAAAAAGCTCCTTTCACTCACCCGTCTAGATCCTGTCACCTATCAGGGCTCTGAGCAGCCTACCCTGATTCCCCTGGCAGAGTTTATTGTTTGTTCCTCTCCTTGTCCACATCTGGCCCACACCTCTATTATTATACTGATCAAACCAAACAGTAATTCTTACATCTATGCCTTTCTCTCCCCTGCCTTACCCCATGACCACAAGTTCCTTATAACAGTAATAATGATCATAACAGCAGCTGATACATTCTCAGTGCTTACTCTATGCCAAGCACTTTGCACAAATTATTTCATTTAATCTTTGCAACAACCCTAAGAGGAAGGTCCTAGATTATTCCCATTTTGCAGGTTAGGAATCCAAGGCAATGAAAGGTTCAGTAGGTCACCCTGCTCATAGGACTCACAGCTGGAAATTGGACCTAAGCCTGACCCCAAACGAATATTCGCCCATCACTTCCCATGCATCAGGCACTGAGTTAGAAATGAGAAGTAAAATGATGCATAGAATAGGATCCCAACCCCACCCTCAAAAGGCTCTAATAATTAGGAACACAAGCATCCATCATATAACCCTCAAATTAATGTAAAAGGTAGGACTGGATCTTATGCAGAGAGGGGTGTTGCTGTGGGAGCTGATTCCCTGGCCCTGAGTGTCTGGCCTCCATGCTGAATCATCTCTGTACCCCCAGCACCGAGACTAGAGCCTCCACAGAGGGGTTGCATACTGGATGTTTCTGTGCTCATCAGAGCCAAATTGGCTTCCACCCATTTCTCTTCCGGCCCCCCTGCCCCAAAGTAACTTAACAGCACTTCCTGCCCAGTGCTTCCAAGATCATTTTTAGGTCTCCTGTGACTTTTCTAAAAGTGTAGTGGATGCTCCTCTGCTGATGATGAGAGACTCAAGACAAGTTGCTTAATGATTAAGAGACTAGAAGTGTTCTCTAAGAGATGGGGAAGCACTGTTCTTGCTTTGCTCAGCCTGGATTCCCAGGGCAGACTTGGAGGCATTGATACCACTCATCGCCTCTTTAGGAAGAAGCGTGGCTCGCCCTGGAGAACAGTAGGGCATCCAGGGACTGAAGGAATGAGAGCATTTGGATTTCAAAATGAAATTTCTGGATGCCTTGAGGAGGTCCACGGACACCAGCCAAGCACCATTGGGCTGTCTCAGTTGATGGTGGTTAATAATGGATTTTCCAGTTTGCATTCTCAGTCCTCACGGTTGCCAGAAAATCATCTAGTACAACCCCTTCGTTTCATAGATTAAAGCTCAAAGATGTGAAATGACTTGGTCAAGGTCTCATGGCTAATTGGCGGCAGAGAGACTAAAAGTCAGGCTCTCTTGACTTGTGGCTCAGTGCTTTTCCTAGGCAGCCAGCCCACAGATAGAATCCCCGCCCCTCATGCCTAGGGCTATGTAAGTGCGTCAAGGAGAAAAATCTGTAACAGCTGTGCAGGTGGGCCGCTCTGGTACCATCAAGAACAGTGCTGCAGTCAGTGGGCCATTTAGAATCTCCCTGCGCAGGCACCCTGGGCACTGCTCAGGAGCATGCCACTATTATAGGCAAGGATGTCAGGCAGACAGGCTGCCCTTGAGGACAGATGTCTCCTGGTTTTCCCTCCCTTGGCAGCAGACCCACCCTCTCCAAACACTAGTCTAGACTTGAGGCCAGCTGCTGTGGAGCTCAGATCCCCTTCATCAGCCCCTAGGTGAGGAGTTGGGAGGGCCAAGCTGGTTTCTGCAGCTTTCTGGACTACAGTGACCTCTCCTGCACCAGGGAGCTCATTACCAGCCAGGGGCCCTAAGGCGGCCTCTCCAACAGCAGGTAGAGATGAAAGCAATAAGGTGTTGGCTGTTCTGCTGCCCCTGGTCACCCCTGGTTTTATTAAAGTCCAAAGTCTCAAACATTTCTAATGTGGATTAGAAGTCTGGTAAGGTATGTGGAATCTAGGGCTGAAACCCCCTGAGACAGAATGGGGCAGAGAGAGGGTCAGGTGAGGGCGGCCATTTGGGTTGAGCTGGGCTCAGCTTGCCAGAGAAGGAGGGTGGCCACCAGGAGATGCTGACTATCTCTGTTTGCTTAGCTCCCGTCTCTCTATTTACTCAAAATTAACCTATTTATTTTCCTTTATCAAATAACCCAGTCCCCTGCTGCCTGCTTGTTCAGGGGAACAGTACCTCTTCAATCTACTGAGTCAAGAACAGCCAACTCGCCCTCAGGCCTGATAAGACCAGATCATCTAAAGCAGAAGCCCCAAGACTGGGCTTCAAGGGTCCTGGTCCCATTTCCTCTCTGCCTCCATGTCCCAGTAGGATCCTAGATCTGTCCCTTAGCTTGTATGGGCCCACAGATGGAAGGTGGAAGTCACTGTTGGGTGCAGGGTCTGGAGTGGGGGCTCCACAGTGTACGCAGACTCAGTACCCCCATGTCCCTCAGGTGCCATGGTTCTAGAAGGAAGGAAAGCCCTGCAAAAAGAGTGTCTATAGGCCCAAGCTCCTGGAAGGAGCCAGCCTTGAGAGCAATTCCTAGAGCCCCAGAAAGTTCCATTTACCCTGAAGGAACCCTTATAACCTCCCAGGTCCACAGACAAACTAACTCAAACTCCCCAGTGGAGACAGGCTGTGAAAGTACAACTTAGCTTCTGTAGGATGGCGGTGGTGGGGACATGGTGACAGTAGCCTATTTACTCCCTCTCAGAGGGGCTGTAGCAGCTTCCAGAATTCTTC
Source organism: Ictidomys tridecemlineatus (assembly GCF_052094955.1). Classification (NCBI taxonomy): domain Eukaryota; kingdom Metazoa; phylum Chordata; class Mammalia; order Rodentia; family Sciuridae; genus Ictidomys; species Ictidomys tridecemlineatus. The sequence continues at coordinate 106,870,859 of NC_135487.1, read as the reverse complement.
TCAGGGCCCTAACTTGATCGTAGCACTGATAGACAGAACTATTCTTGCCAGGGTTCTTTTAGCTAAAATGGAATCCTCCCTTCCTGCAGGCAAATATGTAGCCACTCTTGTGTGCCGTTGGGTACCTCTGAAGCAAAAGTCAAGAGTGAGGGGACTAGGGGCTGTGGCTCAGTGGTGGAGTGCTTGCCTAGCACATGTGAGGCACTGGGTTGGATCCTCAGCACCACATACAAATAAATAAATAAATGATGGTATTGCGTCCATCTACAACTTAAAAAAAAAAATACTTAAAAAAAAAAGAGTAAGGCAAGAACCTTGTCCCAAAAGGGCCTCTCATTATATGCTGGGGATGGGGGGGGGCACAGATGCAGGTCAAAGGTGACTTGGTGGTTCCTGTGAGCTCTTTGGGGCAGAAAACACTGCAGGATGTGGGGGAGATGCTCAATGCAAGCTGGACCCTGAGGCAGGGGCCCTGGGGGTAATAAACAACCCTGGGTCCCATAGCAGGTATAGATTGTCCAAGCAAAGAGGAGAGAGAGAGGCATTCTGGCTAAAGTGACCAAAGATACACCAACCACGTGGAGCAGAGAGCTGGCAGAGAGGGAGGAGAGAGAATCAGGTGAGGAGGTAAGACAGAGCCCAACTGTTGAGAGCCTCAAATGCAAGCAAAGAGGATGAGCCTTGATTCAGAAGCCAAATAAGGGAGCCACTGAGGGCATATGAGCAGTGGCACTGACACAAGAAAGTCTGGCACCAGAGCACTCGCTGGCCACGCAACCTTGGGTGAGTCCCTTAACTTCACCAAACATTCATTTTCTCCCTCTTGCAATGGGGATAATAAAGACACCTGCCTCATAGGGCTATGCTAAGACTCACAGAGAGAATTTAGCAAAGAACTTTGTAGAGTACCTGGCATGTGCTCAGTGGACAGTCCATTACTGGCTTAGCGAGTCTGTAACTTTGGTCAGGCTCAAACCTTGGGGAACTTAAAAGGGAAATAAAGGGAGTTGGGCTTCTCTTTGTACCTTGTTTCTCTGTCAGAGATGGACCATTCAGTCAGATGCACCATCCCTGCCACAGGAGATCTGACCACGTTCCCACAACATTGGGGAATTCTTCTGTGTTTCCCTCCATTAACAAAGAGACTAGGGAGACAGGAGATGCACCTGAGGAATATGGGGGTCCTAGCACTTTCCTTGAACTGGCTACACCCCCCTAAATTACATGAGTTAAGAGCGGGGTGGGGAGTGGGGAGGAATATATACTCTCCACAAAGCACCGTACCTTTGGCATTCAGCAAACATGAGTGGATCATCCAACAATAACAAAAAAAGAGTGCTGTGTGGTCAAAGGGACATCTCAAGGTTACCTTGAGATGCACCCTAGTGAGCTGTCAGGGGTTCTATTCATGGTGGAATATGAGGAGCGCTCTCCCAAGAGATGGGGCTCAGCTAGCCAGGCAAGGCTTTTCAACCTGAGTAAATGCAGGATGTAATGGCAACAATCCCTGCCTCCCAGAGCTGCTGTGAACCTCAAAGGTGGAAAAACATCATAGACAAGCTGCATAGGTGATGGTCTTGGATCACTGGCTCTCTGGAGGTCAGGGGCATGTGTGCTGGCGCAGGTGACTGGCCCTGCTGGGGTATCCCTACTCTGGCTCCAGTCTGACCTGCCTCCTGGGGAACTGGGGATAGTCACCTTCTGTCACTCTGCCTGGAATTTGACTGGGGGCGAGGATAGGTGGACAAAAGGCAAGTGTGGGGTTAGGGAAGGGTGGGTGCCAGCGCCACCTAGAGGGGAACTTTGGGATCACATGCCCTGGAAGGGGTTGGGTAGGGGGAGTCTTGGCTAATTCTCCAGGCTGGTGGGAACTCCAACCCTCTCCAATAGAGGGTGGTCCTTTGAGAGGGGAATGGACAAAACCACCTAACTTCTCTCCTGCTCAGAAGTCACCTCCTCAGGAAGGCCTTCCCGGGCTAAAATTACAACTGTAACCCCACCCTGGTCATTTCATATCCTCTTCTCTGCCTTACATTTTTTTTCCTTGATACTTTTGATTATCTAACTTATTTATTGACTTTTTAAAATTGTCCTTGGCCCTAATAAAATTCAAGCTCCACAAAGGCAGGGATTTTTTTTTTTTTGTCTCTTTTGTTCTCTCCTGTATTCCCAGCACTCAGGTCAAGACCTAGCACATAGCAGGTGCTTAATAAATATTGTTGAATGAATGTATGAATAAGCACAAACCCTGAGCTCCACTTCTTCAAACCTAGCTCTGGGAGCCGTATGGGAGCAAACATCTCTGTAGCTTGAGTTCCAAGTCAACTTTACCCCATTTCAGTAAATGGGGAACAGGAAAAGGAAGCAGTCTGTCAGAGTGCTATCTAATACAACAGATGGACATGCTTGCCTTCGTTCTAGGAAGATATTAAAACTTCTAGGGAGGGAAGTTCTGTTTTCTTAGAAAACTTCCAGGGATCCCCAGCCATGATGATTCTTGGGACAGGAGAAGCAGCGGAGTGTGTGTTCCTTGCTGGGTTTATTTTTGGAGGATGATCACATTTAAGGAAAAAGGTCAGAGAAGATCTAAAGCCTGGGGTCAAACCCGGGATGACAAGGGTACATCTCCTTGGTTGGCAGCATGTCCCAAGCAGGGTGTCAGTTCCTTTTAAGTCCACACCAAGACTTGAAGTTAGAGAGCTGGGTGTGTTTCTGGAAAGTTGGGGATTGGCAAAGAATGACCGAGCTGAGGAGCAGAGGCAGAAAAGAATTGCAGATCTGCTAGGAGAGGGGCCACCCGATGGCTAGAGCTTGATCCCATCCAGGACACTACCACAACCACTAGCCTTGACCCTGGATGGGCATGAAGTCAAGGGGACCAGAGATAGGGAAGGGTGAGCTGGAGAACTGGAATGGACCATCCAGGGCGGCTGCAGACAAAGGGTGCCCACGAGGCAAGTCAGACCAAAGCAGAATGGGAAGGACTGGGACCAGAATCTGATCAAAAGCCAGAGAGAAGCTGGGCACCTGATGGCACCTGCCTCTCATCCCAGCTAATCAGGAGACTGAGACAGGAGAATAGCAAGTTTGAAGCCAGCCTCAGAAACTTAGGAAGACCCTGCCTCAAAAATTTAAAAAGAAATGAGAAATAATATTGAAGGGGGTAAATTCTATTGAAAGAGCAATATGGTTATTTTGTACCCAGTTACTCCTACCATGGAGGCTAGTCCCTTGGGTCTTGAGCACATGGCCCTGTGACTCCAAGAGTTTTCTCCTGGGCCCCAGAGTGCCCCATGGCCCCTGCACAGGGAGAAAGCCCATGTGTGCCTCTCACCTGCCTTCTTGTGTGCTTCTTTGCAGGAAAGCGTGGACTTGGGAGAGATCATGTTCTCCCTCTGCTACCTGCCCACGGCCGGCAGGCTAACCCTCACGGTGATCAAATGTCGCAACCTCAAGGCAATGGACATCACAGGCTATTCAGGTACCTCTCTTACTCATGTGGCCTACCATGCAACCTCCCCAAATCCAGACATTAAGATTTGGTTGAGCGTTCAGGAAGAAAGAGCAAGACCTGTGCTATTCTTAGACTAGGAGCACCAGCGCAGGAGACAAAGACCTGCATCCACTTCTGTCCCTTCTTTTCTGTGTAAAGGCTGTGGTTTCTGTGTTAGTTTTCCTTCACTGTGACAAAATACCTGAGAAAAATCAACTTAAAGGAGGGAAGGGGTACCCGAGTGATGGAGCATCTGCTTAACATGTGCAAGATCTTGGATTCAATCCTCAGCATTGAAAATAATTCATAAATAAAAGATTGATTTGGGCTCACAGTTCCAGAGGTTTCAATTCATGTCCTCTGGGCCCTATTTCTTTGGTCTGTGGCAGCCTGGGACCTCATGGTGGGAGCACATGGCAGAGGCCTGTTCACCTCATGGAAGCAAAGAGAGAGGAAGAAGAGGGGCCAGGGTCTTAATATCCCTTCAAGGGCATGGCCCCAATGACCCAACTTCCCTCCACCAGCCCCTACCTCTTGAAGGTCTCCACTACCTCCTATTAGTGCTATAGGCTGAGGACCAAGCCATCAACAAATTGGCCTTTAAGGGCCATTCAAGATCCAAATTATTGCAGTTTCCTAATCTGAAAAGCGAGTTAATCCACATGAACGTTTAGCCTTGTGCCTGACACATCATGAGCACTCAGTAGAGACGAGCTATTACCACCATTCTTTCTCTTAGAGGAAGGAGAGGGAATCCGAAGGAAATATATAGGAGACAAAGTAAAGACAATCTTCACAGTTTATATGAGGCCCCAGGACTTCAAGAAGGGTTTTGTCAAGTTTGTGCAAATGTTTGCAGGCCCACACAGGCCTAGGGCAGCAGCCCTGTGTACTGAGTCAAAGGAGCAAATCCACTGAAAAGCAAAGCGCATTTTTTATCTGAGCTTTTCCTGCAGGCCTCCCAGCCTCAGCCTCAACACCAAGGGAGCTGAGCTCCAGCAGAATAGAAATACAGGGCCATGCCAGCAACGCCGGAGAGGCTTGTTTGGAACAACTGCAGAGACCTGCAGGCTGGACATGGCTTGATCCTCCATGGTTCCACAAGTGTAGAATTAATTCTACAGGTGGTCGTGGAAGGTATTTGCACTTGCAGCTTGAGGCCTGGGAACCTCCTTCTCCATCAGCTCGAATTGCCCCCAGGAGTAAGAGAGATAAAGCCTCCCAAACAACAGCTCAAGCTCAATGGCTTGTAGAACGTTCTGGACATTTAGGACAGCAAGTGGGGGGAACGTCTCAGTTTGTTTCCCTAGACCTTCTCCAAGAGGCCCTTGTAATGATTCCAATTAAGAGTGTAAAACCACTCAGGAGACAACTCTGAACTTGGCTGGGAATGTATGGAAAAGTTTTCCTTTGTATTTGTTGATTACTTATTCTCTAGAAGACTCCTAGGTATAACCACATTTGCCATACAGGGGAGAAGGTCCTGCTGAAAATACGTGGGGCAAAGCGCAACCTCGTGAAGGTGGAAGAAGATGAGGTATCAGGCCTAGGAAACTGTGGTTTTAGGAAAGAGTGGTCAGGAAATATTAATTCAGTATAACCTGCATTTACTTACTGCACTTCCTCTTCCATCTCTCCTACTGGCAATTGAGCCCAGTTGCTTTCTACCACTGAGCTGCATCCCCAGCCCTTTTTATTCTTTATTTTGAAACAGGGTCTCTCTAAGTTGCTGAGACTGGCCTCTAATTTATGATCCTCTTGCCTCAGCCTCCCCATGTACCTGGGATTAGGGGCATATGTCACTGCACCCGGTTTATTTACTGCATCTTTGAACCTCTGGGAGCCTCTGCTTCAGCCTCCAATTGTCTCTGTGGTACCCTTCACCAGGCCAAAAGCCCCCCAAGGAGACCCCATCCCCCCAACCTCCTCTATCCACCAAAGCTGCTGACACACATCAGGACACAGTGAAGAGCTTAGGGAACCTTTGCTGACATGCAGAAAATTCTCAGGCAGCAGTAAGTCGGCTTCCCTCAAAATACAGCCAATGTCGATTTCATTTTAATACTGAAATAAGTGTGTGCTGGGGACAGAAATTCACTAAGGACTCTTGGGGCTCCTGAGGGAAATAGGATTTTGCTGTCCTGGTCCTCACACTATCTTCTCTGGTATAATTAAAGTGATGTGCAAAAGAGAGAGAGAGAGAGAGCTCATAGTAAAGCCATAGGTAATCACAAAGACTGTTCCGGATCAGAGGGTTTGGGGCGAGAGGTATTTTTATGCCAAGTTCTAACATCCCTCTCACAATTATCCCTCTTCTCTACTGGGTTTTGAAATCTGGTATTAAATCTCAGCTGGATTCTGAAAAGGTAGGGGTCCTCTTTGCAGCAGAGATGTCTATTTTGTTCACCCATGTAAGTAAGTTTGTGGAACATAGGAAACATTCATTAAATACAGATTAGTGAATGAACGAGCGAACGTGTTTGTGGGTATTATGAGGATCTTGGCCCCGAGGGTGGCACAGGGCATGTGTGGGTGCCAGGGGCCTCTCAGACTAGATTTCCTGTTTTCAAGGATGAGTTTGACGTTGCCTTCAGCCGATCCAACATCAGTTTGATGTGGGACTGATCTGGGGAGTGAATGGAGTTTATTAATTGCCTGTTCCAGACATACATGGCATTGACCTCTAAAACCAAGGATCTTTCTGTTTTTCTTGATCTAAAATCCCTGAATCAATTCTCTAAACCCTTCTGCTAGGACCATAGCAATTAAAACTGTGCAAAATAATGATAAGGACCAGCGTGCTGCAAACGGTTGGGGAAGAGAGTCAACCCTCTCATCTGTGCCACAGCTGGTCTGCGCTGCTTAGAATGTAGGGGTCAAAAATGTGAGAGCTTTGAAATCAGACCTGGCTTCAATTCTGAAGCCATTTCCTTCATTCCCCCTAAGCCTCACTTTTCCTATTGATGAAATGGAGATTTGATGATAAATATTTCATAGGGTTGATATGAACTTTAAAGGAACCTGATAGGTATACAACTCTTAGCAGAGTGCCCAGCACATTCCAGATGCTGGATTCTGGTAGCTTCTGTGACAAGGAGGTTGAAATGCACGGCTGGTCTTTGTGCCCCCTCAATCCGCTGCAGAGAGGAACAGGCCTCGAATATCACCAGAGGCCAGCATTCCACTAGACACCATAAACTTTTATCTGGGAGATCCCTAGGGAACAGTGATCTCCGCTCAGCCTTGTGAGAGTGTTGGTTCCTGCGAGGAAATAGGTTCACTGAATTATAAATTGGATATGCCTTGTAGGGATGAGCAGAGTTGGGGAGGGCTGCTGAGGCATGGGCCCAGCGGCCTATGGGACAAGTGGCTCTGCCTATATTTTTCCAAGCCTCGTGACATGAACATTTGCTCTTGAGTGGGAGTATGTGAAGTCAGGTACAACAGAGGAAAAGGCAAACTCATGCCTGAAGACACTTTCTAAAGCTCTGCGCTTCCTGAAGACGTTGAGTGTTAAAGACAGGTCTCGGGGCCAGCTCTTCTCACCTGTCTGCTAGGACCTGAGCCGTGTCCTGGGGCATGTCCATGGAGAATGGAGCCCGTGAGCCAGAATGCTGTCTCCTGTGGGTTCATTCCTCTCCTCCCTGTTTACTGAAAAATCCCTCTGAGAGGGGGGCCCTTGCAAATGTGTATTCAGAGACAGCAGGTTGATTGAATTCCTCATGGTCTCCCCAGTTCCTCCATAAACTTAAGTGTCCCCGTGGTTAAGGCACAGCTGCCACTGTCACGTTGGTTAGTCAGCAGCTTATTTACATGTCTACAGAATAACATTAAGGCTTAGAGCTTCTGGTCGGGTGCTGCAGTTTCTCTAGTTTCCACCATGGGTATGCACCTCATCTGCCCCTCAGTGAAGCCAGGGAGCCTGAGGGCCGAGTGGGTCTTGGCTGCCCAGGAGATAGAACCGTGCATCTCTGAATCGCAGAGCCAGGGAGCGGCTGCCTTGACTAGCACCTCCTGACAGATTCACATGAGCCCTGGCTGCTGGGCATAAAGGGTGTCTTGGCACATCAGCATCTCAACAGCTATTATTACCTGTGAGTCACCCTCTTGTTTCTTGAGCCGTGCAACATAAATACTAATTATGACGGTGACCAAGACACCTGTGCTATGAGACACAATAGGTGTCACTTCATTTGGATGAGTAGAAAATTTCAGGGTAGAGTGATGACCGTGAAATACCTATTCAGAAAACGGAACAAAGAGACAGGATCAGGAGGCACATGGAAGTTTAGTAAAAAAGACGTCTCTTTGCAGGATGGAGAGCATCCAAGATCCCACTGAGAAATGAAATGTCAACCAGCTGCCCTGAGTCTCAGGAGACCACCTCACTCCCTCCCCTGGCCAAAGCTCCCTCCCCTTCTACTGTTCAGAAGTTGGCAGGAAATGGCTTCCAGGGAAGCAGAAAGCAGGGCCACTTCCTCCTTCTTGATGCCCAATGGCAATGAGATTATTGGGACCCTGGGACCCAAAATCATGTTGTCAGGTGGGGAGGACGTGAGCGGCATGGCGATTGTCGCTGTTCATTGCACTCTGACATGTGGCTCTTTCTTGGCCATCTCTGAGTTCTATTTTTACCCTCTTTATCCTTTGGTTAATAATGTTGGCAAAGAGAAGACACACACACACACACACACACACACACACACACTCCATAGACTCCATATAGGTGAAAGAAACAGTGCTTTTGTCAGCTTCAACAGCCTTTTGAGCCAGCCAGCCACTGTGGGACTGAGATTCAGGGCTAGGAACTGCACACCCCTGGGCAAGTGTCCTGTCTGAATTGGGGCTGGCTTCCCTATTAGTGAAAGCCCATTAGGCAGTCTCCCGCGAATACCCAGGTAGTTAAAGATTCTGTTTATTAAGCACAGAGCCTCCTCGGAGACAGATGCGCTACATAAATACAAGGTGGTTTAATTATTTCAACAACCTTTCGGTACCATCTGAGGAGCAGCAGCAGGTCTAGGGCTTCAGTGCCTCTGCTGCAAATGATGTTTGAGGACATCTGTTGAACACATTCCCTTCCCTTTGCACTGCCCCCATTGGCACAGATCCCTACGTCAAAGTGTCCCTGCTTTGTGATGGGCGGAGGCTGAAGAAGAAGAAAACAACCATAAAGAAGAACACTCTCAATCCTGTCTACAATGAGGCCATCATCTTTGACATTCCCCCAGAAAACATGGATCAAGTCAGCCTGCTCATCTCAGTGATGGATTACGACCGGTAGGTTCCAGTCCCAGAGGGACACGATCCCCTCCCCCCACCAACTCCAATGCAGCATAGGGCTCCTTGACCTTGCACCTGTGGTTCAGATCTCAGACGCCCATTGGCTTCCACTCTGGCTCCAACTACGAAGGGCACAGGAGTTTGAGAAAGAGTGTAGACTCCCCCTTAGCAAAAGTCTCCAGCCTCCTCTCCCAGCTGCTCTGTTTCCATTGATGAGACAACTTTACCAGTCAGCGACCCCTGAATTCACCATTCTTATTGGTCCATCTGGCACCAAGTCCTACCTACCATGTGTCCTTTAGAATACCTTTCTGTCCTCTCCACATCTGTGACTGCTACCACTCTCACTCTAGGATAGCAGCTATTCAACCTCCATTCCTCCCTTCTCTGATCCAGCAAACAGACTAAGGACACACCTTCCTGGACACTTTCTTCCTGGTCCTGCCCTTTTCAAGATCCATCAACGGCTCCTGTTGTCCATAATCTTGACCTGGCATATCCATCCCACCTGACCTCCCCTTCCTTGAATTTATTCTCTACTGTTTCTCCTGCTTTCCCATCAAGACTGGCTCAAAATACACTTTCCAACTCCTCCAGCTCCCCATGATCCCTTCTGTCCAGATGTTACTTTAGCTGGAGGCGGAAACCATGCAATAAACCCTCTGTCCTGGGTTTTTAGCTCAAGTTCTCAGGCATACTAGGTGCTTCATGAACAGACTTGAGTGATGATTCATGTTCTTCCTGAGTGAATCAATCACACCCCACCCCTGGGGACATGGAGAAACGATGCTCAGAGCAGGTTGATTTATTTCCAAGATGTCTCCAGAGAGGCTGTAGGATGCTGGTTAAGTCAAATAAAGGAAGAGACAAACTCTCCCAGTTTCCAGAGTCGGGCCACCTGCAACTGTGTCCTGAGATTCCAAACAAGTTTATAACCTTTTGTTCATCTCTCCGTGTCCAACCCTCAGCTGAGGAGGTCAGGCAAAGTCTCCCAGACACTGATACCCCGAGGCCCCGCCAGGCATCCGTTTCAGAATTTGATGCGCTGGGCAGATCGGCACCTGGAGGGACTTTCCTTTCTGACAGCGTGTCTTATAGCCAATGTTGGGACCTATGCTTTTCCCTCAGAGTGGGTCACAATGAGATCATAGGAGTCTGTCGTGTGGGAATCAATGCTGAAGGTCTGGGCAGGGACCACTGGAACGAGATGCTGGCCTACCCACGGAAGCCCATCGCACACTGGCACTCCTTGGTGGAAGTAAAGAAATCCTTCAAAGAGGTGGGTGAGGTCACCTGGTCCCTGGCATGTTTGCTGCATGGCAGTGTGGGCTGGAGAATGGCAGTTGGCTGCTGCGCCTCCCTCAGCCTTTGGTGGGAAGGGGGCATGGGGGCCACATGCTTCTCACCCAGTGCGTAACCCATTTTAGACGGGGAAAGGAGGCGGAGGCTGCCTGGCAAACAGCCCTGACGTCAGCCGTTTGAAAGCAACAGTGAGTTCTTAATGGAAAATAAAAACTTTGAAGAAGACTTCCCAGCAGGCCACTGTGCCAGGCCTAAAAAGCCTTCACCAAGCTGGTGGGCCAAGTGAGTCCTTTAGGAGAGAGCCCCGAGGGGGTGAGATCAGAACTTGGCAAGAAGTTCTGCCTCTGTGGGAACAGTGAGTTCCCCGGGGCTCCAGCCCGGCAGTCACTTGGCAGTTTTCACAGACTGGCTGGAGATGTGGCCATAGAGCAGATTTCTTCCTCTCGTGAAGGTGGGTTCTCACCATTGTGGGGGGCAGGAGCGTGGCCTCAAGGTGTCACACTTTCTGGCTGAAGCTGGATTCCGTCAAAGCCGTAGACCGGGTGTCCTGAGACTTGGGCTTCCATCTTGGCCCCTCCTGACTTGCTGTACAATCTGTAGCCTTCCACTCTGTCTCAGCTACCAAGAAAATGTCCCTCTGAGTAATGCCCCATCTCCATCCACCAGACCCCACCCACTTAAGATCCTTTGATCTGTCACTCTAGTGACCTGCTTTTTTCCCCAATTGGCTTGGGATATGGGGGTGACCAGGCAAGTCTGGAAGCTCATTTTTTAATATCGTATACTCCAGTATAATCCAAGAAAGCTGGGCGTTTATTCTCTCGTCTTAACAGGCTTCGACCCTACTAAGTCCAGAGAGCTGTACAAAATTGGAAAACTTTAAAGCTTTATCCCTTCCATCCTATGATTCCCTCAATTTAAAAGCCAACTCACCTTAAAAACAGTTACCCCCTCCCACTACGCTGATATAGAAAAGGTAGGCGTGGGAAAACCCGGGGGAGCTGCCAGCTTCCTTTGCTTCTCAGGGTGGACAAATCATTTCCACCTGCTTTACAGCAGTAGGAAGTATGCCGGGAGAGACTGGGAGCTGAGGGAACGGGGCCCAAGGAAACTCGTGGGAGATGGTGGCTTCCCAGGAGCCAGGCCCATTGACTTACCTCTCCAGGTAGCCTGTGCTTTGTGACGCTCCTGACCTATGGCCTGTAAGGCAGCATCAAGGACTCAGGCATAGATCCAAGTTCCTGTCAGTTGAGGCCTTAGGTTTCTGTCTTGATTTTCCCACAGCTGTGGAGCATTAATGAGGCCAGACCCTCTGTCTGCAGCTACCCCTAAGGTAGCCCTCCCCTCTCTTCCTGCAGTGGGAATAAGGTACCCACCACCAGCCACAGGGGGCGCTATTGGGCAGAACCCTATGCAACCTGATGACAATCTAGGCCCTCACTAAAGGTGGTGTGGATTCCACCCAGGAAGTGGCCATGATAACCCGCCCCCACATCTTGTGGACATATTTAGGAATAGAATAAGCGTACTAAACTGTTTAGAGTGGCTTAGGGGCAGGGCATGGAATGCAGCTAACACACCTCTGGAGCAGACCCCTTGCAGCTAACTCCCTTCCCCATCTTTGCTTTTTAGGGAAACGTTGACCCTAAGCCACCACTGGGCCCAGGAGCCCACAGGTTGCACTGTGACTGACTTTCTCACCTCCACACTCTGTGATTACCATAATCCATCAGGCTTACCAGGCTGGGTCTACCCTTGGCAAAGGAAGTAACTGGTCAGAGCAGCAGCTGGAGCAAGGGTGTAGGGTACCACCCAGGTGCCAGAACTGGGCCCCCGAATAACAATGAATACAACCTAATTAAGTCAAATAATTGAATCCAAATTCTGTTTCTTTGAGAACTCTGACTCACTAGTCCAGACTACAAAAGAAAGAAAGATAATGTAGAATCAAGCCCTTGAAAATGAATATTTGATGAGACAGTAAGAGGCAAGTAACAGTATATGGAAAACGAAAAGAGAATAAATTGATTCAGATCCTTTGGGTTTTTTTTTTTTTTTTCTTGACCTCACACGCTGTGCGCCTGAGTCTGCCCCTCCCCCCCGCTATCCTACCATTTTCTGCTCAGCTGATCATTTCTCTGTATAAAGAAGCCAAAAAATGACATTCATCTCGGCAACTTAGGATAGCAATAGTATGTATTTGTATAGAATTTTCACTGACACTTTTAGCACCCACGGTTTTACGTATCTTGGTAAAAATGCATCTAAACCCCACCAGGCTGATATTAAGTGAACCTCTGGGGTTCACGTGAAGCTTTGAGCTTGAACATACATCTTCTCAGTCACCTTGAGAGCTCCCACTCTGCCTTCTTTTTGGTTCTGTTCTGGCCATTGAGCAAGAGCCTTGTTCCTGAAACTTAGGTCTCCTATTTGTGTAATCCATAAAGAAATCTTCTCCAGCTCCCGGGAAGATAAATGGCATCGTATCGGTAAGCACTCCATATTTATCTTGCACCTTTCTCAACAGAGCCTCAAGTGTTGTGATCATTTCTTTTTTTTTTTTTTTTTATTATTAATGAGAACACAGGACACCATACTTACGTGCTGGTTTGGTGCTTAAAATAAGGTTGAGGGGAAACAAATTAACTGAAAAGGTATTTTTCCCTGCTGGGATCTCTCATGAATAAAAATTCATTAAGCCACAATGAGCGCCCTTCCCCAGCTGCAGCGCCAGCCCCTTCCCTCCCAGCACTCCTGCCAACATTTTTTTTGTGTGTGTGTGTTGTCACCACACACAGGGCCTGGTTGACCAGTGATTTTCTCCAAGGTGCTTTATCAGGAAGGCCAACTTCAGATCATCTGCCAGAGATTTTAGATCTCTGCTGGAATGTGATCCTTTTCAGAACAAAAGACCCTCCCCCTGGAACAATAACTTTCCCACCTGGAGGGGACAGGTTCTGCGCTATTTCAGAGCCATCTCCATAAGCCTGGGAATCATTCACCTTTCCATTGTCCATGAACCTCATCTCCTCCCTTTGTTTATCTTCATAGGCGAAATCAGGGACTAGCAGGAGAGCCAGTGTTCCTTCTTCATTTGTTCTGGATAAACAATTATGCTCTGTGTGACTATTCTTTGGGCTGTTATATAAGGGGGAAAAGGTATTCTGTGTAGCCATTTCCTGTTTTCTCCTCTGACCTGGCCTATCAATCAGATTGTTTAAGTAGCAGGCTCACCCAGGGGAGAAGCCAGTAATTACAATGTACCTTTCACCGACATTAAAGGTTGGAACAGGAAAAAAGAAAAAAAAAAAAAACCCAACTCCTAAAATGAAGGTCTGCTAAATGAAAGCATTAGTGATCGTCTTCTGTCACTTTCTGGTTAAGAAACACTTGAGTCAGAAGTCACAGTGGGCTCAACAACCAGGCATTTATTTATCTAAAATATCTCACCAGGGAAACCCTCGGTTGTGATTTCATTCACGTGGATGCTGCAAAGCAGAGAGACTACCACCTGGAGTTAGGAGTAAGTACCTGGTGTGGACCCAAGGAGGTTAGGTTTCTTATTACATTTTGTGTCTCCTTCCCCTAGTACAGCTACGTGCTAAGACAGAGAGAGGCAGGATGAAGGGGAAAGAGCACCCAGTTGGGATTGAGGAGACCTGGTTTCAGGTCCTCGCTCTGCCCTAACTGTCTACCTCCTGACACTACCTGTGTCTTTGTTCTCTTATTTGCAAGAACAAAAGGGTTAGCCTGGAAGATCTCCTAAGCCTGTGTCCATTCTGACGTGCTGAGATTGCTCAGGTCTAGGTCATGTCATGGTGGCCAGCGATACCTGATTGTCCGGTGCTTGGTTAGTTGTAAAGACCTTCAGGTTGGCCTGGAAAGGGAGCACTAAGGAACCCATGCAGAACAGGGCTCAGAGAGGAACAATGCAGACTGTCCCTAGGACTGGGGTCGTGGAGGTAGTGCCTCAGCTTTGTGAGTTTCCCACTTAGTCTTCCTGGCGTGGCTCAGCTCTGCCTAGAGACAGCCATGTTGAGTAGGGAACTGTATCCTCCTCCAGTCACCTCCAGAGGTCCCCAAATGCATGGTTATAACCTCTACTCAGCCCTGTCTCTCCACAATGGAGACCCCCCTAAGCTCATGAGAAGAAGGAGGTTCAAGGCTGCCCTTGGGGTTCAGAAGACCATCTTGACCACTTACTAAAATCCCTCCCTAGAGCCGGGTCTCACAGGCATTAAGAGAGTATTCTGTCTCCTAAGCCCACGAAAGGGCGAGTGAGCAGGGGACACTGACTCACTCTGAAGTTTCACCACCCCGAGACAGGTCAAGAATATCCATGGGGTCCGATCCTTGCCTGGGAGACATGGCTACGGCTATGACTGGCTTTTCCATCTGAAGGGTTGAATGGCCCAAGGCCCAGGTCCATTCTCCCTCAGCCCACCCTCACTCCATGACACCTCATTGCATCACCCACTTCCACAGAAGGGTAGAGCCAGGCTGAGAGGAGGCCATCCGGGAGTCAGGGAGCTGGGGAGGAGAAAGGGTTTGGAGGGGCCCAAAGGGGAAAGGGTCCCTGTCCTCACACCTCCTACCGCTTCATAAGCCCGGTGTGAATGCTCATAGGAAACAAAAGGCCAAAGAAGGGAGCCCAAGAGCAAAGCAATATCAGGCTTTTTTTTCTTCTTTTTTCTTTTGCTGTACTAACAGCTCCCAGACAAATTGCTAATAATTCATGATCGTGGGTTCTTGGCAGTAATGCCACACTCTGCAGACTGCCTCTTTCGCTGCTAACATAATCTGATTTTCAGTGTGAAAAATGGCTGAAGCACTCAGAAATGGTCCAGTGGTAGCACCTTATTCACACTCACACACACACACACACACACACACACACACACACACACACACACTCTACATTGTGAAGAGAGCCGAAGTTACTTCTGCAGTAGTCTTTTTTCTTTTTTCTTTTTCTTTTTCTTTTTTTTTTTTTTCTTAATCAAAGTATTCCAAACTAGAAGCTGTAAGCTGTTTTCCTTATGTTTTTGCATGGCTGACAGCAAAATTCAAGAAAGCTTACTGAAAAGCCGGGGAAGGTGAATTCAGTGCATGGGCCAGTTAAGTTTTGGAAGTTACAACGTTAATTCCCTTGGCGATCAGTAACTGGCGCTTTTTCTCCTCCCCACAGTGGCAGGGCAGAGCTGCCAGCTTCGACAGCGAGAGCTCATGCCCGTCTCCAAAACCACCTCCGACGCCGTGAGCCGCGAGGCCGGGCCACACCAATGGGACTCAGCAACGTTCTTTTCGCACTTGTTCAGCCGTCTAAATGCAGTGTTGTGCGCAGTGGCCATCCGCCGCTCCAGAGTCTTAACTGCTCCTGTGTGTAGGTCAAGGCCGAGACACTTGTCCTGTGGTCAGATCTGTCTTAGTCTTTTCTGTCTCCCAGGTGATGTTTTTGTGGTTTTCACTTTGTATGGGTCTGCTGTCAAGAAAAGAAGAAAACAAAAATCAAAACAAAACAAAAATCAACAAGGGGAGGGAAAAAAAAAAAAAGGTTGGAGAGAGCCCAGAAGTCAGTTCTGTAAAATGCAATGTAAAATAGTAGTGGTCTTTGAAGGAGAGGTAGGTTGAGTTTTTTAAGATTTTTGTGTCTCCCCCCAACCTCTTCCACCTTGGAGAAGGAGGCAGTGGTGTGGAGCTATGGCTACCTTCTCAGTGCCCTGCAGGGACGGTGCCAATCAATTCAAGAGTAAGTGTTACTCTTTGAAGTTCTTCGCTGGTGTGACTTAAAACCAAGTTGCGGGCTCCTGATCCCATGTTGAAATTACAGGACCTCTGCCGTGTTTGTGAACTTCTGCTGATGGGCAGGGGCTTCTCGCTTGCCTTCCTTGTTGGCTTTCCTCCTGAACTGAAACCATCTTGATTCCTCACGGGAACTTAGTCACTTTCTTTAGGAATGATTCTGCTAAAAACTAACCATGCCATATGTCTTCTGATGCATCACAGTTAATGATCACATTTGTTTGAAAACAGGATCTTTGTTCTCGAAAATAACCTTGGTTGTAAAGAAAGACAGGCGCATATGTTCCAGAATGATTTCTGCATTATACATAGCTTTGTAGTTTCATGAAGTGTCAAGCAGCTGTTTTTCAATGCCTCAAGAGATCAAAAGAAAACCTAGATAGAATATGCTTTTCTGGATGGGAAGTTTCCAGGTCCAAGTCATAGCTCAAGTCCCTCTTTCTGGGAAGAGGCGCTTCTTGGTTGAAATCCAGTCAGCCCGAACCTATTTCAACCCCCACGGACTCTGGGACAGTAACTCATCTTAAATTTAGTTCTTATAAATCACGAAGAATTCAGTGTTTGTTTTTGTGATAGTGAGGGGTCTGTTTTTGTTTTTTCCTTTAGATCTCTACCTTAGGCCAAATTCAGTTTAGAGAAAAAGAAAAATGTTTGAACTAATCTGTATTGTAACGACACATTCCTGTTGTGTTAGTAGTGGCCTTTACACCAACCCCTATAACTAGGCTGATTTGCTCAATCTCTGTCTGTATGGTCCTGGGAAGTACACGGAGGAGGGTTTCCCCTTCACACTGTGACTACACAGTTCCAACTTCCAGAGCTTCGAGAATGTCCCACACATTCAAGAAGCAAGTCAGGAAACAAACCCCATCTTCCAACCATGGAAGGTTAAACGTCAAAACTATTCACACACTTTGTCTCTTCTTCTTATATATGTCACATGCCACAAGAGGAGCAACTTAAGAAAGTAACCCTCATTTTAAGCCAAGTTACCAGGTTTCTCTGCCAATATAACTTTAGCTAATGTCTGCTAGCCCTAAAAGTGACCAGATGGGCTAACAGGATATCATGGCAAAAGAAGTTTCCAACCTTGAAGTAGATAAATCTGAACTCTACTCTGTGTCAAGCTTTAAGCCAAGAACTAATGTGCAAGGTCTTCCTAGTCAGGTAGTCCTGCATTTGAAGTGAGAGAAAAAAAAAAAATCGTGACCAGATTCCTAGCAGGTGACAAACTTCATTGTGTTTCTTGACTCTAGACTGACCCCATCAAGATGGCCACCTTCATCATTGAGCAGATGCAGCAGGTCTTGCAACTATGAAGGGGACAGTTGAGTTCCCGGGGTTAGAAGGAGCCCAGAAATAGTGTGAGAGGCTCCTCCCAGAATTGAGCTCAAAATGCATGTCCAGCTGCCATCTATAAACCCTTAGGCAGGAGAGGATGGCCCATTCTAACCTTCTGGAGGAGGGAGTGTGATCAGTGTGAATCGTGGGATTGCATTGTTCATCTGAGAGATTTATATCCAGGTAGCTTTCTCCCGCAAGGAAACATTCCAACAGTTTCAGATCATTTCCTGAAAAGATTATGGCCAATCCCACAGCACCCCAACCAACAACTATTACTATGGCTCCAGCAGGCTAGGTAAATTCCTACAGGCATGGGAACCCACCCAGGAAGGCTCCTGGACCGCCCCCCACCACACACACACACACACACACACACACACACACACACCAGCGCCATCAGGAGAGGCCAGTCCTCGACCTGACGCATGAATGAGACCTAAAGAGCTGCCAGCTTCATCATCTAGCCCAGTATCTCTCCCTTGCAGATGAGAGTAAATTGAAATACAAGTTTCAGAATACGCCGAAATTCAAAGTGATTCATTTGTCCTCTGCTTCCTCTGGCATGAGAACCCTCCTGGGTGGTAGTTGTGGGCTTTGCTGAAGTTGCGATAACCAGGGCCATTTGCACACAGATGTTGATTTAAAAAAACACAAAAGTTCCCTTCTGCTTTATTTAGCAGTGTTTCTGGACTGTCCCCTCCCCCTCTGCGCTCACCCAAGATGTTAATTAATTGTATCATCATTTAAAAAATTATGTTGTTAATTACTGCTTTGTGTCTTCCCACCCCTGTCACAGCCTGGAGTTTTTATTCAATTAAATCTCTGTCTCTTGCCCATTTCTCCTGTCATTTTGTGTTCCTGAGGTTGGGCAGGCAGCCCACGCACAGGATACTGACAAGCTTTTCGTTTTAATGTTCATTGCACACAGATAACCACTTGCCTTCAATCAGGGGGACACAGAAGGGCTTGTTGGTTTCTCACTCTGCCCCAGGAGTAGCTGCGCACCCCACCAGACTGGAACCCACCTGTGCTTTGTCAGGCTGGCGGCTCACAGAGCATTTGGGACACGGGCTCTGCTGTTCCTTCAGCTGTTCAGCTCCACAAGCAGCCCCTCCAGATGCCGAAGCCTCTCCAGGGAAGTGGGTCACATTGGTGTCTGGAAAGTACAATGTTTTCCCCCACCTGGAGAAGAATCCTGCTAACTCTTGTAAAACACAACTTGGCAAAGCCGTGGGAAAATACTATTCCAGACTCGAAAATTTAAAAAGAACATCCCAACTTAATAGGATAGCCTCTCTGCTCACCCACCCCCTCCCCCGCCCCAGCTTTTAATTAATTTAGAAGGCGGCCTGTAGAGAGGAGAGTGGAAGGTACATCCATTTCTGCACATCTGCATCTAAATTACTGATGCTCTACAGGGAGCTGAACTGCTGAGAGAAGCACTCCGCTGCCTAAGGAGGCCACTCCCTCCATGCTAGTGCCTTCCATCAGGTCAGCCAGCAGGATTCAGTGATGAGCTCTTCATATCTACAGCTAATACCCAGCAGGGTAAAAGCGTCTGTCAGTATGGGCTGGGTTGTGCTGCAATAACAACCTCCAGATCTCAGTGACAGAAAACAGAAAAAGGCTTATTTCTCTTGCTATGTGCCCACCATAGGTCAGTAAGGGGAACCCTGCTTGTGGTATTTATTCAGGGGACTCAGGATGACCAAGGAGCCAACGTCTCAAACATTGCTATGGTCTCATTCATGCTTCAGTTGCCATGCTGGAGGGAAAAGAACAGTAAAGGTCTCATATGTTCTAAGTGCTCTGGTTAAAAAAAATAATAATAATAACATGTGTTGCTTTTCTTCACAATCCATTGACCTCCCTTCACCTCCGACCTCCCAGAACATAAGGGGGTTGGAGTGCCCAGGGGAAGAAGACTGGAAATACGTAGTGAGCAACCCTCGGGAAGACTACAGTGAACTTAACAGACTTGTGGAGGGTGACAGCTACTAAGAGCTGATTCCATAAAACCAAGAAAAGGAAACTCTATTCATTGTTGCAGGAAACCTGCCTACCAAAAGCTTTCACTCTAGTAAAATAGCCGTAAGTGACAATGGTTCAAGGTAGAAAGTAGAAGTACAATAGGGGAGGGGGGGAAAGAAAGTTAAAGATACCCAAGAAAGCCTATCACAGCTTGCAGGATGAGCAAAGGCTTCCAGAGAGAAGTGGCATCTGCTCTAAGCCTCTAAGAATGAGTAGGGCCAGGCATGGTGGTGCACACCTGGAATACCAGTGGCTTGGGAGGCCAAGGCAGGAGGATTACAGGTTCAAAGCCAACATCAGCAACTTAGTGAGGGCCTAAGCAACTTAGCAAGACCTTGTCTCTAAACAAAATATAATATAAAAAGGGCTGGGGATGTGGCTCAGTGATTAAGTGCCCCTGGGTACCAAAAAAAAAAAAAAAAAAAAAAAGAATGAGTGGGATTTGGAGACATGGAACTTGGGGAGGGGAGAGGCATAGTCCAGGCTGGGGGTCCAAACAAGTGAAGACCCAGAACAGAGGAGTTCCTAGGGCTGCCAAGCACCCTGGATCCAGGGGAGACAGTGAATCCCATCCTCCAGCTTAAGTAACACCTTACTTGCCCCGGCCAGCCAGGCAGAAAGCAGGACTTGCGCCTGAGGTTCTCCTGTCCCCTGTCCTGAGCTCCACACCACCATTCTAGCCCTGGCCTCAGCCTAGTACCCTAACCACCTCTCCTGGGAACTTGCCCCATTTCCCCCTTCCCTTTGCTGACTTGGTGTCTGCTCCCCAAAGGGCCCATCCCCTGGAAACACCAGACTTGCCCCATCTTGAGAATCAGCCACTTCCTGCTTAACCCCCTCCCCTCCCCTCCCTGGGCTACTGGTCAACCAGAAGCCACTGAGTACCTTCTGATTTATGCTTTGCCCTTCTCCCCTCCAGGCTGAGACCTGTGTAGAGTCTGAGTTCCCAAGCAAGGGAAAAGGATGAGCCTCTCCCTGGCTTCCCTCTGGCTAGTTCACAGCAGCAAGCCCACAAGAGCAGGGGAGGCTCAGAGAGCAGTGGGGGCGACCGAAGCCCCACTCAGGAGGGGTGGAAGCCTGAGCCAGGGCAGGCACTACACAAGGTAACAAAATGTAGGGGTTGCCGAGGGGAAATGCAGTCGGCCACAGTTGAGCTGAGCTGGAAGACAGAGACAGGGAAGGAGGATTCCTAAGTGTTGTTTTTACACTTGGAAGCCAAGTGCTCTGTGTCTTCCCGAGAAACCAGCAATAGCAGAACAAGGAAAATCGATGAGTCCAGTTTGGTCCAAACTGAGTTTGAGATGCTGGAGGGATGTCTAGCCAGACAGCTGCAGTTCATGATGCGCCTCGGCAGAGAGGTCAGAAGGTAATTTGCAGAATGCTTACACACCAAAATGAGACGTGAAGACAGAAGGCGGGCGCTGCTCCGCGAGTACCTGCATGCAAGGGAAGCCTCAAAAAGAGGCTCTTCAGGAGCCATCAACACGTAGAGGTCAAGGAAGAAGAAAGTGATGTGAATGACAATGGAGAGGTACCCAAGCCAAGTTGATCGATGAAAACTCGGATGAACAAAAACAGATCAATCGAGGGTGTTATAAAATGATTCTTCATAATAAACTCATCCAAGTGGCTTACATATAATCCTATTCACAAAAATCCATTTTCACTCACGTTTATTAACACTTCCCCCACCCCGTCCTCTCAGCTCAGCCGTTGTCTTTTCAAATAAACGTAACAAGATTTGCCATTTTAATCAGTTTTAACTATAGCGTTCAGCCGCACTCAGTATATTTACGTGGTTGTGCGACTGACACCACCCATTCATAAAGAACTTTTTCTCATCTTCAACAAGACCTCTCTCTTCCTCCCTTCCCCAGCCCCTGGCAGCCACCATTCTACTCCCTGTCTCTATGAATTTGACAATACAAGGAACACTTCACTGAGTGGAATCATTGAATATTGTTTTGCAGCTGGCTTCTTTCACTTTAAATGCCTTTAAGATTTATTCATCTTGTAGCGTGTGTTAGAATTCCCCTCATTTTTAAGGCTGAGTAATATTCCATTGTATGCTGGGTGCAGTGGTGCATGCCTGTAATCCCAGTGACTCAGGAGGCCGAGGCAGGAGGATGGCAAGCTCAAAGCCAGCCTCAGCAACTTAGCAAGGCCCTAAGCAACTTAGCAAGACTCTCCCTCCAATTTTTAAAAATAATAAAAAGGACTGAGGAGGTGTCTCAGTGGTTAAGTGCCCCTGGGTTCAATCCCCAGTACCAAAACAAACAAACAAAAAAAAAAAAACCCACCACTACCAACAATAACAAAAAGTTTCATTGTATGTATACATCACATTTGGTTTATTCACTTGCCTGCCAGTGAACACTCATGTTACTTCCACATTTGGGTCTTGTGAATAATGCTGCTATGAACATTAGTGTACAGATATCTGTTTGACTTCTTGCTTTCAATTCTTTGAGGTATAAACCCAGAAGTGGAAACCCTGGGTCATAAAATTCTAGGCTTACCCTTTTGAGGAACCACCACCCTGTTTTCCGTAGCAGATGCACCATTTTACATTCCCATCAGCAGAGCAGAGTTTGGATTTTTCCACATCTTCCCCCACGTTTGGTTTTTTGATAGTAGCCATCCTGATGGGTACGAAGTGGGGTCTCATTGTGGTTTGGTTTGCATTTTCCTAATAATTAGTGATGTTGAGCATCTTTTCCTGTGCTAATCGGCCATTTGTTCTTCTTCTTTGGAGAAATATCTCTTCAAACCCTTGGCCCATTTTGAATTGGGTTATCTATTGTGTTGTTGAGTTGTAGGGGTTCTCTATACAATCTGGATATTAACATCTCATCAGATACATGATTTGCAAAATTGCTTCCCTTTCTGGGGGTTGTTTTTTAATCCTGTCAGTCATGCCCCTTGGATTACAAATCTTTCTATTATTTATTCTGTTCTTTCATTTATTTATCTACTTATTTATTTTGCAATATTGAGGATTGGACCCAGATCTACCACTGAACTACATACCCAACCCTTTTTAATTTTTTATTTTGAGATAGGGTCTCATGAAGTTGCAGAGATTGGCCTCAAATCTGTGATCCTCCTGCTTCAGACTCTCAAATAATTGGGATTACAGGCAGATGCAACCATACCTGGCAAGGTTTTTATTTTGATGAAATCCAGTTTGTCTATTTTTTTTTCTTTTATTGCTTGTGCCTTCAATTTCATATCCAAGAAATCATTGCCAAATCCAGTGTCATGAAGCTTTTCCCCAGTGTTTTCTTCAACAAGTTTTATAGTTCTAGTTCTTTATGGATAGCTGTTTGATCCATTTTGAGTTGATTGTTTTAACATGCTACAAGGTAACTTGCTACGTTCAACTTCATTCCCTTCATTTGAACATCCAGTTTTCCCCACATCATTTGTTGAAAAGACTGTCCTTTTCCCATCGAATGGTCTTAGTATTCTTGAAAATCATTTGACTATTTATGCAGTGGTGTATTTCAGAACTGTCAATTCTATTTCATTAGTCCATATGTCTGTCTTTATGCAGCCAACATCTATTTTTATTATCAAAGCTTTGTATTAAGCTTTGAAATCAGGAAGTGTGAGTCTCCATCTTTATTCTTTTCCAAAATAATTTTGAGGGCTGGGGTATAGGTAAATGGTACAATGTCTACATAGGACAGACGAGGCCCTGGGTTCAATCCCCGACATTAGCCAAAAACAAAACAAAACAAAAAAATTGTTTTGGCTCTTTAGGTTACTTGAAATTACACGTGAATTTTAGGATAAATTTTTCTATTTCTTTAAAAAACATCATTGGGTTTTTGATAGAGATTACAATGAATCTGGATCACTGTGGGTAGTATTGTCAATCACCCCACATGGTACCATGGGCTTACATTCTATCTACAAATTTGACCCTAGTGAGGATCCCACATGTTGTTATCCTTACTGTAGGACCAAGCATGGTTATGGATGTCAAACCTAACTAACCATTTCTTTAACATCAAACATTTAACTCTTGCCAATATCCTGTGGAAATCATCTCCCACAACTGCAAATGTGCTGGTCCAGTTCCCAATCTGCCAATAAAACTCAACTCTGCAGCCCAACTTCTCTCTCTCCCACCCCACCTCAGCCCCGAATCCAAGAACTGCAGCTGGACTTAATTTCCTCAGACCTCTGTGTTCCCGCAGGCTAGCCAGCTCCCTGTCTTCTGGCATCTCTTTCCCTACGGTACCAGAGCTGTGACTCTCATCATGGCAGAAGGGTGTGGCAGAGGACAACTGTCCATCTCATGGCAACCAGGCAGGGGGGCGTGGGACTGAGATTGGAAGGGGCCAGTTTTTCTGCATGTACCTAAGTATTTGCTCATTTATTCATTCAACAAATATGTTGAGCACCTGATATACACCAGGAGTAACATGATAGAACTAAGGATGAGCAAATTAATAATAACAACTAACACATATTAAGTATTTACTACATTCCAGATACTGTTCTAAGTGCTTCACATGCATAAACTTATGTGGTCATGGCCAGCATCTTGCTGGGGGGTTCTTCTTCCTGCTGAGGAGGGTTTAAGACACTTGAGAACTTAAAGTCTAGAAAATTAGTAAAAAATAAAAGACAAAGAGTCAGAAATATATTTTCAAAAGTGGAACCCCTGATAGATCCAGTCCACACGGGAGATGGAATTAGACAAGACAAAATGGCTTCAGTGGTTATTTCAGGGGGTACATCAAAGGCAGGGGGAAGGTTTCCAGGGTGGAGTCTTGCAGTCAACAGGTTACTTGGCATCTTGGCAGATCCCCCCTATATCAGGTGCTGTGTGGGACATGACAGATCCGAATAGGAATTCACAATATCTCTGGGCAATTTTACACAGAGGAAATGTCCACTGGTAGTTTCCAGACACCAGATGTTCTTATCACTGGGCTATGAGGTGCGGTGGCCCATACACAGCCCATGGATGGCTCGTGACGTAAACTCATTTAATTCTCCCTGCAATCCTAACAGTTTAAGGCACTTGCCCAAGGTCATACAACTGAACCAGAGCTCACATGCCCAACCATGAGGCTAAGCTGGCTTCTAATGAAATAACTCTTCAAGGACCTCACAACTCAGAGTAGAAGAGAGCCACATAAATAGAATGGCTCTGCAGTAGGGTAGGATGTAAGGCCTCCTAGAGAAGGGTCACCTGACCCAGACATCGGTGCATATACTCTTCATAGTGCCCCCAAATGTACCTCTGAGACTCCAGTCTCACCCCTTCCCAGACAGGGATCTGCAATGGCCTATTTGATTGAGAACTATCAGTCATGCAGACTAATTGGATCTCCGACATCAGTTACTCCTCTACAAACCACTAAGGCATTGTGGGACTGCCCATTGCACCAAACCCCAACCAGCTACTCCACAAATACGTTGCATATTGGTTAGCTTCTTGTTGCTGTGACAAAAATCCTGATAAAATCAATAAAGAGGAGGAAAGATTTATTTTGACTCCCAATTTCAGTCCATGATCACTGGCTCCATTGTTGTAGTACATCATGTAGTCCATCTCGTGGCAACCAGGAAGGGGGAGCGGTACTGAGATTGGAAGGGTCCAGGGTCTCAGTATGCTATCCTAAGGGCACACCTCTGGTGACACAGCTCCTCCAACTAGGCCCAACTTCCTAAAGTCTGCACCACCTCCCAATGGCACCCACATCTGGTGACCACACCTGGAACACATGAGCCTTTGGTGGACATTCCAATCCACACCATGTTTTCTAGGATGAACAGTGCAAGGAAGGGCCAAGTCCTGGTGCAACCTAGAAGCTCTGGAAGCAGCGTTGAGTTTAGTAAAGGCAGGAGGACCCATAACTCTACCACATGCAACTCCAAACAAAACCTGAGCCGTTAGACTTGAAGAGAAAGGGAACTAATGGAGAAGGAATGCAGAATTGCAAGGGTTCAGAGGAACCCCGCAAACTCGGCGTTCCTGCAGGCTAGCCAGCTCCCTGTCTCTGGCATCTCTTTCCCTACGGTACCAGAGCTGTGACTCTCCAGCAGGGATCTCAGCTGAGGACAACTAGCTCAGTAAATTAGTATTAGAGGGAGGAATGGAGGAGGCTGGTGACTCTGTTCCCTGAGGTGACTCTTTTTCCGCACAGATTGGGGAAATTTGGTGACACATCAGGGATTATCCGGAGAGACGCTGAGCACCAACATAGGCAGGAGCCTCAAGCTTTCCCAAGACATGTGACATTTCCTCTCTCTGTGGCTTCATGGTGCCCGTCTGCGCTTGGGCCAGGTTTATGGGACGCTTCAGGCTGCAGCAATGAGGAATATAAACCTCTGGCTAGAAATTCTAAGAGTTTTTGGAAATGTGAGTCCCCGAGATGACAGAGGACTTGCTAATCATAGTTGAAAGGGCTGTGGCCCATTGTACCCTTATCTTTCAACTCCCTGGAGAAATTACTGACAATGACACACGGCCGTTAAAATAGATTGTGAAATCAAAGAACCAGGCCGAGCTTCAGATACGATCTTCTTTAAATTACCCATAACTTTCTCTTTGAAATATGCCTGACTTACTATGCAGACAGATGCCTCCCAGTGTTCTGGACTCTGACCTGTAGCTGCCCTTCTGTTTCTGGCTCACTCTCTCCCTGACAGTGTAGCTGGGGGGGGGGGGGGGTGGAATTCTATTCTCCAGCTTAGATACTTGTCCTGTAATATTTCCTGACAGATTTGCCAGGTAAGGACAGATTTAGCTCTTTGACACCGTGTTTCAGTAAACTCAGGAGCTCAGAGACAGAATACTGGGTTGAATCCGGGCCTCTGGAGCTTCCCCAGTTGCTATGGCTTAAATATCCCCTCTCAAAGTCATGTTGAAATTGATCTGCTATTGTAATAGTATTAAAAGGTAGGACCTGTAAGAGGTGATTAGGTCATGAAGGCAGAGCCATTTTTATGGGCATGGGATTAGTCATCCCAACTGTACATTCCTGATTAAGGAAAAAAAAAAAAAAAGGCTCTCCAGATTTTCTCTATCTTGCATACTTGCCCTCCCACCATGTTATGACACAGCACAAAGGCACTTGCCAGATGCTGCAACAGTATTCTTAGACTTCCTGACCTCCAGAACTGTGAGCCAAATAAACTTTTTTCTTCATAAATTACCCAGTCTGTGAGAGTCTGTGATAGTGGCAGAAAATGCACTATGACAGCAGTCTAGCCCTGGATCACTTAATCTCTCTGAGCTGCATTCCCTCGCCTGTAAAACAGGGGTCTGACAGCAGTGACAGCAATAATTGACTCAACTTCTGACCTGCAAACCTGAAGCCATATGGCAGCCTAGAAGCCTGGACAGTCTCCCGGTTCTCTCAAGGCCTCTGCTCACCTCTCACAACTGGGTAACTTGAGAACAAAGAAACTACGGCACCCGCTCTGAAACAGAAAGGGTGGGAGGGAGCAGGAAGGGGGGACGTAAAGAATAAATCAAGTGGCTGTGTAATTAATTTAGAATAACTTAAGCTCTCGGCATTAAAGAGAAACAAAAGTGGTGACATTTAATGGATGCGTCAGTCGATATCTCACTCATTTCAGCTGTCTTTTTAAATGTCAAATATCTCACAATCCCTTTTTCTTGGGGCTGGAAGGTGTGTGCTCACCACAACCGTTCTGGCTTCTGCCCAGTGGGTTAGCACAGGCACACGACTTCAGAAACAGGAGGTCCTGCCTGCTTCAGGAACAGGAGACCATGACCAGTGACCCCAAGAGAGCTGGACCCTGCAGCTGCTCCTTGGTCCCCCACCAATTCATTCTAGTCCTCACTTACCTTCTTGCCATCCACTATAAAAAAACACACAAGATGTCAGCACCAAGGGAAAAACAGTGTGTTCTCCTGTTGAGTCCCCATGGTGCCTCTTCAAACTTCTCAGAGCTTTGCAAGTTTTTAAGAGAAAGACCTTAGCTGAACTCTAGAGAGAGAGAGAGAGAGAGAGAGAGAGAGAGAGAGAGAGAAAGCCAAGAGATGGTAGCTCCAGAGAACTCCAGGCTCAGGAATTTCCATTCTGAGCTGATTGGCCCTGGGTTCGGCCCTCTAAAAATACCAGATACTGCTTCAGAGACAAACGAGGAAGGGGAAAAAAAACAGCTGGATTTTCACTTTGGGGGAAAATGTGAAGCCAGGCAGCACCGAAGAGTTTTCAACCTCAAACTCTAATCCCCCTAGAGCAAGATTCCCACTTCCAGCCACAGCTGAGCCTCGGATCTCTCCAACTTATAGCCTGGGGTGCAAATAGGGGGAGCAGCTAAAAACCCGACCCCAGCCAAGGTAGAAGTCAAAGTGACCTCAGGGGACTTCACAATTCCAGCAACCCCAGCTCATTCACCAGAGTGCAGCTTCCGGCTGGTGGAACCGACCGAGAAGGGCCATGGTGTTCCAAGGCCACTTACCAGCTCAGCCTTGGCCAAGCACAGGGAATTCACAGTGACATGCTGAGGACAGGCCACCCTTCCACTGTCAGCTACAGCCAGCCTCTCAGGCCAAGCCAATGACACAGGAACTCCGGTGTCTAAGTGCACCCACATTTAGGGATAGGAGCCAGGTCACAAGGACACTCACCCCCACTGTCTTCCCACCAATGCATAAAGCTGAGAACTTATCAAAGGAAGCATTCCAGGCCACTTTCTTTGAGGTTCTCTCCTTATCTGACTCTGGTCTCCTTCATGGGATCCAGTTTTGCTGTCACGCCAACTCTTGGACACACAGTCCTAGAAGCAGGAAGCCCCACAGCCCAGTCCTCAGCCTCTCCCCAACTTCTGCCTTCCCCGGGACACTTACCCACCAATGCCTGTCCCCTTCCCATCACCACCCGCTCTGCACAGGGTTGATCCGTACCCCCAGCTCCATTACCCTTCTGAGCGCCAAACTGCCAAGTGCCCTTAGACAAGGCCTCTAGATGTCCTGCTGCAACCTAAACCCAACATACCCTAAGGGGACCTCTCTTAAGAGCCAGTCTCTCTTCTCTGTGGACTTGAGTAGCATTGTCCTGGTGGTTTAACCTTGACTCCCCTCTTGCCCTCAGTGACTGTCATGTTTATTTACTCTTTTGTGTTATCTCCTTTTTCCTCATCTGGACACCCACTCTCTCCGTAGGCCACCGATACATCCCTCCTACAATTCTGCTGTGGTCTCTCCAACTTGGAACCTCAACTTCCCACCCTCCTCTGTGCCAATCCAGGGGTTAAACACTCCTGTACCTTCAAGGGATGGCCAGATCCCCCAGCCGCCCAGCCGTGTGAGGACAGAAAGAAAGGTGGAGGGGAAGGCTGTGGGAACCGGAGGGTGAAAGAATCTGAAGATATCCAAATTAAAATTTGAAAAAAAAAAAAAACAAAAATAAGCCCTCTGGGCAAACAAATCCTATTCAGAGGACCAGTTCTGCATCCTAATGAACTCTTCTCCATTTTGCTGGTAGCTCTATCACCCTAATAGCATTAACCAAAGATTTTACCACCTCCCCTTTTGCCCACAGGAGAGGAAAGGGATGATGAATCTCCAAAAACATTGAACATGACCAAGGACTTTGCCTGACGTGAATCTGACAATGCATTCATCTGGCGCTCAAGGCAACTCGTGGACCTTGATCAACCACTGCTATCACCCAACGCGACCTCTTCCTCTCACTGTGCTTTGCTTATCCACCCACAGACTGCCCTCCCCCAAGCCCTGGAAACAACCTCATTCTGTGTTTGCAGCCTGACTCTCAGCCTTCCCAGAGCCCTGTGGGCATGCTAGGGTCTCCTTGCTTTTTCCTGTGTTCTCCAGTGGCCAATGGCAGCTCGTTTTTTCTTCTGAATCCCTCCCACTGCTCCGCCCACCTAGGTGCTTCATCTGCCACGAAGGGAACAAATAAGCCAAGACTGGGATCAAGTACCCAGGACCAGAATACCAATACTTGGAGCTCAGAGAATATTTTTCTAAGAAATCAAGCTTCAGAGTTACTGAGGAGCCAGGCATGGTGGTGCATACCTGTAATCCCAGCTACTTTGGAGGCTGAGGCAGGAGGCTCTCAAGTTCAATCCCACCTGGGCAACTTAGCGAGACCCTGTCTCAAACATAAAATTGAAAAGGGCTGGAGATGTAGCTCAGTGGTAAAGTGACCCCAGGTTCAGTCCCCAGTACCACAAAAAGTAAACTAAATAATTGAGAACTGTCTCCCTCAGCGACTCTCAAACTTCACTGTGCATTGGAACCATCTGGAAAGATGGTAAAAATGTAAGTTCCTACCCACAGAGATTTTGATGTACTAGATGTACACTGGGGCCTAGGAATCTGTATTTCCACAAGTTGGCCAGTGGTTCAGATGCATGGTAAAATTCGGGCCCAAATATCCAGAAACATCAGATCTTAGAGACTGAGCTTGGAGCGGGAC
Source organism: Ictidomys tridecemlineatus (assembly GCF_052094955.1). Taxonomy (NCBI): domain Eukaryota; kingdom Metazoa; phylum Chordata; class Mammalia; order Rodentia; family Sciuridae; genus Ictidomys; species Ictidomys tridecemlineatus. The sequence continues at coordinate 106,841,165 of NC_135487.1, read as the reverse complement.
AGTTGTTCTTGAAAAGTCTCTAACCCAGACGTAGCTCCCGGGTGATTGCTCTGAATTCCACCCAGTAGGGCGTCACTTGTGTCTACCTCAGCCTGTTCATAAACAGTCTGGGGGTGTGGTCCCCACCCCTACACCCAGCATCTATCCAGCAGCCCCCCTGTGTAGCACGGTGCCAGCCTGAACAGGAGACAGTCTTGATAGCCAAATACCCACTCTGGAAGCTCGGCCCAGGGCCCTGAAGTTCATCCACCATCAATGTCTCTGCAACTCAGCCCCCATTATACAGTAGGGCCAGCCATCTGCTTCTCATGACCACATCCCTGCTTCTCTCTCTCCAGAGCAAAAGTAGAGGCAGACGGTTGATCGTGACTGGGAACATGGATTGCAACCAGGCTGATCTCAGGCTGGGGATAAGCAGGGGCAGGAGGCAGCGGGGAGTGCTGCCCTGGCCCTCCACCCACCCCCTTCACAAAACCAATCTTTCCCTTCCTGCAGTCGCCAGCATTGCCCAGGCTCCCAGTGACAGACACAGAAGAATCTTAGGAAGCAGAGTCTAGATGATGGGGGGATTGTCTGAGGCAGAGGGAACAGGAGGAGGTGAGAACCTAGCAGGACACTAGTCCTAGCCACCAAGTCTGAGAATGAGAGGTAAACGGAGCCTCAGTTTCTCTACCCAGAAGAAAAGGTTTTGAGTTGCTTCAAAGCAGTGACCTCTCTCCCAAGCTCCAGGCTCCCCACCCTCCTGCTGGAGAGCGCACGTAGAGCTACAGGAAGCTAACTCTGGGCACCCACCTGGACCATTCTCCTCTTGCCTGGCCCCAGTCCTCCTGTATCCCCTCTCCTAATTTTAGGGCACCTTTAATATTCTCACCCCCAGGCCCAGAGCCCCCACACATCTTCTTTCCTCCTCCTCTCCTCAGTCCCAATTGCTCACCAAATTCTGTCCCCTCTCCTGTAGAACACGTCCTACCTCTTCAACTGTGGGAGATGGCATATGCCTTAGCTCAGGCCTCATCACGTCTAGCCCAGGTGATGCAAGCGTGTACTAAGGGGTCTTCAGATTCCTGCTGGTCTGCCTCCCTACTTCTGTGGTTCCCAGTCTGGCCCTCTCAGATACCTAGTGGTCTTTAATACAAAACAAACAAACAAAAAACTATTATACATTTACCCCAGTAAAGTCTGCTGTCCTAGTCATAAATGCGATATGTTGAATATTTGAAGTTAAACTGTCATATCTACAGGGTAAATTAAAGGAAGAGGCTTCTTGGGACCCACTGCCAGTCTATCCACACAGTCTTCTCTGGCCATCTCTCACTGAGTCTAATGTCACTTCTCTCCAGGGCCTCTACCTTCAGAGGCCTCCCTGCGGCGTTCACTAGGCCCTACATACTTCCTGTCTCCAACCAGGCCGCATTTCCCAAACACCTATGCATTTCCACTTCTCTGTGGAACTGGTGTCTCTATGGTTCTACTACGCTAATGCTCTCTCTCTCCGTGCTAGAATGTTCTTCCATCCCTCCTTGTCCCTTGAAATCTTTCTTATTCTTCATGTTTTCTGGGTTTGAACATGGTTTGTCCCCTCTGAAACTAACGTTGTTGAAATTTGAACCCATTGTGGCAATTAAATTTCAGGAGACAAAGTCACGGAAAGGGACTAATGCCTTTCTCACAGAAATGGGTTTATCCTCAGAGGAGTGGGTTCATTACAGCAAGAGTGGGTTTTCATAAAGCAAAGTCACCCTTTGTGTTTCGTTTCTTCTGCAAGTGCCCGCTTGCCATTTTGCTTGTCCGCCATGTTCTGACGTAGCATGAGGCCCTCATCAGATACAGCTGCCCAGTCTTGGATTTCCAGCCTTCAGAACCATGAGCTAAATAAACTTCTTTTCTTTATAAATTACCCAGTCTCAAGTATTCTGTTATAAGTAACAGGAAATAGAGTAAAAAATGTTCCTACTCAAATGTCCCTCCTCTGTCTTTCCTGAGTTTGGCACCTCCTAGGTCTAAATTAACTGCTCCTTCTCCACCAGGTGAAGTCCAGTGCTTGTGTCTTCTTCTAGTACACAGTTCATTCTGATGTTATGTTCTAGTTAGGATCTCCCCCATCAGAGTAAAGCTGCTTGAGAACTGATGTCCCCATGGTTCTGGGCATAATGCCTAGCACATAGTAGGTGCCTGACGAATGTTGGGTAAATGGAAATGTGAATGAACGTGTACAGGTACCATCAACATCATCATAATGGCCCAGAATTATCCTGACCCCACCACAGCGCACTGAGTGACTTCTGATTGTCTAAGTGCACGCACTGCCCCTGTTGCCTGGAATGGTCACTTAGGACCAGAACGGCCCCTATCTTCCAAAGACATGAATGCCAATCATAGTGATTATTGTTTAATGTGTCAAGTCCTTTACGGACTTATCTGATTGAGTTCTGCCACCAACCCCACGAAGTAGGTTCTATTAGTATCGTCTCATTCTGTGTATGAGGGAGGAAATAAGTACCTTGTCCAAGGTCAGAGGGAAATCTAAAATTCAAACATAGAAGGGACTGATCCTCACTGCTCTATCCTGCCTGGGAGGCACAGGCCACCTCCTCAGTGTACACCCCATTGGTTCTTGCTGGGCCAGCAGCACAGGTGACAGGTTTATCTCTTGCCAGAAACACGGTGAGCCCCACAAGGCAGATTGGACCCTGACTGGGCTTGCCCTGCCCTGGCCAAAGCACCGCTCCCCCACGGGCTCCCAAACCCTGCCAGGAAATGTCTTCCTTTCTGCCTGAGAAACTTGGGCCCAGGCCACAGAGTGTCATCAGATTGACAAGTGTTGCTTTTGCCCCACACCAGCCTTCCTCCCTCCTCAGGGCAGTACCTGGGGTCCTGTGCCTCTGATGATGGAAGCTCTCGATATTTTGGCCAGTTCCACTAAGAAGGTTTGAATAAAAACTGGGCCAGCAGGAAAGGGTAATTAGGTAGCGTTTTCCTGATGAGGTAGAAGGATCAGCAGGGGTAAGCTCAGGGGTCTGGGTCCTGGTGTGCATTTAATTAAGTATCGCTGTTCTGTTCACACACTGAATGCCAAGGCTTGGGAAAAAATCCCAGTCAACCTCTTTCCTCCTAATTCCTGGGGCTAGAGTGTAGAGGAAGGAGGCCCAGGGTTTTCCCCCCCACAAGACGGTCAACAGAACAAGACAAAACAAAGCAGCCAGAGGCCCAAGCCTTCTGCACACTCAGCCCTTGATGATGAAAGCAGAACAAAATGGAGACAGAGGACCCTGAGGAGACAGGGCCCTGGACCACCCAACCCCGGGCAGACAAAAAGGATTGGAGGAAGAGGAGAAATGTTTAAAAATCAGTTAGGCTGCAGCTTCCAGGCACCCCATTTAAATTCCAACAAGGCCCTGTGTTCTGAGATAACAAAGGCCACTGTGTTTAATTAAGGGAATAAATGGTAGAAATATGAGACAGGCGCTTTTACGGGCTGTTAATGAGGTGAATGGGAAACCTCTAAAAATAAACCAGGGCAAGTTGAAAGGGTAATTAGGAGTGCAAAAAATAAACAGAGGGTGTCAAGTTGAAAGAAGTTCCTCGAAAAGGCTCCTCCATGTCCTTAGCATGTCCTTAGCATGTAAGGAGGTGTCCTTAGCATGTCCTTAGCATGTAGGGAGGTGGAAGAGAGCCCCCCAAGGAGCCAAGACACACATGTCTTCTTAGCTTGCCTTAAACTTCTAATAAGATAATGAGCTGCCCACACCCAGCACCACCACCACCACCTAGATGCACTTATAGGCAGGCTCTGCCTCATGGAGCAGAGAGTCCCCAAAGACACTTGAGCAAATATTAGGTGATGAGAAACCTAAAGAGCTAAGTGATGGAAATCAATCTAGTTCCTGCCTTTGCGTTGGTAGCCAGGAATTGTGTTTAAGAGCGTGGGTGCACGGCTCTACAAACACAGTTGCCCACGCCACGCGCTCAGCACACACAGACAAACCCCCACTGATCTGTTGAGATTCCCAGCCAAGGCCAGTTGCTCATGAATAGTGAGTAGGTGGTTGCTAACCTTTGAGGTGCATTTGAGATGTTCTTGTGTGCCTCCCCGCTTCCCACCTCCACGATATCTCTCTCCCCTTTGCCATTACTGCTTGAAGTACTACCATGTTAGGAAGTTGTTCTGTGGTCAAGTACACTTGGGAAATTCTTCTTATAATACGCCCCTCTAGCTTGTGATCTCCTAGCTTTGTGATGCACTATGTTGTACAAGGCATTTATAATTATCAGATCAAGAACATGTTCTCGGTCCTTCTACACTCTCCTTGGTGATCTCATCCACTTCCCCTCTCTGAATTCCAAGGGACTGTTGGCGCCTTGGGAAAACATATCTCCATCTAGAACTCTCTCCTGAGCTCCAAGTCTGCTATAGTTTAGGATTTATTATGAGAATATAAGCTGGGCATGGTGGCGCACACCCGTAATCCCAGCTCTTTGGGAGGCTGATACAGAATGTTTGTAAGTTCAAGACCAGCCTGGGAAACTTAGTGAGACCCTGTGCCAAAATAAAAAAATAAGAGGCTATGGATACAGCTCAGGGATAGAGCACCCCTAGGTTTAATCCCCATTTATTAAAAGATAAAGAGAAAGAAAAGAAAGAAAGGAAAAGAAAAAAATAGCTGAAACCCAATGAACTCCAAGGACAGAAAAAGAAAAATTCGCAAGATCTAGAAACCAGGGGACAGAAACAGCAGCTCTGTCTCTCCTTTTGGGGGGCCATGAGCCTCCAAGAGTCTGCTTTGTTCTCCTCCCACCTCAACATTTTCCTTTTCATACTCATCTCCCCCACAGTGTTTAGGACCCAACTGCAGAGCCCACTCCAAACGATAGTAAACTCTATGTCTTCTTGTTCAGATTTTGGGAGATGAGCCCATCCATTCAACCCAGACAAGAGAAGTCATGGGATTGGCTGCCCTGGGTTAGGTGTCCACCCCAGATTCCATAGCTATGACACTACAGAGGGAGTGGACCAGGTGATATACACAGCTGTCCCTTCCAATATCACTGGGGAGGACAAATAACGGAAGCCTGTTGGTTTTATTCTTATAGCCCAAGTCTATAAGACCTTCCCAAGGTCAATGTCTACCACCAATGGCAAATAAATGGCTCGGTTGGTTGAAACTCTCCAGAGACAGAATCTGATTGGCATAGTTCCTCTGTTTGCCTGCCTGGCACATATAACCGTTCCCCTACTCAGACATTTCCAATGCTTTCATCTAACCTGATCACATTCACAACTCCAAATCATATACCTTCTCCCCTCAGGAAATAACATGAAGTCATATCTGCTCCTCATTCAGAGGCAGCAAGTGTCATGTGATCATCTCAAAGTCTATTTGCCTGCCCCAGAATGCATGACCTTCAAATTATGCCCATTCCTCTTTTAGTTCGGTAAGATGGCCCTGCCCCCAACATGCAACAGTGTGGCAAAAACAGGGAGACAAAAAAAAAAAAATGATTTACTTAGAAAAATAGAGGAAAGAAAGAGATCTTTAGGACAAAAGACATGACCTAGCTTCCTTGGTCAAGTACACATCAAATTCTGAAGCTGTAAAGGACCCTGGATAGCAAGGTAAGGCCAATGTCCTTGCGAGGCTACCTGTTCTCAGTTGAAATGAACCATGAGGACAAAGCCTATGGTTTTTCTGTTGTTTAGAACCCAGGATCAGCACCTTCAACCTATTCTTCTCTTACTGGTTGTTACCATATTTTAACCAAAGGGATGTAGCCAAGAAGCTCTGGGCATGTCATTCCTGATCTGTCTCTCCTTATCATATTGCAATCCTAGTAGCGAGGCTTGCCTCTCAGTGGGAAGGAGTTTTCTTTTTCAATGGAGAAGGAAGAAATGCTTTGGAGGAACTTTTGGGGGTGTCATGTTCCCCAGCAACTGCTCCTCCCAAATAGTTCTTTTCCAATGGCCTAAATGTCTTTGTCTTTGTCAATCAGAGCTTTAGCTTTGGCACCAGAAATTCAATGAGACAGAAAATTAGGACTAGACTATAGTTTGGCAAGGACCATTAGTTTCTGAACTTAACTCTAAGTAATCAGAGAGCTCCAGCTACAGGCAAAATGGGCTTCCTGCACCAGAATTATATAATCATCCTGATTTTCTTATTTACTGATAGACAGGCATTCTGATAGAAACTTGTCTCTTTGCTGCTGGTTTTATCTAAGGGAAACAAATAATAAACAATGAATAATCCTCATTCTCTTACATTCAGCCATCAAGCTTCCCAAAGCCTTTGGTCTGGATCTCAAGGTACTGCAAGTGAAAATCAGTTGTTTTTTCTGACAAAAATAACAGACTGTAAACTTCCTATCCTTTATAACTCGTTTCAATGATACCATAGTTAGTCTCACATTTTAAAGTGCTAATCCCTTGAAACCCCACTCCTGGTACCAAACTAAAGTTTCTTAAAAATTAAATATTTAATATCTAAACGTGTGTGTGTGTGTGTGTGTGTGTGTGTGTGTGTGCAGAGAAGGAAAGAGGATGCAGAGAGGGTGCACAAAGACAGCCAGGTTCAAGAAAACTAGAACTGAAAGTGGGAACATCAACTAGGCACCTTCTCTTTATCTTTCTCTGAGTATCTTTCTGTCTTAGAGAAACAGAGATGGCAAGACCATGGTTATTTCTTCATCAATCTGTGTCTGTTTCATTCTCTTTTCTTCTCAGGCCTTTTAGGAAGACACTGGGGACCAATTTTCTGTCCTCTCAACAATTCACACATGGGTCCCATGGCTACCACAACCCAAGTCGATTAAGACCTTCCCAGGAAATAAGTGGCTTGGTTGTTTGAAACTCTCCAGAGACAGAATCTGACTGGCATAACTCCTTTGCTTGAACCTGAACACACATGAAAAATGACTAGTTAGCCAGTGCATTGGTTGTTCCTGATATCTATCCCATGTCCAGTGAGCATCAGTAGTCATGTGGGAACCATGCAGTCTGTAATTCTGTCCCTTCCTGGAGTTATGAGCAGCCAAGCACCATAAAACATAAATAGCAGAATTCCAAGTAATATACATAAAATATATATAATTACTACATGGGATCCATGGTCCCTAAAATGAGTCACAACTCAAACTGAAATTCTCATCTTTCCATACCCCAACCTGTCCCCCTTCCGTGATTCTGATCTCAGTAAATGGTACCACCATCCGTATAGTTCTCCAAGTACAAATGAGATGTTAATCTGCCCTGTTCCTTCTCCTCCACTCCCCAGATCTAAACAAACACCAGACTTTATTGACTTTATTTCCCAGATATCTCTTGAATCCATCCACTTCTCTGCAACCCTCCAGCATTATCCTACATCAGGCTATTCCAACTTCATTATGAGTTTATCCCAGCTGCCTTCTATCCCTCATCCTGTCTTTCTTTCTTCCTAAACATTTCCCATATGACATTCAGACAAATCTGGTCATGTCACTCTGCATAAAACCTTTCAGCAGTGCCCAGCACTCACAGGCCTTCACAGAGTAGCTTCTGCCCACCTCTCCAGCCTCCCTCTTGACTTCACTCCTAGAACCTTCCTGTTTACAGTTCCAAATAGCCACATCTTCCTGTTTCTCTTTGGGCTCAGTTTTGCCCAATATCCCTTCAGGAAACCTTCCCTGACATCTCCTAGTCTAGATTAGGTGTGCTTTCTGTGTATTCTCATAAAGGACCTAGCATGATCATAGTTAGTATCACTCTGGATTAAAAGTGCCCATTTCGGGGCTGAGGATGTGGCTCAAGCGGTAGTGTGCTCGCCTGGCATGCATGCGGCCCGGGTTTGATCCTCAGCACCACATACAAACAAAGATGTTGTGTCCGCCGAAAACTAAAAAAAATAAATAAATATTAAAAAATTTCTCTCTTTCTGTCTCTATCTCTCTCTCTCTTTAAAAAAAAAAGTGCCCATTTCGTTGTCTGTATATAGCACAGAAACTTCAGGTTCCTTAAAGGCAAGGACTGTGTCTTTTTTTTAATCATTGTACTTGACACACACTCCAACATTTTGTTGAATAAAAAAAGGTACATTTTCCTGTTGAGATATATGTATACACACACACACACACATCTCCCACCCCATGTAGGCATTTCTTGGTCATGACAATGATTACTAGCTTTTATGCAGGATCTTCTATTTTGTAAAGGATATTCACAAGTCATATCTCATTGGACTATCCCAGAAAACCTCATCCAAAACATTCCCAGCTCTGGCACCATGTCAAGAAAGAAGGAAAGGAGGGATGCTATTCTTATTTACCTAAGAAGGTATTGTGCTTCAAATAAACTAAGTGACTTGCCTGGCTAGTTGCCGATTCCTGTTGGAGAAATCCCACAGCCAGAGAGCAGGTGCCAATCTCTGATAGCAAAGAAAACACAGGAATGAGCAGGTTTGAAAGAAAAATGTACTATGAGTAGTGAGATTGGAGATCCTATGAAATAGGGTTAGGAAGACAATGAGGGACCTATTCCAAGAGTTTGTAACTGCCATTTGAACACCAGGGAGAAGGGGTGACTTTGTGTTCCAACCATTAGAGTGGATGTTACAGTCCTTAAGTGATGATTTATGATGCACCCTAATGGCAGCGCACATGGCTACACTGAGCAAGGATCAGATACAATACAACAAGCTCAGTAAACAGCTAAAAATCACTGGCCAGGGAAAAGTTAGGTACAGGGTGACCTGATTTTCTAGAGAACAGCATGACAAGGTAGACCAAACAGGGAGGTAATCAAGGGTCAGGAAGGATGATAGAATAAATACAGAAGAGGTCAACCTCAGGCCACATTGTCCCAGCTGTATTTCTTTTTCTTTTTCTTTTTTTTTAAATATTTTTTAGTTGTACATGGACACAATACCTTTATTTTATTTATTTATTTTTATGTGGTACTGAGGATCCAACCCATGCCTCATACGTGCAAGGCAAGCGCTCTGCCACTGAGCCACAACCCCAGCTCCACCACGGAGCCTCCTGTCCTGATGATCCATAAGAAGAGCATTATTGCTACTGTTGTTGTTTTTATTATTATTTTAGGGCCAGGACATCAGAATATGTTAACCAAAAAAAACAAAAACAAAACCTGCTTCACACATAGGGGGAAAAGTTCAGCAAAAAAAAAGAAAAAAGAAAAAGACCTGACTCCATTAAATAAGATTATATCTAGGAAACCCACAAGTCATTGACAGAGCTGCAGTGACAGATGCACTTCTCCATTTGTATTGCCGGTTGTACAGAAAGGAAAAGAATGAAAACAGAAAGCTACCAACAAACAGCTTTGCCTGTGGGCAGATCTCAGCAGGCAGGAGTTCCTTTGTTGGGTCCAGTCCCTGTGGCTGAATTCAAGCTCCCTGACTGCTGACACGGTGGATCTACAGCTGAACATGTGTTTGCATAATTGATCGAACTGAGAGGAAATTTAAGATCTGTGTTTCTGGGCTCTGTGGCTAGAATACACTGTCGTATAGCCTAGTATGGAAAAAGCAATTAATTCCAGGAACTAATAAACCCAGGGTTTTGCCTGAATATAGAAAACAACAATTTTTAATGGGAAGTGATTTCTTCCAGTTGTCTACTGCTATGTTTCCAATCTTTAATGTCCCCAAAAGGCCCATGTATTGAAGGCTTGGTCACCAGATCACGGCACTACTGGGAGATATGGCAGAACCTTCAGGAGGTGGGTGGGGCCTCATGGAAGGAAGATAGGTCATTGGAGGTGTGTCCTTGAAGGGGATATGGGCCCTGGTCCCTTCCTGTCTCTCTTTGCTTTCTGGCCACCATGAGGTGAACAGGCGTCCTTCCTCACATGCTCCTGCCATGATGGGCTATGCCACCACAGGCCCACAAAGTGAACATGGACCAAAAATCCTCCAAAACTGTGAGGCAAAATAAACCTTTCCTCTTTTTAAGTTGATTGTTGCAGGTATTTCCTTAGAGCAATGGAAAGCTATAACTACCTTGTAAAATTGCAAAATTTTGCCAGGCACAACAGCACACACTTATAATCCCAGCAACTGGGTAGACGGAGACAGGAGGATAGCAAGTTCAAGACCAGTTTGGGCCACTTAGTGAGACCCTGTCTCAAAATAAAATTAACAAGGGCCTGACATGTGGCTCATGAGTAGAGTATCCCTGGATTCAATCCCAAATACAGATAATATATATACAGAATTTTATTCTGAACTTCTTAGCCAGCCCGCTAATTCCCATAGTTGCACTGCTAGTGGAAGAACTCAGCATATCCCTAATACCCAGAATATAAATTTGACCTCAGGCATAAACAATTTGAAGTAGTTTAGTTCCCCACTTTCCCATCCCCAATTTGAGAAATGCAAACACTAGTATGGAAAAATGGCTCCCACACCATCACTTTCATAATAAGCCTTGCCTGGGCTACTCTCTCATCCCTCACATTCAGTCTGCACTGGTGGCTTTGTCTCTAAAAGCTCGAGTTCCATCTCCAACTCCACCCCTGCCCCTTGAAGTCATCACTGCATCTTTTCTCTCTTTGGATTACCACAAAGGCCTCTCCTTACTGGTCTCTTTGCCTCCACTCTTGTCCCCTGGGATATTGTAACATATATATATTTTGGTTTCCACCTCTAGTTCCTGGCTCCTAACTCCCCCAGCCATTATTATTTCTTAAATAGCTAGAACAATAAGTACATATTTTGTTTAAATGTTTCACCTTTGGTCCTTGGTTCCTGAAGGAGCTTCAGAACAGCTTCGGAGTGATAAAGTTGAAAGACTTTTAAAAAATATAACGTAGTGGTGTTTTAGGCCCAGAAAGCAAAGTCTCTTTCTTTGACCTTCACTTACTTCTTTTTATCCTCCAAGGCAGCCCACAAAGCTAGAATTTCTCTTCCTTAAAGTAAGTTATAGGAACTCTAATATCCTCTGCCATTCTGTCTTGGAGCTATCCATAAAGTAATTCTCTACTAGTCAGGCACGGTGGCTTATGCCTGTAGTTCCAGTGACTCAGGAGGCTGAGGCAGAAGGATCACAAGTTCAGAGCCAGCCTCAGCAACTTAGTGAGGCCTGAAGCAACTTAGTAAGACCCAATCTCCAATAAAAAATTTTAAAAAATTAAAAAGGGCTGGGGATGTAGCTGAGTGGTTAAGCTCCAATGGTCTCAATTTTGTCTACCAAAAAAATTCTCTCATAGCAGATCATAACTCCCACCACCACCTTTCAGAAAGAGTCTTGCCCCCACACCTGAGAGGAAGGGATGCTTCACAGAGAGGCCAAGAAGAATCTGACAGACAGGCCTTGCTGGGTTTCCAGTTAGCCTATCACAGCTGATCATACTCTTATCCAATTGTCTTTCTACATGGGTGTTCATCTGTCAGTCATGCCCGTGTCATCAAGTCTCCATAAAAACACCCAGGACAGGATTCAGAGGCCTTCTGGACAGCTCAACATGTGAAGGGTTTCAGGAAGGTGAACAAGACCTCATCATATGCTGGGAAGGTGGCCACACCCCATGGGGACAAAGCTCTGGCACTCAGACCCTTCCAGACCTTCCCCCATGCATCTCTTCATCTGGAGGTTTATTTGTATCTTTTGAAATATTTTTTTTATAATAAACCAGTAAATGTAACTGATTCCCTGAGTTCTGCTAGCCACTCTAGCAAATTTATCAACCCAAAGAAATGGTCATGGAAACCCAATTGGAGCTGATTGGTTTGCAACTAGCAACTGAAGAGGAGACAGTCTTGGGGAATGAACCCTCGAGCTATGGGATCTGCTGCTATCCCCAGGTTGATAGTGTTGGAATTGAAATAGATTAAAGGAGGCCCAGTTAGTGTCTGCTGTAACGTCGTTTGTTCACTTGCTAATGGGGAGAAATGTCTGCACATCTGAGGTCACAGAAGTGATCTGTGTGGTGGGCATGTAGCAAGAGAAACTGAATTTAAAGTTTGTTTTTTCTTTACAACGTGAGACCTCTCCAATCTGTTCTTTACACACAACAGCTAGATTTTTGTCTTTGTAATTTCTAACATATTTTTGAACCCAGGACCTTGCACATAACAGGCAAGCATTCTACCACTGAACTACATCCCCAACCCTTAACATGAATTCAAAAAAAAAAAAAAAAAGACAGGGCTGGGGTTGTGCCTCGCATGGGTGAGGCCCTGTGTTCGATCCTCAGCACCATATAAAAATAAATAAATAAAAGTATTGTGTCCAACTACAACTAAAAAAATATTTTTTAAAAAAGATAGATATTATTACCCCATATACATGTATGATTACACTAGTGGAGTTACCCTGAACCATGTACAGCCAGAGGAATGAGAAGTTGTGCTCCATTTGTGTGCAATATGTCAAAATGCATCCTACTATAAAATTAATTAATTAATTCTTAAAAAATTTTTGAAATATTTTCTGTAAACACTGAAATTGTTTATTAATAATTAATTTTTTTTTAAAAAAAGAAAGTAACAAGTGCTAGTCTCTATTGAGTACTAATTGTGTTGAAGTACTGTGTATGTACGAACTCCTGGAGAAGGGCACTGCAAAAAAGAAAAGGACAGGCAGGCATAGTGATGCTCACCTGTAATCTCGGCAACCCGAGAGGCTGAGGCAGGAGGATCACAAATTTTTCGTACTGGGGATTGAACCATGGAGCCACATCTGCAGCCCTTTTAATTTTGTTTGAGACGGGGTCTCACTAAGTTGCTTAGGGCCTCACTAAATTACTGAGGTTGCCCTCAAAGTTGCAACGCTCCTGCCTCAGCCTCCTGAGTTGCTGGAATTACACCAGCACACATAGTTGTTTTCATTTCTTTATCAAGTTTATTACTATATGAAATTCTCTTCTTTAACTTATTCGTTTACCTGTTTGCCAGGATGTTCAAATAGAGGTTTCCCATCTAAACGCCAAGAGACAATAAATGTGAAATTTCAAAGCTAGATAACTACAGGCAAACTCTAGAAAAGGCATTGTCAAGAATCTTTCTATGATTCTTGGACTCTTTAGTTGGATTTAAAAAAAAAAAAAAAGTTGGGCTGGGGATGTGGCTCAAGCGGTAGCGCGCTCGCCTGTCATGCGTGCGGCCCGGGTTTGATCCTCAGCACCACATACCAACAAAGATGTTGTGTCCGCCGAGAACTAAAAGAAAATAAATATTAAAAATTCTCTCTCTCTCTCTCTCTCTCTCTCTCTCTCTCTCTCTCTCTCCTCTCTTACTCTCTCTTTAAAAAATAAATAAATAAATAAATAAATTTTTAAAAAGTTAGGAAGGGTTGGGGATGTACCTCAGTGGTAGAGTCCTTGCCTAGCATGTGGGAGGCCTGGGTTCCATCCCCAGTACCAACCAAAGCAAACAGAAAAGAGATCAGAGAATGAAGAACAAGGGATTTATAGAGGATTTCTCTTGAGGGAGTTGTTGCTGTCTTGGAAGAGAGGTAGGAAGATGGGGAGTGCTACGTTCTTCAAGCCTGGAAAGAGAGGACCACTTTTAGAGACCTTACTGTGTGCTCTGTCCTGTGGGAGAGGGGTGTTAGATATTAGACGTGCTTAAGTCTCACCCAAGAAAACTAAAGCAGGTAGGCTGGGAAATAGTAGAGAGACCATTGTATTGTGTTCATTCTCTGTTTCCAAAGTCTATTGTAATGAAAGATGTTTGAGTATTTCTTGTGGACCCATGTAGTCAGTTTCAGTCCATTTTATTGTTAAGTCGGAATACCTGAGGCTAGGTATTTTATTAAGAACAGAAATTTATTTCTCAAAGTGTTGGAGACTGGGAAGTCCAAAATCAAGGTACAGTAGGTTTTGGTGTCTGGTGAAGGATTATTCTCTGCTTCCAAGATGGCGCCTTGAACACTACATCTTCCGGAGGGGAGAAGGTGTTCCTCATATGGCAGAAGAATAGAAGAGAGAGTGCCCATACCCATAAACCCTTATATGGCAGCACTAATCTATTTGTGGGGGCAGAGCCTCATGACCTAAAATCCCCCCCCCAAGGCCCCACTTCTCAACACTGTTGCATTGGAGATTAAATTTCCAACATGAGAATTTTGGAGGACATATTCAAACCATAGTCTGGGCCATGTAAAAAAAAAAAATGGAGAAACGTGGTCTTGGGTGGTTCTGCCCAATGTGAGCACCTAAAAATGTAACACAAGAAGCAATGAGAAACTGAAAGTGAAGACCTATTCTTCCTCAAGGTTAAGGAAGAAGAGCGAATAACTTCACCGTTAAGATGCATCTAACTGAACCAAAGTTAAAGTAAGTTTGAAGCATCCTCAGGCCCAGAGACCTCCCCAGTCTCATAGGAACTGCCCCGTTTCCTTACCACCACACACATGCACATTTAACCCCTACCCTCCAAAAAATTAAAATACCATCCAGAAAGAGATAAGATGGGAAGAAGATGAAACAAGAGAGAGCAAAAGCTGGATACATCCTGTCCTTGGTCAGAAAGTCATCAAATACAGGCTATAACTCAAAGATGCTAATTCAACCGTGGGATGAAATTGAAACATCTAATCATCTTCCACCAGACATTCCTGATTTTAGATGGAGGCTGTTTCCAACTTAACGTGGAAACCAAAGGATTGTCTATTGCCTGGGAGTGAACAGAGCAACCAAGGGATCCACCCCGATTCCACCGCAGGAACAGATTGCCCCCAATGAACACACTTGGAATGGGCAGTGGAAAACCAGAAGTAAATTACACTGCAACATTACAAAGCCTGTACTTGACACACCCGCCTGTTGTCTCTCTCCACAACCTCAAAAGATTGGACTCTGTCATCCTAACATTGTACTCCCAAAACCAAGAAGAAGATCTGGTAGGTAGTAGGAGTAGGCACCCCATAAATACTTAAAGATAAATTTCATCCAAGATATTCGGGCTCATCTTTAGGCTCCCTAAGTTGCAGGTCCTCAAATAACTGAGCTTCTGTTTTGGACTTCATTGGAAGTTTCTAGGATAGCTCTGTAAGATAAACTGTCATGACAACAACCCCATAAATGATCGGGTTAACACAGAACAAGTGTATTTTTTGCTCATGAAAAGTTCAAAGATAATACTGTTTCCCCTCCAAACAGTGGATCCGGGATCCAAGTTTCTTCCATCTTGTAATGTCACCATCTTTAACCTGCTATAAGATTGCTATAGAGGAAAGAAACAACTGATCATTAATATCGTTAGCTCAGAAACGACACACACCATGCCTACTTCCATTCTTTGGGCCATCGTCCTTTGGGCCCAGATAGAGAGAACTTTGAGGATTCCGGTGTCTCACTAAACAACTGCTTTCTGACAATACCTCTCACTGTGGAAGGAGAGTGCACATCTTTGGTGGTCAGTTACCTTTGCTGCCACAATGGCCACCTGGAAGAACTGACTAGACACCTGCCTTGCTTGTGCAAATAAGTCCTCCTCTCCATAGAGTACAGTTCAGACCACGGACCCCAGCTAGATAGCTGGGCCCAGCTAACCCCAGGTGCATCTTCCTGGTGCCAACTGTTATTTAGTCCAACTCACCCCCCCCCAAAAAATCTCCAAGAGCCATGCACACCCATTCTTCACTTTACAGATGAAGAACTGGAGCCTGGAGCTGACTGGTGTGTCCCAAGTCACTCAGCTTTGCCAGTGGCAGAGCTGGGATCAGAGCCCCTCTCTTGTCCACTGTTTCCATCACACCACACATTATCAAAACCTCCACCAGTGCTCACTTCAGCAGTGCACAGACTAAAATTAGAACCATACAGAGAAGATTAGCATGGTCCCTGCGCAAGGATGACATGCAAATTCATGAAGTGTTCCATATAAACAAAACAAAACACCTCTACCAGCCGACCCTTTGGCACCTCCTCTCAATACCCAAATCTCCTCCTGTTCTCCTGAAGCTGAATTTTCATTGTCCCCATACCCCCAAGAGCCTTCCCACGTCTTTTACTTCCCCCTCACCTCCTTCGCTTGACCCCCAAGTCTCTCACCTTACCCTAGCAAGTCTTCCACCTGTTAGTCTTGGATCTCCTTCATTCTTTCTCCTCAGGTAGCACCTGGAAGTTTTATTCGATACAGAATATCAGAATCAAAAGGGACGTCAGAGGCCAGGGCCCTATCTCCTGGGGCGTCACCATTAGGGAGAGGAGGCTAACGTGTCCTGCAGGTGGAAATGAGTTACCAGTTCACACTGCTGGTTGTTGTGCAGTTTGAAGAAAGTGGGTTTGAAGACACACCTCTATTCTATCCCTTTGGGCACTCTTGACATTACCCCTCTGCGCAGCAGCGGGTCCTTCTTGAACCAGGCCACCTTCAGGTGTCCACCTGGTCACCGTCCCCTCAGCACTGTCTCCCTCACACTCAGGGCTTCCTACCTGTAGTAGAGAAATGGGGAAATTCTGGGAAGCTTGCCTTGACTACTTTGTGGAGGGACAAATCTCTGACAAAGAGGGATGGGAACTGATAAATAAATGCTTTCTTTCTCTTTCCTTCAGGTACAGTTCTGAGACACATGTCAAATGGCTTCTCAGGCCGTCACACATGACCAAGCCACCAGCAAGTAGCCCACTCAATGACACGTCTTCAAATTCACTCTCCACGCTGCCTCCCTCCTCTGGCTCTCAAATGTGCTATCTAGTTTCCACTCTGCAGTAAGATCCCCACGCTGGTTCTCGTGGCACACACCTGTAATCCCAGCAGCCCGGGAGGCTGAGGCAGGAGGATAGCAAGTTCAAGGCCAGCCTCAGCACTTAGTGAGCCCCGAAGCAACTCAGTGAGACCCTGTCTCTAAATAAAATATAAAAAAGGGCTGGGGATGTGGCTCAGTGTTTAAACACCCTTGCCTTCAATCTCTGGTAATAATAATAATAATAATAATAATAATTAGTAATATCATCTCCACATGTAATAAGTCTTTGTCCTCTTCTGTCAAGGAACCCAGACTCAGACGGAGACAGAGACTGACCCTGGCAATGACTGCTGCCCAGGTATGTCCCCTGAGAAGGTGTTTATTAATGCACTGTTCCTCTCTAGTGATTCTAGGGGATTCTCCGCTTCTTGCCACATACCCCTCAGCTCAGTCGCCTGAGGAACTCTGGAGGCATCAGAAGTGGCCTTGCCACGGAAACAGCAGGCGAGTCTGCTCAGCCAAGAACACCTCTCCCAGAACGGGACTTGGCTGGCATCAGACACATTCACCCCTGACACATTCCTATTTTTATGTTTCCGTGTCATTATCCTTGTTTTTGCTGTTATTATTGTAAAGAGGGCCATATTTGGGCAAACGGTTAACGTGCTTTTTCTCGTTTGCCTTTCAGAGGATACGACCTTTTCCCTTGGTTGGTCCTGAGCGTCCATCTGCCTGGGGAGAGATTAAATTGTTACAGAATCATACAAAAAGAAATAAGAAGTTAATATTCCGCTATTGACATTTAAAATGAGATTTCTCAGCAAGGCACTAATCTTTAGATCCAGGCTATTATCTTGAGAGAGATAGAATTTCCAATTGGCTGAAAGGACAGACTCAGAGGCACAATATCTGGGCCTAACCCAGGTTCTGCCATTTATCAGTTATATGACCTTGGACGAGTGTGACTGAATTTCTCTATGACTTAGTCTCCTTATCTGTAAAATGGGAATAACAAGAATATCGACCTCAGGGGATTGTTAGGAGACTTTAACAAGCTAATTCACATAAAGCATATGTTCAAGGAATGTTCATTGCGGTGTTTTTTTTAGACGCCAAGCGCTGTAACACTTAGAAGTAGTTAGGAAGTGTCTAGAACAAAATATTCAGTAAGTACAAGCTGTCATCTTCAAAGTTCCTTTATCCCTCCCTTTAGTGTATCAAGAACCAGCTTTTAGAGTACCCTGGTACTCTAAAAGCTGGTTCTTGATAAACTAAGGTGTCCAGGAAGCTTCTCGGTGTGGATGGGGGCTGTGACTCTAGTGAGGAGTCTTTCCTTTCTATCCCAAGAGTTTGGGAAAAGGAGGTAAGAAAAAGAAAAGAGAAACTCTCCCCATCGTACACATTCCACACCACACACACACACACACACACACACACACACGCACACCACACACACCTAGAGCATACAGCACACATACCACATGTATACTATATACCACTGATGTGTACATGCTACAGCATACGTGCATACCATATGTCACACATAACACATACCACACATACACACCATCAACCACAAACATGCTACATATCATACCACATACATTCCACAAACCTCCAACTCACACATATTATTGGCGCCGTCTTTCTGAAATAACTAGAAAATGAAAAGTACCAAGGACATAGAGACCTCATGTGGCAGAGCATAAATGTGAGGGCCAAGTAGCCGTCCGGCAGAAGGGGGTTTAATTTGCTTGCCTGTGCTTCTCTCAGCTCCAGATCCTTCCTGGAGTCTCAGCAAAGAGAAGCCTGCGAGCTGACCTGGGGCAGGGGAACCAGGCAGAGGTGCAGCAGAAACTCAGAAGGATCCCCACCAGCCAGGAATTCTGAAGTCGGCCTGGGAGTGACATAGGGCCCTAATGGGGCTGAGAAAAAGCAGGTCACAAATCCCTCTAGCTGCCAGCTTCAGCAGTGCAAGCCGTGAGTGGGACTAGAGGCCAGAGATAGAGCCCTGTTGACCTCAGGAAGCTGGAAGACCATCATATGATTCCAAGGCGGAGTGGAGGGATGGGGGAATGTAGGCAGAAGGCTTAGAGAGCCGGAAGACACAGAAAGACTGACTGTTTCCTGGAGGTATTGCTTACATGGTTAACTGGGAATGGACTGAATCCAGATTTTTCTTCCCGCTTTCCCAAGGCTAGAGATAAACTAGAGATTCCAATTCCCTCTGATTTCCAAGATGTAGGTGTTATGACCTTGACATAACATGTATTGTCATTTGAGTGGACACTATCATCTATGGAGTCCCTTTGTTTCTAGGACAGTCACAGCCAACAAAACACAACATCTTTCTGTAAAAAAGCCCTGACTCTTCTCCCTTCCACCACTCAACTCCATGGATGACTCGTCCAGAGTGGACACGTGGACGGAATCTCTGCCCTGGGATTTGGAGATTTCCATACAAGGAAGATGAGCTGCTATTTCTGAGATGTGCTCATGGGATATTTCCAGATTCCCAACCTACTACAGCAACTCTTTGGTGAGTCTTAAGTAGATTCAAAATGCAAGTCTTTAAATGTGAAAGTGATTTTTATACCTAATACCGTACACTTTTTGCATACTGCAAAGGTCTATGTTCTGCTAATCAACTACATGGTCACTGGGAATACAGAGACTGATATGATTGTCATGAACATCCTGAGAACTCTAATCCGGTGTTGTGCTAAGGAGGTCACTATGCAGGCTACGAGGAGGTGGGAAGATGTGCAACTCTCCCAGCCACAGGCTCTGGGGCAGCCAGAGCTCCTGCTGTTGGGAGCAATGACATTTTATTGTCAGTGCACCTTCAAGGTTGCTTTGAATTGACTGTGGGTTTTGATAGTTTGATTACATTGGTCATCAATGAGCAACTGCATTCATTATAAATTACTGTAAATTTGGCTTCAGGTTTACTTAGCTTTATAACTCTCCGTTTAGTTTGTTGTGGTTGTACGGAATGATCATTTAAGCTTACAGTTTGTCAATAGTTAAGACTTTGAAACTGTGCATTATAGTTTTAAATAAAGTTCATCCTGCCCAATACATATGTATGACACAGTCCCTCCTTGGAATTGTGTTAGTAATGTGATGATTCATGTAATATTCATCTAATATGACTTTTTATTTATTTATTTTTATTTTTTTGGTACTGGGGTTGAACCCAGGGAACTCTACCACTGAGCCACATCCCCAGCCAAGGTCCTTATATTTTAGATACAGACAAAAACATTAATGTATTTAGTGTTTCACCCGCCCTCTCTTTATTTTTGCATTAAGTTATGGACAGAATGGAGGCAGTAAAAGTTAATCAGATGTATGTTACAAGACACGTGGACACCAGGGGAAAAAGAGAGATTCAGAAGGCAAGAGGGGATGAACCAGGAAGAAATCATGAGGCAGCCAGGTGGGTTGGGGACTCTGGAAAGAGGGTGGGGGACGGATGCCCTAATGAGTGGGAACAGACAGACCAAGAGAAGTCTGGGGAGTTCTACTGCGTGCAGAGAACACCCAAAATGGCCAGCAGCATTCCAGTTTAGCTTGGCCAACCTTTGTCATTGTGCACCTTTTCCTAAAATAGATGCAATGATTAGAACCTAATCACTAAATTACAACCACACGTTAGTCCTGCTTTCTTGAGATTCCCTAAGAACCTCAAGTGGAGTTTGGGGGTGTTCCTAAATTCTTGACTCTCACATTATGGACAGTCTCTGAATTTGTTCCCAGAGATAATCACATCTATTGAAAGTTGTTTTTATTCCTTCATCTCGTTTCTCTCGGAGGCAACCTTAATTCTAAGTTCTTAGAGGGTTGCTCACTCCTGCTAAGCTCGTACTAGATTCTTTTTTTTCTGACTTTTAAACCTGACTGGATAGCCTCTGAGCTCAGCCCTCACTCAGCCTGGTCATCTGTCCACTATCCACGTGGGCTCCCTCCCTTTCTGCTAACTACCTGATTATCTGATCCATCTAGTCAAATAGCACTTTAAGGCTAAGACCTATTAGTTCAACTGTTTTTATTGGTGGCCAATGAAAATCAATTGAGGAGCTTTCGCAAAGAATAGTTTCCAAGACTCCCATTCAAACCTGCAAATACGGATTTCCCTAGGAGCAGCTCAATCATTTTGGGTGATTTTGGGGTGGAGGGATTCTTCCTTGGTGATGCTAACCGACTTTCCTGATTTTAAAACACTGCTAAGATGTGGTTTATTCTTTAAGAGCATTTCAATATCCTCATGAAAGAAGACAAGTAGATGAGATCACTGAGAGGGGCCAGGGATGGTCACCTAATCACGCTGCCTCCAAGTGGGAGCATGAAGACAGTGAAGGAAAATCCCCCTCCACCACTACCTCTGCCTCAACAGAAGGCAAGAGCAGAGAGAGAGAGAGAGAGAGAGAGAACCATCGGGCCAAGAGTAGTGGTGCATGACTATATCACAACAATTTGGGAGGCTGAGGTAAGAGGATCATAAGTTCGAGGCCAACCTCAGCAACTTAGCAAGACCCTCTCTGCAAATAAAGGGCTGAGGATGTAACTCAGTGATAGAGTGCCCCTGGGTTCAATCCCTAAGGAAAGAGAGAGAAAGAGAGAAAGATCCATCAGGACCCAACCCTATTCCAGATGAGAGATGATGGTGGATTTAATTGGGAGGTGGCCCAGGATGGCCAGAAGTACATGAGTCTGAAATATATTTAAAAGGTACAAGTTGCCAGACTTGCTAATTGAGGGCTAAAGAGAAGGGAAGGAGAACAACTATCAGGATTCAGGCTTAAACAGCTGGGGAGGGTGATGCCACTTACCAAGAGAAGAACAGTCTGGGGCAAGAGTGGAAATCAGGAGTTTCATTCTGGACGTAAGTTTGAGCGCCTGGGAGGCATGCAAGGAGGAATGTCAATTAGGGGCTGAATGTGTCAATCTAGAGCTCTGAAGAGAAGTTGGGGCTGGAGATGGAAATGCATGAGTCACCAAGGATAAAGATGTTATTTAAAGCCCTGGGAAGGGATAGAGCCACCTAAGGAGAGGAGGTAGACTCCTGCCCTTCCGGCCTGACTTCCACACTGCCCCCCACTCCACGGGTCACTTTAAGATGCAAATCCAATCCTGGCGTTCTGCTTAAAATTACACAATGACATTTGAGGGTCTTTCTTCTTCCTCCTCCTCTTCTTCTTCTTCTTCTTCTTCTTCTTCTTCTTCTTCTTCTTCTAAGCTTAAATGTTACTAAAAATTTTCTTTAAACTGTAAAAGGAAAAGCTGTGTTCACACGTTGTACATTGACCTAGTTTCACAGAAGAAATTATATAGCACCGATTAAAAGCCAGTACAATATTTGGAAAGTTAAGCAGAAACAGAGAACGCAAAGAAAAAAAAAATAATGAAGGCAAGCGAATAATTCAATTATTGCAAATGTGTTGCTTTTAACATCACTTTCTCAGAGTAATTAAGATAATTCGTATACCCTGTTGAAGATTTTAATTGCTTCAAAGGCCACTCACTAGCTGTGTGACCTTGTAAACCATTTTGACTTGTCGATGTCTCCTTCTGCTTTTTCCTCTAAGGTGGGGATAACGATGTTGACACTGGTTTCCTGGGAAGGTTGTCGAGAAGGCCAAGTGAGATAATGGAAAAGTAAACACTTTGAAAAGTGTGCAGGAGGAGGAGCAGGGGTTACAGGCTCCTTAAGTTCAGGGACCACAGCACATTATACTATGTCCTCTCTGCCTTGCAAAGTGCCTAGAGTTCATTATAGGATTATTATCAGAGAGAGGGGAAAAAAATGCTTCAAAGGCTCCCTATTAGCTTCAGAAAAAAAAAAAAATCTCAGCAGAGTCTAAGATTAAGACTTGGATGCAACTGGGTGCAGGGGCACACACCTGTAATCCCAGTGACTCCGGAGGCTGAGGCAGGAAGATCGTGAGTTCAAAGCCAGCCTCAACAACTTAGCGAGGCCCTAAGCCACTCAGCAAGAACCTGTCTCTAAATAAAATATTTAAAAAGGACTGGGGATGTGGCTCAGTGGTTAAGTGCCCCTGGGTTCAATCCCCAGTGCCAAAAAAAAAAAAAAAACCTTAGATGCATATAGTTCCCGAGGTGATCCAAAAAGCAAGCATGGGAGCAAGAAGGATACCACTACCAAAGGCAGTGGGGATAAATTCTGTGAGATATTTACAAGTCACTTCTAGAACCATGTACCTGACAGGTGGCCAGAACATTGACCCACCAGCCCCAGCCCCTCCACACGTGAACTTGTCCTGGAGGACATTAAGCACTCTTCCCTCCCTCAGTGGAGTTTTTCCTGTGGCCTTGGAGATGCCCAGAGGAAGAAAGTAAAATGTGCTTGAGCCGAGAACCTGTCGTGAGCCGAGAACCTGAGCTTGCACAGAACCCTCCACCGCTACCCTGCCAAGAGACATGATGCAGGGCACCCAAGGCTGTCTGCTTCCGCCCAACACGTGTCCTCTTCTGTGGTTTGAATGTGTTCTCCAAAGTCTATTATTTTGCTGGAGCCTAATCCCTTATGCAACAGTGTCAGGAAGTGGGACGTTTAAGGGGTGATTTTTTTCTGAGGGCTCTGGATTAATGCCATTATCAGAGGAGGCCTTCACCAGATGCAGCCCCTTAATCTTGGACTTTTCAGCATCTAGAATCATGAGCCAAATAAACTTCTATTGTTCATACACTACCCGGTCTGTGGCATTCTGTTAAAGCAGCGCACAGCAGACATCCCCCACACCAGCTCGAAGCCCTCCTAAGGCACTTTTCCCTGCCCTCACACTCTGCTAAAGAGGCAGCTCCAAGGGCTCTCTTTGTCCCTCATACCCCTGCTCACCTCCTTGTGCCACTATTGCCTGGATCAAGGATAGGTGTCTGTCCCAAGGACAGCCAAACTTGTAACTCATAACTAGATAAGAACAACCAGTCAGGTTTATTCAAGAGAACGAGTGCATCAGCAGTACATATTGAAATGGACGGAAGAACAGTTAGGATGGGACTATAAGAATATATCAGGATAAGTAGAACCAGGCACGGTGGCGCGCACTTGTAACCCCAGTGGCTCAGATGGTTAAGGAGGACCCAAAGTTCAAAGCCAGCCTCAGCAACCTAGCAAGGCCTTAGGCAACTCAGTGAGACCCTGTCTCTAAATAAAATATAAAAAAGGGCTGGGGATGTGGTTCAGTGGTTGAGGGCCCCCAGGTTTGATCCCTAGTATGGGGAAAAAAACAATAATAATAGGTCAAGTTTATCAGGGGAAAATTTATCACAAAAGAGATCATTCTTAACTTAGTCTGTATTTGTTTGTTTTTTTGTTTGCAGTACTGGGTTGCTCTACCACTGAGCTACATCCTGAGCCCTTTTTACTTTTGAAGCAAGGTCTCACTAAGTTGCCCATGCTAGCCTTGAACTTGGGATCCTCCTGCCTCCACCTCCCAAGTACCTGGGATTACAGGTGTGCGTCACCCTGCCAATCTTGGACTGGCAAAATGAGGTGAACTATGAGCAGACTAAGATGTTGAGAAATTAAAAGGCAAGATGAGGAAGGGTAAGTGAGGATGAAAATAAGACGGGTGGTGGCAGGTAGAGTGGAGATTCCCAAAGAGACAAAGAATTTCCTTAGAGGAAGACCCAAAGCTACCGTGATGATGTTGTTGCTGCTGTGCCTGAGGCCAAGTTGAGAGGCTTCCCTATGACTGTCCCATCTGACCATCACACACCCCTTCAGATAAAGTGTCTCAGAGGTGCCAGACACCCAGAAGTCTGTCATTCTCTATTCGTGCCATCTGCTCTGATGTCAGCCTGCCTCAACTTCCTGGGCCACTCTGTTCAGACATCAAGCCTTTCTGACTCCACTGTATCTCTGGAAACCTGAGTGACACGCCTTTCCTTGGTCCCCCCATCTCCATTAGAACATTCTTGGAGTTCCGATGTTTTCTGTTCTTGTCGGTACCGTTACACAGAACTCCCTGAGGAGAGGAACCAATAAGTATCTGTTCATTTAACAAATGTATGTTGAGTGCTAACTCTGTGCCAGTCATTCATCTAGACATTGGGGACCTAAAAATAAATAATAAGGCAAACAGCGTTTTTGCTCTCATGGATCTGACACTTGAAATGTTGGATGGATGAATGGGGGATTAGTTGGTTGTGTGGATAGAAAGATAAATATGGATGATGGGCGAATGGGTGGGTGGATGAGTAGGCAAGTCAATAAGTGAACGAATCTTTGATGGGGGAAACCCCACTATGCAGTAACAGAAGCCCCCACCCACTTCAGTTAAACTTTTAGAGTCACCTCTTAGTCCCAGCCCAGATCCAACGCCATTCCTGTATTAGCTCCCCATTACTAGGTAACGAATTGCCCTGTGACTGAGCAGGTTAAGCCAGCAATTATTACCTTAATTTCTTTGTGCCCTAAATGTGCCCAAGACTCAAAAGGAATGACTTGTTTCTGTACCTAAAATCCTCTGAAGGTTGAAGGAGGCAGTGTCTGCCTCCAAGGTGGCTCCCTCACAGGGCTGTGGCAGTTTGGTCCCTGTCTATGGAGTCTCTCCACAGGGCTGATTAGAATTAGACTTTGCCTTTTGAAGGGAGTAGTGCCAAAGAAGTTGTGGACATATTTTGTGCTCACGTATTGGACTGTTTTTTTTTTCCTCCAACTTCTGTCAGACTCCTCCCTCCATAAACTTCCCCTGACCCAGTAGGACAGCCTCCCCAGCTTCACCCCATCAGCCCTGTCTAAACAAGTCTTGGCCCTTTGCATTTTAAAGATCTTACTGCTGATCCCTACAGAAAAGAGAGGAGCTGTGGTTGTGGCCCAGTGGTAGAGCACTCATCTAACATGTGTGAGGCACTGGGTTCGATCCTCAGCACCATATTAAAAAAAAAAAAAAAAAAAAAAAACAGAAATAAACAAAATAAAGGTATATTATGTCCATCTACAACTAAAAAAAATTTTTAAAAATGACAAATCTACATAAATTATAAAGTTATAAGACAATTGATAAAGAACCAAAGAGGTTCTCATCCTTAGGATTCCCTGAACCCATCGGGTCTCTCAGATTCCCCTGTAGCCAGCCCCACAGGACATCAGTTCTCGTCCTGGGACCCAGCGTGCTTCCCATCTGGTTGACTGGCAGCAGTAAGCTTCCTAGGCTTTAGCACAAGGATATCTATTTGACACCTGATGGAATTTGGGAGCTCTTCCAGAACCTTCTTCCAACTCTCCTCATTCATTATAGGCACCTTAGGCTATGAGCTGTTCTGCTTTTAACCCTTCAGCTGCCCACCCTGGCACTGGATTGTACCAGATCCCTGAGCAATGACAAAGGAAGACCTGGCTGCAAACCACACCTACGGATTTCTCCCCTGGATTTGGAGTATCCTACACAGCTCAGGGCGGGGCACAGCCCTGTCATTTCTTGCTTGAAGAATTTCAATAGTACCCTAATTATTCTCCCTCCAAACTACCCTTCAACCTCAACCAGAGGGCCCTAAGTATATATCTGCTCACTGCTCCAGTTCTTGAGATGCTTCAATGCCTGCTATTGCCCCAGGACAAAATCCATACTTGTAGACAAGTCCACAGGCCATTCATGACATTGCTTTGATTCCTCTCTGACAGCTTTCAACCAGAAAGAACTAAGTACACCTAGTTGTCTCACCTGTAGGCCTTTATCCATGCTGTTTGTTCCACCAGGGAAGTTCACCTCCCCTGCCACCAACTGCGCCAAAGCCTGCCTTGTTCCTGTTGGCTTTCAGGTGTCAGGTGGGGTATTGCTTTCCCAGGCTTCACCCCGCAAGTTAGCACACAGGGTTTGCTCCTTCTTGCACACTTGATTGTGTGTTACTTGATTATTAGTCTATTTATGCTGTTAAAACCTTGAAAGCCTATGCCGGGCCCTGTGTCCTTACCCCCAGACACCACACCTGGCTCATAGTTCTTGGTCAATGAACATTTGTTGATTAACAAGTGAGTGAACAGATGGTCTTTCACCACCCTCCTCTGAGCACCCATGGCTCTGTTCTCTGGAAGGCCTGCCCTGGTCCCATTGTGTTTCTGTCACATGCAGTAGCTGAACAGCAGTGACCTAGGCAAACGATGGCTGGCTGCTAAGGTGGTTTCAGCTCTTGTGTGACTTCTGCTGTCCTGAGACACTATCAGAGCTGCACCTTGCTAACCGGCATGTGATGTGGCAGACCAATGCCACAGTTAGCTCCAACCCAGTAATCCATGTGACAGGTCCCTCCTTCCTCCAAATTTCCAAAGGGCCGAGGGATTTCCTGCTGCTTGGTCATCCCCTCTGCACGGGTAATCAAAACTGTGGTCCAGGCTGTAGATGGCCATGGAGCGTGATCTCCCCTTTGTTGACACAGGTTGGCTGGTCTTCACCACACTGTTTAGCCCACCTCTGATGGCAGTTGAAGCAATTTCTAACCTGGGGGGGGGGGGGCGCGTCCAAAGCTATGAAGAGCCAGAGCATTAAAAGTTGTGTCTATCTAGTTTCCATTTCCTTGAACCAGTACGTACAGGTTTCAGAGCCTGAGATGGAGCCTGGTGTCACTATTCACTAAGTGCCATGACCTTGGACAAGTCCCAGAAATTTGGGGTCCTTCAGTTCCTCATCTGAAAAACAGAGATGGATAGCAATAGTGCATTCTCAGTATTATGGTGAGGGTTAAATGAGACGAGTCATGGAAAAGTCAAGGATAACTCAAGTACATGATAGCTAGTGTTATTTGTACCTAAGGGGCAGCAAGGCCCTAGGTGGGACATTCCTCATTCTGTAACTCTCCTCTTTGACCCGCTTCTTCAACTTCCCAGTCCTCTGTTGAAGCCTTTCCCCCGTGGGGCTGTTCTTCCCCTCCATGGGACGAAGAGAGACTTGGCCGCCCCCTTCCTGGTCCTGCTAATCTCTCAGGTATGGCAGTGTCGTCCTCCTCTACCGGGGCTCTGCTAGCCGGCTGAGATTTGCACGTGTGTGTTGGGGGAATGAGGACCAGAGGTATTTGAACTCCATTTTAGCTTCTCTCCCCAGCAAAGGCTGCAGTCTGCTTTTCCCTAAATGGCCTGAAAACAAACACCCCTTGCTACAGCAACAATTCATCTTCTTCCAAAGACCACAGCCTAGTATTTAGAAGGAGTGCATATTCTTCCAGTTGACACAGCTCTGACCCTACTCTTTGGGAAGTAATTATCTTAGCCCTATTACCAAAAGGCCCCGTCCACTTACTGCCTGTCCTGGTTTTTTTTTTTTATTTATTTGTTTGTTTGTTTGTTTGTTTTATTACAAAGCATCTCCCCGTTAACCAAAAAGGCTTCCTTCTGAATGGAGAGACTAATGGCACCATCTCCTTGATGTAATTTCTCTGGTCCCCAAGTTTCTCTTTTAATAATGGTTGTTTTTCTTATTGCTCATCCTGCCTACTTCCATCTTCCTAGCCTGAAGCTCCAGGCCCTTATGGGAACTCCCACTCAGAGGCAGTTTGCAGCCTGAAGGACACCGCTTGGTCCCAGCTTACTGCAGAGATGACTAACACATCCTAAACCCAAAGATGAATCACTAAGCTTAGCAGCTCCCCTCAATTATCTCACAGACCCTGTGACTCCCTCCAGTGTCCACCCCATCCCACCCCTGTCCTCCTGGAACTGGGCACAATTCACACCTTTGTCCCTGTCCTCCCACCCAGAATGCACCTGAGCCTATACTCCTAGCACTAGGGTATCCCTGGATGTTCTCTTTCTCTCTCTCTCTTTCTCTCTCTCTCTCTCTCTCTCTCTCTCTCTCTCTCTCTCTCTCTCTTTCTCTCTCTCCACTTTTATGCTTGTTGGCATTAATTTTTAAAAAAGGTCTTCAATCTTCAGTCTTCCACAACTGAGCTATACCATACACCCCCACATCCCATTGAGAATCTTTGTAATCTATCTATTGTATTCCTCTCCTACAATGTCTCTCCATTTCTTAAACATGCAACAACAACAAATACAATTCCTTCCAGGGAAGAGAAGGCTCACTCCTATTCCCCAATTCCCCAAGAAACCCTTGAGAGTTAACTCCACCTAAATCCCAAGCCCCATATGCCCAGAAGCATCCAATAACCAAGCGCCCATAATGGGCTCTCTGGTTCACCCCACCTCACCCTCCGCCCCAATTTTCTAAATCTGCTCAGCAACCAGAGCCATTAAATCCGGAAACTAATTTGTAAAGGAAAACAATGAGAAGAGTAATAGTCTCTCTGTAGGATTCCAATGGAAGGTCCCATCAGGACTGGTGTGCTGTAAAGAACTGAGAAGGGCACCTGGAGAGAGATGCCTATTAACATTCAAACCCCAGTGGAATGGAAGCTGACCGCTGCAAAATGGAAATCTGCCCCAGCCCACAGGGGCCAGCACTCAGGTTCCCATTATTTATCCTGCAAACGGAGGAGTTGCTAATAGCAAGCAATCACTGACCCACTCCCTGCAGCTCAGGGGTAGCCCGCAGAGCTGTCCCCAGGATACATGCCTCGGTTACTTTGGAACAGTGCTATTTAGAAAAGGAGAAAAAGGAAAATAAAGCTGGAAAGTAGGAGGGGGAGAAAGATCCAGGAAGGCTGAAGAGGGAGTGAGCAGCGGAGGAGGCAGTCTGGTGGTCTGCACAGCCCCCACAGAGACAGCCAACCTTGCCCAGGGGAAGTACTGATGCGCTCTCCTGTTCTCAGGCTCAGAGATGGGTAGAGATTCACCTTGAGTCATCAGTGAGTCATAGGCAGGAGGTAGAAATAGATCTTATGACCCACTGTTCCTTGTCACCGACGTCTTGTTGAATCTCTAACAACTGGGGATGGATTCCACTGCTCCTTGCAGCAGGGTGGGTTCAACAGATGAGATCTCGGTCTTCTTCCATTCCAAAGGCAAATGATTTAAAGTCAAGAAAGACCAGGATCTTCCAACAACCTTTCCTGGCTAAAGCTTCACTCCACTCATCAAATATGCCTGTTTGCATCCTAAGCAAGGTAACAACTCACTCGCTTCCTTTTTCTCTTTTGCCTCTGCTGCCTCCCGGCTTTCACATATCACAGGCCCCAAGAACAGCTAGGATTCTTAGATCTAACTGGGAGCCCATGCATTCCAGAAAGTCTTCCTTGATTAGATGGACCCAATTTATATGTGTGTGTATATGTATATATGCATATATGCATATACGTATATATGCATAGACATATATGTATATGTTGTAGATGGACACAATACCTTTATTTTATTTATTTATTTTTATGTGGTGCTGAGGATCGAACCCAGTACCTCACTAGGCAAGCGCTCTACCACTGAGCTACAAGCCCAGCCCAGATTGACCCTATTTCTATCTTTTCTCTTACATGAGTTCTTTTAGGACTTATGACAATGTGGACTGCCTTCCCAGCATTCTAGTGAGATGGGGACCATCACAGGAACCAAAGAGAGATGTACTCCTGAGGCCTTAACTCATGCCCATTAAAAGTACCACAAAAACTGGATGAGCCTGATCCTGCAACTATAACAGGACTTAGAGAAGCTACTTTTGCTAAAAAGCACTGACTTCATGTGGACCTGCTCATACCTGGTGGGTAGCTAAGGAGGATAAAGGCTCTGCCTTCATTTGGTATCTGTCACCTTTGCCTTAAACTTTTCACTAGATTTCTGCTCAGCTCTGCAGTTAGGCATGATAATCACTTAAAGATAATCTAAAAACTGGTAAGACAAGGTTTATGAATCCCAAACTTACCTAACCTGTCTCTTCCCCTCGTTAGGACTGAGGACACCAAGTTATTTTTTCAAGATTTGCAGGAACACTCAACTGCCAACTTTTAAAATATCCTATTCCAGACCCCCTGGAGTGAGACCTAGAAGTTTCCAGTCATTGCCCTAAACCTGAAGGAACAGGTTTCAAGAACAGCAGAGCCTTGCAGACAGATCACCCCATGAGATCACCCACTAAGTGGAAGCAATGACCCCGTGACAGGAACTGAGGCTGCCCCATAACAGGACAACCATTTCCTGGGAATTGAAGTGCCTCCTTAGGCAATAAGGGCTTCTCTAGAGTCATCTTGTAAAGCCAGAACCAGTGATCAACTGGAGCATAGCCCACCCCGGATATCAAGTAGAAGGCTCATCTCTTCCCTTATCGCAGAAGCAGCCTGACCTCTTTCTCCCTCGGTACTGTCTCCCCTCTCCTTGAGGTAAAATCCCCCAATTAAAGCCTTGGTCAGAAGTCCCTGTGTTCGGTGTCACTAGGTCCCTTCAGGTCCAGTGGCATCAGAAGCAGATTTAGCCCTGACTTCCCACTGTGCTCAGGAAAGGTGTCCCGTCCCCCAGCCCATTTATGTTTTATGGACTCCTCATGTGAGAAGGTTCCTGTCTTAAAATGTGGGCTTTATTATCCTTCAGATAGAGTGAAGGAGGCAAAAACAAATGAGGAGGCAGTTGCAAGATCAGAAGAGAGAGCGAGGGAAAAGGCGGGCAGAGGCCTTGAAACAAGGTAAACAGGTTTAGGATTGACTAGTTTAAATAATTTCAGTGGGCTCTGGAGCATAAGGACTGTCCCTTATGCTTGTACCTGACCTTGGTGTAACTAGGGCAGGTAGATGGTGTGAGCACCTCATAAAAGAGGCGATTAGGGGTGCTGGCTCTGGATTACTCTGTAAAGGAACAGAGCGCTCCTGGGAAAATCATTTACTATCTCCAGGAACTGACTGGCCCTGGGAGAAAAAAGTTTCTCCAGGGTCATCAGGCAACCAGAGGTCAAAGCATGGAAATACAGAAAATGAAGGGTCTGATGAATGCTTTGTCCTTTGGAGCTGCTGCAGCCATCTTGTGACGTAGGAAAAAGCCAAATTCCTGAGAAGTGCCTTCCAGGCCCCTTTGCTTGTTAAACTATCGAGATAAGCAACCTTGAATTACCTGATTCTAATATTCTCATTATACGAGATAGCAAATCCCTTCCCACTTGAGCTACACTTATTTAGTTATTCTGCTACTTGCAGATGAAAGCGTGTTAACTAACATATTTAAGCCTTTGGTTTACTCTAAGGTAAGTACAACATGTTTTGTTGTGTTCGAAATCCCACAACTGGAAGAAACAGGGAATAATCTTTCCCACCACAAAAGATAAGCCATGGGAAGGCCGTGGATACCAGGACCAGAGGTCTTCACCTTGGGCACCAACTCTGTTATATACCAATTGGGCCATTTTTGACAAACTACCATAGTTCTCTGAGATGAAGGAACATTGTTAAAATAATTGTCAGTAATAATACCACTTGGAGGGATCTGGGGTTGTAGCTCAGTGGGAGAGCACTTGCCTAGCAGGTAAGTCTGTGAGGCACTGGGTTCAATTCTCAGCACTGTCTATAAATAAATAAAATAAAGGTCCATCCACAACTAAGAAAATATTTTTTTAAAAAATACCATTTGTAGGAGAGAAGAATAGATTACAAATGGATATGTGGAAATGTGTGTGGGGGGGTGATACATTCATTATCTTGACTGTGGCTATAGTTTCACAGGTGTGTACATTTGTCAAGACTCAGCAGACTACATACTTTAAATATTTGCAGCTTATTTTACATCAATTGTACCTCAATAAAGTTAGAGGAGAAAGATACACAAAAATGTAAAACAAGCCAGGCGCAGTGACTCACGCCTGTAATCCCAGCAGCTGGGGAGGCTGAGGCAGGAGGATCATGAGTTCAAAGCCAGCCTCAGCAAAAATGAGGCACTAAGCAACTCAGTGAGATCCTGTCTCCAAATAAAATACAAAATAGGGCTAGGGCGGTGGCTCGGTGGTCAAGTGCCCTTGACCACTGAGGAAGGAAGGAAGGAGGTATCCCTGTGCTCATCTTCTTTCGCTCCTGACTTTTGGATCTCCATGTCTGATGTTTCCCCTTGAAAACACAGATTTGAGGTAGATGGCATGGTTGGGAGGGAAGATGTGATTCGTAGGGGGTGAAGGTAATGAAGTACAGTCGCTATTAGACTATAGCACCAAGTAGTTAAAATGGAGAAAAACTCTCTTAGAAGTGAGAAGACAAAGTTTCTCATGGCTGGGGTGCAGCTCAGTGGTAGAGCGTGTGCTTAGCCGGCATAAGGTCCTGGGTTCAATCCCCAGAACCCTCCTCCCGCTCCTCCCACCCATAGGAGAAGAGAAGACAAAGCTTCTAGACTCAGCGTCACTGCTGTCCAGATACGTGCCCTCTGCCAAATCCCATCACTGCTGGTTTCAGTTTTTCTCAACCATCAAATGAGGGAATTGAACTAAATTATTTCTGGTCACTTCAACCCTACTAAAAATTTCACAGTTCTAAATATAAACAGATCACCTCAACCCTCTTTGTTCTAAACCGTCAGCCGTATAGGATCAAGTTCATTAATAGAGACACAGACTGTTCCGTGAATGGGAAGAACAGGTTGTAAAGGGTTTTGTTCTACTAAGATACTGAAGTGCATATTATCCATTATATTATTTTTTAAAATATTTATTTATTTTTAGTTGTCGTTGGACACAATACCTTTATTCCATTCATTTATTTTTATGTGGTGCTGAGGATTGAACCCAGGGCCCTGCGCATGCTAGGCGAGCGCTCTACCGCTAAGCCACAATCCCAGCCCCCACTATATTATTAACACTAACATTATGGGTTGACTTGGGTCCCTCTCCCCTAATCTTCAGTACCTATTTGGGAAAGGGGTTCCTTGGTTCCTTTTTGTGGTTGTTGTTTTTAATTCTCAATTTCATTGATTTGGGCTCTGATCTTAATTGTTTCCTTCTTTTTACTGGTTTCAGAATTGGTTTGCTTTTCTTTTTCAAGGACCTTGAAATGCATCATTAGGTTGCCTAGTTGGGATCTTTCTGATTTTGCCATGTAGTCCCTCATAGCTAATAAACTTTCCTCTTAGAATTGTCTCCATGGTGTCCCAGAGGTTCTTGTACGTTGTACCACGATTCTCATTTGAGTCTAGGAATTTTTAAATTTCTCCCCTGACTTCAATCACCGATTCATCATTCAAAGTATGTCGCTCGAAGCCAGGTATAGAGATGCAAACCTGGAATCCCAGCAACTTGAGAGTCTGAGGCAGGAGGATCCCAAGTTCGTGGCCAGCCTCAGCAAATTAGTGAGACCATAAACAACTTAATGAGACCTTGACTCAAAATTTTAAAATGGAATGGGGATGGGCTTGGTCTGTGGCTCAGCAGTGGAGTGCTTGCCTGGCACACGTGAGGCACTAGATTCGATCTTCAGTGCCACATAAAAAAATAAATAAATAAAATTATAACAAAAATGGACTGGGGATGAGGCCCGGTGATTAAAAACACCAATCCCCAGCACCTAAGAGCTGCTTTGTGGCCTAGGGAAAAGGGTCCTTGCAGGTGTGGCTAGTTAAGGCTGTGGTCCTACTGTTGTGTTGGAATAGGGAAGGCCTTTAATCTTAAATGATTGGTCTCCTTATGAGAAGAGAGAAAGAATGCCAGGTGAAGACACAGAGACACACAAAGAGAAGGCAGCCAGGGACAACTGGGTTGATGCATGTCCAACCCAAGGAATGGAGAAGGTGTCAGGGAAGCAAAGCCCTGCAAGACCTAGACTTCAGGATTCTGGCCTCCAGAGGCAGTGCCTTCTGTTTTCTTTTTTTAAACCACCCAGTTGGTGGTGCTTTGTTATAGCAGCCCTAGGAAACGAACACAGCTACTGATAGCTAATATTTACTGAATGCTTGCTGTAGACCAGGAGCTGAGCTAAATACACACTGTGCGGAATCTTCTAATTTTCACCTACAATCTTACGATGTGTATTTTTATCCACATTTTCCAAGCAGGGTATAGAAGCTTTGGGGAGTTGAGCACTTGCCCGCAATCATCCGGGTAACTGATGGAGCTGGAGCTTTAAGGCGCAGGATCCTTTGTGGTAAGGATCTTAAGCGTGATGAGGATTTAATCTCTTTGAAGCCTCTGTGGGTACCAAGCTTTCTATACTGTTTGTGTTGTTCTGCCTATTTATGATGTGTTTGTTCAACCAAACTCTAAATTATGAAGTCAAATTTAACATGTCCAAAATAGTAGTCTTCATTTTCTCTTCCAAATCTCTTCCTCAGTTTCCCAAATAAAATGTTTCCTTCACTGTTCTCCCTAATCATAACCAGGGGCTCCGTACATTGACTCAAGCCACAATCCTCACCTTCTCCACCTGCCCCCCACTACCTCTCACTCCCCACCCCAGGAACCTCCAGCAAATCCTGAGTCCTCTGACTGGATATTAAATCTAATCAGGTCTCCCTGTCACTACCCTGGTCCTAGCCACCAATGTTTACTGCTCTATCAAACAAGATCATGTTACTATCCTGCTTGAAACCCCCCCAAAGGGCTCTTCCATTGCACTTCAAATAAAAGCAACTGTTTCTATGATCCACAGGCTACTCTGATGCGACCTTTGTCTCTATAGACACATTAGCAATACTTTCTGTGGTCCTCAAACATTCCTCAAGGCTTCTGTACAAAAACACTGTCCTTGCCAGAACCTTGAACTTGCAATCCTCTTGCGTCAGCCTGATTACATGCATAGGCCACTATACCAGGCTAGGGACCCTACTATTCCAGGTTCATTTCAGAGAAAAGAGGAGACAATATAAAGCCTATCGATTCAAATGTAGACCTATATTAATTTTTAATGGATGTCTGTCCAATAGAAATTAAACTCCATGAGCCAGCCACGGTGGCACACGACTGTGATCTCAGGAAGCTGAGGTAGAAGGACCGCAAGTTCAACACCTGGCTCAGCAACTTAGTGAGAACCTGTCTTAAAATAAAAAATAAAATGGGCTGGGGATGTGGCTCAGTGGCTAAGTGCCCCTGAGTACCAAAATCCCTGGTACCAAAAAAAATATAATAAAAATATAAAGTCCATGAGTGGAGGGGCTTCATGTGACTTTTGTTATATTGCTTTATTCCAATGCCCAGAATAGAATGTGACCCATAACAGGAGCTTCATAAAGGCTGCCTGATTGCTTGAAGGAAACCTTAAGGTTCCCAAACCAGGGTCTGTGTTTTTGTTATCTCTCTTTCTCCACTCCCAGTTCACAGTACTCTGACCCAAGCAAATGTTCACCCAGTGCTTACTGGTTAGATGATCAGATAAAATTTTCTTCTAGAATCTCCATTCTTCTTGAATACAGAATTTTCTAGGTGATCCTAAACTATCACATTCAGAAACCCATTACACTGTGTGCCCAATGAGACTCACAAACATGCCCTCCATGTTTGTTCTGTAGTGTGCCTCTCTGTTCATCAAGATAGTCATCTACCATGTGCATGAAGCGCTGACCTGCCTCAAACTTGGGACCTGACTGGCCAACTAAGTTTAGATATGTAAATGCTTCCTGGATTTTTAATTATTTCCAACACAGAAAACACATTTGGAGCCCCTTGCTAGTCATTCTGCATCGCTTACCACTCCAAACAGCTTAGGAAAATGAGTTTTTCCTGCCACAGGAGAGAAAGAAAAAAAATAAGGTCTATTTTTTTTTTTTTTTAATTAAGTCTATTTGGTGTTATTCTCAGATGCGTTGCATCTATTTGTAATAAACGGAAGTCAGTTTGGGTTTCTTGGAAGTTGATTTCTCCATTCCCTTCAGTTCACTTCTTCCACTGGCCCACTGACTTAAGCCCCTCCTAGAGCTGTTCTCAACTCAAAATCCACTGGGCGGCTTGTCCGTGCCCAGCAGTAAGAACCGTGGTAACAGACTCCTTGAGGCGCTTGGAAAGTCTGCAGGAAGCCGAGTCAGCTGAGAGGAAACTGAGCCTTAGATGACAAGTCCTGGACACAGTTAATGCTATTGTGACAATATAACATTACACAGGATGACAGTGTCCATCCTAGGGTTGTCTCCTGGCCCCACCCTACTCACACATTCCTATCCTGGTCTAATTACTCCAAATCAGGAAGTAGAAGGAGAAAAGTGATTTAAAGAAAGTTAAGTTAGCCTGGCATTAGCCTCCAAGAAGGAATAAACAATTTATTTTGGACAATATTACTTCCCAACCAAACCATCAAAATTCCTTTTTTGTTTTGTAAAAGGCATTGAGAAAGCAATTGGATTATCATTGCGTTTTGGTTAAGGTAGTTTGGTTGCAAATAACAAAAATCCATTTGAGCTAGCTTAAATAAAATGGGAAAATGAATTATATGGATATAAGAGTATTTCATGGACCCCAAGATAAGAGAGAGGATATGGGTCTTAGGAAAGATTTAAGCAAGGAGGTAGAAAACCAGTAGGAACCCAATCAGTCGTTTCTTATCTTTCAATCTGGGATCACAATGATGTCTATCTCTGCTTCTCGTTGTACCTCTATTTCATGTTTCTCTTTGCAGACTACCTTTTTCTGCTTCTCTCTACCTGACAGCAACCATTCAACACTCAAGTTCAAATGTTCTCAGTTCTAGGTACACACAGGACCTCACTCTTCCTGAATCACAGCCCCAGGTTCCAAGGAGAAGGAATGTAATTGGCCCAGCTGGAGTCAAGTATCCATTCCTGATCCAATCCAATCCACTCGTGGGCCCAGGCACTGACATGTACTGGGAAACCGTCCCCTTGAGTACATAGAGCAAGACAAGGGGAACTCTCAGGCAAAGGGGTTCCTGGGGGCACACCAGTGATACGCCAAAATATCTGTAGCACATCAGTGCCCGGCAGGGACACACAGCCCCTTTTTACCCTGCTACCGTTGTTCTGTCCCCTTAAACTTTGTTAACCTCAAAGTTGTTAAAAGGGACCATACACTGGTCCTTTATTTGTTGCTTTTCTAGTTCTAATCAGCTTTTTCACTGCTGTGACTAAAAGATCTGACCAGAACAGTAGTAGAGGAGGAAAAGTTTATTTGAGGCCCCAAGGTTTCATAGATTTCAATCCATAGACAGCTGGCTTCATTCCTCAGAGCTCAAGGTGAGGTTGAAAATCATGGTAGAAGAGTATGGTGGAGGGAAGCAGCTCACATGATGATCAGGAAGCTGAGAGAGAGAGGGAGAGGGGGAGAGATGGGGAGAGGGGGAGGGGGAGATGGCTACCTACAGTGCTCTGGGAGGGGGAGAGGGAGGGGGAGGGAAGGGGGAGGAGAGGGGAAAGGGGAGAGGAGGGGGAGGGAGAAGGGAGAGAGGGGGAGGGGAGGGGGAATGAAGGGGAGGGGGAGGGGGAGATGGCTGCCTGCAGTGCTCTGGGAGGGGGAGAGGTAGGGGAGGGGGAGAGGGAGGGGAGGGGGAGAGGGAGGGGGAGGGAGAAGGGAGAGAGGGGGAGGGGGGAAGGAGGGGGAGGGGAGGGGGATATGGCTGCCTGCAGTGCTCTGGGAGGGGGAGAGATAGGGGAGGGGAGAGGGAGGGGAGGGGGAGAGGGAGGGGGAGGGAGAAGGGATAAAGGGGGAGGGGGGAAGGAGGGGGAGGGGGAGGGGGAGATGGCTGCCTGCAGTGCTCTGGGAAGGGGAGAGGGAGGGGAGGGGGAGAGGGAGGGGAGGGGGAGAGGGAGGGGGAGGGAGGGGGAGGGAGGGGAGGGGGAGAGGGAGGGGGAGGGAGGGGAGGGAGGAGAGAGGGAGAGACTCTATTCTCCAGACATAAAATTTAGACCCCATAGCCACTACCCCAGTGAACCACTTCCTCCAACCACAGCTCACCCACCTCCAGTTACCACTCAGTTAATCCCACCAGGGATTAATTTGCTGATTAGGTTAAGGCATAACCCAATCATTTCTCCTCTAAACCTTCTTGCCATTGTCTCACATATGAGCTTTTGGGGGACACCTCACATCCAAACCATAACAGTACTATTTGTTGTTAGGACTTTCAAATCAATCCTAAAATTCATTTTCCAGAATAGATTTTTTTTCTTCTTTCCGGATACTTGAACAGGGGTCTCCAATCCCTTAAATCCTAATTACTTACTGTTTTTTGGCTGCCATGACCAAAAGACCTGACAAGGACAATGAGAGGAGAAAATGTTATTTGGGGATCATGGTTTCAGAGGTCTCAGTCCATAGGTGGCTGCCTGCAGTGCTCTGGGCCCAAGGTGAGGCAGCACATCATGTTGGGGGGGGGGGAGTAGGGGAAAGAGGCTGGGTACATATCAACAATGAAGCAGAGAGACTACTTCCCTCACCATGGATAAAGGAGAATCCCCAAGAGCATGGGCCATTGATCCACCTTCTCCAGCCACACCCTGTCTGCCCACAGTTACCACCTAGTTAATCCCTCTCAGGGGATTAATGCCCTGAATAGGTTAAGGCTCTCATAACCCAATCATTTCACCTCTGAACTTTATTATTTCATTGCCTCACACAGGAGATTTTGGGGGATACATGACATCCAAACCATAAATACTGGGAACTTAGGGAATGGTCCTGTGGCCATTTTAAGGTTAAGATATAATCACACCAATAATAATAACAGTGGGGAGAGGAAGGGTGAAGATGGAGAGGAAATGGTCAGGGAAAGGAAGGAGCTAGCATTTATTGAACTAGGCATTGTTGTAAGTACGGATCTTAAGGCACTCAGTGGCCAATCCCTTCCGCAAGCAATTTAGAGACACTGGTAGCTATAATTGTATTATCCACCCACGTTCAGGATTGCTTCTCTCCCCTAGAAGTCTCTGAAAGTGCTTAGTTTGATTGCACAAAATATACTGATTATTTTCATTTACACAAATAGCTTTCATTTATACCTAATCACCCTGTAGCACAAAGATGATTACGTGTTGATTAACTTTGCCTTAAGATTAATTTCAACATTAAACTGTGCCCATTATTTCAGGCTTCTTAGTGTGTTGTGTGTACAGAATTGATTGTCTACTCAAACTTAAAAATAATTAGAAGAAACATTATATCCTGGAATCCTGGGTTAGAATACAGATGACTCCCAAGTCCTTCCCAAAGGAGGACAGGATAATTGAATATTCCGAACAATTGATCTTCAGATATCTAAATATCCTTTTGGAGTGGAAAGGATCTTTGAGTCATGGAAGCATACAATATAGTCTGATTGCATTTTTTAAAGTGCAAAATAGAGGGCTGAGCAGCAACAGGCTATAGAGGAGTGCTGGCAATCAAGTTCAATGCCATGGCCAGCCTGTACCCAACTATTGCTGGCTCCACTAACTCAGGAAAGTGGAGATGTAGGATTGTGTACAGGGAACTAACATTTGTTGGATATGTACTGTTATACAAACTGGTACTGCCAGATACTTAGTAATAGAAGCGGCAGTGATGATAACAAAAATGCAGAAACAAGATAGCATCTATTAAGCCCTTTTTGTGTGCCGTGCATTATCATATTTAATCTCCAAAATAACCCTAAAGGATTGGTGCTGATATCATCCTCAGCCAACAGAAGAGGAAGCCAAAGCTCTGAGATGTTCATTAATGAGAGGAAGGCCACGTTGATAAATCACAGGTGGCCTGAATCCAGGTCCGTTGGGTGACAAAACTCCAGTTCATTCCAGTTCTTCTAGGTTTTTTTTCTCCAAGGTTCAATGGTCCCCAATCTCTCAGAATTTCAGTTTCCTCATTTGTAAAGCTTTATAGTGATATTTTACTTAAAACACAAGGTCTTTATGTGGCTTAATGGGATCACATAGCTGACACAGCATATATTATAAAACACCAGCAAATATGAATTTGTTAGACACTTAGAAAATGTATCCATTTTCCTTAAGCAAAATAGACTTTCTTTCTTTCCCTTCCCTTCCCTAATTTTCTCCCTCTCCTCTTTCTTTCCCCCCTCTCTTCTCCTCCCTTTCATCCCTTCTACTCTTTTATTCCCCTTTCCCAATGTCTGCTTTCTTTTCATCCTGAACCCAGCCCACCCTTGCCTAGTTCGGGAAGGAATTAACCACAGAGCCCAGAAGAGTGTGCATTTTAATTAGTCATCTATGAGTCACTGGAAAATGGCTTTGTTGTTCTGAAGGCAAGAGACCTGGAACTTTCTCACACAGAGCTGGCTGCACACTCAGCAGGGGCTCAGGGCATAGTTGTTAAAAGATGGATGATAC
Organism: Ictidomys tridecemlineatus; assembly: GCF_052094955.1. Lineage (NCBI taxonomy): Eukaryota > Metazoa > Chordata > Mammalia > Rodentia > Sciuridae > Ictidomys > Ictidomys tridecemlineatus. The sequence continues at coordinate 106,800,469 of NC_135487.1, read as the reverse complement.
CCTTGCTCCAGGTAGGAAACTCTCTGAATAAATAGGAACAATGTCTTTTTATAGGATCATCTTCATTCTGTGTCTGGGGCACCAACCTGGGAATCTTGTACAAAGAAACTGAACATCTGCCTTTGGTGGGTTGGGTTGAGTCACAACTGTGACACTATTTTGCTCTGTAACCTTGGGGAAGTTATTTACCCTCTCTGAGCCTCAATTTTCTCATCTATAAAAGAGTGAGCCGGGCATGGTAGCGAACGCTCACTGCTGGTAGTCCCTGCAGCTGGGGAGGCTGAGGCAGGAGGATTATGAGTTCAAAGCCAGCCTCAGCAACTTAGTGAGGCCCTAAGCAACTCAGTGAGACCCTATTTCTAAATAAAATACAAAATAGGTCTGGGGATGTGGCTCAGTGGTTGAGTGCCCCTGAGTTCAATCCCTAGTACCCCACCCTGCCAAAAAAAGATATAGTGACCATGTGCAGTAGCTCATGCCTGTAGCTGCAATCCCAGCTACACAGAAGCCTGGGGCAGGAAGATCACAAGTTCAAGGCCAGCCATAGTAATTTAGCAAAACTCTGTCTCAAGAGAAAAAATAAAAGTGACTGGGGATGAAGCTCAGTCAGTGGTACAGCACCCTGGATTCAACCCCCAGTACTCAAAAAAAAAAAAAAAAAAAAAAAGGAGGAGGGATAATGATAACTATGTGTTAGAAATGGGAGTTTTAAACAAGATAATGGGTACTTCATAAAGAAAATGTGATTAATCACAGATACTAGTTGTGATTATAATCATAATTATGCATTTTTCCCGTAATAGGAAGAGAGCAGGGGCAAAAGCCAGACCTCTCAACAGAAGGATTTATAGAGAACACACCAGTTTTCTTCTAGGAGGTTCACTCATAGATAGTCCTTTTAGAATTTTCATTATTGAGAAAAACAAGCACAGATGTCACTTACCAGAGCACACAGAGTCACACCTGCCTCTGAGACACTCAGTGATGATGGGGGGGCCGCTGGGAAAAGTTCACAAGACTAGGTTCTGGGGAACAGGGGCCATTTCCCTGAGGGCTACTCCCAAGGGCTAACTGAAGAGTGGAGAGGCAAATGTCTCGGGTACGGAGTCTGCCATCACCCCGGAGTCTGCATGAATCCCTGCCCAGAAGCTGTGACCTTTATGAACTGTCTTCCTCCACCTCCACTCCCAGCTGTCCAGTCCAAGTCCTGTTAACCTGACTTTGAGGGGCAGGAATGCTGGCAGGAGGAAGATCCTCAGTAAGGCTTTCCCTGGACACCCCTTCCCCTCAGCATCAGGGCAGGCTCAGATTTCAAACCTCCCCAGGTTCAGGTGTGAAACACCCAGACTGGGATGGGGTTCCCCAACATGCACTGAGCTTCATTTTGGAAGACTGGGAGCCACATTCAAATTACGATGCAAAAATGCTAAATAACTATGGGCAAGTCACTTAATATCTCTGAGTCTCAGCTTCCTCCTTTATCAAATGGAGATATTCAGATTCCCCCCACCCCCGACTTCCTCACGTTGATAATATGAAAATCACGTTTACAAGCAATAACAATGAAAACCATGAAAACAAAGATGCTATTTAAATGTTTCATTTTAGGAGAGCACGGAAACAGTTAACAGCAATAAGCTAGATGTATATGTGGCAATATGGCTGGATTTTAAGAGCATGGTCTTGAATAGAAAATTCAAGCAACACAATGAGCTATAAAACATAATACTATTCATGTAAATTAAAAATGTGTTCTCACAAGGCAATCATACATGCTTCTTAAAAAAGATCCAACATTAAGTAAATCAGAATAGAAATGGGACTAAGGATGGAAAATAAAATGAAGTAATGAATGAATAGCGACAGGGACCTTCATGGACCAATGGTTACAGCGTGACATGAGCTGAGGGGAAGCTTCATCCAACCCTGTGTACTTGAGATCCAAGAAAAAAAAAATGTTTATTATTATAAAGCATCAGCTTTGTGAAGTAAGAGATCGTTGACAATTCTCTCTTCTGGAATGTTCGATTATTTATTCATTCAATAAAGCATTGCTTAACATCTACTTCACCAAGTACTGAGATTAGAGAGCTTGAAGCAAATGTCCTGCCCTCACACCCTTTTGTTTATAGACAAGGAAACAAATGACCACAATATGGTAGGTAGTATCTGACTGAGGTCCAGACAAAGGCACCTCAAGGAGAGGCACCACCCCAGCCTGAGGGAGGAGGGGGATAGATGCTCAAGCTTGTGCCAGAGCAGAGGAAGAGTCAGTCTGGTGAAGAAGGTGGGGACAGAAATACCAGGCCTAGGACTGGGGCTGTGTGGCTCAGTGGTGGAGCGCTTGCCTAACACGTGTGGGCACTGGGTTTGATCCTCAGCACCACATTAAATAAATAAATAAATAAATAAGTTATGAAGAAGGAGGAGGAGGAGGAGGAGAAGGGGGTGGGGATGCCAGGCTTAGGAAACCACAAGTTCAGTGGCACTGAGACCAAAAGGAAAGAGTGGCTCAGAAAAGGCCCACGTGGCATAGCAGGACCCGAGACACAGTCACACAGAAGGACCCTGGGGACCAACAAGAGGAGTTCAGATTTTCCCTGAAGGCAAGGAAGCTGATATGGCTTGACTGGGAGAAGGTCACAGATGTGTGTCGCAGATGTGTGTCAATCCAAGTCCAGTCCTGGGCACAGGGTGGAGAAGAGATTAAGGGAGGGACACTTGAGGGTGAGGAGCCCATTTAGGAGGCTGTATAAACCCTGGGGACCTGAATGGAGGTAATAGCTTTGGAAATGCAGAGAAGAAAGCAAGATCCTAAGAAAGTAAGAGAGAGAATTCAGGAGTATGTTGATAGATGTCTGACTAGATGTGGGGCAGAGCAAGACAGAACCACAGACAATGTCTGGATTCCTGACTCAAAAACCAAGGTGTAGCAGTATGGAGATTCCTCAGAAAACCTGGAATGGAAGCACCATTTGACCCAGCTATCCCACTCCTCAGCATGTATCTAAAGGACCTAAAATCAGCATACTGGAGTGACGCAGCCATATCAATGTTTATAGCAGCTTAATTCATAATAGCTAAGCTGTGGAACCAACTGAGGTGCCTGTCAACAGATGAATGGATAAAGAAAATGTGGTATATATGCCCAGTGGGATATTATTCTGCCATAAAGAACAATGAAACTATGGCATTTGCCAGTAAATGGATGGAACTGGAAACTATCACAGTAAGTGAAATAAATCAATCCCATTAAACCAAAGTCTGAATATTTTCTCTGCCAGAAGATGCTAACACACAATAAGGGGATGAGGGGAGGAAGAATAGAAATTCACTGGATTAGACAAGGGGGAACAAAGGGAAGAGAGCGGGAATGGGAATAGGAATGACAATAGAATGAATTGGACAGAAGTTTCCTATGTTCATATATGAATACACGTAACTCCACATCATGTATGACCACAAAGATGAAGAGTTATACTTCATGTATGTACGATAGGTCCAAATATATCCTACTATTATGTACAATTAAGAAGAAAGAAAAAAAAAGGCGTGGTTCTAGCCATTCTCCAGAATAAGAAATCCAGGAGGAATGACAGCTGCAGATAAGACACTGAGCTCAGTTTGGAGAGAAGAGGTTTGGGGGGCTGGGTGGGTGGTTGTATGCACACACACAACTTGGAAGAGGGTACTGGGTTGGAAATAATGCAAAGTCATGGAGGAGATGACATCAGGGATAACTGAGAGCACAAAGAGAAGAGAGCCAAGGATGGGCCATCCAGTTAAGAGACAAATGGAGAAATTGGAACCCATGGAAAGAACTAAATAAGAAACCAGAGAACAAATGAGGGGGACACTGCACTACGCACCTGTTGTCCCAGTTACTCAGGAGGCCGAGGCAAGAAGATTGCTTGAGCCCATGGATTTGGTGCCAACCTGGGCAATGGAGTGAGACCCCATCTCTTAAAATAAAGAAAAAAGAGATGAGTCATGGAAATCAGAGAGAGGTTTCAAGGAGATAGCAGGGATCAACGAATAATGCAAGACTGAGATGAATGTAACAACCAAGACGGATGGAGATACAGGACCTACAGAATCCAGAGGAAGGGTGGGAATGCCTGTCTTTGCCTCCTCTGATGCTGTTTTCTGTAACCAAGCATTTGGGAAATGTTGAGTTGCCAGAAGCTCAATGTTATACTATCTGACAAGTACATGGAGTTCAGCTCCTCCCTGTTACCAGTTGGGGGCAGGCCCATATTCTCTATCAGGCTGAGCTAGAGATGGGCTGTCAGCCACCTGTGGAAGGGGAACCTGGCTAGCATTCATGCTTGGCTGGCAGGAGAACCTCTCGCATATAATACCTGTCCTCAATGCAGACAGCCTTGGCATTTAGGGCATTCCAACTTTAAATCCATATCCTCCTCCTTGCCCGAGAGCAGAAAAACAATTCATTCCCTCTTTTTAAAATTCTAGCCACCCTTCAAATCCATCTCAAAAGCACCCATCAAGCCTCCCTCACTCCCTCCATACCTGCTCTTCTTCCTCCTCCAATTTCTCCATTCATCTCTTAACTGGATGGCCCACCCCTGGCTCTCTTGTCTTTGTGTCCAGCCTCCTCCCTGTCTCCCTGTCCAACCTTCCTGGCCCATATTCACTGCAGGGGCAGGGGATTAATCAAGGCCGAGCAGAAAAGGTGAGTACAGAGAGTGATTCATAGGACATACAGAGGTGGACAGATTGATTCCCAAACCCCCTCACCTACTTCAGATATAATGCCTCAGTCTCACCAGATCAGACTCCCTAAGACTTCAGGTCTGTTCTCCAGAGGAACTTGTCACTTTTGTCTTTACAAAATGTGCCTTTAGTCAAACCTGGTGGCACACACCTGTAATCCCAGCTATTTAGGGGACTGAGCAGGAAAAACTGAAGTCCAAGGCCAGCCGAGCAACTTGGCAATACTCTGCCTTAAAAAAAAAAAAAAAAAAAAAAAATGAAGGGTTGGGTATGTAGCTTAGTGGTAGGGAGCCCCAGGTTCTATTCTCAGTACCAAAAAAAAGAAATATATATATATACACATTCTTTTTTAAAAAATATATATATATATTTAAATATATACTCAGCCTCCTGAGTAATTGGGACGACAGGTGCAGAGAGCAGTGTCCAGTTCATTTATTCTCTGGTTTCTTCTTTAGTTCTTTCCACAGGTTCCAATTTCTCCCTCCATCTCTTAGGGCCCACCCTTGGCCCATCTCTTTGTGCTCTCAGTTATACCTAAGGTCATCTCCTCCTTTGCATTGCAGTGCTCCCTATATATATTTTAGAAAGGATCATTCCAAGGCACCAAAATACCCAGAAATGATATCCTTTTTTTTTTTTTTTAACATTTGTTCAGGCCTTTCCCCATTCTCAGAAAATGCCTGAGCATATTTACCAGATTCTCAATATCTAAAGAGATTAAGGATCCTTGGGCTGGGGGTTGTAGTTCAGTGGCAGAGCACTCACCTAGGCCCTGGGTTCGATCCTCAGCACCACATAAAAATAAATAAATAATTAAATATATATATATATATATATATGTATGTAATATATATATATAGTCCAACTACAACTATAAAATAAATATTTTTTAAAAAATCCTTGTTCCCAGACAAAAATCATGGCCCACAGGCCAAAGGTGGCCCTCAGAGGTTGTTGGTTTGGACCTCACAGTGTTTGGGGAATTTCTGCCAACATATAAAAGTCAGAGGATTTCACACAGAATTTTGGAGTTCTGGCTTTTAAAAAATTTTGGGAAATGAGGCATCTCTGAGTCTACATTTCCTGGTGGCAAGAATTGGCCAGCTCAGAGTAGCAGCTGCCCTTCAGATGGGGCATGATCTGCATCATCCCCGATGGGAGCCAATCACTCCTTCATGATTCTGCCTTCCCTGCCCCAGTTTAGGGCCTTTGTTTTAGATTTTTATAAACCTTTCTCTTTCAGCAGTTGGTTTTCAGTCTTCAAGACCCTGCTCTCCAAGGGTAGTAACTCTCCCCACCTGTGGTCAGCAGAGCCTAGTGCATATTCCCGCCCTTTGACCTGGTGGGTGGGGAGCTCTTCCTTCAGTCCTGTGGTGGCTCCACCCTCATCCCTGATTGGCCAACAGACAGGTGGGTAGAAGCTGCTTCCTTCCGGGCTGAATCCTCCTGGCCTTAGTGCTCCTGGCCAGGAACTTCACTTCCCTCTAGAGGTGAAAGTCTTCATCAGTAACAAAGATGATACTTTGTCTCCACCAGTCTGAACATTGTCTCTTTTCTCTTTAGACCCTTGCTCACCACTAGCTGTGTGACTTCAACCAAGCCACTTAATCTCTCTTCTTCCTCAGTTCCCTAGGTGGTAGAAAGAGAAGGATGATATGAGTGTCACCCTCATAACACTGTCACAAAGGTAAAAAAACAGTTTTAAAAGTTTAGCCTCATATCCAGAACTCCATAACCACCATCTATTATGATTTTTGCTGACCTCAAGTGATTTAAAAATTAAACCAAAACAAGGAAACCAAAAGCAAAATAGAGAAATGCAGATTTTCTCTGCCTGGAGTCTGGTTTGTTCAGCAGTCCCCTTCCTCCCTTCCATGGCTTCTGAAATGGCTCCAGGAAAGTCCCAGGGGTCCTCTGATCAATAAAGCCACTTTCCTAGCTGTTTGGACAGCCCTCCACCAGCCCCATGCTGCAGCCAGACACCTGAGAGTCCCCTTAACGCCTCTCTCCCTCTGCATGCAGCCATCAGGTCCCTAAACACCTCCCACCTCTCCCCTTTCCCTGCCCCACTGTGACTAACCTTGCCGTGCGGATTTTTCCTTTCATCCATGAAATTCAATAGTTCACAGATTAAAATTCAAATATCTAGTTGCATATTTATCAATACCTTCTGGGTGTGGAGGAGCGCTGCTGTAGTTACTACAGTCAGCAGTGAGCAAGAGACGTCCCTCAGGGAGCCTCCATTCTACTGGAAGGAGACAGAAAATAAACTTAAATAAAGATATGGTGTGGTGGGTAGAGAAAAATAAAACATGGAAGTAGCCTGGGGAGTAGAGAGTATGGACTATTTCAAATAAAATTGTTAGGAACACTTTATTGAAAAGGAGACATTCAGGGCTGGAGTTGTGGCTCAGAGGTAGAGCGCTGGCCTAGCATGCATGAGGCACTGGGCTGGATCCTCAGTGCCGCAGTCTGGCTGGGCATAATTCAGGAGCCACTTGTCAAAAGAAACTAACTTTATTTTTAGAACCACACACGCCAAACAAAACAGCTCCTCAGGAAAAAACCCTCAGAGCCCAACTGCCACCACTGGCTTCCCACAAGCCTCTCACCACCTCCCAATATTCTCTTGCTCCTGAGGCTGATTGGCTGGGTCACATGGGCGGAGCCAAAGAAGTCCCTCAATAAGCAGCTCCGTGGTCTGAAAGGGCAGGGAAACAGTACAATGAGCATCACCGCAGAGGAGCCAATCAGCTAGATGTTGCTGGGGCCGCTGTGAGCCAATCATCCGCCGGCAGCTGGAAGTTTGCTGGCAGCTGGAAGTTTGCTGGGGCCCCTTTGGCTGTGGCTCTCAACACTCAGCACCACATAAGAGTAAAGAATAAAGACACTGTGTCCCCCTATAGCTAAAAAATAAATATTTTTTTTATATTTATTTTTCAGTTTTTAGGTGGACACAACATCTTTATTTTATTTTTATGTGGAGCTAAGGATCGAACCCAGCGCCCAGCGCAGGCCAGGCAAGCGCATTACCGCTTGAGCCACATCCCCAGCCCCCAAATAAATATTTTTTAAAAAGAAAAGAAAAGAAGACATTAAGGCTGGAAGGAGGTGAAGGAATAACCATGTGAGTAGCTGGAAAGACCCTGAGGTTGGTATGACAGGCACGGTCAAGGGTTGGTGTGGCTGAGCTGGGAAGGCCAGGTGGGAGACAAAGTCATAGAGTTGATGGGTCAGCCCATGTGCCACCCGGAGGGTCATTGTCATGGCCTTTGGCCCTTACTCTGAGTGCAAGGAGAACATGACTGAGACATCCCACTTCCCACTTGCAACCTGTTGAGGCTTCCTATCTAGCCTCCCTGAGGCATCTGCCCTGCCTGCTAGTGTCACCAGATTCAGCTCTTTACAACTTCCATTATTCAGACCTTCAACAGGATGCCAGAAACTGTGCATCTCTCTACCAGAGTTTACAAGCTTGTGATTGCATCTGAGGCTAACTTTTCTACTGCTGCTACCCCAGCAACACCCCCACCTCAGTAATGTGCAAAGGATCCTCACTCCCAGGGTCAACTACGGCCTCTCACATGTCTTTTATTCCAAAGGTATGCAGCGATATCCCCTCTCCCTCCCTTCTCTCTAGCTATTCAGGAGCTCTGCTAACCACCCTGGAGGTGGGAGGAGACATGGCCAGCCAGGAGCTTCCCATTGGGGGCAAATCTCACTGTCCATCCATTCATCCATCTGCCTTAGAAAGCAGGACAATGTCTTTTATTTGTCTCAGTATGGCTATTGCTCAGCAGCTCCTTGTATGTAATAGAAACTCGATTTAATGTCAGTTTAAAAAGAACAAGCTTTTTTCTTCCCTCTTGACACTGAAGCCATTAAGTTAGCATTTCTGCTCTCAGGCACTTGCATGCACTTGGGTTGCTGTACTCATCACAGCCCAATCTTTATTGGTTCTGAGTGTATATGTGTTCGATCCCCACTTAACCCTTGACCCGGGCACAAACCAACTAACCATGGATTTTTTTTTTTTTTCCTTGAGACAGGGTCTCACTAAGTTGCTTAGGACCTTTCTAAGTTGCTGAGGCTGGCTTTGAAGTTGAGATCCTCTTGTCTCAGCCTCCCATGTTACAGGCATGTGCCACCATGCCTGGCTGGAATTCATTTTTATATCCACACTTCCTAGAAGGGTGCCTATCATAGGGAGAGTCTTATAAAACTAAGAGTAAAGACTTTGGGATTAGTCTGGCATTTCTGTCCTGGCTTCCTGCCCTGTGTGGCATTGGCCAACCATTTTACCTCTAAGCTTGGTTCTCCTTCCTTGCAAAATAGAGATGGCAACGGTGATGCCTATGTCATAGTGCTATTGAAGAAGTCAAATGAGCCACTGCATGGGGTTTGCCACTGATTAAGGGCTCCACAAAGGTAGCTGTTGTCGTTGGAGGCACTGTGCAGTATTTCTCAAACTTGTGTAAAGCCCAGTACCTTCTAAGGAGGAAATTTTTCACAAGATGCCTGAGAACACATATACAAAAACCCTGACTTAAAACTAAGTTTTTGTCTTGCCGGGCACAGTGATGTACACCTGTAATGCCAGTGGCTCAGGAGGCTGAGGCAGGAGGATCGAGAGTTCAAAGCCAGCCTCAGCAACTTAGCAAGGTTCTGAACAACTCAGTGAGACCCTGTCTCTAGATAAAATATTTTTTAAAAAGGCTAAGGGAGGGGAGTGAGAGGAAGGGTTGGGTGGTGGGAATGGGAAGGATAGTAGAGACAGACATGTTTACCCTATATTCGTGTGTGATTACACTGCTGGTGTGACTCAGCACCATGTACAGCCAGAGGAATGAGAAGTTATGCCCATTTGTGTACAATATGTCAACATGCATTTTACTGTTATGCATAACTAATTAGAACAAATATAAATAAATAAATTAAATAGGTCTGAGGATGTAGCTCTGTGGTTAAGGATCCTTGGGTCCAATCCCCAGTACCAAAAAAAAAAAAAAAAAAGGCATACACAGGCCCTGGATTCAATCCCCAGCACCAATCAATCAATCAATGGAGATAAATAAATAAATGGTACGAGAACTTTTGGTAAAGCATATTTAGGTAATGAAAAATCAAAACTCAAGCAATTCTTGGACGACTTGCAGAGCCTAAGATGGAGTCTTCAGGTCCCACTCTGAGAAGCTTCTGACTTGGGGCAGAATCACAGGGAGAGGAAGGTGGGAGGCCCCTTCCCTTGGCAGTGTGGTTTCCTTCCAGAGGACATTCTTCTTGGTGGTCTGCAGAGACCAGAGCCTTTTGTTCTGCCCACGGGGGCAGGAGGGAGTGCTTATGAGGAGGAGACAAAAGGCCAGTGGTTTGTCCCTGGCAAGTCTGGCCTGGTGTGGGTCCAGGCCTCGGGTGTGCTCTGTGCTTGTCCTCCCCACTCGCCCCCAGCCCTGGAGCCAGCAGTGCTTTGCACAAGGCTGAGAGGAGCCGGACTGTGGCAAGAGCAGGGCTCTGGGGCAGAGGCAGGAAGAAGTTCAGGGAAAACAAAGTAACTCAGCAATGTTACTTGTCTAGCAGAGGAGAAACCACCAGGGCAGAGAGCTGGATACTAAATATAGAAGTCTCTGTCCCTGCTTCTTCCCTGGCCAGACCCACAGCATCAAAGGAAGCCCTGCAGATGCTGAGGACCCTTGGGGTCTGCTGCACAGATGGTCTCTAAATGCCATTCTCAGCCCAGCCTCCCCAAACACTCTCCCTGCTTCTCTTCTCCAGCAGAAGCCAGTTTCTGGGAGTCACCCTGGCCACAGACTCAGAGTGGAAACATCTAGAGATTTTCCAATGCGGGTTTTAAAGAGATCTGGAGAGCGCCCTCCCTCACAGCTGCATATGGCAGCTTTCCCCACATAGTTAGTGTGGCCAAGGCCTCAGTAGTAAACAGATCAACCGCTCGCCATTCCCCTTCCCTAAAACCTAAACACGAGTCTAAATGATCATGACAGCAGCTAGCAGCCTCATTCTGCAAAAGCAAAAGGAGATCACTGACATGCAGAACTCATCGGGGAGACAGCCTCTGCCACCCTGGAGGAGGGCTTCCTCCCAAGTCTGCTCTTCTCCCAGACTCTTCTTCCAGCTTGGAATGTCATTTTTCTTCCCCCAGGAGACTTTGGAAAGAGTGAAATGACATTAAAACAAGCCCAGCACCCTACAACGTTCCCAGTGGCAACTCTGCCGAGGCGCACAGAGCTGTTGTCCTGCAGAGATGGAACGGGGAAGGCTCCTGGGAGCTGCCCCCTGGCAGGGCTGTCAGCTCACCCACGACAGCACTGGTGGAGGCAGAACCCCAGGGACAAGGTATCCCCCAGGAAAGGTTTTGGATTAGTGGAAGCAGTAGCAGTGTTCTAAATCACCACAGCACACAACAATCTACCGGTTCTAAAGGGAAGAGTTGACTGTTGATCCACTGAACCCAAAGAACCAAGCAGAACCCCTGCTCCCTCAATCATCCCCCCCATTCCCCTCATCCCCAGCCTGGGCTTCCTTTGCCACTGTAAATAGGAAGGGCCTGTCAAAGATTTAATAAGTTCAACTTCTAGGAACTTACCCCAAGAAAATAATCTGTTTGGTTTTTGTCTGAAATTCATGTGTCCTCACCAGGCATGGTGGCACACCCCTATAACCCCAACCGCTCAGGAGGCTGAGGCAGGAGGATTGAAAGTTCAAAGCCACCCTCAGCAACTTAGCCAGGCCCTAAGCAACTCAGGCCCTAAGAAACCTGTCTCTAATAAAATATTTTAAAAGGGCTGGGGATGTGGCTCGGTGGTAAAGCACCCTGGGTTCAGTCCCTGGTACCAAAAAAAAAAGGGAAAAAAATCATGTGTTCTCTTTGGAATGCTCTTTGTAATAAATATAAATGACCTAACAGTTAATGGATGGGATCTTTGTACAGTGGAATATGTCCAACCATCAAAAATATTTTGAAGAAAAAAACAAGAATTTCCAGGCATAGTAGTACACACCAATAATCCCGGTGATTTGGGAAGCTGAGGCAGGAGGATTACAAGGTAGAGACCAGCCTCAGCAACACAGCAAGACCCTGTCTCAAAATAAATAATAAAGAAAGGGCTGAGGGTGTATCTCAGTGGTAAAGCACCCTGGGTTCAATCCCCAGTACCAAAAAAAGAAAGAAAAAGAAGAAAGAAGGATATGAGAAAAATTCTCATGCTATATTAGGAATCTTTAAAAAGCATTTTCCAAAACATTATTTGAGTATATTTTCAATAGCAGACAGAACAAAAGTATAAATAAAAATGACTGAAAAGATATATTTTTTGTGGTGGGAGTATGGATGAGGTTTTTCTTTGTATCTTTTAAATTTCCCACAATTAACATATATTATTTTTTTTCGGGGGGTGGGGGATTGCCAGGGATTGAACTCAGGGGCACTCGACCACCAAGCCACATCCCCAGCCCTGTTTTGTATTTTATTTAGAGACAGGGTCTCACTGAGTTGCTCAGCACCTCACTCTTGCTGAGGCTGGCTTTGAACTCACAATCCTCCAGCCTCAGTCTCTGGAGCCACTGGGATTATAGGCATGCGCCACTGAGCCCGGCTAACCTGTATTACTTTTTAAATCCGGGTAGTAAAAAACAATAAATTGTCTGTCTTCCTAAAATATATGAGGAAAATTCTCATGCTACTTTAGGAATCTTTAAAAAGCATTTTCTAAAACATTACTTGGGTGTATTTTCAATGACAGAACAAAAGTATAAACAAACACTTTTATTCTTACTAAATCTCTCTCCCCAATTTTTTATCACCTTGCCCCTAAGAAAAAGCCAGAGTTGGCAAAGGGCAGATGAACACAGGGCAGAGCCACTGGCAAAGAAAGTGCCATTAGTAGACCCAACTACATAATTTCAAGCAGGCAACTTGGTGCCCATCTGTAATTCCAGCTACTCTGAAGGCTGAAGCAGGAGGATCACAAGCCCAAGGCCAACCTTAGCAACTTAACAAGACTCTGTCTCAAAATAATTTTATTTTTAAAAAGGGCCAGGGGTGTAGTTCGTTGTCAAGTGTTTGCCTAGCATGCGCAGGGCCCTTAGTTCAACCCTCAACATCAAAGGCCAAACCAAAAAGGGATTTCAGGACAGCGACAGAAAAACATCAAACCAGCTGTGGAACCTGAGGGTCCTGTGTGACAGCCAGGGTCACACACCCAGGTAACCAGCCCTGGTCAGGACACCCGGCTGAGGGCCTGTAAAGGGCACGGAGGGAAGTGTCCCCACCGCCACCCCACCCCCACCCCCGTGCCTCCTCAACTGTCACTGAGTAGATCTGCACTCTTGTGTGTCCCATGTCCCAGCCATCAACCTTGGGAACAGGACCACACTCTCATATATATGCAAATCAGAGCCAGCCAAGATTACTTAAACCCTGAATCATAACCTCTTTTTTTTTTTTTTAAGGTGGCTGCTTATTTATCTATTTTAAGAATACCAGAAAGATGTCCAGCCACCTGACAGTCTTTAACTGAGAACAGAATGTGGGTGGGGGTGGAGAGACCCTGTTTCTGGTTATTTTCCCTTCAGAATGATCAGGAGCCCTGACTTGCAGAGTATCATGGTCTTTCCCTGGTCCGATGCCCATTTTTTTGCCAGTCCTTTTTCCTTTCTAAGGGCAGAGAGGAAATTCATTAACAAATTCACTACAGAGCATTATTCATTTTGCTTTTCTCACTCAGAGGTTTTTAATATCAGGAGTTACAGTAAATCACCCCTGAGTTGTGCCCACATGAATGGTAGAGCCATCTAACAAGGTCCACAGGGCAGCCTGGCTGCTAATAACCAAGCACAGGCAGGGGCAGAGGGAGCCTGTTTGTTCCCCTTATCTGAGGGGGAGCAAGCTCATTACCTAACCCTTGGATTAAATTATGTGCAAAGCAAATTTCTCCCTCTGCAACCAGTCCCAGCAGCTGCCTGCCACAGAAATGCAAACAGCAGATTCTGACCACAGCCAGCCACCTGCCTGGGCCAGAGCTGGTGAAAAATGGATGAGGATTAGTTCAAGCAGGAACATCCACACTGAACTTCTTCCCCTCACCTGAGGCCAGGTTGCAGGGGGAGAGGGGGCAGAAGCTCAGTTCTACCCTCCGCCAGAAAAATCCTTCTCATTTCCTAAATGCAGCCATGTGATGTTTGCCTAATGGCCGGCCCTTCGGATACCTTTGAACCTTTTCCCTCTGGACCTTTCTTCTTTCTACCTTGCAAAAAGCTGAAACAAAATTTGCATGGTGGAAAAACATTGCAAAGGGCATCTATTTCCACCCCTCCCCTACTTCCAGGAGCAGGGAGCTCACTACCAGAAGGGAATACAGCAATCTTTGGCACACAGCTGATTTTCCTTCCTTCTGTGCAATGGGATTCTGTCTGTATAATTTGTAGCCATTCAGCCTAGTTCTGCATTTGGAGCCAAATAAAATAAGTATTGTCCTGCTTCCTTACGAGGACTTTCTGGTGTTCAAAGACAGAGCTTTTATTTCCCAGAGGTTTTTCCTTAGCAGTGTTTTTCCGTGATGTTATTTCCTCCCCTTCTCAGGGACCTTGGCATGAGACTTACCCTCTTAGAGGTTCAGCTTTCTTATTTGTGAAATGGAGGTAATAACCATCTACCTTCCAAGATTGCTGTCAAGATTAAAGAGAATGCATGCAAAGCATGTCACAAGAGCCTGACACATAGTAGGTGCAAAATGCTACTTCTCCAGCCTGACCAGGGCAGAGCAACACAGGACTGTTTCCCCTCCTCCACACTAAGACTGTGTAATGCAGCCTAAGAAGTATTATCTTTCTGAGCAGTCACATCACATAACATCTACTTAAGAAAACTTCACACACACAAAAAAAGTTGTTTTTTTTTTTTTTTCTCAAACCTATAATGCAACTATAGGTGGTTGTGAACTGGGAAGGTGCCTATCTCGTATATGGGGCAAGAGCTCAGGAAAGGCTAGCGCTGTTGGTTGTTAGCAGGGGACCATGATGGCCAGGAAGAGTTGATGGAATGAGGGACTGGCTGTGGGTCTGCTGCAGATGCAGTTGCCCCTCGATTCCCCTCAGTTTATTTCAATCATCTCTCGTGGTTCCCTTCTGCTCCCCCTCCCCTGACTCTGAATTGCTCCCCATCCTCACCCTCAGCAGTTTTTTTTTTTTTAATTGAACTTAAGGGTGCTTAACCTTGGAGCCACATCCCCAGCCCTTTTTCCTTTTTTTTTTTTTTTTAATTTTGAGACAAGCTCTCACCAGGTTGCTTAGAGCCTCCATAAATTACTGAGGATGGCTTTGAGCCTGCAGTCCTCCTGCCTTCAGCCTCCAGAGCCGCAGGGATTACAGCCACCTTGCCCGGCTCAGTGGATCATTTTCATGTTACTTTCCCAACAAGGGTGGATTTTTCCAGCAGGAGCTGCTCCGTTTCCACTGATTTCTTTGTCCCCTCACTCCAGTCCCTCATCAGCTTGCCCCTCCTCCCTCCTCCAGCCTGGGCTCCTCCCTCTCCATTCTCCTCCCTCTCCACCACTTCTTCACTCTCTGCCCAGCTCCTACCTACGCTCCTCTGGGGGAAAAAGGTTTCCCTTATCTTTAAAAATTCCTCCCCATGTATGATAATGAGCATGATAAGGAGATGCCACTTAGCACTCCTGGAGCTGGCAAAAATCAACAGGTGTCACCACACTGAGTGTCGGGGACACGGGGAAATCAGAAGACAGAGTGGGCTCTGTGGCAGTGTCCGGGAAAACTAATGACAGACCCAGCTGGGGCACAGCAGTGCTTCCATGGCTAGGGGTCCCTAAAGTGACCCTCTCCTGGGGCATGAGACATGGCCAGGCTGTTGCTCAGCACTGCTGCTCGCCCTGAGAAATGGCAGTGATGGAAGGCTCCAGCAGCAGGGAGGGGACGTGGCTGAAGCAACGATGGCTCAAGTGAGAGAACCAGGGCTGTGGTGTCACCCCGGGCAAGCTCAAAAGGAACATGGCAGTTTTTTAAAACTACACATATGTATTTGGACAGGATCCCTTTTAGGTGAATCTTAAGAACACACCATGATACCAACAGGATTAAGTCTGAGTGGTAGTTCGTGGTTGCTAATTATGTATTATTTTCTGTATTTACAAAATATTTCATCATTAAAAATATGTTTTAAAAACCTTCCCTGAAGATGCTTATGTAATTTCAATTCTGAAGGAATTTTTAAAATGCTAACTTATCATGTTCACTGTCTTGGGAGATTAAATAGTCTTTAAAATATGACCTTAATAGCTATGTAATAATCCATGTATAAGTGTGTGATAATTTTTAAGGGTTTTGTTTGTTTGCTTTTGGTTCTGATTGAACCCCAGGGTGTTTTACCATTGAGCTACATCCCCAGTCTTTTTTATTTTTTTTCTTTTTGGAGGGGGAATGGGATCTCACTAAGGTGCTAAGGCTGGTCTCCACTTGCAATTCTGCTGTCTCTGTTTCCCAAGTCTCTGGGATTACAGGCATGCGCCACTGCACTCAGCTATAACTTATTTGTAGGTTCTATCTTCGTTGGCAGTTTCTATTTTTCTCTACCAAACTAGTACTGTTCCAAAAATAAATCAATAAAGCCTTCCCTCAGCCCTACTTCTTCCCTGCCCTCTCCCGCCCTGCCTGTGGGTCTGGTCAGCATTTCTGCAGGAGCAGCTGCTGTTTTTCTGCCCTTCTCCCTGCCTCGTGCCCCGCTGCACGTTCCCAGCCCTCGTCTGCCTGACCTGGCTGAACGCTGGAGACGCCTGGCAGCCGCCTTCTTCTGGGACCTCTGTGGGATTTAGAGATGAGGACGTTTCCTAGTTCCACTCAGTCTCTCTTTCATGGCTCCTTTCAATTCTCCCAGCCCCTGGATTCAGATGCTTCCTTGAACCTCACCTGTCCTTTCTCCCTCCACCAGCTCACCCACTGCCATGTAGTCGCTACAACAAAAGGGTCAAGAGCATGAGCTTTGGAGCCAAATGGCCTTTGGCACAATTTCCCACTCTGGATGGAGCCCCCATGAGGGGCAGTGATATATGATCTTGGATAAATTTTGTGTCCCAACCTCAGTTTCCTCATTTAAAATGAGGAATAACAACCACCCTAATCTGTAGGCTTGTAGTAGTGGTTAGGCAGGGTCCATACTGGTGACTCCACTCCTGTTACTTACTAATCATTCACACAGATTCAACATTTTTAGCTTCATTCAAATGAGTCCCTGCAGCAATATGCCCTGGTTGGGTTTTTTTGGTTTTTTTGTTTTGTTTTGTTTTGGTTTTTTTTGGATTCAGTTTTTTGTTTGTTTGTTTCATTTTTATTATTTTGTTTTGCTTTGCTTTGCTTTGCTTTAGTTCATGGGTTTTGGGTTGGTTTGGCTTGGCTTTTATCCTCTGCATTCATATTTACATTCTCAGAAAACTCACCTGGCTCTGTTCCCTGGCTCTGAGTGCGCCTGACCACTTCCTCCACTGTGTTGTGCTTGCCTCCTCCTGGAACACCCTCCCAGTCCCTCTTTCCTCTAAGAGCCACTTCTACCTTTCTGAAGCCTCTTCAACAGTCCCTCACTGGAGTGAGACATCTTTCTCCTTGGAATTCGCAAAACACACTGTCCCTCTCTTGAGGCACTTACCTTAAACCACTAAGGTGGGCTTAGGGAGTGGAGAGAAACCTATTTTATCATCCTATCCTTCACCTCCTCCCCACCCCAAGGAGGGCAGAAGCTCCCATCCGCTCCTCAGCCCCCAGCACAAAGCCTGCCTCTGATGAGATACTTGTTGGAGGGAGCAATCGTTTTGATGCTTCAGACCACTGCATGTCCAGTGCCATGTCCAGCAGGTAGAAGGGGCCCAGCAAACAGAGCTGCTGTTCATTATTTCTGTGAGTGGAAGGGGCCAGAGGTGAGTGACCTGCAGAAGCTGTAGCCCAAGGCGATGGTGCATTCACGGTGAATTCAGAGTATCCAGGTGTCACTGGACACAAAGTTAGCAAAAAAGGCTATTTCCAGATTTACAAAGAAACTGGGCGACAGTAACTGGGCTCTGGCTCCTGCCTGGGTCTGGCTCCCTGGCTGCTGGCCTGGGGATATTTCTATTCTCAGGAGAGGAGCAGCTGCTTCTTGGGGAGCACACACCTGTGAAAAGACATGGCATCAGGGCGCTCATCCCCCTGCCCATGGTGAATGGCCTGGGAAGAAGAGGACAGCCCCTGGGCAGTCAAAGACTCTCCTTTCTTCCTTTGTGCCTTCCAGCCTTTTCCTCTCCTGAGCCAGACCGCTAGTTATTAAAGTTGAAAAGAGAAAGTTACTGTCCTGGCTCTCTAGGGACTAGTTCCCCACAGAAAAGGTCAGTTTCAGTCTATTCTCAGAGGGGTCCAACAAGGACATACAGGGAGGCGAGAGTTCCTACCCTGGAGCTAGGAGAAACTTCTGGCAAGGTTGATAGATGCCCCCTGCAAAAGCCAGTTCAGTGATCATGCAGCACTGACTGTGGGTATGGAGAGGAGTGTCCCTCGGGCTCAGAGTGTGGGCCATCACCCACCCAGGCAGGGCTGGGGTAGCAGGTCCTCCTACCACACAGCACCTATGGCGCTGGAATGTGATCACCTCTCCATCCCATTAGTCTCCAAGCTGAGAAGACAAGGCAGTGTCTGGGATGGGGTGGGGTTCAGGTTTATTTTGCTTTGTTTAAATTTATTTATTTATTTATTTATTTATTTTTCCTAGATGGGGTCTCACTCTGTTGCCAAGGCTGGCCTGGAACTCCTGGGCTAGAGTGATCCTCCTTCTGCCTCTCGAGTAGCTCTGGGACTACAGGCACACGCCACTGCACCCAGCTTCAATGTCTTTCTTGTTTAATTCACTGTTGTGATTAAATTAAAAAAATAGCACACAGTAAACACGCCATTAATATTCATTAAGTTTTTAATTAATCAATTGTCTGTCCCAGTTAGCTTTGACTCTGAAGTGTTCCCACAGATTCTGCAGCTTACATGGGTTCCATTCAGACTTCAGTGTCTCTCAATGGCCAGCCCTGACCCTAACCCTTGTCTTGCCCCCTGATTTTCCTTCTGCTCCATGAACTAAGCTCTTAGGTCTTGCTCTGCCCTGTCATGCTGGTTTTTTTGTTGTTGTTGTTGTTGTTTTAATGAGATAGGGTCTTGCTAAGTTGCTTAGGCTGGCCTTGAACTTGTGATCCTCCTGCCTCAGCCTCCCAAGTAACTGGGATTGTCAGCATGAGCCACTACACCGGGCTTATCATAGTGTTTTGACTATGCACCCTGAATGCCATTTCTGGATTTGTATTTCCTGCCTGCTGATGACCACTCACAGAAGTTGAGAACCAACGTGGTCCAGGCAAGAAGGAGTTCATATCCCCTCTGGGAGTCTGGGGTATTCACAATTCACTTTTGTTTTTAATAGTTAGCTCCCCTAATTATGACTTTTCATTTGTACAGCATCCTTTTGCTTCTCCTTGCCAGACTGATTATTGACATGTTCTATCCTTGGCTGCCCCAAACCCAGCACAGACAGAAAACTCTCTTTGCTAAGTATTGAGTAATGAGAGCAGTGGCATCTGTGTAGCTTTATGATTTACAAAACACTTTTATGTACATTATCTCATTTAGTCATCACACCATGCCTGTAAGAGAGAGATTAATACTGTTGCTATCTTACAGATGAGGAAACCGAGATCTTGCAGACAGGAAATAGCTGAAGTACAGCTTTGAACGTTGGCCACCTACTCTGTGTGCTTCAACTACACTGCCCTCAGAGAAACAGAAACGGTAAGCCTGCCTGATCCTCTCCACACCACAAATAGTAAGAGCGCCTTTCTGCTTCACCTGCCCTTGTCAGAAACCCACAGAATGTAAATCACATTTTTATTATTATCATTATTTTTGACCAATAATGTGTTGGTGATTTATAGGCTTTCAAGTGAATATTGAGGTTTGCTTCTACTAAGATTACTTCTATCTCAATGTAAAATCCAGTGGTATAATTAGCCTTTCCCATCTCTCCTTACATACTTAATTATCCTTAAGTGTTTTCAGATTATACTTTTAAAACTTTCCCTAGGCATCTAAGCAATATACCACAATAAAAACCATTTCACCTCAATTAGGACCAAAGAGTGCAGGAAAGGACAGAGAGGGGAAGAGAAGAGAATTTGCTAGATCATATTTAAGAATTAGGGGAAATTCACATCTATGTATGTTAGTCTCCCCTGTGCAAGAAGGGAGAAATTCGAGATTTCAGGGACCAGAAATCATGGTCTCCTGGGACACTACATGTACTGAACTAATACCGTGTGAGGAGGGAACTGGACAAGGGTGTGTGTGCTAGGTCGGATACAGTTGCATGACTTGAAGGACTGAATCTTTGGCTTTATGGACTCTTCCAGCTTCAAGCAGATGATGTTTCTGATCTGTGAAATACGCTGCCATAATCCTTGAGTCTCCAATAAAAGGATGGCATCCATGCTGACTAAATTTTTCAAAGCCCTTTCATTCCTGTTTTGCCCCTGACCTAGAGTGGACAGCTGATTAGAAACAGTGATAAAGATTTCTCAAAGTAGACCCAGTGTCTTCAGGGAGAACTGACAGGTGACAGCCAAAGAGGAGAGACAAGTAACACTGAGTAGAAAAGCAAATGCATAAAGCAGCCACGTTCTGTGTGGCATAATTGGTTCTGAAGGCATCAGGGCGTCGCACTGCAGTATAGTAATTGATGTTGATAATGACTGAGTCATCAAGAGAAGTTAAATTACAGCTATGTCACTGGGAGCTGGTCACTCAACTCATTTACAGAATATTTATTGGGCACGCAGTATGCCTTGACTCTGTCTTGACCCTGGGGGTAGAAAAATGGAGAAGGCATGATCTCTGCCCTCAAAGGGCTCTCTGGATTTCAGTTTCTCCAATGAAAAGGATGAGAGAGCCAAAGTAGATGATTCCTAAGAGCCCTTTCTAGAAGTTCTGAATGCTTTATGCATTAGGGTTTGAAACTCAACCGTCCTAGGAAATGACAATGCAGGCGATATAGCCCCATTTTGCAAGTGAGCAAACTGAGATGCAGAGGGGTTGGCATCCTCCTCAAGGCCACACATTTAACAAGGCACAGAGCCAGGACACTCTGGCACCGGGTCCACTCATGAAGAAACGGAAGGTCATCTTACTTCCACTCTTTTGCTCTTTCCACACTACCTCCCTCCTTCAAAAGGGCAATCAGTATAGATGGAGAAGAGCTCATGTGTTTGACAACTGCATGGATTTACAGGTCTGGAACACAAAATTCTGCAACTACAAAACATTATTGTCATGTGCAATTGGACAGTAATAAATATCTGTAAGATGAAGTGCAACCAAAGCTGTGTTGAAGGATCTGTCAAAATCAAGAGCAAGATTAAGTTTAAAAAGTCAATAGTGATGGCTACTAGGGACACATACTGGATAACTAAAATATCTTTGAGAGCAGGCAAAAGCCAGCTTGGGACTACTATGTAAAACTCTCTCTCACTTTCTCTCTCTCTGTCTCTCTCTCTCTCTCTCTCTCTCTCTCTCTCTCTCACACACACACACACACACACACACACACACACACAGAGTTTCTGGCAGAGCAGAGCTGGTCCAGGCACAGAGGTGGAGGAGATGATGGACATACCTTGCTTTCTTCTGACAGTTGGAGCAAGACACCTGTCAACTCTACTGGTAATGCAGAGAGCTGTGATAAGAAACAGGTGCCACTTCCCAATAGTGCTATCAGCTGGGGACCGAGCCTTCTACACATGAGCTTTGGAGAGCCCTTAAGATCCGAGCTATAACCACCATGAGCAAACAGAACAGAAAAGAGTAACTGAGCAGGCTGCCTGCAATGGGCCGTGTTGTGGGGGTCTGACTTGAGCCATCCTTGGCAAGATGATTCAGAACAGGGCTCCCACAGCTCTTCCATTAGTCCTCTGAGTCCTCTGGGAATAACACTCTAAGCAGTCATTGTCCCAGCAGCCCAGGGCATGGGGTGCTTTTTTTTATGGAGAGAGAAGGGAGGGAAGGTGAAGATGAGGAATTATCTTTGGGTTGCAGGAAACAGAAACCCAGTCATACTAACTTAAGCAAAAAAACAAACAAAGCAAATAAACCCCAAAAAGAGATATTTATTTTAAGGATTCAGGCATTTTGTAGAACCCAAGAGGGTTCTACTGTGAGCTCAGGAGGGACGGCTGGAGCCAGGCCCTGAACACCAGCCAAGATCAGCGGCTCTCCCCTCCTGCCTGTTTCTGAACATCACCTGGCCCTGCAGTCTGGCTTTCACTGCCTCTCGGCGAAGGGCAAACGCTTCCTCGGATCTAACATCTCAGTTCTGTAATTCTTAATCCCCAGGAGACAGAATTTGATTTGTTCTTCTTGGGCCACACAGGTATGGACAGGGAGTAAGGAGGACATGCTGGAGTGTTCTGAAGGGAGAGGTGTTGGACCAGAGGTATTGTCAGAAACCCAGGTTTTGATGAGAAGGGTCTGGGGGTTCTTCTTTTTTACTTTATCACCCTGTCCTTTCAATAATACACTGGCTTCCATATTTCTAATTCTTCTGTGCAGTTACTAAGTCCATAGACCAAGATTTTTTTTTTTTAAAGAGAGGGGGACAGAGAGAGAGAGAGAGAGAGAGAGAGAGAGAGAGAGAGAGAGAGAGAATTTTAACATTTATTTATTTTTTCTTAGTTCTCGGCGGACACAACATCTTTGTTGGTATGTGGTGCTGAGGATCGAACCCGGGCCGCACGCATGCTAGGCGAGTGCGCTACCGCTTGAGCCACATCCCCAGCCCCATAGACCAAGATTTAATCTGTGAAGCTCTGCCTTGAGAGAGCAGAAGTTGAAGAGCAAGTGGAGAAAAACTACCCTCCTTGGTGGCTGAGGCAGAGGAACCCGGAGGCTGCAGCGGCTGACAGGGCTGAGCTTGGCAGGAAACCCTGCTCTCTGGCCAAAGAAAGCAGAAGACGTCCCTGGGTCACACTGCAAAGCTGTCAGAGAGAAGCTGACAGCAGGCCCTGAAGAGGCCTATCCTGAAGGTTAGGAGAATTGCCAAGAGCCCAAGAGCTCTCAAAAAGAGCATGCTTTGACATAAGCCAGGTGGACAGGAAGCAGTGCAAAAGGACATCCCCGGGAGCCTCAGGGAGGGCCCCCCCCCCACAAGAAGAGTAACTGAGAAGGGATCCAGAAAACCCTGAGGCTAGAGGAGGAAGAAAAGGAGGGAAAGGGTTTGGTTCCTGTTTTGCTCTGGTCCCATCCCAGAGGAAACAGTGACAGCTGAATCAACAACTCCATCCTTCAATATCTCTGCCCTCTGCCTCCCCACCATCCAGGGCTCTGACGACACTGGCAACAGGCCTCGACTCAGAAAACCAGATGAACACTTGGATTTCTACTGCAGGCAGGAGCTAAGACCAGCATCGTGGAGGTGAGGACATTGAGAACAAAGGGGAGAGCTTAGCAGGTAGGGCAGGAAACCCTGACCCTGGGGGATGAGGGGACCCTCTCAACCGTGTCTTGTGATGGAAAAGCAACAGTTTGACCAACAAGCTGGGCGTCAGTACCTCCACAGCCATGGCCATTCCTGGCTCCTGATGCGAACCTCCCCCAGCCCCCCTCCTGGCTGCTGACTGTCCTAGGATGGGGCTGGACACAGATGCAGAACTTGGACTTTTAACCTCTTCATCCTCTATTAGGGTCATTGCCTTCCGCAGTCTTTTGTTCAAACAAACCAGAGATTTCCACCAAGTGACAGGCCAGGGAGGGTCTGAGAAGGGGTGATGAGGCTGATGAAGCTGCTTTTTGACCATAGGAGTCAGCTACCCAGGCTGTTTCTTTGAGCCTCAGATAATTTAGTTGAATGAATTTGGACAGTTCACTGCATCTGCCCACAGGGTTCCACTCACCTTCCAAAATGCCTCTGAGGGCTGGGGATATAGCTCAGTTGGTAGAGTGCTTGCCTCACATATACAAGTCCCTGGGTTCAATCCCCAGCACCACCAAAAAATATATATATATAGATATACACACACACACACACACACACATATATACATAGCTTCCAAAAATAGCACTAGCTACAGAAGCCAAAAAGGAAACTTGAAAAGTAATAAACGACAAGGCCCCAGAGATGTCTGCCCTTTTAGAAAAGTCTGAGTGAACTTCTCCAAGGAAAGTTTAAGCTTAAAAAAAAACAATTCCCAGAAACACTTTTTCCCTTTCTCATTGAGGAATCAGGCAAAGAAAGACACCACAGAGACAAGCACGCGCTTGTGTGAGCAGAAGGACCAGGTCTTCATGGGATTGGCATTAAAAATGTACTTTGTATACTTGTTCCTTGAATTGAGGTCATCTACACACAAAGTATTGGAGCTGTTTCCCTGTCAGGGTCACCAAAAAGCTAGCCGGATATTTACTGCTATTTCAAGGAAACTCCACAGACCCAGTCCCATCCTCTAGTAGCTCCCCATCAGACATGGCCAGTCACACTGGGAAGCCACCAGTGAGCCCTGCCCCTGCACACGTGCACACACGCACACGCACACATGAACAGTCACACACACACACACATACACACACACACACACACACACACACGTACACGGTCACAGCACCACACTGTAGTCCCTCATCGCCTGGACCCTGCTCTCCAGGCCTCCACTGAGAACTCCCTTCCTCCTCCACACCCCTTCCTGTGCGCCCTGCTCTAGAGCCAGATGTTCCGTGGGCAGACCCCTCTGTGGGCTGACAGGCGGTGATTACTGTTGCCAGCCCCACATTAGGAGAGAATTGAATGGGAGTGAGCCCCCTCCGCCAGGGCTCCCTACAATAGAGCCTTTGTGAGGTGCCTCCCTGCCTTTCTTCCTCCTTCCTCACCAACCTACGTCAGGAGCAGCTCTGTCTGAGGAGAAAAGAACAAGAAGACAAAAGGAGGATCGCAGGCCCTGAAGGATCCACCCTGTCCTGGGCGGAGGGAGGGAGGACTGCACTTTGGAGAGAAGACTGTGTTCCTCCCCCCTCCAGCAAGGATAAATAACCCAGAGTGCTCCCGGGGCTACCTCAGGCAAATGAGGCTAGTGCCTTTTGTCCATCAGGCTCCTGCGTGCTGAACATTGGGGGCCATAGTGCAGAGATCAGCAGAAGCCTGAAGCTCCCCCGCCCCCCAGATCTTGTTTTCCCCAGATGGTCATGTGCAATCCTGTGCCAGAGGCTGGGAAGGGTTAAGTTCCCAGTTCTCCAGGACAGTCTGCAGTCAGGTCCCAGGACTGGGTTGCTAGGTGGAGTGATGCGGTGGAGAGAAGGGAATGTGTTGGGGAACTGGTGAGACCAACATCTGGGATAGCCACTGCCCCTCCTCCAGGCCCAAACCGCAGACGCTGTGGCAGCAGGAAAATCAGAGCGGTTCAGACCAAGGATTGTGCAACCCAGCCCTGGGGAAGAGCCCAGAGTTGGATGTGGGTTTAGGGAGAGGGACAGAATCCACTCCAGAGGTAAGACTTAGTCTTCAGTAAAAACACATGTACTCTGCATTCTGGTTTCCACACTGGACTACAAATAAGAAACATCATTTTCTGGTTCAGAATCCTCTATCAGAATTGGAAGGGCTGCCCTAGGTCCCAGTGTCTTGTGGCCAGAGGCACGGCGCCACTGGCAGTTCAGGGATGGCTGCTGTGGTGGCTGGTGGGTGTGGAGGCAGGCCTTTTGTCCAACCTCCTAAAGTGGCGGGAT
Organism: Ictidomys tridecemlineatus; assembly: GCF_052094955.1. NCBI lineage: Eukaryota > Metazoa > Chordata > Mammalia > Rodentia > Sciuridae > Ictidomys > Ictidomys tridecemlineatus. The sequence continues at coordinate 106,774,945 of NC_135487.1, read as the reverse complement.
TCTGCTGCTTCCCAGGCGCCTCACAGTAAAATCTGTAACCAGAGAAGCCCTTACTCTTGCAGCTCAGGGAGCTCAGCCAAGTTCCTAATGTGAGAGATGGGCGGGAGGGATAAAATGATGGGCCATGTGGAGAACTTGGTATGAGGTCTACCCAAACACACACAGGAGAGGAGGAGTGGATTTTTCTTTTAATGCAATATATTGCTATACAAAACGATGCAGAGAAATTCCCATTCTTCAGACACTGGAGATATTTTTTTTTATAAAGGAGACAGGGCCGACGTGTGTCTCTGTTTTCCATTCTTCTCCCCACTGGGTCATACTGAGGGCAAGAATACTATAGCCTGATGCCTGGCATTTTCCCATGAGGGAGGATCAGAGGACTGGGTCTGGGTCCTTTGGGGCCTAATTTGTGGACAGGGGGAAGGAGAACAGGAGTGAATATTTAGGATTTTTACTCTTTTAGCTATAAAAAGATTACTCAAGATCTAGAGTTCCATATGAAACAAAGGAGCTGTGAGAATTTGGTTATTGTTGGTTAAAAAATAGGGGATCTGAGACATAACTTGCCTATATTGGAAGAATGAAGAGCAGGAAATCTAGTAGGGATATAAATGTATGGGGATAAGAGATGCAGAAACGACCAGGCTAGCTGCTCAAATTTCCTCCTCTTTCTTCCTCATCTCCAGCTTGTAAACAATCTGGTAGCCATCATCCCAGGCATAGAGCTGGCGCTCACGGGGGTTATAGCGGAGGCTGGCGTGGGCACCGTATCGACGGGGAAAGTAAGAGAGAGCAGCCTGTTCAGGGGTCAGTGTCCCACTGGCATCAAAGGAGCACTGGATGCGGGCCCGACTGGCAGGGCGCGTGTTATAGACGACGTACAGGGTCCCACAGATGACGAAGGCAGCCTCGGCATTCTCCCTGGGACACGGCGTGTCCCACTGCTGCTCTGTGTCCAGTGTCTGTGGATCTAATTTGGCCAGACACAAGTGCCTGTCATCCTCCCGGGTGGCATAGACTGCCCAGATGCCCTCCTCATCAGCTGCCAGGTCAATGTAGGTGTCTGTCGTCAGCGCATAGGGGGGAATCAACCTCTCCGCGGGGAACACTGAGCTGTCCACCACTGTTCGGTTTGCCAGGTGGAATTTGATGAGTTGCAAAGTGTTCTCCAACTCACTACCCCCTCCAGGTCCTCCAGGAGGCCTCCGGGCATAATAAAGAAAGCCACCATATACCAGCTGCCCCGTGCCTACCCAGGGGAAGGGCACACGAACTCTGGAGGCTTTCCGGGCAGCCATGGTAAGGGTGAAGTCACGTAGCCGTGGGAACACAAAGGCTGTGTCGTTCTGCGTTCCATCCAACACGTAGATCTTTTCTGTTGGCCCCAAAGGATCCTTGGTCCATAGACCTGCTGGGCCACCAAACCGCTTGAGGATCTTCATTGATCTCACCTGAGAAATGGTGTAGCCACAGTCTGGTGGAGAAGGAGAAAAGGAAACAGAGGCAGGAGTTAGATGCCTACAGTGAGGACTCCAGCTGGGTGGCCCATCTGGGGAACAGCTGGCATCCGCTCTGTGGATGCCTCCAGTCTTAGGGAAGATGGAGAAAGACAGGACTCCAGAGACCCAGGTCCCTAGAAACTCTTCTTAACAAACTTGTCATTACAGAGATTTTTCCCTCTAACAGATTCCAGAGGCCACAGTGGACTGGGACAAAGAGAAAAAAGTAAGAAAAAGTTTCAGAAGGTGTGAGGGACCCGCTTTGAGATCACCTACCTGTCACCATATCGTACTTCTCATTTCTTCTGCCTTTGCCTTTGGTTCCAGGGCCTCCGTTCACCTTCTCATCAAGCTCTACACAGGGTAGAGCTGGGTTCTGGGTCTCCAGATAGTCCACCTCTCGTTCCAGACGGTCCACTCTCCCGGAGATGGTGTCAGCCTCGGTTCTGAGTGCCTCCCGCTCCTTCTCTGCCACCTCCAGCAGGGGCAGCATCTTGTTCTTGAAGTCCCGCAGCTCAGCAGCATGCCGACTACTTTGGTCCTGGCACTGGGCCAGCCGTTCCTGAAGGGGTGGGGGCATGGGGAGCGAGGGTGGGCTGAAGGGTTACCACTCCCAGGCAGGGGGAGGCCAAAGCAGGGAGTCAGGAATGGGAAAAGGAGCAAACTCAGCTAAACATGCCCTTCCACTCCCGCAGCAAAGGAAAGCAGATGTTCAGAGGTGCTCAACGTGCAAGGAGCATGGCTCAGATTCACCCAGGCCAGAGTCCTTGGACTTGTTCTCTCTGAGCAGTGCCATCTGGGCCTCTAGGGAGGTTTCAGTGCATGAGGGTGAGAAGGGCTCTCTGCTCCATTGTGTAATTCTCCTCTTGGGAATTAAGATGCTGTGAACTTCGATGTGTGTGGGGGGAGATGCTAGGGACTTGAAACCGTTTTTGAAAAGGAGGGTAGGAAGTTGGAGATTCTCTGGGAACCTCCAACTTCAAAAGAATCATCAGCTCTTCTTTAAATGCATTCCCTCAATCCTGGCCCTTATTTCCACTCTGTCCTTTTATCTCATCTAACCCCAGGGGTAAAACACAAAGGTCTATCTGCTCAGGAATTGCTCTACGTGGAGAAAGATCAAGGCTTGTAATTTTGAGGCTCATTTTTATTAAAAAGCAGAATTTTCTGTAGCTTCTCACAGAGCCCTGTCTTACCATTCCCAGAACCCTGATGAACTGGTTGAATCAATAGAAGATATTGCATTCTCCCAGGCTGGGCTAGAAGAGAAAGGGGTCCCTCACCTCTAAGGCTGCAAGTCGGCGTTCCATGTATTCCACAAGGTGGTGCTGCTGTCCTTGAAGGGGTCCGGACCATGACAAAAGGATCAGGACGAGGAGAGGAGCGCTGGGCCCCATGGCAGTCTAGAGAATGGGGCCAGAGTAGAAAGAGTGTGTTGTTGGCCTCTTCCCCTGAGCCCGTGGGTTAGCCATGGAGGCGGGGCGGGGGTGGTGCCTTTGCTCTGTGATCTCGGGTCTCTCTCACTACTCTGGAATGCTTTCAGGCTCTCACAACCCCCACCCCCTCCTTTCCGCCAGGACTGATCAAACACAGATGGCCCCCTTGCACAGCAGCCAGAAACCTTAACCACCTCCCGCCTCTCGGCTATAGGCTCCTCAGGAAAGGAAAGAGATGGAAATCTGAGGGTAGAGGCTTTCTGGGCAGTGACAAAGGGAAAGGAGTGAGCTGCAGGAGGCGGAGACCCCAAAGAAAACTCATCAAGCTCCATTCCGGCTCCTGCGTTTCAGGAGGGCGCTTCCAGAGCTGATTTGTAAGAAACTGGTATCATTAATCCTCCTCTTCTCCAGAAATAATAGAGTGGGTTGTCTGCCTTGTTCAGTGGAAGGTGGAAGCAGAGGCGATGAGCTTTAAGGGGGGGGCGGTGGGAAAAAAAGGTCTAAGTGGTCAAGTGGAACTTCTTCTATAGCTCGCTGGCGCCATCTTGTGCTGAGCACCTGGTGCTATGTGTCTCATGATTAATGGTGAAACCAAGACTTTACTCCATGTGGAAAATTTTCCAGAAAGCATGCCAAGTGAATTCAATTTACAAGAATTTTCTTCATTAAAATGCAGGCTTCCCTACATACTACTCAGTTTCTTTAAGAGCTATGCCAGCCTCTCTTAACCCAAAGATGAAATAAAAGTAAAACACGAGGGGCTGGGGGTGTAGCTCAGGGGTAGAGTGCTCACCTACCCATGTGTGAGGCACTGGGTTTGGTCCTCAGCACCACTTAAAGATAAATAAATAAAGGTATTGTGTCCATCTACAATATCTTTATTTTTTTTAATCTGCTCTGTAGAAAATAATTCATATTCAGTGGCTTATGTTGTGCATTTCTTATTAAAAAAGTAGAAACACCAAAAAACAAATCATTGAGAGGTTGGCTAATAATTATCTGGAAGTGAGAGTAATAGCAGAGCTATTCTACATGGCTCTCCAGGGATATTCTCTTATCAAAACTGCAGAGAGTTCAGCAAGTTCACACTTTTTTTAAATTTTACATTCACTGGTATGGGGGTGGGTCTGAAAAACATTATGTTGTAGTCTAAACCAAAATAAAATAGATTTTGACCTTCCTATTACTGAAAGAGAATAGACTGCTGGTCATTTCTCTTGATTAGGGTTGAAAAGGGTATTCCTAACAGCTGCTCATTTCTGTATTCCAACAAAAGTTGCAGAAGCCTAAAATTGATGCATCTTATTTTATTCACTTTAGAATCAAGAGAAATCTAATCAAAGTGCTCTGTCTCTAACAGTACAGCTCCAAAAGAGGGAAAGCATCTTCCTGTGGTGACTCTATTTTCATTCTGCTACCTTAGATGTTTGGTAAAACAAAGTTAAATTAGCTTATCTCAGAATCTTCTACATTTTTAAAAGGGTCAGGTTCAGTCATCTTATCCTGGACCTCCATTCTTGGGAAGAATTCCTTACCAAAGGATATTTGTTTCCATTATGTAGATTTGCATGAAGAATGAAATTGTTCTATGCTCTACTAATGTTCAAGTGCCATGCGTTTTTAGCCACTCCAAAAGTGTCATTTGTTGTACGCTTTTGTCCCCTTATAACAGAAGTAAAAACAGCCACATGAATCAGAAAATTTACCCATTTTATTGATGCATTGCAATTGCTCTACATTTTACCATATTATGTAGAAAATACTGAAAATACAAGCTACTTTGTAAAACCAAAGACAAACATTGAATCCAAAGATAAACTATGTTTTACACAATGGACCCTTTTCCCGGAGTTAGTATTAAATTTTAAATATCTATTTCTTTTGTTAAAATGATTATTTTACATACTCCCTAAGTACATCTGCATCACAAACAGCTCAGTAATTCTCAGAGACTATCTGTTTCTAGAGGCTTGTTGTAAAAGGAAGTGCACAACCAGAAAAGGGAGAAAGCAAAAAAAAGTTTAAAATCACGCACAATAACTAGCATATCAAATACATTTAATAAAGTAGGAATTCCATTGCAATATCAAGGATTCAAAGCAGAAATACTAACATCACATATAATGTACATATAATGTACTGCTACATGTAGTGAGATTATTTTTCAAGCTGAATTGAAACCACACATTATATAAAGTTTAGCAACAAACAACCATGTAGACATGCTGCACCATCCATCAGTTTAAAAGAAAAATCAAAATAGGAAGCAGGCTCGGGCCATTCCTTTCACTGAGAGGCAACTTCATTTCCTATTCTAAAACAAACCATCTCAACTAGTGGATTTCTGCATAACAATGCTGAATAAAACACACAAAACTGTGCTTGCCTGGCTAAGGGCAGTCGAGCTTAGCCCCTCTAGTGGAGGACGATGGATGAGCAATCACAAAAGCAGGCTGAGAATGGCCAGAACTGTTTGAAAATGAAGTTCTGATTTCTGGGGTTGGCATTTCAGCTGAACACTGACAGTGGCATCAACCTCCTGAGAGCTATTTAAAACTCCAGAGCGATCAAGTGTCCCGATGAGCCTCCCTGGCTCTACCTAACCCTTCCCCACTTCCTCTCTCACTAGGAAGGGGAGAAGCTGGAAGTGCAAGTTCTGAGAGGACTTAAGGACTTAAAGCCTTAAGCTGGTTTGAGGTCAGGCCATGGTGACCCAGGCCAGCTGCTTACTACATTCACAACGCTTTCCCCATGCTGTCAGGGCCAGCCATATTAAGCCCCAGGGACAGAATGTAAAGCCACATGGAGCACATACACATTCAGCAGACACAGGTGGATTTTGATCTTGGCAAATCTGAAAGGTCAGTTGCAGACTAAGACTGAAAATCTCTAAGGTTTTTAAAGCCACACAACTGCTAGTCAGGTGACCACAATAAACTCTTGGGTGTTATCTTTTCCCATGGAGTTAAGACTCCTATCTTAATGGCATCTACTCATTAGACTTGGAGACAGTATTGTGGGGTTTGTTTCCCCCCCCCTTTCATCTCATCACAAAAACAACCAATCTTGTCCCTTGTTCAGGAAAGATAAGGAATAAAATGTGTTTCCATTAGAAACCAGACCTGCATTTTAAAGAAGAACATCAGAATGTGCTTGGCAAAAGGGAGACACAAAAGGTCACACACGCTGTATAACACTAGTGACAAACTACACAAACTGCTTGGTTGTCTTGACCAATATAGTGAACATACAACTCAATACAATGATTAAAAAAAAAAAAAAAAGTACGGAAAACACAACATGTTCCTGGGTAGGCTGTACTGACTACCTGCCCCATCTTGGAAGCCCTTACTCCCTATGAGGAAGAAACTCCAAATACTTTGACAGCTCCTCGATGTTCAACCTGGTTCAGAGCTGGCTGACCAGGCTCCATGAAATCTCCCATCTCCATCCTGCACCTCCTTGACACCATCTCTCTATATAAAACCAGTCCTAGAATTATCCCTCAAATATCATTTTCAATTCAGATGGAACACATCTGTATCTTAGGGTTAACCTTCTTCCCCCAAATCCTTTATGGGCAGGAAAGTCCCCGTCCCCAGTACCTTCTCTATTTGACCCAGATCCGTGGAGGAGCTGAGAGTACTAGGACAATTTCACAGCTTGAAGGGCCCCAAGAATATAAAAGTTGTTAAAAAGAAACCTCAGAAGCCTCAATGACTCAACAGGCTTTGATGCTTTCTTAATATTCTTCACCGGCTAAGAAACCTTTCTGTTGAGTTTCTTGTCACCAGCACAGCATGACAAAAACTCCTCCTCATAGTATGGGGACATGGTAGGCAATACAACAGGCTCTTTGGTATAAACACATCTGTTACATGTTTTTTTCAACAAGCAAATATTTTACTAGCAATGTCAACTATTTGCAGGAAGGACTGCCACATGGGAAAAGGAAAAAAAAATCTTTTTCTAAAAGTGATTGCACATACTTTTAAAAAGAAAAAAGAGAAGAAATGCATATTAATATTGGCTTGACTTCCTTGCGCCTGCTTCCTGAATTCTCACAGAAACAAGGTAGCAATGCACAGTGAGAGAGCCACGTGGGGAAAATGCTTCTGTGAGAACTCAGCTAAGAATCCAAAACGTAAAGGGATAGGGGTGGTGGTAAAGAAGAAAAGCTGCTGTTTTTATTTTTCAATGTTGGCAGGGAAACTGAGAACAATGCATTTACACAACACAGCTACTAATTCTGTTCTGATAAATCCCAGTGAACAGCTTAGGGTCCACGGGGGCTTGCTGGTCCATCCTAAGGCAAGCTCACTGTAAACTCTATTAACCACTACATTATCATATAAGGCACTACAATAAGGGAAGGGAGGAGAAGGGGAAGGAAGAGACACACACTGAACAACTCCTCACCAGACACACCTGTGCAAAACAATTCCAAGGGTCTCCTCTCCTTGCAGGCAATGCCCCTGCTCATTCAGCACTACAGTAATATGCTCTAATATAATTGCAATTAGTTCACATACATTCCAACAAGTATCAGTTCATTTTGGTTTAAATACAATGGAGACATTAATTCCATCTCCGGGGTAACACTGGAGGATCAGATACACACTAAATACACAATTCAAGTGTAATCACTACACATTTGATTACAAATAACATTTTGGGTTAGCAGGAAAAATTGCTTGTTATATTTTTCTAATCAATATGTACATATTTAATTATGCAAAATATTAAAACACCACCATTACAAAACTTCTAAAATATTTTTAAATTCAGTAATAAACTTTTAAAATATTTTTTTGCAATTCCTACATGCACTTATTATATAAGTCTTAATAAGAGAGCATTCAATTTGCTGCTGGCATACAAAGGAAGCTACTTTAAAGTATAAAAGCTATACACAACAACGTTCTCATCTGGTTTCAGATCCTTTAGCTTCTCCCCAAATAAATCACATAAAACATAAGGGAGAGATGAGGAAAACACAGAGGCATATTATTGAAAATTCATAGTGATCTTTAGGCCAAGTTCATCAACACCAACAACCTGTAGGCACAGCTCACCAATACCAGTATCTCATAAGAGAAAGAGATTTTGCATATAGTAAGACAACTACCATACAATAATAACCACCTTCATGGCTTTTCTAGTAATAAAATGCAAGTTGGATCATAGAGGAATTTTTTTAAAATTTTAGAAAAAAAATTCATGGTGTTTCATTTAAAAGCATAGAAATACTTGGTACTTTCAAGGTGGGCACTGATTCTCTCACACTGAGTTACCAGCAGGTGGTGAGCTACTTTTTAATATCACTTTGTAATAAACGCAGGAGCAACTAAGAGAACTGCAAAACACATAACTGGTTTTGCAAAAATTAAAAAGTTGTCCTTTAAGTATAATTTGACATAAAAACAAAATAAAACACTGCAAACTTAAATGTCCCATAAACAAAGGTAAACTTTTTTTGAGGAGAAATGCCTGATAGTAAAATGTGGACTTGCATAAGTTGCTCTGAATATAAAACAGTCAATTAAGTTTTGGTTTTTAAACAAAAAGTAATAATTCTTCTTCTCTCATTTGTTACCATATTTCAAATCCCTCTATCGGTATTTTCCTTCTGACTAGTAATGGCAATAAAACAAAGTTAAATAAAGAGGGGCTTCACTATTTTCAAATGTGTTTATAGAAATCAAGTCAGAGAGACAAAAATTTTTCAAAGGGAAACTTCAGAATGATCTCTCTTCCTTGGTAACCGCAGAGGATGGGTTTCTGAACTCTTCCAAATACCAAAAATGCTGTCATAAAAATAAAGAATTAAAAATAGGGCAAACTGGGAGACTACAACAATGCAGTCAACACTGAGACAGGTTCCCCAGAGAAAAGCCTTCTGCTTCAGTGGACCCCTGCAGAACAAGTTGCTGGCTAAGGAGTTTCAAGAGAGGGTAAAAGGAGGTGCTTACCACAGCCCATTATTTAGAACTCAGGGCTAGGAGCAGGCAGCCATGAACCCTCCTCCCTCATGCTCACCAACTACAAATAAGAATACTGGCTGATCTTGGTAGGACTCAGCGGGTATCCAGTGTAAATTGTTGAGCCTCGGGAAGACCCAATGTAGGACTGGGTGGCAAATTGGTGTTGGTACTGAGCAGGGGCCACACTGGCAGAAGTGAGGAGGCTAGGCCCAACACTGACAGGGACCTGGTGCACCAATGTGCTAGGGTGGGTGGTGTAGGCTGCAGCATGCCTTGAGGAGCCCTGTGGGGAGAAAAGATGAGCAATGGAGCTGGTGGAGCCCAATGCAGCAGCAGAGGTGGGGGCAGCATACGTATACAGGTGAGGCTGGCTTGGCAGGTGAGCAGGGGCCGGAGCCAGATGTGGGTGCCCCGTCGAGTGCAGTGGGCTGCCATGCTGGAAGGCGTAGGGGGCTTGGGAGAGCGGGGCCACAAATGCCTGCTGCCTGCGGGGAGCAGGGTTGCTGCTTCTCTCCTGCGAGGTTGGAGCTGACGATGACTGCTGGTTCTGGAAGGAGGAAGAAGGGAATGAGGAATCTTGAGGTAACTCTAGTTTACGGCACTACAGGCCAAGGGAAGAATGGAGGTTCTGACGTGCAATGTTTCTGGACTGCCATAGCACAGAATCTCCCAAACTGGCAATAAATACTGTCAGAAGTCACCACCCATCCCTCTACCTCTAGGCAGAACTGATCCTAACCCAGCTCAGACAGCAGCAATTTGCTCTTAAGTGTGACAGAGGAAGGGGAAGAATCAAGAGGGGAAGGTTTACAGGGTTGCCCATTCCTGCAAGATAGTGACTATTAATTCACCCCCATCCTGGCATCAGTGATTTTGACTTTCCCAAACCTTTTTTATTGCTATTGCTTTCTTTTGTTCTAAGTTCTTCATGTCCCTCTTGAAACGTGGAGCCTAAAACACATGCAACTAATTTAAACTTACATTTGCACGTGCATGTGCTCTCTTTCTCACACAGTTATACCCTATTGACACCTTCTCATTATTGGTAGGTATCACATGAGCACCAGAATTCTGGCTGAGAAAAGAGTGAACATAAACGAAAATAAAGTAACCTTACTACTCTATCAGATAATGAGAGGCAGGGGCAAATCCAACACTTGAGCCTCGAGCAACAGGGAGAATTAGAACCAGATGATTAAATGAGGGGGTGGGGGGAAGACACACACAAAAAACTTTCCCTGTCTCTTGACTCAAGTAAAGAGTGTGAGGCTCAGGTTATTTATGGCATGGGAGGGAGATAAGAGAAGAGTCTGATCTCAAAGCATGTGGTGATACAGGACCAGGCATGGCTATAGTATCCTAGGCTCTATCTAAATTCCAGACATTTCTCTAATGTTCCAGGCTAGAGAAGGAAGTCTCCAGGAAAACCTGGAATGCACATCCCAAACACATTCACAGAACAAATGTAGACACAGCACATGCAGATACGACGCAGGCCACAGAACATCAAATTAGTGACACAAAAGGAGCTTCATTTGGCTTTATTCAGCAGTCCAGCCAGAAGCAGGGTTCTTCAGAGAGTAACAAGAGGAGGGCACCCATACAGAAAGCTGCAACCCCTAGCACTTACCTGGCTGAGGTTGAGTGGCTGTGCTGCGCTGGTCCCCCCGCGTTGCGCTCGATAGCCTGTAGGGGTGATACAGCATCCAGATGACTGCCCACTCACTGAGGCCACTGGCTTGGTCTTACTGCTTAGGAGACCTAAAAAGGAGTCAGGGCTTAGTATCACTGAGCTAACATTAGTCAGTCCACATTTGCACACAGTTTATGAGAGTTAAGGTCTCAAGTGTATCTTACTTCCTTAATTACGTCTATACTGGAAGAGAAAGTTTATTATCTATTTCTTTTCTGTATTTCTAAACTTCACAAAGGATCCTCAAAAGGTTACTTGAATAAATATTATCTAATCACCTATTATATACAAGACACCACTGGAAATACAAACATAAGGATACCATCCTTACCTCCAGGGAGCATACAGTTTTATGTAGGATGGGATTAAGTAAGTCACAAGATGACAATGTGAAGCTGATACATTGGTAATTTTTAGGATATTTAAATGTCAAAAGGCAAGATCCTATCCTATTGGGTACTTGCAGTCTTCACATTTCATTTGAATGCATTTTTTTTTCCTTTCTGTTTCCCAGTAGGCAAACTGAAGCACTGAATTCTCATTTACTTCTGAGAGCCTATATTCTTTGGGCCTAAAAGGGGGCAGAGGTCCTAGTAGAATATTCAGTAGCCTGGTATCAGGAAGTTCTACCTTATATTCTTTTTTAAAAAATATTTTTATTAGTTATTGATGGACCTTTATTTATTTATTTGTTTTATATGTGGTGCCGAGAATCGAACCCAGTGCCTCATACATGCTAGGCAAGTGCTCTACCACTGATCTAAAACCCCAGCCCTCTTCCTTCAATGGGGGCAGTCTGAAGAGAACTAAACTGAGGCTTGAAATAATATCCTCAAATTAGAATCCCGTTTGATTATGGCAGTAACTTAATCCTAATAAAACACCATTTATACAAGTATAATACAGACGGCTATGCTGGTAACCAAAAATTAATCCTCCCCTTCACTGGCATAGAGTTGCCACTGAGAAGCTGCTGCCTAGACAGACTATACTTATTAGGCCTCCCTGCATGTATCAGGGGCCCTAGGAGTGGTGTTCACTACTTCCAGGCTAAAGAGGTTAAGAAAGGAGGCTTGCCTCCTCTAAACTTCGTTTCTCCTTTTGATTGATGCTGAGGGTTGCAGGGTTCTGTGGTCCTTAATTCACTATAGGCCAACCAGAAACACTTTCACTGGGAAGTGACATGAGTAAAAAAGTATACTATCATGTTAAAACACGGAATTTGGGGATTTGTTACTGTAGCTCAACTAACACAATAACTGAATCAGAGAGCCTAAGTTCCAGTATCTAACAGAGCAAAAAAGATAAGCGATTAGCCTAATAATAAAACCAACAAAAGAATCACTACTGTGACATTAGGTCAGAACAAAAACCTAAAGGACATATGTTTTCCAAAACACTTTTTTGGTCATAGTCAATATTATCAAGTCTTGTCCTCTTCTAGATTGCCATATTCAAACTATCTGTGACAAATCTAATTGCCTGCTCATTCTTCCTGCCATACAATATAAATCTTGTCTACTTCCTACCATCAGTGGTGAATGTGTTTAAGAAACTAAAATGACACCAAATACAATCTCATTTTTATATTATTCCAAGTAAAACAAATCCTGGAAGATAACTGATGGCAAAAATTAATTTCAGATCATAGAGAACTGATTTCTGAATTAAGTACTTTTTAAGAACATCTATTCCACTGGTCTGGACCATGGCATAAGTATATTATAACAAAATTCTAAGCATACACTGATTAGAGAAGAATTCATTTCTAACTGTGAAGATACCACCTACCTGAGGCCTGTGTTGCTACAGTGCAGTCACCAGGCTGAGTTTTCATCGGAGGTACAATGATGGTACGGGTGCCAGTGCCATCTGCCACAACTCTACCAGGCCCCTCCAGCAGTGGCCCACTATTGCCCCTAAGAGCACTCAGGGTATCAGTGGAATATGGGCTGCTCAAGGAGGAGTCAGAGTCTGGAGAATCATTGACAGTGACATAACTGATGACATTAGACCTCGGCTTCAGGCCAGAGCTGAGGAAAAGAAAATATGTGAAAATTCAACTGCCCTTTTAAGCAATATGCCTTACGTGGTCTCTCATTCTTTCATGAGAACAATTATAATAGTAATGATAACAGCAATAGCAAACTTCTAAGTGCTTACTATCATGCACTATTTCTTATGTTCTATGTGCATCTCGGTGAGTCCTTACAATAATCCTATAAAGTAGTTACTATTATCCCCATCTTTTTTTTTTTAATTTTTTAGTTGTAGTTGGACACAATACCTTTAGTTTTCATTTGTTTTTATGTGGTGCTGAGGATTGAACCCAAGCCCTGTATGTTCTAGGCAAGCACACTACCGCTGAGCCATAGCCACAGCCCATATTATCCCCATCTTTCAGATGAAGAAACAGGCAGAGGGAGATTAAGGAACTCATTCAAGGTCACATAAAGAACATATGACATTTCATCTCATAATGGTTGGAGATTTTATGCAAATTTTTTTGCAAAACAGTGGGGTACAAGCATTATTTGAAGCTTCCTTTTTTAAAAAAATGCACTGGTATTACTTAAAAATCATTCTCTTTGGTGCAAGTTTAGGATGCATGGAATACTCATAAATATATGCTAATGTGGTGGCGAAAATTATGCAGTAAAATAATAAAATATGGTAAATGGTAAAGACAGAAACTCAGACTCAAGGCAAAAATGACTCTAGAGTTCACACCTACTCCATGTTGCCTCTTAGTCATTCTCATGCACAGTTATTTCAACAATTTTCTTCAAACACCACTTTTTTTCCTAACACCTCTACAGACTATAAATGGTTCCTTACTATCCTAGTCAAACTTCTCACTATACTTTTTTTAAAAAAGATTCCTTTGCTGATTCCTCCCTTACTGTTACATATTAGATCTGGAATATTCCCCCCAAAAGACTCATGTATTGAAGACTTGGTCTCCAATGCAGCAGTGTTCAGGTGGGGCTTTTGGGAAATGATTGGAAGGTGGTAGAAACTTTGGAGGTGGACACCTAGTTAGAGGAAGTGGATCACTGGGGGGATACTTTATTGAATTTCTCTCTTGTTCTGCTTTGCTCCACCATACCCTTCTACCACGATGTATTATACTGCCTCACTACAGGACCAGAAATAATGAAGCCAGCTGACAATGAACCAAAACCTCTGACACTATAAGCCAAAATAAATCTTCCCTACTTTTGTTTTTCTTGAGTATTTCTCACAGTGATAAAAAGATAACTAACACACTAACTTTAACTTTACCTTATTTTTTAATAAGACTGGGTCCAGTCAAAGCAATCAGGCTGATTATAACTCATACATAACTTTTGCTATTAGTACACCACTTTCCCTCACTGGAAAGTATACTTTTTCTCTTCCCTGAATCAATTCAATGACACCTTTCAAATCCCTATCTTACAATAGCCCTTTTGAACTAAGAGACTCTAAATTCTTTCTAAATTTACTCTTTCAAATTAATTTAAATTTTACGTTTGTATGACTCTGTAAAGTCTTTGAAGTTTCTTTCCTGTGTGAATCCTAATTTCTTAGGTGAAAGCAGGATTATTCCCTCTTCTATATGCCTAACACCAAAAGCCCAATGAAGAATATAATACAGAAGAATCAAGGCAATCAACTATGCTCACACTGAGAAAGAGGTATGTATCATAGTTCTTAAACTTACCTACTTCCTTTCAGTAAACTGCCTAGTTAAGAACTTGAACTAAGGTGCTAGGATAGGAGGAAATATCCTGGTATTTAAATTCTTCAGCTTTCAGACCACATAGCAGAGGGCAAAAGAAAGGCAAGCCCTACCAACACTGTACCTCTTAAAAAGAGGTCTGTTCAGATTAGGAAATTGAACAAATTTCAAGTATCTCTTATCTACCTACTCATTCTAATTAACTGTTCATACATTCAGAAGTATGGTATCTATTTTCAGATTATAAACCTCCCTGATGACAGCAGTCCTGTCTGTGATATAATGTGCATTCCAAGCTAGAGTAGTCAAACTTCTTGATATAAATCTGTTCTCTTATATATCAGGAAGACTGATTTAACAGACAAGTATGTCTAACATTAGGGAAAACTTAACAATGCTCAGTTACGGGAACTTAAGTGTTTTGGCTGACTCATCCAAGGTCACACTTCCAAGGCACCTTCTTTTGTCCTTTTTTTCATAGTTAAAAATGTACGTCATGCCTGAAGCCAACAGTCTAAGTCCAACAGAGCCAGGGAACCATTCATCTGTCTTACCTATTGGGCTTATATTTGTTGTCTTCTTCCTCATCAGTGTCACTACGGATAGTGATGACACTCACAGGAGGGCTGGGAGTATCTGGAATGATGATCGGCTGATGCTGATCTTGGACAGGGACTAGGGAATTATAAGATGTGGTACGGAGAGGACTGCTCCCAACCAAAGAATAAACTTGGGAAGGCAGAACATCCAGAGAGGATCTGCAGGGGAAATTCACAAGGAAAAACTGATCAATTCTTTTTTTTTTAATAAATATTTTTTTAAATTTGGAGATGGACACACAGTATCTTTATTTGTATGTGGTGCTGAGGATCAAACCCAGTGCCTTACACATACCAGGCAAGTGCGCTACCGCTGAGCTACAACCCCAGCCCTCAATTCTTGGTCCCGCTAATTGCACATCTTCTCCTGAGACTGCTTTCCAAATTACTTTTTGATTCCTTTTTACCTAACCATTAGGCTAACACACTTAACTATGTAAATTTTGTTTTACTTTGTTTTATAGTACTGGGGATTCAACCTAGGGGCAGTCTATCACTGAGTTACATCCCCACTGAGTTAAATCCCTCTTTATTTTTTATGCCCAAGCTGGATGTGAATTTATAATCCTCCTATCTCAGTCTCCTGAGTAGTTGGCATTACAGGTGTGCCCTATAACACCTGGCTTTAACTATGAAAGTTTTGGTAAAAAATTTACTACTCTGGCTAGAGTTTCCAGGGACAAGAATAGCAAAATACAAAAGAAATTTATTTTTGTGTGTGCCCTTTACCCTAGAGTTAAATTTCACTCTACAAAGTGGGCAAGAAAAATTTAAATATCATAAAAGTGGCCTGGATTTAAAGATGCAGAAGAGAGAAAGGATGATCATAACCAGGCACACACCTGGTGCGCATGTCCAGATGAAAATGTCAGCTGTTGCTCAATTTGGCAGGTACTGCTGCTCAGACCACAAGTATGTATACAACATTCCTA
The DNA here is from genome assembly GCF_052094955.1 of Ictidomys tridecemlineatus. Taxonomy (NCBI): domain Eukaryota; kingdom Metazoa; phylum Chordata; class Mammalia; order Rodentia; family Sciuridae; genus Ictidomys; species Ictidomys tridecemlineatus. Next base: position 106,759,075 of record NC_135487.1, on the reverse strand, counting down.
CACTGGGCAATATGTCTCAAACTGGCATAGTTTTAACCATCAGCTCTACTGAAGACTTACTTAGAAGAGGCTGAAGTAGACTGCTTATTCTTCTTTGAAGGGAGGGAACTGGATTGTTGTCTTACAACATGAGCAACACCAACATTCAGGGGCTGAGCAGTGGCCAATGTCACATGGTTAGTCAGCAAGGATGGCTGCTGCATGATAGTGCTGTACTGGTTACCATGAGAGTGGGCATTCCTAGACCAACAGAAAGAAACAGAAGACTGAATCCCAAAACCACTGAAAAATCAGAACCAAACAGTTATTAAAAGTGCTTAAGACAACTAAATACAACTGCATTTTAAAGTCAGGTACCTGGATTATAAAACTTGAGGATTTTAATATATCATTTCTAATTACTTAAGACTGTTTTTAAAGTATGGAATGAAATGAATGATTCCTGATCTTAAAATCTATTATTATATTCAAAATTTACTTATAATTCCATCTCCTTGCTATTATGAAGTTTTTTTAAAAAAAAAACTTTTAATTTGTTCTAATTAGTTGCACATGACAGTAGTGAAGATTTTTTTTTCTTTTTTTTTCTTTCTTTCTTTCTTTTAGGGTTTCATTTCAAATAGAGAAAAATGGAAGGTACTTGCCTCCAGTCTGCTAACTGCTGACCACTCCCCATGGACTCTGGAATCACCGCTGTGGGCTGGACAGAGTTGTGTAGTGCTACCCCAGGCAACTGTTGCCAAGTTGAAGGCAGAAGAATTTGTTGAGTTCCACCAGGCCAAGCTTGCTGTAAGGAAACACACAAAAAAACATCCAAACTTGACTCATTTTTGCCTTTTTCTTCTGATTTTTTTGTTTTTGTTGTTTTTTTTTTTTAGATTGAAATAATATTTTTGTATCTTAAAAAAGTTGCTTGTAGACTGTTAACTTGCAGTGATTAATAAAGAAAGTTCAGAAGGGCTCGTGGCTATAAGTCGTATGAAAAGCAAATAGAACATACTTTATTTTTGGCGATGGGGGGGCCTACCTCCACAACCTAGCTAACAGGGTGCTAAAAAAAATGAAGATCCCTGCAGTTAAGACTTCATATTATACTGGAGAGAAAATAAGTCTGAAAGTTCAGAGGTCAGCTCTGGTTAAATGTTGGAGCACCATTTTTGTAAAATGTAAAATATACATCCCTAGAAAGAATTTAGAAGACTCCCTTGGGATTAAAAAATAGAAATGCTAAAACTGGAGTGTGCCAATCAGATAAGACATCATGTCAGTTCAACCCATAACACATAGAGTAGAATTGTTCCCTTTTTTTTATTAAAAGGGTACTGCTTAGAAAAAGGAGCCAAATGTAGATGAACAAAAATGCTTGGCATAAGCATAACACCATCATTTGTAGCCATGTGAGAGAATTAAAAATTAAAGCAGTAAAATATTTGAGAAATCCGTGCAGAACACATTATACTGTTTTTAATAGTTGTCTAAATATATTTGCTTTATGTATCATTTATAGAATTATCCTTCAACATTAAAATTAATTACTATAAGAAAAATACATGAGTTCCAGTTTTTAACAAGCTATGTCACTTACAAAAGACTGAGAATAAATATGTTTTCTGTACATCTTACAGAAATTCTGGCATTTTCTGAAAAAAATGAGAACATATTTGGAAATTTCTTTTTTAAATTTGAATTCTGCAGTACAATTACCTACAATACTTGGGTACATATGGTTCTGTTTCATGAATTTCAAACTGCAAGGCCATCAACACCCTGTTTTAAAAATATTTCTGCAAGTAACAGATCCACTTGTTACAAGTACCGGTTCCAAACAAGAAGCCTTCAAAGCAGAGAAACTGCAAACACGTCTGCTACCATACGCAGAATTTAAAACAAAACAAAACAAAACAAAACAGAAAATAAGAGAAATATGTTAAGTCACACCATGCGTCTTTCCATAAGCCAACACCTGCACAAGACAAAGCATGTAGTTTAATACAAAGCAAGAAATAACATTCCAACGTGAGGCAGAAATCTGGCGCTCCAAGCGACGAACTGTTTTGACAGAGGAAGAACAAAAATATGCAAAGCTTAGCAAATGGCTAGTGCAAACATAAGAAAAGCAGCAAAGGAGAAGTATCAACTAACATTCCCAATCTCAAAACTACAGGTGAGTGAGCTGAAAGCAGAAGCTTGGATTGACCAAGTTGGAAATATATCTGATTCCCTTTGCATTCAGGTTTTGTTTATGACAAAATTGATCTAGAAATGACAGAGACTTTTAAACTGGAAACCAAACAAGTTCCAACCAAATATGTTTCTGGAAGTGTTTTCACTCATGTAAGTATTTAAAAAAGAACAAAAAAAAAATTAAAGCTACTTTGAAAGATGAGAAATATCATGATTTAAAAGTAGCTATCAGGTCTTCAAATGCTTACCTAATTTTAAATTTCAAATAATGAAATACTGGAAATTCTAACTCCCCCAAATAAACAAAAACAAAAAAACAAAAACCATCCAAAGATCACTCTGAAGGTTACTAATCCTGAAGTACACCTCAAAGTCCTGTTTGTTTTTCCTGTTTCTAAGCCTGACACTACTACAACTGCATCTATGAATTTTCCCCATGACTTTTAATAACAAAGATGTATTCACATAGTTTGTCAATTGTGTTTTCATTCTTGTATTAAGACCTATTTGTAAAATAATTTTTCTAAATATCCCTAAAAATGAATCCACTTTTAATTTCAATAAATCAAGTGATCTATAGGCACTTTCCAAAGGGAACATCCTTAAATGGAAGATAGAAGCTGCCACTGATCATGAGTACCAAAAAGAGCTATCTTCTCATGTTCATAGAAGGTAGGTTAATGTTAACTGATTAAGCAATCAATTCAGAGCATCTTAAGTATTTCTACATGCAGACATTTTAGAAGCTTCAAATAGCAAAAAAGGAAAGAAGCTAACTTGCCAAGGAGTTCAAATTTTGGCCATCCAGGTACCTGTAGCAAAGCCCCACACTAAAGGCTATTTCCTTTATTCTCAAGGATTGAAGCATAAAAGGTAGGGCAGAAAACAGGTAATAGTGTTGAAGCTCTTCTGAAGCTATATCAAGAGCTTTGACCACACAGGGCTGGCAAAGAAGAATCAAAATGGCTCTTTATAGAGCCTCACTGAACATCAGAGTCAAACAGTGCTTCAGCAAATGTTGAGGAGGAAAACAATGAGACATTAAAGATGTAGCAAGAACACAGCCACAAGATGGCACATGCTTCCATGCCCTCTGCAAAGACTAAGCTAATTTTTTTTAAAAAATAAGAAAACCAGGAAAAAAAAAAAAACAGAACAAAAACAAACAGGAAAAAATTAAAAAAGAAAGAAACCAAAGAAACTCCGTTAGTAACACAATCAAGTGAGGGGAATTACCAGTACAGCAGCAGTCTGTTCAACCAGCGCCGGCCGGCCGGCTGCGCAGCTCAGAGTAAAGGGCACCGCATACTGCGGTGTGATGGTGGCTACTTGAGGGTGGAGAGTTGCTACCATTAGTGGTGTACAGCTTCCCTGAAATGTAGATTAGGCAGGTGAGTGAAACAAACACCGAGGCAGGTTATCTGGATTCAGAAGGGTTCTCATTCCCCCCAAGTTATTACCAACAACCGTCATTTCAAATCACCTAAAATGCATGTTCAGAATATAACCTTTCCCCTTCAACTAGCAAAGCATCACCCATTTGATCAAGTATCAATGGCATAAAGCAAAAAAGTGTAGAAATCTTTCTTGGGCCAGACTCAGATGATCATTTTGAGGAAACAAAGGCATTTATCAAGAATTCTTCCTCCTGCTCACAATGTAGGGTTTTTAACTCATAAACATTTCCATATAGATTTTATAAAAATCTCAAAGTTGTTATACTGCATAAATACTTCATGGTTTTCTCAATCACCTTAGTTTTCTGTCCCATGGTAAATATAATTTTCAAAACTTTGTACAACATGGTTAAACCCAAAGAATGAGAGAATACTCGAAGAGGCATCCTGATGTGATTCAGCCTTTCAAATGATAAAATTCCAAGAGTAATAAGCAAAAGGAACACAAAAGGAGCCTTATCTTTTGGAATCAAAACATTGCATGTGTACTATATCTTTACAATGCTGTGGGAGAGAGGACTTCATCCCAAAAAATTAGAGTAAACTTACTCAAATGACCACTTCTCAGTGTCTGGATACTAATCCTAGCGAGACACTGGAAGAATTGCAATAATGTTAGGAATGAGAATACAGTTCCATTATAGATGTTTCATTTTAAGACCACTGAATCATAACCAAGAAAGATCCTATATTCCAAGCAAATACCATTTTCTAGGATGAAACACCTGATTCTCAATAGTACTTCAGCAATACTGAGGTTCCACATTGCTCTGGTTTTTACCTGTGTAAGAACTCCTGACTGTATCTGTAGCGGCTGAGCAGCTGGCGCCTGGGGTACAATTGGCACAGCATTATCCATCCTCACAGGGAATCCAGAATGTTTTGTTGTTGCTTGCAGCCCAGCTAGTGAAAACAGTATCACAATGAAATTGCTTAGCTGGATCTGAGAGTACTATTTGGGAAATTTTTGTTGTTTATTTTTTAGTTTTTCCACTACTTAGACTTTAGTTCTAGACATTTAAGACAAGGGAGTTTCATTCACAGAACTCTCAGGAGTTAAAAATAAAAAAGTGGGGGAGAGAGATGGAGAAGTGGTTCCCTTCAGGTTAAATTAATGCAATGAAGTGTGACACAGAAAGAGTGGTTTAAGGAAATTCTAATTGTTTTTAATGTTATAAAATTTAAAACCAATACTCATCCCATCCCCATCAATAGTACAGGCAAAAAAACAACCAATCACCCTTCAGTTAAATACACTTTTTTGTTCTTTTAATACACTGGGGTAGAACAGGGGGAGATTTTTAAGTATCTCTAAAATGATAATCTATTAAATGAGAAGACTTGATTACAGTTATAACTTTGGGTTAAACAAGAAAAATTATGAAACTCAGTAATTTTAAATCTAAGTTACCTTTTTACTAAGAATGCTTCAAGAATTTTTTCCCTCATTCCTCAAAAAATATAACTCAGTTCACAGTCTTATATTTTATCAGCCAACAAAAAATGAAGAAATTATGTCTAGGATAAAAGTATTTTAGATCCAACATGGCAGCGGGCGCGGAGAAATCAAGTCTCTGACCTCTTCAGCTGTGTGGGCATAGGGAGTCGTAAATGTCTAAATGCTGTTTGCTCAGGATCACTAGGCAATGCTGAGCTGACGTGGATCTGGGGTGAACAGTCTGGGCCTCTCAGAACACACACAGAGCCCGGATCGGCTGCATTCAAGCTCCGGTTTGCCTGCTTCTGGTGACTCGGCACTAACGATCCCGCTGAAATAACTGGTCGGCCCTTCTCAACTTACAGAGGTAAATGCCAACAGAGCCTTCATAGGCAGTGGCCACAGGATTGAAACCGGGCTTGGGAGAGACAGTCAGGACAGGACCCACCCGTTGCATTGGTCACCCGGCAAAGGGAACGAACGTTCACTATTTACATGGGATACCACCATGGCAGAGAACTGATGTCACAGGCGGAGGAGATAACTTCATTGAAACCAGCAGCGACAGGTGTGTAATTCCCTAGCCATCCCTCTCCACACAGCGGGAGAGGGCCCCTCCCAGCTCTCCCGCAAGGGCCCCTCCCAGCTCTCCCTTGAGAGTGATAGCCAGACCGAGGGAACCAGGAGTGGCACGGGACCCGCGGCGCGGAACTCCCGGCTACCGCTCCCACCAGTGCTGACAACTGAGGTCTCTTGCACCAGCTACCGGAGGTGTGGCTACCGGAGGGCAAGCAAATTCGCTGGGGGTTCTCAGCCCCAAGCTCTACAAACTTAGGGTCTGAGGGAGGCAAACAGGGAGAGTGTGTCCAGGCGTTCATGAAAACAGGGCTCCCGGGAGCAGCAGACCTGGCGTGTAGCCAGTATTGTGGTGAGCTTCACCGGTGAGCGGGGCCTGGCTTGAGGAAACACAAGAGAAGGCCCTAGACACTCAGGATTAGAGACCCGTCCAGTCTGGGAGGAAGAACTGCTGCACAGTGAATGGTTCCCACCTATTGAGAGGAGAAGCTTGGCCCAGTGGGCACAGCTCCACCTACTGGAAGAGAAGTTAATCGAACTCTATGACTGCATTTATTATTATTATTTATTATTATTTTTTTAATTTGGGATTTTTCTCTTTCATTTTCATTTTTTTGTGTTGTTCTTTAACTTTTTTAAATGTTTTTAATTTTTTTAATTTTTTAATTTTATTATTTTTTTATTTTAATTTTCATTTTTTTATTATCATTATTATTTTTTAAAAAAAAATTTCTTTCTTTATTTTCTATGTTTTTTCTATTTTTTTCTCTTTTGTCTTTTCATTTCTTTTCAATTTTCTTATTCCCCCCTTCATTGAATTCTACCTGCTTACTCTCATTCTCTTTAGTGACTTCTTCCCTTCCCTTCTAATATCTTTCCTCCCAAACATCAAATAAATTTATAAGAGTAAACAGTAACTCAGCAGTCAAACAGAACAAGAAGTAACATGAGCAGCATAAAAAAGCAAGGAAGAAAAGGAGTACAAACAATGAAGGACAGCCTAAATATTCAGGAGGACCTAGAGTCATCAGAAAAATGGTCATATAAAGAACTTAAGGAATACCTTAGACAGATGGAATGGAACCTTAAAGAGGATATAAGACAGCAAATTCAAGCAGTGTAAGAACACATTGAAAATGAATTACATAAACAGATAAAAAAAGAAGTTAAGCATCTTTATCAGGAGATAGAGATTATAAAAAAATTCAAACAATAATTCTAGAAATGAAGGAATCGATAAACCAAATTAAAAACTCAATTGAGAGTATCACTAACAGAGTGGAGCAAGTAGAAGCCAGAACGTCAGATAATGAAGACAAAATATATCATCTTGAAAAGAGTCTAGCCAACTCAGAAAGGCTGGTAAAAGATCACGAGAAAAACATCCAAGAGATATGGGATAACAAAAAAACCAAACTTACAAGTCATCGGGATAGAGGAAGGTACAGAGATTCATACCAAGGGAATGAGTAACCTGCTGAATGAAATAATTACAGAAAACTTTCCAGAAATAAAAAAGGAAACGGATATACAAATTGTAGATGCAGGCTGGGGATGTGGCTCAAGCTGTAGCGCGCTCGCCTGGCATTTGTGCGGCCCAGGTTCAATCCTCAGCACCACATACCAACAAAGATGTTGTGTCCGCCGAGAAGTAAAAAATAAATATTAAAAATTCTCTCTCTCTCTCTCTCTCTCTCTCTCTCTCTCTCTCTCCTCTCTCACTCTCTCTCAAAAAAAAAAAATTGTAGATGCATACAGGACACCGAGCACACAAAATCACAGTAGACCAATGCCAAGACACATTGTTATGCAGATAGCCAATATACAGAACAAAGAGAAAATATTAAAAGCTACAAGAGAAAGGAGGCAGATTACATTCAGGGGTAAACCAATAAGGTTAACAACGGATTTTTCATCATAGATGCTGAAAGCGAGAAGATCCTGGAACAACGTATTTCAAACACTGAAAGACAACCAAGAATTCTGTATCCAGCAAAATTAAGCTTCAGGTACGACAACGAAATAAAAATCTTTCATGATAAACAAAAGATAAAAGAATTTGCAGCCAGAAAACCAGCATTGCAAAGCGTCTTGAGCAAAACACTACACCAGGAAGAAATGAAAAACAACAACCAAAACCATCAGTGGGAAGTGCCTCGGTAAAGACAGAGGGTGAGGAGGTGGGGGGGGAGCTAATCATGGAGAAACAAACTAAATTAAAAAAAAAAAAGATAAATAATCAAACATGGCTGGCAGTACAAACCATATATCAATAGTAACTCTAAACGTTAATGGCTTAAACTCTCCAATAAAGCGACATAGGCTGCTAACATGGATTAAAAAAACAAATCCAACAATATGTTGCCTCCAGGAGACACATCTGATTGGAAAAGACATACACAGGCTGAAGGTGAAAGGTTGTGAAAAAATATACCATGCACACGGCCCTTGTAAGCAAGCAAGGGTGGCCATCCTCATATCGAATAAAATTGACTTCAAGACTAAGTTAATCAAAAGGGATAAGAAAGGACATTATACACTGTTAAAAGGAACCATTCACCAACAAGACATAACAATTATCAATATTTATGCACCAAATAATGGTGCTGCGACATTCATAAAACAAATTCTCCTCAAGTTCAAGAATCAAATAGACCACAACACAATAATTATGGGTGACTTCAACACACCTCTCTCACCATTGGACAGATCCTCCAAACAAAAGTTGAATAAAGAAACTATAGAACTCAATATCACAATCAATAACCTAGACTTAACTGACATATATAGAATATATCAACCATCATCAAGTAGATATACTTTTTTCTCAGCAGCACATGGATCCTTCTCAAAAATAGACCATATATTATGCCATAGGGCAACCCTCAGTAAATATAAAGGGGTGGAGATAATACCATGCATTTTATCTGATCATAATGGAATGAAACTGGAAATCAATGATAAAAGAAGGAAGGAAAAATCCTACATCACATGGAAAATGAACAATATGTTACTGAATGATCAATGGGTTACAGAAGACATAAAGGAGGAAATCAAAAAATTCTTAGAGATAAATAAAAATACAGACACAACATATAGGAATCTATGGGACACAATGAAAGTAGTTTTAAGAGGGAAATTCATCGCCTGGAGGTCATTCCTCAAAAAAAGGAAAAATCAACAAATAAATGAGCTCACACTTCATCTCAAAGCCCTAGAAAAGGAAGAGCAAAACAACAGCAAATGTAGCAGAAGGCAAGAAATAATTAAAATCAGAGTGGAAATCAACGAAATTGAAACAAAAGAAACTATTGAAAAACTAAACTAAAAGTTGCTTCTTCGAAAAAATAAATAAGATTGACAGACCCTTAGCCATGCTAACGAAGAGAAGAAGAGAGAGAACTCAAATTACTAACATACGGGATGTAAAGGGCAATATCACAACAGATGCTACAGAAGTACAGAAGACAATTAGAAATTATTTTGAAAACCTATATTCCAATAAAATAGAAGATAGTGAAGACATCGATAAATTTCTTAAGTCATATGATTTGCCCAGACTGAGTCAGGAGGATACACACAATTTAAACAGACCAATATCAATGGATGAAATAGAAGAAGCAATCAAAAGACTACCAACTAAGAAAAGCCCAGGACTGGATGGGTATACAGCAGAGTTTTACAAAACCTTTAAAAAAGAATTAATACCAAATACTTTTCAAGTTATTTCAGGAAATAGAAAAAGAGGGAGCTCTGCCAAATTCATTCTATGAGGCCAACATCACCCTGATTCCGAAACCAGACAAAGACACCTCAAAGAAAGAAAACTACAGACCAATATCTCTGATGAACCTAGATGCAAAAATCCTCAATAAAATTCTGGTGAATCGGATACAAAGGCACATCAAAAAAATTGTGCACCATGATCAAGTAGGATTCATCCCTGGGATGCAAGGATGGTTCAATATACGGATATCAATAAATGTTATTCACCACATCAATAGACTTAAAGATAAGAACCATATGATCATCTCGATAGATGCAGAAAAAGCATTCGACAAAGTACAGCATCTCTTTATGTTCAAAACATTAGAAAAACTAGAGATAATAGAACTTCCCTCGACATTGTAAAAGCTATCTATGCTAAGCCTCAGGCTAGCATCATTCTGAATGGAGAAAAATTGAAGGCATTCCCTCTAAAATCTGGAACAAGACAGGGATGCCCTCTATCACCACTTCTATTCAATATAGTTCTCGAAACACTGGCCAGAGCAATTAGACAGACGAAAGAAATTAAAGGCATAAAAATAGGAAAAGAAGATGACATGATTCTATACCTAGAAGACCCAAAAGGGTCTATAAAAAAACTACTAGAACTAATAAATAAATTCAGCAAAGTGGCAGGATATAAAATCAACACGCATAAATCAAAGGCATTTCTGTATATCAGCGACAAAACTTCTGAAACGGAAATGAGGAAAAACACTCCATTCACAACATCCTCCAAAAAAATAAAATAAAATACTTGGGAATCAACCTAACAAAAGAGGTGAAAGATTTATACAATGAAAACTACAGAACCCTAAAAAGAAAAGTAGAAGAAGATCTTAGAAGATGGAAAAATATACCCTGTTCATGAATAGGCAGAACTAACATCATCAAAATGGCGATATTACCAAAAGCTCTCTATAGGTTTAATGCAATGCCAATTAAAATCCCAACGGCATTTCTTGTAGAAATAGATAAAGCAATCATGAAATTCATATGGAAAAATAAAAGACCCAGAATAGCAAAAGCAATTCTAAGCAGGAAGTGTGAATCAGGTGGTATAGCGATACCAGATTTCAAACTATATTACAGAGGAATAGTAACAAAAACAGCATGGTACTGGTACCAAAACAGGCGGGTGGACCAATGGTACAGAATAGAGGACACAGAGACTAATCCACAAAGCTACAACTATCTTATATTTGATAAAGGAGCTAAAAGCATGCAATGGAGGAAGGATAGCATCTTCAACAAATGGTGTTGGGAAAACTGGAAATCCATATGCAACAAAATGAAACTGAATCCCCTCCTCTGCCATGCACAAAAGTTAACTCAAAGTGGATCAAGGAGCTAGATATCAAATCAGAGACTCTGCGTCTGATAGAAGAAAAAGTTGGCTCCGGTCTACATATTGTGGGGTCGGGCTCCAAAATCCTTAATAGGACAACCGTAGCACAAGAGTTAATAACAAGAATCAACAAATGGGACTTACTTAAACTGAAAAGTTTTTTCTCAGCAAGAGAAACAATAAGAGGTAAATAGGGAGCCTATATCATGGGAACAAATTTTTACTCCTCACACTTCAGATAGAGCCCTATATCCAGAGTATACAAAGAACTCAAAAAATTAGACAGTAAGATAACAAATAACCCAATCAACAAATGGGCCAAGGACCTGAACAGACACTTCTCAGAGGAGGACATACAATCAATCAACAAGTACATGAAAAAATGCTCACCATCTCTAGCAGTCAGAGAAATGCAAATCAAAACCACCCTAAGATACCATCTCACTCCAGTAAGATTGGCAGCCATTATGAAGTCAAACAACAACAAGTGCTGGCAAGGATGTGGGGAAAAGGGTACTCTTGTACATTGCTGGTGGGACTGCAAACCGGAAAGCAATTTGGAAAGCAGTATGGAGATTCCTGGGAAAGCTGGGAATAGAACCACCATTTGACCCAGCTATTGCCCTTCTCGGACTATTCCCTGAAGACCTTAAAAGAGCGTACTACAGGGATACTGCCACATCGATGTTCATAGCAGCACAATTCACAATTGCTAGACTGTGGAACCAACCCAGGTGCCCTTCAATAGATGAATGGTTAAAAAAAAAATGTGTGGCATTTATACAGCATGGAGTATTATGCAGCACTAAAAAATGACAAAATCATGGAATTTGCAGGGAAATGGATGGCACTAGAGCAGATTATGCTTAGTGAAGCTAGCCAATCCCTAAAAAACAAATACAAAATGTCTTCTTTGATATAATGAGAGCAACTATGAACAGAGCAGGGAGGAAGAGCAGGAAGAAAAGATTAACATTAAACAGAGACATGAGGTGGGAGGGAAAGGGAGAGAAAAGGGAAATTGCATGGAAATGGAGGAAGACCCTCATTGTTATACAAAATTACATATAAGAGGTTGTGAGGGAATGGGAAAATAAACAAGGAGAGAAATGAATTACAGTAGATGGGGTAGAGAGAGAAGATGGGAGGGGAGGGGAGGGAGGATAGTAGAGGATAGGAAAGGTAGCAGAATACAACAGTTACTAATATGGCATTATGTAAAAATGTGGATGTGTAACCGATGTGATTCTGTAATCTGTATTTGGGGTAAAAATGGGAGTTCATAACCCACTTGAATCTAATGTATGAAATATGATATGTCAAGAGCTTTGTAATGTTTTGAACAACCAATAAAAAAAAGAAAAAAAAAAAAACAAAGAGGGAAACTACAGAATGGGAAAAAAAAATCTTTGCCAACTTCTCCTCAAATTAAAAAAAAAAAAGTATTTAAAAAAATAGACATTTTGGTTCGTGGAAACTTTCTTTTTATTTTAGAAATCTGCTCTTGTCATTGACAGTTTTTAAATATGATTCATTTGTGGCCAACTAGGAAAATCAAAAAGTCTTTGCTGCCATTAAAACACTGACCACATCTTATATTTCTTCTTATTCTTTATGCTCTTCACACACATTCGGAATAAATATTTCCAATAAATAAGAAGATCTCATTCTAGGGAAAGGGGCTTAAGGTAGTTGTTGCTTCTTGACAAGCCTCAAAAAAGAGCCCTCAATGATTTCTTCTAAATCTAACCTAAACTTTCAATATAGAAATTTCAAGTTCCTATTATGCCTGATCCACTTATGCCTACAATGACAAACATTTTAATTAGAAGACTCCATCACTGACATTTTCTTGGTATCACCAACTACTTTCTCTTAACATTACTAAATTAGTCTCAAATAAGTATAACTCATAAACCATAATACTGCTATTTTCACCAAGTCAGTCTTCTAATTTTTCATCTCAGTAACTTAGAATATCCTAATGATAACCTTTTTTAAAAAAAATGATACTTATATAACAACAAAAAGTAACAAATTGAGATATCAAGAATAAAAGTTGCCAACCATACTACTTCAGGTAAATAAGAAAGTCAAGCAACAAAATTTTTGTCTATAGTCATAGGACACATGGCTAACTTCAATGGCCTCCTATATACTGGCAGGAACTGAAGAGGTAAAATTTAGGAGGAAATGTTCAGTATAGAAACTCATCTATGGCTCTCAGAGTAATAAAGTAAAAGGGGACAAAAATTACAAAATGTGTATCTATTTTTGTCAACTGGAAGAATTTGTGGAATGTAATTTATAGTACTGACCTACAAATGTGACTCTGAGTATGAGATTGCTATAGTTATTTAGGCTAAGCCACAACAGTGGAGGTAAATTAAAATTCTTGCTTCTTTCCTACACGAAATGGAAACAAAGAGTAACAAAAACGCAATACTTTGGAAAGGTTCTTCCAGAATCCTGACCTAGGAGGATTAGTGTTCTTTTCTTTTCTTTTTTTTTATGTTACTTTTATTTTAATAAGTATGGTCCTTGAATATAAAAAAACATGGATATATGGAAAGAAGAGTAAAACTGCCTAACTGATGAGGGTCTTTCCTGCTCTAAGTATAGGCATCTTACAAAAGAATGGAAGGTGAAAGAAAAGTGGGCAAGCTAGACCAGAGGATTGGGGCAGAAATGAGCATATGGTGATGGCTGGTAAATCAACTGATACCTCTTTACAATTATATGAGTTTAAATACTGAAAGGCAAAATGGAATAACACTTCAAAATACCTATTATCATGAATTCCCTATCTGGGTTCAAATCATGGTTCTGCCATAAATAGTTATATAAGACTGGGCAGGGGGCTGGGGATGTGGCTCAAGCGGTAGCATGCTCGCCTGGCATGCGTGCGGCCCGGGTTCGATCCTCAGCACCACATACCAACAAAGATGTTGTGTCCGCCGAGAACAAAAAAAAAAATTTAAAAAAAACATTAAAAAAAAATTATCTCTCTCTCTCCTCTCTCACTCTCTCTTTAAAAAAAAAAAAAAAAAAAGACTGGGCAGATGAGGATTTCTCATTTATAAATTGGGAATAATGATATTACCTACCTCCTAGGATTGTTTGTAAGGATAAATTAAAACATAAAATCATCCAGAATATTAACTAGAATATGGTAATACATACCAGGTATCATTACACCACCTGAATTTCAAAAATCCCTTTCATTTGAAAAATTTAAGTTTTCTCTATTAGCTCCTTATGTTATTTAGACTTCCTGGATAGAAAAAAAAATTGCAAATTTTATACTTACCTAATTATACCAACAAGGATTATCCCACTTTCCCCCTCTACCTCTTTAGTTTACATTTTGTTTTATTAAAGGAATCTGAAAGTTCTTCTGCTTCAACTGTGATGTATCATCTGAGAGGAAGCAGTAAACTTTAGGGCCCCACATCTGAAAATTGTTCCAGTAAAACCCGCTTTGGAAAAGGCTGGGGAAGGGGTGGTTAATTATCTAAAATTAGTAGAAGAATCACTCAGTATCTGACAACTCAAAGTACAGATTTAACTACTATGAAGCATATGTAGAAAGTAATTTGGTAAGTTAGGCTAAATTTGCATTTATGGATTTTGAATCTGCTCCTCCGCTCTCCCTGTGGTTTCTCCCTGGTTTACATAGCTATCCCTCTCCTGTCCTCCCAGTAATCTGTCAGTCTCTCCCAGCCCCTCATTTCCTTCTGCTTGCTCCGACTCCGTCAGAAACCAAACAAACATAAAAGTCACAGTCAATAAAAAACTAAAAAGTAAAAAAGATAAAAATGCTACCTGCTTTTATGTAAAATGCTATGACAAGCCTGAATCCCGGTTTATTCCCACAGGGGACTAACACTGACTTTCTATTAAGAAAGTTATGCATGTCACCATGAAATATCTACAACATAACTAAGCCTTCTATATGGCTTATCCAACCAATAAACAAACATTTCCTATATTTGAGGAAAAAAAGGAACTGGACAGACTGGATTATAGAACAACAATAAAAGAAAAAGAGAGAGAGAAGGATGGGAATGTGAAACTTAACATCTTACTGTAACACATGGAGAAAGCCTCTTTCTTCAGCTATTTTGTTCCTGTTAACAGAACTTGCAGGAACAATATGATTCATAAACTGAAGCATATAATCTTAATGCCTCCCCACACAACAATTTCAGCTTGTAGAATTTTTCAGTTCAATAAATGATCTTTATTACTGATACAATTTAGGAAGTTTTTATATTCTTAACCATGATCTTTACATTTTAAAATAAAATAACCTTTTATTTGGGACATAATTTTATTTTATGATGGAATGATATAGAAAATTAGACTCAAGATACAGCAATTATGCTAAAAAATTTTTCCCCCCAAGATGTGTATATTCTACATGTTGGGAGATACATGTTTATAAAAGATATTGATACAAGGTCTCAATGGGCAAAAAAATTGGTAACAGATACATCAATTAAAAAACATAAATTGAGTTTCTATAGTGTCAAATAGCATCATAAGTAGACAAATATAAAAAGAAAAATCACCTTTGTGATATTATCCAATTTCAGTTATCATTATCATCAGAAACAGAGTTTAAACTTATTAGAGATCAGAACTAAACAGCCAGATCTGCCTAACGCAAGCAGGTCTGCTAAAATACCATACAACATAGTTTCCCCACTTACTTTGAAAAGCAGGTGGACATACTATAAATGTTTGTTGGAATGGATCCGTCTGTGTGCATATCTGAGTTGTTCCAGGCTGCAAGGAAACACCCTGCTGTGCAACTCCAGGAACTGGTGCAGCAGATGATGGGTACAAAGCCGACTGGTAGTTTAGTAATGAGACATCTGAATTAGCCAGAGAAAGAGTAGCAGCTGCTGCAGTAGAACTGGAAGCTAGAACACTGGCCTAAAAACAAAAGAATTATACTTATATACTGCCATAAAGTAGAGATAGACAACATTTATATATATATATATATATATATAATCTATCCTGAAAAACCTAGAATAAAGTTTTAAAATGCAATGTTCATTATCTTTGAAATAACTCTGCTTAAGAAATTTTCCCAATCCCTAAAATTAAGGCATACTATATGGTCAAATAAGCAAAAAGAGTAGTTATTCTTTGATCCTACAGATTATAGCTATCTAAACCTTAATTACCTCTGCACAAAAATTGCTAGATGGGAGATACCACTATACCTCATATTCCCTTCCATTTGGAATGTAGACCTAGTTAAGAAGCTGTGAAGCTTACAAACTTCTGAAACAAACTTAAATGTAATTATTACTAAGTTAGCAAAAAAAAAAAAAATGCAAAAAATTCTGCAGGAAGTCACCCATGAAATGTGTGTGAACCTTTTCAACACTGAAGGCAGTGATGGGGAAGGTCTGATGTTTGGGAGCTTAACATGGCAATTCCACTGTCAAGATGGCCTAATACAAATGAACTCCTTTCTCAGTTCTGCCCAGAAAGGTCCCATGTAGCACTGGAGAAGGGCATGACCCATTAGGAACCGAGCAGTCTACCTGCCCCCACCTCTATCCTGTTTTGGTGAAGAACTTTCTGTCGAATCCCTTTGATCTATTCCAATATAAACACAGCAAGCACAGGCTCCCTTCTTTGTTAGAAGATGCACCTGTCTGGTCAGCTTGGCCCAATGCTTCCCTAGCACTGAAACTATTATTCTGTGGTCTGTAGTTATTTCATAGTACTACTTTCCTAGGTTTTATTTCTTAGCCAGCCCATCCCTCAGGAGGAGAACCTTTTCCCTTGCCCACACGGGACATGAGTGAGAAACTACCTTTAATGTATTGGAAATGCTCTTCAATAAAGTAGTAAGACATAGGTCCTTCTCCTAACTTGGAGAAAGAATCATTTGACTGAACTCAGTTCAACAAACAGCAGTAAATAGTACAATAGCCCATTTATTTGATTATGCTAAAATTTATGAGGGAATGGATTAGTCAGCAAGTGACTGATAGGTAAAAACCAATCAATATTGTCTTCCATCATTTTTGCCAAGTAGAAAATTCTTACGAAGTAACAAAACCACCAAAACAAAGACTCATTTTGGTTTCTTTACCTCACCCTGCACTCCTACTAGTCTCTATGCCACTTAGGCTTGAGTTTCCAAAATCATTTACTGAATACCTGATTGTGCACTGCATTGAGCTGGTTGCTGAAGCTCATGGTTAGGTTTGTGCTTGTATTTGGTGCAACATGTGTAGTGAAGGGACTCTTGATCTGACTCACTGTATCATACATGTGAACCCTCCGCTTGCAGATCTCCATGTTCTGGAAACAAGATTTAACACTGAAAGAGATTAAAGAGTCACTAAATGAATGCTGAAATTTAAACAGACAGCAAATAACTCAAGACAACTACACAAAGTTTTTTTTTTCTTCCCCATGCACTTTCAGAAAAAACAACTCAAGAGATTTTATAATCAAAACAAGGAAAGATATGCATCTAATTTTTAATCTTGTGACTTATCAACGAGAAAGAAAAGTATCAGTAAGTCAGATAAACAAACACCAAAGTTGCTTTTAACTTGATAGTTCCATATAAGACAGCAATTCAGTCAAGAACGATATCCTGGCAAAAGTCCCAGACTGTACCATACTTACTGATTGCTATGTGGAAAATCCAGAAGGTGAGTCATTGTCACAAACTGATGGTTAAGAGTTTTCAGAGGAGTAATTCTCTTATCTGCATCAATTGTTAGCATTTTTTTTAACAGATCAATGTATTCTCTTCTATCTGCCTTCTCTGCCAACATGTCTGTTCCCTCTAAGTCAGTAGACATATTCACCTTCCAAGGAAAATTTAGAAATATTATATTCTTCATTTAAGATAAACAGTAGACTTAGCACTTATTGCATCTGCTTTTTTTCCAAAAACCAAAAAATAAAATATTTAATGTTGGCATTTGAAAAAAGAAAAACCTGGGAAAATTCTTTTTATTATAGCAAATTATAATACTATAATATAATTCACAGACGGGAACTCCTTATGCTGCCTAAGTGGTAGAATAAACCTGAACCAAAACCATCTTTAAAAATTGGAACAGCCAAGAATGGTGTCACACCAGTAGGCATGGTGGCACACACCTGTAATCCCAGCAACTCGGGAAGCTAGGGCAGGAGGATTACAAATTCAAGGCCAGCCTCAGCAACTTAGTAAGACCCTATATCAAAACAAAGCTGGATTGCAGCTTAGTGGTAAAAGTGCCCATGGGTTAAATCTCCAGTACCTAAATAGTATTTGAAACAAATGCCTTAAGCAAAAGTGATTATTATTAATTGAATATAAAAGTTTCTATTGTTGAAAATTAAATGGCATAGTAAGTAAAAAATGTTTGAACAGAGTTTGGAATGTAAGAAGCACTCAATAAATGTTAGTTTTTATGTAGTTAACTATTCAGACGAACAGAACAAGAAAAAACCTTCATAAACAATATTTTTAAATACTGATATGTAATAAGACCATGCTTAATGCAAAAGCAAGAAAGAAATATACTCAGATTGAATATCCCATATTAAAAATTCTTGGATTTTGAATATTTGCATTGACTTTACCAATTGGTCAGGCATTCCTAACTATAAAACCCAGTAAGAGGGGGCTGGGGATGTGGCTCAAGCGGTAGCATGCTCGCCTGGCATGCGTGCGGCCCGGGTTCGATCCTCAGCACCACATACAAACAAAGATGTTGTGTCCGCCAAAAACTAAAAAATAAATATTAAAAAAAAAATTCTCTCTCTCTCGCTCTCTCTTAAAAAAAAAAAAAAAAAAAAAAAAACAGAGCTGTAATCTAAAGCTCTTTCAGCATCCTGTCAGTGCTCAAAGAGTTTCAGATTTCAGAGCATTTACGATTTGGGGTTTTTGGATTAGGGATGTTCAACCTATAATCCTAAAAGTATTCTATGTTAAGATTTAAATATTCTTTTAACACACGGCAGAATACTAATTTTTTTTCTGTAAAAATTGAAAACTAGTACTAAAAGACACAGATTAAATCTGTCTTTAGTAAAACCAACAGAAGTGTGTCTCTGATTAAAGAAAGACATAAATGTCTTTATGAAATTTGCCACATTTACCTGAGCCATGTCATCCAAACAGTTAAAAATGTACTTCCGAGCTTCTTTTGATTTTATTCCAGTCTCCAATTCGTGTTCTTCAGGTGTCTATAACATATGGATTTTTAAAAATTCAATCTGTATGCTATTTTCACATTTTAGCTAATTTCACCTTTTATTCTAAATTAAAACCAGAATACAAAGAGGCAAGTATTGTCACCTTGCCAACCGTAGATGGCATAGATTACAACCAGAAAATCTTCTGATAGAGAGTTGTGATTCTGATAACTGCCTACCCTTTCAACAATGATTAAAATAAACAAGCAAGAATGATGCACCACACCTCCTGAAGAAAGTCAAATAGATCCATTACCATTTTTCTAGTGAAGCCACTTTGAAATGAACTGATATTGCAAATGCTAACTGTTCAAGAGACTCAGAGGTATAGTGTCACAGAGTTAATCAAATCACTCTGATTTCTCAATTTAAAGGAGTAGGCTCAGATACTTGTTTCAAGAAAACATAAGGTCTAAATGAGGACAGTTTGAAAAGTATATTGTTTTATCATGTTTATTGAAAATTCTCTATAAAAGTCATTATTTCTCTAGTTCTTCATACCACTTAATGATAAGCACTATTCTCGACATCCCCCTTAACTGCTAAATCAAAATATACAAAATAATCTCAGCTAACTGAACCAGCACTTATTTTGTTTTTAACTAAGGCTAAGGCCCACACGGGTACAATGAACAGTTTTTCAAGTATCTCCTCCTGAAAACATACCTTTCCCACCTCCTTTCCCTCTTCTACCTCAAAAATTTAATAACTGAAGTCTGAATTCAAAGTTGTGGAAGGGGAGGACAGGCATAGGTAGTACAGTAGCAAAGACAAACCTTAAGCCTCCACAGTGGATAACCCAAATTAGGATCTCTGTTGAAAAACCTGGTTGTTTTTGTTCCAGCACTGAGAAGATATTCAGCTGGCAGGCCTTGCGTTTGTGAAATGTAACGAATCTGAAACGTTAAAACCATAAAACATCAATTTGAAGTGAAAAAAAGGAAATCACTGAACACTTTTACACTAAAGCATTAACACTAGCCAAAAAGGAAGGTATTGCAAATAAATGAACTCTTTAATCAATACAACTGAAATTTACCTGTAAATAAACATAAATATGTAATGTTAATCCATTCACATGTATTATCCAAATATTTATTTAGTTACTACCATGCTATGAGAGATGCTATTTAAAAGGAAACCCAGTCTTGATATTTATTTATTTAGTTGGTTAGTTAGTTATTTGGTATTGGGGATTAAACCCAGAGATACTTAACCACTAGGCCATGTTCCCGTTCTCTATTTGAGACAGGGTCTTGCTAAATTGTTCAGGAACTGAGGCTGATCTTGAACTTGTGATCCTCCTGCATCAGCCTCCTGAGTCACTGGGATTAATGGTGTATGCCACTGTGCCCAACCCAGTTTTGAAAAATTTGAGTGTAATCTCATTTTTGTTAGACTTCTGACACAAAGTTCAGAAAACTTTAGATTTCTAAGACATACCAGAATAGTTTCTAAAACCTGTTTTTCATGAAGTAACTTTTTAAAATGCCTTATCAAATTGGAAAGATTAGGAAAAAATTCTGCAAACTCCTTCTTCGTTGGGTTCTATAGCTCTTATCAACTGTCCCTACTCTAAATACCCACGGAGTTTATCTCTCAACCAACACATTTAGTACTTAATTTAGCTTCTCTAGCCCCATATCAATAGGGGGCTGGTACTATATTTCATTCAGTTAACATTTAATGATCACCTCCTGTGACTAGGATAGCAGTTCTCAAAAGTGTGCTGAGGCTCAGGGGTAAGGGGTCCATGAAGTGAATACTATTTCCATAATGTTAAAAAGTTATTTACATTTTTCACTATCTTCCCAGAAATATACAGTACAGATTTCCAAATGTGATGTGAAGATGTCATTTTTCTGATAGCTATAAAATGTGCATGTATATTATTTGTTTTATTGGTTGGGCGTGGTGGCACACACTTGTAATCCCAGCATCTTGGGAGGCTGAGGCAGCCCTAGCAACAGTGAGGCACTAAGTTCAAAGCCAGCCCTAGCAACAGTGAGGCATTAAGCAACTTACTGAGACCCTGTCTCTAAATAAAAAAGAGAAAGAGCTGGGGATGTGGCTCAGTGGTTGAGTGCCCCTGGGTGCAATCCTCGTACAAAAAAAAAAAAAAAAAATTGCTTTATTGTTCACACCTGTTTGCTTCTATAACAATTTTGCCTGACCAGAAAAGCATCAGAAGGGTAATCTGCTTCTCTCCCCTCCCTTGAGAGCAATAAGAGGCAATTTTTTTCTTACAAACCCCCACCATATATAAACGGCTATAATTAACATGAAATTAGAAATAAATATGTAAACAAGGAAAAGAATCCTGGCCAGGAGCAGTGGTGTATGCCTATAATCCCAGCAAATCAAGGGGATGAAACAGGAGGATCACAATTTCGAGGGCAACCTCAGCAACTTAGCAAGGCTGTTATCAATTTAGCAAGACCATGTCTCAAAATAAAAAAATAAAAAGGATGGAGGATGTAGCTCAGTGGTAAAGTGTACCTGGGTTCAATCTCCAGAATCCTCTCTAAAACAAAAGAAAGAAAAGAATCTTATTTTCCATCACTCTCCACCTCCAAAATTCCCAGCTTTAATTTCTAATGCAGTATGTATTGATAATAATAATATAAGATCCATAAACAGAGTTCTTTAGGATCAATTACTTTTTCAATTAGTGGAAAACAGGAGTAGAGAAACAATGGCCTATAGGCCAAATGTGGCCTACCATCGTAATGATTTTAAACAAGTTATTACTCCAAATACATGGGCGCTACTTCACCAGAAACAAAACAGCATTAGCAAAATGGGGGTGGGGGATCTTAACCCTGAATAAGAACATTTTAAATGTGAACTACTTGTGTGTATGAAAAGGTGAAATATGTTTTAAATCCAGGATAAAATCTGCATAATGAAATATTATGTGGACATTTTAAGTGATAAGGTAGAGGGTATTTATTGACATCTAAAAGTATTTTACAATAGATTATGTAGAAAGGTATATTATAAATTAAATAAATCTCATTTTTAAAAACAATCACTACAAAAAAAAAAATCACTACACCGATTCCAAGAGGCACATTTATTCACATTAACATCTTTGAAATCAGAATATGTGTTAGAATTGATAGCTATCATGGTTTAACTGGCACATTCTTTTCTTCTTTCTTAGAAGTACAGAAAATCATGCTGTCTTAAATTTGATGAAATAATGTATGTGCTCCTTCATTATCCACAATATATGTATTTGGAATGTATATTTTGAATGTAGTATCTAGTCATTCTTTCTTTCAATAAGTGTTTATGGAGGCAAGCAGCGAACAAACACAGTTCTTGCTCTCATGGAGTTTGCATTCTAGTAAAGGAGACAGAGACTGAATGTGTAATTCAAACTGAGTTAGCATTGTGAAGAAGAAAGTCTTCTAAAAAATACATAAAAAAAGAAACCTGGCCCCAACTGAGGACTGGCTCTTTGAGGAAGTGACACTTCAGGGGAAAAATGAGTAGACACTCACTAAATGAAATGAATAGGTGAGAGCAAAGTATTCCAACGGAATAGATGAGAGCAAAATATTCCAAAGGAAGGGTGCAGCATGTGCCTGTGCTGAAAAGAAGCATATTATTTCATTCTTAGTATTCAGGATTGAATCCAGGGGCACTTTACAACTGGGTATATCCCCAGCCTTTTAGTTTTTATTTAGAGTCAGGGTTACACAAAGTTGCTGAGGATCTCGCTAAAGTTGCTAAGGCTAGCCTCAAACCTGTGATCCTCCTATCTCAGCCTCCAAGTCGCTGGAATTACAGAGATGTGCCACCACACCAGCAAGAAACATTCTTAAAGTATGTTGAAATGATGCTGATGAGGGCAGAGGAGAAAGGTAGGGAAGGGGCAGTTCCACATACAAGCTCAGAGGTCATATTAAGGATGTAGTCCTTCATTCTAAAAGCAATGGAAAATCATTGAAGTCAAAAGGTATGACATATTCAAATTCGTGATTTGAAAAAAAAAAATTACTCTGGAAAAAAGATTGTTGAGATACCAGAGTAGGAAAGGGACATGGTCTAGTAGGTAAATGACAAAGACAGCCTGGACTTATGGAGAAGCACTGGAAAAAAAAAATGAATATAATATCAAGAGGTATTTAGGACATAAAAAGTTACGTGCGGGCTGGAGTTGTGGCTCAGTGGTAGAGTGCTTGCCTAGCATGTTTGAGGAACTGGGTTCTATTCTCAGCACCACATGTAAATTTTCCTTCATAGAATTTATCTTAATTGGACTATAATTATCTGTGTGATTACTTATTTAATGCTTTTCCCATTATCAAAACCGTGGCCTGGGGGTGGGTTTATAGCTCAGTGGTGGACGCTTGCTTCGCATATCCAAGGCCCTGGGTTCGATCCTCAGCAAACAAATAAGTAAATAAATAAAGTTTAAAAAAACAAAACAAAACTGTGACCTATTCAAGGGCAAATACAATGTTTATTTTATTTCTGTTGAATCCCTAATGCCTATGGTACCTGACAGAAAATTTGGCACCCACAAAACACATAATAAAAATTGACAATATATAATAAAATAAACACAAAATATACCAAAATATAAAGGGTTACCTCTAAGTCATACAGGAAGTTGAGATCTTTGTCTCTTGGCTTATACCATCTTTTCTGATTTTTCTATACTGGTGCACTAATGGAATTTCTTTGTTTTTTTGGTTTTTTTTTTTTTGGTGCTGGGGATCGAACCCAGGTGGGCCTTGTGCATGCAGGGTAAGCAGTCTACCAACTGAGCTATATCCCCAGCCCCACTTATGGAATTTAAACATTTAAAATTTTTGGTATTATAAAATGAAAAGTGTTTCATTATGAAAGTAGAATCACCCTAATTTTTCCACAAAGCTTATCAACACGAAGCCCATATTTAAGCAAATAAAAAATACTGTCATTTGTTATTTTAAACAATTACAATGTTTTTGACAAATTTGAAGCTACTAACGAGTTTATAAAGAAGGTACACACACTTCTGACTGACAAAAATGTGATATAAATCTCAGCTATAACATCTATGAAAAATTCACAGCTAACATTATACTTAACAGTGAAAAACTGAACACTTTTCCCATAAAATGAGGAACACAACAAGGAAGTCCACCATAGATATTTCTATTCAACACTAAACTAGCACTTCAGTGCAAAGCATTTAGATTAGGGAAAAAAGGTATCAAGATGGAAAGGAAGATATAACACTATATTTGTAAATGACATGATTTTGTACATAGAAAATCATAAGGGACTCATAAAAACTATTAGAACTACAGTTATTAGTAGTTCTAATAGCTTTTATTCTATTAAAATCAACAGGATATGAACTAAATTACAAAAATCAACATTATGTCAATATACTAGTAATAAATAATCTAAAAGTAAAAATTTTTAAAAATCCACTTACTGCCAGGTGCAGTGGTACACACCTGTAATCCCAGTAATTTGGGAGGCTGAGGTAGGAGGATTGCAAGTTCAAGGCCAGCCTCAGCAATTTAGGAAGGCCCTAAGCAATTTAGCAAAATCCACTCTCAAAATAAAAAATAAAAAGGGCTAGAGATGTAGCTTAATGGTAAAGGACTCCTGGATTAAATCCCTAGTACCAAAAAATTAAAATTAAAATTTGAAAAAAAATTCATTCACTAAAGCATCAAAAAAAAAAAGACTTGAAAATAACAAAAAAAGTACAAAACATGTACTCCAAAATTACAAAACACTGCTAAAGAAAACCTAAATAAATGTAAAGTCATCCCAGGTTTATGGATCAAAAGACTTATACTGTTACGTGCTGATACTTAAACTGATCTACAAATTCGATACAATCAATAAAAATCCCAGCTGGCTTTATGAAGAAATTGACAAGTTAATCCTTCTGAGTTCATATGGAAATGGAAGAGTCCCAAATAGTCAAAAGAATCTTGGAAAAAAAGAACAAAGTTATAGGATTCATACTTCCTGATTGTAAAAATTACTACAAAGCTGAAGTAGTCAAAATGGTATGGTCATATATAAAAAGATAAATATAGATGCCTACACAATTTAATGAGTAAAGAGGTCTTTTCAGCAAAGGTTTTTTCAGACACTGTGAGAAATGAATATCTGTATAAAAAGAATTAAATTGTCCCCTTACCTTATACCATTAACAAAATTATCTTAGAATCAAAGACAGAAACTTAAGAAGTTAAATTATAAAACTCTTTGAAGAAAATAGAGAGGAAAAACTACAGGACGTTGGATTTAGCAATGACTTCTTACATTTGATACCAAAAGTATAAGCATCAACAGAAAATGTGGGCAAACTGGACTTTGTCAAAGTAAAAAACACTGGTACATCAAACAATATATCCCTAGGTAAAAAGGCAACCTATGGAATGAAAGAAAGCATTTGCAAAACACTGTATATATATATCCAGCATATATACAGAACTACAACTCAGCAATAAAAACACAATACCCATGATCAAAAATGGTCAATAGACTGAATAGACATTTCTTCAAATAAACTATACAAATATTCAATGAACACATGAAGAAAGACACACAACATCACTCATTAGCTGGGTGCGGTGGCACACACCTATAATCCCAGCAGCTCAGAGGCTGAGACAGGAGGATTTTGAGTTCAAAGCCAGCCTTCAGCAACTTAGTGAGACCCTATCTCTAAATAAAATACAAGAAAGGGGCCGCAGATGTGGCTCAGTGGTTAAGCGCCCCTGGGTTCAATCCCCGGTATCAAAAAAAAAAAAAAAACTTACTAATTAGGGAAATGAAAATCAAAAGCACAAAGAATACCACTTCATGGGCTAGGGATATAGCTCAGATGGTAGAATGCTTGCCTCACATGCACAAGGCCCTGGGTTCAATCCCCAGCACAAACAACAATTAAAAATATATATATACCACTTCATATCTACAAGGATGGCTACTATCATCAGAAAACCTCAGAATAAAAAAATGTTGGTTAGGATGTGGGGAAGTTAGAACCCTCATGCATTGCTGCCAAGAATGTAAAAATGGTGTGGCCTGTGTGGAAAACAACTTGATGGTTCCTCAGAAAGTTAAACATAGAATTACCACAACCCAGCAATTTTGCTCCGAGTTATATAACCCAAAAGAACTGAAAACAGGGACTTATATATTTGTACACCAATGTTTATAGACGCATTATTCACTATAGCCCCTAACAGTAACAACCCAAGTGTCTACCAATAGATGAATGTATTTAAAAAATAATGGAATACTGTTTACCATAAAAGGGAATGAAGCTCTGAAGCAGCAATAGGGAAGAACCTTGAAAACATGCTAAGTAAAAAGAAGCAAGTCACAGAATACCACGTTATATGTGATGTATATGATATGCCAGAATAGGCCAATTTATAGAAAGAAAGTAGACTGGTGGTTGCCGAGAGATGGAAGAAAATAAGGTGGTTAGGGGGGGAATTGGGGATTAATTGCTAATAGGTACTGAGTTTATTTATGGAATATGGTGAAATGTTCTAGAACTGACCATGGTGATAGCTCTACAACCCTGTGAACATACCAAAAGCTACTGAACTGTACACTCTAAATGACTGAATTGTACAGTATGGGAATTATCTCTATAAAGTTGTTTAAGAAAAAAAAAAAAAAGCTGGATCTTTCCATAGGAATCCTTGAGACCCAAGGAGGAGTAAGAATCAATGGCTTGGTTCAACCAACACTGTGGTTTTGCAAAAAAAAATAGATTAAAAACTTATGAAACAAAACATAACTGATTACTTATTTTTTTATTTTTTATATTTTTAGTTGTAGATGCACAAAATACCTGTTATTTTTATATATTCATTTTTATCTGGTGCCAAGGATCGAACCGAGTGCCTCACATATGCTAGGCAAGCGCTCTGCCATTGAGCCACAGCCACAGCCCCATAACTGGTTACTTAAAACAAGCCTTTTTTTTTTTTTTTTAAAGAGAGAGTGAGAGAGGAGAGAGAGAGAGAGAGAGAATTTTTTTTTTTAATATTTATTTTTCAGTTCTCGGTGGACACAACATCTTTGTTGGTATGTGGTGCTGAGGATCGAACCCGGGTCGCACGCATACCAGGCGAGCACGCTACCGTTTGAGCCACATCCCCAGCCCAAAACAAGCCATTTTTATATTTCACTAAGTCAAGTCCAAAAATGTCAAATTTTTGGAAGTTGGTAAATATTACATCTACTCTACAACAGACTGAGATAAAAATCCTAGAATGAATAGGAGAAAATACTGTTTTGCTATTTTTTTTCCTTCTAATCGTTCATTTTTTGAAAAAAAGAAAAACCAAAAAAAGTAAACAGTGTCAGAAGGAGCTTCTATATGTATAGAGGGTAAATATTTTTCCTTTTTTTTTTTTTTTGATGGTACTGAGGATTGAACCAGGGCCCTCTACCACTGAGCCACATCCCAACCCTTTTTATTTTTAGACAGTGTCTCACTATGTTACTGAGGCTGGCTTTGAACTCATGATTCTCCTGCCTCAGCCTCCCAAGTCACAAGAATTACTGGCTTGCACTACTGGGCCCAAATTAAAAAAAAAAAAAAAAATCATTCTAAAGAACAAGATAATTCACAATTTACTTCTATGGCAAAACTGTTCCCTTCAATGGACCAATTACTTGAAAAACTGTAACTACCCTCTGCTAAAGTTTTTCTGTTTTAACAAAGAAATTCCTGTATTAAAATACTTTATAACAGATTCATCTCATAAATTCTATTTTACAGTGACCCAAACTATCATAGCTTTTGGCACCTAAGGTATGCCAGTCTGAAGACAGTATTTACTTCAGTATATGTCACATATGTATAAAAGGAAATAAAAACAACTTAGTAAGCCAAAGTTCAGTCTTAAAACTCCAGTCCTTTATCCTTACTTTTACATCTCAACTCATAAGACAGTCGTTAACTGAAGCTAGGTCTCTAATAAATCATAATAGATATAAAAGTACCAATCTTAAGTAATAGAAAATAAAATCCTTTTGTTTATTGTAGATTTGCAAATATAATATTAGACCAAGAAAGATGGTATAAATACTAAATCAAGAAGAAAAGTAGAAAAAAATTCTACTATTTGTTAAAAAACTCTTTAGTAATAATTGGATTCCTCTTTTCCTATTATCTAAGTACTTCTATTCCTCTGGAATCTACTTCACTAGTAACTACAGTTGACTGATCCTTAAACAATGCCATGAGGTGCTGATCCTCAATCCCATGGCTGAAAATCCACATGTAACTTTTGACTACCCCAAAACTACTAATAAGCCTGCTATTGACCAGAAGTCTTACCAATAACATGAATGGTAGATTAACACATATTTTTATGTTATATATATATATATTACATAGGTGAAAAACATGCAAGGACCACAAGATATCACTTTTTCCTGCTATATGCAGTTTACAGGATCAAGTGTTAGAGTGGAGACGATTAGCACCACTTAACATTTTAGGCAGATAATCAACTACACTTGAGCTCATCACAACTACAACAGGAGACTGCTATGAAATTATTATAGTAGTACAGTATGTACTACAATTAATTTCATGCAGTTATGATTTAATATTTCATGTTTATATTTCTCTTAACTAAATGGCATCATGTATAGTCTATATGTATAAATTATGAACTTTTTATAATAAATGTACATATATTTTATGGTAATAAATGCTAAAAACCATTATCTACATATATTTTATGCATCCATGACATATCTAATTTTTCTTAAATTTTTTTCAATATTTCTAGGTTACATGGTTGATCAGTGAGTTTTTTCAAATTATTCAAAAAAAAAAAAAAAGTCCACGCAAGCGGACCCATGCAATTCAAACCCATGTTGCTCAAAGGTCAATTGTATTTGTTATTTCTATTTCTACCCACATAAACATTCTTACCTGATCATATTCTGAAGCACCAGGATAAAGAGGCCATCCCAGGAACAGCTCAGCTATTACACAGCCCAATGACCACATATCAATAGCTTCACAAAATGGTAATCCAAGAATAATTTCAGGGGCTCTAGCCAAAACAAAAATATCAGATAAATAAGTAAACATTAATGGGAGAAATTAACTATGTTGACTAAATCCTGTTTGAGCATCAGCTAAAAATTCATTTATTTAATGAAACTAAAAACAATCAGTCAATTTAGAATTCAAAATTTTTTGAATCTTAAAAGATAATACAGAACATAAACCATGTATTACATAATAATCCCAATGGGCAGAGCAATGCCCCATAATCAAATACATTAATATTTCTGCAACAAAACCAAGAACAGGCATACGAAGCTAGCCAAATGAAGACTTCATTTATTTATTTATTTTTGGTGCCAGGGACTGAACCCAGGAGCATTTAACCACTGAATCACATCCCTATCCCTTTTTATTTTGATACAAGGTCTCGTCAAGTTGTTAGGGCCTTGGTAAGCTGCTGAGGCTGGCTTTGAACTTCCAATCCTCCTGCTTCAGTCTCCTAAGCCGCTGGGAGTACAGACATGTGCCACTGTGCCCAGCTAAACAAAGGCTTTAAATAGCTCTACAATGGTTTAAGTTAGGTCTTGACAATAAATAAGTTGTTTATAAAAAACTTGGGAAGCGTTTTCAATTTTTGAGAGCTTTCTGAAGGTTAGAATCATAAAGGAGCATAATTTTTTCTTTTTATTATTAAACCTTTTTAATTATTTAAAAAAATCAATTAAACGTCCTGGTCAATAATTACACCTTTGTGACAAAAAAAATTTTCTGAGAAGATATGGTGGTTGTCAGTTCACTCTAGAGCCAGCCGATCAGGGACTGAAACCTAGCTTCATCATTTAACAGCTATGGTAGACACAACACTAAATCTCTGTGCCACAGATTCCTTGTCTATAAAATGAATTAAGAGTATCTATCACACAGTGTTGCTGTAACATTTAAATAAATACACTCAAGTTCTTGGATGAGTATCTGGCACATGGCAAGCACTGTTATATAATAATAATTATTGTTATCATTATTTTAAAACTTTGAACTCTTTTTTGTGCTTGTAGAAAAAAATCATTTCTATTAATACATAAGAAACATAACCATAGGGAACCTTAAAGAGAAGAACAAAGTAATTCATAAACTAAGAGTTTTATACATATGAACACATCTAAAATATAAGTGTTACCCCATTTATAGAGGATGAAACTAAAGTAAAGAAAGATTAAGTAATTTGCCCAAAATCACAATAAATAACAGAGCAGTCTGTCTGGCTCCAAAATTAATATAACATCCTATCTTTCAATGAATAAAAGTTATAAACACAACCATCTACAAAAATCTATTTGGCATGGTGGTATACATGAGTGTTTCTGACTAAAATTAACAGGAAAGAGTGGGTTCAAAAAAGGAATGGTATGGTCTGGGGTAATAATTGAGTGGTAGCAGACATAATGCCTTGGGTTTGATTCCCAAATATCTGCCCCCCTCCAAAAAAAAAAAGGTACAAGGGTGGGAAAGAATAATAATAGGTAATACTACTAATAATAATAATAAATGACATATAGTGCTTACTATGTGCTATGCATTGTTCTAAGTTCTTTATAAATGTTGTATATCAATAGCTTCACAAAATGGTAATCCAAGAATAATTGGATTACCATAATTCTTATAATAAATCCTAACAAAAAAATATTGGCATTATTGTGCGTCACCAACTCTAGCTGGGATTATAGATGTCTGTCAACATCCTTTCTCAAAAAAAAAAAAAAAAAAAGAGCTGGGGATGTAGCTCAGTGGTATGGCACTTGCAGGCATGAGGCTCTGAGTTCAATCTCCGGTACTGCCCCCCCCCCCCAAAAAAAAAAAGGTTGTTCATGTTATAGGTAGCTAGAACCATGTATTACTGATGGAATTTCAGAGTTCTATTAAATTTCCAGCATGTTTGTCAACATGCTCTGCATGTTGAATATTTTAACATCTCTGAAATTAAGAAGATTCTTATAAATGAGGGTATTTTTTAATTTAACGGCAGTGCTTTTACTTTCTTAACTGGTACTATATAAAAAATGTTGTATCTTATAATCAATGGTATCTTAGATTCTATGTAACAGTGTATTATTTCCATTTGACAAACGAAGAAACTGAGAGGTTAAATAATTTATCTGAGGCTACACATCTACTAAACAATGGTGCCCATTGTCTAGAATCTGAACTCTTAAACACTTTATCTTCTTCTCTAACGATTTCCTTTCCTTCTAACAACATCAGAGAATTTGGATCCATAAGGACGCTCCAGAACCAAATGGAAAAGCAAATCTCTCCATGAAGAACCATCTAACTAGTCATGTATCATGAATTGCCTAGGCTTCCGAAACTTTAGTTTCAAGTAATATATGCCTGTGGTTGCATTGTGTGTGTGCATATGTGTGTTGAAGGAGGTGGTATTTGAGCAAAGAAGGTATGAAGTAAAGATACTTAAAGAGCTTTTTTTTTTTTTTTTTTTTTTGGTAGATGGACACAACACAATGCCTTTATTTTTATGTGGTATTGAGAATCGAACCCAGGTCCTGGTCATGCTAGGTGAGCGCTCAACTGCTGAGCCACAATCCCAGATCTTAAAGAGTATTTTTTACAACTAATTATATATAAGAAGTAGACTTCAGATAAAACCAGGTAGATTGGGGGTCTCCCCAGGGTTTAAAAGCTTTCCTGATCTTTATCCTGAAACAGCACAATACTTAGGAATGTTCAGACTAATAGATAGCTAAGGGTAGAACCAGTAATATCACCAGTTTTTGTAGTATTTGAATATGAAGTGTGGTTTTCTTCTCCAAAGAAACAACCCTTAAAAGTGATATTTCTGCAGGGCATGTTGGCAAACATCTATAATCCCAGCTACTTGAGAGGCTGAGGCAGAAAGATCACAAGTCTGAGGTCAGCCTGGGTAACTGAGCTAGATCCTATCTCAAAAAAAAAAAAAAAAAAAAGAACTGGGGATGTAGCTCAGTGGTATGGCACTTGCAGGCATGAGGCTCTGAGTTCAATCTCCGGTACTGCCAAAAAAAAAAAAAAAAGATTGTTCATGTTATAGGTAGCTAGAACCATGTATTATTGATGGAATTTCAGAGTTCTATTAAATTTCCAGCATTATGGCATATTTTTAAGATCACATAAAATTGAAGCATTAATAAAGCAGAGAGTAAGAGTACCCAGAAACAATACAAAAGCTTTTCTAAAATTGAAAAAGAACAAAACTTTCTACTGTCAGTGAGCAGAATCATTAATTTTCAAGTTTATGACAATGCCAAAAATAGCTGGCAAGGAGTGTGCAAATGGCTTTATGCCAAAATTAAAAACTGGGCTTAGAACATTGAAAGCATTAACTGGAAAGCAGAATGATTTTGCCATTCTCATAATACCAAGAAGACATTTTAAAACCCAAAAGGTAAGTCACAAGGGGAATGACCACCCAAACTTACTTCTTTAAAAAGGTAGCACATGATATATGATAACTGGTAATCCTGGAAATCTTAAAAGTCTCAAGGAAATTAGAGGAAATACTAATTCCACTCCTAAAACCCCATTAAAACACACACACACACACACAACTGAAAACTGGCTGGAATCAGTTTTTTCATTTGGTCTCATCCTGCTTCTGTGACAAGAAGCAGTTACAGATTTTCAGCAAAAAACTCACTCAAAACAGCAACTATTCTTTTACAAACAGCCAAGTGTTAAAAATAAAGCCACTCAGTCCAAGGGCTTTTTTTCATCATTAGGGCCTAGAAATGTTAGACTGAACTAACTCTGGGAAGCAAGAAGACTGAAGTTGTCTTCTCCTTTACTGAACAGTAAAGCATCATTAGGAGTTTTGCCTATAAGAAGGTAAGAACTGAATGTTTTAAACTCTGATTTCAGATTATAATTCTTGGAAATATTTTCATTATATCTTTTCCCTTGGCCTCCATTCTTTCTCAATCTGTCAAAATAGAGTCTATGGAGGGAATGAGAATGTCATCAGTGAGAGCTTACATTAATGAAGCCCTAGGTTTAATCCCCAACACACACACACACACACACACACACACACACACACACACACACAGTCTATGGACACTAAAACACTGGTTCTACATCATCTGTATAAGAAAGCTGAATTAGATAATGACTTTTCTAGGTGCCTTTCCAATTCTAACATCCTAACTGGGCAATTAAAAAGATTATCTACTCAAGCATAGAAAAGAGAAAACTAAAAACAAAAACAAAACAACAACAACAAAAAAACTTGACAGTATTCACTTCAGTAGGAATATGGCATTAACTGTGCTTCGAACACAGCAGACTCTTCTTTGAAGATACATCCCATCCTCAAAACCAAACACTAAACATGCTCTAATTACTATTGCCAAGTGGAAGAAATAGCATCCCTGCCTTTTGGATTCCTAAGTTCAAACTTCTTTGTATTGAAAAGTTCCTTCAAGATCATAAAGTTTTATTTTACTGGCACCCAGATCAAGCTGAGATCAGGATAGCTTAAGAGCTCAAATCATTTTCTGGTCATTTTCATGAATAGTCTTGTTACTTTTTCCCATTTCAGATGCATCAAATCTACTTACTTGCCAGATCAGAGATGTTACATTAAGTCATACTGTGGCTTAGTTGAAACTGTAGTTTAACTGTTAGAGGAAATTAGGTTGTTGTTGTCTATACTTATGCTATTCTTGTCTTCTCTAGATTTTATCTTTCCATAACAAACAGCTTGAAATAGAGGCTAGTTAGTTTGTTCAGAATGGAAAAGCATTACACTGGGCATGGTGAAATCCCAGCAACTCACGAGGCTGAGGCAGGAGGATCACAAGTTCCAGACCAGTCTCAGCACTGTCTCAAGATAAAATTTTAAAAAGAGTTGAGGATGGAGCTCGGTGATACAGTGCTCCTGGTTCAATCCCCAAAACCACAAATAAATAAATAAGAATAAAAAGCATTGAGCCTGTAAGTATGGCAAAGCTTTTCCCCTAAAACTCAACCCCAAAAGATGGCAGCTTTTCTTGGACATTTACATTGTATATTTACAGTAGGCCAGAGAATAAAGTATATTACTTCTATTGCCAGAATCATTTAGCCATGCCCATGGCCAACAGAAATAGCTCTATGGCAAATTTCTGTCTAATGAAAATCTTTTGGCATGTATTAGTAAGACAAAACAATGTAAAACTGGGGCTGGGGATGTGGCTCAAGCAGTAGCGTGTGCTCGCCTGGCATGCGTGCGACCCGGGTTCGATCCTCAGCACCACATATCAACAAAGATGTTGTGTCCGCCGAGAACTAAAAAATAAATATTAAAAATTCTCTCTCTCTCTCTCTCTCTCTCTCTCCTCTCTCACTCTCTCTTTAAAATAAAAAAAAAAAAAAACAATGTAAAACTAAAAAGGAGGGTAAGAAAGAAGGCTATGTTTGGAGCCAGAATGATTTGCCAGCCAAAAAGATTTCACAGAGATTTTCTGAAAGAAAAGGTGAAGACTTAACAGATTCTATAATGGCAACAAAGCAACAACAAAAGAAGCTTAAGAGGACACAGTGATAAGAAAGAAATGCCTGAGCTGCTATTCCATCTGCCATAGGCTCATTATCCAATGTTACTGTTAAACAACACAATGCACATGTTAAATCCTAAACACAGTTAAGTCATGGATGGTGAACTTCAACATTAATTTATTATTACCAGTAATTAACCTGGTAATAAACAGAATGAACTCCTGTTTTTTAAGAGCTAAACTTAGTTCAACCTAAAATTATTTTTATGTCAAAGACCAAAATGCATGAAAAATATAGGAAACACTGTTAAGCTCAAACGACAGCTTAAATTAAAAGGACAAGTAAAGGGTACAAGGATCAGCAACTTAATACTGAAAATAATTCAAATGAATTGCACATTAAACTAAATGAATCTCTTATACCCTCAAATCTTGTAGCCTTTAAGTGAAAATTCCATCAAAAATGATTTCATGAAATAATAATTCTTTTTGCTCTCCCTATATCCATTTAAAAACACTGTTATGCTGGTAATGTAGTTCAGTGGTGGAGCACTGGCCTAGCATGCACAAAGACCTGAGTTCCATCCCTGGCACTGAAAAAAAAACAACAACGGCTGTTACCTGTCTTTAAAAAGGCACACAAGTAGTTAAAGAACACCTGCAGGCACTGAGTAAAGATTGTGAAAGCTGATAAGCCCTCATCCTTCAGCTGTGATCACCCTCTTATCTCCTTCAATACTCTGAAGGGGATGCTGAGCTGAACTTCACTTAGTGCCCCTATAGTGTTTTATATAGTTGTACCATACATACGCAATACACAACAGCGGTGGGACTGCTCAAAGGAGAGTATTAAAAGCAACTGTAGTTGGAATCTAAAACTTTTAAGGTATAAAATAAGTGAAAGTGAAAATCTCAAAATGGGCCAAGGATGGGGCTCGGGTTGTGGTTTAATGGTAGAGTGCTTGCTTAGCATGTGTGAGGCACTGGGTTCAATTCTCAGCACTGCATATAAATAAATGAATAAAATAAATGTCCAATAATGTTTAAAAAAATAGATTAAAAAAATTAGCCAAGGTTGCCTTATGACAGCATGAAGCCAGAAACCAAAGGCTCTCAGTTTCCTTACCTTGTCTCAAGTAAAAAAATGGCATAGTTTTATAAAACTATAAAAATATTAAAATAAATAAGTATGGATAAAACATAATGTTAACATGTGAGAAACAGTTTAGTGGTTCCTCAGAAAGTTAAACCTAGAATTACCATATGACCCATTAATTTCACTCCAAGCTATGTACCTAAAAGAACTGAAAATAGGAACTTAATAGACTTGTACAGAAATGTTCACAGCAGCATTATTCACAATAATCAAAAGGTGGTAACAACCCAAGTGTCCATCATCAGATGAATGGATAAACACAATATGGTATATACATACAATGGAGTATTATTTAGCCACAAAAAGGAATAAAGTTAAGATTCATGCTATACAGCATGGATTAACCTCAAAAATATTATTCTTACTGCTAAGTGGAATAAATGAGACACAAATGGACAAATATTGTATGATTCCATTTATATGTAGACTCTAGCCTTTTAGACAAATAAAAAATCAAATAGAGGTTACTGGGGGTAGGAAGAAGAAAGAATAGGGAGTTACTTCTTAATGGTTATTTGTTGGGTGACAAATAGTGTTGATGGTTTCATTTCTTTCTTTTTTACAAAGCACTGTAATGTATTTAATAGAGAGTGGTAATGATTACACAACACTATGAATGTACTTCATACTCCAATGAACAGTATCTGTTATAATTTGGATCTTATGTATCCAACAAAGGCTCCTGTGTTAAAGATTTTGTTCCCTGCTAATGGCACTATTGGGAGTTGATAGGACCTATAAGCGCAATCTAGGGGAAGGAAGTGAGGTCACTGAAAGCCTACCCTTGCAGGGATAATGGAATCTGGATCCTCTGCTTTCTCCCTCACCCCCTCTCTGCTTCCCAGTTAACATGAGGTGAACAATTAAGCTCTTATCACTATGATGTTCTGCCCTGGCACTGGCAAAGTGACCAGACCAAACAGCCTAAAACTGAACCCTCTACAACCATGAGACAAAATAAATCTTCTTTCTTTATAAGCTGTTTATCTTAGGTGTTCTGTCACATTACTGGAAAGTTATCTATCACAGTACGAAATAGCAAAAATAGTAAATATGTGAAATACAGATTTTACAATCTTAAAAAATTATGTAGATGGCATTTTTTTCTGAGTCTTTGTATGAGCAAAAATATTCTTCGGTTATTTTCACACAAACAGAATTCTTAGTTCAGTATATTTCCTCAGCTAAAGGCATTTGTCATGTTGGATATATTCCCTTATAAATATATTTTGTAGTTATCTATTTTTTGTAAATTGTTTGAACTGTTTCATTTGTTTCTTTCTTTTTCTTTTTTCTTTTTTAGGTAGTGATGAGGTTCAAATCCAGTTCCTCGTCATTCTAGACAAGTGGTATATACCACTGAGTGACACTTCCAGCCCATTTCTTTATTGAATGCCTACATGATCTGTATTTGATGCATGACTACATATCAGATTCCTTAAAATTAATAAGTAAATAAAGGAGATGCTAAGAAATAAAAGCACATTTAAAAAGAGCTTTAGTTATGGTATAGACAAAATTATATATATCAACATTTAAGTATTGTCCCAATAATTACTATACATTAAAAAGGTAGCTACATTAGAGTTACCAAATCTAGAAATATGAATCACTAAAGTATAAGTTACTTGGGCCAAGGCTATTCTAGGATAACCAAATAAGTTCTCCAAGTATTATAGATATTGTTACAACACAAAGAGACCATAACAATCACCTAATCTAATTCTCACTGTTACAGAAGAAAAAAATAGAAAAGAATAAAATGCTGCTAGAGTTAAACCTGGAGTTATTCCCAAGGCATTTTATCTGCCAAGATACGAGTTTGGGAAAAAATAGCAGCATATGCTGAAATTCATCACAAATAAGTAAGTATCCAAGACTTCTTAAAATAGGAAAATTAGGTATAATGGTAGTAAAGAAAAGACCAGATGTTAGTATAATTCAGTTAGTAGCCTTCTGAATCAGACTGAGTTAATTTTTCTAGTGCTAAAAAAAATTTCAGAAAGATAACATTACATAGAAGAATGCCACATACATATGTAATGAACTAAAACATATCTTATTTCTACCATTCACTGTTAAAAGTTGTTTGTAATAAAATGTTAAATATAAGGACAGCTCTCTAGCCTAACATATGATTTTCAATATTTTCCACTTGCCTGTAGTAACGTGACTGTAGATAGGTTGAACACACAGCTTTGGAAACGTGACTAGCAGAACCAAAGTCAATGACCTTCACTCGGTAGGGTTGGCGAACTGGATCGACAAGCATTATGTTTTCAGGCTTAAGGTCGGCGTGAATCAGACCAAGACTCTTGAGCTTCATCAGGGCTGTGGCCACCTGCTGCAAGATTGGTCTGATGTACTTGAGTGGCAGTGGGCTAAACTTGTTCTGCTTCAGAAAATCGTATAAGTTCTGCTCCAACATCTCAAACACAAGGCAGGTATGGTTCTTATGCTGAAAGCACTCATAAGAACGGACAAAATTATACTCATCTGCATTTTCACTGCTTAGGCGAGAAAGGATGCTCACTTCAATCTGTCCTTGTCTGGCATAGGAGGGGTGGTTCTTTAAGATTTTAATAGCCACAATTTCCTTGGTGCTCCGCTTCCAGCACTTAGCCACCTGTCCAAATGTCCCCCGGCCTAGGAACTCTAAGACTTCATAGCTATTGGTCATAGAGCAAAGGATTTCATGCTGGACCAGCTGATAATCCCCTTCTCCACTAGAACTGCTACTCTTTGTTGTCACAGTGGTGGTTGTGGCAGCAGCACCCACCACAGTTCTGTTTTGCAGCATGAGAGGGGGATGTTCTTCTATGATCTGCACGCTACCGTTGCTGTCAACTTCCTCACTTTTTCTTTTCAATCCACATTTTTGATATGGCTCAAGCAAAGAAACGTTGCTTCTGTGAGTCAGGGTCTGGCTGTTCTGGAAGGTTGATGTAGCTGCACTGCCAGAGCTATCAGCTGCTGTTACAACAATATGCTCCACTGCAGGAGCCGGGAGGAGGAGACCCTGGTCGTAAGCAGGAATATTGAAATTTGCTACCTGGTGAGAGGAGTTGGCTTGCCCTTGTGTAGCTGGGAGGGTTTTGCTGTGGGTGTAATATTTGTCGTTGCTGCTCTGTCCTGAAACATCCCAGCCAGAGGGCTCTATTTTCAGTTTCTTCGCACTGCAGAAGGCACTCGACGACACTGATGGGGGGGAAAACACCTGCAGCTGTGATGCCATACCTACATGGGGAGAAAATGAGAATTAGACCACAAGTCTTAGCAACAGCTTATATGAAAACACTTTAGTTGATAAAAGAAACATGATGCAATAACGTTCCCCTTTTCAAAGCTAATTAACCTACATTCACAGAAATAGTGTCCAGAATGTACCAAAGTGAAAACTTGGTACATTCACTCTGTGCAGGTCATACATAAAATGTTTGAAAGAAGAAAGAAAAAAATAATGTTCATCTCTGCCTACTACATTTAAAAAGGAACACTGATAAACTGACCAGAAGAAGTAACCAGGTTGATGACACCCCATCCCCAGTTTTCTATCTCAATTATAAGATGACACAGCATACGCCAACACCTCAAGCCAAAAATCAGGGAGGCCATGAGCTTCAGTATCCCAATCCATAAAATAGTAATAACAATAGCTACCTCATTATTGTTCTGAGAATCAAATGACTTAATACATGTAAAGTGGTAGTGCCTGTCACGTGTTTAATTATTATCATCCTGTCTCATTCCTCTCCCTATCCTCCATATATAATCTATATCTTATCAATTCTCTCTCTTAAGTATATTTCAAATCAGCCATTTTTCTCTACCTTTATTGGCACCATTCTAGTTCAAACTGCCAATAGTCACCAAATTAATTGCCACTTGGGATCTTTGCTTTTAAACAATGCAAGTCAGTTAACTATTCTTTCTTCTTGACCATCCTTCTCCCCTCCCCCAAGTTTTCCATTTCCTTGGGCATAAAGTTTTAAATTTCAACCTGCCTTAACTAGCTCTCCAAAATTTGCTTGCTGTCTTCCAACATCTGTCCACTTTGATTCTTCCACTCTAGCCACACTTTCCACTCTAGCCCTTCTTTTCTTGCAAGAGTACTTCATAGTCTCTGAACTCCAGGCCTTCTAATGCATTGAAGACTTTCTTCTGGGAATACTGTTCCCCGACATCCCACCCCCACCCCACCCACACACAACTGGGGATTGAACCCAGGGACACCCTATCTCTGAGCTACAACCCTAGCCCTTTTTATTTTGAGACAGTGTCTCAGTAAATTGCCCAGGCTAGCCTTGATCTTGCAATCCTCCTGCTTCAATCTCCTGAGTCACTGAGGTTATAGGCATGGGGCCACCACATCCATGGCTGTTCCCTGACACCTGTCACAAACAAAAAAACACTCCCCACAATCATCCCCACCACCACCATGCATTCCCATGGCACTCTGTTCTTTCCTTATAACTTGAAAGTATTTATTTAAGGTCATATTTCCAGTCACAATATAAATTCCATGCAGACAGGTACTGTCTGTTTTGTTCTTCACTTGTATCACCAGAGCTCATCATAGACTATTAACATTTAATATCTGTTGGATGAAAGATCCAACTCCTGCCTATTAACTTCACGTCCTCTACAACTCCCTACCAAGCACATGCTAAACTGCAGTTATTTTCAAATGCTTAAGTTAGATTTGTTTTTTGTTGTTGTTGTTGTTGTTGTCTTTAAATCACCTTCCCTCTTATCTGCATGCATCATTCTTAAAATATGGAAGAAGTCCCCACTCCCATACATATAAGTTTTACTAGTCATATACACAGACAATTAGGGAAAAAAGAAAAAGAAAACATGACAAAGAATATTACAGAACATCAAAAAGCAATGTATAATAGCTAAACTGTGGAAACAGTTTAGATGGCCTCCAACAGATGATTGGATAAGAAACTGTGATATACATACACAATGGAATACTACTCAGCCTTAAATAAGAATGAAATTATGGCATTCACAGGTAAATGGATGGAATTAAGAGAATATTGTGCTAAGCAAAGTAAGCCAATCCCCATAAAAACCAAAGGCCAAATGTTTTCTCTGATAAGTGGATGCTAATCCACAATCGACAGGAGGCAAGGGAAGAAGGGAGGAACTTTGGATTGAGCAGAGGGGAGAGGAAGTGGCGGAGGAGGCAGTAAAATGATATGGACATTATTACTCCTACATACGGGTATGAATGCATGAATGGTGTAATTCTACACCATGTACAACCAGAAAAATAAAGAGTTGTGCTCCATTTGTGTAAAAAAATAAAGGACTAGGGATATAGCTCAGTTAGTTGGTAGAGTGCTTGCCTTGCATACAGAAGGCCCTAGGTTCAATCCCCAGCACCACACAAAAAAATAAATAAAATAAAAATTATTTTTAAAAATACAATGTGTAGCCGGGCATGATGGCACATACCTATAATCCCAGCATCTGGGGAGGCTGAGGCAGAAAGATCAGGAGTTCAAAGCCAGCTTCAGCAAAAGTGAGGTGCTAAGCAACTCAGTAAGACCCTGTCTCTAAATAAAATACAAAATAGGTCTGGTTGTGACTCAGTGGTCGAGTGCCCCCGAGTTCAATATTCAGTACAAAAAAAAAGTAATGTGTCCATTTCCTTGTGACTGACTACAATTAAGAACTATCTGTACCAGCCTGGTCAGCTGGAAAAAAGAACATATCTTCAACCTTCAATTTCTAAAATGGGGGTTGGATTTACTTTAAGCGAGTTTCCATAATTTATACAAACACTGAATTGAAAAAAAAGTATAAATTAAAAGCTAAGGTCAGTGCAATTTTACTACAGGGTTACAAATACACAAACCATTCTGTTCTACCTCCATTGCTGACATAATACCAAATTTAAGAGAAGTGTGAAACCAAGTAGCTCCTTTACAAAATTTACATATGAAAATACATGCAAGCCACATACATCTATAATTCCGGTAACTCAGAAGGCTGAGGCAGGAGGTCACAAGTTTAAAGGCAGCATCAGCAACTTAGCAAGGCCCTAAGCAACTTAGTGGGACCCTGACTCAAAAATAAAAAAGGACTGGGGTAAAGCACCCATAGATTGAATCCCCAGTACCACAAATAGATAATATGCTAAAGCATTTCTTGTCATCAGAAAATGGAACCAGAACAAATTCACTTTCCTTATCTGCTGAGCTGCTAATTTTAACAATGCATCAAAAAACATGAAAATAACCTTCATGTCATTCAAAGTATTTAGTGAAATACTTTTTTAAAAAACATTTATTTTTTAGTTGTAGTTGGACACAAAATCTTTTTTATTTATTTATTTTTATGTGGTGCTGAGGATTGAACTCAGAGCCTCACACTTGCTAGGAAAGCGCTCTATCGCTGAGCTACAACCTCAGCCCTTAGTGAAATAATTTTAATTAATACAAAATTTGCCCTCTGCAGCAACTGTCTAGGAATAGGGGTCATAATTATATAGCAATATTTTATTTTCAGTAGTATAATAACACTGAAAAGACCTCATGAAATATAACATTTTTAAAAATGCTCATAATTTGATAGTCTTTGAAAATATCACATTACCAGAGTAATGTTGCTGCTAACTTTTTATCCAATAAAATAAGAGAGACTGATGACTTGGAATCTTCATACTGAACACTGCAGAAAGACAAATTCTAGGACATTTTTCTATACAAATGAGTAGAATTCTTATTCTGAAAGACAAGTGTAATCTACCCAAAGGAAAAAGAACAACCCAGAATTTCACTGGCCTTCCCTCAGCAAGGGTATGCCATATGAAAATCAGTACACATCTTACCATCAAGGACTCTCTTAAAATGTGGCTGACACTCATTCCGACCTCAGCTAGCACAAGGTGAGAAGAAAACACAGAATCAAAGTGGCCTAGAAAAATCAACAGAGTCTTATTTATATTCCACTCTAAAATTAAGGTTAAAACAGCAATTTCTAGACTCAGGATAAAGTATATGTTCCACAATACACCTTCCCAAATAGAAAGGCAATTTTCTTCCTAGGCAAAGACCTCCCAAACAAAAATGTGGGATGGAATTAAAATCTGTGGAAATTTTACTATGTACCCAACTCTGTTAAGCAAATTACAAATATTTTCAACTCTTAAAAGAATCCCCAATAAATTATGTCATTTCTGATTTCCTGAAAATGTTGTACCTCTCTATTCACTTAAAACTTCACACTTCAAGGACTTAACCAACTCAATATGACAAATCTGTCCAATGCATTAATCCCAAACTAGGACTGATAGGCAAAATGCTATTGGTACTTGTACTTACTACTAAAAATAAAACCGAGTCATGCTAGAATGCACAGCTTCCCAAAAGACTCAAATTCACAGCTTCCCCATTCCTGGCATGGTCACATCTATTTAACATCATTTATTGGGATGTACTATAAGTACTATAGGCAGACTGATAAGAATTCAAAATAACCCTGAATGAAATAGTTGGGCATAACAAACAAGTTAATAATTTTTCAATATTTTGTCCTTAATCCTCAATAGCTTCCATCTTTTCCCCAACACAACTACAAAAAATTCCTGCTGCTTTTGCTCAGTATCATCTTGGTCTCTTTGACACAATTTAATAATTAGTGACCTACATAATTTAAAAAATCAGTATTATATACCGATTTCTTCCTCTAGCACTTGTCCTTGGCTGATATGTACACGTATGTGTGTATTTCTCCAGCACACACTCTGATAATACATGGTCTTATAAGGCAAATAAGAGTATGTATTTTGTAAAACACAAAACAAAACGTTTGGGAAGAAAATTCTTTCACTAGAACACCTAAATCTCTCTCTACTTCACTCAGTTTTATCCACCACTCCTAGGGCACAATTCTGGACTACTTTTAAACAACCCAACTGGTCTCTCCTTAATTGTACCTTCAAGGCACCTTTCTAAGCTCCCCTCTTGGATTTATTCTTCACCTAAATTTTTAAAAGTGCACACCTGGAGAAAAATGCATTCTGTCC
Organism: Ictidomys tridecemlineatus; assembly: GCF_052094955.1. Lineage (NCBI taxonomy): Eukaryota > Metazoa > Chordata > Mammalia > Rodentia > Sciuridae > Ictidomys > Ictidomys tridecemlineatus. Next base: position 106,715,329 of record NC_135487.1, on the reverse strand, counting down.
CCCATAGAAAACTTTAGGATAAAGCCTTAAAGCTCTATAATTTGTGCAACCAGGTCTTTAATGACTTGGACCATGAATACTTTTGTAGCCTTGTTTCATCTACTTTACCCCAGGCACTCTCTTCCAGTTGTACTGTTTCTCTGGTTCCTAGAGTAGGCCTTGCTTTCTCCTGTCCTAGTTCCTTCATACATAATGTTCCCTTTGTGAACTTCATTTCCCCTCTGAGCCTTTTCCTAACTTTTATTTATCTTTCCAGTCTCTACTTAAAGCTCACTTCTATAGTGTGGCAGAAGCTGTTTGATTAAAATCTACCCTCCCCTTCATCCCAAGATGGACTACATTTACCAGTCCTTCTCACCAATGGAAAGTGACAAATGAGTGAGCTTTTCATATAGTTCCCTATCTACCAGCAGAACCCATGGAGACCAAGCTTTCACTAAAAGATGACACCCAAGGAAAGACGGATCAAACAAGATAGAAGGAACATGTGTCCCTGAATGGTCATGTATAGCTGAGCTTACTGCCAACCTACAATAATCATTTTGACCTATAACACTTACTTCAAGCTGTTATGAAAGGAGGAACTATTTTCCTTCAGCTCGATTACTATTTAGATAGTCTTAGGCTGACAAATACACTCAGAAAAGACTTCCCAAGGGTCATCTCATATTAGTTTAGTTTCCTGGTAAAGTCTCCTAAAGCACCCTCTATCACTCCTTTCTAAGCTTCCCTCTTGGATTTATTCTTCACCAAAGTTTTTAAAAGTGCACATCTCGAGAAAAATGCATTCTGTCCCCCCTATAAAACTTTAGGATAAAATCCCAAAGCTTATACTTAACTATTTCATTTACACACTTATACTTAACTATTTCATTTACTCCTTAAAACTTATTGAGGACCTACTGTCTGTCAGAGACTGTTCTAGAGACAGGAGATAACAGTGGTATTCAAGATAGACAAGATCCCTTATCTTTTAGAGTTTACATTCTACTGGGGAGACAGGCAGACAGACAGACACACACACACTCTCTCACTCACTCTCTCTCTCTCTCCAAGAAAACAACAACTACAGATAAGTGCTATGAGGAAAACAAAAACAATGATGTGATGGAGATAGTGGTCAAGAAAGGCCTTGTTGTGGTGGAAGCACTTAAGCGGAGACTTCACTGACAAAGAGAAAGAAAAAATGTAATGCAAAGATAGACACATCCTTGGCCCTTTTGAAGAAGACGTAATTGTAAAGGGAACAGAACAATGGAGGAAATAGTAGAAATAGGACCCAACAAGGCAGGCAGGGACCAGACCACATGATAACTCATAGGCCAATCTATATTTAAGTATGACCATTTGTAATTATTTATTCAAAACCTGACTTCCCATCTAAACTGGAAGTTCTAGAAGGACAGTCCTCAATAGCACAGCAGTGATGTGTCATAGTTGTTTCCCCTTTTCTTTCTTTCTTTTTAAAATTATCACCAGCATCTATCACAGTGGCTGTCATACAGCATACGCCAAATATTGGCTGGAATAAATGACTGTAAAACAGATAACATTACTTCCCCACATATATAATGTAAAAAGAGCTCAGAAGTCATTCCAACTAAATTAAAGAAACACAAGATAAATCTGGGCACAGTGGTGCACACCTGTAATCCCAGTGACTCAGGAGGCTGCAGCAGGAAGACTACAAATTTGAGGCTGGCCTCATCATTTAGTGAAGTTCTAAGCAAGAGAGCAAGACTCTGCTCAAAAATTAAAAAATTAAAAAATAAAATTAAGGGCTGGGGATGTGGTTCAGTGGTAAAGTGCCCTGGATTCAATTCCCAGTACAAAAAAAGAGAAAAGAGAAATATATAAGATAGAAATTAGTCTCATCCGCAAGATAATATATACATTAGTGTTCTAAATACAATAATACTAAAGAAAAAAGTAATCTGGAAATCCTATGAACACTATTTGAATCAAAGTCTCCCACTCCTTTTCCTCTAGTACTTACTTCCTTCATGTGGAACTGTATGACAAGTCACTTCCCCAACCGGTATTGCAAAAAATAGGGTGTGGACAAAGGTGGTGGTAGTTGCCAGCAGAGTCTACAATTCTATGTAACTTCAGCCATTTAAATCAATTTTTAATGTTTAGGTAAACTGCTTTCTAGGCAGGATTTTTTTCCCCTACATTTCAATACTTCACTTATATTCATTGGTAATGACAAATCTATAGCAACAAAACAAAAGAAAAATAGGTGCTTTGTGTTAATAAGAAGGTAATATTTTAGTATGTGTAAAAGATAGTCTACAAAATCTATACAGTTTAGAATAAAAAAACATGAGGAGTTTCCAACATAAGAAAAAGGCCAAATCAACAAAGCAGAGATCAATATGAAACACACGTAATGCTAAGAAAAGGCCCTATTTGGATCAGCCAGCAAAGGTGGAAAGAAAACAGGTAACCATGTTTGGCAGATGGGAGGTAGAAGAATGAGGCCAAGCCCTGTGGCAATTGCCTGAAATCCCAGCTACCCAGGAGGCTAAGGCACAAGGATTGTAAGTTCTAGGACATCCTGCGCAAATTAGGGAGACCCTGTCTCAAAATAAAAAATGAAAAGGGTTGGGGATATAGCTCAGAGGTACAGTTTCCCTAGGTTCAATTCCCAATACTGGGGAGGGGGGGGGATGAGATGACTTTTGCCAGTATACCAAGGGATGTAAAAAAATGTCAGACATGGTGGCTCACACATGTAATACCAGCAACATGAGAAGCTGAGGCAGGAGGATCACAAGGTTCAAGAACAGCCTCAGCAACCTAGAGAGACCTGCCTCAAAAATAAAGAGCCAAGCACCACCATGCGTGCCTATAATTCCAGTGACTTAGAAGATTGAGACAGGAGGATCACAATTTCAATTCCAGCCTCAGCAACTCAGTGAGGCCCCAAGGAATTTAGCAAGACCCTGTCTCAAATTTTTTTAAAAAGGTGAAGCCACTGGGAATGTGGCTCAGTGGTAAAGCACCACTAGGTTCAATTTCAGTACCAAAAAGTTTAAAAATTAAAAAAGAAAAATGAAAGATTGTATAGAGTAAGATGTGTTTGATTAGAAGACACTGGCCAAAAAAAAAAAAAAGTACAGGACTTTTATAGCTAAAAGGAACCTTAAAAGATCTGTTCTAAAATCCTCTAATTCCAAGATGGAAAAAAGAAGACTCAAAAAAGCCAAAAAAGTTTTACACAAAGCTAATGAGGAGCAATGTTGGCAAAGAATTCAGGTCTTCTGATTCTTTTTCATTAAGCATGCTGGGAAAGCACAGTACCAGGTGCCCTTAAAGAATCCAAAAGAAATACAACCAAGTTTCTCTACCTTCAATAACCTTGGAATGTTGCTGAGTTGATAAGACACACTAAAGAAAGGGAAGAAAGAAAGAAAATACATAAAGAATGTTAATCTTTTGTACTATAGAAATATATTAGGCATCTAGGAACTGGATTTCAACAACTAAAGGAAGATTAGGGATGACACCAAAAAGAAACCAAGCCAGGCATAGTGGCACAAGCCTGCAGTCCCAGATATTTGGGAGGCTCAGGCAGAAAGATCACTTGTAGCCAGAAGTCTGAGGTCAGTCTGGTCAACACAGCAAGACCCTGTCTTCCTTAAAATAAACAAACAGATGGAACCACAAGGCAAATCAGTGATAGCTTAAGTGGTAGTTGAAGCAAAACAATCTTGATAACTTGTGTTGGAAGGGCATGAAATACAAGGGAAGAAACTGAAGAGGAATTAATAGAAAGATAAAAAAAAATAGACTGCTGTCATTAAAATGAAAATGAAAACAAAAGGGCAGATGGCAAATCAAGCAGCTTATGTTTACAAAAATTACTTTAAATTATAATACATAACTAACAAGCTGCACAAGTTCTAAGTGTAAGAAGTTCACAAAGCAGGTTTTGGCTCACTGATTTCTACCAACAAACCACTGATGGAGCTGTGCTTATAAAAACAAAAACACAGAATGAAAGAATTCTATTTTCCAGACAATTGTGAACTTTGACATTTCACTTCTTTTTTTTTTTTTTTTTTAAGAAGAAAGTTCTGGTTTGGTTTAAACGTTGTTACTAATCAACATACTCTAAAATCCATAAAACTACAATGTCCAGAGATGGATAGACTGTCCCTGAAGATGAAACCAGCAAAAGACCTACTTGTCAACCAGAGCCAGTATATTTATAAGATCTCATTCACCATTTCACTCCTCAGATCGTTTATGGGCTTGGCTGCCTCCAGTTTCAGCCTCAAGTACTTTACCAAAATATCCTTCAAGCCAAGAACACTATCTTAAAGTCCGTGACTACGTTCATCTTGCCCAGTATTATAACATAAAACCCTGAGATATACTGCATGCAAAGATCCAAAATTACCAACTGAGTAACAATGATTAGGTGAAATGATTTGTTAGTAGATGTTTTAATGTTTTACAGAAAGCTTTAGGCTTCTATATGAAAAAAAGCTGGTAATGGTTTGCATTCTCTATAATCTTACATACACACACACACACAAAAAAAAAAAAAAAAAAAAAAAAAACTCTTTACAGGCCAGGAATCAAAAATAGCTTTACACAAACAAGAGCAAAATTGTAGGTTTTGGTGAGGGCATCAACCACTTAATTTAGCCCCACTTCATCTAAAGCAGGAAGCCACGCTGCTGTTTCCACTAGAGTTACTAAGAAACAAATAAGATAAAGAACAGATTGAGGCGGAAGAATCTGTAGGTAAAACTAATATTTTGATGCAATTCCTGAGAATTCTCAGCGTCATTAACCGAAAAAGAAAAAATATCCAGGACTACCTTAAAATTAGCCTATCTAGAACTGAATCGGTTAAGTAGAGAAAAGACTTATTGGAGCTTGGGATTGTTTTTTCTCCCTTCCCCTTTTCAGCCCCCTCCCCAAACAGGAAGGAACGCGCGCCCAGCATAAACACAGGCCATAGCTCAAGGTTCGTCACCACAACAAACTGGAGGTTAGACGCTCCTGGAGACCGAGCCTTAGGTCTGGGTTGCTAGGCACAAAAAGGGACTCTTCCCCACAAACCTGTGAATGGTGTGGGCCTTACCCAAGAGTTTTAGTGGTCTCCTTTTTCCGTTTTCTTTCTTTTTTTTTTAAACAAAGCTTTGAAAGTGGCGACAGGCAGACAGCAAAAGTTTCTCTGTGAGCCAGACCTCTAGCCTTGCACAGACACACATTAGGAGGGCTGTTCCCACGTCGTCTCCACCATCATTACAAATTACAAACGTAGCGATTACAGAACATAAGCGGAGAGGACAGAAAAGCTTCCACACCCACCCTCCCACCCCCACCGTCTTCTCCAGAAACCGCTTCCGTGTCCCAAAAGCACAAATAACCCCTAACCACCGCGATAAGCAGAGCTGGGAAATACACACGCACAAGTCACACACGGGGAACCTGCCACAACAGCCGGGGAGAGGGGAAAAAACCCGGCCGGGCGAGGAGATGCAAGGCGTCCCCCTGTCACTTGAGGACAACAACACGCCTAGAGGAGAAGTGGCAGGGGGCAGGGGGAGTTGCCCCGCCAACCAGCCCGCAGCAGCCCACTTTCCCGCGAACGCAATTCCGTTCCGTGACGGCGAGCTGCCGGGCCGCAGGACGCGGTGCCCGATGCCAGACGGGGGCGACTGAGGGAGGCGCCCCCCGCAGGCCGGGCGCCCTAGCAGAGCCCGCGGCCGGCCGAGCCCGCCTCGGGGTGCGGATGGGAGGTCGCTGCCCACCGAGGCCCCCTCCCGCCCGGTCTGACTCACCGCCGGTGTGTCTGGTTCTCAGCCGCGAGCTGGGGCTGCCGTGAGGAGGCGGCGGAGGAGACGAGATCCGGGGCCCCGCCGCCGGGTCATCATACCCCCCGCGCGAGCCGGCTCGGGCCCCGGCCCCCGCCCCCCGGAGCCGTCCCCGCGCCCGTCCCGCGGGGGGAGCCTCTCCAGCCTCCCGCCCGCTCCGCCACCCGGCCCCTTCCCGCCGCCGCCGCCGCCGCCTCAGCCCTGCGCGCTCCCGCCTCGGCCTCCTGCTGCCGTCCGGGGCCACAGCCGGGCCCCTCACTCCGCAGCCGCCGTTGTCGCCAGACCCGACGAGCGGAGCCCCGAGCGACCGCCCCTATCCGGCCAGCCCCGCCTCGCCGGAACCATCTACCCGCCTGGCGCCATGACACCTACTGAGGCGGAAGTGCGGAGGAGCCCGCGGACTAGGACGACCGCATAGTACCTACGGCAGTGGGAAAGGGTACACCTCCGTGGGGAGCCAGCTTGGACCGAGTGCGGGGGTCGCCCCCTCCGCACCACAGGCTCGGTGTGGTTTACAGGTGGCGGTAGGGGATCCAACTGTAAAATGTCATCCCAGCCAGTGTGATATCACCGTAGTTTAGAGTATACCCAAGAGATTGGGCAGCTCGCAGAGAGGCAGTGTCTACCCGGGAAACCCTCCTGGGGTGAGGAATTACCTCCGTTTAGGCTTTCGTGTTTCATTACCTTGTAGAGACGCCCTAGCTGCATGACATCCATGTACTGGATGTGGAAGCCTTCAGGAACATCGGATGCCCTTTAAGGATCTGATTGCTACCTTGAGAATCTGTATTTGCATTAAGAAGTGAGATGAAATAGCTGTGCTCTAAACGCATCCTCTCAAAACGCGAATGAGCGAACGCCAACATCATAATTTTCTTGCCTCTACCAAAGGTAGTAAGGGTGTTCAGGAAACAATGCACTGGGCACAACGTTCTTGAAAAAGCGGGCACTGCTTGAAAACTAGCTTATCCTAATAGAAAGACAGTCTCCCAGCCTCAAGAGATTCTGGAGATGCACCTCCAGTTGTGTAAAATGCTCTGTGTGAAGTGGGGAATATTTTAGGGAAACTAATATAATTCATTTGTTGCATACCACAAATGCTAGAGGAACCAATGATCTGAACCCTAGAAAGTGATAGGAGCCCGGTGTGGTGGCATAAGCTTGTAACCAGATGCTCAGGACGCTTAGGCAGGAAGATTGCAAATTCAAATTCCAGGCCAGCCTGATCATTTTAGCGAGAATATGAAAGAGTCTGGACCCGCGGGTTGTGCACTTGCACATCCCAACGACTGGGGAGGCTGAGGCAGGAGGATCCTAAGTTTCAGGCCAACCTCAGTAACTTAGTGAGACCTTCTGCAATTTAGTGAGACACTGTCTAAAAATAAAAATGACGGGAAAAACTGTCCAGAATCATGAATATTTGCATATACTCTTTGAGGAGGGAAACAGATGTGGCTGAAACAAGATTCTGCTATCCATTTCTATTTCTATCTCACTCATTATACATCCTAGATTTCCTTGAAACCCTATCTCCTCAAAAAAAGACAATTTTTGTAAAATGTTCTACAGTCCCTTTTAAGGGAAGTAATTTGGGTTTCTCCCTGGCTAAACGACACTGGGAGCAGTTCCATTTTATTGGGAACAGGGAAGTTTATTTCCCTAGAGGACCAGGGTTAGCAAAAGTGTTCAATCCCACAGGGCAGTTTTGTTTGCTTATTTTCACAGAAACTTCCTTCTTACTGTTTAGAGAACATAAAGTCCCCACATCAGGCTGACCCTGGAAACATTAAGACATGAAGAGTGAGGGAGGGTGCCTGCCTGGTAAACCAGGAAAAAGGCAGAAACCTGAGGCTGGAGATGAACAGGTCCTGCTCCAAAAGCAAGCTTCAGGCACGCTATTTACCTTGCCTTGGTTCAACAGCTCTCATCTCCTACTCTCCCAAGTTATATCTCTTTCCTCTTTTCAAACATACCTCAAAATTTACCCTCAGGGGATCCTTTCCCCTGAATGACTCCCATGTTATCTTCATTCTGCATTGCCTGACAACTTAGATCATTTATTTATTTGTACCTTATTTACTTGTTGATCTCAACTGTTCTCAATCTGTCTCATTATGCAGGCAGTTCGTTTTCTTATTTATTTAAGTGTTTATGGTACTGGGGATTGAACACAGAGGCATTCTACCACTAAGGTGCATCCCTAGCCTCTATTTTTTTATTAAGATAAGGTCTCGCTAAGTTGCCCAGACTGGCCTAAAATTTGCAATTCTCCTGTCTCAGACAGGTGTGTGCCACTGGGACCCAGCAGGTAAGGAGCATCTTAAAATCTAGTACTTTCTTCTTTCTAATGTCATTCATTCATTCATCCAGCAAACTGCTTGTATGCCTGCTCTATGCCAGACACTTCCCTAGACACTGGAGCCAGATGTAAGATGAATGGTCTTTTCCCTCAGGGAGCTTACAATCTAGTGAGAAAAAAAAATGAGTGAGAGAGAACATCATCAGAGAAGGTAATATTTGAATATGATATGGTTAAAAAAAACTTAACAGTTTAAAGCTAGAGTCATTTGTCCATTCGACACCTATATATAGGGCATCTTCTGTGTGCCAGACACTGCATTAGAAATTAGAGGTGCAAAGAAGAAAAGGCAAGTTCTATGCCCTGGAGAAGCTTATGGTTCTATGGAGAAGGGTGTGAAATTAGTAAGGTAGATTGAGTCCATTTTTGTTTGTTTTCTCCCTTTTTGAGGTGGCTGGAGATTGAACTCAGGACCTGTGCAATGTTAGGCATGTGCTCTACCAGAGCTACACCACCATCTCCTGTGTTGGTCTTTGAAAGGCAATGAAGAGCAATTAGAGGTTCAATCAGACAGGTAATAGGAGAGAACTGATACTGGTAAGAGCAGCTGGCTGGAGAAATGCAACCTAATTAGAAAACAGGATGAGGGTTCAAACAAAGAACATGAAGATAATGGGCCAGAAATGTGAAATATTTCCTCCCAGACAAAGTCAGGGCAGCTGGAAAGGGAGATGAGGCTGTTAGTAATTAGAAGCTTTGATGCCACAAGATGGATATGATCCCTCCAGGGCTTAGAGCCTGGATTCAGTGTTGCAAGCAAGAAGTCACTTGTTCAGGAGCTGCAGTGCTTAAGGACAAATAAGAGAAGCTGACCAGAAGGCTGTACCTTTAGAGAAGCTAAATCCAAAAGGTTAGCCAATGCCAGGTGTGGTAGTGCATGCCTGTCATTCCAGCTACTCAGGAGCCTGAGGCAGGAAGATCACAAGCTTGAGGTCAGCCTGGGCTGTCTCACAGTCAAAAATAAAAAGGACTGGGGATGTAGTTCAGTAGTAAGTGCTCCTGGGTTCAGTCCCCAGTACCACAAAAATTTTTAAAAATCTAGGAGCAAACAATCCAAACAACTAGTAAGTCCAAAGTGCTTGGAAGAAAAAGAGAATTCAAGAAAAAGTCAACAAGTTGTAAAACTGGGAAATCCAGATGAGTGGGAAGGTTTGAAGTGAAGAATAGGAAGCAAAACCTGGGAAAATCCCCTGAGCCAAAAGGAAGGAAGTCTTGATTTTTTTTTAAGTCCAGATCCCAGATATAATTTCAAACATACAGAAAAGTTGAAAGAATAATTTTTAAAAAGCACCTCTGCACCCTTTACCCAAATTCACTGATGTCATCTCTCCCCTTTTCTTTATTATTTGTGTTCTTAGATTACATCTGTAGGTAGGTAGAATAAAGGTATAAAACACGTGTACATACACATACATTTTTTTCTTTTGAAAGTAAATTGCATGCATCATGCCCCCACTTGCCCCTCAATACTGGAATATCCTAAGTACATTCTCTTACATAAATGTAATACATATAGTTATCAATTCCAGGAAATTTAACATTGATATGATACTTTATCAATAACCCATATACTAATTTTTGTCAATTGACCGAATAACATCTCTCTTAGCATTTTTCCCCCTCCAGCACAAGATCCAGTTTAGAGTTATATATTGCATTTAATTGTCCTTTCTCTTTAGGTTCCTTTAATCTGGAATACTCTTGTAACCTTTTTTGGTCTTTGATTTTTTTTTTTCTTTTTTTTGTACCAGAGATTGAACCCACTGGGCCACATCCCCGGCCCTTTTTTATTTAGAGACATGAGACACAGTCTCACTAAGTTGCTTAGGACCTTTCTAAATTGCTGAGGCTGGCTTTGAACTTGAAATCCTCCTGTCTCAGCCTTCCAAGCCGCTGGGATTACAGGCATGTACCACCAGAACAGACCTCCCCACTCCATAATGGAATGTTCCTTATTTTAGGTTTTTTGTTTGTCTCATGTTTATTCATTATTAGATTCAAGTTATCCACTCTTGGTCTAGATACTACATAAGTGATATTGTGTACTCAGAATTTCATACCCAAAGGGCAGATGACTCTTTGTCCCTCACCTGGTCAAGATGCCTGATTTCTCCAAAATATATTTACTAATTTTTTCCTTGTAACTAATAAACAATATGTAAAGAGACACATTAGATCATTCATTATGCTTCTATGTTTATCATCTACTGATGATTCTTATCTATACCAGTCCTTCTTTATCTCTTATTTAGTTATTTGGTTGCCTATTTATTACTGACAGGGATGCATGAGTTACTATTTTTTCTATGGTTTGTAATTCATTATTCTCCTTAATTATTTTTGTGCTAGAATTTTTGAGATTTAGTGAATAGGTACCTTTTCAAGTTGGCTTCTATATCCCTCTTTTTTTTTTCTTTTTTTGTATGAGGATTGAACCCAAGGGAGGTTTACCATTGAGCCAGCCCTTTTTACCACCATCCCCAACCCTTTTTGAGATGGGGGTCTCACTAAGTTGCTTAGGGCCTTGCTAAACTGGTGAGGCTGGCTGTGGTCCTCCGCCTCAGTCTGATGAGTTGCTGGGATTACAGGTATGCACCACTATGTCTGGTTTTCTGTCTTTTTTAGCATTGCTGAATAATAGAAGTTCCAAGTTCATCTTTGACTTATCCTGGCCAAGCCATTTCTCTAAGGAGTCTTAGTCCTTTTTGTGGGAATTATATTAGAAAAGATCTGGGCATTAATCCCAGAATGACTTATTAGATGCTTGTGGCCTTGGGTATGAATGCCAACCCTGAATGGACAGTGTCCTTACTTATCCTTTCCCTGAGTATAGCAAGACTGAAATTCCCAAGATTTTTCTTTCCATGACTCCTTTAGGGTATCTTTAGTAGAGAAAGCTTGAATAGGGGAATGAGGCAGATTTTCATTGCCTATTCCATGAATACTTAGTTAGCTGCTGTAGCAGTCAGCCCAGTCAGCCCGACCCCTATATCTCTGTGGCTTAACCCAATTAAGTTTTACTGCTTGCTCCCATCATCAGTTCATTGTGGGTGGTAAGAGTGAGATGTTTGTTTTCTCCCATGAAGTCATTCAGGATTCCAGGAAGTTCATCCAGATTGTTGTGGTTTCACTATTCCTTTTAGCCTTGGATTTTACCACTAGATTTTAAATCTCAGACTAGAAAAAAAAGAGGGGGCGGGATATGGATGATTATGTAGAGTTTTTACAGGCCAGGCCTAGAGGTATCAAATACATAAATCTATTCTACATTCATTGGTAGGAACTCTGGAACATGAATATTGCTAACTGTAAGGAAGGGTTAGAAAATGTAATCTTAATCATATACACAGAAGGAAAATAGATTATAGTAAAATTAAGATAAACCACTTTCTGCCTCACCCAAAAGCCATTCCCTATATTACTTCTTTCTTGTTAATCCTAGTTTTGTTCAGGTAGAAAGAAGATCCTTTGGTTTCAAGGAAGGCAAGTTCCTCCTCGCACTCAGGAAATAAATCACAATTGGTCTAAACCAATCCTGGTAATTCCATTTCTCTTTGAAACTGATAGGTCTAGGGACGGGTATGGGACTTAGTTCTGGATGATGAAATACTACAGGAAGTCTGCTGGGAGGCTCCTGAGGGGAAAATCTTTTTGTGTAAAGAAGATAGTATTTTGAGGGGAAAAAAATTCTTTTGCTCCTGCCTCTATCTTATTTCTCAGATAAAAGCAGGAAGACAGGTAGCCTGGAGCTCCCAGAGCTATGTTATGACCACAAATACTACAACAAAAAGCAACGGAGAGAAACAGCATGCTGAAGACAGAGGAGAATGATGGGAAAAGCAGGTCCTGGAGGAGGTGGTTCATCTTATGAATGAACTTGGAACTGCCCACTTCTGAACTTCCTCTTCTTTTGTGTGGTACTGAAGATTGTACCCAGGGGCACTCTACCACAGAGCTACCCCCAGCCTTTTTTAATTTTTATTTTGTGACAGGATCTCACTAAATTGCTGAGGCTGGCCTCAAACTTGCCATCCTCCTACCTCAGCCTCCCTGTTATACTTTAACCTCCTGTTACATAAGCCAAACATGCTTACCTGATACTGGAGAGAACAAGGAGATATTTTCTAAAAGAAGGAGCTATTCTGTGCTGTCCATAGGTTCTGAGAAGTAAAGGAAGATAAAGATAGAAGTGTCCTGCAGATCTGGCAATTAAATAGTCATTGCTAATTTTATAGCAACTTTAGTGGCATAGTGGGGGCAGAAGCAGCGTGGTTCCTCCATAAGATTATGCATGGTATGAATGACTGACAAGCTGGGAAGGAAGGTTTGGCCCACCTTGATGATAGAATTTACTATGGGTAATACCTTTATTAATACCTTTATTCAGCCCTCGACATCCAAGGAAGTTTCTTGGGTTTGAGCTGTCCACATTGGCTACATCTAGGAAGTCATTAGCAGAATTATTTTGACTTTCTCTCACTTCTCACAGAAATAAGCCAAGAAAAGTTCTGGCCCCTTACCGGATGTCATGAAGGACAAATCTAGCATAAGTTATGGGGATTAGACTAGAAAATTTTGGGGACTGGGTTCCAGCAGAAATGATAGCCTGATGGAACAGGAGTCTGAATGAAGGGCAAGCCTATATGATTCAAGTGGAAGATTCTAATACAAGCAGTTAAAAGGGGAGTGACAATGGAGAGTGGCAGCAGTTGCACAGCAATGCACTAAATGCTATTGAATTATACATCTTAAAATGCTTAATTGTATGTTATATGAATTTTACCTCAATAAAAATGGAGATGAAGGGAGGTTTTCAGAATTTAGAATGTGTGTGCGATTTCATCCTTAATTTTCTTTTTTTTTCTTTCTTTTTTTTTAAAAAAATACTTATTTATTTATTTATTTTTGGTTTTTGGCGGACACAACATCTTTGTTGGTATGTGGTGCTGAGGATCGAACCCGGGCCGAACGCATGCCAGGTGAGTGCGCTACCGTTTGAGCCACATCCCCAGCCCCTCATCCTTAATTTTCAAGGGCCAATCCTGAGACTTGTTTAGGGAAAGAGCAAATCCTTAAATTTTCACAAAACCAATGTTTACTACTACTCAGACCCTCCTTCCCCCATAATTATTTCCAATGCCCCTTCTCCACATAAGCATCTTACTCTCACTTTTGTCAAGTACCAACCCTTTATCCAGCAAAACCAAGAGTCGGGACTTTTTCCCCCTTTCCCTGGGCGGTTATTCCTTGTTGTCATGTTGGCTCCCTTCTGTAGCTTCTTACCTTTCTTTAACCAACTCTACACACGCTCTTAGCACCTACACCCCATATGTCTTTCCCTATCATCAGTTCTAAGCAACATCAACAACCAAAATAAATGCTCTGGGAAGGCATAACAGGTATCCACAAAGGAGAGGGCAATGAATCAAGAACTTGAAATTTGATAATTGAAGATTATTTGTGTTAAATTACTTTATACTTCCTGCAGACTCAGAAATCAAAAAGGCCCCCATGAAGTGTTCCTTGTGCAGTACAACTCCTGACATGTGGTTGGTACTAATAGCTGTTCTGCTGAGTAACCTACTGAATGTTTATTCACAGTGCCCCAAACTTCAGAATTCAGTTAACTAGACCAGGCTCAGTGGCCCTCGCCTGTAATCCCAGTGGCTTGGGAGGCTGAGGCAGGAGGATTTTTAAAAAGGTGTGGGTTGGGGATGTGGCTCAGTAGTTAAGCACTCTAGAGTTCAGACCTTGTTACAAAAAACAAAACAAACAACAACAAAACCCCACCCTGTCTCAAAATAAAAAAGAAAAAGTGCTGAGTTGCAATCCCCAATATTGAGCTTGCACACACACACACACACACACACACAAATCCTAGAATCTGGGGAAATGTAACCTCTAACACCAAGTCTGTAAAACACAATTTTTTTCTTTTAAAAACATAATTATTGGGCTGGGGATGTGGCTCAAGCGGTAGCGCGCTTGTCTGGCATGCGTGCATCCTGGGTTCGATCCTCAGTATCACATACAAAGATAAAAAAAAATAGTTGTTAAACATATCTCTTATAGAAAATAGTGTTCATTAATAAAATATTCCAGTTATTTACTTATATTAAAAATTAGCTCACTTGTTTTTTTCTTCATTTCTTCCATATGTGTATTTATATACTACTTGTGTGTGTGTGGTGTGTGTGTATGTATATTTTGTGGGTATATATGTATATTTTTTAACTATATGTGTATATGTACATATATATGTAACTATATATGTAGATCCATATATGTACACTTTTCCTTTGTGAAAGAAAAGATATTGCCCTGTATTTTGCTTGTACTATAAAAGAGGTGACTCTAAAACATTCATTTCAAACCCATTATCAAGCTCCTTTCCTCCCAAACTCCAATTTAGTTCACCACTATCTCTCATTGCTGCAAGAACTTCCTGACATTCTGCTTTCATTCTTTCCCCATTTTCCATCTGTTGTTTTTAAAAATATACATCAGATCATATCACTCCTCTGCGTTAAAGCACTCCAACAGCTTCTTGTTGCACTTAGAATGAAATCCAAACTTTGTGTACATGGGTGCAGGTACACGTGTGTATATGTGTGCATGTGAGTGAGGTTAGTGTATGTGGTAGAAGAGAATGAACCCAGTGGCACTTTACCACTAAGCTACATCCCCAGCTCTTTTTAGTTTTCATTTTTGAGACAGGGTCTTGGTAAATTGCTGAGGCTGGCCTCAAACTTGCAGTCCTCCTGCCTCAGCCTGCTGAGTCACAGGAATTCCAGGTGTTTACCACCATGCCTGCTGGCCCAAACTTCTTTCCTTAATCTATCAGTCACTTCTGATCCAACTCCTGCTTCCTCTGTGAGCTCATCTCTTCTTCCTATGTCCCTCTGACACACACTTTTCTTGAGGATTCTTAGGCACAAAACTTACTCCCATCCCAGGGTCTTTGTGCTGATGCTACCTGTGCTCTGTACCCCTAGGCATCTCCTTTTTTTTTTTTTAAGTTTAAAAAAAATTGGCGGGGGGGGGGGGGGGGGAGGGGGGGGGAGTGGTACTGGGGATTGAACTCAGAGGCACTCAACCACTGAGCCACACCCCAGCCCTATTTTGTATTTTATTTAGCGACAGGGTCTTACTGAGTTGTTTAGCGCCTTGCTTTTGCTGAGGCTGGCTTTGAACTCACAATCCTCCTGTTTCAGCCTGCCGAGCTGCTGAGATTACAGGTATGCACTACCATGCCTGGCTTAAATATTTTTTTATTTGTTCTAATTAGTTATATATGACAGTAGAACGAATTCCGATTCACTGTACACAGATGGAACACAACTTTTCATTTCTCTAGTTGCACATGATGTTGAGTAAAATCATACATGTACCTAGGGTAATGATGTCCATCTCATTCCACAATCTTTCCCACTCCCGCTCCCCTCCCCACACTCCCCTTTGCCCTAGCCAAAGTTCTTCCATTCTTCCCACGCCCCCCCACTTCCCATTATGGATCAGCATCCACTTATCAGAGAAAACATTTAGCCTTTTGTTTGGGGAGATTGGCTTACTTTGCTTAGCTTGATATTCTCCAACTCCATCCATTTTCCTGCAAATGCCATAATTTTATTCTCTTTTAATGCTGAGTGATATTCCATTGTATATATATATACCAGTTTCTTTATTCATTCATCTATTGAAGGGCTTCTAAGTTAGTTCCACAGTTATTACTGTATTATGCCAATGTTAAGTCCTTTGGGTATAGATTAAGGAGTGGGATAGCTGAGTCAACTGATGGTTTCATTCCACGTTTTCTAAGGAATCTCCATCTCCAGACTGATTTCCAGAGTAGTTGCACCAATTTGCAGTCCCACCAGAGCTGTATCAGTGTACCTTTTCACCCACATCCTCGCCAACATTTACTGTTGTTTGTATTCTTGATAGTTGCCATTCTGAGTGGGGTGAGATGAAATCTTAGTTTTTTTATGAAAAAAAAAATTTAGTTGTTGATGCACCTTTATTGTATTTATTTATATGTGGTGCTGAGAATTGAACCCAGTGCCTCACAGATGCTAGGTAAGCACTCTCACTGAGCCACAATCCCTGCTCCCCTTAGAGTAGTTTTGATTTGCATTTCTCTAATTACTAGAGATATTGAACATTTTTTCATATATTTGTTGATCGACTTCTTCTGAGAAGTTCTGTTCAGTTCTTTACCCCATTTGTTATTGGGTTGTTTTTTTTTGTTTTGTTTTGTTTTGTTTTGGTGTTAGGTCTTTTGAGTTCTTTATATATCCTGGGATTAGTGCTCTCTCTGAGGTACGTATAGAAAAGATTTTCTCCCACTCTGTAGGCTCTCTCTTCACATTATTGTTTCCTTTGCTGAAAAGAAACTTGTTAGTTTGAATCCATCCCATTTATTGATTCTTGATTTCTTATGCTGTAGGAGTCTTGTTAAAGAAGTCAGGACCTAATCCAACATGATGAAGATTTGGGCTACTTTTTCTTCTAATAGGTACAGGGTCTCTGACCTAATTCATAGGTCCTTGATCCACTTTGAGTTGAGTTTTTGTGCATGGTGAGAGATAGGGATTTAATTTCATTTTGCTGCATATGGATTTCCAGTTCTCCCAACACTATTTGTCGAAAAGGTTCTATCTTTAATGTATGTTTTTGGCACATTGGTCTGGTATGAGATAACTGTATTTATGTGGGTTTGTCTCTGTTTCTTCTATTCTATGCCACTGGTCTATATGTCTATTTTGGTGCCAATACCATGCCATTTTTGTTACTGTGGCTGTGTAGTATAGTTTAAGATCTGGTACTGTGATGTCTCCTGCTTTGCTCTTCTTGGTAAGGATTGCTTTGGCTATTCTGGGTCTCTTATTATTCCAAATGAATTTCATGATTTCTATTTCTATGAGAAATGTTGTTGGGATTTTAATTGGAATTGCATTAAATTTGTATAATGCTTTTGGTAGTATAGACATTTTCACAGTATTAATTCTTCATAACCAAGAACATGGGAGATCTTTCCATCTTCTAAGGTCTTCTTCAATTTCTTTTTTTAATGTTCTATAGTTTTCATTGTAGAGGTCTTTCACCTCTTTTGTTAGATTGATTCCCAAGGTTTTTTTTTTTTTTTTTTTTTTGAGGCTATTGTGAATGGGGCAGTTTTCCTAATTTCTCTTTCAGAGGGTTCATCACTGATGTATAGAAATGCATTTGATTTATGGGTATTAATTTTATATTTTGCTACTTTGCTGATTTTATTAATTCTAGAAGTTTTCTGGTGGAATTTTTGAGATCCTCTAAATATAGAATCATGTCATACTAGAGATTTAACCTAAGGGCTCATAACCACTGAGCCACATCCCTAGCCCTTTTTATTTTTTATTTTGAGACAGGGTCTCACTAAGTTGCTTGAGGCCTCATTAAATTGCTGAGGCTGACTTTGAACTCAAGATCCTCTTGCCTTAGCCTCCTAAATTACTGGGATTAGAGGCGTGTGCCACTACACCCAGCTAGCCAGCTCCTTTTCATCACCCAGGTCTGATCTTAATTGTCAGTCCCACAGAGACGCCTTCCTTGACCACATATAGAGTGCTCCACACCGCCATTAGCTAATTGCATATTCTTTACCCTATCACTCTCTGATCTTTCTTTATGTATACCGCCCTTCTCTCCTTTAGAATTCCATGTAGAGAGGACTTTATATCCCCAATGTCTAGAATAGTGCCTGAGACAACATAGATGGTCAATAAATACTTGTTTAATGAACAAATGAATGAATGGATTTATCTACTCTAAGTTTTCTCACAGGATAGCTGCAAGATATAGAGACACATAAATTGTCAAACTGAGCATTCAGTAGTTGTCAGCTCCACAGGGCTAAGAATTCTGCTTTATTCCCTGCTTTAGAGAAACATTATTGATGGAAGATTACCTAAAGAATAGTTCAACCATTCATTATTCTAGATTCATTCATTTATTAATTCAACAAAAGTTTATTAAGAAATTGCTATGGCCAGGCATGGTAGCACATGCCTGTAATTCCAGCAACTTGGGAGGCTGAGGCAGGAGGATCACAAATTTAAAGCCAGCCTCAGCAACTTAGTGAGGCCCTAAGCAACTTAGTGAGAACCTGTCTCAAAATTAAAAAATAAAAAGTTGGGGTTGGGGATGTGGTTCAATAGTTAAGGACCCCTGGGGTTCAATCTCTGGTACCACCCCCTCCCCCCCAAAAAAGGAACTTACTATGTGTCCTAGACACTAGTGATGCAGCAGTGAACAAAACAGACCAAAACCAAACAAAAAATCCTGAGTTTTACATTCTAGTAGAATAAGAAACACAGTAAATTAAATAAGCAAATGATATAGTATAACAAAAATATAAGTGTTTTATGGAAAAACAAAACAAAACACACAAAAAAAATGGGGGCTAGGGAATTTCAGATAATGTGGTTGCAATTTTAGTTAAGATAATCAAGAAAAGGCTTGCTGGACAAAAACTTGAAGGAGATGAGGGAGCCATGTGGGCATCTGGGTTGAAAACACTTTATGGAGAGGGGCTGGGGATGTGGCTCACGCAGTAGCGCACTCGCCTGGCATGCGTGCGGCCCGGGTTTGATCCTCAGCACCACATACAAACAAAGATGTTGTGTCCGCCAAAAAATAAATAAAAATTCTCTTTCTCTCTCTCTCAAAAAAAAAAAAAAGAAAAAAGAAAAAGAAAGAAAGAAAAGAAAACACTTTATGGAGAGAATAAATGAAGCTGAGAGCGCTCACCTAGCACAGCGCAGTCGGGGAGAACAGAAGTAAAGGGTGAGGGAAGTCGACAGGGCAGGAAATCATGACAGGGATGCAGACCACCATAGGAAACTTTGGTTTTTAATGAGCTGGATTTCAACAGAGAAGTAGCATGATCTAATTCATATGGTCCTTCCTTTGGGGACTGGACTATATACTTGGGGAGTAGAGAGGGGAAAGACTAGAAACAGAAAGAACACTCAGTAGCTCGTAGAAAAAATATGTTGCTTGAACAAGGGTGGTAGAGAGAAAGATAGTGAAAAGCAGTAAGATTTGAGGCATATCTCAAGGTGGAGTCAACATGATATACTGAAAGTAGTAGTTTGGATGGAAGGGGAAAGAAAAGAGAAAAGGAGAATAGGAAATGGAGACCACTAGAGAAACAAAATAGGACTCCTTGGCAGTAGGGAAGGCTATTTTGATATGAGATCATGAATTTTAAGTGAAATCAGTAGGCCTGGTTGAGTGGTTTTTCCAACAACATCTAATCTAGCTGCTCCATTGCAGACAAAGAGTAGATCGATAGTATGATCTATCTGGAATTGAAGTTGGATCATGGGATACAGTCAAGTCCAGATTCAAAGGGAGACTGGGAGAGGACTTATGAACAGTAGAACATTGGCCAAGCAGGTACTTGAGCAAATAAGCTGGGCAAAAAGAAGGTTCAAAATTGAAATTTCAGATGTAATACAATTTCTGGTAATGACAGAGTAGTAAACTAGAGGGAGAATAAGATCTTTGGAGATGGGGGAGGTTAAGAAAATTGAAGCACTGAAGTCATCTGAAATGATCAGAGTAAAGCAAGAGAAGGCTGTGAATCAGTGACTTAAGCCTCAATCAATGTGAAGAAAGGGTGTTATGGCCTGATGGCAGGTGCTTCAGAGGAGGAAAGATTTTCACAGGCAGGAATGGGATGATGGTCAGAGGCAACAATGGGAATAAGGAGGATCTCAACTTCACCTCCTTACCCTGAGGTTGGAGAAAAGAAAAATGGACTCTACTTGAGAAAGCTGGCCAGAAAGCAATGTGCTCAAAGGAGAGACAGTCTTTCATTTAGGCAAGAAAAAGGAAGGCCTTCAGAAAAGATATTGAAGCCACAGGGGAATTTGTTGATCACAGAGCTAGAGATCTGAGATCTCAGTGAAAGAGGGTTGGGAAGTATGAAGATTAGATCTTAAAGACTTGGATTTAGAGTAACTGGAGTTTATTGGTATGTGGTGCTGAGGATCGAACCCGGGTCGCACGCATGCCAGGCGAGCGTGCTACCGCTTGAGCCACATCTCCAGCCCTAGAGTAACTGGAGTTTAAACAGGGCTTCAAGGTGTAGAAGGATTAATTCTACCATTTCTGGGATTGATGGTCCGGGAAAGTTGCCTCAGGATATCACTGCTTGGTACTCTTAATGCTGAAAGACCTCTTTTAAGGCTTCATATGTTGTAAGAATTTGAGTCATAACAGTTTAGAATAAACACTGAGGTACATGGGAGAAGGGGGTGGATCAAGGTCATAAGGAAATGAGAAGCAGCTTTAAAGATACCAGAGGCTGAAATCTGTGACCATACCAGTTATACGGTTTGTTTCTCTGATGGTTCTGCATTCCTTCTGTAGTAGTTGAAAAGAAGAATTCTAGAATCAATTCGAAGTTGATGGTTTATATAGATGATGTGGGAGAAGAATTGAGAAACCAGATCAAGCACACTGCTGGCCCTTCATTTGTGCACAGTATTCTGAAATGTTCAGCTCAGGCTGTTCTGTTCTGCACAACTCTTTGGACTCTGGGTCCCTGATCTGCCATTGTTCTTGGCCTTGCCTTGGTCGAATTTTAGTTAAAACTACTTAGCATCACACTTGAGACTTACTATGATTTCAACCTTACTCTTCTTTTTCATCTGGACAAATGTATCTTTGAATGCTTCAGGTACTGGCTCTTTCTCTTCTTTTCCTTTTGGTACTTGGGATGAAACCCAAGGGCACTTTACTACTGAGCTACATCCCCAAACCTTTTTTTTTTTTTTTTTGCGGGGGGTGGGGTGGGGGTGATGGTGGTACTGGGGATTGAACTCAGAGGAACTTGCCCATTGAGTCACATTGCCAGCCCTATTTCCTTTTCGTTTTTTTTATTTAGAGACAGGGTCTCAGTGAGTTGCTTAGTGCCTTGCCATTGCTGAGGCTGGCTTTGAACTTGTGATCCTCCTGCATCACCTCCCAAACCACTGGGATTACAGGTGTGCAATACTGCATGCAGCACCCACACCTTTTTATTTTTTATTTTGAAAAAAGGTCTCACTGAGTTGCTGAGGTTTGGGCTCTGGGTGTAGTTCAGTGGGGTGTAGTGCAAAAAAAAAAAAGGGAAAAGAAGATGAAAAAATAAAATGCTAAGTTGCTGAGGGTAGCCTCAAATTTGTGACCCTTCTGCTTCATCTGCCTTAGCTTCCTGAGTGCATAGTATTACACACTTGTCCCTGTACCTGGCCCTTCTGATTGGACTGGGCTCCAGGGACCTCCTTACCAAGGAAGTGCCTTGATTAGCAAATCCCTCATTGGATTTTTGAGTCTGAAAGGTAGGATTAGCTAGTGGCATTGCATAGAGCATGCACTGGGAATATCAGCCATTGAATACCACTAAAATTGAAGATATGGCAGGGAGAATAAGGCAACATTTAAAAAAAAAATGCATAGGATAATTTTGTGCTGCTTTGGTCACTTTGTCTCTTGTCATTCTCTTCCAAATCCTATGAGGTAGGCATTATTAATTCCTATAAATGAGAAAAATTAAGTGCCAAAAAACTAAATTATTATATACACAGCTAATAAGTCATGGGATCACTATTCCCAGCACAACTCGTCTAACTTGAAAATCCATGCCTTTTCCACTGTGGCATACTATTTTGCAGATAGGAAAATTCTGAGAGATAAGACTAGGGACAGGTTGGGCCTCAAGACTCATGAACCTAAAATGTTTTGCTAAATAGTTTCAGTCCTTGAAGGCTTACCAGTACAGGAAATGTCTACTCAGTAGGAGGTAACTTAAGGATTTTTATCCCATTGACAGAGAAATTCAAAAGCAGATTTTATGAGCTGGGTATATAGGCACACACCTGTAATCCCAGCAACTTGGGAGACTGAGGCAGGAGAATCACATGTTCAAAGCTAGTCTCAGCAATTTAGCAAGGCCCTAAGCAACTAAGTGAGACCTTATCTTAAAAATAAATAAATAAACAAACAAAAAGTACTGAAGTACTGGGCATGTGTCTCAGTGGTTATATGCCCCTAGGTTCAATCCCTAATGAGAGAGAGAGAGAGAGAGAGAGAGAGAGAGAGAGAGAGAGAGAGAGAGAGAGAGAAAGGAGGAAAGAAAGAAAAGAAAGACCCAGATGGTCAATGTATGAGCTAGTAAAATGGGTGTGAAAATTTAAAGAAACAGCTGTTCAAGGTTTTGTTTTTGTTTTATTTCTCTTCCTAAAGGCAGATGTCCAAGTTTTTATTTTATTTTTATCCCTGACTCCCTAAACACCAGAAATCTGGGCCCTCCTAATGGTTTTTTTTTTTTTTTTAAAGAGAGAGTGAGAGAGGAGAGAGAGAGAGAGAATTTTTAATATTTATTTTTTAGTTCTCTGCAGACACAACATCTTTTTTGGTATGTGCTGCTGAGGATCGAACCCGGGCCGCACGCATGCCAGGCGAGCCCGCTACCGCTTGAGCCACATCCCCAGCCCCCTAATGTTTTGTTACTATAGAGCCAGACCCAATTTTCTTTGTTCCTCAAAAGCACATTGAGGTTGGGATTATAGCACTGAAGACAACTCTGTCCTTCACTTGTAAAAAGTTATATGGGAGGAGTTAGGGCTGGCAAAATAGCCATAGTACAATGGTGTTTAAGTATGTATATATTGTAAGGGGGGTGGCCAACAAGAAGTTCAAATCCAGCCTACGCAACTTAGTAAGGCCCTACACAATTTAGGGATATCCTCACCCAAAATAAAAAACAAAAAGGGCTGGGGAAGTGGCTCAGTGGTTAAAACATCCCTGGGTTCAGTCCCCTGTACAAAAAAAAAAAAAAGTAAATATTGCAAAGGAAAGACTAACCCATGGTGAGCCAGAAATTTTACACAATTGAAAGATGATTCGATAAGTTATCTGTCAAGAAAAAGAACAAAGCCTCAAATCAGAAGGGCATTTCTTGATCTAGGAATGAGACAGACAAGGTGGAAGGGTGTAGCTAAATAAAAGCATTGTGGTCAAAACAAAGACAAGCTTAACCATTCTGAGAATCCCTGACAGGCAGTTGCTGATTCAGATTAATGATAAGGAAGAGCAGCAGCATTCTGCACAGGTGTAGGCGGTATGTCCTGGGGAAGAAAAAGGGGAAAACACCATGAACCCCAGACAAAAGAACTGGAGGTGGTGGCGGTAGCACACTTACAACTACTAAATAGTGTTGCATCTAAAATATGTGCACATGGACCCCCATACAGATTTTATCCTGCTTAAGAATTACTCCAAGAATGCAGAGAGAACTGTCCCCCCAGTCTTGGGTTCTCTACCCCAAGTCTGTTCTTTTTTTTTTTTTTTTTTTTAGTATTGGGATTGAACCCAGGAGTACTTCACCACTGAACTATATCCCTAGCCTTTTTTTTTTTTGGGGGGGGTACTGGGGATTAAGTCCAGAGATGATTACCCACTGAGGCACATGTCCAGCTTTTTTTTTTTTTTTTTTTAATTATGAGACAGGGTCTTGATAAGTTGCATAGGGCCTTGTTAAATTGCTGAGACTAGCTTTGAATCTGTAATCCTCCTGCCTCGGCCTCCCAAACCGCTAGGGTTACAGGGCATGCAGCACCATGCCCAGCCCTTTTTTGTTTTGAGACAGTTTAAATTTCGGAGGCTGGTCTGAAATTTTCAATCATCCTGCTCCAGCCTCCCAAATCTCTAGATTACAGATAGGCACAACTGCACCTGGTTAAATCTCTTTTCTGATTAAAAAGAAAAAAAAAAACATATCTATCTATCTCCTATTTCCTAACACAAAGGACAATCTGGGTTAAGAATGAGAGATGGTCCCCAATAGCCTGGCAGGCAGATATTTTTTTGAAAAGGGACTTAAGCCACTGTTACAGTCCTTGTGGAAAAGTACAAGTTCTCCCACTGATCATGAAACAACTAATGGATCTCTAGGGAATTTTCTTTTTTAGGCATCTTCAAGCCTAATTGCAAGATCTTCATACTTCTTTGGGGTCATCTTTAGATTCTAAAAATAAGTTAATTTTAACTGGCTAGTTAAAGATATAGGCAATGCCACATTTTTATATAAAATAGCTTTAAAAAACCAAATAAGGCACTACCAATATCTATTATGTCAGACATTTTTACCTTAGTAGAATAGTATGGCATTTTCTTATTATTAACATGCAAACATGTCACCAACAACTAAATTCCTTAAAGCCTTTTGTTTCTGCTCCCCCATCTGAATTCACACAGATCCACTTTAAGTAATATGTGTGACACAGCATGTGCCAAAAATGGACAGGCTTTCTTGTTGCTAGAAGATAACACAAATATGGGGGGCCCTGTACTGAGAACTTCCTTATCTCTCCCAGCCACCTGTGGGTCACACGGAGGTGAGATAACTAGAGACTCAGAGAAAGTTAGACATAAATATTATTATTTATTATTATTACATACTTCATTGCTATTAGTAAATATTTATTGACTTAACACAGAAGATGACTTTCCACATCTTAACATATACCCTCTAGTAATATCATTTGAACTTAACGAATCTTCAAGGTATTTTATTTTTTGTTTGGTACTGGGGCTTGAACCCAGAGGCACTTTACCACTGAGCTACATTCCTAGCCCATTTTATTTTTTATTTTAAGTCAGGGTCTTACTAAATTACTAAGGGCCTTGCTAATTTGCTCAGGCTTGCCTCAAACTTGCAATCCTCCTGCCTCAGCCTTCCAAGTGGCTGGGATTACAGGCAGGTGCCACCAACCTCTGCTGTTCAAGGTATTTTAATGTTCTCTTCTGCAGAAAAGATGGTAAAGAAACTTTTCTGGGAGGTAATTTGGCACAATCTGCAATAACTTTAAACAGAAATCCTACTCCAGTAATTTACTCTGAGGAAATAACAAAAATACCAAGATATGTGCATAATGATATTCACTGTAACATAAAAAAATTTTTTAAATAGTATGCAAAATGTTGGATAATATGGGATTTCAATAAGGCTTATTCACATAGTAAGGTATTATACAACTATAAAAATGGATGCTTTTGAATAATTTTAATGGCAGTGAAATGTTTATTTACAGACTAGATTTCCTTTTTTTTTGGTACCAGAGATTGAACCCAGGGGTACTTAACTGCCAAGCCTCATCCTCAGCCCTTTTTCATATTTTACTTAGAGACAGGGTTTTGATGAGTTGCTTAGTCACTGCTGGCTGGGAACTCCTTGTGATCCTCCTGCCTCAGCCTCCTGAGCCCAGAGTAATTTTTTTTAAGAACCAGAAGCTAAGAGCACCAACTGTGAGTGTTCTTGAAATTAAATTTGAGGCCTCATGCACACTCAGAGTGCATTCCTCCTGCCTCACTCAGCCTCCACGAAGTTTTACTCCTAGCCCCAAGAACCAACATTTGAAATACCCATCATGTGACAGATTTGGAGCTAAGAGAATTTTACCTATTATTTAATTTCCTTAGCAATCATGAGTGGTAAAGGTATCTCCATCTCTATTCTACAGCTCAGGAACTGAGGCTCTACTAAATTTAAGCATTGTGCCCAGGGTGCCCTGGATTCAAGCCCAGACAATACCCAGGTTTCCTGCTGTACCATGTTTCACCTGCTGTGGCTCCTAGTAGGCCCTTGGGAGGCTTACAGTGAAGGTCACTGACAAAACAGAGCTGTGTATAGCTTGCTCAAGAGCAAGGGCTTGTTTGGCTTTCTAAACTCTTCATTTCTTCCTCCAAAAGTAGAAAACTCTTTACTCTTTCCCCCTTAGGTAAGGAATAGCCTTCATTTCTAAGGCTTGAAACTCCATGCTGAAGCAGTGTGGATTCACATGCCCAGCTCCAAGTGTCTGTGCCCTCTCAGAGCCAATTTCCTCACAGCCATGGGATCAGCTGTCCTGCTTATTGGTTTGGCATTTTGTCAGGTTATGAGCAGAAGGACAGGGCAGAGCTGCACACCCCCATCTCTTCCAGCCAGCTGGTTCCTTGGTCTTTTCCCTGGATACTAAAACAAACAGGCTGTGTGCTCTGGCTCCCTGCTCAAACCAAGGGGGGTGGGGGGCACAAAAATATCCCAGCTATGTGAATAATCAGAGGAATATCTGGCAGCACATTTGATCTTTTGTAATTTTATTTACACTTTATCCTTCAGCCAAAGTCAGTGCCTCTAGGCAACCAGAAGCCCTCATACCCTAAGCCTTAATGATCAGCTGGGTACAGCCTTGGTGAGTGGTACCCAACCCCCTTGCTGGTTCTGTTCCAAATGGGTCCCCAGTGACACTAACTGCACCTCCTCAGAAGAAGGCAGATGTGGAATTTTTCACCAGTGTTCCAAGGCCTCTTCATCATTTCCTCTTCCCTCCCAGAGGCAGAGACAGGAAGTTACTTGGATGGGGTCAGAGCAAGTCAGTGACACTCGAGTTTGGAACGTGCTGCTTAGGTCACCACTTTATCCTTCAGCACCACAATTCATAATTAAAAAAATAAAACTACCTAGGGACTTTCATCTGGAAAGAGAAGAAGGGGATGTGGGGATGGCACATGACACAAAAAATAACAATGGGAATAACCTGATCCTTTTTGATTCACACTCTGACTCTTTCTGCACCCACATAAAAGGACTGTATGTTCATAAAAGTTTGAAAAATACAGGGTTAAACAAAGTTAAATAGATTAAGTTACTGCAGGACTACTAAGAACCTTTAATGTGCTCATGCACACTCTGAAAGGTTTATAATGAAAAGTGTTTCTTAAACATAATGAACTATAAAACTAAGGAGTTCATAGACACCTTGACTCCAATGAACAAGCTTTGTGAAGTGCAGCTTTAGGGTGAGCCCATAGGATCCTGAAAAGAGAAGAAGCTTTCACTATAGTCTTCAGTTACTAACTTCAAAACTGTAGTAGTATATCTGACAAAGTTGTAGTTCTCCATTCTCCTGTCTCTACTTCAGTGAGGGCTGATGGTATTTTTCCACCTGCTGGTCAAAGCTTTTGGAAGAGAACCCTGCCTGGAAAAAGTTCACTGGAGTCAGAAGGTATTTTAGTGCCAGGCTCTTGAACTCAGTAAGAAGCGGGGCAGCCTTGCTGCTGTGAGATGGGGGAGAATCATGGCTTATCCAATCACTCTGGTTCCCTGTGGCTGCTGGGCCATTATTGTCTTCCCTAGGTAAGAAGGGTGGATTTAAGCCAATTTCCTCCCTAGGTTTTGGAGAGATAAATTTCTCATCTGGAGTCTTTAACTGCACTGAAAATCCCAAGGGGGCAGTCAACACAGTCACCATCTTCTGGGATTCACAAAAAGGAGCTGCCTTGTCCCATTCTTGGCTGCAGAGGTCTGGGAAAAACTGCTTCTTGACCCTCAAAGAATGGGGGGGATGTTGCTTCTCAAAGTCCCTTGGCCAGGGAGAAAGGTTTTCTTTCTTGGTCTTCTTAGAGTCCCTGTCAGCTTGCGATTGATCAGTGTTTTCCTCAGGGGTTTCAAACACAACACCCTGGATTCTTGGCCTCTTTAGCTTCCTTTCTAACAGCCAGAGAAAGCTTGGTTTTCTAGAGGAGGAACTCATGTATTGCTGCACAGAGTCTGGAATCAGGGGCATAGAGAGCCTGGGACTCAGGCTGTCCTTAAAGTAGTCTCCACAGGGCTGTCGACTGACAATGGGCAAGACCTGACAAGGCTTCAGTGCTGCAACAAATGTACGAAGCTCAGAGTAGGAGGAATGGTCAGAGTAAGGGATAATATGGATATCAGGGTGAGAAGTGTGAATTTTTCGGCTTGTGGGAAGAATAGCAATGGTAGGGTGGGACTGGTTCCAATGCAGCATGGAGGAACGGCAGATCTCTGTATGGTCCACAGCATGGATGCGGCCAGCCTTCTCTTCCACTGTGAAGACATCTGCCAGGCCCAGCAGCTGCACCAACTCCAGACGCCGGGGACTCAATACCACCCAGGTCCGAAACTCTAGGGCCAGTTGCTCCAGCAATGACTCCTTTCCTAGACTATAGAGTCCTAAATAATGTTGAAAGGATTAGGAAAAGTAAAAGGAGAGAATGAAGCTATTGGAAAATCCTAATAAATCAACCAAATGTTTAACAAAAATAAAAAAATTCATGGGGAAAACCAGGGAATCACATCAGGGAGGAAGTGGCATTCGAGCTGAGATAAAATGGAAAATGGAGGACAGGAGCAAACACAATCTACTCATTCATTCAGTTCAACAAGAGAAAGCACCTACCAAGTGTGAGGAACTGCAAAAACTAACAAACTATTAAAAGGTCTCAATCTTCCAGCAATGCCATCTGGACCCAGAAACAATGCAATCAAAAACAATAATAGAGATATACATACAGTGTTAGGAGGGCACAGAAGAGTAGCTAATAGCCTATGGAATTAGAGAGTTTCTGAAAAATGACAGCTAAACTAAGTCTAAGAATGGGTTAGGATTAATCTGGCAAGGAAATGTTATGCCAGGAAACATTTTAAGAGGAATCATTCAATGTTACTAAAGTAAAAAAAAAAGAATTGGTAAGTAGTGATACTAAAGAGGTAAGCCAACATCATTAATTAGCAGTCCTTCATGTATTGGTAGAGAGCTGGGACTTAATTCTGAATGGCCTGAAGCAGGAATATGGCAAATTCTAATCAGAAGAATAATATGACCAGAGCAGGACTTTAGGAGAAAACACACACACAGTAGCAACATTATCTGATTACCTGGATGAGAAAAAACTTGAATCAATTGGAAGGCCCAAATAGTACTCATATAGAAAGAAATAGAAATTTGGGCAATGGTTATGGAAATAGATATGGGAGATATTATTTAATAATTGTTCTCAGATTTTTTCTGATGTCTATATCAAATCCATAACAAGGTTGTGAACTACTTAAAAGAACATATATTTGTTAGACATCAACTTCATTCCTGATGGTTCAAATTTTCATTTTGGGGCTCAAACGTACTTGATTTTCTTCGCTTTACATACTCCTAGTTTTTTCCTCTCCCTAGGCATACAGTAGGGATTTACACACTTGCAAAATAATCAGGCTCTACCACAGCACCCTCCTAGGTACTTCTATGGAAAATTCCTAAATAAAAATTTTAAGAAAAGCTAGGACAGATGTTTCTTTACGAGTAGTCAAGCAATCCTGAGGGTAGGGAATATTTCTCAATTTGATAGTCACCTGGAAGGTCTATAATTTTTTCAATATTTCTTTAACTTCATTTGAAACTCCTTTAAGGGTTGTGAATGTCCTTTTAATATATTCATAATCATGGCAGATCTTTTGCCTTTTGTGGACTTAGAATTTTGGAAATAACCAAAAAGTCATTTAGAATTATATCCATTAAACTTTCTAAAACAAAGATTGATTTTCATAAACTATCTTCCAAAAGGCAGCTCTAATTGAGTCCCCAAAATGTGTTATATCACTAGAATCACTAGAAATAGCAGTTGTTTTTTCAGTGAACCTAATTAAAGCATAACCCTCACTTAAATATCTATGTTCTGATAAATTTCATTCATTCAAATAGCAAATATTTATCAAATGCCTCAGTGGTAAGCATGGAATATATAAGTCCTATCTTCATTGAACTTACATTCTAGCAGGGAGACACAGAAAATAGAAACTAAATACAATAAAGATATACATTATGAAATATAAGGCAATGAGTGCAATATTGTCCCTCTTCTACTTAAAACCCTTCAACAGCTCTTTGTTAAGTTTAGGATCAAATTCAAAATGGTGCTAGGTATGGTGGTGCAAGCCTGTAATCCCAAGACTTGGAGGTTGAGGCAAGAGGATTGCAATTCAAGGCCAGCCTCAGCAACTTAGTGAGACTATGTCTCAGAATTAAAAAATAAATAAAAAGTACTAGGGATATAGATTAGTTAGAGCTTCCCTGGGTTCAATCCACAGTACCAAAAAAACCACAAAATCCAAAATGACAAAGCAGCCCTCTATCCCCTCCCACCTTTCCAGCATCTTTGCCCACCCAGTGTCTGTCGTATTAGCTGCTGCTTCTTTGTTCACAAATACACAATTTCTTCCCATTTCCATCCATGTTCTCAAGGAGTTTGGGTGTGTGTGTATGTATGCACCGGGAGAAGTGGGGGATAGGCAATAAATAATAAGCAATAACATATTAAAATGCAGGGTATATTGGGAAGTAATGAGTAGTATAAAAAATTTAAAAAGAAGTTGAATTGATCTAGGGAATCAGGAGTTAGAAATGTGAGAGTAACAATGGAGGGCAGGTTTAACTTCAATAAGGAGGTCAGAATAGGGTTCATAGAGAAGGTGAGAGCTGCTTGTGAAAGATTTGAGAACACTCAAAGAACCTAGATTCACTAGCTATAGGTGAAAAAAAAAAAAAAAAGGAAAGGAAACAACTCACCAATCTTTATGTTATGTTGTGGGTACTTTCGAATGAGCCGGATAATCTGTTGGGCAGCTTCTTGTCGAGAAGGAAGAACCAATGCTGGGTTGCAATTGGTATTGTCTAGGTATAAAGTATGGATCTGTTTCCCCAATGTCAGGGCTGGCTCCTTCAGCATGGATGGCGTATATCGAAAATCACCTGGAAGAGAATATATGGAGGGCAGAAAGTCAGAGACAAAAGAATAGAAGAAAACTCTCCCCCGCCTCCAACAACAGATTGGTTGTTGATTTGTGGAAAAACTAGGATGTGTCCTGGCACTGAACAATATATGCATTACAGCTTCTTTGTGGAAATGTCTCCATCCTGCTCCCATTTATACCAGGTTGAGCCCAGGGTTGCTTAACCACTGAGCAACATCCCAGGCTTTTTTTTTTTTTTTTTTTAATGTTTTGAGACAGATTTTCACTAAGTTGCTAAGATTGGTCTTCAACTTGCAATCTTCCTGCCTCTGCCTCCCAAATTGCTGGGATAACCGGCCTGCACCACTGTGCCCTGCCCTGCTCCTGTTTTTTAATTATATAATCTTCACAAGGATTGAACTGTCAAAGAGTGGGCAATCAGATGAGAAGGGGTCACTGCTTATAAGTGATGAAGCCAGAAGCCCTTCAGACTTCTATTGTGAGTTAGTTACTCAAGAAAAGTAGTATCTCAGCTGGAATGTGAGCAGGATCCCTTGGGAGACCCACCTGTATAAAGGATGGTTCCAAAGTATCCTTCGAAGAGAAACATGACAGAGCCAGGGCAGTGATTGGCATCGATGAGGGTTACAGTCATGGTCTCTCTTCCAGTTTCATCTAGAGGCAATACATGGCTCTCACCAACCTCCAAGGTTCGGATCCACTGCTTAGACACCTGAGGAAACAGTTGGGTCATCCCAGTAACCACAGACTCCCCTCCTGGAAGTTCCCCTTACATGGATCAAAGAAAGGTGACCAATCCTGAGCCACCATGGAGTAAAAATTGTAAAGAGGCTTCCCAAGCAATCCCCTCTTCTACTTCCAACTCCCCATCCCACCCTTTGTATAGCTTTAAGAGTTTGAAAACAGTCTAGATAGTGATTCTCAAACTTTCTTTAGAGCATACTAATCCTTTGGGGACAATTGTTAAAAAAAAAAAAAAAAAAAAGAAAGAAAGAAAAAGAAAAAAAGAAATCTTGCCAGATTTTTCAGGATCTCTACAAGCCATAGCTGCTGAATCAGATGGGACAAATGGGGGCTGAAGAGTTTGTATATTCATGTTACTTGGAGTCTTTTTTGGGGAAAGGGGACAGGTACTGGGGATTGAACCCAGAGGCACTTTTATCACTCAGCCATATCCCCAGCTGTTTTTATTTTTTGAGATAGGGTCTCAGTAAGTTGAGGCCTAGCTAAACTGCTGAGGCTGACCTAGAACTTGTGATCCTCCTGCCTAGGCCACCACACCGGACTAGGTGGATTATTCATTTGTTTTTGGGTGCTAGGAATCAAACCCAGGGCCTTGGCAAGCGCTCTACAGAGAAACCACATCTCTAGCCCAGATGGATTCTTAAGGCAAGTTTGGGAGATACTAGCCTAGCTTATGTGAAAGAAATAATTCCTTTGGCTGAACTGACCTACTTAAAGCTAAAACATCTCAACATCTCCAGTCGTTCTGTTGAAAGCCGCACTCCTAACGATTCATTTTGGGTTCAAACAATTCCTGCATTCGTAAAAATTAGTTCTCTTGGCCCCCACTTTGTGACTCCAAGGTTGTGACAGATCAAGTCCCCACCCAGATGCCTGGACCAGCTCTTAAAGAGGATTAC
The DNA here is from genome assembly GCF_052094955.1 of Ictidomys tridecemlineatus. Taxonomy (NCBI): domain Eukaryota; kingdom Metazoa; phylum Chordata; class Mammalia; order Rodentia; family Sciuridae; genus Ictidomys; species Ictidomys tridecemlineatus. Next base: position 106,682,872 of record NC_135487.1, on the reverse strand, counting down.
TCCAGCTCCCATACCTGTAGGTGACGGTGCAAGAGGTGGGCGGTGATGGGGGAGCAGTAGAGGGGTCGGGCCCAAGTGCTAGACAGGCCTACTGTGTGGTCCGAGTGCATATGGGACAAGAAGAAGAGCCGAGCAGTACTAGCCCGGCGCAGGCTCCAAAAGTCCACAGCAATGGGCGTGTGGGGAATCAGGACCCCGTTCATGGTGGAGAGGATGGGCTCTACTGGAGCAGGGCTCCTGCGTGAGGATTCCACAGCGGCGCCCCGCTGGAAGACATGCCGGGGCAAGAACAAGGCCGGAGGCCCTAAGGGAAAGCCAACCCAAAGGAGGAATAAGTTATTAGAATGAGCAAAAAGGAAGTGACAGTGTTCGTGGGAGTCGGGGAGAAAGCCCACATCGCGGAAGTTGCTCTCTTGAGTGCCACTCCCACCCGAGCGCGGGATCCGAGGCCCAGCCGGCACTCAAAGCGCGCGCTGCTGGGAGGAGACAGGCCCAAGTAGCCGATTTCCGATTGCCAGTCGCAGCTCCACTAGGAGCCGCGCGGCTGCGCCAGGTGACAGGTTGGGGGAAGGGCACCTTAAGGTCGGGTTCGGCGCTCACAGCGAGAACTCAGTGAGGACTCTTGGGGAGAGGGCGGGACTTCCGCCAAAAGCGTGATTGGGTCTCTCCGTGACAGCAAAGGCGCGGAGGCAGAAGAAAGGCTGGAACCGGAGAGGGAGGGATCTGCGGCCGGTCGGCGGCGGGGATGGAAATTCCGTGCAGGCCTCGAGGTAGCTGGAGAGGTCTGTGGGCGGGGCGAACAGCCTGCGGGGCTGGGGTTGGGCCTGAAGGCCTAGGTTGGGGCTCGCCCGGGACGGGTGGGGGTTGTAGCCTGAGTGTCGGAGAGAATGGGTCCCAGCTCTGGGGAAGCTACTAAGGCTGGGGCGAGACGTCGTCTTAAATAGAGGTTTTTGTTGTTGGGTTTTGTTTTTGTTTTGCACTGACCCAAATTTTCTTTGCTCAGGATCCCACATCAAGACTAAGAGTTTCTTAGGTACCGCGGGAACTGCCCCGTGAACGTGTTCGAGAAGATGCCGTATCTTGGCTCCGAGGACGTGGTGAAGGAACTGAAGAAGGCTCTGTGTAACCCTCACATTCAGGCTGATAGGCTGCGCTACCGGAATGTCATCCAGCGAGTGATTAGGTATCACCCAACTGCCTCAGCCTGCCAATCCTCCGCACTCCCCTTGCCCCACCTTGCAGTCCCCTTCAGGGATCGCCACCCCCAGCCACTCTGAAAGAGTAGAGGAACTTTCATACAAGGCTGTTTTACCACTTCATCTTCATGCTTCTTCTCCAGATTGCCACCTCATTCTCCTTTTTGGGAAAATCCTTTACTCAGCGAAATCCCTTCATAATACAGACTGAACAATTACACATTACTGTTGACTCTCTGATATTTCTAGTATGGAGATCATTTATAGCTTCAGACCCACATATACCAGTGCCTGCTTGGCATTTCCACCTGGATAGTTCTTCAAAGGTATTCCCAAAATAGCACCAGCGTTCTTCCCTCCTTCCCAAACCTGTTCTTCTACTATCACGTTGATGAATGTCACCAGCCAGTCTAATAAGCATGTCAGTCAACCTTGATGACACCTGATTCTTCACTTTGCATGTCAGGTGGTCTGAATAATTCTAAATACCCACTTCTGTTTTGATTGAGGCCTTCATTACCAAATCCATTGTAGTTTACAATACACTGGTCACCTTGCTAGCTCGTTTATTTTCATTTTGTTTTTTGTGGTACAGGGGATTGAAACTAGGAACACTTTTTCACTGAACCACATTCCCTGCCCTTTTTATTTTTTATTATGAGATGGGGTCTAAGTTGCTTCAGAGCTTGTTAAATTGCTGAGGCTGTCTTTGAACTTGCCATCCTCCTATCTCAACCTTCCAAGTTGCTGAGCTGCTCATTTTAGTTAGAATTTTTCCACTATATAAATCTGAGTACATAACTCTTGCCTACATATGTCATTCACAGTCTTTAGTATGCACAAAGGTCCTGTGGGGTGCTTTTATGTTTGTTTGTTTTTTTAAGGAAGTCCAGCAGTTGATTCTAATTTTAGTAGGATGGGATGGAACCCTAACTAACATCTCTCCTGATGCCAGTAGTTTGATTCCACAGTTTAATAATCATCTACAGAATAAAGTACAAACTTACTACTGCCCAAGGAAACTCTACTAATGCAACTGCCTGTAGACTCTCAGAAGAATGTTCTCTTTTTGTTCACATCTATATGTCTCGAAACATGTATCATTAACTAGAATATCTGTCTGATGAATTTCCTGATCATTTGGCTGAGACATTACTTCTGTGGAGAAACATTTTCTGACTTCCTGGTAGTGTTAGACCTCTGGGTCCCCTCTGTACTTTGTACATGACTTCTGTTTAAATACTTGTCTATTGTACTGTAATGGTATTCTTGTCTGGTTCTTTAGTTGATTTTGAGTTCCTTGAGGTTTGAGACTTTACCTTCTTCAAGATTATGACCCCAGAGCATAAACTTGGAATATAAAAGCTGTTTCATTGGAATGTACTAGGGATTCAACAAATGTTGAACAGTTAGAACAACAGTGTTTATTGCATACCTACATTGTGAAATATTGTGTGATATGATAGACAAAGTAGACCTGGTTGCATCCCTCTGAAAGATCATAATCTAATTGGATAACCAGAAAGTGGAAAAGTAAAACTTCCTCTGTTGTAGGTTGGGGATTTTGTAATTTACTTCTTCCTGCTATGTATCTTGATTTCAGGCACATGACTCAGGGCTTGGACATGTCTGGTGTTTTCATGGAAATGGTAAAAGCCAGTGCCACTGTAGATATTGTTCAAAAGAAGTTGGTTTATCTATACATGTGCACATATGCACCCCTGAAACCAGATCTGGCTCTCCTGGCCATCAATACACTGTGCAAAGACTGCTCGGACCCCAATCCAATGGTGCGAGGGCTGGCACTACGAAGTATGTGTAGCCTCAGGTGAGCAACCTCTTCCCTGCCTTGTCCTCAGAGGCTGATGAGTTCAGAAAGCAATAGGGCACATTTTTTGTTGGTTGGTTTTTGTGATGCTGGGGATCAAACCCAGGGCCTCACATATACTAGGCAAAGTGCTTTACTACAGAGTTACAACACCAGCCTATGAGTCAGGTATTTAATGAGAACAATTTATTTGAGCTCTTAAGTACTAGGGAAAATACTGCTATACCCGTAACTCAGATTTTCAGCCATCATTGACTTAATAAATTGTATCATGTGGTCTTATTAAAGGAGGTTTTTTTTGGGGGGTACCAAAGATTGAACCCAAAGGCACTTAATCACTGAGACATATCTCTAGCCCTTTTTATTTGTATCAGGGTCTCACTAAGTTGTTTAGGGTCTTTCTAAGTTGCTGAGGCTGGCTTTGAACTTGTAGTCCTCCTGCTTCAGCCTCCCGAGCTGCTGGGATTACAGCCATGCACCACCACACTAGGCTTAAAGATTTTTAATTCTCACTCTTGGTAACAGCCCTCAGTTTGGACTAAAAAGTTAAATAACTACTACTATGGGGATTTTTACTGCCCTTGTAGCATTATTCTAAATGAAAAGTAAAATTATGGCATTTTAAGTTTGGGATAGGTTTTCTCTAGTTGTTTGTGATATGACAGATGCATACTCTGACACCTACTAAACCCTCTGTTAAGTGAAGAGGGACCTAATTATTTCAGGATCTGGTTGACTCCAGGATTTGTCGTTTAGGATGCCTGGTGTGCAGGAATATATCCAACAGCCTATTCTCAATGGTCTGCGGGATAAAGCTTCATATGTCCGGAGGGTGGCAGTCCTTGGCTGTGCCAAGATGCATAATCTTCATGGAGACTCTGAAGTTGGTAAGTTCACAGTAATCCACCATGATCAATATTTATTCATGCTTCTATTATGTGTATGACTTTATAAAAGATTATATAGCCTCAGTAGAAAATAATGTAGTTCCACTTCTGTGCATGTCTCTTAGTAGGATTCAGGGCTAGGTAGTTTCTGATATTAGAGAACTCATTTTGGGGGTCAAGTAAGAACTTTGCTTTAGTTACTTAGAACAATTTGGAGATGGAAGTTTTTTGCTTTACACATTTTTTTTTCTTTTTTTAAACTCCTTTTTTTCATCCTTTGTTTCACTACTTTTATCTTTCTCCCTCTCAATCTGCTTACATTTTATTGCCTTTTGTCATTTTTATAGCAGAGAAGTTCAGTTTTATCTTCCTGGAGCTATTACTCTGGCCCTCTTCCTATAACTCTGAAGCTTTTTTTCTTTATCTGAGATCTTTGTTCTTTTTTATAGATGGTGCCCTGGTAAATGAATTATACAGTTTGCTGCGTGACCAGGATCCAATTGTGGTTGTGAACTGCCTGAGGTCTCTAGAGGAAATTCTGAAACAGGAAGGAGGTGTTGTCATTAATAAGCCCATCGCCCACCATCTTTTAAATAGGTTTGGATGCCTCTGTACTCTTTTTATTATGAGGTCTGCATCCTGATAGAATGTTGTTGATGTATTAAATTAAGGAGAAATCTTGCCAGGCATGGTGGTGCATACCTGTAATCCCAGTGACTCAGGAAGCCGAGGCAGGAGGATCATACCCTATCTCAAAATAAAAATAAAAAGGCCTGGAGATGTGACTCAGTGGTTAAGTACCTGTGGGTTCAATCTCTGGTACCAAAAAAAGAAAAAGTCTTGAACAACTTTTATAGGGTAGAAAAGAGAGGAGAGTTAACCATGATTATTATCTTCCTCACATTTCTTTTATTTGCCTTAATTTCTCTGATATGTAAAATCATAAAAATATCCTGTGGGAATATGTTCTTTCCTCCTGTACAGTCATTATGTCCCCAAACTAAGCCTTAATTATATCTTAAAATTTAGGGAATCTGGCCAAGTATGGTGGGGCAGACCTAAAATCCCAGTGGCTTGGGAGGCTGAGACAAGAGAATCCAAAGTTCAAAGCCAGCTTCAGCAAAAGCAAGGCGCTAAGCAACTCAGTGAGACCCTGTCTCTAAATAAAATGCAAGATAGGGCTGGGGATGTGGCTCAGCGGGAGAGTGCCACAGTTCAATCCTGGTACCCCCCCCCCCAGAAAAAAAATTAGGGAATCTGGCCAATGTGTAGTGACACATGCCGTAATCCCAGCTATACAGGAGTCCAAGGCAGGAGAATCATAAGTTCGAGGCCAGCCTTGGCAAATTAGCAAGATCCTGTCTCAAAAATAAAAGGGGCTGGGGTGTAGCTCAGTGGTAAAGTGGTTGTTTAGAATTCACAACACATCAGATTCAATCCTCATTACTGCCGGAAGAAAGGGAGGGAAGGAGGAAAGATGAATATGAATCTATTGTATACTGATTGGGGGATTAGTTAGGTGAGTGTGAATTTGTACCATCAAATTATCTTAGAATTTTCAGTCTATTTTGCATAAATTTAAAGAACATGTGAAAAGAATGATTTGATTATGGCTTACCCCATTTTTAAGAATTCTCCCCATGTTATGATGAACATAGCAGTAGCATGGAGATGGTCCTAATTTTGCTGTAAAAATAATGCTTTTTTTTTTCTTTGTTGAATAGAATGTCAAAACTGGATCAGTGGGGCCAGGCTGAAGTATTGAACTTTCTGCTCCGCTACCAGCCCCGCAGTGAGGAGGAACTATTTGACATTCTCAATCTGTTGGACAGCTTTCTCAAGAGCAGCAGCCCAGGAGTGGTGATGGGAGCCACCAAACTCTTTCTAATTTTGGCAAAAAAGTTTCCCCACGTACAAACTGATGTGCTTGTGCGAGTCAAGGGACCTTTACTAGCTGCCTGTTCTTCAGAGAGCCGAGAGCTCTGTTTTGCTGCTCTCTGTCATGTGCGCCAGATCTTGCATAGTTTGCCAGGTCACTTTAGCAGCCACTACAAAAAGTTTTTTTGCTCCTACTCGGAGCCCCACTATATCAAACTACAGAAGGTAGAGGTGCTATGTGAACTGGTAAATGATGAGAATGTGCAGCAGGTGCTAGAGGAGCTTCGAGGGTACTGCACTGATGTGTCTGCTGACTTTGCACAGGCTGCCATCTTTGCCATAGGTAGGTATCTGCTGCTTTTCCTTCTTGGAGAAAGAGCCTAGATCAGCCACCTTGAAAGCTGTAGTTAGAGGAACCATAGAGGATAAAAGAGAACAAATCTTGCTTCAGAGACAAAGTAACACACACTATGGAATTGGGTCAATGATTACAAGCAAGGGGGAAAGGAGACTTTTTTTTTGGTTAATACTGGTGTTGTCATGTCTTCCAGGCTAAAAATACAGGTAACTCAAACTATAATACTTAATTTTTTTTAAAATAATTTTTTAGTTGTCAATGGACCTTAATTTTATTTATTTATAGTCAGTACTGAAAATTGAACCCAGTGCCTCACACATACTAGGCTAGTGCTCTATCACTGAGCCACAACTCCAGCCCCTGTGATACTTAATTTATATTGCCTTTTGTGTCTTCTATCCAAAATGCTTTCCTGTACTTCATCCTTTTTTTTTTTTTTTTTTTTTTTTTTTTGGTACCCAAGGTGCTCTACCACTGAGCTATATCCCCATCCCTTCTTTAATTTATTTATTTTGAGACAGGATCTCACTAGGTTGCTTGGGTTAGCTTCAAACTTGTGATTCTTCTGCCTCAACCTCTCAAGTCACTGGGATTGTAGGCATGCACCACCAAGCTTGGCTTAACTTCATTTTAAAGATGAAGAAATGTGGATATAAGATTATAAGATTATTACATTGTCTCTGGGCATGGTGCCTCACACCTGTAATTCCAACAGTTTTGGAGGCTGAGGCAGGGGGATTGCAAATTCAAAGCCAGCCTTGGCAACTTAGTGAGGCCCTGAGCAACTTAGAGCCTGTCTCAAAATAAAAAATAAAAAAGGCTGGGGATGTACCTTAATGGTTAAGTGCCCCCTGGATTCAGTCCCTGGTACACATACAAAAATTATTTTCTCTATATATAATTTATTTATATTGCATATATATATATATATATATATATATTTTTTTTTTTCTTATATTGCCAAAAGTTCCTATAGTACCTGAACTGGAATTGGAACCCAGCTATTCTAACTCAAAGTCCTGTGTCAGTTCACCAGTCATTTATTGACCTTCCATAATTATAATACTGAATGCAGGCTAACACAGAATAATTCCTTGATTTTAGAGACTTTGGAATTTAAAAGGCTAGAGAGACAAAAAAATAAAAGCAGCTGAAGAACTGTTTTTAGAATGCTTCAAGTGGAGAAGGGGGAAAACCCTCATATTTGGAATAAAGTATGGTTTTTAGAGGCGGAGAAGAGGGGCAAAGAACAGAGTAGAAATCCTCACAATTAAGAGATTGCCATCAAGTGTCCACAGTGGAAATATTCATGGATTGATGCACTGCAACAAAAATGGTGCTCCTATCTAGCTCATAAATATTTTGTTACTGTGTTTTTAACCTTGTTCTGTGGGAAACTTTTTGTCCATGAACTTTTAGTTATCTAGTGGTCAGTGAAATGGATTGGATTCTTTTCTTACCCAAGTTTCTTTTACAGAAAACTCAGAGTCATTTTATCAAGTAAGGAGCGATTGTTTGTTTGTTTGTTTGATTGTTTGCTTCTGGATGTCTTTAACTAATGGAAAATAATTTTAGAATGACATGCTACTATTAGATGTAATAGTAACATTTTTATCTAGGTTTTCTTCCTCTGTAGGTGGAATTGCCAGGACTTACACAGATCAGTGTGTGCAGATTCTAACAGAGTTGCTGGGGCTTCGTCAAGAACACATAACTACAGGTAATGGCTACCTTTCTAAAATTTTTTTTAAGGAGCTGGCCTATTGTAATTTCCTCCCAAATATTTTTGTTGTTGTTGTTGAATGAATAATATAGAATTTTGAACTTTTCCTTGCATGATCTGTTGTTATCAGAGAAGCTTAGGATCTGTAGATATAATAGGGTGGAGGCTTAAGGCTGTCATGAGTCACCTGGTGAGGCCCTAATAGATATATTATAGATAGGGAAGATACTACAACAACCTTTCTTATCATTTCCCTATCATTACTTTTTTTTTTTTTTTTTTTTTTTTTTTGCTACACTGCAGTGTACTCTAGTCAATTGTTTCTAAGACTAGGACAAGGGTGAAGCAAGCAAGTTGCCTAGGATGCAAAATTTAGGTGAGCGCTCACTCTTAGGTTCATGCAAATGCCAGCCCTTCAATGTTTCTTAAATTTTGCACGTTAGCACCTCTCTTGCCTCACACAGTCTCAGTCTTGGTGACTTTATTTTATTGTCTTTAGAGTATCATTCAACAACAACAGTACCCATGTTTGCATGCAGCTTTATATTTTACATAGTGCTTTTCCATATATTAGTTCATTTATCTCCATGTCAATTTAATAATATTAACATTCATGCAAGAAAATATTGTTCAGGTAATCAGTGATCCCTCCAGAATCTTTTTTCTCAGAAATCTAGTCCAAATGTATAACTTCTTAAGATTCTTTCCTGTGTGGAGGCTCTAATGCTGTGCTCTTGTATCCTGGGCTATATTGTAGTGGTGGTGCAGACGTTCCGAGACCTGGTTTGGTTGTGCCCTCAGTGTACCGAAGCAGTATGTCAGGCCCTGCCTGGCTGTGAGGAGAACATCCAAGATAGTGAGGTAGAATATAATTTTCCTTTACTTCTTGGCATAGAGGGAATGCTTAGGATTTGCTCTTCTAAAATGTAATCTAATTATTCTTTCTACCCTGTTTCTGATGTGGAAATCTTAGGATTGATTTCACCACAGATTCTCTTTTGGATGTAAATGACATATAATAAATTATAAAAACAGGATTTATGTATGGCTTTTATTACAAATCCTATATATGAGGGAGGGCTGTGAGGTACTAGGGATAGAACTCAGGAGTGCTCTACCATTGAGTTACATCCCCAGCTCTTTCTTTAAGTAATTTTTAAAAATTTGAGATAAGGTCTCACTAGATTGCTGAGGCTGGCCTCAGACTTGCCATCCTCCTGCTTCAGCCCCTGAAGTAGCTGGAATTACAGGAGTGTGCCACACTGTTCAGTGTATACATTCTTTGATATTGCTGTTCTCTCTAACAATTTTGAGTCAGATTTTTAGACTATGGAGATTTCAGTTGGAATCAGAATCAGAATCATTTGTGGAATCTTTAAAAAATTTGGATGTCACCCAAGGTCTGCTGAATTAAATGTTCAGGGGTTCAAGGCTGAGGTTGTAGCTCAGTGGTAGAGCACTTGCCTAGCGTGTGTGAGGCAGTGGGTTCAATTCTCAGCACCACATAAAAATAAAATAAAGGTATTGTGTCCACCTACAATTAAAAAATAAATATTAAAAAAATGTTCAGGGATCTGTCTACCTATGGACCTGCACACTGCAGTGTGTACTTTAGGTTAATAACCACTTTCATGAAACATTTAGAAAAATTATTTCAGTAGCTTTCACTGAAACATTAAACCCCAAATTGGGCCAAAGGCCCCAAAGATGAAGAAACCTTATTTATTGCTTAATCAGCATAAGTTATGAAAGTTTGGGGTTTTCTCCTGTGCATTAGAATTTCATTCTTATTTGTTGTAGAGAGTTCAGTAGGAGAGACCAGTACAGTGCAAGTTGAAATAAATAAAAGATTACCTTTTTTCTGCAGGCATCAGAGAAAAAGCAAAGCCAATGATTGTTCACTATCTTCTGTTTGGGAGAACCAAATGTTGAGCACCTGTTCTTATCCTTCCATTCCTAGGGAAAGCAAGCACTTATTTGGCTACTTGGTGTTCATGGGGAAAGAATCCCCAATGCTCCTTACATATTAGAGGACTTTGTAGAGAATGTGAAGTCAGAGACATTTCCTGCTGTTAAGATGGAGCTACTCACTGCACTCGTGCGCCTTTTCCTCTCTCGCCCTGCTGAATGCCAGGACATGCTGGGACGTCTGTTATATTACTGCATCGGTAGGTTTTTTAGAAGGAAATAGTACTTGCCATGGCCCATGTTAGAAATTCTCACAGCTTTCTTTGTTTGTTGAGTCACATCTGGGACCTAAAAAGAAAATGTTAATGCTTTTTTAGGGTTTTCTCTCTCCATTTTTCTCTCCTAGTATGGTTGGCACAAGGGTAAGAGGAGAGTGTTTTGTTTTTAATTAACTCTTTTGTTTGATTTCAGAGGAAGAAAAGAATATGGCTGTACGGGACCGAGGTCTCTTCTACTATCGCCTCCTCTTAGTTGGGATTGATGAAGTTAAGCGTATCCTGTGCAGTCCTAAATCTGACCCTTCTCTTGGACTTTTGGAGGATCAGGCAGAAAGACCTGTGAATAGTTGGGCTTCTGACTTCAACACTCTGGTGCCAGTGTATGGCAAAGCCCGCTGGGCAACTATCTCTAAATGTGTAGGGGCAGAGCATGGTGGTTCAGAGCGTTCTCACACAGCATCCTTTGCTGTATCAGGTAAAGATGGTTCTTTCCTTATATCTTGTTATGAAAAATCTTTAACTTTTGTAATGACTGGTAGGAAAGTAGAGTACGCTAGCTAAATACCAGACTATTACCTGAATTCGACACCTTTGAGCAAGAAAAGAGCTCATTATTGTTTATTTAAGACAGTCACGGTGTATACTTTTGGGAATGTAAATTTAAAATGTAGCTCCTACAGATTCATAAATCTCTTACACAAACTTTCTGACTCTTTTAGGACACCTGATTTCTGAAGAGAACAAGGGGAGAGTACAAGAAGCCCCTGATTCTGAAACTCTCATGTTGGTCCCCAATTGCCAGCTTACCGCTGAGTATTTTGAGAAAACTTGGCTTAGCCTCGAAGTTGCTCACCAGCAGGTGCTGCCTTGGCAGGGAGAAGTCCATCCTGACACCCTCCAGATGGCTCTACAAGTAGTGAACATTCAGACCATTGCAATGAGTAGGGCTGGGTCTCAACCATGGAAAGCCTACCTCAGTGCTCAGGATGATACTGGCTGTCTATTCTTAACAGAATTGCTGTTGGAGTCTGAGAACTCAGAAATGCAAATCTCTGTGAAACAAAGTGAGGCAAGAACTGAGACACTGAACAGTTTTATGTCTGTATTAGAAACTGTAATTGGAACAATTGGAGATATAAAATCATAACAGATCGTTGCTGGTTGGCCTCAATGCAATGAATAGCTATCAGAGTTCCTTTGTTTTCCTTATTTTAGCTGCTTATGAGTCCAGATAATATTAGAAGCAAAGGAGAGTTGGAAATACAAAAATCAGGATTCTTGTGGGTGGGATTCATCCCCACCCCCCCATACCAGGGAACCTTGGGGTGCTTAATCACAAAGCCACATCCCCAGCCCTTTTTTATTTTTTATTTTAAGATGGCATCTCACTAAGTTGCTTAAGGCCTGGCTTACCTCAGACTTGTGATCCTCCTTCCTCAGCCTCCTAAGTCACTGGGATTACAGGCATGCACCACAATGCCTAGCTGTTCTCATATTTCTAATCATGCTTTTTAGTCCAGGGTCCAAAGTCCTTTGTGTACTATCTAAAGTACCTCTTTAGTGTCCTGTATCACCATTCCCAAACATACCTTCTCTGACAAACACAAACCACTTTCAGTTTCCTGAATGTTCTTATGTCTGTGCCTTAACACCTGCTTTTATTTCCTGCCTAGAACGTTTCCTCACCCTTGTATCTTCTTTAATTAACACCCACTGTGTCTTTCAGTATTTAGCTGAGTTACTGCCCTTTCACGAAGTATTCCATGAGCCTCACAGCCTACATTTTGTTCAGGCTGTCAGAGTGGCCAGTGCATACCTCTAGCACTGCTACCGTAACTTATCTCTTGTCCTCACTTTATATTTTAATCATACCAATTACATCTTGTACATTGAGACCACTAATACAAAAAACAGTTCTAATAAATAATGGTAAAATATAAATAAGACTAAACTATCCAGTAAGGGGAAAATGAAAATATTGGTTAAGGCCAATTGGGTTGGGATGGGGAAATACACAAATGTTTAGGCTAAAAGGGTCGACAGACATAGTGTGTCTCAGCTGTGACTCTATAGATGTCTAGGCAGTCATAGTGAAAGGAAACATATAATTGTCATCAAAGAGGAAGAAATTTTCCATTTTTAATTTCAAAGAGAAATTTATAGTTTCATTTAGATGGGTACAAAGCCAAATATATATGTGTTTGTATATATATAATATATATATATATATATATATATATATGTATATATAGGACCCTATAGGAAATTAGTAAAACTTTTCTCATGACTTTTTTTTGCAGGAGGGGTACTGGGGATTGAACCCAGGGACACTTTACCACTGAGCTAAATCTCTAGTCCTTTTTTAAAAAAAAATTAATATTTTTTAGTTAATATTTTTTTAGTTATCAACAGACCTTTATTTTATTTATTTATATGTGGTGCTGGAGATTGAACCCAGTGCCTCACACATGCTAGGCAATTGCTCTACCACTGGGCCATAACCCAACCACCCCCCACCTTTTTAAAAATATTTATTTTTTAGTTGTAGTTGGATATAGTACCTTTATTTTACTTATTTATTTTTATGTGGTGCTGCGGATTGAACCCAGGGTCTCGCACGTGCGAGGCAAGCGATCTACCACTGAGCCACAACCCCAACACCCCCAAATCCCTTTTTGAAATTTTGAGACAGGGTCTCACAAGTTGCTGAGGCTGGCCTTAAACTTGTAATATCCTACCTCAGCCACCTGAATTACTGGGATTATAGGAGTGTGCCACTGCTCCCAGCTATATGTTTTCATTGGGTTCTTCAATAAAATCAGAGAGCATAACTTGAACATGGAATTTAATTAAGGAGTATCTTCAAGGACTTCATATAACATTGCCCAAGTATGTGGTCTTCATCATCCACCTTAATTCCAAGACTTCTACACCTAGATTTATAAATTCCGTGTGCTTCGGATAAATTTTTGCTTGTCACTTTTCTCAACTATGTGTTCTTCACAGGAGTACATAATAGTATTGAATTTTCTAGTAAGAGCCTGAACTTTTTAAGTTGTTTATTAAAGGGTCTTCTCACCCCACTGGACAATTTATGAACAGTGGATGTCTTTCCTTCTGTGTTCATGGTGCTCGCCACATAATATTACTCTATAAACAGTAATTGACCTTAAGTAATTAAGATTCCAATAGTGTTTTGAGATTGCTGCTTTATTATATTATATCAATTGTAGAGAAAATAATGGAATTTCATCTAGACCTGGACTTCTTAAAAGTGGCAGTTTTGACATTTGGGGAAGGATAATTTGTTATGGGAGGATAATTTGCTATGGAAGGATAATTTGTTTCCTGTGCACTATAAGATAATTGTTGGCAGAAACTCTGGGCTTCTACGTAATGGATGCCAGTAGACATTGTGTTGTGACAACTAAAAATGTCTCCAGACATTTCTAAAGGAGGGGCAACCCCTAGTTTCAATAATTAGCGAAGGGCTGGGGTTGTGGCTCAGTGGTAGTGCACTCGTCTGGAATGTATGAAGCACTGGGTTCTATCCTCAGCATCGCATATAAATAAATAAGTAAAAAGGCATCTAAAACTAAAAATATATATATACTTAAAAAATTAATGAAGAATTGACTTTTTTCTGTAGCTTGTTTTTTTTCCATTTTTCTTTTTTAGTTTTTTTTAACTGGTACATACATATTTACATTGTATGTATTTATGATATCATGTGGTGTGTAGTTTGGTTTTAATAATTTATAAACAATATGACCAAAGTTCAAGTATCCTATGAAGTTAATTCTTAAATGTTTCTTGCCCTTAGGAACTGTATTTATCATCTGCATACATGTGGATTTTTGTGGTTTTGCTGTTTAAAAACCCACTAAAGTACTAGGGATTGGACCCAGGGGTACCTTACTACTGAGTGATATCCCAGCTCCTTTGTATTTTTTGAGACAGGGTCTCCCGAAAGTGCTTAAGACCTTGCTAAATTGCTGAGACTGGCATTGAACTTGAGATCCTCTTGCCTCAGTTCCTATCAGTGGAATTACAGGCACACACCATCACACCTAGCTCATACGTCTAATTTGATAGTGTGATGTAAGTGGATGCTTATCTTTTTTAAAAAATATTTTTTAGTTGTAGTTGGACATAATACCTTTATTTTATTTATTTTTATGTGGTGCTGAGGATGGAACCCAGTGCCTCACACATGCTAGGTGAGCACTCTACCACTGAGCCACAACCCCAGCCCCCTTGATGCTTATCTTTAAACATCCTTGAGGGTAGTTGATACTGTGTTCTGAGAATAATAGTCTTCTAATGTTAGCCTAAGTTAATGAGTAATCAGTATGTAACTTATATAATGAGTGCCCAGGAAGACATGGTGTGGAACATGGTAGAGGCAGTCACTTCATGGTTACTGATCATAATTTTATAGTTGTGGACCATGATTGTAATATGTCTCCATTCTCCCTCTTTTTGAATGGGAGTTCTGTTAGAATTATTGTGTCCCTTTCTCAGATATTGGGTGGTTAGGGGACTTGTTTTTTATAGGTTTCCATGCTGAGAAGAACTGCATCCTAGGATCCATCCACATATACATTTGGTGCAAATGACAAGATCCTGGACTTCCATCCAGGATAATATAATAAGAAAAAGTTTTTCCAGGAGGGATATAAATTGTTCTGGCCAGAGGGAGGCAAGAGAAACAAGTAATAATACCAAATTCTGGCTTCACAATTTTTCAGTAATAATTAGGAGCGCAATAGTAAGACTTCAGAGGTGAAAGTCTGTGGGTTGAGGGGAAAGGATAGTTTGGAAGGGTGCTACACTGAAGGCCCAAAGTGAAGTAAACAAAGGATGAAAATTTATTCCACACTGCCCATTAAAGCCTGTCCTGTTTCTATAGCCTTACAACATTGCTTATATGAAATAATGCAAAGGCATCAAGATTAGGTTCCAGAGATGGCATTTTCCATAAGCGTATCAACAGTGAAATGAGGAGTTTGAGGTAAAATAAGTCAATTAGACTAACATTCCCTTTTTTTGTAATAGACTTTGTAATCTAATTCATGAATGCACTTGATATAAGAAAATCACAAACAGATACCGTGTTAGGTAAGGCTTTTCTTAGAAATACATATTGATTCACAGAGTTTTTGCAGTTTTCACTCCACATCCTTAGCCACATGTCAAACCCAACTCAGAAATACAAAACTCTGAGGGCTCTTTTGATGTTAAAGGTCTTAAAACTATTAGTATTAACTCAAGTTTTAGTCTTTTTGTCTTATAAAGAGGATGAGTGATAGATGATAACAAATGAAAATGGCCCTCTAGCTACAAAGGAACTTAATTTCTGTTCCTAGTGCAAAAGCGATTTATGATTTATTTTAAAGATTTTTTAAAAGAATTTAACCTTTTATTTGTTTTTATGTGGTGCTGAGGATCAAATCCAGTTCCTCATTGTGCTAGGTAAATGCTCTACCACTGAGCTACAGCACCAACACTAAAGATATATGTGTGTGTATTTTTTAAGCATTTTTAGGACCAGGTGTGGTGGCACACTCAGTATCCCAGCAACTCAGAAGGCTGAGGTAGTGAGGTAGGAGGATCCAAGTTTGAGGTCAGTCTTGGCAACTTAGACCTTGTCTTAAATTTTTAAAAATAAAAAGGGCTGTGGTTGTAGCTCAAAGTAGAGCTCCCCTGGGTTCAATCCCCAATACCTCAGATGAATAAGTAAATAAAAAGCAATTTCAGGTTCACAGCAAAATTTAAAGTACAGATGTTTCTCATATACTCCCTGCTCTTATATATACAGTCTTCCTCACTATTAACATCCTCAACCATATAACTGTTACAACTGATGAATTTGCCTCATCAATTATCTATCACTTGTCTAGTCATCTAAATTCTTCCTTGTCATTTTTTTGGGGGTGGGGGTGGGTTGGAGGTACAAGGGATTGGACCTAGCAGGACTGAGCCACATCCCCAATCCTTTTTTATTGTTTATTTTTAAGCAGAGTCTCACTGAGTTGCTTAGGGCATCACTAAGTTGCTGAAGCTGGCTTTGAACTTGTGATGCTCCTGCCTCAGCCTCCCAAGCTGCTGGGATTACAGGAGTGCACCACCATGCCCAGCCCTCCTTGTCTTGGCTATTTTAATAAGCGTGTAGTAGTCATTTGTACTTTTAGTGTGGAACAGACAACAAGATTGGCTCTGATTATTCTGAGTAACTGACTTGCTATTTATGCTTGAATTTTATTAGTTGGGGCTGTTAATAATTTTATCAGGTCAGACAGGTTTAAATGATAGGGTTGTTAATAGGTTTGAGTGATGCTTCTAAGATGCAGACCCAAAATCTGGATTTAGCAAAATTAAGAATGCAGCCATCACAGGTAAGTGTCTAATCCTCAGATCTCTTAAAACAATAATGGAATTCAATCCTTCGGGAAAATTCTCTTGTTAGTGAATTTCTGTTCTCTTTCACCTTGGTCAGTAGGCCTTGGGCTAAAAGGAAGATCCTTAACATTTGATGCATACCTGACACTTAAGATAATCCCTATAACATTATTTAATTCTCACAATTTCCCTATGTTTTGTATAATCACTATTTATGATTCATCAAACATTTAAGTTGGGATTTTTCCACCTCTTAGTCATTATGTGTGCTTTCCCTTCCACCTTAAATAGTCTTAATTTCTCCTTTTTTGCCTGGTGAATCTCCTTCAGAACTCATCTCTGATGTTACTACTCTTAAGGAAGCCTTCCCAATCCCCTAGGTTTGCTTCCCTATTATAATCTCATTTCGTGTGTTATGTGTCATTTTCTGTGTTATTTGTGTCAAGTATCATTTCTTACTACATATAGGTGCTCAGTAAATAATCACTGTATGATTATGTCCAGTAAGTACTATAATCAGAAGTTGAATGTTGATCTCTTCAAAAACTTTCTTTAAATTACAATATACACAAAACCTAACAGGAAGTATTTCTTAATGAAATTACCCAAGAGACTCTTCCTCAACTTGATCTCAGATCTAAATTGGCTATCTAACAATAAAAGTTATTCATTACTCTATGTATACTGGCTAGGGTGTGATTCTGAGCTAAGGAACTGAAAGTCTTCAACAAGACTCCCCAATTCCATTTGCTAGGCAAATGCTCTACCACTGAACTACAGTTCAGCCCTTAAGAGAAGTCCCACCTTTCTGATCAGCTATTTCTAAAGAAAGCAGGTGGAAAAAAGTTTCCAGAACTACAAATTCAGTTAGGAAACTACAAGCTGTGGACACATCTGCTGGTTTACCAGTATTTCTAACTTCCTGTTGAGCTGAAAACTGCTTGTTTTGTGGAAGAGCAAAATTTAATAGTAAACATCTAAAATGAAGAGTCCCAAAACTTTTGAGGAACAAACAGAATGCATCGTGAACACTCTACTCACAAACTTCCTGAGCCCAACATTGCATGTTGCCAACCGGGACCTGGGCTCCATCGACAAACCTGACTCAGGTAAGGCTCCTGACCTGAGATGGTGATTACAATGAATCAGAGAATCTGAGTGTGCTTTTTTAAATTTTATCTTAAGTAAACTCTAAATTTCTAGCAACCCCTGAAGGGAAAGAGATTCTCAGTGAAGGAAAATTTTCTGACTAGCACATTGATAGCACATTGAAGTTCTTGGGGAGAAATTGTTTAAAAGACTAAAGAAGTTTTCCCCTTTGCCCAGATTCCTGATACTTATTCCTTCAAGCATTGTGACCAATTTGTTTCCTCTTTCTTAGGAGAGGCTTGCAGCTTTGATGTGGCTATCATTGCTGGTCGCCTTCAGATGTTGGGTGACCAATTCAATGGAGAATTGGAAGCTTCTGCTAAAAACGTCATTGCAAAAACCATTCAGGGACAGGTCAGTTGTTTACTTCTTGCTATTGTTTTTTACTCTTTTCTATTTCAAACCTCCTTTTCTTACTATATAAACTGTGACTAGGAATGTCCTGTGAAAGATTTGAGGGCTTATATTTATCTAAGGGGATACAGCAGGAAATGCCCATTGCCCATTCTTTTTTTTTTTTTTTTCTTTTTCTTTTTTTGGTACTGGGGATTAAACACAGGTACACTTTACCACTGAGTGATATCTCCAATCCTTTTTATTTTTTATTTTGAAATAGGGTCTTGCTAAGTTGCTTAGGGCCTCATTAAATTGCTAAGGCTGGCCTTGAACTTTCAATCCTCCTGCCTCAGCCTCCTGAGTTGCTGGGATTACAGGTGTATGCCACCACACCTGGTGCATCCTATCAATTGACACAAGATTTTATTTTGCCCCATTTTATTTTGCTTTTCCACTGTGAAGTTTACTCTTTTCCCCTGTGTAATTAATAAGTTTTATAAAGAGGTACTTTGCAACTATGTAAATATCCTATAACCCATCAAAATTTCAATCTGTTTACTTTTATATCACTACAACTTATGAATTTCCACATTATTCAAATATCCACATTACTCAACAGGAAGTTATCATCTGTTACTATCATTATTTAGATGCTCAAATTGTCTCGTATTTCTCTAGTGAGAGTCCTTTTGATTAGGACCATGACTCTTTTATGTGTACCATACTTTGAGTACTTCTTTAATTTCTAGTAGAAGATCTTTACTTTCCACGCTGTCTGGAGTCATCCATTCTCCAGGGAGCTGTGTTTTCTTTTAATGAAAAAACATGTTCAGAAACTTAGATCTGGGTCCCCTTCCATGTGATTCCCTTCTTAACTTGTTTGGACTCTTGACACCTTCCTCTGACCACTGTTAGTTCCCCAAACCCCAAAAGGCCATGTTTGGCTCCACCTAATGGCTTTTGGATGAAGTCATTTGGAAAGGGGAAAGGAAAGATGAAAAGGAAGAGCTTTGTTTCTTTTTTCTTTTACTTTAGAGTTGCCTAGAATTTTCTTAGTCATGCAAACAATACCTTTACAGTTTGGCTTACTGTACTTTCATGTACTTAATATTTTTCTTTCAAAAGTCATTTTTCTTTCATTTTATTCATCCTAAGCAATCTGAAACCATGGATCTGATGGGCTATTTCCATGTTTTTCTAATACTCATTAAAATGTTAAAAGGAGAAAAGTTTATCCATCTGTCCCCTAATATTACTTCAGGTATCACCAGTGGCACATTGGCCACTCTTTGGGAGGCACTTTCTCTACTGGATTCCTATATCGGCAGTCTCCTGTACTTTTTGAGTGATGTACTCTACTGATAGATCCTCTCTCCTCAGGTAGGAGCTGTACTTCAAGACACAGTGCAGTTCCTCAGCAAGGCCTGGTGTGCTCAAGATTCCAGCATAGTTTATGAGAGAGCCTTTCTGGCAGTGTCAGTGAAACTTTTTGAATATGTGGCCCATGTGGCTCCTGAAGTGGTGAGACAGATGGCTGTGCCCATGACGAGTATGATCAATGGGAACCAAGCCATCCGAGAGTTCATTCAAGGCCAGGGGGGATGGGTAAGTATGTTGGGGCCCCTACCTTTGCTACGCACCTGCACTGTTTGGTATTAATACCTGGGACTCTAACTATGACCCTTTTTGTAAATTGGAAACCAAGCCAGAAAACAGGCCTCCCAAGTTGGCTGAAATTGTTGCCATGGGAAAGGGAGTAGAAGAAAGCTCAGCCTGTGGGGGTTGGGCTCCAGAGTCATATTGCCTAAAGTGCTGTCTACAGACTCTAAATTCATCTCCACTCCCTTCCAATAATCATATACATGAAGTATACTGTTGGTAGAGTTCTAATCTCTGCTTGGCTTCAGTCTGTTCCCTGGTGAATTTCTGGGTCTTTTTTTTCTAACATCCTTAAATGTGTTTTAAGGAAATTCAGAACTTTAATATTATCTAACAAAAAAGCAGTTTATCTGTTGTAGTGGTAACTAAAAGACATTCTAAGCCTATGTCTTAGTAATTGTTGGAACCTCTGCTGTCATAGAGTGTTTCTCTATTTCTAGGATGTGGGGTGAGGAGCAGTGTGTGTGGGGTGCCTATAACCTCAAGAATTTGGGAGGCTGAGGAAGGAGAATTGCAAGTTTGAGGTCAACAAGAGCAACTTCGTGAGACACTGTCTCAAAATAAAAAATAAAATTGTAACTCAGTACAGCACCCCTCAGTTCAATCCCCACCACCAAATAAATTTTTAAAAATTAAAAAACAAAATTGTTCCCTGGATTATCTATAGACCATTCACTGGTTTCTTAGGAAGTTTTTTTGGGGGGTGGGGGAGATTGGGATTGAACCCAGGGGTGCTTAATCACTGAGCTACATCCCTAGCCCTTTTGATTTTTTATTTTGAAATAGGATCTTGGTAAATTGCTTAGGCCCTCACTAAGTTGCTGAGGCTGGCTACAAGTTTGGGATCCTCTTGCCTTAGCCTCCTGAGGTTCTGGGATTTACAGGTAATGCACCAAACTCCTGACACTTAGGAAGTTTTTAAAGACCATTCTTTGACTGTAGGATTTTCACTATTCTTCCTAGGAAAATCTGGAGAGCTGAAGAAGTGGAATTATTCCCCAGACCAACATCACTTCCTCTTTGACTGAACAGGGACTGATTTCTGGCAATTAAAATGGACAAAAAAAAAAAAAAAAAAAAACTCGCTTCATCTGGCAGAATTGAACTTAGCTGAATAAGTAATTTTCTACTGATTATTAAAGTCAGGAGAAACTCCCAAAAGCCTGTGGAGATTTTATACTTTCTTTCTTTACATGAATTTTAATGAGATTTTGTCGAAGCAGAGACCTCCAGACATAAAGTAATGACTTGTTATGAGTAAATTTCTAGGCAACAGGACAGGCCTTTGCTGGAGATTTTGGAGGAAACAGAGAACACTAGAAATTATTCTTTCAGATTTAGCCCTGTATTTTGGTAAGGATCTTGTCTACTAATTTTGCAATCTAAAGGGAGACTTTTGGTTGGAAAATCTTACATTATATCAAGTTGATTTTCTCTCAAATTTATCCCTAAATTTCATGTTAATTTCACCTGAGCAGAATTAATTTTATGTATTTTAGAGGCTGAAAGCCAAAAATTGCAGTTTGTTCATCTAGCTTTTTACTAGAAAAGGTCAAAGGAAGATTAAAAATTACTGCATGTTTATTGCCACAGGATGTAGGAAGTGCCAACCCACATTTAGGACTGTAGCGCCACCCCAGTTTAGATGAAGCTAGTTGCTTACCACAGAGTTTTTGTTTGTTGTTTTCTGTACTGGAGATTGAACCCTGAGGTGCTTTACCACTAAGCTATATCTGCAGACCTTTTCATTTTTTGAGCAACTAAGTTGCTTAGACCCTCACTAAATTGCTGAGGCTAGCCTCAAACTTGCGATTCTCCTGTCTCAGCCTCCTGAGTTGCTGGGATTACATAAGTGATTCAATGGGCCTGGCCAGAGTTTTTAAAAGTATGTTTCACCTAGCACTTGTGAGTCTTATTAAATTACTGATTCCCAAGTCCCACCTCTAGAAATTTTGATTTTGTAAGGAGTGGAGACTGGGGCCTGGGAACCTATCATTTCAACTCCATAGGTGATTCTAATGCACATAGAGTTTGAGAACTATCACTTTAGAAAAAAAGTTGAAAAATTACAAACCATAGGCCAAATCTATCCTGCTCTTTTTCTTTCTTTCTTTTCTTTTTTCTTTCTTTCTTTCTTTTTTTTTTTTTTTTTTTGTAAATAAGTGTTATTGGAATGTAATGTCATTCATTTGTCTATATAGTGTCTGTAGCTGCCTTAACACTACAACAATAGAGTTGAATAGGTAGGGCAGACACCATGTGGCCTATCGAGTCTAAAATACTTACTAGCTGACTCTACAGGAAAAGTTTGCTAATCTCTGCTCTAGAGCTAAATGAACATTTCTTCTGGAGTAATTTTAAGCTTTGTTACAGTTCTGATAATTTCTATAAACACAGTTGTAATTAGGAATTAAACTCAAAGTTACTAAGCCCTTTTTTCAGAACTTAGTTTGAAGGTGTCTTATTTTTGTTTTTTTTAATCTTTTTTTAGGTACCAGGGATTGAACCCAGGGGTGCTCAAACACTGAGCCATATCCCCAGTTCTTTTTATTTATTTTTTTAAATTTTGAGACAGGGTCTCACTAAACTTCTTAGGCCTTGCTGAGTTGCTGAGGCTGGCTTTTGAACTTGCAATTCTCCTGCCTTAGCATTTTAAGCCTCCGGGATTACAGGCATGTACTACCATGCCCAGGAGAGAGTCTTCAGTCAATCAGCA
The DNA here is from genome assembly GCF_052094955.1 of Ictidomys tridecemlineatus. Taxonomy (NCBI): domain Eukaryota; kingdom Metazoa; phylum Chordata; class Mammalia; order Rodentia; family Sciuridae; genus Ictidomys; species Ictidomys tridecemlineatus. The sequence goes on along the minus strand of NC_135487.1, from coordinate 106,660,554 downwards.
AGCTCTGTGGTTCCTGAGTTTCTGATTAAAGGTATATATTTCTTTGGCCTTACAAGCAAAAGTGATTGTAAGTAAAAATTATTCTATGATCTGTGTGTCTCACAGTAGTCCTTAAAAATATAGTCAATTAGTAGGCAGTCATCAGCTACACATTCTAAAACAACAACAACAGACTATTTACTTGAATGTCAGGAAGAAAATACTGCTATATGTACTTATTAAATCAGGTGTTAGTGACTGGCTGAATTTTACCAAAGCTAACGATTTTCCCTCCCTCAGTCAGCCATCTCTCTGGCTTTTAAATGCAGAGAAGTAAATATACGAATCTGTTAATATATTTTTGCTTTTCCAAGTAATACTTATTTTTTTCTATTCCTGGAAAAAAATCACAATAGGTTAATAATCCAGAGACAAAAATTTCTTTTTTCTTTTTAGTAGAAATTAGCCATGTTTACTACCACCTAAGACAGTTGATATATATCTAAGTCCCTTATATAAAAATCAAGATGGTGAGTTTTGTGGTATTTGACCTCTTAGGCAAAAGCATAATATTTTCACTTTGACTAATGCTGTTTATGAAATAAAATTCTTCTGTCTATGCATTTGAACTCAGTTTTAGCAAGTGCAATCTAAATTGGATAGTAAACTGGGCATGGTGGCACATGTCTATAATCCCAGTGGCTTAGGAGGCTGAGGCAGGCTTTTGCAAGTTCAAAGCCAGTCTCAGCAACTTAACAAGGCCCCAAACAACTTAGTGAGACCCTGCTTCAAAATAAAAAAATAGAAAGGGCTGGGGATGGGTCTCAGTGGTAAAGTGATGCTGGTTTCAATCCTGGTACCAAAAAAAAGTCAGGCCAGCCCCTCCTTTTTCTTTTTTCCCTCTTATCATACCAGCTCCCTATTTCATCCTGTTTTGCCCCATAAAACATCAGACTGTGAATTTAGTTCCAATTATACTGCAGTGTATTGAGGTTAGAAGATACAGTGCCCCTTGAGATTATACCAGGCAAGTGGGTCAAGCAGCTCTGCTTCATGTTGCGTCTGTTGCTAGGTCATCCCATCTTAGGAAAGCTTAAGTGATTGGGCTGCTGGAAGAAGACCTTGTCTAGCTCAGAGATGACGAATGCCTTCCGATTGCCTAATTTTAACAATTTAATTTCACTGTAGGGTAATTATATGACTTTGGGCAAGTGACCTAATTCCTCTGTGCCTTACTTTCCACATCTGTAAAACAAAGATTATTTAGTAACTACTTCATAAGAATATTGTGAGGGATATATGAAACAATATACTCTGTAAAGGGCTCATCTTAGTACCTGGCGTAATTTAACACTATACTGTTAGCAATTTGGAACCCCTGTGATTTGGAGTTCCTAAGGTTCTAGATTGGCTTTTTTTTTTCCTCCATTAATTTTGTCTCTCACATACGTAAGTCAGTCTTAGAGCTTCACCTTTCACTCAATGTGAGTGATTCCTAAGTATGATTTATTTCTCTTCTTCTCAAATCCACAAACTAATGCTTATTTCTGCATGCCTTTCTTATCTCATACTCTCCTAGATTGCTATCCAACTGGCTCAGTCATTTTTACCTTTTTCCCTCTTTCGTCCTAATCATCCAGTTAATCTTCCTCATTTATTCCTTCCTGTCTTCCCTTATAATATGTGGGTCTCAGAAAGCATTACTCACTGTTTTTTGTTTTGCTTTGTTTTTTAACCAGAAAAAAAATCCTAATAACATATAAAATGTTGCTGAAAGTATGCCCAGCAAAAGGAGGCTTTTTTTTTTTTTTTTAAAGGAGCAATCAAGAAACTTTCCAGGACTGGATTGTGGCTCAGTGCCAGAGCACTTGCCTTCCATGTGTGAAGCACTGGGTTCAATCCGCAGCACAACAAACAAACAAACAAACAAATAAATAAAGATATTGTGTCCATCTACAACTAAAGATAATATTAAAAAGAAAAGAAACACTTTCCAGAAGCATTAGTTTGTTTCCATGCTCTTAAAATCCTTCAGTAAAACTTTTTAGGGTAATTGAGTATGTTTATTATCTTGATTGAGGTAATGGTTTCATGGGATACATACATGTCAAAAGTGTACAGTTTGACATGTGTAGCTTGTTGTATGTCAGTACTACTTCAATAAAGTTGTTTTTTAAAAAGAAATTTGAGGTTGGAATGTGGCTCAGTGGCAGAGTACTTGCCCAGCATGTGTGAGGCTCTGGGTTCTATTCCCAGCATGGCAAGGTTCCTGGCTTTCCACCAGCCTGGGATTCAAATCCCCCCAGGATGTGACCCCAACTGCCCTTTCTAGCCTCTACTGCTTTCTGTTTCATATTTCTTTTTCTCATCTCAACGTATTGAAATCTTCAAGACCAACTCAATGATCACTTCCTCCATAGAGGCTATCTAGATAACCCCAAAAAAGTGATCTTTGGCTCCTTACACTTATTTGCATCACTTTTATGGTTCTTTTCACAAATAGCCTTCAATTGTAGTTATTTGTATATTTGTTGTTCCTATTAGAAAACAGGATCCTTAAAGGGTACTTAGTTGTACTCTTCTCTAACACCTCTCTCCTCCATTCTCTCACATGTATATGGATGTTATAAATCTTCATTAAATGAATAAGTGATTAAAATGAAGCTTCAGGTTTGATTATACATTGAGCAAGATTCAAAGCCTCACCAAGAGTCCTGACTCTTTATTTTTTAAAGGTTAAATTGCTTCAATTGCAAGTTATGAATTGACTTTTGCCTCTTGGGGTTTTTTGGAACTGAGGGCAGAGTATGATTCCCTATGTGGAATATGGGAAGGTGACTCTGAAGTCTGTAGCAGGTAAACTGAAGAGCTTGATGAGGTTTCAAAATGTTGTCATGATAAACAGCAGATTAAGGGACCTTTCTTCTGAGGACAATGTGAAGAACACGACAAATTAAACAAGCTTCATTATAGGTATTTTATGAGTCTCTTCTTCATTGCTTTTGATATACCTGAAATTATAGGTGGCATTTTGCATATCCTCTTTGGAACAAGTTTCTCTTTTAAAATAAGTCTGTTCTGGAGCTGAAGGAGGTCATTTCTTTCTGGCCTTTCTGGCCTTTCTGAGCTGGACTCAGAGCCTCAGTAGCCCTACCACTTGGGCAGCAGCATTTGGGGAAGTGCTCTTCGCCAAGTTGCTGGGCCTCCCTGTGGTAAAGGCCCATCTGCTCCTGGCATAGTGAAATGGCCCAGCCCGAGACTGGAAACCTAGACTGTGCCAGCATAGAGACCTGGAGTAAATAGTGTAATGAAAAACCAAGATGAAGTGGATTTTTCACCAAAGCCGAACCACTTAATATAGCATACTTTATCACAACAAATTTCTTTTAGGTATGCTCAAGACATGTTGAGTACAGTGAGTTATACAAATGCATGGAAGACACTATCATTGCCTTTGACCTGAAACTATAGATGGCATTTTGCATATCCTCTTTGGAATAAGTTTCTCTTTAAAAAAAAATTATGGGGAGCAAGAAGCAAATGAATAATTTTAAAAACTTCTATATCTGAATATAAAGACTTATATTGTAGGGGCTCAAACTAAGAGAAGATCATGGCAAGATAGAGTTAGGGGCAAGAGTCTTAAAAAACAGGTGACTGAACTTTATTGCTTTATTTTCATGCTGGGAAAATAGGGGTAAAGGTAAGAAGTAGCAAAAGAAGTGGTAGTAGAATGAACAGTCTGTAGGTGATGTGATTGGAGAGGTTGGGTGGGGACAGATGATGGGGAAGGATCTGGCAACAAGCTGAGGAATCTGGATTTGTTCCTAAAGCCTATCTGTAAGTATTTTGGTACTTTTATATTAAAGTGAAATATAAGAATTTTGGGGCTGGGGCTGTAGTTCAGTGGCAGAGCATTTACCTAGCATGTGTGAGGCACTGGGTTCAATCCTCAGCACCATTTAAAAATAAACAAAATAAAGGAATGATATCCATCTACAACTCCAAAAAAAAAAAATTAAAAGAATTTTCATTTACCTTTGTTGTCAGGAGACTCTAGACTGGAAGATATATAGATATATGGAAGATCATCTAAGAGCTCATTACTACAGAAAACAGACGTGAAAACTGGAATGGTAGTTAACGTGAGAATAGACAGGACAAGTTGAATCTAAGACATTAAAGAGAAAGGACCAACAGGCCTTGGTGAACAAGAGAATGCTTACAAGGGACTGAGCATTTCACAGATAATGCTCATAGCCTACATTGAATCAATGGCCCAGGGATATGTGGAAAGGCAAGAATTGTGAAACTAAAGCTAAGATTGGGTAAGTGGCTTCCCTAGGGTAAAACATGCCCCCTCATAGAAGGTTGTTCTGAGAAACTGGAGTGTTTTTCCTATTTGATTAGTTTATCTTGCCCTAATAACTTCCCCTGGAATTCTCCTTAAACTTTCCTGCTCTCTAATTCCTAATTCCTTCATGATGGTGATATTTCCCCTCAAACTGGCACACCACCCTCTTGTTGGAGCAGGTGACTAGGACTGGCACTCCTGTTATCTTCTTCCTTCTGAACACAAGAGGCAGCAGTGAGATTTTAACTCCTCCAAGTGCACATCTGCACTTTCACTCCCTCCTAGAGCTCACCCTTGATGGTTTTGGCAAATTGCTTATGAGTTTTTCATTGCATGCACCTCTGAGCCTGGCTAATCTATTTTTGCTCAACCCCATATTTCAGAACACTCTCTTATGGTCCATGCCAGACTGGTTTAAATGATTCATCTTAAATTCTTCTAAGTATTTGTCAAATTTTGTTGCATGACTTGGTTCCCCTCTGCAGCTCTTGAACTTCCCATAAGATACAAATGAATCAACACTATCTTCCTTGAAAAGCATTATGCTCTTCTTGCCATCTAGTATATGTAGAAGGAAATCTGCAAAAAAAAAAAAAAAAAAAAAAAACCAGCTCAGATTGTTAACAATAAGACTAAACGTTATTTTGTTTTGTTTTCTCCTTAAGCTTGTTTTTTGCTCACTTGAGTGGTCTGCTCAGGAAATAGCCCTGTAGCTAAGTGGGTTTTTGAGGTTAGTAATTTTACAATGTTTCTATACCTTTTGGTTTTACAGTAGAGTCAACTCCTAAGAATAGCTGCTTGCTTTAAAAAAAAAAAGTGCTGCAATTCTAATAAGACACTATGTACAGATCCTTAGATTTGAGGTAAAAAAAAAAAAAAAACTATGTATGGCAGTATCTAAGAAAGTTTCTTTCTTACATTTATTTCTCTTTTCCTTCCCTAAGGAAACTGTAGAAGAGTGTTCTGAAATTGGGGGTTGAGGAAAAATAGATTAGCCAAGCACAGAGGTGCATGCTTATAATCCCAGCAATTTTGGAGACATAAGGATCACTAGTCTGAGACCAGCCTGAGCAAGACACTCAGCAACTTAACAAGATCTTGTCTCAAAATAAAAAGGACTAGGGATGTAGCTCAGTAGTAAAACATCCCTAAGTTTAAGCCCCAGCACACACACAAAAAAAGATTTAAGTTTTATTAGGTATCTTTTAACTTTTATCTAATAAAGAATAAAGTTCTAATTTTGATGATAGTGAGGAACTACTAAGGTGACAGATAATGAAACCATATATCTTATTTGTTCGAACATGGAAGATTATTTTCATTTTAGGATTATGCTTTGCTACTCTGCAAATAATTTAGTTTGGAATATTTCAATTCTTATCAGTAATCATGTCTAATACCTTTAGTTCTGAGATGTTTTATTAACTGGTTAAGGATGTTACCATTTTCTGCTTTCTTACATTGTATATCCAAAACTAACAGTGTTTTGCATTTAGTGGGTACTCAATAAAATTGTTGAACAAATTAATAAATTTTTTAAAGGTTTTTTTTCCTAAGTAGAAAGCAAACTTTAGGGGGCTGGGGATGTGGCTCAGGCGGTAGCGCGCTCGCCTGGCATGCGTGCGACCCGGGTTCGATCCTCAGCACCACATACCAACAAAGATGTTGTGTCCGCCGAGAACTGAAAAATAAATATTAAAAAAATTCTCTCTCTCTCTCTCTCTCTCTTAAAAAAAAAAAAAAGAAAGCAAACTTTATTTTATATCAAACTAAGCTTTGAACTTCCAAAGTATAAAATACCAAAGCTTTTCTATGTCAAATAAAAATCAGGAATGTTGGGACTGGGGTTGTGGCTCAATGGTAGAGCGCTTGCCTTGCACATGTGAGACACTTGGTTCGAGTCTCAGCACCACATAAAAATAAATCAATAAATAAAGGTATTGTGTCCATTTACAACTATATATATATATATACATATATATATGTGTGTGTGTGTATATATATATATATATATATATGTATGTATATAAAAATCGGGAATGTCCACCTTTACATTAAAAACAAAAAAGAAAAAGAACAAAGTCAAAATATTCAAGCCAAGCACCATGGCACATGCCTGTAATCCCAGCAGCTCAGGAGGCTGAGGCAGGACGATCATGAGTTCAAAGCCAGCCTAGCAAGAGTGAGGCACTAAGCAACTCAGTGAGACCCTGTCTCTAATAAAATATAAAATAGGGCTGGGGATTTGGCTCAGTGGTCAAGTGCCCCTGAGTTCAATCTCTAATACCAAAAAAAAAAAAAAAAAAAAACCCGAAAAGCACCAAAACAACAAAATTCAAGACAAGGTTCAACAATAATAATGTAAAATCTGGAGTGAATGACCAAAATTTCAAATTATCAATATAGCTCAGTTCGACGGATCTCTCAGTAAATTTCAACTTGCAACAACAAAAAAGTACTATTTACCAACAGTAAGTATAATCGTGATACTGTTTATATCATCTACTTTGAGGTATATAATCCATGACAAGTTAAAAAATACAAACCACACACTGACCAAGGGAACAGAAAAAAAAGCAATTAACCATTATAGGAATCAAGAGAACACCTAAGCTTATAAAAACTTTCTTAATTAGTAGCATATTCTGTATATGATGTGCAGAAAACTATAATTAAAACAAGGTAGTTTTTTTTATTAGTTGCCTAATTTTAAAAATGAGGAAATTTTGAACTATATCTCTAAAAGACCACAGAGTTATCACTGAAATATACATTTCTCAAGACATTGGGCAAAAAGTTCCCATTTATGGGAAATATGTTCTTTTTTTTTTTTTCCACACAGTGAAACTGAGAAAAATCATATCAAATGATAAATCTTCTCTAATCTTAAATACCCCAATAATGCAAACATTGAGAAATGTAATTTTTTAAAATTCAGACTTGATACAGGTTATTATTAAACAAAGATGTACAAATGTTATTGCTTTTTCAGATTTTTCAAAATTATACATTGTTTAAAAAACTATAATGCTCTTAAATCATACTGTAAACTTTTTTTAAAATTTAAATCATAATTTATTTAAACAAATTGATATCTTTTTTTATTATTAGTTGTTCAAAACATTACATAGCTCTTGACATATTTCATACATTCAAATTGATGATATCTTGTAGTTGCATATTTATCATGTTTTCGTTGCTGGTTTTTTGTTTTTGTTTTTTTGGACCTCAATGATGTTTTTTTTTTGTTTTTGATTAGTTGTTCAAAACATTACATAGCTCTTGACATATCAACTTGAATACTGTAAACTTTTATACCTGCTTTTATTTTCTTAATGAAAACTGTTCAATCCAACAATCTAGGTTGAACCCTGTACTATATAAAGCAAGTCACAGTTCACATAAAAACGAATGATCAAGCCAGACGGCCTGGTGCACACCTGTAATCCCAGAGGCCTGGGAGGCTGAAGGACCACAAGTTCAAAGCTAGCCTCAGTAATTCAGAGAGGCCCTAATAATTCAGCAAGACCCTGTCTCTAATTAACATATAAAAAAGAGATGGGGATGGGACTCAGTGGTTGAGAATCCCTGGGTTCAATTCTCAGTACCAAAAAAGAAAAAGTGGTCAATCTTCAGTTTTTATTAATATCATGATGTTAAGATAACAAAACTGGGGCTGGGTTGTGGCTCAGTGATAGAGTGCTCACCTAGCATGCATGAGGCACTGGGTTCGATCTTCACAACCACATCAATGTAAAATAAAGATATTGGGTCCACCTAAAACTAAAAAATAAATATTTTTTAAAAAGGTAATTGAGCTGGGATTGTGGCTCAGCAGTAGAGCGCTCACCTAGCATGTGTGAGGCCCTGGGTTCGATCCTCAGCACCACAAAAAAATAAATAAATAAAATAGAGATATTGTGTTCAGCTACAACTAAAAAATAAATATTTAATAAATAAATAAATAAATAACAAAACTGGGTTCGATTCTTAGCACTGCATATAAATAAAGGAGAAAAATATTCATTTAAAAAAAATTAGGATTTACTAGTGGACAACGATGAACCCACAGAGCATTGTCTTTTGCATTCTGTAAAAAGTCTGTTTATTTCTTCTTTACTTTCAGCTTCCTCTTCTGAAACATCTTCTTTATCAGCCTTTTGTTCCTCCTCCACTTTTTTCAAAGGTTGAGAAAATTCTAGTAATGAGTTGTTTTTTTTTTAAAAAAGGGTATGGCTGTGGTTTGTGCCCTTTTGAAGGACAAAGGCAGTCCTCCATAAATATCATACAAACTCCTAATAACGGTCCTGAAAGCAGAGTTGCTAAAGCAAAAAGTGTGTATGATCCCCAAACTGGTAATCCAAGGTCTTCAATAAAATAGTTGTGGCAAGTAGAACAGAACCTGGACAAAACCATGATGAAACAGGTTCAATGTTCTTTACTCCTTTTCGCTTATAAAGTTGATGGAGTCCTTCTTAGCCCTTGATTCTAGATAGCACCTAAATTCACCATCTTTTTTTTTTTTTAATTAATTAATTTATTTTTTAGTTCTCAGCGGACACAACATCTTTGTTGGTATGTGGTGCTGAAGATCGAACCCAGGCCGCATGCATGCCAGGCGAGCGCGCTACCGCTTGGGCCACATCCCCAGCCCAAAATTCACCATCTTTACAATGATAAATTGTAGAAAGAACAGTTGTGATAAACCATACACTCAGTCCTGTCTGCTCTGTGACATCTACTTTTGCAATATTAACCTCAATACTTCTCTCCATTCGGCAAAACTTTCCAATTTTGGTTGAAGATTTTGACACACAGGACACCAAGTGCATGAAATTCTGTCATCCACTCTCCTTCCAGCAACTCTCTCCAGTTAAGCAACAGCACCAACATGGTCAGGGGAACTATGAGATGCCCAGAAGGTGCTATGAATTAATTAATTTTTATGAGTTTTTTCTAATTAAGAAAGTTGTATAAGTTTAAAAGCATCCTTAATTCCATTACACACAATTGACTCTTTTTTTTTTTTCATCTTTTAGGCTTCACTACATATATTTGTGATTTTATTTTATTTTATTTTTTGTACTAGGAATTGAACCCAGGGGCATTTTTACCATGGCCTTTTTTATTTTTTGTTTTGAGACAGGTTCTCACTAAGTTATTTAGGGCCTTGCTAAATTGCCGAGGCTGGCCTTGAACTTGTGATCTTCCCGCCTCAGCCTCCTGAGTCTCTGAGAATACAGGCATGGGTTAAAATTTTGTATTCTTTTTAATGTGAAGTTTTCTCATATTTTATGTGTTTTTAAATAGTCAAACACCGGATTATTTAGAGCAGCAAGAAAGTCACCTTAATGCTAGGTGGGGATAATCTGAGAAATATTATCATATTCCAACATTATTGCTGAGGAATTATAGTCCATTTTAATTTATGTGGACTGGGATCAAAACTATTTGGAATATTGGCTTCAAGTTGCCTGTAACCAAGACAACTCAAATATCTCCTTTCTTACTGTTGGGCCCAATAAAGAGGATGCAGCCTCTTGGTAATGTTCAGAATCATGATTTCCTGAAGGGAGTTTGAATAATGTTGGGAAAACAGAAAGGATTGCTAATATCTTCAATAGAGGAAGTCCAAACAACATATTTCCCAGTTTTCCTCAGGATTATTTCAGACTAATTTTGTTTTCATATCATTTATTGAACCAAGATAATATGCTCATTTGGGTTTGTTCTCACACTGAATTAGACCTTGGGTGGATTTGTACCCACTGAGGAGAGAATTTATGCAAACTGAGGCACTGAAGCTTTTTCAAGAACAGCTGTTTTTCAGGGCCAATGCCACACATACAGAATGACTTCCTGAAACAATATCTGTTCTAAGACATTCATTGCAGAGTAAAAATGTCTACTATAGAAACTGTTCTTCAGGCTTTGTTTGTTTTGAGACAGAATCTATGTATGTTGCCCAGGCAAGATTTGAACTCCTGGACTCAAGCTATCCTCCTGCCTTAGCTTCTTGAGTGCTGGTACTATAGATATGCCTGATTCTCAGGCTTGACCTAGAATTCACACTGTAGTCAGTGTGTAGTCAGGTAGCTGATTTTACTTTCTTTTTGTTACTGTTTGCCAGCATTACATTCTGGAGATATTGTACTGCCTTGTCAGGTACTCTTGGCAAGGACCACTAGCTCCTGGTTCCATGTAGACCAGTGCTCTTGGCCTTTATGTCCAGAACCCAGGTGAAGCTCAAAGAGCTGCTGGGGGGTTGAAGAAGTGCTAAAATCAATACTTCCCTAATGGAGTGCAGGACTTCCCCAGCTCTGGGAGAGACATAGACTGTTAGAAGCAGCTGACTTTGCTTCATCCAAAAGAAAATATGAGGTCTGTATGGCAGATTTTAAAAGCTCTGAATAATAATCCTTCTCTGATGAACAGAAGTTTACTGTTGATCACACTGACAAGAAACTTTTGGTAGACCGGTCCGGATAGAAGATGTCACTCCAAACATGGTTTTCTTTTTGGGCCTAACTGAACTTTGTAGAGTTCATATGGAACACGAAAAAAACCAAGATGTCAACAGGGCCTTTATACTCACTGACAAAATGGGGAGAGGCAAAAGTTATCCATGAGAACTGTAGTTCTGCATTTTCTCTGGAAAGCAGAAAGAAAGATGAATTTTGCTTAAAGGTGATGGGGTGGAACAGTCTCAAAGCTAAGCAGACAATATTTTAAGTTCTGGTTAGCCTCTTGTTTGTTAAAAACTTGAATTGTAATCAGCTTTCTTTGTTGAGAAGGAAGGCGCTAGGGCCCTGGAGTGAGATGATGGCTTTGTTGTGTGACCACAGAGGCTGGTTTCATACTAATTTCCTCTAGAGCTTGTGATGAAGTCAGTAAACCACAGCCTTCAGCATGCTATGTTCAGGCAGCAGCAGTGGCTTCTTGGTGGTGTCTCGGCCATGACACACATTTGACATGCCCTCCCTTAACCTACTCACAGACTGTTTCTCTTACTCTGCAGCATGGACCAAAGAGAAAATCTGCAGAAGTTCCTGGATGAGGCCCAAAACAAGAAAATTAACAAAGAAGAGTTTGCCAGTGAGTTTCTGGTGAGTCCTGTGTGTGACGCTCTCAGAGTAGTTACATACACTGTTTGACTATAGTGATTCAACTCTTCTAGACCAAATTGCTCTCAGGACAAAGTAATTATCAGGCTTTGAAGGAGAAGAAAGAGGGCAATCTAAAAGTCTGACTGCTCTGGTTTTGATACATTTAGGTATTTTATTTAAAATACTGTTTTTAATATTCTGTTTGCTAGTGTTTTAGAGTTTGGAAATCCTACAGAGGCAAAACACAACTCCAGATGTATAAATACTAATCTAATATTAATTGAACATTCAGAGTTCCCTAGGCATCAGAGTTGTGGTTTATACTTCAAATCACTAATTTTAATTAATATTAAGAAGAAAGAGAGCACAATTAATTTTTTTATAGAATATTTTTTTTAACCTCCTCATGGGATGCCATTTGGATGACAGAGGTTTTTGAAGAGCATCAAAACTACTGATTGTCACTTTTTTCTTTTCTTTTTCCTATGAGAAAAATATTAGAACATGTGTTTTTATAATAACAGGGTTTCCCTAGCTTACATTGCTTAGAGAGGTGGAAAGGATGGGGTGGGGAGTAGAGACAAGTGAGGGCCATGAGAGAAATATGAGTGTAGCCTTGAGTCAGATAGATTGATTTTGCAGAGGAACTGTAGGTATTGGTGCAATGGAAGTCAGATAGACCTCATTCACTCTATTACCTGGCACATCAGTGAATGTAGGATGTCCGATAGTACCTCTCATGTGTTTTGGAATACTTGCAGCTGTATTTCAGAGCTATAAGAATGGCTCTAAAGAAGAGGGAAAAAACAAGAGAACTGATACTTCATCAATCAAATTGTAGACTATTTGACATGTTCCTTACTCTTCCCAAATCGCTGGTTTTTTAATATATATAAATATATTTACATATACATATATTTTAGTTGTAGATGGACATAATACCTTTATTTTTATGTGGTGCTGAGGATCGAACTCAGTGCCATACATATGATAAGCAATCACTGTAGCAGTGAGCTACAATCCCAGTCCCCAAATCTCTTATTTTCTATTTTATAAAATGGGGATAATAATTTATGTCCTAATCATTTTTATAGATTTGTTGTGATGATTAAATATCAGTAATAATAATAAAGACTATAGTGATAAAATGTGAGTCGCGTGCTATGGTGCACACTTGTAGTCTCAGCTACTCAGAAAACTGAGTGAGAATGATTGCAAGTTCCAGGCCAGCCTAGGCAACTTAAATATATATATATAGTGGTTATTTGGTAGTATTTATTGAGCATGTACCATGGATCAAGTTCAGTTCTAGGCAATACAATAGTGAACAAAATGAATAAGTCTTTGCCCTCCAGAGCTAACATTCTGGTACCAGAGAATAGATAATAAAATACTTTGTAAAGTCTCCAGTGATCAGATATTATGGATGAGTGATGAGATGTTATGATAGGAAACCCCTATGTTAGTTCAACTTGGAATAATATCATGGTGTCATTAAAAAAAAATGTGCTTCTACTGCTACTAGCCAGGCATTCTGAGCCTCTCTGAAGAGATTTATCAAAGAGAAGGTAAGGAGCACATTTGTCTGTGTAGACACATGCCTGCTCTGGGATTGTGATTCCTGATCCAGATTCTCCAAAGGATAGAGGCAAAAAGTGAGCTGACAGGCAGTGCCAGCCTCTCTTCTATTTTGACTGTATTTTTTAAAAATAGTACAGGCTGCTTTCCTAATATCTTACCGTTTTAAAGCTCAGGTCATATACTCTCTTACCAAATTACAGCAACTACCTTTAACTGGTTTCATTGCTTCTAGCCTTTCCCCACCTTCAATGACTTTTCCGTTCAACACCCAAGTGATCTTTTAATAATATAAATTTGGTCATTTTTTCCTTTCTTAAGAACTTTTTATAGTTCATATCTTTTAGTTGTTTATAATAGTAAAATATAATAACATTTAGAAGAGTATGTAAGACATGTAAGTATAATTATAAAGCAACCACACAGTCAAGTAATAAAGCACTGTCAGACTCCAGAAGACCCCAATATATCCTTTCCCCAGCAGACCCCCTCCACCCACCCACCCCACCTTGCCACAGGGATAATCACTATCCTGACTTTTATATTAATCACTTCCTTTCTTTTCTAGCTCCTGATTTTAAGAATCTTGTTTTTGGGTAGTGATTAAGTGGAACCTCACTGTTCACTGACTCATGTCCTCCAGTGGAAAAACAGAGTCTCGCCCTGAGCCCCACCTAAAGGTTCAGCTGAGACACCAGAGGAATAGCAGTGGGGGAGTGGGGGTGGAAGTGAACGGGGTCAGATTGCTCATTTGGACAAGCTAAATACTGCCATTAGATCAGAGGGCTTTCCACCTGGTAATGTCCCACACACCACCTTCAGCCTTTAATGTCTTCTCCCAGCATGTGATGTTCTGAGAATTGAGGATTGTGTGACACAAGGCCACTCCTAGTAGGTGGTATTCTTTGTGGGACTTACCAAAAGGTATCCCTCTTCTGGAGAGATGCCCTGTGCATCTTTTCCCCTCCTCCATGGTTCAGATTTCAGTCCTCACTTCTGCCTTATCCATGTATCTTTGTGCAGAGCACAATATACTTAACTGGATCTGGCAGGCCTACTGTGACAGCTGATGTAAAATGCCATGCTGCTTAGGTCTGTTCTCTATGCCAGGACTAAACTAAATTCAAAACTTTCCAGTGGCGTACTTTCCCTCTGCCTTGAGCATTCCTTACATTCCTCTTTACCTAGTTAACTTTTTTATCTTATTTTTTTAAGAGACAGGGTCTCGCTAAGTTGCTTAACACCTTGCTTTTGCTGAGGCTGGCTTTGAACTCACAATCCTCCTGCCTCAGCCTCCTGTGCGGCTGGGATTACAGGCATGTGCCACTGTGCCTGGCCCTAGTTAATGTTTCATAATTCTTTAGATCTACATTTGGTGGGGCCTTTTTTCCCCTTCCTCTTTTTTTCTTCTTCTCCTTCTCCTTCTTCTTCTTTAATATTCTTTCTGTGGTACTAGAGATTGGGCTCTGGGGCTGGGTGTGGTGGCGCATGCCTGTAATCCCGGTAGCTTGGGAGGCTGAAGCAGGAGGATTACAAGTTCAAACCAGCCTCAGCAATAGCAAGGGGCTAAGCAACTCAGTAAGACGCTGTCTCTGAATAAAATACAAAATAGGGCTGGGGATGTGGCTTGGTGGTCAAGTGCCCCTGAGCCCTGAGTTCAATCCCCCGTACCCCACCATCCCCCCAAAAACTCTGGGCCTGGAGCATATGAGGCAAGTGTTCTACCACTGCACTACAGACATCTTCAGCCCTAAAAAGTTTTTCTTGACCTCCCTGAATAGACCAACTTTCTTATTATAAAAGTTCTTATTGGCTCCATCTGGTATTTATACTTATCAAAATTCCAATTTTATATTTATTTGTGTGGTGCCCATATAAGGACTTGGATCAAGAAGTAGGACACTGCCCACACCACAGAAATCCCTTGGGTATACTTCCAAATAACAGTCCTACACCAGTAAGATTAGTTATAAACACTATCATGATATAGTTTTTTTGCATTGCTTTAATATCTAGTTCACTAAACAACAGAGATTAATTGTATCTGTCTTTGAACTATATGTAAATAAAATCAAGTTAAATGTTCTTTTTTAAATATTTACTTTTTAGTTGTAGTTGGACACAATACCTTTATTTTATTTATTTTTATGTGGTGCTGAGGATGGAACCCAGGGCCTCGCACGTGCTAGGCGAGCACTTTACCTATGAGCCGCAACCGCAGCCCCTAAATGTTCTTTTATGTCTTGTTTTCTCACTCTACATTCTATTTGTAAAATATCAATTTCATTGGGTGTAATTTTTTCTAATCATTTTCATGAATTCTATCAAGGGTCAATAGATGAAATTACTGATACGTTGAGAGAGGTAAGTAGCCACTTAGGGTGACATGTCTATTTCAAATTGCCATAGTTAGTGTCCAATCTTTAGCTTTGCTGATCTAGAAATTCAGATGTTTTACTATATCCAGCATTGATCAAGAGCAAGCAACTGGCTCATAATAATCAAACACAAGAAATTCACTAGAAATCAGAAAACCAATTTATCAGTTTTTAAAGAGAGAAAAGTAACTGTCAAACAGAGTAGAAGTTTGCATTGACTGGCCAGTGTATTTCCTCTTTGTAGGAAAGAAAGTTTGAAAAGTCAACTGTAAACAGAAAGTATTTGATGAACCAGGTGTTGTCACTTATAATCCCAGCAACTCAGGAGACTAAAGCAGAAGGATCACAAATTTAAGGCCCGCCTCCACAATTTAGCAAGACCCTCAGTAACTTAGTGGGACTGGTGAGGTAGCTCAATGGTAAAGTGCCCCAAGGGTCAATTCCCAGTGCCAAAAAAAGGGAAGTGTTTGATGACCATGGTGATTTTAGTGGCCTCAACTATGATGGTGTGATGTCTCTGTCTCCTTGTTTGAAATTTCAGGCTGGTGACCAACAACCTATCCCAGACAGCACTAGGGACATAGTACAAGTGCTTGTTGTTGTTTTTCCTTTTTCCAAAACAAGGACTATCCTTTTCCATTAGCACATCCTTTGTCAGATACACTGCAATTTATAAAGGAATAAGTATCCTCTTGGACCAGTTACTGTGGCTACTTTTGTTCTTATAATGTGTATGTTTCAGTCATTATAAATCAGTTAAAGCTTGGTTATGTGTTATGTGTTGGTCAATTTTGCTGCATGCATTTAATGTTAAGAATTTCTTTTCTACACTGGAGGCAGATTAAGTATCTTCATTTAAAAAGTATGTGTAAAAGTATGAATTGTAAGTCAGGTATTAGGCTAAATATGCATATATAAGTTCCTTGGATGTCTACATATATTTATTTGTAAGAATACAGAAATATGAACATAGCTTTATGCAGATATGGTAATTTGATTAATAGTGATTTTCTGCCTTTAAAAAATATTTTGATATCCAAATAGGAATCCAAACAACAAAAAGACTACTGATACCACTTTGCTTATCAAATGGACCCATATTTAAAATATTATAATTCTAACATTGGTCAGAATTAAAATATATGCAGTTTTATATAATACTGAAATGACCTTTCTGGAGGAAAAATTTGTATACAGTTTCAGCAGACATAATAATATAGATCAGAGTTTATTATAATGAGAAAATTCTTTGACCATTCTTACAAATTCATCTGAAGGAAATAATAAAAGATATTTATGGTTTGGCTACATACTATAGTATTGTTATAATTATAAAATATTGGAAGTAGCTTTAATGTTCAACAATAAAAAAATAGGTTAAGAAACTTTGGTTATATTCCATATAATGGAATATATATGCCACTATTAAAAAACAAAAACAAAAACAAAAAAACACCACAAATTGGTAAGTAAAGAGAGCAAATTACAAAACCCTGCCTGTGATCCCATCTTTATTATAATAATGTGTGGATAAAAAGTTGGAGGGTACTATTATAAAATAATAAGAGTGATTAACTCTGGATAGTGGGGTTATAGATGATTTTTATCATCTTATTTTTGTTTCTCTGTATATTCCAAATTTCCTTCAATGAGTATGTATTTTTTACCTTAAAAATATATACACTTATGGGCTGCAGTTATAGCGCTCAGCTGTAGAGCACTTGCCTAGCATGTGTGAAGCACTGGATTTGATCCTCAGCACCTCATAAAATAATTTTTTTAAATTAAGGTATTGTGTCCATCTACAACTAAAACAATTTTTTCGAATATTTTTTTAAGTTGTTGATAGACCTTTATTTTATTTATTTATTTATATGTGATGCTGAGAATCAAACCCAGTGCCTCACACATGCCAGGCAAGTACATTACCACTGAGCCCCAGCCCCAGCCCTAAAAAAAAAAAAAAAAAAAAAAATCTCTATTTAGGGCTGGGGCTATAGCTCAGTGGCAGAGCATTTGCCTAGCATGTGTGAGGAACTGGGTTTGATCCTTGGCACTGCATTAAAACAAATAGAATAAATGCATACTGTCCTTTTACAACTGCAAAAAAAAAATCTATATTTACAAATTTCCTTTAGTGTTGTTGGATTCCATTCAAACAATTAAAAAAACAAAATAAAAGTTTTATGTTTCTTGGGTCAAAGATATTTCTGTAGAAAGATAAATATGATATTCATTAAATATTAAGACATATTTACTAAGTATGAAGGATTCATTGAGCTCTAATAGGAAAAAAGATGCTCAGTTCTAAAGGCCAGGTTTAATTGCTAATGTTGGTTTAAAAGATACTAGAAATCAGACTGGTCTTGTAGCAACTTCATAGACAGACCAGGGAAGACCTGGAAATATGTTGTTTCAATGTTTTTAAAGTAATGATACTAACTAACCAGTTGTGAACATAGTACCTCTTGCACAGCACCTGTACAAACATCTGTTGAATTGAAATGATTCATTGGTGGGAGTCAGCTTATTGCTTGAACATACTTATTAACATTTCTTGATTTTTATGCACATTAAGGTAAATTTTTTTCTGTTGCCACCAGAATAATTATATCACATTCTCATCTCCAGCCTCTCACTAGGGTCCATCTAGTCCCACATTTTCAGTTGTTCACAGGACATTTTGTTTTTAAAGAGAGAGGGAGAGAGAGAGAGAGAGAGAGAGAGAGAGAGAGAGAGAGAGAGAGAGAGAGAATTTTAATATTTTATTTTTTAGTTATCGGCGGATACAACATCTTTGTTGGTATGTGGTGCTGAGGATGGAACCCGGGCCGCACGCATGCCAGGCGAGCGCGCTACCGCTTGAGCCACATCCCCAGCCCCACAGGACATTTTTAACAAATATCTTGATATTTCCTTCTATTTTATGTATCTAAACTTGAGTCTCCCCAGTTTGGCTATTGCCTACCCACCTACCCACTTACCCCACTGGTGATTTGGAAACTAGCCTCCATAAATTTGATTATCTTGTTAAGAGATAATTATGTGTATACTCAGGGCCAGTTCAGTCTGTCCTCTTTTCCTACTGGTAGTACTCCTGTTTGCTGGGTTTGAAGGCCAGAGCTCCTAATTCTACCCCTTAGCAGTCATGCTTTCTTTCTCCTGTTGGAGGCTTCATATAATACTGACCTACGGTTGTAAGCTCTGGAGATAGTCCAACTTCAATTTCTTCTTTCCCTAGCACAACAGGCCAGGTTTTTGTTTTTTTTTCCCTTTCCAAAATACAACTTATATTATGCCTTGTATTCAGTAACCTGGTCCTTCAAGGCAAAGATATTGTGGTCTTTTCTTTTTTGGAAGTGACTTTACTTAATTTATAAGTCTATCAGATTAAAAACATGCAAAACTCAGTCCTGATTTCTAGAGTCTTAGCACCCAACCCCAGTTCTGTTCTTTTTTGAAAGGAAAACAGTAATATAGTCCACAAACTGATTGAACTTACTATTAGCTTATCAAGCACACATAGATTTTGGTTTCTCATATACCGCCCTATTTCAGAGCCCACATGAGATGCTAGCCTTTTCACTTGATTCTCCCAGAAATTCTTCCCTGGATTTCTCTTGACAGTACCTCCTCCATGGAATTCACATCCCCTGCCTTGTGGCTGACCAAGAAATACCTAGTTTCAACAACAACAAAACAAAAGAAAAAACTACCTCTCTCCCCCACCCCCAGATATATACCATCTCTCCTTTGGGTTGGGAGTGTAGCTCAGTGGTAGAGTGCTTACTTAGCATGCATAAGGCTCTGGGTTTTTTTTTTTTTTTTTAAAGAGAGAGTGAGAGAGGGGGACAGAGAGAGAGAGAGAGAGAGAGAGAGAGAGAGAATTTTAACATTTATTTATTTTTTCTTAGTTCTTGGCGGACACAACATCTTTGTTGGTATGTGGTGCTGCTGAGGATCGAACCCGGGCCGCACGCATGCTAGGCGAGCGCGCTACCGCTTGAGCCACAACCCCAGCCCCAAGGCTCTGGGTTTGATCCCCAACAGTGGAAAAAAAAAATCCGACTGCTAGTCATTTGAGAAAATTTCTTATTTCCTTACTTCTTTTTATTAGTTTACTCCATAGTCATGGCTGAGAAATGCAAAAGGAGTACCAAGGATATATTTATGAGAAAGGAAAGAAATGCCCTAGTTTAAAAGAAGTAATATATTACACATAATTGTCAGTGACATCAATTTGTGCAATAGTGAGAGAATCTAGGAGACATCTATAGATGCTTTGTAACTAGAAGACAGTGGGAAATATGGGAGAAGCAGCTTGGGGTCCAACTAGAGAGCCTTGAGTATCTGGCTAAGGAGTTCAGTTTTTTATTTCCTAGTAGCAAAAGTGATTCATTGGGGTTGGGGCTGTAGCTCAGTGGCAGAGCGCTTGCCTAGCATGTTCGAGGCACTGGGCTTAATCCTTAGCACCATATACAAATAAAATAAAGGTATTCTGTCCATCTACAACTACAAAAAAAAATTTTAAAAGTGATTCATTGAAGTTAGTTTGTGCATAAGACAGATAAGAAAAGCAGTATTTTACTAAAATTAAATTAACAGGATTATGCCCAATGAATGTGGAGAAAGAAATGCATGAAGATGAGTTAACAAGTACCTAAGAGTTAGCAAGATTTAAGGAAAAAGCCTAAATGAAGGTATCTCTAGTAAGCCTGGGAAGGAAGACTGATGCAAGACATTTCATGGTTAAGAATCAGTTGAACGTGCTAACTAAAGTAGAGGTGGAATTGTGGAAAGGGGGGAACGCCACGTGACTCACTTTCTAAAGTGTGGTTGTTTAGAATAAAGATAGTGCCATTGACAATTATAGTGGGGACAATTATGACTTTGGTTTTAAATGTACTGAGTCTGAGGCTGTAATAAGATTCTCAAGTGTCTAGGACATGGGTTGGGAATATAATTCTATTAGAATCAGTTAAATAAATCAACAAACACTTGTATGTCTTCTCTAGGATATAGAAGGATATGTATAGGATATCCTGAGTAAATGTAGGTATAGTAAGAGAAGAGCAGAGAATTGAAGATTTAACATCGGAAATTTGTGTAGTTCTCGAAAGATAGAAAAGCACAGAGGATCAAAGAGGAGAACCAAGATAATATAGACAAATAAGGGCCAAGGAAGGAAGAAATTTCAAGAAGAAAGTTACAGAGAATGAAGATTGAGGAGATGCTGAGGGAGCTAGTCCATAGGAGGTAATCAGTGCTCCTCCGATGACCAAGTCTCCAAGGTTGAAAATTAATAAAAATTATTTTCTTTAGTTTAATTCAACACAAACTTTCATCAATTATCATAAATGTTTCTCCCTTTCTTCTTTAAGATGTTTCTCCCTCTCTTCTCACAAGTCAGATCTAGTTGATATGGATTGTTTGGTAAGGAAGATAAAATCTGGGACAAGTTTGATCCCTATCAAGGAGCCAAAGAGGAATTATCATTTTCTCTGACCTGAAGTTTTTATCTATAGTTACAGTATTAGAAAATGAGAATATAATTTTAAGGAGTAACTTCACTGTCTTGTTCAACCATATAATGCTAGCTCTTGTTCAACCATGTAATGCTAGCCCCTGCCAGCCTAGATTCTGTTCTACCAATAGAATGTCATGCTATTTAGAGCACTGTTTGGCTGAAGGGTAGGTTCAACGTTTAAATCACACTTGATTCCTTTGGGGACTACAATCTTTGAAATTTATCTAGCTTTAGGCAGATTTTATTCAGTTTAAGTTCTATTTCCATTTAGAAAAAAAACGTGATCTGAAATAAACTAATGGAACTTAGTAAGCTTCCTGTTGACCATTGAACTAAAGAGTAACTGTAAAGAAAGTAAACTCAACTTTTAATATCTCTCCCATTGGGCATAGCATGTAGCTTGCTTTCAGAAGACATTTGGTTTTTAAAATATTCATCAGTTTAACCTTTAAGTTTTAGCTATATGTGGCTCAACTGCAGTAAGTGTGATCTTTTCACTTCTCCAAATGTCACTGAATTCTGCAATTCTTGTACCCTGTCCTGAATGGAGTCAACCCCAGAGGATGCTAAAAGGGTTGAAGTAGAATGTTCCGAAAGTGGAGAAGGAAAGCTCCCTAGAGGTAGCTTCTGACCTCCTTTCTTTAGGAAAATTCATTATTCTTGGTATTTTATTACAGAAGCTGAAAAGGCAATCTACTAAATACAAGGCAGACAAGATCTATCCTACAACCGTGGCACAGAGGCCCAAGAATATCAAGAAAAATAGATATAAGGATATTTTGCCCTGTAAGTTCCATTTTTCTCTATAAACGTGTAATTACTCTCACGTTTAATCATTTTTCCTTTTACTAAATAACTACTATGATTCCTAATCTGGAAAGAAGCATTGACAAATTAGAATTGTACTATTTAGGACTGCAAGAGATATTTATTTATTCATTCATTCACTCACTCACTCGACATTCACGGTATGTGCTGTTCACAATATTAGGTTCCGACTTAACCCTCTATGTAAGCCTTTTTAGTTACACTATGTCTTTCTTTTGTATTACAGATGATCATAGCCGGGTAGAACTGTCCCTAATAACTTCTGATGAAGACTCCAACTATATCAATGCCAACTTCATTAAGGTATACTAAAAGGAAATAAAAGCATTCCATTTTTTTTTCTCTAGGAACCTAAAAAAGGGAATAGGAAAAGGACTTGGTGAGAAGAGGGTATTATCTATAGACATTTCATGTAATTTTTATTCTCCTTTAGGGAGTTTATGGACCCAAGGCTTATATTGCCACCCAGGGTCCTTTATCTACAACTCTCCTCGACTTCTGGAGGATGATTTGGGAATATAGTGTCCTGGTAAGTGCAAAGTTGTGTCTGTTACTTTATTCTCCAGTTCTTAGGGATAACAGGGCTAGAGTGTCAGAATGTGACAAAGATTTCCCATTAAAACCAGAGTTTTTTTAAATTGGTTGATGGGATTTTAGGGTTCAGACCACTTTTATTAAAATTACAATGTCATTCTTGTTCAAGGAAATGAAAGTTCCTACCTTGACAGGCTTTTGGTAAGACAAATTTTCTGATTTGAATAGAGAAAAGGGAAGTGGGGACAGAAAGAAGGAAGAGTGAGAACAACATTTTATATAAGTTATTAGAATTTCTTTTCTGGTTAAAAAACAAAGCAAAACAGAAAAACAGTGAGTAATGCTTTCTGACTGAGACCCATATATTAAACTGCCCTTTCTGTCTCTATGGCTGCTTTAAGTTTCTATTTCATCTCTCCAGATCATTGTAATGGCATGTATGGAGTTTGAAATGGGAAAGGTGAGTTACTTTCTAGTACCTGTTGACCTGAAGGTAAAGGGAAAATTGGCAGCAGACCTTAAGTATGCCTAGGTAAAAATCATGTCATCTTCCTAGTTTTCACTTTGGGAATGCCATACGACTCATAGGCTTTTATCCACCCCTAAGAACTCCTTTTCTCCATTTTCTCAGTAGACTTTCTCTTTTAAAGTAAAAGCAATGTTTGCTTTTTAAACTAACAATTCATTTTCTAATTTCTTTTTTTAAATATTTTTTTAGTTGTCAATGACCTTTATTTTATTTATTTATATGTGGTGCTGAGAATTGAACCCAATGTCTCACACATGCAAGGCAAGTGTTCTACCACTGAGCTAATACCCCAGCCCTCACTTTCTCATTTCTGTTAGTCAGATTTTTTTTGATAGTTGTAGATGGACAGAATGCCTTTATTTTATTTGTTTATTTTTATGTGATGCTAAGGATCAAACCCAGTGCCTCACACATGCTAGGCAAGTGCTCTGCTAACACAGCCCCAGCCCTAGTCAGATATTTTTAACTGCCAATCAGAGCTTCTAATCTTGTGCTGTCCAAAATTGTATAAACTAGTCACATGTAGCTATTAAGCAATCAAAGTATAGCTAGTATGATCAAGGAACTAAGTTATTTTATTTTATTTTAATTGATTTAAATTTATAAACAATACTCAGTTTAGTTACTGAAAAACTTGTTACGTATGATTGGAACAACTTGGGCATATGAACCTTTTTCCAATGTGAATTTTATTTTATTTTATTTTTTTTAAAGAGAGAGAGAGAGAGAGAATTTTTAATATTTATTTTTTAGTTCTCGGCGGACACAACATCTTTGTTGGTATGTGGTGCTGAGGATTGAACCCGGGCCGCACTCATGCCAGGCGAGCGCGCTACCATTTGAGCCACATCCCCAGCCCAATGTGAATTTTATTTAATCTAAGTGGAAGGAAAATATTTCTAGTAAAAGTTAGCATCCTAACTAAATTACTATAAATATAAAATATACACAAGATTTTGAAGATTTAAAAAGAAAGAAAGGTTAAATATCTACTATTATCTGTTGATTACATGTTGAATTTTTTTTTTTTAACTAGGGATTGAATCCAGACACACTAAACCACTGAGACACATCTCCATTCCTTTTTAATTTTTATTTTGAGATAGGGTTTCACTAAGTTACTTGGGGCTTCACTAAGTTGCTGAGGCTGGCTTTGAACTTGTGATCCTCCTGCCTCAGCTTCTTGAGCTATTGGGATTATAGATGTACACCACTGTGCCCTGCAAAAATTTTGTATAACACTGGGCTGAGACATATTATTAAAAATAATTTCTTATTTTTTCATTTTTGAGTGTGGTTATCAGAAAATCACATTTTTTTTCTGGACATCACTATTCTAACATACTGTTGCCATTCAGAGTTGGCAGTTCTAATGAAAACCAAGGAAACTTCTTGTGTAACTGTTTTTGTAAACATATAATTTCTTTTAGTTCTTTTGAAATACTAAAAATAGATCATAGATCCCTATTTCTATTTTTTCAGACTTCTAAGAAGTCTATGATTTCTATATCCTTTAATGTTTGTCTTCCCATCCTTTGGAGATTTCATGAGAGTATGGATGTAGGGGTTGAATCCCAAAGGGATTAGAAGTGTCTAACCTAAGGTGAAAGACAGAGCTAAACCTGCTTCTGAATGAGGGTTGGGGTTTTATTTCCCAGAACAAACTAGATTATAAAGAAGGAAATCACTGCATTGTGCTTTGTGTAACAGAAAAAGTGTGAGCGCTACTGGGCTGAGCCAGGAGAGATGCAGCTGCAATTTGGCCCTTTCTCCATATCCTGTGTAAGTATGATGCCTGTTCCCATTATGGCTGAGCAAAATTCTGCCTTACAGACAGCTTGTCTTTGAAATTGCCAATATTTTAAATCTTCTTTTTCTTAGGAAGCTGAAAAAAGGAAATCTGATTATATAATCAGGACTCTAAAAGCCAAGTTCAATAGTGTAAGTATAGAACAGAAATGAATGATAAACTCAAAAGCCTATAGAGATCAGGCAGCTAAATACATATGAGTGTTAGTGAGGCTAGATATGAGACTATGGGGAATGGTGGGGTCTTTGGTATCCTGAAAAAGTCTTTATTTTCAAGAGACCTCTGATATAATGCTCCCCAATCTAGTGTACATATGACATACACATAAAATGATAATATCTGTATGATGAATAGAGGCTGAATAGTGAATAGACTGGGGCCAAATTTGAGAGCTCAGACTGCCATAGGCCCTACTCAGCCTTTCTAAAGGTAAAGGGATTTAATATGTCAGCATGTCTGATGTACTACTTGGGAAGATCTGGTTTGGACCATTTTTTTAAAAAAATCTCTCTCTTATGAATGGGGCAGTTGGGGAATAGGCAATAGTAAGAGACCTCAAGTAATATTAATTGTTCTCAAAGGAACCTGGTTACTCGAGATCTACAGAGAATAAAACAGAATACATTGCAAAAGGAAGAAATATATGCAACTTTGTAGACTAATCTTTTGGTAGGATGAGGTGAAGTCCCAACCTTGAACTCTCCTCTTATTCTAGCTATTTTTCTTACAGGAAACTCGAACTATCTACCAGTTTCATTATAAGAATTGGCCAGACCACGATGTGCCTTCTTCTATAGACCCTATCCTTGAACTCATCTGGGATATGCGTTGTTACCAAGAGGATGACAGTGTTCCTATATGCATTCACTGCAGGTAGGTTGCCAGATATGAACCTTCTACTTAGAATGAACCAAATGTCAGTCTGGCCAGGACTCCATGATCGAAAGGAAAAGGGCAAGAGCAGAAGAAAACTATAAAATTCAATTGGAGCATTAAAGTCATATTTTTCTGTTACTTGTGAATAATATAGCTCTAGTAACTCTTGGCTGTTGCCTAGGACCTGTCCTGAGATTCACTGTAGCATGGCAAACATACTCTGATAAATGGTAGGGTTTAAAAAATTTATTTACCTTCAGATTTCTTCTTTTTTCAAATCTGCTATTGAAATTTTCTGGCTATTGTCAATGATCCACTCTCTACAAGTATACATGTAACTGTGATCTTTAATTTCAGTGCTGGCTGTGGAAGGACAGGTGTTATTTGTGCTATTGATTATACATGGATGTTGCTTAAAGATGGGGTAAGTTTCTTTCAGCATGAACTTCCTGTTTGCTTACTCCATTGCTTTCAGACTTAGGAATAGTTGGTTTTTCAAAACACTCTCATGATTCATCTTTTGTGGAAAATTCACATGTAGACCCATTTTGTCAGATGATTAAACATCATTTCCTAAGTAGGTCGTTCTTAAAGTATGGTCCTGGGTGCTGAGGGTAGCTCAGTGGTACAGTACTTAGCTTGCATGAGGACCTGAGTTTGATCCTCAGCACCGCAAAGTGTGGCCCTTCTAAGACAGAAACAGCAGCATTATCTGAGAAGTTATTAGAAACATAAATACTTCGGCTTTATACCATGGGTTGATCACAGAAGTTTTGGAGTTGTAGCCTAGAAAACTCTCTATGTGACTCATGTGCATGCTAAAATTTGAGAACCACTGCCCCAAATTACATAGTTATTTGCCCTTTTTTCATCCAAACTGCTTTAGCAGATGGATGATGGACTTAACTTATCACAATCAAAATTTGTATTTTAACCAAAAAATCTTTTGGGGGGAGGGGTAAGGGGGAATCTAGGGATTGAATCCAGGGCACTTTACCTTTACTGAGCATTTATTATTTTTAGTCTTTATTTTTTTAACTTTTATTTATTTTTTGTGGTGCTAAGAATTGAACTCAGTGCCTCACACATTGTAGCCAAGTGCTCTACCACTGAGCGACACCTCGGCCCCCTTTAACATTTTTTTTCCACTACCATGGATTAAACCCTGGGTTTTTCATATGATAGACAATTATTCCCATCCACAGCCCTTTATAAATAATTAATAAATACCAACTAGGACATGGGAAATTTAAAATATGGGCTTTGGATCCATCTGCTAATTTCTTTTATTTCATAAAACTCTCATATTTGCTTATCTACTGAGCCTTGTCTCGTGTATCTTTAGTTTCAGTCATTTGATCACCCCCATGTGAACTCACTTTAAACTTGTTTTAAAATCTTTTCTAAGGAAAATACAAGTCTTTAAATCATGATGCAACTGATGAGAAACTATATTCTTTTTAAAAATGCATTTTTTTCTGATATTATCCCACGGTAAGAGAGCAGATGTCACAGAAGTATAAGACTATGAAAGAGTAGGAATGATTTGTTAACAAAGGATATAAAGGAATAAGATATTTCCCCTTTTATTTAATAGATAATTCCTGAGAACTTCAGTGTTTTCAGCTTGATTCAGGAAATGAGAACACAGAGGCCTTCGTTAGTTCAAACTCAGGTATGCACTATAGTGAACAGATCAGAACATGTATTTATGAGTCTCGCTTCATTTCTATGTTTAATGGTAAGATATCCCCAAACCACTGGCTGTTGTAACACCAATTTGCTACTAAATGCTCTTCTCTAACTCTTTTCCCAGTATTTTTTATATATCCCTCATCCTGAGTCAAATTATTTTCATTCCTCATATTTAACTGTCATTTTGGAAAATGTTAAGAAGCCATTATTATATTTCTTATTAAGAATGTATTAAGGGACTTTCATGTCAACTAGAAATTTTGTAGTAATCTCTGAAATGAAGAAAAGCAGGGAGTCATAATTTCTTTCTTTTTTAAAAAAAAATAGCTGGTGGGGGCTGTGAGGTACATAAAGGTTGTTTTTTTTTTTAAGAGAGAGAGAGAATTTTAATATTTATTTTTTAGTTTTCAGCGGACACAACATCTTTGTTTGTATGTGGTGCTGAGGATCGAACCCAGGCGGCACGCGTGGCAGGCAAGCCCGCTACCACTTGAGCCACATCCCCAGTCCAGGAATCATAATTTCTAGTTTAGAAGGTAGTAACATTTAAACTGTTTAAATGTTCATTTTAGGAAACCACAAAAATTCAGATTAAAATCAATCATATTCTAGCAGGGTACAGTGGAATATGTCTATAGTCCCCACTGGATTTACTATCTGGAGGCTGAGACAGGAGGATTATAAGTTAAAGACCAGCCTCAGCAATTTAGTGAGACTTTGTCTCACAATAAAAAGTAGAAAAGGGGAACTGAGGTTGTGGCTCAGTAGTAAAGCGCTCACCTAGCACACGTGAGGCACTGGGTTCAATCCTCAGCACCATATAAAAATGAAATAAAGTTATTATGTCCACCTACAACTAAAAAATAAATATAAAAAAAAAGTAGAAAATGACTGGGGATGTGGCTTCAGTGCCCCTGGGTTCAATCCTCAGTACAAAAAATAAATAATAATATATATATATATATATATATATATATATATATATATATATATATTATCTAGAGATAGTTACCATTTTCTATAGTTTTTCTAGTCCTTAGTGTATGCATACTTAAAAAAATAATTGCAATCATACTATATTATGTATCTTTAAACCCTCCCTCAGATTACCCATGCTTGTTTACTCTATTAGGATCTCTTCCTAGCTCAAATCTTTCATAGACTACAATATTAATTTCACTCATGAATCTGTATCAGTAATTTCTAAGTGGTCTTATCTTTAAGATGGAATTTAACATTTCCTCTTTCACTCATCATTTATTTATTGATGTTTAGTATATGCCAGGATTTTTTGTTTTTGCATAATTGTTTACTTTGAAGTAGGAAGACCCCAAAGTGTTTCAAGCACTTATAAATGAAGTTGCACCTAGATTCAAAGATAAAACAACTGACAATGGCAGTTTAGAAATTCTAATCTAGAAGTTGTGAACTGAAGGGAAAATATGAAGGAAAAAAACTATTTGTTGGGCCCACACAGGCTTTCCACTAATAGCTTGTGGAAAAAAAATCTTTTTTTATGTGTTGACTGTAGGTGTTTTCTACAATCAACCTATGAGGGGAAAGTTTATGTGAAATGAAAGCATTAGCTGGTTTGGTGCTGTCAGACTTGAAAGAAGGGTGATCCATAAAAATACAGAAGTATGCAACCCAGTTGTAATACTACATTAATAAAACCATACCCCATTTTAGAAAAATTCTACTCCAGGTCTACTGTGTGTGTGTGTGGTATCAGAGATTGAACCCAGGGGCACTTAACCACGGAGCCATATCCCAGCCCTTTTTATTTTTTATTTTGAGACAGGGTCTCACTAAGTCCAGACCCTACTTTCAAGAGACAGCTGAAAAAGCCCTCACATTTTGGCATTATCAATGACTCGCTGAACAAATATCTTAACATCATAGCTGCTTTTTCTGATATTACTTTAACCACAAAATGGCAGTGTAGCCAGATGAGTATTTCCTGTTTGATTTTTCTCTCTTAAAAAAAAAAATTAAAAGAGTGTACCATAGCTGTTGGGTAATATAAGACCCTACATTGTTTTCCTGCTAAAAGTACCTCTAGAAAGAGTTTTTTTTTTTTAATTTGAGTGGGATTGTGTAATATATCAGAGAAAGTAGTTGAGTAGACATAAAGGAAAACACTCAGTAGTGAAAATCCATAAACCTTATAATAGTAGAGGTATCATTTCTCTATGGGTATCCTTTTATAATCACAAATTTCCAAGCCTTATTCACACATTTATTTTTCTTTGATATTTCTACTAGGATAAAGTTTCAGCAACTTGATTCAGTTTTTAAACCAAGTTCTAGAAATTACTTCTGAATGACCTTGGATAAATGGTCTGTAAATAGGCATAATAACCTACCTACTTCACAGAGCAATTGTCAAGTTAGATAAGACATATTTTAGCGCTCTCTCTCTCTCTCTTTCTGTATGCCAACTGTTATCTACCTTTTTCCAGAAAAGTAAAGGTGGCTTACATGAAATGCATCTAGGATTAAATAAATTTTTTAATTGTGAGCAAAGAAAACAGAATTAAAGGAATGATAATGGAAGAAATGATAATGGAAGGAAAGATAAGAAAGTGGGGTTAAAACATAAAAGAAATATGCCATAAGATCTTGTACATTAGCTAAAATGATGTAAAATATTCAGCTATTTCTAGTAGCCTAAATGTGCTTTGAAATCTGAAATGGACTACATAAACATAAGGCATTGTTATTAAGTTTAATAAATTATGTTGGGTGGTCCTCTCAGGTCTGCCATATTGATATTTGATGGGTATTTATGTTCCTGAAATCTTGTTCTGTAGTTCACCAAGATTTTTGGTTTTCTTTATTTGTTCTGGTTTATGATGCTCTTCAGGAACAGTATGAACTGGTCTACAATGCTGTGGTAGAATTATTTAAGAGACACCTGGATGCCACTGGAGATAAATACTCTGGGAGAGAGGTAAAGTTTAAATTGGATACTTTGTAATTTTTTTCCATTCTCAGGTTAGTTGTATGATTTATCTATTTACAGTCAACTAAATTAGAATATCAGGTGTGCATAGGGCTGCACTGAAAATCTCCAGTGGAGGAAAAATTAATTTGAGGTAAAAGAAACTTAGAAAATTAATCTTTTGGTTAACTTATTATTTACAGTTCTCAGCTAAAGTTAGAAAACAGTTTACTTACTCAGGGCAAACATATATTGTGATCCCATGTTTTAGACAGTTGTTGGCAAGTTAGAAGTATAAGTGACAAATATAAAATGAAGTCATGGCCACACTAGTCTTATTTTGTTTGTAGATTCCCATCAAAAATTTTAAGTTTGAAAAATTTGTTAAATAAAAATTCTCTACATTTGTGGTGTACAACATGATGTTTTAATACATGTACACATAGTGGAATGACTAACTTAAGCTAATTAACAGACCTATCATTTTTTTTTTGTGGTGAGAACCTTTAAAAATCTATGCTCTTAGCAATTTTTAAGTATACAACATATTGTAATTAACTATAAATCACCATCTTGTATTTATTCATCTTCTCTAACTGAAATTTCATATCCCTTGACCAGCATCCCTACAATACCTCCCTTTCCCCAGTCTCTGGTAATCAGCATTGTGCTGTCTACTTTTATGAGTTTGACTTTTTTAGATTCCACATGTGACATTATGCAGTATTTGTGTCTCCATTACAAATGACAGAATTTTCTTCTTTTTCAGGCAGAATAGTTTTCTATTGTGCACATGAGCATGTTTTCTTATTCATCCATTGATGAACATTTAGGATAAATTCATATCTTGGCTATTGTAAATAATGCTGCAAAAAAAAAAAAAAACCTAAGGAGTACAAACATCTATTCAGTATACTGATTTCAATTCCTTTAGATATACTCAGATCATATGGTAGTTCTATTTTTGGTAGTTCTATTTTTAACTTTTCGAGGAATATTCATATTGTTTTCTATAATAGATGTACTAGTTTTCATTCCCACCAACACTGTATAAGTGTTCCATTTTTTCCATATCCTTGCCAATACTTCTTCTCTCGTCTTTCCTCCTGCCCTGGGTGCTAGCAATTGAACCCATGGCCTTGTGCATACACCACTGAGCTATACCCCAGCTCTTGTCTTTCTGGTAATAGCATCCTAAGGAGCATGAGAGGATACCTCATTCTGGTTTTAATTTGCAAGTTGAACATTTTTTATATTCCTGTTCGCCATTTGAATGTTTTTTTGAGAATCACCTTTCCATGTTCTTTACAAATTTTTAAATCAGGTTGTTTTCTTGTTATTGAGTTTTATGAATTTCTTGTATATTTTAGATATTAACCCTTTATCAGATTTATGGTTTACAAATATTTCCTTCCATTTCATATAGGTTGTCCCTTTATTTTGTTGATCAGTTCCTTATATCATTAGATCCTGAGAATATTTTAAAATGTACAAAGGATTTCTTAGTTGAAGTTCTAAGATAAAACTATTACAATTTGGCCAAATACCAATTGACAACTGAAGCAAAAATATAATACTGTCTGATGTCGTTTGAAATATCTTAGGAGAAATGTTTAAGATGATTATATTATAGTAGCAGGAAAGGTAAAAGAGATAAGATTTCTATACTTGAACTGGTACAGTGATAACACCAGTAAACTGATTTTATATCTATATCTGTATATACAAGCATACTTACATATAACATTTCATATTATATAACATAAATAATACATGTAATATATGAAATACCTAGAGCCACCACTAAAAAATCTATATAAAGAGATACAGGCTGGGGGTATAGGTCTGTGATAACAAGGAAGACCCTGAATTCAATCACTAACAACACAGAAAGAAAGAAAGAGATACACACACTCTTAAAAACACTACAGGTAGGCATGTTGCGAGCCAACCATGGGCTGTGTGTGTGTGAACTATGAGCATGAGTACATGAGTGGACTGGACTGACACTGCCTCTCTAACTGGGATATGCACGTTATGTGTCCTTTTCGCTTGCTCAGCCTTTTAATCCCACATAGCACCAGAGTTGGGTGTGACCTTCCAAGATGTCAGTCAATCTGCTCACCACAAGACATCAGGAAGCTAGACTCAACCCCAAAACCTGACCCCTCCTCTTTGTGTCTTCCCCTCAATAGGAAGGGGCTTCAGAACATCCTCCTCCTCTTTTGTCTGCCTCCCTCGCCTCCCTTGTGGGAGCCGAAGCAGAGAGGCTTTGCTGAATAATCCCAAAGAAAAATGTACTTCCTGTATCTGTGTATTTAGTCAGCCCAAATTCACCTGGAGTGATCCTGATTGATTTAGACGTGTGTTGGTGGCACATGCCTGTAATCCCAGCAGCTTGGGAGGCTGAGGCAGGAGGATTGAGAGTTCAAAGCCAACCTCAGCAAAAGTGAGGTGCTAAGCAACTCAGTGAGATCCTGTCTCTAAATTTAAAAAATACAAAATATAGGGCTTTAGATGTAGCTCAGTGGTCAAGTGCCCCTGAGTTCAATCCCTAGTACCCAAACAAAACAAAAGAAAAAGAAAAAAACAACTACGGGTAAATTAAATAAAATTCTAAAAGATTCAGGAAAGGGAAAAATTCAAGAAAAAAAAAGAGAGAGAAATGAGAAACAGAAGACAAATAGAAAACCAAAATAAAATGTCAGAATTAAACCAAATCACATCAATAATTACATTAAATATAAATGGTCTAAATATACCAATTTATATTTGCTGCAGAGTGAATAAAAATATTATTATCTATGAGAAACTCACTTTGAATATAGAGGTTGACTGAAAGGGTTAGGAAAAGGATATATCATATAAACATAAGTCAAAGGAAAGCAGGAATAGCTATATTAATATCAGATAAAGTAGACCAAAGCCAAAAAAGTCATTATTGAGATGGGAAAAGACATTATATAATGATTTAAAAAAAAAAAGAGCAGTCCACAAAAAAAGATGTAGTAGACCTAAATTTTATGGACCAAACAACAGAGCTGCAACAAAAAAAGAAAAAGGAGGAATAGAGAAAGCACAAGGGGGGCTGGGGTTGTAGCTCAGTAGAGTGCTTGCCTTGCATGTGTGAGGCACTGGGTTCAATTCTCAGCACTGCATATAAACAAATAAATAAATAAAGGCCCATTAATGATATTTAGTAAAATATTTTAAAAAGAGAAAACACACAGATAATTAGAGATTTCAATAACCCCCCCTCCATAATTGATAGAACAATTAGACAGAAAATCATCAAGAATATAGAACTCACCATCAACTGATAGGATCAAATTAGTACTCATAGAATATTCCATTCAACAACACAAAAATTAACATTCTTTTAAAGTGCCCCTTGAACATAGACAATATCCTGAGTCATAAAACAAATATCAAAAATTTAAAAGAATTGGAATCACAGAGAATGTATCCTCTGATCACAGTGGAATCAAACTAGAAATCAGTAACAGGATGATACCAAGAGAACATCCAAACATTTGGAAACCAAACCACACCCTTTTAATAATCCTTTGGGCTAAAGAGGAAGTCTTTTTGTTTCGTTTCAAGAAAACAGTTTATTAAAGATGATGTTCAGCTGGGTTGTAGTACATGACTATAATGCCAACTACTTGTCTGAGGTTGGAAGATAAATCAAGTGCAGAGAGCCTAGACAACCTGTCAGGATCTCAAAAAATGTACAGGACTGGAGACATAGCTCACACAGAAAGCACTTACCTAGCATTGAGGTATAGGTGTAGAAATGCATCCCCAGCACCCTGAAAAGAAATAGCTGGGGACAAAACAGCACTTCTCCCTTGGCAGATGCCTCCTACCCTTAGACCTAGCACTGAGCAATCTTCCCATGCAAATCTCAGCAATGGCTAAACCTCTGGCAGGTCCCAGGTCCAAACATTCCTAGCCCCCTTTGGGGTAACGGGACTCAAGGGCACATGGGAACCCAGAGAACATCTAAAGTTTGCAAAAACCCTGAATTCCCTTTGTAGCTGAAGGGTTAGGACTGGAAATTCCCCAATTGGAACATTAATGCCAAAACAATTGACTGCTAGAAATTAGGCATATAGAAAATAGGCTAGAGTTAGGTATCACAGCAGGGTACCTAGTCATAATGCCTCTAGGGGAAACTAATTCCCTTTTCACTCCAGCCTGTCCTGTTTGGGTGGAGGGGAGCAGAGTAGGGTCCCTGTGAACAGGATTTTCTCTATCCTCTACTCCTGACCCTTTCATTCAACAAGCTGGTCTTATTTTCATCTGAAGAATTAGTTCAGGCCAGGCTGGGAATGGTAGCTCAAGCCTGTAATCTCCAGAAACTCAGGAGAGACTGACTCAAGGAGGACTGCAGCAATTGCAGGCCAGCCTGGACAACTTAGCCAGGCCATCTCTACAGGCCTGGGGATGTGGCTCAGGGGTTAACACCCCTGGGTTTAATCCTAGGAACCAAAGAAAAAAAGTGAGCCTACTATGGTGGCATAGAGTGTTATTTTTGTAGAGCTGGACAGTGGTGCAGAAGTCACGGACATCCAGAAGTATGGCTGTTGCAGCTTGCCTTTCTCTTTTCTCACAGAGATGTGGTATGGTATGTTGCAGGTCAAAGGCACACTCCCAGGATGCCTCCTCAAATAGTGATAAAGAGAAAGTCTTCAGGAAAAAAAACTGAGGGTGGGTACCAGAAATTGAACTCAGGGGCACTCAACCACTGAGCCACATCCCCAGCCTTTTTTTGTATTTTATTAGAGATAGGGTCTCACTGAGTTGCTCAGCACCTTGCTATTATTGCTGAGGCTGGTTTTGAACTTGCAATCCTCCTGCCTTAGCCTCCTGAGCTACTGGAATTACAGGAGTGAGCCACAGTGCCTGGCCAGAAATTTTTGAAAAAGACACTTTGAATTGGGCAAAAATGAAAATACAACATATCAAAATTTATAGGATAGAGCTCCAACAGTACTGAGGGAAATTTATGTTTTATTAAAAATTTTTTTTTTTTTTTCAGTACAGGGGATTGAACCTAGGGGCACTGTGCCACTGAGTTACATCTTAGCCTTTCTAATTCTTTTAGAGACAGGGTCTAGACACTTGCCTAGGCTGGCCTCAAATATGCAATCTTCATACCTCACCCTCCTGAGTCACTGGGATTTGTGCATATTAGAAACTAATAAAAGTTTCAATTTGGGCTGAGGTTGTGGCTTAGAAGTACAGTACTTGGGGCTGGGGTTGTGGCTCAGCAGTAGAGTGCTCGTCTTGCACATGCAGGACCCTGGGTTCGATCCTCAGTACCACATAAAAAATAAATGAGTGAAATAAAGGTATTGTGATTAAATATTTAAAAAAAAAAGAAGTACAGTACTTGTCTAGCATATATGGGGCACAGGGTTCGGTCTTCAGCACCACATAAAAATAAATAAAGGTATTTTGTCCATCTATAACTAAAAATATATTTTTTAAAAGTTTCAATTCAATAATCTAAGCTCTCATTTCAAGAATATAGAAAAAGATAAATAATAGTGGGCAGAAATCAATGAAATTGAAAACATAACAAAAAGAAAAATAATGGAGAAGATCAGTAAACCCCCCAAAATGGAGAAATAAGTGAATCTTTGAAAACATCAATAAAATTGATAAACCTCTAAGACTGACAAAGATAAAAAGGGAAATAATAACAATTACCAATACCAGAAGTGATATGGGACTATCAGTATAGATCCTGCAGATACTAAAAGGATAATAAAAGAATAGTATAACATCTGTACACACAGATACTTGAAAAGTTGGACAAAATGGCTTACTTCCTTGAAAAATACAATCTACCATAACTCACTCAGCATGACATAACTTGAATAATTCTTAATAATTAATTAAATTATAATTTAAAAACTCTCCAAGAAGAAATCTCCAGGTTCACAAGTTTCATCAGAGAATTCTACCAAATGTTTAAGGAAGAATTAACTTAATTTTATATATTTTGTACACCAGGAAATGGAAAAGGAGACATTTTCTAATTAATATTTTTATTGGGGTAAATACATCATTTCAGTTTTCCATTTTTAAACGTACAGTACAGTAGTATCAAATACATTTACAATTTGTGTGACCATCATCACTCTTTACTTCCAGAATTTTCTCATCATCCTAAACAGAAACTCTGTACACAATACCTGCCCATTCTCCCCTCCCACTAGCTCTTAGAAACCAATATTCTACATTCTTTTTTTGGAGTATGTGTGTCAGGAATTGAACCTTAGAGTGCTTTACCACTGAGCTACATCCCTGATCCTCCTTTTATTTTTTATTTTGAGACAGGGTCTCACTAAGTTTGTTGAGGCTGGCCTTGAATTTGTCATATTCCTGCCTCAGCTTCCTGAACCACAAGGATTTTAGGCCAAACCTAGCCAAAATTCTACTTTATATCTCTATGAATTCAACTACTGTAGGTATCTCAAAGGAATGAACTTTACCTTTATGTCTGGCTTACTTCACATGGCTAATGTCCTTAAGGTTATCCGCACATGTCAGAATTTCTTTTCTCATTAAGATTGAACAATATTACATTGTTTAACCACATTTTATTTATCCATTCATCCACTGATGGACAGCTGAGTTGCTTTCATATTTTGGCAGTTATGAGTAATTCTGCTATAAATGTGGGTATACAAATATCTCATGTCCTTGCTTTCAATTCTCAGAAGTGGAATTTTTGGATCATATGGTAATTTTATGTTTAGTTTTTTGGGGAACCACCATACTGTTCTTCACAGAAATTGTACCATTTACATTTCCTCTAGTAGTACACAAACTTTAT
Source organism: Ictidomys tridecemlineatus (assembly GCF_052094955.1). Classification (NCBI taxonomy): domain Eukaryota; kingdom Metazoa; phylum Chordata; class Mammalia; order Rodentia; family Sciuridae; genus Ictidomys; species Ictidomys tridecemlineatus. Next base: position 106,623,566 of record NC_135487.1, on the reverse strand, counting down.
GCTTTCTCTATATCCTTGCCAATACTTGGTATTTTTTAAATTGGTGCAATATAGTTATACATAAAAATATAATTCATTGTGATATGTTTATACATGCACATGACATAGTTTTGGTTAATTTCATTCTGCTGTTCCTTCCCTTTTCCATCCCTCCTTCCTCCCCTTTGCTCCCCCTTCCTCTATCCCACAGTTCTCCCTTTTATTTTCATGAGACCCCATTCACCTTTTAAAATTTTTCTTATTTTTCTCTAGCTTCCAAATTTATGAGAAAACATTTTACCCTTTATTTTCTGTTTCTGGCTTATTTCACTTACCATTATATTCTCCAGTTCCATCCATTTACTGGCAAATGACACAATTCTGTTCTTCTTTGTGGCTGAGTATAACTCCATTGTGTATATATACCACATTTTCTTTATCCAATTGTCTACTGAGGGACACCTAGGCTGTTCCCATAACTTGGCTGCTGTGAATTGTGCTGCTATAAACAAACATTGGTATGCACATATCACTATAGTATATAGTAGGTTTTTAAAAAATTTTTGGTTGTAGATAGACACAATATCTTTATTTATCTTTATGTGGTTCTGAGGATTGAACCCAGTACCTTACACATGCAAAGCAAGCACTCCACCACTGAGCTACAACCCCAGCCCCTGATTTTAGTTCTTTTGGATAAATACCAAAGAGGGGATAGCTGAGTCATATGGTGGGCCCATTCCTAGTCTTCTGAGAAATCTCTATTACTACTTTACAAAGTGGTTATATCAATACTTGGTATTTTCTGGGTTTTTTTTTCACCTTCTTTTGTATGATAGCCATCCTAATGGGAGTGAAGTAGTATCTTATTGTAGTTTTGACTTGCATTTTCCCAATGATTAGTGATATTAAGCATCTTTTGTATGCTTATTGTGCATCTGTATATCTTCTTGGTAATTCACATGAAATACACTGATTCTTTCCTTTTTAGTCCTGGGGGTTGAACCCAGGGTCTTATAGGCAAGCTACTCCACTACTAAACTGCATCCTCTGCTGTATGACTTCTTGGAAAAATATCTCTTCAAAAAAAATCCCTTCAAGTCTTTTACGCATTTTTGAATCGGGTTTTTATTTTGTTGTTGTTGACTTTTAGGAGTACTCTATTCTGGCTATTAACCCTGAATCATATATTTGATTTACAGATATTGTCTCCTATTCTGTGGGTTGCCTTTTTACTCTGTTGTGAGCCCCTCTTTCCAATCCGTTTTCCTTTTTTTTTTTTTTTTTTTTAAATGTGGTACTGGGGATTGAACCAAGTGGTGTTCTATCACGTAGCTACATCCTCAGCCCTTTTTATTTTTTGAGACAAGGTCTCACTAAAACGCTGGGGCTTGCCTTGACCTCGTGATCCTCCTGCCTCAAATCTCCCAAATTGCAGAGATTACAGGCATGCACCCTTGCACTCAGCTTGATTGTATCCTTTGATACATAAAAGTTTTAAATTTTGATGAAGTTAAATTTGTCTATTTTTCTTTCGTTGCTGTGCTTTTGGTGTCATATACAAGAAATCATGGTCAAATCCATTCTGTAAAAAAGATTCTAGTTTTAACATTTTAGCTCTTACAGAGATGTACATGCCATACATAATTGTCTTTGATAAATTTCATGTTAATTCTTGGATATGCTTTTGTATATTTTGAAGGTACCTCATTCTTTTGGATATCTAGTTTTCCTAGAACCATTTATACTTCATTGAACGATTTTGGCACCTTTGTTGAAAATCATTTGCCCACATAATTAAGGGTTTATTTCTAGGCTCTCTGTTCTATTACATTGGTTTATAGTCCATCCTACAATAATACCATACTGTTTTGGTATTTTTTTTTTAAAGAGTTGGAGTCCTGCCATGTTGCTCAGGTTGGCCTCTAATTCTTCTGCCTTAGGCATGTACCACTATGGCTGGCCCACAGTGTTTTAATTACTGTAGATTTGTAGCAAATTCTGAAATGAGGAAATATGAGTTCTTAAACCTTTCCACTGGGCTTTTGATAAACATTGCAATGACCCTATAGATTACTTTAGGTAATACTGTTACCTTAAGAATGTAAAGGCTTCTACTCTATGAACATGGAATATATATTTATATTTTGTTTAATTTCATTCAGTAATGCCTTCTAGTTTTCAGTGTACAAGTTTTTTTGCCTCCTTGGTTAAATTTATACCTAAGTATCTTATTTTATGTCATATATAGAATTATTTTCTTAATGTTCTTTTCATATGGTTCATTGCTAGTACATATAGAAATGCAACATTGATATTATATCCTGAAAATTTTACTGAATTTATTAGCTCTAGCAGGTTTAAAAAATTTTTTTATTTGTTCTAATTAGTTATATGTGACAGTGGAATGCATTTTGTTTGACACATCATGCATAAATGGAGCATAACTTTTCATTTGTCTGGTTGTACTGATGTAGAGTTACACAGGTCATGTAACCATGTATACACATAGGGTATTAATATCTGATTCCTGTCCCCATGATCCCTCCCTTCCCTAAATTCCCGCCTAGTCCAAAATACCTCTATTCTTCCCACCCACCCCTAGCAGGTTTTTGGTGTAATCCTCCTGACAGAAGATCATATCTGAAAATAAAGATAATTTTACTTCCTCTTTTCCAATTTGGATGCCTTTCATTTTTTTTCTTTTGTAATTGCTTAGGCTAGAACTTTAGAACTCTACAACTTCAATATATGTTGAATATAGGTTGCAAAACTGACATCCTTGTCTTGCTTCTGTTCTTAGGGCTTGTAAAGCTTTTGAGTCTTCCATCATTGAATATATTGTTAGCTGTGCATTTTTGTATATGATATTAATAGTGTTGAGAAAGTTTCCTTTTTTTTTTTTCTTGCATCACTGGAGATCAAACCCAGAGCTTCATACATTGTAGGCAAACACTCTCCCACTGAGCTACATCTCAAGTCCAGGAAGTTTTCTTATATTCCTGGTTTGATAAGTATTTTTATCTTAGACTTTTCTGCATCGATTGAGATGATCATGTGGGGTTTTTCTTATTATTGTGATGAATTATAGCAATTCTTCATGTTGAACTATCCTTGCTTTGAGAATAAATACCACTTGGTGATGGTGTATAATCCTTAAATTATGCAGCTGAGTTTATACCACTTGGTGATGGTGTATAATCCTTAAATTATGCAGTTGAGTTTGGTTTGCTAATATTTTGTTGAGGACTTTAACATCAATATTCATAAAGGATACTATTTTTTTTCCCATACTGGGGATTGTACTGAGCTTTCCCCAACCGTTTTAAATTTTCTTTTTTGAGACAGAATTTTGCTAAATTGCTGACACTGCCTCAACCTCCTGAGTTGATGGGATTACCGGGATATGCCTCTGTACCTAGCTTGTAATTTTCTTTTTCTTGGAGTATTCTCTTGTCTGGCTTTGGTAACAGGCAAATACTAAGTTGATAGAATGAGTTAGGACAGGTGCTTTTTAATTTTTTAATTTTTTGAAAGAATTTGTGGAGGTTTGGTGTTAAAGTTTGGTAGAAGCCTTTTGCTACTAGACTTTTCTTTGTTGGGAGGTTTTAGGTTGTAGGTCTATTCAGATTTTCAATTTTTCTTTAGTTTTGGAAAAAACTAGGAATAACCTAGATAAAAATGGCAAACCCATTTTTATCTAGGTTATTCAATGTGTTGATGTACAAGTGTTCATCACATTTTCTTATAATTCTTTTTATTACTGTAAAAGTGGTAGTAATGTCCACATTTTCATTTCTTTTAGTAATTTGAGTCTTTTTTTCCAAAGAGTAAATCTTGGTTTGATAATTTAGTTGATCTTTTCAAATAACAAACTTTTAGATTTGTTCTCTGTCTTTTCCTAGTCTTAATTTATCTCCCACTTTAATCTTCACTATTTCCTTCTTTCTGCTAGCTTTGGTTTGATTTAATTTTCTTTTTCTAGTTCCTTATAAAAGGCTATAGATTTGGGATCTTTCTGTTTTAATGTATTCAGTTACAGCTGTTAAGTTTTCCTTTTAGCACTGATTTCACTGTTTCTTATAACTTTAGTTGTCTTTTGTTCTCATTTGTCTCAGGTATTTTCTAATTTCTTTGAGATTTCTTGTTTAATCCATTAATTGTGTTAATATTGAATTTTCAGGTTTAAGAGTCCATGAATCACAGTAACAAATTTCTTAGTATTTGCCTGTTACCAAAGCCAGACAAGAGAATACTCCAAGAAAAAGAAAATTACAAGCTAGGTACAGAGGCATATCCCGGTAATTCCATCAACTCAGGAGGTTGAGGCAGTGTCAGCAATTTAGCAAAATTCTGTCTCAAAAAAGAAAATTTAAAACGGTTGGGGAAAGCTCAGCACAATCCCCAGTATGGGAAAAAAAATAGTATCCTTTATGAATATTGATGTTAAGGTCCTCAACAAGGAATTGACATGCCTTGTGTTATTTCTAGTTTTGTTTCATTTCATTGTGATTAAGAAAGTATGATTGCAGTCTTCTAAAAATGTGTTGAAACTTGTTTTGTGGTCTAGCATATGGCCTATCTAGGAGAATGTTCTCTGCACTTGAGAAGAATATGTATTCTTGCTGCTGTTGGGTGGAGTATTCTATATATGCTTGTTATGTCTCTTTAGCTTACAGTATTTTTCAAGTCCTCTATTTCCTTACCAATCTTCAATTTGGTCTTTCTATCCATTATTAAAAGTGAGTATGAAAGTCTCTATTAATAGTTTGCTAGGGCTGGTATAATAAGTATTACAAATAGGAGGCACTTAAAACAACAGAGATTTATTTTCTAATGGTTGTGGAGGCTAGAAGTCTGAAATCTAGGTGTTATCAGATCTAGGCTCTAACAGCTCTAGGGGAAGAGTCTTTCTTGCATTTTCCTTGTTTCTCTGTTTGTTGGCAATCTTTTGCATTCATTGTGTTTTAGATATCATACTCGAATCTTTGCCTGTATCAGACCTCATCTTAACTAATTACAATCTGTTTAGACCTTATTTCCAAATAAGATCATGTTCACAGATATCATGGGTTAGATTTCATCATACCTTTTGAGGTGACACAAACCCATAGCAAGTAGTATTTTTGTTTACATTTTCATATGTCTGAAATCAGCATATACTTTATTCTAATCAGTTATACATGACAGCAGAGTGCTTTTTGGTTCATTGTACACAAATGGAGCACAATTTTTGACTTCTCTGGTTGTACCCAAAGTAGAGTCACACCGTTTGTGCAATCATACATGTAACTAGGGTAATGATGTCTATCTCATTCCACCATCTTTCCTACCCCATGCCCTACCCCTCTTTGCCCCATCCAAAGTTTCTCTACTCATCCCATGCCCTACCCCCATTATGGATTAGCATCCACGTATCAGAGAAAACATTTGGCTTTTGTTTTTTTGGGATTAGTGTACTTCACTTAGCATGATATTCTCTAACTCCATCCATGAAATCAGCATATGCTTTCTAATCAATGGTACCTTAAGAGTCCATGAATCACAGTAACAAATTTCTTTTTCTTTTTTATTTATTTATTTCTTTTTCATTTTTATTGTTGGTTGCTCAAAACATTACATAGTTCTTGACATATCACATTTCACACTTTGATTCAAGTGGGTTATGAACTCCCATTTTTACCCCATATACAGATTGCAGCATCACATCAGTTACACATCCACTGTTTTACATATTGCTATACTAGTGTCTGTTGTATTCTGTTGCCTTTCCTATCCTCTACTATCCTCCCTCCCCTCCCCTCCCATCTTCTCTCTTTACCCCATCTTTTTCTTTTTTAAAAAATATTTATTTTTTAGTTGTAGTTGGACACAGTATCTTTATTTTATTTATTTTTTTAATGTGGTGCTGAGGATCGAACCCAGGGCCTTGCACGTGCTAGGCGAGCGCTCTACCGCTGAGTCACAATCCTAGCCCCAGTAACAAATTTCTTAATTTCTAACAAAATAAAGATTGAGAGTGGCTACATAGGTATGGGAATATGACTCTAGGTTGAGTATTCAGGGACAATTTCCTTATGTAGATGACATTTAAGCAGAGATCCAATTACTTAGAAAGAGGCAACCATGTAAAATCTGGAAAAAGAGTGTATAAATCAGAGGGAATACTAAGTGTAAAAGCATTGGACTGGAAACAAATTTGGCATGTGAAGAATGGCAAGCAGACCATTATACCTGGAGCAAATGAGAAGGAAGAGTAAACAAGATGAGATAGATGCAGGGACCTAATAAGCACCTATTAATTGATTGACATGCTAAAATTTCTGAAGTTAGAATGTTCTAAAGATTGAAGTTACCCCTAAGAACATTTTAAAACTCCTGTGTTGAAAAGATGATGCTATTAGTAAATTTATCCTTTATCTAGTACTTTTTAAAAAATTTATTTTATACCTTTATTTATTCATTTTTTTAAATGTGGTGCTGAGAATCAAACCCAGTATCTCATATGTTCTAGGCAAGCACTCTACCACTGAACCACAATCCCAGACCTATTCTGATACTTTTAATCTCAGTATATGAACAAGTTTTTGCTGGGTTCAATATTTCAGAAGCTCATCTAAATCTTTCATGAATTAGATTTTTATATTTCCTGAAAAATTACTTCTTGGTCCTCTGAATGTTAAAATATTTCATGAGGGCTGGGGATGTGGCTCAGGCGGTAGCGCGCTCGTCTGGCATGCTTGCGGCCCAGGTTCGATCCTCAGCACCACATACCAACAAAGATGTTGTGTCCACCGAGAACTAAAAAATAAATATAAAAATTCTCTCTCTCTCTCTCCCCTCTCTCTCTCTCTTTAAAAAAAAAATTAAAAAAAAATATTTCATGAACATGGCCTTACTAAAAAACCATCTCTGATTTATTTCTTTTGAAGATTCAAGCAGTATACTTCATTCCTGAACAAAATCTTACTCAACAAACAAATTCTTGTTCCCCTAATTTACCAGAATGGTGAGTACAATTTTACATACCCAAATGTTGACTAATTGGGAGAATATCATGCTTGTACTTCATTGTTACATTGGGAAAAGCCCTCTTTGAGGCATGGTATTGTCATTACTTTTTTTTTTCCAGCACCATAAAAGAAGAGAAAATGATGAAACAGCAGAGCAAACAAAGGACAAAGGAAGAAATTGCAGAAGCTTCTTCCTTCAACTTTAGGGCTTCTGAAATAAGTGCAAAAGATTTCACTTTGCACTTTGCTAAGTCAAGCCCTTCTTTTGACTTTTTGGAGTTAAATTATGATTGTAACAAAAATGCTGACACAACCACGAAATGGCAGACTAAGCCATTACCAATAGTTGGGGAACCCCTTCACAAGCATCAAAGTTTGGACTTCAGCTCCAGTTTGTTTGGGGCTTATTCTAATGCTAAGCCTGTAAATGCAGAAGGAAGGGGTTTTAATTCAAAGGGGCCAATAACACGGACCAAATCAACTCCCTTTGAATTCACACAGCAGAGAAAAAGCAAGGAGTTGAACATTCAGGAAACCTTTTCATATTTGGAAACTCAACCTCATGATTCTCATCTTGTCAAATTGCAGTCTCAAAGAGTGATGCACGTTTCTTCAGAAGAACTGAATTATTCACTGCCACATAACTCTAAGCACCAAATGTGTAATGCCTCTAATGAAAAGCAGCATGACTCCAGTGCATTTGGTGTCTGTTCTTATATGTCTTTGGTGGAAGATCCTTATTTTTCATCATTGCCTCCAAGTAGTTCTGACTCTAAAATGTCCCTTGATTTACCTGAAAAGCAAGATGTAACTGTTTTGCCTTCTTCTTCATTGCCAACATCCTCTTCAACCCTTTTTTCTTATTATAATTCATATGATTCTTTGGTATTGAATCCTCTGACCAATTCTTCTCCATCACTGAAACAAGAAGCAATCACAGTGGGTAAGTTACTTTTTAAAGTTTTTGTAGCCTGTTAGATTTCACTTTGCTCTACAGAATATTTGGTTTCTTCTCATCCTATCCCATCTCTTCCTCTGCTTCTTTTTCTTCTTCTCATCTTTAAAGAAATAAATTCCAGAGTATTTTAACAATGTGATAAGCTGAAAACAATATCAAATGTAGTATTCTATGAAACACGTAGTAGAGAAGGCACTCAGATCTAATAAAGGATCTGAGTCAACAAGAGAACTCCTGAAGGAGGCAGTCCTCATTCCTAGAAATTATCAAAGGCCCACAGTTAATATACATAAACAGCTTCCAAAGAACAGTGGAAAATATCTGATCAGCAGTATCACATGTCATCCGAAAGTTGTGTTGCACAATCATATTGCTCTAATGAGTTTAACATATTGTTAAAGCATTCAATTCTTTTCCTGCAGGAGTTGAAAGGGGAGGACCTGATTTCCTGCCCTTTTGTAATAACTTAATAGATGCAAATATCTACTTGGTATTTTGTGTAAAACTTTTATCTTAGGACACACCTTTACTTTCATATTTTATCTGTTTTATAATTCTGGATTCTGCATATTATATATATTGTTTTGTTTAATGGATTCATCTGAAAGTAGAAGTGAAGATCCTGCTAAGAAACTATTATAATTATTACTAGGGATTGAAACCAGAGCCTCAGGCATGCTATGCGTGTTTTTCACCACTGAGCTATATATCCAGCTCGGGTTATAATAATTTGATGTGAAAGCAGGTGAGGGAAAGTAAAGAGTAATTTTAATTCTCTTAAGCATACCATCAAATAATTTACTAAGAACATTCTACTTAGTAGAGAAAAAGTTTTGTTTTATGACATCCTTTATTCTATAATTTCTTTTCGTTGGTCCCAGGAATAAAACCCAGCCAGACAAGGGTTTGTCCTCTGAGCTACACTCCCAGCCCATGTACAGTGTTTCTCTATAGATAGATGTGTAGATTATTTGTAGTTTTATTGCAAAAATATTTTATCTGAATTCTAGGAAGTTTCTTCTTTTATTACTTTATATACTTTGATCTTGTTTCATATTTAAGCGTTTCTTCTTTTTCTACACAACCAAAAATACCTAAGATTTCTCAGATCATCATAATCATTAAAAAAAAAAACAAAAAAAAACCCCAAATCCTTATTTTCAAGGATTGTAGCAACATTGACACATATGCCATCTGGTGGCAGTTTCTTATAACAGAATTTAAAATTTTCTGTAAAACCTTTGTTTTGTAAAAAAGAAATAAAAGGAAAAACATCCATATTCTTGGGATTTTGTGTGGAATAAAGAAGGCATACTAAAATCTTTATAATTTTATCTGCTGTATAACGGAATCTTCAGCTTGTCAAAGTGCTTACTTTATTATGTATTCAATATAAAAAGAAAAGAAAAAGAGGAAAGAGTTATGCAGAAACCAGTCCAAAGCATCCTAATTCTTAGTGACTCAATCAAAAATACTTTTGGGCTTTTAGAATAAATAAAAAAAATTGAAGAATAAGTAAAAACTTCCTGGGTTTGTACCTAAAGACAAATTTGTTCTGCTGCTTTTATCCCTGAGTGAATAAATACCAGCTAGATAGTTATTAGTGCTTTAATGGAATTTAAATATAAATTCTATTAAATTTATGTTTAGCATTAGGTTATAATAAAAGAATTTCCTTTGGATTGTTCTTATTAAAACTTGTGATTATATTTCTGACATTTTGGATAGCAACTTTTCCTAGAATGGATGATGAAATCCCCCCTCCACTTCCTGAACGGACACCTGAGTCTTTTATTGTAGTAGAGGAAGCAGGTGAGTACAGTTGAATAAGTATATAATATGGTGCTACTTCTCAGTTTTCTTCAGTGTTCTGTGTACTACTGATGAGCAACATTTTGTTGTTGTTGTTCCTGGGGTTGAACCTCAGGGTGCTTTGCCACCAAGCTACATCCCCAGCCTCCCCATCCCCCTTTAAAAAAAAATATAATATAAAAAAAAATATATATATATATATATATATATATAGTTGTCTACGGACCTTTATTTTATTTATTTATGTGTGGTGCCGAGAATTAAACCCAGTGCCTCTCACATGCTAGGCAAGCACTCTACCACTGAGCCACAACCCCAGTCCATTTCCAGTCCTTTTGAATTTTTGAGATAGGGTTTCACTAAGTTGCTTATGGCCTTGCTAATTTGCTGAGACTGGCCTCAAACTTACAATTTTCCTGCCTCAACTTTCAGCCACTGGGATTATAGGTGTGTGCTATGACACCCAGCAAAACATTTGATTTCTCAAAGAGGAGCACCACTTCTAAGAATTGGGCCATATTCACTTTTTTCTAGGTGAATTCTCAACGAGTGCTCCCATATCCTCATCTCCAACTGTGAAGGTGAAAATTGGAACCTCACTGGAATGGAGTGGAACATCTGAATCAAAGACACTTGATGACTCTGTGAGACTTAGGCCAAGCAAGGTCAATAACTTTTTTTCTGATTTGGTTCATGTAGATTGAACAGACTATAATTTCATTCCATGCACCTATCATTCTCTTAAGTAGACATTAAATACAATGTTCTGGAGGATGTGAGGAATAAGAAAAATGTGTAAGACACAATTATTGACCTTAAGAAACTTGAAGTTGAGATACAGGATATATATATAAGTCTTCATCTTATCTATATTTATTATAGCAAGATAAATATGATCAATGTTCTGTAAAAGATAAGGGGATTCAAAGCATAGAAGATACTTTCAGGTTGGAAGTGATCAAGAAGACAGTGAAAGAAGAAACATTTGGGCTGGTTCTTAAAGTTAAGGCAAAGAAATATTTTATATTATGGTAGCTTTTTCATAGTCTGTACCATGTTAGTTTTGATAACATTATAAAGAGTAATTTTTAAAATGACATGTGTACATATTATTTAAGATAGACCTTTTGGAATATGTTTCCTGCATCTGGAAGAAAAAAAATCTACACTTCTAACAATCTGCTATGCATTTCTGTATATTCTTTGAACCAACAATATTAAAATTGCAAAAATAAAAAAGTAACTAACTCAACACTTAAAAAGTTCCTACATTACAATGATGATAGGTAAATATTTTATACCTCTTAAATTATAATTTTAATGTACTAGTAACTGTATGTTAATAATATGTACATAAGTAATGGTCTTTATCTTAACTCTCAGAGTAAAGAACAATCACTCCTTTTCTAATGTCATGAAGTGACTACAATTTCAACAACTTAATTCCAAGTAAATTTTCAAGAAAGTGTTTTAATAGGAAAGAAATACGTCAGAAGGGGATCAATGTTTGACTAATTGCCATGTGATATATGAAAAAAATATGTAAAATTTTATATAAAACTGTGTACTGAAGCACACTTATGAATTAGGAAAAATTTGGTCTACATTTCACCTCTATAGATATATTTTGAAAAATAATTTACAGAAATGCCATTTATTGCTTTGAATTTGTATAATGTGTATACATAATTGTTTCAATTTTCTTTTGTTCTTTTAGAACGTAAAACTCCAGAGTCCCAAATCAGGTAAAAATTTCTTTTGGTTGTATATGATATTTACCCCTAGTATTTATACTGTAAGAACAATTCATTAAGTTTAGAGTAATTTACTTCAGGAGGTCTCATTGTTCTCAAAGTAACCTCTGCTAATTTATTGATTTATTTCTGGTTTTCTCAAACTACAACATTTGTTTTGTTGTGGGCAAGGTGAAGATGGATTTTAGCATTCTGTTCCTTATATAATCTTTTAAAAACATATTTCAGATAGAATCTTTTAGAATTGAATAACCAAAGCACTCTTGAGCAAAAAGAACAAAGCAAGGGAAGGGAATGAAAGGGAAGGGGAATGGGAGTAGGAAAGACAGTGGAATGAGTTAGATATCATTTCCCTAAGTACACGTATGAAGACACGAATGGTGTGAAAATAGTTTGTGTATAACCAGAGACTTGAAAAATTGTGCTCTCCATATATAATATGAGATGAATTGCATTCTGCTGTCATATATAACAATTAGAATAAATAATTTAATAAAGAGAAAAAACAAAGCAAAAGGCATTATACTACCTAACTTCAAAATATACTAAAAAATATGCTGCAAAGTTATAGTAATCCAAATGGCATAATATTGACATTAAAAACAGACACAGAGTCCAGAAGAAAATAATAGATATCTTAGAAGAAAACTCATTCATCTACTGATTTTCAACAAAGATGCTATAAATATGAATTGGAAAAATGATGGTATTTTTAATAAATGGTGCTGGGAATGTTAGTAAATATCTTAGTTCACAGTTTCAGAGGTTCAGCCTCTGGTGGACCAACTCAGTTACTCTGGGCTCAAGGTGAGGCAGAACATTGTGGTGAAAGGGTGTGGTAAAGGGAATGCTGCTCTACTAAAGTGGCCAGAAAGCAGAGAGAAAAAGGAGAACGGGCCTCAGGGAAGATGAACCCTTCCAGGGTATACCCCAAGTGACCTACCTTCTCCAGTCATGCCTATAGTTACCACCCAGTTAGTTTGATTGTAAACTATTCTCACAATCCAGTTACTTTACATAAACTCCAAGTATTCCTGCATTAAAACAGGAGCTTTGGGGGCACACCTCATATCCAAACCATACCAGAAACCCACATGTACTATCTCTCTCCAGTTACAGAAATCAATTCAAAATAAATTAAAGACTTAAATGTATGATTTGAAACTATGAAACTACTAGAAAAAACACAGGGAAAATGCTTCAGGATATTGGAATAGGCAAGGATTTATTTGGACAAGACTCCAAAAACATAGAAAGGCAAAAATAAATAAATAAAAAAATAAATATAAAGGCAAAAATAAATAAATAAATAAATAAATAGTACAGCAAAGGAAACAACCATCAGAGTGACGTGATAACCTACAGAATGGGAAATTGGTGGGAATGTAAATTAGCATAGCCATTAGTGAAAACATTTTGAAAGTTCCTAAAAATTTAAGTTAGAATACCATATATCCCAGCAATCCCACTACTGGATCTGTATCCAAAGAAAATGAAATCAGTATGTTAAATATCTGCCCTCCCATGTTCATTGCAGCATTATGCACAATAGCTAAGAAACAGAAACAAAAACAAACTAAGTTTCCATCCACTGATGAATGGATAAATTAAATATGGCACGTATACACAATGTGATACTATTCAGCCATAATAAAGATGAAATTCTTGTGACAACATGGATGAAACTGGAGATTTTAACAGTGGATATTGTTATAATTAGATAGGAGTATAAAGTTCTGGTGTACTAGTGCATAGCAGGGTGACTCCAAAAACAATTATACACTGTATATTTCAAAAGGTAAAAATCAAGGACTTTGAATGTTTTTATCATGAAGAAATGATATGCATTAGAGGAGATAGATTTATTTAACCTGGCTTAAACATTACACATTGTATACATGTATCAAAACATCACATTGTATACTCCATTAATATGTACATTTTTATTTTATTAAAATAAAAATTTTAAAATTTTTTATTTGTCTTAATTAATTATACATGAGAGTAGATTGCATTTATGCACTTTGATATATCAAACATCGATGGGATATAATTTCTCATTTTTCTGAGTGTACATGTTGCAGAACCATATTGGTCATGCAGTCACATATAAATAAATTTAGTTAAAAAAATTAGTAGCATTCCATTATATAGATTTTACCATCATTAATAATGCAAGTCTCAAAAATTATTTCTGCTTTTTTCAGGAGTAGTGGTACACATTTGTAATCCCAGCTACTTAGAAGACTGAGGTAGAAGAATTACAAGTTAGAGGCCAGCCTGGGCAGTTTAACAAGATTTGAAGGACCTGAAAGCTAGTTGGATGAAATCTCTTTAACAGGCAAATCTATAAAGCACAAAGCAGATCAGAGTTTACCAAGGGCTAGGGGAAAGAGGGAATAAAGGGTAATTACTTAATGGATACAGAATTTCCTTTTGGAAGTAAAGGAAATGTGCTGGAATTAGTGGTGTTAGTTGCACAATACTGTGAATGTACTAATGGTAAATCTTATGTATATTTTACCACATACACAAAGATAGCCAAAGGAATTTAGTTTTGTGTTTGTGTGTTTGTTAATTGCAGTACTGGGGATTTAACCCAGGAACTCACTACTACTGAGCTACATCCCCAGTCCTTCTAATTTTTTTATGTTGAGACAGGGTCTTGCTAAATTGCCCAGGCTGGCCTCAAAGTTATAATCCTCCTGCTTCAGTCTCCTGAGATACTGGGATTACAAGGATGTGCCACTGTATCCTGCTAGAAATTCAGTGTTAATGCAGTAAATAATCAATACTGTGAATCCTTCATCAGTGGAGTATTCAGATGAAATTGTATTTTAGGAAGATATCTGCTAGGATATTTTTAATATATTCTAGCAGATATAGTTGACAGCTATAGTTTTCAGAATACTTCCTAATAGCAAACTAAATGATAAACTACTTTATCAAATATTTATTAAATGCCTATATATGCCAGTTATTATATTAGATGCTGGAAATAAATATCGTACTTTTACGTATTACCCAGCATAGAGAAATAAACAAGAAAACTTGCTTAATAGACAAATTCAAAGACCTGAAAAAATTCCAGTGACCAATGACAGGTGAAACAATAGTACTTAACTGTACTTTCATTTTCAAAGGTATTCACATAATGTTTTTTTACAATATTTATTTTTTAGAAGTAGTTGGACACAATACCTTTACTTTATTTTTATGTGGTGCTGAGGATCGAACCCAGGGCCTTGCACGTGCTAGATGAGCACTCTACTGCTGAGCCACAACCTCAGCCCCAAAAGTGAGAACTTCCTATTAGTTATGGTTCCACTGGGGCTCCAACCCAGGCACATAATATTAACAATACTCAGCACTGTATAATGAGAAGCTTATGTCAATGGAACATCATCTGAATCTTTAGGAGTTTACATCATGGGAAAATAGCTCTGTTATTTAAAATTCTTTATTCTGGAGAATTCTAAATATATTTTAAACCTACCATAATAATGTTATTATTATTAATTATTTTTGGGTTAATAGTAATTTCTTAATATAACATTGAAACTGTTCAGTTTTCTCCACTTGTCTCAAATGTCTTCCTATGTTTATTTATTTGAATCTGGATTCAAACAAAGTCTATACATTGCATTGGGTTTATATATTACCTAAGTATTTTTAAAATCTTTAACAGTTCTTTCCTTTTTATATTTTCTCATGTATTTCTTGAAGGGAGTGGAACATTTATACTAAAGACTGCTTAAAATTCTGAATCTGACTAAATGTACTTTCAGATTTTATTTAATATGTTCCTCTATTTCCTGGATTTCCCTGTCAAATAGGAGTTAGGATTAGAAGCTTGATTAAATTCAGTTTCAATTTCTTTGGAAGAATTCATCTGCAAGTGAGCTATAAGTTTTTGATGAATCATAGACATATTGGCTAAAGAGAGAGGAGAACAAAGTCTTGAGGTTCTGGTTAATTAATTATAAAATTAATTATAAAAGTTAAATAAAGCCAAAAGTCTTTCTTTTTTGTGGGGGTGGGTACAGGGAATTGAACTCAGGGGCACTGGATCACTGAGCCCATCCCCAGCCCTATTTTGTATTTTATTTAGAGACAGGGTCTCACTGAGTTGCTTAGCACTTTACTTTTTCTGAGGCTGGCTTTGAATTTACGCTCCTCCTGCCTCAGCCTGCTGAGCTGTGGGGAATACAGGCATGTGCCACCGTGCCTGTGCCTGGCTTAGCCAAAAAGGTTTTGACATTAAGACTTAGCTGATAGTTTTGTTTTGTTGTATACTTTTCTCATTATAGATTTCCATCAAGATTCTTCTCCCTCACCACCTCCACTCCCAGAAAGAACCTTAGAATCCTTCTTTCTTGCTGATGAAGATTGTAAGTTGCAGTACTTTCTTTCCAAAAAAGTTATAAAATTGAGAATGTTAAAAGGTAAATAAAGACCAAATGAAAAACAACAAAGAATGATTAAATAAGATAAAGGAATAAATATTCTTTTTTTTTCTGCAGTGCTGGGTATCAAACCCAGGTGCCTCATGCAGGATAGGCAAATGCTCTTCTACTGAGCTAAAAGAACAAATTTTCTAAAGCCCACAATATATAGTAAAAATAAAGCCAAAGAAAGTCAAGAATTATTGAGTATTTCTGAATATATATCTATGTATATCCTAAAAGCTTAAGAAACTATGCAACAAAACATTTTCCCCCCTTTTATCTTTGTTCAAGGTATGCAGGCCAAATCTGTAGAAACTTATGCTACTAGCTGTTCTGAAATGATGAAAAATTCAACATCTTCAAAACAAACATTGAAGACTTCAGGAAAAAGCTTCACAAGGAGTAAGGTAAAGAAGATTGGAGATTTAGGAAACATGCCAGTAGCTTTCCTTACTAAAGGTTTCTCTCTTCCCCAGCATTTAGATAGAAAATTAGATTAAACCTCTTTACTAAAACTGTTTATCTCATGATAATCAAAATTAACAGAAGCCAAAATGAAGAAAATACTTTGAGAATTTATTTCTCCCTAAGGCTGATTAATAAATTTAAGAGATGCTTAATGAAACTACCAACTTCTTTACTACTGGAACTAGACAAACTGATTCTAAAGTTCATATGGGTAGAGGAAGGAAAACCAAGAATAGCCAGAAAACTGCAAATAAGCAAGCAAGGAAATAAATATAATGAAAGGAGAGTATCCTTACTAGATATTAAAATATTGTAAAGTCTCAGTAATTAAAATAGTCTGATATTGGTGTATGAAAAGAACCACCAAAAGAATAGAAAGAGAATAGATAAAAGATACATGTAGGAATTAGTCTGTGATGAAGGCATATCTCAAATCAGAGGATAAGGATGGATGGTTTAATAATTGTGGTTGCATTAAATAAATAAACAACTACCGAGGGGAAAAAAAGGCAGGATATATAACTCACATCTACACCAGAATAAATTCTAGATTGCTAAAGGATTTAAATTTTAAAAAGCAAGCAAGCAAATAAACACAAAACTCCCAACTTATAGAGGTATTTAAAAAAATAACTTGGAAAGATTCCTTGGAAAGATTCCTTGGAAAGATTCCTGGAGTATTAATGACCTTTATAATTGGGATTAATAAACCAGAAGCTATGAAGAAAAAGACATATAAATTCAACCAAATAAAACACAAAATTCTGCATTATCTCCCCCCAAAAAATCACCTTAAAAACAAAAGACAAAGAACAAATTGGAGAAAAATATACTTGCAATTGGCATAAAACCCATAAAGTTTTTTTTATAGTTTATAGTTAAAAAAAGTTAGTTTATAGTTAAAAAAAAAAAAAAAAGAGCTGCTAAAGGGCTGGGGTTGTGGCTGAGCAATAGAGTGCTTGCCTAGCATGTGCGAGGCCCTGGTTTCAACCCAGAGCACCACATAAAAATAAATAAAAGTATTGTGTCCAACTATAACTAAAAAATAAATATTAAGAGTTGCTAGAAATTAACAGAGAATAATAACCCTAAAATAAAAATGGGTAAAAAATACATGTTCAGATATTTCAAAGAAAACAAATGAAGGGCTGGGGATGTGGCTCAAGCAGTAGCGCGCTCGCCTGGCATGCGTGCGGCCCGGGTTCGATCCTCAGCACCACATACAAACAAAGATGTTGTGCTCACTGAAAACTAAAAATATTAAAAAATTCTCTCTTAAAAAAAAGAAAACAAATGAAGTCTGTTCTGCCCTTTAAACATTTGATATTCTCAACCTCATCCACAATAAGAGAAAGAAAGTCACAAATGAGAAAATATTGCTTTTAATCTATCAGAGTGGCAAATTCCAAAAGTTTGACTATAATCTATGTTAGGGATGCTATGGGGAAATAAGCATACACCTATTTTGTTGGTGAGAGTATGAAATGGTACAATTTATGTAGAGGGTAATTAGTAATATAAAAATTACAAATACATATATTCTTTGACCTAACAATTTCACTTCTAGGAATTTATTCTACACAAATGCTTGCATGCACATGAAATTGTATGTATACCAAGTATTGATTTCGGCATTATTTGTAAGCAAATGATTGGAAACAACACAAATGTTAATCATTAGGGGAACTGATAAAGAAACCAATTATAGTGTGTGTGTGTGTGTGTGTACATATATATATAAAACACACAATAGAATACTATGTAGCTAAAAAAAGAATGAAGACTCTCAATATTCTTAAAAATACTTACTTTTGCTTAAAAGGGGGAAATGTGATTTATCTATAAGTTTACTTGTATATCCATTAAGTAACTCTGGAAGGACATATAACAAACTAACTACTACTATGGGGCAGGGGGAGCATTAGAAACTAGGTAGACGGAGGACAATGATGGGAGTTTATTTATTTATTTAGTGGAACTTGTGATTAAACCCATGGCTCCTCAGATACCAGGAAAGTACTCTATCATTGAGCTACCTCCCCAGCCTCTATTTTTGTTGTTGTTAAATTGCCCAGGCTGGACTCAAACTTGTGATCCCCCTGCCTTGGCCTCCTGAGTAGATGTTATTATGGGTATGTACCACCATGCCCAGTTTGAATGGGAACATTTTCACTAAAATTTTTGAATCATAAGTAAATTACTTTTTTCCCCCCAAGTACTGAGGATTGAACTCAGGGGCACTCAACCACTGGGCTACATCCCCAGCTCTATTTTGTATTTATTTAGAGACAGGGTCTCACTGAGTTGCTTAGTGTCTCTCCATTGCTGAGGCTAGCTTTGAACTCTGAGATCCTCCTGCTTCAGCCTCCCAAGCTGGTGGGATTACAGGTGTGCACCATTGTGCCTGGTAAATCAGTTATTAAAAATCTAAAAATTGGGGCTGGGATGTGGCTCAAGTGGTAGCGCGCTCGCCTAGCATGCGTGCGGCCCGGGTTCGATCCTCAGCAGCACCACATACCAACAAAGATGTTGTGTCCGCCGAGAATTAAGAAAAAATAAATAAATGTTAAAATTCTCTCTCTCTCTCTGTCCCCCTCTCTCACTCTCTCTTTAAAAAAAAAAAAAAATCTAAAAATTTCCAAAAAAATAATTTCTTAATTATCTATTATATGGAAGATTGTGGTTCTCTTAGGTATTAGAGAAATAATAACACTTGCCTGTATGGTTATTAGACAGAATAACTATGTGATACCTATATGAAAATTATTAAAAACAATAAAGTAAGAATAGAGCAGATTAAAAACATACATGCAGAGGAAATGTGGAATAAAAAAGAAATTTGGG
This sequence comes from Ictidomys tridecemlineatus, assembly GCF_052094955.1. Classification (NCBI taxonomy): domain Eukaryota; kingdom Metazoa; phylum Chordata; class Mammalia; order Rodentia; family Sciuridae; genus Ictidomys; species Ictidomys tridecemlineatus. The sequence continues at coordinate 106,604,290 of NC_135487.1, read as the reverse complement.
TGGGTTCCTGAAGAAGATGCCTCTATAAAGGAGGCTGACCAAGGACAAGGGCTGGCTGAATGGTGAGAAGGAAGTATCATAGTTACAGTAAGGGAGTGGGCCTAAGTAAACTGAATATAATAAAACATGATTGGCTGGAAAAATTCTTGGCTGGAATGGGAAAGGTTATCTATCAGTGCTATATGCAGAAGTCATTGTGGGTTCTGGAATGCTCCTAATAAATGAGAGAAGTGGAACCTTCATTTTTACTCCTGACAGTCTAATAGCATTATTTCTAAATTTATGGTATGGATACTTTTATGGTAAAAATAGCAAGATATAATCAAGTGGAAATTGTACACTGAATTAAAAATGGAAAGATAAAAAATTATGCATTTTTCATGGTTGTTTTTAAGGAAATTAATCCTTTTTACTTAAATTTATATTTCTATTTGTTAAAATATTTTGAATTTTTATAGGGAAACAAACTAACCTTTTTCCTTTCTTCACTTTTGTAGAGTTTGAAAATTTTGAGAAACATGAAAAAGAGTAAGTTTCTGTGTATTATTTTTTACAATATCTATCATTTACGATTATGTAATTTTCTTTATATAGCCTCCTTGTGGAAAAAATGAATATTATCATTCCTAAAACAGAGCCTCTGCAGAGTCTTATGGATCAGAGCAGTCACCTCTGCACCTTGTACTGTGCTGGGTTCCACAATGTTCACATTGGACAGGGAGTAAGGGGACCAAATGTTTTTTGTTAATAGGATAATAATTAGTACAATGTTTGTTTTTGGTCCCATGGATTGAACCCAGAGGTGCTTTACCACTGAGTAACATCTCTAGTACTTTTTATTTTAAGAGAGGGTCTCTCTAAGTTGTTTAGGGCCTTACTAAGTTGCTGAGGCTAGCTTTGAACTTGGGATCCTCTGGCCTCAGCCTCACAGGCTGGCAGGATTATAGGTGAGAGCACCATAGTACTCAGCAGTACAATGTTTTACCCATCTTGAGATGCTGTCATACAAGTGTGTTATTTAAAACTTCCAGAAGTCTAACTTTTTTGAAAATAGTCACAGCAAAGCATATTGTGAAACAAATGTGTTGATTTAATGAAATAAGCAAAGCATTGACACATTTCCATTTTTATCAAGTATTATTAGCAGGAAAAGTCTGTTGCTTACTATTTTCACTATGTTGTAATGAAAATAAAACTCAGACTCTTGAAACTTTGGGATATTATCTTAAAAATCCTTATTTACAAACAAAGTATATAAAACATGATGATATACCTCCTACAAATTCAATTAGTCATGAAGGAATAAATAGTTGATAGTGCTATAGGGAGGGACAAAGAGCACTGAGAAAACTTGATTTAAAGTATAGACTAAGTAAGAAAGTTATAGTGAAATATTACTAGCTATAGACTACAGATTGTTGATAGTTTGTTATCATTTGCCATCATAGTGGACGTCTAAAATGCACTGATTTCTTACAAACCATGATGGCTAAAGAGAGGTTATAAAATATATCATTCTCCTTATCATTCAAAAGAGAATTTAAACATTTCAATTAGCATAAAACCTGTAGGGGTATTTTTGAATATAAAAGAGGAAATTCTGGTAGAAAACAGGAGAAATTAAAGAGCCAAGAAATTAATGAATTGAGCAGTCAACCAAAGATGGATTTGATCTGCTTAGCTTATGAAACACCCAATTTTCTTTTTTCAAGATCTAACACTGTATAGGGACATCAATAAAGAAAGCACAGACTCTAGGTAGATTTATGTTGGCACAGCTTCAGGATATGGTGGGACTCTTTAGAGACTGAGTCTTATTTCTAAGTCATTCTCTGGATGTAGGCTTGGCTGTATTTCCATTTTTTAACTACCTTGATCCTGTAATCTTTTGCCCTTAAGTGAAGAACAATATCTAGCCCCCAAATTGATTCTGAAAATTTTAGATTTACCCATCTATACTCATGTATGTGTCCTCCACACCTCTAGATGGTTGGTGACTCCAGAATTCCCTGTTTCTCCCTAGACTTGCTATCTCTTACCGATCTGTAAAGCTTTTAATGAAATAAGCACTTTTCATCTGTTATGCTATGTTATCTAAGTTGTCATTCATTCATTCAACAAGTATTTTTTTTGAGCACCTACTGTGAGCCAGGCATTGTGCAGGGCACTTGTTATATGATGGTGAATAGACCAGATATCAGCTGTTGGACTTTATTTATTTATTTATAGAGAGAGAATTTTTTTTTAATATTTATTTTTTAGTTTTTGGCGGACACAACATTGTTGTTTGTATGTGGTACTGAGGATTGAACCCAGGCCGCATGCATGCCAGGCGAGCGTGCTACCGCTTTGAGCCACATCCCCAGCCCTGGACTTTTTTTAGAATTTAAGTTTATTGAGGGATTCAGATATCAAACAAGTGAATTCACAAATGTGTACATAACATATTGTGGTAAATGCTATGAAGGAAAACAAAAGAATTATAGAAAGAAAAACACAGGGGATCCACTTTAGAAGAGGTGGCCCAGGACTTAGTACTTTCTAAGGAAATGACAGTTGAATCTGAGACATGAAGGAACAGCTAGCCAGACAAAGAATGGGGAGATGACTCTAGATACAGAGAACATTATGTACAAACTGAGGTGTGAGAGTTTTGTACGCTGTAGGAACTCAAATGAAGCCATCAGAGCAGCAGAGCAGTAAGGAAAGAAGAGAGAAAACTAAGGTTAAGTCAAGAAAGATGGAAAGACAGGGGAGAAGAAGTGAGATTCTTATGGGTTATATTAGAGTGTCCTGGGTTCAATACCCAGTACAAAAGAAGAAATATAGTTGCAAGTGACAGAAAACCCAACTTGAGCTGATTTAAGCAGAAAAGAATTGGCTTTTAAACACAGGTTTGAATGATATAATCAGAACATAATTTCTCATTCCATAACTCTCAGATTTGTTTCATTCTGTGATTGCATACTCATAGGCAGGATTTTACCATGTGGCTTGTGTCAAGAAAAAAAAATAATAAAAGAAAAAGATTAGCCCTTTCTGGGTTGCTGAAGCAATAGTCTGATGACCAGTGCTAATTGGGTCTGATTCTTGGCTTGGTCCATTTGTCCATTCCTGAATCAGTTCTTACCAATATATTCAATATTAGGCAGAACAACATCCTATCTGATATTTAACAGTTGTTACACGTGGACACTGATTAATCAGGAGAGAGATCAGACCTACTAATCTGGTATGACCATGCTAATGTACCAAGTACAAAACAATGAAAATGGACCCTAGTCATTTCATTGATCTAAAAGTAGAATCAGTTCACCAGAAATGTAGAAAACTGAAAATTAGGGAAGGATGAAAAGGAAAATTCAAGTTCTATTTTCAGAAGAGGGAATGCATATAGGGTAGATACCATACAAATACCTTAGATAAGCTAGTTCACTCTAATAGACACATGCAGCATCTTTGCCTCTTTTGTAATAAATCAATATTTCCCTTTGGGATAGTTTCTTTTCTTTCTGAGGGATGTTTACATCTCTGAGTTTACATGCAAATCTACAGATTACTAATATCTCCTGAACTTCCTCACCTCATGTCTATTCTTAGTGCCAATGCTTGAGACAGTTAAGTTTTAGTTAACTGAATATGATTGAAATCTACTATATATTCCAGTAATTTGTATTCCAGTATGTCTCAAAAGGGGAAGGTGTTTCTAGAATCCTAGTATTATTTATGTATGTGCAAACACTTTTTGCATTGCATTTTGAAGTGTTGAAAACAAAAAAAACCCCCAAAAATTAATAATTTCTTTCCATTTATATACTCTTTGTCAGAAAGTATACACAAACCTTAAATTACCCTTTTTCATTGTAAGACAGTGCATATGCAAAATGTGGAGCAAAATTTTCACTGGATTGTTTTCAAAACTGGGTAGAAACTGATACATGTAAAATTGAAGTTCTGGGAAGACAATTATATTTTTAAGCCTACATATAAGTAACTAAAATAGCAAAACAAAGCTGCATAACAGTGCTTGTGGAAGACTATGAACCTAAATTAGAATTATCTATGGTGGGAAAAAAGTAGGCTGGATAGTGGAGTGAACAGTGAAAGAGATTCCAGGAAGAGAGGATAATGTTAAGAAAAATCAGACTTGCCATAAATTAATGTGGATATCTAGGAGTGTACTAAGAGTACATAAAATAAGATGGAAGTTCAAAGACAAAAATCTGAATCTCCCAAGAAATTGATTAATTATATATGATGGTTCTTATTCCTTTGGTAATTTCCCTTAGTATTGGGCTTTACTAAATAGTCTTATGCAAAACAAAACAAAACAAAAAATACTTTTTAAAAAAAGAAACATCACATAAATGAGATTATAATGTCAACCTATCTATAAGCACCTATATTTTAACATTTGATGCCGATGTATTTATTTGGAAGTGCTGGTTACTCTGGAAGAAATGTTTAATCTCAACAATATGCACTTTGATAAATAGTAATCTATCTTCATTCTTTCCCTTGTGTTTTTTCTTTTCATTACAGATATCTGTAGTTCTTCCCCACCAAGCAAGCCTGCAGAATCTATTCAGCCAAATAACTCAAGCTCCTTTTTGAATTTTGGTATGTGCTATTTTACAGCAGTTTTTAAAAATCATGTAAATTATTCCTTTATAGTATGAAACAACTTCAAATACCAAAAGATGTGGTTTCTTCTTCCTCTTCTGGTCTTAAGACATTGGCTTTATGTAGCAATATCATGTCAGCTCATATTCCTTTGAAGAGAACTTAGATGTGATATAACTAAATTATAAGAGACTGGCAAGTGTTAATATTGCTGAGCAGATATATACAGTGTAACTTTTTTAAGAAATTATTTTTAGTTGTAGATGGATATAACATTTTTTTTTTATGTGGTGCTAAGGATTGAACCCAGTGCCCCACACTGCAAGGCAAGTGCTCTGCTACTGAGCCACAGCCACAGCTCTACACAATGTAATTTTATTTCTGAGGAAGAAGCAGAGAAAGATTTTGGTGCAGAAGCAGCACCTGGGTTATGGCCCCTATCTCACTTAGAGAAAATATTTTAATTAGAATCTCTGGAGCTGCTTTTTGGCTATTAGGTTTTGTCCAGTTTAAAATATTATACTTTTAACAAGTTATGGTTGTACAAAATAATTTAGTTGAAAACATTCATTTAGAATATTGAATAAACTATGGAAGAGGCACCCAACTTTGCCTGAGACATAAATGTTTTCTATTTCTTTTCTTTAAATTAGTGATCCCACTTGAGTAACTTAAGGTCCACCTAACTTTACAACACAGTCTGTGCTTCTTTTCAAATATGCCTAGATTTGAATAATTTATCTATTTGAAAAGCAGCATGTATTTTTCTTTGCTACCTTTTATAAGAGGCAATAAAAATTATAAGGATATGCTACTCAAAATTGTGGTTTATTTTTCCTGAATTGACTCACATGCAGGGAAAAAAAAAAGAGAAAAAAGCTTCTCAACACTATTGAGAACTGACCAGTGAAAGAGACTGAATTATATACATATACATAATATATATATATATATTATATATAATCACTGAAATTTAAGATACTTGAAGTGGTCAGGAAACACATCCTTTTATTCCCAACCCACTTGGGTTATAGTCAAGATTTATTGATATGATTTTGACTATTATGTGTAGCTACTTAACCTGAATCATTTTTCTTGTTATCAGAGTAAAATGTACATCAAGTAGGCTGTGCATTCCTCTCCAATATTTTAAATCACTGCATAATTTTTAGTGGTTTCCTTCCTTTTTTTTTTTTAAATCTTCTTTTCTCCATCTCTACTCTTCTAGTTCTGATATAGTTTTTGTTTTAGGTTTAGGTAACTTATGAGTAGTTATTAAGATGATGAAACTAAAAGTTCAGGAATATCTGAATTTTCTATTATTTGTTCTCTCTCTGTATTCCAAACTTTTCATTTTCAATTTAAGCACTTAAAGTTGCTAAGTGCTAAGATACCTTGAAAATATACCACCATCAAAGAAAAGACATAATATTGCAAGGGATAAAGAACGTCATCAACCTAAAAATCTTTTGAAAGCATCAAGAAGTAGCCTTCATTCTTTTTTTCAACTTTTTTATTGATGCATTATAATACTGGAATTTGTTGCTACATATTTGTAACGCACACTGAATAACAATATAGTTTGGTTAGTTCCCTTCCCCACTAATTTCTCTTTCCCTTCCCTCCTTCCTCAATAGCTTTGATTCTTTGAAAGATTTCCTCATCCTTCTTCTTTGTGGTAGTAGGGGGAGTGAATTTGAGAAAGAAAGATAAATAAAAATGATTATTTAATTACTAATACTGTGTTTAGTTTTGTGATGATTGGTTAGATAAATGCTATTATGCACTAAATTATCAAAGGCTATTTTAACCAGGGTTCTTCATTCAATTATTACCATTATTAAATTTACATACTAAATGTGCTCTACACATTTAAAATATTAATATTTGGGTTGGGTGTGTATATCAGTGGGTAGAGCACTTGTCTAACATATAATAAGACCCTGGGTTCAAACCCCAGCACCACGAAAATAAAATAAAAAAATTTAAAAAGTATTCTATTGTTATCACTTAAGCTTTAGTTACTATAATGCCATTATAATCTATCATTAAATTGCTCAGATGCTGTTTCACCCTTTGAAAATAATCCATGAATCTGCATATAATACAGTCTAAAATTTATCTTTCTATTAAAAAAATCCATTTCATTCCATTTTATTTTTGTTTCCAGGTTTTGCAAATCGTTTTTTAAAACCCAAAGGACCAAGGAACCCACCATCAACTTGGAACATTTGATAAACTCTGAATTTATAATATAGACTGAATCTGCAATAAAACTACTGGAATACACTAGCTAAAATAAATGCTAAATATTCATAATATTAAAAAAATGAAGATATGCTAATGTGTTAGTGGTTTTCAACAGAAAAGCAATATGAAAAAAAAATGCCAGCAATTTTGTATTTTCAAATCTTACATTGGATGGGAAACTGCAAATAAAAGGTTGTGATTTAAGCTTATGTTGTAGAGAATGCTATATGAAAAAATTTAAAATGGATTTCTTTTTCATTTTTGGAAGTTATCCTATTTAAATGCACATTTTTTGTTTGGGGGTTTCTTTTGTTGGTACTGGGGATTGAACTCAGGGGTGCTTAAACACTGAGCCACATCCCAAACCCTTTTTATATTTTATTTAGAGACAGACTTGCTGAGTTGCTCAGGGCCTTGATAGGTTGCTGACTCTGGCTTTGAACTCTGGATCCTCTTGCCTCAGCCTCCAGAGACACTGGGATTACAGACGTGCACCACCAAGGCTGTCTGTTTTGGGTATTCTTGAGTCTAGGTTTTGCTATGCTGCTCTGCCTGGTCTCAAGTGATCTTACCCCCAGCTCTCCAGTGATGGCACTATAGGTACACACCACCTCACCTAGCATAAATATAAATTTAAGAGGTTTGTAAGAACCAGACCTCAATTGAAGTTTTACACTGTCAGAGTTTAGTATAAAAGAAAAAAAAGAAGTTAAAAAAAAAATCTGACCTTGCAGTTGTACAAAACTACTGCTTCTGACAGTAACTATTTTTGGGGAGTTATTTTTACCTAAATGGATTATACTTCACATCTTCCCAAATATTGTGGGAAAGCAGAGTAGTAAGAAGTTATATTTAAGAGAATAAAATGTGCAAATAATAATACTCATTTTTAAAAAATTAGCTTTACCAACTAACAAGACGTTATATAACGTACATTGGGGTACATTTTAACCAAAGTTACTCAATTCCCAGTCCTAGAAAAGTAATCAATGAAATAGCTATCTTTTGTTAACATCTTCATATAAAATATTCTATATAAATATTTACAATTTATATCCAACCAAAGGTACTGATAGTTTAAATTTCTGTATAAACATGGAGTTGTCTTAACAAAATGTGGTATTTCAAACCTAATTTTATGTAGCCAATAAGTTAGAAGGTCATTATTATTACAAAGGAGTCCTCGTACTTTCCCTAATGACGTAACCTCTTGTTTTAAAAGTTTGTTTGTAACTTTTAGAAACAGTATTACATATCATTTGCTCTTAATATTTTTCAACAAGGCTAATTATAGGGCAAACTGAAGGCTACATTGTTACCTGTGCATTGTAGTACAATGTACCCAACAGGTAGAAAATAAACTTTGTTTTTAAACTAACTTCAATGCATTAGTGTTCTTTTAGCCGAAGTAAATATTTTCCAGGAACTAGTGGTATCAAACCACAGTAATTTTATCTACCGAGTACATCACTGTAACCAATAATATCGTTGTCAAGGACCACATACGTTCAAAGAATCTTAGGCAAATGCCCAAGTGATGAGTTTCTTAATGAATTTCTGAGCAACAACCGCCCCTTGGTGAACAGCGACGATTTTTGGAGGGTTCTCTGGTAGACACTTTTCAAATTTGTGCAACTTAATACCTAGGACTTCAAAAGAAAATCTTGTTACAATTTTCTAATTTTCATCCCCCCCAACCCCAGCTGTAGGGGTATATTCAAAATAAATGCTGGACTCTACCTTTCCTGCATTCGCGGGGCTGCGGCTGGTGGCGAGGGGGGACCGCACTCACCCGGCTCCCAAGCGGTTCGTGCACCTGCCTTCGTAGTAACCAAAGCAAATGCCCCTCAAAACGCCTCCGAACACTTCCGACTCGCAGCCCTTTTACATTTGGGAACAAAACTGCCGTCATTTTTACACAAGTGCTAACTCCTCTTTTCCCCTTCGTTTTGTCAAGGGTAAAAGGCCGGAGATTCTTTTACCTCACAAAGGTTATCAAAGAAATGTGAAATTTAAAAGTCACTATGGAGACCACCTACTCCGTATCAAATGACGAAAGGGACTGGAAGACGATAAAGTGAACGCGCCGCCACACTGAAAGCCCCTAACATTGTTTGGGCCGTTAAGGCGGTTGGCGGCAACTCGCCGGCCGGCGGCGGTTGCGTCGCAGCCCGAAGCGTGACTCGGCGCACGCTCACTCTCGGCTCCTCCACTCACAGAGCCGGGGACGCGGCGCGGGGCGCGGGGCGCCGCGGAACTACCGCTCCCGCGAGGCTTTGCGCGGCCCAGGACGCTTTACAATAGAAGCTCGGTTGGAGAGGCCTGCGGAGAAGCGCTGGGAACTGCAGCTTCCGGCATGTTCAGCTCCTCACGAAGAACAGCCGACAAGTGGAGGGTGGGGGAGAGACTCCAATGCCCAGCGGGCCGTGCGCGGGCGGCGCTTGCGCGATACACGGACGGGGGGGCGGTCGGGCCATTTAAATGTGTGTTTGTGGGTGAAATGGCTGCGCAGGTCGGAGCAGTGCGCGTAGTACGGGCGGTGGCGGCGCAGGAGGAGCCGGACAAAGAGGGAAAGGAGAAACCCCATGCTGGGGTCTCGCCGCGGGGAGTGAAGCGGCAACGCCGGGCAAGCAGTGGGGGGTCTCAGGAGAAGCGGGGGCGGCCGAGCCAGGACCCCCCTCTCGCTCCCCCTCACCGGCGGCGTCGCAGTCGCCAACATCCCGGGCCGCTGCCGCCAACGAATGCTGCCCCAACCGTCCAGGGCCCTGTTGAGCCTCTGCTCCTGCCGCCTCCGCCGCCACCTTCGCTGGCTCCCGCCGGGCCCACTGTCGCTGCTCCGCTCCCGGCCCCAGGCACCTCGGCCCTCTTCACCTTCTCGCCCCTGACGGTGAGCGCGGCCGGGCCCAAGCATAAGGGCCACAAGGAGCGGCACAAGCACCATCACCACCGCGGCGCTGATGGTGACCCCAGCTCCTGCGTTCCGGGCGATCTCAAGCATAAGGAAAAGCAGGAAAACGGCGAGAGGACTGGAGGGGTGCCTTTGATCAAGGCCCCCAAGAGAGGTGAGAGCAGGCGAACTGCTGGGACTGGGGTTCTAGGTCCCTTGGTTCTGGTATCCCGCCCCTTTAGGATTGAAAGACGCCAAACCCTTATTCCCTCCTGCTGCTTTTCTCCCCTGAGCCCACTGAGATGGACTCTGGACTTCAGGCCGTGGTCACAGTTTGACCTACTTGAGGCTTCTCGCTCCGAGGCCGAGCTGTCAGTTACCAGCCCCCTTTGCAATCCCCCGGAGCCTCGCAACGTTTGTTTTCAAAATCCGCAGGGTTTCCGCGCCGCGCGGTTCTTGGCTTTGGATTAATAGGTGGAAAACTAAAAACTGCCTTTTTGAAGTAAAGGCTTGTCTCTAAAATCTCTTCTCCCTGTTTTCCTTCCTGGAAATCTTTTTTTTTTTCTTTTTCTTTTTCTTTTCTTTTTTTTTTCTTAAACTACCCCCTGCTCCAAAATAGTCACGGGTCTGGTTCGGGACTTTAATGAGTTTGATTTCTTACAGAGGTTACACAACTCACTGGTTGCCTTAGCTTCTGCAAGGTTAAAAAAAAAAAAAATCAAACACGGTTTCCTTTTCTTTTTTTAACTTAGAGGTAAACATCGCTTAAACTGTTTTTTTTTTTTAATTGGCTGTTTTAATTCTTAGAATGGGGATTGGGAGGGGGGGAGGTTTTTCTCTCCCATTTGACCCTAGGAAATAGGACCAATAGAACTTCTGAAAAGAGGAAAGTGTGTAGTAGGTAGAAGGGACAAGAATTGCAGTTGTATTTTATTCTGTGTAGCACAATTGGAGAATCTATGTAATTCCAATAATCCTCAAGAATATTCAACCCGGAAAATATAGGGCTATGTAAGTGTGTGTTCTAGAGAAATTAGGTTGGTCAGAATTAGTGTCTTTTTCCTAATTACCTGTAGCATTTATTTTTTATTATTATTTATTATTATTATTATTATTATTTTATTATTTATTTATTTGTGGAAGAAATGAGGTGTGCTTTTGATTATGCCATTTGTTTGTACTTAGTATATGACTACATGATCCGTTATATCTCCAGTTTGGTTATATGTGAATGTTAATGATGTTAATTAGCCAATTTTTCAATACAAAATTGAAAAATGTTAGATGTTAATGCGCCAGTTTTTCAATCTAAAATGTTGGAAGTCTTGCATTCTTTCCATAGATTTGCTTAACTTTGAGCTATCCAGTTTTTTGTGTGCTACTTCTAAATACTGCGGTTAGGTACAAATGATTGTTTAATAAAGATTTATTGACTAGAATTAAATCTTCATTTTGTGGTATCTAAATTTCATCTTCAGGCATAGAACTTGTGGTAAGTTGACAGGAGTGCCAGTTTCCACCACCAGTATGCAATGATCTTTTATTTATTCCCCACCTTTGTGTGTGTGTGTGTGTGTGTTTATCCATACAGAGCTAAAGGGATTCTTAGCAATTATTTGTTCTAAATTTGTGTTATAGAAGAAGAAACCAAGGCCCAAAACAGTGAAGAGACTCATCTAATTAATTCACAGTTAATTAGTACCAAGCACAAATATTAAAAAAAATTATTAAAAATCAATTATTGGCCTAATAGGCAGTAGAACCCACACTCCTGAATCTTAGTTCAGCTTTATTGCCAAGCTGCATGATTTTGCTTTCTCTTATTCCTCCCCACCCCCACACACTTCTTTACGTATCTTTTCCTTGTGCCTAAACATTGTAGGCAGTACCTGACTTTAAAGATCTGACCTTACCCCCTTTTATGGTTGCAATGAAGTTGGTCTTCTCTGACCATTTAGTGCATCCCATGCACTTTAAAAAAGCAAACAAAAACAAGTCTCTAATCCAGTACTGATGAATAGAACTTTCTCAGATGATGGAAATGTTCTCTATCTGTGCTGTCTAATATGGTAACCATGTGTGGCTCTTGAGCAGACTTGAAATATAGCTAGTGTGACTGAGAAACTGAATTTTTAAATTTATTTCTTTCTTAAAGTTGGCCACATTTGGCTGATAGCTACCACTACTTTGATAGTACAGCTCTCAAAACTGTAGTTTGCCAATAGGTAAGAAGAAGGATGGTTTAAGATTAGGCCATTTTATATTTTAACTTTTGGCTGAGTGGGAAAAATTATAATGTAGGTGTTGTAGATTCCTGACATGCATTGGTATTTTAAAAGTTCTGAAAACTCTATTTTAACTGAGGGAGAAAACAAACTGGTTTGATGTCAGACTGACACACAGTTTGGTAGTCCCGTCCCCCCAAACGTCCCCATATGTTTTTTTGGTTACCTTTGTGTACAGGAAACATGCCTCTAGAGTTAATCTGAGTTTAAATTGTGGCTCTTACCACTTACAGTGTGACCATGAACAGATTATTTTAACCTCTTTTCAACCTCAGTTTTCCCATTTGTAAAGTGGGGTTGTGGCATTTTCGTTATAAGATTTTGTGGATTAAATGGGGTAGTGTATAGAAAGCACTAAAAATAGTACTTGGCTCATGGTAGGCACTTATTTAAAAACTGGCTTTTATTACTTTTAATGCCTGGTCCTTGAAAGAGAGTGAATAGACACTTGTTACTTCTAGAGCTGTCTTCCTTTTGCTTATCATCAGATTTTTAGAAAGTATTTTAATTTTTCACTTTGAGATAATTATAGACTCACAGGAAATTGCAAAAATAGTACAGAGATGTCCTTACCTTTCACCAGTTTCCTTCAGTGGTTACATCTTACATAACTATTGTATAATACCAATACCAGGAAATTGATATTTGTACAATGTGTAGTGCTGGGCATTTTTACCATGGATAGATTAGTGTAACCACCACTGTAGTCAAGATACAAAATCATTCCACCTCCAGAAAGATTCTCCTTGTGCTATACTTGTATAGTTTTAGGTACTCCCTCTGTCTCCTTTATCTAACCCCTGACAATCATTAATCTGTTCTTCATCTTGATACTTTTGTCATTGAGAATATTATATAAATGGAATCGTACAGTATTATAATCTTGAGATTCACCATGGTGTGAGATCCATTATGTGGTATGTGTATTAATAATGTTCTACTTTTCTTGCTAAATAGTATTCCACAGTATGGATGTACCATCGTTCCCCTATTGAACCATTTATTGATTGAAGGACATTTTGGTTGTTCCTAGTTTTGGCCTCTTATGAATAAAATTTCTACAAGCAATTATGTTCAGATTCTTGTATGGAAGTACATTTTCATTTCTCTGGGGATTGTGATTGCTTGGTCATATTGTAAGCTTTTTTTTTTAAACATATTACCATACTATTTTCAAGAGTGTACTAGTTTACATTCCCACTAATGTTGTATGAGAGATCAAGTTTTTTCACATTCTTGACAATATCTGGTATTGTTTTAGCTGTTTTTATTTTAGCACTTTCAATAGATGTGGGGTGGTTTTTCATCATGGTCTCATGGAAAATGATATCAATCAGCTTTTCATGTCATCATTTGCCATTTATATATCCTCATTAGTAAAATATCTTTGTCTTTTGCCCATTTCTAAATGAATTTTTTTTATAATTGTGTTTTAAGAATTTTTTTATTGAGCAGTCTGTATATTACAGGCCCAAGTCCTTTGGCAATGACATCATCTGCAAGTATTTTTTTCCCAGTCTGTGGCTTGTCTTTGTATTATCTTAACAATATATTTCACAAAATAAAACAAGCAAAAGTTTTAAATTTTGTTGAAGTTCAATTTGTTAATTTTTTTTAATAAATAATGTTTTCAGTATCACATCTAAAGTCCCAAGGTTTTTTTCCTGTTTTTTTTTCTCTAAAAGTTTTATAATTTTAACTTTTACATTTAAATTGTGATCTGTTGGAGTTAGTTTTGTGCAGGTTTTAAGGTTTAGTTTGTGGTTGTCTTTCTCTTTTCCATCAATATCCAGTTGCTCTGGTATCTTTTGTTGAATTCTTCCATTAAATTGCTTTTATTAAAAGTGAGTTCTTCTGCCTGTTTTTGTATAACCGGTGAGGAAGGAGTTTTTCTTTTTAAATGGTTGCAGAAAGCCTCATGAAGTGAAAATAACATGAAATATTTCAATGTCCAGAAATTAAGCTTTATTGGAACATGCGCTCTTCATTCATACATATTGTCTATGGCAGTTTTTTGCACCATAGTAGCAGAGTAGAGTAGTTGACACAGAGACCATATGGCCTGCAAAGACTGCTATCTGGTTCTTTATCAAGAAAGTTTGCCAGCCCCTGAACTGAGTTAAGAGACATGATCCTGCACACTATCCCAGCAGCACTCAATCCAAATTCATGTGTAGATAATTACAAATCATAGGAACCCAGACATTGGGAGTTGTTCATAAATAGTTGAAACAAAAATTTAACCTGTAAATGCTGTGGTAAAGTGATTTTTAAAGAGGTGAAGTAACATGCTAGAAATTTTTAGTTAATGATAGAACTGAATATTGAACTCAGTTTTTTTTTGACTTATGGTCCAGTTGGCTTTTTTCTTTCTGCCTTACATGTTGAGATTGATAAGTGAACAAAGAGATATTAAAATGTCTTTATTTTAGTGAGCAGTAGACTGAAGTCTGAAACCTTAATTTCTTTCTCTCTTTGTTACTACTTATAAAAGCATAGAACAGGGGCTGGGGCTGTAGCTCAGTGGTAGAGTAGCATGTATGAGGCACTGGGTTTGAATCTCAGGAACACATATAAATAAAATAAAGGTCCATCAACTAAACAAAGCAAAACAACCTTACAATCAAAAGAAGTAATGCTTTTTAAATACTTTGTTAGTACATTTATGATTTTAATATTTTAGTGTATTTTTTAGAAAGAAAAGGAAGGGGAGATTATTCCCTAGCTCTATTCACTGGTGCCATTAAATGACAAGGATGCTTACATAGCACCCCTAAGTCAATCTTCCTTTCTCATAGTTTTTCACCTTTTATCAATGACCTAAGTGCTATCATAGGGATAGTGTTCCTAAGCCAGAAATTAATGGAAAATTTTGCACTTGTGTCAAAAAGACATTGACAGGAGTTTTGAATCTGGAAACAATTGATTGTTTTTGGTGATAGGGATGGAGGAGAATTTGGATTATAATGAGGAACAATCAGATCATCTCATTTATCAGGTAACATAACAATGTCCTTAGGGACTGACATTTCTACTGTCCATCCAGAGAGATAAAATAACTATGAAAGGGGTGAAAACTCATCTTTGTGATTATGAAAAATTATATAATGGTTAGTAAGTAAAATATTTTGTTAAGTAAAGTAATACTTAATACACCTCAAGTCCATTAATTGTACCTACTGGATGATTTAATTTATCACCAAGGGAGGGGTCGCAAGAGGAGGTGGAAGAAAGAGAGTGTAGTTTAGTGTGTAGTATTGGAAGGGTTTGAATTTTGAATTTAGGTGAGAGTTTTGATTGTCACCTACTGGCTTTGTGATCTAATATATTAAATACCTCTTGTTTCAGACTGTTTCCTGCCCTGAAGAAGGATTTCTATGTTCATTTCACCAGTTTATTGGCAGATTAAAATGAGATAACATACATGGTCCCTAGCAGACACTTGGTGAACAATAGTTTTCTATCTTCTTTTAGAGATACTTTCTTACATTTTATATGTTTCTTATGGTATCCCATATTGTGCTATAGGCTAGTAATTTCTAGCTCTAATTTCTAGAATTGTAGCCAGTTATTTTAAGGAATGTGTTGTCTAATACTTTTATTATGATTGTGATAATCAATCTGATAAAGTTTTTTTTATGTCAGATACTATGATGAGGACCTCATATTTATTGTTTCCTTCAATCCTTACAATAACTCTTGAGTTAGATACTAATATTAATAATATTTTATGATAAGAAAATTGAAGTTTAAAATATTTTTGAGCTTTCCAGAGATCTTAATAAGCAGTAGAGCTGAGACATTAACCTGAATCTAACTGTAAAGCACCTGATTTTATCTTAAATAGCACACTCTGCCTCCAGAATTTATCTGTTTGGGTGAAAAAAAATAGTAGTTAACATGAAGTGAGTATTTGTTATGTTCTAGGACTATGCCAAGTACTTTAAATGCATTTTTCATTTACTGTACACATTAGTTTTGTAAGAAAATATTGTTTCCCCTTCATTTTTTTTGAGAGAGAGGAGGAGAGAGAGGGGGAGAGAGAGAGAGAGAGAGAGAATATTTTTTAATATTTATTTTTCAGTGGACATAACATCTTTATTTTATTTTATTTGGTGCTGAGGATCAAACCCAGCGCCCCGCGCATGCCAGATGAGCGCGTTACCACTTGAGCCACATCTCCAGCCCGTTTCCCCTTCATTTTACCAGTGAGAAGCAAGGTACAAAGCTATTAATTCATAAAAGGTTATGCTGCCTCATTCATTATTGGTAGAAATGCAAAATGGTATGGCTATGTTGGAGGACAGTTTGGTGATTTCTTACAAAACGAAACATGTTCTTACTACCTAACCCAGCAGTTCCACTCCTTGGTATTTACCCAACAGAGTTGAAAACGTGTGTCCACACAAAAACTTGCATATGGAGATCAATAGCAGCTTTATTCATAATTGCCAAAACTTGGAAGCAACCAAGATGTCCTTTGGTATGAAATGGATACATAATTTATGAATGGATACATAAACTGTGGTACAGACATCGGAGCATCAGAACAAGTAAATTATCCTTAATCTTAAATGCATATTACTAAGTGAAAGAAGCCAGTCTGAAAAGGCTGTATACTGTTGGATTCTGGCTAAATTACATTCTGAAAAAGGCAAAGTAAAAGGGCAGTGGTTGCTACTGTTTTGAGGTGGAGGGAATTATGAAAGGCAGACCCCAGGATATTTAGGGCAGTGAAACTACTTTGCATGATACTGTAATGATGAATCCCTGTCATTGTACTTTGTCCAAACTCACATCAAGGGTGAACCCTAATGTCAACTGTGAACTCAGGTGCTATAAAGATGTAACTATGGTAGGAAGTGTTGATAGTTGGTGGATGGGGGACGATGACACGATGACAACTGTGCATGTATAGGAATGAATAGGAAATCTTTGTAATTTCTACTCAGTTTTGCTGAGAACCTCAAAATGCTCTAAAAAAAATTAAAGTCTTAAATGAAAGGCAGGGGAAAAGGTCCTACTGTCAAAGAAGTAGTAGAACAGTGTTTCAATCCTACCCAACTCCTAAACATTAGAATAGGGTAGGAGGGTAGGGTAAAGCAATGAAAAAAAAAAAATACAATGATTCTCAAAAATTTGGCCTTCAAAGTGAGTGTTTTATTTTTCTTTTTATTAGGTTTTTATATAGAACTGGAAGAACTCCCAAGAAGACAAAAAGTAATATATTTTCAGAAAAAAGTTTTAGTTCTTTTCTTAATTATGAATAACAATGGGTAAACAATTCTAATTGTTTTGCTTTTGTAAAACAATCATTTTTAGGAATTGAAGGTACTATATTTTCTAAAGTATAATTCAAGTGTATGAATGGTATTGTAGATTTAAGTTTTGTTATATTGAAAAACTAATTTTTGCATTAATTAAAAAACTTCCAATAGTGTCATATTAAATACATTATGCTGTTTAATAATTGATAACATTAGCATATGTGAATGTACTACTGATAGTGTCATGTATTAATCTTAGTTATAGCAATGTTCTTAAAGATAGCCAGCAATTTTTTTCTTAAATCAATGTTTGTATTTTCCTCTGTAGAATTACATACTTTTATATTGATTCTTACAGTTAGACATGTGAAAGCTTTCCCTAATATAGGTGTAGTGTAACTCAGCTTCTTGTCTGTAAAGAACTGATGCCAGGGCTGGGTTTGTAGCGTAGTGGTAAAGTGTTTTGTTAACATGCACAAGGCCCTGGATTTGATCATCTAGCACTACAAAACAACAAATTTGATGCAACAAATTTAGCTTTTGCATTATGGGGAAATACTCAAAATCTGACTTCCTGAATACATTCTCTATTAGAAACTAAAACACTCTACCAGAAATGGAAAGATTGTGAAGTCTTTAGACATAAAATTTAGACTTTTAAATGTTTTTAATTCAAGGAAAGGCATTTGGTATCTTTCATGCATCAATGGCCAACTTTTCATAATAACTTCCAACAACTTGTGGATACTTATGTTGTTCACAATTAATTGCCTCCACAATAACTTAAGAATAAATTTTGTTTGTTCATGGAAATTCGTTAGCAAGCATGGGATCAGTAGTCTCAAAATTTCCCCATTTAAAAAAAGACAAGCATGGGGCTGGGGTTGTGGCTCGAGGTAGAGCACTCGCCTAGCATGCGTGAGGCACTGAGTTCGATTCTCAGCACCACATAAAAATAAAATATAGATATTATGGCCACCTATAACTAAAAAATAAATGTTAAAAAAGGACAAGCTTTCTATATCAGCCTTAGAAAAGAGGAAACATTTGAAAAACAGGATTAGTGGGAAGGTAGATTGAAATTCATTTTATATTTAAACTTTTTAATCATGTTATTATATGAGATTATGGTCAGTTTAAGGCCCTTATTATTTCCTTGTACAGTTATTTTTCTTTTGTGGAGATGGACTAATTGAATGGTTTCCATGTAACTAAATTTTGGAATAAAACCCACAGAGATTTAACCATGTTAGAAATACCATATGGTAAGATGATAGTAATCTAGACACAATGTGTTATAGTCAAGACCATTCCTTCTTGGTATTAATTTCAGTGGCAGATCTAGGTCACAATTCATCTTCTGCATACCAAATACCTCTTCTGAAGCTTAAAACAACAAGACCTATTCAGAATGAAATATTTTCTTTTCCTGTGGAATCGCTAAAACATTTAGTGGAGTGTAATTAAATGGCTATTTTTAAATTGGCCTTTTATATTTGATGGCATTTAGTTGCTTAGGAGAATTGCCTATATTACTGATTTGGTATTAGAAAAAGTATTTAGATTAATTTTATTTGGTAAGAAACATAAGTGACTTGCTAAGTTTTAACTAATCAAAGATTTAGTTTTATGTAGAATAAAAAATTGACTGCATTTTCTTAGCAGTTTAAGCAATCTGATTTCATGTGTATGATCTCAGTTTAATTACAAATAATGTTTGCAAATGAAGTTTGAAGTTGTTTTTTTGTTTTGTTTTGTTTTGTTACTTAGCAGTGTTGGGGATCAAACCCAGGGCCTTGTGCATATTAGGCAAAGGACTCTATTATTGATCTATACCCCTTTCTGTAGGGTTTTCTTTTTAATTGTTCTTAAAAGCAAATATTATACATAGTGAAAGTTATTTGCCGTTTATATGGTATAAAGTCTTTTGACTTGAACTTTAAAACAGGTTTAATTTTTAAAAATGTTTTTAGTTGTAGATGGACACAATACCTTCATTTTGTTTATTTTATTTGATGCTGAGGGTGGAACCTAAAGCCTCTCATATGCTAAGCAAGTGCTTTACCACTGAGTTACAACCCCTGCCCTAAAATGGTTTTAAACTTTATAGAAGGTTTTATAACTTGCATATAACTTGTTTTACAACTTATATATTATACCAAGTAATTTCTTTGTTGTTGTTGTTAATTTTTTTTTTAAGTTATTGATGGACCTTTGTTTTATTTATTTATTTATATGCAGTACTGAGAATCAAACCCAGTGCCTCCCACATGCTAGGCAGGTGCTCTACCACTGAGCTATAATTGCAGTCCCCCAAGTAAATTCTTTACTTAAAATTATTGGAACTTGTTCTTCCCAGATCTAAGAATAGGTTTAATTGGAGGATGTTTGTTAACACTGAATTACTTGAATTATGTCAAAATACTATTGGTTGGTAGATAAATTCTATACAATATTTGCTAGACCAAGCTTAAAGATTGGTTACAACTACACCTAGATTTCTAGCTAAGTGTATTTTGCAACTAGTAAATCAAAAATGTTTTTCTATCCTGGTTATGTCAATCTATGATAATCCTTCAGAAATTTAAATTAAGTTTTTAAATTATAAGGTAATATGTTCATTTTAGAAAACAGAAAAAAGCTGGACATTTATACTCCTACCACTCATACCATTAATACCACCCTATGATAATACCTTAGTATATATTTCTCCAGACATTTTTCTGTATATGTATATGTATTGACATTTCACATACATATACATATTTCTTAAAAATAGGTACTAAAGTCAAGGTACAAAGGTACAAAGTCAGGTACAAAGTCAAGCGGACTTTGTCTTTTCTTCAGGTCCTTTTGGGTAGTTAAAAAAAAAAAAAAGCTTGGGAGACATGTTTAGACTGTAGGTACAGAAATTGGATCAATTAGCACATATAATTAAGGATAGCATTAGATAGCATTAGAATGGAGAGGAGATGAAGCTAAGGGTAAAATCCTGTGATGTACCTGGATTTAAGTATAGGTATATGGGAAGAGACCAGAAAGACTGGGATACAGGTTTCCAAGATTTTAAGAATGATAGAGTGATACAAATATTTACTAAGGTCCTTTGCTTCTCTCTAGAATATTTTCTCGTAAATCTTCATATGCCCATCTTATTATTTAGGACTCAGTCTAAATGTCACCTCATAAAAAGAGCTTCCCCAGCATCTAGAAAAACCTACTTATGGGCTGGGGTTGTGGCTCAGCGGTAGAGCACTCGCCTAGCACGTGCGAGGTGCTGGGTTCGATCCTTAGCACCACATAAAAATAAATAAATAAATAAATAAAATAAAGGTATTGTGTTCAACTACAACTAAAAAATAAATTAAAAAAAATAAAAACCTACTTATTACTAACTGTACTTTCTTTTCCTTGTTTGATCAGATTGTAATATTTAAGACAGTAAGACCGGGCATGGTAGCTCATGCCTGTAATTCCATCGACTTGGGAGGCAAAGGCAGAAGTATCACTAGTTCAAAGCTAACCTCAGCAATTTAGCAGGCCCTAAGCAACTTAGTGAGACTCTGTTTCAAAATAAAATAATAAAAAAAGGACTGGTGATGTGGCTCAGTGGCAAAGTGCCTTGGGTTCAATACCTCGTACCAAATAAAACTAAACAGAGAGAGTAGGGATTCTACCTGTCTTAACCATCATATCCTTAGTGCCCAGATATACACCTGGCAAATGAATGTCTAATATAAAAATGGGATCAGAATATACCTGTATCTAGTGCTTTGGAAAGAAAGGTAAGATATATATCACTGAGCTCAGTGCTTACAGTTTAGAGAGGAGGTGAAAAATTAAATATGTGATAACATGGAGTATAATAAGTGCTGTGGTAGAAGTACAATGCTAAGGGAGCAGGGAGCAGGAATAGCTATTGCTACATATTCCCTTAGGTAGGGGAGGAGTTATTAGAGTAGGCTTTCTAGAAGAGTAACATTGTAAGCATTTTGTAACCTTATAATTTGTATGTCAATTCTTTTCATCTATGGTATATAATGACCGGGTAGTATTTTATAATGTGTAACTATCAGAGTTTAATCGGACCCTGATTATTAGGGGTTTAGATTAGGTTTTTGTTGTTTTAAATAATACAGTCATTGATATCTTTATAGATCTTCAATTATTTTCTTAAGTAATTTTGACTTGGAATTGGAGTTTGAGGTCTGAGAATTGTAAATATTTTCAGGGATTTTGATATATATCATCAAGTTGTCCTCCATTTTTGAGGTTGTATATAGTTTATAATTTTAAGAACAATAATAGAGAATGAATCCTGCTTCTAAGAAACACCTCCCTCTAACAAAAACCAAAACCCATATACCAAAAAACAATGACAATTTCGTAGGCAAGATTTTGTCATTTTGTTTTATGACTTAATTCACTGTTGTTTGATTAGCCGATAGATAATTTATAGACTTAACAGTAAATATGAAATATGAAAAGCTTCAGTTTAAATTTTACAAAGTTTACTGAACAAATATTTTATACAGTATGTCAGGTTTGAAATTACTTGGATATTTAGTTTTTTTTTGTGTGTGTGGGGTAGGTACTGGGGATTGGATCAGGGGCACTAGACCACTGAGCCACATCCCCAGGTGTTAGTTTCATTTGTTTCCTGAGGCTCTAAGTTGTAATAGCAAATTCTGAGAATTGAGAGGAGGCTATTTGATTTGAGTACCTTTTTAGTACCTTAAGAAGCTTGTATGTTGACATTAGTCCTAGCAACTAACTTGTTTTTAATTATTGTGGCCAGAAACACCAGATGAAAATGGTAAAACCCAGAGAGCTGATGATTTTGTCTTGAAGAAAATAAAGAAGAAAAAGAAAAAGAAACATCGAGAAGACATGCGAGGAAGACGCCTTAAAATGTACAATAAGGAAGTACAAACCGTCTGTGCTGGCCTGACCCGCATCAGTAAGGAAATTCTCACCCAAGGACAAATAAATAGCACTTCAGGAGTTAATAAGGAGTCCTTCAGGTATCTGAAAGATGAACAGCTGTGCCGATTAAATTTGGGCATGCAAGAATATCGGGTACCCCAGGGAGTACAAACACCTTTTATGACTCACCAGGAACATTCTATTCGTAGAAATTTCTTAAAAACAGGTACTAAATTTAGCAACTTTATTCACGAGGAACACCAGTCCAATGGTGGTGCTCTTGTCCTTCATGCTTACATGGATGAACTCTCATTTTTGTCTCCAATGGAGATGGAGAGATTTTCTGAGGAGTTTCTTGCTTTGACATTCAGTGAAAATGAGAAAAATGCTGCTTACTATGCTTTAGCAATAGTGCATGGAGCGGCTGCTTATCTCCCAGACTTCTTGGATTACTTTGCTTTTAATTTCCCCAACACTCCAGTGAAAATGGAAATTCTGGGCAAGAAAGATATTGAAACAACAACCATTTCAAATTTTCACACTCAGGTAAGGTAAAATTATTATTATTTAGTAAATATAGTATCTCAACAATGTTGTCTTCATTCTGCTGCGTAGCTCACATCACCACAGTTTGATTGATAATGGTACTTGAAATTGTTCCTCCAGTTGTAAAGTCTTAATTACTGAGGTCTTTGGGTGGAGCTTTTATTTGCTTGAAGAAATGCTTTATACATATTGTGCTTCATTATAAGTCTTTATGGAAAACCAACTTGAAAACTAATTCAGTCTTTCACAAATCAGCTTATTTAGTGTGGAGGACATGATTTAGATCTGATAGCCTTGGTAACTTTAGTTAAGACTTTTGGTCATAATCATAGAACCTGTGAGGATATTGATCTATTTATTGGCCAGGTTTTAGTTGGGTTTGTTTCTCTTCTTTCAGTAACTTGTTGGCAGTCTATCCCAGAAATATACCCCATTTATGTGACTTGGGAGTGTCACTAGGAAGACCGCCATAGTCTCTGCTCCTTCTGCCTATGCACTCTAGCAGGTGAAGATATTTTTTAAAGCCTTGCTTAGGCAGCTAGGCTTAAGTCAGCAGGGAAACATTGCCTTCCTAACCAGTTTTTAACCAAACATTTTTTCAATGAGGTTATTTTAGGGCATTAAGAAGTTAATAATGTATCCTAGTTTTTTCTTGCTTGCTTTCCTCATAAAGATTGTGAATATGAATGGTCAGCTGTAAGTTTATACTGTTTATACTGTAAATTTAAGTTTAGACTGTTTCACTTTTTAGAGATTCATGATTATATAGCCTCTTTTTTTCAGGTTATCTAGTAATTTGCTGCCATTCTTTTCCCTTAGGGTTTTTTTTTTCTTTTTTTTCCTTTCTCTTTTTTTAAAGGTAAATAAACTGTTGTAAAAATAAGACTCTCAGCTGCTTACATTATAGTGGTTTCAAGCCACTTAGATTTATCTGAACCCTCCTCTAACATGAATCTTTTTAGTAAGTCTCAACATCTTTGCCTCCAGTGAGGGGAGTATCCAGTTTAGATTTATGAGCCTCAGAATTTCTCTAATTGAAGTTCTCTCTGCAGTAGAGAGAGCAGGAGCAGCCAATCTGGAGAGGTCGCAAGATGGGGCTGCCCAAGATGTTGGAACACGATGTGCAATAAAGGGCTTCGTCTTGGATTTTGGCCTTGTTACCACAATCAGGTACCGAAGTGCTGACTTTTGTAGTAGATTTTCTTTTTCTTTTTTTTTTTTTTTTTTAAGGAATTTTTCCCTTCAAAGGTTAAGGAATCCTATTTTTATAAATATTGCAGAAGAGACTAAAAACAATTCTGATGTAGTTCATAATTCCCATAAGTCCCTACTTAACAAAGAAAGATATTGCTGAGAGCAGAGTTAACATGATCTATCCCTTTTTCAGTTTAGAGAAATGCAGCAAATTTTCTGATAGACCAGCAAGCATATTTGAGAAATAACCTGAAATTTGGGGGCATGTCCTGGCTTTGTAAGGGTGACTATTTAAATTTCCTATTGTACTATATTGGATCAAGTTTATGTGTCAACCCAGTCTAAATAGTTAATAAAAGAAGACATCTTGAAATATTCCCTGCTGATTTTTGTCCTCCAATTTTTTAAAATGGAGCTGAAATTTAAATGACTGTACCAACAACTTACCTTGAGATTAACTTTGAGTTTTCTAAAATAACAACTTTAAAATAACATATTGCATTATTACATTATATTAAACACTTTCACCACATAAGAATATTGAGGACTATTGAATGGGTCTTGTACTCTGGTGGTCCTGGAACTTAATATTATTTATGAATTTTTAGCCATTGGAGAGAAGTATTAGGCAAATTTAGGAGGTTGAATTAGCCCATGAAGCTTTAAATTTGCACTTATAAAATCTTTCGCAGATACTGGATAGATGCTAGCACAATAATTCAGATTTGTTTAGTAGAAATGCTTTCAAATTCACATCTGAATATTTTAAATAACGGTGGGGGGGCATAGTAAGCAATTTTATCTATGTTATGCATTGAAGAAACAGGCTTTGGATGTGTATGATGTTATCCAAGGTCATAGAGCTAGAAAGTAGAAGTCAAGATGAAAACCGAGGCTGTCTGAACAATGTTCACAACATTTTGCCCTATTCCCTCTTTTACTTCAGCTATGGGAAAAGAAATTAGTGCTTTTATTTATCTACGCTGTGGTCAGTGAAATTAAAGTATCTCAGTTTAAAACAAAATTCAAAAGGCTTTGTTTTTAATATTTTTAACAACTACCTTTAGATTAGGGGGAATTAAATGAATTCCTAGGGTATTTTTATGAAGTCTTACAAAATTTTATTAACTTACAAATAAGATCAAGTAAAATTTTTAATTACCTTAGAGACATAGCCATTAGAAGTTGTTTGTTTAAATATATAGCTATAATAATTATTCATGACTATATTTACGTAGAACCTACCGTGTACTGGATACTCAGTTCTTAAAAGGACCAATTCATGAAATCAGATTAGTGCAAGAGATGAATAAACCAGCAATTATAATGCAGTTTAAGTAGTAGAGACTTGCAGTAAGGAAAATCCTACCATTGAGAGGGAAGCACAGTTACTTACATCAGACTTGAAGTGATTAGAAAAGGCATTTTAAGGCATGTGATGCTTGAGTATAATGTTGAAAGCAGATTAGTACTTAGCTTAGTAGGAACATTTTTAATCAAAGGGAATAATAGCCAATGTTGATGTACAGAGGGCATTTGAGAATGTGCCACATTCAGGGAGCTGTAAATAGCTTAAATAGGGCAAGAGGACATGCTTGCTGTAAAGGGGTGGTTGGAGTTGGGGGTTGGGTAGTATGAATGAATGAAAATCAAGAGTGTGGAGAGTGTTATATACCTTAAGATACTTTTTCCTAAAGGTAATGGGAGAGGTATTAATGAATTTTATCAATTTATGTTTGCGAAGATTACAGGGAAATGTGGAGATTGAGGGAAATATGTGATGGCAAGCAAGAGTACTGGTTAGGTTGGGATAGTCATTAGGTCAAGAATGATCCATGCCCAAACTGGTATTGACACTAGAGAGAAAAGAATAAGATTTTGAGAATTACAAAATAGAGATTAAGTGGACTTTTGTGAAAGAGAGGAAGAGTCTTAAGATGTGGTTTGGACAAAGAGAGGATAGGATGGTGCTGCATACAGGGTTGAAAAAGCTTGGGAAGTAAAAAAAAAAAACTTGGGAGACATGTTTAGGCTGGAGGTGCAGAAGTTGGATCAATTAGCATATATAATTAGGGATAGCATTAGAATGGAGAGATGAAGCTAAGGGTAAAATCCTGTGATGTACCTGAATTTAAGTATAGGAACATGGGAAGAGACCAGAAAGACTGGGATACAGGTTTCCAAGATTTTAAGAATGATAGGGTGATAAAAATATTACCAATTGTATGAGGGATCCTGTAAGATAAAGATGGAAAAGTGTTAGGTTGATCAATTAGTAATTTAATTGGAAACATTATCAAGACCAGTGCTTTGCAAACCCTGGACATTGAATTATTGTCCTTGCTACTCAAAGTGTGCTTGTGATATGAATTTGGCATCTCTGGGGAGCTTGTTAGAAATGCAGTCTCATTTTTACTCAGATCCTCTGAGTCATAATTTGCATTTTAAAAGATCCCCAGATGATTCATATGCACATTAAAGTTTGAGAATCACTACTTTAGAATTCATCTGCTCTAGCAAAAGGAAATAAAATGTAGGTTTGTTTTGTGCAAGAAAAATTATAGCTTCTGTTACTTTTATATATTTTTAGATTATTGTAATGGCTAAAGCTAGGATCCACTTATAGAACCTTTTTTTTCCCCCTTTTAACTTTTTATAATACTCAAATATTCTAACACCAAAGGAAGTATTTCATGATATCACTTTTACACCAGGCTGATACTTATTTGTTTACTGAAATTTCAGCAGTTTGGAGTTTCAGCTAACTTATTAAATTTATTTCTAATCTAAAGGGCTACATGTATGTATTCAGGTCTAAATTTTATTGGCTAACTATCAGTTTGAACTAAAAAAATCCCAAGTGTTTATGGGACCGGTTTCATTTGGTGGAGAAAAATTAATGTTCACATTGAAATGTATTTCTCTTAAGAAAAAATCTATACAAACACACATACTTTAATAGGAATAAACGTAATTTATGATGTTTTTGATTAGGCATTGTATCTTGTAATTACAATACTGGCTATCTGAAAGAATTTTTAGCAGCTTTAAACTTTGAATTATTATAACTGCAATACTATGCGATCCTTGTCTCCCCTTTTTATAAAAATTTTGTTACAGCAGATAAATTGATTAGAAATTCAGATCTTTTGGTTATCTTATGGACTAACAGGGCTTTAAAAAAGGAAAGAGCCATTTTTCAAGTATCATTTTATAAATGAAAAAGGTCATAATTTAGTTAGGATCTTCTCCCAGGACTAAATAATGGCAGATCTTCAGAGAGGAATTATTTTTCTGCTGTCTCTGAATGATATAATATCCTATAGGGTAGGGGATAGGAAATTTTAATATGCATATGATTCAACTGGGAGTTTTGTTAATGTGCAGATTTTGATTTTTGGAGGGCAAGGGTGGGATTTTATAGTTTACCAGGTCTCAGCTGATGCCGGTATTTCTGGTCCATGGACCAGCAAGGTCTAAGTCTTAAACTCTACAAATGAATTGCAAATGAAAACAATAACAAACACTAAAAATATAGTGAAATTAGTCAGGTGTAGTGTACATTTATAAATTCCAGCAATGTGGGAGGCTGAAGCAGGAGGATCAAAAGTTTAAGACCAGCCTGGGCAATTTAGCGAGACCCTGTCAAAGAGCCTGGCTCAGTGATGCACACCTGTAATCTGGTCGGGTAGGAAGTTAAGGCAGGAGAGTCTCATAAACCTGGACAACTTGGCGAGAACCTGTTTCAAAATAGAAAATAAAAAGTGATAGGGATCCAGATTTGTGGTAGAGTGCCCCTGGATTCAATCTCTAGTTGTAAAATAAATAAATACATAGTGAAGTTAAATGGGAATTGTTTTAAATATCACCATCTGAGATGCTATCTTATAGGAATTAAGTGTGTATATGGAGAAGAATCAGGTTTATGTATGCTTGGGGGATACTGGCAAATGTGCATGTTTTAATTTTTTTTTAAAAAAACCCTTCTGTGTATATAATATAGAGGATTCTCACTGAAAAGCATGATGTTTTAACTTTATTAATGTAGTAGTAGTTCTTAGTTATTTTTATTACTCCATAAAATGGTAGTGTTTTGTAGGATTAGAGTATCCAACTTTAATGCCTACTGTTTCAGAGAAAAACAAAAAATGTTATTTCCCCATTGAGTGTTGGGGTAAGGCCTTAAATGGGCTTATTATATACTCTCTGATCTTTGATTAATGTAATTAACATTTTATAGTAAATTGGTAGTGCTAATAAAGAATGAAACTAGTAGAATTTATAGTAAATTGATAGTACTAATAAAAAGTAGAACTTGAAGAGTGTGTGTTGGGGAAATAACTGAACCTTTAAGGAACTCTGCATATCAGTGCATTGTATAAAATGAGAAATAATTAAGTAGTTGGCTTTACAAAACAGCATAAATAAAAGTGGTGGGTTGGATTCTTTTTTTCTCTTATTCTAAGTAAAGCTTGTAATAAACTCAGTTGACCCACTCATACCATTTTCACTGTTTGTTTCAAAGTGGGAATTCCTTTTCTACTAACAGGTGACAAGGTTGGGAAGATTGCTGGCTAGAGTTTTCTTTTCTGTTTTTTAAGCATTTAGTTTAAATAAGCTTCTTCCTGAAACATGAGTTCTGTGGAATAATGAACCCCTACCCTCTTTTTACCCCATACACAGGGTTTCCATATAGTGCGTTTCTGCTTGGTGTTTCTTGAGTTTTAACTGATGTATGACCTTTTTTACTTTTAAGTTGTTGATGGACACAATAACTTTATTTTATTTATTTATTTTTTATGTAGTGCTGAGAATCGAACCCAGTGCCTCACACATGCTAGGCAAGCGCTCTACCACTGAGCTACAACCCTAGCCCCATGACTTTTTTTTTTTTTAAGAAGTGTTAGGCCAGGTGCAGTGTCGGACACTTGTAATCCCAGCAGCTCAGGAGGCTGAGTCAGGAGGATCGCCAAATTCAAAGCCAGCCTCAACAATTTAGCAAAGCCCTAAGCAACTCAGTGAGGCCCTGTCTCTAAATAAAATACAAAATAGGGCTGGGGATGTGGCTCAGTGTTGAGTGCTCTGAATTCAATTCCCGGTACCCACCCCCACTCCTACCCCGCCCCAACAGAGAAGTGCTACTTATAGGGGACAGAGTCAAGCTTGCATAGCTTTCAGAAAATTATACAGGATAACTTTGTCAAGTTTCTAATCTAAAGGACTACATCCGTGTTGACATAGAGCAATATGTATATTTAAAGATAATTATTTGATATTTTATAGCTATTGTAAATGCATTAAATATTTTGAATGCATGTAAAGCTAACTACTATTTTCATATAGGTACATTTCCCTTGATTCCACATTTTTCTTCCTCCCCACTATACTCTTCTGATTTTAATAAAAGTGTGAGTTTTCCCTATTGGCATATGTCTTTGGCTTCCATGGAAGTTTTACTTTTTTCTGTTCTTTGGTCTCTACTTAACTCCTTCCAGTCCTTACTTTTGTTTCTTCCTCCATTATGCCTAATACATACACAATGAGAAGCTGTGAAACACAGTTTGTTTTTTTTTTGCTTTCAGATGTCATTTCCAGGCCAGAGTGTCCCAGACTTGCCAGATTCAAAGAATAATCTGGAGTTCCTAGTTTAAAATATATATCAGAATCTGAGGGGTTTTTCCTGGACATTTTGAGTCATTAAATCTGGAGCAAGGCCTGAGATAATTTACCCAAGGTGATTTCTCTGATCAGGCAAGTTTAAGAAGCACATTTTACACCACATACGTCATCTACCATTCTCTAATTCCTTTCATTTGGTTTGTAGGTACTATCTTCTTAGAATTTCATTGCATTATAATCTAGGAGACAAAAGTACAATTGAAAAAAAATTTTATGTATTCATACGGGATCTTATTTGTTTCTAAGGTTTCATAAGGCTTCCTATTGGGCCTTCAGCATTGCCTAGGAAGCTTGCGGTTTTTCTTCGGTCTGCCTGTTTGCTTGTTCTTCATAATGACTATTCAAAGTTTTTATCCGTATGTGTTTTTTCTTCATTTCTTCCTGTTATAAATAGAGAAGATATCCCGGTTTTTCCTCAAAGACTATTCCTTCTACTTGTGTTCTGGATTTCATCTCTAGGCCTGTTTAGGATTTTTAAAAAATTGTCATAAATATACATAACATAAAATTTGCCATTTTAAATGTATAATTCTATGGCATTAATTACACTCTCTGTTGTAGAACCATCACCATTGTACATTTCTAAAACTTTTTCCATCATCCCAAATAGAAATATTGTATCCATTTGCTTAGGATCTTGAATGATAATTACACATCCCCATTTCTTCAAACTTTTCCTCCTCCATTTCAAATAAATAAAAGTATAAATTGTACTAAATGAATTAATGCTTTGTGTCTTTCACTTTTTAAAAAAATAATTAACTTTTCCTTTCTCCCCAGAAGGAAAATCTTCATTTTGAATTTCTAGTTTATCATGTTTATTTTACTACCTTATATATGTTTTGAGGGTCCCCAGTTAAACTGGGGTTCTAGTACCAGAGCAACTAGCATCCCTGCCCTAATGAGAAACAAAGGGGAAATGGATATAGGTGTTTACAGTGTGCCTTTCGTGGGATACTTTTACCTGGTAGACGGCCTAATGCCTATTTGTTTGATCTTCACAGAAAATTTCCTTATATATGTATTTCCTTATGGCTCTTATCTGATCCATCTCTAGTTTTTGCCTGCCTGACCATCACTGTGGTGCTGGGAGCCTAACTTTGTGTTCCCCCTGGTTTCCTGGGGAAAAACCAGGTGGTTGTCCCTGGTTCTTTAGATGGCAGGCTCCAAATTCTTTTTTTTTTTTTTTTAATATCTTTTTAGTCATAGGTGGACACAATGTCTTTATTTTATATTTATGTAGTGCTAAGGATCAGACCCAGTGCCTCGTGCATGCTAGGCGAGTGCTCTACCTCTGAGCCGAAACCCCAGCCCTCCAAATTCAGTATAATACCATCAATAGGAAAAAAGCTCAAACGCTTTTTACTTACAGATCCTAGATAGGGAGGGCACAAGAGTTAGGAGGGTAGTCCTCTGTCCTCAGGTTATTTGAGGCAGGAATGAAGAGTCAGGCAAAGAGAGAGACAGAGAAGGAATTTGCTGTGCTAAAACATAAAACAACATATGTAATTATGTTTTAAAATTTAATAAATAATATATTGCATGTATCATTCTTTAGGTTGTTTTGGTTCAGTATTGTTTTATGAGGTTATGTTGATTCATGTATTCATTTTATTTTATTTTTTGGAGGTGGAGTTTACTGGGGGTTGAACCTAGGGCCTCATATATGGTAGGCAAGCACTCTACCACTGAGCTACATCCCCAGTCCTCTAGTTACTTCATTTTAACCACTATATTTAATTAATTGTTATGAGTATATCATAGTTCATTGGATTTCTATTTTTTTCTTTTCCTGTTTTAGCATTCTATGACTATTACTTGGCTCAAGTAAGACCTCACATGTATGAAATTCTTCTATAACATTTGGTTAGTAGTTTAGATAGATATGGAATTTTAGGTTAGAAGTCATTTTTCTTCAGATTTATGTAGGCATTTTTCCAATGTCTTCAAGCTTCTAGTCTCCTATTGAGAAAGCCAGTGTTGTCATGATTCTGGATCCTTTTTGGGCATCCTGTTTTTTCCTCTTGAATCCTTCAAAACCAAGCATAATATAAGGTGCTTTCAGATAGATCTTTTTTCCTTTATTTGAAAAAAATTACCATGAATATTTCATACATACAGAAAAGTATAAGTAATGAAGAATTCTTCAACTGAGAACCCCCACAATTTTTACTCCTATTGGCTACAATTCTTAAAACTGAGTTATAAAAGGAGGTAATTGATTAAGGGAATTTTGCTTAATCCCCTGCTTTCAGTATAACAACTCTCTCTCATAGCTGATATCCTTATATCTGTAGTCCTTTTGATTTACTTTCTCTAAAAATTGATAAAGAAAGAAAAGGAGTCTCCTTGGTTTTTAGTTGCTTGCTTGTTCCCTTCCTTCTATGATACTTAGCCTTTCCATGGTTCTGCAGCACAAACTGGCTTCTTGAATTCCTCTGTACCAGGACTCAGTATTAAATTTTTTCAGTCAACCAATTCTCATATAACTTTTAAACTTTCAAAGATATTTTGGTAGTTTTTCTTTTCTTTGACTTTCTGGAATTTATAGCCTTTCTATGTTACTGTCACTTGATTGGGATTTTGATAAGGAACAGAGGTAAATCATATGCTCAATCTGTCATGTTTAAATCATAGGCCTTTTTACTGTTTCACCAGGTTCTTCCCATTAGTATTAAAATATAATTCCTCGCACTGACAAGATGAACTGGGTTCAAAGAGCTGGCTGGAACATTAAGCTAAGAAAAAGGTGAAAAAAGCACAGGACACAGAAGTAATTTTCATATTGAGGGACGGACTGCTCTGTGACCTCAAGGGTCCTCTTCCACTCTGGAAGGCAAGAGAGAGCGTGCACCTGGAATCTCTTTATTTTTGTAGGGGGACCAACAAAGAAGTTTGATAGAATGTTCGTCACCAAATAAGGCAGGGGATAAGGTTTCAAAGGTGGAGTCTTGCTTTGTGATGTCTTGTGGTCAGCAGATTGATTGACCACTTGGCAGGTCATACCCATCTCAGGTGCTCTGTGGGATCATTAGCAGAGCAAGTGGAGAGGCGAACTAGCATTGCCCAGCCCAATCAGTGTGCAATGCCAGACCTGTCCCCTCATATGGCTATAATGCACATAGCTCACACACACAGCCCATGGATGGCTTGTGACAATTATCCATGATTTCTGAGGATTTGAATGCCTTTTTTCCCTTTCTCCACTAGACTAGTGGGAGGCAGATAGTCTAACTACTTAATACTGAATTTACCCCTATGAAAACTTTACTAAGACATATGGGACATACAAGAGAGGCTATGGGATACCAGGACATTCTAATCAGTCCACTCAGCATTCACAGTGTTTAAAAAAAAAAAACAAAACAAAACTATTTTTGGATAAAGGGAATCAATGTAAATATGACACTTTTCCTAAACTGCAAATTGAACACCATCTCTCCCAAAATATAAATAGTTGATTTTTCTGGGACAACCAAGCTAGTAAGCTAATTTTGAAGTTTTTATGAAAAAAATAGGCAAGTACAGCCAGAAAAGAAAAATAATGATGGAGGAGTTTCCTGCCAGATCGCAATACATTCTGAAGATTTAATTATTAAGTCAATGTATATTAGTTTAAGAACATTGTTCAATGAATCAGAAAATTAAGTCCAGAAATAGATCAAAATACATACAGGTATTTGATATATAAAAATATAACATAATCATATCACTAGTGGCAGAGAAAAAAGAGAGTGTTAGGAAATCTGGATACCTACTTAGTATTTATTTTTGTATCCATATCACTGTATTCCAAGGTAAACTGCAAAAGGGATCAAAGATTTAAATGTAAACAATGGAGACATAAAAGAAGACATAGAAAACTTCTATTATAATTTTGAAATGGGAAAGGTCTTTTGAAGTCTTATCCCCCAAATGAAAGCATGGTAGATAAAGTTATAAAACAAATTATGAAAATCATTTACAACATATATCACCGACAGAGCATTAACTTCCCTAAGAACCCTTGTATAGAGAAATACCAACAACCCAGTATGAAAATAAGCAATATGAATAGACAGTTCATAGAAAAAGAAATACAAATGACCCTTTAACCTCTAAAATACACATCTTCACTCCTGATAAAAAAGAAATTAAAACTATCAACATGATAAAATTTTCTTATCGAATTGTTAAACATTCAAAATTTTGACAAGATTGTGTCATTGAAGTGTGGGACAACACGTACTTTTTTCTATTGTTGATGGGAATCAGTTTATACAGCCTGTACAGTCTTTCCATCTTAAACACTCTCCCTTAATCCCATTTCACTTTCTGTCGATCTAATTTTCACAGCCAAACTTTTTAGAAGAATTATTTATGTTTGCTGTCCTCACTTCCTCATTGCTTCTCAGATCATACAAATTTGATTTCTATCCCCATGATGTCTTCAAAACACCAAATGAGCATTTTTCTTTTTTTTTTTTTTTTTTTTTTTTTTTTTTTTTTTTTTTTTTAAAGAGAGAGTGAGAGAGGGGGACAGAGAGAGAGAGAGAGAATTTTAACATTTATTTATTTTTTCTTAGTTCTTGGCGGACACAACATCTTTGTTGGTATGTGGTGCTGCTGAGGATCGAACCCGGGCCGCACGCATGCTAGGCGAGCGCGCTACCGCTTGAGCCACATCCCCAGCCCCCAAATGAGCATTTTTCATCTTTTTTTTTTTAAACTGAAAGTGTCAGCAGCATTTTGACCAAGTTTTTCATGAACTATTTTCTTAACATTGCTTCTTAGTCTCTCTATTTAACTGTTCCTTTGCTTTTTTCTTTTTCTTTTTCTTTTTTTTTTTTTGCCAGTATCCCCCACCCCCGCCTTTTTTTTTTTAACCAAAGCTTTCTAAGGCCTCCTCTCTTTGAACTCTATGATTTTTCTCTAGTGAGATCTCTTAATTCTAAGGTTTCAATTACTGCTGGTGAATAGGATTTATATTCTTAGGTTAGACTCTTCTAATTCCAAACCCAGTAGCCTTATTTTTACAGGGTGTAGAGGAGAACTGGGGATTGAATTTAGGCGCACTCAACAATTGAGCCACATCCCCAGCCCTATTTTGTATTTTTACTTAGAGACAGGATCTCACTGAGTTGCTCAACGCCTTGCTGTTGCTGAGGTTGGCTTTGAATTTATGTTCCTCCTGCCTCAGCATTTTGGTCACTTTATTAAATGACATGACATAGTTTGAAGTTTAAACTAAATAGCACTTTGGTGAAAACACAGTATCATACTGGAATGCTTTCCTTTAAAAACACAATTCCAGACCATATATGTGTGTGTGTGTGTGTGTGTGTGTGTGTGTGTGTATATACTGTATATATACAGGGTCTTGGAAACTGGTTCTAGTTCTACATTTGGTTCTCTCTCTATATATATTACAAAACAGCCTTAAAGGAATAAGTGACATCTTTTTTTACAGTACTCAAGATACTCAATACGGAACTGAAAAGCAGTCTAACAGAAACAAAGGCAAATCTTTACAGCTGTATGATTTCAGCAGCCAAAGCTGGATGATGGACTGAAACATTTCTATACAACTGGGACAAAACATATACAATATCACAAAACTAAGCAAAAATGCTTTATGCCCAAAGAAATAAAGCAGGTTACAAAATGTGGAGAATTTAGCAGGCAAAACTATATTATAAGCAACATTTTAAATTGTCATTTTTAAGCCATTGCCACTATTTAAGACGAATATAAAAATGAGTTTTATATCTTCTTTTCTTTATAAAAAAATCACCATTTTGTAAAAGTTTTTACTTGCTTATGATATATTTTAATGTGGAAATGTAAAAATATTAAACATTTTATAACAACCCAAATTCCTCCATCTGGAATTTTTTTTTAAAGGAGATCACAATTAAAATTCTTTGCTTAAAAAAAGCATCTTTTAAAAATGCAAATGTGAAACTGGAAAAATAAATACATGTTTTTTTTTTTAAAAAAATGGGTTCATGGGATAGAAACTCTTTTAAATTAAAAGAAACTTCATTTCATTTTAATACATGTGAAACAGAAATTTTTGAACTTCTAATAAACTCACTACAAGAAAAACAATAGCCTTCTTGATAAATCTACAAAAGTGTTTCAGATGTGCTAGAGAAGAACTGGTTCTTGTTCTACAAACTCTGGTTTAAAACAGCACAAATTTAGTCTCTTACAATTCTGAATCCCTGAGGGAAAATCTATATTTTGCCTTTTTAGTCTATATTTATTGTGGCTCCTTCGTGCATCTTCAAAATTCAGCATTTCACTCTTCTTCCTTCTCTGCTCTAGTCAAATCTCCCTCTGCCACAGTCTTATAAGGACATCTGTAATTTTATTAAAGATAATCCAGGCAAAACTCCCCATTTCAAGATTCTTCATTTGTTCATATTTGCCAAGCTCCTTTTGCTATAAGGTAACATGCCCAGGTTCTAGGGGTTAGGACATGTACACTTTGGAGCCATTATTCATTCAAGCTCATGATGTCCAAAATAAAAGATAGTATCTCCCTTCTCAAACCTGGTCCTCTTCCAGAAGAGTAGTTTCTCTGTATGTTTGCAAATGGCATAATTGGTAGTCATTCTTGATACTCTTTTTTCTTCTTTATCATATCCGGTCTTTCTGCAAATCCTGAGAATTTTATCACTCAGAAACTTTTAAAATGTCTTTTTTGTTTGTTTGTTTTTCTTTTTAAAAACCATTCTACTGCTATTAGTTTAGCTTGTCTGTCCTGATTTGGAAAATAATAAAACGCTCCTCACTGATCTCTTTTTCTTCCATGCATCTCTTGAGAACAAGGATCACTTGAACCTGGGGTTAAAGAACAGCATGGGCAACAGAGTTAGGCCCATCTTTAAAACAAACAAAAAACCCCACAAAAATTTAAAAGGCAAATTAGATAACATTCTTTATCTTTCTTCAATCCCTTTAGTGACTGTCCAGAATCCTTAATGTGGTCTTCAAGGCTCTTCATAGTCCAATCACAGCTCATTTGTCAAGTCTCATCTTTTTTCTCTTTTGTTTTCTGTTTACTATTGTTAGCTTTCTTTTGACCTTAGAAAAAATAACAGTAGATTTTGTTTGTCTCTAAATTTGTTCTTTATCTTAATAATTTTACCTCTAAAAGCACTTTAGTGTCTGCCCGTTTCTACTAGACTTTGTTTTTTTTTTTTGAGAATTTTTAATATTTATTTTTTAGTTATCGGCAGACACAACATCTTTGTATGTGGTGCTGAGGATCAAACCCGGGCCGCACGCATGCCAGGCAAGTGCGCTACCGCTTGAGCCACATCCCCAGCCCCCTACTAGACTTGTTGAGGACAGTCTCAAGCATATAAAATTATATTGAATGAATGGTTCCTCTTTCTGTATAACTCTTTTGTTTAAGGTTATATAAATCTCTTTGTGATAAAGACTCTTTTAGTCAGATTTGTGTTGTTATAACAAAAATACCTAAATTTGGGTACTTTATAAAGAAAGATATTTAAAATAGCTCACAGTGCTGTAGTTCAAGAGCACAGCACCAGCATCTATTTGCTTAGCTCCAGTGTGGGCCTCATGGTGGATGGCATCACAATTGTGAGAACTTGTATGAGAGTGGTGAATAGTAATGTAGAAGAGAGGTTCAGAAGAGGTGCCAGACTCCCTTACGACAGCCCATTCTCTTGAATCCTGTGAGGACTGTGGTAATCTCTTCTGAGGGTCCTGCCCCCAATGACCTAATTACTTTCCACTTGACCTGACCACAGTGTAGGACCAAGCTGCACATGAACCTTTGGGCGACAAATCATAGCAGGCTCCAAATATTTGAAGACTGTCATGTTTCCTTCTTTAATCTTTTCAAATTAAATATTTTGAAATACTTTTAGTTTCTTGTTCTTTTCTTCCAATTTGTATGATATGTAAATCCCTAATCACCTTCATTATTTTCTGTTGGGTATGTCATAGTTAGCCCAGATTTCTTGTTAGCCCAGATTAGGAGATAATACTCCAGATATCATTTGTAATGAATAATATTTCCTAACTCATAAAAAAAGTATTTAAGATATAGGCAAACCCATCATAACAAGGAGACCCCCATATACAATGGCAGAAAAATAGTTTAACAATTCAGAGATAAGCAATTCTAATTCCATGATGTCCTCCAATATTCTAGTTTCCTTTAAGTTTTGCTGTTCTTGCTGGTGGTGTAATGTGTATGGTTGAGCCTCTCTCTCCATCACTCTGTATTTCATCTGTAAAAAGAGAGAAAGAGGAAGTGGAAGGCAAGCCTTTTACTTATTAAAGACATGCTCTGGAAATTGCCTGTGATACTTATAGTAATGTCCTATTGGTCAGAACTTAGTCACAGTCTATACTTAGCTGACAGAGGCTGTAGCAATTGGCCATACACCCAGGAAGTTCTCTCACTACAAGGAAGAAGGATGGAATACTTAGGGATAATTAGTAGCTTGCTTGTTTGGCATCAATTGCACACAGTTGGTACATGTTGAATTTGTGGTCATAAATGTTGTTCATATTCTATCTTGTGTTGCTAATTATTAATATTACAAACATTTACATTAATAAAAATTGTAATACAAGTGACAGACATTATTGATCAACAGCTTTTCCTCCTGTTTTTTTGTCAGAGTTTAATAGTTGGTTACTTCATTTCTAGCCTCAGTATATATAAGTTCAACAAATATTTATTATCACATACATATCAGACATTTTGTATTACGGATGTTTTCTAGTAAATAATACATATTATTCTCTTTCACAAAGTTTATATTAAAACATATTGCCTGATTTCTTTTCTGAGTAGTTTAAATTAGAGGTTGGCAAACTTTTTCTATAAAGGAATATAATAAATATTTACCCTCTAGGGGCCAAAACTTCTCTCTCACAAGTACTTATGACTTAACTGCCATTATATTGTAAGTGAATGGGTTTATGAAATGGGAAGGGGATGAGGAAGAAGGGCTTGTAAATTCTTAGCTTGGGAACTTGAAAATAATTTTCATTAAGTGAACGGGTATAACTGTGTTCCAGCAATATTTTGGTAGTCCTGAATTTGGTCTTTGCATTGTAGTTTGCCAACACCTGGTCTAAATCAATAATATGTGTTCCCTTAGAAATCATTTGTTAACTTCCTTTAACCTAATTATTTAGTGAAAATTCCTCCTGGGGAATTAATGCCTTCCTAGTCTGCCAGTTCTTTTTTCTTTTTCTTCTTACAGGGTGTTACTCTGTTGACAAGATTGTTTTCCAACTCTTGGGCTTTAAGTGATCCTCCTGCTTCAACCTTCTTTCTAGCTGGAGTTCAGGTTCCTAACTTCACCCAGCTCTCACAGTTTCATTAGCTAACAAAGAAGTTCTTGTCTCAAATATCCATTTTCCCTTTAGTGCTGTTCTTGATCCTTTGTTTCTCTATATTCTTTTCCTCAGGTCATACTCATTTTAAAAATGATGTTTTGTAGATAACTCTAAAGTCTGTGCCTCTTGTCCTTAAAAAAAAAAAATCTAGCAGTAACTCCAAATCAAACTTGTCAGATCCTATAAATTTTTAATGTATTTTTATGTTTTTAAACATAAAGCCTTATTTTGATTACTTTATTCTCTTTAATCTGCTAATCACCTTCAAAGATAAATAGAAGTTATAAAGGTGGACAATAACATGTGAAAGGTTGTGGAGGCAATCCAGATTATTTAAGAATGTGGAAATATCTGTTTAGAATGTGGCAAATATGGCACTTTTATTTTGTTTTGCTTTGTTTTTAAATAATAGACTAGGAAGACTTTGCCTGCCAAGAAAAAGATTTTGAGTGTTGATGTTGTAGGTAATACGGTACTACTAAAGAACAGGAAAGTTGAATGGCAAAATATTTTCCCTATAGAGATACTTGTAGGTGGTATGTTGACTGTAAGAATCCTGAAACAAGGATACTGGTTAAGAGGCTTTTGCAGTTAAGTGAGAAATGATTATTTCCTGAATTAAGGTAATGTTACTGCAGATTTAAAAGGATAGATTTTTATATTTAAGGCATGAGGAAGAAGGGCTTGTAAATTCCTAGCTTGGGAACTTGAAAATGATTTTCACTAACTGGTGAAGCAAATACAGAAGGGATAAAAGATGTGGCGTGAAGGGGGAACCTTATTTTCTTATAAGAAAATAAGCTCAGTTTTTTAGGTATTGAATTTGAGCATGTCTGTGGGCTGTCCAAGAGGCAGTTGTATATAAAAGTCTGACTCTGAGGAACAGTTTTAATTTATAGAAATAGATATGGAATGTAGCAGGGTACAGGTGGTAGTTAAATCTGTATTATAATTGAAACCACCCACAGATAATATGTTGAATAAGAAATAGGCCAACTCTGGAACAAACGCATTTTGGAGAGGAGGAAGACTGAAAAGGAAGTCAAAAAAAGAAAAACTAAAAAGCATTTCTTGCATTTGACTGTGAGGAGATCATTAGTGATTTGTTTTAGTGAACAGGCATGAGCAGAAGCCTGATTGCAAGGATATGAAGAATGAATAGAAAAGTGAGGTAGAACAGACAGGGAATAGAGACACATATTACAGAAGTAGGATTCTGATGTGGAAAAGGTGTCTCAAGCAAGTTGTACAATATTTAATTTAAAAGTTGGGTTTAAATGATAAAAGGGATTTACTGGTTTATTAAATGGAAAGGTCCAGGACTGTTCTGGAGTATTTTAGGTTTGGGGTTTAGAGGTAGGGGTGGTGAAAGGACTAGGATAGAATATGAAAGTGTTTATGAGAGGGGTAAACCTTGAGGTCTAGGGTAGATATGGAAGGAACTGAGAACAAGAGGGGACTGATGCACAGGCAAAGGAAAGCCATAGGTTTAATTTAGTGTAAAGTAATGAAAGCGGGAAGGACTTTGTCTAGCTAGGTTAACTTAGCTACAGTTTTCCAAATAGGCCTGGTACATTGCATCTCTCAAAATCGAGTCTTGGTGTTTTGTGAATAAATGTTCTCATTTATTCACTTGATAAATAAAGTAAATATCTTTTGCCATTAAATAAAAATTTAACACTGTTAATCATTCTTAATTCTTTGGTACTCATGTACTCAACTTTGGTATTCACACAAATGTTTGAACCTGAAGAGGCTTTTTAAGATGAGGGTTTTTTGGTTTGTTTGTTTTTTGAGGGGACAGTACTGGAGATTGAACCAAGTGGGGTTTTACCACTGAGCTATATCCCTAGCCCTATTTGTTTTATTATTCTGAGACAGTGTCTCCCTAAATTGCTGAGGCTGGCCTCCAAATTTTGAACCTCCTACTCCGCTTCCCCTGTAGCTGGGATTACAGGTATGTGTCACCAAGCCCAGCTTAAGAAGATTTTCTTATGCGTAGATGAAAATAAACTTGTTGGCCTTGATAAAATTATGAAGTCATAGAAGCTTTTGTGTCATACCCTCTTTTTTTTTTTCCTTCTTTTTTTCCCTATGCCCTGCTTTAGGTTTACTTTTTTCTCTTTCCAAATAGGAAAAGATGCTTTATATTTATTCCTGTTACATATTAATTATTCTAGAAGTCTTCTTTTTTAAAGTTGTCTTCAAGTTCAGTGCTGTTGAATTTAGTGGTATTTGAATTAGGTAAACTTGAAGTAGTGTGATATAAAAATATGAATTCACTCTCTTTGCAAAATTTAAAGTAATATGAATTTCTTTAAATTAAATTAAGAGTTGCATAATTTAAAAGCTAGCAGGCCAAGTAAATTGAAAACTGCCACATGGAAATGTACGTTTTCAGGGTTGGTCTTAAGGAGCTTTGAAGTGCGATAGGTTTTTAGGGCATTGCTCTTATAAAATGCCACTGCCCTATATAGATTGAAATCCTTTCTTTGTAAAGGAGTTTCTGCTATGTGGGAGTAGTTGGAATGATGTTTGGTAGGGACTGATATTTCTTGTTACCCCTGAAAACATATAATTCCTTAAACTGGTACTGAAGATTAAATCTGCTTTAGTTGTTGCAGAGTGCTTGGCTTAGAGAAGTTAGAATAATGATTAGAAAAATCTTCCCTTTTCCCTCTTCCTATGTCTATACACCATGATGGTCTTCTTTCCTGTGCTGCCTCCCCTGACATATCTTAGCATTGTGATCATATAGACCTACAGAAGATAAATGCATACAAATAAATGCAAGGTAAGGGATAGGGATGTTCCTCAATGCTAAAGTGTTACCTAGCATACATAAATCTCTGGGTTTGATTTCCAGAAGTGCAAAAAAAAAAGAAGTGTGTCTGTGTGTGTGTGTGTGTGTGTGTGTGTGTGTGTGTGTGAGAATTATATGCAAGGTAATTCTGGCCTGAGTGGTTGCTGCTTAAAGATCACCTAAAGTGATCTTGGTGGAAGGATTTATTAGAATTTAAGAAACCTCCAGTATAGAGTAAGTCAATCATATCAAGGGGAGAGGGGAAAAGGAAGGTACTGGGGAATGAAATTGATGAAGTTATGTGCATGTCTTGAGTAATGGCATAATAAATCCCATTATTATGAATAATTATAGTGCACCAATTAAAAAACTAGTGAAACTTCCACTAGTTGAAAAACAAGAGCTAAGCCCCTTTTTTCTGTGTATAAGTGCAGGTGGTGTTAAATTATCTATGGAAAAAAAGAAGGATTGCTCAAAAACTAATGGTGAAGAATTATTGTAAGAAATACCAAATGATCATTTATGCAAACTGCTTCCTATTAAGGCAAAATAGGTGGCATTTAAAACAGTTAACAATTGATTCTTAAAATCATTTTTGAATATTCATTAGAGACCCAGCTTTTAAAAAGCACAGCTATGTATTAGGCTTTTCAGTTTAATCTACATCTTTTTTTTTTTAAATGGATATCTTTTTATTATTCTGCTTGTTTCTTCACCAAGTTCCACTTGAACATTTAATTTACTGATGCAGGTTCTTGCAGTTTTTTTTAAGAGAGAGAGAGAGAATTTTTTAATATTTATTTTTTTTTAGTTTTCGGCGGACACAACATCTTTGTTTGTATGTGGTGCTGAGGATTGAACCCGGGCCGCACGCATGTCAGGCGAGCGAGCTACTGCTTGAGCCACATCCCCAGCCTTAATCTACATCTTAATTGAAGTAGAAAATGCTGGGTAACTGATCTGAGGTGAAAATTCTGGTTTAGAATTCAACATTTAAAATCTAGTCCATCTCTATGCACAGGAATGATATCAGATTGTCTAAAATCAATTGATTGATTCTATTTAAATGCTAGATAGGCTATGGTCAAATTTGTGTAGGATATGCCTTAAATTCACTTGAGGATTGATACAGGTTGAAGCCTTTTTAGTCCAACACTCAAAATTTTCAGATTTTGGAGCATTGCGGATTTTGAATTTTTGTATTAAGGATGCCCATTTGGTAAATTCTATGTAAATATTCCAAAACTCAAAAGATCTGAAATTCTTGTTGCAAAAATTATATATATATATACACACACACACACATATATATATATCATTGAACTCAGGGCACTCAACCACTGAGCCATATCTCCAGCTCTATTTTGTATTTTATTTAGAGACAGGGTCTCACTAGTTGCTCCTGGTCGTGCTAAGACTGGCTTTGAACTCAGGATCCTCCTATCTCAGCCTCCCAAGCCACTGGGATTATAGGCATGAACCACTGTGCCTGGCTTTGGAAAGGGTTCTTAATTTATACAGATAAAATGTGTATGTGCTTGCAGGTAACAGACTTTAGGAAAGGGGAGGATAATAGAGGGTGATGAGGAAGATTTCTGTGGAGGAAAAACCTTGAACTGATCTTTGAAAGATGGTTAAGATTTGGGTTGACAGAAAACAGAACGTTTCAAGTTGGGCAGATTCAAGAGGAAACTCACTGGAGATACAAATAAGCTTTTCATAAGTTGAGTGGAGAATAAAGATCAGTCTGCCTGACATAAGGAAGTAATGGGAGACTGAATTTGGTAAAGTCATCCTGGTACCTGGCCTGAAGTGAAGACTTTGGAACTAGAGAATACATAAAGAATATGGAAGATTAATCTGAGCATGGTCTTTTTTCCCCTTCCTTGCCAATTTTACTATTTATTTTATTTATTTGAATTTCACTATTTTATTTTAATTTCACTAATTTTAATTATAAATTTCCTTATTTTCACAATTTCACCAAGATCACACTGTAAAGTGGTTTTTACAGTTCAACAATCATCTTAGAAAATGTTTTCTGAATGTCTCCATATTTCTTTGAAACTATAGGTTAACTTGCACATTAAAATTTATTTATGGCACATATCATTCTAGCATATTTGTCAGTGTGCTTGGCTGCCTCTCAATAACTAATTTTTATCTAAGAATATGTTCTTAGTATGTAGAAGAAATAGTAATATTAAAAACAATACCCTA
This sequence comes from Ictidomys tridecemlineatus, assembly GCF_052094955.1. Classification (NCBI taxonomy): domain Eukaryota; kingdom Metazoa; phylum Chordata; class Mammalia; order Rodentia; family Sciuridae; genus Ictidomys; species Ictidomys tridecemlineatus. The sequence continues at coordinate 106,560,235 of NC_135487.1, read as the reverse complement.
TTCTCATTCTCTAATTGTAGTGCACTTCAGTCTTTTTCTTCCATCCTCCTTTTGTTTTATCTCAGGTCAACAGGACATACTGCTGTGGCACCTACCGGGCAGGTCCTATGCGACAGATAAGTCTTGTTGGAGCAGTAGATGAAGAAGTTGGTGATTATTTCCCAGAGTTCCTTGATATGTTAGAAGAATCACCATTTCTGAAAGTGAGTATTAATTCAAATTATTAAAGTTCTGATCATTACTTAGGTGAACACTTTAAAGTTAACCGCGTCTATTAAAAATAAAACCTTGCCTATTAAAATTAAATTTTATGCAGTGTTTTGGATAGAAATGTTTAAAAAATACTAGTAGAACATACTTTATATAATCTTTTATATAAATTTATGTAAATTACTATGTAACGAACATATCATGTGCAAAAAAAAAGCTTTTTAGAATTTTTGTCTGGGTGAGAGGTATTTACCCTATAAATGGTGTAAAATTTTTAAGAATGTGATTCATTCATCTGATTTCTAGATGACTTTGCCCTGGGGTACACTTTCCAGCCTCCGACTACAATGTAGGTCCCAGAGTGATGATGGGCCTATAATGTGGGTAAGGCCAGGAGAACAGATGATCCCTACAGCAGATATGCCAAAGTCACCCTTCAAAAGAAGACGGTAAACATTTATTTTTCTCAAATAAGCAAAACTACTCTTTTTTTTTGTTTGTTTTAGTTGGTTGCTTATAAAATGATTGAGACCTAAGCACAGTTTGAAAACCACTTGTCTGGATTATTTAAGTAAATCTAATGGTGAGTTCCTTAATCCAGTCTCTCTGTATTCAGTCATCAGCATGAGGCGGCATCCTAAAAAACTAATTTTTACTTCTTTTCTTCAAACCCAGGTCCTGTCTGCAGGATAAAAGATCAAACTCTTTAGTGTGATATACAAACATCTTTCATAATCTAGCCCCAGTGGTACTTTAGTATCTGCTTCTCAAGTCTTCTTTGGCCATAGTAAATTCAGTTTTCAAACCATGGCCCTTCAATACTTTTTGTACTCACTTAGAATCACATCCCTTACCACATCTTCCTTTCTACCAGCAAACTCTTAATAAGTTTCAAAACAACTTAGATGTTACCTCCTTTGTAAAGCTTTTCTTTGTTCCTTTAGACAATTAATTAGGGCCTTCTCAGTGCGCCTGCAACATTCTATTCAATAATGATCTATTTATATACATTTTTTTAATGCTAAATATTGAGCTCCTGAGTACAGGGACTGTTTTATTCATCTCTGTCCTCATGACAAATAGTAACTAAGCAGTATTTGCTGAATGAAACTAATAATGTGCTGTAATATAGAGCTTTGATAATTCATATTGTGCTAATGGTATTTTGTGTATCTACAAATGTAGATTAATTCACTCTAGTGCTTTGAAAAGTCTTATTTTTAATAAGACTGAAAGTGTTTTATATCTGCTTATTCTATGGAAGTAGCAACTCAAAATAGGTGCCCCAAAGTAAATTTTAATGAACTAGTTTAAACCTTAATTTAAACCACTGGAGAATGATACTTGAGCTAAGTATAGAAGAATATAATAACAAGGTACATGAAAATATTTTGTAAAAACTATGAGTACAGAGTAGAAGTGTGGTAAAACCTAGCAGTTAATCAGGATTTATTTAACTAATTCTTCTTCATTATAAATTGCTTCCGACTTTTCAGTATAAATAGTATCTTGACAAACATTACTTTTGTGCCAGAGCCAGTTTGTACCTGTTCACGGGGGCATCACCTCCTGATTCTACATGGAATGCTATTATATTAAAGCCTGGAGATTGACCATGTTGGAAGTGTTTATACCAAAAAAATTAGTAAATCGTCTGCTAATCAGCCACCTTCCCCTCCCCACAGCCAGATGTTAAACATGTTTAACATACCACCGATTAAAGATGGATAGGTAGATGGTAGTTGATAAATATGTATCTTTGTGCATATGTATGTTTGTTTTCGTAGTAGAAATTTCTAAATGCTTCAAAGTATACAAATTTTTAGTGGATTTCCAGAAATGTACCAATTTATATTCCTATCCGTATAGTAAGACAGTATCATTTTCTGCACATCTCCTACTAATTTCTTTTTTTTTTTAACTTTGTTGACATGATCAAACAAAATTGTCTCATTTCAGTTTATTTTTCTTTGTTATTTCTTTCTTGATGATTCCCCTTTAATTTCCTTTATCTACATTTCTAAAAATTTTAATTTGTTATATATGGCAACAGAATGCATATTACACAATTTATATTACACATATAAAGTACAGTTTTTCATATCTCTGGTTGTACACAAAGTAGAGTCACATCCTTCATGTCTTTATACATGTACTTACGGTAATGATGATCATTGCATTCTACCGTCTTTCCTACTCCTATGCCCCTTCCCTTCCCTTCCCTCCCCTTCTTTTATCTACATTTTTATTGATGTGTTTTTTTGATTGTTTGTTTTTTGTAAAAATTCTGTGTATATTATGACTATGAACCTTTTTGTTTTATCATTGCAAGTTTTTTTCTTTTAACTTCAGTTTTTTTTCCCCTTACCCTCAAAAATTTTGTTTTTATATAGTCGGAGTTATGTATCTTTTTCTCTGAGGTTTCCTGTAATAGTAGGCTTAAGAAAGGCCTTCCTCTAATATTATAAATTATTTAGCTACATTTTTTTCTTGCTAATTCTATAATTTCAGTATTTATCTATTTAATCTACCTAGAATTGGCTTCCATATAGAGGAAGAAATTTAACTTTTTTCCCAAATAATTAGGCAGCTGGACCAACATCATTAATAATATATTGTTTCTCCACTAATCTAAGCTACCATCAGATTTTACCTCTATTGGGATTAAGTATTCTTAAGTGAAGCATTCAAAAACACTTTGAATTAGGATGAATGAATTGGAGTGTAAATACCAACTTTGTCTTTTTGTGTATTGTAATTAAAATTTCTTGTTGCTAAAAATAGTGAAAAACTGCCTAGTTATCAAGAGCATTGCCTATGAAGATGATCTTTTGATTTATGAATGCTAGAATTAAAGAAATGTATGCTTAGAGTTGTAAAGAAATTAAATAGAACAGTAGGGCTTATAATGAAAACTCTTGCCCATCTTTCCTTCCCAAAGGCAAATGTATTTTTACTATAGGCAAAACCCATTTATTTATAATGCATTTTTTTACTCCTTTTCTTTTTTTCCCCTCTTGAAAGGCCCTGTCTGGTGTTGACTCTTTGGTACATGGATATTTCTTCCTTTGAGTTGTTCTGAATAGTAAGATGACCCCTGCTTTACCCCCTTCCTCCTAACTTCTTTCTGTTAACTCTACTTACATACATTGCTGAGGTAGAATCATTCTGCTTTAAAATAATAAGTAGATTCTAAAATTGGAAAACAAGTAGGTGGCAATTATGATATTATGGGTAGATGTATTTACTGCAGATCCAAGTGGGCTCAAAATTAATTAATCAAATGTTCCCGTGATTATATTTTCATTCAAAGGAAAATTTTGCAGAATAATCTTTCTTTCAGAATCTAGGTATTCAGCCATTTGCCTATAATCCCAGTGGCCCAGGAGCCTGAGGCAGGAGGATCGAGAGTTCAAAGCCAGCCTCAGCAATTTAGCAAGGCCCTAAGCAGCTTAGTGAGACCCTGTCTCTAAATAAAATATTTAAAAAGCGCTGGGGATATGGCTTAGTGGTTAAGTGCCCCTGGGTTCAATTCACGGTATCCCCCCACCCCGCCAAAAAAAAAAAAAAAAAAAAAAAGAATCTAGGTATTCAGAATCATGCCACTATTTGGTTTTTTATGCAGTTCATATTTTAAAATATTTTTATTGTTCTGATTTCCCTTAGCGTTGGATTTGACAGAGGGTATATCTGAGGTATCTTCTAGTCTGCAGGCTAAGATGCTTAACTTGCTTCAGGAACCACAATGACTTTCTCATCTATTTAACTTTCTTAAATAACTTTTTTTTTTTTTTGAGGGTGTTATTACTTACCTTGCTTTTGTTTATATGTCCTCAAGACATTTTCAGAATTTTTGTCATATGCTATCTGCTCTTACACATCAGTTTAGTTTTTTAAAAAATTTTTAATTGGCACATAATTGCCTATAAATATACAATGTGATAATTCTAAACATGTAAACAATATGTCATGATCAAATGGGCCTAATTAGCATTTCTAGTTCCTCAAATTTTTATCATTTCTTTGTGTTGACAACCTTTGAACTCCTCTAGTTATTTTGAAGTATATAAATATTTGTGAACTATAGTTTTACCCTTCTGTGGTGTAGAACACTAGAATTTATTCTTTCTATCCAACTAATTGTACCCATTTTCTAATCTCTCCCTTCTTTTCACCTCTAGTGACCTATATTATTATTCTTTCTACTGTGAAATCAACATTTTTTTAGCTTCCAAATAAACACATTCATTTTTTTATATGAAAATCTTTTGGAGTTCTGTGTTCTCCTACATCAGGGTGAAAGGCCTGTTTCACAAGTATCAACCTAGGAATTCCATTTAATGCTTTCCTGCATTAATTTGTGGTCATCATCCTTCCTGCAATAATCAATGGTTCATTTCCTTTACTTGTTTGAAAGTATTATCAAGTAATATTCTAAGAAAAGGGGGGTATTCTGAGTTGTTATATATTTGAAAAAAATTTTTTTGTCATTAAACGTGATTGTTAGTTTAGTTGGAGTCCATAGGCTATATTTTTCTTTATAGGTTTAATCATCTGTGTAATTTTTGTTCTTTTCTGGGTAATGTATTCTTTTTTCTTGTCTGAAAGTTTACAGCATCTTCTACCACTGGCAGTCTGATATATTTCAGTGCATATTGGTTTGGGTCTTTCATTCTTATTCTTCATTTTTCTTTTTCTTTTTGAATCATGCTTTTTATTGTTTAGTAGGCCCTTAAATTTAAAGATTCGTGTCTCTTTTCCTTTCTGGGAATTTTTCTTGCTTAATTGCTTTGGTAATCCCCCGCCCCCTTTCCCTGAAACTGTTAGCTGAATAATAGATCTCCTGATTGGATTATTTTTCTTGTTACCTTTTCCTTTTGATTTGGGAATATTTACTTGATTTTTTGTCTTCTAACTTTTCTTTTGGAATTTTAAAATTTTAACATTTTTATTTTGGTCTTTATCAGTCTGCTATCTTCAGATATCGGGTAATGCTTAGGTGACTTATTCAATGTTTTGGAATAAAGCATGGGGCTTATTGGACGTTCTATTTATATTTCATTTATATAAATGAAATATAAATAGGTTGTCAATAGGTAGGTTTCACTTTAAATAGGCATAAATATGGACATTAAATGGTATGTCCAAATGTCAGGATTATATTAGTTGTATTCATGTGGCAAAGTCAGTGTGTTTCCAGAAGAACATGCAGATTTTTTGTCTGAAATTTTATTAGGATGGTTTTGACTATAAGCAACAAAAAAAAATTGACTCAAAGCCCTTCATAAAATAAAATGTTATCCGATGTCTATACAGGTTGGCTGTAGGTACTTTTCTTATATTTCTTTCTTAGGAGTTAGGAAACTTCCCAGAAGACTCCTCAGTAGATTTCATACTATCAACTAGAATCAGTTCATATCCCTTCTTAAAGAAGTCACTGGCAATGGGAATGAGCTTATCATAATTTGCTAGAACTCATCCATATCTACCTCTGGAACTTGTAAATGAGACCACATATAGGATGGGATCAAATGCCTAGTGAAAATCAAGATCTGTCAGAGAAATAAAGGGTAGGGAATTGTTGCTGGGAGTAGCCATAGTACGCTCCATGGAGGTAATGTCTGCTTGCATTTCTGCCTGCACAAGTGGCAAGTGACTAGATTATCTGGAGAACTGTACTTTAATTCCCCTTTTCTCAGCTTCACTTTATTTCTGTTCCTTATTATTTTGCCTGGATGTTTTTTGACCCAGGCTTCTCCAAGGTCTGTTGGGTAGGTCTTCTGCCTTTTTGGTTGCTGATCTCCTCTTGTATATTCTAGGTCTGTGGTTTATCTCAGCATGGTTTTATTAGTCCAAGACACTGTAATCATTTTCTGTCATGCAGAAGATTGTTGATACTGCTCACTCCCTAACTCCTTTCTTTTTATTCATTCTTTTACTATCACCTCTAGATTGTTTTATTTAGAAAATTTTGAATACATTAAAAACAGAATATAGTAAACTTCCATGCCTTCAGTATCAACAGTTAACAACTCACAACTAGTTCTATTTCACCTATATTCCCATCAGTTCCCCCATCAAAACTCTTCCCAACATTATTTTGAACCATTTTACTTTCATTATAACATGGAAGGAGGTCTCATGGATGCCTCGTTGCTATGTTGAATTAAAGATCTAAGAGATTGTTTTAAGAATTAGAAAAGAGTTGGCTGAGGTAAAACTTAAACTTTGAATTATATTTTCTGTTGCTAGACATTCAAATGTTATATGTTCTTGTACTACATTTAGTTCTAATAAGATATACAGCTTCTTTTTTATGGGTATACAAGGAAAGGAAGGAAATTATATTAATCAATATAGTATAAATGCTAATGATCAAAATCATCCTACCCCTCTCAGCCCTAATCTTATTTTAACCTAGTATTTCAGCACTTTTTCACCTTATTGCTATTAATTTTTGCTTGTTTCCTTCTTGTTTCTCCTTACTTCATAATAAAATCAACTCTAGATCAATGAATGAAATTAAAAATCTCCAGTACCTACCTCGGACCAGTGAACCCCGGGAAGTCCTCTTTGAAGATAGGACAAGAGCTCATGCTGATCATGTAGGTCAGGGGTTTGACTGGCAGAGTACGGCTGCTGTTGGGGTTTTGAAAGCTGTACAGTTTGGCGAATGGTAAGTTAATGGAACTTAACTGTGATGTTGTCTAGGAAAATGGGGACTCTCTTTGAAAGACTGGGTAGAGACAATTCTTAAACTATATGGGAAGTTTAACATTTTTTAAATGTATGTCCATTACTATGAATTATAATCACATTATTGTGAAACAAATCTCCAGAACTTTTTCATCTTGTGGAACTGAAACTCTATGTCCAACAACTCACTCCCTTTTTCCCCCTCATCCCTTGACTCTGGTAACTTTTTTTTTTTTTTCTCCAGCTCTTTTCATTTGATTGCGTAAAGGTGTTATACTAGTCCAAATTAAAAGCAGATCCCAAATGGTTACATTATACAAGCTGTGAGGTTTTTAAACGTGTGACAAAGGACAGAAGGGAAATTCTGCTCGCTGCAAGGAAATCAATCCTAACTTAAGCTTCAGTGAGCCACAAGAACTTAAAACCCATGAACCTTCAGTTGATCATCCTTAGCCAGTCCAGTCTTTATCAGGAACTGGCATAGTTTTTGCACTGGTCACCCTGTATGTAGCTGAATTACTTCTCCATATTCTGGATACTCAATTATAGTGCCATCTTAAACATCTTCTTAAACATCTTCACTAATTTCTTTTCATTGTAATCATCATGATTCCTTGGACAGTAAAGATCTTCCTGACACTTCTCTTTTGAATTCTTATATGGATATAATCCCCAGTACCAGCAGGAAGCAGGTCATCATCCTTACTTGCATCAGCAAGGGGGTCAAAAGAGTGAAGGTTCTGGATAGTGGGCATATAATTCCTTTTCCTTGGTGGAAACGGCCTGATGAAATCTGCTGCAGGATAAGGCAGGTGGGGGTGGGCTGGGATAGTGGAGGGTCAAGGTGTCTGGAAGCCTAAGGGCTCAAGGTGGAGGCTGCTGAGTCCTTGGTGGTGGCTCAGTGACTGGCCTCTGGTAACTACTTTCTGTTTCTTTAAACTTAACTACTTGAATATCTCATATAAGTGGAATCATATAATATTTGTCTTTTTGTGACTGGTTTATTTTTCTTATAATGTCCTCAAGATTCATCCATGTTGTAGCAAGTATTGGAATCTCCTTCCTTTTTAAGATTGAGTACAGTCTACCCCACCCCCCTCCACACACACATTTTGTTAATTGCTTCCATCTTTTGGCTATTTGTTTCTAGATGTGGGTATACTAATCTCTCTTTCAATTTCAATTCTTTTGGGTATATACCCAGAAGTAGAGTTCTTGGATCATATGGTAATTCTATTTTTAATGTTTTGAGGAGCTGCCAAACTGGTTTTCATACTGGCTACACTATTTTACATTCAGATGGAACCCAATCTAACAAATTCAGGACAGAGAAATGCAAACTAGTAAGAGAATTGCAAATTTATCTCATTTAGAATATTCTTTCCAGGCATTTAAAAAATTTTATAACAACTAATGTGATTTATTTTTTAGTTGTAGATGGACACAATACTTATTATTATCTATTTATTTTTATGTGGTGCTCAGGATCGAATCCAGTGCCTCACACATTCGAGGCAAGTACTCTGCCACTGAGCCACAATCCCAGCCTCTTAACATGATTTAAAAAAAAATAATAATTTTTTAAGTTTGTTTTTATTTTTGAAAATTGATCTCAAGAAGCAAGAAGTTGTTGTACCTTGTATTTCTTTGCTAGTAGTAGCAGTTCCAGGAACTGGGAGACTAAAATTTGTCATTGCTTTTCGTTGTGGATGCTTATCCCTAAAACATTAATTTTTGTTAATAATAGGAGTGACCAACCTCGCATAACCAAAGATGTGATTTGTTTTCATGCTGAGGATTTTACTGATGTTGTACAGAGACTTCAGTTAGACCTCCATGAACCTCCAGTTTCCCAGGTAATAACCTTTGCTTTTTATTATTCTTTGTGTGAGATATTGAAAATAAGTATCCATACCCATTTTGGGTTTTGCCTTATAACTGGATACATAGGATAGTGAATTTAATTTTTCTTGGGGCTAGGGGAAGCATTAGAGACATCATTAAAACAATTTCCCAAGCAAAATGCTTGAGATCCTTTTAATCTTTGGGATGCCAGGTGGATCTGGAATGGTCAGAGGATCCAGGGTGCTCAGTTCTGGCCATGAGTTGTCTCACATGTTAACCTTATTGCACTGTGGGCCCTCAGCAAAAAGATTGAAAGAAACTAAAGGAGGAGATAAAATTTTGCCTTTATGTGAAGCAAAGAATACTGATATTTAGCTACAGTTTTTTTTAAATGATTCCATATAAGCCATCTCACTTTAACCTGCTCTTTGTTACTAGAGAGGTAGTAAAATGAGAGGGAAAATGTTTCCCAATAAAACATTTTAGAAAGTTAGTCTCATTTAGTATTGCTTAAATTGTTGTTTATAACACATTTTATCACTGTTTTCCTATGCCAATTATAATGCTCTATTTGAAATATGTTACATATTTTAAAGTCTTATGTAACTTTTTGCCTTTCTTTAGTGTGTGCAGTGGGTGGATGAAGCTAAACTAAACCAAATGAGACGGGAAGGCATTCGTTATGCTAGAATTCAGCTATGCGACAATGATATCTACTTCATCCCTAGAAATGTTATTCATCAGTTCAAAACAGTGTCAGCAGTGTGCAGCTTAGCCTGGCATATAAGGCTTAAACAGTACCACCCTGTTGTGGAAGCCACTCAAAACACAGAAAGCAATTCTAACATGGACTGTGGTTTAACTGGAAAGCGAGAATTAGAAGTTGACTCCCAGTGTGTGAGGATAAAAACTGAATCTGAGGACACATGCTCAGAGATGCAGCTTTTGACAACTGCTTCATCGTCCTTCCCATCTTCATCAGAACTTCACCATCTACAGCAAGATCAGAAGACTCAGTCTATTCCAGTTTTAAAGGTGGAAAGTAGACTAGACTCTAACCAGCAACACAATCTGCAGGAACATTCAGGCACTCCTGTGTGACATGTACATATTCAAACACATTTTTTAACTTTTTTAAATTTTGATGTGAAGTTATAGTTTTATAACTGGCTTAAGTTAAGTTTTATTGGAGAAATCTTGCCTATAATTCTATAAAGAGAAATGACATTCCACAAATGTCAAGCATATCTTTTTTACACAGATTATGCAAAGAGTTGTATCTTATCCCGTTAGTACAGTATGTAATAGTGGGTCTGCTGCTACTTTCTGTTTTAAGGTGTGAGGTAACAATTCAATCTCTTCTTCAAATCAAAATGAGAATTCTCTGGAATAACAGATTTAGTTCCTAAATTATTATTTCCCTTAATTTTATCTTGCCTTGCCTCTTGCCATGTTTGCTGTTTCTATGATAGAAATCGGATTTATTGTTTAGTACTGTGTCTTTATGGCACATATTCAATTTCTTCAGTAAAAATGGCATGGGTTGCAGGAGAATTCCTGCATCTGGTACATGGGCAAGTAAGTTATTTTGTTCCAACCACAAAGAACAAGTAGTGTCTAAGGAAAATTCAGTGGCTCTCTGGTTTCAAAAGAGAAAGCACAGCACTTTCTGATCCAAACTGTCTTTTTTTGTATCTGTTATTTAAAGCCCAGTGGATATTTCAATTAAAAAAAAAAATCTAAAGATAAATAGTCCTTGGTCATTCATTATCCATGGTTCATTAATGTCTTCTAGAATATATGGTAACTATGGAAGATATTTTGGGTAAACAAAATAATGTTAATATGATATTCTCTTATTCCACTTCCTAGCATCCTCACATTTCTTGTGGTTACTTTTGTTTCCTAAACTGATCACAAATATCAAAGTTAAAGAATGATATCAATTTTTCTGATGAGGCTGCCATATTTTGAGCATCAAACTTAGGAAAAAATATTCTTGTGACTTGGCATCAATCTCTTCATGCTGAATATCTATTTTTGAGACACTTTATAGTTTTAATTGGTGAATGAATAACTGGGTTTATTTACACTTACCTCTGTGTTGCTATTTTCTAATAAAGAATATGGCACTAGACTTCATCCTAGAGTTTGAGGTAGCCTAAATTTAGCTTAGTGCCTGGGTATTTAATTGTTTTCTTTTTTCAAACAGGCACAGTTCATATAGCTAGTGTGGTCTTAACTTTCTATTTTAGAATGTTAATGTGATACACATTATACTTTCTCTTAGTAATACAGTAGGCCTTGTTTTTATTGAAGAGTATTCCCCACACCTAAGACCAGATTCTTGTATCTACCTGGTTACAGTGCAATTTGAAGTTTTTTTTTTTTTCTGGATGGTGAAATTTGAAATATTTACATTAATATAGGCAAAAAAAAGATGCTGCTTTATTATGTCTGTCACCATGAAAACTTAGCTGCATCTTTTGAAATATCGAATATGAATTTTCTCTAAAATATTCTGAAATAGGTTAAATCTTATATAAATATTACTTTGTGCAATATTGTTGTGTAGTTAAATGCATATTAGCAAAGTATAGAGGTCACTGTGTAAACAGATAGAAAAGTAACCATCAGCAAATACTACAGTGATTAGTTAGAATCTGTATTATTCCTTATATATATGTATATGTATGTATTCTCTGTTACAAAGGATGAAGACAAATAGGGAAACATTTCAATGTAAACCATTTATGAATTGGAAGTGATGTTGGTTTTTAGTTATCTTTGTAAATAAGGTAATTAGAATGATATGAAAGGTAATGTGATTATTGCAGGAGTGTTTTTAAATCCTGTGTATAAATTCTAGGGTAAATTCTAGTTTATCAAGACTAGTTTTTAAGGGACCTTTGAGGGTGTTTTTGTTATTTTTGGGGGAAGGGGGTTAATCACAAAGTGTGTGGATTTGGGTTATTTCTTATTTTTATTTTTCTGTCCAGAAGAATTTCATAGAGCTTTACCAGGCTGTGCAAAAGTAAAATTCTTCTCAGGCAACATTTGCTTTTTAAAATAATCATGAAGAGCAAGGTTGTTAAAGCAAAAAGTTTTTATTTTTGTTTCTCTTGTCTTCCAAGATCCGATTTCCCCATTTCCCACTTGCCATCCAGCAGATGCCATCTGTCATCTAAGCTGGTCATTACTAATAAACAAGGAGACTGTCTCCTGACAGCCAGCACTGTGTGTAATCACTCAGGAACCAGCGGATCTGCAAAGACCTACAATCAAAAGCAAATCCCCGTTTTCCTTTTATAAAATGTTCTACCCTCACCTCCAATATAAACACATTAAAGAATATAAAAAATGTTTAAAAATCATGTACTAATAAATTCATTGTATGTTAGAATTGCAATAGAATGGAGAGAAACATTTAGCTAGTAATGTATCTGGAAACTGAATGTCCTATGTGAGTATTAGATTTTGATAGCATGCTTTAAAGACTGATGAATATAAAAGCAGAAGTTTTAAGTTTCTTACTGCTTTCAAAACTGTATCCTATTTTAGTGATACAAATGATTGCAATTTTCTGAATCATTAAATTATTTGGTTTGGTGGAGTGAGGCATGAAGCAATCTGGCGTCTTCTGATTTGTAAAGTAGTGATGGCAGTGAAGTTGTAATTGAAATTTAAGCTGAGCTTCCTTTTTGGTATATTATCCTTTGTGCCAACTCTTGAGATTACTTGCAGAATGTGGCTATACATTTTAGTACTTTGTGGAGTGGAGGGATATTTTGAAAATGTGCTTATAGAAAAACCTAATAAATGAATATTCCTAACAGTGAATAGAATGATTTTATGGTATCTATTAAAAAGGATAAAAGTCTTCCCCTTGCCCCAGAAATCATTCTATAATTACCAAGATATGCTAGGAGTACGATTATGATTTTAAGTGTTATCTCAAATTCATAAAGCAATAATAATAAAAACCTATGTATTAGTTCCCTCCTCCAAAGTTTTAACTCTTTTAAAAAATATATCCCTAGGCTTAATTGTACTTTTAATTTGCTTATTTAGTACTTAAAATTTGTTTAACTGTCCATCATTTTCGATTATTTTGGAAAGTGCCCTGTCCCCACAGAGACAGTGGGACTATTGGTTGACTAATATTACAAGCTCTTGTAGGGGGAAAATAGGGAGCTTATTAAATGAAATTCTTTACTAAACTTAGAAAAGATATCTTGCATCATCAGTCTTAATAGGCATTAAGGTTATAAAGACTGGAGAAAATTTTGCTTATTGCCTTTCCCTGTATAAATATTATTGTCTAGACTGAAAGATAATATAGAAAACAAGACTCCAAAATCCATGGAAATATATTCTTAGTGAATATATTGTTGATCATTAATATAATCCCATTATATTTTCATCTATATTTGCCATTAAAATTTATTTGCATTTATACTTTTAGGATAATTGAGTTTATGTCTTCAATAAGTCTGTTTCATCATTACTACAGGTTTTTTTAAAAAGAACCTTTTGGTAGCACATGCCAGAGGTTCACATTTGTGCTAAGTTTTATGGTTTTAAAACAGGTTGTAGCTGTATTTATTGGTCATGCGAGTAAGGAAATGCACAGTACATGTTTTTCTTAAGTGCATAAAGGACTTGTCCTCATCTGAAAGTTTTTTGCTTTAAAAGCAAGTATCTCTCCATAAATATTATGCCCTTCCATTTTCTTCATAAATTTTTTAAGATCCACTTGTGCATGTAGTTGAGACCACTGTCTCTTAAAATATAGCACTTTTCAATTCTCTCTAAAGAAATACTTATGTACTACTTCTATCACATGTTGTAAATTTTCATGTAATAGTGTTTCTGTGACTAAACTCCATTTTGATTGGCAGCTAAGACTTTTTTTCCTGTGGCTTTAATTTATCTAAGAGGTCTTTGCATATAGATGAAATGTATAATTTGCCTGGCGGACTATTTGCGTTGTGTGGCCTTAGTTTGTTTATTGACATTAACAAGTGTTTTAAAAGGTTTTTAATGAATAGTCTTAAATCTAAATTTGTGTGAATAATAATCCTTTTAACAGTGCTTTTTTGTAGCTGTCTTAAGTGTGTTAAATTGTTAAGCTATTTCTTTGTAAAATAGGACAATGGAATGCATAGTTTTTTTTTTCCTGTAAAGTATTTTTTTAATAAACAAAGTCTGATTTGTCCTTTACTTATGTTTCACCACAAAATGAACAGCACATGTGAATTCTAGATACCTGGACCATGTATTTATAGTACTGACACCCTTCCCCCTTACCCACCCCAACCCCGCGCATTACACACACTAGCTCTATTCTGTAGTATTATTCATATTTTTTTAAAGGAAATCTTGGACTTTTATTTTCCCCCCAAAAGGTCATAAATATTAGGAGAAACCCATCTATATTGAGATGAAGAAAAATTATGCTTGTGATGTGGCAGGACTCTTTTGCTTGAATTGGTTTATATATATTTATTAGTTTTTGGTACTGGGGATTGAACTCAGGAGCACTACCACTGCCACATCCCCAGCCCTATTTTGTATTTTATTTAGAGAGAGCATCTCACTGAGCTGCTTAGTGCCTTGCCATTGCTGAGACTGGCTTTGAACTCAATCCTCCTGCTTCAGCCTCCTAAACCTCTGGGATTACAGGTGTGGGCCACTGTGCCCGGCTGGTTATGTATACTTATGAGAAGACAATCTTAGATTTCTATTTGTAGATGTTTTTGAAAATGCCTGAAGACAGTGCATAGACTTTTCAGATGAGCTGTGTAACACGAAATGGTTTTTTTTTTCCCCCATCGATGTTTGTTTGAACTTCTCTTTAATCGTAGTCCTAAGCACTGATAGCTATTGGTTCTGATTAGGAAAGGAAATTGAGGGGAATGTTTTTGGAGTAACTATTGTGGGCCAGGCACTTTACATGAAGTTATCTCATTTAATTCTTAGATTTTAGTAGAAAGTTAATTAACTCTGTAATTACAGATGAGAAAACAGGCTTGTTAGGTTGAATAAATTGCCTAAAATAACACAGTTCATATCAAGGATTCGAGTGCAGCTCTGGGTTCAAATCCCATGCCTTATGCAGGTCTGCAGCCTTTTAAAGCATTGAAAAGTTTCTAACAGGGTTACCGAAAAAATGGTTTGCTACTTGATTGTTTCCTAATTCCATTTACCTGATTAAGTTTCTCCACTCCTCAAAAAAACTCTTGTGAATGCTAAACAATGAAGTAAACTATTATTGCTATTAATGTTATTTAGGTCTTAAAAACAAATATGAATCTTTATTATCTTTTTTAGTTAAGCCTTTTGCCTTGAAACTAGACAGAACTGTTAACACTCAACTCTAAGGAAGGGAAAAGCTGACAAGAGGCAAAAGCAGTAGGAAACCATCACCAATGCGCTGGTGAAATAATTAAAAAAGATTAGTCCTGTGGGATCTTATTCCTTAGTAAAATGGAGATAACTTTCATTTTTACACCTATTGAACAGACCATAAGAACATCTACACAATGTTTAATACAGTACCTCTTAGGCTTTCTCCAGTGTTAGCTATTAGCTTTACCTGCCTCAAATGCTCTGTGCTGGAAATAGGCAAAGAACAGAGCTTCAAAAAGAGAATGGCCCTTAAGGGTTAGCTATTAATGGCAGGTGAGGAAAATAGATGGGGAAGAGGAGGAAAGCTGCTTGAAACCCTACCAGCATATCTACATACTTAAGGATGCAATCGTTCTTTCTGTGACCTTTATCGAACTGCTTGAATTTTTAACCTGCCGCCACCTTCCCTAATTCTGGAAAAAGCCTTCAGCAGATTCCTAAACCTGTCTCTTCCCTAATCCTTGAGCACCAGAAAACAGCAGTTGAGGGGCTGCAGAGGAAGACAATCACCGAGCGGAAGCCTGTCGGGCTCTGCGTCCCAGGGCAGCGTACGTTCACAAACATTCGTTCATTTAACAAATGTGCAAGGCTTGTGTCAGGCCGCAGTCTGACCTCGCGGAGACCGCAGTCCACTGGCGAAAGCCGGTATAAGCCATGAAACAAACGTAAGTACTACAAATACACGAACTGGAAACCTAGAACATGGGAACCGACTTCCCACAGATCCATGGGTGGGAAAGTCGTTTTTGAGGAAATGACTTTTGAGACTTGAAGGTCTTGGCCACGGATCCAAGCGTGGCTCCGCAGTCCCTCCGTCCCGCCTCTGGACCGAGGCTCCGCAGGGAGGCCGGGCGCCGGGGGCGGAGCCACCGCGGCAGCAGTAGCCGGAAAGCGGAAGCCCAGGCCAGCGGCGCTGTGCTCTGCAGAGCTGTTCTCGCCCAGCTTCCCGCCGGCTGAGTCACCGCCCCGCCGGGCCGGCCCGGCCCAGAGGGGACGCGCGCCGTCGCCGCCTCCTCCTGCCGCTCCTCCTCCAGGGCCCTGGGCCTTTGCACCTGTCTTTTCCAGCCCGGCACCAAAGCTTTTGCCGTTGCTGTAGTGACTGGCGGCCTAGCGAAGGCCCTTCCTTTTTTTTCCCCTTCATTTTCCAGCTCGTTTTTTGCTTATTTTATGGCCCTTCCGGCGACCTCCTAGGTCGGGCTTGGAGGTGCGGTGTCTGTGTCAACAGACTGCCCTCCTCTGGGCGCAGGGCGGCCGGCTGCCTCCGAGGCTGGGGCGGCCGCCGCGGTCTCCATGGTAACGGCCCCGCCGGCGTCTCGGCCTCGTGGGGAAGATGCGGCCTGCCGGGCCCGCCGCCTCGCCCCCGGCCTCACGGCCCGGCCGGGGCCACTGAGGAGGAAGGTCCCGGCCGCCGGCCAGCCGGGCAGCGAGCACCAGGTGAGAGCCCGACGCCGGGGGTCGGGGACGGGTCAACTGCGGCGATCTCCCCTCCCTCCTTCCCCTGCCTCCGCCGCCGTGGACACCCTGGCGCAAAGTATTGCAGAGGATCCTGCGCGGGTTTGTTGTTTGGGTTCCTCTCCGCTGGCAAAGAGCCAGAGGAGAGACTGCGGTTTATTGGAGAGACTGAGAAGTAGTTTCAAGTCTACCCAAACTGGGAGAGTAACCTTCACCCAAGGGACTCACCGACTGGGTTTCCTTCATTTTCAGTGAAATCCCACTCTCTGGCTGGAGACACAGATGGCCTCAAATGAGAGAGATGCTATATCGTGGTATCAAAAGAAGGTAATATCAGTCATTTTAATTTGTGAAGCATACTTCCTGCAGAAAGCTCCCCACAAAGAATATCATGGTACTTTCCCTGGAGTTTGGTAATGCCGGGTATTCTTACAGGGCATCTCAGCACAAAGGGGAAAAATTGATGTACAAGGTCATGATAAAACCAGTTCCAAGTCTCGGGATAAGATTTTCAAGGCACCATCTTTCTCCAGGCTGCACACACAAGCCACAGCAATACTTTGAAAGTTTGCTTATGATTAACCTTTTTTTTTTAAATTTTATTTTTTTTCCTTTTTTAAACGACATGAATGAAGCCTGTATCTGTAGGGCTCATATCGGTACTATTGTCTTATTGAGCTGTCCCTTATCTTTTATTCCTCTCTGGTATTCCTACTGATGTTTTCCTTAAGAATTGGAAATGTCTTTGAAGATAATATCTAATTTGAAATATTTTGGTTATTGCTTTTTAACTAACGTTTAGATGCAGCTGTTAAAAAGTTTTGAAGGGAGTAATCCTTAAAAGCATTAATTTAGCCAGGCACTTGGCAGCATGTCTCTGATCCCAGCAACTCTGGAGCTTGAAGCAGGAGAATCCCAAGTTCGAGGTCAGCCTTGGCAATTTAGTGAGACCCTGCTCAAAATAAAATTTAAAAACAGGCTGGAGGTGTAGCTCAGTGGTAGAGTGCCTCTGGGTTCAGTCCCTGGTACCACACATACACAAAAAATACTAATTTATTCTAATTCTAAAAATCATAAACATTTTCTAAACATCATAATGATACTTAATAGATTCATAACTTTTGAGGCTTGACTTTAAATACAAGGATTGCCTGCATCATTTATAAGCCTGCTCCTTATTTCAGATTGGAGCATATGATCAGCAGATATGGGAAAAGTCAATCGAACAGACTCAGATTAAGGTAAATTGATTTCTTTGATTCTAGCTTTATTTTACTGCATTAATGTGAAAAGTGGATATTTTTTACTTTTAAAAAAATTTGCACTTATCCACCAAGTGTGGTATTCTTTAAGTTTATAAGAAAAACAATGGAGCACGCCTAATGATTAAATGACTGTTGACATGTGACCTCAGTAGCAAATCTCCCATATAAATGGGACTATGGTTACTCAGCTCTGGTCAGTTTTTAATACATGGCAATTCAGGTCCAGTATTGCCAGAGTGTCAGATTTTTCAAGAGAAGCTGAAAATGTGTATTTTTAGGTGAAATATCCAGAAGAAGGTGGTGGTTCTCTTCCTCCTTCTCCTCTTCCTCCTCCTCTTTTTCTTCTCTGTCTTCTTCATCATCACTGTGCAAGCCAATAAAATCCCTTTTTGGCCTGAATCCAGCCTGTGGGCACCCATTTTTTTGATCACCGGTTTAGAGTATGGCATTTAAGTTTTTCAGATTCTTAAAAACTTTTTTGTACACTATTCTTAGAACTGAGCAGATAGATTCTTATGTTGTTTTGTGCTAATGAAGAAAAACTGATGCCAGTTTATTACTTTTTAAAAGGGGAGAGAAGGGCTTAAATAATCTAATATATCAAAGTAATTTAATATACCAAAGTCATTTTTGTCGGGCTAATGACGAATATTGATGCTGGTGCAAATTAGTCATCAAATTGTTGCTTGGTAGCCAGATGGAATTGGACAGTCTAAATGGGGGAAAGCTAGTTCTCCAAAGAATGTATCTCTCTATTGACATTATTACTTAAATCTACATATTCAGAGTCTTGCTTCCAGATTCTTGTTTTTGGATTGTGTTTTAAAAGGTTTGTTGTAGACCCTTTATTAACACTTTTTAAAAAAACGGATAAACGGGGGTGGGGTGTGGCTCAGAGGCCTAGCTTGTGTGAGGCACTGGGTTCCATCCTTAATGCCACATAAAATAAAAATAAAGATATTGTGTCCACCTACAACTAAAAAATAAATATTTTAAAACAATGGATGGATATGACTTAATAGTATACTAGGACTTTTAAAGCTCTTTGGTGAAGTGCATTTAACCAACACTTAAGTGCATTTCTTCCTATAAGCCAATCAACTAGAAAACTGAACTACATGGTACCCGAGGCTAACTTCATAGTTTTGTAGAGGCCTTGATTATATTAATGGGAGATAGGTTTATGATTGATAAAAACATAAATTTTATTTTATAACTCTGTAAGTCTTATTCTATTATTTTGTGAGGCTACATAGTAACAATAAATACAATGTAATGGGAAGAGCTTAGAGCTGGGTGTTAAATTTTTGTTTTGTGACCTTTAGCTTTGTGATCTTGAATAATTAACAGTAGTTTGTATGGATTTTGGGTTCTTATCCTTAAAAGGGTTTTACTTCTTGCTATGGAGTAAGGAACCTCTTTTCCCTACCCAATTTTCATTTTCTCATTTGATACATATCTTCCTTTTGTTAACCTGTCTGTGTTCATAGTCCTCAAAGGCAGGAATTATGTCTGTATCCCTCACTTAGAAATCTTGATTCATACTAGGAACTTAGTGTCTATTTCAGTATTTAATTGATTTCCATCCATTGTTGTGCATATTTTCATTCATTGTTTTCTCATAGGGTAATCTAACATCTCCTTAATGTATACTTTTTAATCTAGCAGCAGTGGAAAGAATGAAATTAAAGCCAAAATAAAATTTTACTGAGCTAATTAATATGCACACACATACCAGTTGCTAAGAATACAGTGAAAAAGATATATGGGGTTCTTGCTTTCCTGGGTTTCACGATCTAGTGGTGGTAGGGAAAAAAGCCAAGATACTTTTAAAGTGTGTTTAGTTAGGTCTTAGGAAAAAATTGACCAAATTATAGACTATTTAATGTAATTTAAAGATATGTTCATACAGCTGGGCATGGTGGCACATGCCTGTAATCCCAGCAGCTTGGGAGGCTGAGATAGGAGGATCACAAGTTTGAAGCCAGCCTCAGCAAAAGCAAGGCACTAAGCAACTCAGTGAGATCCTGTCTCTAAATAAAATACAAAATAGGGCTGGGGATTTGACTCAGTAGTCAAGTGCCCCTGAGTTCAATGCCCGGTACCATTTTATGTGTCAGCAGAATCTATGTCTACATAATGAACAACAATACTCATTTTTTCTTTTCATGCAATTTGTGGTAATTTTCTTTCATGTAAAGTGGGAGAGAGAGAGAAAGCAATAAAATTCTGGCCAATCAAATACAAAAACACATCAAAAAGATTGTGCACCACAATCAAGTGGGATTCATTCCACGGATGCAACGTTGGTTCAACATACGGAAATCAATAAATGTAATTCACCACATCAATAGACTTAAAGATAATAATCATGATCATCTCAATGGATGCAGGAAAAGCATTTGACAAAATATAGCACCCCTTTATGTTCAAAACACTAGAAAAACTGGGGATAACAGGAACAAATCTCAACATCATAAAGGCTATCTATGCTAAGCCCTATGCCAACATCATTCTAAATGGAGAAAAATTGAAGGCATTCCCTCTAAAAACTGGAACAAGCCAGGGATGCCCTCTTTCACCACTTATATTTAACATAGTTTTTGAAACACTGGCCAGAGCAATTAGACAGATAAAAGAAATTAAAGGGATACTTATAAGAAAAGAAGAACTCAAATTGGCACTATTTGCTGATGATATGATTCTATACTTAGAAGATCCTAAAAGTTTCACCAGAAAACTTCTAGAACTAGTAAATGAATTCAGCAAAGAAGCAGGATATAAAATCAACACCCATAAATCAAAGGCATTTCTGTAAATCAGTGATAAATCCTCAGAACTGTAAATGAGGAAAACTACCCCATTTATAATAACCTTAAAAAAAAATACTTGGGAATCAACTTATCGAAAGAGGTGACAGATCTATATAATGAAAATTACAGAATCCTAAAGAAAGAAGTCAAAGAAAACCTTAACAGATTGAAAGATCTACCTTGCTCTTGGATAGTCAGAATTAATATTATCAAAATGACCATACTTCCAAAAGCACTATACAGATTTAATGCAATTCCAATCAAAATTCCAATGACATTCCTCATAGAAATATATTTATATAATTTCATAATTAGAAAATCCTAAAGCATCTACCAAAAAATTACGAATTGATGAGTTTGGCAAAGTCTTAAGAAACAAGGTCAGTATATGGAAATCAGTTACTAGCAGTAAGTAATAAAAAAAATGCAATTAAGAAAACAATCCCACTCACAATAGCTTCAACGAGAATAAAAATACTTAGGAATAAGCTTGACATAGAAAGTGAGGACGTATACCCTGAAAATAAAACAGTGTCAGAGAAACTGAAGATCCAAATAAATAGAGTAACATTTCATTTTCATCATCTAAAAGACTGAATACTATTAAAATGGCTAGTCTCTCCCATTATATCTATATGTGCAATATAATCCCTTCAAAATTCTGGCTGTATTTTTTATTTTTGGTAGAAATTGATAAGCTAGTATGGAATGCAAAGGATATAAACATTTTTTTTAAATGTTACAGAGTTGAATGATTTACATTATGTAATCTCAAAATTTATTATAAAACTGTAGTGATCAAGATAGAAGGTATTAGTATAAATAATAGATTGATGGAACAGAATAGAAAATCTAGAAATAAATCCCTGCTTTTTGGAGAAGTTGACTTTTGACAAAGATGCCAAAGCAGTTCAGTGAAGGAAAAAGAAATTTTTCAATAAATAGTGCTAGAACAATTGAAAACCAACAATATAAAAATGAACTTTGACTCTTACCTTATACCATATACAGAAATTATTTAAAAAGGATTATAGATTTAAGTGTAAGGACTAAAACTGTAGATTTTCTAGAAGAAAACTTTGTCACCTTGGTATAGGCAAGAGATTTCTTAGAAACACATCAATAAAAGAAAAAAATTGATAAAATGGATTTCATCAAACTTGAAAACTTTTTTTTAAATGTATTATTATTATTATTATTTTTTAATATTTATTTTTTATTTTTTAGTTTTCGGTGGGCACAACATCTTTTGTATGTGATGCTGAGGATCGAACCCGGGCCGCACGCATGCCAGGCGAGCGCGCTACCGCTTGAGCCACATCCCCAGCCCCTTTAAATGTATTATTAAAAAAAATGAAAGACAGGGCTGAGATTGTGGCTCAGTTGTAGAGTGCTCGCCTAGCACGGGCCAGACCCAGGTTCGATCCTCAGCACCATATAAAAATAAAGGTATTGTGTTGTGTCCATCTACACCTAAAAAATAAATATTAAAAAAAAATTGAGAGACAGTACAGGCATGGTGGCATACACTTGTAGTCTCAGCTATTTAGGAGGCTGAGAAGCAGATGGATTACTCAAACCCAGGAGTTCAAGATCAGCATACGCAACACAGTGAGACCTTGTCAAACAAAACAAAACAAAACAAAAGCTACAGTCAAATCCTGCACATACTGGAGTGTCTGTATCCAGAATGTATGAAGAACTTAGTACCCTAGTTTAAAAATAGGCAAAACGTTTGAACTGACATTTTTACCAAAGTAAGTAAATAAATAACTAATGGTCACATGAAAAGATGTTCTACATTATTAAAGAAGTTATTAAGGAAGTACAAATTAAAACCACAATGAAATGTAACTATACTCCTGTTAGAATAGCTAAAATTCAAAAGATCGACCATACCAAGTGTTGACAAGGACATGGAGAAACTAGGACTCTTGTATACTGCTGGTTTGCATGGAAAATGGAAAATAGTTTGACAATTAAATATATACTTCCCATATTACCTAGTGTTTTCACCCAGGTACCAAAGTAAAAACAAACACATGCAAATGCTCATAGAACTATTCATAATAGCTGAAAAATTGAAAAAATCCAGATGTTGATCAACCAATTAATGGATAAATTGTTATATCCATAAAATGGAATATATTTCAGCAATAAAACCTATGAATATATGCTACAAGGCGAGAGAACCTCAAATATATTATGCCAAGTGAAAGAAGGACCCAGACACAAAAGACAACTTGCTATTTGTGTTTGTATGAAATTTTTAGAAATACATAAGGATAAACAACAGATCAATGGTAGCTTGTTAATGGCAGGTAGGAACAGGAATTTACTGCCAACAGCTGCTGTGATTTGGATACGGTTTGAGTGTCATTCAGAGTTTCATGTTGAAATTTCATCCCCAATATGAGGTATTAAGAGGGTGGAAATGTAGTCTGTTTAAAGGGGGGCTTTTCAGATTAGGTAAAGCCATAAGAAAGGAGCTGCCGTGAGTGATTCCTGGTGGCTTTATAAGAAGAGGGAGAGAGACCAGATGAGACATGTATACATCCATGTTTTCCTTGTCTCTTGCCATGGAAAATCCTGTGCTTCCTCAGGGCAGCCAACAAGAAGGCCATCATCCCCAGATATGGCCCTAGACCTTACAACTCCAGAACTGTGAGCCAAAATAATATTATGTAAATTATACCCTAATGAAACTATTAAAATCACACCAGTACCAAGGAAAAAATCATAAGGTAGTACACAAGTTTATGCAAACAATAAAAATTATCTTCTAAAATTTGAGAATATATTAAAATCCAAAGTCTGTTGTTTGTTAAAATGAGCAAAACATTCTAATCTTTTTGAAGTTTTTTTTTTTTTAACTGTGTTTTCTAATATTAGAACAAAACCACTGTTTGAAAATGAGTTGATTTTATCCTTAGAAACTAAAAAAGGCTAGTCAAGCTCAGAGGCTATTTTAGCTATATTATTTATAATGTTTTGTTTCTTAAGCTGGATGCTGGATATATGACAAATGAGCCTCCTCATTAAAGATAACAGTTTGAATATGTGCATTAAACAACATTTGATCTCTTCCTGAAACCCCTCTAAAATTACAACAAATAAAAAAAAAGATATCAGTTCGCATGGGGCTGAGAGTGGAAGAAAAGACTACATTAAATGAGAGCTATTGGTGTAATTTTGAAAGATGAACAGTGAAGAAAGTAAAAATCTTTAAGTATCTGTAGTAAAGAAGTTTGGTAAGAAACTACTAAAACCCCTGTGTTTAAATTCTGAAAGATGGGAATTAGTTGTCTCAGGTAAATCTGTAGGAGAGAGGCAGAGCTGAAACTAGGATTATCTGAGTACATATGTAGGGGCAATAGATCTACCTCCAGATTTATTTCCTAATCCCACATAGCCACATAGTTCCCCTGAGAGGGAGGAGTGGCCAGAGGGCAGAAGAAAAGGTGGACATGATAAAGGCATGATATATACATGTATGTAAATATTGCAGAGAGACTGATTAGTTTGTACAGTTAATATATGTTAATAACAAATAAGAGTGAGGAACTTACAAAATAGTTTGGTATCACCACCATAATATTAGAACAATGTATTTTCTAATTGTGTAGTAAGACAATATAGATACACTTAAAGATAGCAAGTACAAGACAGCATTCTAATTTCAGATGTTTTTATTGCATCTTAGAAATACTTTGAGAAATAAATGAAAACAGAAGGTAGAGATTTTTTAAAGTTTTTTTTTCTTATCTTCAGTAGTAACAAATGGATAGCATCTGAAATTGAAGAAAACACTGTAAATATTTTATTTAGAAATAAAGAAACAAATAGCCAGGAAATGGGAATCAAGGGTGAGGAAGGTTGAGGCCAGAGTTATTTTTTATTATTATCCTTGTAATGAGTATTGCTCTAATAAAAATAAAGATTAGTTTTAAAAAGTACCCCTTGAAAACATATTAAATGAAGTTACCTGAGTAATAGCAGATGTGTGTGTGTGTGTGTGTGTGTGTGTGTCCATATTTTTCTGTGATTTGGATATGGTTTGAGTATCATCCAGAGTTTCATGTTGAAATTTCCACACGACATAGATAGATATAGAGATATGAATGTACAGGTTTATTGACTCTACCAATACCCTTTATACCAGTGGCAAAAGCAGATCTAATTATCATTTAGGCATGAGCTTTCATGTCAGATAGACTTAACTGTGTGATACTAATTTTTTAAATTACATGCACTCTGCCTATATGTGCAGTATCTTCCTATGGGAGAATTCTCCCCAGCCCCACTCCTGTTCCTTGTCTTACTTTTCAGATTCAGTGAATGGCTTTAGAGGTTTTTGTTGTTGTTGTTTGTTTTGGTGGTGGTGCTGAGGATCAAACCCAGGACTTAATGCATGCTAGGCAAGTGCTCTACCACTGAGCCACATCACCAATCCAAACTTTAGAGTTTCCCTGTGGCTTCATATTCATACTAATCACATATTTTCAGTTACTCATTTTTCTAGTTTTTACTAGCTAAATATCTTTTGATTGTAAGTGCTTTTCCCAGTTCATGCTTCTAATTGGCTGCTCTGACCTAGTGTCTGTTCTCCTCTAGTTGACAAACTACTACCTCTGGGCAAATGTAGCTGGAACCCTCTTGGTATGCTTGCTCTGAAACCACACTCCTAGCTCAGCTGTGATCTTCATAGTATGACTTCTGGTTACCTTTCTAGTTTGCTTCCTTCACCCATTCCTTGTTCCCTTTTTGTTTCTGCTCTGTGCTTTAGGCCTCCTGAACTTTCTTCAGTTTTT
Organism: Ictidomys tridecemlineatus; assembly: GCF_052094955.1. Lineage (NCBI taxonomy): Eukaryota > Metazoa > Chordata > Mammalia > Rodentia > Sciuridae > Ictidomys > Ictidomys tridecemlineatus. Next base: position 106,534,732 of record NC_135487.1, on the reverse strand, counting down.
GCCACCATTTCACTTACTTCTGGGTCCTCTCATATGCTTTTCTTGATTTCCCCTTCTTGCTATGTCCCATAACCAACTTGAAAAGTCTTGTACATCTATCCTTCAGTTCTTTGTTTAGATATTACTTGCCTTTGGAGGTCTTTGACTTCTTGAATGTGAGAAGGTGCCCTCTATGCTCCTTCCTGTGTTGCTGCAATTGCCTTGTGTTTGTTTTGTTGTTCATCATCTGCCCTAGGTCAGGGGTGAATTCTCTTTTTTATGCCAGAGAGTATAGTAGTTTGATTCTTTTAATGGCAATAAAATGAAATTTTCAGCCCACTAGGAAATAGGCATTATAGGGTTTCACTTGTCTTTAATTCCCTATTAAATACAAAGTCAATAATATTGTTACAATAACTTCAGTGTTTTTGTCTCTCTGCTTAAAAGAAGGAACTTCATTCGGGTACTGAGCTCGTGATGATATTGCATAGTTATGTTGGGGCTTAATAACAAGTGACAGCTGAGTATGGCCTACAGTTGGGGTCCTCAGAGAAGTTCCAGGCTGGCACTTAGGCAACTAGTATAGCAGTATCCAGAATTTTGCCTTGAGCTTCTAGGATAAAGGTTGTGGCCCATAAGGAAATCCACTCACAGCTCTCCAGATGTTATTCCTATTAAATTTCGAAGTCAAGCTGTCTTGTTTGATCTTAAACAAAACCTCTTTCTTTATTGATTAGGGATGCATTTTTACCATAGAGTGAAAGCAGGATAATGTCATGGTTAAGAACACATCCTTTGGAATGTAGATGCCTGGGTTGGAATCTCTGTGCCTTGGTTTTTCATCTATAAGGTGAGGATAACATAGGTGTATATCTCACAGGACAGCTGCAAGGATGAAATGGCTTAAAGAAACTAATATAAATATTTGTAAAGTGCTTTAAATAGTTCCTGGTTCTTGCTTCTTCTAATTATATGTATTACACAATGTGTAGGATACAGCAAGGAATCTAAAACAAAAGCATGCCGTATGTTTCTCTCTGTTCAACATATACAAAAGTATATGAGTTCCTTCTCTTTAGGGAAGAAAAAATGGTAGGGGAGATTCAGGGCATTTTCCTAAGAAACCCTCATAGATTTGGCTTTGTTATTTGTTTTCCTTTCTATACTGTGCCTTCTTTGAAGATAGAGCCATGTTTTGAGTTACTTATTATTTTATGTTTAATAAGTAGAGAAGCTGGCATAAAAAATAAGCATGTTGAATATTTGTTGACTATTTTTGTTGCTAAGGGAAGTTTGCATACTTTGGTATTTACCTCTAGTAAATGTTAATCCTAATTCTATAATGTTATAGGTAAAAAGTGTAAAAAGTGAAGAAAGTAGAAAAAATATTTTGACTCTAAAGTGAAAAGCACTTGAAGCTCCTTTATTTAGAATGCTGTATTCCACCACATAATTGTTTCCACCACATTAACATATATTTGAGTATCACATGCATCCTACTTTTGCACTAAAGACAGTTTAGTGATGAATGATTTAAAAATTTTTTCATTTCTTTTTTTAAGAAAATTGTTCTTTTTAGACATATATGACAGTAGAGTGTATGTTGACATATACACACGTGGAGTTTAACTTATTCTAATTAGGATCCCATTCTGTGGTTGTACAGGATGTAGAGTTACACTGCTTGTGTATTCATATATGAGCATAGGAAAGTTCAGTCTGATTCATTCTACTATCTTTCCTATTCCCATCCTTACTCCCTTCCCTTCATTCCTCTTTGTCTAATCCAATGAACTTCTGTTCTCCCCCCAGCCTTATTGTGTTTTAGCATCTGCATATCAGAGATATCAGGAATTGACTTATTTTACTTAGCATGATAGTCTCCAGTTCCTTCCATTTACTGGCAAATGACATAATTTCATTCTTCTTTATGGCTGAATAATATTCCATCATGTGTGTGTGTGTATGTGTGTGTGTGTGTGTGTGTGTGTATCACATTTTCTTTACTCATCTGTTGAAGGGCACCTAGGTTGGTTCTCTAGCTCAGCTATTGTGAATTGAGCTACTGTAAACATTGATGTGGCTGTGTCACTGGAGTATGCTGATTTTAAGTCCTTTGGATATAAATACCAAGGAGTAGAATAACTGGATCATTCCAAGTGCTCCAAGTGTTCTGAGGAATCTCCATACTGCTTTCCAGAGTGGGTGTACCAATTTGCAGTCTCACCAGCAATATATGAGTGTATCTCTTCCCCCACATTCTTGCCAACATTTATTGTTACTGTATTCTTGATAATTGCCACTGATGAATGATTTTTAAGTAATACTGGCATAGTTTTTTAAACAAAGTTTCACTGTAATGGGCACACCTCACTTTTTGGTTAAAAAATTTCGTAAAATCTACAAGGATTATGTGGTGAATGTGGTGGGGCTGATGCAAATGTACACAAGGTTTATGTCTATTAGTGTACAATACAGCAGTTTTTTTTTTTTACTTTTTACATTTTAATTTCTGATTTTGAGTATAGTATAATTGTTATTCCAATGAAAAAGTACTCTTATATAAGTAGACATGCTTCTTCAAAGGATTTTTTCCCTCAAGATGTCTTATTTTCAAAATTCAACTTAGATTTTATGTACAATTTAGGGTTTTGGGATATTTTTCTGAATAATCTATAGCATATGGTTGAGTTGACTAGAAACAGGGTTCACTTGAGAGAAATTACATTTATTAAACAGCTAAAAATCAATACCAACTCAATGTCTTATAATGGATAAATAGAAAATTACTGTAAGCTTTAATTTTTACATTAATTTTCAACTTTACATTAAGTTTTAATATTAGATTAAATAGCTAATTTTAAAAACATGATTAAGAATTAGCATGTACAAGTTCTGATTGAGCATGAAATTAAAATTCATATTTTAAGAGTTTAATTTATTAGTAGTAATAAAGCAAAACTGTTAGACAAATAGGAGTTTGAAACAGTAACAAAAGATAATTTCATACATAATTCATAATATATATGGCAAGGTCATTATGACTTTCAAATTCTGAGTTTTTCTGTAAAAACATGCTAATGAATTGAGTTAATGCCACAGTTTTGAAGCAATAATTGTCAACTTAAGAAACATTAGAAATTGGGAATGTAACAAGTATACTGCAGAGATTCTGCAGCGCATTTATCTAATGAATATAGAATCTACTAATACAGTTCAACTTATTTAATTTGAAATGGTAGAAGACTGAGGCTGTGAAAAATGTTCTTTAAAAAATTCATAACTGGAGGGTAGGATTAATTCATTTTCAGACATGCCAGGACTCAAAAATTATCTTCTGTGACTGTTTTCTCAGGAAGCTACTGAAGGATGTCTTCTAAGAAGACATGGGAGCTGGGTGTGGTGGAACATACCTGTAATCCCAGCTACTTGGGGACTGAGGCAGCAGTGTAGCAAGATTGAGGCCCTCCTGGATAACTTAGCAAGACTCTGAAAAGTAAAAAGGGTTGGGGATGTGGCTCAGTGGTAGAGAGCTTGCCTATAATGCGTAAGACCCTGGGTTTGATCCCCAGCTCTTGGGCAGGGTTGTGGGAATGAGATATGGGGAATATGTGGTTCACCACAGAGAGAGTTGAGGGGAACTCTCAGGATGAGAGTGAGAAGACCTGGGATTGTAGCTGAGCAGCAGGCTCAGGGAGCAACTAACTAGTTTAATTGGAACAGAAAGATAGAAGGCTTTGGGAAGGGTGTTATGAGGAATTGTTTAAAAATAAATTCTAGCATTTATTTACATTTGGATAATTTTCTATCATTTATTTAAATTTAGATAATGACAAATATTTTGACTGATCTTATAGAGCAAATGGAAGAATATAAAATATAGCTTGTGGGGAACATATTTAACTGTGATCATACAATTAATACTGATTATGATTTATCAAGAATCAAACAAGTATATTGTAAGGATATACGTTTTGGGGGTACAAATTAGAATGTGGAGATTAGTGGTCTAAGAGTTTTAGTCTCACATAATATATTAAGTCAGTAGATGATTTCTAAAAGCTTGTATATTATTTGATACGACTAAAAACTAAAACATTAATGATGAGTTTCTTAAAGGAACATTAATTAGGATTAAAATGTCTATAGTAAAAGCTGTCAGATATAGGAAAAAAGAAAAAAGAAACATAAGTTTATCTTTTGTACTTAAAAGGACTCCTTTTTCTTTGTTTATTTCTTTTTCTTTTTCTTTTCTTTTTTTTTTTTTTAATCTTAGGGCTTCAAAAACAAACCAAAAAAGATGGGTCACATAAAGCCAGACTTGATTGATGTTGACTTAATTAGAGGTAAGTTTGTTTCTTGTGCATGTTGTTATGTTATTTCATAGTGGAACTATGGATTAGTTTTAGATACCTTTTCTATTTGATGGTATACTTCAATTTCTAAGTAAAATTCTTTACTCATTTTGTGGACTTTAATCTTTTTTTACCCTTTGCCTTAGAACTGGGTGGTTATGTAAATTACATGTTTTCATAAAGTTGAAAGAGGGTTGAACTTATTGACTTGCTGTTGTGTAATTAAGAAAAACATATTATTTAACATTCAAGTGACCTGGATTATTTTGAGATCCTGTCCTAGAGACTGAGGTAAGAAGTTATTACATGTAATGACCATTGAGTTTTTTTGAACTGAACATATTATGTACTGAGTTGTGTTCTCACCCATTTTTGGGTTTTTTTTTTAATATATTTTTTTAGTTGTTGATAGAACTTTATTTTTTATTTATTTACATGTGGTGCTGAGAATCAAACCCAGTGCCTCACAAATGCTAGGCAAGTGCTCTACCACTGAGCCAGCACCCCAGCCCGCTCTCACCAGTTTTTGATGTGGTGCTACAATAGGCCAAAAGTCTAGTGTATATAAATATTTCTTGTTTTATTGTATATTTAAAGGCTCAACATTTGCCAAAGCCAAACCCGAAATTCCATGGACATCTCTAACTCGGAAGGGGCTTGTTCGAGTTGTATTTTTCCCATTGTTCAGCAATTGGTGGATTCAGGTCACGTCCTTAAGAATCTTCGTTTGGCTGCTACTGCTTTACCTCATGCAAGGTAATTGGAAGAGCTGGAATAAACTATGACAGTTTCTTTTTTGCTGCTTTTGCTGTGATGGAAGGAAGACCTGTTATTCTTACCATTACCCTTTCATTTGATGGTTGAAAGTACAAAGAAATGAAGGGACTTACCTATTTTGGGAATCATCTTAAAATTTGATCTGAGAGAACAAACATATGATTATTTTTTTATTTAAAAAATTTTTTTCAGTTGTAGATGGATATAACACCTTTACTTTATTTATTTTTATGTGGTACCAAGGATTGAACCGACTGTTCTCTCTTCAGTGTATACATTGCATTCCAGGGATATTTTCAGAAAGTGGGCTCTTTGGACTGTGGTTACATGACTTATAATAAAGGGAAGGTTGGGTGACATGAAGGAATTATGGGTGCTTATATTTTCTTTTGTCTTTCCAGTTAAAAAAACACTAAGTTATAGAGGGAAAAATATATGTGAATTTTAAATCTATAAGTTTGACATTGTTGTTCAACAGTTTCTTTTTTTAAATATTTTTAGTTGTAGATGGACACAGTAACTTTATTTTTTTATGTGGTGGCAAGGAGTGAACTCAGTGCCTCACACATGTTAGGCAAGCGCTATAACTCTGAGCCACAACCCCTGCCCTTAGAGTTTCTTTAAGGAAATGTTCTGTCTCTGTGCTACCCAGTACAGCGGCTGCTTAACCACATGTGGATACGAGTACTCAACATGTAGTGTTAATAAAGAATTGGATTTTGATTTTATTTGCTTTTAATGATCTTTTTAATGGTTGCATAATATCCTACTATATGGACATACCATCATTTAATAGTACTGTTTACTGTTTGTATTGCAGTCTATTAACATTTACTACGAACACCTTTTTATAGCTACTTATTATTATAATAATACCATAATTTACATAACTTTTCTGCCTTAGTATATTCAGCCTGCTACAACAAAGATATGATGGCCTAGGTAGCTTTTAAACAACACAAATTTATTTCTGATAGCTTTAAGGCTGGGAAGTCCAAGATCAAGACATTGGAAGATTCTGCCTTCCACAAAACGGCAGAATACAATTATAGCTCATGGAAGTTCTTTGCTACTCTATAACAAGGATTGTTTTCTTCATTTTCCAATAACATGTTATTTCTTGTTTCCATCCAATACCTCACTGGAATGGCCTGTACCCCACATTGTACCAACATTCTCTTCATGGTTACTTAGGTATTCTCCGAGAAAGTCAAGGCTTTTTCTATTATTTTCCTCTTTCCCTTCTGATCCTTCCAAATTCTTTTATGGAGATCAAGGCTTTTCTGTAGACTGTTTAAAAATCTTTCTGGAGATCAAGGCTTTTCTATAGACTGTTTAAAAATCTTTCTGGAGATCAAGGCTTTTCATTAGACTGTTTCTTAAGACTCTTTGAACCTCTAACCATTCATAACTCAGTTTTAAAGTTGCTTCATGTTTTCAGGTATTTATTATAGTAGCCTCTGACCCCATTTTTCCATACCAATTTCTGTCTTAGACTATTTTGGTTGTTTTAACAAAAATACCCTGTTGCATGTAAACAACAGAAATTTTTTTCTCGAAGTTCTGGAGACTAGAAAGTACAAGATCAAGTCCCCATCAGTTCATGTTGGTGAAGACGTGCTTGTATGCAGTTTTCTCACCACATGGCTTATAAATTCTTACCGGAGCACTAATTTCATTAGTGGTAGAGTCCTCTTGGCAAGCTCTTCTTTTGCTGTATTTTCAAATTTACTTTGATAATAATGGTATCTCAATCAATCATTCAACAAATACTTAGTGCCTACTGTGTGCCAGGTACTAATCCAGGCCAGTCACTGAACACAGTCACTTTTTAAAAGTGAATTTATGTCCACATTCACAAGTCAGCAAAGTCTATAGTTGATTGTTCTGATGACATCATTGTATGTTGGGCTAGTGGGTTTGATCCCCAATACTGGGACGGATAGGAGGAAAAGAAAAGAAAAAAGCATTCTTTTGGAAACTCAGCCTTAATCAAAAGTATTGAATCCACTATGTATCCATCTGTGTATCCCATAGAGTTACTATTATGATAAAGTCTGAAAGAACTTGTCTATAAAATTGTAAATGGACATTTTAGAGAGAGTTTTTTTTATGTTTTCCTATTTCTTTCATTATTTATTTATTTGAACATTTCATATACATATGCAAAGAGGCAATATGATATGGTAGTTAAGATGGTAGATTCTGGAGCCCAAATGCCTGAGTTCAAATCCCAGCTTGGCCTATTGCTTTCTTTGTAACCTTGGGTCTTGGAATATATTTTAGAGCAGAACAGCACTGCAAAATTCATGTTTTATGGAGCCTTCAGTTCTGTGGTGGAAACTCTTTTGGAATACATAGATGATTGTGCTGCCAGAAAGGCAAATACTTTCAATATGTTAGTCTTCATTTATTTGACAACTGATGGCTTCGTATTTTCACCAAGCTAATATTTAGCAGGTGGATGGTATTCCAGGAAGTTATTTACTTTTGAATTCTCTTTAAAATGATAGATTGTAAAAATAGTTTGTATAGATACTAGCATTCATTTTACTTATTTTTGGTATCAGGAATTGAATCCAAGAGTTGATCTCCAGCACTTTTAAAAAAAATTTTTATTTTCAGACAGGGTCTTGCTAAGTTGCTTAGTATTCATTTTAAAAATGAACTCTTAATGTTTTACATTTTAAAACCTCTTTCCAGTTATAGGGATTGTGTTGTATCTTATGATGCCTATTGTGAACGTAAGTGAAGTTCTTGGACCCTTGTGCCTTATGCTACTCATGGGAACTGTCCACTGTCAAATTGTATCTACTCAGATAACAAGACCATCTGGAAACAATGGAAATCGGAGGAGAAGGTACGATGAGAAATTACCCTGTAGTTATGTATTTTCTGGGAGAGGTATTGTAGAGAGTTATAAAATTTTGATTAAATTAATTTAAAAATTTTTTTCCCTCTTCTCTATATATTTTGCACCAATTTTTGGCTTTTTAAAAATGAATGCTTATTCACTTTTCTCCTGATGGTTAAGAAATCTTATTAATTTTTAATCTCATGTGGGATTTTATCATTTACTTCAATTGTTTAAAAGGAAAATTCCTAACTGTGTTATTCCTTATTAAAGTTTATTTTAAATAATGGTTTTGAGAAAGCATTCTGGGGCTAGAGTTGTAGCTCAGTGGCAGAGCGCTTGTCTAACATGCATGAGGCCCTGGATAAATTCCCAGTGTTGTGGGGTGGGGGGAGGCATTTTCTTTAAAATTTGGCTTTAATCAGAATTTGTTGAAAATTTACTATCAACAAGGATGTCGGTACATTAGATTGGTGCTACCAAATTTTTTACTTTTTTTTCAAAAGTGCATAACAGTTGATTTCAAGTGGTCTAAACTTTTAATTAAAATTGATTTGAATTTTTTACACATTCTTGTCAAGTTTTTACTATGTGATATATGCAGGGAACTGCTTAAGTTTTCTTAAGTATATTCAGGATATCTCTAGGTTTTTGCTTCCCTGAGAAATTACTAAATAAGATTTTTCTTATTTTTATTTATTTAGTAATCCATTTGGTACAATGGATTACAACATTTTCTTATTCCACTCTCCCTTTTTTTGTGGTGCTAGGGATCAAACCCAGGGCCTTATGCACTCGAGGTAAACACTCTATACCCTAGCCCAACATGTCCTTGTGCTTTATCTCATTGGTATTTGTAGAATATATCATTTAACTATTGTTAGTGTTGTCCTGATTAAATGTGCAAAAGGATGTTAGTTTTCTAACATCCATATTTATAGAAATGGCTTTTCTGCTATTGTGTGTCTGATAAGACTCTTGGTCCTAACATGTGAAAAAATGTTTTCTTTGTGACTAAACAAAATGATAGCATAGTACTTTTTTTTTTTTTTTTTAGAGAGAGAGTGAGAGAGGAGAGAGAGAGAGAATTTTTTAATATTTATTTTTATTTTAGTTTTCGGCAGACACAACATCTTTATTTGTATGTGGTGCTGAGGATTGAACCCGGGCCACACGCATGGCAGGCGAGCGCGCTACCACTTGAGCCACATCCCCAGCCCCTTGAATCTGTTTTTATCCTTAAAAAAGAAATGTTCTTGGTAGTGACTCAGTGGTAGAGTGCTCGCCTACCACACATGAGGCACTAGGTTCAAACCTCAGTACCGCATAAAAATGAAATAAAGATATCGTGTCCACCTACAACTAATAAATAAATAAATAAAGGTTCTTATATAATTTATACTAAGTATATGAAAATAATTACCCTGATTTCAGGGAATCGTCTATTAGCATAATTTTCTATATGGATATTATGGGTATAAATGGAAAAGCTCTTGAATAATCTGAAAGTGTGGGAAAATGTTTTTTGTAGAAAATTACGAAAAACTGTAAATGGTGATGGAAGCCGAGAAAATGGAAGTAACTTCTCTGATAAAGCCAGAGGACTAGAAACTTCAGAATCTGCACCCATTATTGGTGGCTTTTGGGGGACTCTCTTTGGCAACAGGTGGGAGTCTTGCATTAGAATTTTTACTTGATTCTGCATTCACATAGTGAATAGTGTTTATAGGCTATATAATACAATTTAGCCATAGGAATAAGTAGTATTGGCATGTTATCTTTGCTCTGTGATTTTTAAGTGTTCTAGAAGGATTAGCCTACTCAAAATGTTATCTGCAATGTCTTTCATCATACCTGTAAATCCAGTAATCTACCATTAAAGTTTCATTTTATTTGATTTTAATGGTTTTTTAGACCACAAGATTATAAAAGTATAAATACTCTGAAAAGGTAATATTTTAAGCCATATCAGCCAACATTTTGAGAGAAAAAGGAATTTAAAAGGATCAGGTATGTGGGAGATGCAGCACAGGAGCCTGATGTTGATGGCCTGTAGGACAAAAAAGCAAATGGATTAAAGATAGTTTTGCCCATTTGTAATTTTGCATGTCTGGATTGCACTAGTATGACTCAGAGAAATACTTATTTTATCATATATAAATGATAGTGATTTTAAGTTATTTCACAGTTCCTTTTTGAACATGAAGTATGTTCACATCTTTTTCTAAAGACATATTTATACCCTTTAGTTTAGAGTTTTTGAGTTCTTGTTGGATTCTGTACGAGGCACTGTGCCATCCTATTCTCAGTGATTTTATTACTAGTTAGGAAGGTAAGAGTAGCAGGTATGGTGCAATGTAAGAATATTGTGAATGACTGCATGCTGACATGTAGCTTAGCAAATGATTACATGACTGTGTAGCTTACAAATGGAGTTATTATTCTGGGGTAAAGCAGTTAGCAGAAGTGATGAGGGAATTGAGTCTCTGGGTTTTGAAGCCTGGGTGGTTTTTCTAAAAATGAACATAAAAGAGACAAATCTTCTATGAAGCATTAACAGGCAATGTGAGGTAGGAGGTGGCATTGTGTTTAGAAGGATAAGTGGAGAGGACTGTGCACCTACTTCCTAGCAAAACTAAAAGTATACACTTCTCTGTTGCCATGAAGAGATTCATATTTTCTGTGTCTCTGAGTGAATAGTTGGTTATTTTATACCCTTTGAAAGCTAGAAAATATATTTTATGATTTTTTAAAAAAAATTTCCAAAGTAACATTGTTCTCTTAGGAAGAAAGTGATTTCATGAATTATGTTACTCTCAGAAAAGTAGTTAGTAGGGCTGGGAATGTGGCTCAAGCGGTAGCGTGCTTGCCTGGCATGCGTGTGGCCTGGGTTCGATCCTCAGCATCACATACAAAGATGTTGTGTCCGCCGAAAACTAAAAAAAATACATATTAAAAAAATTTTCTCTCTCTCCCGCTCTCTCTCTCTTTAAAAAAAAAAAAAAGAAAAGTGGTTAGTAACCTTTTTTTCCCTCTTTTTGTGTATGTGTGTGTGGTGCTGGGGATTGAACCCAGGGCCTTGTGCATGTGAGGAAAGCACTCTACCAACTGAGCTATATCCCCAGCCCCCCTTTTTTGCCTTTTAAAAATAGGATTAAAAGGGTAAAATTAATACCTAACAAAGGAACTGAGACCGACAATGACAATGATGCCAGTTGTCTCCATCCTATCATGAAGAAGAGACAGTGTCGACCAGATATGAAAATGTGGCAAACAAGAGAGAAAACAAAATTGGCAGATGGAGACAAGTGCCGTAGGGTAAGATCTAGATGGGTATAACAAAATCTTTTTTTTTTCCTGTGTAAGATATTAGTATTCTTAGACTTTGCTAATGATACAAAATAGACACTAATAAGTTTGTAAGTTTGTCCTAACAAGTGGTAAAACCACAGGTTATGAGAAAGAAAATATTGATTTAATGAACAGAATAGTGAAGAGGTTGCTGTGTCATATTCCAGAGAGGCAGTGATTGTATAATGAGGGCTTGGGAAACTGCTTTCTAGGTGTGGGAGTAGGTGGTTTGCTCTGTGTCTATAACTAACTACACTTACTCTACAATCTTGAATTGTTTTCTTGTCTTTTAGACTGTGGCATTTAGTCTAATATCTATTGAGCCATTGCTACAGCTCAGCCTTGTTCTAAGCGCTTTACTTCCCTTTTTTCAGTAACCCTAGGAGATAGGTGCTTTTATTATCACTACTTTTCAGATGAGGAAACTGAGTCCCAGAGGTATGTAGCTAGTAAGCGGAAGAGCTGGGACTGGGGCTTGGAGTTTGACCTGATCTTGCTTTCTAACTACGGCTCAACACTGCCTCGTTGTCTAGGCTGTTTAGTTTTGGTTTGTTTACTTTTACTGCTTGGTAGTTGATACACGTTTTTTGTTTTGCATGTGCAACTTACTAGTGTCTTTCGGGCTGTCCCCTGTGAAGGCATTGCTGTTCTCTTTGTAGGAGGCTTACAGGCGTTTGGGTAATGGGATTTCAGATGATCTGTCAAGCGAGGAGGATGGTGAAGAAGCACGGACACAGATGATACTGTTGCGGAGGAGTGTGGAAGGGGCCTCAAGTGACAATGGCTGTGAAGTTAAGAATAGAAAATCAATACTTTCAAAGCACCTAAACTCTCAGGTAATTTTAATTTTTGTTCATAAAAAAAGTAAAGGAGTTTATTCCTAAATCATTGAATAGTAACAAGGTGTTTAACATGTTTTCTAGTTGTTTGTTGGTTTGATTTTTTTGTAGGTAAAGAAAACCACTACAAGGTGGTGTCATATAGTACGAGATTCAGATAGTGTGGCTGAATCAGAATTTGAATCAGCAGCCTTCAGCCAGGTAAAGCATCCTTCGAGAGATCAGAACTCGAGGTGTATTCTTGTGTGTAATAATTACTCATTTCCTTTTTTGTAGGTTGCCTTAAAGTAGTGTTTATGTGTGCCTAACCTTCCCCCATTTCTAATTATCCACCGATTTATCTAGTGACTTTTAGATGACTATTCACCCCTAGAAAGAGAATGCATTCTTTTTCACTTTGAGTCTAATTTTAAAAGGATCATGATGATGCTCAAAAAGAGGTTACTCAATCCCTACGTGATGATATTACTTAGTATTTTTTTGGAATGTGAAGTTTATTCTTAAGTGGGGTCAACGCTGTTAAGGTCAGATTTTTGAGAAAGGATCTCTTTCCTTTCTCAAAGAAAGATGGGAGCAGTGAGACAATTTTCATCAAGGAAGCTAATAAGGATATTTGGAATATGATTTCAGAGGTGAGCAGAGTAGATGGTGATGTGTTTTTTTTTTTTCTTTTGATGGACAAGACAATTGGGCTCATGGAAAAACCTCTCATTTATGTTTATAACTGCAGAAGAGTGGCATCATCTGCTTTTCTCTGCTCGATTATGCTTTTAACATGTTGAGATTGGGCTCTTGGACATGACTAGGTCTACAGTTAAGCTTATGATGATTAGAGTAGGGGATACCAAGTGTGTCAAAAGGCTCAGCCAACCCCATCAGGCAGGCCCACTGGGTGTGCACACAGGAGTCATTCCCACAACAGGATGATTGAGTTGAACAGTCCTATGACTTGGTAATGACTTCTTAGAGTTCTTTTAAGGTCCTGCTTACTGGGTCATCAGAGTTTTAACACTGAAATGTTAAAATGTATTATATGAATCCTTGTGAGTAAATGAATATATGGCGATCGGCTCATGGAAGCATGATACCCATTGCCATAGATAACTTGTTTTAACTTTATTTCAGATATATGATTGTTTTTAAAAATGAATGAAACATTTTTTTTCAAAAATTCTCATTTTAAGTGCTCTAGATCTGGTGTGAGTGGTGGCTCTCGAAGCCTCAACTTGTCAAGAAGAGACTCAGAAAGCACCCGCCATGACTCAGAGACTGAGGATATGTTATGGGATGACCTGCTGCATGGTCCAGAGTGTCGGTCATCTGTCACCAGTGACAGTGAGGGGGCCCATGTGAACACTCTTCACTCAGGGACCAAACGTGACCCCAAAGAAGATGTTTTCCAGCAGGTGTGTGAAAGCAGCAATCATAATAACTGATGTTTATAAGGTACTTACCATGTGTCAGGCACAACATAGTCTCACTTAACTTCAGAGTAATCCTATACTGTAATACCCAGTTTGGAAATTGAACACAGCTTAAACATGATGGTGTTGGGATGAAAACTCAAGGAAAATACTTTAGAGTTGCCCCAAACTCAGTTTTTTTCATTTTCCTTTTAGTGATTGTTAATATTCAATTTATATAAGAAGGGTTGTTTGATCAGCATGTCTGCCTTGTGCTATATTTTCAAAAACATTGTAATAATAGATATGAATTATTAGGAAATGGCATCATTTGCTTCTCTAGTAATGCATAAATCAAGAGGTGCTTTTAATTTCAGGTTTTATATTAATCATAAAATCAAATAATTCTCAAATTTGAGAGCGCTCTTAGAAGATATTCAATCCAGGCATTCATCCCACATCTGTAGAAAAATATTTTTTTCTGCCATTTGTCACATGGTGATAATAGTTCTTTTTTTTTTTAAAGAGAGAGAGAATTTGAATATTTATTTTTTAGTTTTCGGCGGACACAACATCCTTGTTTGTATGTGGTGCTGAGGATCGAACCCGGGCCGCACGCATGGCAGGCGAGCACGCTACCGCTTGAGCCACATCCCCAGCCCAATAGTTCTTACTTCTTAGGAATATTGTGAGATAGAGTGCTTGGCACAGTGCCTGGCAAGAGTACAACCCAATAAATGTTCGTATTGTTATGAACATCCCTATCGGATGGACAGTCAGACTCTGCTTAAAACATCTGGAGCTGGATGCTTGTTAAGTCCTGAGACAGCCTGTGCCACTGCTGGATAGATGAATGGTCAGGAAGAGGTTTTCAGCTCACCCTTTCAGATGTTTAATGATAGTGGTTATACTTCTTAATTTTGTTGTTCTTTTGCCTTAATGTTTTCACATTGCCTAGCAAATAGTAGTGGATGATAGATATACATTTGTTTAATTATTGAATTTTCTTGATCCTAAGATACCATTGATTTAGATCACACACATTCTGTCCTTCTCTACCCACCGCCCTCGCCCAATACAACCCCCAAAATCCTGCTTCAAGCTGGGCACAGTGTTACACCTCTATAATCCCTGTGACTTAGGTGACTAAGTGAGGAGGATTGCAAGTTTTTGATCAATCTCAGTAGCTTAGTAAGACTCTGTCTTAAAGTAAAAAAATAAAAAGGGCTGGAGACATAGCTTAGTGGTAGAGCACCCCTGAATTCAATTCCCAGTACTGGAAACAAATAAGCAAAAAATTCACTTCATTAAATGTGTACAATTTTTAAAAATCTAACCAGAAATAGCATTCATTGAAGTCTTGCTTTTTCTAAGCTTTCTATCAGTTTGACTAAATGTTCTGCACATTCATTCTAAAGGCTCATCTAAATCACATGGACCCTCAGTAGTAGCACATAGTGTCTAAGACACATCAAAGAATAATTGTGAGAGATAAACTCAGCCATGTCAGAAAGAATTCATCATTTCCCAGTTCCCACCCACAAACTCTTTTTTTTTCCTCCCCTTGTGTTTCTGAACTACCCAAAGCAAAGCCTCAGAGACATTCTAGATCCCACTGTCTGCACCCGTGATCAGTCACCTCAGGTCTGACAATCTGAATATCTGTGTGCTTGCGTCCACCTGTTCTCTCATCTCCATCCTCATAGCAGCTTCTCTAGCCACCCACATCCCCCTTTCTTTCGTTTTCCTCATTACAGCCAGTGATGCTTCTGAAATTCAGATCTAATAATGCCACTTTCCTTAAAATCCTTTTTTATTCCTTTTAGGTTTCTGTCCTTTATTTATTCTAATATAGTCTGATCTCTAACCCTCTCTGCTCTTAACATGGTGTTCCTTTTTTCTAAAAATGTTTTTTCTTAGATGTAGGTGGACACGATACCTTTGTCTTATTTGTTTATTTTTCTGTGGCGCTGAGGATCAAATCCAGTGCCTCACATGTGCGAGGTAAGCACTCTACCACTGAGCTCCAGCCCCAGCCCTCACGTGGTGTTCCTTAACTCAACTGAACTCTTTTCCATTTCTGATACATTCCTGCTCTTGTGTGCTTTGGTCTTTTACACATATGGCTTTTGTTTTCTTGGGATACATTCTTCTTTAATACCCATTCCTGAACTCACTCTTTTTTATTTTTTTCCTTTTTTTTTTTTTTTCAGTATTGGGGAGTAAATCCAGGTGCATTCGTCCCTTGAGCTATATTTCCAGCCCTGTTTATTTTTTATTTTGAGACAGACTCATTAAGTTGCTGAGGCTGGCCTTGAATTTGGGATCCTCCTGCCTCAGCCTCCTGAGAAACTGGAATTACAGACATGTGCCACTGCACCCACTCTTTTTTTGTTTTTCAGGCAGGTCTTGACGGGAATGACACATCTCTTCAGGAAACTTTCTTACTCTTTCCTTTCTTTACCATCCTGTTAAAGGGACTTTAATTATGTCTCCTTCAGAAGCCCATATGCTTCTCAATAGCAAGGACATGCATCTTGTTCTCTTTTGTATCCAGAGTTACATAGTAAGTGCTTAATAAATATTTGTTGGATAAATCAGTGAATCAATGAGTAAAATCAATACATGCTAATCAGCATTATGCTAAGCATCATGACAGAGAACAAATATACCATGTGGTCCATTTCTGGAAACTTATATTTCAGTTTGGGGACACAGTGATTATATAGGAAATAAGTAGAGGATGCTATAAAAGCATTGTATAATTAGATGCTAATTTATCTCATACAGACTATAAGCATGTTGAAGAAGGGCAAAATTAGTAAGGTACGTGATTGTTGAGAGGACCGAATTGGTAAAACTGTGCTCGAGCTGGTACCGGAGAACAGGACATGCTCCGACAGAGGAGGATGGGGTCTGTTTTCTTTGTGGCTGTCTCCTTTTGAGCTCAAGTGCTTTGTGCTTTTCTGTGTCCTGGTTAGACCAGAGAAAGGCTTGAGTCCTCAATTATTCCTTCGGTCTGTAAGGCTCCTAGCACCTCCCCTACTGTATTTATTGCTGCTTCCACTGTAATCTGGTTGCTCTAGACATCCTTCTTCCTTCGCAACCCTTGAATGCATTAAGGTCTGCCTCACTGGCGTACCTTTAGAGAGGGAAGCAACCTTGGAAGTCGAGGAATCCTACCACTCCTCATTATAGAAGACAATTAGCCTCCCCCAGACAAAAAAATGGTTTAATAAAGAAAACATAACTAGAAATCTTCATCATATAGGTGGTTATTCGAGTGATGAGCTCTGTAAGAGAAGATAGACTGATGAATCTGACCATTGCTGAGTATAGCCTGGGAGCTGGACCGAGGGTAAGAAAAACTAATGACAGGAGGAGTGGTTGGAAACAATTTTATATTTTTCTTCCCAGAACCATTTATTCTGGCTTCAGAACTCAAGTCCTGCCTCTGATCGAGTTAGTGCAATAATCTGGGAAGGAAATGAATGCAAGAAGATGGATATGTCTGTATTGGAAATAAGTGGCATCATCATGAGCAGGGTAAGAGAAAATAAATTTTCAAGAAAAACTATTTAGGGGTCAGCTATTTCATAGGAATCTACTTAGTGATAAAACAATATGAGTGGTCTTTTTTGTTGTTTCTTTTGTGATGCTGGGATTAAATCCTCATACATTCTAGGCAAGCACTCTGCCTTTGAACTGTAACCCCAGCCTTGTGACTCTGCTTTTGAAACACAGATATGTAGTTTTAATTTTGTAGTCAGTCTTTACTTGGTGGTAGTTTTTATTTTATTTAACCCAGAAGTGATTAACCTTTTTTGCCACATTCCCAGGTGGTAGTTTTTATTTTATTTATTTATCTATTTATTTATTTATTTATTTATTGTACTGGTGATTTAACCCAGAAGTGTTTAACCTTTTTTGTCACATTCCCAGCCCTTTTTGTATTTTATTTCAAGACAGGATCTCACTAAGTTGCTTAGGGCTTCACTAAGTTGTTGAGGCTGGCTTTGAACTCATGATCCTCCTGCCTCAGCCTGCCGAGTGGCTGGGATTATAGGTGTGTGCTGCTGTGCTCAGCATGGTAGTAGTTTTTAATTTGTTACATGTTCTCAGCATGGTCAGTTGTTCAGGTGTGCTCTACAAATATTCCTTATCTCATTTGAGCCTAATTGGTAATAAGTTGTAAATCTATGTCTGGTTTTGTTCTGTTTGGTGCTGGGGATTGAACCAGGACCTCATGCATGCTCAGCATGTGCTGTGTCAGTGGGTTTACATTCCCTAGCCCAAATGTATTCCATTTTTATTTGTACTTCTTTGAAGTATTTTTGTTTTAAATAGCATTTGATAAATACTTCATAACTTCATTTCACTATGCAATAATAATGGAGTGTTAAATTAATTTCCAGGTTAATGCATATCAGCAAGGAGTAGGTTATCAAATGCTGGGGAATGTCGTCACCATTGGATTAGCATTTTTTCCTTTTTTACATCGACTTTTCCATGAGAAGAGCTTTGACCAACTGAAGTCCATTTCAGCTGAGGAGATCTTGACTCTCTTTTGTGGAGCACCACCTGTTACACCTATTGTTGTTTTGTCTATAATTAATTTTTTTGAAAGATTGTGTCTTACTTGGATGTTTTTTTTCATGATGTGTGTGGCAGAGAGAACATATAAACAGGTCAGTGAACAAGTACATAAAATTTCATACCTCTGTTTTTGTGTGTGATATTCCATTGAGATTTGTTCTCTTGATTTTGGTATATATGGGTTTAACATTTGTGTTATTGACAGTTTATAGTTGTGGACTTAGGAGTTAGTATATTGGTGATATGCACAAGAAATGTGATTTTGTATGGAAATACTATTTGGAAATAAGCCAGAATAATGTGCAAACACTTGAGTTTGTGAAGTTGAGGATTTACCAATAGTTTCCAAAGAATATTCCTTGTGAATGTCAAGAGTATATACCAATTTATACAGTGGTATTTTGTTATATAATGTGCTTTGAATGAGACAGGGTAATTGAGCTATTAATGACGTTTTTTCATTGCCCATCTTAGTGGTCACGATAAAAATTTCATTCTTTTTAACATTTAAAGATTTCAAAAATATTGTTGTTATATAAATATGCATGCAGAGATATATTTGTATATTTCACTCTGATTTTTTTAACCTCCTATAGAGATTTTTATTTGCAAAACTCTTCAGCCATATTACTTCTGCCAGGAAAGCTAGGAAATATGAAATACCTCATTTCAGACTTAAAAAGGTGGAGAACATTAAAATATGGCTATCACTGCGTTCCTATCTAAAGGTGAGTTCTATTTGATTAACAATAGAATATATGCAGGAATACACAAGAGAATGTATTCATTTAAGTTTCTAGCAGCAGCTCCTTGGGCAGTATAGTTCTGGGTATTGAACAGATTATATCAGTAGCCAAGACTTTCTGGGTACCAAGTTGGATGGATGTGTTGGTGAAACTGCTGGGGGGTAAAATAAAGACTCAGAAAGGGAAGAGAAAATTTAAGTTTCCTAGGGAAGAGTAATAAATATTGCATATCTTTCTGACTTTTGGGGATATAATACAACTAAAATTGTGTGAATGAATCAATTAACCTCTTGGTATGGGAAGGTATGGGTTTCATTGTTTGAATTGATAATGCCCAAAGTATATTAAAAATCCGGTGTCAGAAACTTCTTATGTTGGAAGCAATGTCTACTGTATATTTTTGTTGACCATGCCAATTTAATTAGAATTCCCTGTAACTAAAATGCTATCTTTTCCTTATGGAAAGGCATTTTAGTGTGGTTTATGTATAATGTTAAATAAAGAATATTTAATACTTCTCACATTTTATAGTTGGTCTGTAAGTTCAGATGCTTTGAAGTCAGCACAGTGCAATAGCAATGTAGACTTTACTTTTTAATTCTTTACTTTCTAAGACTAAGTTATAATTTAGGGTGTCTTTAAACAATTATTCAAAAACACAATACTGTGGAACATCTGTGTATGTGTAGTTGGTAGTGATGCTTTTTGCCAACTCATTAAATGGAAAGATTAAAGTAAAGGATATATATCATCAGTACAAATTTGCAAATTGTGTGACTGTAAAATTTAAGATAATTAAAAACAATCACAAATCTTGGAAAAACAAAAACAAAAAGAAACTTATGTGGTAAAATTCAGAGTTTTAATGTTGTGAGGGCTGTGGCTGTCTGACAGTAATCTAAAACATTACCATGTGTCTTTCTCCACAGAGACGGGGTCCACAGCGTTCAGTTGATGTGGTTGTATCTTCCGTCTTCTTACTGACACTTTCAATTGCTTTCATTTGTTGTGCCCAGGTAAAGGTTTCATATCTGCTTTAATGAAAAATGGAAATTCTATTATAGGGTTCATTTTCTTTTTTAAACCAGGTCATCCTGTATTTAAGTATACATTTTTAAATATGTCCACATGTCTTTTGTGATTTTGGATACTTGTTAATTTTTCTAGTTTTTTTGAAATGAGTATACAGGTGATTTTGAAGTCCTTTAGTCCTTCAGCCCAAGTTTTAGTTGCATTGCTCACATTGTCTCTGTCCTTACTCATTTTTTGGTTTGCTTCTTCTATCGTCTATCAGTAGAGGTATGTTCAGGTCAACTATGATTCATTGTGGATTTGTCTGTCTGGTTTTTCTTTTATTCCTGTCCATTTTTGCTTTATGTACTTTGAGGCTGTAATGGGTATATCCAGATTTAGAATTATTAGCCATCTTATTTGTGGATTGCTGTTTATGTCCTATTTATAGGTGTTGTTTTTACTATTGATTTTTCCTGAATCCAGGATCCAATTCAGAGGCACATATTGCATTTCATTGTCACGTCTCTGCAGCCTCTTTAATCTGGAAAAGTGTTAGGCATTTCCTTTTTTTTTTTTTTTCCTTCTGTGACCCTACAGAATGTCTCCATTTCTAATGTTTCTGCTTGATTTGGTATTAACTACATCAGCTGTGTTTTGGTTGTTTTATATTTTTACCTATCTATGTTCATTTTGGGAGTCTCACATTCTAGGTGTGTGTCTCTATGATTAGTATTTTCTTTTCTGGTTGCTTTTGTCTTAATCCAGCCTCACAGTGTTTGGATGTATGTGGCCCACTAAAACTTCACATAATTACTGTGACTACAGATACTATTTGGTATCTGTTTGATCCACCTGTTAATTTTCCTTTTTCTCCCCTCTTGTCATCTTTTTACTAATCAAATATTCCTTAATATTCCATTTAATTCTCTCCATTAATGTATTAATGTTTAGTAATATGAGAGATTAATTTATTGAAGTCTAATAAAATGAGTCTAATAAAATGATTAATTATAGCTTCCTTGATAGTGCTAAACCTTGGAATACTTTGTATCATTTACTCCTTCATCTTTTGTATTATTGTCCATTATTTTAATTTTATATATATTTTAAACCCCCAAAATGTGATTACTTTTTTTGCATGTAGTCAATTTATATACTCACATATTTATTGTTTTCATTACTTCTTATATTTCTGTGTTTCTCTAGGATTATTTTCTTCCTCCATGAATAACTTCTTTGTAATTTATTTTAGTACTAGTCTGCTGGTGATGAGCTCTCTGTTTTTGCTTATTTGAAATATCTTTTATCACTTTCATTTTTGAAGGATATTATTTACTGGGAAAGGATTATAGGCTGCCAATTAGTTTCTTCCTGTGTTTTTAGGATTCTCTATCTTCTAATTTCCTTATTTTATCTTGACAAGTTAGCTGTCAGTTTTTTTTTAGTTAGTTTTTTGTTGTTGTTGTTTTGTACTGGGGATTGAATCCAGGGGCAACTTACCCCTGAGCTACTGAGCTATATTCCCAGCCCATTAAGAGACAGGTTCTTGAGATTGCTTGAAGTTGCTGAGGCTGGCCTTGAACTTGCAATCTTCCTGCTTCAGTTTTCTGAGCTGCTGGGATTATATGTGTGCTGAAAGTTGTTAGCCTTATTGCTGGTCTTTAAAAATAAATGTTCTTTTTCTCTGGCTTATTTTAATAATTTTTCTTCACGTTTGATTTTGTAGCAGTTTGGTAATGATTTGTATATTAATTATCTATTGTTGAGCAACAAATAGTGTAACCTTTCTGAACAGGTAGGCATATTTTGCTACTAGTTGTTACTTTCCTCCTTATAGTTACAACTAATTGTCATGGATGAGCCTGACCCAGACTGAGCTAAATGTATTCTTTGTTTTGGAAAATTAGAACTAAGAACCTGAGATATCAGTGATGGATTTTGGAGAATGAAGGTCAGAAAGGGTCCGTGGGTAAGGTGCCAGACAAAAAAAATTTCCAAAGTTGGCTTAAGCCAGAGTTAATGGGGAAGCAGAAAACACGAGTCCTGTAAGGCCATGGTCAAGAGGTGTAGATGGGAGCTTGACTGGTTCTAAGCAGGGAAAGATGGAGAGGGCAGCTGCTGGGTGACTTCCTCTCTTTCAAAAGCTTGCATTTGATTTCTCTGAGTTCTCTGTATACTTTTCAATAAATTATTTTGCCTTGGACTTACTTGGATAAATTACTTTTAAAAGAAATTTTAAAAACAATAAAACTTTCATCAGAAAACTTGATGTATAAGGGCTTGGGATGCAGCTCAGTGACAGAGTGCTTGCCCAGCATGAGCAAGGCCTGGGTTTCATCCCCAGCACCATAAAAACAAAAGAAAAACAAACAACCTGACACATTATAGGCACCCAATAAATTACAGATTCTGCTGCTATTATTTGGAATGCAGAACTGATTCTTAGGATTTCCTAGTAATACCAGTGTGATGGATCACACATTTTGGGGAGCTCATTAGACATAATGCAGATTTAATACTTTGAACAATGGTTACCAAATACTTGTGAGTGGGCAATGGTGGTTAAGGTAGCTGCAAATGCATCCGTCTTGTTTTACCTACTGTATTATGTTTTTCTTCTTTGTTACTGTTAGACCCTTGCTGTCTTTCATGAAAAGGAAAAGTATCTAGGAAACTTTAAAGAAATATATATGGTTAGTTAAATAGAAAATACTTTATGAGGATCGAAATAATGAATTCTAAGTATTAAAATATTGAACTCTTTAAAATGTTTTAAAATTAAAAAAGGAGTAATTATATGATTTTAAGACAAATTAAAAACTGAACTTTTCTTGGGTCTTTTTATAGGTTCTCCAAGGACATAAAACTTTCTTAAACGATGCTTATAACTGGGAGTTTTTGATTTGGGAAACAGCTTTATTACTTTTTTTACTGCGCCTGGCCTCACTGGGGTCTGAAACCAATAAGAAATACAGCAATGTTTCCATATTACTTACTGAACAGGTATTGATGGTCTTTTCAGTTTTGCTCAGTGGTTAGAGATGGCATAATACACTGTAAAATTTATGCTGCAGATTCAGGGTTGGATCACTATCTGACTTTCTAGCTGTATGATCTCACAAGTCACTTTGCTGCTCTGTAATTGTATAATCTTTATATAATGGA
This sequence comes from Ictidomys tridecemlineatus, assembly GCF_052094955.1. Lineage (NCBI taxonomy): Eukaryota > Metazoa > Chordata > Mammalia > Rodentia > Sciuridae > Ictidomys > Ictidomys tridecemlineatus. Next base: position 106,511,653 of record NC_135487.1, on the reverse strand, counting down.
TATAATATAAAATCTTCCCTTCACACCCCCATGATTGTGAGAATTATAATCTAAGGGATTGAAAATACTTTGTATACTATAAAGGTATTTTACTGGTAGTAATGGAGCATGTTCCCCCCGCCCCCAGAGTAGGAATTGAAAACCAAGGGCTATTTACCACTGAGCTACATCTCTAGCCCTTTGTATTTTGAGATGGTCTCACTAAGCTGCTGAGGCTGGCCTTGTACTTGAGATTCTTTTGCCTCAGCCTCTCTAGAGCTGGGATTATAGACCTGTGCCAAGGGGCATGGCTTGGAGCTTGCTCTTAATCTCATACTCTATATCTAGTGTTGGGTTTTATTTGTTTATCTTTTTGGGTACCCGGAATTGAACTAAGGGACACTCGACTACTAAGCCACATCCCCTATTTTATTTAGAGTCAGAGTCTCATTGAGTTGCTTAGTGCCTCACTTTTGCTGAGGCTGGCTTTGAACTTGTGATCCTCCTGCCTCAGCCTTCTGAGCTGCTGGGATTACAGGAATGTGCCACCATGCCCGGCTTGGATCTGTAGATTACTTATCATTTAACCTGTTAAATCTTTTGAATTTCTTTATCAGCTATAGAATACATATCATTTCAGTGTTTAGAAAATGTGTATTTTTCAGTATGTGATATATATAATAAGATTGAGAAATGTTTCTTGTAAATACAGAGTAGTATAAGGTGATTTCTTCTTAACTTGGATTTTAATTTCAAGCTTATTTATAAACTTGTTAAGTAAAAACATTTGGAATCATTAGTTTTTTTGTTTGTTGCCTTAGAATCATAGTGGAGATTTCTTTCTCTAAGAAAAAAAAAAAGGAATTAGCAAGTTGAAAGCAGCTATTTTCTTTCTTTCTACAATGTTTAATGAGGATATTAAATTATTTAGGGGGTACTGAGATTAATAAAATAGTTTTTGAATTCAAGGAGTCTTCATGATAATTATAATTAATTTAAATATTTTCATTGTTTTGATATTTAAATTGCTTCATCATTACTGGTATTTTCTTTATTAAGTAGTTTTTCTTTGCCAAAGGGCCACTGATTAGGGATGGGGGCTAGGGTGCATGACATATGTTTTCTGTAGAAATAGTTGCAATTTTTCAAGTAAAGTTCATTTTACTTGAAAACATGGCCCTCAAAATCTGTCAGATTTTATGCAGTATAATATATACGTATCCTTTCTGTGAAATTTATCATATTCTCTATTCCTTCCCTTAGATTAATTTATATCTTAAAATGGAAAAAAAGCCAAATAAGAAAGAGCAGCTCACTCTAGTAAACAACGTATTAAAGCTGTCCACCAAGTTGTTAAAAGTAAGTACTATCTTATGAGATGATTTGACTGCAATTTAAATTAAGTCGGCTTGTTCTCTGAGAAACAGCAAATGGTGAGGTGCCCTGGAGCCAAGGTGTCAAGGGTCAAGGTGGAGGTCAGGGCCAGAGCTTCTGGAGGCAGGACTGAAGGAAAAGAGTGACTCGCCATCACTACATTGGGCCACATGGTGGAAAACAAGCAGCACATGTTCACAGAGGAGCTCTGATCTGCCTCTCTTCCCTGTCTGCAGAATCAGAGGTCATTGACTTTTTTCTGGGGACATCTCTGACAGATGAAGTTTTGCCTGACCCACGCTGGCCTGCAGACCAGGTTATTACCATCAGGGACTGAATTAGCCATGTTGGCTGGGTGTTGGTGCTCCAGGGAGGTTATCAACATGGTCAAGTTCTCTGTCATCCTTGTGGGGCGAGGCTGCTGGAGGAACAAGGTAGCAAGCCTCCCGATGCCCTTGCAAGGGCACTGGCTGCTGTGCCCCTGTCAGCGGCCCCATCCCTGCTCCCAGAGGTGCTAGCGTTGTCTGGGCCTCGATGCCCCAAAGCTGCTGCCAACGACTGGTATCCATCCCTGCAGGGGCTGCAGGGTCAGGGGCTGCACTGTCACCCTGGCACACTTCACAGGGCCACCCTTGATGCAGTGTGGAAGATCCTCAGCTGTCCCATTCCTGATGTGTTTACCTGTCTATCAGGAATTCTCCACCAAGGCCTCCAGGCACACACCAGAGTCTGCACAGAGGACCCGGGCTCCAGTTGTGGCCACCACATAGTGTTTTATATAAGAAAAATAAAGTGAATTAAGCTTGTTTTTGATTAATGAATTAAATCAATACTTCTTAGAAAAGACCCTAACAACAAATAGGTACAGGCTAGATTCAAAATGACAACTTGATGTTGGGGTTAATAAGTGTATAAGAAAAAGTTTCCAGTGTCTGATGTCTGTCATATTTTTTAAATTACTTTTTTTCCCCTCATGAATGACACATTGCTCCAATCAACCTTAAAAAGCTTAGGTTGTAGAAAAGTAGGTAAAAGTAGACTCTGGATTTCTTGAGGGTAGCTTTTAAGTACTAAGAAAAGATGTCCTGAAGCAGTCTCCCTCACCTGAGACTCAGAAACCAGCAAGAAATCACTGATGGCCTTTGAAAAACTGTCTTATTTCAGATTCTTGCATGTTTTTTTAGGAGCTGGACACGCCATTCAGACTCTATGGATTGACAATGAATCCCTTAATCTACAATATCACAAGAGTCGTCATCCTTTCTGCTGTCTCAGGAGTTATAAGTGACCTTCTAGGGTTTAACATAAGAGTAAGTGTGGCCTCCGCTCTGCAGCACCTTAGTCTTTTTTTCCTTCGGGGAGCTGTCTGAGTTTTATTTTACTTCTTTTATTAGAGTGTTCTGGCTGTGCCTTAGCAGCGCTGTATGTACTCCTGTGCTTGCAGCACCAGGAGAGCTCTTGAGGTAAAGCAACAGGCACTCTGCTGGGCGGCCCGCAGGCTTCTCAGCTTAGGTTTCGTCGTTTTACAACTATTTACAACTATTGTCTGATCCAAACCTCAAGTTTAATGTTACTTTAATAGCATGGGCTAGGTAATGGGCTTCTGATTGAGGGAGATATACAGAGGTAGAATGAATGAGAACTAACAACACATGACTACGGTGTGTCATTATTATTATTTTTTTCTTTTGGTACTGGGGATTGAACTCAGGGGCACTCGACCACTGAGCCACATCCCCAGCCCTGTTTTATATTTTATTTAGAGACAGAGTCTCACTGAGCTGCTTAGGGCCTCAATAAGTTGCTGAGGTTGGCTTTGAACTTGTGTTCCTCCTGCCTCAGCCTCCTGAGCTGCTGGGATTACATGTGTGCACCACTGTGCCTGGCTGTAGTGTTCCATTTTTAATCCTGGAATTTTTAATAGTTTTTCACTATGATGTTCTGTGGGTGCTGTTGCCAGAGTTGATATTTTTAAGGTTCTTGGTTCCTAGTCAGTGAGTAAACCTCTACATCCCATCTGTCTTAAAACTACCTTTTTTGGTGCTTTTCTTTTTTCAGCTGTGGAAAATTAAGTCATAAGCTGAGTCACGTGCCAGGACTCTCTCCTGGCAGGCATCAGTACTCACCCATCAAGGAAACAGATGACTGCAGAAGCCAGTTCAACACCCACCTGCGTGGCCACAAGCACAGGTGCTCTCAGCTCTGCCCAATCTAACAAAGGGTGTTCCCGGAGGAACAAGTCCTTTCTGCCCGTGTGTGCGTGCTGAGCACCTGCACTCTCATGGTTTTCAAACAATAGTCAGCAAACTAAAGACTGTGTGTGTTATGGTAACACAAGGGCAATTTCCTAAGTTAGGCAATTCATTCTGGGCATTTCAGTACTGTGATAGTTAAATTTACTGGATAGAGTCTTTTGGGTAACTATGTAGATGCCCAAAGCATGAAGCAAATATCTTTTACTGGAAATATGCAGATTCAGTACTTTTCTATTACCGTCTATAGAATTGGAGATTTCTCTATCACAGAGAACAAACAAACTATTTTAGGTTGAATCCAAATAAAAGAACTTTATTGGAGAATTTTGGTTTCTAGGCTTTCTTTTGTGGTTGAAAGAAAAAAAATAACATTTGAACTGACAGCTTCTACTCAATTGTGGAGAAATTTTTAATTAGCTTATGATTCTGAATTAATCCTAATAACTGTAGCTGTTGGTGAAAAGCTGTTGGTAAACTTTAGTATGAGAAATGTAAGTTCGTGCATTCATCCATGTCCATCCAACCTGGTTTCTGTGCTAATCTTGTGCAGCTTAACATGTCCAGCCGTCAGTACAATTTCAGGTTTTGGGTGTTTGTAATCAACAAGCCATGCCTTTGATGCTGAAGATTCTCTTATCAGTGCCCCCTATTACATACAGGTGCATATAAACATGTTAATGAAAACTTCAGCATTCTTGTTCATTAAGTTACCTGCTTTGAAGACTCTTTTGAAGCAGATTGAAAGCCTGAACATTTTAATGATGAGGTTTTGTGAAACTTGATTATTACATGTAAAGCATGTACTAATTTACCATCAGTGTATCAGTTACACATATTCTATATGCAGGGAGATCTGTGTGAGGCTTCAAGATAAATTTCTGAAGAGTTCAGGGATTGAGGTCAGATCTTTTCTGGGTTTAAAACCTCTTTCTGGGTTCAAATCCTTGGCCCTGATGATTATTAGCGTCATATCTGGGGCAAATTAACCTCTTTGTATTTCAATTTCCTCACCTGTTAAATATAATAACTACCTAATAGGGTTGTTATGGTTAAATGAGATTATCCTGTAAGGTTCTTAGCATGATGTAAAGAATTTAGCACTTAGTAAATCCACAGTAGACATTTGTTATTACTAAAGTTCTTCTAACAACTCACTTCGACAATAGAAACATGAAGCAAGGTTGATGAACTAGAAGTGGATCACCAACTATCTGCAGCCATTTTGAATGCTCATGGGAGTTGTAATTTTTTTTATGGTGAAGCTCTATAGTGATTTTTCTGTAGAAGGAACTGTTCTGTAGAGGTACTTCAACAGACAGTTCATAGAAACTCTGGCTTTACTATTTTCCCTGGGGAATAAGAATAATTGTCTCCAGTTCAAGACTGAGCTCAGTACAGATTTCAGATGAATAAAGCTGATGCTTTCATCTTTTTCCCCTACCAAAAAATTTGCTATTTTAATCTGCAACTTTTGCATAGTGAATTATAGTAGTTTCCTCTTGTGGGTTCCTTTAGCTATGATTTTGGTGGTATGTGTCTGGTTTCAGTTATTTTTCAGGTGGGTGAATTGTATGTAATTAATAGTTAATCATGTCAGAAACTTGGGAATCACTCTTGATTTCTTGCCCAAACCTCACATTCACTCACCAAGTCTGCATAATTATCTTTTGGATATTTTTCTGGTCAGTTCACTTTTCTCCCTTCCCACTGCCACTACCCTTGTGTATGTTGATATTCTTTTTTTTTTTTTTTTGAATAATTTTCTGCTGGTTCTATTCTTACCTATTCATGGTTCCGCTCTTCCCCAAGCCCAATCCATTCTTCTCAAAAGGTTCTACATCTTCTGAAACATTGGTCTCATCATCTAGAATCTATGAATGGTTTACTGTCATTTTGAAAATAACCAAAGTATATAGGGTCACTCTGTTGAGAAATAGTTTGAATCTTTACACTGAAAGTATATTTTGGGGGATCTGAGGCTGTGGTTCAGTGGCAGAGTGCTTGCCTGGCATGTGTGAGGCACTGGGTTCGATTCTCAGCACCACATATAAACAAACGAATAAAATAAAGGTCCATACATCTAAAAAATTTTTTTAAAAATATTTTTGCTGAGTATAAAATTCTAGATTTAAAAATGGGATTGATTCCTTGCTTCCTGCATTTTGTCATTTCTGAGAAGTTTGCTTCATTTTGTAATTTTGTGTTTTAAAAATCACTTTTATTTCTGTTCATTTTTTAAAAACTGCTGTTCAGATTTTTATTTTTTTATTTTATTTTTTGAGAGAGAAAGAGAGAGAGAGAATTTTTTAATATTTATTTTTCAGTTTTTGGTGGATACAACATCTTTATTTTATGTGGTGCTGAGGATTGAACCCAGTGTCCCCGTGTATGCTAGGTAAGCGCGTCACCGCTTGAGCCACATCCCCAACCCCAGATTTTTATTTTTCTACTATTGAATTTGTACAATTTAATTGTAATGTGTATCTGGTATAGTTTTCTTCATGATTTTTGTTTAGGTTTGTTGGACTTACTGAATCTTTGGGTTTATAGTTTTCATATTTTATATTTTCACAAGCAGTTATTGGAAACAGCTTCATCATTTCAAGGCTTGTTTTTATAAGCTTTGTTAGGTGGGCCACACGGTCTTTAGGGCTACCTTTCTCCATGCTGAGGCAGTATCCTTCTGAGTATTGTACCTCATACTGTTCATTATGAGGTCTTTTCCACTTTGGCCGTGGGAACGTGTAAAGTGATTGTGTGAGCTTCAGCCACTTTCCTGCCTGCTCTCCTTTGTGGCAATTCTGTCTCTGGGTACTTCCCCAGGTGCTCAGGCTGGTCCATCCTCAGCTAGGACCTGAAAGGAACTCTCTGCATTCCCCTGGGGCGCTCTCCTCCAGCTGAAGCTGCTGCTTTCTGGTGCTCCTCCTCAGCCACCCTGGCCCACATTCTCAGTTCTGTTTCCTCAGCTCGGCAAGCCTACGAGCTTCTGTTTGGGTCCTCCCTTTCCCAGCTGCCACTAGGCAGTTATCTGGAGCATTCACGGGGTGCACCTTAATTCCATTACCTTGTGTTGCCTGTGTCCAATATTCATTTCTTCACAGTTGTTTCGGCTATTTTAAGGAAGAGAGCAAATGTTTTCTCCACCTTAAGTGATACAAAGTTTACCCAGTTGCTCAAGTCAAAGGCTCCTTATCTGATCCAAGTGGAGTCACTTGGCATTCCCACCTGACTAGGTTAAACCTCCCTCACAGTCACCTGGTCTGCTGCCATTATTACCTGCTACAGTCAGTTCTCCCCAGCATGATCGAGCTTAAAACATGGAAATATATTTCCATCATTCCTATTTAAACCTTTCCTGGCTTCTGTGTGGTTGCCTCCAAGGCCCTTCTCTATTAGGCCTGCTTCTCGACCAACTTGATGCCCCTTCATTTACAGCCTCACTTCTCCTTACCTATGTCAAAGGACAGGGGTCAGATGAGGTTCTTTCAAGGGGGCAGTGGCACCTCCACTTGGCCTGCTTAACTTACACTGTTGAAAAGAATTCCTGGATGTGTCGGAAGCGAGGCACATGCAAACTTATTTAAGAACATCAAAGGTAAACTTACCCCAAAGGCTGGATGTGTATGGCCCTCACCTCTCAGTGCTGTGCCCAGAATTGAGCTCTCTGATTATATGTATGATTTTCCTGGCAAGAAATGTACAGGTTCTCAGGAAAACTTCTTTGAAAATTAAATCCCATGACACTCATTTGATATTTGGGGTTCACAATGTTCTTTTTGGTTAAGTAGTTTAGCTGCATGTCAGATGCAGGCATATTATGTAAATCTTTGAATCTGTTGACATTTCAGTTGATTATGGTTTTATTCTAGTTCATCTGTTATGTGCATATGCTGAAGGTTTTGTTTATCTACCTCAAGTGTCATGCTTGTAGATCTGGGTCTCCATCCTCCTTCACTTCCCAAGAGCCTACCTAGCTCATGACCACCACAACTTAATACACCAAGTTCTTTCTCACTGTTAGACTTTTGAAAGTTTTTTTCTTTTGTATTGGGGATTGAACCCAGGGATGTTTACCACTGAGCCACATCCCTACCCTTTTTTATTTTAAAACCAGATCTTGTTAAGTTGCTTAGGGCTTTGCTAAAGTTGCAGAGGCTGGCTGTGAACTTGCAATTCTCAACTCACAACTCCTTCTGATAACAGTGGGCCGTTATCAGTTGTATCACCCTGTCCATTTCCTTTTCATGGTCTTTATCATTTCTTTTTGCCTGCTTGTGTGTGTCTTTTTCACTAAAGTGTAAGCCCCTTGAAAGCAGGGATTTTTTCTTGTTCACTCCTAGGTTCCCAGAACACACATGACCTCAGGATAGAGGTGCTCAGTAAACATGTACAGGATGAATGAACAACAGACCTCTCGTCTGTTACCATTCATGTGACTTTTTTTTTTCTGTTATAATGGAAGAGTTATAATTCATGGTTCTCCTTAGTGTTTAATTTATCCCCATATAATTTCTAGAAAGTGGTGCTTTTGAATTCAAAAGGGATGAGATTTTGGTAATATTTACGTTACTGAGAAATTAAGCCAAGATGTAAAGCTAAAATTATGTTAAATTATTCAAATATTTAATTGGCATAGAAATAACCATTAAAGTGTAAGAAAAATTCCTATCAATTTAATATTTCAATCTGCTTTTGTAGTGGGGAAAACTATCCTTCCTACAGTTGTCATGGAGGTCTGATCTACATACTTCCCAAGTACAACTCTGGCCCATGTATAACGTAAACACTTGAGAAGTTGAATGACCAAATACTTGCCTAATTGGAGTATGGTTTTCTTGACTTTCAGGCCTAGGTGGAAAATTATAAATGCCAGGATGTTTCACAAAGTATAAATGTATGGGTTTGTCTTTACTTCTGGCTCACTGTATTTAGAAGCAAGTAGATCTCTGTACTGTAAAAATAATCCTTCAAGAAAATCAACTAAATGCATTTTTGAAAATTTTTAGATCAACACTCATAATAGGCCAGACAGGTCTTGCTCCAAAAGGTACTGTGTTGTTGGGGAATATTAAGAAGTGGAGCTTAATCTAATTATATATGTATTGTCTAGTAATTTTACCTTTTGCTTCTTACAGTTATTGGTGCCCATGTTGAATGATGTAGTTTAAATGTCTTGAGCGTGCAATGATTCTGTACCTCTCCTCAGAATATTCTGAGCCCATAAGCTGCAGGTGTTATCCAAGTTGACAAATGGTCATCCTTTACTAAGGACAGAAAAAGCTTCTTGTTTGTGAATTTGTTAATTGTTCTGTGTGGTTTTATTGTAAATATTATAAAATAGACACCCACAGAATTTTTTGTTAAAATAGATTAATGCTAAATTAAAGTACTTGGCTATGTTTTCATATTTTCAATGTGTAAGTAAGATTGAGTTTTCTGTTGAATTCCATCCACTCTTTGTAAGACTTCATATTCTCTTTTTATACTTAATGCTACTTGTAGAGCAACACTGAAAACATATCTGTTAGTGGGATTCTTAAACTAATTTAGCTAACTAAAGATTCTAGATTTTGTTCAATTATGGAATGCCTTAAATAAGTCATTATATTGTTGATAAACTCTTACAAGTATAATAGAAGAGCTACCTAAATGAATAAACATACCTATTACTGTTTAAAAAGCAGAGATAGCTTTTAGGCATTGGAGCATGTCTTGAAGATGTATGAAGTAAATTTGATGTATTCCTCATATCAAACTGGAATGTCACATTTTGTAACAAGTCTGTGTTTATGCCAGTGTTCCTGAGTCCAAGAGCACATTACGGGCTAAGATTTCAAACATATATTTGTGGGAAGTCAGTAGGCAGAATGCCATACAGTTTAATCTTTAGTCTCCTTGCTTTTTTGGTGTTGGTTCTGGGCAATGAACCCAGGGGTGCTCTACCACTGAGCTACAGCTAAATTTTGCTTTGAAACAGGGTCTAAGTAAGTTGCTCTGGCTGGCCTCAGCCTCCCAAGTCACTGGGATTACAGGCATGTTCAGCTATTCGCTTTTTAAAAAATATATTTATTTTTTAGCTGTAGTTGGACACAATACCTTTATTTTATTTATTTTTATGTGGTGCTGAGGATCGAACCCAGGGTCTCGCACGTGCCAGGCAAGCGCTCTACTGCTGAGCCACAACTCCAGCCCAGCTATTCACTTTTTTTAACAGCAAGATAGTCTTGAGTACAAAATAAAATGCCAAATGCTTTTCTGAGTCCAGGATACCTGAAATAGGAGTTGAACCTGTTCAGAGCTGCCTTGATTCAGGATGGATGTGACTATATGAAAAGATAGTGCTACAGGACTGTAGATATTAGCCATCTGGTGTCACCGGGAGATGCCAAGACTCCTCTGCCTGGGTGATCAGTAGGACAAGACTATTTTGCTGTGACAGGTCCTGGGGTGGGGGCTGGGAACTAGGGTATTAGGTTTTATTTTAGTGTGAGTTCATGCAATGGCAGGTAGAATTTTTCTCCTCAAGAGTATTAAGTTAACCAGGGTATTGAAGCAGGTTTAAGGCATTTTGCATACTAAGGGTTAAATGAAATCAAAACAGTTCATTCTAAAAGTAAGTTAAGTAAGACCCACAAGGCTAATGTGAATGGCCATAGTGTGATGAAACTGGACTCATCTAGTAACTGAATCTAAAGAAACAAGCTGTATTTTTTCCCTGATAGTATAACAAAGGGTATGTTAGTAGCAAATTATTTATATAAAGCTATCTATATTCTTTACAATGAAATTTGAAAAATGGACATAACGTTATTTAACACACATTTTATGTATGGATAAGTTTAACTGTACAGGAAAAGTCATGTTATAAGAATCTTCTTTTGCTTTTTTTTTTTTTTTTTTGTATTGGGGATTGAACCCAGGGGTGTTTAACTACTGAGTCATATCCCCATCCCTTTTTAAAATTTTTTTATTTTGAGACAAGATCTGATTAAGTTGCTCAGGGCCTCGTTAAGTTGCTGATGCTGGCTTTGAACTTGTGATCCGATCCTCAGCCTCTTGAGTTGCTGGGATTACAGGTATGTGATTGTACAATTTTTAATGGTTTGTTACTTGGGACAAGATCTATTCGAGGATTCAGACCATGATGGGAACTAGCTCCACAAACAGAAAACCACATTAAACAAAGCTGACGGTCCAAAAAATGCAGGCCATGAACTGTTTTTGTTTTTTTTTTAATATCTATATAAAAAATAACGAGCAATTTACAGATCTCTTTCTCTAATCAGAACCTCATGTATATATAAAGGTACTGTACATATATAAACATTTACAACCAGTACATCCATATTTTGCTCAGCATTCCAAGGCCACATTGCTAAGTCAGTATATAATCAGTACAGTGACAAGTTACTTAGGAAGAGCCACATCAAACTGACAACATATGACATCAAATTTATGTCACAGTTAACAATAAAAATAGGATTTTTTGTCACTAATTGTGGACTATAGGGAAAATAAATCATTTCTGTGGTACTAAATTCTTAGCATTTATCAAGCCTCCTAATTTTGCTCTATTCAAGTAGTTACAATAGATGGTAAATATAGTTCTGGATGAAAGGGGATTTCAGAAGGCTCACTCTGGGAAGCATGTGTTATCTACAGGGGCTGATACAGTTGTTACATTAAAGAGTTTCACAGTCAGACTCGTAGAGGGAAGGGCCTGGATGTAATGTGTTTCACAACAAGATGAACTCAGGGTGACAGAAAAAGTGTGTTCAAACACTCCATGAGCGTCTTATTCTGAGAGTGTGCCTGTATTTATAGATGCTACTGAATCCTGCTTCAGGGGACTGAAAAACTTGGGTCTATTTTTTGGAGTTAAACTCATCTCTAACTTCCAGCAAACATCTTTAGACTTTTTAAAAAGAACTCTGAAAAGTTTTACAAATCAAGCAAATAGTTTCCCTTTTTTGTTTTAAAGTATGTTAATGCAGCTAAAAGTTAAAATTAGGACCCAGCACATACTGTTTACCATATATGCCCTGACTTGCTGGCCACACAGGTTCTTTGAAACGCCTGAACTTGCACATTTGCCAGATGAGCTGGTACTTTATCTGGTAATAAGACTATGAAACTGGTTTCATAATTACATCCTTTGCACAATCTAATATTTGACTCTTCAAATATATATTATGTTTTAAAGACTAATGACTTTAGTAATAGATACAACCCAAATATCCAGAAATAGATAGTTGCTAGTTTTCTTTGAAAAGCAATAAGCAGTATTTCCACATGCTTTTTTGTTGGGAGGGGGAGGGATAAGGGTGACCTGAGATGCTGTAACTACATCAGGGTTGGATAGGAGGTGAACTCTTGCTTAGAGAACTTCCTCATTTTGAACATTCAATTTATGTAGGTAATATCTTTAACAGTTATTTGGAACACTTGTCCATCCAAATTAAAGTCATGAGAAAACATTAATATCTGACTTTTTTTTTTTTAACAGTAGTGATGTTTTGGAGTTTCATTTTTAAATTGGGACATCATTGGTAGCTGTTACAAGAGGCAACTGCCGTCTTTAATGATGAGCTAACAATCTCTTCTTCAAGGACTCAAATATTTCTCTCTGTAAACATGCAACATGCTATTTGAGAACATCAACTTCCAAGCCAAACCTAACTTTTTCATTACTGTGAAAATATCTGAATGAGAAAGATAAAACAGATATGATACAGCAGGTAACTTGGCACAAATACAGTGTGAGTTGTGACCACGTTAATATCAACATATATCATTTGTTCAGACACTCATGAAGACGAGCCAGGCAGCCTGAGCAGATCATGTCAGAGGAGTGCCTAGATGCAGCTCCTTCCTGAGTGTAAGGGAGGGCAGCCAGGGAAGGCTGGTTCTTAGCAATCCTAAAGGCCCTTCATGCAGCCTAGGTAGCTCGATGCTCAAATTAAAATGTATCTAAGTATTTGACTTCTTGAAGGGGGGCAAAAAAAAAAAAATCTTTTGAAGTGGGGAAGGGGGTAAAGTGCTCTTTCAATTTGGTTTTCACCAACGGTCACAGCCTTTTCTCGGCCACGCCAGCAGTGCCTGTGACTTTCTTTGCACTTGGCACTTTCCAGGGCCCTGGAGTTATGGGTGCTTTCTTAACTGGAGAGCTACTCTCGGGTTTGACCCTTCCACCTTCTTGGCGTGTGTCAGCCGCCTCTAGATCTTTCCCTTTGTGATCATCTTCAGGTTCCTGCTTCAGCTTCTTTTCTGATAGTTGGCCATTTTCTCCAATTTTGTCTTTACCAGGGCGCATTTCTCCCGAGGTTGCCTGCCTTCCTCTTTCATTTTCAGACCCTACCCCACCTGCAGTGTTACCCTTCTTTTTGGATGGAAGAGACTTTTCATCCATTCTCTTGCTTTTTTTCTCTGGAGACCTCGTTCTATTTTTTTCCAGTGGACTCTGCTTCAGCTCTTTCCTGATGGCACCTGATTTTTCCTTCCCATCTGGGATCTGTTCAGTATTGTCGCCAGTGTGGCCCGCTATTCTTCGACTCTCACCCTCTAATAACTTGGCGCTAGCATTTGCTGGGTCTTTGCCTCCTTCAAGTTTTTGCTGCTTCTTTGGGCTAGAAGATTGTCCTCTGCTTTTTCTGCATTGGTTCTGTTCAGAACCTGCCTTGGTGTTAATTGGACAACTTTTATTCTCCCCTTTCCTAGGGCTCAGTGATCGATCTCTAGGTTGCCTTCTGGGGTCATTTTTTAGAGGCCTTGGATTTTTTTCCATGTGTTCCTCTAACTGACGATTAGCTGGCTTTTTGGGACTAGCAGATCTACCTCTTTGTGTAACACCATTTTCTATTTTCAGATTTTTCTTGTTCCGGTGCCCAGGACTGTTGGTTGGATCCCTCTTGTTCACATTTTTCTGGAGAAGAGACTGATGCTTTATTTCAGGCTGATTTTCATTTAAAGTGCTATTCTTTTCAGGTATAGTGTCCTTTAATTCTTCTGCATTTTCACATATCTGAACTCTCGTTAGAGATTCTTCAATTACTGGTACGTGACACTCTTCAAATATGGAAGCAGAATGTAAAGATGGGGGAAATGGTGACTGTTCATCATAAATCACATTGGAAGATGAAGGATTATTAATATCCCAATCACCTAAAAAAGTGATTTGAATGGAACATTATTACATTTTAGAATTATATACAGGAACAATAAGTTTGAACTTTGACAGCCATTTGGGTTGTACTGACTGCTTAGACAGCCTGAGGATGAGTATGTTACCCAGCTTATGTTTATGATCTCTCTGTAAAGACAGATGTGTATAGACATCTGTACGTGGAGGGTAGACTGTTTATGTATATAAAATAACAGTTATTATTATCATAATATACTTATCATAATACTTATATTATTATGTAAATTCTTTATTTATAAAGCCCAGTCAAACGAATAAAAAAACTGGACCAAATTACATGGTCCTAAAAGCTTACTGATTAAGGTGTTATCAATGGGTATCACTTAATGATATGTCAAAATCACTAATATAAAGTAGACCCAATGAGAGTGAGGTTCATGGGCATTTGCCAATAATTTTCTTGAATTAAGCTGTCAAATTTAATGTCAAAAGGAGACTGCAAAGGGCAGAAGATAGAAATAGATGTATTTAATAGCATCTATTTTTAATTAAAAAGAAAACAAAAGAAGAAAGTGATTTATAAGACATGCAAATTTACCAAGTCTTTTTAAGGAAAGACCAAGAAAAGCCCTGAAAGCCTTAATGTTGCTCAGGTTTCACGTAGGAGCACAGACCGGAAGGAGCCAAACCTGAAGAAGGAAGAGAAAAAGCCTAGGACTATGTGAAAAAAAAAAAAAAAAATCAGCGCAGTTAGCAAAGATGTCACTGGGAATGTATGATTTACAGGCAGATGGTGGAAGGTAATACAGTCAGAGAATCATAAGCTGGAAGGGCCTGGAGGAGGTCATGTCTACACTCATCCTACAGAAGCTCTGTGATGGGGCGGGGAGCCAGAGGAGACGAGTACTAGGTGTGGTACTGAGTTTAGGATCATGCACTCACAAAATAATTAGTGATTCTCAAGTCCTGTGACAGTTCAAAAATATACATGGAAATCGAGGAAGTTTAGGATCAGCACAGGAGTATAGACGTGGTTCTTAGGTCCAACTCCGTGTCTCCAGGTAGGGCTATAGCAACTTGTTTCAGACAGGTGACCGAAAAGCCAAAGGGCTATGGTATTTACTCATTTAGAGACAAAGTTATCTTACTATAAGGAAACCAATAATGTTTGTTGGTGATATGTAATTAGCCAAGGCAGGGAGATGGCTGGGATCTTCTGAAGACATTTAAAATGTTTTTCATGACATTTAAATTGTTGGCTTCTAATATGCTCATTTCTTACAGGCACATTTCTCTACAAAAACACTGTTTTCTGATGAAATCAATCTAAAATAGATCTTATACTAACAAATGTCCTGCTTGATGTCACTTGTTTTATAATAATTCTGCTTTTAATGGTTCTGGTGTTTAACTCTGATTTAGCCAGTAAAATATCCATCCCCTCCAAATAAATACTCCTCTGCTTCTGCTGCCTGTTTCCTAATACACATGTTAGCTACCCATAGACCTTTAGCAACTTTACTTACCATGGTCAGGTATCAAGCCCGTTCCTGGTCTCAAAAGAAGAAGAACTTTATTCCCGCCAGCTTGAATGAGCTCAATTGCTCGAGTATGTGTGATGCCTTGTGTAGGTTCCCCGTTGATTTCAACAATCTGGTCGCCAACCTAGACAGGGAATATGTACAGAAACATCATGAAACTCTGCATCCCCCTTCAAGTTCTGCTTTTGCTAATTTTAGAGCCCTTCAATCTTGCTGGTGACATTGCTATCACGCTAGAGGTGATGTGTGAACAGCTGGTACTAGTAGAAGGGGACAATGTACAATGTTCTTTATTGACTGTATAAAGAATCCTACATTGGAAATTTATATATGGCTACTATGTCAGGATGTGGGCATCTTGAAATCAAGAAACAAAGTCTGAGTTTTCCCTAGCATGTGTGAGGCCCTAGTTTGATCCCTAGAATTGAAAAAACTGTTTTCTTCCATAAGATAAACAGAAGAAGAAGTGAAGTTCTACAGTAATTCAAATGATACCCCAGAGCTACATCTGCATGTCTTTCTTCTTCTGTGTGTGTGGTTCTGGGATTGAAGCCAGGGTCTCCTGCATGTTAGGTAAGTGCTCTACCACTGAGCCCAACACCAGCCCCACGAGCCTCTATGGGAATGAGGAATCTGGGAAGGGTATTTTCAAAGTGAAGCTGAATCTCAAATGATCTCCTAGAACCTAGGAAGATATCTCCCTATTCTTGACACCTTTCCTAGAACTACTTATTACTCTTTGTGCTACCACTATACAGACATGAGGCCTTAGCTAAGTGACACATTTAGAGTAAAATTCTAAAAAAAAAAAACAAATAGATGAATATGAATAGTTACTTAAAAGCAATTACTGGCTTTCACTTAATGACTTTAGTTTAAAATAATTTCCCTGGAAAACAAAACTAAGGATCAGAAAAAGATGCCCCAGTACCATTGCCATATATTAGGAATGTCTTGTTGTAAGAAAAAGGAAAAATATGGAAAGGACTTGATTAAAGCTAATAATGGTAGTGGCATTTTTTTAAAAAAAATATTTGTAGATGAACACAATACTTTATTTAATTCATTTATTTTTTGTGATGTAGAGGATTGAAACCAATGCCTAACGCTTGCTAGGCAAGTGCTGTCCCACTGAGTTACAACCCCAGCCCAGTAGTGATTTTTAAACTTTTTTTTGGTACAGAGGATTGAACCCAGGGGCACTTAACTATTGAGTTATACCTGCAGTGGGCCCCCCTCCTTTTCCCCCTAATTTAAATTAGGGTCTTGTTAAGTTGCTGAGGCTGGTTGCAAATTTGGTACTTTCCTGCCTCAGCCTCATAGGTCACTGGGATTACAAGTGTGTGCCACTGCACCTGGCAATGGCAGTGATCTTAGGATCTTTTTTTTTTCCTTTTTTTTTTTTTAGTTGTAGGTAGGCACAATACCTTTGCTTTATTTATCTTTATGTTGTGCTGAGGATCGAACCCAGTGCCTCACATGTACTAGGCAAGTGCTCTACCACTGAGCCACAACCCCAGCCCCTTAAAATCATCTTTTCGGTGACATGCAACTGAAAGGTTTGGCTTCAAAACAGAATAACTGAACAATGCAATATCACCAAAATTTCAAAAAGAAAACATTCCAAATACTTGTAAGAGCTAAAATGAGATCCAGAAGCAACACAGAGAAAGGGACTCAGTAATTACTGAAAGAAGTCCACAGAACAACTCGACCTCCAGCTAAAGCTTGGCACAGCAGTTTCGAAGCTGGACTTTGGAGTCAAAAATCTGTGGTTCAATCCTGGCTCCACTTCTTTTTAGCTCAGTGGTCTCATTTTTCCTCATTTGTTACATGAGGATATTAGCACCTACCTCCTGGGGTTGTTGGGAGAGTTAATGAGATAAAACACCATTGCATACCACCAAGTAAATATAAGTTGTCTACTTACGGTAAAGTACATTTTTAGTGTGATTTAAATGCAGATGATATCTATGCAATTCGATAAAATAGAAAAAATAGAGTAAGAGTTTAAAAAAAAATTTTTAGTTGTAGGTGGACCCATATTTTTATTTATTTTATATGGTGCAAAGGATCGAACCCAGTGCCTCACGCATGTGAAGCAAGCACTCAACCACTAAGCTACCACCCCAGCCCCAGAGTAAGAATTTTGTTCCATATTTATGAAAAGGAAAAAAGAGATGTCTCACTCTTGAAGAACAGATATCAGAAAAAAAGATTGATAAATTTGATATTGCTGTTTAAATTGCTGTGGTTTGAATTCCCAGAATTCATTTGTTGGAAATTTAGTCCCCAAAGCCACATGTTAATTGGAAGGTGGGGGACCTTTAGGAAGTGGTTAGGCTCTACCTTCATAAATGGATTAATCCACTTAAAGGTTAGTGGATTATTGAGGGAGTAGTGAGCTTTTTTGGCATGCTTGCTCTGTCTTGCCAAGTCACTGTGCATCCCCATCAGCAAGAAGGCCTTCACCGGGTATGTTCCCTTGGCCAAGGACTTCTAAGAAATTCCAAGAATTTCTTTTCTTTATAAATTTTTCAGTCTCAGGTATTCAGTTGTAGCAATAGAAAACAGACTAAGACATATACATAAAAGGAAAAGAACTTAAAAAATCAAGAAACCAAAATAAGAAATTAAGGATAATAGAATGGAGAAAAATAACAACAAAACACTGTCCAGAATATATAAGTGAAACAAGAGCCAATACCTAGATTTCCCTTAGTATGTGATGAAAGAATCACTTTCATGAGGAAATACAGGTGATAAGTTAGAACTATATATATAATCCTGTAGATAATTAAATGAAAATTAGATAATATTTGAAGTATGCTTTGGTTATGTTATAAAATGTGATTGAGGTTATAGTTAATTTCAGTCATATTCTTTGGCTTAAACTGTCTAAAACAAAACTATTCTTTTAGGACACAAATAAAAAATAAAACTTGTAATTGAATGGATTTGCCACCAGGTGTCATTTTTGTTTTAACTTTAAAACC
The DNA here is from genome assembly GCF_052094955.1 of Ictidomys tridecemlineatus. Lineage (NCBI taxonomy): Eukaryota > Metazoa > Chordata > Mammalia > Rodentia > Sciuridae > Ictidomys > Ictidomys tridecemlineatus. The sequence goes on along the minus strand of NC_135487.1, from coordinate 106,493,367 downwards.
AAATTAGGGCGACAGGGGTGAGCTGTAGCTCTAAGATTTATAGGCCCACAGATAGGGAGATGTCGTGCACTAAACTACACACAGGTAAAAAACAAGGTACCTCTGAGAGGGAAATGGAGACATTCTAATGAAATTTTAAGTTAAACTATGACAATGAATTTGGAAAAACATCTTTTTAATAAAGATTCAAGTTCAGTTTTATATTATTGAAAAATAAAATTCTAAGGAACAGAGGAAAGAGTAAAGATAGAGAAATGAAAGAAAGAAATGAAATAAAAGAAGAAAAATAAATTGGGCGTGGCATGGTGCTGAGTGCCTATAGCTCCAGGCTTGGGAGGCTGAGGCTGGAGGATTTTGAGCTCGGGAGTTTGGGGCCAGCCTGGGCAACATAGTGAGTCCCCATCTCAAGAGATAAGTAGGAAGAAAGGGGTATAAAGAATGTTTCTTTTAAAAAAATAGTCTTTTAGTTTTAAAAAAGTATATATAGTTTTAAAAACAATACTGACTGAAAAATATTAAAATTCCAGAACAACATTTCTAACCCAAGTCTTACACTATCTACAACCTGTTAAGAAACTGTGAAATCCACAAGGACACAGCCCCGGCCTGACAGATGCCAATATTTTCTTATATTCTGGGGCAGACCTGGGCCTAACAGTTAACAGCATATTTATTTTCAAATTTTTGAATTTATTTTTTAAAGAAAAGTTGATTTAGTCATGAGATTCTAAAGTTTCTGCTCATCTTTAATGAATGACATTTTTTAGGATGACAGTGACTGCTCGAAGGTCTGTTTGCATTTTATTTGGTAAAATCATGAGGGTCCTATTTGGAACCAATATTTAAAAAAACAATTATATTCCAATCTATCATTTAAGTGAATTTTTTTGTGCCACTATATATACAATAGGAGATTAAAAAAAAACATTTAAAACATGCCAACAGATGTGAGGGGGGATAGGAGGGGAGGGGCAGGGGCAGGGGAGGGGGAGTGGAAGGGTGAAGGGAGAGAAGAGAATCGGGAACGCCAGAGAATCTGTAACAGTGGCTCAAGGAGAAGCCACCTGAGACTACACAGCTGAGGAGTGGCAGACCGGAGCTTTGGTTCTTGGCCTCTTGAATTTCCAAACCCACGCTCCTCACTACCAGACTGTCTCTGCGTGAAAGTGACCTGAGGTGAGATGCAGCAGCTCTGGATATGCTGTACTGAGTGCATCTGGCCGTTAGTCCTTCTGCTTGTCCTGAACACTCCGCTGCTCTGCTCTGTGGCTCTGCATTCTCACCCTTCCCTCTTGTCTTCTCTGAACCACTAATCACCAGCCTTGCTCCGAGTTCTGCCCACTGCTCTTTACATCTTTATGACTGATTTTATCCACCACCAGGGCTTCAACCACCACCCTTGTCTTCACCGTTGCCTTTCACCTGCTCAGCCAGCTGTACCTCCACCTCCACAAGACAAACCGACCTCCTGAGCCTGCCAAATTCTGTCTCCCCTGGTCTCCCTAATGGTTTTTCACAGGCAGACTCTTCCTTCCCCTCATCCCTCACTCATTTGACACATGCCAGTCATCTAGGTTGGTCCTTTCCTCACTGACAGGTGATCTCCTATGCACTTTTTTCCCCCTTTAATCTTCTGTCCAAAAGGTCACCACTCAGGTTGCACTCCCACCACCACCCGGCCTGCGTGAACTGCAGCCCCTTCATCCTCCTGCAGCCGCAGATACACTCACTTGGCTCAAAAGGCTTCCGGGCTTCTAGAACCTCTCTACTATCGACTCATCCTACTTTTATGTTCTCATTTCCCTCCATTCCCCTATGTACCGCCTAAGGAACTCTACATGTGAAGTTCCCTAGACATGACTTACACTTCCTTAGTATAACTCTGTTGCTCAATGACAGTGCTTTTGGTCCTCAATCTCCCTATTGAAATCCTGTTACCTTCCAGAATCACCTATTCTATGCAATTCTCTATTCACCTCTTTGAACTTGGGCACTTCTTTGGTCATTTGGAGGATGGAAGGAGTTACACTGGTTTTGGGTTATCCCTTTTCCCAACTCTTCAGTAGCAGGCATAAAGCCTTGGTTAGAGCAAACACTACATGACTTGGAAGGTTCAAGAATGCCACCAACTAGAAGCCTTTCCTAGTTATTGTTAGTATGCTACCCAAGGATCATTTGCCCTTCTTAGTAATAAGTCTTTTCTTTTTTCTTCAAAAAAAAGGATTCCTTTTCCTTGATGCATACTGGTGGCAAATGGAGGAAAAGTTCTCTTGGGCAGTGAGTTATGGTTGTCTAATACTGAGAATGTTAACTGAATACAATGAATTAACTTTTTTAAAAAAATTGAAGACACTAACATCCAGAGAAGAAGGAAAAATGCAGATCTCTGTGCAACCTGCTCTGCAAGGCCCTCTACCCAGCCAGCGTTTCAGAGTCAAGAATAAAACCTGTGGTGGAACACTATTGCCGGGAGTTCCAGTCCTTCAGATAACGGTTGGGAGAGCCAGGATTTTCCACCTCTATAGACAGCTAAGAGGGAAAAATTTCCTGGGCATACTGTTTCTTGGAAGAAATTGATGATTCTGTTTTATCCTGGCTTTTCAAGAATTTTAATAAGATGAAAGTGTATGCATTAATCCATTTGCCCTTAAATGTTGATTATAGAAATAATAAATGATTCTTCTCCTTGACCAAGGTTGAGAAGGTCAAGCAGTGTAACCATGACTAGCACAGCAGCTGAAGGGAACATGACTTTAGGAAAATCCTGCTTCTCAGATTCAAGAGGTTTCTGTGTTCCTTTTAAATCAATTTTTTTTCAGAAGTTTCCAGTCTAGAGCCAGAAGCAAAGATTGCAGACAGCAGACAACTCACATGAATTCTGCCGTCTTTGATGGCAGGCCCGTCCTCAGCAAGGCGAAGGATGAACAGCCCCATGTTGTATTCCTTTCCCCCGCGGAGGCTGAACCCAAAGCCCCGGGGGCCTCTTTCCAGCTCTACTGGGTAGCAACCAAGGCTCTGGAGAGAAAGAAGTACGAGCAAAACAAGTTCTGTGGACTGCTTTATTTACATTTTGAAGAAAAATTACTTTAATAGCTGGGAGAAATGAGTTACACTCTTGATATGCATTTCTATTATCATAAGGAAGGAATGTAAGTTTTATAAACACAGCCTAAATCAATCTGAAGATGACACATTCTCTTCTAATTGGTCAATGTGCAATAGAACAATGTGCAACCAGAAAATAGAATTTTAGAAAGTGCTTCCTTTTAGTAAATCTTGACAAATTTTCCTGAAAAAACAAGCAAACAAACAAAAGCCCTCTCCATAGCTACACTATGTGCTTCCAAGTACTTCACTAAAGGACCAAATTTCTTCCACTAGAGGGTAAACTTTTGCTTGTCTTTATATCCTTTCAAGAAGCTGAATAAACACATAGGAGGTCGACAAGAATTAGTAATTTTGGAAACAAATTTATCTGAACTGATTTGCAATAAAAAGTCACTAGGTCAGTGATGCAGCAACTCAAAATCTCAGTTCACACATGGGGCTTTGTTTACCTGATTGTGCCGACTGCCTACAACTGAAATCACTGCAGTGTCAGGCTGTGCAAGGTGCTTGTGGTCAGACCACGAATGTCTGTAAGAAGCAGAGACATCTTTTCCAATTTCACCTTCTAGGGCACTTCTACAGGAGAGAAAATAAGTCACTCTATAGAGCAAGACAATAAAAATAGTCCACAAGGAAAAGCAGACTCATTTCTTTTCAAGCCAACCCTTGCCATTCTCCCCCTGACCAACCCCTTCGAAGACAGACTGTCTACAACCAGAGAGATGCGGGGGAGACCTGGTCGTTAAGTTAACTTCAGCACGGCTTGAAGTCTGTGGGCATCCCATTTCTTTCGTATCAGTGTAGTTTATACCAAGGACAACTGCCCTCAAGTATCTGAACCAGAGGGCAGACAAGTTGACCTTGTCTCAGTCAAAAATGTGTCTCTTATAGTCCCAATGCCTGGCAAGATGCTGGATTTCCAGAAATCCAGTTTTTGTTTTGTGACTAATATTTTCAACAAAAGAAATACGTATAAAATTCTGGTCTGCTTTGCTCCGGTGGTCTACGAGGACAGCAATCCATGTGGGCCTGGGCTTCCCTACCAGCATTAGCCTGACCAAGAATACCAGAGCCTGACTCACTGGGCAGGTCCAGATGATCATGGCCTGCTTGGGATGTGGCTGGAAAGGGGAAGAAGGTACTGAGGGGTGAGGGTGGGGCAGAGGGAAGGTCCTGAGGGAGGAATAGGCAAGTTTTCATTTTGATTCAACAGCTGGCTTCTGCATAACTGCATGGGGTGGGGTGGGGTGGGGGTGGGGATTGTGAGGAAAACCTTAGAAGAACAGCCCCACCTGTCCCCAGGTAAGTGGTTGGCCTGTGACTGTCCCATGGGCCTGTGCTGCAGTGCTGGGCTTTGCCTGGCAGAGTTTGTTCCTGATGGTGGACCATGATGCTCTGTTTAAATGAGAAAACAACAAAAATAAGAATTTGTACATAAAAATGTGAAGGTCAAGTGGATCTGTGAGGATGAAATGATAACAATGGTTACAGCTTTACCAACTTGGGTGACTAGCAAGAACCAGCACTGTTAGCTGTCTGCAATTGGAACTTTACCATCTTTTTAACATCTTTCCCCTGTGGCTTTTGGCTAATGTTTACTTTCAAAAGAATAGGAGCCATAGTCCTGCTTCTTGTTTTCACCTTGTTTTGGTCACTTGTACAATGTAAAAAACAGAAATGCACATATTCAAAGGGATCTATGCAGAAGACAGAGCTCCAGAACTGTCTTGCGGCCCATTCGGTGGGTTTCCAGAGCACGCTCCTCTTAACTGGTAAGCTATTCTAGGTAACAAAGCAAGGTCTTGGGAATGCTGGGACACAGGCCAGTCTGCAAACGACACATATATCTTTGAACATATATTTTAACATAGGAGCAGTTAGTTTGCCTGACACTGAGTACCAAAGATCAGAAAATCATCCTGAGGTTGACAAATGTTTATGTAGATTCTACTGCTTTTGTTTTATAAGAATTTAAGTGAAAAGGTCTTAATAAGAATACAGGAGAAAAAGTAACATTCGTTTCTGTACCATTCCCAACAGCTCTGGATCCCCTGCTGCTCTTTGAAGGCAGACTGCATAGCCAAGCACAGTAATAGCTTGCATTCAGAACTAGATGGAAGTCATGGGAAATGACAGTTAAAAGATTCTTAAGACTGTCACACATTTTCTTTTATTTTTTTCTTTCAGTACTGGGGATTAAACAGGGCTTTGCATGTGTTAGGTAAGCCCTGAGCTATATCCCCTGCCCTTTTTATTTATTTATTTTTTTAATTTTGAGAAAGATTCTCACTAAGTTTCCCAGGCTGCTCTTGAACTTGTGATTCTCCTGCTTCAGCCTCCTGAGTTGCTGGAATTACAGGTGTGTGCTATTATGCCCGGCTCAGACTCAGATTTTTAAAGCTCTTTACTCTGTACAAATATTAAAGTGTGGGATATTTAAAATATCAAAGACATGGAGCATAGCTTAAATTAAGACCATAAACACTGGAGCAAGATAGACAAGTGGTGTTTTTTTTTTTGTAATTTTTTTTAACCTGTAGATGGACTCTATCTATCTATCTATCTATCTTGCTGAGGATCGAACCCAGTGCCTTGCATGTACCAGGCAAGCACTCTACCACTACAATCCCAGCCTGCCACATTCTGGCTGGACACAAATCATGAGCCACTCAAGGAGGAACAAACTTTATTTCCGAACTCCCCCGAACGCCACCTACGAGGCCCTCTCAGGGACACCACACACCAACCAGATCTCCCTCCACCAGAACTTCACCAACCAACACGCGAACTCCCCAGGAATCCCGCAAGAACTCCAAAGTAGTGGGCACTCAAGGTGGACAGCAAGGGTCTATGTACAATTGAATACACAGCCTATTTCAATCCAGCATCATCCAGTCACAGCAATTATAGACAGCTTAACTTAATTATCATCATCTTAATGGCTTGCCTCTCAACCATTACTTCTGGCAAAATGCCAGGAGCCATTCTGACTGGCTGTGGCTCTCAGCATCCACCAGCCCACAAGATAGACAAGGTTTAAGCCATCATTTACTAGCTGTGTGTTCCTGAGCAAGTTAGTTACATACTTATATACTCTGCATTTCTAATCATCTCAACTGTAAAAGGGGAATACGGTTACCTCATGGAGTTTATAAACGTACATGCTTAGAACAGTGCCTGGCAATATTCACTACACAAAGGTTCCTATTATAACTGTCATCATTCTTATTGTTGTCATTGTCATCACCAAAACAATGTCTCATTTGAGAATGCATTTCTCTTTAAGTATTCTGAAATATTTACCTTATTTACAATTTTTTCAATATGGAGGCCATTTTAGGTTACGAGAACATTTAGAAACTGACACATAAACAGATTATTAGAATAAAATGGAAATAGAGAAAGTCTGATGTTAAAGATAAGAAATATGAATGTCAGGAAGCAATTTCTACTGAGGAAGCTGAAACCCAGGCTTTATTATTGTATCACCATTTTATAGCTTGGATTAAGTTATTTCTCTTCAAAGTTCTGTGGGACAAAAACACAGATAAATAATATATTTATATTTAAGAACTACTTACAATTTAGAGAAAAAGGTAAAATGTGGCAGGAGGACAGAAAAATGGTATATGGTTAAGCCACAGGCCCCTGAGGATTCCTAAAGTGCTGTGGCTGCGGGTTTTGTGTGTCAACACTGATTTCAACTATGTGCTCCAGGTCTGGAGATGTAGGACCAATTCTTAGACCACAACTTACCCAGAGGGTAATATTTCCTCTTCAACATTAAGTATTCTAGCTATCATCTTGGACTTTTTTGGCAGGGAAGGTGGCTCTCTTTTTTTTTTAATATATATTTTTAGTTGTTGATGGACCTTCCTTTATTTTATTCACTTATTTATATGTGGTGCTGAGAATTGAACCCAGTGCCTCACAAATGCCAGTGCTCTACCACTGAGCCACAACCTCAGCCCATGGGTGGCTCTTTTAAAGTACTGTTATCAAGAATTTTATTTTCCGAATTAACCTAAGGAGTTGCCTCCTAACTGGTCTCCCCGCACCAATGTGGCCTTCAATCTGCCTCCAGGACTCCAGTTTTAATACACAAATTCAAACATACCAACCGCCAACTATCTTGCTTTAAAAACAAAACAAAACAAAATGAAACAGTGCTTTTTGGTGAATATAAGATACATCCAAATGTGTCACTGGCACTATTACCTTTTCACTTCACCTCCTGTTCAAAGTTTCCCCTCCTGAGATCCTCACTGCCCTTAGGCACAGTCTTTACAGCACTTTTTGCTCTGTGCAGGAGTAGGACAAGGGCAGGATGCTGTTTCTCCTGTTAGAGGGCACCTCCTTGATTACAGGAATCATACTTCTTATCTTTATGTTGTCCTCATCAAGGTTAAATAAAACTTCCTCCCATTAGTATTCTTTTAGTTTAGTCCTTCAACTCATGCTGTGTGGTTTCCCCAATTTATTTCTGTGTTATAACCTATTCCACTTCTCAAAGTTAAATATTTATTCCATGTCAAGCAAGCCTATATTTTCTTTGAATTTTATCTGAGAAGTCTCTAAATAGTAAAGCAATGGGGTAAGCATCTCTCTCAATAAATATTAAAATTCTCCTAGAATTTCTGTGTGTAAATACCTAAGTATATTTATATTATCAGAGGATAAACATGAAATCCACAGTTAAACTATAGCAAGAAACATCATAATGAATTGATAATTATATTTACCAAGAGTAAGAGAGGCTGGGGATGTGGCTCAGCGGTAGAGCACTTGCCTGACATGCGGGAGACCCTGGGATTGATCCATAGCAACAAGAGTAAAAAGTAAAGAAGAACCCTATGAGAGAGCTTTCTAAACTACAAAACTCGGTTGAAGGACATAAGAGATGATCTGAAAAACCTGAGAAATATTCCATGCTCTTAGGAGGAATAATTTAATATTTAAAAATATAAATTCTCTCAAGGTTAATATATTTATATATTTTTAATATATCCCAATAAGTTTGGATGTTTTTTTGGAGCAGCTTAACAATCTGCCCTAAGATTTTATATGTAAAAGTTCAATGAATGTCCAGTTGATTTGGGGATAAGAGAGAAGGAAGGAGGGAGAGACAAAGGAAGAAAGAGAGATTTGTTCTAATAGATATAACAGAATGTATTATAAATTTATAGATAAAATAATCACTTATATGTAACTTACATGTATTATATATGTATGTGTATACATATTTATATATACATACACACACACACAAATATCTCTCATATTAGCCCAAAAACAAATAAGTAGAACAGAGAGAGCCTTGTGGACTCTTGTTTATAGAGTAAGGTGATATGCAGGATGGATGGCATCATAAGTCAATGGGAAAAGGAAGTACTAGTTGCTGTGTAGGGAAACTAGCTCATAATAGGAATAAAAAATAAAACTGAATTCCTCTTAAAGCTATATGCAAAAGTCGGCTCCAGATGGCTTAAATCCTAAAGGCAATATGATAAATCTAATAGAAGTCAATGTTAGAGGAAATCTCTACAATGTGGGGCAAAATGATGATTTATCCTAAAACCTCAGAAGCTCAAGCCATACAGTAAAAAATAGGACTAATTTGATTACATTTAAGCTAAGAATCTTGGTCTAAGAAGGGACACTGGTCAAAATTAACATAGAAATGACAGGAAGAGATATTTGTACTTTCTAAAAAAAAAATATGGAACTGGTACCTATGTAATTCACAAGGAATCCCTAAGTACCAACAAGAAAATGATAGAAATCCCAAAAGAAAAATGTCTGTGACATGAACAGGCAATTTACAAGGAAAAAAAAAAATCCAAGCATGTGAAGAGCTGCTAAATTCATGGAAATTTTGGGAATTGAAAATTAAATGATGATGAGATAGTGCTTCTCCTACTCTCAGCTAGCAAACTCAGAAGCCGATAATGCCAAGCACTGGCTGGGATTTAAAGCTACAGGGAGGAATCCTCAGGGATTTGGTAGTGGAAGTAGAGATGGAGAAGAATCTGACAGTACTGAGTCAAGTTAAACACGTGGATACCCTTGCTCAAGCAGTTCCACTCCCAGGAATTTTCAGTTTTATAAGGTACATGCATGAGGATTTATTTCATAGGATTGTTTATGATTCTGTGGAGATGGAGGCAGTCTGGCTGTCTATGGGGGAGTGAGCAGCTATATGGGTAAATATACATTATGGAAGACTGACAAGTAGTTCAAGTGATCAGTTATGTTCACCCAGCAATGTGGATAAATCTTAAGCACACAATGCTTCAACAACTAAACACAAACAGCCAAAGAAAAAAATACATGACTTGGACTTTGTCAACATCTAAATTTTCATGCATCAAAGGATAGTGAAAAGACAACAGCAGACTGGAAGATACTTTTAAGTCATGTATTTGATAAAGATCTAGTGTTCGAATCTATAAAGAAGTCTTTATGATTCAGCAAAGATGAATAACTGAGGTATAAATGGGCAAAGGATTTGAATAGATATTTTTCCAAAGAAGATAAACAGATGGTCAGTAAGCACACAAAAAGGTACTCAACATCATTAATAATCAGGGACATGCAAATCAAAGCCACAATGGATACCATTCACACCTACTGGAAGGGCTGGAATGAAAACCAACCAACCAATTTCCCCATCCTGTACCCCCCCTCCCAAATCCAAAAACCAAAAAATAAAGTGTTGGAGAGGATATGGAGAAACTGGGAGCCTCAATATATTGCTGGTGAGACAATGAATGCTCCACAGAATGGAGCAGCTTCTGTGGAAAGCAGTTTGGCAGTTGCTCAGAAAGTTAAACAGAGGCACCAAATGACCCAACAATTATACTCCTAGGTAATACTCATGAAAAGTGAAACTGTACATTGGTACAAAATTGTATGTTAATGTTCACAGCAGCATCATTCACAGTAGTAAAAAAGTGAAAACAACCCAAAAGTCTAACAAATGATTAATAAGTAAGCAAAATATATGCCTATATAATAGAATATTATTATTTATAAAAAGGAATGATATATATATATACATACATACACACACACACACACACACACACAAGGGTGAACTTGGAAAACATTTTGCTAAATGAAAGAAGACAAACACAAGAGGCCACCTGTTATTTGATTCTATTTATATGAAATGCCAATAAATCTATAGGGACAGAAAGTAGATTTGTGGTTGCCTAGGGATGAGGTTGGAGGAGAATGGGAAGTGACTTTCATAGGTATGCAGTTTCTTTTTAGTAAATAAAATGTTGTGAGATTATGGTGATGGTTGCATAAACTGTCATGTTAGGAAAATGAGTTTTACAGTATGTAAATTATAGCTCAATCAAAAAGAAGAAGAAGAAAAAAAAAAGACGTGACAACTAAATGCCAGGAGGAATCCCAGATTGGATCTTTGAAAAGCAAAATATTGTTTTAAAAAGAAAAAAAAAAAAACAGGGTTCTGAGGGAAAAAAACCCAGCATAAAAATTTCTAACACAATGTCATTTATATAACTCAAAAATAAATACCAACACAGAATAAAAATGTATTTCAAAAGATACATAAATAAAAATGAGGCATGTAAAACATACTAGAATGGCTGCCAGTGGGAGTAGTGAGAGAAAGGAGTGGAATATGGAGACAAGTGGGAATAAATAAGTGGGAAACAAAACCAAATCATGCCAGCGCTACCAGAATCACTCCAATATGAGTCCTTGATAGCATTTGGTAACATGCTCAGTCTTGAAAATCAAATAAACAACACTTGACAAAATTGGAAATCAATTTGAAAGAATAATACAACACAAAGGTTTCTTTACAGTAAGCAGAAACTACCAGAATAGTCACTTTGTGTTCCATACTTGAGAACAAGGTCCCATGGGGGAGGAAGATGGGGTATTGTGGGAATGCCATGAGGTGGAGATATCATGTCATGAGTGCCTTGCTCGAGAGTTTTCTGGGACTTACTCTGCCTTTTCTTTGGCAAAACAGCATGGATACTAAATAGTATCCAGTAAAAGGAAGGAAAAAGGATGGTGGGAACAATAGTTCTTCTTTTTCCAGGAAACTGCCTGTTACCTATTAATAGTGAATGGCTCAGGGAAGCAGTATTGGATGAGAAGCAATGTAGTTCTAAGGAATGATCTGAATGTGTGATATCTGAAAATAGCTTTAGAGCTACAAATATTCATTTGGCTGTGGTGCAGTTGATAGGTTTTATACTGAATTCAATGAGAAACTTGGAAGATTTACAAACCCCATGAATGAAATTTTTATGGAGAGAAGACAGACTTTCTATTTTTCCCTGAAAAAAAAGAGAAGGGATTCTGAATGTTTCCAAAGTTTAATCAAAAACCTACAGTACAATAAAATATTGTGTAATCAATGAAATGTGATTTTTACAAGTCAAATATGATTGTATTTTAAGAGGCTGTGCTTACGCATTGAATACATTTTAAGAATCGATCTACTAAGAAGTTTCCTTCTCCACTTCTCTCAAACTGTGAATGCCATCATCCAGGAAAGCTTGAGTCCACAAGTATTGGGCCAGAATGTCAAAGGAAACTTTGACTTTAAGAAAAATGAGCATTTCTGGATGACCTCAGAACAGACACCATCAATAATCAATATTAATATTGGAAAAAATACTAAGAGAAAGAAATGATCTTTCTACTATCTATCCCAAGGCTACAAAGTATGGTTTGTGGGCGAGTGACATGAGCACCAGAAATATTATAGGATTGCTGACTGTTAATTATATTAATTAGTGTTGTGTTGAGTGAATAAGTAAATTATGATAAGCGACGTGCCCACGATGCAATGTGAACCGCAATACTTGGATAAATTGCAGAATTCAGATAGACTTAAGTTAATGATGTAAAGAGTCTACACCTGGGTGTACGCCCCAGACCTCACCCAGTAACCAGCTGCAAGCACCACTGAACTAGGACTTAAAAAGCCAGACTTTTGGGGGCAACAGGACTAATAGGACCCGGACAGAAAGAATGAGACCTCCGCTGCTGTTGTCCCCCCTGCACCAGACTCCTTCAGCTCAGATCGACTTCCAGCAACCCGGACTTCAGACATGTCACAGGTGAGTGTCTGGGACCCTTAGGTGTAGACTCAGTCTGAAGTGTGAGGAGCATTAATAAAATAGATTTGATTGAATTAACTGCAACTCAGAGTCTGCAGTAACCACTCACGACAGTCAGTCAGCAATAAGATGTACAGGATGCCGAGTGTAAATATTCATGAATCTTACAACAATTTAACAGATTACTTTGTTTTTATTTTTCACTTGATTTTATTTTATTGTATTTCACAAAAATACTGATCTGAGATGGATTGGGGAAAAAACACTAGTCCTCTTCTATAGATGATATGACTGAACTTACTACTGCTAGTCCATTACTTCTAGCCCTTTCTTGAAAGGGTAAAGTTTCTAAGCTGCAAAGCCTGAGTTAAAATGTAAAGGACTAGGCATTGTAAAGCTGCTTCTAAACTGCAAAGCCTGAGTTAAAAAGTAAAGGACTACGTATTGTAAAGTTTCTGAACTATACACAGAACCTGAAATTCCTAAGGCAGTTAAGACAATGCACTACTGGCCATTTAGTTGTTTAAAAACTTAGGGCCCTGTGAAGCCCTGCACGTAGGCATCCAGGCCCCAAAACCAATCAGTTTGAATGTGTACCCCATTTAGAAGTGACCAATCACCCCTGCCCAGCCTCTTCCTGCCAATGAATGTACTAATCATGTCTAAGAGTTGTTGTTTGATTTTCCCGCACCTCATGATGATTTGTCCTGATGTATGCAAAGCCTCCGCCCTCCCCAAAAAAGTGTACTTAAGCATTGCTCAACCTCTGCTCTGGGCTCTGGGCTGCTCTCCTTTCTTGAGTGGGCACGGAGCCCCAGCATGCTGGATCAATAATCCCCTTCTGCCAATTGCATGAGTGGTCTCTTGGTGGTCTCTTTCTCCGACGCTTCTCTGGACCCTTACATTCTCTCACTACTAACCCTACTGCATGGCAAAGGCATGAAGACATAAGCACACTGCAAATATCATTTTTGAAAAAAACCCTGAAATATTATTTCTTGTGGCACAGAGGTTCGCTTTTACCCTATGAGTCATAGAATAAATGTTACACGTAAAATGTAGGATATGGAGATCAGATAAAGAAACCAAGAAAAAGAAATTTAACGTATATCATGTCTAAGTAACATTTCAAAATAATTTCAATTTTTTTTCATTCAAAAAAATTTTTCCTAAGTGTTTTGGACCCTTAATATTTAGCAGTAAACTGAAAAAAAAATCTCTAACTTGAATCTTACACAAAACTTATATAATTCTAGATAATTAAGTAATCTCTGAGATAAGGGAGATGAAGAAAAGCAAAGCAGGTTAGGGATAAGAGGAGAACCGGAGCAGGCAGGGGGAGTTTTATTTTAGACACTATTGTTAAGGAAAATACAGCTGTTAAAAGTATGTGTTCTGACCTGGGGCTGTAATTCACTCTAGTTCACAGGAGAGCCTGCCTAGCATAGATGAGGTTGTGGGATTGAACCCCAGCAAAAAAAAAAAAAAAAGAAACCAACCAACCAACCAACCAACCAACAAACCCCAACAAGTTCTGGAACAAGTTCTGGAAGCCAGACTGGTTCTGTTAACTGGTTTTATAACCATAGGCAAATTATCTAATGGCTCTGCAACAGTTTTCTACCAGGATGTGAAAATCACAATGCCTACCTAGTATTATTGTATTAAATGAGTTAATATGTTAAGAATACTAAGTGCTTATTAAGTATTACTATTATTTCCAGATGTGGTGAGATTTAAGCAGACACCTGAATGAGTGAGCCAGTCAAAACTAATGATAGCAACATATGATATTTATATGGTTTACAGATATTTTCACCTTAATTCTTGCAATGATCTAGAAATAGATATTATTAAATCCATCTACACATAATAAATTGAAGATTAGAAACATTAAGTAGCTTGTTTAAAGTCACATGACTAGCTAACAGGTGGTCGTAAACTCTTTTCTGTAACAAGTCTTATTTTTATTAGGTTCAGGCATTTCTGTTCAGGAAATGGCACAGAAGTAAAATCTCCTGACTTTTATTTTGTTCATTTGTTCATTCATTTATTCATTTATATACTCATTCCTTCATTTAAAAACATTTACTGAGCACCTACTAAGTGTAACAGCCAATAATACCCTCTTCAAAGAGCTAAGTTGCCCAGGCTGGCCTTGAACTTGGTATCCCTCTGCCTCAACTCCTGAGTACCTGGGATGATAGGTATGCAATACTGCACTTGGCTATGAAAGAAGATTTTAGAAGGAAGAATCAGCAGAGATTAGGCAGAGCCTGGGAACAGAATAGAGTAGGGAAAGAGCAGAGGCAGAGGCATCCCAGTATTTGTGGGATCCTACCTAGAACTGGAAAGGACCTCAGAGAGCAGCTGGTGCTCACGTAGAGCTCCCCAACGCAGGGTCCTGAATGGAAAGAAGACTTTATAATACCCTAAAGAGAAAAGTATGAGAGTGGTTGGTGCCACAGGCACAGAAAGAAAGAATCAAGCAGTATAAAGGACCCAGGAACTGACTTCATTAGAGGACCATGAGAGAGAAAACAAAACAAGAATAAACATCACAGTGTGAGGAATCTTAACATGAATGACTGGCCCTTCATGATTCTGTTTTTGTCTTCTCCTCATTAGTTTTGAAAAAATCAGGAAAAATGAGATGAGCACGACGCACTGGTCACTTAGTAATTCATAAACAAAGAACATGGACGGGTTCAAAATGGTTCCCAATTAGAAATTCCTGATGATTAAAGAAAAGCTTTAAACAAAGGGTGACACTATTCAAGGACGGTCAGTCTGTGTCTTATGCCCTATTTACCAGCCATTCCTACACGTTCTCCCATCCCCAGCTTATAAAGCAGCTGCCAGAACAAAGTCCTGCCCCCACGGAAAGGCCCTGACATGAAAGGCTTGATATCAGAAGTGACCTCCTTTGAACTGTTTAAAGGATTTTTCTCTCACTCAAGCAGAGACTCAAGACATTATTTAAGAAAATAACATCTAAAAAGTCTTACCAGTCTTTCTTTTGGGTGATTGCTTCTCCAGCACATAAATAAATGGCCACCACTCACTAGCTGGGTTATTTTTCTTGAGCTGTTGACAACTTTATAATAAACTGTCTTTTAAAGCCATTAAATGGAAAAGGCAAAGAATGAGACCCCAAAGCACACAGACAGTCCATACTGCAGTGATGCTGGTGTACTGCAGGCTGTGCCTCTAGGCCACAGGGAAGGTGAGCCTACACTTCCTTACCTTCTTCAGCAACCACCGTCAGTGTGACAGTGATGCCAGCATCTTTGATCAGCTGAACAATACTGTCATGGGATAGCTCAATGATGGACTGTCCATTCACTGCAGAGATGTGATCTCCAACCTTCAGTTTTCCACAGCGATCAGCTGGACTTCCTTCTATGACTCGGCCAATTTTATGAGGAATAACTATGAGAAAGAATCCCCAAGTTTTCCAATTATTTAAGGTAACTAATAGTATTGGATTCATCATCATAATCATAATTTAAAAATTCAACATATAACATCAAATAAATTCTCTGAAAATACTGCAAAGAAGCACCCCATATCACTGTCTATCAAGTGCAGCTATTTTCAACTCCCCTCCCACTCTCTGACCACATGCACACTTTACATAGTTACAACCACAGAGATAAAGTTCTTTGCTGTTTTCCACTTACCAGAAAACTGTTTTAAAATTGAAGGCCACTGACTTGATCTAAAAAACTTTACAATGAAAGTAACTGTTCAGCCAAAAAATGAGCCAAACGGCATCCAACAGACTACAGGTGAAGGTGGAGGTGAGGAAAGGGGCCAGGAATCCACTCAGAAAAGCAGATAACTATTGCCATGGAATTGGCAGGGGAGGGACAAAGGAGGGGTGTGCAACACTGAGAATTCAAAAAAGGCTGGAATTCAAAAATTCAAGAATTCAAAAAAGGTCCTGGAGAATGTCAGAGCTGGATACGACAACAGCAACCTTTTCCATGGTAGAGGACAGGCAGGGTCCCACCTGGCTGCCGTCTGGAGACACGATGTAGACACTGCAGTTGAGGGTTTGCCAAAGAGCATAGGAGAAGGTGGCACACCACTCTGGAAGGCACCCAGGGCAGTCCCAGGGTGGCTTGTGTTGGCAGCACCTGTAGCCTCCAGCCACTTCTCCTTTTTTTAGCACCAGAAAGTGGCCAACGACCACACAGTCCTTGTCCAAGCCTCTTTCCTTCAGCTTCTTGTTCAGGACTTCCCTGGGGCCGGGCTCCCCACAAAGTCTTGGTGCTTCTGGGAAGTTGCCATCTTCATCAGGCTTACTCAGCAGCTCTGGAACCCATAACAGCTCTTGCTCCCTCCCCGATACCTCAATCCCTGGTCTTTTTCCAATTTTTGTAACGTAATCCTAATTTTCCTGTCTAAGGGCTACTGACGTCACTGATACTGATAATATCTCACTGATCTGACATCTTGTTTGTTGTTGGCCATTAGGACTTTATCAAGCTTTCAGCTATTTTGAAATCTGATACAATGAATGAGACTCTCTCTGGCCTTATTGAAGGGACACTTATTCCCACAAGGAACCTTTTAGATAAATGCAGATCAAACTCAAGCTTAGGACTCAATAATTACTGATCAGAAATCCAGGTACAATGAAAAGACTGATCATTAAAATGAATCATATTTCTATAAAAAATTAATTTCTTTTGTGTCCTTAGATCTTAAAAGTCAAAAGCTGAAGTTAGAACATTACATATTTAAGGTTAAGACTGTTTGGCTCATGGATTCATTTCTGCTCTGAATACACAAAGCCTTGTCTCACATATCTGCAGACACTCTGTGCAGTGCTACGGCACCCCTACCTCAGAACACTGAGGGCTTTCCGAGCCTAACCGGCAAGATGCTTTGCTCTTATCACAGTTTAGAATAAATTCTTAGATAATCAGGAATCATATCAAACAAAATATCTTCCACTGTGCAATAAAGGGCATTTGTATTGGAACAAATGTTCCTTCCAGGGTCTCTTGAGAACTTCCTAGCCTAAGTCATAAACTTAATCAGGCATGTGGGCTCTGGTTGACTACTGATTGATATGAATAGGAATAATTAATATTCTTAGATGCCACTCCTTACTAGTTTTCTGAATCATATCTAAGAGTATGTTAGGGACATTTTAATAGAGCCTCATTTGGAGTGGAAAAGTTATTCTTGGTCATGATTTATATCCTTACTGATATAGTACTTTGGCTCTTCTCAGATTATATAGTGGGAGATTTTATCTTAAAATAGAAAAAAGTCAATGTTGGAAGCAAGTGCCTTTTAGCTCTGACTTACACCCAGCACTTAAGATTCAATTTTCCTTGCAAAGAGAGTGATTAGAAATATGTCAGTGCAGTATGAGACATGTCCTGTGCCAGGCATTATGAATGGATTCACTAACAGTACAACAGGTGGCGCATCACAAACACATGGTGAATAGCATGGTGGCCCTGTGATGACCTTCTAAATCTTCTTAGTTATTCTCCTTTTTAGAAAAGATTTCCTCGTACATAATGTTCATTCTAGATTCCCTGAGAAGAAAACTATTCAGCTTCTTGGCACATTGAATGGAAAGCAGCAAACAGAATTAACCTCTGAAGTCTCAGCTGTCCTCTATCTAATCATGTGAGCAATGTGGCAAAAAGGAATTGGCAAACGGCAGTATACAATCTCCTAAAGGGTTGGTTTTCTGGGTGAGGGGAGGTGAAAGTAGATTGCTACTGTCTTGGTATTTATAGCAGTACCATCAAGACAGCTAAAAGTCACAAAACAGACCAGCAGAAAGGTCCTGAATGGACTGGGAAGTTTTGCCAGGTGCTCCCTTAGAGCACACACACACCTACCTACGGGATAACCCCCAGCCCTGCCTTGGTTTTGTTGTGTACACAGCCTGAGGGCATTTGCCACGGAGCCACCTCATCCATCTTCATTCATCTGTGGCCTCAATCTGTCTTACAGTCTGCCTCCTCGCTGCTAAGATCACATTAGTGCTCTTCAACATTTCTTTTCAGGATCAGAAAGGACAGTAACTAGAAATGTCCCCTTCTTAAAGAAATCCTCTGCAAACCAGAACTGAAAACCAATATAATAAGAGTAACATTAAAAGTTACGAAGTACTGGCAAAGTGAAAATGAGCAGGGCTTTTTCACCTTAAGAGAGGCCTTTTCTAAGCACAGTGCTCATTCAGCACTGACGTATACTGGGATGCTAACCCAGATCCCAGTCTTCAACAGAGTCAACAGGGGAGAATCTCAGAATTTCTAAATGCTACGAGGAACTCTTTCTGAGATGTATGTCACCTGATGAAAATACATTTACTCAGAAGAAAGTAACCTTGGTTGAGCAGAGTTCTAAGATGAAGTCCATAGTGAAGAATCTACAGACAAGATTCCTGCCTCTCCACTGCTACTAATTCCCTTGTAAACCACACCTTCTTTGCTACAGAGATTGCAGCAACTGCTCAGTCTCTGTGAGGGAAAGCTCTTCATACTTGCTCACCCCAGGACCAGTCTATCTGTATGAGATGAATGACATTCAAAGAAGAAGGCATGAGGGGTCAGCATTTTGTGAGATTATTAACTAGCAGGTCAGTGAATTCTGGTTTTGCACCATGACAGAAAATCTCAGGTACTTTATATAAAATTTATCAACAACTTAAGCATATTTTAGCATTCAGACTGATAATCAATGAACTGCAAACACTCATTTCCTGCCACATATTAGCTGCTGCCTTGATTGTACATTTTAATTGAGCTTTCTTTCCCATCTCATTATTAAGAATCAACAAATGTTTTAAAATTTCTTTAAAAAAGTAGGTCACAGATGTGTTGGTGCAGACTAGAGTCTCAATTTTTCAGGAGACTGAGGCGAGAAGATTGCTTGAGCCCATGAATTCAAGACCAGCCTCTAGTTTGATGGAGATGCCTTCACAAAACAAAACAAAACAGATCAAGAGCCAGTAGAAATTTCCTAAATAATGATGATGATGATAACAATGGCGGCATCAGTTAACATGTACTAAAGTTCCAGGCTCTTGATGGGTAAATAACCTACCCAAAATCAGATCATTATTAAAGACATACACAGGGTTTGAATCCAAGTTTTTATAACTACAAAACCCAACATTTAATGATACTACCTTATTTAGAGATTGATCATCTCTACGTGCAAAACCATCAAAATAACTGAAGTAAAAAAAAATTAATAAGAAAACATTTAAAAAGCTAAATCTAAACAAATACTTACAAAAATATGTTTAAACATGTTTAATACAGGTTTTCACTGAATTCTTTTATATCACTTATTTTTACGGTAAACATTAGACTGCTCATTTTTGCAGTGCTAGTAAGGGAATACAATCTAAGAAGTGTTTAGCATCTATGACACTGAGTAATAATCTTTCACTATTTTTGTTAAATGTCTGAGATTATTATATGGTATATGACAATGTAATTATCCTAAATGGTTATTTGTTTTTTAAAAGACTGACTTCCAATGATACAACACAAAAACCACCTAAAAGCTGCTTTCCTTTCATTTTTTTGACACAGGCCACATAATCATCCTCACAGCATCAGTGACAGTTCCAGTTCCAAGTGTTGCCATAGCAACTGCTTTCAGAAAATGGAAACTAGTATCAGTGAGCAGTGACCTGACACTATAGCAATAACTCATCCATGTCATAGACTCTTCTTCCTTTACACACTTGCATTAATTTTACCTTTTTTTTTTTTTTTTTTGCAAATTGGTTTGGCTCATAACAATTTCCTGAAAGTGTTTTCTTTTTTCACTAAGGTTTTCATGACCATCTAGTCTATAAGGATCTCCCTATTCAAGATATAATCAAATCCATTGGCAAAAGCAAGGGCATATTTTCATGTGGTCAACATTTGTATTATGTGACTTAGAAAAATAAAGTTACCTTCAGACAAGCATAATATATATCAATGTGATGTTTCTCATTTTACATTCAATTGGATTTTATAATTATATATAAAGATTATCATTTCTTAGAAATATCAAGACAAGACAAACATTTAATTTGCTGAATCATAACAGCCCCGAACTTCCCATATGTACTCCCTCCTTTGTTGATGGAACTGGAGTGTGTATGCGTGCATGTTCATCCTTCCCAGATATAAGAATTCTGTTAAACTTGGTTCAGGACATTCAGATTAATTTTCAAAGGTTTAGCATTTAGTGAGATATATATGAAAGGTAGGAGAGAAGGCCTCTTATCATTCAACAATTTATAGCCAGAATATAGCAATTATTATTAAGTAATATGAAAGAACTAAGACATATTTGGGTCAAGATAGATATTCCATTAATCTGTTTTGCTTTTTCTCAATTGCTTCTAGTATTTAATTCATTTCTACACACATGACTTCTAAGTTAAAAACACTGTGCCCAAAAATTTAAAAAAAATTAAAAAAAACCAATTTTCTTTAAATCTATTAAATCAGGTCATTCGTACAATCTTGATACAAACTGAGCTGAGACTTATTTTATGGAATCTGGGATGATGGATAAATTTGAAGCCTGGAAGATTTGGTTCAGATTTCCTACTTTTAAAAATAGAAAAATATTCACTATTTAAAAAAAATAAGGACATTTATACATGGTTCCTAATTAATCTTATAAATTCCAGTGGGAAGCTCAGAACGGTAAACTTACAGGGAGAGATGATTATAGGATCCCTTACCTCCTGGAGGTGGTTTATTTTTTGAGGTGAGGATGACAAAACCAAATCCTTCATTTTCTTTTCGTTGCAAGACAACATCATAGGCCTCCTGGGGAGCAGGCCTAGCTGAGACCTCTGGTCGGTTCAGGCGGGGAGATCCATTCTGTGTTGAAATGAAGGCGTGAGAGCTGTCGTCCTCAGGTTGTTTCTCTACAACAAATATGGTTAGTTTTGATATTTCTGGAAAATCATAATTTTTGGTAAATAAAATATTTTTGTGCTAAGCTTCTCAAATAAAATTTAGTTTCTAGTTACAAAGAATACAAAAGCAGCCTCCCAATGTGAGTTTTGAGTATAATCTGAGTACAGATATAGGCAGCAACAGTATGTGGCTCCCTAAATACTTAAAGTATATATTGGACAAATATATATGATCTAGTATTATCTCATTTTAAATAAAGTTTCTCAAAGCCTCTGTGAGGTTTGATAGTAAAAATATTCTTGAAATTGTTTTAGTTATGTCAAGGCTTATAACCTTGACCAGTTATTTTAACAAAAGTAGATAATAAGGAACTACATGATAAACTTTCTTTGTATATCAACTATAAATATAAATTAATTCAGTGACAATATTCATCAATGTCTGGTCAAAGCATGAGAACACAAATGCTGTCCCATTCTAACAGTCTGCCATCTGCACAGGATTTGCCTTATATAATGTGTTTTACAATTGATATTTCTGATCTGATGAGATTAAATGAGTTCATCTTTAGCAGTTCTTGGTCTTTCTTTCCCCCACTTTCTGGGGCACATAACAAACTGTGCACATGAATAGCAGACTGTGCTGGGCACATATAAGATCATAAAGGATCTCCACAAAATGGGCATTTAACTCACACTTTTTTCTGCCATTCAAGGATGACACTGGAATCTGAGAATGACATGATTTAGTTCTAATTGATTAGAAAAAAAAAAAAAAAAGGCTTGGGTAACCTGTCAGGTCCCCTCTTGCCTCTGCAAGAGTTCTGTTTCTATTCTTCACACTTAAATAAATTCTTATCTTTTCACTCTTGCAAGAAAAAAAAAAAAGAGGCTTATTTTGTGTGATCATTTGGTTGGACATCATTAATAGTCCCAACATACTACTATGGTGGAATACACATTTTTAAGGTCTCTTTTGGCTGAAAATTTATATGATTTTAAGAATATGTTTCAGAATCTTAACATAATTCCACCAATATCCAATCACTGAAAAAAAAATTCCTGCATAATGTATGGTTAGAATGAATTAGTTAAAATGTCTTTGATACTGCCAAACTACTATATTTCTTCATGCATCTTTCTCCATGATGTTTTTCATGATCTTACTGAATGTAGATAAGCTCTAATTCTAGCACAACAAAACTGAGGGAATCAAATGACTGATATTTACTAAGAGAGGGGGGACCATTATTTTGGATGTTGCAATCTTTTTTTTTTTTTTTTTTTTGTACTCAGGGGCACTTGACCACTGAGCCATATCCCCAGCCCTATTTTGCATTTTATTTAGAGACAGGGTCTCATGAGTTGCTTAGCACCTCACTTTTTGCTGAGGCTGGCTTTGAACTCAAGATCCTCCCATCTCAGCCTCCCGAGCTGCTGGGATTACAGGTATGCATCACCATGCCCAGCTGGATGTTGCAATCATTTTTTAAGAGTGATGTTACAAAATAGCTGGAAGTGTAGCCCAGTGAGGCCCTGGGTTCCATTCCTAGCAGTGGAAACAAACAAATGAACAAACCAAAACCCCCCCAAAACAGGAACAAACAAACAAACAAAAAAAGAATTATATGAATATTCATCAAGTTAACAAACATTTACTGATGTTTACTCTGTGCCAGGCATTAGGTGCTGGGGATACAGCAGAAACTAAACGAATAGAACAAATAATACCCATAATGTTTCTTGTGCTAGAGTTGTCTTTTTCTAAGTGAATTCGCTTTTAAAAATTCTATATTCACAAAACTATTGGTAAGAAAACTGCAAAAGTTGTTCGTATCCTAATGTCATAGTTTAGACCCTGGGCTTGGCAATTAAACCATGACTTAATCCCAGCCTACTCCCTACCAGCTATGTGTCTCTTAATATTCCTGTGAGCTACTATACAACTAGTTCATGACAATATTTACAACACAGTGTTTTGAGAACTAAATAAAATAACTCATGCATCTGGGACATTGTAAGTACCCAATAAATGTTAAATTATATTATACTAAAACTTTTCTTGAAGAAAAATTTCACTTTCCTGGAATATCTGGGATTTCCTCAGGACCCAAAATCTTTTGATATTCAGCTAGTGGGATACCTTGATAAATAATTGTATTTGTCTAAAAAAATGAATTTTAGGGCTGGGGTTGGCAGAGCACTTGCCCGGGATGTGTGAGGCACTGGATTTGATCCTTAGCACCACATAAAAATGAAAAAAATAAAATAAAGGCATGTTGTCCATCTGTAACTAAAAAAAAAAAAAAAAAAAAAAAAAAGAATTTAGCTGGGAGGCAGAGACAGGAGGAATTTAAATTTGAGGTCAGCCAGGACAATTTGGTGAAACCCTGTCTCCAAAAAAAAAAAAAAAAAAAAAGTAAAAAGGGCTGGGAGTGCAGCTTAGTAGTAGAGTTCTTGTCTAGTACGTGTGAGACCCGGATTCAATCCCCAGTACTGCAAAAACCAAACCAAACCAAACCAGATTTAAACTCTCATTTGATCTGCATTGCTATGTTGGTAAAATTTATCAATATATCAATATAATCTTAAAGAGGTCCAAAACTTTTTCCTTGTTTTTATAATGGCATTATTTCTTGATCCTTTTGACCTTACATGGCTTTCCACAATGGGGTCTTTGGTCATACCAAGTGGTTATTTCATATACTACTAAATATAATAAAATACCCTGCAAAGCCACCTAGAAAGAAGACTAAGTCTCTTTGTTTTTTCTTCTTAACTTTTCAAAGCAGAAACGATTCACCGACCTCCATAGAAGATCTTTCTTCTGACAGTTAATAACACATGGCCATTTCGAGCAGCAGTTGTCATTAGGTCCAAGACTTGTTTGTGTGACTTCCCTTTAACAGGAATTCCATCAATGCACATTAGTTCATCAGCTGCACGGAGTCGGCCATCTTTCTCAGCTGCTCCCAGGGGTATAATGGCACCAATATATATCTGGTAAGATAAAGTGTAGGTTGGTTTGTACAATCTACCAAGGTTAGCTGAAGATCTGAGGACTCTCTGACTCAGCAGTGTGCAAAACAACAACCTTCTGCAGTTCATCTACGAATTCAGTCAATTTCAAAAAGGTGATATCTTAAAAAGTGCCCATTCTCTAAAATGGCACTTCAAATAACCACAGTGCATAATGTAATCCTTCTAGCTTCTCAGGGTTGAGTAAATAAAAAAAAATACAAAGTTGTTCAATAACTTAAAAAGCACCATGATCTCCATCACCACAATGTAACAAAGCAAACTCAGAAAATGCAATTCTGTGGAGTAGCTACTAAGAGTACGAGTCTGATTATTCTGTCAGGAAAAATTTTCTACATATTTTTCACAGCAACTGGGATCATTTTTATGATTCTCCCATCACTGACAGTACAAGTGTTCCTCACTTGCATCTACTAGTATCCACTTGCATATCTGGTTCATTCTGCTCACCAATAATTAGACTCCTATAATTAGGCAATCCTGAATTTTAGACTAGTTTCAGACCTGGGAGAACCTGACATTTAAGAGAAAGACTGTTCTTGAGTTGTTAAAAACAAATTCTTAAAAAGTCTAAGAAAATACTATGAATATGAAAAAACAGGAAATATTAAAAAATACATATACCATCAAAAACAAAGTTTCTTATGTTTGCTCTATACAGAGCAAGGTGCCTTAAGCTTCATGTGGTTCCAGTGATTACTGTAATTATAAACAATATGACTATTAGAATATATTTATATATATAAAAAAGAGATCCACTCAGCTATAGAAAGAAATGTCATAAAAAAGTTAGTATTGCTTATCTAGCTTCCAAGTATAAGAAGGTAATCCTTTACTCTTTGTCATTCAATACGAAGGGCAAAACTTAAAAACAAAATTAAGTTTATATGAGAATTATGCATAAACAAAATTCTAGATTGTAAATGCTTTGCAAATGTAGCTCTTATGGCTTCTGGACAGAAATATTAATTATTTTATATTCCTCTAGCTAACAAATGAAATGATGTAAAGTACTGAGCATGAAAACCCTACCCTATATCAAGACTAGGTGAAATAATATGCATAGGCTCATGCCAACTTTCTATGGAGCATTCAGAAAGTAGAGTGGTTGTAGCAAAGAGGACACTGGATTATAGGTCTTTTAAAGAAGAAAAATGTTTTAGAATCTGTTTAACAAAGGTAAAGGTAATAAAAAGTTAAAGCAGCCTTTCCTTTCTGGTGCTGGGGATGAAAACCAGGACCTTGTGCGTGACAGGCACATACTTTACCACTAAGCTATATCCCCCAGTGTTACGGTTTAGATCTAGAACATCTCCCAAAGCCTCATGTGTTGGAGGGTAAGTCCTCAGTGCAGTAATGTTTGAAGGTGTGAATTTTGGAAAGTGACCTCTGACCTTATCAATAGAACAGTCCATTAATGGATTAATAATATGAATGGACTATGGCAAAATTGTAGGGTTAGGGTGGGGCCTAGTTGAAGGAAGTGGGTCATTGGGCATGTACTTTAGGGACTATGTTTTGTTTCTGCCCACCTCTTACTGGTTACCATCGCTGAGCAGCTTTCTTCCACCAGACCTTTCGCCTTCATGTTCTGCCTCATCTCAGGCCCAGAGCAATGGAGCCGGCTGACTGTGGATTGAAATCCCTGAAACCTTGAGCCAAAATAAATCTTTTCCCTTCTAAGTTATTTTTCTCAGGTATTCATCATAGTGGCAAAAAGCTAACACTTTTCACTCCAAACAAACTTCAATTAGTTCCAAAGAAAAGAATCACTGTCCAATGAACAGCTGACATATTCAGTTTTTACCTACAGTTTTTACCCTAAACTATACCAGGTTAACTGGGGGACTGTGATACTCATATAAATGCAGTTCTTCCTCATATTATTAAAAATATAAGAGAAAAAAAAACTCTTAAAATCCACCATATTTCACCAAATTGCCACTCAAAAATTTTAACAGGAATGGCCATATTCCAAAGTATTTACACTTACAGATTGGTCAGGTCCATCTCCTCCCAGCACCCTGAAGCCAAACCCTGATTCCTGTTTCCGAAGAAAAACATCCAAATCTTTGGTGTTTGGTGCTAAGAAAAACCAGAAAATGTAAAGTAAATATTTTTATTTATTTAAAAAGGATCAAAACAAAATTATGTTCAATATTTAGTAGAAAAATGATATACAGCAATTCAGTAAACTATAATCTTTTTGATAGTGAAAATTAACATAAAAGTGTAACACACATAGGAGAATTCAACTATAAATCCTATGCTCTCAATATTATACTGCCACTAACTTTTAATGCTCTCCAATCAATATTGGAACTTTCAATTCAGAATTATTCAATTTGAGTTAGATATTTAATAGGTACAAACGATCTAAGGAACCAAATTTGAGCAAAGCACTTTAAAGCCTAGGAAAAGAGAGCCTGTAAAATGCCTTATTTCTAATCCTTTTTTACGGGGGTAAGAGAAGCACATAATTTTTATTAATATTTTCATGCATCTGAATATCCAGAAAACACATTAGACATAGGGGATTTTTATGCCCTAAGGAAATAAGAAGGCTTGGAAGCCAGCTTAGGAGATGCAATGTTGGACTGACAGGAAAAGAATGGAGTTCTGGAACCAAGCGCCATTGACAAACTTGGAATCTGCCATTTTCCAAAATATGAGATTCACAGCATCCGTTATAGGAGGTGCCCCCCATTTATCAGAGTCAGCATAGAAGGGTACTGTGTTAGCTCTGTGGGAAACTTAAAATTACTCTAGAAAAAGTCCATTAGGCCTTTAAAGTAATTTCTCTTTTCAATTAGCTTTGAGTAGGAAGAATGGAAACATATGGGTGAAGCGATGGAAGATGAGCCTGAGTAGTGGTGCTCACCTGTTATCAAGCCCAGGCGAAAGGCTGAGGCAGGAAGCATAGCAATTTCCACCTCACCCTTAGCAACTTGGTGAGACTGTGTCTCAAAATCAGACTTCCAGCCTGCAGGGTGCCTTATTTCTGCTCTAAAGCTAATACCTTCGTCTCAGGAAAATATCTGACATGAACCACTTACTTAGCCTAAATTTGTAAGCTGGATAATGTTTTAAAGGAAAACACATAATAGCTAACCTCTCCCTGGCCCCATTTTCTAGGAGGGGAAACCAAGGGCCTATGTGACTTGCCTAGTGTGACACAGAGAATGGTAGAGCTGAGATTTTAATCCAGCTTGATTTCCAAGTTCTCAGCTCTTCACCCATGCCATCCTGTCCCCAAAGGGCAGGTGGCATTCATCAGAATATTAAATGAGCAAAATCTATTTCATGACTAAGGTTTTATCTGTGGGAATATATTAACGCTATTCATGAGTAAGAAGTATATACTAGAAAGGGAAAAGAGAGAAACAATCGGGGAACTATATAAAAAGTAAGTAAAATGTGGTGTGAGGTTAATTCTTGATAATATTCTTTGGAAACAATCTCTGCGGGTAAGTACTTATTATAAGAATCACAGAACTTTAGGACTGGGGGTATAGTTCAGTGGTAGAGTGTGTACTTAACATGTGTGAGACTCTCTGTTCAATTCCCATCAGAAAAAAAAAAAGAAGAAAAAAATCATAGAACTTTAGAAATTAGAGAAATCATGAATCAAGTACATTTTTATGGGTGAGGCCCAATGGGACTGCAATATTAAAATTATATCAGGCTATGAATTGGAAGTCTCAAGGAAGGAATTGTACAGTTATACCAATTTAAATTATTGCTTTGCCATGCTTACACCTGGTCTTTCTCTTTCTAGATATGGCCTGGACATATGATAATAAAGATCTACAACTAAGTTAATAAGCATGAAGTGAATTACATATTATATTTCTATCTGGGTATATGTTTTTCATGGTACATACAGATCTCTTGTTTAAGAACAAATTTTTAAAAATTAAACCTACTTATAGCTGTAATTTTAATTTAGAAAAGATTTGTCATCAGTAGGTAAATAAATATAAAAATGAATTTCTGCATTGACTCTGGTTTCCTATTAAAATATACTCCTGCCAAAAAAATCTCTATAAAACACAGGCCCCCAAATATTTTCCCTATAGTTAAAACCATTTTGTGGCTCTCTGTCATTTGTATGACCAACTCCAGCTTCTTCAGAAGTGAGTGATTGGCTCTCACTATCTGCCCCTGCTCTGTCTCTGGCTTCCCTTGCCAATCACACCCAGCCATACCTTAGAATCCAGGCCACACAAGGCCAACCTGCAAATGAATGCTACTCCTTCTGTTTTTCCTTTTTGTCTTCCTCATAAGCACCTCTTTGTCCTTAAGTCTTAGCTCCAGCTTTACTTCCTCTATGAAGCTTTGCCTACTACTGTGTCCCACTCACACTGAGAAACTGACCATTTCTTATTCTGGATCCAAATAAGCAGCTGATCCTTCTATAACTGTACCTGGTAGCCTCATGTGTACTTATCTATATAAGTACTTATTTGATTACACATTTGGCTTTTCCATTTAGACTTAATAATATTTCTGGGTGCCGGGTCTATGTAACCTATTTATTTCTGTATTCCAATTGCCTAATGTGATGTCTGCTAGACTGCTGGCCAAAAAAATTAATACACAGTTTTTTAAAAAATAAATAAATGAACACTGAATGTACATGTAAGAAGCTGAGAGTCATATTAAAATTAGAATGAAGGAATAACTTCTTACTATTCTTTTGAAAGATGGGAAGGTTCTAGTTTAAAAATAAATCAATTTATCTTATTATATTCTCTCCTGAAATATTCCATCACTACTTACGTTTATCTTCATATAAAGTCTTAGACTTCAGGTAGACCTCAGAAGGATCCAACTTTGGGGATCCTGATCTGATAATGCTGGGTGGAAAAGGCATAGGCTGGGGAATGGGCTCATTTATAGTCTCCAAACTTCCTGAATTTTCCTTTTTATCTGTTTTCTGAAATGGAAAAGGCACTTACTTAGTATTTTTTTTAAAATAAAATGGTTGATTAATTCATAAAACTGCTGTCTGAACTAAGTACAGCGACTGAGTACAGCTGTATAAGTGGCAGGGTCAAAGGCACAGTCTACCACCAGTCTTGGAATTCAATTTCATATATATATATATATATATATGATTCAATTTCATGTATATATCTGGCTAAAACATATTTAACTTAAATTAGAAAAAGGGTTATAGTGATGTCAAGTGAAGCGCCTCAATTAGTCTTATGTTTAAACAACTTTTCCATTTTCTCTGTATCACCAAGACAAAAATTGACTTTGGGATGAAGACAAATAGGAATCCAACACAAGGAAGCACAAGGAAGTAAAGCAAGAGGGAGCCTCAGAGAATACCTTCATCAAATTCTTCATGAGCTCTACCTTCCAATCACTGAATTTAATTTCCAATGAAGATATTTAAGATAATATTTTCTCCTAAGAAAATGGACTAGGGAGCGTTAACTCCAATTTTGGTTATAAAAATGATATTGAAAACTCTGCCTGGTCAATTCAAATAAACACATGTTAAGCAATCAATCAGAGAAGGGAAAACAGAGCAGCCTATTTTGATACCTTTTCTACTCAGAACTTTCCCCAAATAATTGTCGAGCAAAATGACTAAATTATAAATTCAGAAATGAAATCTAATAAATAGCCTAAAAGTATAGTTTGAGATCAGCTTGTCATCCGGAATTTTTGTTAGGACAGGAGATTACAGATTTCTATAAGTAATGCTGACTAGAAGGCAAGGGCACCAGCTTGGGAAGAGGCAGTGAGGGGGTCAGGCACCACAATTCACCATGTTACAGGGGAACCCCCTTGCTGACCTACACCCAGACAGATGGAAGAGAAGGTGAAAGCAGCCTTCTCCCATCACCCACACATCCTAGGATTCTGTCACAAGTTGTTCAATGTCACCATAGCCTTCCATCAATTATAAAGCATTAGGGTGACTATGGCTGCAATGGCATCTAATAGATATGGTGGCATAGGAGTTAAAAATGATGCTAGGGAGGCAGAGAAATGTACACAAAAATATGGTGTGACTTTAAGTGAATGGACAAAAATTTGTGTTCACACTGGGCCTGATTGTACAGTTTGTACAGAGGGTAGAAGCTGAGTGTTTCTTCCATTTTGATCCATACAACAGCAAATTTGCAAAGGATTCCTACTTAGTGGGCTACAAGAATGGTATATGATTTATGGTTATGAGAGACCTTTTTTTAATTTTGAGGTGAAAGACTCCAGAACTAAATTAGAATTTAAAAACTATTGACTTCATTTCCATATCTACATAATTATATATATAAATAAAATAAATAGCCTAAAAGTATAGTTTGAGATCAGCTTGTCATCCTCTTTCCAGCCACCATCTCATGAGCTCTCACAGAGGAAAATTTGGCACTTCGCCTGTTGAGTAGGGAAGAAACACTTGAGGACGACTGTAATACTCACCATTTTGGCAGTTTTAGTTGGTGAAGAGGGGCCTTAAAAAAATAAAAAATGAGCCAAATTTTAAAAACAGCATTCTCAGATCATACATACTGCTAATGTTTATAATAAACTAGCTATGACTTCCAGCAGGCTAGTAAACTCTTTTTTTTTTTTTAATTTTAACATTTATTTTTTTTAGTTTTTGGCAGACACAACATCTTTGTTTGTATATGGTGCTGAGGATCGAACCCGGAGCCGAACGCATGCCAGTCGAGCGCGCTACCGCTTGAGCCACATCCCCAGCTCCGTAGTAAACTCTTTTTATCTAATACTTTCTATGTGCCAGGCATTATATATCTATTGTCTCATTTCATTTTCATAACAATCCTAAGGCATATATGCTATTATCATTTAATAGATAAGGTAAACTAAGATTCTTTTCTATACCATAGAACCAATAAGTAAGGCAGAAAATGACATCAACCTGTTAGATATCAACTTTAGGTTTCTTTGTATATTTGTCAAAGCCCTGGATAACTGTCCAGCACTAACAAAGAGATTTCCTTCTGACTTTCAGCACACTCTACCATATCACCATGAGAAAAAAACAAAAAGGTTCAAAGAAACAAGAATAAAGAAAAACTTGCTAATAAAGTCTTCATATGTTTAAAAAAAAAACTTAACTAAAAAGCCAGAGTGATAAGAAAGTGTAGGACTAAATTTCATTCTTTAATAAAAATATTAGTCATTTATAGGTATAGATGTGAGAAAGCCTATTAAAATGCAACTTTGTGGTTAGTGCTTGGAACTGGATTTATAATGCCTGGGATCAGTTTGTGTCAGCTGATGACCTTGAAAAATAAAAATTTCACTTCTTTCATATAAGCACAGTGAGGTTTAATTAACATTTACAGGCAGTCATTAGAGCTTAAGATAAAAGCTTTCTGAGCACAAGCTATCATGACTGCCTTTGCCGAACAGGTTAACAAAGCACACCATGTTTTACTTATCCATAGAGATGTGAGCTCTTTCAGAAGATCTTTGGTGTATTATAGAAGTCCAGATGAAACACCACTGGTTGAAAGAGTCAATTTCTATTATTTTCATCAACAGAGAAAGTGAAATTAAGAGAATATGTTTCACTTGACATAGCATAATACTGAGGCTCTCTCTGGTCATTAAACCCATAAATCAGATTTTTAAAAGAATACAGTGGGAAAGAAATCAATAATGGACACATATGAAACCACTAGTAACTAAAACACTGCCAAAAAAGATACTGCTTATAGAAATAATCAGACAGAATCAGTGGATTACCAGTGAAATCTTCTGGGGAAAGACATTCTAACCTATAAAGAAGGACAATTAAAAAATATAAACACTTGAACATTAAGATTTTTTCTTTGTTATGCTTTTACTCACCTCCTCTTAAGATAAGGAGTGGTACATCTGCACCTACTGGGAACTGTTTTAGCACTTCTACCACTTGGAGATGTGTTAAATTCTGCACATTTTGATGGTAGATTTCCTTAATTATATCCCCTTTCTGAAGGCCTTGACACCACTGGCTATCCAATATCATTTTCACCTTCTGTCCAGTGGGGCTGTCAGCAATTGCAAATCCAAAACCTTTAGGACCCTTAATCAAAGGGATGGTCACTAGTTCAGGCTGGGAGCTGCCCGATGAGGCCATGGATGCTCTCTGCTCATTTGGATCTGATGCACCATTGAGACGATCACTAGTCAAGATATGTCCAGATTTTCCATTCTGGTCCAGAACCATTGCTCCTGCCTTAAAATCCTGAGTATTCATGCAAGTCTCTCCCTTGGTTAATGACTGTCCATTGATTACTGGGGTAGCAGCAACAATATCCACAACAGGATCTTCACTGTCATCAGGAAGTGGATATCCACGACATAAAGTGAGGTTTACATATTGATTGACAGGTACCAACTGAAACATTTGGACAACATCTGCATGGGTGTGACCAAGGACACAGTTGCCATTGATGTCTACAATAACATCACCTGATAAAATATAATCATGTTAAAAAATAACTTTTTGCTAGAGAAAAGGCAAAAGTAAATTTAACAACCAAATTTGAATTCTGGAATTACCTTACTGTTCATTACTTACTGAAAAGATAACATTTCTAACAGACATTCTCTCTCTCATGACTTCTCACTAAAAAAATTAATATAAATATCTAAAGTCTTAATTATTTTAGCAGCAAAGAGTTTTGACCTCAAGTTCAAGTGAATCATTTGGGAAAAAAAACCCTGCAAATTTTATTATCAATATTTGTATACAGAGTCCTACCTAGGTGGCCACACAAAGCTCAATATGTTGTGGTAAGTATTTAGTGCACAGAAGAGGAGCATCACTGGCTATTTGCACATACAAGCTATCCTTCATTACCGCCTTATTTCTTGATTTTAACAAGCCACAGGTTATAAATATACTTAAAAATTTATTCTCATTTGAGAAACGTAAAACTGAAATTTGAATAATGTCAACTTATAAATGTGTTTTCTTTTTTTAAAAATATTTTTTAGTTGTAGATGGATACAATATCTTTATTTATTTTTATGTGGTGCTGAGGATGGAATCCAGTGCTTCACATATGTGAGGCAAGCACTCCACCACTAAGCTACAACCCCAGCCCTGAATGTGTTTTTTTTTTTAGTGTCCTTCTATTTGTAGAGATTCTGAATTTATTATAAATCAGATATTTAAAAGCGGAAGCCACAACAAAAAATTCAACACAAAAAATTACTGTATTATTTAAAACACTGAAAAGTCAGCTAAATTAGTCTTTATAAAATTTAATTTTGTTTTCCTGATTTTACAATATTATAATCACTTTTATAATCCTAGCAGCACAAGAGACTGAGGCAGGAGACTAAAGCAGGAGGATCATGAGTTCAAAGCCAGCCTCAGCAAAAGCAAGGCACTAAGCAACTCAGTGAAACCTCATTTCTAAATAAAATACAAAATAGGGCTGGCACTGTGGCTCAGTGGTTAAGTGCCTCTGAGTGAAATCCCTGGTATCCACCCCCCAAAAAAACAAAAACTGCAGGATATAACAATTTGTTATCACTATAACCTTTTTAACAAAGAATCTTTTTTCAAAAACAATTATAAGCAAATCCTAGCTCCAAAAGTACTCTACATAATCAAAGAAAATCAAATGTTCAAATGGTTTTCTGAGATGGTTAATAAAACTGTAGTTTTGTATAACCAACGAATTATCTTAAAATTATACAAAATATTCCAAAAATTAATAAATTTAATGTTTCCTCTAATAATATCTGCTTGTTTTTAAAAATAGCCTTCCCTCAAGCTAGCATGCTTCTAATTTTGAGGCTAAACATTTTAATACAGTAACCTTCTTTAGTTCTATAATTCACTGTGTATGTGAGTGTGTGTGTGTGTGTGTGTGTGTGTGTGTGTATCTCCATCCTCTTTGCTATAATATTTGTTATAGTATCACTGCTCTTCAAGTGATTGTGACAAACTCATTACCTGGTGCAATTTTCCCATCCTGGGCTGCAGGACCATCTTTAAGCACATTCTTCACTTGTAGGAACTCATCAGGCCTATCTCCACCAATAATGGTAAAACCAAATCCCATTGTGCTTTTTTTCAGTGATGCTCGAACAAGGACACCTTTAAGTTGGGATGGATCTCGAGTAAAGTGTGATTTTTCCACATCTGGGCCAAAACAAGAAATGGGTTGAGAACAAAAATAATTATGATGAATATACATCACACACAAAGCCAATTTTCAAGATAGTCTATATAACTCAAGGAAACCATAAAGGATAGAAAATCAGAGCAAACCTAATGCAGAAAACTAGCAGTTAAGCTCATAAACTAAATCATTGAAATAATAACTAATAAATCCCTTTCTTTTATAGGAAACCACCTACCTTTTCTTCTCCTAATTGTCTTATTTGTGCTTACTTTCTTTCACCCTAGAGTTGTATCCTCTTATCATAGCTTTGCTGTGGTTTCAATTATCCATAGTCAACTATAAATAAAAAATATTAAATAGAAATTTCCAGAAATAAAAAATTCATGTTTTAAATTGCATGACTCTCTGAATAGCATGATGAAATCTTATGCCATCCTGTTCCATTCCACCTGGGATATGAATCAACTTTTTTTAAGAAATTAACCTTTATTTTTTTATTTATTTGTTTTTATGTAGTGCTGATGATCGAACCCAGTGCCTCATTTGTGCTAGGCGATGCTCTACCACTGAGCTACAGCCCCATGAATCATCTTTTGTCCAGCATATCTATGCTGTCTACACTATTCATGTGAGTTATCAGATCAACTCTCATGAAGTCAAGGTACTTGTCATCAAATAACCCTTATTTTACTTAATGGTCTCAAAAGCAACAAGAGTAGTGATGCTGGTGATTTGTATATGTCAAAGAGAAGCCACAGGGCTTCCTTTAAGAAAGAAAGCGAAAGCTCATCAAAGGCGCGCGCGCGCGTGTGCGTGTGTGTGTGTGTGTGTGTGTGTGTGTGTATTATTAGCATATATATAAGGTTTTGTACTATTCATGATTTTAGGCATACACTGAGGATCTTGGAAGATATCCCAGCAGATAAGAAGTGAATACTGTAATCTCTACTAATAACAATAAAAGATTTATTGATAGCCACAAGCCAAATATATAGACTTTTTTTAAAACATATTTTTTAGTTATTGATGGACCTTTATTTTATTTGCTTATTTATATGTGGTGCTAGGAATTGAACCCAGTACCTCACAGGTACAAGGCAAGTGCTCTACTGCTAAGCTACAACTCCAGCCCAAATATTATAAACTTAAAAAAAATTTCTTTTTAGTTGTTGATGGACCTTTATTTTATTCATTTATTTATATGTGGTGCTGAGAATCAAACCCAGTGCCTCACAAATGTTTATGAACATTTTTATGCATTAATTTACATATTTATAACCATCTTAAGAGGCAGATATTATTTATTTAGATACTGGGAATTAAACCCAGGGGTGTTTTGCCAGAGTTATATCCAGAGTTATTTTGAGACAAGGTCTCACTGGGTTGCTGAGGTTAGCCTTGAACTTGTAATCCTCCTGCCTCAGCATCGTGGGTTGCTGGGATTACAAGCCTGTGCCACCATTCCTAGCTTTATTCCTACTTTATAAATGAGAAAACAGAGGCACAAAGGATTCAGGGAACTTATCCAAGATTACATAGATGAATTTCAAAACTATTCCTCAGCTACACATTTAACTACTATGAATAGTTAAATGAATAGCATCTATCACCCCAGGCTACAACCGTTAGTATAAGAAATTATGATCTCTTAATGGTGAGACCTGTCTTAATCTCCATCATTTTTGAAAACCCAGTGACTAGCAAGCTCTACCAGGCATATAGTAACACTCAAAAATATTTGTTAAACTCAAAATGTTTGTTAAAGCATATGCAAAACTTAAGGAGAGATTGGTCTATGTTTTTAAAGGGTAGCTGCAAGAAAGAACCATTTTTTTCATAGGCAACCCACGTAGGGAATTCACTGAATTACTACAAAATGACCAAATAGACCCCTGGCTATAAATGACAGTTGAGAAAGGGGAAGGAAATGAGAAGGAATCGATAAAATATAGGGATTTCCTGCACAGTTTTTTCAAAATACACATAACTAGGATCATTAAGATCTCATGGAACCAGGCATGTTGGTGCATGCCTGTAATCTCAGTGTTCAGAAGACTGAGGCAGGAAGATCCAAAGTTCAAAGCCAGCCTCAGCAACTTAATAAGCCCCTAAGCAACTTTTCCAGGCCCTGTCTCAAACAAACAAACAAACAAACAAGTAAAACAAAAATAAAAAGACTTTGTGTATTTTTAAAATGCCCCCCAAATAATTCTGATATTACTAATATCTACCTACATCATTATCCTACTAGAATATGATGTAGGCAAAGAATTTCTTAGACTTATTAGATGCTAATTAATACTAATTAATGCAAGATTCTGAATGGTTACAGACATTATATTTAAGCAATTAGCACATAATGAACTAGAAATCTTGGGTGTGACCTTAAACATAAAGAAATAATCTAATCTTCAAATTCAAACCTCAAATTAAAAAAAAAAAAAACTCTCCATTCCTTCCTCTCAATAATTTCATATTCTTTATACAGTCATGAGAAAAATCTCAGTATTCTCACAATGTTCAGATGTTTTATTAAGACTATTCATATCTTTTTAGTGGCAACAATTAGACACTGTATGTTCAATTTCAAAGCCCTAGCAATAAAAAGTTCAAACTCATTTTTATTAACTCAGCACACAAATTTCACAATTGATTTTTAGAAGAATAGTTCAAACACAAAGTTTTACCTGGTTTTGAAGACCCAATTTCAGTCTGTCCTAACTGCTTTTTCCTTTTGGCTTCCTCCACCGGATTTTCAAACTGGGTTTTCTGGTTAAGGTGACTATAAAATGAAGAAAAATATGAGAAAATTACATATTTTAAAATAGATCATCATACCATTTTGTCATCATAGATTAAGAGATTGATATGTATGTATTCAATAGGTTACACAACACAGAGAAACTGACAGAGATAAAAAGGCCTACAGAAGGAATCTGGAAGTCAAAGCTACTGAAGCTTATGAGACACATTAACTGTAGCTTCTCGGTAAATCCAGTCAATATAATGAGTAACAACTGTCGTTAAAAACCTTACCTGATGTAATCAGAAGTGCTGGTAAATTGGTCAGTTAAAAAAAATTTTTTTAAAGGAAGTTAATGATAGTAGGGTTTTAAGTTTCTCCAAAATGAAGCAAGCTGTAGAGATACTTTTGAAGAACTTTTTGAAGAGTATCATAGCATATTACTTGCCCACGTCAATTCAGTAGCAACTAAGAAAAATGACTTTGTTTTATCACACTGCCTTATAGAATAACTCTTTCCTTTTACACTTACATTTCTTCACAGTTATAAAATAATTTAGTTTTATGAGTACAAGATAAGTTTAACTAGCACTTATGATCAGGAACAGTCCCAACTGACTCTTGGAAAGCAGAGAAATCTGAGGGAAAGTAGAAGGATGTAGGAAGACTAGAGGGCAGGTCATTAGCCAATAGAACTCAACATTCAATGGGCAGCAGTTGTTTTACACAGGGAACATAGTGAGTCAGTTAAGTAAACACACTGATGTTAAAAAATAAATAAATAAAAATATGTGTGAAACTATTAGGTCTAACATAGAAATAATGGGAATCATATTTAGCACTGCCACAAAAACATTTTAGCCAAATGATATGTTTTCCAGTAAAGTCCACTTTAACAATTGACATTACTGGGTAACAATTAAACATCAGATCATGAGAGTTTCAGGATATTATTGGTTTTGGTCAGGCTTACTATTATAAAATCTACATATAAATAGCTACATAAAATCAGATATATACTTTGTCATTTGTGAACATTATAGTGATAGTGGTGAAAGGCAGCAGGGTCAAAATAAATAGCATATAGAAAAGAAGGTTAGGTTTCTTTGTCATTTAGGCTTCTAGGGCATATAAATTCCACAACAAATGTGGCTGTTTAATTTCAGAACTCTAAATATGGCAAGTTCCACTGGAGATCCTCTGGGTTCCAATTTCACTAAAGCTTAAGCATGATTCTGCCTCAAACTAACAGAGGCACATTAAGTTAACTGTTGAAACCCCTGTGAAAATGAAATTCTTAGGTTTTTATTAAATCTAAGGTTTTTAAAAAAATTAATAGGTACTGACATTTTACATATTCTTAAGAAAAAAAACCAAACAAACTAAAGACTGACACTCAGAAAAGGACAAATCTGTTTAGAAAGAACCCTTGGCTCCCTTTAACATTATTATCTAGAATGACTCATTTTGCCACCCAGGCATTAGACCATAAAAAGTAGTGATTTGTATTTATATCCTCTGTAATGTGTGGGAGAAGAGGGTAGAAGTATGCATATGATAAATCTTTTTTCTAAAAATCCTCTGACAAAAGAATAGAAGACTTAATGAAGAAAGTTAAGTGCATCTGTTACCTTAAATTATTCAGATTAAAACAAAACAAAAAATGAAAATACTCTCCTTTTCATTTAGTTACTTATATACACATATTATTAAGATGTAACAGATTTTGTTTTCCATATAATTAGCCAGGGAGTTAGAGATTCCATAAATAATTTTCTTCCTAAGAAAGAATATCATAGATTGTCAGAAAAATTAAATAAGGGTTGCAGATAAGCATAATTAAACATATAATATATATTTGAAATATCTGTATCACAATTTTGTGTCTAATATCTAGATTTTAGAAATTTACCTCAACAAATTCATGAAGAATTTGAGATAAGAAACCAGATATATATCAGAGGCCTTTTAAAAAAAAATTTTTTTAATTGTTGATGAACCTTTATTTAATTTATTTATATGTGGTGTTGAGAATCGAACCCAGTGCCTCGCACATGCTAGGCAAGCACTCCACCACTGAGCCAACAATCCCAGCCCAAGAGGCCTTTAATATGATACAATAAAGCCAAGATTTTTAAATATGTAAAATAAGTCCTATCATTAAATTCTGAAACAAATTCATTTAAAAAAATAATCCATTTCAGAATATCACCCTTTAAAATAAAAATTCACGAAAAAAAAAATGCTATTGCAGTTGTTGTTACTCCTCAAGGGCTCCTGCCAAAAGCAATCATTGTGCCATCTGGTTTGACAAAGTAAGAGAGCCAAAGAGTAGCCATTCAAGTAACAGCTTTTTATCTCCATCAGTAAACTCACTGCAGATTACTACAGTTGAGATTCAAAATGTAGCTCATCTGGGAATCAAGCCACACTCTGTAGCTCAGCTGACTCCATACTAATGTGCATCTTGAGTACTGTCTGCTCTTTCTTAATCTAATAAATTATCTTCCTGTAAATGAGCTCATTCTGGGAACAATCACACAAAATCTCAGTGCTGCTGCTGATGTTGTTGCTTTTAATTCAGGCTGTTCCACGTACCTCCATGACAACTGGGAGCATGTCACTTCAGGATTTGTCCTAAAGTTGCTTTAATATTATATTCTTGCTTAATGGGAACAAGATCATTCATCTCAAGATTTTATAACAGGCAAATGACTTTCACCTCTTGCCCATGTACTTGGAATGGCTAATAATGAGAATCATTATCTCAGAAATGTTCAGCAGTGTCAATGGCAAATAATAGTTGATTGAAGCCCAATTTAAATAGGCTAAACTATAAGAGGAAGAAAAAAAAATCCCATAAAGCCTTTTTAGTTGGCTTTCAAATACCCCTTTGACTTGAAAGACAGCTGTTTTTTCCTTTTTTTAAAACTAAATATGCCTTAGAAAAAAATAACAAAAGAGCTGCTGTATACTCTTCATATCACATTTCATCAGTATCATCAACATATTAAGTAACACAATGGAAAGAAAATCAGCATAGCTATTGAAAAGAACAAACAAACTGCAACTGTGAAGTTATACACCTAAAGGTCAAACTAATTGAGTTGCTTTCTTAGGATACATATTGGATTTTAAGGAATTCCAAAAATCTCTCTAACCAGAATGACTCAGTAATAACCTATATTTTATAGACTACAGTAAAAGCCAGAGATCTTACTTTAGGGATAATTGCCAGGAAATGGCCTTGTTCTATGTCAACAAGTGTTGAAAAATTAAAAAGCAATCATAAAACTAGAAGATTCTACACAGGTGCAGTGGTGCACATCAGTAATCACGGCGACTCAGGAGGCTAAGGCAGGAGGATCACAAGTTTGAAGCCAGCCTCAGCAACCTCATGGGATTCTGTCTCAAAATAAAGAAATAGGAAAAGTACTGGGTATGTGGTTCAGTACTAAAGCACCTGAAGGTTCAATCCCCAGTACCAACAAAACAAACTGAAACACCTAGATTGTGCTTGTTATTTTTCCAAGTGAAAATATCATTTTTGCCTTCGCCACTCAGGCAGTAGGTTCAGACTCTGAGTTCTAGGTAAATAGTAATGTTCCTGATACAATTTTTGTTGATACAAGACACCTAGGGTTGAAATCCTATCTGTAGCATGTGGGAAAGAAGGCTATTCTAATGGTTGTAACAATGCAGTTATCAGAAAAAGAAAAATCAGTTGTGACACTGGTCTAATTTCTCTGGATAACATGCAGGTGTTTTGTGCTCCTCTCTGACACACATTTATACTTAAACTTAACCATAACAGTTACATAAGAAGCAACGTTCACCGCTGAAAAAAATACTAAGCCTTCTTTTATTAACTCAAAGGAGAATACACTTTTAATTGTGTATTTCAAAATGTTGGATCCTGATGTTACGATGCCCGTAAAGTCCTTTAATTGTTTTCAGAAGCATACACACTGGTAGTGTTGGAAGTGACCTCAAGAGTTCTTCTCTCCAGTGCCCTCATTTCAGTTTTCTATCTACTGCTTTTCTCTTTAAAGGTATAGAAGAAATGACATTATCTCCAGCAACTAACCCTCAAAGCAACCTGTCTCTTTTTGAGCTAGGATCTCACTATGTTGCCCAAATTGGTCTTAAATTCCAGAGTTCAAGTGATCCTTCTGCCTCAGCCTCCTCTGGAGCTGGGATTACAGGCACATACCAGGCTTCCACCTCTTACTTTCTATATTTAGAAATTCAAAGCCAATTTCTGGGAGATTCGAGGTCAGTGAAGTAAGTGCTCATTTATTGAGCACTAGCTGAAACATGCACACACTAGGTTCACAGAAGCAAGAAGTACCATATCTAGTATTCCCTAAAGGTGTATGCTGAAAGGAGAACATCTGAGAGAACATTAACTGAGATAATAAACTTACTCAACATAGTATGTCCCATACTGAGGGTCCTCTATCTTCTCCCAGCCATAAGGAAGTTCTGTAAGCAAAGAAAAATGAATGAAATGCTAGATTCAAAATCAAAGAATTATCAATGTATAAGTTTGCTCACTTTATTTCACTACTACTTGGGAGTTAGAAAGATGAGAGTTCACTTTCAAAGAATAAACACAATTTAAGTCACAGAAGCTTCTTCAGTTTATATCTCAGCAAGTAATTAGAAATCCTAGAACAAAAGATGACATTAAACTAAAAATTGTTTATCTGACTTATAAATCATAAAATATAATAATTATTAAAAACCATTGACTATTTCTTTTATTTAAGAAGCCTGGTAATGCTGATGTGATATACACTTACTCTGTAGCCTAATACAAGTAGCAGTTGCTTGTTAAATTCTTCACTATTATGCATAATAATTTCTGTTATTACATTCTGACCCACTTCTCTTCTGAGGAAAGCTCAGCCTTGGATTTTTGCCATTTCAAGTGAGTAATCTGGATTTGTTTAAAACCTAAGCAAGCACCTGCATTAACTTGACCTGTGCATCTGAAATAACACCAGTTTAACTACCATAGTGCTTTGAGTAGCCTGTAGCTGTGTATTCTGTACTAATAGTAACAAAGAAATATCTTACTTCGCACTCTTTTTTTGTTTGCTCTTTAGGTTTTTGGTGTT
Organism: Ictidomys tridecemlineatus; assembly: GCF_052094955.1. Classification (NCBI taxonomy): domain Eukaryota; kingdom Metazoa; phylum Chordata; class Mammalia; order Rodentia; family Sciuridae; genus Ictidomys; species Ictidomys tridecemlineatus. Next base: position 106,451,209 of record NC_135487.1, on the reverse strand, counting down.
TTAGTTTGTTTTAAGAGGGAATGTCTGTTGCCCAGGATAGTCTCAAATTTGTGGGCTTAAGTGATCCTTCTGCTTCAATCTTAAGAGTAGCTGGGACTATAGGCATGTGCTACCATGTCCAGCTTTGCTTTTAAAGTGTTTTTTTGTTTGTTTGTTTGTTTGTTTGTGGTGGTGCTTGACCTTGCACTAATTCTTAGCAAGCCTTCTATCATGGACCTATGCTGAGCACTCATATATTATCTATTCTAAGTTAAAAAATTATAGTGAGAAAAACTGATAGTAAATTTCTGGTAGTTAAAAAAAAATTCTGGCCTTTCCAATATAAACTGACTTTGTCAAGAAAGAATCTTTTATTCCTTCCCATTTTGCATTCCTTGAAAAGTTAAGGTTTATGAAGAACCATCTCAATAGTCAGACATGGATCGAACTTGTAGGAATGTTCCTAGCAGGTAGTTCTAGTGCTATCAATTACATATAGGAGTTAAGAAGAAGGAATTTTTTTAAAAATCCACAAATTACACAATGATGTCTTATGCTTTTATTTTTAATTTATTTATTTTTTTTTTAGGGTGGAAGGTACCAGGGATTGAACTCAGGGGCACTCGATCACTGAGCCACATCTTTAGCCCTATTTTGTATTTTATTTAGAGACAGAGTCTCACTGAGTTGCTTAGGGACTCACTAAATTGCTGAGGCTGGCTTTGAACTCCCAATCTTCCAGCCTCTGCCTCCCAAACCACTGGGATTAGAGGTGTGCACCACCGCACCTGGCTTATTTTCAATTCTTTAGAGTGCTTCTGCTATGCTGAAACACGTACTTTGCCATGCTGGATAGCAAACAGGATTAGAATATATGAAGAAACTTATTAATGAAAGAGACAAGTTTTCTAAACTGTTTGCCCTAATAAAAATTATTATTCTGCATTCAGGATAAAAGAATACATGAATAACTTCTAGCTTACTAGAAAAATTCTGAAATCCCCTGCCCTTATTCTCCTGTACATGTTATTACATATATATTGTTTGGTGGTTTCAAGGTTTAGGGGGGATTTTCTTCTAAAGATTTGGTTGGAATGTTTGAGGGGAACAAACAAGAATAGTGGTATAGTTCAAATAATTATGTGAAAATGGTGGTAGGATGAGAAGTATGTGATATACTTCAGTTCATTTTGATCCTCTGTAGCTACAAAGCTCACAGTCATCAGTTAACCAGGTGTGATATTTTATCACCAACTAATTGTTACATAGGAAGGAATTTTTTATTATATCTGTAAAAATGCACAATAATAATATCATCAAAGCATTATAAGATTATTATTTTTTTCTTTACTAGACATTTTCTTGAAATAGCAAGGGGACTGAATGGAGCTGAGTATGGGTTAATTCAACAATGTACTACAAGTGGACTCACATTGTCTTTAGAGAAGGCTGGAAAAGTGAAGGAGCTATAGACACACCTGAAACAATATACTTAATATCTGAAAAATCTGCAACATTCAATAAAAAGAACATTAATAATTAATAAGGATGAAAGAGCCACATAAATATATTCTGGTGTTAATTTGGAAGTTGATTTAGCATTTTACTTATAGCAATTAGAAACTAACAGATTAAGTACAGCTCTTCTTTAGGATAGCAAACAAATGTAGCAATTTATCTTCAGAGTTAATATTAGTAATTTTAAACTCTCACCACTCATGTCATTTCAGTTTTTTTGCATGGTAGATTAATGTTGATAAAGAAGCAGTTCATTATTGCCTTTTAAAAATGAAGGTAATAAACTCGAGACTAAACTACCTAATAATTTTATACATTATCTAACGGGTGGATTCATTCATTCATTTCCTTTCTTCCCCTTCTTTCTATCTCTTCTTTCCCTCTCCTTCTTTATTATATAGAAATCAAAGTTAGAATCACCATATAGTACTTTTTAAAAAAAAATTTTTTTTAGTTGTAGACAGACACAATACCTTTATTTATTTATTTATTTTTAATGAGAGAGAGATAATTTTTTAATATTTATTTTTTAGTTTCCGGTGGACACAACATCTTTATTTTATTTTTATGTGGTGCTGAGGATCGAACCCATCGCCCCTCGCATGCCAGGCGAGCACCCTACCGCTTGAGCCACATCCCCAGCCCAATACCTTTATTTTAATTATTTGTTTTTGTATGGTGCTGAGGACAGAACCATGCAAGGCAAATGCTCTACCAACTGAGCTACAACCCCAATCCCACAATATGGTTCTTGACCTCAAGGAGTACATAGTCTATAGACAGGAAGACAGAAGAGGCAAGTGACAGATGAAGATAAACACAAGCTTTTGTGGGGAGTGAAAAGGAATGATACCAACTATCTGGTACAAGTAACTATGACTTGCTTGTGCCCTGGGTTTGAACCCCAGGATTGGAAATGGAATAGGAATAGAACAGAATGAAATAAAATACAATAAAATGCCTAGTATACTGCATAGTACCAATGAATACTCAAGAAACAACAAGTTTTTAAATTATAAAGTTTAGAACTTTAATGTTATCAATTACATATAGGAGTTAAGAAGAAGGAATTTTTTTTAAAAAATCCACAAATTATACATTGATGTCTTATACTTTTATTTTCAAAAAATAATTTTTTTTTGCAGGGTATCACTTAGAACTTTAGAATTGCTAGAACTTAACAACAGCACAATTCACAATAGCCAAACTCCGGAATCAACAATGGATAAATGGGCTGGGCTTGTGGCTCAGTGGTAGAGCACTTGCCTAGAAAGTGTGAGGCCCTGGGTTCAATCCTCAGCATCACATAAAGATAAATAAATAAAATAAAGATATTGTGTCCAGGGCTAGGGTTGTGGCTCAGTGGTAGCCCGATTGCCTAGCATGTGTGAGGTACTGGGTTTGATTCTCAGCATCACATACAAATAAATAAAATAAAGGTCCATCAACAACTTAAAAAAAAGATATTATGTCCAACTACAACAACAACAACAAAAAACCTTAAAAATGGATGAATGGATAAAAAATATGGAGTTTTATTCAACCATAAAGATAAATGAAATTATGTAATTTGCAGGAAAATGGATGGAACTAGAGAGCATTATGTTAGGCAAATAAGTCAAACTAAAGGTCAAGGGTTGTTATATTTTCTTTCATATGTGAAGCTAGAGAGGAAAGGAAAGAAAATGGGGGCAAGAGGGAGGTGATCACATAAAAAGCAAAGGAAGATGAGTAGAGGAAAGGGACCAAGGAGTGTGAGATGGAGAGGGAAGGGGCAAGTGCTAGCGAATGACGTTGGCCAAATTACATTGTTACACTGTATGCATGTGTGGATATATAACAACAAATCTCATCATTTTGTACACCCATAATACAGCAATAAAAAAGTGGGGAAAATGTGAAAAAAAAAATGTTAGAGCTTGGTAATTAATGACATCCAAGAGGAGACAGAGGAAAAAGTTGGGGACGATAGCCAGTTTGGGCTTAGCCACTGGGAGATGTCATGCCATTTGTCAAGGCAGGAGGGAAGGTGCTCTGTGTGTGTGGCCCTAGAACATTCTGGTATAGATAGCTAACAAGCTTCTGGTAATATGAACCTGGTACTCAAAAGAGAAATACAGAAAGAAAAAGATTTGGGAGACATAGTGATTAAAGTCATGGAGATCACCTAAACTGTGAAGAGAGAAAGGTGAAGAACAGAACCTTAGGAGTACTGACATTTCAGGGAACAGATGGAGAAAGTAAGAATAGTCAGAGGGAAAGTATCAAAGAAAGTGAAACAGAAAGGCATGATCAACATTCACAGATGCTTTGAAAAGCTGTCAGTCAGTATAGTCTACCAGATTTAGCAATCAGATTAAGTGTAACTTTAAGAAAAGCAGTTTCAATGAAAACAGGCAAAAGTCAGAATACTGCAGTCACTAAAGAGTAAAATAGGAGATACAGTCCTTAAGATGCCTTTTTGTTTGTTTGTTTTTAACTTGGGTTGTAAAAAGGATAGTGTAAAAACTATGGGAAGATTAGGGACAAAAATAATGTATTTATTTTGAGATAGGAAAGACCTAACCTAACCATCTTTTCTGAACATTTCCCCAACAAGTTGATTCCAAAGGCAAAACTATTTTTAGCACATAAAGCAGCTGGCTGGTTCTAACCCGCCCATGAATTTATCCTTTTTTCTTTTCTCTTCCCAAAATAGGATTTTCTTATTTAAATGTATGAATTACAATTGCTTTCTCATAGTGGGAATCTATTCAGTTGGTAATTTTCTTTTATCATTCTCTAAGCACCAAAATGACAACATTCAATACATTTATAAGCAGCCTTTAGTAAAAATTTAATCTTTCTTTCATGGTAAGAGAAATGGGGTGGGTTGAGAGTAGAATGGATTCCTGATGCTGTATTTTTAAGATAACTACTTAAACCAAAACAATAATTATTTTATTTGAATGGAAGATAAACATGTACATCAATTAAACCATCACACACAGTGGAAAGACACAGTTGGGTTCTGAATATCAGAAGACTGAACACGAAAGGGCAAGTATTAGAAACTGTAAGGACTTCCTAGATCTTAAATGTTCCGCAGAGGCAAACAATATCTTAAACTAAAATACTGTTATTGTAGTTATTCTTGTTTCAGTATGTACTTGATGAAAAGCACTCTGGAGAACATCAATGCGAGTCAGATAAAGTCTATCCTGAAAATAAGACTATTGTGGGGGCTATGCTCTCCCTATTGAGAGGGGAGACACAGTATATGGAGAAAGTAAAACAAGTTGGCTGAGCAGAAAACTAAGAGGCTCAATGTTCCACTTGTGGGTTCCCTGCCAGTACAGAAAATGTTAGGAATCGGTACCCAGTTATGGGGATGAGAGAAGCCTTACATGAAAGGAGTTCAAACATTCCTAGCATACTGAATGCAATTGTGCTTCTTTTAAGAAAGATGACCATATAATGTATTGCTCACTTTCAGAATAAAATAGGGAACTATTAATTATTCTGGGACAACAGGAATAAGATGGAATAAGCCAACCAAGATGTATGGTCACCTTTAATGCAAAGGGAATTAGGGGGATATAGTCATCCTAATTCTTCAAATTTCACAGAGGTAAAAGAAAGAAACATTTTTAGTTTTCCTAAGCCCTTTTACTTTCTTCCCAATGATAAGTGGATGTCTTATCTGACTTGTGAGTTTTACAGAACAACCTCAATATGCTTGCTCAGCTAGAGACTCCAGAGTCTCTTGTTTTGGATGCCACCTGCCTGCAGAGGTGCATTCTGGTCTGTCCTCTGCCACGTCTGCCTCATGGGAGGAGACCTGCGGTTGAACACAGCAGCTAGAGACTGAGTGCTTAGCTCTGCCTCCGGTAAGGGTAAATAAAATATCATTAAGCCCACGTAGCCGCAGGGCTGAAGTCACACTCAACTGGCATTCTGATCTCATCTGTTTGCCTGTGTCTTATTTTTCTCTTGATTCCCAACTAGTAAATGAAAACAGGCTTACTGTTTATTACCCTTTCCCAAACCTAACAGAATTAAAAAATATTTCCAAGGAAGGTGACCAAATTAATTCAGAAGACAGTAGCTTCTTTCCTGCCTTCCTTCCCTTCCTTTCTCCTTCGCTTTTTATTCCTAGCTTTCTTCTCTCCCTCTTTCCAAACATTTAAATCTCTACTGAAGGAATACACAATTGAATAATACAAAACCATTGTTCTTTAAGACTGTGGTATCTAGCCTGTAACCCCAGTGACTCAGGAGGTTGAGGCAAAGAGGATTGCAAGTTCAAGGCCAGCCTAGAAAATTTGTAAGATCCTCTCTCAAAACAAACAAACAAACAAACAACAACAAAAGCCAAAAAAAAAAAAAAAAGACTAGGGATGTAGCTCAGTAACAAGGAACTCCTGGGTTCAAAGTACAAAGTAAAAAATAGCATGGTATTATGTTATGATACAATGTAAGTCATACTGAGTATAAAGAGAATATTAATTTTGACATGGAAAAGAAAGACAGAAGAGGGTAAGAAATTATACTTTAAGTTGGGTGAGGGCACATGCTTGTAATCCCATCAAGTTGGGAGGCTAAACCAGGAGCATCGAAAAGTTTGAGGCCAGACTTAGCAACTTAGTGAGGCCCTAAGTAACTTAGCAAGACCCTATCTCAAAATAAAACATAAAATAGAGAGCAAGGGAGAGGTAGTTACATTTTAAAAATATTAATTTAGTGGTATTAATTGTGTATAATTTAGTGGTATTAGTATTAATTTAGTGGTATTGAAGGTTTTTGATCCTGCCGGCTTCTCTGTAAAAATCTGAACATATACTCACAAGAAAAAGCAAGTGTAGGCTGGGTTTGAAGATTAGTGGTAGAGTCTGCCCAGTGTGCTCAAGGCCCTAGGTTTACTCTCCAGTAAACCACCCTCCCCCACCAAAAAAAAGCAAATGTAGCAAAATGTTAATTCTATATATTGAATATTCTGAATAATAATATATTGGCAAAACAGGAAAAAGAAAAAAGCAACAGGGCTTAGAAACTATATAGGAAATAAAGCAACAAGAGAAGAAGAAGCAAATGTGATTGCAAGGATTTGGGTCCAGATGATTAGGAGGATGGTATACATGATAGAAAGAGAGGTGTGAGGTGAGGAGGATGTCAAATTTAATAGGTTTATTTTGGAGCTGGGAGTGTAGCTCAGTAGTAAATAGAGCATTTGCCTAGAATGTGCAAGGCCCTGGGTTGGACCCCTAGCATCATCTTAAAAAAAAAAAAAAATTGGACAATCAAAAACAAAGGCTCAAAAACAAAAGAAAAACACAAATATAATTTGAAACAGAGGACAATACTAAAGATTTAGTAAATTGACAGTGAAAGCTACTTCTTTTGTGAAGTATGTAAGTCCTTTAGTCATTTATTTTAAAAAAACATTATTGAGGTATAATTTACATACTATAAAATTCATCTGTTTTAAGTATATAACAATAATTTTTAATAATTTACTTAGTATGCTATTAACACTACAATCCAGTTTTAGAATATTTCCATCCCTCCAATAACATCCTTTCCTGTTTTTTATAGTTAATCTCTATCGCAATCCTTAGAGCTGGGTAACCACTAACCTATTGTCTGTTTACATAGATTTGCCCATTGCTGACATTTCATATAAATGGAGTCATACAACATCTGGTTTTCTAGTTTCTTTCATGTAGCATAACATTTTTAAGGTTCATGTGTGTACAGTATTTTGGCCCTTTTTATTGTTGAATACTATTCCATTGTAGGGTTATATCACATTTTATTTATCCATTCATTGGCTAGTGAACATTTGGGTTGTTTTCACTTTTTAGATATTATAAATAGTGCTGCTACAAACACATGCATACAAATTTTTGTGTGGACATATATTCTCATTCCTCTTGAGTAGATATCCAGGAGTGGAATTACTAGGTCATATGATAATTTATATATAACTTCTTTGGGGTGGGGTACTGTGAATTGAACACAAGAGTGCTTTACCACTAAGCTACATCCTAGCTCTTTATTATTATTATTATTATTATTATTTTGAGACAAAGTCTTGCTAAGTTGTTGAGGCTGGCCTTGAACTTCCTATCCTCCTGCCTCAGTCTCCCAAGTTGCTGGGATCTTAACTTTTGAAGACGTTGGCACAGTGCTTCCAAAGTAGATGCACCATTTTACATTTTGTGCAGCAAAAGGATAAGGGTTACTGTTTCTCTCCATCCTCCCAACATTAGTTACTGTCTTTTGAAATTATTATAATAGTCATTCTAGTGGGTATCTCATTATGATTTTAATTAGAAAACTACCCTAATTACTAATGATTTTAAGTATTTTTCATTGGTCATTTGTAAAACTTTTTTAGTGAAATGGCTATTTAAAAGTTTTGTCCATTTTCACTTTGGTTTGTGAAACAGTACTTTATAAATTCTAAACACAATTTCTTAGATATATAGTACAAAGTCTGTGACTTTGTCTATTCATTATCTTAATGTATTTTGATGAAAAGAAATTTAAAGTTTTTCTTTTTTTATTGATTTTTTAAAAAATAAATGACATCGGAATGCATCACAATTCTTATTACACATATACAGCACAATTTTTCATATCTCTGTTTGTATATAAAGTATGTTTACACCATTTCATGTCTTTATACATATACTTTGGATAATGATGTCCATCACATTCCACCATCCTTGCTAAGTCCCTGCCCCCTCACTTTCCCTCCCACCCCTCTGCCCTATCTAGAATTCATCTATTCCTCCCACGGTCCGCCTCCCTACCCCACTATGAATCTTTTTATGAAGTACAAAATATCAGGTTTCTTGACAGGCCATGGTGGCACAGACCTGTAATCCTAACAATTCAGGAAGCTGAGGCAAGAAGAATACCAGTTAAGAGGCCAACCTCAGCAATTTAACAAGACCTCGTCTCAAAGCAAAAAAATAAAAGAGAGCTGGTTATATAGCTCAAGGGAAGAACATCTTTGGGTTTATTCCCTGGTACCACAAAAAAAAAAAAAAAAAAATTTTTTTTTTCTTCTTAGTTCATACTTTTTGTAGCTTCTCTAAGAAGACTTTGCTAATCCCAAAGTCATGAAGATACTCTTTTCTTTCTAAAAGTTTTATGGTTCTAGCTTTTCCTTTTAATATATTTTTTTAGTTGTAGATGGACATAATATTTTTTTTAAATTTTATTTTATTTTTATGTGCTGAGGATCAAACCCAGCGCCTCACACATGCTAAGCAAATGCTCTACCACTGAGTCAAAACCCCAGATCCATGGTTTTAGCTTTTATGCTAGGCTTTTGATCCTTCTAAAAATAGTTTTTGTGTATGGAATGAGGAATCACTGAAGCTCAATTTTCTATGTGAATATCAACTTATATCAGCACCATTTGTTAAAGACAATTTCCTTTTCTCATTGCATTGATTTGGCAATTTGCTTCATAATCAAGTAATCAGATATGTGTGCATCTATTTCTGGACTCTATTCTGTTACATTGATCTATTTGTTTATCCTGTGCCATTAACACACTGTCTTACTATAGCTTTATAGGAAGTCCTCTAAATTTGTCTGTTTTTCTAAAGGTTGTCTGACTACCAAAGCCTCTGTATTTCCAGATTATTTTACAATAGGTTTGTTAGTTCCCCCAAAATAATCTATTTGAATTTTGATTAGGACAGTATTGAATCTAGAAATCAATTTATGAGAATGGATACCATTAACAATATTGTGGGATTCAATCCATGAGTGCAGTACATCTCACCCATTATTATGGATTCTTATTAACTTCTTTCAATGATGTTTTGTAGTTTTCATTGTTAAGAACTTGCATCTTCTAACAGATATATTTCAAGATTTCCAATTTTTTTGATGTCATTATAAAAAAAGTCTGAATAATTCCATTTTCAACTGTTTTTTTTTTCCCTAGAAAAATTCTTCCTATTATAGTCATGCTGGACAAAACGTGGTAATTCTGTTTGATTGCACTTATTTTCAAGAAGATATAGCAAACAATTTTGGATGAGATAAATTCTACTTACTTAAAAACTATAAAATTTATAGAACATATAACATACAAGACAGATAAGACTATCTGATGATGTTTACAGAAATAATTTTTCCATTAAGTAAGAAAAATTTTGTGTGTGGTGGGGGGATATATTATAGACTTTCATTAAGTTTGTATTGCTGTCCTAATTTTAGCTAAGGAATAGTTATAGACACTAGCAATTATCCCAGTATATAATAAATTAAGTATATATTTGAATGCTAAACAGATATGACAGAGCTACATTGTGGTTGGGAACACACCTAATTTACTGAATAGTTACTTAGGATTTAAAAAAAATTTTTCAGTTATACATGGGCACAATCTTTATTTTGTTTATTTATTTTTATGTGGTGCTGAGGATCAAACCCAGGGTCTCACATGTGAGAGGTAAATGCTCTACCGCTGAGCCACAACCACAGCCTCAACTTAGAAGTTTTACAGTTTGTATTTAGGGCATATGTTAAAAACAGGGAAATTTATTTTTATTAAATTTTTGAAGAGAGAGAATTACAATCCTCATACAGGAGATAAATAAATTTTCTCATAAATTATTTATATGCATATAACATAATTACCATATATGTATATGTATATATATGGCATAATTACCATACTCAGTTGATTATGATATCCATCCTTATTTATGTACATTATGGTTTGTTTAGGGCTTTGAAAAACTCACTAAGCAAGAAGAGTGAGAAAGTATTAAGAGGATAAGCATAGTATAAAAAAATTCTGAATCTCTACCTCCATCTTCACAGTCTTCAGGGGCTTTGGCTTTTTTACAGAGACGAGGATCCAACCAGGTGGTCGTCTTGGTATTGTGGCTGTAGAATAAAGATCTCAATTAGAAATAGCAAAATAAAGAGGAAGAAAAGTAATTCCAAAGCTAAGATTAAAAGTTACTAAAAAGCATATGGTATTGGAACATTTATCTCCTACAGCCTCCATTTGTATTCCTCAAATTCAATAATCTTATTGTTCTTAGTCTGTTACTTCAAAACTACCAAGACAGAAAGATAATGCTAGAGGCACTAATTTGAGAATGAAGACTTTAAAGAAGGGATCAATTGCCAAGTACAGAAAAACACTTTTTCAGGCAGTTAAAAACATTTCAAAGGGTGGGCACAGAGTCATAGACTGCATCACCTAGCCAGCTAAGTTGCATTTAAAACCTTGTTAGCTTGCTGGCTGAATTTCTTCTTTTCTTCCTTCAGAAAAATACTGTTTCTTGAGTATCTATGATATATATGTACTGTCCTGGGGTCTAGGAATATAGAGACAAATTATCAGACAGAATTTCTGCCCTCACAGGGACTCCTTACAATAAATAGGATAAAATAAAAGTTTTAAAGTGGCTGTTTCTGCAACATGCAAGGAAAAAACAATGTGTTTGTTCATCCTGCAGGGGGCGGGGGGGGGGTGGAGAAAAAAAATAACTTGCCCTTGCTTCTTTCTATGAAGCAAGTCAAAGATACTTTCAGAGAGCAGTGTCTATTTAATTCCATTACAAGCCAGTCAGCCAGCTTCAGGTCAAGTCACCATGCAATAAATAGTAATGCTAAAATGAAACTATCACACTGCTAAGTAGACACTGTTAGCTTAAGTCTCTGAAATACAAAGATATTAAAGAAGAAAAATTTGCAGAAGAATATATAGGATGGCAACAAAATGTAAATTAATTATTAAAGAACTGTTAGAATAACTATGTGAATACTTTTTTCCTCAGTATCTTTAATATGAGATAAACCCAGTACTCTCTGCCTTGTCCACTCTTAGGAGATGAAGTCAGTGATTCAGGGCATTAACCGTATCTCCTATGCCTTTTCTAACCCCAGAGCTACTTAGAGAGATATATGAACTTTTTTTTTTTTTTTTTTGGTCTGCTGATAACAGGTAATCTATGTAGAAAAAAAAATGGAGAGTGTTTCTAGAAAGTCTGTGCTATTTCACTCTTTCAGAGAGATAATCTCCCCAAGTGAAAATCAGTTAAATCAGTTTTAACAAAATAAAAGGAATCGGAACTCACAGATGGTTAGAGGGAAAAAAACCCGCACAACAAAACCATGGAGGTATCCTGCTAACCCAAACTCAAAACTGCTATATGAGAAAAGCCCAACTTTGATTCCAATGAGCCAAAATTTTATTGACTAAATCAGCAGATACAGGCAATCCTGTGGAATTTTGCCTGATATTTCCCAAGGTTAAAAAAAAAAAAAAAAAGAGCTGTTTTTAGGCTATTCCTAACCTGTAATAACTAAAGACTATGGACCTATGTTAATATTCTTTTCTCACAGATGCAGACTTTAACAGCAGACTTTAACACAAATACACCATGCTAGTTAAACACAAATCAAACATATTGACTATAGCAAACAAATAGCTTTATCTAGATTAAATTTTCAAGTATTCTAAATATTAACCCCTTATCCAATATGAAGATAATTTCTCCTGCCAGTGTTCTTTGCTGTGTGGAAGTGTCCAAGTCTGATGTGGTCCCACTTGTCTATCCTGCTTTGTTGCCTCTGTTTTTGATGTCAGAAGTTCCTGCCAAATCCAATGTCATGAAGCTTTTCCTCTAGAAAGTTTATAGTCTGGGCCTTACATTTATGTTTTTAATACATTCAAATAATATTAAACTATAAAGAGAATTCTTTTATACATTCTCTGCACCTCCATAACATACTTACTTATCTCTGTTTGTAGAGTGAAGTATTGTCAGATCCAATGTCTCATAATCTGTTTCTAAAGATATTTTAGCCACTTCTAACCTTAAAGAATCCCTTAAGTTTCTGGGGTGTGGTAGCATACACCTATAATCCCAGTGGCTCAGGAGGCTGAAGCAAGAGGATTGCATGTTCAAAGCCAGCCTCAGAAACTTAGTGAGGTCCTAAGCAACTTAGGCGACCCTGCCTCAAAATTAAAAATAAAAAAAGACTGGAGACGTGGGTCAGTGGTTGAATACACCTGGGTTCACTTCCCAATACTTAAAAAAAAAAAAGTATCCCTTAAATTCCATAGAGAGAAGTATATCCTGTTGTGTCTGTTTTGTATAATGTTTATATAAATTTATTAATTTCTGCATATGGTAAAGAGAATAACATATACTCAAGATCTATGTTTTTTGAATACTAAATGCTACTTAGTACAGCAAAGTGCTTATTCTATGGGAAGGATCTGGAATTAGAACCATTTGAGGAACAGAATCAAGTCCCTCATCTTAATTAACTTCTGAATATATATTCGTTATGTGTAGTGACACTGTGTAGTGCCCAGTCCTCAATACTTAACTGTTATTTGTCAATATTCTATAACTTCACTATATTAATCTTCTAACTGAACATACTGCTTTAAATGAGAATAAGAAGTGCATAAAAATTTAAAAAAAAAACTTCATAATGAAACTTTTAGTAAATTATTTGCATAATATTATTCTCTGATGCAAACAACATTCAGTTTTAGGTTGATCTAATCATGTGGTATTCAGTACTTTATGAATATTACATTAATAATGCTTTCCATAAAAATTTTTACTTTTATACATCTATAGTGTATCAGTTACTCTGAGGATCAGTGAAATTTCTTCCTATATTATTTACCTATATTGTTTGAATACATCAAACCTAAATTCTAGGACTGACAATACTTAGCTAAGATAATAATATGTACTCTGCCATCATGATAATTCTTAATATGCTTATGAAGTTGGATGATTTACCCTAAAGTTAAAAAAAAAAGGGCTAAGCCTCCTTTATTCTTTACATTTTCCATCATAGCAGCACAATTCACGATAGCAAGATTGTGGAACCAACCTAGATGCCCTTCAATAGGTGAATGGATAAAAAAAATGTGGCATTTATACACAATGGAGTATTACTCTGCATTAAGAAACGACAAAATCATAGAATTCGGAGGGAAATGGATGGCATTAGAGCAGATTATGCTAAGTGAAGCTAGCCAATCCTTAAAAAACAAATGCCAAATGACTTCTTTGATATAAGGGGAGTAACTAAGGACAGAGTAGGGACGAAGAGCAGGAGAAGAAGATCAACATTAATAGCGATGAGAGGGGGGAGGGAAAGGGAGAGAGAAGGGAAACTGCATGGAAAGGGATGGTGATCCTCAGGGTTATACAAAATTACATACAAGAGGAAGTGAGGGGTAAGGAAAGAATAATACAAGTGGAAGAAGTGTTTTACAGTAGAGGGGGTTGAGAGAGAAGAAGGGAGGGGAGGGGAGGGGAGGGGGGATAGTAGAGAATAGGATAGAGAGCAGAATTCATCAGACAGTAGAATGGCAATATGTAAATCAATGGAAATGTAATTGATGTAACTGATGTGATTCAGCAATCTGTATACGGGGTAAAAATGGGAGTTCATAACCCTTTTGAATCAAACTGTGAAATATATCAAATTAGATGTAATGTTTTGAACGACCAACAATAAAAAAAAAAAGGGCTAAGCCTCCTTTATTCTTTACATTTTCCATCATTAGCGATGAGTGTATTTTCAATCTCCCTACTTCTATAAAATAGAGGTCAAATATATTCTTCCTTTATCCAAGTCAAATAAAATGAAATGGTATCCAGGGAAATACCTAGATTAAATATCAACTCTTACTTGTATAAAAAACATTTTTAAACAAAGAAAAAGAAATGAAAGGCACACAACCAAAATGAGATTAACACCATTCCAGACAATCCTCACAGTGACAGGGCAGATTAGAAGAGATACAGACATTTGCTTACTCAATGAAGTAGATCATCCCCGTGTCAGTGTAGGCCATCTCCCAGTTTTTAGGTAGTGGTTCCAGAGTCTCATCTCTCATCATATAATTTCTAAAGTCCACGGAGCTATTTGTTTGGTTATAACTTGGAACAGTCTTCATCCAGTCAGATGACTCAGAATGCCTCTCTCTGTTTTCTGTCATTGTTCAAAACAGAGCAGCATGAAAAGTAGGCAGAGTTATACTCTTCTTTAAGTCCCTCTTCATTTCTAACAAAATGCCAAACATTTTTTATATATGTATATATATAAAATATATAAACCCCACGAGAGAGCATTGCCCCTTTGAATTTTCAGGCCTAATCAGCTCGTGCCGGTCCTCTAACAGACCTACTTAACCCAGTGAGGATGAGTGTGCAGCTACTGTCCCCACTCTAGTGGGTGGGCAGCCATCTCCTTGCTTCCAATAAATCTCTTGGCTGAACCTCCATTTCGGTGTAATAGATCCGCTTTCATTTCATATATATATATACACACATACACACACACACATATTTGTGCAATTATATATTTCAAATTTACTTATTATGTCCACATTCTGCTATAAATTTTGAGATAACAAATAAACATACCCAATTCATTTCATTTACTAATTCACATTAACCCCTGGAGTATATTTGATGCTAGTCTGGGAGAGTAGCAACAAAACAACTGTGGATTCAATTCAGTATAAATCCTAACAGTAGCATCACCAGTATTTATACATAATTATGCATATGTCAAGCTCTATTCTAAGTGATTAACATTAACTCATAATCCTCACAGCAACCCAGTATATATTATTACTAAACTCATTTTATAAATTGAGAAAACTAAAAGAGAGGTTAAGTTAACTTAGTCAAGGTTACATAGTCATTAAATAGCAAAGCTAGGATTTGTTTTATATACTTTATTTTTATTTATTTATTTTTAAATGGTGCTGAGGATTGAACCTAGTGCCTCACATGTTCTAGGCAAGCGCTCTATCACTGAGCCATAAACCCAACCCCAAAGCTAAGATTTGAATCTAAGTGGCCTTTGCTCTTAACTGCTACACTAAGCTGCTCATACATTTAAAAACCATTTTTTTAGTTGTCAATGAACTTTTTATTTTTTAATTAATTTATTTATATGTGGTGCTGAGAATCTAACCCAGTGCCTCACACATGCTAGGCATGCACTCTTGCACTGAGCTACAACCTCAGAACCATGCTCACACACTTTTAAAACAGGTCTTTAAATAAAATTTGTCTTTAAAAATTATACTCAAGGGGCTGTCTAGCATGTGTGAGGCACTGGATTCAATTCTCAGCACCACATATAAATAAACTGATACATAAAATAAAGGTCCATTGACAGTTTAAAAAAAGAATTACACTCAAGGGCTGGGGATATAGCTTAGAGGTAGGGCACTTACCTACCAACTAACTAAATAAATAATAAAATTATACTCATTAGACTTCGTTGTTAAATATAATTTTGGGGTAATATTAAAATCCTTTTAGAGTCCCAGATTCTATTAATGTAAGCAAGTACACTAAAATTTGGTTACTGTATAGGAAGTCAATAATTCATGCACTCACAATTTGTTTCTAGAATTTAAATGATGTTACACAATAATATCATTGTAAAAACTTCAAGGAGATCTAACATGGCGGCGGGGCGCGGAGAGATCAAGTCTCTGACCTCTTCAGCTGTGCGGGCATAGGGAGGCGTAAACAGTCTAAATGCTGTTTGCTCAGCATCACTAGGCAATGCTGAGCTGTCGTGGATCTGGGGCGAATAGTCTGGGCCTCTCAGAACACACACTGAGACCGGATCTGATGAATTCAAACTCCCGTTTGCCTGCTTCCCGCAGACAAACAGCTGTGACTCAGCACTAATCCTTCCGGCTGAAACAACTGGTCAACCCTTCTGATCCTACGGAGGTAAATGCCAACAGAGCCTTCATAGGCAGTGGCCACAGGTTTGAAACGGGGCTTGGGAGAGACAGTAAGGACCCACCCGTTGCATTGGTCACTCAGCAAAGGGAAACAAACTGTCACCATTTGCAAGAGATACCACCATGGCAGAGAACTGACGTCACCAGACTGCAGTGGAGGAGATAACTTCATTGAAACCTGCGGCTACAGGTGTGTAATCCCCTAGCCTTCCCTCTCCACACATCGGGGAAACCTTAAGGGCCCCTCCCAGCTCTCGCATGAGCGAGATAGCCAGACCGAGGGAATCAGAAGTGGTGCGGGACCCATGGAGCAGAACTCCTGGCTACCGCTCCCACCAGTACTGACAACTGAGGTCTCTTGCACCAGCTACCTGGGGCGTGGCTACCGGAGGGCAAGTAAAGTTCACTGAGGATTCTCAGCCCCAAGCTCTACAAACTTAGGGTCTGAGGGAATGGCAAACAGGGAGAGTGTGCCCAGTCATTCACGAAAACAGGGCTCCCGGGAGCAACAGACCTGGCATGTAGCCAGTATTGTGGTGAGAGTCACCGGTGAGCGGAGCCTGGCTTGAGGAAAAGTGGGGAAGTAACTAGACACAAGAGGAGGCCCTAGGCACTCAGGATTGGAGACTCGCCCAGTCTGGGAGGAGGAGCTGCTGCACAGTGATTGGTTTTCCTCGTATTGACAGGAGAAGCTTGGCCTGGTGGGCACAGCTCCACCTACTGGAAGAGAAGTTAATCAAACTCTAAGACTGCATTTATTAGTTTTTTTTGGGGGGGGTTCATTTTCATTTTTCTTTCTTGTTGTTTTTTAAATTTTTTTCTTCTAATTTTAATTTTATTATTATTTTTTTATTTTTTTTTTCTTTTTTTATTTCCTATTTTTTTCTTCTTTTGTCTTTTCATTTCTTTTCAATTTTCTTATTCCACCCTTCCTTGAATTCTACCTGCTTACTCTCATTCTCTTTAGTGACTTCTTCCCTTCCCTTCTAATACCTTTCCTCCCAAGCATCAAATAAATTTATAGGCGTAAACAGTAACTCAGCAGTCAAACAGAACAAGAAGTAACATGAGCAGCATGAAAAAGCAAGGAAGAAAAGGAGTACAAACAATGCAGGACAGCCTAAATATTCAGGAGGACCTAGAGTCATCAGAAAAATGGTCATATAAAGAAATCAAGGAATACCTTAGACAGATGGAATGGAACCTTAAAGAGGATATGAGACAGCAAATTCAAACAGTGAAAGAACACATTGAAAACGAATTACATAAACAGAAGAGAAGAAGAAGAGAGAACTCAAATTACTAACGTACGGGATGAAAAGGGCAATATCACAACAGATGCTACAGAAGTACAGAAGACAATTAGAAATTATTTTGAAAACCTATATTCCAATAAAATAGAAGATAGTGAAGACATCGATAAATTTCTTAAGTCATATGATTTGCCCAGACTGAATCAGGAGGATACACACAATTTGAACAGACCAAGATCAATGGATGAAATTGAAGAAGCAATCAAAAGACTACCAACCAAGAAAAGCCCAGGACTGGATGGGTATACAGCAGAGTTTTACAGAACCTTTAAAGAAGAATTAATACCAATACTTTTCAAGTTATTTCAGGAAATAGAAAAAGAGGGAGCTCTTCCAAATTCATTCTATGAGGCCAACATCACCCTGATTCCAAAACCAGACAAAGACACCTCAAAGAAAGAAAACTACAGACCAATATCTCTAATGAACCTAGATGCAAAAATCCTCAATAAAATTCTGGCGAATCGAATACAAAAACACATCAAAAAAACTGTGCACCATAATCAAGTAGGATTCATCCCTGGGATGCAAGGATAGTTCAATATACGGAAATCAATAAATGTTATTCACCACATCAATAGACTTAAAGATAAGAACCATATGATCATCTCGATAGACGCAGAAAAAGCATTCGACAAAGGACAGCATCCCTTTATGTTCAAAACATTAGAAAAACTAGGGATAACAGGAACTTACCTTGACATTGTAAAAGCTATCTATGCTAAGCCTCAGGCTAGCATCATTCTGAATGGACAAAAATTGAAGGCATTCCCCCTAAAATCTGGAACAAGACAGGGATGCCCTCTATCACCACTTCTATTCAATATAGTTCTCGAAACTCTGGCCAGAGCAATTAGACAGATGAAAGAAATTAAAGGCATAAAAATAGGGAAAGAAGAACTTAAATTATCACTATTTGCGGAAGACATGATTCTATACCTAGAAGACCCAAAAGGGTCTACAAAGAAACTACTAGAACTAATAAGTGAATTCAGCAAAGTGGCAGGATATAAAATCAACATGCATAAATCAAAGGCATTTCTGTATATCAGCGATAAAACTTCTGAAACGGAAATGAGGAAAAACACTCCATTCACAATATCCTCCAAAAAAATAAAATACTTGGGATGGGAATCAACCTAACAAAAGAGGTGAAAGATTTATACAATGAAAACTACAGAACCCTAAAGAGAGAAGTAGAAGAAGATCTTAGAAGATGGAAAAATATACCCTGTTCATGGATAGGCAGAACAAACATCATCAAAATGGCGATATTACCAAAAGTTCTCTATAGGTTTAATGCAATGCCAATTAAAATCCCAACAGCATTTCTTGTAGAAATAGATAAAGCAATCATGAAATTCATATGGAAAAATAAAAGACCCAGAATAGTAAAAGCAATTCTAAGCAGGAAGGGTGAATCAGGTGGTATAGCAATACCAGATTTCAAACTATATTACAGAGCAATAGTGACAAAACAGCATGGTACTGGTACCAAAACAGGCGGGTAGACCAATGGTACAGATTAGAGGATACAGAGACTAATCCACAAAGCTACAACTATCTTATATTTGATAAAGGGGCTAAAAGCATGCAATGGAGGAAGGATAGCATCTTCAACAAATGGTGTTGGGAAAACTGGAAATCCATATGCAACAAAATGAAACTGAATCCCTTTCTCTCGCCATGCACAAAAGTTAACTCAAAATGGATCAAGGAGCTTGATATCAAATCAGAGACTCTGCGTCTGATAGAAGAAAAAGTTGGCTCTGATCTACATATTGTGGGGTCGGGCTCCAAATTCCTTAATAGGACACCCATAGCACAAGAGTTAATAACAAGAATCAACAAATGGGACTTACTTAAACTAAAAAGTTTTTTCTCAGCAAGAGAAACAATAAGAGAGGTAAATAAGGAGCCTACATCATGGGAACAAATTTTTACTCCTCACACTTCAGATAGAGCCCTAATATCCAGAGTATACAAAGAACTCAAAAAATTAGACAATAAGATAACAAATAACCCAATCAATGGGCCAAGGACCTGAACAGACACTTCTCAGAGGAGGATATACAATCAATCAACAAGTACATGAAAAAATGCTCACCATCTCTAGCAGTCAGAGAAATGCAAATCAAAACCACCCTAAGATACCATCTCACTCCAGTAAGATTGGCAGCCACTATGAAGTCAAACAACAACAAGTGCTGGCGAGGATGTGGAGAAAAGGGTACTCTTGTACATTGCTGGTGGGACTGCAAATTGGTGCGGCCAATTTGGAAAGCAGTTTGGAGATTCCTGGGAAAGCTGGGAATGGAACCACCATTTGACCCTGCTATTGCCCTTCTCGGACTATTCCCTGAAGACCTTAAAAGAGCATGCTACAGGGATACTGCCACATCGATGTTCATAGCAGCACAATTCACAATTGCTAGACTGTGGAACCAACCCAGATGCCCTTCAATAGATGAATGGATAAAAAAAAAATGTGGCATTTATACACCATGGAGTATTACACAGCACTAAAAAATAACAAAATCATGGAATTTGCAGGGAAATGGATGGCACTAGAGCAGACTATGCTTAGTGAAGCTAGCCAATCCCTAAAAAACAAATACAAAATGTCTTCTTTGATATAATGAGAGCAACTATGAACAGAGCAGGGAGGAAGAGCAGGAAGAAAAGATTAACATTAAACAGAGACATGAGGTGGGAGGGAAAGGGAGAGAAAAGGGAAATTGCATGGAAATGGAAGGAGACCCTCATTGTTACACAAAATTACATATAAGAGGTTGTGAGGGGAATGGGAAAATAAACAAGGAGAGAAATGAATCACAGTAGATGGGGTAGAGAGAGAAGATGGGAGGGGAGGGGGGATAATAGGGCATAGGAAAGGTAGCAGAATACAACAGTTACTAACAGGGCATTATGTAAAATTGTGGATGTGTAACCGACATGCAATCTGCATTTGGGGTAAAAATTGGGAGTTCATAACCCACTTCAATCTAATGTATGAAATATGTTATGTCAAGAGCCTTGTAATGTTGTGAACAACCAATAAAAAAAAGAAATAGCTAAAAAAAAAAAAAAACTTCAAACTTCAGGCAATGACTAAGAATCAGAAAATCTGAGAAAGGCCTTAGATATATCAATCCCTATAGTATTTCAACTCCAATATCCTTTATCCAACAAAATCATACAATTCATTAATCTTTCTACTTATTAACTTTCACTTTCTTCACCCTCTACCCATTTCCCTACTGCTCTTCTTATCCAACTTAAATTCCAAGATCAACCACTATAATCACTTCCAAGTACTCCTGATTTCTTTGCCTCAACCTGACTTCATCACACTTGCCTGGCTAAACCATAACTCTGCTTTTTCCATCTACTCAATGCTAGCACATGCAGTTGAACATAGACAATGCTAAGGAATTCGCTCAAATTCATTATCACTAACCTCAGTGGATATTTAATGATACATGACAATCATAGTACATTTCTTTAATTGATTCACTCTGACACGCTCCTAGTTAAATATTTCATAACTTCCTTCTCCTTCAGTCATCTACAGTAGTCCTCCTTTTCTGAGGGTGATATGTCCCAAGACCACCTCCCCCAGTAGATGCCTGAAACTATGAGTAGGAATGAACCCTATATACAGAGTACTTTGTTCCCCCATATACACATACCTATGATAGTTTAATTTATAAATATGTACAGTAAGAGACTAGCAGTAATCACTGATTATAAAAGTAGAAAAATTGTAACAATATACTCTAATAAAAGTTTTATAAATGTAGTCTCTTTCAAAATATATTATTATACAGTAATATTTTCTTACTGTCGTCAGTGTGGATAACTGAAACCACAGAAAGTGAAACTGCAGATAAGTGAGGGCTACTGTATAACTTTTCTCTTATCCTTAATTTCATTTGGTGACCCTGTTTCCCATTTCACCAAGAAAATGGAAGCAAGCAGAAGAGAACTCTGCAAATTCCCACCATTCCATCTATACAGCAACTATACCCATTTACTTCACCATCTGTTACTTCCTGAGAATTGTCCATGTTCCTAGCTAAAGCTAATCCCCATTTATAAATATAGCCTGTCCCCTCTTGCCTACAGCCATTCTCTCATTCGCATTTTCTTCCCTATTTATTAGATCATATCCAGCCACATAAAAACATGTTATTCCCAAATTCCTTAAAAACAAAATAATTCTCCTTCTCATGTCTGTCTTTTCATACCAAACTACCTTGACAGAGTTTATAATTGCTACTCCCACTACCACTCTTTCAATTCTCTCAGACCTTCTCATCAAGGCTTTTTAACTTCCAATAAAAACAAACAAACAAAGAAACAAACAAAAACCCTGTTATTATCAAGGTCTCCAGTATTGTCCATATTGCTAAATCTAATGATCAATTCTCAGTTCACATCTTACTTGTGCTCTCAGCAACATCTGAATGGTGGATCACTTTCTTCCTTGTATACTTAGTGACCCACTAACTGGTATCCCTGTTTATACCCCGTCATCCTGTGTCTATTCTCAACACAGTATGCAGAATGAGCCTGTTAAATCTGTTGTGTACTCTTTTACTCAAAACTTTATCATAGTTTCTAATTTCAGTTACAGCCAAAATTATTCTAAGTACCTACAAGACCTTGCGTAATGTGCATTCCTCCCCACCCCTCATTATTTGACTGACCATACTGGTTTCTATCCTGCTCTTCTGTCTTCCATCTCTCTGCTCCAATCACACATTGTCTATGCTGCACTGAACCACACTGGTTTTTTTGCTGTTGTCTGAATATTGCAGGCATGCTTCCAACTCAGGGCATTTCTCTGTCTGGAAAGCTCTTCTCTCAGATATTTAGAGTTTATTTATTTATTTCAAGTCTTTTCTGCCTATTTAAAATTGCAAACCCTGACCTATTTCTTTTCTTCTTCTTCTTTTTTTTTTTTTTTTTGGTATCAAGAATTGAACCCACTATGCCACATCTCCAGTCCTTTTTATTTTTGAGAGAGGGTATTGCTACGTTGTTTAGGGTGTCCCTAAATTGCTGACGTTGGCCTCAAATCCATGATCCTCCTGCCTCAGCCTCCTGAGTCTCTGGGATTACAGGTGTGTGCCACTATGCCTGGTTTGACTCTACTATTTCTCATCCATTCTCCTCTACTTTACTTTTCTCTTTTGTACCGGCTAACACACCACCTGATATTCATTTATGCAGACCACTTCTGACTCTCTTGACTTTCCCATTATCAGGTAAAGTCCATCAGGACAGGGGTTTCTGTCTGTTTTGTTCACTGATTTATTCCCAGTATTTAGTACAAATGGCTAGCTGGCAGTTAAGTAGTTTAGAAGGCACTCAACAAATATTTGTTGAGTAAATAAAAAATAAACAAAATGCATGATTTATTTTCTATGCACAAAAATAACAAAAAAAGATACCTAAAATAGAAATCAATCTGGAAGGGAGTTACATTCTTGGGAAATAAGTATTATGATCTATAATACTTCTAATATAGTTCCAAGTGATTGAGCAAGGGAGTTTGTATAACATCCAATGACTTGGGAAGATGCTGTTTATGTTATACTTATTTTGGAAAAAAATTTTAGCATCCCAACATAACATATGTCATCCTATGTGGGCATATTAGCAACCTTTGGGGTTAAATCTTTAGCAAGATATAAAATATGTATTGATGTATACAAATAAGGCACTACCTACCTTTTCCCTACTTCTACTCCTTAACAATTTTCTAGTTTTTCATTTAAATACTTGGAATATTTTCTCTTACAAAGAAATATATAACCTAATGTAAATATCCTATGGTCCATAAACACAATAGAGAGTGTACAAACTGACTCCCACACACTCTTGGATGTGCTCTCTTTAAATATTAATATCAGAGTATGAAACATCTGGTTTAACAACTGTCTTACATGACTAGCATAAACTATTGATATTACAGATAGGTTTATCTCTTAGGGAATCACAGTGATCACCATAAAGCTCTGCATTTGGATGTTAAAAATAAAAAAGAATCTTCTTTCCTCCTAAGTCAAGAATATATAATTCCATATTGGGACAGATTCATGGTCTCTAATCCTAGTGTTCACCATTTTAAAATATTAACAGAATTAATTTTGTGGGACTGCAAATTTGACATGAATATTAAAAGTCTGTCATATCATATTATGATATGATAATTTCCCTTAGTAATCTCTAAAGAATTAGGTATAAATTTCCTTAAACCTTTCCAACCCCAATTTCAGTCTTTACACCCAAATATATAATGTAATTCATTTAACATTAAACATGTTATGTGGCACAACTGTGTGAGAAGTTAGAATGATAAAACAGAACTCCCAATCTGGAGAGGGAAATAAACAATGAATATATTAAAACAATAAATATAATGTAAATGGCAATTTTTTTCACATGTGAAAAATATTCTTTATTAATTTCTCTCATTTCATTACAAAATGTATGTTGGAAATAATTTGAATAACCTACTTTGTTTCTTTTTGTTTTTAAACCCCTGGCTTCAAGGACTGAGAATCTCCCTATCTTTTACCAAGTATTGGGAAACATTGATTATTGTAGTCAATAGGTTATCATTCTGCTATTTATTTTCTCTTCTCAAGCTCTGAAAAAAATGTCCTCTGTATAAATTAAACAACACCACCAAAAAAATATAGAATGCTTCACAAATTTATGTGTCATCCTTGTGCAGGGGCCCATAATCTTCTCTGTATCGTTCCAATTTTAGTATATGTGCTGCCAAAAGTGAGCACTAAATGGCAAATTTTAATAACTGATGAAGAAAAGATCAAGGTCCTTTGGGAAAATGATATGGAGATGGGGACATGATATGCAAACTTGGGGACATGAACAATTTTTTTTTTTTAGTTCCTACTTTGTGCCAGGCACTGTTTTTGGTACACTCCCAGTTACAAACTTAAGAATCACAAAATTATTTAGGGATACTGAATAGGATATTTCACCACTAAATTTGTTAGTTTTATATGTAATGAAAAAATAAGAGCGTCAAAGCAAAAAAAGAAAATTTTTTGAGTGAATTCAGAATTTAAATAAAAATATTAACAAACCTTTTGGATAATTTTTACTGGCATATATCTAAACTTCCAAGTACTTTTGTTTGAGCTAAAGGTACATTATAAAACATCTATATTTTGCTTTTATCCTATAAAATAGGACGTAAGTCAATAAGATTTCCCTATTCCAGAATCAAAGATGAACCTCAAATATTTTAAGGAATAGAGTAATGGTATATTATTTTATTACTGGTAGTTTTTCATACATTTATTAAAATTGGGACAACCCATTTTAGTTTATAGATGCTCTACAGAAATATACATTACTCTACACACAGCCTTCTCAAAACATTGGAAGCTTTCCATGCTTCAGCAAAAATTTTACTACTTCCAATTAAACGTCAGTACAGCCAACCCATAACATCCATTAGAAGTTGTTCATCTGTTTACTGACCTGCGCTTCCACTGCCATTAATAGCATCCTTGTCTTCATCTTCTTCCTCTTCAGGAAGAGAGCTGTCCATTCTTTCCATCTTGCTGACAGATGTTGTTCGTTTTCTTTGGGATTCTGTGTCAAACTCATTATCAAAGAGGACCTGATCAACTGGATCTGGCTGGAAAGGGCTGGGTTCTGCTGGAGGCTTGGGAGTTCCATAGAAGTTTCCTGAAGTGGACAAAATAATAGCAGCTGAAATCTTCATGCTGAATCGACTCAGAATAATATGGCCTACTGTATATCCCTACTGTTTCTTACACTGACGTTTTGGAATATCTACCATTGTCCAAAAGGTCGACCTAAGCACTCCTTGTGAAAGAAGGAGGTAGAAATAACAGAAAGAACTCATTTCTCAAGAGCCCTTTATCATATATCATCTAACATTTGAATACTACTAAGGCCAGGAAGTTGATTGATCCTTTCTTCCTTCCTTCCTTCCTCCCTCCCTCCCTCTCCAGCTCTCTGTCTTGATTATTGCTCCTACAAGACTTGCTTTACATGGGCTTTGAATTAGGACCTAACTTGTAAATTTAAAAGCATCAAAGCTATCACGTAAGACGAACTAGTACAAAAGGTGGGAGGTAAAGACAATAAAAATAACTCAAATAATTTTGTTTTAATATACATAATGTATTATTTAGTAAGATGAGGAAATATGTGGG
Source organism: Ictidomys tridecemlineatus (assembly GCF_052094955.1). Taxonomy (NCBI): domain Eukaryota; kingdom Metazoa; phylum Chordata; class Mammalia; order Rodentia; family Sciuridae; genus Ictidomys; species Ictidomys tridecemlineatus. The sequence continues at coordinate 106,425,395 of NC_135487.1, read as the reverse complement.
CAAAGGATAAAGCTAAGAACTAAGCAGTTTGCAAAGAAATATGGATTGCTGATATAATTTTTACTTTAAAAATTTAAAAATTTTCTGAGCATTCTAATTATATTATCTGACAATCTATTGAACAAATAGTGACATTATTAGTCTAATTCAATATTGGCTTACTCTCATGAAAGCAAGAAATTAATTTTCTCTTGAGGATCAGTGTTTTTTGCGGTAAAAATAAACATTCCAGAACAGAAGGGAAACAACTGAATATCTTCTCAAATTGTCCAGTGGCTTCCTTCCTTGAGGCAGCCCAACCCAATAGGAAAGCACAGTTACATTAACAGTGTGTAGCTTCCACTAGGTGTGACCTTATATTAGTTGTTATTCTAATTTTATAAAAAGTAAATATGATTAGAAAGTAAAATACTCATGATATTTTATTTTAAAAATCCACAACTTTCAAATTCTTTGAAGCTAGGGAGATAATTAAGATGCTCATATATATAAGGTCAATTTATGAGGTAGATGCATTTTTTTCCTGGGTAGAAAAAAATCATAGGTTGCTACCTGTAGCACTAAGACTCATTTATAAATGACACAGTTAACCTTAGGTTGGGAATGTTTGAGGGAGAAAGTGTCAAAATTAATTCCTGAAAGTTTAATTTTGAGTGGTGTCATTAAATAGTCAAGACAAAACAATAAACTCAAACTAAAAAACTTTTCAACTACATCTGCCTCTCCCACTCAACTACTCCCTTGTTTCCAAATCCATGTTTGAAATGGTTGCTTGATAGATGCAAAAATTTGTATTAACACACTCCAGACTTTGCAAATTTCCTGGGTCCTAAGTACAAAACCAATGGAAAAGCAGGTTAAGGCTGGGAAGCAGCTCAGTAGCAGAGCACTCTCCCGACTATGTGAGACCCTAGATTCCATACCAACTATAAAAAAAAAGAAAAGAAAAAAAAAAAAAAACCAACAACATGGGGCTGGGGTTGTGGCTCAGTTGTATAGAGTGTTTACCTGGCATATGTGAGGCACTGGGTTAGATCCTCAGCACCATATAAAAATAAATAAAAAATAAAGGTACTGTGTCCAGCTAAAAAAATTATATATATATATATATATATATATATATATATATATACACACACACACACACGGAAAACCACTACCACCAACAAAAACACAAATACTGGTTACTACTTCTCTGGGCAGAGTACAGAAATAATCCAAATAGAGGGGTGACCAGGGAATAAAATATTCTAGGATCTCATTTTTCCTTTATTGTGGCCAATAATCATACTCTGAAGGAATAAGGATATATCCTGTGACAGAAATAAAAAGTCTACTTTTCTAAGGATGATGGTAGTCATCCATAGTCACTAAAAATTTAATAATTATTATCTAACTCTAGAAAGTTTAACTTTTTCCTAAGGGGAAAACTGGAAAAATGCAAGATATTAGAGCTGCTATCCATAATCACTGCAAAGATTTCAAAACTTCAGAATAAATTTTGGCAGTTTCCTTGTTTAGAAAGGTAATCATTGCATATACCTATAATTCCAGTGGCTTGGGAGGCTGAAGCAGGAGGATTGCAAATTCAAAGCCAGCCTTAGCAACTTCTCAAGATCCTAAGCAATTTAATGAGATCCTGTCTCAAAATAAAAAATCAAATCAAAAGGGCTGGGAATATGACTCAGTAGTTAAGCACGCCTGGGTTCAATCCATAGTACAAAAGAAAATTAATCATTGGGCTTAGTAATCTTAAACCATTGATAAATATTAACATTCCAGATGGCAAGGTATAAAATTCCAAGGTTTGTAAACCCTGACTGTAATTACTAACAGAAAAAATTTAAAAAAATTTTGGAACTTTTCTTTTTCTTCCAAAGGCTGTTGCACTTTTATAATAGAATTACCAACAATTAAATAATTCAAATATACATAAAATTATAGATAACAATATTAGAATCATATTAGAAATATATATTTTATTTATATGTTTACATATATAAATATTTATATATTTATACTTATTTACATACACATTATCCAGATAGTACCACTGCAAGATTTCTTTGAAATTTTCCTTCTTTCTTTCTGAGGATATACATACCTAATTGCAAATACAATTGAAGCCCTAATTTCCTGACCAATCCTTCTCACTGCCTCCCTGAGTTGTCCTGAAGTTGGTACATGTCATTCTTCCTAAATACTGTATACATCTAGGGTATATATACATGCATCCATAACAAAAAAATATTATTGTTTTCAGCAAAAGTCTGGGTATTTTCATAATGTTTCATTATTTTCATAAAGAATGTATTGTACATATACTTTTGTAACTTTCTTTTTATTCAATTATATTTCAAGAACATATCCATGTTATACATATAAACATATTTTATTCAACTTCTGCGTAATAAATCCATAAATCATAAATCCATCTTTATGAACAAAAAATGCATTTTATTCATTCCCCATCTACAGAAGCGTTATTTCTATTTCTATTCTGTCGCTATTTCAAACAGTGTTATAATGATATTTCTGGCTCCTGTGTACATAAATACATGGAAAACAGTTTCTCTAGGGTACATATCTAGAGAAGGAACTCCTAGGTCAGTTACTGAATTTACCAGTTATTGCCAAAATGTTCTCCAAAGCGACTGTACCATTTTATATTCTTGCCAACAATGTATGGAAAATTCAATTTCTTGCAATTATTAGACTTAATTTTTTTTTTTTTGCCAATCTGATAGGTGTGAAATGAGGTATGATTGTTGAGCCATGTGTTGTCACACCTGCAATCCCAGTGACTCAGGAGGCTGAGGCCAGCCTGAGAAACTTAGGGAGACACTGTCTCAAAATAAAAAAGTAAAAAAGGGGCTGGGGATATAGTACAGTGGGCAAAGCACCTCTGAGTTCAATCCCTAGTAGCCAAAAAATAAAATTAAATATATAATGTTTTAATTTACATTTCCTTTGAACTAAGCACATAGTAGACAATAACTGAAAATATGCAATATGCCACTTTATCATATACCAAGTTCTTATGCTTCATGGATGCATACCTAAGATTAAGTATTTTTGTACTTTAAGGACAGAAGACTTTGTAAACAAAACTTCAAAAGCACAATTATAAAAAAAACAGTAATGAAGTGATGTTTAATTTTTTTAAATTTATTTTTTAGTTGTAGGTGGATGCAATATCTTTATTTTATTTTTATGTGGTGCTGAGGATTGAACCCAGTGCCTCACACACAGTAGGCAAGTGCTCTCCCTTTGAGCCACAACCCCAGGCCCTAATTTTTATATTTTAAAAATTCTGTTTAATGAAGAAATACAAGACAAGATTAACAGGTGACAGAATGGGAGAAAATATCTACATCTAGTAAGAGAGTAATATCTAAATATCTAAGGAAAACCTATAAATCAGAATATGACTGAGATCTCAACTTGGGAAAAAATGAACAAAGAAAATGAGTGTAGTGCATAATTTGCAGAAGTTCAAAAGACTAATAGGCACATGGAAAAATGCTCAGACTCTCTTGACTACCAGAGAAACTAAAATGAGAATGAGATACCACTTCTATAACCATTAGATTGGCAAAATTATGTAACTGAATAATGCCAAGTACTGGGAGATGGTGCCATTATTATAGCTGCTACAGAAACCTTTGTGTACTTCTAGGGAGAAAAGAGACTGGAGAGGAACCAAAACTATTTCATCAGACAAGGATACATACAGTCTACAAGTCAATAACTCGGCTCTTGGGTATATATTCCACAGACATTCTCATACATTTGTAAAAAGACATGTGAGAACGTTCATCTTTACTTATAGTAACAGGGAGTTTGAAGGAAGGCCATCACTAGGGGAATAATTAAGTGCAATGGATTACACACAAATACAGTATATCAACATGGGTGTATCTAAAAACAAAGTAATAAATGAAATGATAAAAATCTGAATGATAAATATATATGACACAGTTCAGTTGTAAACAATAAATATGCACACAAGACATAATATACATTGTGCAAGAACACATACAAAAACATACATATTAAACACATCAGAATGATTAATTATAAGAGGGAGGCTATCTGTGTAGAAGTCAAAACAAACAAGCAGCTGTCCTTTCCTCTAAGCCTTCACTGGCAATCTTCTCTGAGGAAGATATTCCTATTCATTTCTTTAAATCCTTTGTTGTTGTTTTCTTCATAACAATTTATAGTTTTTTGTTTTGTTGACTATTTTCCCCCACTAAGAGATAGGATTAAGGAAGTGGCATTTCAGTCTTATTCACCCCAGTACTACTAGGCTCTCTTACAGTGTTTGGCACATAGTAGGTACTTAACAAATGATTGCTGAATGAATGAAATAGGACAAAATGAATGAGTGAATGAATGAATGAATGAGGGGGTCATGGTAGCTAAACCCAGAAAGGATAGTTAGACAAAACTTGTCAGGTAAAAAATGGCTGAAGATTTTAAATAGGAGAGGGACATGATCAGAAGTGGGCTTAAGGAGGATCAGCATGGTAGCAGTGGACAGGTTGGATTGGACAGAGGAAGAAATTGAACATAAGAGACCAACTGCAATAGGCCAGACATGAGCTGATCCAGCAGGCTTCAATGAGATAGTGAAGGTGAAAAGAAGGGCATTGTGAAAGTGGGTACAAAGGAAGAAATGACTAGATGTGGTAACTGACTGAAGTGAAGTGCAAGAAAAGGGAGGAAGTAAATGATGACTCCACTGTTTTGAGCTTGGGGTACTGCTACAGAGAGAAATTATGAAGAATTAAAATGCAAATGTGGATATGTTGTATTTAGGGTTAGATATTATTCATCATCATCTGAGGCCCTGAAGATAATATCAAGTAAGAAAGACATGATCACTACTATCAGAGTTTATGGAATAGGCAATTATAATAGCATGATAAAGCAAAGATGGAAAAGTAAAGGGTGCTATGGAGTGGATAAGCTTGCCAGGAAAAAAGCATGTTAGATAAGGAAAAATAAATAGGCCTAAGAGAATCATTTAAAAATTGAAACTGATCTCAACTGTACTTTCTGGAATCAAGCGGGTAGAGATATTAAAAGAAAACCAATTATTCTGTTTTTATTGCCCACCCCCCAGCGAGTTATATGTTCCCTTCTCCAAGATAGTCAAGGTACATACAGGTTTTTATAAGTATACAGATTTTTATTCCCAATCACAATAGAGAGCAATCAATAAATGCTGTTGAGTTCTGATGATGACTGTAAATTACTATGAAATATGCATGCTAGTCAGTTTGATTTTTAGTATATTATTTACAATTAAATTTATAATATGAAGAAATGTTTCTATTTTGGTTTAATCCCATCTTATTTAGCAAATTATAAAATCTCCTCATCAAAGGAAAATTTTCCTAAGAAATTTTTAGAAATAGTATTTTACTGATCAAGTTCCCTCTGAAATAATTCATCATTCAGATAGTTTTCTGAGTGTTGTTAATATTAGGGGACATACCATCATAAGTTCCACTTTCTAACAATGCTCCACTCTCTTCCAGTGCTTTGAACTGTTCAACAGAAATGAAATTATAGTCCACCCCTGGAACTTCCCCATCCCTGGGGGCCCTTGTAGTGCCTAAAGAAAAAAGAAAAAAGAAAAAAAATAGGTTGCAAAGTACTTTTAAACTTACAAAATATTCAGAGTATCAGAAAATTCAGTTTATAGAGGCACACACTATTGGATATATTGCATTTGCTAGAATGAGGAACAGAAAATTTCAGGCAACTTAACATTATTAGGTGAAAGTAGGACAATAAATGTAGAATGAGTAAATATACTTTAATAAAATCTAGAGATAGCCATGAAATTCAGAACCAAAAAAACCCCACTAAAATAATTTTAGTGCTAAAAAAGGCTTAATCTCTTAAAACACAACATTTAATCTCAATTATCATTACTTAACAATAAGTAGAAATAAATCCACCATTAAGAGACTTCATTTTCTCCCTCCAACTTTATTCAAGTAAAAGTTGACAAACAAAAATTGTGTCTACTTGTGATGTACAATGTGATATTTTGCACATATTGTGTAAGACAGAATTAATTAAGTACTGGGGACTGAACCCAAGGGGCCTTTTACCACTAAGCTACATCCCAAGCCTTTTCTATATTTTATTTTGAGATAGGGTCTCCTTAAATTGATTAGGGCCTCATTAAATTGCTGAGGCTGGCCTTGAACTTGTGATCCTCCTGCTTCAGCCTACTGAGACATTGGGATTACAGGTTTGTATCACCACACCCTGGCAACACACTTCATTTTTAAGTAGTTGTCCTGTGTATGTATCTTATTTTTCTTTCCTAGCATAAATGTAAACTTACATTCTATTTACTAGAGTCATAAAGATAACAAAAAAGAGAAGTAATTTTTATAAGTCTTTTAATGTTCTTTATTTAAAAATTTGGATAAATATTATGAAGTTATTTTAGACTAACCAAAGGTTTAAGATAGGTATTCATATATTTCATCTTAACCGTTATTCTCCTTAAGCAATTTAAAAAAATCACTGTTAAGTAAACTGATTTATAAACTGATTACAGCAACAGATCACTAAACTTCTATATATTAAGGAATTTATAATAAGGTAAAAGCTTTCTTCTGTATAAATTCAGGTTATGGCAGTATTGCTACATCTGACAAATTTCGCTAAATGAGAATCAATCACTTTTATGAACTGATATTAGCAATGTCATGTTAAATACTACACAAAACAAAAAAAGACCCAGGCTTTTCTCTGGATATGATCTGACACAGCCTTCCCAAACCTGTTCCTCCACACAGATTGAGAGTCAGTCATCTCAGGCTCCTCCTTCTACTCCAACATTCAGTCACCAAATGCTGTTGATTTCACGTCCTAAATACCTCTAGACATTTCTCCTGGTTCCCACAGTCACCTAATTCATATTACTGTCTGCAGCCTGTGTGGTTGGATCCCCCAGATCAACTCTTGCCTATCCTTGGCTATAACTCCCACCAAATTACAGTCAGAGACTTTTCTTTAAAAAAAAAAAAAAATTGAGCAAAAACAACAACAAAAGATCCTTTAAGCCCTTAAAAGGTTTCCCATCATTCCTGGCATATTTATAAGGTTCTAGCAATCTTAGCCTCCTCTCCAGTTTCTTTCCTGTCTCACTCCTTTCACACTCCAGGCTTTAGCCATAGTAATCCTCTCTCCCACAACACAATTCTTTCATTGACCCTTACACTCACTTACTTCCAAATAAGTGAATCCTTTGTTCCTTCCCTAGAGCAATTCCTATTTCTTTTCCCACTCTCACTTCTGCTAACTCAGTCATCATCCTTCAGGTCTTGGCTTACAAAATTTCTTTAGAGAATCTTCCCTGATTCTCACCTAAGGTATGGCATCATGCATAAATTATGTCTGTTTGGTTCGCAATACCCCAAGTCTTGACACAGTGCAAAGATCTTGAAGTGTTCAATGTACATAATTGTCAAATTAAGTGAAAATTCTAAACAAATAATGTAATGCCTAGCAATATGCTATTATTGTTATAGATTAATTAATGGGAAACTTAATTGCTCTCATATTTTAGTTGCATTACATTCGATTATATTCTGTAACATGAAAAAAATCCACAAAGATAATAATACATTAATTGTAATGACTTGAGAAAATAATGCTTAAGCCAACATTCCATGCAACAAAGACTATATTGAATTCCTGTCCTCATTTTTTAACCCAACTTTTTCTAAAAATAAATATTTCTGTTTTATATAAAAGAAGATACAAGCACTGGAAAATATTTTTTAGCATAATATAATTTTTCATTTTAAAGTATTTTGTGTTTCTCATATGAGCCAAACTATATTATTAGATTCCCTATGTCAGTAACTTTTAGCTTCATATTAAATAAAAATTAACTTTAAGAAGTAAATTCAGTGGGTTAAAATTATTATTTATAATGATCTGTAATAGATGGAACAAGCACAGCACCTCCTTCCCATTAAGAGGTGGAGCCTGTTGTTTCATCCCTTGAGACTCACCTGGATTCATGACCAGCTTTGATTAATTTAATGGAGAGCATGATGTTAAGCAAATTTAGGAGTCTAGACTTCCACCTCCACCCTTTTGGAATGTTCTTGACACCATGCAAGGAAGTTCAGGCTAGACCACTAAATAATTACAGAGTCCCAGCTGACAAACAGCACCAAGGCCTCAGACATGAGTGAGCCATCTTATTAGCCCCTCTATCCATAGTTGAGCTGCCAAAGACTGAAGCTGTGTGAGTGGTCCCAGCCAACTCACGGAATCACAAGAAGTAACACATGACAGTATTTTAAGCCACTGTGGGGCTGTTATGCAGCAAAGACTAATTGAGATATTATCCAAATAAATTCTACTATTAGACATAATGACTATATAAAATCCAATTTAACAGCAAACCAGGTTATGGATAATACTGCAAAAAGAGGACTGACCCAAGGGCCAGGAGGAACTGTTTTAGTCTGAGGTAATTAAAAATGGCACAATTTGGAGTAAGACTTTAACCTCTCTGGAATTCATTCTCTTTCTGCAAAGTGGTATTAAACAAAATGATTCATGGTTCTTTCCTTTTATAGGTATGAATGATATATAGGATTACAACATATGTATATTTCTAAAGACGTAGTAGCTTTGATGTTAATTCTCTTTACAATATTATAAAATTTAACTTTCTTCACAAAAGCCCATACATATAAAAAGTTCTCTTCAATCCCCCATCCTCCTACTTTCCACATTACAGAAAATTTACCTTTTATATTCTCCTGATACTTTTATATTGCAAAGCTTTTCACATCCCCTCCTTCACTTACTACCACAGTTCTCCTTTTTACACTGATATTTTATTCATGTCTAAAATGTTTACTCGTGTCTCCAATCCCTCCCTCTCATTCTTTCCTGAGTGCATTCCAATCAGCTTGTTGTCCCAGCCATTCAGTGACACGTGTGCTCTGTTCAACCATAGTCTTCACTTGGCTGAACTCCATGGTTAATTTCAGTCATCATATTATCTGTCCTATGAACAAGTGATATAACTGATCATTCTCCTTTTTTAAAGTACTGAATTACACAGAAAAGCATATGAATTTTAAAGTTGAAAAACTAAAAGTAATTTCACCCATATGAAGAAATAGGACACTGACAAAGCCCTAAGGCCTGCACATCTGATTTTAAACCTTCAAATTTCCATCCCCCAAAGGAGCCACCATCTTGACATCTGGGATGATTTCCTTTCCCATGGCTGCACTGACTAAGGAATGTGTTTCTAAGCAACATATATTAGGTTTATAATTTCATGTGAGTGGAATTATACAATAACATTCCTCCCATGTCCACACAGGATACTTGTTACTAGGTTTTAAAAATTTTTCAGTGTTGAGTGTGTAAAGGCACCTCGTGGTGTACTTAATGTGCAAGTGCATTATGAGATTAAACATTCTTTTTTATATATTTACTGGCTGCCATGATTTGAAAATGATTTGTCCCCACCTCAACTCATGTTGAAGGCTAGTCTCAAACTTATGATGTTGAGAAGTGGTAAATCCCTTAAGAGATAATTAGTTCATGGGCTCCAATCTCATGAAGAGTTTAATGTAGTTCCTAAAGAGTGGGTTAGTTTTCAAGAGAGAGAGTTGTTAAAAAAAAAAAAAAATTGAGCCTAATTCTTCCATTTACTTTTTTGGCACATGTGCATCTCTTGTGCATGTGCCCACTTTGCCCCTTTGCCATGAGGCCATTATCAAAAGAAGCCAAGCAGATACTAGTGCCATGCTTAAAGACTTCCAGATCCATGAATTAAAATAAACCTCTTTTCTTTATAAATTATCCAGTCTTGGATATTCTATTATGGCAACGGAAAATGGACTAAGATACTAGGAACATAAATTTCCTGTTTAGGAAGTGAGTATTCAAATCTTTTCTGCTCTATTGAGTCGTCTTTTAAAAATTGATTTATATTTCTTTATACTGTACATACTATAATGCACTGTCAAATCTAACCAGCAGTTTCTGAAATACAGTATTATTTTATCTCTAAGAGAGAAAAAAGCTTGCCAATTATGACTGAAAGAGTACATTTATTGTAAGATGTTTTCCAACTGAAGAGATGTTAAAATGTCAAACAATTGTTTTAGCATTGAGTATTGTGGTCTGCTGGCAGATAAGTATGTTGCATATGGAACATTCCTGTGAAATGTGATTTCTTGAAACAGTGCTTATTGCACAATCATACACCCAAAACAACAGAAATTACATAGAAAATGGGTCAGGGTTTAATTTTCAAAACAACTTTGTAAACAGAACACTAACAAAATAAAATATAATCCTAACTAAAAATATAAATACAGTTTAAAAGACATGTTAAATTCACAATAAAAAATTGTAGAGCAAAAATATTTGTTGTTAAAAAATGAGAAAAAAAGATAGCTACACAGAAAGGGGTAAAAGGATTGAAACTACTGACAAATGAATATTGTACACTCTACAATTTTAGACAGAGCACAAGGTCAAACAGAAAAGAGTCACACTGAAGGGAATGGCATCACAGATACTAGTATAGTCTTCCTCAGTTACCACATTCTGTTGTGTTCATTTAGTCTATGTTTACTTACTGCTACTTGATGATACAAAACTATAGTCTAAGGGAAATGGCACAAGAACTAATACAACCTCAGTAAAAGTGACATCATTCTCCCATTTACCAATCATATATGAATTTGCATTAGAGATTAAATGTTATAGCAAGACATTATCTTTCCCCCGACTTTGATTTTCTTTTCACCTTTTAAAAACAATCTTTTGATAACAGAAGTTCTTAATTTTAATATACTCAAATATATCAACCCTTTCCCTTATAGCTGGTGGTTTTCAATTCACATGTTAAAATGTGAAATCCTTTCCATGGAGACATTCTACATTCTTGTAAAAAAGAATTATAGCTTTGCCTTTCACCTCTAGAATTTTAATTAACTAAAATAGATTTGGAGGGTGGGGTAGAGACTGAAGGGAAGTAGCTGTCTCACTTTCCTTTTTTCCAAATGACTACTCAACAAGATTTACTGAAAAGTCAGTTTTTCCCCTTCTAATCAGTCATAGCACTTCTGCCACAGAAATATCTGTAACAGTGGGCATATGTTTTTAGGCTTGCTACATTATATTACATTACCATATTGTCATAATTATTCTGTATCATGATGAACCTTGAGATAGAGTATAGCAAGTTTACCTTAGTTTTTTTCCACTATTCATAGCCTTTCCCTATAAATTCTACAATCAAATAAATAAAAGGCTGTAATTTTTATGGAATAAGATTGAATCTGTCAATTAATTTGAGAACTGATACTTTCACCATATTGAGTCTTTAATCCATAAATAAGAAATTTGTCAGTATATCTACATCTTTAGTATGCCTTAATTTACCCTGCAGACGTGTTATACTTATTTAAAGGTTAATTTCTAGTTATTTACCTGCTATTATAAATGTTCTCTTTTGATAAATGTTCATTTTCTCATTGTTGATTGTATAAAATAATTAGGAAGATCTGTTCACTCTTATTGGGGCATAATTTACCTACAAAGAAATTCACTAATTTTTTTATTAATAAATTTTAATTAGGTATATGTGACAGCAGAATGCATTTTGATTCATTGTACACAACTGCAGCACAACTTTACATTTCTATGGTTGTACACGATGTAGTGTCACACCATATATGCAGTCACACATGTACGTAGGGTAATGGTTTAGCATGTTTATTCTCCAGCTCCACCCATTTACCTGAAAATGCCATAATTTTATTCTCTTTCAATGCTGAGTAATATCCCATTGTGTATATATACCACAGTTTCTTTATCCATTCATCCATTGAAGGGTACTAGGTTGGTTCCAAAGTTTAGCTATTGTGAGTTGAGCTGCTATAAAACATTGATGTGGCTGTGTTACTGTAGTATGCTGATTTTAAGTCCTTTAGGTATAGACCGAGAAGTGGGATAGCTGGGTCAAATGGTAGTTCCATTCCAAGTTTTCTAAGGAATCTCCATATTGCTTTCCATATTAGTTGCATCAATTTGCAGTCCAACCAGCAATGTATGAGTGTGCCTTTTCCCCCACATCCTCATCAACACTTATTATTGTCTATATTCTTAATACCTTTCATTCTGACTGGCGTGAAATGAAATCTTAGAGTAGTTTTGATTTGCAAGAAATGCATTAATTTTAATAGTACAATTCTATGAGTTTTGGAAACCATCACCCCCAGAAGTTTCCTTAGGTCCCTCTGCAGTCCTGTCTTTCATAGCAGTCACTACCTACTTTCACTATACTTTTGCCTTTAATTAAATCGTATATAAATGAAATAGTATATTAATTTGATTCTAGTAGTTCTTTCTGTATAGCATGATGCTTCTGAGAGTCACGCATGTTGTTCAATTTCTTTTTATATTTGAGATCACATCACTTGTGAAAAGAGATTATTCTTGGTGTGTTTATGTTTATAGGAATTTAGTTCTCTAGTTTATCCAATATGTTAGTATATAATTGTTCATAGTGTTGTCATATCTTTTCTTATTTTTGTGACAAAGTTTTGTGACAAAAGTTTCTTCTTTTACTTCTAATTTTAGATATTTCTGTTTTCTCTGTTTATCTTATTCTAGGTAAAGGTTTGTAAATTTTGCTGATCTTTTCAAAAAACCAACTCTTGGTTTTATTGATTTTTTTTTCTATTCTCTAGTTATCTCTGCTTAGTCTTTGTTATTTACTTCCTTCTGCTGACTTTATCTAGCTTATTCTTTTCCTAGTTCTTCAAGGTGTAAGGTTAGGTTATAGATGTAAGATCGATCTTCCTCCTTCCCTCCCTCCCTCCCTCCCTCCCTTCCTTCCTCCCTTCCTTCCTTCCTTTGGTGGGGGGGTGAGTACTGGGGATTGAACTTAGGGGCACTCAACCACTGAGGCCACATCCCCAGCCTTGTTTGTATTTTATTTAGAGACAGGTTCTCACTGAGTTGTTTAGTGCCTTACTTTTGCTGAGGCTGAATTTAAACTCGTGATCATCCTGCCTCAGCCTCCTGAGCTTCTGGAATTATAAGTATGTGCCATTGTGTCCAGCAAGATTTTTCCTTTTTAATGTAAAAGTTTCCTGTTATAAAATTCCCTCTTACTACAGTATTCACTATATCCCATAAGTTTTGGTATGTTGTGTGTTCATTTTTATTTGTCTAAAGGTATTTTTTAAATTCCCAGGGTTTCCCTTTTGCCTCACCACATATTTAAAAGTACACTGTCTAATTTCCAAATTTACAAATTTTCCTGATTTCTTTCTGTTATTTAGTTTCATTCCATTAGGTCTAAAAAGATACTTGACCTTTTTGTGTGTGGCCTAACATGTGCTCTTTCTTGGAGAATGTTCTACATATGCTTGGTAAGAATGTATATTCTGCTTGCATTTCTTAGATAGAATGTCCTATTTATGTCTGTTAGGCCCTTGTGCTCTATACTGTCATTCAAGTCCTCTGTTTCCTCACTGATAATTTGTCTTGTACAATTAAATTTACTTTTATTAGTGAATGAAAATACATTATATGGACATACCATTCATTATTGATGAGTATTTGGGCTATTTCCAAATTTTGGCTATTATAAATAAAGCTTCTATGAGCTTATGTCATATATTAGACATATCTTTAAATTTATGTTGGGTTAATACCTAGGAATGGAATTGCTGGATCATATGATAAATGTGTATCAATTTTATATGAAAATGCCAAAATATTTTCCAAAGCAGATGTACCACTTTTCATTCTCCCTCACCCCCCAATAATACATAAGAGCTGCAGTTGATTTACATTAGTGTTTCCACATAAGAATTCCCTTCTGGAGTTTTCCATGGAAACTTACTTTTTCTAAATCTAAGAAAAACCATTTGTGAGAATTAAATCTTAATAATTGGCATAGAAATATTATTGCTTTAAAAGAAATCAACTGACATCAAGAGCATGCAACATTGAAAAGTAGAATCAGCTGTTATGCTGACATTTCCAGGCACCAGGACAGAAGCACGGGGGAGAGTAACAGTCACAATCTACTCAGTCAGTCTTATTAGCAGATGTTTCCATGTTATTACTTTGTGTGCATGGTCCTATCCGATAATATGGGTTTTTCTTACAAAAACAACATTAGTAAGATTACATGTGTACTATACTTTATATAAATCCTGTGAGTGGTATTTCAAGAAATAACAGGTTTTGGAAGCTAAATAAGTCCTTAAATTGGCAGTTTCAACACATGACTCTGTAATGCTATTAACCTTGCTGGGAGATTTGAACGTTAGGTTATTTGAGTACTATTCAATAATATCCTCTAGCATTTTCCATGTTTGAGTATTTGCTATGCACTTTGGTGCTCTGTAAATACTTTTTTAAATAATATTTTTTAGTTGTAGTTGGACACAATATCTTTATTTATTTAATGTGCTGAGGATTGAACCCAGGGCTTCACTTGTGCAAGGCAAGCCTTCCACTACTGAGCTACAACCCCACCCCTCTGTAAATACTATTTAAAAAATTCAGAGAAGAAGTAAATGTTATACACTACAACATTAAATCAGAAACTGATCCAAAATTTGAAGTGAAAGCAATACAGATTTCAAGTCAAAATCAGAAGAAGCAGAACAAATGTTTTCATCATTAAAAATAAAACAAGATTACGCGGTACAACGTGTCCAACATGAAGATACTTTGGGACACAGCTTTAACAATTTGATGTCATTGCAAAGTGAAAGAAATTTTTTCTATGTATGGAATATTTGCTACCAAAGATCAAGACCATCAGATAATGCAACTGATGCTTTGTAGGCTTTAGAAGGGAAAAGAATCAAATTTATATGTGGCATTATCTTTCAAAATTTTAAATGATTTTAACTTGGTAATTATTGAGTTAATTTCCCTTTTTTAAGGTTCTTCTATACCAAATGCCTGCACATTAGAGATAATTTTAGATGTTATTAAAATCTTACTAGTTCATAACAATAATCTATCTGATTTAATCTTATCAAATACTCTCTGTAAGCACTTGGTATAATCAAGACATTTATTCCACACCAGTGTTTGCAGCCATCATCAATGCCCTAACAGCCAAGTGCAGCAGTCTTTTGGGCTCTCAGGGTACTGGGTTCATTTGGCACTTCTTTATAATCAACCACAGGTAACACTCTTATTAAATTGTGTGCTACAGCGTAACATACTACTTATTGGAAGGAACCTGGCAGTGGGCTTAAGCCCAAGAATAACCAAAACTAATCTCAGCCCCTTTTTGAAGTGACTCCTGTGACCACTCTTGGTACCAAATCTGTGTAGGTCAGGATCTCAATTGGAGAGAGAAATCACATGGTGATCTGAACAAGGGCAGTTTGATTTAAAGAATTATTAACTATTTACAGGAAATTAACTATGAATAAAAGAGGACTCCCAAGAACTCCACCCCAGAGTTGAGGGAAAATATCCAAATAAGGAACAAACTTGGAAGTGAGGGACCCTTCCAAAGTCTGGGAGTTAGTCATCATTGATGAGGGTATGGCAACACCCATGAATGATGATGAATCTTGCTGGGTTGCCTGGGTATGGGGCTGGTTTACAGTTGATGGATCAAGACTGGCAGGCAGGGAACTAACTAACCCAATGCAATTCACCAACAAGCTGCTTGTGGCTGTGGTAGGTAAAGAAGTGTTTGGTTTGGTTTGGTGTGGTTGTGGTGCTGTGGAGTGAACCCGGGCCCTCCTGCATGCCAGACAAGCACTCTACCACTAAGCCACATCCTCAGCCCTAAAAGAATGTTTTGAACATAACAGAAAACCAGATGGAATACTGGCTGGACTTGCCAGAAACCCACTGGAAAGCTAATTGCAAGAGCTATTTCTGAAATCTGAGGAGACAGCTGGGATCCACAGAATCCACCAGAAGACTGCTAAGGAGTCAGCAGGTGAGCTGGTAGAACTCAGGAAGCCACACACAAAAGTATTGCTGACCTCCCTCCTGAGAGGACTCCCACCTATGCATTGAATCTACCACTGGGAAGCAGTCTGCTCTAACTTGCTGAATATCTTCTTGCAGAGCAGGAGCAAAGAGAGGCTGGACCAGGAACACAATCCTCTTTATCCAATATCCTTCCTGCGCCCTCTACTGACAAAGCTTAACATTGTGCCAGAGGACAGGAGAGAAATGTTGCAGTTCTCCAAAGCAGGGAAAAAAGAACAGATTTGAAGCCAAGAAACAATAAGTAACAAATGGTGTATTAGTTTTCTGAAAAATTCTATCATGAATGGAAGTTGAATTTTGTCATATAATTTTTCTGCATCTATTGAGAAGATCATATGGCTCTTCTTCTACAGTCTGTTATAGTATTAATTTTCAAATGATACACCAACCTTACATTCCTGGGACAAACCCTGCTTAGTCAAAAAATGTTATCCCTTTATACAGTGTTACATATTGATTTGTTGAAATATTATTAAACATTTTTTAGTCTATGTTCATAAAAATTTTTGATCTAATATTATTTTAATTTTTTTTCTTTGGTCTGGGTTTTGAACTAGAATAATACTCAGATGAAAAAAAATGTTTTGGGAAATGTTCCCTCATCTATTTCTTAGAAGGGTTTGTGTAAAATAGATATTCTCTCTTCCTCAAATGTCTAGAACAATTTATTAGTACTTATTTGCGCAAGGTTAATAAGTTTTCTTTATGGGAAAGTACAAACTACAAATTCAATTTCTTTTTGAATAAAGAGTTGTTTGGGTCATCTAATTTTTCTTGAGTGAGCATTGGTAGGTTTTGTCTTCCAAGGAATTTGTGTATTTCATCTAAGTTGTTGAGTTTATTAGTATAAACTTATTCAGAATATTCTTTATTACCCACTTAATACTAGGATTTTTAGCAATGCCACCTCTCTCATTCCTGATATTGTTGATTTCTATTTTCTCTTTTTCCTGAGCAGTCAGCTAGAAATTTATCAGTTTTATTGATCTCAAAGAATCAGTTTTGGATTTCATTGACTTACTCTATATTTCATCAATTTCTACTCTTTACTACAAATTTTCTTTCTGCTTAATTTTTCTTTATTTACTTTCCTCTTCTTATTTTAGATACTTAGGTAGAAAATTATATCACTGACTTAAGAGCTTTATTATTTTCTAATATCATTATTAAATCTAAGTTTCCCTCTAAGAACTGCTCTAGCTATAGTCTAAAAATTGATATATTTGATACATTTTAACATATTGATACAATAATATTTTGTAAATTCCCTGGTAATTTTTTTGTTTTGTTCTCTCTCTTTTTTTTTTTTTTTTTGGTGCACAGGTTATTTAGAAGTGTTCTATTTAATTTCTAAATATTTGGGGATTTTTCAATTATCATTATGTTAATGATTACTAATTAAATTCTATTCTAGCCAGATAGCATATTTTGTATAATTTAAATCATCTTGTATTTACTGAGTCTTTTTTTTTGTGACCCAGAAATATTTCAAAAATATTTGAAAGTGCTTCTTTGTACTAAAAAGGAATGTGTGTTTTCCTGTTGCTGGGTAACATTAAAATACATAGCAATTAGGTGCTGTTGGTGGAAAGCACTGTTCATAATGAGGTGTGGTGGTGTACACCTGTAATTCTAGCTACTTGGGAGGTTGAGGAAGAAAGTTATAAGTTCTAGGTTAGCTTGGGCAATTTAAGTAAGACCCTGTCTCAAAGTAAAAAGGGAGGTAGCTCAGTGGTAGAGGGTCCCTTGTTTCAATCTCCAGTAACCCCTGCTTCCCTTAAAAATGAAAGAAAGTACTGCTCTGTTAGTCTTTCTGACTTTTTGTGTAATTTTTAAATTAACTGCTAAGAGAGAATTTTGAAATATTCAAGGATGATTATAAAGTTACCCATCTTCCTTTCAGTTTTATTTCTCTGCTACTTGAAGAATTTCTTTTAATATTTCTTATAGTAATATTTCTGCTGCTGAAAATTTTCTTTTATTTGGTATGTGTGTGTGCAGCGGGGAGGAAGGAAACACTGGTGATGGAATCCAGAACCTCACATATGCTAGGAAAGTATTTTAGCAAAGAATCAATCCCAGCTCTCTCTCAATTTTGTTTTTCTGAAAAATCCTTCATTTCTCTTTTACTTTTGAAGGATATTTTTATTGTACATAGAAATATATGTTGGCTATTTTTCCCCTTTTAGCATATTAAAAATGTCCCCTGGTGGCTGATGAATTCTGGCTTGCACTGTTTTATTTGGTAGGCCTAATGTAGTCCTTTGCTCTCTTGCTAGTAATACATCTTCTCTTTTCTCCATCAGCCATTTACATTCTCTTTTGATCATTGTTTTTTAGCAATTAGATTATGATGTGCCTTGGTGTGGTTTGCTTTTTTTCCTTCTGCTTGCAGTCTGTTGAGCTTCTTAGATCTGCATATTTATAGTTTTCATAAACTTTGGAAAAATTTCAGCCACTATTTCTTCAAGTGTTATTTCTGCTTCCCCACTTTGGCTTAATATTGTGCCATAGGTCAATATGAACGGATCATAGTCTTGCTGTGGCTATATTTCACTATCTGAAAACAGATGCTACTCATATCTTGTTCGAGTGTTGTTTATGGTGAGGGTAAATCCACTGGCAGTCTGTCCTTGGAGGCAGAAATAGAAATCTCTCTTACTTGTTCTCTTGTTGTTTGGTTGCTTCAAAAATAAGTTCACTTTTTTGGTCTCTTTCCTTGGTTTCAGTTGGATTCATTTATACTGCTATGTGTTCACATTCACTGATTTTTTTTTTCCTCCCTGCAATTTCTAATCTGCTGTTAAACCCCTCCAGTGAAATTTTAAGTGCATTTATTCCTTTTTTTATATTTAATTTTCACTTCACTGTTTTCATGTTGTGCTTTAAATCCTTCAGCATATTTATAACTGTAAAATTCCTGGTCTGGTGATGATATTTCATGTGTCATTTCTATTTTTTCTATCAGCTGACTTTAGAAACGTCATATGGAGAGAATCACAGGCTTTGAGAGAGGAGTCCCCATGTTTCTCCTTTGCTAACAAAGCAATAAAACCTTCTTTTTCCTTTTTCTCAAACCATGTCCTCATTATTGGAATGGCATCGGGAATAAGGACTGAGCTTTCAGCAACAAATTTGGAGACCACGAAGGGACTTGACAGCCTCCCACGCTCCAACTTTCCTGGACAGGCCTGGCATTACAAGCAACCCCGCTTCAAAGCTGAGGATACAGGGGAGCTGGTGAGTCTATTGAGGGCCGACTGCTAGAGAAATTGGGAGATGGTGTGAGTTTGCCTTGGACTGAACCAGAGGAGCTATTCCTAGGAGTAAAGAGAGGACTGCTTCCAGCAGCTGCCGTCGCTCTTTTTGCTTCAGGGGACTTCCACCTTCTCTCCCTGAACTGCACAAGTTGTTCCAGCAAATGCTTTACTTTGAAAAAAGGAAACTGAACTCAGGAAAGTCATGACAACTTTGACCATTCAGTAAAGTTCCTCCAGTGTGGACACTGAGACCCTTGCTTCTACACATCTGGTTCCCCTTTGTAGGAATGTTTGGTTCTTCTTCTTCGTGGGGATATCTGTGGCACTGCTGGTGTAGAAGTGACAGTTAAGCAGGAGTTGGGAACTTAGGATTTCCCCCTATCTGGTCTGTTTCTCCCCTCTGTTGACCATGGTTTGGGAATTTCCTTTGGTTGCCTGTTTTGTGTTTATATGCTATTGCCTCTTTTAAGACATGGCCAGTACTGCACTGATTCTATGGGTAGTGTTGGGAAAGATTGTGGCTGGTCAATTTAAAGGTTCTGTTGGCCATGGTTTGGGGGCTCCTCTCAGGTTGTCTCTCTCTGTACTTCTTTTTTGTACAATCTTGCAATTGGAGTTGGCCTGTCAGAGGTAAAGTGAGTTGAACAAAGGACCACATATAAGTCTGTCTACCATAATGTTTGATTGTAATGATCTGGCTTTTAAATAGATTTCTAGATTATTATATAATCTTGCATTTGGAGTTGGTCTGTCAAAGGTAAAATAAGTGGAAGAAATTTGTATGTGCAGGTCTGTCTGTTTTAAAGGTTCCTGTCTGTCAGCCCTAGTTTTGGTGATCCCCTCTCTCTCTCTCTCTCTCTCTCTCTCTCTCTCTCTCTCTCTCTCTCTCTTTTTTTGTGTGTGTGGGGGTCTGTTACTGTCCCTTTAAGACATGGGCCATGCTGCATTGATCTTACCAGTAGTATCTTGAGCAGAGAGATCTTAGCTGCATGGGTCACCTATGGGTAAAAGCTTGTCTAAGAGAACAAGGATTTACTGTAATACAATCTGGCCTTTAAATGTTTTTTTCTGGATTATTATACAATCTTGATGTTGAAGTTGGTCTGTCAGGGGTAAAGTATATGAAAGAGATTCTGTATGCACAGGCATTGATGGAGTTGCCTGCTAAGGGGTCTGAACCATCAGGAACTAAGATGAAGGTGCAAAAAGGCACTGCCTCTGGTGTGAAGGATAGCAGGACACCAGAAGAAAGGGTTAAAAAGATTTAAATCTTTAAAACCCAGTACTGGCTCCCAGCACTGTTGCTCAGCCTGCAGCTGCATCGCATCTCACTATGGTCAAGGACACTACCCCTAAACTGGGGGACAGGGCAGGGGAATACAGAAAAGCTGCTGGGCTGTAGGACATGGCCAAAGAAAACTTGGCCTCTGTGGATAGAGACTGCTGGCCACAAAGGATGTGGCAGTAGGTTCCAGCACTGTCAGTTTATGACCGGGGAATCGGAATAATCTCCCTTTTTAAGACCTGACAGGAGAACCAACTGGACAGGGGATATTCATCACTGGGGCAAAGCAATTCTTGGTATATTAGTAGCCCATCAAACTAAATGGCCAGGGAGACTGGCAGAACACATAACTGCATCCAGAAAAGAAAAATACAGAAACTAAGGCCAACCTGTGTTTTGTAGGCAGCCTCTACAAGGGGGTCAAGGAAAACTAAAGAAAAGGATGAAATGGGCCTCCTCCATTGTGTATCAATATGCCTAGTATAAGAAAAAGGACCCAAAGGAGCCTCTGGGTACAGCTGACAATGAGGAACTCACTTGTTACGTTGATGGCATTAAGATAATAGGCTCAAAAAAATCCTGTGCTCCAATCCCCTGAATGTAACCTAGGAGGAAAAGATTACGGTACAGTTTTTCTATATATGCTGGATAGTCTAATCCTCTCTTGGGATGAAATTTGTTGTGTAAATTAAATGCACAGATAACATTCATAAGGTCTGTTTTAGAATATAAATTTAAGAAATGGTCCAAAAGTAGAAAAGATAAAAGAAAGTTATAAGTATGGAAATATATTGTAGTACAGAAAATTCAAAGGTAAAAGAAATGTTTCTGGATGAAGAAGTATTTTGTCTGGCAAAGTAATATTCTTTTGCTAAAGTTCAAGATGAAAGAGGACAAAACTAAGATGTAAAGAAGTTTTTAACGTTTAAGTCGCAGAAGGTTTGTGGTAAATCTCAAAAAGTTTGTGTTTTGTCATTAAATTGGCTATAATTAGCACATTCAGTTAGAGTTATTTGAACTTTAATGTACTTATATGAAGCAAAGTGTGAAACATTGATCTGCTCTTACCTATTGATATAGTTTTCTTGTATTAAGTTTTGTTACTTGGGGAAATTAAGTCTTAAAGGAATTAGGGTTTGTACCTGTTTTAAAATCTTAAATGATTACTTTGTAACTGGTTAAACAAACAACTGTTATTTAGGTTATACCCAAAATATATGTGACTAGATATATGTATGCATCTGAGAACTAACTAAGCCTTGTCTAAGTGTTATGTAAAAGTTTATAAAATGAAAGTTTATGTAAGTTTAAAGGCAAGATAACTAATAAGTGCTCTCTTTTATACATTTTTTCTGACATAGAAGGTCCACACTGTCACTTGAAGACCTATCTTATATCTGTTTGCTTTGGCTAAGTCAACTTCTGATGATTAACACTGTTTGCTAAAAGTTATAAAAGATTTAAGGCTAGACTTTGATTACTGTTAAACCATTCAGATCTGTGATTATTGTTACTGTACATTCTGAATTCTAAACTGTACTTTAGAAGTTAAATTTAGTTAAATGCAAAGCTTTGGAGAGCACTTTGCCAAGTTGGTATTCTCAAAACTAAAATTAGGTGCAACACAATTCTTTGGTTTGTATGGAAATAACAAATTTGGTTGGTATTTATTTGTGTATTTGATGTTACATAGCTGGATAAAGTCACCTGTTCTCAATAAGTTAAATATACAATTTTGTGTTACTCTTCACACTGGAATTACAATGTAAATGTATTTTTGGAAGGTATTAACGAGAGCCTGATTTGTTTAAAGGTGATATTGTAAAACATGGAATCATTCTGCCACTTTTTCCACAAAAAGAAAGTTAAAAGCTCTCTTAACCTTTCAAAAGAAAATTAATATAGATCACATTTTCCTACTTTTGTGAATATCTAGTCATTTTTGAGTAGATGCTGGACATTGTGGATATCATGTTATTCAGTGCCATCATTTTGTTGTCTTCTATTCAAAAGTAATTTCTTTGAAATTAATAAGAGCCCAAAATTTAATAAATGTCCAAATAGGAGCCCAAAATTTAATAAATGTCCAAATAAGAGCCCAAAATTTAATAAATGTCCAAACACACAGCAAAGAATAAAGGTCACAAACTGCTAAGATGATCCTGCGAACTTTTCTGGGGAAATCTAATGGAGAATAACCTTTAGAGAACCACAGTTACTTAAGAATAAGCTTTAGACAACCACAACAAAAGGACTGGGGTAAAACTAAATACGCATTTACTCACAGAATAATAATGATGATTACAAAGGGGAGGCACAGTAATGCAAGAGTTGTTTGCTTTTAGAGCTCAATTATCAAAAATCTGTAAGAATAAAGATATAAACCTTCTTAAAAAGAGAGAGATCAAATAAAATAAGACTACATAGAAAAAGACTTATTATATATAAGACTTCCATATGGTAAAACAGAAAAACATGATAGAACTGAGGCTAAAGATGATGATTACATCAATAAATATTTTTAAAAAAGTTTCACACTGGTTATTGAGTAAAGATCAGAACTGTTTGTAAAACAAAGAGATCAAAAATTTTTAAGAATAAAAAAAATTAACAGGTACATTACGTAAATAAATTTTAAAGAAGGCAGGAGTTATAATTCTGAAATTTGACAAGTTAGACTTGGGGAAAGAAATTATAGACAAGGAGTCATTTATGGACAAAAAATATTTTATACCATGCTAAGGAGTCTGGACTTTATCTTTGAAGGATACATGACTGACCAGAATCAGATGTACACTTTAAAGATGAATTGGACTAAGGTGACATGAGAGGGAGGGAATCCAGTTAGAAGGGGTCAAGAGACAAATTGCTGTAGTGCCTACTCTAGCTCGAGTGGTTTACACACAGGTTAACATTTTAATTTTGGTAACAACTATATGAGGTGTGTCGTGTTATTCTCAATTTATATATGGAGATGGAGGATCAGAAACATTAACTTGCCCTACTGAAGCAGTGAGGAAGATCCTGGAGTCAAGATTCTGAACTTAGTTTTACCTGGCTTGTACTTTGCCACTATATGATACTACGGGGTTTTTTTGTTTGTTTGTTTTTAAAGTGGGGGCAAGAAGAAAGAAAACAAAAAGAAAAATACTCTAAGCAAGAAAAGGTAAGGGTCTAAGGAAATGCAGAGGACCAGAGGAATATATATTTTAAAAACATAATTAGAGGGGCTGGCGTTGTAGCTCAGTGGTAGAGCACTTTGCTTGGCATGTGTGAGGCACTGGGTTCGATTCTCAGCATCACATACAAACAAAGTAAAGGTCCATTGACAACTAAAAATATATTTTTAAAAACCCCAAAACATAATTAGAAACTTTGGTGACACAATGGACATTGTATAAAACTAAACAACAAGGAAAAAAAAAGAAGCAGCAGCAGAGTTCTAGAAGCATTATGAAAGCTATTATAAGGAGTTATATATATATATTGAAAAGGAAAATGAAGAATGCCCTGTGTGCCTTCTAAAGTCTATAGCTTTTTACTTTTTATCCTTTCCCTTGACCTGCACTAAATAAATCTAAAATTCAAGCATATGTGCTTTCTTGTTATATGTTTATAAACAAACAACACATGAGTTAAATATTCAGGTCCACCTGAAAACCATTAGATCAACAAATAAATGACAGTTCAGAATGGAGAACCACAAAGAAGGTAACATGTGCATCTTCCTTTTTTCCTTTGTCCTCATTGGGGAAGGAATAGATTTTAAATCTAGTTATGCTCTAATAAAATACTTCGGAGTACAACATATTAAGAGCTAAAAATTCTCACATAGGCTTTAAAAATTGATGTATAGAAATAAAATATAGTTAACAACATGTAAGTATAGTCTAGTCATCACTTTTTGAAAAGCCACAATATATTCTTCCAATTTTTCTACTTTTAAAAATCAAACCTCTGAAGTTCTCTGAAAGTTTTTCTCCTTATTTGTGTTTCATTCTTGTCCCCAACTTGGTCTTCATCAATTTATATGAGACACTGGATTCTGAATTATTTCTAAATGTCTAATTAGTTAAGCAAGGATATTTCTGCCTTGTTTCTTTTGTTCCATTACATACTTACATGGAATGGTTCTCAAGTAGAGATTATCTCTGATCACTTGCTGCAGTTTGTGGTCAATTGATCCTTTCTGAAACTGAAGACTCAGGTAATGTCGCAAATCTTTATTAATCACTTTCCCTACAAGGAAAAAAGAAAGAGAAAACATAACATTACAACTGTTAGATGTCCACTTAAATATGGAAGCTAAGGACTTAATACCTTTAAACTATTTAATTATAAACAAGAAAAAGAAATCAGAATATTTTACTATAAAGAAGTAATACCAAGGGCCTCCCCTCCAATCCTCGCAAGAGCCAAGGCCCAGACCCTGGCTCAGGACCGCCCCACCAATACCCCCTCAACCCCCAGCCAAGGCCAGGCCCCAGCCCAGGACCACCCCCACCAATCAGCAGACCCACACAGGAACCCAGGCCTACCCCACCTCCATCTTGGAACACTGTAGCCATAGCCATAGCCTTCCCCATGCAGTAGCCTCTACCTTGGGACAACAGATAGGGTCTAGAGGCAGCTGCATCTCTGAATAGGAAGCCCACCCTTTCAGCCCCATCTCTGAAAGTGGTTGCATCCATCTTGGGACACCCTCACTGCTATCTTGAGTTATCTCTGCTATTGCCACCACCACCTTTGGTTTAGTTGCAGTAGCATTTATCGTGAGACACTGGCGGGAGTTTGGAAGCCCAACACCAAGGTGAGGTACAGGTAATCTGCATGGACACTGTAAGATAGTATAGAAACTGTAATACCTCAGATATGCAAGAAAGGAAGACAACATGAAAAAACAAGGGAGGAAAGTGCCCCAAACAAACCAAGATACTACAATAATAAAATCCATGGACAGCGCAGTTGATGAAATGTCAGAGAAGGAGTTCAGAATGTACATAAATAAAATGATCTATGAATTAAAGAATGATCTAAGTGAGCAAATACAGGGAAAAATTGATCACTCCAAAGAAGAGTTGACAGCAAATACAGGCAACCACTGATCACACCAACAAAGAGATAAGGGAGCCACTACTGGCAGCAAAAGACTACTTCAAGAAAGAAAGAGATTCTGAAAAAAATCAGAAATCCTTGAAATGAAGAAAACAATAAACAACATAAAAAACTCAACAGAAAGCATCACCAACAGACTAGATCACTTGGAAGATAGAATGTCAGATAATGAAGACAAAATATATAATCTTGAAAATAAAGTTGACCCACAGTGAAGATGGTAAGAAACTATGAACTGAGAATTATGGGATAACATCAAAAGACCAAATCTAAGAGTTATTGGGATATAGGAAGGAAAAGAGATTCAAACCAAAGGAATGCACAATCTCTTCAATGAAATATATTTCCCAAACATGAAGGATGAATTGGAAAACCAAATATAAGAGGCTTACAGGACAATAAATGTACAAAAATTCCAACAGATCTACACCAAGGTACATTATAATGAAAATGTCTAGTATACAGACTAAAGATAGAATTTTAAAAGCCACAAGAGAAAGGAATCAGGTTACATATAGGGGGAAAACAATTAGGATCTCTGCAGATTTTTTTAACGCAGACCCTGAAAGCTAGAAGATCCTGGAACAAAATATATCAAGCTCTGAAAGAAAATGAATGCCAACCAAGAATCTTATTTCCAGCAAAATTAAGCTTTGGATTTGATGACAAAATAAAAACCTTCCATGATAAACAAAAGTTAAAAGAATTTACAACTAGAAAGCCTGTACTATAGAACATCTTTGGCAAAATATTCCATGAGAAGAAAATGAAAAACAACAATGAACATCAGCAAAGGGAATATTACACTAAAGGAAAAACCAAACAAAAGAGAAACCAAGTCAAGTTAAATATCAAAAATGATTGGGAATACAAATCTTGTCTCAATAATAACCCTGAATGTTAATGGCCTAAACTCACCAAATCAAAAGATTAGATTTAACAAAATGACTCAACAATATGCTGCCTTCAAGAGACTCATTTCATAGGAAAAAGACATCCTCAGACCGAAGGTAAAAAGTTGGGAAAAAACAGACCACTCACATGGACTGCAGAAAAAAGCAGGGGTTTCCATCCTCATATCAAATAAAATAGACTTCAAGCAAAAGTTACTCAAAAGGGATAAAGAAGGTTTTCATACTGCTTAAGGGAACCATACATCAACAAGACATAACAATTATAAATATATATGCCCCAAACAATGGAGCATCTACATTCATCATACAAATTCTTCTCAAGTTCAAGAGACAAATAGACCACAACACAATAATTCTGGGCAACTTTAACATGCATTTTTCACCATTGGATAGATCTTCCAAATAAAAGCTAAGCAAAGAAACTATAGAACTCAATAATACAATCAATAACATACACTTAACTGACATAAATAGACTATTTCATCCAACAATAAATGAATACACTTTCTTCTCAGCAGCACATGGATCCTTCTGTAAAACAGACCATATATTATGCCACACAGCAACTCTTACCAAATACAAAAAAGTAGAGAGAGTACCCTGCATTCTATCAGATTATAATGGAATGAAATTAGAAATTAATGATGAAATAAAAAAATAGAAGCTACTCTAACACCTGGAGACTAAATAATATGCTGTTGAATAAACAATGGGTTGCAAAAGACATCAAAGAGGAGATTTTAAAAAAATCTTAAGAGGTAAATGAGAACATTGATACAATGTATCAAAATCTCTGGGACACTATGAAGGCAGTACTAAGAGGAAAATTCATTGCATGAAATTCATTCCTTAAAAGAAGAAAAAGTCATCAAATAAATGACCAAAAATTATATCTCAAAGCCCTAGAAAAAGAAGAACTAATCAATACCAAAAGCAGTAGAAGAAAGGAAATAATTAAAATCAGAGCTGAAATCAATAAAATTGAAACAACTGAAAAAACTGTCAAAACAAAAAATTGGTTCTTCGAAAAAATAAATAAAATTGACAAACCCTTAGCTATGATAACAAAGAGGAGAGAGAAAACTCACTAATATAGGTGATGAAAAAGGAAATATCTCAACAGACACTACAGAAATACATAGGATAATTAGAAATTATTTTGAAATTTTGTATACCAGTAAAATAAAAAATATCAAAGACATCAGCAAATTTCTAGAGTCATATGATTTGCCCACACTGAATCAGGATAATATACAATGTAAACATATCCATTTTAAGCAATGAAGTAGAAGATGCCATTAGATGCCTACCAACCAAGAAAAGTCCAGGACCAGATGGATACACAGCTGAGTTCTACAAGACCTTCAAAGAAGAACTAATATCAATACTCCTCAATTTATTTCATGAAATTGAAAAAGAGGGATCCCTTCCAAACTCATTCTATAAGGTCAATATCACCCTGATTCCAAAACCAGACAAAGAAAAGACACATCAAAGAGAGAAAACTTCAGAACAATATCTTTTTTGAACGTAGATGCAAAAATTCTCCAAAAAAATTCTGGCAAATTAAATACAAAAATATATTAAAAAGATAGTATACCACAATTAAGTGGGGTTCATTCCAAGGATGCAAGGTTGGTTCAACATTCAGAAATTAATAAATGTAATTCATCACATCAATAGACTTAAAGATAAGAATCATATGGGGCTGGGGTTGTGGCTCTGTGGTAGAGTGCTGGCCTCACATGTGTGAGGCACTGGGTTCAATCCTCAGCACCACATAAAAATAAATAAAGATATTGTGTCTATCTACAACTAAAAAAATATTATAAAAAGAGATAAGAATCATATGATCATCTCAATAGATGCAGAAAAAAAAACATTCGACAAAATATAACACCCCTTCATGTTCAAAACACTGGAAAAACTAGGGATAACAGGAACATATCTCAACATTGTAAAAGCTATTTATGCTAAGCCCATGGCCAACATCATTCTAAATGGAGAAAATTAAAAGCATTCCCTCTAAAAACTGGAACAAGACAGGGATGCCCTCTTTCACCACTTCTATTTAACATAGTTCTTGAAACTCTAGCCAGAGCAATTAGACAGATGAAAGAAATTAAAGGGATATGGATAGAAAAAGAAAAACTCAAACTATCACTACTTGCCAACAAAATGATTCTATACCTATAGGATCCAAATAATTCCACCAGAAAACTTCTAGAACTAATAAATGAATTCAGCAAAGCAGTAGGATATAAAATCAACACCCATAAATCTAAGGCATTTCTGTACATTAGTGACAAATCCTCTAAAAGAGAAATTAGGAAAACTACCCCATTTACAATAGCCTCAAAAAAAAAAAAAAAAAAGCCTTGGGAATCAACTTAACAAAAGAGGTAAAAGACCTCTACAATGAAAACCACAGAATGCTAAAGAAAGAAATTAAAGACCTTAGAAGATGGAAATATCTCCCTTGTTCTTGGATAGGAAGAACTAATATTGTCAAAATGACCATACTACCAAAAGCAATATACAGATTTAATGTAATTCCTATTAAAATCACAATGTCATTCTTCACAGAACTCGAAAAAGCAATCATGAAATTTATTTGGAAAAATAAGAGGCCCAGAGTAGCCAAAGCAATCCTTAGCAAGAGTGAAGCAGGTGGCATCTCTATACCAGACTTTAAACTATACTATAGAGCAATAGTAACAAAAATGACATGGTATTGGCACCAAAATAGACTTGTAGACCAATGCTACAGAATAGAGGACACAGAGACAAACCCACATAAATAGTTATCTCATACTAGATGAAAGCACCAAAAACATACATTGGAGAAAGGATAGCCTCTTCAACAGATGGTGCTGGGAAAACTGGAAATCCACATGCAGCAAAATGAAATTAAGTCCCTATCTCTCACCATGCACAAAACTCAACTCAAAGTGCATCAAGGACCTAGGAATTAAACCAGAGACCCTGTATCTAATAGAAGAAAAAGTAGGCCCACATCTTCATAATGTCAGATTAGACCCCCAACTTCCTTAATAAGACTCCTATAGTGCAAGAAATAAAATTAAGAATCAATAAATGGGATGGATTCAAACTGAAAAGCTTTTTCTCAGCAAAAAAATGATTAGAGAGGTGAATACAGAGTCTACAGAATGGGAGCAAATTTCTACCACATACACATCAGATAAAGCACTAATCTCTAGGATATATAAAGAACTCAAAAAAATTGACACCAAAAAAACAACTCAATCAGCAAATGGGCCAAGGAACTGAAAAGACACTTCTCAGAAGAAGATATACAATCAATCAGCAAATATATGAAAAAATGTTCAACATCTCTAGCAATTAGAGAAATGCAAATCAAAACTACTCTAAGATTTCATCTCACTCCAGTCAGAATGGCAGCTATTAAGAATACAAACAACAATAAATGTTGGTGAGGATGTGGAGGAAAAGGCACACTCATACGTTGCTGGTGGGACTGCAAATTGGTGCAACCAATATAGAAAACAGCATGGATCCATTCCGAGGAATGGATCCACCATTTGATCCAGCTATCCCACTCCTTAGTTTATACCCCAAAGGACTTAAAAACAGCATATTACAGGGACACAGACACATCAATGTTTATAGCAGCACAATTCACAATAGCTAAACTGTGGCACCAACCTAGATGCCCTTCAGTAGATGAATGGATAAGGAAACTGTGGTACATAAACACAATGGAATATTATTCAGCATAATACATAAAATATTAAGAGAGAAAAAAATTATGGAATTTGCAGGTAAATGGATGGAGCTGGAGAATATTATGCTAAGGGAAGTAAGCTAATCCCAAGAAACCAAAGGCCAAATGTTTTCTCTGATATGTGGATACTGATTCATAATGAGGATGGGGGGAAGCATGGGAGGAATGAAGGAACTTTAGACAGGGCAAAAGGGAGGGAGGGAAAGGAAGGGGGTATAGAGGTAGAAAAGACGGTGGAATGAGATGGACATCATTACCCTAAGTATATATATGAAGACATAAATGGTATAACTCTACTTTGTGAACAACCAGAGACAAGAAAAATTGTGCTCTATATGTGTACAATGAGTTGAAATGCATTCTGCTATCATGTATAACAAATCAGAATAAATAAATGAGTATGAAAAGACAAAAAAAGGATACCATTATTATAGGTAGTATGATTAAAATATGTACTTGCAATATAATGTAGGTATAATTTTACATGGTATGAAGAAAAGGTATAGGTCTGAGAATATTATACATATCCAAGGTAATTTAATTCTGTCCCATGGCTTTAAATACCATCTACATACCCAAATTTCCAAATTCATATCATGTCTCTATCCTTGACCTATCTCTACCAAGCTCCAAACACATCCAACTCATTCATATACATTGTAGATATACCTGGAAGTTTCAAATAAGCAATTTTCAGACAGCCAAAATAGAACTCTTACTTCTACCCTCCAGCAGTATTTTCCTCTCCCTGTTTTCCCTGTCTTAGAATATAACAACACCATCAACTGGTAGAATAAGCAATAAATCTAGAAGTCACCCCTGATCTCTCCTTTTTATTTCTATCCCCTATATCCAATCCATTAGCTACTTTGTCAGCTGTATCTCCAAAACATCCCATTGCTCTTTATTTGCATTGATGCCACCCTTATCTAAGTCACCATCATTTCTCAACAGTATTTTTCTAGTCATTCTCCATGAATTTATTTTATCTGCTTCCTGCCTCATCCTTCACATGGTAGCCAATAAGATTTAAAATGCAAATTAGATCAGCATTCCTATTCAGCCTCCTCACTGCCACCAGTCTCCAGCCCAAGGAATGGAATAAAATCTAAACTCCTGTTCAGGACAAAGAAGGCCCTACATGTTCTGGCTTTGGCAATCTCTGACCCTAACTTCTTCACTCTTCCCCCATCTCAAATTATGCTCCACTTACTGTGCCATCCTTCTGCTCTTTGTAAAGGTCAAAACTGGGCCCCATATCAGGGCCTTCCACCTGTCACTAGATTGAACAGTGCACTTGCTTGACTATTATAGACAATGTGAATAAATAACAGAGTCAAAGATTTTCCTTGCAGGAAAAATGGGAGATAAATAGAGGAATATTAGGGATCTCAAAGAAATAGCGAACAGCAGATTGTAGAAATCTCATAGCAGTGAATTTGGAGCTTAAAAACAGAAATCAAAGCAGTCTAAACACTGCTCATTAGACAAAACTTAAGATAATAAGAAAAGATCAATATTAAGACAAAATAGATAATCTCACTGAGTAAAGAAATGACTAGTTGATAAAGTATACTCTTTGTTTTATTTGGAACAATACACTTATGACAGTTAAGGTAAACCAAAAGGTTACTATAGACCAGTTCATTCTAATTATTTTCCCATAATATTACATTTCTAACCTTTTCTTTTGCTCTTTTCTCACGTGTGAATAAAAACATACTCTATGTGGGACGGTGTTAATATAAGCAGGAAATCACTGTTTCTAAAGTTCAAATATAACATTCAGACCCTAGACAAATAAACACAAACCAAAACAACTCCCTCTTTCACCTTGCTAAAAAGAGACAGTGAGGAAGGGGGAATCTTTGTGATTGAAGGAAATAAATCTGAAAGGTGTTTATAGGAATGAACATAGAAGAATCCCAGAGGTTGATTCTATCAGTCATTTAGGGGTCCCATTAATCAAAGTCTAATTTAGATAGAATTTTATCAGTACTTGTTCATTGGCATGTAGAAGAAATTCATAATACTGTATAGTCTCAATATTGTATAGTCTCATTGCTTACTGAACCAAATTTATCTATTAAACAGTTCATTAAATAATTTAAAAATCAGGAAGGAGAACTGGGTGTGGTGGCATAGGCCTGTAATCCAATGACTGGGAAGCTGAGGCAGAAGACCACAAGTTCAAGGCCAGCCTGGTCAATTTAGTGACACCCTGCCTCAAAATAAAAAATATGAAGGGCTGGGGATGTAGTTTAGAGGTAGAGTGCCTCTAGGTTCAATCCCTGGTACCATCTGCTTCTGCCCCACCGCCCCACAATAGTTAAGACTATCTCAAATGCATGGTAATTATTACACAACTGCTTTGGTTGCTATTGATGCTTAAAAGAAATTTGGTTAGAGTTTTTGAATGGACAAAGAATGCATCATTGTCCCCCCCCCCCATTTAAAATAATGACATAGACTCCAATATCCAAAAAACTATCATTGGACATATTTTCAGGAAAACACTTAATATGGACAAAAGTTAAACCTCTCCAACTGGAGAAGACAAACTGGGACTGGTGTTGTAGCTCAGTGGTAGAGCACCTCCCTAGCATTTATGAGATGCTAGGTTCAATCGCCAGTACCAAGGGGGAAAAAACTGAATCAATACTTAGTCTAACTCATGATTTCCTTTTTATTTTTAATTTAAAGCTTTAAGATATGGCACAACTTAGACGTAACTATAAAATGCTAAAAACCCAGATTGGATTTTAATCTATAAAAATAACAGCCATTAAATTAGATACAATTAAAAGATACAGCCACAATAAAATCCTAAATCACAAATTATACAGCATAATGGGTCTCTTAGGGTGAATGGAGTTGAAACAACCCAATTCTTGTTTTAAGGGCCTATGAGATCTTGAGGTGAGTTAAAGCAGAAAGAGATAAATTTAAAGAATAACACCTACAACTACCAAGACTGGAATCAAAATGCTGTTTTACCCTCATATTCAGAGATTCTAGATTAATGCTTAGAGGAATAGTTAAATAAAGAAAAGGGTGAGAGAAAATTTTATTCAAAAATGTGATATTTTATCTAAAATGTACAATCATGGGCTGGGCCTGTAGCTCACTGGTAGAGTTCTTGCCTACCATGAGGGAGGGAGGGAGGGCGGGAGGGAAGGAAGGGAGGAAGGGAGGAAGGGAGGAAGGGAGGAAGGGAGGAAGGGAGGAAGGGAGGAAGGGAGGAAGGAAGGAAGGAAGGAAGGAAGGAAGGAAGGAAGGAAGGAAGGAAGGAAGGAAGGAAGGAAGGAAGGAATAGATGGGCTAGTACAGTGCTTGCCTAGCATGTACAAGGTCCTGGTCTCCAGCACCACAAAAGAATAACAATAAAAAATAAAAGTAAATAAAACAAAATGTGCAAGTGATGACTATTAAAAAGTCATTACTCCTTTGAGGTTGGAAACAAAATACTCTAAGTATCAATGAAATATCAATTATGAAAATTTAATGATGAGTACATAGGTTGACATTCTTTTAGATGAAAATTTGTAGGATATTGTAGTCATCAGAGACTTCCTTGTCTCAAGAAACCCAAAAGAACTTTCTTAAGGGACAGAATATTGTGGTTCCTTCTATCATATGATTTCAAGGAATTTATATTTTTAAAAGAGTTTAAATGTCCTGAATAGGTAGCTGACTATAGATTACAAGAAGGCCAAAAAGAAATATTAACTCTATGTAATAAACTTCTGCCTTTTATTTAGGGTTAGTTCACATAAACTTGACATTTCAAGGGTATAAAAAACATCTCCTTGGGGTTAATACAGTTGTTCCCCCAGTCCCCGGCATTGGAGATTAAACCCAGAGGTGTTCTATTACTGAACTACATCCCCAGCCCTTTTGTTCATTTTTAAATTTTGAGACAGAATTTCACTAAGTTGCCCAGGCTAGCCTTGAACTTGTGATCCTCCTGCCTCAGCCTCCTGAGTCACTGCTCCATCCAGTCAATATAGTTGTTATTAAACCCCAACAAGTAAGATTCTTTATAACATTAGCATTCGTATCTAGCCAGCCTTTGCTTTGAGTGTTAAGGTTATTCTCTGACTTCTAAGTGATTTATAAGTTCAAAGTGATTTATGAAATTTAAAAATAGATCCACATAGCTTACAATTATAGTTTGGCTAGGAAAAACTCTATAACTGAAACCTCAATCATGTGGATAAATTCAGGCATTCAAGTTTCAAAATTTTAATCCTTAGTCAAAAGAACTCTGACCTACAAATTCATACTTTCTGAATATGTGCAAATTAACATCGCCAGCAGTTTTCTTTGAGGAATTAGTGTATAGAATAACTAGCTATTACTTGGATACACCCTATAGCATTCTAGTATTGGCATGTCATGCAAACAGCTCTAAATCAACCCAATTACCCACATTTCATTATCTTTTTCACAAGGACAGTCCAGGAGACTTTGTCAACCACTTGTTAAAGTCAAGATACAACATGTTTTAACTATTCTGTAATACAGTAGTAATTATAAAACTTTTTTAAAAAGTAAAAAAAAATGAAGTCAGTTTGGCGTGTCTTGTGCTTATAAATTCACACTAAATCATGGTGATCATTCTATTCTCAAAACTTAAAAAATAAACTCTTTAAATTTTGCCACATTTTAGTTTATATTAGAAAATTAGACTTCAATTTTCACAGTCTACTTCTTTTGGGAAAACTGGAACATTTGTCTCTCTTTAGTCCCTTGGTACTTCCCACATTCTCCAAGATTTTGCCAAAAAAAATATATAAAATATTGTCAATAATCCTGAGATCCTGATGAGATCCTGAATCCCTTTAGCAGCTGGGAGACAACTTATTTGTCTTGAAAATGCAAATCCACTTACAGTGAATGGTCCTCTTACATATTTTTTTGGTTTATTTTCTCCTGTTTCCAATTGTTTATTTTACTTTTCACTGTTGGAAGAGAATTCTGCCATTTCAAGATTATAGTAGAAGCAAAATAAGAAATTAAGATTATAGTAGAAGCAAAATAACAATAAGGGATTGTCTAATACTGCCTATAAACTGCTGCCATTCTTCAGACAGTGAGCCTACCTTCTTGTTGCTCTTGCTCCCAACACAAACTTAAATGCTTTTTGTGTGCTCTCTGAAGCATCTTAGCTACTTTCTAGCTTTGACCTTTAAAAGGAAAATCTCTCATGTTTATTCCTTAAAGTCTACTTAGCACTGTGCGATTGTGTGATGATCGTGAGTTCCTTTCAGCTAGCAAGCACACCTACCCTTTAAGAAATGGAACTGCTTACAGCCTTCTGTATATCCATAAGAACCTCTTGACATAATTTTTTCTTTTGGAAATCTCCAGCCTTGAAACCATATCTGTAGGTGCTATACATTTTTAAGACTCTTTTCCTCAAAGGAAATAATCATGTCCCAGTTATCTTTCTTACCATGATGTCCAAAAGAAAACCTAGTGACCCTCTCATCTCAATAAACTGTTCACTGAGAGATAACTTGGGGGCTGGGCACGTAGCTCAGTGGTACAGCACTTGCCTAGCACATGTAAGGCACTCGGTTTGATCCTCAGCACCAGATACAAATAAATAAAGTAAAGGTAGTATGTCTACCTACAATTTATACATATATATGGTAACTTGACACAACTAATATTATTAACTATTCATTTCCCATTAGATCACACCTTAGAAGAACAGTGTATCTTACTGCTTCCTCTTCTTCATGAGCTCTACAGCAATGAGGGGAGGCTCCATGAAAGTGGTGAGAAAGATAAAACACATTTCTAACACCAGACTGGCTCCTTGGCTCAAGGCAGGGGGTCCCTAAAACAAAGCAAACTATAGTCCACTTGTTGGTGAAAGTGTTAATATATTTACAAGGCTCTTCTAAATAATTACATCTAGACATTCCATAGTAAAATATGTACATGTATAAAGACATGAATTGGTGTGAACATACTTCATACACAGAGATATGAAAAATTGTGTTCTATATGTAATAAGAATTGTGATGCATTCCACTGTCATGTATTTAAAAAATAAAAGCACTTAAAAAAACATATATATTTATATACATACACATATACATGCTGTGACACAAAAGTTATCAAAAAACACCTTACACATTGTTAAACATAAATGTCAGCCACCGTAGGGCCAAGGCTTGGTTTGTTTTAATAGACTTAGTCTTAGTACCTGGCATAAGGAAGAAATGAATTAGCTTAATTTTGCATTCTTAACTGTTCATTTGACCCTCTCTATCCTTGAATACATAAAAATTTAGAAGACACTAGTAAGCATTTAAATAATACAGCACTCTTTAATAGCCTGTACATAATTATGTACAGACTTAAAAAATAAACATGATTTATTTTCAAAATATGATAAAAACTGTTCATTAAAGAAGTAATCTATAAATCTATATAAATCTTTAAAAGTAGGTTTCATTATAGTTTGCATGCCAATTCCTCAAACTCCGTTCCTCCTTACTAGTATTTTAAAATACATTCACAAAATGATATCTGGCTTATTCAAACATACAATAAAGCTAAGCTAACCATTTAAATCTGTTGTCTTCTGGCTCCACTGGGGAAAACAAGCCTAGAGTAGAGTAAAAAAAATCCCAACTCTTCTACTCTGGAAAGAAGTATAGGAATGAGAATGAAAACTAGAAAAAGGAACGCTATTATTTTAGAATTATTATTATTATTAGCAAATACAGTAATTTATTTATTTTAACTCACTCATCCTAACAATCTTTGAGAGAGGTATTATTAGAATCCCTATTTTACAGACAAGAACTAAAGAGTAGAGAGGTTAAATAATTTGGCTAAGGTCACAATGCTAATAAGCAGCAGAACTGGCAGATGAATCCATTACCTCTGGCTTCAGAACCTGCACTGTGCACTATAAGCACCATGCTAGAATGTCTGTCTTTCTATATATATATTTGTGTGTCTTGTGATTAATTTCTTCTTGTGCATAAGCTTATATGTGCAAGCTGTTTTCTAAGAGCCTACCTTTCCATGAAATAGTCACATCTAGTCATTTTGAGTCCTAAGTAGTAGGCACATGGGGGAAAGCAGTGAATGAGCCCAAACAGAGTTTTAAGTCTCGCAGAAAAGATGAACATTAATAAAGAAATTTCAAACATGGAGACATTAAAAAGAATCAGTACAAAGCATTATGGGAATGTATAACCTGGATCTTAAGGCTGGGTATTCAAGGAAGATTTCACTGGTCAAAAGTTATTGGAGCTAGAACCTGAAGGAAACACAAGAGCTAGCCTGGGATTTTGATTGGCATTGCATTAAACCTATAGAGAACTTTTGGTAATATTGCCATTTTGATGATGTTAGTTCTGCCTATCCATGAACAGGGTATATTTTTCCATCTTCTAAAATCTTCTTATATTTCTCTCTTTAGGGTTCTGTAGTTTTCATTGTATAAATCTTTCATCTCTTTTGTTAGGTTGATTCCCAAGTTTTTGTTTTTTTTTTTTTTTTTTTTTTTTAGGATACTGTGAATGGGGTGGTTGTCCTCATTTCCATTTCAGAAGATTTGTCGCTGATATACAGGAATGCCTTTGATTTATGCGTGTTGATTTTATATCCTGCCACTTTGCTGAATTCATTTATTAGCTCTAGTAGTTTCTTTGTAGAACCTAAATAGATAAAGCAATCATGAAATTCATCTGGAAAAATAAAAGACCCAGAATAGCCAAAGCAATTCTAAGCAGGAAGAGTGAAACAGGCAGTATAGCGATACCAGACTTCAAACTATACTACAGAGCAATAGTAATAAAAACAGCACGGTACTGGTCCAAAACAGGCAGGTGGACCGATGGTACAGAATAGAGGACACAGAGACCAATGGACAAAATTACAACTATCTCGTATTTGACAAAGGTGCTAAAAGCATGCAATGGATAAAAGATAGCATCTTCAACAAATGGTGCTGGGAAAACTGGAAATCCATATGCAACAAAATGAAACTGAATCCCTTTCTCTCGCCATCCACAAATGTTAACTCAAAATGGATCAAGGAGCTTGATATCAAAACAGAGACTCTGCGTCTAATAGAAGAAAAAGTTGGCTCTAACCCACATATTGTGGAGTCAGGCTCCAAATTCCTTAATAGGACACCCATAGTACAAGAGTTAAAAACAAGAATCAACAAGAGCTAGCCTGGCATAAGGGGTCAGGGGGGGCATTGGCAGAGGGATAAGACAGGCACAGGTACATACTTGTGGTGGGAAAGAACGTGGTGAGTAGAGGAACTGAGAGATATCAAGTACAGCGGGCCCTTAGAAAATGAGGAAGAATTCACACAAGAGTTCCTGGGACCAGTTGGTTGAGCAGAACCTTGTAACAATAATTTAAAAGAAGATCAACTAACACAGTTGTGACATGAAAGCCCTTCATAATTGCTGTAAGCTAACAACTATGGACATACTCTTTCTAGCCATCGCTATATTCCATATTGTTCTATCTTCTATCTGTAAGAGTATATCTAAGGTTATAAATTTAGAAGACCCATATCTACATAATTCTCTCAGTATGCCACACTCATTACAGGCAAACAGAAACATAATGAATTTTTTAAAAATTTATATAATTAAATTACTGTCCAGTCCCAAGTGTGAAAAATATTAAATACTCTGGAATCTCTTGAGCCATTTAAGTTCTTAAAACTAATCAGTTTTTAGTACTCTTCCAACTTGCAGTTTGAAAGAACAGGGAGACGAATGGAGCCTCATTGCTTTCTTCTGCTTAATACTGTAGGTACTTAACTAGTTGGGACAAAGTCTGCTAACGGTGGGGGGCGGGGGGGTGTCACGGTCTTTATCTTTACTGAATATTATGGCAACAGTACATATTAAAATGGGAGTGCCCACCCTTCAAAGGTTCCTGGAAGCAGTCGTCATAAATACATTGGTTAGATTTCATCTATTGTCCTGGCTTCTACGTTGCTGAATTTTAAGGTCAAGTCTCCTGAGGCACACCTTACACATCCCCAGGAAGGTTTTCTTTTTACAAATAACAATTGTATTTACAAATAACAAATATTTCTCTGAAAAACCTTCTGATACATGCCAGGGATGAGTGGTAGAGAAAGAGCTGGTGCCCAGAGAAAAATGTTGTGTGTTTATACAGGTATTCACATGTTTGTTCATTCATTCTGAGGCAGCTATGCCAGGCCTGTCCCTTCTAACCTCCACACCTAACTGTTCCCCTTATGGTTTCAGTTTTGTGTATGTTCTACTTGGCGCTTAACAGTTCTGTGAGCATATTAATATTACTAGAGCAAAAGGCCTGCTTAGCTGACCATTTGCCCACCTTGAAGCTCAGACCCAGGCAGAACTCTGGAGTAGACACATTAAGGCCTTATGTTCACCTCTGCTCCTGCTGGTGCTAGCCACTCAACAGGGGACATGTGTCTGCTCCCTTGCTGGATCTTAAGTTATGTGAAGTCAGAAACTAGGCTTTATTCATCTTTTGTGTCCTCTAAAATATCTAGCATAGCTCTCTCCTTGCTTCCTGACGGTTAGGTCCTGAGCTGCTTTCCTCTGCCATGCCATTCTCTGCTATAGTCTTGGGCAGATGTTCTGCCTCATCTTAGGCTCAGAGCTATGGAGTTGGATGACATGGACTGAACCTCTGAAATTGTGATCCAAAGTAATTTCTTCCTCCTCTTAAAAAAAAAAAAACAATCAAATAAAAAACCTAGCATAGTAATGAGTAAACACTTGTCTTAGACACACACACACACACACACAAATGACATTTTAAATAATGTGACTACTACACTGAATTCATTTTAGAAAACTACTTTTACTTTGGTTCATTGAGACAGAGAAATTCTTTCATTAAGAAACATTAAAAGCAAGGTTTCAATATATAACAATGCTATCAAATGTTTATATTGTATTTTAAATGGGAAAAAGCAGG
This sequence comes from Ictidomys tridecemlineatus, assembly GCF_052094955.1. Taxonomy (NCBI): domain Eukaryota; kingdom Metazoa; phylum Chordata; class Mammalia; order Rodentia; family Sciuridae; genus Ictidomys; species Ictidomys tridecemlineatus. The sequence goes on along the minus strand of NC_135487.1, from coordinate 106,385,003 downwards.
TTATAAAATAGACTTTTCAATGTTAACCCAAATGGAAACATACATGAGGATGTGCATATTTTAAAAATGTAAGAGGTGCACATCAGACAAAGTTGTACTTAAATACTGAACAGTGCTTAAAGTATTAATGCATGATGGTTGCGAGGTGATTTTTTTAAAGTGAAAGCTCTAGTTTTCCTTCATAGTTCTTGTGTTTTCAAGAATTAAAATCTATTATTACAATAAGAAAAAGCTAATAAATTAGAAACCATATTTTAAAAAACTGTGCCCTTAAGGTCATTAGTACAAAAGGAAGCCTGACCTCGTAGACTATTATGAAGAAAAACTTCCTTCAGTTCTATGAGTCTGACATGGTTTGTCTAAGTTTTCCTTCAGTTGTTTGTCTTTAAAATAAGTATTATTGCCAATCAAAATCCCAACAGCATTTCTTGTAGAAATAGATAAAACAATCATGAAATTCATATGGAATAATAAAAGACCCAGAATAGCAAAAACAATGCCAAGTAGGAAGTGTGAATCAGGCGGTATAGCGATACCAGACTTCAAACTATACTAGAGAGCAATAGAAACAAAAACAGCATGGTACTGGTACCAAAACAGGCGGGTAGACCAATGGTACAGAATAGAGGACACAGTAACCAATCCACAAAACTACAACTATCTTATATTTGATAAAGGGGCTAAAAGCATGCAATGGAAGAAGGATAGCATCTTCAACAAATGGTGCTGGGAAAACTGGAAATCCATTTGCATCAAAATGAATCTGAATCCCTTTCTCTCGCCATGCACAAAAGTTAACTCAAAATGGATCAAGGAGCTTGATATTAAATCAGAGACACGGCATCTGATAGAAGAAAAAGTTGGCTATGATCTACATACTGTGGGGTCGGGCTCCAAATTCCTCAATAGGACACCCATAGCGCAAGAGTTAACAACTAGAATCAACAAATGGGACTTTCTTAAACTAAAAAGTTTTTTCTCAGCAAAAGAAACAATAAGAGAGATAAACAGGGAGCCTACATCCTGGGAACAAATCTTTACTCCACACACTTCAGATAGAGCCCTAATATCCAGAGTATACAAAGAACTCAAAAAATTAGACAATAAGATAACAAATAACCCAATCAATAAATGGACCAAGGACCTGAACAGACACTTCTCAGAGGAGGACATACAATCAATCAATAAGTACATGAAAAAATGCTCACCATCGCTAGCAGTCAGAGAAATGCAAATCAAAACCACCCTAAGATACCATCTCACTCCAGTAAGATTGACAGCCATCATGAAGTCCAACAAGTGCTGGAGAGGATGCGGGGAAAAGGGTACACTTGTTCATTGTTGGTGGGACTGCAAATTGGTGCAGCCAATTTGGAAAGCAGTATGGAGATTTCTTGGAAAGCTGGGAATGGAACCACCATTTGACCCAGCTATTCCCCTTCTCGGTCTATTCCCTAAAGACCTAATAAGAGCATGCTACAGGGACACTGCTACATCTGATGTTCATAGCAGCACAATTCACGATAGCAAGACTGTGGAACCAATCTAGATGCCCTTCAATAGATGAATGGATAAAAAAAATGTGGCATTTATACACAATGGAGTATTACTCTGCATTAAAAAATGACAAAAATCATAGAATTCGGAGGGAAATGGATGGCATTAGAGCAGATTATGCTAAGTGAAGCTAGCCAATCTTTAAAAAACAAATGCCAAATGACTCCTTTGATATAAGGGGAGTAACCAAGGACAGGGTAGGGATGAAGAGCTTGAGAAGAAGATTAACATTAAACAGGGATGAGAGGTGGGAGGGAAAGGGAGTGAGAAGGGAAATCGCATGGAAATGGAAGATGATCCTCAGGGTTATACAAAATTACATATAAGAGGAAAGGAGGAGTAAGACAAGATAATACAAGTGGAAGAAATGATTTACAGTAGAGGGGGTAGAGAGAAAAGGGGAGGGGAGGGGAGGGGGGATAGTAGAGAATAGGATAGACAGCAGAATACATCAGACACTAGAATGGCAATATGTAAATCAATGGAAGGGTAACTGATGTGATACAGCAATCTGTATATGGGGTAAAATTGGGAGTTCATAACCCACTTGAATCAAACTGTGAAATATGATATATTAAGAACTATGTAATGTTTTGAACGACCAACAATAATAAAAAAAAATAAGTATTATTTTCACCATATCTAGGTTAAACTGCAGCTCTTTTCCTTATAACTAGAACTCTCAATTATAAGCTACAGAACCAAAATCTACATTTGAAAAATAAATGAAAATCATCATTTTAGAAAAGACACAACTAAATTATGATAAATTTGCCTTAAAAAGGCGTATCTGGAAGAACAAAATAAAATGGAACCTTCTTAGCAGAACAGAGTAAAAACATAATGAATAAATAATCAAAACTGGGTCCTTTTCTGAACTTTTTGATGGGGTTATATAAATTTACTACTGAAAGAAAAAAAAAAGGGAGAGAGAGAGAGAAAGAAAACAACTCAGTATTTTAAAAGTGCCACCCTGAGGCTATTCACAATTTATTTTTTGTGACACTCACATCAGGAGTCATTAACAAACCTGTCATAATGCCAGGTAACCAATGCCTGGTTGGCACACCAATAACTGCTGCATCCTTTTGACAGGAGAATACAAAGTCATCAATTGTGTTCTGTCATTTTCTCTGAAAACAGAATAACTGGGTGTAGTAGACTCTGCAAACCAAAGTTACGTGCTTCAACAGAACACCCAGGACAGGAGGTGGAAGATGTGCTACTGATATTTCATTACAACAAGTGATAAAGAGAGAGCTGAAAAGAATACAGATGTATTTGATTACAAGTTTTATCTTACAAAGAAAATTAATATTAGAAAGTCATACTATATTTTAAACGGTCTCATTATGTAAACAATCTCAACCTCTGGGTTCAAACTGTAAGATGATAAAATTAGCCACTATTATGGGAACAATTTAATAGGCTCTTCTTTAGTAGTTTTTAAAAACAGGGCTGGGCAAGGTGGCGCATGCCCCAGCAGCTCAGGATATTGAGGCAGGAGGATTATAAGTTCAAAGACAGCTTCAGTAACTTAGTGAGACCCTTTCTCTAAATAAAAAATATAAAAAATGGGGATGTGGCCTAGTGGTTAAGTGCTCCTGGGTTTAATCCCTGGTACCAAAAAAGGGGGGAGGGGTATTTATTATAATCCTTAAATATTTTCTAAAGCAGATAGGAAAAGGTCTCCAAAATTATGTTACACACCAAAAGTAATGACTCCAGGGAGAATCAACATTCATTCAACAAACAAAAAATTTAAGTATTTCCCATCTCCTTCTAATCTCTTTGTTTAATCAACACACTAACAAGGATTTTTAAATTATGCTTACAAAATATAGTTAAGTATAAGCTCAAGAATTGTAAGAGACTTTACTAGGCAACATGACTTAAATGTAAATCATTACAAAAAGCCTTCTCTCCAATGTACACCAAAATGTGGAGATACAATGAAAAACAGAAGAGAAAAAGTTAATCTCTGTCCATTCAAGTATCAATCCCAAAAAATAAAACACAATTTGGACTACACTGAGAGAATGCTGGAGGTGACAAATTACTCTCTAGCCCATAATAAGCCCAGCATATTTTGTAGACTCTGAGTGGAGAATATCTGGAAGGATGGGATAGGGAGTACTATGGGCATCCTAAGAAGGGAACAGCCTGCAGGTGGAATGGGAGTCAAAAGCAGAGGGACAAGGAATTATAAAACCAGAGTGAGAGGCAGGAAGCTCTGATAATAGAAGGCTTTATTCAAGACATTAAAAGGTCAGAATTTTACTCTGCAGTGAAATCATTAAAATTATGTTATGAGACACATTTACAATTCACATGCTTGAAATTATGTTTTTAAACACTTTAATAAATATAGACAGTTCTCAACTTAAAATGGTTGAACTCTTTTTATAAATTATAAAAAATAAAATATAGAACCCTTTTTATAAATTACAAAGAGTAAGGGGGAAAAGGCTGCTAGGGTTTTTTTAACTTTTGTGACATAAAAGCTACACCATTCAGTAGAAATCATACTTTAAATTTTGATTTTTTTCCCAGATAGCAATATTAGGATGATACTTTCTTGTGATGCTGGGTAGCAGCAGTGATCTGGTGCTCCTAGTCACCCATGTGATCACAAGGGCACACAACTGATAGTCTACAGACCATGCTGTGAAGCTATGCTGTTCAGGAGTTTGGGTGCATTAAATGCATTGTCAATTTATTATTTCCAACTTTAGATGGGTTTATGTAAGTCAAAAAACATGGGTAATGATTCATTTACACCTTGCCTTCAGTAAACATCAAGTAAAACCAAGTCTGCTTTTGATGTTCTTGAAGGATTCTATTGGATTTAAAAGAGTAACTAGCACACAAAAACAACCACTATTGAAGAGAAAATTATTCTTAGTGGTGAAGATTTTAAAAGTCAGATGTGATAATTTTAGAAAAGACCTTAAAATAATAAGAAAAGCTGGCAAATAGTTGAACAGTTGTTAATGAGAAGATTAAATTTTTATCTTAAATGTTACTATTTTTATAGTTGGAAACAAAACAAGAAAAGGCCCAAACACAAAGTATACTTTGTTTACAACTATAAAGGTTATATTTATATAATTTATTATATATAGAAATATATACCTATGTACACACACACACACACATACACGGAAAGAATTTACAGACATGAAAATAGAGTTTAATGTTCAATTCTGTGTCTAGGAAGCTCATTATATAAGAAACATAAAACATTTAAAAACATACGTGGGACACAAAAGATTCATAGTTGATCTATTAAAAGTATATATTCAATTTTTCTTATCAAAGTATGAACACTCTTTAAACAGTAAAAAAAAACATTTTAATTGGATTACCTAGTAGAGTCCTTGACAAGCCAATTTAACTGATCTTATGGTTAAATCACTGATTTCTAATTACTTGGGCCATAATTGTATATGCCATTTATGGTAATATGTTATAAAATTTAAAATTACCACTGATGATGTTTCCTTTCACTTTATAGCAGTGGTTTAAAAAAAAATAAGAATAGCATATCTGAGGAAATCTTATGTGAAATTCCAATGCATAAAAATAGACAAAAATGCAAAGTGTAATTGCAAAGTGCAATTTGAAAACTCTGCTTCACCAGCCATAGGTTGTTTATTTTTGGGGGGTGGGCAGGCTTACACACATGACGTTGTTTGTTTTAGTTTCTTGTCTGGCTGCAATATTCATAAGCCATCTCAAAGGGGAAAACTGAATTCTGTTAATATATAATATTGTAAGGCTTCCCACGAGGCTGGCCAATTTAGTCAGATATGGTGCCCTGCTTTTTTGTTCTTCCAATAAACTTCTGTTTAAATATAGAACTCTTTTTATAAATTACAAAGAGTGAGGGGGGAAAGGCTGCTAGGGGAAAAAAAAGACATAATATTGCTGGGTGTGGTGGTGTGCACCTGTAATCTCAGCCTAGGAGGCTGAGGCAAAAGGATTGCAAGTTCAAAGCTAGCCTCAACAACTTAGAAAGGCCTAAGCAACTTAGCAAGACTTTGTCTCCAAATATAGAAAGGGTTGAGGATGTGGCTCAGTGGTAAAGTGCTCCTGGGTTCAATCCCCAGTATGGGCGCTGGGGGGGAATAATGATTAAGGAGTTTACAAAAAAAAAAAAAAAAATGGTCTTTGAGTTTATAAAATGATATTTGCTTTCACTCACAAGATAAACATTAATCAAATCAATACTGAGATACCATTTCTTACCCAACAGGCTGAGAAAACACTGAACAATATACTTAGAAACAGGCATTCTTATACATTGCTAGTGAATACAATGGCATACCAAGATTTGGGTGGTGGAAGCAAACCACCCTGATGTGCCAACAAAAAGAGAGTACAATGTCTATAAGAATTTTAAATCTCGTCTGCTTTTTATTATCATTTGCCAGCAATTCTAAACAATGTCAGTAATAAAATACTCCCTGGTGGGGGGGAACTTCTGTTAGAAGCTAAGCATAGTGGTACACAACTACAATCCCAGCTACTCAGGAGGCTAAAGACAGATCACAAGTTCAAGGACAGCCTGGGCAATTTATGGAGAACTTGTCTCAAAAATTTAAAAAGGCTGGGTAGTTTAGAGATAGAGCATCTGCTTAGCATGCACAAGGCTGTGAGTTCTAAAATCTAAATAATGACTGTTAAGCTTTAATATCATGTATGTAAGCTTCAATTAGCATACTTATTACTTATTTCTCAAACACTAAAATGAATTATATATGGAAGTTAACTTAAGAGAACTTCTAGTTTAGCTTCTGATGTACATACTCAGTTAAACTGATTTCAGAAGTTAATTTTGTAATGTTTTGAGATCATTCAAGATCTCTCTGAATTCGGTTCACATATTTACTCCCCTTGATACCACCCATTCTTGCAACTAAACAGTAGATTCCAAATAAACAATCACAGTTATATGGTAATTCTCTTTATTAGGTTTTTTCTTTTTTTTTTTCCCCCAGCAGAAAGTTTTAGATGAGTTAATTGGACCCAAAAATATTTACAGACAATGGGAATCAGACTTCAACAATGAACAGTAAAAAACAAAGCTTCAAAATTGTTATTTAAAGAACAGTACATGGAAACTGTGGTAAAGATCATTAACTGTACAACAATAAAATCTAAGGAAATGGACATTTACATAGGAAAAATAAAAAAACGAAGAATGCTAAGGGAGCCCACAAAGATGCTGCTCTTTATATTACTGAAGAAACCAAAAGGGCAATGTTTACTTGAATTCCTAGTTAGGAATCAGTGGATCAAATATCACCAATATTTACCAAGATTCAGTCATTTTCCAGACTTTACAAAAAAGAAAAACTTTAGAAGTTTTTTGTTTTGTTTTATTTTGTTTTGTTTTTTAAACAAAGTATAATAGGAATCTAAGTTTCATTTTCTGGTGGAGATATTTTAGCAGACATTTTCTGTAATTTAATATTTATTTTATTTTTCTTTATTTTCTTGGCATGATCACATATTTAATATTCAGTAAAAGAAAATATGTAATGTTTATATCTTGCTTTTATCCATTATTATATTCATTTCATTTCATGCTTACTACTAAAAATAATTTTCTCATATAAAAGAAAAATGTATCATAAACAAATTGTCTTGCCCCAGACACCAAACACATACTAGGTAAGCTGTGGAGTATAAAATGATATGACCAATATGGAAGATAAAGTAATGAATTATTTTATTCTGCAGATAAGAGTCATAGTTACTACTACAGACTAAATGTAATCTTCAACCCACAAATTCATTGATACATTCTAATCCCCAGTGCAATGGTTTAGGAAGTGGGGCCTTTGAGAGGTGATTAGCTCATGAGGGTTCCAATGAGTGCATTTCTGCCCTTACAAAAGAGCACACTTGTCCCTTTTGCCATGCCGAAGACACAGCAAAAAGATGACCTTCTTTTTTTTTCTTAATGGTGCTGGAAATTGAACCTAGAGCCTTGCACACACTAAGCAAGTACTCTTCCACTGAGCTACATATCCCTAACTCTTTTAAAGATGACCTTCGATGAATCAGGAAGTAGACTCTCACCAGGCATCAAATTCGGTGCCACCTTGATCTTGTATTTTCCTGCCTCCAGAAATATGAGAAATACATGTTTAAATTATCCATTCTATGCCATTTTTGTTTCAGTATTCTTAATGGATTAAGATAGTTATATAACAACAAACAAATAATAGGAGGTTGACAGAAATAAGTAAGAATAGTTACCTATGGTGGAAATGTTGAGAGGAGTGAGGTAGAGGGTAGAAATAGAAAATAGAAGCAAAAATTCTCTAACGTACTTCATTTCCATATAATTTGACCTCTGAACCAACAAATGTTTTACATGTTTAAGAAAATTAAGCTAAATAAAAGAAAGCAATAAGCAAACTTTAACTGAAAATAAATAGAGATAAATGAACTTAACTGTGAATATAACCACATGAAAAATCATAGAAATATTTCAAGTCCCTTTTGGGTTTTTGTTGTTGTTGTTGTTTTGGTGGTACTGGGGACTGAACCCAGTGGCACTCTACCAGTGGCTTGGGAGGCTGAGGCAAGAGGATTGTGAGTTCAAAGCCAGCCTCAGCAACTTAGTGAGACCCTGTCTCCAAATAAAATATATATTAAAAAGGTCTGGGGATGTGGTTCAGTGGTTAAGTGCCCCTGAGTTCAATCCCTGGTGTCCCCCGACAGCCCCCCCCCAAAAAATGAAAGATATCTTTAAATTCAATTAGTGGTTGTAGTATTAACATTGGGTTTTGTAATTTTAAGCTCTTTTATTTATACTATAGAATACAGCATGTAATTATGTGACTATTATGAGGAACCAAAATGTTCAGTGGAAGATAAAAGATACAACATAAAATTGTAATGTTAAATTTACACAGGTATAAAGATGAACCCATACATTTAAAAATACACCTTTATATAAACAATTAGAAATATGCATGTCCTAATGAGATACACTAGAAGTAATGACACCCCAATAGTGATAAATATCTCTAGTACTCATATTTTGCTTTCTAATTACATTAAGAGGAACCAGGACTCCTTGGAGAAACCACTGTTTCCAGGCCTGGGGCAGGAAAAGTGTAGGTGAGCCTACATCATTATATTTTTCAAGAAAATAAAGAAATACTCTGAGACTAATGGAGGGCTGTCAAAGCTTTCTGAGCTCACACTAGCTATTTGAGATAATTTGAATACCCAAAAGAATAATGACTAAAACTGATTATAACAAACTGAATAAATAAAAACCCATGAGTCCAAATGACACTCTACATAAAGAGGGGAATAAAGGAGCTCATCTCTACCCAGTGGAGGTGACTATAACACCAAACTTCTGTTCTCAAAACCTTGAACTAGGGCTGGGGTTGTAGCTCAGTGGTAGAGCACTTGCCTAGCATGTATGAGGCACTGGGTTCAATCCTCAGCATCACATAAAAAATAAATAAATAAAGGTATGTGTCCATCAACAAATAAAAATATTTTTAAAAAACACTCTAACTAAAAGAAAAAAAATGGCATTTATCCTGCCTTTTGGGGAAGAAGTAATTTTCTGGTTGAAAAGAGAATTTCTCCTTTGCCTAAGAATGTCAGTTAACAATGTAGTAGGAACGTCAGAACTCCCAATTCCCAAATAAATAATCAAGGCAAAAATCATCAGTAGATGCTAAACAGTTTCAAATGAAATTATTCCACCCAGATTACTTGCTAATATTAAAGTATACTATTATACACAAAAAATCAAACTCGGTATTATCAATGGTGGGATAATCTGACAGCCTCCGGATACAATGCAGCATATAAAGTGTATAATACCCCTATGAAGTATCCTTGCCAAAATGGCTAATCTGAATGTTACCAGCCTTTAGATTTATGTTCTAAAGGAACATAACATTCTAAAGGATTGAGGAATATAGTGTCAAGATAAATGACACTATGAGGAGACAATCAGACTAACAGAGAAGTTTAAAAATTGTTAAACTGTCTACATTCCCTATTATGTGTAATTACAATGCACCAATAAAAAACCCATATTCCCCTTAAAAATGGTGTGAAATTATTCTGGAATAAAATAAATTAAATACATATAACACTTAAAGGCAACACATAAATCGTGGTTAGATCCTGTTAGGAGAAAAAAATCTGTAAAAATAATTTTTGAGATAATTAGGGGAATTTGAATACAGACTGGATAGAAAGTGATATTAAGAAGTCATTGTCAATTTTCTTAGGTATAATGGGGTATTATAGTTCTAATAGGAAATACATGCTGAATATTTTAGGGATTAAGAGTCATAAAATTTTCAATTCTTTGAAATGGTCTGGCGAAACACAGTTAGATGAGTGTGGAATCTAGTTGGTGGTTCATAGATACTCATTGTCCTATTCTTTCAATAAGTTTAGAGCTGGAGATGTAGCTCAGTGGTACAACACCTGCCTAGCATGAGCAAGGCCCTATGTTTGTCCCCTGGCAAAAGAGAAACAAATAAAAATGTGCACACTTACTTCATCAGTAGACACAACAGTAACAAATCCTAGTAATGTGTACTTACAGGACACAATCCATAAAGACTCAAGAACTCATTCGATATTCTCTGCCATTCTTCCAATTAGAAATCAATTTTACATCTTTCTATTTCCCCAGTCAGAAACAAAACAGGAAAGTAAACAGCAACATCTTCTCTCCATTAGCAAAGCAACTTCTCTGCAGTTCTGAGTTTTATCAACAGGCAAAGGATTTTCTTTCATCTGACTGCCTACTTTACCTCAGCCCAAGCAAACATAAATGCAGTTGTGTTGAATGCTGGAAGTTTTCTAAACCCTCCACTTGGTACCAAGTTTTACGCCTTGGCTTTTTCTTTTGTTTTCTGATTTTTCATTTATTTTTGATCAATAACTATACATATTTATGGGGTACAATGTGATGTTTCCATTCCAGTATACATTGTATGATGATCAAATTGGGGTAATTAGCATACCTCTCACCTTAAACATTTATCATTTCTTTGTGGTGACATTAAAAATCCTCTCTTCCTGCTGTTTTGAAACACAATACGGCATTGTTAACTATATATAACCCTACTGTGCAACAGAACACCAGAACTTATTCCTCCTAACTATAATATTGTACCTGTGACCAACATCTCCCCATCCCCCATATTCTCCCCAGCCTCTGGAAACCACTAAGGATTCTACTCTCAAAGTTGATCAATGAGATCTGGAACTTCCAGATTAACTCTGGAAACCACTAATGATTCTACTCTCAAAGCTGATCAATGAGATCAACTTTGTCAGAATGAATCATGGTATTTGTCTTTTTGTTTACCTTGGCTCAGCCTCCCTAGTGGCTGGTACTATCAGCATGGGCCACTGCACCCAACATAACCCACATATTAAACTTCCTCCTTAATCATCAAATACTGTTGATATCATCTTCTAAATATTTCTCAAAATCATTCAGTTCTCCCCTTTTCAACAACCATAATTCTAATTCAGGTCACCATCCTCTTTGACCCAATTAACCAACAGTTTCCTAACTGGACTCCCTGCCACCAGCCTTTTTTTTTTTTTTTTTTTTTTTTTAAATGAAGTCAGGATAATTTTCCCAAAGCACAAATCTGATCACATTATACTTCTGCCTTTACACATAACCACCTGATGGCTTCCAAAAGAATTTAGAATAGCATTCAAATCCCTTAATGTAGTCTGCTGCCTTACCTCCTACCACTCCTTAGTTTTCCCATTCTTTGTACACACTCATTGTTATTCCTAGATTCCCCAAACATTAGGCTCTCTTTTGTTACTGGGCTTTGAATGTGAGGCTCCGTTTCTCTGGGACAGTCTTCTGGCAGTCCCTTGTTCCATGTTTCATACACCTTCCACACCCATATTCATGTTTCTACATGGATGCTCTTTCTTGGAGGAAGCCTCCCTGATCTCCCAATTCTTTTATCTGCCCCTCTTGTTTGCTCCCCTAGTATCCTGTAATCCCCTTATCACATATGCCCACATGCCTTATCACACTGTACTATACTGCCTAATTACTTTCCTGCATCAGTCCTAACTGCAAACACCAGAATAGGAATGAAAGACCCCAGCCTCAAAGCCTTAAGCTTAATGTTAAGAAATATAACCTTTTGCCCTGCAGTCACAAGATGCTTCCTCCTAACAGCAACCCATGCCCCACACCCCCCATGTTGTAACCCATATGTTAACACCCTCATGTCAAAACTCCCCCAGCAGCACGTAGCCCCCTCAAGTCTTGCACAAAGCAACCACAAGATGTTCCAGATAGTTAAGAAACCACGAGGTGTTCCAGAGGGGCAAACTTGAGCAAACGAGGACAAAAACAGGAACAGGTGGGTTCTGGGGTCTTTCCGAGAAAAACCACTCTGCCCCCCCGTGACCTGAGGGCAAAAATTTAGGGGGAACTTGAGAGGGGGCCAATAAAATAGCTGTTACTGTGCTAAGCTGGAATCTTGTCCCTTGCACCCTATAAAAACCCTGTAACCCCAAGCCCGGGTGTGCAAGCTGCCAAAGCTACGGCCGAGGTTCTGCTTCGCACCCATAGGCGCCTGTGTGAGAATAAACTCCTCCTGCTGATTGCATCCAGTGACTCGCGTGTTCCATTCTGGGTTGGGGTCTCGGGGGTCTTTCAGGAACAATTTAGCAAAAGTTTAACAAATACTTTAGAATAAATAAAATCAAACAGAAAAACTTAAAGCCTTTGTCGAATAAAATAACCTTTTTGGTCTAATCATATTTTCTTCTTTATAAAACTAACCTTATCTTCTAAAATATTCTACTCAAAATATTTACTTTTATGGTTTTCCAAATGACCCAAATTGTCTCCATGATTCATTTATCTTTCAAAACTTTGAACTGCAATGATAGTTAAGTGAAAACTACAAAGAGGAAATACAGTTTAACAAAGTCTACTACCTTTTAATCTCTAAATGCAGTTCTCAAAAGAACATTTTACAAAGCAATTGTCCTAGACTCTTCAAAAATGTCAATGTCATGAAAAGACCAAAAAAGAAAAAAGAAAAGAAGGTGAAGGAAGACTAGTCTAAAGTAAATGATTGAAAAGTCTGGGTAACTAAATCAAAAGTGTTCTTCTCTATATCCCAGATTTTTAAAAAGAAAGAAAAAAACTATAAAGGATACTTTCAGAATAACAAGGAAAACCAAACAGCCCCTGTATATTAAGTGCTTTTATTATCTCATTCTTACATTTCTTGGTTGTGATAATGACATTGTGGTTATATAAAAAAAAATCTATAATCTTATGAGATATGTGCTGAAGTATCATGATAACTGCATTACCTCAAAGTAAAGTGAAATGCAGTTGTCCAGTGTAAAAAATTACACACACATACTAACACATGGGGAAAGGGGGGATATGAGAGATAGGCAGTATGTATACTCATTTGTTCTTCTTTTTTTTTTCTTTAACCATTTTTGTAAGTTTGAGCTTTAGAAAAAGGGAAGAGAATAGCTAACATTTATTCAGCAATTACTATTGGCTGGTCACTGTCCTAAGATATCATATATCAACTCACTTCATCCTCACAAGACCCTTTTGAGGTGAGTACCATTACTATTACAGATGAGTAGCCAGAGGCACTGAAAGGTTACATATTTTACCCAGTCACACAGCTAGTTGTAAAACTGAGGTAAAAGAAAGTATAGCCTCTAAGAGAACAAAAGGCAAAGACAGGCAGAGAATAACTATAAATAAATAAGTAAATAAATAAATAAGAAAGAAATCAAAGACTCACATATAGCAATGCAATTAAAGCAAAGGGAAAGAAAAGTTAGTGTAGTCCAGCAACAACTAATAAAATATTTTTTTAAAAAAGGTCTAAACTACATTTATATTTATTTAAACCATATTAGCCATCACTAAAACAGGCATGATTTAATTGCTGTCTTCCCAAGCTATCATAATTATGATAAACTTTACCCATGAGCTTTTCAAATTATACTGCATATGCACAGAGAAGAGTTAACATAGCAGGCCTGTGATTGCTATCTTTAGAAAAGCCTGCTTGTAAATGAGCTTGGATTTGGGGAGAGTTTTCACCATTTCTTGATAAGGAAGTCTCACTGTGCCTAAACTGTGCACATCCTATGGTCTGTCATCCCTCTGGGAGTTGGGGACACCTATGTGATCAGTCTCCATAACCACTCTGGCCACTGAGTCTCTATGGAGTTCCCCAGGTATACATTTCAAAAGCACTGTCACAACTCGACACTGGAGGAATTAAAAGTATCCTGTATGACTCCACTGGGAGCATGAGGCTGGATTCCTCAGACTTTGCACCACTGGCCTTTTCCCTTTACCAAAATACACCAGAGCTGTAACTAGGACTATATGCTGAGTCCTGAGTCCTTCCAGCAGATTACCACACCTAGTAGTGGTCTTGGAGACCTATGAAACAGCATGTTGTATCAAAGAGTAGTCTCATTTTTCTAGGATAATAAAAAGTTTAAAAATCAACACATCTCCATAAAAAGTCATATCAAAAAGAAGTTTATGCCAGTCATGGTGGCACACACCTGTAATCCCAGCAACTCGAGAGGGGTTCTAGGCCAGCCCCAGTAACTTGGCAAGACTCTGTCTCAAAATAAAAAAAAAAAATTAAAAAGGGGTGTGGTTATAGTCCAGTGATAGAGTGCCCCTGGGTTCAATCTCCAGCGTCACCAACAAAAAAGGGGAAAAAAAAAAAAGAAATATAATAGGAGTCATTAGGATTTTATCTTAGGACTATTTTTGCAATAATTGCTTCCATCCAATAGTTAATGTAGAGTTCCCTTATGAGACAAGGAAGTGAAAAGATAATTAATTATGAGAAATTCAATAATACCTTGAAGCTATGAACTAGGTCTCAGCTTCAACATTAATGGAATTATTCTTAAGAAATCTCATTTACACACACACACACACACACACACACACACACACACACACACACACAAGTTCGTATAAACCCCAAGACATATACCTCTAGAACAGGTTTCTGAACCTCAAAGATTACATTTTGAAAACCAGAATTCCTAAGGCTTTTGTTTCTGGTGGCACAGACAGGATTAGGGTGATGTCAGAAGGCATCAGAGCCCATTCCCACACACCCCCTAAAAATTATATGAGCTCATAGCAATGGAGGAAACAACTGTTGTTCATTCCTCTGAAGAGTTGAAACTTGAAAACAGTATATAACCAAACATGGTTAGCCACTTCCTGCGTTACATTTTCTATTGAAAAATAAGTAATAAGAATTCTTAAACATTGTCTCACAATAAGTGTATTTTATAGAACATACTAAATAAATATAATTACTTTTTAAATTAAATCAGTTATAATTAGGATCCTTTTAGAGATAAAACACAATACACACTTTTTATCTATCACTGAAAATATATTTGATCTGACAAGTTTGACAGCAATTTTACTTTGGAGCAATTCTGGTAGCCACAGAAAGATTAGGTGCATTTGCCCAAACTTTAAATCACAGTATAAATGGAGGCAACTATTAAATGGGAATGGGGGTAAGAGATATGCTTTTCTAATTATAGCTGAAATTCTACTCTAATTAAACTGCCATGTTTAGGATTTAAATAATTATGCTTTTATACACGATATGTGGACATGCAAGAAAAATAACTAAGGTGTCAGACAATGTTAATGAATCAAAGCCGGGACACAAAAATATGGTCTTTGTCTCTGAGAACTTATGAGCAGAGGGCAAGATAGGTCGGCAATACAAGTGGTATATTTAAGAGATTTAGGGGCACAAAAGAGGATTCAGTCTATTTGAGCAATATTAAAGGATGTAACAATAGAGGGAAATTTTCCCTGCAAGCAATGAAGACTCATTAAAGGGTTAAAATAAAAGGCATTAGGATCACATTTCTGTTTTTAGACTCATCACTGGTAGCAAAGTGAAATATACATCAGGAGGAAGTGAGGTACAATGATCCAGGCTCTATAGCATAAGGAATCTGGAATAATTCCCACATATTTAGCTGGGAGGAACAAGCCAAGAGAATGTAGAGAAGATCCGATTTTGTGACTGAATTGTTTAACACTTATTGAGTTGGACAAGCTATAAAATGCACAAGTACAGATAGATGCCCATTCTACCACCAGACATAGATGCCTCATGCTCACTGAGACCAGCCTAAAAGATTCTAATTCTATTGTCCTTCCTATGGAATTAACTGGACACAACTTTCCTAGCCCTGTATTTGAATACATGATCATGGTAACTCCACATCATGTACAACCAAAAGAATAGGGTCCTAAATAGAGTAAGTTATACTCTTCGTAAGCATAATTTGCCAAAATATATTCTACCATCATGTGTAACTAAAAAGAACAAATAAATAAAGATTCTGAATCAATGGTGTTAACATTTATAAGAGATAAGGGAAGACAAGAGAAGCTATAGACATAGATGAGGTTAATCAAAGGCTTATTAGAATAAGAACAGCAAAAAGTACAGAACCCTAAAGGACACCAACATTTTAAGGGAGAGAGATTGGAAGAGATACCTGCTGGGTGTCCTAGGCGTTTTCACTACTATTATTTCTTCACTAGGGACATACTCAACAGGCACAAAAGAATATATTTTTTCTTTTATCATATTATTTATGATGGTAATTCTCTCAAATGGGGGGAGTTCTGTTCCCCAGGAAACATTTGGCAATTCTGGAGACCTTTTCTGAAAATACAAGTTTTACTTTAGAACAGTTTTAGATTTACAGAAAAATTGCAAAGATGGTACAGAGAATTCTCACATGTCACACCAATTCCTCTTATTAACATATTACTATGTCACAATTAATGAGCCATACTGATACATTATTACTAACTAAAGTTCATATTTTACCCACATATCCTAAGTTTTTACCTACAATCCTCTTTTTCTGTTCCAGGATTCTTTTCAGGAAATGATATTACATTAGTTGTCATGTCTCCTCAAGCTTCTTTTTTTTGGGTGGGGGTGGGGTGGGTACTGGGGATTGAATCAGGGGCCCTCAACCATTGAGCCACATCCCAGCCCTATTTTGTATTTTAGAGACAGGGTCTCACTGAGTTGCTTAGCGCCTTGCTATGGCTAACGCTGGCTTTGAACTAGCGATCCTCCTGCCTCAGCCTCCTGAAGCTGCTGGGATTACAGGCCTGCACCTGGCATATTCCTCAAGCTTCTAAGATTTAAGGTTTTGAACAGTTTCTTAGGCCTTCTTTGTTTTTAAAAATATTTTGAGTACTAACAGTCAGGTATTCTATATAGTGTCCCTCAACTGACATTTATTGAGGCTTTCCTCATGACGACACCGGGGCTGTATGTTTTGGAAAGGAAGACTTTTGAAGCACAGTGACACTGTCATTAATTCATATATCTATGATAGATATATATCTATATGTAGATATAGACATCAGTATGACTCATCACTGTTGACATTAACTCTGATAACCTGGCTGAGGTAGTGTGCCAGATTTCTCCTCCTCTCCACATCATACTCTTCAGAATCAAGTCACTATGAGGAGTTCATATTTAAGAAACAGGAGTTGGTTTCACACCTTGAGGGTGCATACTTAAATAATTTTGAATTCCTCTGCACACATTTGTATGGTTTTGTACTCGTATTAAAATTTATATAATCATTTATATGAATATGGATGTATGGAGATTTATATGATACTCTGAGTTATAATCCAATGTTTTATTTAATATTTGAGCTATTTTGTTGCTCAAATTATTCTAATTTTGGCTGTTGGAGCTCTCCAGTTAGCTCCTATGTCCCTCTGGCATACTATTATCATTGTGGAATTTTCTGTCCTCTCTTTTTTGGAGGCTGACCTTGCAGTTTTTTGACCCAGTCCTAGCATCTGACATTTCTCCAAGGAGCTCTGGTTTCTTAGTGGGAAAATGGTATTAGAAACCAAGATCTGAAGACAATGTGTCCTCATTGCTAATGGGGTGTCATTGCTTCTAGATCCTGTATATTGACAGAGCAAAGAATATGTATTAATCCGTGTATAAACACATATCAATAAATATTTCTAATATTTCTCTGTGTAACTCTCTTTATTTCATTAAACTAAAATATGAAGTCACAGATGTTGGAGACATTTTTCATGGCCACAACTAGAGGGTGCTATAAGCACCTAGTGATAGAGCCAGGTAGGCCGCTAAACATCCTATACTAGACTGGCCAGTCCTTCAGAAGAAATAATTAATTGATCCAAAATGGCAGTAGTTGAAAGTCAGGTTGGAAACTCTTTACCTTTATTTTACTTTATACTTCACTGTTACTTTTATTTGAGACAGAGGTCTTGATATGCTATCCAGGCTGGTCTCAAACTTCTGGACTTCTGCTTCAGCTCACTGAGTACTGGGACTACAGATTCATGCAGAAGAAGAATTTTTATTCAGAGGCCAAAATCAACAATTATTTGACTAGCTATATTTAATCTGATTTACCTGTATAGCTGCACAAGATATGCTTTAAAATATCAGGTAAAGGTTGACAATTAGAATATTGATTCAAAACTACTAGACGTCAGAAGTTATTAAAGTATGAAAATACTCTCTTGTTCTTCAGATTTTACATTTTAGTATTGTTTTTTTGCCATCTGTCATATCCTGGAAGTATGTTCTGTGTATGGAATTTGGAATTGTAGTTTAAGAAAGCTACAAGAGTGTAAATGCTTTGCATTGTCATTAAGTAGACTACTCCAAAGAGGAGAGAATGAAAAGAACAAGCCATAAAAATATTAAAAATTATAATCTCAAAAGAATATTTTTTCTCCCTTACAAGTTTAACAAACTATTTTCTGAGAAGAATGAAAAGGCCACAAAAAGCTGCAGATTGTTTTGTAAAAAGTAAATCTCCCTCTAATTTTCAAATAGAATACTCCAAAATACTTAGATGTTTAAATGTTTGCCACAAAAAATTATGCTTGAATTATGCTCTATTCAAGGCCTGCAATTTACAATCAAGTATAACCTTGACTTCTTGTTTTGGGGTTTGGTTTGTTTTTGTTTTTTGAGAAAAAGGAAAAAGCAGTTTTATTGCTGCCAATAAAGGAGAAACACAGGGGACTCCTGTCCCAAAAGCTGTGATTCTGCCCATTGGCAGGAACAGAGAGAGAGCTTAGAAGAGGTGATTCAAAGGCTACATTCTATGTGTTCTCTGTTGGAGTTGTAATTCACTTGTTAATTTGGGAGATAGTCATCTTTCTGAGATCTTCTAGTACCATCCCCAAAGTCTGGGTTACTACCTTACCTTGACTTCTAAAAGCTAACACTGGACATATAGGGAAATGTTTTTCTTCATGTTGGCTCCCTAGTCTTATGGATTATTTTTACCCATTTTTCTTGCCCTAAAAATAATCACTTTATTGATTTTAAATGTGGGATTGGAAGGACATTTGAATATTTTCAAGTTAAAATTACTGACTTTTGCCCCTGAAAAAAAATCAACGACTAAATTTATGTCTATCAGTCTCACTCATAAAAAGTAAGGCAAGAAAACTTGAGCCAAGAAATTCAGCTTCTCCCATACTTATGTAAAGAGTATGGCAGTAAGATGTAAAGACGAGAATCACAACCTTAATCCTTAAAAATCATACTTTCCCCATTCACCTCAACTCCCCAGTACATGTACAACTGATGAACTCTACATGTGAGAAACTGTATTTTCCACTATAATCATAATGCTCTTACATACCCAACTTGCTGCTACCCTAACAGCAATGCTCCTCAATTAATTCCATTTCCATTTAAATTATAGCTCCATATAAATTGGTTTCAGTAAATTAAGTATCCTATCTTAAAAATTATATTTTTAAGATAGGATACTTATCTATCTGCCCAACTACTATCTGCCCACTTATAAACTACACAATAAGAAATCTTTCAGATTATCTAATCCTTTAATTGTAGAAAGAAACTGAGGAATAGTACAGATGCAAGAGCTGCCCAAGGTTGCTGAGAAAGTTAATACATGACTTTTTTCTTTCTTTCCTTTTTTAAATACTAGGGATTAAAACCAGTACCTCACTAAGCATATAATAACTCTGAGTTAAACCCTCCACCTGCATGAACTCTTTTTTGGTAGGTAACACTGGGAATAGAACCCAGGGCTTCACACTTGCTAGGCAAGCACTCTACCACAGAGCTATGTACGTCCCTGGTCCTTTCCCTTTTGTTCTTATTTGAAAAAGGGTCTTACTAAGTTGTCCAGTCTGACGTTGAACTTCCAATTCTCCTGCCTCAGTCTCCAGACTAGTTGTGATTACAGGTGTGTACGCCAGGTCACAACTTTCTTATACTTATTTTCACTTCATCTCCTGACAATATCTAACATAATTATAAATATTAATTCTGGGTTTTAATGGCCTAAAACTAGTATTTAGAGTAAAACAACAATGAGCATATTAAATACCGTAATTTAACTTCACACCAGAGAACAGCCCTATAATTTAGCTAAAGTGGGCAGATAGTAAGTGGGAAGGTAGGACCACTTTTTACTAAACCAATATAAATTCTCAGCCATCCATTCATTTAAACATTTATTGAATACCCAGTCTGTGCCAGGTCCTGTGGCAAGTGGTGAAGACAAGGAGTTCAATATCCAGGAAAAAGGGTAAGGCTGTCCCTTAGGATACTCCAACATACACCCTTCAGGATGTATATGAAGAGATAGCTTCTCTTCCCTTCAAAACTATTTATGACATTCATTATAACTTGATTTTATTTAGTAAAGCTACTTTGGTCTTTTTGTTTGTTTGTTTTGGATGAATAGTGGTTAGTAGAAATATTTGCCCCATGAATGCAATTATTCAGTGCAATGATATGCCAAATGTTCATGTACCGATAGGTAAATTTTTATGAAGACAGTAGCACAGAAAAATCTAATTAACCTATAATTACCTTGAGAAGGCAGAGAAGACACCTGCCATTTCACGAATCAAAATCTTCTAAACTAATCACCTACAGACATAAAAATAGGAAGTATGCACCTATGACATTTGCATAGCAAATACTGGAATTCTGTCATACTTGTGTTGAAATTTGAAACTGATATGTATACTTTGTTTCTGACTGAAAGTGGAAAACAAAGAACCAGATGAGGCAAAACTGGTATTTTTTAATTCACACTTTTAAATATTGATACACTCAATCCAACTGCTTTGAATGGCAAAGTCCTTCAAGTAATGACTGTAATGTTAACCATTTCATATTTGAGCAAAAACCAAACATACAAGTCAGACAAGCACAAACTATTTAAGAGCACCATTTAAAAATGACAGTCCTTTACATTCTTTCCCAACTTGTGTTAGTAAATGATGACTCTCTTGGACTATTTAACTCAGTTTGAAATACTCATCAAATAAAGTATAACAAGGTCTTATAGGTCATACTTTAAGGATACTTCCCTCTGCCTGCAACTAAATTACCAGAATGCTCTAAACAGACCCTGCTGAGATAGGAATTTAGGAAAAAAGAACACTGAGCCTCAAAAGAGAAATGTCCACAAACCACTGGAACAAAGGACAGACTATTCTTTAGAAACCCACCCATGTCCTTGCCCCTAGCTTGCTAATTAGCTGATGAAAAAACAACAAAACCTCCAAGATCACAAGGCATCTAGAGGAACCACTCCTTTAGAGGGCATGCACATCAAAGAATTTGGTCACTGAGAAATGACCCTAACCTTACTATAATGATAAGACATGCACTCCTGGGGGGAGATTTAATGTATGCTAATATTACTTGCAACATAGGAAGTAGCATGATTAGAACATTTGAGGGTAGCAATGGAGGAGCGCAGGAAAACAAATGAAATTGCATAAGCCTGCCCTGACTCTATCTCTAGTTCAGCCTCCTGGTTACTTTAAAACCAAGACCCAGACAAGGGACTCACTCTCTCTCTGAAATCACACGAATTCCCATTCTCTAGCGTGTGCTTTTCCTTTATAGTAAATCACATGCTCTGCTACTTGTACCTAACATGTTCTTAAATTCTTTTCTGTGATGTGGTCAAGAACCCAGAAGATCTAAGTAGAGGTCTCCTTTGCTCCCAGAGAGGCCTCCTCAGATCCCCAGATGAAGACACTACTTTGGAAGCATGGATGGAAAAATGGGTCCTGTATTCACTGGATATATTTATAGCATAGATTCTTTCAGGGGGGAAAAACCCTACCCCTGAACCCTATTCAACAAAGGTGTATGGAACTACCACATATCAAGGCATCACAATGGGCATGGAAGGGGGAATATCCAAAAATAAAAACCAGTCCACACCTTTTAAAGAGCCCCTAGTCTAATGAGAAAGGCATAAACAATTAATTAAAATGCATAGTATTCATGCTGTAACAGCAATCTCGACATAGTACTATAATGATGCAGAGCTCTAGAGGTATCAAAGGATATTTGAGCAGCAAAGTAGGAGGAGGATACTCAAATCAAGCAGCACATGTGAAAATGGACTTGTGAAAGCCAAGTTTGGAAACAGCAAGCAATTAAACATGTCTTAATGATATGGTGGTTGAGGAGGATCACAAGGCAGACTATGAAACTAATTCAATAGTCGAGGTCAGATCATCATTGATGGCCATTTAAGTATAACAGGACTCTCTTAAAAGTATTCTTTGCTCTCCCTTTCCTTTGCCCTTCTACTCCTCTCTGATTCTTTGGCTAAAGAGAAGCCCACCTAGATGTTAACTGCTAGACCTGTCTTCAGATTCACAGAACACAGATGGTCTTTGTAATACCCTTCCTTAGTAACTAGCTGTGGAGCTAAGGAAGACCTCACCCAGCCTCACTGCTTCCTTTCTCCATAAAAACCCTTCCTGCCCCTGACAGCTTTGAGAAACTAAGCCCTCTAATTTCTTTAGAACCAGCTTTTAATAAACCTGATTCCTTCTCATCAACTCTCATCTACCAAATATTTGTACTTCAGCAGTGGGCAGCCCAGACATTTGATTCTTATAACTTAAGTTCATGCTAGAGGTTAGAATTTTTCTTGTACACAATGTAAGACAGTGGAGATAATTAAGCAGGAATTTGATATGAGCAAGACTTTATATTTAGAAAGATAATCTGGCAATGTATGAAAGAGAACAGTCTAGGTATGGGAAAACTTTAGGGAGATACCTCAATTATAAAAAGTTTACTTTTAGTCATAATGAAACCAGAAGTTATTAGCAGGAAGGATAGATTAAAGAATACTAAAAAGCCCAAAACAGGTAGTTGATGATTTGAATCATGTTCACCACATTTACATGAGTACATCTACTTGAAATATCATGAAGACAAATAAAATTATCTCAAATGTGAAAGAAAACAAGTTAGCCCTGCCTTGGATTAAATTTACGTTAGATACATCTTTTTCTCTTAGAGGTAATTGTTCTTAGGTATAACAGAAGCATCTATCAAACACTTGTAGGTTTTTATTACCTAAGTAGCACTTAAAATACCAACAGGAGATTATGACTTACAGAAAAATTAACAATTGCATGTTGTTTACATATTAAGAACAGGGATCATAAGTCTGATAAGTGATGACATAGAAAATATTGTACATAGATCACATTTGGGCAGGCAGGGGAGCCACTTGTGCATTTTTGTTTTACTGTTTATTAAAAAAGAAAGAATTAATTTTATGGATACATGTTCATTCTCATGCCAAGACACTGCATGTATATAACAAGGATGTAATATATGAAAAGATAACTGAATAATATTCATTAATGATGACAAATTGAAATGTTATCCTAATTTGAGTGAAGGAATTTATAATTAATAGACAAAAATAACTAGGGGGTTATTCATTTTAGGGCTGATAGTGAAATTTTTAAATATTTTTAAAATGTGCACATGATTTTGTTGTTGTTTGGGCTGAAAAAAATTTCTGGATGTCAGAATGGTAATTTGAGAACAAAAAAATCCTCACATCAGGGCATTATAGGAAATATGCAGACAATAATAACAGCAAATTCCTCACAAAGACTTTCTTGCTTAATGTTAGGTTTGCCTAAGTGAAAAATGGAATTGTTTCTATATAATATTATCATTTTCCCACTTTGTATAATTTCTTCCTACTCGTTTTTTAGATGGGGGGGAAATATCAAGAAAAGTATTTTCTCCACATTATTTATGTATAATTGTTTTCCAATTTTTAAACAGAAATGACAACATCCAACAAAGGATCCTGAGGGATTTTTTAAAATCACTTTCTCAGCAGGGAGGAACGATGTAGGATAAGCACAGATCAATAAAGCTTGGATGTTTCCTTTTGCTCTGGTTCCATTCTCCCACTAGAGAATACTTTCTGCATACAGCAAAAATGTTATAGAGGTACATTTAAAGGAACAAGGAAAAGATTATCCGTGATGAAAGAAAGGAAAGCATATCAGAACTCACACCTCTCCCATTTCACAAAAGGTGCCAATTCTTTCCTTTCTCACACCTCCCATAGTTCCCCAAAACAAGCTTGGTTAAAGAAGGAACTATGATAATTGCCACTAGGCAAGTTCAGTTAAACAAGGTGAGTGGTGATAGCCTCAAAGTACATTTATTTACCATTTTAATGGACTTTGATCCTATGAAGAAAAACCACCCAGGCTTGCATAAAAACTTGCATTGCAGCCCTTTCACCAGAGGGATCAAGATCCTGATATGGAAACTTGGAAAGGAAAGGACTTACCCTTAAGATTTCTATCTTTGGATCACTCTACAGAGTCTACTGCTTCCTCTTTCCTTTTAACAAAAATACTAAGGTATGCACTGCCTGTGTTTATATACCATGTTTCTTTTATTTTTAACTTGTACTTTTTCACAAATTGGCAGAAGTTAAAAGAGAGGAAAAGTGTTTGGAAATTAAATTCTTGGAGATGGACAATCATATTTGCCAATTTGTTCAGCCCCCTCAACTTTCCTTTTAGTAATAAAATCTGCCTCCCTGTCCATTAAAAGGAAAACTTAACATAGGCTTAGCCCTTCACAATATCTCATTTGAGGCAGTAATAACTGGTCTAAAGGGTAGGCACATAACCCCCAAAGAATTAGAGTTCTTCAATAAAGTTGGCATGTAAATGGTAAGACGTAGAAGCTCTCTCTTTCCACTGGGGAAGTTAAACTGGGACAGTTAGTAATCACAATTTCCTGTCTCAGAGCAAACCTTTCTTTAGTAGGTAAAAATGAGAACACATTACAAAAAAAGAACTAGTCTTTCCAGTCATTCAGTAAACATTCACTAAATACCTGCTATGTGTCAAATGTGCTGGGCACTGGGGATACAAAAACAAAACAGTATGGTGACCACATTTTGTGCATCAAAAATCAAGATATTATCTAGTCAAACATTTTCGTTACTTCTAGATGTGAGACATCATTTGAGAGAAACACTGTTTAGAATCAAAATGTAATTTTCAACTCCTCTGGGAGAAAAAAAAACAAACAGGATGTTCAAAGTTGGAAATAACAAGAGAAAAAGGCCAAATTTACAGGTGATACATAATACTAACACCATCATCCTATTCTTTCAAGTTTTTTTTATTCTGTCTCTCTCTTTTTGCGGGGGTCGGGGTTAGCATCAGGAATTTAACTCAGGGGTGCTCTACCACTGAGCTACACCCCCAACCCCTTTTTAATTTTATTTTAAGACATGGTCTAAGTTTCCTAGGCTAGCCTTGAACTTGAGATCCTCCTGCTTAGGCCTCCTGAGTAAATGAGATTATAGGTGTCCACCACTGTACCCAGCTATTCCCTCAAACTTTCTATTTACAGTTTTTCAATACTACATAAAACAGAATAAAAACACCTACTGAAATAAGATAAAAAATGCTTCGTCTCACAAACAGGGGAGGTGACAGCATAAACTATAATATACCATGCTGAGAAGGCTTAATTGTTGAGTTGATCACCTGATGTCATTTAAAGCATACACATGTAAAACAGTAATAATAACATTCACTACCTCACAAGAGTTGAGGATGAAGGGATCTAATATACCTAAAACAATGCTTTTCACAAGGTAAACAATAAATGATTTCTCTTACCTTAACTCTTACTATCATTACAACAGAAAAACACTTAGGGCCAAAGTCAAGTAAAAGTGGAGTGATCAACACCGTTAGCAAAAACAGCCTATGACATTTTAAAGGGGTTTTGGAATTTTTCAAGATGAGATTTACAGGAAGAGAAGTTTTACTCACTAACTTC
This sequence comes from Ictidomys tridecemlineatus, assembly GCF_052094955.1. Classification (NCBI taxonomy): domain Eukaryota; kingdom Metazoa; phylum Chordata; class Mammalia; order Rodentia; family Sciuridae; genus Ictidomys; species Ictidomys tridecemlineatus. Next base: position 106,359,153 of record NC_135487.1, on the reverse strand, counting down.
CTTTTAATGCATCTGCTTTGTTCTTTACCAAAGGGTACTACAGAATTAATGTTCAAATTTTAAAAAATTTATGATTCCAAAGTGTACTCAATTAAAATGTATTAGCCCTTTCTAATGACCTTTAAGCTCCATTCCCTCTACCTTAAAAATATATCTGAATTGGACCCCTTTCTCTCCAATTAACTCTGTGGCTGATACCTTGAGTCTTGCATTCTTCCTTAAATTTCACTCTCACATCTAATCTAGTGTACCCTACATGCCTGTTCTCCTTCCTACTCCTGTTGCATTATCATCACCAGAAAAACCAGGTTAACCACTCAGAATGCATTATTCTACTTTTGTATGCTACCACTATCTTATAAACATATAAATGTTGTAGAGACATATATTCATACATAAATACAGGATTTCCAGTCATTTTTCTACAAAACGAATGGGATATGTTGATACATATATCTGTATCAGCTGGCATAAACTCCCTCTAAATTGGCTCATACAGTGTTCTTTTTATATCAATATAATAATCTATGCTATAATATTCTGTAACCTATTTGCCCATTCCACAATAAATAAGCATTATTTAAGGTGGGGGGTTATAGATCATGGCTGAATGCTTGCTTACCATGCATAAGACCCTAGGCTTAATCCCCTGCACTATACCAAAAAAAGGACATTATTAATATTTTTGAAGTTATAAATAGTGCTGAAATAGGCCTTATACAGTTCTTTTATTTCTTAGTGACACATCTCCTGAAGATTCCCTGTGGCCAGGCATAGTGGTATACCATGTAAATGCAGCTACCCAGAAGGCTGAGGCAGGAGGATCACAGGTTCAAAGTCAGCCTGGGCAACTTTGAAACCCTGTCTCAGAATAAAATTAAAAGGGCTTGGGTTGTAACTCAGTGGTGGAGCACCTGCCTAGCATGCACAAGGCACTGGGTTTAATCTCCAGTAAAATACACACACGATTCCCAGGGACATAGAAAATGTGTGTTTTAATAGACACTGTCAGACTGTCTTCCAAAATAGGCAATAACAACTCATATTTCTATCAGCACTGCATTCAAATAACTTCCCACATCACCATGGCCAAGTGACAGGTGTTTTTAATATTATTTTAATGTTTTCCAGTCTTATGAATGCAAAGTGAGAGTTTGATGGGTTTTTTTATTTGTATTTTACTAACTGCTTATAAGACTCAGCATCTTTAAAGAAATACTGTTGATATCTGAATTTGTTCTTCTGAAATTGCCTATTTCATATCTTTTGGTCATTTTCCTATTGGGTTGTTTTCTTCTTCTCACACTGTGTTTGAATATTATAAATACAAAATCTAGTATCTCTGTCATACTTTATTTTCCAAATTTGCTGTGAACTTTAAATTTTATGTTCTCTTTTACTATGTATGTTTTAAATTTTACATAGCCAAAATTCTTTTTCTTCTTTTTTTTTTCCCCCTTGTCCAGCTTCTAGATTTTCTCTTTAATTAGGAAGGTACCAGGCTGGGATTGTTGCTCAGTGGTGGAGCAGTTGCCTAGCATGTGTGAAGCACTGGGTTCAAACCTCAGTACCACATAAAAATAAATAAATAAATAGATAGATAGATAGATAAAATAAATAAAATAAAATAAAGGTATTGTGTTCATCTACAACTAAATCTATTTTCTTAAAAAGAAAATATCCTACAAGGTGCTTTCTACTTAAATATCAAAGTTTCTTCTTTCCACATAAAATATGAGAAATCTTTTCTAAACTGTATTTTGCTAAGAGTGACCCCTCTTTCTTAAACATATTTGGTTTTTTTACTCTCTAGTGTTTGACCCTATGCGCTGCAAAATCTTGACATTCTAATCATTAAAGTAAACAGACTTTTCACAGAAATCTGAAGATAAAAAGGATAGTAGAGGTCACCTGGAACTTCCTATTTATCATAGGGACGCTGTTCTTCAAAAATCACTCTCAAAGAATGATCTACCCTTTGCTCATTTGCTGTTATGAGATACTTACTTCTCTAGACCTTACCATTCCATTTTTCATAGGTCCCTATTTGTGGGGACCACAAGTCAAGATGGCGCCTGGCAGTTTGCCAGGAGGAGTGGTTTGTGAGGCAACACCACGGAGCCATTAAGATGGTGGGATTCCTTATTGGCTGACTGCTGTATCTAGATGATGCTAATTGAGTCAAGCTGTGTGTAATCAGTTAGGTATATATACCTCTGCTGTTCCGCAATAAAGCAGTTCCCATTACCTTGAGTTCCCGCTCAGTTCCTCTGCAATAAAGCAGTTTCCGCTTCAACCTTAAAGTTGCTTTTCACCTCCCGGTTATTTTGCCCAGCCGGACTTCGGCACCTATTCATTTCATTCTAGTCACATGTTTCATATTCCTGCTGAAATAACCAACCAAACAAATATGGAAGAGGATGTAAATTAGACTTACCAATAATTTAAGTGTGATGTTCTTGCTACCGGAAGATTATTCATTCCCTCTCTCTTTTACTTACAATGAATACTGATGCCAAATATCAGAAATGCACAAAGCTTCTGACCTCAAAATCATGAAAAAGTGGTATGCTTTTAATATATATTCACATATATGAATATTTAATAGATATATAGAGAGAATTACTATATAGATAAAATGCTACTCAAAATCAATTTTAAGAGCCGGGTGCAGTGGCACAAGCCTGTGGTTCAGGAAGGTGAGGCACAGGTTTTGAGTTCACAGCCAGCCTCAGCAACGGCAAGATGCTTAGCAACTCAGTGAGACCCTGTCTCTAAGTAAAAGACAAAATAGGACTGGGGATGTGGTTCAGTGGTTGAGTGCCCCTGAGTTCAACCCCTGGTACAAAAAAAAAAAAAAAAAAAAATCAATTTTAAGGAATTCTTTGGCATATATCAGGAATAATTAGGATAATTTCAAACTAAATTAATAAAGCTGAAGATGGAAAAAGATGGTATTATATAAGTTAATAAAGTTGAAGATTTAAAAAGTATTTTAAAAGTTAAAGTTTTCACTGTTTTCTTGAATTTGGTTTAATTAATCAAGCTCTTAACTGTATTGTTTTATCTAGATAATCAGACAGGCCAGGCAACATAATACATATTATAAGAGCTCTAAGGAAGCTCCTAGATTGAGATATTTTGATCTCAATCAAAAGATCAGGTATTTTGAAGGGTTAGATAAAAATTAATTTTAAAAACATGTACCCAGTCCATAAATTTAAGACTGGATTTTCTTTGGTAATGAAAACTATCCCAAAACAAGAGTTGAAATTTGAAAAATTTAAAAATTTAAAAATGTTTAAATTCAAACATTTAAACATCCTGACAATTTAACCAACTAAAAATTGGTTCATTGGGTGCAGTATTGCACACCTATAATCCCAGCTACTCAGGAGACACAGGCAGGAGGACACAAGTTTAAAGTCAGGCTGAACAACTAAATAAAATTTTGAAAAGGACCGGGGATGTAGCTGAGTGGTGAAGAACTTGCCTAGCTTGTACAAGGCCCTGAGTTTGATCCCCAGTATAGAAAGAGAGAGAAAGAAAAAAAAAATGGTTCAATATGAAAGGAGGAAAAATATTATTAAATGCAATCGTAATTTTACTAAGAATTAAAAGTCAATTAACAGAAAAACAAAATGCCAGAAAAATAAGAAACTGATTACCAATGTTTATTTCATCAAAACAGCAGTTTACTCCTTCAAATAATTTCTAAAAGACTGCAGAACCTTACTTGTGTTTGGAGAGCAATCTGCTTGTTGATTCACTTAGTGCCAACAGTTACATTTAACAAAAGCAGGCAGGACTTCACAGATTGTGCTATCATCTCCCCATCTATCAGCTTACCCAATTCCTTACTCAAACTTCAAACTCAAAAAAAACATGTAGTCATATGATTTTTCTGGAACAAAGATGCAGAATAGTTCTATTTATATTGATCAGAAACCCAACACTTGGCAAAGAAAAAAAAAATCAACAAATCTTAAGTAGTAGTAGTCAATGAATATTTCAACCTGAAAATATGTTTAATTTTTGACATTGATAGTATCTGGAATTTTTTAAAGCATTATAAATAAACAAAAAAAAGTAGTAAATTAAAGCACAATTCCTTTATCAGACTATCAGGCTAAAAGGTAACCAAAAAGTTCACAAAAAGATGTCAACCACCGCCGAAAGCTTCACAAAGTATCAGTCAGGTTTATCCATCATGTTAAAGAAAACCTAGGAATTCTTAATGTACAATACAGACATTTATTAAATATAAAATTCTGCTTTAGATCTCAGCAGTTCTAATGATGTCAGCTGTTTTGATTTATGAAGTCATAATACAGGTTAGCTTCATTTTAATATGGTAGAGTTAGTTGAGCTCCCTATGTGCTTCTAAGACATTTGTAAATCTTATTATAGAGTTTACTATAAATATTTGTTTACACCTCTTTTTATTAGCCTGTGAGGTTCTGGAGATACACAACTTTATATCCCAATAACAAACACAAACTTTAGGCTTGAATGCATTATTCCGTTTATTAAGTTAAAGATGTTATATAAACAAGATGATCTTAATCAGATTTATTCCTATTACTTATCTTCATAAGACTTAATGAAGTTCAAACCTGAATTATAAACTGGCATTAAAATTAAAGGTACAGTATCCTCAAAAAATAAAAGCTGGGTGCTGTGGCACACACCTGTAATCCCAGCTACTTGGGAAGCTGAGGGAGGAAGATCACAGTTTGAGGCCAGTCTGGGCAAGTGCGGGAGACTCTATCTCACAAAATAAAATTTTAAAAGCAGTACAGTACAGTACTGGCCTCACATGCACAAAGCCATGGGTTTAATCCCCAGTGCTATAGAACAAAAACAAAAGCAAAACAATATACATTCTTTGGAAGTCTAAAAGCCAAATATATGAATTTATAAAGCATATAGGCTTATTCTATTAAGTGTTATATTTAAATGATAGCCTGACACATGAGTTTTTCTTTTAAAAACTGGATCCTCTATTTTGTACTATTACTAGTCACTTAACAGTTATACTGGCTCTAATTATTTTGCATCTCAAAGTAAATGCAGAAAATGTACTCTAAGACATACTTTATAATAATTCCTATGAAACCCTAGAAAAATTAGAGTACTGACAAAACCCATAAAGATTCTTTTCAACATAAATTTGGAGTTTTTTTTAAACACTTTTAACTTATTTATTTTTAAATGTGTGGTCCTTTTTTATGGATATATTTAAGCTATTAAAGCAGAACTAAAATCAGTGTATTTTAAAAAAATAAAAACAAAATCTAACTAGGTTAAACTATTATTAACAAAAATCATTAATTTGAATAAAGTATATAAAGGTACATACACACTGGCTCTCATTAAAAACTCTAGGTTGAGCAATCAAAATTCAAAAAAGGGGGGAAAAAATCTTCAAATGGGAAAGGCCCCTAAGAGTTGTTGGTGGACATGTTAATTGTCAGTGGTCAGTAACCCAAGAAAATAGTGTGAGCAGTACTTACGAATCTATTATGATTAGGACGTTAGATGTTCCCCAAAGGCTAATGTGTGAGACAAGCAAGAAGGTTTAGAGGAGAAATGATTGGGTTATGACAGCCTTAACCCAATCAGTGAATTAATCACCTGATGATCTTAACTGAATGGTAATTGATGACAGGTGGGGTGTGGCTGGAGGAGGTGGGGCATTGGGGTATGTGGCTTTGGGGTATATATTTGAATTTGGTTAAGCAGAGATCTCTCCCTCTGCTTTCTGATCATCACGTGAGCTGCTTTTCTCTGCCACACTCCTCAGCTATGATGTCCTGCCTCACACTGAGTCCCAAGGAATGGAGCCTGCTGTCTAAGGACTGAGACCTCTGAAACTGAACCCCCAAATAAAGTTTTCCTCCTCTACCATTATTCTGGTTGATCTTTTAGTCACAGCGATGAGAAAGCTGACTAAAATAGAATCCTACCCTTTGAAATATTTATAAAAATGTGGTACTAAAAATTTTTAAAGCTTATTTAAAGCAAAATATAATAATTTATATTTGGCAAGATAAAATACAAACACACATGCCATACCAAAAAAACATTATGTAAAGAAAGCACATTGCAATGTCAAAAGTATTATCATTGAATGAAGAGGATACAGATGACATTTATCTTTTTATTTCTACATTACTTAAATTTGTTATAATGTATTAATTTTGTAATTATACATGATTCTCTTTATTTACAATACATATCTAGCACAAAAGCTCCTCTACTTTTTTGGTAAGATAATATAACTTAATTATACATAGCTTGTGCTTATTACTGCAATTAATTTCAGCTGAAGTTGATATAATCAGGAAGGTGATAGTATAGACCCTGGATTTCAACACAAAGAAGCTTATCAATTCTCACTACCCAGCCCAGCTTCTTCTGTGAATTTTACTACACTTTACTAATATATTCTTACAGCTCTTCACGTACAGTTTACTTTCACTCATTTATTTATGTCCCACTTCTCCACTCAAATTCTTTTTAATATTTATTTAGTTGTAGGTGAACACACAGTATCTTTATTTTTATGTGGTGCTGAGGATCGAACCCAGTGACTCACACATGTGAGGCAAGCACTTTACCACTGAGCTCCAGCCCCAGCCCTCCACTCAAATTCTTACAGATCAAGGGCTTGCTTAGATTTCCTAGAGCACCCAGTACAGTGTTACATATGTTACAGTTTGTAAATATCTGTTAAATTTTTTAATGCCATAGAATTTTGGAGTTCAAAGAGAACTTGACAAGAAATCTACCGCTAATTCCTATCCTAAGATTTTAGAGAGACTCTCTATTTTTATTTTCACAAAAAAGTACATAAATTATAAGAAAATATCAATAGTAAACAGAGTTTATGACCTCTCAACATTTAAAGATAGTTTTGCCTCCATTTAGTCTTTAATTTATCTCAGAAACATTTTATTGGCTTTCAATGTCATTTAAAAAAATTTTTTTTTCAGTTGTGGATGGACACAACACCTTTTTTTACTTATATTTTTATGTGTTGCTGAGGATTGAACCCAGCACCTCACCTTGTACATGCAAGGTGAGCACTCTACTGCTGAGTCACAACCCCAGCCCCTCAATGTCATTCTTAAGATGTATTCCTGTGAATAAGAATTCCATATTTTGGAAGTTATTACAAATGGTGTTTTCATCTTGTTCATTGCTAGTGTACAGAAATCTAATTCATTTTTTAAAGTTATTTATAATTGTAGTATCTTTTTTCCTAAAATATTATTTAGGACTTTATGCACAGATGAACATGCCACATACAAACAAAGACTTCATCCCTTCCTTTTCAAGATGGATACCAGTTATTATTATTATTATTATTATTATTATTATTATTACTAGACCCTTCATCACAAGGTTGAATAGAAAAGGATAGGAGAGTTATTTTCCCCCCATTTTAGGAAGGAACTATGTAGTTTTTCACATCAAGTACACTGGTACCTCTACATTTCTTTCAGATTCTCTTAACCAGGGTGAAAAAATCTCTTCTATGTCAGGTTTTGATTAAGGTTTTCTTTTTTTTTTTTTTTAAATAAGATTATTTTTAAAAATTTGTTCTTTTTAGATATACAGGACAGAAGAGTGCATTTTGCTATATTACACATACATAGAGTAAAACTTATTCTAATTAGAATCTCATTCTTATGCTCGTACATGATGTGGAGTTACACTGGTCATGTATTCATATACGAATATAGGAAAGTTATGTAGAAAAGACAGTAGAGTCCATACACTCTACTGTCTTTTCTATTCCAGTAAATGCTCCCTTCCCTTTATTCCCCTTTGTCTAATCCAATGAACTTCTACTCTTCCCACCTTACCCCCTTATTTTTGTTAGCATCTGCATATCAGAGAGAACATTCAGCCTTTGATATTTTGGTATTGGCTCATTTCACTAAGCATGATTGTCTCCAGTTCCATCCATTTACTGGCAAATGCCATAATTTCATTCTTCTTTATGGCTGATTAATATTCCATCATGTATATGTACAACATTTTCTTTATCCATTCATCTGAAGGGCACCTAGGTTGAACATCTTTTCATATATTTGTTGACCATTCGTATTTCTTCTTTTGTGAAGTGCCTGTTCGGTTCCTTTTCCCATTATTGACTGCATTATTCTTTCTTTTTTTTCTTTTGTATTTTTTTAGTGTTAAGTTTTTTGAATTCTTTATATGTCCTAGAGATTACTGTTCCAACTGAGGTGCAGGTTGCAAAGATTTTCTCCCGTTCTGTAGGCTCTCTCTTCACATTCTTGATTGTTTCCTTTGCTATGAAGAGGCCTTTCAGTTTTTGATACAACCCCATTTATTGATTCTTGATTTTACTTCTTGGGCTTTAGGAGTGCTGTTGAGAAAGTTGGTTCCTAAGTGCACATGATGGAGAGCTGGGCCTACATTTTATTCTAGTAAGCATAGGGTCTATGGTCTAATGCCTAGGTCCTTGATCCACTTTGAGTTTTGGCAGGGTGAGAGATAGGGTTCAATTTCATCCTGCTACATATGGATTTCTAGTTTCCAATACCATTTGTTGAAGAGTCTATCTCTTCTCCAATATATGTTTATGGCACCTTTGTCTAATATGAGAAAACTGTATTTATCTGGGTTTGTCTCTGTGACTTCTGTTCTGTACCACTGGTCTGTTTTGGTGCCAATACCATGCTGTCTTTGTTACTATAGCTCCGTAATCTAAGGTCTGGAATAGTGATTATGCTTCACTTTTCTCACTAAGGATTACTTTAGCTATTCTGGGTCTCTTATTTTTCCCAATGAATTTCATGACTGCTTTTTGTATTTCTTTGAAGAATTTCATTGGAATTTTTTAAAATATTTTTTTAGTTTATCAATATTACTTAGTTTTTTTAAAGAATAAAGATAGTTTTTTTAACAATAATAATAATGTTTATTAATTCCCAATTATTGTATAATTGTATAATCTCCAGGAACATGGGAGATCTTTCCATCTTCTGAGGTTTTCTTTAATTTCTTTCTTTAGCGTTCTCTAATTTTCATTGTTGAGGTCTTTTGCCTCTTTTGTTAGATTGATTCTATTTGAGGCTATTGTGAATGGAGTAGTTTTCCTAATTTTTCTTTCAGGAATTCATCACTGATGTGTAGAAATAAATGCATTTGTTTTATGGGTGTTGATTTTTAATCCTGATACTTTGCTGAATTCATTTATTAGTTCTAGAAATTTTCTGGTAGAATTTTTTGGATCTTCTTTTTTTAGTTGTAGATGGACACAATACCTTTATTTTATTTGTTTATTTTATTTGTTTATTTTTATGTGGTGCCAGGGATAGAACCCAGTGCCTCATGCATGCTAGGCAAGTGCTCTACCACTGAGACACAGCCACAACCCCTGGATCTTCTAGATTTAGAATCATGTCATCAGCAAATAGTGATAGTTTGAGTTCTTCTTTACCTATTTGTATCCCTTTAATTTCTTTCTTCCAGTTGCTCTGGCTAGAGTTTCAAGGATAATGTTCTTTCTCTAAAATAGACTATATCTTATGACACAAAACCACTCATAGTAAATACCCTCCAAAGAGAGAGAGAGAGAGAGAGAGAGAGAGAGAGAGAGAGAGAGAGAGAGAGAGAGAGAGAGAGAGAGAAGAGAATTCCTTGCATCCTATCAGATCACAATGGAGTGGAATTAGAAAATCAACGATAAAATAAAAAATAGAAGCTACTCTTAACAAATGGAGATTAAATAGTACACTACTAAATGATGAGTGAATAGTAGAAAAAAATCAAAGATGAAATGAAAAATTCTTAGAGGTAAATGAGAACACTGATACAACATATCAAAATCTCTGGGACACTATGAAGGCAGTACTAAGAGGAAAGTTTATTGCATTGAGTGCATTTGTTAAAAGAATAAAAAGTCAACAAATAAATGACCTAACACTACATCTCAAAGTCCTAGAAAAAGAAAAACAAAGCAACACCAAAAGCAGTAGAAGACAGGAAATAATTAAAATCAGAGCTGAAATGAATGAAATTAAAACAACTGAAAATTGAAAAAACAAAAAGTTGGTTCTTTGAAAAAACAAAATAGATAAACCCTGGCCATGCTAACAAAGAGAAAAAGAGAGAAAACTCAAATTACTAAAATTCAAGATGAAGAAGGAAATATCACAACAGACATGTCTGAAATACAGAAGATAATTAGAAACCATTTTGAAAATTTATACTCTAATAAAATAGAAAATAATGAAGACACTGTCAAATTTCTAGAGTCATACGACCTACCCTCATAACTATATGAGGAGGTCATACATGATTTAAACATATCAATTTCAAGTAATGAAATAGAAAACGACATTCAAAGTCTACCAATCAAGAAAAGCCCAGGACCAGATGGATTCTCAGCCAAGTTCTACAAGATTTTCAAAGAAGAATTAACACCAATACTCCTCAAAGTATTCCATGAAATAGAAAAGGAGGGAACCCTTCCAAACCCATTCTATGGGGCCAATATCACTCTGATACCAAAACCAGACAAAGACATATCAAGGAAAGTAAATTTCAGACCAATATCCCTGATGAACATAGATGTACATATTCTCAATAAAATTCTGGCAAATTGCATACAAAAACATATTTAAAAGATAGTGTACCACGATCAAGTAGGGTTCGTTTCAGGGACACAGGGTTGGTTCAACATATGGAAATCAATAAACATAATTCATCCTATTCATAGACTTAAAAAGAATCACATGATCATCTCAATAGATGCAGAAAAAGTATATGACAAAATATGGCACACCTTCATATTCAAAACACTATAAAAACTAGGGATAGTAGGAACATATCTCGACATTGTAAAAGCTATCTATGCTAAACCCAAGGCCAACATTGTTCTAAATGGAGAAAAACTCAAATCATTTCCTCTAAAAAGTGGAACAAGACAAGGCTGTCCTCTTTCACCCGTTCTATTCAACACCATCCTTGAAATTCTAGCCAGAGCAATTAGACAGAATAAAGACAGTTTTGATACCCAAAAGTATATTGAAAATTTATACCTTAAATCTTTCTGGTTTAGCTGGGTGCAGTGGTGCACTCCTGTAATCCCAGTGGCTCAGGAGGCTGAGGCAAGAGGATCGCAAGCAAGTTCAAAACCAGCCTCAGCAAAAGTGAGGTGCTAAGCAACTCAGTGAGACCTGGTCTCTAAATAAAATACAAAATAGAGCTGGGGATGTGGCTCTACGGTGGAGTGCCCCTGAGTTCAATGCCAGGTATCGCCAAAAACAGAAAGAGAGGGGAGGGGAGAGAAGGAAAAGGAGGGGAGGGGAGAGAAAGGAAGGGGAGGGGAGGGGAGAGGAAAGGAGAGGAAAGAGGGAAAAGGGAAAGGAAGAAATCTGTCTTAGAAACCATACTCCAGGGAACTCATTTAGAATTTGCCATAATTTACCATATGATAAATCTTTTAAACTCCAGGTTTTTCAAAAAGATTTTCAAATTAATAATGCCCTGTAAAAATAATTTGATATTTCAGAATCTGAATACTGGGGAAATTTGTATATGAACTATACAATATGTAATAAATAATATCATATCATAAAACTCCCTGAGATACATGCTAAAATATTTGGAAATAAAATATCTGCATCCAATTCTCAAAAAGGTCAGGGGAAAAAATTAACAGATAAATATATTACACACACATACAGAGAAAGAAACACACACATGCACAAAGAAAAAATGAGAGCAAGAATATGTAAACATGGCAAAATAATAACCATCTGTGACTCTAGGTAAAAGATATAGCTAAGTACTTACTTGCAGCTATTCTGACATTTGAAATTTTCTCAAAATAAACAAATCCAAACCTACCTACCTGCCCACAAAAATATTCATTAAATGCCTTTAGAATTTTTAGATATCCTTCAAATAATAAGAGTTTGAGGCACAACAGAATTGAAACATTCCTATCTTAGCTCAGAATGCTACAACAGAATACTGCAGATTGGGTAGCTTAAAGAGAAATCCGTTTCTCACAGTTATAGAAGCTATAAACTCCAAGACTGGAGTATCAGTACGGTAGAATCTTATAAAGGTCTGTTTCCTGGCTTGCAGATGTCTGTCTTCCTGCTGCATTCTCAGATGGTAGAGGGCAGAGAGAGGAGGCAAGCTCTCTAGTGTCTCTTCCTATAAGGGCCTGAATGATATTGGGAAGGCAGTCATTCCGTTCATAGCTTTTTTTTTTTCCACTAGAGATATAACCCGGGTGAATTTGCTTTACCACTGAGATATATCCCTCCCCATCCTTTTTTATTGAGACGTGGTATCACTAAAAGTTGATATGTGTGAATGGTCTTATTAAGTTGTGGAAGCTGTCCTTGAACTTGTGATCCTCCTGTCTCAGACTCCTGAGTCACTGGGATTACAGGCGAGTACCAACACTCCTGGCCATTCATAGCAATTTCTAAGAAGAGTGAGCATCAGAAGTCAGTTATGAGGGATAGATTTCACGTAAATGTCAGCATCAGTTTGCTTTCATACCAAAATGTCATTCACATATGTTCAAATAAAAGGCACATTTAAATTTTCCAGTAATCTTTTTAAAAGTAAGGAGAGTAAAAGAAGAGTATCAGAGATATTCTTGTTTTTTGATAATGACAAAGAAACTTAGAAAGGGCTTCATGTTCATAACCAGCACTGAAGCCCTTTCTGAATTGATGTGTAATATAAGTAATGTGGGTACAGTGGTAATAGCAAACCAGAAATCAATAATTTAAGAGCCTGCTTTCCAATTCTGATTTTATTAAGTAAGCATGCATTTCCTCTTACATACAAATTACAAGAGTAAGAGAATAAGATCTCTTACTTAAAAAATAGTTTAACAAACTGAAATAAATATGAAATTCTCAAATATTTTAATAAGTAAGACAGGATAAATCCTGTCAAATGACTTTTTAAGGCTTTTCATGTATATGAAAAGGAAACCGAAACCCTCAAAATTTATACATCATAATTATTATCACCACCCCGTCAATAGTAAAGACTTTCTTTTCTGTCTTATGAGTGGCACAAAAAAATGAAAGAACTGGAATAGTTCAAAGCTCAAGTTGTATAAAGTGAATTTAACTGCTAATATAATTTAATTAACACTTGTGAAACTCATTCATTTGTTTCTTTTCGTGTGTAATATTCTTTTTTTTGGGCGGGGTGGTAATACCCTTCCAGAACAATTAAAAATATGGAAATAAATTATTTTTTCCCCTTTACAATGCTAGGGATGGAGTACAGGGTCATGCATACTAGGCAAGCTCTTTATCACTAAGCTATCCACCCCCCAGTGGTGGAAAGATTTACATGGTGAATTACAAAGACAGACCTAATCCACAAACTTCTGAGGTAAGTAGAGATCCTTTAATGTCTGAATTTCCACTGTGCATAAAAAAAAAAAAAAAAACAGGAAAACAAATACATATCTCACACTTTCCTTTCATTAGCTCATGGACACTTAGGCTGATTCCATTATTTGGCTAATGTGAATAATGCTGCAATAAACATATTTCATTTCCTTTGGTTATATACTTAGTAGTAAGATTGCTGGATGATATGGTACTTCTATTCTTCATTTTCTAAGGAAATGCTATACTCTTTTCCATAATGGCTGTACTGATTTATATTGCTATCAATGATATGTAAGGGTACTCTTGGTCCCCACATTGTTGCCAGGTCCTTAGCAATAAAATTAGTTAAGAAAAAGAAAGAGCTATATACTCAAAACTGAAATATAGTTACAAAAGAAATTGGAGAAAGCACAAGTACACAAAAAGATATCCCATGTTCATGGATTGTAATACTTAATATTGCTAAAATGTCCATGCTATTCAAAGCAATATACAGATATAAGGTAATTGCTCTCAAAATTTCAATCATATTTTCCAAAGAAATAGAAAAACAAACCTAAAATCCACATGGAACCAGAAAAGACCTAGAAAAGCCACAGAAATTTTGAGCAAGAACAATGTATCTTGCTACCTGACTTCAAAATATATTATGAAGCTGGCAGCTGGACCCAATGGCCCACTCACTGAAGCAGGAGGATCTCAAATTTAAGGGCAGCCTCAGCATTTAAGTGACACCTTTGGGTGTCATCGAGTGGATAATGCTTGGCATTTTTGCCAGAATGGAGTGGTTGAAAGGTGATGCCAGCGAACCATTGAGATGATGATTTGAGTTAAGCTATATATAATTGCTGTGATGCTGGATTGACTGTATTGTATATTTGACCTTTACTGTGGGGCAATGGGGCTGCTCTTGCTGCCTTGGGCACCCACTGCTTTGGAATTCTCAAGGGGATTCCTGGAGAGTATATGTTGGTTGGGGAAGTGCGGGAGGAGGGATTTCCAGTTGGTGTGTGGTGTGTCCCGGGAGAAGGCCGCATGCATGGCATTCACGGGAGTTCGGAAATAAAGTTTGTTCCTGCTTGAGTGGCTTGTGATTTGTACCCAGCCAGACTGCGGCATTTGGCAATTTAGAAAGACCCTGTGTCAAAATAACAAAGAGCTGGGGATGTAGGCTAGTGGTAAAACACCCATGGGTTCAATACCTTGTACCTGTATATATGAATGAATGTATGTGTATATTATACCCCCCCTCCACATACACACACATAGAACTACAGTAATCAAAACAATATGGTACTGGCATAAAAACAGATACATAGACAAACAAAACAATACAGAGCCCACAAATAAATCCTCACATTTATAGTCATTTTATCTCCCACACAGATGCCAAGAATACATACCAGGGAAAGGATCATCTTTTTTAAAATGGTTTTGGGAAAACTGGATAAACTGGTTATTATGGTTTAGATCTTCAATGTTCTCCAAAAAGCTTATATCAGGCAACACAGGAATGTTCAGAGGTAAAATAATTATGAGAGCTGTAACCTCATAATCTATTTGATAGATTAATAATTTGAATGGACTACCAGGTGGTAATTATGGGCAGATGGGGCATGATTGGGCAATTAGGTTGCCAGGGGTGTGGAAGGGATTTTTTCTGTCCATGGCTCCTTCCTCTCTCACTTTATGCTTTCATGGATGCCATGAGCTGAGCATTCCTCTGTTATGCCCTTCCATCATAATGTTCTGCCTCGCCTTGGGCCCACAGCAAAGGAATCATCCAACCATGGTCCGAACCTCTAAGAAACATAAGCCCAAAATAAACTTTCCTCCTCTAAGTTGTTCTTGTCAGGTACTTTGTTTGTAACAGTGAAATGCTGACTAACAGAAATTGGTAGAAATACTGAGGCTGTTGCTTTAACTGGGTGGTTCACAAGCCTTTGGAACTGGTTTGTGAAACAAGTTTGGAAAATTTGGAGATACAGGGTGGAGAAGCCTAAGAATTTTGTAAACAAAGCTTAGTGGGCAATTCTGGTAGGAGTTCATAAGACCAGAATGCCAACAGGAATGGATAATAAAGAGGTTTCAGGTAGTAATGAGGAGTCTACTGGGAATTGATCTAGAGGCCATTTGTGTTATGTTTTAGCAAAGAACATTTTGTTCATGTTCTGAGACTTTCTGTGAGGCTGAATTAAAAGTAATGGACTAATTCATCTGATGAAGGAAATTTCAAGGCAGCACAGCATTTAGGCAGCAGCTTGGGTATTGTTGACAACTTTTTTTTTTTTTTTTTTTTTTTTTTTAGAGAGAGAGAGAGAGAATTTTTTAATATTTATTTTTTTAGTTTTCGGTGGACACAACATCTTTATTTTATTTTTATGTGGTGCTGAGGATCGAACCCAGTGCCCCGTGCACACCAGGCGACCGCTTTACTGCTTGAGCCACATCCCTAGCCCTTGCTGGCAACTTTGAATCAGGTTTACAGTAAGAATCAAGATCAGGAAGTAGGGAGAAAAGATGAAAAAACAATTGGGGCCAAGGAAGCTATTGAGGCGATAACTGCCACCAAAGGAAAGCAATCAGCAAGACACACTCATGATGGGGGTCAAGGGTTTAAAAGTGAAAACTCATTTAAGAGATCAATCATGGGGCTCCCCACTTCCACAGAGGTGCCTAGGAACTTTTGCTCAGTCATCCATCCAGGCACTCAGAGACTGCCCAGCTGTGTTCCAAGGACCCATAAAGCCCCAATAAACTTTTCCTCCTATGTTATTCCTGTCAGGTATTTTAGTCATAGGGACTTTGCTGACAAATACACCAATACAAAAGAATGAATTTAGACCCTTACCTCACATCATAAACAAAAATCAATTCAAATGAATTAAAGATTTAAACATGAAATCTGAAGCTATAATAACTGGAAGAAAACCTTAGACATTGTTCTGAGCAATGATTTTTGGATACGATTACTCATAGCATAGGCAACAAAAACAAAAACAGACAAATAAGACTGCATCAAGGGCTGCAGGTAGAGTGCTTGTCTAGCATGCACAAAGTCCTGGGTTCAATGCCCAGCATCCTCTTAAAAAAAAAAAAAAAAAAAGACCACATCAAATTAAATATACAAAGCTAATACATAATGGAATCTTATTCAACCTTGAAACAAAAGGAATTCCTGTCACTGACCACAGCAAGAATAAACCTCAAAGATACTGTTAAGTAAAATAAGCCAGGAACAGAAAGCGTGCCCATGTGATTAAGTTCTGACCAACAGTGTGTGTAACCTTCAGGTCTAGCACTTTTTAAAAAGCTGTTTGCCTTCTACTTGTTTTTTCCCATTTCCCACAAACTAGAATGTGAATGTGGTATGACAGTGGTGACTCAGAATTATCTCTGCAGACAAGAGCAATACCATATGGGATGGTATAACAACAAGATAGAAGGAACAAGGTCCCTGGATGGCAGTGTGCATCAGAGCTGCCCAATGTTCAGAGCTGCCTGCCAGCTCAGACAAGCAACAGAAATAAACCTTCTATTTTCTGTGTGTGTAAGGACAATGCCTCCAAGTTAATTCATTTCCCTACCTAGAATCTGCCTGAATCTTTTGATAGCATATTTTCCAAGCTAAGTTTTCTAGAATGCCCTTACAAATGTATAAGCTCTTAAAAGATATGTCACTACCGAAAAAAATCATGTGAACAGGAAAAAACAAAAACAAAAACACCTCAGCATGTGTGGGAATTTGTGGCAGCATGTTAAAAATGAAAAAGAATGTATACTTTTCCTGTTGCTTCATGACTATTCATTTGATAAAATTTATTCAGAAAAATAACAGATTTACAATTAGATATAAAATAAAAATTTCCATGGGAAACATTAATAGATAGCTCATAAGAAAATAAGCTTATATTCTTCATCTCCAAAAGTTAAGTCTATTATGGAGCAGAAATTAACCCTTTTAACAAAAGAGAGAAAGTGATTCCTGGGACCACTATATTCCTTGCACCTTACCAGTGGCAACATTTTCTTTATACTTTTCTGTGAACTGTAAAAATAATTATTACTAAGAGTATAAACATAAAAAGCTTATACTATGTGGACAAAAATGAAGACTTTGCTTCCTGAACATTAATAAATCTTAAATAAAAGCAGACTGTAAGTCCAAAGTAAACATTCTTCACTCCAGGAAAGCAAAGGAGATGTCCCAGTGCCCCATATGCTGCCTAGGGCTCATACAAGGATTCATACAAATCCTTTCACAACCTGAGGGGTAGTTAAATAATTGTGGGAGATCAAAATTATACGACTTTAGCTGGGCATGTTCATGCACACCTGTAATCCCAGCAGCTTGGGAGGCTGAGGCAGGAGGATCAAAAGTTCAAAGCCAGACTCAGCAACTTAGTGAGGCCCTAAGCAACTTAGTGAGACCCTGTCTCTAAATAAAATATAAAGGCTGGGGATGTGGCTCAGTGGTTAAGCACCCCTGGGTTCAATCCCTAATATAAATATGTGTGTGTGTGTGTACATAAATATGATTTAACATTTCCTTTCCATATTGGCTAAAAATATACAAATGATAAAGCCAAAATTCCTGAATTCAAACTATAGTTTCACCACTAATATTTTTGTTTCTTAGGCAAACTAACTTAATATCTGCCTCAGTTTCTTATAAATGGGGATTATTAATAGAATTTGGCCTGCAGATGCCATTATGAGAACTTACTGATCCAACTGTCGAGTAGAATGTGGCTCAAAAAATGCCTTCCTATGTCTCTTCCCCCCCCCCACTTTGTGTAATGGTGTTTATATCAATCATGTATCAAAATATACTATGAAACAGACATATACCTAAAATCCTTCAAAATCATTTGCTTTAATTAATTTATTTATTTGGTACCAAGGGCACTTAACCACTAGCCACACCCCTAGCCCTTTTTATTTTTGAGGCAGAGCCTCACTAAATTGCTGAAGCTGGCTTGAACTCTTTATTCTTCTGCCTCAGCCCCGACCCAGTCCCAGTCACTGGGATTACTGACATGCCCCCCCACACACCTGGCCTGTAATTTAATCTTTAGTTTCAATTCTTCAAAAGTCTAAATAGTTACAATTTTAGAGACTACTTATGTTTAATTGGTTACTGAGCACATTTTAAACTTAAGATGAAATAATCATTGAAATTAAAATGAAAAAATAAGGTCCTTGTTCCTAAGGAGCTCACTGTCACAGCAGCACTATCCTATAGAAATACAGTGAGAGTCAAAAATATGAGCCACATGTGAGGCACTTATTTTTAAAAGAATAAAATAATACAGGTAAAATTAATTTTAATAATACATTCTACTTAACCAAACATAACCACAGTACATTATGGTATAGATAATCAGTATTTCAAATTATTAATGACAGGGACTGGGATTGTGGCTCAGTGGTACAATGCTTGCCTCACACGTGTGAGGCATTGGGTTCAAGTCTCAGCACCACATATAAATAAATGAATAAAATAAAGGTCCATCAACAACTAAATTTTTTTTTAATTATTAATGACAAATTTATTCTTTTTTGGTAGTAAACTTTCAAAATTCAACATGTGTTTTACACATACATTTATCTCAACACAGATGCTAAATTTTCATAGGAAATACTCTGAGCACCCTATAGAATGTGTTTTGGTTATGCTGCAGCCAGTAGTAACATGTAGCTACTTACACTTAGACTACTAAAACTTCAGTTGTAGTAGCTACATTTAAAGGTGCTCAATAGCTACTAGTGGCTACGGATTGTATTTGGACACTGTAGGTCTGTGAAGAAGACAAATGTGCAAGAATTGGATTTAGGAGGTGATCTTTAGGCAGAAATGTAAAGGATAAATAGGAATTTGCTAGACAGACCAGTTGGGAAAGAGTGTTACAGGAAAAAGGAATAAAATCATGAGAAAAGAGGCTTAAGAGAATTTACTAGGAAACCTATAAGTAGTCCAGAATTACTTAAGACATGAAATTGTCCAAGGCTTCAGCAGGGACCAATTCCTAAACAATTTTAGAACACATGATGTAACACAGCAGGACACTAGAGATTCACTAAAGAGGAATTCTCTTCTCCCTAAACTCAATGACAAAATTAATAAAAAAAGAAGTTAGTGTTGAAACAGGAGGAAGAAGAGGAGAACCAAAGAAGTTATATTCATAGTCCAAGAGGCTAAATATTAAAGTATAAATATGAGCATAAACGTGTAAAATAGTAGTTTGGCAAATGTTACCTCCAATAAGCTTAACTGACCATTTTACTACCATCAACACCTTTATAAAGTCTGTATTTTAAGTAGGCAAATTTTATTATTATTTTTATTTATTTTTATTTTTTTTTTAGATACTGTCTCTTTGGAAAGTTTTACAAAATGGATTTGGTAGTGAATCTGGAGGGTCTCTTGACAATTGGCTCTAAATAATTTTGTTGTTCAATGATCTCATTTAAAAGCCAACCATGAAAATTTCAAGAGCCAAGAGACATCTGTATTGTTTAACTGCCATCTAGTTCCAGGAATAGTATTAAGAATTGTTCCAGAAAGTTTTATGATCTAAGCAGGCTTACACAACTGAACTATCACATATAACACAAAGAATTAAGAATTTAACACAAAATAAGTAAAACAAAGAAGTTTTAGAGAAGGTATTTTGAGTCCCTGGAATCATAAAATAATAAATTTGGTACAACTACATCTCTCAAACAAATCTTTTTTAAAACCATATTCAAAATCTAAAGTAAAAAATAAAAAAACCTTCAGAAGTGATCAGAGTAAACTACTTTATATAACCTTTACACTTTTTAGAGAATTTTTTTAAGGAAACAATGAAAAGTATCAAAATAGTGTTTTAATTATAAATTCAGACTGCTCCAAACTGACCCATTTAATAGATACTTGGTAAATCAGTTCCTATAGTAAAGATTTTCAAGAGTTCCTATATTTTAATTATTTGTTATTCAAAACCTATAAAATTTCTTTCAGAAACTTTTTCATAATTCTAAGCAATGTTCATGAGAAAATGATATGTAAAATTCTAATTTAAGACTATTCTAAATTAAATGCTATTTCAATTCATCTTAATATTTAGATAGCAATTTTGATAGTTCATATAAATCCCCAAAGAGAAGGAAATGGGATTTGCTTAACAAAGATTTCAATTTTTCCCTATTGATTTTCATCATAAACTCCAACAGGCCAGTACTAAGTCTTTTATGTTTCTGATAGAGAAAAGGCAAGTTAATTTCTAGCAGAAGTTTTTTGTTGTTGTTTTTGTTTTTTTGTTGTTGTTGTTGTTGTTTTAACCAATATAACTCCCCAGCATTTCTCCCTACAACCCAGCCTCCCACCCTTTGGTACCTTTCCTGGTTTAAAAAAAAAAAAAAAAAGTAGCAGTTTCCAGTAACTGTTCCTTGGATTCCAAGACCTCTGTCAAACAGTATCATCAAGGTACACACCCTATTACAGGTCTGCCTACAATTCCCACCCACATGCTTATCCCACAGAGGTGTTAGAAATTTAGCCTAATACATTGCCATGACTGAGAACTCATCATCTCAAAAGTCATCCCTTTCTCTTTAGACAGTTACGATTAGAAAATTAGTTGGAATATGAACTCCAAATTTGTCTCACAGTAGTTTATACCTTCATCTTGACCCCAAAAAATTCAATTCCTCTTCCACATGACTATGTTCCCAAATTGTGAAGAATCCTTATGAGTTTTCCATCTATTTATTTAGCAGAAGTTTTTAACATCAAAACTGAGAAAGGGAGGGCAAAAGAGTGAATTCCAGAAGAATAAAGCTGAAAAGTTTCTGCACTGTCCTTAGAGTATTAATATAGAGCCTTAATATGTTAATTTAAACTATAATAGGTCCCTGGCTCATATCACCAATTCCAAATACTCTTCCAATCTCCCAAAGTGAATTAAGAAATCCCTACCAACCAGTTTCTCTGCTCCTCCTTCACAAAACAATCTACTGGAAAAGTTGCCTCTGTTGCTTATCTCTACTTTCTCACTTCAACCCCAAACAGACTTTTGGCCTCACCTCTTCAATGAAACAGCTCTGCTCAAGGTCATCAAATATTCCTATTGTTTTAAAATAACCAATAGGTGAACTTCTCTCACTGTACTTTTTTACTTTTAATTATCTTCCATTGTCCTTCAATCCAATTTATTACTTCTTCTTCACCTAAATGAATCACAGGTTCCTACATCACTGCTTACACCATTTCAGTATCTTTTTCCTACACCAGACTTCTAAAATCTAGTGTGCCCAGGGCTCTATTCTTGGTCCTACTGTCTTTTCAATTTATCCTTATTTCCTGGTGATCCCATGAGAACCAAAGCTTCAAATACCATATATGTGCTGATGACTCTCAAACTGCAATCTCAAGCTTAGCCCTCTCTCCAGAGCTATAGATTCCTATATACACCACTACCCCAAATCTCTAACAGAATAGACAAAAATTCAATCCTTGGGAATGTCATAAGGATCCAATGGAGTGGAGCTGTATTTTTAAGCAATTATATTTTTAAGGATTAATATTTAATAATTTTTTATTATTTTTTAGATCTTTCAAAGAGTAAATAAAAATTTAACATATGTTTAAATAGAAAAACTTGCTGTGCTTAGTGGTGCATGCTTATAATCCCAGAAACTCTGGAGGCTGAGGTAGGGGGATCCCAAGTTCAAAGCCAGCCTCAACAACCTGGCAACATCCTGTCTCAAAAGAAAAAAGGGCTAGGGATGTAGTCTACTTGTAAAGCACTCGGAATTCAATCCCCAGTACCACGCACATATACTCATACACACAGAGAAAGAGAGAACGAGAAAAGGAAGGAAGGAAGGAAGGAAGGAAGGAAGGAAGGAAGGAAGGAAGGAAGGAAGGAAGGAAGGAAGGAAGGAAGGAAGGAAGGAAGGGAGAAAAGAAAAATATTTTTAATTTGCAATCATCATGAGTTTATTGGACTCTTTTTTAAATCTATAAGACATATCATGGGGTTGCAGTGATCTTATTTTTTCTATATCTGGAAATCTTTCTAGTTCATCATCCTGAAATTATTTCATCATTATATAGCCTTTATTTGCAATTATATTTAAAAACTCTAATAAGAGAATAGAAGAATGGAATTGTCCAAAAGAAAATTATTACTATATCATCCTTACATTTTCTTATTGTTTTACCCAAAGCATTGCCTCCTCTTTTTAAAATAAGCCTGAAGGCATCATTCCTATATTTCTGAAGATTTCAGTGAACACAGTTGAGAACTCAAAATATTTAATTTTCTACCCATAATGTCACAGAGAAGAAAGCTGGTAACAGAAAGACATTTCATAATTCCTGGATAAGAAGCAGGTAGTGGTCAAATTTCAGATTATGGATCTTCAGATGATGAAATTCTAGATGAATTTCCTCAAACTTAAAAAGTAATAAATGGACAACATATATTTTAAAGACAAAAAGAAAATGTGGTATTCTTAGCCAGTTAGTCATTCAATAAGAAACTCCACCATGAAATATGTTTTGAGAACCTAGACCAATTCATTTAGTTACAAATCTTGTCATGATGTCTGTACAGCAAAATTCACTTGATAAAGTTCATATGTGGAAAATTCTAAGGGAAGGTTATCTGTACAAAGGCATACAGAACAAAACAGATGATGTAAAAATAAAATGTATCATTATAATAGTTTATAAATCTAAAACACAAAAACATTTTTCATAGCAATCATTCATTCTTCAACAAAATCACTAGGCATCAAAGTTTTCAAAAGCATTGCCTTTTGACAATAAAAATTTAAGAACCAGAAGTACTGATAAAATGAGAACCTATTAGAAATATATTTTAAGTCTGGAAATCAGTGTTTGTTAGGATAAATGAGAACCTATTAGATATATTTTAAATTTGGATATCAGTTTTTGTAGGATATCAGGCTTGTGCAGGGCCATTGATGGGCAGTTAGTTATAGTCAATGGACTTTCCCATTTTTGAATTATGTATTTGCCTTCAAAACCAGGGAAAAACAGAATAAAAAAATATGTTTGCTATATTTAAATTATTAAAAATTTCTAACAAAGTAGTTTTTATTATTCCTGTATACTTACTTCTATAAATTATTTGTAAAATAAAAAATATAAAAATTGAAAGTGAAAAAGTTACAATGGACTTAGATGGTAAATGATGGGGGCTGTTTATCTTGCTGTACTGGAGGTTAATTCAGCCAACACAGAGCTTTCTCAATCTCCACCTCCAACCATGAGATTTGACAATTTCAGCAAATGGCACCACACCACCTTTGGGCACCTTCTTACGGGTCAAAAAACCAAGGTAATCTTTGACTCAAGTCTTTAATACCAGCTAAATTCTACTGGCTTTACCCACCAAATACACCCTGAATCTGCCTTGCCTTGCCACCACTTGGACCCAAGCAATCAGCACATGCAACAATAGTGCCCTACCTATTTCTTCTACTGCCACTTTTGCCTTCCTCTTCCACATAGCCCATGAATGGCTGGCTCACTTTGTGAGGGATGGAGGGTAGGAACTCTCTAAAGGTTTTCTATTATATTTTTTTGGAGAGTTCTATATCATTTTATTGTATATGTAAATTTGTATAACCACAAGCACAAACAGTACACGAAACTGTTCATAACCCCAAAGATGTCTTTCATCTACCCTTCAGAGTCCTAGCCTTACACCTCTCACTCCTAATCTATGGCAACCATCAATTTGTCTTCTTCTTCTTCTTCTTTTTTTAGTTCTAATTCCATCACATTTTGAAAATCCCAACTCCTTTCTGTAGTCCACAAGTTTCTAACTGATCTGGTCCCTGACTACTTCTTACTTCTACCCCTTATCACTCTTTCTCTTTCTGACAGTTCTTTAGTCACACTGGCCTCTTTTCTTTCCTTAAACATACTAAGTTTATTGTCACTTTGTAGTCCTTTCTGCTAGGAATGCTCTGATAGCAGATTCTTAAGACTTCTTCCTTCTCATCTTTTCGGGTCTCAATTCAAATGTCACATCTTCAGTGAAACTTTTTCTGACTCCAGCTAAAGAGCTCTTGCTATAACCCATGCCATTCACAATCAACTAATACCTATTTACTTCCTCCATATTCATCAATAGTATCTTACCAATAATTAAAAATTACTTACATATAATTTATCTTTTCTAGCCACTCTACAAGATGGTTTCTTAAGGACAGAAACCATCTTGAATACCACTGCATTTCCACCACTGAGAACAAGGACTAGCAATTAATAGGTATTTGATAAATACTGGCACTTAATTGACAAAAGGGAGTCCATGAAAAGTATCATATACTCCTTGCTGAGGATAAGAGAAGTGTTACAAGGTAGGACATGATCTCCACGCCTACACTTAATTCAGTATTCCTTACTGAATAAGGAATAGGAATGTGTGTATATCGATAGATTATTGTCATAGAGCCTCAGATTCAAATATTGGTATTAATATGTTTAATCTGTCAAAGTCAAATAGGAAATTGAAGATGTGTGGACGGATGGTAGTGGGAGGGAGGAGGGAAGGGGGGAGAAAGAGAGGGGGGAGAGAAGGAGACAGAGAGTGAGAGAGAGAGAGAGAGAGAGAAAAGAGAGGAAATATGATGTCTTTGCCCTCCTCCAAATTTCTTTCCCCAAACAAAAGCCTTTTTACAAATATCAAGCAAAGGAAAAGTTGCCAAATTTCAATCTCTTTCAACATTCATTTTGGTTTAGTTCCACTGAAGAAATATGGCTCAGAACATTTAGGGGCAAGCCAGGTTCTTTCCCTTCCCACGACTGCACACTACCCAGTAAACTTTCCAGCAAATACAATCCAATAAATGCAAGGGAGCTCAGAAAGTCTGAGGACAAATTAGTTTAAAAAACTTCTGTACTATCAGAGAAACAACCTACATACACAGTTGTGCTCTGCTGATTATGAATGAAGTGTTACTGACATCGCTATTTAAAAAATGCTCAAACAGATAACTAAAATACCTAGGCATTTTATTGCCTGAAAATATCTAAGACACTTCTTTTGAATCTCTGACGGAAAAGCAATGTAAAACAATAATCCTATGAAACATACTCATAAAAAGTAATGCATTGATTGAAACTCATCAATGGCACCAGCATTCTATGCTTCTGAAAGATTAGTCAAACAAGAGCTAATATTAAGTACAAGCAAAACAAAATTATCTATATCCTGAAAGTACAGATAGATAAAACTTATAACATCTCAAATCAAACTACCAATAGTATCTCAAAACTTAAGACCATAAAATAACTACATTTTAGATGAAGAACATCCTCCTCACTTTTTAGTAAAAACACATTAAACCCATTGTTCCATTGTCCTATATATAGGATGCCTATAAAAACTTAAATTGATAATATTGTAAAATGGTCATACTTACAGTTTCAATGAAAACCCAATCAAAATACCAATGACAGGGCTGGGTTTGTAGCTCAGTGATAGAGTGCTCTCCTCGCATGTGAAAGGCACTAGGTTTGATCCTCAGCACCACATTAAAAAATTAAAATAAAATAAAGGCACTGTGTCCATCTATATCTTAAAAAATATTTTAATAAAATACCAAAGACATTCTTCACAGAACTAGGTTAATTAAAAAAAAAAAAGTCAAATTCATTTGTAAGAACAAAAGACCCAGAATAGCCAAAGTACTTATAAGCCAAAAAAGAAAAAATCAGTGCTGGAGACATCACAATACCTGATCTCAAATTATACTACAGAAGTATAGTAACAAAACCTGAATGGTATTGGCATAAAAGCAGACACATAGACCAATGGTACAGAATAGAAGACGCAGAGGAAAACCCATACAAATACAGTCATCTGATCCTTGAAAGATGCCAAAAACATACAATGGAGAAGAGACAGCCTTTAAAACAAATGGTGTAAAAAAACACCGGTTTTCCATTAAGTAGAAAAATGAGACTAACTCATACACTGCTGGTGAGACTACAAATTGGTGCAGCCAATATGGAAAGCAGTATGGAGATTCCTTGGAAAATTGGGAATGGCACCACCATTTGACCCAGCTATCCCTCCCCTAGGTCTATACCCAAAGGACTTACTCAGCAATAAAAGAGAAAAAAATCATGGCATTTGCAGGCAAATGGATGGAGTTAGAGAAGATAATGCTAAGTGAAGTTAGCCAATCCCAAAAAACCAAATGCTGAATGTTTTCTCTGATATAAGGAGGCTGATTCATAGTGGGGTAGGGAGGGGGAGCATGGGAGGGATAGAGGAACTCTAAATAGGATAGAGGGGTAGGAGGGGGAAGGGAGGGGACATAGGGTTACAAATGATGGTGGAATGTGATGAACATCATTATCCAAAGTACATGTATGAAGACGTGAATTGGTGTGAATATATTTTGTATACAACCAGAAATATGAAAAACGTGTGCTCTATATGTGTAATATGAATTGTAATTCATTCTGCTGTCATATATAAATTAATAATAATAATAATAAAAGAAAAAGAAAAATGAGACTAGATCCCTATCTCTCACCCTGTACAAAAGCTAACTCAAAAGGGATCAAATACTTACAAATTAGACCAGAAACTATGCAATTCCTAAAAGAAAATATAGGGTCAACACTACCAACATATTGATGCAGGCAATGATTTTCTCAATAGGACCTGTAAAGCTCAGGAAATAATGCCAAGAGTCAATAGATGGGATGATATCAAATTAAAAAGCTCTGCACACCAAAGAAATGAGAATATTAAGAGAGAACCTACAGAATGGGAGAAAATCTTTGCTAGCTGTTTTTCTGATAGAGCATTAATATCCAGAATATACAAAGAACTCAAAAAACTTAGCACACACACAAAATCTCTCAATCCAATTAATAAGTGGGCAAATGAACTAAACAGACACTTCTCAAAAAAAAAGAAATACAATGGCCAACAAATATATGAAAAAATATTCAACATCGTTAGGTAAATGCAAGTCAAAACTACACTGAGATTTCATTGTATTCTGATTAGAATGGCAGCCATCAAGAATATAAATATAGTAAGTGCTGAAGAGGATGTAGAGAAAATGTACATTTTTATACTCTGGTGGGGTCGTAAATTAATACAATCACTATAAAAATCAGTATAAAGACTAGGAATGGAACCACCATAAGACCCAGCTATACCATTCCTCAGTATTTATCCTGAAGGACTGAAGTCGGGTGACTATAGCAATACATAAATAACCAAGTTTATCACAGCACGGTTCACAATAGACAAACTATGGAACCTGCCTAGATGTCTGCTAGTAGATGAATGGATAAAGAAAATGTGGTATATATACACAATGGAGTTTTATTCAGCAATAAAGAAGGATGACATCATGTCATTTGCAGGAAAACAGATGGAACTAGAGACCATTATATTAAACAAAATAAGCCAAACACAGAAAAACAAAGGGTCATATGTTTTCTCTCACGTGTGGGAGCTAAAGAGGAAAATGAAAGGGGCATCTCATGAAATGGGGGGGCATTCATGAAAATAAAAGGGATATCAGTACAGTAGAGGAAAGGGACAGGGGGAAGGAAAGGGGAAATGCTGGGGAGTATTAGCCAAATTACATTGTCATATTGTGTAATGTACAAATATGCCATGATGAATCTCACCACTATGTACAACTGTAATGTATCAACAAAAAAGTACAGGAAAAAAACCCTAAGCTGAGCAATTTTATAGGTGTCCTATAAAATTTTATAGATGTTTATAGGTGTCCTATATGTAGGATGATGGGACACAATGGGTTAAGGAAAAGAGGACCCAAAAGAACAAGAGCTATGTCATCTGCATCAAAGTTTTCTAAATCCATCCAGACATAGCAAAAACATTGCTATTTGCAAAATGTAATAATTCAAATTCTATTTTTCCTTACATTTTACCTACAAAATATAGTATGTCAATTTCTATATTATTCTTACATTTATAATTTGAAAACTTTCTAGGGCATAAACTCCATTAAACTCCTTATTAGACAAAAGAAAAGCATGTTCAGATTCCTACTCTAGTTACATCTGGTCATTCTTTGTCATTTGAAACTGGTTGTTTTTTTTTTTCATCCAACCCAGCTTCCGGGATAAATTCTAGTCCCTGTATTGCCACCACCCTTTTCTTAGTATTAACCACTTTCTTGCCAAAATGGGTTGCAGAGATATAGGAATATTTTAAAAGGATTAGGACTAAAAGTAATAAAGAAACTAGTGATGGCCATTTACAAGGGAAATAAAAGGAGAGTTTTCTCAGTTTCTCAAAAACCACAAAGGGTTCAAAGTTAAGGGTTGTTAGAATTTGAGAGCAAAAATGAACTTTTGGGATCAGTCTACCAACCTCATTTTGCCAACAAGGAAACAGAAAGCATTCATACCAAATTAATTCCCCACTTATCAATTCCTCAAAATTCCGTGTTCTGGATGAAGAATATCCACTAGCAATACAAAGAACAGCAATTTTCATTTATTTGTTTCTATTCAGTGACTTTGACTTGAGCTCAATTTACATGCAATTCAAATCAAAGCATTTCATTCATTCTGCAAATATATATTGAATACCTGCTGTGCACCAGGCTCCAAGAAAACAAATGGGGTAGAAGGAAATACAAAATATCCTGCCCTCATTGAGCTTACTTACTAGAAAGAGAAAAAGATGAACAATCAAGGAGAGGAAAGGACAGTAAACAAAATACATAAGCAATAAGTATAACATAGTATGTTTAAAATGGTAAGCACAATGAACAAAAGGCAGAAACGTAGAGTAGGTGGGGCCTGGTGGTGACTTTTAATAAGATAGTCTAGGAAGGTCCCCCTGAGAAGGCAACATGTAAGTAAAGATATGGAGGAGGTAATGGAACAAGCCATGTAGACATACAGGGGAAAATATTACAGGGACCGCAACAGAATGGCCAAGGACCCTGAAGCGGAGGCCTGCCTGGCATGCCAAGGAAAGCAATGCAGATGAGTGTCTTCAGGTAAGCACTGATCTGCTGCTTTTTGTCACTACAGATTAAATTGAAGTTTCTAGACTTTTACATATATAGAACATTCTAGTAAGAAGTCTTTAGTCTTTGGCATCTTTCATTCAACATAGTTATTTTGAAATGCACTTACATTGTTTTACATTGTTTGTGTATCAATGGTTCATTTCTTTTTACTGTTGAGTAGTAGTATATGCTTGAATATTGAAAGCAGGAGAGGCTCTGATGCCCCCACCAAGGTTTCCCACTTAACAAAAGCTGCTTTCAAAAAAGTATTCCCAACAATGACCAGGTTCCAGAGCTGCTGATGCCTAAGCTTTCCCTGCAATCCCGTCATATGCAAGGAAATTTAACTGACAAGACTCCTGAAGTGGTGGTAGTGAGCACCTCTACCATCTTTTACAACACAGTACAAATGGATCCAATGAGCACTGAGCAGATCACAGTGCAAAATGCAAATTTCTGTGTAGGAGCAAAGAGCTGAAAACATTTGTGCAGACATACTGGGATCATGTTCAAAAGCTGACTGTGTGCCTGCTCAAGCCCACCCTTTTTTGTCATATAGGCTTTATTCCTTAAGTCCTGGGAAAGCAGTCCAAAGACCCTATGCCATTTGCTCTTTCTTGTCTTACAGCATAAGCCCTTAAAAACCTCATTTAGATGGTATTGTTTGCTTATCTTTTAGAGATTTCTATCTCAAATTGAGCAAAAGAACCCAAGGTTGATGATGCTAAGAGCTGGTAACACTAAAAGCTGGGAACTGACAATACAATTTTTTTAAAGCCATTCGCATGTTAAAGAGACATTTTGGATGTTTCCAATTTGGGGCTACTGTGGATAAAACTGATATGAACATACATGTACAAGTCTTTGAATACACATGTTTTCATTTCTCTTGGGTAAATATCTAGGAATGAATTGGCTGGACTGACCAGTAGGTACACCTTTAACTTTTTACATTTCCATCAGTAGTGTAGACGGTTCCACATCCTATTTAACACTAGTATAATCAAGTTTTTAAACTTTAGACAATTTAACTCTGTTTCAGTGAGCTTTTAACTCTGAAGGGTATATGGAAAGCAGTAGCTCATGAGTTTTTAATTTATTTGCCTAATAATAATACAGATTTTTTCCATGCATTTATTGGCCATTTGGTTTATCTTCTAGCTTATGAAGCTAATCACTTTTGGGTAGGGAGTGGAATTGAAACCAGGGGCACTTAACCACTGAGCCATATTGCCCAGCTCTTTTTTACATTTTAGAGACAGGGTCTCACTGAGTTGCTTAGGGCCTTGTTAATTTGCTGAGGCTGGCTTTGAACTTGCAATCCTCCTGCCTCAGCTTCCTAAACTGCTGGGATTACACGGCAAAGCTAATCACTTTTTAAGTTCCTTTTTAGAAGCTCATATTGACTTCTTTTATACAATGGAATCTATTTCTGGGTTTATTCAAATGTATTTGTTCTTCTGAATTACATTATTCAAATTGTTGCTTTACAAAACCTGATACTTGGTAAAACTCTTTTCTCCTAATTATCATTCACTGAAAATCTTGTCTTAGTTTTTATCTTATATTTGCTCTTCTAAATAGATAAACTTTTTGGTCAAATTTCAAAAGAAATATTTTCAGTATTTTGACACAGTGAATGTATTAAGCAATTTGAAAGCATTTACATATTTAGTCTTTCATCTCATTCAGAATCATATATGGCTTATTCATTTAAATTTTCTTTTGTACTTTTCAGTAGAAGTTTATAATTTTCTTCATTTACTTGTCATATTTTCTTCATTAAGGTGTTCACTGATGCTATCACAAATAGAACATTCTTCATTATATTTGCTCATTTGTTGAGCTACAGAAAAATCACCAACCTCTTAATATTAATTCCTACCTATTCTTATTAATTCTAACTTTTTTCTTTATCTCTTTGATTTCTAGATATAACTATTCTGCCTGCAAATAAATGAGTATATCTCTATTTTTCCCAAAAGTCTGGTTTCTAATTTGTTAAGTTTTATCACATTAACCAGATTTTCCAAAACATGGCAATCTAAGATGACATTTCAGTGAGCTTTTTTATTCCATTCCATTTCACAGAAATGTCTTTTCATCACATAGCATGATATTGACTATTGGTTTTAATTTGTTGTTTAACTAAAGCCTTTGTCTTTACTATTAAAGACTTAATGAAGAAGGAGAATTTGCCAGATGCAGTGGCAAAAATCCCAGCTACTCAGTAGGAGACTAAAGGCCAGTCTGGAAAACACAGTGAGACCCCACCTTAAAAAAAATAAATATTTTGAGTTTTATCAAACTTTTTATCATGTTGATTAAGATGACCATATGATTTTTTATTTCTGAAATAAAATCCATCCACACTGTTTTAATCAACTGATAAATTCTGATTATGGCATATTATTCTTTATTATCCTGTTGAATCTCATTTGCTAACATTTTATATTGGCTTTTTCCATCCATGTCATGACTGAGCTAGGTCTATAACACTACTTTTTGATGCTCTGTTAAACTTGAAATTAGGAAAAATGAACTGGACAGTTTACCATATTTATATAGGTATGCTATATAACAGTTTAATTTAGAAAATTACTTCCTAAAATGCTTGGAAGAAATATGTTCAAACCCCCCCCCCGCCACCTCTTTTTTTTTAAAAAAAAAAAAAAGAGAATGGATTTGAAATTCTCATAATTAAAGAAGAAATAAAAATGCTATTTGACTATGTCAATATTTATTCACTGGATAAGTATTTATTCATTACCTCTCTATATGCCTAAGCACCATAGTTCCAAGGGAGAACAAAACAACCTTCAACAATACCCTTGAAGTGAGTATTATCTGGTTAGAGAGAAAGAGACCTAAGTAACCAGAAGTAATTGTTAACAGTGTTAAAGGAAGGAAAAATATGTGGAGCTGTGAGAACACAGGACATAGAGACCCACACCTAATCTGTGAAAATTAAGAATCAGTTTCCCTGTGGACATGATATTTGAGCTGAAATCTCAGGATAAATAGAAATTAACCTTTCAAAATAGGGTTACAACACTCCAGGCAAAACAAACAGCATGTGCAAAGGGCCTGGTGTGAAAAAGAACAGAAAAGACAAGCAGTTGGAGGGCAAAAGCTAAAGGGAAAAGGCACCAAGTAGAAGGCAGAGAGGTCACAGCACAGAGGATCTGAAGATGTGCTGAAAGTTACAATGCAAAGGAAATTTCAAACAGAGGGGGAGCACAATCAGATTCTTCTACTTCTCTAGCCAATTTTCATATTTTCTGGCATATTCTAATTTCATCAAAATTTCCTAATACATTGCCTCAAAACTGTATAGCACACTCCCAAACTTTTAAGAATCTCTCCCAACTTGTAGTATTCCTCTCTGGCTTTCTAACTCATTTTGCCCTTTTCTCCTCGATTTAGATCGCTACAAGTTTTTGTATTTTATTGGAATTTTTCAGCAAGTCCATGCTCATATTTATCCCACTGTTTTTCTGTTTTCTAACCAATTTCTATCATTTTTATTATTTCTTCCACTTTGCTTTTTTTTTTTTTTTTTAAAGAGAGAGTGAGAGACGAGAGCGAGAGAGAGAATTTTTAGTATTTATTTTTTAGTTCTCGGCGGACACAACATCTTTGTTGGTATGTGGTGCTGAGGATCGAACCCGGGCCGCACACATGCCAGGCATGGCGCGCTACCGCTTGAGCCACATCCCCAGCCCTCTTCCACTTTGCTTTTATTTCCACCTTGACCCAGGATTTATCTTTTCATGAACAAGAGGTAAAGCCCAGAACAACGGCAACATTTCCAGACCACATGTGCCTTCCCTGGTTCCACTACTTCTTACCTATTTCTGTACCTATTTTCCAATATTGCACATCCCAGATTCACCCACAGGGCACATTTTCAACCTCACATTCTTCTTTCTCAAGGTTGATAAGGACGATAATGGCCATCACTTATTATTTACTATACACGAGGCACTGCTATAAAAACTTTACTTGAATTAATTTATTTAATTTTTATAGAAATTCTGTGTGATAGATATTAAGCCCTATTTTATAATGACGTTAAGTAATTTGCCCAAGGTCAGACAGCTACTAAGTGAAATGATACATGTGTGTGCTAGACAAATTTGTTAATCTAACTCTAGAGCCTAAACTACATTGCCTTCTGGCTAAAAAGTAGTTACCAACTTCCTATTCTTTTATTTTTAATAATATTTTTAGTTGTAGGTGAATACAATACTTTTATTTATTTATTTTTATGTGGTGCCGAGGATGGAACCCAGCGCCTCACATGTGCTAGGAAAGCACTCTACCAGTGAGCTATAGCCCCAGCCCACCAACTTTCTATTCTTAAGGAATTGAGTCAGGCTGAAGGTGAGACTCAACTACCCCCACAAGGAAGAAGAACCGGAAACCTAATTAAAAATATATATATATTCATCCTAAATAACAACTACAAAACCATTTTAGTTTTGTTGTTAATTTATAATTCTACTCAGAATTTATCTACATGTACAGTTTTCATACTGTCTGTCAATTTGGGAGTTCTAGAGAGATTTGAAAACAAGGTAGTATATACTGGTTTTAGAGTACAATGTTTAAAACAGAGAATGAGTCAACATTATTGTATTATTTTGCATACACCATTTCCTTCTGATCCCTTGTTGTACATTGGACCCTGAAGTGAGTGCTAACATTTCCCACAAAGGCAGGGTGGTGGTAAAGAGATGAAAAGCATGGTAAGTGCACAAGCTCTGAAATCAGATTCTCTTCTCCTACTAATGAATAAATTTAGTTCTTTAACAAACTGCCTCACCAAATATTATTGTTAAAGGCCTTAACCATAAAGGTCTATCATAGCTAATTATCCCTAATGAAAATACAGGCATCAGCAAAATCAAACAACAGAAACTCCCCAAATGACTCGGTCTCCACTGTACATTTCCTCTATAAAACACACAGCTATCCACAGAAACCTAAATGCTTAAGTTGAATAGACTATTTCATTAGCAGTATGTCTTTACATTCTGTTTTCCCAAGTTACAATATATGTTTGTGTTCATTCTCATCACTTTTAAGCCACTGTGTGATTATATAATTTACTATTTAATTAAATATTGTGAAATACGTGTATTTAAAAGGGTGTTTCTATGAAAACTAAGATAAATGTTTTGGGAAAGGTAAAACCTAAAAATTGGAAATGAGAAATTATTGTTAAAAATCAGCCAAGTATGGTGGTACCCACTGTAATTCGAGCTCCTTGGGAGGCTGAGACAGGAAGATCTCAAGTTCAAGACCAGTCAGGGCAACTTAGTGAGATTCTGTCTAAAAATAAAAAATCTAAAAATCAAGTAGGATTCCATACTCAGTTTGCTTTGTAAATGTCTGTCCTTTATGCAAAATGAACCCAAAAGTAGTAAATAAGCATAGTAGGTTGTGAGGAAAGATGATTGTGGTCTATAGTCAATGTATAATGATTTACATTAAAAATCAAATGTTTTGGGGGGCTGGGGATGTGGCTCAAGCGGTAGCGCGCTCGCCTGGCATGCGTGCGGCCCGGGTTCAATCCTCAGCACCACATACAAACAAAGATGTTGTGTCCGCCAAAAACTAAAAAATAAATATTAAAAAATTCTCTCTCTCTCTCTCCCTCTCTCTCTCACACACACTCTCTTTAAAAAAATCAAATGTTTATAGAATGTGTTTATTAATATTTGTAATTCTCTACCTTACCTAACATTTTCAATTAATCAGTCAATTTTGTTGGCCCTACACATAGATATGTATAAGATAGGACTGGGTGATATGCCTTTCTATAAGACCCTATAATTTATAGTTGCATATGCTTACATATGTATACTGTAAGAACCTGACCTTTACATGCAAGGTAAAATGTACCCATTGTTGATCAACTATAGATTCCTCTTTTCATTGCTTGATAATGAATAATCAAAGTCAGACTTCCTGTCATATTGCTTTGGGGATAGTGATAGAGAAAACTTTTCATTTCCCTGAGTAAAATTCAATGAATCTTTGTAAACTTGGGTTTCCCTTTGTCCTGCTTTCCTTGTTTTTCCCTCAATTTATTTAAACCCCTTTACATTTTGGTCTGTCACACACATTAGATGTCATTTAGTTCTATTCAAATCAACAGAGACAAAAATATACAGAAAATACTATGCTTTCAACTCTCCTTTTCTCACTATAAAATATTATTAAAGCAGTTGATTCAGATACTTTCCTGGATCACAAGTCACTGTATAAGATTTTGGTGTGTGCTTAAAAAATAGAGGGAATATAAAACATTTGTACTTCCTTAACAGTATATGAAAAGAAGTCCAGTAATGAAAAAAAATTAAAACTTCAGGGAATAATGAGTTCCCCCTTCCCTCTGTGTGCACTTAAAATTAACACAACGGGGGTGGGGGGGAGCAGGGGGGGGGGGCTGGGGTTGGGGCTCAGCAGTAGTGCCCTTGCCTGGAATGTGTGAGGCACTGGGTTAGATTCTCAGCACCACATGAAAACAAATAAAATAAAGGTCCATCAACAACTAAAATAAAACTAAAGAATAAAAAAAAAAAAAAAAAACTTAACACATCAAGCTGGGCATCGGGGCACACACCTGTAACACCATCAGCTTGGAAGGCTGAGATAGGCGAATCCCACTTCAACAAAGGCGAGGCGCATAGCAACTCAGTGAGACCCTCTCCCTAAATAAAATACAAAATAGGGCTGGGGATGTGACTCAATGGTTGAGTGCCCAGTACCCAGTGCTCAGTGGTTCAATCCCCAGTACCAAAAAAAAAAAAAAAAAAAAAATTAACACATCAATACTTGGCTAAGTCTAATGTTAATATAATAATCACAGAGAGATCCTATAGAGGAGTCATCAATCTTTGGAACAGATTCATATTAAATTTTTGCAAGGAGGTCATCATTTGTCTCACAGCTTCAAAAATTAATTAATGCCAAAAGCCTTCACATGAATTTAAATTCCAAAATAGAATTCCCTACGGATATATACCTTGACTTTCTAAAAATTACAGCAGATCTCCAGGATTGGTACACTGTCCTTAGTACTAATTCTGCTACATTCACCTTCCTGTCATTCCTTCTCTTCTACAAAAGGGAAGAATGGAGAAGTATGCAAGATCCTGTCTTTTTAGGAAAAAGAAGAGGAATCACAGTTTACATTCCAACTGCTCAGGCAAGAAAGACACTGATGTCTTTCTCTTCAATAAGCAAACGCCATCCCTTCAAAGTAAAAAGTGGTCATGTCAGCATGTGTAACTAGCACTTATAATGGAATACTTCAGAATCCCCAGAGTTATAGAAACATTTATCATCCATCCATCCTTGTTTACTTAACCACTTGGGGAACTGCCAATGAAAGGTGAGAGGACAGAGAGAAAAAACTTGTGAATACAGACATACTGCCATGGCAATTAAAATCAGGCTGATTTCTACTATATGGTTACTTTCTCTGTAGAAAACGCGTATAAAAAAAGAGGAATGTACTAGAGAATAAAAATCACCCAATATCCCACCAGAAGAAATTATTAATAGCTAGGATTATTTTCTCCCTATTTAATTAATGTCTATTTCTTTCTTTTTAAAATATTTTTAGTTGTCAATGGACCTTTATTTTATTTATTTTTTATGTGGTCTGAGGATTGAACCCAGTACTGCCTCATTCACACATGCTAGGCAAGTGCTCTACCACTGAGCTATGATCCCAACTGGGCTGATGTCTATTTCTTTATGAGAAACAAAAGTCTCAAATATAATATTATTTCAGTAATGATCTTCATTATCATTTTCAGAAACCCTTGCTATGTAAAAGTGAGTCTTATGGAGTATCATAAATGAGAAAAGTGATATAACTGCATATGGGAGATAGTTTTAAGTATTTAATACTGTATAGCTTTTATTTAAAGACAATCTATTTAGCTATTTTCTAGGAAAATATAAATCATCAAAACTAATCCAGCAAGATGAAGACTATCTGAAGAAATCAAAACCTGAGACAAGGAAAAAATACCCCTGAAGTCATTCAGAACAGGATCTTTTTTAAAGATTAAAGCCTAAAATAATATGTAATCAGTTAATTCTACAGGCTAACATAATCCTGATAATAAATCTGAATCAGAATAATTTCTTCTAAATCAAAAGATAGATCAACTGCACTTAAGAAGATACATTTAAATTTTTCTTTATAAAAAAAACAACAAATTGGACTGGGGTTGTAGCTCAGTGGTAGAGCGCTTGCCTCTCAAGCGTGAGGCACTGGATTTGATCCTCAGCACCACATAAAAATAAATAAATAAAATAAAGATATTGTGTCATCTACAACTATATATATAGATATAGATATTGTGTGTGTGTATATTATATATATATATATATTTATAAACCCAGCAAACTGAATATTGATATTGAAACTAATTCGATTGAAAAGATTTTTATTTGCAAATAACTTACCTAGAATTTCCAGGATCTGATCTGTTCTTCCTTTCCAATGGTTTATAAATTTTAATCTCAAAATGTTACAATAATGAATAAGTGTAGATCCAATGTCCCAAATCTTCTGGTTGAATTAATTTATATTACCTTAACATAATAAAAAGATTGAACACAACACACAAAACAAACACACACCCACATACTCCACAAATATAATGCAGCCCTTACAAAGGATTTCCAGTCTCAAAATAAGAATGGGGGAATTGACACCTCATGCATCACTTTCTGTATCATCATCCTCTGTACACCCCAGTGTCACTAAGTTATGATTAGCACTTTGTGATCTATTTTTTGGACTAGGCATTCATGTCATCATTAATCCTTTACCATCCAGTATATCACACTATCACCACCTGATATTACACAATGTTCTTTTTCTTTTAAACAACTAATGTTAACATTTTTAAAGGGCTGGGGATGTGGCTCAAGCGGTAGCGCGCTCGCCTGGCATGCACGCAGCCCGGGTTCAATCCTCAGCACCACATACCAACAAAGATGTTGTGTCCGCTGAGTACTAAAAAATAAATATTAAAAATTCTCTCTCTCTCTCTCTCTCTCTCTCTCTCTCTCTCTTTCTCTCTCTCTCTCTCTCTCTCTCTCTCTCTCTCTCTCTCTCTCTCTCCTCTCTTACTCTCTCTTTAAAAAAAAAAAAAAAAATTTCAAAAATGTGTTCTGATGAGCTGGGGCTGTAGCTCAGTGGTAGATAGCTTGCCTGGCATGTATGAGGCACTGGGTTCAATCTTTAGCACCACAAAGAAATAAACCAATAAAATAAAGGCATTCTGTCCATTTACAACTAAAAAAAATTATTTAAATGTGTTCTGATAATAATACAAATAAGAAATTGGGGTCACCTGTAAAAGACCACTATCATTCTGAGTAGTCATATCACAGCAACCAAAGATATGTTAGCTTGCAGGACATCATCTCTAATAGACAAAGAACAGATATACTGACATACACAGATTATCAATTAAAACAACCTTTCCTATTCAATATTTTTAAAAATATCTGATAATAATTCTCTTACAGGCTCACAAACACTGGTGATAATAATGTTAAGGGAGAAAGTAGGTTGGAGATAACCCAATTACTTCAATTCTCAAGCAGCAGTTTGGGTAAAGAAAGGCACTTTACTATGTAATCTGATTGGACTACTCAAAAGGGAAGGACTACTCTAGTACTAATACTTACTCCTTATTCTAATGCCATCCTCAAGAAATACTTGAGAAGATCAAGTCAAGTTAGCTGTATATACTCTCATAAAAAATCACTAAAAAACCCAGGCATGACTTTTAGCTTAGAGAATCATCTAAGAAACTCTAAAAGCCATCTCCACATACAACTACACTGAAACAATCTTCTTGGTTTGAAGCCCAATTGAAAAAAAATACATATTAAAAGCATTATTTGCTTATTCCTTTCAATAATCTTATTTATAACATAGTGTCTACTACCAAAATTAGAACAAGACATATTCCTATTATAGCTTTAGTTTTTATTTTTGTTTTTAGTTACTAATCAATTTATCTGTGCAAGCCTACTAAAATAATTCACACATTTTTAAAAGGGGAAGGCTTAGAATGCTATTTAAATTACACTTCTTTTTTTAAATTTTGTTGTTGTTGTTGTTGTAGATGGACACAATGCCTTTATATTTTATTTATTTATTTTTATGTGGTGCTACAGTGCCTCACACATGCTAGGCAAGCACTCTACCACTGCGCCACAACCCCAGACTCTAAATTATACTTCTTAAAATAAAAAATTAATAAATGGGATGGCAGCAAACTAAAAAGCTTCTTCACATCAAAGAAAACAATTAAGAGGGTGAAGAGAGATCTACAGAATGGGAGAAAATCTTTGCCACCTGCACTTCCAATAGGGTGTTAATTTGCAAGATATACAAAGAACTCAAAAAACTTAACACCCCACCTTAAAAAAAAAAATGGGCAAAGAAATTAAACAGACACTTCATAGAAGAAGAAATACAACTGGTCAACAAATATATGATCAACATCTCTAGCAATTAAAAGAAATGCAAGAAATGAGGTGAGATTTTACCTCACTCTGGTCAGAATAACAATTATCAAGAAGGCAAGCAGCAATAAATATTGGTGAGTATGTGGGGAAAAGATACACTCATACATTGCTGGTGGAACTGTAAATTGATACAGTATGGAGATTCCTCAGAATGGAACAACCATTTGACCCAGTTATCCCACTTCTTGGTATACACCCAAAGGATTTAAAAACAGAATACTACAGTGACTCAGCCACATCAATGTATATAGCAGCACAATTTATAATAGCTAAACTATGGAACCAACCTAGGTGCCCTTCAACAGATGAATAGATAAAGAAAATGTGGTGTATATATACACAATGGAGTATTATTCAGCCATAAAAAAATAATGACTTTAAATGGATGTACCTGGAGACTATCATGCTAAGTGAAATAAGCCAATGTCCTCTGCCCTCCCCCCCCCCAAAAAAAAAACAAAGGTTGAAAGTTTTCTGATAGGTGGAAGCTAACCCACAGTAAGGTGGAAGGCAGGGAATAGAAGTTCATTGGATTAGACAAAGGCAAATAAAGGGAAGTGGAGAGATATGAAAAGGAAAGACAGTGGAATGAATCTGACCTCTCTTTCCCATGTACATACATGAATATACCACAGTGACTCTCACCATCCTGTACACAAGACTGGGTCATAATTAGAATAAGATATTCCATGCTTGTATAATTATAACAAAATGAACAATACTGTCATGTATAACTAGAAGGAATCAACTTTAAAAATCTATTCATTAAAAAAGTCTTCATCCCCCCCAAAATAAAATAATTACACTCCTAATCCTATTAGAATCAATATTAATATACCTACTACAGAGAATTCTTGTTTTATAATGAACATGAACAATAAAAGAAAAAGCATGTTCTCTGAGAATAAGTACTTACGTCTAAAATGTATAAAAATACATAGTTCTCAAATTTATTTAGGTGATGAAATATCAGAAACATTTATGAAGCATTTATATGTGTAATTTTTTTAAAGCGCTAAATGTATAATTTTGTACATATGAAGCTAGTGTAAGTAATTAATAGTAGGTTTCCATTATTAAATAACATTTATAGGAAATATTCTTTTATAGAAAAGAGCCTGGAAATTCCTCAAGTGGTTAAATATAGTTACCATATTACTTAGCAATTGTGCCACCCACAAGAACCAAAAACATATGCTCACATAAAAACTTTTATACTACTGTTCACAGAAACACTGAACATTACAGTCCCAAAATGAAAACAACTTAAATGTTCATCAACTGAAGAAAGAATGAAAAATGTTAATAGTATACAACATGGATGTACCTATATGAAGTAGTATAGAACATGGATGAAACTTGAAAACATTATACTAAGTGAAAGATAGCAGACACAAATGCCCAGTGTATTAATCCATTTTCCAATGCTATAATAAAATATCTAAGGCTGGATAACTTAAAAATAAAAGAGGTTTTTTTCAGTTTAGTTTTGGAAGATGGCAATCCAACTGGCATGGCATGAACTCTGGTGAGGACTCTCTTGGTTGCATCAGATGGTAAATGACATTATGGCAGGAACACATGCAAGAGGGACAGATAACAACATGGAGAGATAGAAAGCCATGGAGCAATTCAGGGATTGGGCTATCTCAATTCAGGGTTTAACAAGAACTACTTTAATCCCTTCCCAAATCAGTGTCTTTAATGACCTAACTAACTCCCACTAGACCCTGCCACATTTCAACATCACTACACTGGAGATCAAGTTTCCAACCTATGAATCCTTGATGGATACATTCAACCTGGAGCAGCCACATATTATAGAATTCCATTCATATGAAACATCCAGAATAGGCAAATTAACAAAGAAAGAATAAACATTTGACATTGTGAGTGGTGAGCAGAAAGGAGTAGGGGAAATAAATGCTAATCGGTATAGATTTCTTTTGGGTGATAAAAATTTTGCGAAATTACAAATTTGCTACATTTTGGACCTTAAATGTTTCCAAAGGACCATGTGTTAGAAGCTTGAACCCTAGCCCATGGTGCTACTTCGAGGTGGTAGAACCTTTAGAAGGTCCTTGTGTGAGGTCCTCAGGTCACAAGGGGCACACCCTTGAAAGGGATTGTGGAATTCTGGATTTTCTTCGTTTATCTTTTTCAATCCTCAATCATGAAGTACATAGTTTTGTTCTGCCATGTACTCCCCACCACCACGAACTGCTTCACCACAGGCCCTAAAGCAACAGAGCTAACCAACCATGGAACGACACTCCTAAAACTGTTAAGCCAAAATGAACCTTTTCTCTTTATAAGTTAATTTATTTCAGGTGTTTGTTACACTAACACAAAACTGACACAGTATTGATGGTAAGTGCACAATTTAAAATTTTTTTCCAATTACTTTACTATGACAAAATACACAAAGTTTACCATTTTAAGTATATAATTTAGTGGCATTAAGTACATTCACACTGTTGTGTAACCCTCAACACCATCCATCTCCAAAATATTTTACCTCACCAAAATGAAACTCTGTTCCCACTAAACACTTTCTCCCCATTTCTTGTTCCCCCCAACTCCTGACAATCACCATTCTACCTTCTGTCTCTATGATACTACTCTAAGTACCTCAAATAAGTGGAATTATACACTTACTTTTTTTTTGGTGGTGACTGACTTATTTCACTTAGTATTCTATCCTTAAGATTTAGCTGTTTTATAGTGAAGATTGGAATTTAATAATTGTTATTTTATTATTGAATCAGACCACTTACTAATAAATAATATCTTTCTTTGTCTCATAAACTTTTTAAAAGTATTTTTTAGATGTTGATGGATCTTTATTTTATTCATTTATATGTGGTACTGAGAATCAAACCCAGTGCCTCATACATGCTAAGCAAGCGCTCTACCACTAAACCACTACCCCAGTCCCTCACAAACTTTTTTGATTTAAATTATATTTTTCCTATATTAGTATAGCCACACTTGCTCTCTTTTGGTTACTATTTGCATGGAATGTCTTTTTCCTCCTTTCACTGTCAATCTATTTGTCTTTGGATCTAAGTGGATCTCTTAATCTATTTTGCCAGGCTCTTTCTTTTTATTGAAGAATTTAATTCATTTATCTTTAAAATTATTACTGATATAAAGGAACTCACTTCTGTCATTTTGCTATTTGTTTTCCATATGCTTTATAGCTTTTTTGTGCCTTATTTCTTGCATTACTATCTTCTTTTGTATTTAGTTGATTTTTTGTGCTGAGTTATTGAAACTCCCTTCTTATTTCCTTTTATGTATATTCCTTGGCTACATTCTTTGTGATTACCTAAGGAATTGCGCTCTAAAATGCTGTAAAAAAGTGACAATAGTACTAGCTTTCAGACTAATAGTTTTTTTAAATTATTAAACCCAAATCATGTAGAAAATAAAAAGAATTATAAAATATTTTATAGTAATACTTTTATAATTGCCCATGTGTTTACTTTTTACCTTTTTTTGAGTTTGTCAAAATTTATTGTTATTGTAATAAAGACATTTATCTCAGTTGTTTCTCTCTCCTCATCTTGACCTTAGGTTAATTTTTCACTTGGGTCAAGAAAAGAGTATGTAGGAGAGAGATGTTATTTTAACAAACAGTAAAATGGACAAAATGGATAGTTTGCCTACATAAAAGTACATTAAATTCGTGTATCTCGATATAATTAAATCATATAAGAACTAATAGTTCTATATACATTTCCATTATTTTACTTGGGGCTTTTTCTAAACTTAAACACAAGTGAACATATGTTAGGAATATACACAGGCTACTTGTTTGGAGTTACTACCTATTAAAAGAGCTCAGTGAGTAATTACCACCAATAAAATAGTCTGAAGCTGCCTCCAAATTTAACATTGTAGGAATTTTCAAGGAAATAGCTATAGCATGTTTTTGTTGTCCGTGACTATGCTCTTAAAGATGTGTTTAATTGTCACATTAAAAAATAATGTCCTTGGGGCTGGGGTAATGGCTCAGCGGTAGAGTGCTCGCCCCACACGTGTGAGGCCCTGGTTTCGATCCTCAGCATCACATAAAAATAAAGAAATAAGATAAAGGTTGTATCCATCTACAACTAAAAAATAAATATTCAAAAATAAATATATAAATAATGTCCAGGGCTGGGTTGTGGCTCAGTGGTAGAGTGCTTGCCTAGCATGTGTGAGGCACTGGGTTAGATTCTCAGCACGGCATATAAATAAATAGATAGATAGATAGATAGATAGATAAATAAATAAATAAATGAAGGTCCATCAAAAACTAAAAAAAAAAAAGTCACCCTTAATTAAAAAAAATAATGTACATATACAATACAAAACTACAAAGCAAACACCCTAGAATACACAAATCTAACAGTATATGTGGTGGGAAAATGTT
Source organism: Ictidomys tridecemlineatus (assembly GCF_052094955.1). Classification (NCBI taxonomy): domain Eukaryota; kingdom Metazoa; phylum Chordata; class Mammalia; order Rodentia; family Sciuridae; genus Ictidomys; species Ictidomys tridecemlineatus. The sequence goes on along the minus strand of NC_135487.1, from coordinate 106,314,684 downwards.
TTGAAATACATTTTCTTTTCTTCTATTTTTAGTTCCTAAAAATGTGCTTTTTAGAAGACACTGGCCAGTATGTATATACTTAAATAAACCATATAATTGCATCAATAAGAAACACTGCAGTGAGTTCAATTTAAATTGGATTTAACAAGTTAGTGACTTAAATGCTTAGACAAAAAGTTACAGAAAGTGCATCTTCTAGCTTTCTATCTTCATATGTTAATTTCTCTCTCACTTTCTCTCTTTTGGTGTTTATACATTTTAAAATATAAAAACAAGCCAAATGCTTAAGTAGTATGTAATTTTTGGTGGTGGTCTGTATTTTAAAAGAAATAGCTTATCTATGATTTGCCTTAAGTTCTGGTGGACATACTTACAGGAACCAGCTACAAGTAAAAACCAAGAGAAGCACATTCAGAATATCGATTTACTTTGGTAGCAAATGTTGCTCTTTGAAAGCTAATGAAGGCAGACAAGACCTTAAGATGAGTGCGCTATTTCAAATACTAGATACTTCACATAATTTTTTTTTAAGAGCTAAGTGTCTATATCTACTGACAGCAGTGCCATTACCTAGTATATGATGACTTGAAACAAAACAAATGCCCATAAGGAAAAAATAAAAGCTGTATTTTAATTTTATCCAAATTTATTTTCAGTCAACCGTCCAGTAACATTTTCCTCTAAGTACAATACTTCCTCTCTCTCTCTAAGGCTGTTCTGGGGAGCCAGACAGTTTAGGTAATGAGGGAATTAGGAAAGTACTGCTTGCAATTAAAAAAAAAAAAAAAAAAAAGTAAATTATTGTTTCCCTCTTAGTGTTCTAATAGTTGTGCCTAAAAAATATGCAATTCTTTAAAAAGGTGCCATTTCTGATTTGTTATCTGTAACCTTTGAAAAATAATCATATGAAATTACAAAATTAGCAAACGTCTTGAAATCTGTATATAAAACAAATTACCTCTAATTTCAAACTCTCATTATTAGTGTAACACTTAATCTTAAAAAAAAAAAAAAAAAGAAGAAGAAGAAAGCAGTTCCAAACAGTCTTATACCATTCTTTAAAAAAGAAACTGTTCCTTTTAACTTTATACCCACCCAACACCCCAGTTTCAAACACAACATTTAATTGTCTTGGTCACAGACATTTCCAAGATGAGATTTTGTATTTCATTCTCACAGCTTCTGGTTATCAGAAAACCCACGTTTTCCTTTACTGGAGGAGTATGGTCCAGCTGAGGTTGTGTATCCCTTCCTATATCCTTCATCCTCGTCTTTGCTTCTGGAGGCATTTCCTCTGGTTCACTACCTTCATCTTCATTAAAAGCCACTGCTACTGAAAGGGTTTTTGGAATAAGAGTTGGACAGTTTCCTTGGGCTTACCTGACCCATGTTTGGTGGATGTGGCTGACGCTTTCCTAGTCGTCTGACTACCAAAGCAAATCCAAACTTGAAGATCTTTGGAGGTTTTGCTGGGAGGTCTGCAGCTTCTTCTTCAGCTGATAGCTTCTCAGCACTAGGACTGGAACTTCCCTTCCATGGCTGGAAGAAACAATCTTCGTTTTCACAGGTTTTTCTGCTTCCTCTTTAGGTCCTCACTGCAGCTTCTCAGGCTTCTCCACTCCTGCCTTTCCCCCCGCCATTTTCCCACCGTGGCCTCCTCTCATGTATTTATCTTTGAGACATTTATTTTATCAAATGGCTGTGGGTTACTATCTAGTGTTCTTTCATGTCACCTTGTGAACTCCCTGGAGCATTTCTTACAGGGCAGGTTGGGTGAAAATGAACTCCCTCCATTTTTGTTTAACTGAGAACATCTTAATTTCTCCTTCACTATGAAGGGCAGTTCTGTTGGGTACAGGACTCTTGGTTTTTTCCTTTTAGCCTTTGAATATGTCAACCCACAACCTTCAGATGAGAAATCTACTGAAAATCTTATTAAGAACCCCCTTGCGTGTGACAAGTTGTTTCTATCTTGCTGCTTTCAAAACACTCTGGTCTTTCAAAGCATGCTTATAATGTGTCTTGGTCTGGGTCTTTCAGAATTTATACTACTTAGAATTTGTTGAGCTTTTTGGATGTTGATATTCATATCTTTTATCATAGTTTTTAGTCATCATTCCTTCAGATAGTTTCTCTTCCCCTCTTTTTTCTTACAGGGACTCTTTGAAATATATATGTTGGTCTACTTACAGATCACTTAAACTCAGTTCACTTGAATTATTTTAGATCTGCTATTCAGTCTTTTTCAGAGACTGATTGTGTTGATCTATTTTTTTTCCTTTTAATGAACCATATTTTCCTATATCTTTGCATACCTTTTAATTCTTGTGTTTATAACTAGACATTTGAAACTAATAATGTTGTTAACCTGGAAATCAAGAATAGCCTTTCCTCAAGGTTTTCTGGGTTTTGTTTATTCAGTTATAGTTGGTTATCTGTGCCAATAATTCACCTCAAGTATACACTTAAAATCTCCTAATTTTTATTCTATCTCACAATAAATATCTAAAACCTAGAGTATGCACTTGCTTGATTCCATTAACTCCATTGTAGGGAGAGAAAATAGTTCTACAGGCACTCAGAACAATTACATAAAACATCTTAAATTTTTCTTAATTCATGTTAATATAACTAGATGGCTATATGAATTATTACTATGCTAAACTAATAATGTTTGAATTATTTAACCTTTTAAAATAATCTTATTACAATTATAACACAGTAATTCATTTTCATTCTACAAGAGTATTCTGAATTACTAAAACAAAACCTGCCACCTGCCTAGGTCTACCTCATTAGTTCAATAATCACTATTGAGCAGTTATCATATCCACAATATACTGAGAAATTTAAAAAAAATGTTAGCTCCCATACTCAAAGAATTTACAATATAATACAACATTGGGGTAAGCAGGTAATTTAAACTGGAGACAGATTATAAACATAGAAAATCTTATATTTTGACATATAGGTAATGAAGTAAACCAATAAACAACCTGAGCCATCTACTGTGTCAGATAAAACTAGGCACAGGGAGACAAGCTGAAGGTTAACACAACAGTCAAGACAAGAATAATCAAGAATCAGGCTGGGGTTGTAGCTTAATAGTAGAACACTTGCCTAGCATGTGCGAGGCACTGAGTTCAATTCTCAGTACCACATATAAATAAATGAATAAAATAAAAGTCCATCAACATCTTTAAAAATGTAAAAAAGAATGATCAGGAATCTAGACTTAAGATAATGTCAGGGGAAGAATAAGTGAGTATAGACTCTCAAGTCATACACAGAATCAACAGTACTTGATGACTGCATATAGAGGAAGCAGTATTATCTAGAACTTAAGATAGTCATTATAGTAATGGAAAAATGTTAATACAATCCCCATCCTTTCGAAAGCATATTTGAAATTACTGGGTTACAAATTTAAAGAATTTAATGCTAAGCCCTGCCCCTCTGACAAAAGACAATGACAATAAGGGTCAATAAATAATTAGTGGCAACAGTAAAATAAAGACTTTCAACAAATATTGAAGTTCCTTCTTCAAAATAAATTACAAAAATTTGTAAAAACTCCAATGTCTTCCATGGGTAGGGTTACCTCTTTAATTATGATATGACAAATTTGAATTATGAAAATTTGTTTTTAATAATTTTTAAATTATGGTTTCTAATCAAGTAAACATTTTTTGAAATATTGAACTACACAAATCCAATTAACACTTATTTTCTAAATTTAGAAAAGTAAATATAATTATATAATAATCATTATAAGAAACTTCTTTTCTGTAATCTTCTGTAAGATCCAAAATCATAAAATTATTGTGTGAATTAGTAGAATATCTAGAAGACCCTATAGTAAATGCCAATAATGACTCTCAGTCGTTTTATTTCTTTTTTGCAGTACTGGGGATTAAACCCAGGACCTTGCACATTCTAGGCAAGTGCTGTACCACTGAGCTACATCCCTAGTACTCCTTTTTCTTTCTATAATTTACACTTTTCACTGAAGGCAGCTCTTTCTCTCTATGCACTTCCCATATAAGGGCCATAGGTACTGCCAGAATGATATTTAACCAAAATAAAGTTTCTACCTGGTCCTCAACAACACTATATTCTATGCAAAAAAAAAATCAACTTTAATCAGAAGCAAAGCTATGTCGGCAGAAACAAGGCCAGATAATGAACCAAAAATTTTGTAGATACCATAAGCAGAATGATAAATAAATTATGCAGAATGCCAAGGAACTCAGAATCTTACGTTTTAGTTAAGAAATAAATTATATATAAAGAAATTTGAACACTCTAATGAAAAAAAATCTTTCTTGATCGATAGTATTATAAGAACTTCTATCTCCATACAAGTTGTTAAATCAAAATGAAAGTATGTTTTCAATGTATTACAAATTCTTAATAAAGGAATAATAAATACAAAAGCCTATCAAGTTTTCTGCAGCCTAATTTAATCATAATCACTCACTAATAAGTACTTAATCATAGTTTTCATTTTCAGGCAAATTATATTGGCCCTGATTTCTATCAAGTTTTTGTTTTTTAACCACATTTTTTTATTGGTGCATTACAGTTGTACATACTGATGGGATTTGTTGTTATATATTTGTGCATGCACACAATACACAATATATAACAATATATTTCGGCCAATATCACTCCCTGGCACTTCTTCCCTCCTTCCCTCTAATAGAGGGAGATGATTTCATTATATTGCCAAAATCACATGTTGTAGTTTGCAACATTTCTAAATACCAAGGGAAAAAACTGTCCAACCAAAAGAAACCAATTACAAAGAGCTGATGTAGCATATAGAAAAAGTCTCTGGGTATAAATTTTTCAATTTTGGGTGCTATCAGGAAAAGTGGAAAGGAAGATTATTTTAAGTACTGAAAAGTGAACTTTTAGCCAAAGTAGGCCATCCCTAAATGCTTAACCTCATATTTCATCAAAGAGGAAAAACTTAGAGAAAGCCCTATCCCTTCTGACAGAAGACCATAACAATAGGGTCAGTGGTGTTATACTTTGTAGTGAGTTGGTCATTCATCTAAATCTGGCAAAGAAGTATTTCAATAGAAATTTTTAAAATAATTAATAGATTTGACCTGAAGGAATTCAAGAGAATTCCTTAAACAAAAACTATTTCATCATGACCCACAAAAAAGCTAATATAAAATTAGATTTATGTTACACCAACCAGAATTTATTTTGCTATCATAACATTTTTTACTAAATTGATGCTAATCTTTGAGAAGGAAGACTTTAATGGGTTAACCAATTTTTTAAAGTGACCTTGGTATGACTTACAATAAAATCAATGTTTCAATAATACAGATGGTAGACTAGACAGTGCCAATGTTTTAGGCTTAGAAAATGCTTTTAATTTTTTTTTTAAATTTCCCCACGCTGTGTTTATTGCTTTACATATGTCTCTGACTGCCAAAGAATTGTTAACTAATCGGCATGAGATTCATTTTGTTAGTACACAGCTGGGTACTTTAGTCATACAACATCTGCTTTGCAATGTATCTTCTTTCTTTTCTTCGTTTATTTCAAAACAATTTCTAAAAGTTGTCACAGTAAAGTTTATATGCTCCCTTTCAATATTTGGAAGCTGAACTTACAATCATCATTATGTTTATTATTACTGCATAGATTACCAGTGGCCTCTGAATGATTAAAACTCATTTAGTGAATCTAAGGATCTAGAAAATCTGGCATTAACATCAATCTATAGGGCTGGGGATGTGGCTCAAGTGGTAGCGTGCTTGCCTGGCATGCGTGCGGCCCAGGTTCAATCCTCAGCACCACATACAAACAAAGATGTTGTGTCCGCCGAAAACTAAAAAATAAATATTAAAAATTCTAAAACAAAAAAATAAACAATCTATAGAACAATATAGTTGAGCTAGAGAATAAAATTCAGGAAGAGTCATGCAAGAATCAGATGCTATCTCTACATGTATATCTTTAAGTTATCTAAATGAAAACATAATGGAAAATATGGTAATCTTAAAAAGAAAAGAGAAGTATGGAAGTATCCATAGAAAAGAACATACTTCTTGCCGGGCACGGTGGCACATGCCTGAAATCCCAGTGGTTCTGGAGGCTGAGGTAGGAAGATTGAAAGTTCAAAGCCTCCCTCAGCAACAGCAAGGTGCTAAGTAACTCAGTGATACCCTGTCTCTAAATAAAATACAAAATAGGGCTGGGGATGAGGCTCAGTGGTTGAAGGCACCTGAGTTCAATCCCCGTTACCAAAAAAAAAAAAACATACTTCTTTCTGCAGCCAAGACTCAGATTGTGTGTGTGTGTGTGTGTGTGTGTTTTCTTAACTTTTTATTATAGAGAAACTAATTAATCAGGCAATGAATTATCTACGTCCTTGGCTTCTCCTGCTTTTTCTCTTTGGATCAGAATGTGTTAGTCCAGTATTCTACCAAGGTACAGAAAAGTGAAACCCTAATTATAGGTCAATTCAATTCATGATACATCTTTCTCCAAAGGCTTGTTTTCAAATTTGGTTGGAGTCATAAAGTATTTCCCAATGAGAAAAAATGTGTAAGGGTAATTAGATTTCAGGCCAATCCTCAAAAGCCAAAATATAGTTGAACTAGAAGAATAATAATAGTATACAATCCAAACACCCTTTATACCACTGCTTCCATGATGAAATGTATTTCAGAATCCAAATAAGCATTTGAATAACATTACCTCTCGATCACTGGCAAAGCAGCAAGAGCTCCACAGTTCAGTTTCCCTTTTCTCTCCTAATCGCCAAAAATCAAAAGGATAAGCAGGTAGAATATGGGGCTGGGGATGTAGCTCAAGCAGTAGCGCACTTGCCTGGCATGTGTGCGGCCCGGGTTTGATCCTCAGCACCACATACAAAGATGTTGTGTCCACCAAAAACTAAAAAAAAATAAATATTAAAAAATTCTCTCTCTCTCTCTCTCTCTCTCTCTTAAAATAATTTTGAAAAAAAAAAGAAGGCAGAATATCTAGTTATTGTGGAAAGTTCTGATAATAGGAATCTGGGTAGTAGTAGGAGGCAGTACCACAGATCCCACTGCTTTCACTAAGTTCAATAAGGGTAGAGGAGATCCCAAACAGGCAACAACAGGGGAGAAGTAGCCTTAAAAATGATATAACTTTGCATGCCTGTAATCCAAGAACTTGGAGACTGAGGCAGGAGGATCACAAGTTTGAGGTCTGCAACTTAGTGAAAATCTGCCTCAAAGTAAAAAAAAATAAAAAGGGTTGGGGATGTAGCTCAGTGTAGAGTGTCCCTGGGTTCAATTCCCAGTACCAAAAAAAAAAAAAAAAATCAACTTTGAATGCCGAAGCTGTAGATCTTTAAACAAAACAAAGCAAACAAACAAACAATAGCATCCAACAAGCTCAGAAAGACTCCGGCAGTGTTAGGAGCTGGTATTGTGCTATGTGGTTGCTGTCTACCTGGTTTTTGTTTTCTGGGGAGAGAGGACAGTCAGAAGCAGCAGCAGTGACTTTTTTTTTTTTTTTTTCCAGCATTCTTAAGCCAATAAGATAGGAAAATGTCTGAAAAGTCAATTTCACAAAATGTTAGCACTTAACCATCATAAAAACATAGTTGATTTACTCTTAGTTTTTACTTGATATGGATTAAAATGATACATAACACTTTCTTATTAACTGCTTCAGACTATGAAATCATAAGTATACTCTGTGACAGTTTTCAGCACTGTCATCACTTAGAATCATCCACCACCACCATTACTGTGGGAGACATTTCTCTCATAATATCTCTAACTTTATATAAGGAAAAGGGATGACTTGGTTTAATCTCAACCACCTGTTCTCTACTTTCCCGGTCCTTTTCTTGAAAGCTTGGATAATGGGAAGACTAGTTAGAAGAACAGTCAAGCTATTACAGTAGTCTATGCAATTGAAAGGAGGACTTCACGAAAAGGTTGTTCTAATAAAAGATATAGATGTGGCTGACACTATCCCTTCCTTCCTAGTTTGGGACATAATACCTGCAACTCCACAAATATGATTGTGAGAAAGAAGAAGAAAATACATCTAAGTAGAGCCATAAAAAATTTTTGTTTACGCCATTTAGCAGTTATTCTGTTGCTTGTAGATATATGTACTCTTCTGGCTTTCTTTCTTGCTTGCTTGCTTTTTTTTTTTTTAATACATTTTTAGTTGTCAATGGGCCTTTATTTTATTTTTTATATGCGGTGGTGCTGAGAATCAAACCCAATGCCTCACACGTGCTAGGGTAGTGCTCTACCACTGAGCCAAAACCCAGCCTGCTATCTGTATTCTTACCTGATAAAACTACCATCTATACAACACATATTATGTGCCCAGCACTGCACAAAATCCTCTACATACATTATTTTATTTAATTCTCACAGCAATCCTCTGAAACTCATAATGACATTAACCACATGTTTAACAGGGAAAACGGACAATACAGATATTAAGACAGTTGCCAACAGTTAAATAGCAAACTGGAATGCAAACCCATCTCTATTAATGTCAAAGTTCATGTTCTTTATATTATACTATAACTCATCATCATCAGTTTTTACATTTATATGGGTTTTTTTAATTTTGTTTTTACAGTGCTGGGAATTGGATCCAGGGCCTTCTAAGCATACTAGGTAAATATTCTACCACTGAGCCATACCCCAACCCTACATCTATATAGTTAAGGAAGCAGTATGCAAAGTGAAATAGTAAAAGAGGCCTGGGTTCTAGTCCCAGCTCTTACGTAGCAACTGAACAAATTATTCAACTTCAGTTTTCTGACCGTAAGAAGATAATAATATGTAATCATATATAATAATATGATAGCATGCTCTTGAGAAATTATTGTGGCAATTTAACAAATTCAATTGTGTCTAGAAGTAATAAGCACATTCCCTAGCACATAAAGGACATTCAAACTTCAGTTTTCTTTCCGCTTTCCATTCTCACATTCGAGTGATCTATGCAAAGCAGAAAAGATTCCTTTAAGTTCTCAAAAAGCTCATCATCAAGTGAGGTGATAGTCAATATAGAAATATTAAGAAGTACACACAGGATGCTACAGAGAAAACAAAGTGTCATGAACTGACTCCAGGAAACAACCTCTTGAAGAGGCTTGAAAGACCTTGCCAGGTGATAAGAAAGGAAGGAGGCAACAGCAGAATTAATGCTCTAAGTAGAGGGAACAGAGGGAAGAGAAACTGAAATTAGGTACGGTTGGTGCTAACAATGGGAGTAACAAGAGAAGGGGCCAGAGATTTAGACAAGGAAGAGATTATAGAAACTCTTACTTAAAAAGAATGGTTGCCAGTGAGCGTTGCAGGGATATATTGGGAAAAAATTGTGAACAATCAATAGTATAAATGGAGGTAATAAGACCAGTCTCTTAGCTTCTGAAGTGTAACTATGGTGTTCTAACATATGAGCAGAAATAAGATTAATTCCATGTGCTTTTGGACTGAGGGAGTAACTAAATATATGATTTAAAACTGTAATGTATTATTCAATGCATACAAAGGTAGTTGGAGAAATATTTCTGCCAGTGGCAAACATAGTTAAATAATGAATAAGTGAATGGAAAATCATTAAGTAATCCTTATTTATGTACTACATTTTTTCCTTTTCTAGTATCTAGCAGAAAAAAGACCAAAAAACAAATTAATCACAAGCTAATGAGATAGGCCAGAAAGAAAAAGGAGGAGGGAAACAAGGGTCCAGAAAACTCAAGGTATTTAATTAGTTACGAATGACTGAAATAGTAATCAGTTTAAAAGGTAACATGTGCTTGTTCTAATTCCAACTTTATTCTTATTAAATATTAATAGATAAGATTGAGTTTAGTTCCATGTCTGTTTTGAGAGCAAGGGAAAAGAAAAAGATTGCAAAAGAGTATTAAAATTTAAACAATACTAGTATTAAACAGCAGTAGGTAAAAACTAGTCTAAGCATAGAAGTAGAAATGAGGAAGATTAAAAAAATTTTTTTAAGGTTATTACTTTTAATTACCTCTTTTCAAAACAGCCTTAAAATATCTGGTACAATATTAATTTTATTCTAACATGATATCTTCTTTATTATTTTGTGGTACTGGGGAGTGAACCCAGGGCCTTGTGCTTGCTAGAGAGGTGTCCTGCTACTAAGCTACATCCCCCTTTTTGATGTCTTCTTTATCAAAGTTATGTTCAAGCAACTCTATGAATAAACATACAATCTTCATAGAAGTTGAAAAGTTGTGTGTGTTGGGGTGGGGGGAACTTATGCACTTCTTCCCATACATAATTTAGGCACACACACTGCTCACACACAAAAAGAACAGAAAATGAATAATACACAGACTCTAATTCATCTAGCCAAAATAAATACACAGAATAATACATAGTTAATGCCTTTCTAAGAGATAGTTTTGAGTCTAGGAACTCCTGTAGTACAAAATGAAAATGGGCCTTTTATTTTTTTTTTTTTTTAATGTGGTGCCAGGATCGAACACAGTGCCCTCACACATGCTCAGCAACCTCTCTACCACTGAACCACAATCCCGGGCCAGAAATGGGCCTTTGAAGTGACTTTCTTTAGACTGCTTTTAGTAATAAATAAGATTTGCATTTTTTTAAAAAATGATTTTAACAATACAAGTTGTGCAGCTACAACCATTTTCCAAAGTGCTTCAACAATATCAACAAAACATGATGTTTATGACATTTGTAAAGAAGCACCAAGTCAGAAAAAAAAATAGCAATAAGCACCCCCTGCCATTTAACTATTAGCTTTAACCAGCTTAACAGTTAAATAATATACTTTACATTTTAAACGAATGAAATATTATCCCCCAAATGGTCTCACTTTGGATGTTTAAATACTTTAAACCTTCTTGCTGATCTACAGATTCATCTGTTAGTCTTGTTTAAATAAAAAGACTAAAAGTCCTGTAGGCTTATTAGCTAGTTCATCATTCTTACAAACCAACTGACCATTAGAAAAATCTATTTTTACCTCATTTTGCTTTCATTTCTTAAACTGGTCTTCTATACAAAAAAATATTTACAACATAGAAGGCAATCACATGATTTCACTTATATAAGATTAAATTTCCTTATTACACACTTAAACTGTAAAGAGGTTAATGAGAGAATGATTGTTACTCAACCCTTTCCTGCTATCACATTATAACTTTCCTAAAACTGCAATTAGAATAATTTACATTGTTGTATAAGAAATCTAACAATTGGGGCTGGCATTGTAGCTCAGTGGTAGAGTACTTGCCTAAAACTGAGTTCAAATCTTTAGCACCACATTAAAAAAAAAAAATCAAATAAATAAATGTGTTGTGTCCATCTACAACTAAAAAGTTTAAGAAAAACAAAATCATTTGTAACTGTTTAGGTAGTACATCTGATATAACCTGTTATAAGATAGATACACGTTTATATGTGTATGTTCTTCTACAATCATTATTTCTAAACCCTGAATTCAATCTTCACAAAGTCTTTGCAATGAATATAAGACTCTAACAGATTTACAGTAATTAACCAGATACAATAAGCATCTCCAAATATTCTTCATTTATGAAAGATCTACAGCCTCAAACTTTCAATCTAAAATATCAGAATCTCACTTGCTACATTTTACAGAATGGTTAAATAAGACGCTAAGAAACATCAAAATATTTGCAGCTCTTTTTGTGGTTCCTTTTCCTATTTGACAAATGTTAATATTCTAGCCTTCTCAATTTTTCAAATGCTAAATAAAGATTTTAAGTATAAAATAAAGGCATCCCCCCTCATATCAACTATGTATGATTTCTCTTTATATCACAGCCTTTTGTACATATAATAAACAATATTGTCAGCATTCAAAAATGTTTATTAAATGAATGGCTGAACCAAAAATGAATGAACAAATGATGTGACTATATAATAACATATTAAGAAGAATCATACTACCTCCCCCCCCCCCAGTACTGGGGATCAAACTCAGGGCCTGGTACGTGCTAGGCAAGTTCTCTACCACTGAGCTAAATCCCAACCCCATTCTTTAAAGATAATAAGTCACTTCTCTAAATTGCCCTTAGCTCCATTTCTGTAGGCATCAATTCATAAAGTTCATATAGAGCAGGTTAGCCATTGTGAAGCAGATATTCCCAAATTAATGTATATTAATGTTTGTAGAGGAAAATGGAGAGGGAAGAGACAAAGCAGGTATCATTGGGTTCATAATGGGGAAAATGTTACTACATTTATTATGCTTCGGGTCAAGAACTCATTTAGCTATTTAAAAGTCAGTCAACAATAATTATCTTGGGTGAAATTCAATGGAACAAAAAGCCAAAAGGGGCTATTACTATGAACAAATGCTTAGATGCTCACTATGTATTTGGCACTATACGGAACACTAAAATCTAATCTCCCTTAAGGAAAAAGAATTTAGAACTTCAACTCTGAATTCTAAAATATGTAAGATATACTGTTCTTGGAGATAAAGTACCAAAGGGGAAACAGTAAAAAAAAAAATAATAAAAATCAAAAAAATAGTATATGAATCTCATCATAAAGACTTAATATGCTTAGCTTGCAAAACACACAAATTACATAACCAAAGATGCAATTATCAACATCAAAAGAATATATTAACGATAAAAATTTTTCAAGACTAGAACATAAAAAGACCTATGGATTCAGGAGGGACCCAACGCCACATGCCTATAATCCCAGCTATTTGGGAGGCTGAGGTAGAAAGATAGCAAGATCAAGACCAGCATGGGCAACTTAGTGAGATTCTATCTCAAAATAAAAAAATTTAAGGAGGGCTGGGCATATAGCTCAGTAGCAGAGGCCCTGGGCTCAATCCCTTGTAACACATACAAAAAAAGACTCATAGATGAAGAATTATTTGAATAAATGAATAAACAAAATTTAATATACTGATTTTGCTAAATAGCAGTATTATTAATAATATTATTTATGTATTCCAATGGATGCAAGATCCTTCCTTGACTATTTTATATTTACTTTTAGCACTCAGCACAGTGCCTAATACACAGTAGGTATACAATAAACATATGTCAAATAGAAATAAGTAAGACATTGGTCCTTGTCTTTGATAATTTACTGAGGAGATAAGAATTTATAATCACAATTCAGCATTAACCAGTGCTAAAACACAGTAGTTTATAAAGCATAGACAGGTATAGATACAGAGGAGGCTGTCAAGAAATGCAGACACTTCAATGAAAGTAGAGGAACAGTACTCATTAAAACGTGACTGAAAGTAAGAATCAGAGATTTCAGAGACATGCAACTGAGGCAATATGGGTCATATTTTGTGATGTAACGAAACATGAGAATGTATTGGTATCACTAGAATGTACACTCTACAAAGGCAGGAATGTGTGTGTCTGTTTTTACTACTTATGGTATATTGTAAAAATAACCACAATTTGGGCTGGGGTTGTGGCTCAGCAGAAGAGCGCTTGCCTAGCACATGTGAGGCTCTGGGTTTGATCCTCAGCACCACATAAAAATAAATAAATAAAATAAAGGTATTGGGTCCATCTACAACTAAAAAATATTTTTAAAAACCCACAATTTATCTCCTCACTTCCATTTATAGCCACACTTCTTGAATGTGATTCTGCAGCTATTCCCACTAAAAATTGGAGTCTTCTATCTATCCCTTGGATTTTAGCTGTCTATATGACTTGCTTTTGCCAGAAGAATGTGGCAGAAGCAATGCTGTGCCAGTTCCAGGTCTAAGTCTCAAGGGTGTTGCATGTTTCCTCTCTCTCAGAACCTGTTGCTGCCATGTGGAAAGCCCTCTCTGGGCTACTGTAATGAGAGACATACATTCCGGGCCATTCTCACTGCCCCTAAGAGATCAGCAGACATTTTCTTTTTCTTCCCACCTCTCCTCCTAACCCCACAAATACTGGGGATTGAACTCAGGGGCTTACCACTGAGCTACATCCCCAGCCCTTTTCATTTTTTATTTTGGGACGGCATCTCACTAAATTGCTGAGGCTGGCCTTGAACTTGCCATCTCTTACCTCAGCCTCTCCAGTCACTGGGGTTATAGATGTGCGTCACCATACCTGGCCTCAGCCAACTTTTTCCGTAAAGGAACAAATAGTAAAAACTTTACGTTTTGATATGATTTTTGTAATTTATTCTCCTTTGTTTTTTGTTTTTTAATAGAACTCTTCAAAATGTAAACATTCTTAGCTTTGGGGTTATCTGGTAATCAGCCACAGATTGCCAACCACTGCCCTGGTTGATGGCTAGCCAATCCCTAAAAGCAGAACTATTTTACTAACCACAAATGCATAAGTGAACTCAGTCAAGACCAAAATAATCATGCACTAAACCCAGAACAAATTGTCAACCTACAAAATTATGAGGTAAATAAGTAATTGCTCTTATCGTTACATTTTAGGGTGGTGAGGTAATCATCAAAAACTTAATGATACACTACTCTATCTTCAGTGCTTTGAGTAGTACAAATTTGGATTTACAAATTCAAAGGACCTCCAGGGCCAGACAAGTAAATTAATTAAGTGTAGTGCTGAATATTCAGAATAGCTTAGGCAACAATGAAAGGAAATCCACAGCACAAGGCCAAAAAAACACCTGGAAGGCCACTGATAATCCTAACAAAGATAAAGGGAGTAGAAGCATCAACAGAAAGAAAGGTACAAAATCAAAGGTATCTAAGGTAAAATTAAAGGGTTTTAGGCGGAGATTGTAAACTGGGTAAAAATTCAAGATCCAAGTATATGTTGTCTGCAAGTAAGAATTTAGATTCAAAGAAATGTTCCTTTCAATAAATGGCTCTGGGACAATTATATATCCACATGCAAAAGGTTGAATTAAGTCCCCTACTTCATATCACACACAAAAGTTAACTCAAATTTAAGTGCTAAATTATAAACCACTATGAAAAAAATATATTTAGTATAAATCTTTGTAATCTGGAAAGGTCCCCCAGGGTCAGATAAGTAAATTAATTGAGTGAAGGATCAGGATAGGAAACAGGTTCTGAAATAGTGAAAGGGGATCACACCAGGAGGCCAGAAAAACTAGTGTCTCAGTTATGACACTAAAGGCACAAGATAAAAGATATGCTGAACTTAATCAAAATGTGAAGCTTTTATGGTTCAAAAGACACCATTTAAGAAATAAAAAGGCAGAGTAGGCAAGTACATAGACAGAAAGTAGATGTATGGTTGCCACAGGATAAAGGAAGCATGGGGAGTGATTGCTGATGGACATGAGGTTTCTTTTGGGACTGATGAAAATGTTCTGGAATTAGATAGTGGTAATGACTATACAGCCTTCTGAATATATTAAAAATGGCTGAATTGTATACTTTACAGGGGTGAATTTTATGACATGATAATTATATTTCAATATTTAAAAATGAGAAAATGAAAAAACAACCCACAGCTGGGGGAAATATTTATAAATCATATAGCTAATAAAAGACTTGTTTCTAGAATACATAGAGAATTCTTATAGCTCAACAATGAAAAGACAAATAACTCAGTTTCAAAATGAGCAAAGGAACACATACAAATGGTTAATAAGCATATGAAAAGATGCTCAACTTCATAAGTCACTAGGGAAATACAAATCAAAACCAAATTACCATTTTTTGCCCACTAAAATGGCTACAATCAAAAAGACAGTATCAAGTGTCAGCCAGACTATAGAAATTAGAAACTTTATACATTGCTTAAGGAAATGTAAAATGGAGGAGTCACTTTGGAAAATAGTTTGGCACTTTCTTTAATTTGCCATATAACCCATCAATTCAACTCATAGGTATCTACCCAACCAAAATGAAACCACATGTCCATGAGTGTTTACAGCAACATTTCTCCTAACAATAACCACCACCAAAAAAAAAAAAACCCTGAAAACATCCCTAATGCCCCTCAACTGATGAATAGAATGAGTTAGAAAAAGTGACATACCCATACTGTGAACACTATTCATAATAAAAAGGAACTAAGTATTTAGACATGCTATAGCACATGTGAACCTCAAAGATAATATGCCTGGTGAAAAAAGAATACATACTATATGATTTCATTCATATGAAATGTTCAAAGAAGAAAGCTTTATAGATAAAAAATAGATTAGTGATTTCCTATGATTAGAGGTAAGAATGAAAATGATTATAAATGATATTTTCAGGATGATAAAAGTACTATAGATTTTGATGATTGTATAACACTCTAAACATAGTAAAAATTCATTAAATTGCACAATTAAAACAGGTGACTTTTATGTTATATAAATTATACCTTAATAAAGTTGTTGAAGAAAAAAGAATCAGCACAAATTGGCAAATTATCAGCCAAGGTGAAAGAATATGTGGGAGAAATTCAAGCAAATACTTAGATTTTTGGCTAAATCAATTAGCTGGACAGGATTATCCTTTAATGAAAAGAACAGGTAGAAAGAAGAGTATGTTCATTGGGGGAAAACACTATGGGGCATACTAAACATTGTGGGTTGACAGAGGGGCATTCAGCTGATGACATCCAAAACACCAGTACACAAAGCAGATTTAGGATGCATTCACTCAACAAATGTGTTCTGACTGATCACACCTTACCAGGAACCATATTTGGCTCTAGAAATATATATATAGTTGGCCAGAAGGAACAAAGCAGGGGGGACAGGTTGGCCACTGGTGTGACTTAATTCATCAAGATAGAAAAGGAATATATAAAGAATAAAGAGGGACAAGGACTTTGACACACATTCAGGAGTACATACATCTGAAGTGGAGCCATCAAGAAGGAGACAAGAGAGTAAGCAGAGATAGAAGATGAAGTAACTATGACTGAAGAACAAGAGCAAGAACTAATCAACAGTATAAAGTATCAGGAGGATGAAAACTCGGGAAATACTTTTGAATGGATTAGATTTAGCACTTCATTAATTCAACAAATATTTTCAAGCATCTATTATATGCTTAGTACTTAGGTTTCTATTATGAGTGAAATGAAGAAGTCATTGCAGAGCTCTGAAGAGAGGAATAACATGAATTAACATCTTTAAAGAATCACTCAGATTGCTGTTATAAAAAGATTAAGGACACAAGGGCAAAACCTGGGAGGCTAGTTAGGAGGCTTCTGTAGTGAACTAATTAAGAAAAGATGGTAAAAATAGCGTAGAGGTCAGATTCTAAATAAACTGTAAAAGTAGAGCCAGCAGCACTTCCCTATGGACTGCTGTGGGCTTGGAGATAAGTAAGTTGGAGAATACTGTAAAGTTTGGGGGCCTGAACAACAAGAATTGCCATCCAATAAAATGAGAACAGCTGCAAAAGGTGGGGGAAGACAGAAAGCAGAAGTTCATTGGACATATTAAGGTTGAGATGTCTATTAGAGATCTGAGTAAGAAGTCTAATAATTATCTGGATAAAAGAGTGTGGCTTTCAGGAGAGAGGTATGGAAATTAAGTAGCCAGGGACACAGGAACCAGAAAAGCAGCAATAAACTATAAAGAAAGAAAACCAAGGAAAGCAGTTTCTTCAAAATCAAGAGATGAACACATTATTGACGATGAAAGACTGTTCTACTATCCCTGTAGTTTTCAACTAGGGTTATTTTATCCCCTCAAGGAGCATCTGGCAATGTCTAGAGACCTTTTTGATCATCATAACTGGAGAAAGTAGGGTGCACTGCTAGCATCTTGTGGAAAGAGGGTGGGCAGAATGCTAAATACCATATTATTCATGGGGCAGTCCTCCCCCACCTTTTGGAGCGGGTATAGCTTTAGCCCTTTAAGAGGATGACAGAAGTGCCACAGATTTTGACTGGAAAGCAATAAATAATCCATAGGGTTACCAACAATACTCACTAGGAAACACCATGAGGGTGCCAGAGGAACTTTCTAGGAGACCACCTGCGGGATGCCTTCTGAACTTTCCTGCCTCCTCTATCCCCCTACAAGAGGCTAAGGGTCAAAAAGCAACAAGAGGTAACAGCATGCCAAAACCAGACAGAAAAGCCCCTTCCTCCTCTAGCATCCCACCAGCACCCTCTACTGACAAAACCGAACATTGTGCCAGCTGACAAAGGAGGAATATTTCAGGGTATAACTTGTACATCACAAGCCAGTACAATGAAGGATGGTTTTGAAGCTGAGAGGCAATTAATTGTTAACTGTCAAATGCTCTCATTTCATCTGATAAAAAATATTTAAAGTGGTCACAACTTTTTAAAAATCATGCTCAGGAAAACCTCAGATAGAATAAAAAGATACATAGTTAACAAAATTTGACGAAAAATTGTGACTCAATCTCTTCTGATTAAATTTCTAAATAATTATGACTACTTCTGGGGTGTTTTAAGCATAACAATAAGTTAAAGCTCTTCTTTTAAAGTGAGGCTGGGTTTTTTATATTTTTTTAGTTGTCAATGGACCTATATTTTATTTATTTTTATGTGGTGCTGAGAATTGACCCAGTGCCTCACACATGCTAGGCAAGTCCTCTACCACTAAGAGTCAACCCCAGCCCAAGGCTGTTATTTTTTTCTTTCTCTTTTGGCAGTACTGGGGATTGAACCCAGGGCCTTGCACATGCCAGGCAAATGTCTTACCACTGAGCTATATCCCCAGTCTCTGAGGCTGTTATGTTTAACCATATACACAAAGATAAAAACAGACGGCAAAATAATATGCCAGAAGTATTAATTTGCAGTTCTTCAGTTTATTATTTACGTGTTTATATTTTTCCAAACTTTATTACATATGTAGGTGTTGCTTTTTATGTTAGGGATATTTTAAAAATTGTTTTGGAATATAACTGGACACTAAATATCAATGCATGGGATTATCATTGTACAGCCTCTTATGTAACCGGATTCTGAATTCCTTTGAAAGAGCATACATTAGAAGGAAATCATTTCTGCAAAGTAAATCCTGAAGTTTTAGGTTATTTCCTAATAGCTGTGGATTTAGAGAGAATAAACCAAATGTTAATCCTTTCAAATGTTATGAACTGTACCAGCAAATTCATAGTGTTCTATTTAATGATTCAGGAGTACAGCTCTAAATAAAGATAAACAAAAATCTCCTAGAAATAAAAGATCAACCAGAGTGGCAGATCTGATCATGGTTGCTTCCCTGGTAAAATTAAACTTCAGAGGCACCTGGAGGTAGAATCACATCACCTACTCACAAGCTCCCTGCAGTGCAAACTGGCTAGCTCCACATCCAATCTCCCACAGACTCTTCATTGAACAAAAATCACAAATGGCCTTGAATAGAGGAAACAACGCTTATCCTCATTAAAAAAAAAAATCACAAAATATATCACTATTACCAGTTGGATCAGAAGATTTTTCTTTAAGATTAACAATATCAATCATGAAATAGTATGTGAAACAACAAAAACTCATCTTACTGATAGGATGGGAATTTTTTTACATTTATGGTTACAATCCTGTCTTGTTATAAATATTACAAGCATCTTCTCCCAATTTCTGATTTGCCTGTTTATCTCCTGTTAATGCAAAGTCCTTAATTTTGTTAGCCAAATTTATTAATTTTCCCCCTTTATAAGAAACATAAAAATCCTTTCCTTAAAAACAAACACTTTCCAATCCTTAGGTCATAAACACCTGCCCCTATACTGAAACATTTAGTTTTGACTTGCTTAAGTGAAGAAGCAGTATACTATACTAGTTAGGGCAGGAGCATGAACACTAAAACCAAACTATGTGGATTCATATAAGGCTCTGCTACTGTGACCCCGGGCAAATTATTTCATTTTTCAGGGCTTGCCTCTGTTTTCTCATATAAAAAAAAAATAGAGAAAACTGACGTGATTAAAGAGGTAAAACATATAAAGTATTGGAATGAGGTTTAAACATAAAATTATTATGCATTTCATCTGTCTAAAATGGGTTTTCGTATCAGTGAGAAGTACAGATTCCATTTCATTTTTCCCATATAAATAACTAGTTGTCCAGCAACATGTAAAAATGTTTGCTCTTTTCCTACAAATGTGCAGTGTCATTCTGACAAATATTACGTTTCCATAAAGGTCTGTTTCTATGCCTCTATTCTTCTATATTCTTTCTCTGTGCTACTACCATACCATCAAATTCTATATCACTAACATCAGTAATTATTATATAGACCAAGCCCCGCCTAACTTGTTCTTTTTCAGCTTTATAGGATACTTTGCCCTTTGTAAATTTTTAAATTTTAATTGTAGATAAACACAGTACCTTTATTTATTTATTTGTATGTGGTGCTCAGAACCGAACCCAGTGCCTCATACATGGGAGGCAAGCACTCCACCACTGAGCTACAACTACAATTTGTCCTTTGTAAATTTTAAAATAAGTTTTCAAATTTCATTTTTAAAAGCTCTTGGCATTTTGCATGAATTTACAAATCAATTTGTGAACTGATTTAACTGACACAATTGGACCAGTATTTGATCTCCCTACTTATAAACTCAGTCTTTTTCTTCATTTATTTAAAAGATTTTATTTTCATTCAATAAAATCTTACTATATTCTCCATAAAGATCTTACACATTCTGTTTACATTTGTATCCAGGTATCTTTTCATGGAATTATAAGTTTTTAAAATATTTTTTCATTTCTGGTCTATTTAAATGCTATTCATTTTGGTTATTACCTTACATCCAGCAGCTATACCCTAAGTTTTTTAAATAAACAATGCTATCTATCATCTATAAATTATGACCATTTTATTTTCTCATTTCCAATTTTTATACTTTCATTTCTTTGTTTTATCTCATCAGTATAATGATATCCAGCTAAAATCTCCAACTGAAAATATTCTTCTCAGAATCTGCATTTATATTCCAATAAGTGAAATCACTGAGGTTTGGTTCTTTGGTATGCCGTTCCTACTGATTCTCAATAATGGTAAGAGTCACACTCTCATGAGGATTTGTCATGATCCTAGTTTCTAAATGTGTGCTCCTGTGGAAATTCCTGAAGCTTGGTGGAGGATGTTTTTCTCTGGGTAGAATCTTGTATTTGGTTCTACTAAGTATCTAAAGCATTAAAGACCCAGAGGTCCATGTTGAAACTGCTCATTTAAGCCCAATGTACAGGAGTGGCAACAAATTCTCAGAAGTTTTTGTTCTGGTTTTTTTTTTGTTGTTGTTGTTTTTGTTTTGTTTTGCTTTTCTTTTTTACCTTTTAACCTCTTCTTTGAGACAAGGCCAAAGAAAAATTTTTCTTTGCTTACTTCTGCAGGCTAAGTGCTTCCCCACTCAACCATCCTTTCACACTTGCTAGCCCTTTCACTCAAGTCATCTTGAATCTGGCTCCCCAACCTGTAGAATCTGATATCTTAGTTCCCAGCAGCTCTGTACTCTCAAGTGCCAGGTGATCTAGGTCTGTCCATGTCTTCAGGTTATCCAGAGGCATCAAAACAATCTTACTTCCCTGGTCTCCCTTTATACTCATTTATTCATTTAAAAATGACTTTTTTGTTTTCATGCTTTTATTTTTAAATCAAGCATGTTTTAAATGTTTTATAACTGAAAGAGTCAGTCAGTTATATTGTCAAAAAAACAAATCTATCAATGTTTTCTTGACTGATCAACCTACCGCCATAAGCCATATCAAGTTTTTAGACATTTTCAAGCTTAAAAGAACTTTTGTAGAAGTTTCTTTAGGATAGTCTATTCCAATAGGAAAATCCTGTAGAAAAGAATTTAATAAGTCAATTCACTTGGATGGTGATGAAATCAAAGATATTTAAATGTAAAATGTTTGTATTAGAACAATTAACCAGCTAACTGTTCTAGTGTGAATACAAATTGGGAACTATTTTAAAAACATGAGATGATTTGCTTTAATAGCATTCTATTTAAATAAGGGCAATTCACTTTCTAGTCATATATCATGCATGATGAGTTATACCAAATTACACAGCAAAACTATTGTAATTCAGTCCCCAAACACCTCTTTTCATATTCTAAAGAAATGTCACAAAGCCAAAAATGCCACATATTACTTCATATAATATGACTAGTCATTTCTTAAAAAAAAAAAAAAAAAATCACTGTTAATAGAGGGCCTTTCTTACGAACTACAAAATACAATGGCTTCATATTAGATCTAAACGTTCTGTAAGTATAATGCCTTTTTACTTACTTAAACATATGAATATCCACAATGAATCAGGCCCTGTGCTGAGTACTAGAAATAGTATACAGAAGTGTCTAATTTCCAAAACCAGCAGTTACTCCAATCTCTTCTCTGGTCCTAAACTATCTTGAGCTCTATTCTTTGATAAGAAGAAATAAGGAAACATACTTATTCACTTTTATTCTCACTACGATATTGTATTTTTAAAATCTTGTCCTACGGCTTGCATTTGTGGCTTGAATATACTGATAACTCAGAATGATTCAGGAAAGGCTATGCTACCACATATTATATTTTATAATTCTATAGAGGTGCAAACAAATGAATCTCAAGAACAAGGAGGCTGCTATTTCAAAACCAATTATCTAGCTACGAGTGAACTAAGTAGCCAGCATCCACATCTCAATATCACTTTTGTTGTGGTTGTTGTTGTTGTTGTCAAAGAAGTAGCTAAGATTGTGAACAGTAATAAATTATGAGGAAGAAATGCTAGTAAATGAGGTCATTTGCCTCTGTAAAGCAGCAGGGTAGATCAAATAACTTCTTCAAAATCCTTCTAATGCTATTATTTAATGATTTACACTCTGGTCAAAACAGGCAGATGGGACTACCTCTTTTCACTGTCAAACCTAATGGCACAGAATTTCTAACTGAATATTTGGTTTATCCAACAGGACCCTAAAGCATATAAACCATCTGGTACAGATTTGAAATAAAAGGAGGAAGCTAGAGAAACCATGGGAATTTTTTGAGTCTCATTAGTAAAGTCATACATAAATAGAAAAAAATGTGAGGCATAATAGCCTCAGGGGAAGAAAGGTAAATGCCATGGTGCAGCACTTTGCCAGACTGGTTAGAAAGAATGCTCAATTTAGCTCAGTTTCAGCAAAAATATTTCTCAAACCAAATGGCCTTCTCAAAACAGTTTTAATCTACAAAATCATTAAAATATATGGAACAAACAAATTTGTTATATCACACATTATGAAATATATAAAAACATACAATCTTTTTTGGGTCTCCCAACACAGTCTTCTTTGACTACTAGGATAAAAGTAACCCCATGTACAGAACTTTTACTTGAATTCCATGAGATGCAGTATTTACTGCCTTGGGGATATTATGTAAAAGTGACTACAATTAAACTAGATCTCCCCTATAAAATCACTGGAATTGATTGGTTATGAATGAAACCATAAAATATTCAATAAAGAGGAACAGATACCACATTCTTCATGTAGTTTTTACAAAAGCCTACTGAATTCCAAAAAAACTGTCTCCTATCTGGAAAACTGTAGAATTGAATTTTCAAACTCCTTTCCACATAAATTTTTAGGAATTACATGTATTTTATTTTTAAAAGTCTGACTTTTTTCTTCACCTGAATGAAAGTCATTAAAAATACATTAAAATATTGGGGCTGGGGATGTGGCTCAAGCGGTAGCGCACTCGCCTGGCGTGCATTCGGCCTGGGTTCGATCCTCAGCACCACATACAAAGATGTTGTGTCTGCCGAAAACTAAAAAATAAATATTAAAATTCTATCTTACAAAAAAATTTTTTTAAAATACATTAAAATATAATTAATACACAAGAACTTTACCAAATAGAAGTGAGTCATTATCTTAGCAGTAAGTTCCTAAATCTACAACTCTTTTCGAATCTCTGTTTGACCTCATGTTTGCTACAGTATTGAAGAGGAGACAGTAAAACAATAAAGCAACTATGGAGTCAAAGTTTAATTCCCTAAGGCAGGGGCTATCTTTCATAGTTTTCATATCTAAATGCTAATAACACCGGTCTGTGCATACAAAATCACTCCATCTCAGGGTTGACAAGGGCCTAAGGCTCATGTAAACCTAGCCAATGCTTAGCTCCCCTAAGTCCAGGGTCTTTCATCCCTGTTCAACACTACTATGTCTGGGACATGTTGCTTCTTTTTGAGACTGCCCACTCCAACCTCACAGTTCCAACTGTGAGGAAAGTTCTCTCTCAGAGTGAGTACAAATCTGTCTCTCTGTAATTTCCACCCACTAGTTCTAATTCTATCCCTTGGGACCACACAGAAAAAAAACTTAATCTTTCTTCCATTTTCCATATGTCAGCCCTTCCTTCAAATATTTGAAGACAGTTATCAAGTTTCTCATGTTTGTTGTGGTAGACTGAAAAACAGTCCCCTAAAGATGTTCATGTCCTAATCCCCAGAACCTAGGAGCATATTACCTTATACAGCAAAAAGGACTTTGCAGATGTGATTAAGGATCTTGAAGTAGGGAGACTGCCCCTATTGACCAATATAGTCACAAGTGTCCTCATAAAAAAAAGGTAAGAGGTTATACATCCCCGTTTATACATACTGCCATACTAGTGTCTGTTGTATTCTGCTGCCCCGATCCTGCAATCTGTACACGTGGTAAAAATAAGAATTCATACCCCACTTGAATCAAATGTATGAAATATTATCATATTTATCATATCATGTCAAGATCATTGTAATGTTTTGAGCAACCAATAAAAAAAAAAGAAGGTAAGAGGGTCAGAGTAAGAGAAGGAGAAGCAACAACATGAGCAGAGTGGTATGCTTTTAAGATGAGGAAGAGGAGCCAATAGTGGTGGCATACCAGTGACTCAAGGCTGAGGCAGGAGGATCAAAAGTTCAAGGCCAGCCTCAGAATTTAGTGAGGCCCTATGCAGCTTAGCAAGACCCTAAGCAACTTAGTGAGACCCTGTCTCAAAAGAAAAATAAAAAGGGCTGGGGATGAAGCTCAGTGGTAAATTGCCCCTGGGTTCAATCCCCAGTACCATAAAAATAAAAATAAAAAAATTAAGAAAATGGACTCCTCCTTAGAGAAGTCTAGAAGGAACACAGACCTACATACCTACTTGGACTTCTTACCTTCATAACTATAAGATAATAAATATGATATTTTATGTCACTATATCTGTATAATTGGTTGCAGCAGCAATAGGAAATTAATATAATCATTCCCTTTCCAAAATAAGATTTCTTCAACCACTCTTCTTTTTAGTTGTAGGTGGACACAATACTTTTATTTATTTATTTTTATGTGGTGCTGAAGATTGAACCCAGTGCCTCACATGTGCTAGTCAAGTGCTCTACCACTGAGCCCCTCTCCAACCACTGTTAATGACAGTTGAATGTCTTGCTCTTGGGATATTCCCAATCTTTCTTTTGTTGACCATCCCATGCTTTCCCCTTCCTCCTAGACCTACATTCTACCCCCAAGTCCAAAACAGTTTCTTAGGCTTCCTCTCCTTAGACTATCTACTTGCCCTTACCAACCACATTCTCAAATTGCTCAATAAATAAGTACTAAGTTGAAATGAAACAATTCTGAACAGTTCTGATCTTCTAAAAGATTCAAAGGCCTTATTTTTCCACTCTTCCCAAACCAAGTAATAGTATTAATATGAAAACCTTTACACTCCTCAAGTTCCTGCCATATTTATAAGGATTTAAGAGTAGATAATGTCAATTAGATAGATGTAGATGACTTCTCAGTTGAGAGTTGCAGTCATATAACTCCTTGATTAATGAAAACATTGTAGAAAAAGAAGATAAAAGCTACCTATATTTTGTATATGATTTAAGTTTCAAAAAAAATGGTCTTCCTAAACTCTACACTTATTTTTAGTTATCATGTGATTTTTAAAAAACTTTTTACGGGGCTGGGGATGTGGCTCAAGCGGTAGCGCACTTGCCTGGCGTGCATGCGGCCCGGGTTCGATCCTCAGCACCACATACCAACAAAGATGTTGTGTCCGACGAAAACTAAAAATAAATATTAAAAAATTCTCTCTCTCTCTCTCTGTTAAAAAAAAATGAAAAAAAAATCCTATAAAAATAAAAAATAAAAAACTTTTTACAAAAATCATTTGAACAAAGGATAGCATTAGTTAAGCCAAATGTTTTTAAAAAAAATATTTGAATGGTTATTTGATATCTTTATCTGCAAACATTAATTTCTCCCAGTGAAATAATGATGCAGCAAAAAAAGATTGACAAATAGAACTAGTGGGTGGTAATATACATTGTTTCTATAGTATAATTCACTTTAAAACCTTGGAATCCTTTCTTCAAGACCTCTGGTCATAGATGCTAAAATTTAACACAATGATCATTATACTTCAGGATTCTATTAGATATAAAATGATTCACTGTATTACTCTCATTAAGCTTCTTTGCATAAATGCAGGCAGGTGTCTACATATTCTAATCAAATACATCTCTAATGCAGATTAGCAAGCACAAGCCCTACATTAAAGACAGCAGAAAATGCAAAGTGTATATAAGACAGGGTCATATGAATAAATATAGGGGGAAAAGGAATAATACAAGGCAATATAAGGAACAAGCAGAGGCGGTTAAGTCTCCTGAACAAGGTCAAAAAAGAGTGCTCTGAGGAGCAGAATGGTCAAAGAGACTGAGAATGGAACTTGACTTAGGTAAGACACAAAAAGAAATGGCAAAGAAAAGCACACCAGGTTAGCGGAATAACATGAGAAAAGCCAGGAAGGCAAAGGACATGTTCAGAGAAAAATAAGCAACCAAATTAGACACTGTAGAGAACTTTTAAGTAGAAAGTAGACAGATGACAGGAAAAGGGTTGCAGACAAATTATAGAGCTTAATAAGTGATGTGTTGTCAGACTCAAACTTTTAAAATATACTATAAAGTTCTTAAATGCAAGACAAATAATTTTATATTTTCTCTAGTAAACAATAAATAACCATTGTGCTTTCTGGATAAGATAACAATTTAGGTAACTGAATCAGCAGTACTATATAAGATAAAAGGGAAGACTAAACATTGAAACCAAGGAACTTCATGTTTGAGATGGGAAAAGCCCAAACAAGGCAATGGATATGAAAGTGAGGATAGGGATATATATATATATATAAAAGCATTACAAAGCAAGAACTGGCAAAGCTTGGTAATTGGTTTTTCTTTCCTTTTTTTTTTTTTTTTTTTTTTTTTTTTTTGAGGAGAGAGGATTAGAGTCTGATGTTATTTGGAAGTATTTAAGACTAGGTAATAAGAAAAATATATTCAGAAAACATTTATTAAGTACCTATTAAGCCACTAACTGGGTTAGGTGGTAAAGATAAAATAATGATCAAGGCAATGAATACCTCAATGAGGCTGAAAAGATTAAAAGCAAAAAAAAAAAAAAAAAGGAATTGTTTAAGTTATAACACTGTGATAAAATCTGTGGATGGGGAAAGTAAAGTGCCCAGGCAGAGTAGCAACATTGAGATCATGAAAAGAAACTGAAGGAAATCAATGAGGAAGGGGTGGGGGAGCAAGAAATAGAAAAGTAAAAGCAGGCATATACATTAAGTCTCTTTTTTAAATTACTCAGGTAAATAAAAAGGATTCAAGTTAAGCCAGTAGTAATGAACAAATGTAATTCACAATTTAAGACCTGTGTAATCTAAAAAATCAACTTCTATAATTATTTGAGTGTTTGAAACTCCAACCCTTTACTTTGATGAAATATACTGAAAGATTAAATTGAATTCTCAAAAGATCATCCATCTACAAAAGGGCACCAAGATGGGTTGGGGTTGTGGCTCAGTGGTAGAATGTTCACCTAGCACAGGTAAGGCACTGGGTTCGATCCTGAGCACCACATAAAAATAAATAAATTAAAATAAAGGCATTGAGTCTACCCTACAACTTAAAAAAAAAAAATTTTAAAAAGGTCATCAAGAAATTTTATGGATGATGAAAATAGTCTGTTTCAATGGTGATATAAATACATGACTAAATACATTCATCAAAACCAACAGAATTATACACCTGCAATGAATCTGACCATGAGTAAATTATGCCTCAATAAATCTGACATTAAAATAAAAGGGTTGCCCATGACTCTCTAATTGCTAAAGTCAATGGCAATCAGATGTTTCAACATTTAATGTTATATTAACAAATTAATGCCAATACCACTTCTACTATTTATAAACACTTTCCTAGAAATATGTACTTTCTTAATAAAAATGTAATTTCATAATTTTTATTTGAATGCAACTCTTAAGTATTTTATCCTAAATTCTAGAAATAAGTCTTCATGCTCAGACAAAGGTTCTAACCTAAAGTTCGAAATCATATCCTATCATCATTTTAACTCAATCTTTAAAAAATTTAGATCACAGAACTCCTTAAACCAACACTCTTTCATAATCTCCTATCTGTCATCCCCTGCAATTTAAGATTTGTTACCTTTAATACCTGATATATCTTCCTCCCCACAGGTACCCAGTCTACCTATCCTGGAAAATCTGACTCTTCCTCTCTATGTTTTTTTTTTTAATTGTTGGTTGTTCAAAACCTTACATAGTTCTTGATATATCATATTTCACACTTTGATTCAAGTGGGTTATGAACTCCCATTTTTACCCCGTATACAGATTGCAGAATCACATCAGTTACACTTCCATTGATTTACATATTGCCATACTAGTGTCTGTTATATTCTGCTGCCTTTCCTATCCTCTACTATCCCCCCTCCCCTCCCCTCCCCTCCCCTCCCCTCTTCTCTCTCTACCCCCTCTACTGTAATTCATTTCTCTCCCTTGTATTATTTTTCCCCCTTTCCCTTCACTTCCTCCACCCCCTCTAATCTGTCCTACATGTCAGTGCCAGACTAATCGTATCTTCTGTTAATCTTCTGTTATTAATTATATACACCCCTTCTCAAAAACATTTGCCTATTCTCACTGCCTTTCAGATAAAATTCAAACTTTTATGACTAGCTTTCAAATCCTCCATAATCTGACTTACTTTATGTAGATAAATAAAATGGACTGGTTTTAAAGCTATAAAAAGGGAAAATACTGCAAGAAGGAGAAAGGGTAAGGAGATAAAATACCAAAAGCTTTAAAGCTTAAAAATAAGTACAAGGTCTATTATTGGAGTATGGAATAGAATAATTTCATTGATACTGGAGGTGAGACTAGAAAAGTAGACTGAATCCACTAAGACTTTCATGCTAAACCGAGGATTTTAGTAAGCAACAGAAAAAAAATCATTATAAATTTCCTATTGAGAGGATGACACAACAAAAATGATGCTAATGAGAATTATTCTGCCCTAGAGTACTGTATGTAGTGGTGGTAGAGCAAAACAGAAAATCAAGGCAAAGAAAGATCATAGCCATTATAAATAATGTAGGCATGCAGTGATGTTATCCTCAGTTACTGCTGATGTATGTATACAAGCCTCCCAAAATAACCAATCAGACAGTCTTAGGTATCCCATCAGGTGTGGGTGTTTGGGGGTAGGAACAGAGGATGGTTATAAAATTCGTCCATAAATATCTGTTAATTTTAATCAATCTGAAAGCAATGGCATGGATAATTCAAAACTATCCAAAATTCCTTTAAATTTGAATGATCATTATCAGACTGTATAAATTATAATTGCTTACTTCAGCTACTGGCATTACTTATGTTACTAAAAAGACCACTAGTGGAACGTGTAGAAGAAAGCTACCAAAAACATCATAAAGAATTAAATAAAGAGATTAAAAACTGCTCAAGTTTGAAAATGCAAAAATTGGCCTCAGATTTTTACTTTTTGTTCTAGTAACACATTTACACAAATATTATGAAATTCCAGATAATAACAATATCATCATGTAAGAACTGGAAGTATGAAACGCTAAAGTTTTAATTATTAGAATCTAGCAATGTCTTACATATAAGCGTCATTTATTTAAACCACCTTTAGTAAGATATGCTAACTTGAACTGACATAAACTAATTCATTCTGTTTTATTACTATTACTAAATGGTAAATATAGCTATAGTTTCACTAAGTTGCTTAGGGACTCACTAAGTTGCTGAGGCTGGCTTTGAACTTACAATCCTCCTGCCTCAGTCTCCTGAGTTAATGGAATTATAGGCACACCCTACTGCACCTGGCTGTCCTGATTCTTTACACTTTTATGGAACACTAAAATACAGAATTGTGGCAGGGCTGGGATTCAAATGCAAGACCAATAACCAAAATCTAGGCTTTAGATCTCCTTGTAAAATTCGAAGTTATCCAACCTCCCAAAGGAATTGTCATTCAAGAAAAATGAAGCTTAGATTTCTATCTTGCAAAGAATTTCAAAATACAGGTCATTCCTCAATTAATTTATGTTGAATAACAATATATAGTACTATCACAGAAAGGAATCTGGTAAGAAGACAAGGCTACCCAGGAGAAAAGTAACCCTCAAACAAGAAAGTGGAGCCTGATGAAATGTTGTGATAAGACAGTGGGTTAGGAACCATACATGCCCTCCTTGTACTTCCCCAGAATCAGTAATATCAAGCAGAATAGATTTAATGGAGTTCCTCCAACATTACTTGAAATTCTGTTCTTTGAATCACATGGAGGTTAAGAGAAAAATATCCCTGTGTAGGTTTAGCAGTGATTATTTCTCAAATCAGTTTAGTATAAAATACATTAATCGGGTAATTTTCTTGATGTCTACCTATTATATAATAGAAAAATGCCAAGTGGTGAGGACTACAGACCAGGAAGAAGGCATAAGACGAGGCAGTCAGGAAACAGTGTGCAGACAGAAAAATAATATCAATAAGTAAAAATGAAAATGAAATAGGAGAGAAAAAAATTGGGAGGTACCAAAGGCTAATTTCACTTTACAATCTTCCTTAACTCTAGCATTAAACCCTCTCTCTCCTACCATCCATGATGTTGTCATTTTAAGTCTTATCCCAGACTTGATTCTGACCAAACTAGTACTGATTCCAAACAAACTAGCCAGCCTCCCTGAATTAAGTGTAAAGATTTTAGGAACATTTTATGGAGTAATTCAGATGTCAAAAAATAAAAACACATGAAAATGTTATATTTTATACAACCCACACGTTCTGTTTATGTTATTTTAATTAATTAATTAATTAATGATAAATAAAAAATGTCACATCTTTCTTCCTTACTGGACTTTGTTCTCGAAGTTTTAGATTAAACAAAACAAAATTAAAATAGTACAATTAACTTTCACCTGGGTAAAGTCATTTTGTATTTGTGGTTATTTTTTAAAAAAGAAGTTTTAAAAAGCCAACTCCTGGTTAAAACACACATGGCAGATAAGTTCATTTTAATCTCCTCCATCTCTATACTTTTATAACTCTTACTAACTTCATTCTAATAATTTCTCTTTTTCCCTATCAAATTGGGAGCACAAGCTGAAGGAAAAAAAATGGTATTTGTGCATTCTTTTTTGAGCCTTTCCACTAATGTGAAGCGCTTCTTCAAAGGTATAGTGCTGCTTTCTAGTTTACAAAGTGTTTATTGGTTAATGTAAGTTTGGTAAGTTTTTTTTCGGCATTGGTAATAGACCAATTCTATCACCAGAGCCTTCTGGATAGAGTCTAAATTACTAGGCTAAATAGCTGCAAAATTAATAACACTTAATGGCAAACTATAAAACTAAGTGTCATGGAATTGTAAGCTACAGAAATGAAAATTTGAATAGGTTAATCCCAGAAATATCTCAGAAGTAAATTTTGGACTGGACTTGAAGAAGTAAACAAACACTTTGGCTATAACAAAGCATCCATACTGGGTACTAATGAGGCATGAATTTGGGAAGGTAAAACTTGAGAGAGTTGTTAGTTGTTGCAAGTTAAAACACAGAATAACCACAGCAAGGAGAGAACACAATGCTCTGTTGGATCAATTGTCTTAAAATCTAAATTTTCAGAAGCCAATATAATGTTTATCTTACAAGAAAGCATAAAATAACATCAACTAAAGATAAATAGTTTGAGTTTTAAAGACAAACATTTCTATTTTTGTTCCCATTTAAATTGGTATTACTTCTAGGTTTGATACTGACAACTGATAACCTAGTTAGTTAAGTCTATCAGATAGAAACTAAAATAGCAAACTTTCACTCCTTAGAAAATCAGTTCCTAACCCAAAGCAAATGAAAAACCTGTTTGCCCTTCATACTACTATCCAGTAGTATTGGATAGGATATTGATTCAATTCTGCAGCCTATATTATATGCATATAATTTTACCACTTATGTTGAAGTTTAGCCTAAATTAAATAAGCTTCTCTACCCTTTTGAAGTTCAGCTCTTATTATATTTTTAAACAAATACATAGCAAAAGATGAAATTTTAGAAAATTGAAACAAGCCTTAAGAGTATGGAACTTAACCCATTCCCTTTTGTATCTCTGGACCTGGCATGGGGCTTAGCGCATAGTAGGTATGCTAGAAACACTTGCTACTTAAATGCAAAGGTATTGTCAAATAACGTTAATGCTTGGAAGAATTCTAAGTTACTTTCCCAGACCAAATTCTGCAACATTATAAAGTCCTAAGTGCCACACTAACTTTGTAATCCAATCAAACACATCAGAAGTATCATATTCTCTGCATTTCTGTTTTTAAAGTTGACACCAAGAGATTTTAGCCACAAATGAGTTGGTAGCAAAACCTGTTCAGTTTCTAAAATTCAATTTATTCCTAATTATAAAATATAGTCAAATTAGAGTCCCACACAAATGATAACCTATATGCAGATCCAAGATCTACCAATAACTACTAGCTTCATAATCTTGAGCATATTTTGCCCCAATCCTTGGTTTTCTCATCTGTAAGATGAGAAAAAAAAATAGGCATTTAAAAGCCTTCCTTGGGAAAATGCCACTTACTTTGAAATACATAAAAAATAAGATAGACTATTGGACAAATAGAGGAATGTATTAACACATAATCAGCAAGTAAAGAGAACAAAATCTAGGTGGTAGATGGTAGATGTACTTCTCATCACAAAAACAAAGAACAAAAAAAAAAAAAAAAAAAAACCTAATCATTCCACCCAAAGTGCCACTGGTCTTTCTTATTCCTGGAAATGGTATCACCAGCACCCCAGTTGTGCTCAAAGCAAAAATCTAGACATTATCCTTATTTTCCTCATTGCAATCAATCAGAACATCCTGTCAGTTCCTCTTTTAAAACATATTTCGAATCTATCTAAATCACTGCCACTACTATTAATAAGAGCACAAGCCATCAGTAATTTTCACTTAATTTAAAAGGTCTCCCTCTTCCATTCTTGCCCACTTCCAAGTCACAGTGACTTTTCTTTTGCAATATATAGGGGAGGTACTGGGGATTAAACTCTGGGGCACTCAACCACTGAGCCACATCTCTAGCTCTATTTTGTATTTTATTCAGACACAGGGTCTCACCAAGTTGCTTAGATCCTCCTGCCTCAGTCTCTCAAGCCACTGAGATTACAGGCATGTGCCTCCATGCCCCACCCAAATCACAGTGACTCTTTGAAATGTGTAACAGTCTTCTTCAACTTTATATTTCCAGTGGCATTAAAAATAAATAAATAAATCCAAACCCCTTACTGTGGTTTACAGACCCCCCCCACTGATCCATCTACTGCTTCCATTTCATACAAACTTTCTTGTCCTCAATTACTAGGTGCCAGCTGCACTGATCTTTCTGTTCCTAGGTTTTTACACTGAGACTTTACCATTTCACAATGCCCTCTGCCTAGTAAATTTCACGTGGCAGACTCCTTCCTTCCAGTCATTCAACACATAGATTACATGTCCCCTCCTAAGGAGGCCCTCTGAGAACACTCAATCTAAACAAATTTCAGGTGAAAGTGTTGATGAAATTCTCATTCACGTTGTAACATTTTAACTACAGGTTAATCTGCCACAATTAGGCAATTTTTCACTCTTCCATTAAGTTAGAAATTATCATAAACCAGGCATGGAAGCATGCAGCCTATAATCCCAGCAACACAAGAGGCTGAGACAGGAGGATCACAAGTTGGAGACCAGCTTGGGCAGTTTAGCGAGACCCTGTATCAAAATAAAAAATAAATAAATAATAATGGCTGGGGATGTGGTTCAGTGGTAGGATACCCCTGGATTCAATGCCTAGTACCAAAAGAAAGAAAGAAATTACCCTGAGAGATTATCTATTGGCTTTTCAAAGAACCATTTCCAATTACTTGTTTTAAGATGACTTTTTTTTTAAAAAGGGGTTTGATTTACTAAATATTGTCTAGTTGGAATCTCTAAAACATGGGTACCAAATAAAAAGTAAAACGTTATCTATCAGGTTTCTGGAATATTTTCATATTCAGAAATAGGAAAAAAACATACATTCATATTCTGAGGTAAAGAGCACCTCCTGAATAGCTAAACCTGGACAAACTAATAGAAAAGAGAAGAATACCACCTATGTTTACAACTGACCCCAGAGATTGGACGATTCACAATGGAGAAGTTGAGGAGCACTGTAACTGGCTGGCAAGATGGAAACAAAGCCAGCCCCCCACTCCCCACACCCAGCCTTTGGAAAGCTGAGAAGCCTGGGAGAAACCATCAGAGTAAAGAGAAAACAAAACTGGAGAGATGAACAGAGAGAGCTGCTGATCAAAGGCAGCAGAGATTGAGGCTTTGAGCTACAGACAGTCAGATCTATATTCTGCACCTTAGGAGTTCCTGAAGGCACAGACAGGAGCTGCAATAGTAAAGAGACAAAGATAACCCATGCCCCAACACACTCTACCTGATGACTGAGCATTTAAACATTAAAAAAAAAAAAAAAGCTATTCTATGTACAAGTAATTATAATAGTCTATACTATATTTATGGATGAAATTGTCATGGAATAAAAAAGTATTTATAAGAGACATTTCTTAATAGACACTTCAATCTTATTCTAGTTAAGTGTTGAGGAAAGGGATATGAACCATATACATACAAGCTACAAATGCCTCCCTGGAAATTCTCTCAGCAGAATCATACTTTGGCCTCACTTCTTTACCCTACCCCAAAAAATATGAACCCAAACTTGTAACATACTACTTCCTCTTCATGAAAGGAAGGTACATAAGGATAAATGAACAAACAAAATTCTAGAACATTCAAGTTAGTAACATAGTAATTCACAATTTCATACAATTATAAGAACAGAAAGTAAATAGGCTGAATTTCTTGGAGACCAGAGCTACAGAATAATTCTATGGTGATTCTGAACTTTGGGAAAAGGGAGTATGTGGCCCTTCCCTCCTGAGCTCTGCTATTATCACCACTGAACTCCACATCAAGCATCGACTTTTTCTGCTTACACATAAGTTTCATGTCTCCTTATTTTAGTTTGTACACAATTGATCATGGGTCTCCTCCAACCTTGGCTCTTCCCTCCCTACCCCCACAATCAGTGATGTGTTTTGGTAAATGTTAATGACTCCCATATTCAACTGTCACAACAGTGAAAACAGAGCTAGGAAGGTTAAGTGCAACAGCAGACCATTATACAGTATTTCTATCCAGCAGATACAATAAACACAAAGGAACTCTAAAGCACAGACAATAGTAAAATAATTAGGAATCAACTAATTTTTAGTATTCATTACCTTTGGTTTTCATGTAATTATAATTTTATGACACTTAACTCTTAATAATGGCTGTTTGACAATTGACTTGCAAAATTTCTGGGGAAAAAAATTTTTTTTCTAAAAAAGAAAAACCTGGCTAGGGATGTGGCTCAGTGGTAAAGCACATGCTTAGTTAGCATAGGTAAGGTCCTGGATTCAATCCTCAGTACCACACAAAAAATAAAATTAAATAAAAATCATTTAATCTGTTCAATTTTATCCAGAATAGCTGATTAGGTATATGGGGGTAAGTAACATTATTAACATTGACAAATCATAACTGTATATATTCTGGGGTATAATGTGATGCTTTGATATATGTAAACAATGTTGAATGATTAAATCAAGCTCATTAACATATCCATCACCTTGCTTTCTGTTATCGTGTTGGTGTCCCCCCCACCAAAAGCTGTTAATGTAGGAATGTTCAGAGGTAAAGTGATTAGATGAGAACTGTAATCTAACCAGTACTAGTTTGAATGGACTGACTGGGTGGTAAATATAGGCAGATGGGGTGCAGCTAGAGGAGATGGGTCACTGAGGATGGAAGGGTGCATCTTCCCTGTGGCCACTCTCTGCTTCCTGACCCCACCATGAGCTGAGCAGCTTTCCTCTGCTGGGCCTTTCCCCTATAATGTGCTGCCTCACCTTGGGCCCAGAGCATTAGAGTCAGCCATCTATGGACTGAGTCCTCTGAAACCATGAGCCCCAAGTAAACTTTTCCTCCTCCAGGTTGTTCTCATTGGGTATTCTGGTCAGCAATAAAAAACTGACTAAAACACTTCCCTATCAATATTATGCTGAAAAATTTGAAATTTTCTCTGTCATTCTGAAATATACATTATGTCAGGAAAACTTAGACAGGTCCCTGCTCATCTTTTTAAGCCACAGAAATCAAAGGTTGTTAACCAGTTGAATTAGTTGCTTTGGTCAAGGTACCCTCCCTCCCCTGGATACCTGTGGGCCTGCAGGGGAGGTTGAGAACAAATGACATAAAACATAGATGGCTCAGCAGCCAATATGGTAGAGAGTTCTAATACAAGTTAACCTAGTACAAAGGTCACTACAGAAGTTAAAAATTCACTAGTTGAAATTATCATTTCAACTACAGGCCATTTCAAAAGGGAAAACTCCCAGAAATGACATTAAGTTATCAAGAATAAGCTGTGATTAAAATATTATGTCTAAGAAGATAAGTGTGTGGAAAAGTATCAGCTGGTACACAGCACTCACTTCCTTATGATATGCCTTCCTGAAATGCATTAGTTTTTTCCAGACTCCTTTACAGCTAGTATGATGGTCCAAATTTGATTCAACTATTAGGATGCTGGACCCAAGATTCAGAAGGCAGAAGTGAAGCACAACCCCACTGGCCTAGAGCTTTTAGCTGTTTCAGCTTGTAAACAAGGTCATAGACATGGCAGCATCTCAAATCCAGCTTTCAACTAAGACAAAAAGGAGAAAATTTCCAGTTAGGGATGGGAGCTTCAGCTAAAAGGTTTAACAGTGATAAACCAACATGGACTATACTCTTTAGTAGAGTTATTAAATTTTTAGGAATTTTACAAGTCAGCTGTTAAACACGGTTTTCACTAAGAATTAAGTTGCATAAACTTGTATAAATTACATTTAAAACAAAGGACAAATACTCAAAAATAATCATTTCCTAATTATTTTATGACCAATGGCAGAGACAGCAGTAGCCAAATTCAACATTCCTGCCTCTGGTCACTAGTTCATGGGCATCAAGGAGAAATCCTCACAGCGTGTTGGATGCTATGTTTCACTTCAAGCAGTTAAGACAACAGCAGCAGTGGCTGTTGTGTTCCCCTTGACCACAGCTACAGTGGTATTTTCTTGCCCTCTTTCACAGGCAACCTCCTAATTGCCACATTCCTGACTATGGCAGAGGTGGAAGTTCCCATGGTGGGTTGTTCCAAGATATCCTAGAAGTCATTCTTGGCCTGATAGTCCTTTCAAAGATTCCCTACACAACTAATTCCACACATTGCATCTCTCTGTTTCCCACAATGAACCCTGACTGACACTGCAAAAGAGTATGTGACAAATTGATTGTAGAAATATTTTATTTAAGTCTACACTCATGCTGTTTTTTCACATACGAAGAGCCCAAGGAAGCCTCTATCATTCCCATTAGTCCTATCTAATGAATAAAGACTCCCAGAAAGGCCACCTCAATACCCTACCTTCAGCTTTGCCTCACAGCAGTGAGCACTCAGGCCTCTAGAGGGCCTGAGACATCTACCCAACCTGCATCAGCAGGAACACAGACCCTCATTTCAGGTATATCAACCCTCATTACAGCCAAACAAGTTTGAGGATGCTGAGCCCAAAGTGACCCTTACAATTCATCTACTACATCCCTAGCATCCCTGAGCCCCAAAGTTTATGTTCTCCCATTGCATTCCCTTTTTTTTTTTAATTTTTTATTTTTTTTATTGGTTGTTCACAACATTACAAAGCTCTTGACATATCATATTTCATACATTAGATTGAAGTGGGTTATGAACTCCCAATTTTACCCCAAATGCAGATTGCAGAATCACGTCGGTTACACATCCACAATTTAGTCACTGTGGGGGTATCGGAGGATGAAAGCACAGCTGACTGTAATTCAGATCCACAGAGAGGGACAAGAAACAGCATTAAAGTCTACCCCACAGCAGCAACTAGTCAGAAGGATTGTACTGAAAGCATTCTGAAAAATCTCTTCAATAGAAAAACTATTTTCTCAAATAACCAACAAGAAGAAATTCTTAAATATTCAGCTGTTATACCAACTAACAATTTTATAACTGCTTAAATCTTAACCATAAGCTACACCATTATGTAAGGCTAAATATGCCTTGGAAATCTGTGGCACATAACAATTAAAATTCTTTTCTTGTGTTCCAACTTTTAAGTTACCACTGCCTCTAACCACATGCATGCATGCTGAAGGCCTAACAAACTGAGTCTAGCACATTACTCTTAATTCCAAAAGAATGCAGATTTCATAAAGAAACAAGGTATGTTTAAAAAGGCTTCCCCATCACCACCAATTGTTTATATAAATTCTTACACCAGAAACTAAAATAATGAAAGGAACCAGACAATCTGGGCTCTAGTTCATGCTCTGCCGGTTTCATATTAGCTTCCTGCACTGCTATGCCTCAACTTCTTTATTTGAAGACTAAGGGTTCTGATTGGATTGGTATGGTTCCTTCCAGGGAGTTACTGACTTTAAGCCCAAATAGAAAACAGCATAAACACTTAAATAATAAGAGGTGGCAACAGTCTACAACCTGCTTTAACTGCCTCTTCAAAGGATCTGTTTTAGTGTATAGTATTTGAAGCCTGCAAAAGAAGAGGTCTGCTAGACTACAATGAGTTATTCTTATGAATTCACTAAATTTTACTTAGCAACATATACTTGAAGAGTCTGCATACTGACAAAACACCACTAATTTCAAAATACATTCTTTCCTGTATTCACCAGAACATTTTCTAGGCTACCTATCTCAAGATAAATGTGCTAACAAACACCTACCTGGTGAGTGAATTATACAGCAACAGGATAGGCAACATGAGAACAGATATTATTTCCAGTATCAAGTACACAATTTTCCCAAGTATATTTATCCTAAAAATATTTAGACTTTTACACTCAACTACTGAAACTATTCTCTTACAAATGAAGAAAGAATTAAGACTTTCCATTTGATTAATAATCCTTGTGAATAACTGTTTCATCATGCAGTTTAGCTATGCAGATTAAACCACATCATCACGAACTTTGTTTAGAAACAGAACCAAGCAATGAAGATTTTATTTTAAGCACTTGCCCAATGTTTTACTGCATTTAACACCCACTCAAACAATTCAAAATTGTAGGGGTTTTCCTTTTACTAGAGAAAGGAAGACTGATTTTTTTTCAGATATCATGGACAAATATTCTATAAAAAAATGAAAAAGAAAGCCTTAATGTTGCTTCTGTTCATATACCTCCCTGTGTAAACTCTGACATGTTAGTGCTGAACCTCGGTTTCCTCATATATAAAAGGACATAACACCTGACTAATTGCTTTACAGAAAGAAGTAAATGCCAACATACACATCCTTCTAAACCAAAGACTGGACAATACCTTGACACATGATTGTTATTCAGTAAATGACAGCTAGTGTATCCTGACAAGTCCCCAAGTCAGAATATTCCTTAGACTATTCCTTAGACTTAGAGCAAGATGGTCAGACTTGGGTTGCCAACAAAGAGAGGGTAAATTATTATTTCACCCATCAACATTAGTATGACAGCTCTAATTAGCAAATCTAACTCTATTTAAAGAAAATCAAATGTGTATTCTATCCTAAATCCAAATTACTGAAGTTGGTAAATAATATCCTTAACTAAAAAGAATAACATTTTGACAAAGTGTTCTGGCAAAAGCTACTGAGATGGATTAAGATACAGTTCTGTGAACAGAGGTATGGAAGACTACATTATCTTAACAATTTCATAGCTTGCTTAATCAATATGGGGAATATTGGATACCTCTAGTTATTACAGGCATTTGCAGTAGAAGCAGTAATTTTCCAAATATGGTCAAGACATCCCAAGAAGGCATCAACAAACTTAAAAAACACAAAGTCTCTGTTATTATTCTTACTGGCAAATCATACCCAATTCTACTGAAGACCATTTTTATGTACAATAACTGTATAAGTGTATTTACCAATAACCTACCAACATTTAATATTCACTATTGGACAACAGCTGGCAAAACTCCTAGTGTGAATGTTATACATAAACTAAAGGTTGATATTAAAAGCATTGTTTTGAAAGTACCAAAGCTAAAGACATTAAAACAATAGTTAGAATAAGAAACTAACATAAAATGATATTCGGAGCATCAACCCCTCTTCTTAACTCTCCATCCCTACTCCAAGTACCTCTGTTCCCCCCAGAAAAGACAGAAAAAAACAAGAGGAGTCAGAGTTTTTCCTGCAATGTCTGCCAAATAATTATTTTGGTGATTCAACAGGTTACATATTACACCACACCTAAGTAATGTGTCCAAGTTTAGGAGTCAGTGAGGTAGTTCCTTTAGGCATAACTTCT
Organism: Ictidomys tridecemlineatus; assembly: GCF_052094955.1. Lineage (NCBI taxonomy): Eukaryota > Metazoa > Chordata > Mammalia > Rodentia > Sciuridae > Ictidomys > Ictidomys tridecemlineatus. The sequence goes on along the minus strand of NC_135487.1, from coordinate 106,273,916 downwards.
ATGAGATCATAGTTAAAAGGTATCATTAGAAATAATATAATAATGATGCTGTCTCAATTTATATTTAAAAAGAGTATTGTTTAAAAGCAAAACACACTAGGAAGCAATTAGTTTAGAATTTCATTTTCAAAATGGTAGAATAATATTATTTTAAAAACTTCATTGCTAAAGTAGACTAATAATCATTTTCTCAATGCCAAGGTAATGAAATGATCCTCCAAAGTATTCCATCTACCTAAGAGCAAGCAGCATTGATGCAGAGAATCTCCATTACTGTTTAAAAAAAAGAAAAAAGAAAAGTTACAGGGAGTTCTTCTGTGTACCTCAAGGTATCAACATCTCAAATACTGTTGTAGGGTCTAGGGGTTTCTGGAGATTGAACCTAGTGACACTTTACCACTTTTCCCCAGTCCTTTTTATTTTTGTATTTTGAGGCAAGATCTTGCTAAGTTGCCTAGGGCCAAAGTTGCTGAGGCTGGCCTTAAACTTGCAGTCCTGCTGCCTCAGTTTCCCTGGTCAGTTGTTATTACAAGTATGTACTATCACATCAGCTCAACTTTTACGTCTTAGTTTTTTATATATAAAAGCAGTTTTTAAATGAAATATACCAAATATTACATTTGAGTAAAATAATTGACAAAACCAATGCCTCACTTTTTGTCTACAAAATATATCTGTTTTTATTTTTTAAGTGATAGTTTTACTGGGCATGGTGGAGCATGCCCATAATCCCAGCTGCTTGGGAGGCTGAGGCAGGAGGATCGAAAGTTCAAAGTCAGCCTTGGCAGCTTAGTGAAGCCCTAAAACACTCAGTGAGACTCTGTCTCTAAATAAAATACAAAAAAGTGTTGGGGATGTGGTTCAGTGGTCAAGTACCTCTGAGTTCAATCCCTGTTACCAAAAAAAAAAAAAGAGCTAGTGATGTGGCTCAGTGGTTAAGTGTTCCTGGGTTCAATCCCCCGGTACCAAAATAATAATAATAATAATAGTTTTATGACTACCATGTACTGCTATTGGCTTCAAAGTAGGAGAAATTAAATGTTTTAAGAGCAGCCATTTCTGGAGTGTTGTCATGTTAGCAACCCATCCTTTGAGGAACTGCCCCTCACTTGTTTCCTGAGGTTCTGCTACAGTTATTAATCACCCTGGGCTATCTACACCCAGCCGCAAGAATGGACATGTCACTCAGGCCTGGACAATCATGGTATCCCAGTGCATTCTCTCCATAGTAACTGGTACCAGAGGTAACATAAGGTCTACCAAAATCCTGTGTGAAATCTGTTTTGGACATTAGAAAAAGGATGAGATGCTTTAACAGTTCAATTTGAGAATTCAAAGCTATTTTTCCTGCTACACTAAAAGTCTAGCCAAGAAAGAAGCCAACTCCAGAGACTACAGAGCCAAATAATAGTGCTGGTGACCATCATTGAGAACAGGAACTTAGCTATTTCTGATCTATGCCTGGATTTTCATATGTTTAGGTCAATAAATTTCTTCTTGACCTAAATTAACCTTAGTAAATTTGTCTTGCTGTAGAATTCTCACAACAGTCATGTGAATTAGGATTTTTTTTAACTTTCCTGTTGAGGTGTACAATACAAGATACTTATTGCAAACTAGATAACCCTACCAAAGAATAATATCATTCCAAAACTATTCCATTAAAGTGGATTTTTAAAAGTTATTTAATTGGAAGAAAAAAAACAAAGACAATTCAACTTAACTCTGTTTAAGTTCAGAAATAAGCATTTGCTAATAAACAAATGCTTATTTTTTCCTCCCTTGTATTTTCATTCATAAAACTACTTCTCTTAAATATCATGTACAGGGGCTGGGATGTGGCTCAAGCGGTAGCGCGCTCGCCTAGCATGCGTGCGGCCCGGGTTCGATCCTCAGCAGCACCACATACCAACAAAGATGTTGTGTCCGCCGAGAAATAAGAAAAAATAAATAAATGTTAAAATTCTCTCTCTCTCTCTCTCTCTCTCTCTCTCTCTCTCTCTCTCTGTCCCCCTCTCTCACTTTCTCTTAAAAAAAAAAAAAAAATATCATGTACAGTAAAATCCCACTTTTCATAGTCATATGTAATTACCAATCAGAACAAAGAGCTAAAGTGTAGCCACTCACAAACTTTCCTGAAGCAAGAAAAATAATTATGTGTTTAAAATTCAATGAAAAAAAAACTAACAATAGCAAAGAAGCTAAGATTCCAGAACGTATGAAGTAGATCCATTACTGTTCACATTACAAACTCGAGAAAATAAAAAGATAGTCCACTAAATAGAACAGATCATAACTATTAACAAATTGGATCTTAATAGTTTTTTTAAATCACTAAACTCGGGCTGGGGATGTGGCTCAAGTGGTAGTGCACTCGCCTGGTATGCACGAGGCCCTGGGTTCAATCCTCAGCACCACATAAAAATAAAGATGTTGTGTCCACCAAAAACTAAGAAATAAATATTTTTTTTAAATTCTCTCTCCCTTTAAAAAAAATAATAACTAAACTCAACTACAGCAGCAAAGTTTAGCTCTTTATATTTCTTACTGAGTCTCTAAAACAGTATCTCTAGTTGTGTTAATAAAACAAAGTACATTAATAATTTATACATGTAATCTGTCCTTTCCTGCGTATTCAGATATATCACAAGTCAAGTTATCATCCTCAACCTGTCTGCCTGGCCACAGGATGACTGAAATGGTGGAGGGACTTACTTCTCAGAACCACTGTGAAAGAACTGAGTGGCTCAATCAAGATAAATTATTTGAATAGCAGAGAAAAAGAAATATAATGATGCCACTCTTGTCACTGCAAGCCAATCAGCTGTGACTACAACTAAGGAAAAACTAAGGTTAAGATTGAAAAATATTTTCAGGTCCTTTTTTGCAATACTAGCAAATTGGCTTTCCCCATAAAACTGACCAGGGTTCCAAAACAACTCAAATAAGCCTATTAACCAAAAAGAATAGTACTAATGGCAATATTTTAGCTACATAATGGCTTAAATAAAAATACTCATAGTACTACATTATGAGTTGAAAATGAGGCTAAAGACAAAAAGATCATTAAGTCCCTTACCAGCACTATTGCTAGAAGAATACACATTTCAAGTTCCAATTAAAAAAAAAAAAAAAAACTTATAGGGGAATTCATAATGAAGCAACCTATACATTTAAACAATTAATGATTTTCCCTCTACTTTGTAATTATTCTATAATGTAGGTTTTATGCTTTTGTACAAAATAAAAGCTTTTCTATACACACACACACACACACACACACACACACACACACACACACACACACACACACACGAAAAACTATTGAAGCCAGGTGCAGTGGTACTTGCCTATGATCCAGCTACTCCAGAGGCTGAGGCGGAAGGATAACAAGTTCGAGGCCACCTAGGCAATTTAGTAAGGAGACCCTGTCTCAAAATCAGGGATGTAGCTCAGTGTAGTGGTGCAGCACCCCTGGGTTTAATTCCCAGTACAGCAAATATACATATGGGGAGGGGATGGGGGAGGGGATGGGGGAGGGGATGGGGGAGGGGAGGGGGGAAGGGGAGGGGAGGGGGGGGGAGGGGAGGGGAGGGGAGGGGGGAGGGGAAGAAAGCGGAGGGTGAGGGGAAAGATACCACACTGTAGACCTTTCTGTACTGAACATTCTTGCCCTCCGTTTTTCTCTTCCTCTGCTTCTTACAAGCTACTATGAAAAAGATCCCAATTCTACTCTACCAAAACCCATCCATATTTCAAGGCCAGGATAAGTTCAAAATTCTTTACAATTCCCTCCAACCGGCCAAGTCAGATAATAAGGGCAGGTAGTAAGACCCTACCAAGACATATGAAACCTATCTTTTACCTCACTTACACATATAAGTTCCACAAATTCATTATGCACACCCAAATTAAGATAATTTCTTAGAATTAAAAGACATTTGTAATGAAATATACTTATTTATTAAAGCATATCACTCCATCTGGTATTTGATCAAAAGGAAAAAAAAAAAAAAAAACAGCATCTGACTGCAACAAGGGTGACACAGAGGTCCCAGTGCCCATGTACTTTATGGGCAACTTAAGAAGTTTTGAAAAAATAATTTTATATATTTGATTTCCTTCTTTTGGAGACTTGAGAACCCAAATCCTTGCTAAGATATAACTCCACAACCAATTTTTAGAACAGCACACTACAGAGCCAATTAATGAGTCTAGTTTTCAGCAAAATTCATACAACTTACCTAGAGTTTTTGTTTGTTTGGAGGTATTGGAGATTGAACTCAGGGGCGCTTTACCACTGAGCCACATCCCCAGCCCTACTTTGTATTTTGTTTAGAGACAGGGTCTCACTTGAGTTGCTTAGCACATTGCCTTTGCTGAGGGTGACCTTGAACTCGAGATCCTCTCTCTCAGCCTCCTTAGCCACTGGGATTAAGGTGTGCACCACAGTACCCCACTAGAGTTTTAAATACTGTAAGAAAAGTAAAAAGAATAAAACCTTTCCTATAAATATTTGATACCAAAGAGTTCTTAAGCTCCCACAAAGCAGATGACCTCTTAAAAACAGAGACCATTTCTGACTCTTCACCACAGTTGCTACTGTGGTGCTGGGGATCACACACAGGGCCTGGTACCTATTAAGCAAGCATTCTACCAACAAGCTAAGCTCCCTGCTCCTAACTCATTTTATGTCCCCAATATTAGGTCAGTGCTAGCATCTCTCAGAGGAGGTGGCATCAGTCAGTGCTGAGGGAATGAATATGTGCCAATAGTATAACTTTTCATTCTCTCTTGATAAAGTCAAGCAAGTACCTTCTCTTGGAAATCATTCTGAATAATATTCATTCTTCTCATTCTTCAGAGAAAAAGAAGAACAAGGAATGGATTTGCTTCTCTTCCCCCAAAACAAGTCTCTTGACAACACCAAGCTCCAAGCTACTGAAAACCACGGTCGGCAACAGGTTTAAATTCAGAGTATCCATTCTATCAAAATATAATATTTCAAGAAACATTTTCTTTAAACAAAATATGAGAAGAGAATGAAAAATAATTACAAATGGCACAATTCTCATCTTTAATACCACAATACTTATCCTATGTTAAATCATCAGAAACTGGTTTTGAAATTTATAGTTTAAAATTGGTAGGTACTATTAAAATAGTTCAAAGATGAATTTCTCCCATAACACATTCCAGAAACCCTGAATAACCAGGACATTTACAAAGCACTTGGGGGTTACATAGTAAAAATGCTGTATCAGTTTATTCACCTAAGAAGACTAGGCACTGGCTTCATTAAGTCAGATAGTGAAACAAATTTAGATGTGTTTTACCATCAACTTATGTAAATTAGTGACCAGATTTTTAAAAACCACTGAAATCTGTCCCTCATTGTATTTTTTTTATATTTATTTTTTAGTTGTAGCTGGACACAATATCTTTATTTTATTTATTTTTATGTGGTGCTGAGGATCAAACCCAGGGCCTCTAATGTGCTAGGCGAGCACTCTACTGCTGAGCCACAACCCCAGCCCTCACAAGAGGTTGTATTAAGACCTCAGAGAAAAAATAATGTATATTCCCCAGGAACAGAGAGTTGTGTTGCATGAAAATCAGTTTTAGCAATAAACAGAAAAAAAAATTTAAATCATCTGAAAAGTGATAGGGCCAAATGTTAAATGTGTATACCACTAAGATAGAAAGTAATCAAAGAACTTTGGGCTGGGGTTGTAGCTGGGTGGCAGAGCGCTTGCCTCGCATGCATACGGCACTGGGTTCGATCCTTAGCATCACATTAAATAAATAATTTTTTTTTCTTAAAGTAATCAAAGAACTTTTTAAAGTCAACCCAGGAAAATAAAATTTACAGTCTAAATTATAAGAAGTTTGGAGGTATGGGCAGGATTAATAAAGCAACCAGAGTATAATACTAAAAAAAATGAACAAAATTAAATATACCTAATATGTTTAAATATAGTAAGTATTCCTACAATATGATGGACAGAAAAAAAAGTTTAAATACAAGAATGTTATAATGGAATAAAAATCAAAATCTAAGCAAATCAGAGTTCTGGTGGTATGGTATAAGCCCATTACTCATGATTAAAGGTATCAATGAACAGAGTCCTGAACTTTAAACCCCTGAGTTATTAAAACTCTTAGAACAACAACAAATTGCTACCAAGAGCTGGAAAAGCAGGAAAGTTTCACATTTAAAGTTTATCAAAATTTGATCCTGTTTTCACCAACAAAGGAGCTACCTCACCAATTCTCTAGTTTCAGTTGTTTAAAGAAAGGCAAATGTAATCTGTTACATTGCATACAGGAGGCTAGCAATTAACTGTCATTTCTCTTACTCTTCTTCAAAAGATACAACCACCAAAAACAACTGATGAAAATCCTAAATTACGCACTAAACAAACAAACAAAAAAACTAACAAAAAGATCCAAGAGTTAAGAAAAGAAAGGCAGAGAGTTTTCATTATTTGCATATTATAAACATTTCTTAATTTAAGATATTTAGTAATGTTTCTTCACCAATGGGGAATGTATTTATAGGAAGGAGTTAATTTTAACACAATCCCCTTAGAAACGAGATGTCCCAGCATCAGTGATTAAGACTTTTACCTTTATCTAATTAACATTGTACAAGTTCTCTTTCAAATTCATTTTTATTTAAACAAACTATACCATTTTTCCCTGTGGTACATCCCAAGATGTAAGACTAGAGTTAGGGCTGGGGATGTGGCTCAAGCGGTAACACACTCGCCTGGCATGCGTGGGGCGCTGGGTTTGATCCTCAGCACCACATAAAAATAAAATACAGATGTTGTGCCCACCGAAAACTGAAAAATAAATATTTTTTTAAAAAACTCTCTCTCTCTCTTTCTCTCTCTCTCTCTCTCTCTCTCTTAAAAAAAAAAAAGACTAGAGTTAGGGGAATTAAATGCAAAGTGTGCACGAGGCACTAGAGGATGACTCCATGTACTGATTGTATCACTACTTAACAACCAAATAATTTACAACTACAGAAATATGTATTTAAAGGTGCACTAAGAAGCAAATATTTGTGTGGATAAAACTCTGCATGTTCACCATTTTGGAACAAAATTAACTTGTCTCATTAATGAAGACAGAAACTGGTTTAATTATATACACTGAAGTATAATCAAATTAACTGGGCTGGGGTTGTGGCTCAATGATAGAGCACTTGCCTAGCAAGTGTAAGGCAATGGTTCGATACTCAGCACCACATAAAAAATAAATAAAATTATCGTGTCCTTCTACAACTAAAGTTTTTCAAAAAGAAAATCAAATTAACTAATCCTGGCCACAGGACTATATCATGAAACAATTTCAGCAAAGGTCCAAAGTTCAATTTCCTTTACTACTGGAAAAATACAAAGTTCAAATTCAAGTGACAACTTTTCTCTTAGAAGAAAAATAAACACACAGGGTCATAACTAAGAAACAGGTGACAACTTTTGCCAATGAATAGAAGGCACTAAAGATTCTTCTAGAAGCAGGAAAAGTCCTGATGTTGAGTTCTGTATTAACACTAAAACAATAAGAAATTCCCCAATTCTCCCAGGAAAAGTCTTAGATTAGGAACCAAGTTTTAAAGAGCTATTTTTCACTTATCCATTAAAGATTATAACAAAACTTTTAAAAAGAAGGAAAAAAAGCTCTAAATCAAAACCTGAGGCACTGACTGCTAGAGAGAACCCTCATTACATGATTTGGTTGATGGTAAGGCTCTGGCTGCACTCTCTGAGTAGATGAAAGGAATAAAGAGAGGAAGAATCAATGCTGTAGCAGCCACATCCTATACCGTCCAGTTCATCTTTCTGCCATGAACTTTGTCAGAAGCCAATATGAGATCATTCCCCATGAATATTACGTCTAACAGAAATGGATACATTTCATTCTTACAATATGCTAGCTTCTAAATGACATGTTGTGAATACAGTTTAACAAAGAGTTACCAGTTGAGATAAGAGACAGAGTGGGAAGTGCACTCTACAATACCGTATGAAATTGAAAAATCCATTTTACAAAGTTTAAAGGGAAAAAGTGAGCAGAGGAAATTTCTTTTTAAATCTCTATACTCTGTATGTTCACCCTTTTCTAAATGAATAACAACAGTATAGAATCTCTGCCACCTCCGGAGATGATAATTTACGCTGTTTTTAAGGAAAATCAAAGTTCTACAAATAACCTCCTAAAGTTCTTATTTAAAGTCTTGTGTTTAACCTGCAAAAAATCTGTTTCATAATAAATTTTATTTTTAAGCAAAGCCAGTTAATATCTAACATGAAAAATCAAAATTTTTAAATGACAACTTGCTTAGAAACAAGAATATTAATTTCAGATGACATAGTGATTCCACTGTGACAGACACAGTGGAATCCACTTGAAATTAATGATGCAGAGCCTGTCATAAAAAAAAATAAGAACAGTATTCAGACTTATTAATGATCATAAAACATGCTACAGCCATTTAATATGCTATTCCCTTCATTTTGGCTAAATATTTAAAATAGGAAAGTGCCTTTGGTTGTCAAGGGGGCAAAATTTTATTACTATAAAAATGGTAACTTCAGTTTGGGGCATCCAGTATGTTTACTCAACACAATTAACACCATTGCACACACTCTAAACCTTGAAATATTTCCTTAAATTTCATGTAAAGGTTGAAAAATATATAACATACAAACAAGACTAATGCTAATTAAAGAGCTCTCTCTTTAGTCTTCTAAAAGAATCAACATCATTTGGAATACACTAGCTTCCTTCCTCATCAACTTTAAGACTGTTTTTTACATGAGAATTATACTCTTAGCCATGTCCCAACTAATCAAAACAAAGCAATGATGCAGATGTTCTCTTGATTCATTGACTCATGGGATCTGAACTAAATGGCACCTAGCTAGTAAATGCTGCCTATATTGTACTTTGTATATTACAGACGTGCCTACTGGCTGAATTACAACCCCATAAGTCTCTTCTGTACCCTTCACATATGGCTTTAGAAGTTAGGGCTAAGAAAGAATCGTACAACTTGAAAACTAAAGGCTGTTTAAAGTCAGCCAGAGTTCTAAAAAATATTAACAAAACTTCACATAATCCCATTAACTTAAAATGAATATGACAGAATACGCTATATGAATAAAATCTTAAGATTGTAGGTCTATGTGAGTGTGTGTGTATACATACCCACAATACACATATGTATACTGCATCACAAACAATCAGTTCATGTAAAGCTCAAGGACTTTTAAAGATATTTCCAAAGTTAGCTGCTGAGAATGAAAAAAAAAAATGTGAGGGAGACAGCATGTTAAATTCTCATGCAGAATTTTCTCGAATTTTGCAATGAAGGGATGAACTGATATCTAGCCCATGTCACTATTAGATAGCTCATTGTTATTTTTTACACTACATATTAATAGAACACATTCAATCAAACAGTTTGATTTCTAATAACGTTGTAACCATAATTCACCTACAGACATCTCAAATGACAGAACCACATTCTACCAATGCTCAAACAACAACATTCTCAACAATAAATTCATGAGACTACTACATACTACCAGATCTCACTGTACGCAGTCTGATCAATGGTTTAAAACTGGCAAGTAGGCTATAAAGGTAACGTGCTTTGCTGCAGATTTTACTAGCATAGAGACACCACAGCAACAGGGGATCTTTTTACCTACCGCTTCAACAAATTCTGTAAAATCAAAAGCTTTACAACAGCATTTACATAGCTAGGCACTTAGATTTTCCTTCAGAACCCTGACTCTATTCACCAGCTCCCCGCAAGAGCACACCACTGCATACCCTCGTCGGTACCCAGACACCTGAACCACTTGGACTGACAGAGTTTGGCTGACAGCTCCGAGACATCTGCTGGTGTGCAAGAAACACTGAAAACAGCTAAACCCTCCCAGGTATTCTAAGTGGTAACCTTGGCACCAACTGTCTCCAATAGTAAAGACCTTTTTCCCTGTTGGAAGATGTACAAGATTTCACACACACACACACACACACACACACACACACACACACACGGGGGGGGGGGCGTCAATCTTAAGGCTCTTTTTCACAAAGACAGCCGCAAAGGGCTGGCATTCTGTAGTCAAAAACTCTTGTCTGCGTTGGGAAACAGATTACGAATTTAGGAAACCCAGCTGCCCGTAGCAATTTGGTGACAGCTCGCAGAGCAGCCCAGCCAAACCAGAGCTCAGTTTTCCTACGGGCAAAATGGGAATCACCAGCGACACCCCTCCCCCTCGCCAGGGGTCAGGCACACCCCAGGGGTCTCAGAGCACCCGGGATGAGAAGTGGTGGGGGTTGCCGCTTCTCCAGAACCACCCCCTACCCCGCGACGGACAGGCAGGGCCCGGTACCTGGCTTCACCGTCTTGAGACGGATGGGCTCGCGGAAGTGGCGGATGACAGCCAGGGTGTCCCGGTTGGTGAGCCCACTGACAGGCGTCCCGTTCACCTCCAGCAGCACATCCCCGGGGCTGGGCGCCTTGCCCGAGACGACGCAGCAGGTGCCCCCGCCGGGCTCCTCGCGGAGCCGCCCCAGGTAGGGGAACTCGCCGCGCTCGGCGCCTCCCCGGATCTCGGCGCCGAAGTCGCCCGGGGGCCCGGCCCAGGACACCGCGCACTCCTGCACCTTGCTGAGCCAGTGCTTCTTCTTCTTCAGCGTCTTCGACATCCCGAACCCCGCTGCACCATGGGGGAGACCCCGCGCGGGCGGCCGGGGCGCCGCTCCGGCCCCTTCTCAGCCCGGGGCCCCGAGCGGCCCACGCAGCCCGGCCAGGGGGGCCTCGCCGCTCCGGCCCCCCTCGACCACAGCCCGCTGAGGGTCCGGCCGCTCCGAACCCCGAGACGCCCCCCGGACGCCCCGCCTGGCCACGCTCCCCGGGGCTGGCCGGGCTCTGCAAGGGCCACCGCGGGTGAGGCTGAAGAAAGGAAACGGGAATGGTCCCCAGGCGGTTCCAGCAGGGGTTTCGGGCGGGGTCACTGCCGTCGGCTGGCCCCCAGGCTTGGCGCCCGAGCGGCGGGAAAGGCTGAGGCAGGGGGGCGGGGAGGCCGGGGAGGGAAGAGCCGGAACGGGAAAAATCCGTCGGGGGCGCGCAGAAGCGCGCGTAGAACCGTCGCCGGATCGACCGCGGCCGCTGCGGAGCCGGAGCGCGGAGACCAACGCCTGCCGGAGCTGCCAGGAAACTGCCGCTTTCAAACCCGCCGCAACCTCCTCCTCCCTCTTCCCCTCCCCCCGCCCTCGCCCATCCCTCCACCAGAGCCCCGCCCCCTCCCACCGCGCGGCGCCCGGCGCGCTGCCGTCACCGACCCGGCGCTTGGGAACGAGCCCAGCTCTCTACTCTCGCGCCGGGGATTGGCCCCCGGCGGGAAGGGGGCGGATCCTCGGCGGGAATGAGGGCCGATGATTGGTTGGTGGGAGTGGAGGAGGCGGGCGATAGAATGACTGAAGTTTAGAGAGGGTGGAAAAAAGAAGTTTGGAGAGTGAGGGAGGGCGAGCGGGGAGGGGCTGGGGAGTGGAGTCGGACTGCGGGTCGCGGAGCTGCGAGAGGCCCTCCGCCCCGTGGGGGGAGCCAAGGAAGACTCGGGCACCAAGTAACCGAACTCCTCGAGGTGGGGGGGCGTGGCTGGTCCACCCGGCGGAGATGGGGGCGGAGCCCGAGTGGGGCGCCACCGAGGAGCCGGCGGCGTGCCTAGATTACCAGACCCAGCCGAGTCCCGAGCGGCCTGAGGTGGCGGCGCCTTTGGAGTGGCTTGTTGTTACAACTTACATTGACTCAGTGTTGCTTTATTCGTTCATTTCCTCGAAAAATGTTACTGAAAGCCCGTGGAAGCACACTTTAGGAGTCCCGTTGATAGAAGGTCAAAGAGAGCCCTGCTGTGCGCCATCAGGCAAAGGAGATAGCCTCTCTGAATCCAGCATCCAACCTGAGCTAAAAGCAAAGACGCTTAATACCTAAATTCCCCCAGATACTGTGAAGAGTACATCAGAAACAGCATCTGCATAGTGCCTGGCAGAGGATTGATGCTTCTTCATATTTAGTAGCTGAGGATGACGACGATTTTTGTGTCAGGTGGAAATTGTGCTAGCTTTGGGGGTTCGAAGATGAAGAAATTAAGAGGCCCTTCTCATCAGGAGGTTGCAGTTTTCTGGAAGACCCCGACAAGTCAGCAGATCACCTAGGGTGGGAGTGGAGGTAGAAAGTGGTGTGGGAACTAGCCTCAAAGTCCGCCAACCTGAGTTGAGCCCTCGCAAGCTATTTACCTACTGTTTGACCTTAGCCAAATCTCTGCTTCAAGTTTACTCATCTGTGAAGAAGGAGGAGGAGGGAAAAGTAGCACTAAATAGAGACCTGAGATCCCTTCCAGCGCTAATTTTTCAGAAACTCCTCCTGAGCTTTCCCTCCTTCGGAACTGACTCACACTTTTTCCTGTCTTTGGCATACTCTTAACCATCTCGTTTTAAAACCCTGTCCATCCTCACCCTAGAAGCCATCTTTTCCAGGTAGCCGCCTCTGATTTCTTGCTCTTCCTGGGCCAAGTGTTTTCTCTGAGCCATGACACTTTGTTTCACTTTTGAGACATGACATTTATGTGGTCGGTCTTCCTTTAATGATAGCAGAAATCCTTTATTTTAAACTGTGAATAACTCCACACGATCTCACCACATCTCAGACTGGACCAAGCTTCCACAGCTGCAGTGATTTCTTTCACACCATTGTATCAGTCAGGCTCCTGGCATGAAAAAAAAAAAAAAATTGGCACTTTACAAAGAAGCACGCAGGGTGTGGGAAACCACAAGGCAAGTGTGGAACCCTGGGGCTACCAGCTCCTAGAACTGTGGAAGCCAGACTCAGATGCTGAGGGCTGCCTGTCTAGAGCCTGTGACCTGCAGTCACCTGTCGCAGTCAGCCTAAGTAATCACACAAGAAAGAAGCCAGAGATTTATGTGGTACTCCCCACCCTCCTCCATCCTGCTGATGCCTCCCAATGGCCAAATCCAACCAGAAGCCAGAGAGCAAGGAAGGCCTTTGATGCAGTCTGAATTAGCCAAGCCTCATATTGAAGAAGCTGCATCTGGAGTGAAAAGGAGGAAATATTTAGCACAGATATCATGTGGATTGTTCAGATATTCCAGATCTGAGATAAAGTTATTTTTTTTAACAGTGACCTACACTAATAGATTCCTAGTTGAAATCTTGATAATCTTCACATCATCTATTTTTGCTGAAATCGCGTAAACATCTTTCCCTGTCTAGATTGTATCTCTTAAAATGCCTTTGGCCATAAGGAACAAAATATCTGATAAATAATAGTTTAAAACATGTGGTCATTTATTAGATCTTTAACATAAAATTCAAAGGTAGGTAGTTTCAAATTTAGTTGAGCTGCACAATTATGTCATCAAGGAGCCAAGTTCTTTCTGTGTTTGCTCTCTGCCATGTTATGCCTATTATTGGCTTTTATCACCAAGATTGTCACCTCTTAATTACAGTGTGGCTGCCACAATTCCAGACATCACATCTTCAGAGGTTGTTGTATGAAGAAGGGAAAGGAAGGAAATTTCTCCTCACATTTTTATGAGGGAGAAAACTATTTCCTAGATTGCTCCCCAGTAGAATCCCCCTTTTTGGCTAGAAAAATGGTCAGATGCCTACCCTAGACTAGACACTGACAAAGGAACATCAGATTGCCACAGTTCATGAGTTGCCCCCACACCAAATAAGGGCTGTGTTTGAGAGAAGAAAGGGAGAATAGTTGTTCAATAAATATCTACCCACAGTGTGTCTGCCACATGCCTTGACCACAAATTAATTCTCAGGCAGAGAACTTCAGTGAAATTTTATATTTCAGTTAAATAAACTAATTTATTGTCTAAAACTGGTATTACCCTTTTATATATAATCATGCATTTTTTTGCCCATAGATACATTAAGTTGATCAAATGAATCCAGCGTAAATCCACAAACCCGGAGTATTAAAAATCAACACACATTGGAAAGGGAAGTTAGTTAAGCAGTCAGACGTCAAGTTTGTTTCCCAGAGCAGAACAGAGAGAACACTGAATGAAATAGAAAATTCCAAGAGCCCATCTTTCAGTGTTCAGTTTAACTCCACCTCCTAACCAGAGCTGCTTGAGTTCCTACAGTGAGGGATGTCACTGCTGGTTTCTATCTAGAAGTGTTATCTTTCCCAAGAGAACTCAAGACCCCTGAGGGCAGCTTCCCTTTCTGATTCATCCTGTGGCTCTCGCTGGGGTGGCTGAGCTGTCTGTAGCATTGCCAGCACACACTGCTGCCCCCTTCATTCAGCAAATCCAGCGTGTGTCATGAGCAGCCATGCTCAGTGCTGGTTTATGGCCATGAACCGACTTACAAGGTTCCTCCTTTTATGGGGAAGAAGACAACAAGCTTGAGATGAGTGCAGGATCAAGATAGCGTCAGGCAGTAATAAATATCACTATAATAAAAGAGGAGATGGAGTGAATGACGCGGTGGGGTGGTTAGAAGAAGCCCAGGTTCCGCTGGAGGGCTCAGAGAAGGTGCCATGGAGAAAGTGGTAACTGAGCTGAGACCCAAGTGACAAAGACAAGGGAGCCACAGGAAGACCCCAGTCCAGCCTTACCCAGGACCTCACCAAGCCCCCAGGCACTGTGTGTCTGATGAGAGGAACAGAGTGCTAAGGTGGCTGGAGGTGCCCATGGAGGAGAGTGGTAGGAAATGAGAGGCCGCATCACAGAAAGCCTTGTCAGCCACCTGAGGAATCTGGATTTTAATCGAGAAGGTCTGGGAGGTGTTTTAGACCTGATGGTTGTGACTCTGATTGCTCTGTTGAGTAGGATGGTAGGGGGTGTGGAGTCGGGGGAACCAGGGAAGCCAGGTGGAAAGTGGGGGGTTCTGATGTACATACTCTGTGGTCAACCATGGTCTCTAGTTCTGACTCCCTCCCTGATGCCGCAGTCCAGCTGCAGCAGAATAACCGGGGGGGTGACGAGGTGTTATTTTGACTTGTTTACACACCTTAACACCTGAGACAGCCATACATACTAAAATCTCTCTTCCCCAAGACAGATCATGTGAACTCTGGTCTTGCCCTGCCTTTGTGTTTGGAACTGGCCATAAAGAAACTCTCTAAACATAGATAATACCCCCCTTTCTAAAGGGGTCCTGCCTCATACCCAGGAGAATGGAAGGCTACACAGAGGCCAGGGAGAATCTGCACAGACAGGCCTGCTGGGTCTGCCACTCAGCCTATCGCACTGGATCACACTATTTGTGTCCAGTCACATACAGCGTGTGTCATGAGCAGCCATGCCAGGTGCTATAAAAAGTCACCTTTTTACACTGGTGGCTATGTGTCCGTCTGTGACAACAGGTCTCCATAAAACCCCAAAGAACGCAGCATTGCGAGATTCTTGCAGAGAGAGACAGGAGACCAAGGCTTCCAGTAGAAAGCATGCATCAGTGCCAACACTGGCTCAGCAGATTTGCATCCAAAGGCTGAGCCCTGAGCTCAGCTGGGACATTGCCTGATATAACCTTGGTTAGTTTCCTTTAGCTGTTAGGGCCTTTGTCTCCCATATATGGTAACAAACATTTTAATTAGGTATTCTATGCTACAAAGTTGCAACAGAATTACCCACGCAAACACAGACACTGACTGTGCCTTGTTGCCTTGTCCTTTATCTTAGGAGATCCCTCTGTTCCGGGTGGGCTGTTACCACAAGGATTCGGAGACCTTGGAAGTTCTTAGAGGGTGGTACACCCAGAGAGGACTGGAAGCTCCATGCCCCATATCTTCTCCTCCGCACCTCTTCATCAGAATCTTTTTTGTAAAATCCTTTATAATAAACCAATAAACAGGGCTGGGGATGTGGCTCAAGCGGTAGCGCGCTCGCCTGGCATGGGTGCGGCCCGGGTTCGATCCTCAGCACCACATACCAACAAAGATGTTGTGTCCGCCGAGAACTAAGAAATAAATATTAAGAATTCTCTCTCTCTCTCTCTCCTCTATCACTCTCTCTTTAAAAAAAATAAATAAATAAAATAAAATAAAATAAACCAATAAACATGCTCGTTTCTCCAATTTCTGTAAGAAACTGGCAGGGGTCGTGGGACCCTTGATTGGTAGCTGGTAGGTCAGAAGAACTGGTAAGATCACCTGGGACTTGTTATTGGCATCTGAATTGGATTAAATTTGGAGATGTCCACTGCAGATTTGATTGGTTGATGTGGGAAGGGGAACCCACATACATCTAGTGGCAGAAGTGATCTGTGGTGGGAGAGGAAAGGAGGAGAAATTGAGTCTGACTTTGAATTGGTTTTTTCCTATGTAGATAAATATCTTCTATATTTATAGAAACCTAGAACTGGAACACATCAAGAGATGACAGTGGCTTGGACCAAGGTAGAAAAGACGGAGAGGAAAATTTGTTGAATGCTCTGTGGAAATCAGAAATTACAGCTTTAATTTTCTACACTGATCACAGTTAAAGAAATATAAGTTACAATTGCATTTAATAAAAAAAGCTTTGTGGAATATAATTGCTTTGCTGAAATGTCCCTTCCCGGTAAGATAAGGAGAAGAAGATTAGAAAATAACAAGTGGAAGTTCTTAATTAAGTTTAAATTTATACAGGTTCTTTCCTTTATTTGTTTATTGAGGAAAGCATTCAAAGAAATGTAATGTTAATTTCAGGGTTGTTTAATCTCTTTTTTGTTTCTGTTTTCAGAGCTGGGGAGTCTCCTCCCTGCAAGACAAGTGCTCTACCACTCAGCTACCTCCCCAGCCCTTGTTTAATCTCTTAAGAAAGTAACAAACACTCAAAGCACATGATGACCTTAAAGTTTGTGAATCATTTTTTTGTTCTCTTCATCTAGAGAATGTGCTGTTAAAAGTAGAATGTGCTTTCTTAAGTGATAAAGGAACCCACAAACCTTATTTTAAAAGAACTCTGCCACCACACAAAATCTTTTAGGTTCTTTGACTAATTAGAAAACCTCAGAGCCTTGGGTCTTTGACAGTTTGGAAACAAATAAGCTCTTAAGAAAGTCAGATCCCGGTACAAAACACAAAAGGAGACTCCTTTGTTTCTACAAAAGGAAAATTCTCACTTTCTTGGCTAAGCTTAGGTAGAGTACATCCAAACACACAGTACCGAATTTCACAGTAAAATTGATTGGAAGTACAACACATGAACTTAAACACAGCTTATTCAAAGACAGGGTACTGTGGCCTTTCTTTTACTTACAAAGATATCAAAGTAAAGTGTATTTTTGCCTTCGTTCAAAAATGAGGAATGATCCAAAGGAAAACATACACGTTGCCAATAGTTTGATGGAAAAAAAAATGTTCAACATCGCTAATTATCAGGGAAATGCAAATTAAAACCACAATGGAATGTCACTTCACACCTGTCAAAATGACTATCATCAAAAAGATGAAATTTATCAAGTGTTGACAGGGATGTAGGGAAAAGGGAACTCTTGTACATCCCTTGATAGGCATGTAAATTAGTCCAGCCGTCATGAGTAGCTGTATGAAGAACCCTCAAAAAAACTAAAAATAGAATTACCGAGTGATCCAGCAATCCCACTTCTGAGTGTATATATGCAGAGGATCCTGAAGCCTGTATGTGGAGGAAACATCACACTCACATGTTCTCAACCACCAAAATAATGGGAGCAACATGACTGTCCATCAGAGATGAATGAATGGAGAAAATGTGGCACATATACACAATGGAAAACTACTCAGCCTTAAAAGAGGATGAAATTCTGTCTTTGTGACGGGAGGAAAACAGGAAGGAAAAAACCCAACTCAACCCTGATCTTGGACTTCTAGCCAATGAGAAAATCATTTTTTTGTTCTATAAGCTACCCAGTCTGTGGTATTTTATTATAGTAGGCTAAGTTAAGACACAGCAGTCAGTCAGTGATCCTTTGCCAAAAGGAAAAAAATTTATATCATGTTTTTCTTTACCTAACACCACATTATATCCCACCACATTTCACCGAGTAAAAGCTGTTGTTCCTAAAAGCTGTTGTTCCTAGCTGCCCTAGATTGTAAGTTCTGGGAGGGCAGGGACCTAGGTTTTGTTTGCTGAGTTGTCCCGAATCTCTGGAAGACTGCCTGTTCATAGTAGGATCTCAGTAAGTCCTGGTTTGCCCAAGTGCTTTCCCGTCAAAATTTCTTCAGATACAGTAACTAGACTAAATAACTTAAACCGTGATAATTTTAAAATTATTCAATCTACAATAATCCTATGAGATGGCGGTCAGCATTTTCCTAATGGTAGTGGGTGGGTCAGGAAGATTCCCACAGCCATTCAGGGGTTTCTTAGCATTAATGTCCGTCAAAACTTCAACTCAGATACTTTTGCTCCACATCTAGCTTTCTTTCTCTGCCCCTGGTAGTCATTCTAAGACATTTTCACAGCAGAAGAAAACATCAAAATACTCCAGTTAAGAACTGGGGGGGAGGGGGGGTTTCCTCCATGAAAACTACATCAAAATGGTTAAAATTGAAATGATCAAAATTAACTGACCCAATTAAGTGTTAGCCAAAGAAATGTAGACATGTGGGAACTCCCATGTACTCGTGATAGGAATGTACATTGATTCAACCACTTTGGTAAACTGGCAATTTCGAGTTGAGTTAATGTCTGTATATTCTAGGACCCCTTAATTCTGTGCACCAATGTCCTCCAAAAGAGCTATACAAGAATTATTCATAATAGCCTGAAACTGGAAACAACTCAAATGTCCATTAAGATTAGAAGGGTTACATAAATCTTGAAGCATTCTTACAATAGAATACTATTCTACACAGCAATGTTAGAAAAATAAAACTAATCTGCACAAAACAAAATGGACAAATGTCAAAGCCATAATTTCGAGCAAAAGAAGGTAGGCACAAAATGCTCACCGTGTGATTCCATTGACATGAATTTCAAGAAGGGTGAGAACGTGTGTGGTGATTGGGGTTAGAATAATGATTACTTTGGAGGAGGTATTGACTAAAAGGGACACAAGGGACCTGAGGTCCTGGCAGTGTTTTATATCTTGATCTGGGCAGTGCTTCACAAAGGTATAAACATCTATGGAAATCAATCTGGTTGTGTGCTTGAGATGATGCACTTTAACATGTAATACACAAACACATTACACACAAATACAAGGTTTTTTAATGAGTAGTTTTTATCAATAGGAAATGATGGATTAGATGTCTACATAATATCTGGCTAGCCATCTGAAAAAAATATTGATCTTTTATCTTTACCATATTTCTTATTTAAAAATCAATGTCAGCTGATCAAATATTTACATATTTTAAAATCTGTAATCCAAGGTTTTCCTTTTTGTGAGGCTGGGGAAGGAGGATTGCAAGATCAACGTCAGCCTAGGCAACTTAGAGAAACACTGTTTCAAAATAAAATATAAAAAGGGCTAAAGATGTAACTCAGTGGTAGAGTACTAATTTAGCTGTGTAGGACCTTGGGTTCAATTTTCAACAAAGAAAAAAAAATCTAAAGGATAAAGTATAGTAAATTGTTTTATAATATTAGAGGGATCTTAAACAAAACTTAAAAATAAACATTACTCTTGGAACAAATATTTACAATAATTGTTGACAAAGCCAAATTTCCTTCTTATACAAAGAGCTCTTATAAATCAATAAGCAAGCAAAGCTAAAACAATCTAGTGGAAAGATGGTCTGTTACATTATACCATAAAACCTGATTTTCTACAAATGAAAAATGTTTAAACAACAATAAAATTTCATTTTTCATCCAATAGATTGGCAAGGATCAAAAAATTGCTCATGGGCCTGACTTGTAGCTCAGTGGCAGAGTGCTTGCCTCACATGTGTGAGGCACAGGGCTCGATCCTCAGCACCACATAAAAATAAATCAAATAAAGATAAAAAAAAAAAACGTTTTTAAAAAATGGTTATATGTTGCTGAGACAAGATTATAAATTACTATACTTCTTTAATAGGTAATATGCCAGCATCAAAATTTTAAAATTTTCAATGTAGTTTCATTACTATAAATTTTCAAAGACTTATCTATTGGCATGTACATTGTAGCATTGTATGTGGTAGAAAGTACCCAGATGGAGGCTGTTGAGATGAATTATGATGCATAAATATAAGAATCTGTTGTGCAGAATGAGGTAGTTTCATATGCTGCTGTGGAATGATCCCTCGGGTACATTTTAAAGGTACAGAACTGTTTGCTCTTATTTGGAGTAAGCAGTAGAAATAGTGGCTGTGCACATACCCATGTGTCTGCGTGCACATGTGCACCTCTGGAGGGTATACAAGGACTGATGGCCTTGGTTGTCACTTGGCAATGTGACTGGGAGACTGGAAAAGAGAAATGCTTTTCACAAAATGCCCTTTGCAATGTGAACTATTATTATTTTTATCATCAAGTATATATATTATATGGGGAGGAAAGACATGAAAATTTAAAAAGATATATGTTTTAAAAAAAAAGAGGAAGTAGAGTAAAAGTAAGAAGGAGCTTGGGGAGGAGCAGGTGGAGAGCAAAAAGAAAGCACTTGAGACCTCCAGGTCCACATGCCCCACATCGCCTTGCCCAGAGCCTTCCCCCTAGTAAAGCTGAATAAACACAACTCCCACATCTACTCCACCAGCCCTGAATATCATCTAAGCACCAGTTCAATATTTTCAACTCAGATTAACCTTTAAAAGTCAGACTACTTGGGGCATGAGATGCTCAGGATAGGGAATTTTCTGATTCTTGAAGGTAGTCTGTAGTGATAAGAAATTAAAGTTTACTTAATGCTTATCAACTTTAGAGGAGATGAAGGGTAAATCAACATGGATGAGAAAACACTATCACACCAAAGCAGCATGCCACCTAGCTGAAGCTAGAGATGGAGAAGTTAGAATTGCTAGGCAAGACCTATCAGCAGAAATCGCATCAACGTAGGCTTCTGAAGAGACTTGGGGTTCTGCAAATTTGTAGATTTGGGGTGGCTTGAAAAGGAGTTTATGGCCCACATTAAGGGGGATAATCTGTACTGAAAGGAAATTGTTTTAAAGTGAATCTAGCCAGGTGCAGTGGCACATGCCTGTAATCCCAACAGCTGGGAAGGCTGAGAAGGAGGATTGCAAGTTCAAAGCCAGCCTCAGCAACTCAGCAAGACTCTGTCTCAAAATAAAAAATAAAAAGGGCTATGATTGTAGCTCAGTAGTAAAGCACCCTTGGGTTTAGTCCCTGGCCAATAAATAAACAAATAGAGTGAATCTAAACAAAGTCTTATAGAATACTCATATAGCAGCACCCAAAACACATAGGCCATGAGACCTGAGAAATGACTAGGAATTCAGTTTTGAATGTATCAGTGTCGGATTGGCTCATTTTTAGAGGTATGGTAAGAATACCAAAAGAAAATATTCACCTCTCACAAGAAAGATTCTTTCCAGTTGTAGAAGTATCTAATCATCAAGGTAACTGGCATAGAGTGGCTGAAGTTTAGAAACAACACTGGAGTTACACTTTTTACAAACAAAATTACAACCTTTCACAGTTGCAAAAGTAGTGAATCCTGCGCAGTAAGCAGGGGACATGTCACTCAAGGGGCCAAAATTTCCGACTTGGAGGACTGTGATACCCATACCTAAGGAGAGCCTCATGCTCCCTGTGCTGAGCTGAACAAGGGACACACTACTGCTGCTTCCATGAGCAGCAGAGCAGAAACAAATATTTGCAGGAGCATCGTGACCTGTGGAGGAAGATTCTCCCACCCCATTTTAGTTTCCAAGTCATCCCTTGCAGGCAGAAATGCATTCTCTTGGATTTCTTTTCACCGACCTCTGCAAAATGCTTATATAACAGTTTGGCCTTTTCACAAAAATTAGGCTCTGTGCTGGGACAAGTTGCTAGTTGTATCTAGAATTCTAAACTTTGAAATCCCCAAACATATTATTTTTCAGGTCTTGGGTGTTCATTCAGATTAAAAATTATGGCATTTCTGCAGAAATCAATCTGGATTGAATCTTAGGCTATCCAGTGTGGCTGGAGCAGAGGAGTCCACGGAGACAGAAGGTAGTAGAAGGAATTATGAAAAGAATGTTGGAAGGAGCCCAGATGCTATTTGGTAATTATGGAAAGCCCTAGAGGATTATAGAACACTATAGCAATATAATCAAAGTGGTGCTTTTAGGCCATGGAAGGTAGGAAAAATGGAAGGAGAAGAGAGATTTTTTAAACAAAAGCTAAGCAGGAAAGAATGTCAGGGAAGTATTTATTACAGGTTGTTGACAGTAGTTGAGTGATTATCTCTGTAGGGTAGAATTATTATCGCTTTGCGTCTTTATTTATCTGTGTTGTCTAGTTTTATAGAGAATGTATGAATTTGTGTTGCCTTGCATTACTAAATTATGTAAGTATTTATTCTACAATGAAAAATTTCAAACGAATATGAGAGAAAACAGTAATATGAACCCCACCCACCTGTCACTCAGATTAAACAATTTATCAAGATTTTTGTCATATTTTCTCCACCTCTTTTTTTTTGCTTGTTTTTCATTCTTTTCCCAATGTCTTGCCCATGTTGGCTCCTGTGTCTTTCTGACCTGACTTATTCATCCTTGATAGTTTTCCTTCTCTCCAGCACAGCAAGATGTACCAGGCTCCTCTTAATTTCCTGCCACAGGCCTGGAATCAGCCCATCGTTCAAGGTGCTCTGTTTCATTTCAGTGGGTTTAAAATTGTTTTTTTAAAAACCAAGGTATAAGCTAACAGCGATTTTCTACAGAGATGATCTCTGGACAATCTTGGGGTGTTACCCTTCTGAGAGTTGTGAGAAAATAATTTTTAAAAGAATCAAATAAATAAGAATAGGTAAACATACAAAAATGAATCGGATTTTCAAACAGATTTTTTTCACAGCATTAAAAAATGTGCCCCCCCCGCCCCCCCCCACCCCCCTGGGCTGGGGTTATGGCTCAACAGTAGGGCACTCGCCTCGCACATGCAAGGCCCTGGGTTTGAGCCTCAGCACCATGATAAATAGATAATGGTATTGTGTCCAACTTCAACTAAAATAAATGAATACATAAATAATGTGCCCCTGAGGTAATCCTTCTCCTGAGTGGCTTTCTTCCATCTAGGAAATATCCAGCTTCTTTGGACTCTTGTACATAAAAACTTCATGCCACCTCTTACAGAACAGAATTTAACATCTTTGACACGAGCACCCTCACTCCTTTCTTATTTATTTATTTATTACAAGGGATTAAACTCACAGGGCTTAACCACTGAGCCACATCCCCAACCCTTTTTTTTTGTATTTTGCTTAGAGACAGGGTCTCACTGAGTTGTGCAGGGTCTTGCTAAGTTGCTGAGGCTGGCCTTGAACTTGTTATCCTCCTGCATTAGCCTTAGAGCCTCTGGGATTACAGGCGTGCACCACCACACTCAGCTGCATCCTCCCTTCTTTTTTATAAATCTTAACAAAATGGTAAATAACTTCTACCATCTCCTTTCGGCTGACAGTAGTTTTCATCCCCAATTTAGCCTCAACAGATAAAATACCATTGCTCCATTCACACCACGGTAGCAAAGATTCATTACCTTTTAAGGCAATGTTTACCTTTTCCTCCCCATCATAAGGAAGGAATACTAAAAGTCCATTCATCACAGCGATTTTCTATCAGAGTATGGCGGGAAATGGCAGTGTATATTCCCTTAAGGACATACCCTCCGGGGGCTCTAATTTGGGGGTTAGATTGGGTTGAGGAACAATAGCATAATGGGCTTGAACAGACATAACATATGTGTTATGGAATGAATGTTTGTGCCCCATTCATGTGTCACAACCTAATTCCTAGTGTGATGATATCAGGAAGTGGTGCTTTGGGGAGGTAATTAGCTCATGAGGGTGAAGCCCTCATGAACAGGATTTGTGCCCTTTTAAAAGAGATTCTAGAGAGCTCTCTCTTTCCCCCATCCGAGGATCCAGCAGGTATAAGTCAGGAAGATGGCCCTCACCAAGAAAGAACCTGACCTTGTTGGTACCCTGATCTTGGACTTCAATCTCCAGAACTGTGAGAAAAAAATATTTGTTGAAGCCACCCAGTTTATGGTATTTTGTAACAGTAGCCCCAGGTAAGATAAGTGAATGTACATATATATATATATGTTTAAGTAATAATGAAAACTAAAGCATGAGGGGTGCTTACCCCATGCCAGGCACCATTCTGCAATCCCTGACATATGCTGACTCTTCTAATCTTGACAAAACCCTCTGAAGCAGACACCGATTGCCTTCATTTTTATAGATAAGGGCACTGAGGGATAAAGGGTGAATATGGAAAGAGCCAAGGACCACTCAACTATGACATGAGAAGCCAGAATTTCAGTGGAGGCAATCTGGCACCTTCTCAGTTATGGCTTTTATTCCCTCCCTGAGCAAATAGAAAAATCCCGGATCTCAGAACCACAGCTGGAGAGAAATTACTCTGTTTAAGAGTAAAAATACCAGGGGTAGGGTGTATACCTCAGCCATAGCAGGCATGAGGCTCTAGCTTGGATCCCTAGCACTGGAAAAAAAGAAAAAAGAAAGAAAGAAAGAAAGAAGAGGAAGAGTGAATGAAAGATCAAAGCCCTTCATGTTAAAAAGCAAGAACACAGATGCCCACTATTGCCATTATACTGTTATGGCTAAACTAAATAACAACATGTTCACTTGACAATTATTTGGTTATATATGGTTATTACTTGAGAAAGAACTAAGTGCTCTGGGTACTCTGGGTACTGCTCTGTTTATAGGGGTACTTTTCCCATAATATGATATGTAAGCTCCATGTGGGCAGGGACAATACCTTTATCTTTGTATCTCAATCAATCATTCCCGGCACGTAAGAGGCAAATAATACATAAAATAATTTTAGATGAAACAAAATTGATAAAAGCTCTAAGCTCTTTTAGAAATGTGTATAGATAACTCTATGTCAACTAAATCCAGACACTTTTGAGGGAGAAAGTGGGTACCCATGCTAATCCCAGGACAACAGACCCTACTTGTTTGAGCAAGTTTCCTGCAGAAACCACAACTGACCGAGAAACAACCGAGTCCCAGATTGAGGTGATTTACAAAGGTGTTACTGGACCATATTTCAGGAAAATAAATGCTATTTTATTGTATAAATTTGTCGGACTGCGGTTCCTTCCTCTTTACCTGCTTTTATGACACATTAGTGAAAACTTTTCCTGCCACCTTTTAAGTTCTTTATTTATCCTGCTGCTCTATTCTAAATAACATATCTTGCAGATATCTGCCTAAACAGTCTTTGTTGTTAGTTGAAATTTTGCAGTACACTATAAATACTGTGCAATATTTTCACAGCCAAACTTTAGGGGCACTGTTTCCCATAATCCCAATTTTTAAGGTTTTCTAAATTTTTGGATCATTTACATATTTTAGGGGTGGCAAATCTGACAAGCAAGAAAGAGAGGTACTTGCTCTATCTAGTTAAAAAAAATAAGAGATTAATCTTTCCGTCTCTATGAACAAAAGAGCCATATTTATGATTTCTATGAACTCTTGTTATATTCTAGCATTAGGGAGATAGTGGTGGTGGTAAAAATCTGGTCATTTACATCCTTATGAATGATTTAGCTTTCCTGTTTGTCAACTCAGCCATTTAAGTCTCCTGTGAGCCAGAGCAAGGATACAGTATCTCTTGCAGTGTTGCTTGCAAACATAAAAGGAAATGACTGTGTGGTTCACAGATACCACTTACATTCCACTGTAGATAAGGAAGCAGGAAACATAAGCATAGTAGTTATAGATTTAAATGGTTTGCCTGATGTTCCATAAAACACTTGTTTCATTTACTCCTCCAAGTCTGAGCAATTCAGCTCAGCTACTGTGAAGCAGAAAATATTATCAATTAAAGGCACAGTATGTTGGTCCTGAATCACAGGGCTTCAGTACCCTGGCGTGTTATGGTACCCAGAACACTAGCCCGCTCCCCACCCTAGCTCACACATCCCAGCAGGGTGGGATGTGTTCAGAGGCTAGAAGTGTACTGAAAATTAATAGAAAAACTACAAAGGCAAAAAAGTCAGGAAACAAAAGTTTCTTATAAGGTAAGTTCTGAAAACCACAACGAGGGAATAAAAGGCTCATAGAAGACCCATAACTCTTGCCCCTTTTAGTGCAGTAAACCTACATCTCTAAACTGACAAAACTAAGTGATTAACAAGTCAACCCGGACCTCATGCCAAATGCAATCTATCTAAAATTGAGCTTCTTTTCTCCTTTCCCTCCCATCCAACTCCAGTTTCTTGGTCAATGACAAGACCATCTGCAAATGCTAGAAATGGAAGACATTTTAACTGAAGTCCAAGCCTCTTTCATCTCCATGGCAATCGGTCTATAAGTGCTGTGGGTGAATTTGCTGGGAAGCACTTTTTCTCTGTGATGTAAATTCCTCATTGTCATTGTCTCACTCTAATGCAGACCTTTGCTGATTTGTTCATGGGCCATTAGAGCAGCTTCCCAGCTGGTCTCTCTGGCAGTACTCGGGCCCTCCATTTCCAATCCATCCTACATACTTCAGTGATGGCAAAGGAATCTCAAAACATCACTTTCATTCTCTTCTACAGGGAGGCCAGATGCCTCCACTGACTTACAGGTCTTCCATCATCTGAATTTCCCTCCACCCTCCTCAGCCTTACCCCCTTGGTTCTGAATATTATTCTTTGATTTGGTCAAGACTGTCTCTACACAAGCCCACAAAACTATGATCCCTCCTAACTGTTCCTTGGCCTTCCCGCCTGGCCTGGCCCCTCTCCTTATTCTGTCCATTAAAATTCAACAAGTTCAAGCCCTAGCTCCGGTCCTCGCTTTCTCTGAATGGCAGAGGCACTCCGGACTCATCATGGGTTTTGCACCCAGAGATCAAAAATCTTCAAAAAATAAATTGCATCAGACGTTTCCCCCCCCCCGTCAATGTTTCCTAAATAATACAGGATAACAACTTACACAGCATTACGTTCTGTTAGGCATTACAAGCAATCTAGAATGACTTCAAGTATATGGAAAAATGTGGATAAATTACATGCAAATACTATGCCATTTCATACAAGGGACCTGAAGGTCCTGGGGTTCCAGTATCCCCTAAGGATACTGAGGGATGACTAAATATTGCTTGATCAACATTTCATCCCCCCCCTTTTTTTTTTTATAATTAAGGCACTGTACCAAACTATAGGTGGTTCATTAAACTCTGAACAGGAGAGATACAGAGGGGGTCATGTTGCTTGAGGGTGAGTTCTCACATCAGATGTTCCCTTTTGAAAAATGAGACATTGGGCTAGTTATTTGACCTCTCTTGGCCTTAGTTTACTACTCTGTAAAATGGGGGGAAATATACTTACTTCCTAGAGGTGTTGAGAAATGATATGAGACCATCCAAATGAAGTACTCTACACAGTGACTGATAGGGCAAGTGCCCACAAATGTTATATTTTATTATTTATGAGACATTTTGCCTGGTCCAGGCTCATGAGCCCTATCTCCGGGAGTTTACAACCCAGTGGAAGAGAACATCTCAACGTATGTTTGTGCATGTGTGCACATTTGGGACAGGGGAAATGGAGTTAGGAACAATTCTGAAGATAGAGGCACCATTAACCAAGGTAACTAAGGAACCCAGGAGAAAGATCAAGTTAATGAAGGAGAGACAATGCCATTGGTTTTGGAAATGTTGAGTTTGAACTACCTACAGGACAACCGGGGGGGGGGGCACCCTTGTCACAGATATTTGGTTGACCCCTGCAGATCTGCCCTCCATCCTTCTCTCTCCTGCTCCAGGGTGTTGATCGGGGGGACTGCATCCATACCCTGCCCTCTGGCTTCTGTTTGAGTTTGCAAGCAGAAGATGAGAAGGAGGGACGGGATGAGATGCTGGTATTTATTTTTCCTCTGGCTTCTTCCCAATGAGGCCTCTTTGGGCTGTCTTCATACCCGGGTAAACCATCGATGTTCTTTCAAGGTGACCTGCTCTTTACCACTCTCTCCCCTGGCTACTGGTAAGTGCTCCCTCATCCTATCCCTTGAGTATGGGGATGACTGCCACCAGCCCCCCTGTGGGTCCCTCATCCCCTGATCTTTGTAAATCATCTCTTTGGAAATAAACCCTGGAATGATGCCCGTTGGAATGCAGCCTATTTCTTGCCGGGACAATGACTGACACCATGGCCCTGGGATTTCAAGGCTAGAATTTGGAAAAGAGATTGGGGTTGAAAATACAGATTACAGAAACCAGTTTAAGCAAAGGAAGTTAGTGAGATTGTGGAGAGAGGGGTGTAGATGAGGAAAGAGCACCAGAGATAGGCCCTTGGGGGCCTTCCCTTCAGGAAGAGAGGACCCCATCTGCTTCCAGATGAAACTAATAACAAATCTTTGCCTGTGACCCCAATGCACCTAACAATATCCTTCCACAAAGATGTAGAACTGCAATGATCTCATTGTCAGGGAAATCATTTAAAAATATTGTCAGGGGTTGGGTTTGTTGTGGCTCAGTGGTAGAGTGCTCGCCTAGCACGCACGGGACACTGGGTTCGATCCTCAGCACCACATAAATGTAAAATAAAGATATTGTGCCCACCTAAAACTTAAGAAGAAATATTTTTAAAAAAATATTGTCAGGGTTCCTGACAACTTGGACTTGGCTTAAAAACACATTCTGACACTTTGAGTTCATTATACTTATTTATATATAGGAACTTCACCTTCTGCTTTTTTTTTTTTTTTTTGGTGCTGGGGATGGAATCCAGGTCCTCATGCATGCTAGGCAAGTGCTCTATAATTAAGCTGCACTCCCAGCCCTCAATTTTTAAAAATTTTAATAATCAATACATTCACACGATTCAAAAAATCTAAAACTAAAAGGTGCATACACAGATAGTTCTATAGTGCCATTTTTATTCGCTGCTTAGATATTGTCTCCATGTTTCTCTATGTAAATCCAAGTTAATCTAACCAAATATTCTTATTTTCCCTCTTACACAAAAGATATTACACTAAATGTGTGACACTTTGTTTTTGTCCCCCCCCCCACAGTATACCCTAGAGTCTTCCATCTCTCAAAACAGAGCTTCCTCGTGTTGCTTATAACTGCTTACAATTCCACAGGGAGAAGTGCCATCCTTTATTAACCCAGATAATGGAGAAGCTTTGATGAGTGCTGCCTCCCAACTGCAGATCCCTCCCTAGAGCTCCTAAGCCTTCTCCTGTGCCTGAAAAACCTCAATTCCCCATTACCAGGGCTTTCCTCTCCAATACGATAGAGAAAAATGGCAGACTTCCTAAGGAGCTTCCTCATTTCCTGTTACCAAATGTAAAAATCCTCTTACATCTTGGGCCTTTGGGTCTCCTGTTTAATGCCAATCCTCTTATTCTTTCAGAGTTAGGATCCCATCTTCTCAGGAACTGATAGTATCTCTGACCCTAATTTTTTCTCCTGTATATCAAACTTTCTCCCTCACAACTGAATCACATAAAAATACTCTGTTCTCTCTCCGGCTACTGCCCTCTCCCTCTCTTACTTCCTCAAACTTCTCAGAAGAGTTTTCCACAGCCACAGACTGGATTTCCCTGCTGGAACCTCACTCCTCAATCCATTTCAGCCCAATCCACCCCCGTTGCCCATCTAAGCTTTTCACATGAAGCTGCCCATGACCTGTAAGTCACCCAACAAATGCACATTTCAGTTTGGGCTTTAGTTGATTTCTTAGCAACCTCTGACATTCTATGATTCTCTTCCTTTTGGAAAAATTTCCTTTAATAATGTTAGATTTTTCCCAAATTTCTTCTTATATGTTGGACTACTTTCTCTGGCCGGTGAGAATGATTCTTGGTCCACAGTTAGGTGTTTAAGAGATAAAACCAGAACCATGTTGAGTTGATTGAAACAACTGTCTCTTGTGTAAGGGGGTGCCAGAAACTCAGTGAGTAAGATAATTGCTTTTTAATGCAACATTTCAAAAAATCAATTAATGCAAAAATCTGCATTGGACAAAACATCAGAATTTTAAATGAAAACTAGTGCTGTGCTGATTCAGAGCCTGAGGCAAAAAAGGAAAAATGTATGCCTCTATATACATGTGTCAATGCCTTTTTTAATGGCTACTTTGTTTCCTGAACATCAATGTGGTTGGAAAGCTGTTGAAAAATAGAAAAGTGGGCATATTAAAACATGACTTTAAGTTTAAATGTACTTATTTTACCCAAAAGAAATTTCTGATTTTTCGTCAAATTAATTAAACATTATTTGGATCATTACTTGGTCAAGGGAAAATTTAAAACTGGGAAATTCTGTTATCTTAATTGAAAACTAGGTAATCAAAGAAGCAGATGTGAAAATATTACTGATGAATTTATTTCCATGAAAGCCCAGAGTCACATTTTTCTTTTTGCCTCAGGTACCAGTGAGGTACATCACAGAACTGTTAAGAACAATCATACATTATTCTGGGTTTTTTAACACTGAAGCTCAGACTTGTTTGCTACTATCCTATCGATCTGATTGGAAATTTAACTTCTGTTGGTTTTGAGCATCCCAGCCTAGAGCAGGGGAAAGATCTGGAAGCCATACTCATTACCAGGGCACTGGGAGAGGTCTCTGATCATGGGCCATAAATTCCTGTTACCTCCAGGATATTCTCACAGGACCACCAATTCTGCTGTATCTAAGGCCCCCAAAAGGCCCTGAGATGCTAAGGCTGGGAACTTGAGCCCTGGGTGTGTTTTCCACAGTTCAAGATCCTTCAGCTCCTCTGACTGTGGAGCTTGTCTTTATCTTCTGGACATTGACCCAGAACTGCAAGAGTCTTAACTTCAGAATCCTTTTACATTAGGCCCTGCCAAGATCCCTGAAGCCAGGGATGATAAAACCAGGCTATCAGCTTAAAAATGAGAGGAAAGGGGAAAATAAAAGTGAAAAAAAGCAGAAACTGGTATTTCCACAGACCATCCTGCCACCTCAGCCTTTTCTGCAACTCATCTGTCTTCTCCCCGGCCATCCAGCTCAGGGGCTCCCTCAGGCCCCACTCCGTATTCTGTCTCAGGCAAATCTCATCACTTTCATGGCTGTACTTTCCACCCATAAGCCTATGATTCCCTGATTTGTTTCTCTGGCCCAGACCTATGCACTGAGTCCTGAGCAATCTGTCCAACTGCTCGATACCCACACTTTCATTTGGGCCTCTCTCAGTGGACCTCTCCCAAACTAAACCAGCCTGGTGCCACACACCCACCATCTTCTTCCCACCAAGTCCTTTCCCAGTGCAGGCAGAGAAGAGTCATGGTTCAGGACACCTCCCACACCAATGCTTCCCTGAGTCCTGCCCACCTCCTCTCTTCTGGAGACCCTCTGTAAGGGTCCGGCGGAGCATCGGAGAAAGAGACCACAAGAGACCAACTTCATGCAATTAGCAGGGGGGAATTTTATTGAACCAGCATGCTGGGGCTCTGTGCCCACTCAAGAAAGGAGAGCAGCCCAGAGCCCAGAGCAGAGGTCAAGCAGAGCTTAAGTACACTTTTTGGAGAGGGCGGGGGGCTTTGCATACATCAGAACAGATCATCATGAGGCACGGGAAAATTGAACAACAACTCTGAGACATGATTAGTACATTCATTGGCGGGAACAGTCTGGGCAGGGGTGATTGGTCACTCCTAAGCGGGGTACACATTTAAACTGATTGGTTTTGTGGCCTGGATGCTTACGTGCCTTGCTACTTGGAGCCCTTAGCTATTAAACAACCAGGGAATCAATGGAAATATTTACTGGGCAGTTCAAGTATTGTCCTAACAGCTACAGAGATTACAGGTTCCAGGGGTAGCAGAGGAATTTTAACAATACCTAGTCTTTTACTTTTTAGCCCAGGCCTTGCAATTTAGAAACTTTACAATGCCCGGTCTTTTACACTTTAACTCAGACTTTTGCAGCTTAGAATCAGCTTAGAAATTTTACACCTCAACCCTAGGCACCTCCACCTCTACTACCTTCGTTCTAAGCTGCCACACTCTCTCACCTAGACTATTGTAAAAAATAAACCTTTCTAACTGCTCCCCATCTGTACCTCCTCCAATATCAACTTCATAGTACCATCAGAGACAAATCCAAACTGTCATTTTCTGGCTCAACCTCTTCAAAGGCCTTTGGTTGGTTCTGGAAATAGACCAAAACAGGTGATGGCCGTGTTTGGTCCAGGCCCTCCCTAAGCTCACCTTATTCCATCTTCTTGCCCTTTACTGTCTGAGCTACAGACACACAGGAGTATGAGCACTCATTTCTCACATTTGTAATCGCACACTGTTCATTTGTAAGCCAATGTGGCTGATGTCACGTTGCAATAGGTGCTCCATGAGAACAGAGACCCTGTGTTCCCAAGGCTTCACATAGAATCTGTGATATCATAAACGAACATTTGTGGAAAATGTAATTAATACACATGTTGCTTGCATTTGAGAGTTAAGCCCCTTCTGAAGTTTACAAGTATATTTGTGCACATTTCTCTCTTTCAATAACATTTGTTGAGAATTATAGTGAACCAGAACACCAGAACATTGTTTGTTTTTTAAAGTGTTTTACATATATTAACTCAGCTAATTTTCACTCTAAGTCCAGGAGGTAAATGCTCATATTGTTCCCATTTTAAAGATGTTGAAAATGTAAAACAGAGAGATCAAATAACTCAAATGGAAGAGTCTAACCCCCAAATTTTGTGCTGGACCTTGTTTATCTGGAAAAAAAAATACTGAGCAAAGTGTTAGGCACCAAGGTATTGTGGACAGGAATGGACCAGGACATCTTCAAAAGAAGAAAGCATTTTTTAAAAGGAGATTGATGTCCATCAAAGTACAACAGACACTATGCCAAAAACATATCTCACTTACTAAATCCTCCCAAAGTGGAGTAAGCAAGGTATGATCACGACCATTTCATATGAGAGGAAGCTGAGGCTGAGAGTTGGCGCAAATATCATAGGCAGTATAGGAGCTGGAATTCACACCCAGGACAGTAAGACCCGAAAGCCATGCTCTCACCACTGCAAAGCTGCCTCCAGAAGAAGCTGAGAGTGCTTCCTTTCCATCCTGCATCCATCAGCTGATGGATCTTCTGGTTTAGTGTACATAGAAGCACCTAGAAAACTTGTTGAAATCAGAGATTTCTGAGTTTGATGTACAGTAGTATCTGCGATTTTAAACAATCCCCCTACTCCTCAGTGATTCTGCTGGCTCCAAAACTTTAGTTCCATGACCTCAGAACCTTAGTACTATCAGAATCACCTAGAGCTGTTGTTAAGCCACAGATTATTGGGCTCCACTCCTGAGTTTCTGAATCAGATGATCTGGGGTGCTAGATCTAACAAAGTTCTAACCAATTTCTGAGTGATGCAAGGCCAGGTTTGAGACTGTCCTAGGATAAGACTCTGAGAGACACTCCACTAATTGTTTAATTCTCCTTGATGCCACCACCTTTGAGTCAATTTTCAAAATACACATCCCTTGGGCTGGGGCTGTTGCTCAGTGGCAGAGTGCTTGCCTAGAATGTGTGAGGAACTGGGTTGGATCCTTAGCATCACATAAAAATAAATAAGATAAAGGCATTCTGCCCATCTACAACTACCAAAAAAAAAATATATATATATATATATATACACACATACACACACACACACACACACACACACACACACACACACACACATGCCTCCACTCTGCCTTCTCTCCATATCCTCCTTTTAGGAAACTGTGGAAATTCAAAGATTCAGGACCTGGAGAACAGTAGCTTGAGGTAAAATCCTTCAGCAGCTTGAGATAGGGAATCTCCTACTTTTAAAATTATACAATGCTTGTACAAGACACCAGAATGTTAGAAGTCTCCAAGTAGAACTAATCCTGGATGAGAAAGAGCAAAGCTATTTTTTTCACATTTTCCTTCTCTAAGATTTAGAAGGGAAATTCATTTTTCTCTAAATGTGTATGTGTGTGTATACAAATACATGTATGACTATATAGCACACACATTTGTAAGTATTTTTAATAAAATATAATTTTCATTTATTTGAGAATTAAAGTCAGCATATTATAGTGAGCCACACATACCCCTGCTTATAGAAGTGCAATTCACAGTAGCCAAGTTATAGAACTAGCCTCGGTGCCCATCAACAAACTAATGAGGCTGGGGATGTGGCTCAAGCGGTAGCGCGCTCGCCTGGCATGCGTGCGGCCTGGGTTCGATCCTCAGCACCACATACCAACAAAGATGTTGTGTCCGCTGAGAACTAAAAAATAAATATTAAAAATTCTCTCTCTCTCTCCTCTCTCACTCTCTCTTAAAAAAAAAAATCAAACTACTCCTCATCATTAAAAAAAAAAAAAAAAACTAATGAATGGGTAAAGAAAATGTGGTGGGGCTGGGGGCGTGGCTCAGCGGTAGAGATCCCCGCCTCCCCACCCCCAAAGTGCTTGTGATGTCCTGGGTTCCATCTTTAGCACCACATAAAAATATATAAAAAAAATAAAGGTATTGACAACTATAACTAAAAAGTAAATATTGTTTTTAAATGTGGTCTATGCACACTATGGAATTTTATTCAGCCATAAAGCCCAAATTATGTCATTTGCAGGAAAATGGATGGAACTTGGGAGCATTCTGTTGAGTCAAAGAAGCCAGGCTCAGAAAGTCAAGGGTCATATGTTTTCTCTCATATGTGAAAGCTTGAGAGAAAAAAAGGGGAAATTGGGGGGATCTCATGAAAATAGAGACCAGTAGAATAGAGAAAGGGAACTGGGGGAGGGAGGAGGAGAAAGAAAGGGGAGGCGTTGGGGAATTAAATTGACCAAATTACATTAGGTGCGTGTCCGAATATGTCACAATTAATCCTACTATTATGAAATTTAAAAACTAGACTTGAGCATTTTAAATTTAAAATATTATGCTATTCCTTAGAAAATCAGTTTGTCTTAGGTTGCTGAATGCTGCCTGAGACATGGAAAGATGAAGCTGTGTGTGTGTGTGTGTGTGTGTGTGTGTGTGTGTGTGTGTGTGTGTGTGTGATAGTCCAAACACAGCAAAGGGTACAAAGGAAGGAAATGGCCGAAAGGACGGAGCTGCCGTGATTCAGGGCCCATTCACCTGATGGCTTTCTGAGACATGTTAGGTAATCTTTCCAGCGTGTGTGATCTATGAAGATATTTTCCATGAAGGTATTTGGCAAATGAGTTTTTGACAAAATGTACTTCCAGACTTCGATATCTTCAGAAATAATTCAGTCCTTTCAGATTTTAGAATTAAATAAAAGATTTATGTTCCTTATCGGCATCCATAAAGACAGCCATCAACATTTCATCCTGACAAACCTGTACAAAGATCAATGTCTCCAATGAAGCTTCCTCTCCTGGTCCTTCGATGCTTCCTTTCAAGCCATAGGCCCACATTATTCCTGAACCCCACTTGACTATCATAATGAGCACACATCTGATTTGCCTTCTGAATTCTTGTATATGCTTTGTTGACTGAAAATCAACTCAAACTTCATTTATTTTCCCTTTCTCTTTTTAGTACTTCCAAAGTTAAAGACAAATAAATAACTCTTCTTTCCTACGGCTATCTACAGGAAGTGAATATTTTTAAATTACCAAATCAAATGTCTTGCTGCGTAAGGAATTGTTTTTGCAGACTCTTAATGATTAAGTTTTTTGAGAATGCCAATGGGCATCATAAGTTTTTGTTGTTGTTTGTGCTATTAAAATAGACCCGACTTCAGGCAAATTCCAGAGGTATGGCAGACAGATCTACCCTAGTAAGTGTAAGGCTAACTTGCCTCACTTAGGTATGGAGAGAGTGGTGGAAGGCCCAGTTGTCAGGCCTATTGGCTCTAGAACCAAACAGCACAGGTTCAGTTCTGGCTTTCACATTCACTAATTGTGTGACCTGGTACAAATCTCTCAGTGTCTCTGTATCTCATTTATAAAACTGGATTTTAACAGTACCTACTTAAAAGGGTTATTCTGAAGATTATATGTTAAAGACACTTGCAACAATGCCTTAAATGTAATAAGTGTCCAATAAGTATCAGTTGTAGTTGTGTTGCTATTATAATTATTCTTGAAAAGTCCATATAATGTTATCACAGAATTGAGAAGCAATTTGACTCTAAGGAATAAACATTAACAATGGTTTGATTACTGGAAAATGTCATTATTGCCTATTTAAGGAAAAAACACAATAGTTATCTGTTTACTTGATTCTATGTTAAAATGAGAAAATTCCTTTCTATAGAAAGCTATTTATTGCTAAGACATATTACAAATGTTATAAAATGTTTCACATACACAATATAGCTTAAAAATATTCCTTAAAGAAAACAAAACCTAGGGGTTAGTTATGAACAGAAGTCAGTATGTTACTACCTTGAGACATTTTTGCTGAGAGGGAAGCACAATTATATAATCAAGCATAATGAATTTATATTCATTTATTTATATTTTGACTTATTCCAGAAAGGAACAGAGACTGCTAACATGAATGGATCATAGACAACATAAAAAAAAAAATCTTCTAATGTAATAGGCTGGCCTCTCAACTCACAGAGGATACATTGTAAAATTTATTGTAAAGAAATACAAATAAGAGTAGAAGATGCTCTTCCTACATTTTATTACTGATACATTTTCTTCCTTGAAATATCAAAGTTTTTTTTTTTTTTTTTTTGCTTTTTTTGTTTTTTTTAAAGTCTGTTCCAGCCATCATTCCTTATATCCAATCAGAAGCCCTGACCTCCTGGATTCGCGGTCCTCCTTGTCTATCACCATTCATCTGATAGTGTTACTAAATTGACTTTTCTAAAGTACATCTCTGGTCTCATCATTAGTATGCTAAATAAATCCTTGTATTTTTGATACTTTTTATTCATACCTATTTTATATATGTTTTATGCCTTACAATAAATTTTATATTCATTTGAGTTTCTCTACTAGAAAGTAAATACTTTGTATTATTTCGCCACAGCACTTAGTGCATTGTCTTGAGGCATCGATAAATGTTGGGGGAAAAAGAAATCTGAGTATAAAACCTTAGAACATACTGTTATGTTGATATGCATTTCTAACTACTACAACTGTGTCTCTATGATAACATAATTTGATCAGGACAAAGAGAGATACAAATCAACAAATTAGGAAAGTGTAACTAATTCAAGGCCTTAATTATAGATTTGCAAGATAGTCACACAATTCCTTTAAACTGAAAAGAACACATTTTCATCTTGTTACCTACTATGTAAATTGTGCCAATTAAAATATTATTCAAAGGTTAAAGAAAGCCAGTAGAATGGGAAAAAAAACAGTAGATAAAAATAATAACATTTATAAGATAGCAAGACACTAGAGGGGCTGGGGTTGTGGCTCAGTGGCAGAGCGCTTGCCTTGCATGTGTGGGGCACTAGGTTCGATCCTCAGCACCATATAAAAATGAATAAATAAAATAAAGGTATTGTGACCATCTACAATTTAAAAAGTATTTTAAAAAAAGACACTAGAGATTCTAATGAAAATGATAAACTGGAAAGCCCTTACATGCAAAATAGTAAGGTAGTGAGTTGGATGTCTTTGAAAAAATTTTCCAAAGACATGGACTATTAAAAGGGAGTAATTCATTTGTGCAGTTGTGATTCTGCAGACAAACAGTATTCTTGGCAATGTGCATTTAAATGTTGTGTGACCCCTGAGTACAATTATATGAAGATGAATTTTTAGCTTGTGTACAATTTGCGTTATAACACATTCGGTCTCAGAAGAAAATTCATCCAGAGATTTCATCAGACTTTACATAGAGCTCTGAAAAATAAGCAATCATTTTAATAACGACTCAGGTAAGGGAGAGATAACCATGCCTTAGTATCTATAATCATTGCAAGGATTAAGGTTTGTGTCTTTCCATATGATGGTAATACCCATAGCTACTTCTAAGGATTACAATTGTTGCTATATAAATCTCCAAAATATTTCTCATCATGGTATCCTAAAAGCTAATTAAATTGAGTTGAAATGAGCATTATTATATATTCATGTTTCTGAATATAAGGTATGTTAAAGGCAAACCACCTCTACTTTTCTTTGAGTATGGGCTAGATTTAGTGACTGGTTTCCAAAAAAAAAAAAAAAAAAGAGTATAGAAAGGCAAAAAAAAAAAAAGAGGTAAAGCATTGGAGAAACATGGCAAACACCATGTTAGCCACGTGATGAAGGTTAATGATGTCATGCGTCCCTTGATACATATAATGAAAAGGATACTTGGCCTCTGGGTATTCTCCACAAAAAAACATAACCCTGGTCTAATCACGAGAAGTCATAGGACAAACCCAAACTCAGGGACCCACTACAAAATACCTAGCTAACATGCCTCAAAACTGTCAAGGTCGTGAAAAATGATGAAAGACTAAGAAGTAGTCACAATCAGAGATTTAGGGGATATGACAGACAGCTAAAAGAGATATGGTTTCCTGGATTGGATCCTGAATCAGAAAGAGGACATGAATGGGAAAACTGGTAAAATCCAAATAAAGTCTGGAGTTTAGTTAATAGCATTACATCAACATTGGTTTATTAGTTTTAATAATAAATGTGTTATAGTGATTTAAGTTGTTAACAAAAGGGAAAATGGAGTGAAAGTGTGGGAACTGTGTATATAATCTTAGTAACTTTTCTGTAAATCTAAAATTATCATAGAAGTTTACTTAAAAACACCTTACTAGCTAGGCATGGTGGTGCATGCCTGTAATCCCAGAGGCTCAAGAGGTTGAGGCAGGAGGATCATGAATTCAAAGCCAGACTCAACAAATTAGCAAGGGCCTAAGCAATTCAGTAAGAATAAATAAAATATTTTATAAA
Organism: Ictidomys tridecemlineatus; assembly: GCF_052094955.1. Classification (NCBI taxonomy): domain Eukaryota; kingdom Metazoa; phylum Chordata; class Mammalia; order Rodentia; family Sciuridae; genus Ictidomys; species Ictidomys tridecemlineatus. The sequence continues at coordinate 106,234,909 of NC_135487.1, read as the reverse complement.
AGTGCTGGGGGGCTGGGGCTGGGGCTCAGTGGCAGAGCACTTGCCTTGCACATGGGATCCTCAGTACCACATTAAAAAAAATGCAAATAAAATAAAGGCATGCTGTCCATCTACAACTACAAAAAAAAATATATATATATATTTTTAAAGTGCTGGGGCTGTGGCTCAGTGGTTAAGCGCCCTGGGTTCAATCTCTGAACCAAAAACCAAAAACTAAAACCAAAAACAAACAACCAAAATAAAACCTACTTTTTATGCCCCTGACTTACAGCAGAAACATACCCACTGTGTGCCATCACCATCCCAATTTATATTGTCATTCCAGCAGCACTTGGTAGACAACAGCTTTGAGAGTAATGCACAAGAAAACATATAAGAGAAAGCTATTTAAAGAAAGAACATGGGAAAACTTAGCCAAAAAGCTTCGAAAACAATGTATCCTATTTAAAAAAAAATTTAAAGAATATATCTTCCCCTTTACAGACAATCACAAAAGAGCCAAGGTAATAAAAATTCACTTTCACTCTATTGTGATTCCATTAAAATGCAAGTAATCTCTATGTTTATGCTTTTCTCGGGAAAGGCTCTGTCCTCCTGTTATTGCAGAATAGAGTTCTAAGCTACTATCACCCTCTGGGGAGAGCTATGCTTTGTTGGATTGTGTGTAACGAGGTCGCAGCCTATATGCACTCTGTTAGAGAATATCTGAGCATGCCAAGTTCTTAAAATAAAATTTAAAAAAATGTAGAATTCAGTTGCTGACTTCCTTTAAATGTGAACAAAGGGAGACACCATTTTGAAACCTGATCTATTGTAATTCTAAAACTAAAAAACAAGAGGAACCTGCCATAAGGTTCACGCCACCTTTGCTCCCTGAGTGGCTGATGGTCCCTGCTGAATATTCACGGTGACTATGCCTACCTATTGTTAAATACTGACAATCCTATAATTTGATTACTGACTTTGTGAGGCTAGTTCATATTCTCACTGTAAAATTTCTTCTTGATTAAGCTTAATAAACCAATTTTTGCTCATTGTTACCAGTTTGACTTTTACCACTACTCTTAATAGATTTAAATACTTGTGATACTTTTGCAAGCACTAATATCACCAGTGCACAATTACACGTTCCTTCCAAAGGGAAAATTTTAAGAACTACTGAGTTTCCTGCATACATGTCTAGATGAATGCCTTTGTATCAGATCCATTATTGAAAGATCCATTCATCACGAAGTCTGTAATTTGGAAATGCTGTGTTCTAATAGGGTTTGTCTTTAAGTGAAATGCTGCATAACAAATCTTATTTTCCTGTGGATTCCAATAATGAACGTTATGTGGGTTTTGGCATAGAGGTAGAAAGAGGGAGCAAAGTCTACCTTTGGGATGGGAAGATCATTGATAATGAGGAAGGAGAATCGAATATGGTAACATCAGCATGTGATGGCACCTGGCTCCTGGTGAGAGGATGGTACACAAAGACTGGTGGTATATGCCATCTCAAGTCTTATCAGATTAGAGTGAGACCTCCGAGGGAGGGGAAGACCACCTCCAAGGTGCAGGATGAGGGGGAGGAGGTTCACCTTTCTTCCTGCCTTTTCCCTTCTCCCTCCCCTATCTCCTGGATATCCCGGCAAAACTGCATCAATACGTTGACCTCAACAGTGTGCTGGCTCTGCTCTTTGGGATGGATTCTAGGACATCTATGGTTCTTAATTCGGAAACTGTGACCATGCATGGTGGCACATGCTACTTGGGAGGCTAAGGCAAGTTTGAGACCAGCCTGAGCACTTAATTAGTGAGATCCTACCTCAAAATACAAATAAAAAGAGCTGGAGATACAATTTAGTGGTAGACCCTCGCTCCCTGCCACCTCCAGATTCAATACCCAGTACTCAAGGAAAAAAAAAATCAAGGAATTACAATATTTGCATTGTTGCAGCATACATAAAAGAACTTTATGTATTCTAGTGTTCCAGTTATTTAAATGCCAAATAGTTGCTGTCTTCAACAAGATGTGCATGATTTTCCTTACATTAAAGAAACATTTGTCACTTAAAAAGCAGCTCTCCAAGTAATTTTCCTGATGTTAAAAACATTTCTGCTTCTAAAAGAGCAGTTTTGCTGCACTATAAAGCTAGTCTCCTTTGACCTATATTTGATTCAGGGTCTGGCTCTTCACAGGTCAAATATTCCTCACTAGTCTTCTTTCTGGATGCATTCGTCAGTAACTTTGCACACATTGGACTCTGCTGCTTTCTTCTGTCCTGGCTAAGCATCTGCCAGGGAAGCCCACCAGAATGAAACTAAGAATGAAGGCCACTTCTCAGTCACTGATGATTGTGTCCCTGAAGCCTAGCACAGTGCTTGACACATAAAATGTATTTCATTCTTATTTAAAATGCCCAGGAAGTCCTTTCTTATCTTCCCCTCTATCATTGTGTGTCACTACAGTATGTACGAGATGTAGCATTCATGACTGGTGCCAATTGTGCAGGGTCAGGGTATTGCATTATTAATGGGTTCTGGGGAGTTGTGTACAAACTCCCTGCGTTGCTGTTCTTTTGGCTTGGCATGAGTTCTCACAAATGACCTGATTCTACACCAAATATCTATTACCTCTTGGTGTCTGTTATCCACTGACCTGTTTTTCTGGGGGCCACTGCTCTCTAACTTCTCATGTTCTTAAGGTATTTAGTTTCTTCTATTTCTGACCTCCTTTGAGGGAGAAGTAGAACAACTTAGAAAGGCTATAGCACTTTTTGGAAAGTTGAAAGGAATTAGACTGGTGGAATAATAACTCTGGTGGAGGAATTCAACAAAGGACTTAAACCAGCCCCAATTGTGAATCAACCCAGAGGCTACATACACCACTTGCCCCTAGAAAGAAATGTAGATTGATACAAACGAGCAGCTGGATTGATACAAACGAGCGGTCAGCCTGATGTTACTATGTTCCATTCTCTTTCCTCATTATCAGTGCTTTTCCCATCCCATCCCCTGCCCCAAATCTAATCATCTTTCTAATAATCTTCTTTGTTCCTCCCTCATCTCCAATACCATTCAGTTTTTTGTTCTGTTTTGCCTGCAACCAACATTATTTTGTGGAAAAGTCTCCTTGGTCTTTTTTTTCACTCCTCTCTTGCCATTCTCTTGGATGGGCATGGCTCTTCTTCCAATTTCTGTTAACACATGGGGCTGAGGGGATGAGGCCAGCAAACCTGCTCCCTATCTCCTTTTTAAAGACCATTCTTTGTCCAACTTGTGCTTCCAAATTTCCATTCTCAGCCACACCACACTTTCATGCAACAAGCAACCCTTTCTCTATCAGGCTAAGGTTACGCCTCTGCACCTCATGTCCTTTCCTACCACCACCACAAACACCCCAAAAGCTCACGCTCAAACTACTTTTAGGACATTCCAATTAGTCACTTTGATGCCAGTCTCTTCTTCTCTCACTTTTAACCCATTGTCAACCCACATACTGATCATTTAATCTAAAAAGTCAATTTCAATCTAGTTAAAATTTTTTTTTCTTTACTTATTAAATAAATCCTAGAAACCTTGGTCTGGCATCCCAGGCTGCCTACAATATGGCTCTAGCATTTGACTTCATCCTTACCCTTCAGGGTCTTCCTCTCCTACCAGTCTTCATTATGTGCTTTTCCTGCCTCATGGAACGTTCTGCTCTGGATAATCAAAGTAGAAGATGCCATTTATTGAACACTATGTTTCAGGCATTGCATTAAGTACTTCATATGGAATCCACTTCTAAACTTGAACCCCATCAGTCCATCTTCAAAAACCATGTTCCTTCCTTTGTTTGAAATATCCTACTCTGTCAAAATTATTTGCATTCCCTCAAAATCATCCCAAATTCACCTTCCCTCATGAAAACCATTTTTCATCCTTCTACCTAAATGGGATTATCCCTCCTCTTTATCCTCACAGCACTATGGATACTTGGCTTAGTCTTTTTCAAAAGCCAACTTGACAATAGGATATGGCTGCAGCCTTCCTGAGGTTATATACCATGTGTTCCTTATTGCCTGTTATAGTCCCTTTGAATATATTAGGTACTTCATACGTGAATATTGCATGCAGCACTGCCCACCCCACGTCTGTCTGTCTCCCATCTATGCATACACTGGGATATTTATGTGGAAGAATCCAACAGAATGCTTTCCCAGACCATCTTTCCCAGAATATTGTAGCTGCAATGGCAGCTGGACCTTATTTTTACAGTTGTGTTAAAAAAAAAAAAAAAAAAAAGTGCATGTTCTATACTCGAGAAATTTTTTGTCAAAAAAATAATCAACTGTTTATTTATCTCTCTATAATCAAAGGCTCCATGTCATCAGTTGCTTTTTTTTAAAGCTCCACTTCTTGTGGAATCTGAAGTGAAGACAATTTGATTCTCGCTCAACGGCACTGAGGGAAAATCAGGCGTGAGGAATGAGAGGCGAAAGTGACAATAAGTGGCAGAATCGGGATTTAAATCTAGGTGTGTGTGACTCAAACGCCACAGTTCTTTACCAACATGCTGCACTGTAACGAAAATCAATGGCCTAACCATTTTGTTGCCTAAAATATGGTCTTATTCTTGTGACAATACATTCTGGCCATTGGGATTAGAGTCTGTGTTTTTCCAAAACAATTTAGCTGCTTATTGGTAACTTAAGGTGGTGATTTCTTTGTTCTTTTTGTTCTGCTTTGGTTTGTTGTCGACCTAGAGAAAATGTCCTACCACTTGTTCTAGGGGAATCTTTCAATGGTGCTATAGGTTCTGTCCCTGTTAAGGATTAATATAATTCATTGATGTTATTATTTGTCATCCTGTCACATCCGAAGGCAACCTTACCAGAGCTTACATACCAATCATCTTCACTCTTCTGTCTTCTTGTATCTATTCATATAAAACTGAAGTGTAATGAAGAATGAGGCCAGGTGCGGTGATGTATACCTGTGATCCCAGTGGCTTGAGAGGCTGAGGCAGGAGGATCCCAAATTCAGAGCCAGCTTCAGCAAGTTAGCAAGGCCCTGTCTCTAAATAAAACACAAAAATAACTGGGGATCTGACTTAGTAGGTAAGCACCACCCGGTCAATCCCCAATACCAAAAAATTAAAAAAAAAAAAAAAAAGGAATAAAGAATAAAATTGAACTGCCTTTATGTTCTGCCTTAGCATAGCCTTTTCTGAAGCACACATGATCCAGTTTGCAATACAATACAGTGCACAGGGAAAAGGCCAGTTTAAATTTCTGTTTTAAGAAGTTTATCAAAATAAACCTTGACTTGGTCTTCATTGCTTTTAGAATAGCATGCAAGTTCCTTCGGATGGTGCACACTGTTCTCATAGTGGTCCTTCTTTTCCCACTCCAGCATCTTTTTCTCACCATTTTCTCCTCTCATTTCTATTTCAGACATGCTGAACTTCTTAAAAGTCTTCCCAAAAGACATGTTCTTCCTCACCTCTGGAATCTGCGCGTGTTGATCTTTCCTTCTGTACCTTACCTATCCAACTCCTTGCGGATTAAACTTACACTGCACCTCCTTCTTGGCTCCTTAATTCCCCAATGTCAAGACCCTTTTTAAATGTTTATCCTCCATATTTCCCTTTGGTAGCACATGGCATATTGCTTTGCAGTTGCCTACTAATCTGCCTGTCTTCCCAATCAGCTTGTAAACTTCCTGATGCAATCACTGTCTTGTCCACTCTTAGGTGCCCCAGACTGATTGAAACATAGTAGGTTTGAAACATAGTATATTTGAAACACAGTAGGTGTCTATTACATTTTTTTTTAATTGGGTGGATGAATAAATAGACAAGAGAACTAGGTAACTTTTCTAAGAAGCAATAGTCATTGTAGACAGTTTTCTCTATTAGGACTAAATATTAGCCCCTATGGCCTTATTATTCCCTGGAAGAATTGAGGTACTAAATTATAGAAGGTTAGTAGCACCCAATCATTAAAATATCTAGGCAACTGCCAGTTTTCTTCCTACCATACGCATATTTTGCATCTGGATATTTTACTTGCACTGAGATTATTCTTCTGGGAAATACAGGCATTCCTAGTGAGCATACCATCAAAAGAGATAGATCAGCCTGAATTAATCTGAGGAACTAAATATAACTAAGGGGGGAGGGAGAAATAATGCTTACTGTTATTAAGAAGGAAAGCACACACTATATTTTTTTTCTGTAATCAATTGCAAATTTACATTTGATAACTCTGGTTGTTGTTTAATCAAAAATGATTATCTTACTTGATTAAGAGTATTTTTTTTTGAGGAAAAGGAATTGCTAATTAGTTTGCTATCACTCTGTTGAAGGTGTTTGCAATTAAATTGAGGAGGTAAAGAAAGCTGCAAATGATCCAAATGCTGAAATGCAGTTACTAAATTTTGAGGGAGTTCCTCTTTCAAACTATGTGAAGTTCTAAACTTCTTTAAAGACTTTTTTTAAAAAAACTTTCTTATAGGAAAAAAAAATCTGTGAAATCTTGGTTGAGACTACAGAGGCTAATTAGTCAACACTTTTATTATGCCTGTATGTAAAATGGGAAGCAAATCACTGATGTGTACATAGATATAATTTGATAAAGTCATGATGTTAGACCATTTTAAGTTGTTTATTTTCTACCTTAATAAGGAATTAACTATCATAATAGCTACTTTTGATTAGATCACTTCCAACCTGGTACATTAGTCTCCCCAAGCTTTGAGGACTTTTATTTCTGTTATTCATTTCATCTGGAGACAAGACCAACACACAATTAGTAATGATGCATTGATTTCTTCTGTAATAACATTTAAAGATGTTTGCCTCTTGGAAAATCAAATTGTCTAAGATTATTTTTTTTCCATCTTAACAATTTGTCAGCGAACAGCTCAACAGTGTTAACCATATACATGTTGTTGTGCAACAGATCTCTAGAACTGTTTCATCTTGCAAAACTAAACCTCTGTATCCATTGACAACAACTCTCCATTACCCCCACCCCAGCCCCTGGCAATCACCATTATACTTTGTTTCTAAGAAATGACTTCTTACATACCTCAAGTAAGTTGGAATCATGCAAGCATCTCTCTTTTGGTGACTGGCTTGCTTCACTTAGCAAACTGTCCTTCATCCATGTTGTAGCATGTGATAGGATTTCCTTCTTTTCTGAGGATGAATCAGATTCCACTATATATACATACTGCATTTTATTTTTATTTTTCCCTTATTTGTGGTGCTGGGATCAAACCCAGGGCCTCATACGTACTAGGCAAGCATCCTATCACTGAACTACTTTCCTAGCCCACAATGTTTTCTTTATGCATTTACCCATTGATGGACATTAAGTTGCTTCTACCTCTTGGTTGCCGGGAAAATTACTGCAATAAACATAGTGTGCAAACGTCTCTCTGAAATCCCACTTTCAATTCTTTAGTGTATATACCCAGAAGTGAGCTCTAATAAGCTTACCTCTAAGAAAATGAAAGTCCATGGAAAATTATAGACCAGGAACAGCTAAGGCAAGAATGTCACAGGCTTTGCAACTGCCCATTTGGTTACTTGCATAAACTTCTGGACATGTGCTTGGGAGGAGACAAGTGAGTGGGAGAATCTGTGGTTAGGCAATTTCCAAGAGTCAAACATTTTAATGTTTTGTTAATTGCCACAGTAGTTTTAAGTATCATGAGTATGACTTCATGGCTGAACCCAGAACTTCCTATCACAAATTAAACATTGTGATTGATTCTTGCTCCTGATGAAACAGCAAGTTGGTCACTGCACTAGCAATGCAATGTAGCTGTTGTTGCTTCTCCCAAGGAGCATGTGATGTTAGGGAAAGAAAGCTGTCAATTATAGTACAAAGTGACAAGTGCTGAATGCGTTCAAACTCCTGGGCTGCAAGCAACAGACACTGATCTGCTGTCTCAGGCAGAAGAAAAGGAAATATATATATATATATATATATATATATATATATATATATATATATATATATATATATATATATATATATATCGAGGCAGGAGAAAAAAATATAGATATACACACATATATACATATATATAATATTTATTTTTTAGTTGTAGTTGGACACAATATCTTTATTTTATGTATTTATTTTAATGTGGCGCTGAGGATTGAACCCAGGGCCTTGCACCTGCTAAGTAGTGAATGCTCTACCGCTGAGCCACAATCCCAGCCCTAGATATATATTTTCTCCTCCTCCTCCTCCTCCTCCTCCTCCTCCTCCTCCTCCTCCTCCTCCTCTTCTGGCAGTTCATAAAACTCAAGGGGAAAAAAAATGAAAAATCAGGCTCTCAAACAACTAAAACTTGAACATCTCCAAATAGCTAGAGGACACAAAAGAATGCAGCATCTTCTCAAGGCTCCCTCGATGGAATAAATCGGATCTATCATTTCCCAACAATATGTTAACCATTCTCATTCAATTCAAATTCCAGAATAGTCTGGTTGGTCACCTGCCCATCCCTTGACCTGGGAGTGTAAGACAACTCTACCAACAGTCCCACCGAGACTGCATGCAGCAGGGAGGGCCCGTTCCCTGCAGGAAAACTGAACTGCTGTTTTTCAAATCAGAGCAAACCTAAGCTGTGACCCATCCCCAGGAGGACACATCAGGCCAGGGTATCTTGAGCGCACAGCCCTGACCAAGCGGTGAAGAATTTCACTTTAATTTCCAGAGCAAGTAACATCTAAACAAAGACTGATGGGAGAGATTTCTGTAAATATCCTTCCTCTCACATTTAGAAACAAGAAAAAGGAGACACATCAGATTTTCAAAGATCAACTTTTTTTTCCCTCTTAATAAATTCTACCACTTGGGTAATCAAAGATAAGGAATGAAAACCTTAAATAATTAATGTTTGATAATAATGATTATCAGGGTACCCTTTAGGATGTGTTTATTGTGTTCCGGGGATTATGATTGCATTATTTCATTTAAATCTGCCACAAACTGGTGAGGCTGGTCTACATCCCTCTAAAGACAGGACTCCGGTTTTCCCTCTTATAATTCCTCAACACACCCACAGTAAGTGGTGCTGTATGGTTTGAAGTCAAGCTTGTCTGACTGTGGAAGGCCATGCTTGAAGCAAATATTCATTAAACTCCCAGGGTCTTTGCTATAAACAAATCAATCATACGTTCTTTTATTAGTTTTTGTTGTTATGCTAACATAGAGATAAAATTGACTTATTTCTATTTGAATGGTGATATTATTAAGACGACAAAAATAGATAAAAGCAGAGCTGGGCGAGGTGACACACACCTGTAATCCCAGTGGCTCAGGAGGCTGAGACAGGAGGATCTCTATCTAGTTCAAAGCCAGCCTCAGCAATGGTGAGTCACTAAGCAACTCAGTGAGACCCTGTCTCTAAATAAAATACAAAATAGGGCTGAGGATGTAGCTCAGTGGTAGAGTGCTCTTGAGTTCAATCCCCAGTACCTCCCCACAAAAATAGATAAAAGCTTCCTGTGGGGAGCCAGCCTGAATGATTCGCATTCTCCTTCCCAGAGTGGAGAGGCTTTGACAGTCACTACATCTCCTAGTGACCTGGACATTGCCCAGGGTTGTGGAAGTTTGAGGACGCATTTCAAAGGCGTGTCGCCCTATGGATTGAGCTACGCTCACCTGTTCTTTGTGATATTACCCCTTTGCCCTGTTTGGGACAGAATGTTCCATGGAAACGTCCTTTGTGTGTCCCCTTCTCTTGCTCTGCCTTTGGGTGTGGCCTTCCTAGATGTCCGTCAGCCTCCTGCCAGCAGACATCCTGAAGCTAGACTCAGCCCCTTGAAACCTGACCCCTTGCCTCACTTGAATGGCTTCTCCTCAATAAAAGGGTTCTGCACTAGCTAGCTCTCTCTCTTTCCAAGGAGTTGTCACAGGACCCCAAAGAAAAAGGTATCTCAGTCTCTCGTGTAATTATTTCGTGCACCCAGTTCCCCTGGAGTGACTCTGGGGGCTTTTGTCACAAGGAACACGACAGCTTCCAAATTTAAAAGTATGCTGAGCTTATACTAAATAAAACAATCCATTCAAAATGAACTGAAGATCTGAACTTTTAAAACATAAAACTACAAAACTCCAGAGGAAAACAGAGTAAAAGTGTTCTAGTGTTGAATTTGACAATGAGGTGGGTTTTTTTTGTTTGTTTGTTTTTGGACATGATCAAAAGCACAGACAACAAAAGCAAAAGTAGATAAATGAGACCCTAGGGATCAGGAAGATCTACACATACACACAGGAAAAAATAATTAACAGGGACTGAGGTTGGGGCTCAGCAGTAGAGCGCTCGCCTAGCATGTGTGAGGCCCTGGGATCGATCCTCAGCACCACATACAAATAAATAAAATAAAGGTATAGTGTCCAACTACAATTAAAAAAAATAATTTTAAATAATAATAATTAACAGAATGAAAAGTCAATCCATAGGATGGGAGAAAATATTTGCAAACCATACATCCGAGAAAGGTTATTACTCAGAATATGTAAAGAACTGCTACAACTCAACAACAAAAATCAAATAACCCAATTAAAAATGGGCAAAGGACTCAAATAGACATTTCTCCAAAAAAAGATAAATATATAACCACAAGCATATGAAGAGATACTCAACATGTCAAATCAATGGGGAAATGCAAATCAAAGTCATAATGAAATAACACCTCACATCTGTTAGGATGGCATTTAAAAAGTAGAGAAGCATTGGTAAGGATATGGAGAAACTGGAACAGTGCTTGTGAGCATAGAATGGTACAACTATTATGGAAAATTCCTCGAAAAATTAAAATGGATCTACCGTATGATCGAAAAATCTCACCCCTGGCATACACCCAAAAGGTCTGAAAGTAAAATCTAAGGAGATATCAGCACCTCAATGTTTATTGCAGTACTTTTCCCAAGAGGTAGAAGCAACCTGAATGTCTACTGATAGGTGAATATATAAGGAAGTTCTGGCATATACATTTTGTGAAATTGTATTCGTCCCTAGGAAAGAAGGAAATCCTCTTACATGCTACAATATGGATGAATCTTGAGGTTCATCCATGCGGAGTAAAACAAGCTATTCACAAAAAGAGAAATGCTATGATTCCACCTAAATGAGGTATGTAAAGTCAACTCTAGAAACAAAATAGATTAAGGACCAATAGAGACTGGGGGTGACGTGGGGGAACACAGAGCTGTTCAATGGATTCAGAGGTTTAGTTTAGTAAGACAAAAAGTTTCCGAGATCTATTGTACAACAATGTGAATATACCTAACAAGACGAAAGTATACAATTAAAAATGCTGACAATGATAAATTTTGTTCTTTGTTTTTTACTAAAAAAAAAAAATTTAAAAAGTCACTGTGGTCACATGAATTCTCCAATTAATGCAAGTTGCCACCAAGGTACTCTCTGCCATACAGTACCTATGAAATTGATGTTTTCCAGACGTCTGTATGGGGGATTTTGCATTTATTGCTATAAAATTTTATCATATAGGGTTCAATTCAGTATTTCAAGTCCCAGATAAATTAGCATCTTGGTTTCGCTGACTGGTACCACTAACTTTTCATTACTTGGAATGTTTGTTTAATGTCATATATATTTCTCTTCAAGTCACTGAAAACAAGATTGAGCCAAGGTTAAGGTCCACAAAAGCTCTCTCTTCAAACATTTTATTTGCACTTCAGTTTTTAATACACCTGTTCAGATAACCCAATTATTTATTCATCACCCTTATATTTATTTTCTACTATGTACCAGGCACTACGTTTGATGCAAATAATACAAATATGTATATGCACATGTACACACACACACTGAAACCCCGCTGACCATATTTCTGTACTTTGTTAACAAAAATATCATAAAAGACCATAAAATGCCTAACTGGGAGTCAGAAACAGTGATCCACAATGCCAAATAATCACAGTACAAATTGTATAGCCAAGGAGAAATCTATTCTCACTGAAAACCCAGGTTTTTTAACTTCTTTTTTGTAGTGCTGATATTACAAAATCCCTACAAATACAATTAACTTTTCATTTTCATAGCCTGACTGGCCCTAAAGAATTTTTCAAATTCCAACTAATCGGGGCTGGGGTTGTGGCTCAGTGGTAAAGCACTCACCTAGCATATGTGAAGCACTGCGTTGGGATTCTCAGCACCACATAAAACATAAATAAATAAAATATAGGTATTGTGTCCATCTACAACTAAAAAAAAATTAAAATTAAAAAAATCTAACCAGTCGTTAAACAATTTTTATGCTGAACTTAAATATTCAGTAAAGATTGTTTGGCTTGGATTTGTATGATTCATTAAGTCCATGGTTTTCATTACAGTAATATTTAGAGGACTAATTATCTCTGAGTAATCACAGAGTATGAAGCAATTTAAATGTCATTCCCAGAACAGGTTAAAAGCAAATTTATTTATTAAATTATGGATGTTTTACTGTATACTGGCCATTGGATAATTAAAAATGAACACAACACTTAATTTCAAAGACATTTAAAAAACAGATGCAATGGCAGTAGCTCTAAATTGACTCAGAATCATCTGAACCAAGTTCATTTTCTTAAAAATTGAAAAAAAAAATCCTTGGTTCTTGGTTATTTTGGAGTCAGTTTTTAAATGTATTTTCCAAGTAATTTACTTCTAATAATTTTCAATGTTTGACTACATTTTGAAGTGGAAGGAACATTTTAAAATAGGAGTTAGCAACTTTTATTCCCAAATTGGATTCATTTTGTAAATTGGATAATGATAAGACAGTATTAGATTGAACCATGTAGTGTGATTTTTATGGGTCAAAAATAATTAAAAACTGGCAATTTTGTAACTCTAATGAATGTACTCCAGCATATGACAGGTCTTCAAAATAAAAGTTAGGTTTTGTTGTTGTTGTTGTTTTATAGAGTTTAAAACAGTCCATGAGATTTGGGGGAAAAGAAAAATCCATAATCTTACCACATAAACATAAATTCCACAATCATTTTCATTTATTCTCTTCTATTATTTTCTCTTGTGCTTATTTTTACATGGCTGAAGTCATAGCATTTATAAATATTTACATATATAAAAGATCGACATCACTTCTATTTTTCAACTTATGATGTTTGAATTTATAATTTTAAATAATTGTATAATTCAATTGTATAATTGAGTATACTATAATTCACTCATTTCTATATTGTTGAACATTTAAGTGCTTCTGGTTTTAATATTATAAATGGTGTTATAATGAGCATGTTCTGAATTAGTAAGAAAACCTATCTTATGTTTGTATAATATCATTTAAAAAAAACTATGTCTTTGTATTTTTCCACTATTTGGATTTTTTAATCAAGTAAATTATGATGAATACTCTTGATACCTCAGGAGATAGCGGTTCCATAAGTTTTCTCAGTAATGTACCATTATTATTTCAATCTGATTCCTTTTATGGTCATTAATACATAATGACAATGTAATAATTCAGAGCTAACATTCTGCTACCAAACTTTCCACTAAACTTGTAATCAAAATGTCAGAATTCATTCCTTGAAAACAATTTTTTGATTCTGATGATTGATTCAAACTCTATATTATAGATCTTAATTCTGTGTCTTCTACTTCAGCAGCAAAATGAATCCTCGTGGAAGAAATAAAATTAAGAATTAATAGTTTGATATAGACAAAAGGGTCAGATGTTGCTGCTTTTGACTTTTTTTTTTTTTTTTTTGGAAACATGGTCTTGGTATATTTCCCAGGCTGGCCTTGAACTCACAATCCTCCTGCCTCAGGCAGGAGATGTTGCTGGGATTACCAATGCATGCTACTGAAACAAACTTAAAAAAAAAAAAAAAGTACTTAAAACAATTTAAATTGTTATACAACTAAGATTTTAAACATATTTTTTGTGGGGGAGGATACTGGGGATGAATAAAAGGGTGCTCCACCATTGAGTTATATCCCAACCTTTTTTATTTTTTAAGACAGAGTCTCATTAAATTGTCAAGGTAGACCTTGAACTTGAAATCCTCCTGCCTCAGCCTCCCGAGGTGCTGGGATTACAGGAATGCACCACTGCACCCGGCTAAACTTTTCTATTGATCCATTGGTAAGTTACAGTTGATGAATTTTAAAGAATTTTATTTTTGTATATTTTGAAAAGCTTGTGTTCAGTTTGTTAACATCTCAGTCCTGGCCCAGATTTTTACATCCTCTGATATGACATTGGAAAAGACTTCTAAATACAGTGTAAACTTCAGGTGTTCATTCATGTAACCTGCTGGCCACCCTTGGGTCTCACCTCCTTGCGTGCCTTACGTTCCTTACTTACGAGGCAACTGGACTTCTAGGACTCATGATTCATTTGAAAGACACTTCACCATTACTCCACCTCCAAAGGGCTAAAACAACAAATAATAGGAAGTGGGTAATATATAGGCCTGTTTGTTTTGATTGTTTAATCCAGAACAGGGAGATGTAGAAATATATGACATCATCTTTCACTCATTCCCTTTGATCATTCTTGATGCTGATACTCAAGAGTTGGCAATGCCTACGTAGTTCACAAGGAAACACTATGCGGAATTAGAACAAACCATTTTTATAGAGTGCAACAATTTCCTTTCTGCCCACCATCACACATGATACAAAAGGACACTGAATTGGAAATATACCTGAGTGCCATCTCTATGTAGAGTAAAAGGTACATCAAGGATAGCCTGCGCCCTTGCTTTTTACATTTTTCCTACTCTAACAAAAGGCTATTCTTCCAAAAGAACATCCTGAGGCCAAAACTGTTTTTGTTAGTGGTTATGCAACCTTATGAAAAAGCATGATTTTCTCCAAATTGGATGTACTATAAATTGAAGGCATTAGTCATAACTGGTGTGCCCCATCCCCATTTGAGACACAAGCTCCAATACTTATCTTTTTTTTTTCAGAGTCAGATTTTAAGTGGCAAATTGAAATATTGGATAAGAAATACTACATGAAAATAAAGGGAGAAAGCAGGCTGGTCAGATAATATTTTTAAAAGCAATCTGTATCAGAAGGAGGAGAAATAGCAGTGTCATTTTCTCGCATTTGAACCCCCTGGCATACATGTATGATTTAACAAAACACAATACGATGTCTCGCTCATTTATACACCCGGCATGTAATTATCAAACACTTGTCATGAGTATCAAATAGCAATCATCTCTGGGGTATACAAAGGAAAGAAACCTCTATTCTCACCCCTCAAAGAATGCTACGTACGGCACCTTCTGGGAGATTACACAAGTACTGAATCTATAGCATGAGACTGTGTGGCTTCAAGAACACGTGGTCTTAGGAGGATTGTAGAAAGGTACTGGTCTTTAAGGTAGGACTTAGGGAACAGAGGGACAGGCAGGGCACTCCAGACCCACAAGAACAAAGACAAGATAGGATTGTGTATCTGTGGCAGGGAATGGTAAGGAGACAGCCTGGACAAAATAGAGTGTCTTTGTGTCATGAAAAATTAGACTGGAACTAGGTTTGGGGTGGGGAGGGATAGAGCAGGCGATGTATGTCAGGCCCTTTTTTCTCCTTCTGGAATACTTCTAGCAATTCTATTTTCCAGGATTACGGATGAGAAAAATGAGACTCAAGACATATCCTATGATTTGACCAAGGTCATAAGGCTAGTTGTCTCCAAAAACCCAGTCTGTCAGCTCATCCTTACTCTTTCTGCTAGACCAATTCTTTAAATGCCTTGCAGAGAGACTTAAACCTGGTTCTGAACAAAATAAAGAATGGCTAAAAATACTTTGAACACAAAAGACTGAAATAAATTATTTTAATGATGTATCAGCATGCAGTATGGATTAGAAGGACCCAAGACTGGGGATCACTTTCAAAATCATTTTTAAAACAGCTTTTACAACTCTCCATATTCCTTGGAGTCAGTACAAGGTCTTGCATGTGGTTGTAGCTCAATAAGTATTTATTGAGGTAGAAAAGACCACGGAAACAGGATCCAGAAGATATGTGTTCTAGTCCTGTTTAGCACCCACCAGTTTTGTGGGTGTAGTTCAATGGAGTCATAGCCGTGTGACCTTGAGTGTGTCACTTCTTCTGTATGGCTCAGTTGGCTCATCTGTAAACACAGGCATCTTATGGTTAATGTGGGGTCCACATGGGATTGATGGATACAATATGGTTCAATATTGCCTGTCTCAATAAACCCTTATTACTATTATTATAGGGGGTGGAATCCATGAATTATTTTGATTAATTCATAAAACCAAATGGAAAAAAAAACAGTTTTCCATATTAAGGCTGCACTTTAGTGAATGGGTTTGAACAGGTGAATGCTTCTAAAGCATGAGGGCTGAAGGAAGGGGAGGGGAACTGGAAGGGTCTTGGGTGATGGGAACCAGGAGCACCCTGGCTAGAAGAGTTCCACATGGTCTCCAGCACTAACACCATGGGAGCCTGGGATGGAAGGGAGACACAGCCAGACCTGGTGACCTGTCCTATTGGTTCCTTAACCTCTGCTGACCTGAGATCCTAGACCGAGATAAAGTGAATACAGTCCTAAAAATGCCCTACATTCTTTAGAATCCCAACATTGGTCATGATAGAAAGTCACCTGGTAGTTCAAGTTGCTTTGGGTTTTATATGTTATGCAATTTCATATAATATTATAGCTTAGTCTTACAGAACATAGTTCTAGTTTAATCTTGTCCTGAAAAACTTTCAGGTCTTTTATGGAATTATACTGCCTAAACTTTATGCCAATAAATATTTCAGAGGATGAATAATGGATTTTTTTTTGTCTGATAAACATATTTGGAGACATCTTTTGTCCTTATTTGCTGAAGAATGGTATTTCGAAACCAGGAGACAACAAGATTCATTTTTTTCCTAATTAAAAAAAAAAAAAAAAAGCTGACTCTTCACAGTTAAAAAAAAAACACAATAAGAATCTCCTTTATGTCTCCGGTGTGCCCTCATGCTCTTGTTTGTGGTACATAACAGCAGCTGCAAATACACCGTACATAAAAAAAGAATCTGTTGTGGTTAAATATTCATGCCCATTTGCTACTCAATGTGTCTTTTATTATTTTTAGCAAATAACAGACTATCTAATGATTCATTTAACCTAGTTTATGAACTTCCAGTATCTAGTTTTTAATCCATCACGGATAGATCTCTCTTCTTTCTTAAAAGGAACACATGACTCTTGCTTTTAAGTGGCCTCACAGCCTCCTAGAAAAAAAAAAACAACATTGAGAGGGTCACGGGCTTGGTTTTCAGGCTTTTCAGTCTCAAGAGCCAATAAAGTGCTGTAGATGAAGACCCAAGTGAGAATAGAGGCAGAACCTCTCCTGCCTGAAAGGGTAGTCCCCAATCCAAACCAGGATTGACACGGATAGAAAGGCCAGGAAAAAAAAAAAATCTTTGCTTATCTTCTGTTTGGTTGTTATAAAAAATATGGCATTTTCCAAAGAGTTTTCCCTTTTCAAAGCAAAGAGGAAAAGCAACCCAGAAAAGGGAGCGATGTTTCCAAGATGCATTTGCCTTTGGGCCTGGAGGGGCTGACTTTCCAGGTGTGGGACCTGAGTGGGTCTCAGAAGCATCTCGAAAGGGCCTCATGCTGGAGCTAATGCTGTGCTGTCACTGTCTAAAAGTTCCTGATGGTTTTTGGAACCAGAAACCTCGCATTTTCATTTTGCACAAATTATGTAGCTGGTCCTGCGGCTTAGTGAAGTATGTGATGAGAAAGATGCTCGTTTTTCTCAAAGCAAAAGGCTTATTATATCAAGCTGGCTGCAGACAAGGAGGCAAAAAGGAACCAAAAGAGGTAGGAAAAAGGAGGGAACAAAAAGCATTTCAACAGCAGTGATCCTTCACTACTAACAACGATGCATAGGCAACTTGTTCTTAAGGAAAACAAACATGGTAGGAAACAGAAATGATATATTTGATTCCTCTTTCCACTGGCTTTTTTTTTTAATTGATACATAATAATTGTACGTATTTGCCAGGCACGGTGGTGCCCGCAGGAGGTTGAAGCAGGAGGATCATAAATTAGAGGCCAGCCTCAGCAACTTAGTGAGACTCTGTCTCAAAATAAAAAATAAAAGGGCGGTGGGGGGGGGGCAGTGCTGAAGATGTGGCTCAGTGGTAGAGTGCTTGCCTAGCATGTGTGAGGCCCTCTGCCAAGAAAAAGTAAAGACAGGGGTCTGGGGGATATAGCTCAGTGGTATAGCCCCTCTGGATTCAATTCCTCGTACCAAAGCAAACACTTTGTATATATTTATGGGGTATACTGTGGTATTTCAATAGATGCCACGTGCTACTTTTTACACAAATTCTGCCTTCTTTTATTCCCCTCTCTGCACCTACCCTACTTTACTAATAGTCATATGGACATACTCTGTAGCTTTGTTTCTATAACCCACAATGCTACCGGTATCAAAGGTAAAGTATCTTCTGTTGGTACTTTGAAAACCAAGAGTCTTGCCATTATTTCCATAGAAATAAAAATGCCTCTATTTATTTTCTCAAGTGTAGAAATAAACCAAGATCAAACAAATGCGGAAAGCAAAGGCCATTCATTCTGAACATGCTATAGCAAGGGAGTCAGATTTCATCACAAGTTTAGCAGAGACTTGCAGAGGGCGGAGGTATGAGAAGGCTTTATAGTGGAAAATAGAGGCTCTGGGTGCACCCTGACTGGAGGCTGCCGGTATCAGGAACCTGTGGGCCAGCTGATGAGAAGTAGGGCACCCTGGGTGACTGGTTAGGGATGTATACTTGTCTCTCTTGGACTGGTCCTAAGTTAAAACTGGGGGCAAAAATTAGTGAAGCCTACATCATGTACAAGAATGAGATCCTAATTAGAAGAAGTTATACTCCATGTATGTATAATATGTCAAAATATATTTTACTGTCATGGATATATAAAAAGAACAAATAAAAAAGAAAGAGAAAAAAAATTAGTGAAGCTCTCAGTTACTAACCAAGTCCTGGCATGCTGAGCTGATGATTACAGAAGTGATTATTTTGCTTGTGGATGCTCCCAGAGAGAGACTGGCTTCCTACAGCTCTGGCAGAGCAATGGCTTCCTGGGTTGTGTGTAGACAGGGGTTGATTTCCTGGAAGGCTGCTGCAGACGGAGGGTCAGAGGTCTCTTTGTGTGTATGGCCTGGACATTGCCCATTTGTAGAATCATTTTCTCACAAGATCCCCTTAGTAACAGGTCTCTGTTGATCTGGTCACAACAAATTCCCTGTTTCCCACAGTTCCCACACAACAGGTTTTCTTCCCTGCTGGTCTAGGGAACAGTCATTTGTCACACTAGATGTACTTGCTTACATTTCCACTCAAGGAGGCTTATTAGCCAATCCATTTTGAGAGTTTATATGTTAAGAGAAGAAAACAACTTAATTTCAGCCTGGCCTTTAACAGTTCTGCTTCAGTGAAGACAACATGCATCCTTCACTATTTCCTTGTGTGTCTAAACTGCAGCCCTACCTAAATTTCCATGGAATGATTCCTGACCTTTAAGAAGGAACAAGGACAGACAAACGAATATGTTTGGGATAAAATGCTTCTAATCATTAATTCTTTTTTTAAAGAATTATTTTTATTTTTGGTTGTAGTTGGACACAATACCTCTATTTCGTTTATTTATTTTTATGTGGTGCTGAGGATCGAACCCAGGGTCCTGCACGTGCGAGGTGAGCACTCCACCACTGAGCTCCACCCCCAGCTCCAAACAGTCTTTTCGACACCATGATTCCACTTGACAGACAAGGATTTCTGGTTGACGGTTGTTGTAACAGTATTTGACAAGCTTGAAAGTCCTAACTGAACTAGCCATGATTCCCCTTTTCCAGACAGCTTAGAAAATATCCATGGTTCATGTTCATTATATCAGTAAAACATGGAATAAAATTTCAAAGATTGCACCATGAAATGAAGATGGTAGAAATCCTTGTCATGACAGAGACTGATTGAGTAACACTGAAAGATATAAGACTAGGACGTTGCCTGTGAGCTCACTTGCTTTCTTCCCTGGCGCCCCTGTCATCGCCTGCCAGGTCCTTGACCTTTGCATATATAGGTGGTTGTAACAGCTCCTTTTGTCTGAGGTCTCTACATGGAAGTCAAGAACAAGCGTCCTGGTCACTACATCCTTCAATGCTCAGCAGCTTGGCATAATAAGCATACTTAATGTCAGGCATGGTGGTGCATGCCTGTAAACCCAGCAGCTTGGGAGGCTGAGGCAGGAGGATTGTGAGTTCAAAGCCAGACTCAGCAATTTAGCGAGGCCCTAAGCAACTCATTGAGACCCTGTCTCTAAATAAAATATAAAAAAGGGCTGGGATGTGGCTCAGAGGTTAAGGGCTCCTAAGTTTACCCTGATAACCCCCCCAAAAAAAACCCCAAAACACACAATTAACGTATGTGGTCACTTCCTACAGGTATTTTGCTACGTTACATGACCAATCAGAGGTAGCTTCTATCATTTTGAAAGGCAGAGACCACTCCTAAGAAAGCAAGCAACTTGCTCAAGATATCATCACCGCCAGCAAGCACATCACTGACCAATGGCTTTATGACCCAGAGCCCCACCTCGTCTCTTTACCACTAGGTT
Source organism: Ictidomys tridecemlineatus (assembly GCF_052094955.1). Classification (NCBI taxonomy): domain Eukaryota; kingdom Metazoa; phylum Chordata; class Mammalia; order Rodentia; family Sciuridae; genus Ictidomys; species Ictidomys tridecemlineatus. The sequence continues at coordinate 106,214,274 of NC_135487.1, read as the reverse complement.
CTTCTGAGTAGTAGAAAGGGCACAGGCTTGGGCTGGAACTACCTGTCATGTACTAGATATGTGGCCCTGGGCAATTTACCTACATGAGCCTCGATGTTTTTATAGGTTAAAATGTGAATGTCTTGACAATCGAATGATGATGTAATGATAATAATGAGCCTTGACGGAGCTTGTGCTCTGTGTGCTGTTTTACACGGTGTGAGTATGAACCGCATCTGTAAGTGGAAGGTGTCTCCATCAGCTTCATTTCGTGGAGGAGAAACTGCAGCATGCAGGAGCTGCCCCAAGGCCCACACCGAGTAGCAGAGCTGTGATTCACACTAGGCACATCTGGCTCTTAACCACTTTGGAAGGCGATATGCATTAAGCGCCCCCACCCAGACTAGAACAGCGTCAGTACTCAATAAATGGTGGTCCATCCGACAGAATAACCCCTTAGACTGGCTTCAAGATTTCCATCAGCTACATTTCCCTTCTCCCCACCAAGTCCTCCCTCTCTCCAGGTTCACCTCTCTGATCTTGACAGTTCAGTTACCGCAGTTGGAAGAGAAAATTACTAGAGCTCAGAGCACCTGGGTACAGTCCTGGCTTCACACCTATGAACGAGGTAACTGCAACCAAGTCTATTGTCTTTACATCTTATTTCTTGCCCGTAAAATACGGAAGATGTCTCTCTTGCCTATTTGACATAGTGATTACGAGGTCCAGGTGCATTACCATATACGTGAATACCTTGAAAACAAAGGGTATTGATTTATTCACTTTGGGGAAGCAATTTTGAAACTCCCTATCAAAGTATGTGCCCCGGGAGGAGATCAGAAACACCTTCCGGGAGAAGCTGATGTTGAACCTGAGGCTTGAGGAAGAGAGTTACTTGGCAAAGAAGGGCCCAGCCTGAAGCAACGGTGTGAACAAGGCCAAAGAGGTGTGAAGTGGCAGGGGGAGCTCAGACCGCCAGGTACACTGGTGTGTTCTTAGGGCTGGGAGTGGGGTGGGGGGCTAGGTCAGGAGAGCATTAGAGGTCACCAGTAAGCTAGAACGTTTGTGGCTCTGGAGTCATCAGAACAAGGGACCGATTTGGGCAAATGAATTATGCAGTAGATCGGTGTTGTAAAAAGATGGCCCTGGAGGCAGAGTGGAGGTGAGATGGAGGGGACTCCTAGAGCTGGCGTGGCCAGGATCAAAGTCTTCACCAGGATGGAGAGCGGGGGTGGAGATGAGAGTGATGTCAATCAATATTTAGAAGACAAAATTAGCAGCACTTGACGATGAGTAATTAGTGTCTTTGGATAATAAAAATTGACAAGTTTGATGATGGGTCCTTGGCAAAATGCTGAAGCCAATTTTTAGAAATGGTAAGAGAGCATTTAATTTAGAAATTGAAGTGGTAGATTAATTTAGTGTCAGAATAAGTTGACTATGAACAAATCATACCAAATGTATCTCATTTCCTGCTTTACAGAATACGTATTTTCCCTTATAAAATAATAAATGCTTGTTATAGAAAACATGGAAAATACAGAAAGCTAGGGTCAGTAGGCAAAAGTTCTATCTACTAAGAACATTTTGCTATATTTTATCCAAGAATATCTTTTAATGTGGTTGTGATCAATCTTTCCCCTGTGCTTAATAATGTGTAATATTTCTTTCTCTTAATATTATACTTTGACCATACTTTTTTTTTTTTGTATCAAAATCCTAGGGTTGGGGCTATAGCTCAGAGGTGGAGCACTTGCCTAGTATATACAACGCCCTGGGTTTTGATTGGCAGCATAAAAACAAAAAGAAAAAGAAAAAAAAAAGAAACGAAATTTTGTAAATATCATGTCAAAAATTATGTGATATTAACTTTCTATGGATATACTTTAAATACTCTGTCACTGGATATTTTTTTCCCAATGCTGGGACATTTTAAATAGAAATTTCATTGCTAGTTTTACATATAAAGCACTTTCCACATATGGGACAGACTCCCTTGAGAGATCTGTTTTAAAAAAAAATTGTATAGTACCAAAAGAAATGCATGTTTACAGACGTTTGTAACATATTATCAAATGTCTTTCCAAAAGAATTGTAACAATTTACAATGCTACTAGTAATTTAGGGGTATCTATTTCACAATCTCTTTTCCTGACATTAAAACAGCTAAACAAGGTTGGAGAGTAGCTCAGTGGTAGGGTGCTTGGCTAGCATGTGGGAGGCCCTGGGTTCAATCTCTAGCACTGCAAGAATGAAACCAAAACAACTCAACAAAACCAAAGCACTTTGCTAATTTGATGACTAAAAATGCCATCTCATTTAATTACATTTTTAAAAATATGACTAATACATGCATGTGGAGAAAAGTCAAACGGCATACGGAGAGGCATAAAATAAGAAAGCAAAACCTTCATCTTTCTACCAACCCCAGACTTCATTCCTTCCCCAGAGCAACCATCATAAACACTTTCTTGTGTATATCCTTCTGAAAAAAAATCCTACTGAAGTCTTTGCAAACCAGCACTAGATACTATTTGTATCAGACTGTTCTGGGTCTTGGAAATGTTTCCATGTCAATGCATATAGCTCTACTCATGGATATATAAAAACTTATTTAACCTGTTCTCTATGGTTGGGCATTTATTTTCTTTTCATTTTTTTTTTTTTTTTTTGCTATTGTAAATAATGCTGCAAGGAACATCTTAGAATGAAGATATTAGTGTACTTGTGCAGGAAAAGTCCTAGGTGTGAAATTACCTTAAATTTTAGATTTAAAAAATGTTTGTGGCAATTTTCAATCTCATCAACATCCTGTAAATGTTTATTTCCCCCACACCTTCGCTGATGACAAACCAACCAACCTTGAGTTGTGCCTACTGGATTTGGTTTTAAAAAGTCTTCTCTGTGCATTTATTCACATTCATGGAGCTACTACGGTGTGCTCTAGATGCCCTGTTCCAGATGTTTGGGACATACCACTGAACAAAACAAAGGTCCCTCCCCCATGAGCTAACATTCTAGAACAGTGAGCAATAAACGTCACGTACAAACAAGTCACCTGGTAAATCAGAAGGAGAGAGATACCGGATGCCCTAGGACCCTCGGCTTTGCTGCCTCTGAAACAGAAGGTCACAGCTGCCCTTGGCAGGACATCACCAGAACGAATTTGGGGCAGGTGCCGCTTCTTAGCCTCACTGGTTTCTGCCCCAGATTTGAGGGCTGGAGAGTGTGATGGGTGAAGCCTGGGTCATGTGGCTGCACTCTTGCTGCAAATGAATATATGGAGATTTTGGATTCCCTACTGCAGAGCGGACTCTGTCGCACAAGGTGGAGATTCCTCAGACACAAGGATGGGTTCAGGTGCTGAGCAGCTCAAAAGAATGACAAATATCCACACTCAAGGTGTTTGGTTCCTTTTCTTCAAACCTCAGGGAAGAAAGACTCCCACAGTCAAACCGAGCTGGAAAAGTACCCAGCTCGAAGGCAGACGCCATCTGACAGCGAGAAGAGGCAAAGTCAGTTCTGAGGGAGTCCTATCAGCCACTGGGCCGAGGGCATGATGCAAAATGTCACCGGTGTGAAAGCTACATCTGCCTGGATACCAGGCGATTCAGGGGGAATGTGGAGCTTGCCTTTATGTACGGAAGGGTTGTCATGTGGAAGAGTGATTGTATGTATTTTCAGAAGCCGCAGAGGACAAAGTCACATTCATCCTGCATCCAACAACTATCGAGTACCTTGATATATGCCAGACACTGCTTTAGGCATCAGAAATATCATAATGAACAAGGCACATAAATCCCTACTGTTGTAAAACTGGCATGTATTTGGGGAACAAATGATAAAAAAGGAATTACACACGTGTATTTATAATATAATGTTAGAGTTCGATGATATGAAATAAAGTAAATCTGAGTTGAAAAAAAAAACACAATAAAGCACGGACAGGATAGATTAAAGCCATTGGACAAGGCCTGTCTGAGATGGTGACGCTTGAACAGAGACCTGAATTAAGGGAGAAAGCAAGCCCTGTAGATGTTTGGGAGAAGAAATTCAAACCAGAAGTGAATACCAGTGCAAAGGCCCTGAGGTAGGAAGACGCACAGCACGGTTGGAAAGCACTGCGAATCTCACGCGGCTAGAGAGCAGCGAGTAGCAGGAAAGGAGGCTGGAGAAACAGTCCTGAACTAGTCTTCATGCCTGAGAAGCAAGGTAAAGCATTTTGATTTATTCTCAATGGTACAGGAAGCAATCAGAGGACCTGGAGCTGGAGAATGACATTATTTGCTTTACATTTTATAAGGATTATTCAAGGGACAGCCATGCGGAAAATAGATGGCAGGAAAGGTGCAGTGGAACCAGAGGAACCTGTCAGGAGGCTACTGTCCCAGTCCAGGTTGGACGAGGTGGTGGTAATCGTGGGTGAGAACTTCAGAGAGATCCAATGTAACTTCATATAAGAAAAACCTCCAGTTATTATAACTGTCCAAATGTAGAATGGTCTGGCGGGGGGGGGGGGCGGCTACAGAGGAGGCTCTACATTGGCAGAGTTTGATCTGGACCATGGGCCAGCAATCTGGCCTATTTTCTGCTCTGATTTATTGAAACACACTAATTTATTATTGTTGTCTATGACTGCTTCTGCAATACTACCGCAGAGGCGAACAGTTGCAAAAAGAAAAAAAAAAGACCATATGCCTGCAGAACCTAAAATATTTACTATCTAGAGGAATCCTCTAGATGGGGGTGCTGATCACCCATCTAGAGGACTCCCCGGGTTCTCTCTCTCTTCCAGAGGCCCTGGGGTTCCATATATAAGGTTCACTTGACACTCTGGTGCTGTCTTTGTCCCACAGACTTCATAAAGGCTTCCAGGAGGCAAAGCTTGTGTTCTTCTTCTCAAATATGTCTTTCTGTTGCCTAGTTATAAAACAAGCAGCAGATTCCTGAAAATAGACTCTTCTCTGGAATCGGGCACAGCGGTCATTATCACTCTGTGAAGAAGAAAATAATTTGTCGGAAGGTTCCGGAATGTTACTGATATTTTCCCGTCAAGAAAATGTCTGTGCCATGGGCAGTGCTCATGAGATGTCTTAGTAGATGCGTAACAAAAGTCCTCTTAGTCATTTAGAGAAACGGATCCGTGGAATCTGGAGCAAACTGCTTGCCATCTGCAAATGAAGACCTTGCTGCTGGTAACACACACCTCAGCTAAAGGAAATAAGCAACTCACCAGCCCAGGGAGACTAATCCCACTCTCTGGCTTCCTCTGAAGAGGCAGGCGAATCAGACAGTTGGAGAACTGAAGAAACTCCGTGCCTGAACAGCCAACTGCATTTCTCTTAGTAAACGAGAAGAATGTTTGTACAAGACACAAACCACTCCTGAGATCCACGGAAAGGCAGTCAGAGCTTGTCTCTACCCTGCAAACCACTGGAATTTGAAATGCAAATAATCCTCATTTCCTAACCTGAGGGCTGAAGCACAGCAGGACTAAGCAAAAGCAGAAATGCATCACCAAGAGTAGGAGGGCTTTCTGAAGGGAAGGTTCAAGATCCTGAGAATGACATGAAAGAACAGAAGAAAAGGGCAAGAGTGGGCAGATGTGTCAGCCACACTCACGGCCATCCAACGCCAACGTGGCCGGCTTTCCAGAAAGTGGGCCTCTCTTTCTTTGGCCTCTACTAACAACAACATCAGAGGGACTTCTGTTTTGGAAAAAAAAAAAAATGCTCTCATTAAGACCAAAGAAATTGAAATTCTTTGTTTTTAAAATATGGTTCTTTAGTTGTCCATGGCACTTGATTTTGTGGTGCTGAGAATCAAACCCCGTGCCTCACACAAGCTAGGCAAGTGCTTTACCACGGAGCCACAAGCCCAGCCCCAAATTGAAATTCTTAAAAATTAAAATTCTCCAATGTTCACCTCTGAGTCATATAGCTAGCTAGCTAGATCCGCGCACACACACACTACACAGAAGTAGCTTAGAGACAATCAGACAATTCAAACAAACACCCCAAACCTGCTCCTGTGAAGATCTTTTATTTCCTGTAGCTATCAATACTTATCAAAGCTACTGGGCAATCTCACTCCGCTGTAATCTGTGTTCTTTGTACAGATGTATTAATGATCATATGGAAATCCTAAGACCCGATTCACTGCTGGCTTTAAGAATTGCCTGTGCCTATCATTTGGGCAGAACCAATCAGTGAAAATTACCAGTTTCCCCTGGGTTTTTAATTGACGTGTGTTTTAGTCAGCTCTTTCACTGCTGTGACTAAAGGACTGAAGAAGAACAATTTTAAGGGGAAAAAGTTCATTTGTGGGTTAAGGGTTTCAGAGGTCTCAGTCCATAGAGAGCAGACTCCATTCTCTGGGACGCGAAGAACATCATGGTGGAAGAATGTGATGGAGGGAAGCAGCTCACATGATGATCAGAAAGCAGAGATACAAAATATATACCCCCAAAGCACACCCCCAATGCCCACCTGCCTGCCTTCCATTACCATTCAGTTGATCTCTGTCAGGGGATTAATTTTCTGATTGGGTTAAAGCTCTCATAACCTCATCATTTCACCTCTGAATGTTCTTGCATTGTCTCACACATGAGCTTTTGGGGAATATCTAATACCTAAACCATAAAAACATGTTAGAGTGACTCTAACATGTTGGGCAATCAATTTTATTATTTCTATGATAGTGGGTATTGAACCCAGGGGCACCCCACCTCTGGGCTACATCCTCAGCCCTTTTTATTTCTTATTTTGAGACAGAATCTTGCTGAGTTGCTGAGACTGGCCTCAGCCTTGTGATCCTCCTGCCTCAGCCTCCCGAGTAGCTAGGACTACCATTGTGCCTGGCTATTGGCTATTTTAAATAGTTTTATAGAATATTAATAGGACCGCTGCATAAATACTTTTGTTTCTGGAGTTTAGCTTTTAAAATTCTTCCAAGAGCACCCTTCTTCAAATATATCTAGGCTAAAAGCTATTTGGTATGTGACGGTTCATTTATGTATACACACCCATGTTTACTCAGTGCTCCTGAATCACTTAAAGCCGATTAATCTCAGTATTACAGGCTGCATAGCAAGTGATAATATAAATGCCACCTTGTCCTCTCTGACTTCAGAGAGGCAGCGCACTGGTGAAATAATTGTAAAACGGTACCAAATGACCTGAGACAAGCCGTTGTACATCTCTGAGCTTCTGTGTGTTCCATCTATAAAATGGTCTTGCCTCCTAGACCAAGTTATTTTAAAGTCCTGGCCGAATGGACTAATTCTGAATGGGCAGCCCAGAGAGGGTTATTATCCTTAGAGGATGCCTTACTTTATGTCAGTCCCCAGAATGGTTTCTCTGACATGTGTTTCTTTGAAACAGTTCTATGTCTGAGAATAATGTGGCTGTTACCCACTAATGGCCTTCCTAAGAACATTAGGAGTAAATAGTTATGGATACCAAGATAGCATTACCAATACAAAAGATCCTATAACCGGCCGTCTGCTATTTTATTTCAGCAGTTTATAGTCTCCAAACTCCTCTATTTATACCCCTTTTAAAAACTGGGGGTTCTTGTGGCCACATTTCCTTAAACACCAAATGAGAACATATAGTTTGACCTGAGGGTTTTGGTCCTCTGGATCAAGCATAAGACATTTTGTGAGACGAACCGGGGATACCAAATTCCTGGGATTTCTGAAGCATATTTTTCTTCCATGTAAAAGAATCAGAATATTTGAAATCCAGAAAGTCCCAGATAATCAAGGATTTGTGGACACCACACAGAAGACAGCCCACAGATGCTGAATTTTGAGAAGTAGAATCTAGCTTCAAAAGCAGAAAAAGGATCCGTAGCTTGGTTCATAGAGAGAAAATACAAACTTAAATGAAGCAAATTCTGCTTCTTATCCAGTAAATTAAAATGAGGAAAAGAAGGCTGAAGAACAAACATCCCCTTATCGCATGGGCCTCTGGGAGTTTCCTTCAAAGTAACCCTTCTGAATCCTGTGACCCATCAAAGCCATCGAGGCCAGGGTGGCAGGTGGGGAGAGGTGGGGCGGGAATGACAAAAGGTGACAGGTCAATATGGCAAACAGCACGGATTAAATGTTATAGGACATTTCATATGAATGCTTATTATTATTATTATTATTATTATTATAAACTTTGCAAATTTGGGTTTTGAATAAGATTGGAATCTATCAGATTGAGTAGGGATGGAAGTTTCTTCCTTGTGTACACAAGGAAGAAAAGCTATTGTGTGTTCACTCCAAATCTAGCTTCCTAGTAACCAAGGCAAAGAGGAAAATATGATGAGTTATGTAACTTCTTTTTCTTCCAGTACAAGGTACAGGCCAATTATTCATGAGCGACAAACCTCTCCTCACACGGAGCTCTGAAAATAATTTGTCACAGAGTTTGTGTACCCAGGACCTTGAGCAATTTAATGGATGATACTTTCCAGTTAGAAGATCTTACATATGTATGAGAGCCAAGTTGTTAGAGAAATACTCTCTCAGTCAGGAGAGGAAGGACAGACTCCTCCTCCCTCACCTTCCAAAGGGGGTACGCAGCCCAGGCAGGGCACCGCGGCCATAGTGGCTCTTCAGAGAGGCAAGAGATGGAGTCCCTTTGAAGTTGGCATAGCCACCTTCCTATCAAAGTGGGATTTGAAGCTAAAGCTAGTCTTTCTTTCCCTGTCTATTCTGCCATTCTTTCTTCTTTGGAGGAGGAAGGGGGGGTATCAGGTAGGGGAGATGCCTGCTCACATCATGTCTGGGGCCAGGGTCCTTCCTGACCTGAGACAAGTGTCAGAATCTCTGGGCTGTGATCCTAAGGGAGCAGGGCAGGGACTTCAAGACAGCTCGTGCTAGCAGGTACAGAGGAAAACAGGTTCACTGGACGCTGTGTTATAGAACATGACAGCTTCTTAGAAAGATTAGAGCAAGGCATAGAGAAATGTTTCTCGGAATGCCACCTTCCATGCTTGACTGCTTATTAAAGACCCATCAAACGGAACCCGGAGCAGGCCACTAAGTGGTGCTTTGGTGGATTAACACTGGGCCGCATCTTACATTGAGGTTTCAAAGAACCTTTGAAGTTAGAATGTTAGGAAATCATTTTCCAAGTCATATCACTGTTAGCTTTAGATGTTTCCTAATAGCTCGGTGACAGAAGAAGAGTTGGCTAATTCTTTAGGATTTAATAAGGGGGAGGGGGAAAAAAATGTTTTTCATAACAGACACAAAAGTCATGATAACATTCCATAACTAAGGACAGAAGAACATGGGAGTTGAGCGGCATTTGCCCATCCAGTCTTTTCCATAGGCCTTCATAACAGTTCTGTTCCTTATTGTGGACTTATACTTTAATCACCTTAATATAAGGGTAATTTTTAAAAAAATATTAAAGTTCAACTTGTCATTTAGGTAGCCATTATTATCATCCTTGATTTCATTAATATTACTTTAGTGATCTTTCAGACGGAGGAATATGGAGTTGTCCATAAGAATTAGTCTTCTGCCCCCTCTTGAGATCATTCAGCTTTGACTCGGGGACAAGGCACAGGGGACAGCATTCTGTCCTCATGTCCCTCAGGCCCACTACATCTGGAAGACGTTGGCTTTCCGGGTGTTTTCGAGACCACAGATCCAGGTGCCTGGAGGGCCCTTCTTACATCATCGCTCCATAGAAAAGCTACAAGCAACTCACACAAAAATAAAGAAATAAAAACACACGACACTCATTAAAGAGTAGGTAATAGAAATGCAGTGCTATTTTCGAGTCGCTGCAGCATCGGGATGTGACTCTGAAGGCTTTCCTGTGATCACATCTGTGTATATTTATAAACTTAGCACAGAAACGTGCGTCACCGCTGATCCTTGAAAGCAGCGAAGGTTAGGGTGTGGGGGACAGACGTGAAATGTGACTACGAGAGGAAGCTGCTGCAAAGGTCAGTGGGGTGGAGAGGAGTCATTGTTCCGGTTGAGCAACTCTCTACAATGCATTTTTGATGCAGTGACTAATTATTGTGATTATTTTCATCAGCAAAGGCTTCTGTAAGGCTCAACATATTTATTTTCTCTTCTTCTCCCTAAAAAAAAAAAAAAAGTGCGAGCTGTAGATGAATTCCATATGTCTCCCACCTAGACTTAGGAAGTATGTCTCGTATGTTTCTACAAATGGCGAACCACCTTGCTTGTCCCTGGTCTGTGACAGATTTCTCTCCCCTCTGTACTGGCTCCATGAAGCCAACCTGGGCTTAATGGAAACAGCTCTGCTAACCTTTTGAGAGCCCCTTGTCAATACTGGCATACAGCTGGTAGCCAGTAAGCTAGAATTTCATACAATGAGCTGACAGCATTTCCATCAGGGAAAAAAAAAATAGTAAGTATAGAAATGGTAGGTTTAAAAAGAAAATCCAACATTTTTACTCACTGAAATATTGTTGCCCACAGTCTTATAGTTTTATATCAAATGTGGTCCCTTCACTGAGCATTTATGCAAAGAAGTTTCAGAAAAGAGTTGCTACCGTTCACGTAGGCACAGTGGTAGGAAGAAGGAGAGATGAACACGTTAGATATGTCATGTATTACAACAAGTTTTTGCAAAGAATTTTCTCTCCTGCCCTGCAGGTGGTACTGGGGATTGAACCCGGGAGCACTTCACCACTGAGCCAAGTCCCCAGTGTGGGAAGCCACCCATGAATCACTTGAGGGTCTTCTCTCTCAGTATGGCAGCTAGGGAGATTTTAGGTTCAACCTTAGGAACTCTCTCGGTGGCTCTACCACGCAATAGATTGCCCAAGGCACATGATCTTTATCTCCGCTCTACCAGGAAGATCTCTCCTAGTAGTTCCAGAGATGGGCATAATGCGTTGGGAACTGTGAATATTTATAAACTTAGCACAGAAACTGGACAGCCCACCTTCTACCTTTTTTTTTTTTTTTTTTTTTTGGTGAAGAACATTCTATGGGAAACCTTTGATGTTCTCCGATAGAAATAAAGCATGCATGGGCTCCATTTGGCCTTTTTAGTATAGAAGCTCTAACCATGTGATCATCCCGCCCTCGTTTGTTGAAAATATTTTCTGCATCCTGTGGTCTTTTTTCATATTACTATTCTGTTTCATATTACTATTCTATTTTTCTTAGCTTTTATTTCGCAGCCAGCCCATTCCACTGAGGGGAACCCTATTTCCACCACCCAGCCCTTTTTTAATTTTTAATTTTGAGACCGAGTCTCACTCAGTTGCTAAAGCTGGTCTTGAACTTGCAATCCACCTGCTTCAGCCCCCAAGTTGCTGAGATTACGAGTGTGCACCACCACGCTCAGCCGGTTTTCCAGATCTTGAGTCATCTACATTACCACCTAAACAAACCCTAATAGGGTCTTCAGAAGCAAAATGGAGCAGAGGTCATGAGAGCACACTAACCATATTATCCGACTCCGTTTCTCTACCTCTCCCCCAAAGTGTTATTAAAGGGGGAAAAAACTGTCTTGGCCTATATGTTATTTGAATTCATCATATTGTTGAATGCACCTGCATTGTCTGAATTTACGATACAATAGGCAATTATTTGCTCAAACAACTGTGGTGGTTAATTTGATTTTTCAGTTCTTTGAACAAAATCTCTGGTAATTTAAAATGCCTAATGAGTGAAAAATACGAGGGCCATCCTTCTTTCCATATGAATGAATTATTCCTGAGAATAATCATGCACAGCAATCAAACTATACTTCAATTTTCTAGAGCCAATGTTAGTTAAATCTATACATTCAGTCCACAACATTAAATTTCAAAATCCCAGAATTTGTGTAACATGGGAGCAGGGCAGGAAACTCAGATGTTAAGATGCCTGTCCATGAAGTAAAAACACGGGAACCTAGAGGGGGAATTTATGGGCAGAGATTTCAGAAAGTTTGGTTTCAAATGGCACCGGCACCAGCTAATATCCTCGAGAAGACTATAAATGTCATCATATTTCATACTGTCTTCACTCATAATGACTTCCCTTATACCCCAATTATGTCAATTTATTAGTTAACAAATTGTAGTTTTTAAATGCCTTCAGTCTTATCTAGAGATGTAATGAGGATCCACCATTAGGAGCTTTTCTTTCAGGCATTTTGGAAACAATTCAAAAATAGACTTTTCATCTTTGACTGTATGGCAGGTCTTAATGGAATAGTCATAAGGGAAATTATTCATATTTATTGTGTTTTTAAAGATGGCCTTAAAATGCGTATTTCACATTACTGTATCGAAATGCAGCAGCCTCACCCATCAAACCACTTGCTACAGCCCAAGTCCTAAATATCTCTATAAATGGGAAATCCCCCTTTAAATTGCACTTTCTGAAGAACTGTTTGACTGCGCTTCTCTAGGTACTGCATTTCATAACTCCATTTTCTCAAATTGAATAGTAATTGGCTTTTCATAAAATCTTAAACTCGGGAGGTATATTAGTTAGGATTGCCTTCAGCTATCAGCAGCAGAAAACTTGACAAACAGCGGCTCTAATAAGTAAGGGGTTTACGGGACTCTGACAACTTGTGCTCATCCTCCTTACCAAAGTGGCTTTGCCTTCCAGATTATAATGTGGCTGCTGCGTCCATCTGCATTCCAGGAAGGGAGAGAAAGTAATAGATGAGGGACAGTGGGTCAAGGGACGTACTGCCAGGCCCACTGAGTCTCCCTCTTAGCAGAGATGGAATTCACATAGCATCGAAATCACTCATTGAAAGTATACAACTCAATGGATTTTAGTATATTCACAATAGTCTTCCGTGATTCAGAAGCACTACCATTACCACTGATTTCTAGAATATTTCCATCTTCTCCAAAAGAGACCTGAACCTATTAGCTGCCCCTCTGCCCTCTCCGTCTTCCCCAATCCCTAGCAACCATTATCTATTTTTATGTGTTCACCTATCTCATTTCATAATAGAATTATAAAACTTGTGGCCTTTTGTGTCTAGTTTCTTTCACTTAGCATAGTATTTTCACAGTTCATCCGCTGAATGGAAATATCTATAACTTGTTCCTTTTTATGGGTGAATTATATTTCGTTGTGTGGCTATAACCCATTGGTATATGGACGTCTGGGTGGCTTCCACTGTGGGACTATTGATAATACCGCCATGAATGTCTGTGTATCAGTTTTCAGGGGAACCTACGTTCACTTCTCTTGGGTACTTACCTAGGAGTGGAATTGCTCTATTAGTAGCTCAACTGCTGTCCAAAGCTGCTGCACCAGTTAGACTCCCATCAACAGGGTGCCAGGGTTTCAGTGAGCCCGTCTCCTCTAAAACCTTCTCCACCCCACCTCAGGACCTGCTCCCAACATTTCCCTGGACAGAACTCGGTCACAAGGCCACTCCTATCACCAAGGGAGTTTGGCAAGGTGAATATTCTTGTCTTAACCTCTAGTGACAGAGAAGGAGAAGGAGGTTAGCATCGTCATCTGCTGAGGAAGTGATCCTGGTTTTCTCTGATGGGAATCCCCTTCTCAAAGCCCTGCTGCAGCCTAGCACAATGGCACATGCCTGTAATCCCAGCAGCTCGGGAGGCGGAGGCAGGAGACTGTGAGTTCAAAGCCAGCCTCAGCAACTTAGCAAGGCCCTAAGCAACTCAGGGAGACCCTGTCTCTAATAAAATACAACATAGGGCTGGGGTTGAGGCTCAGTGGTAGAGCGCTTATCTTGCAGACATGAGGCCCTGGGTTCAATTCTCAGCACCACATATAAATACATAAAGTTTAAAAACAAAAAAAAAAACCAAAACCTGCTGGGCATGCTGGCTGCTTGTGTCTTTAGTCCCAGCCACTCAGGAGGCTGAGGAAGGGAGATCCCTTGAGCCCAGGAGAAGTTCAAGACCAGCCTGGGCCACATAGTGAGACCCACCTCCCACCAACACTGTCTCAAAGAGAAAAAACAAAAAACAAAAAAACCCTGACAAGGGACATTCTGCCTCGGCTTGAACACTGTCAACGACAAGGCTCAGCTCTCCAAAGAGCCCCTGTTCTACATTTGTGTGGTTCTTTTTGTTCGTGTTTCCTGTATACGGAGAAACCGATCTAATATTTTCCCTTCAGAAATAATCAAACAAAGGGAATACAGGAATGGCAATGAAGTGGGCTCATTAATAATGCAAATGCGATGTTCCAGCTCTTAGTGCCTGGCTCACAGGAGGGTTCAGTGATTGTCTCTGTCTCCCACCCCACCCCCCACCCAGCACCCCCTTCACTCTTCTGTTGTGGGGTAGCAAGAGGATGCCTTTGGTTTTTTTCTCTGAAATGGTCCATTTCTAGGACACCACGGAGAGTGTTGTCTAATTGACTTTGAGCCACATCTACCATAACTTAAACACAGCTGAGCATTAATCAAAACAATTTTTTTTTTCCCTCTAGAAGAGGGGGGAAGACAACTGATGATGAAGAAGCCATTCTCGGGCCTCACCATTGTATTATAAGCATGCTGGGTGCTTAATGAGTTGCTGAATAATATAACACTTCTTTAGTTCTTTGGCTGCCTCATGATTAAATGCTATAAATATTTATGATTTATTACTGATGCTTTGGATAGGGCAGGCTCTGGAAGGCTCATGGATCACAGTGATTCTAAAGGAGTATAAGGAAATAAAACTAAATAAAGCTGCTTATTTATAATGCTGTTCAGACGGGTCACGAAATTTGTCGGAAGCTAGTAGAGGTAAAGCTATCCAGAGGCGATGCCATTTAAACAGTTTCTTTTACCATTGATTATGTATTTCTTATAACGATTCATTTAGAAAAAAAAAAAAAAACGGGAGTTCAAGTTGTCACTTTGTACTAACAACCAACTCACCTTTGAAGGCGTCCAGGAGGCTGCAAAATCAAAGATCAAAAATCAACATGCTGGGCTGGGGCTGGGGCTCAGTGGTAGAGCGCTCACCTAGCATGCATGAGGCACTGGGTTCAATCCTCAGCACCACATAAAAATAAAATAAAGATATTGTGTCCACCTATAACAACAACAACAAAAAAATCAGCATGCTGTGTGCTGCAACTGCTACCAAGCTGTACATGTCACCCAGAGACCAATACAGGGGACTCTTTCCCCCAAAGTCAGGATATTTGTCTATGGAACCATGATTGAGAGTGTCTGCAGTACCAAGCACAGTTGCATCTAATGATCCACTTGCAGAACTTTTTCTCCCTATTTATTTAGTTCTATTGGTTTTGTGCTTAAAATCCCACAGGTACACCTTTGCTCAAGGAACATGGCATTACATTGCACAGGCAGCCGAAGTATGTATTGCTAATTCAGAAAACTAGGTTTGATTCCTAACTCCATCAATCTGTGTGACTCTTGACAAATTATTTAACCTCTCTGAGCTTGAATTCCTTCATGGAATTATGATGAGAATTCAATGCATGAGAAGTATTTTCCAATAGCAAGTGCTCAATATTATTATCTTTGTGAAAAAAAAATCATAAGCAAATCATTTGATTTACACTGTATCTGCTGGAACACACCTGTAATCTCAGCAGCTCAGGAGGCTGAGGCAGGAGGATTGCAAGATCTAAGCCAGCCTCAGCAACTTGGTGAGGTCCTAAGCAATTCAGTGAGACCCTGTCTCTAAATAAAATATAAAATAGGGATGTAGCTCAGTGGTCGAGTGCCCCTTAGTTCAATCCCTGGTTTAAAAAAAAAAAAAATTTTTTTTACACTGTGTCTTACAATAGAATGGACATCTCTGAACAGTGCACTAGGCAGCTGATTGATCAAAAATGAGGAAATTTTAGCATATGTGGAAAAACAGAAGCATTAGTTCTTTTCCTGAAATTGAGTCTGTACTCTTATATGATGTATGGAGAATGAAATCATGGAGTTTGGTCTTCTCACATATTGCCTTGTTTTTTGCATACTAGGGATCAGACCCAGAGCTTCACGAGACTCTTCTGTTGAACTACATCCCCAGCCTCCCCAGCCCTTTTTAAAATTTTAATTTCTGTATCATCAAGCAAGGCCCGTCTCAAACTCGGCATCCTCCTGCCTCAGTCTCCCCAGTAGCCAGGGTCATAGGCATACGCCACATAACCTGGCTTCATTGCGTTTTTAATGTTCACTCCTGGGAGTCATTATTATTCTCTTTGTTTTCCTGATGAATTAAATCAAGACCTCGAGAGAGGAAAAGATTTTCCCATGTTGCACAAAACTACCAAGCAAGCAGAGCCAAAAGTGGAGCCCAAGTCTTCCAACCAATCAATATATACACAAAGAAATGGCAGGATGTGTTTTAGCTTTGTTTTCTTGTTATAATAAATGGAAAGGCAAGTTTGGGGGTGGGGGAGAGGAGGATGGGGAAAAGCACCTTCCTACGAGTCTCTGAAAGAAAAGGACAAGTTCAAAAGAGTCAGTCCATCAGACGGCCATCCATCCCATGACTGTGAAACACATCTACCTTTTCCTCGGATTTCCAATCTGGGCTACATTCACATATAAAATTCCACTGAATTTTTGAGCACTCAAAGAAAATTATAGTTTCTTTTTAACTTGTAGATATAGCCTGACCGGAGGCTAGGAAACCTATACATTATAAACTACAAAGGTTTTACTATTGCTTACCCCCATTCAAGCGGAAGATAGAAATTTGCCCGATTCCTAACGTGTTCATGCCAATGAAGAAAGCAAAAGGCTGCTACAAATTTGTGACTGACAGCTCAGCGTCCTCAGCCAGATAATGAAGTCTCCCCTGCATGCAGAGCCACCTTGTGCACCAAGACTGAGGTCATATATTCATGTCACCGAGGGAATTTCATCTGTTTTCCTTAGTTGAAAAAGGATTCTTAATAACCCATCACACTCATATTTCCCTAGTTTTGTTTCAGACAAAAAGAATTAGATAATCCTGTCACATACCAAGAAGAGAACATTTATAATACCCATGAGAGTAAAACCTTTCAGGACTGAATGGAAGGTCACTCAGTCTCCCAGAACCATAAAGCCCTGATTGCAGGGAACAAAAAAAGCCAGAAAACCAAACATGGCTAGCTATTTTATGCCAAAAGGTCCCCAAATGGTGGTAATTGTGCCAATAGGTAAAGTTATGCGATGTAGTATCAATGAATAGCATTTATTACATATTTCATATCTGCTAGACATAACTACTAAATACTGTATTTGATTTTCTTCTTCTGCACACAATCCCACAAAGTAGAAAATATTATCTTCAAATCAGAAATATAGAGGGCTCGGGGTGTAGCTCAGTGGTAGAGCATCGGCTTAGCATGGGCAAGGCCCTGGGTTCAATCCCCTGCACTGACAAAAAAAATAGAAAAAATGAAGCTAGGTGTGGTGGGGCATGCTTGTAATCCCAGTGACTCGGGAGGCTGAGGCAGAAGGATCACAAGTTCAAAGCCAGCCTCAGCAATTTAGCAAGGCCCTTAAGTAACTTAGTGAGAACCTGTCTCAAAAATATACAAAAAAAAAAAAAAGAAGAAGAAAGGAGGAAGTGGTTATTGGGGATGTGGCTCAGTGATTAAGCACCCCTGGATTCAACCCCCAGTACATACATATATATATATGTACATACGTGTGTGTGTGTGTGTGTGTGTGTGTGTGTGTGTGTTCCCCAGGTAACACAGATGCTCACTAGCATAGCAGGAATTCAAATTTAGGGTTGTCTGCTATTTAAGCCAACAATCTTTTCAAATTTCTACACCTCTCCTTTCTTTGGGGTATGAGCCACTTTTATCATTGAAGAGTGTACTAGTTAACTCTTGCTCCATAACAAATTACCACAATCTCAGTGGCTCAAGACAACACCCATTTATTATCTATGGGTCAGGAATCTGTGTGCGCCCTGGCGGGGTCCTCTGCTTCCCCCCAGGTTCCATTCAGGATGCCAGCCAGGGTTGGGATTCCATCTGAGGACTCCATTCCTCTCTGGGGAAGGAGCTGCTCACCTGGGTCTTGGCAGCACTTAGTTCCCTGCAGGCTGTGGACTGAGGGCCTTAGCTCTCTGTGACCCCGAGGCCACCCTCAGTGCTAGGTGGGCCTCTCTAATGGCAGCTTACTTTGTCCCCGCGCCATCAAGGGCAACATTCAATAGAGACAGTCACTAGCAAAATGAAAGCTGCAGTCCCGTGTCACATCATGACAGTGTCTCCCCCTTGCCTTCCCTGTATTCTGGTGCTTCGAAGCAAGTCGCAGGTCCTGCTCACATCTAAAGGGAGGCGATTGTTCCAGAATGTGGATAAGAGCTAGTGAGGGGGCATCTCAGAGACTGTCTGTCACAGGGAGTTTTGTCAGGTGCTCCATAGTTTCCTTTATATTTCTATCAAATTCATAAACTTGTCATAAGACCCCCTATCCAGGATAAGAGAAAAGCATACAATTATTTTTTTAATTTTTTTTTAAGTTCCCGTAAAAAAAAAAATCCCAACAGCTATATTTGTCTCATATTAGTTTTTTTAACATTTATTTTTTAGTTATAGGTGGTCACAATATCTTTTTTATATATTTTATTTTTATGTGGTGCTGAGGATGGAACCCAGTGCCTCACGCACGCTAGGTGAGTGCCCTACCTCTGAGCCCCAGCCCCAACCCCCATACTGGTTTTTCTAAATGTCAGTATTTATTACTTCTTAAGACTTGAGCCTTAATTCTTATGAGTTGCATTATCACCTTGTTTCTGGAAATGAGCTCACTGCACAGAGGAACCCTGGGGAAGTGTACCTTTAATGGGATCAGCAAGGTCGTGAAACAAATATACAGCATCAGTTCCAACCCTGTGCACGTGCTCTCGCGGCCTTCCAGCCAGACTTTCCTGGGTCAGACAGGGGTTACCTCTGGAGGGAATTGCAAACTGAAAAGCCCTGCGGAAACGCCTAGAACAGGCTTCTGGAGGGGCAGGCTTATAGGAAACAGAGAACAAAATACTCACAAGGAGAAATTGGCTACAGGATGATCACTCTTGATGCTTTTTAGTGCTTCCAACCCCACTGTACCAGTGGAATGTACCCTGCCTGAATTATAGCAGCTTTAAAAAAATCTCTTCCTGGGATTCCAACATGGCGGCGGGCGCGGAGAGATCAAGTCTCTGACCTCTTCAGCTGTGCAGGCATAGGGAGTCGTAAACAGCCTAATTCTGTTTGCTGAGGATCACTAGGCAATGCTGAGCTGACGTGGATCTGGAACGAGCAGTCTGGGCCTCTCAGAACACACACTGAACCTGGATCGGCTGAATTCAAGCTCCCGTTCGCCTGCTTCCCGCAGACAAACAGCTGTGACTCAGCACTAATCCATCCGGCTGAAACAACCGGTCAGCCCTTCTGATCCTACGGAGGTAAATGCCAACCGAGCCTTCATAGGTAGTGGCCACAGGTGTGAAACGGGGCTTGGGAGAGACAGTAAGGACCCACCCATTGCATTGGTCACCCGGCAAAGGGAAACGATCTGTCGCCATTTGCAAGAGATACCACCATGGCAGACAACTGACGTCATCAGACTGCGGCGGAGGAGATAACTTCATTGAAACCTGCGGCTACAGGTGTGTAATTCGCTAGCCTTCCCTCTCCACACATCGGGGAAACCTTAAGGGCCAATCTCAGCTCTCCTGTAAGGGCCTCTCCCAGCTCTCCCGTGAGCACGGTAGCCAGACCGAGGGAATTAGAGGTGGCGCGGGACCCGCCGGCGCGGGACTACCGCTCCCACCAGTGCAGACAGCTGAGGTCTCTTGCACCAGCTACCGAGGGTGTGGCTACCGGAGGGGCAGTAAAATTCGCTGAGGATTCTCAGCCCCAAGCTCTACAAACTTAGGGTCTGAGGGAATGGCAAACTGGAAGAGTGTGCCCAGTCATTCATGACAACAGGGCTCCCGGGAGCAGCAGACCTGGTGTGTACCCAGTATTGTGGTGAGCAGCACCCGTGAGAGGGGCCTGGCTAGAGGAAAAGTGGGGAAGTGACTAGACACAAGAGGACGCCCTAGGCACCCAGGATTGGAGACTCGCCCAGTCTGGGAGGAGGAGCTGCTGCACAGTGATTGGTTTCCGCGTATTGATAGGAGAAACTTGGCCTGGTGGTCACAGCGCCACCTACTGGAAGAGAAGTTAATCAAACTCTAAGACTGCATTTATTAGTTTTTTTTTGTTGTTGTTGTTGTTGTTTTTGTTGTTGTTATTGTTGTTGCTGTTGTTGTTGTTTTAATTTTGATTTGGGGTTTTCTTTCAGTTTCATTTTTCTTTCTTGTTTTTTTAATTTTTTTTTTTTTTTTTTTTTACAATTTTTTTTTTAAATTTTTTTTTTCTTCCAATTTTAATTTTTTTTTTTATTATTTAAAAAATTTTTTTTCTTTTTTTATTTCCTATTTTTTTTCTTCTTTTGTCTTTTCATTTCTTTTCAATGATCTTATCCCCCCTTCCTTGAATTCTACCTGCTTACTCTCATTCTCTTTAGTGACTTTTTCCATTCCCTTCTAATACCTTTCCTCCCAAGCATCAAATAAATTTATAGGAGTAAACAGTAACGCAGCAGTCAAACAGAACAAGAAGTAACATGAGCAGCTTCAAAAAGCAAGGAAGAAAAGGAGTACAAACAATGCAGGACAGCCTAAATATTCAGGAGGAACTAGAGTCATCAGAAAAATGGTCATATAAAGAACTCAAGGAACACCTTAGACAGATGGAATGGAACCTTAAAGAGGATACGAGACAGCAAATTCAAGCAGCAAAAGAACACATTGAGAATGTATTACACAAACAGATAAAAGAAGAAGTTAAGCACCTTTATCAGGAGATAGAGATTATAAAAAAGAATCAAAACATAATCTTGGAAATGAAGGAAACTATAAACCAAATTAAAAACTCAATTGAGAGTATCACTAACAGAGTGGAGCAAGTAGAAACCAGAACGTCAGATAATGAAGACAAATTATTTCATCTTGAAAAGAGTCTAGCCAACTCAGAAAGGCTGGTAAAAAATCACGAGAAAAACATCCAAGAGTTATGGGATAACATAAAAAAGCCAAACTTACGAGTCATCGGGATAGAAGAAGGTACAGAGATTCAAACCAAGGGAATGAGTAACCTGCTGAATGAAATAATTACAGAAAACTTTCCAGAAATAAAAAAGGAAACAGATATACAAATTGAAGATGCATACAGGACACCGAGCACACAAAATCACAGTAGACCAACGCCAAGACACATTGTTATGAAGATATCCAATATACAGAACAAAGAGAAAATATTAAAAGCTACAAGAGAAAGGAGACAGATTACATTCAGGGGTAAACCAATAAGGTTAACAACGGATTTTTCATCACAGACACTGAAAGCAAGAAGGTCATGGAACAATGTATTTCAAACACTGAAAGACAATGGATGCCAACCAAGAATTCTGTATCCAGCAAAATTAAGCTTCAGGTATGACAACGAAATAAAAATCTTTCATGATAAACAAAAGTTAAAAGAATTTGCAGCCAGAAAACCAGCATTGCAAAGCATTTTGAGCAAAACACTACACGAGGAAGAAATGAAAAACAATAACCAAAACCATCAGAGGGAAGTGCCTCGGTAAAGACAGAGGGCGAGGGGGAAAAATAATCATGGAAAAACAAACTAAATTTAAAAAAAAAAAAAAAAAAACGATAAATAATCAAACATGGATGGAAGTACAAACCATATATCAATAGTAACTCTGAATGTTAATGGCTTAAACTCTCCAATAAAGCGACATAGGCTGATATCATGGATTAAAAAAACAAATCCAACAATATGCTGCCTCCAGGAGACACATCTGATTGGAAAAGACATACACAGGCTGAAGGTGAAAGGATGGGAAAAAATATACCATGCACACGGTCCTCGTAAGCAAGCAGGGGTGGCCATCCTCATATCAAATAAAATCGACTTCAAGACTAAGTTAATCAAAAGGGATAAAGAAGGACATTATATACTGTTAAAAGGAACCATTCACCAACAAGACATAACAATTATCAATATTTATGCACCAAATAATGGCGCTGCGACATTCATAAAACAAATTCTCCTCAAGTTCAAGAATCAAATAGACCACAACACAATAATTATGGGTGACTTCAACACACCTCTCTCACCATTGGACAGATCCTCCAAACAAAAGTTGAACAAGGAAACTATAGAACTCAATACCACAATCAATAACCTAGACTTAACTGACATATATAGAATATATCAACCATCATCAAATGGATATACATTTTTCTCAGCAGCACATGGATCCTTCTCAAAAATAGACCATATATTATGCCACAGGGCAACCCTCAGTAAATATAAAGCGGTGGAGATAATACCATGCATTTTATCTGATCATAATGGAATGAAACTGGAAATCAATGATAAAAGAAGGAAGGAAAAATCCTACATCGCATGGAAAATGAACAATATGTTACTGAATGATCAATGGGTTACAGAAGACATAAAGGAGGAAATCAAAAAATTCTTAGAGATAAATGAAAATACAGACACAACATATCGGAATCTATGGGACACAATGAAAGCAGTTTTAAGAGGAAAATTCATTGCCTGGTGGTCATTCCTCAAAAAAAGAAAAAACCAACAAATAAATGAGCTCACACTTCATCTCAAAGCCCTAGAAAAGGAAGAGCAAAACAACAGCAAATATAGCAGAAGGCAAGAAATAATTAAAATCAGAGCGGAAATTAATGAAATTGAAACAAAAGAAACTATTGAAAAAATTAACAAAACTAAAAGTTGGTTCTTTGAAAAAATAAATAAGATCGACAGACCTTTAGCCATGCTAACAAAGAGAAGAAGAGAGAGAACTCAAATTACTAACATACGGGATGAAAAAGGCAATATCACAACAGATGCTACAGAAATACAGAAGACAATTAGAAGTTATTTTGAAAACCTATATTCGAATAAAATAGAAGATAGTGAAGACATCGATAAATTTCTTAAGTCATATGATTTGCCCAGACTGAGTCAGGAGGATACACACAATTTGAACAGACCAATATCAATGGATGAAATTGAAGAAGCCATCAAAAGACTACCTACCAAGAAAAGCCCAGGACCGGATGGGTATACAGCAGAGTTTTACAAAACCTTTAAAGAAGAATTAATACCAATACTTTTCAAGTTATTTCAGGAAATAGAAAAAGAGGGAGCTCTTCCAAATTCATTCTATGAGGCCAACATCACCCTGATTCCGAAACCAGACAAAGACTCCTCAAAGAAAGAAAACTACAGACCAATATCTCTAATGAACCTAGATGCAAAAATCCTCAATAAAATTCTGGCGAATCGAATACAAAAACACATCAAAAAAATTGTGCACCATGATCAAGTAGGATTCATCCCTGGTATGCAAGGCTGGTTCAATATACGGAAATCAATAAATGTTATTCACCACATCAATAGACTTAAAGATAAGAACCATATGATCATCTCAATAGACGCAGAGAAAGCATTCGACAAAGTACAGCATCCCTTTATGTTCAAAACACTTGAAAAACTAGGGATAACAGGAACATACCTTGACATTGTAAAAGCTATCTATGCTAAGCCTCAGGCTAGCATCATTCTGAATGGACAAAAGTTGAAGGCATTCCCTCTAAAATCTGGAACAAGACAGGGATGCCCTCTATCACCACTTCTATTCAATATAGTTCTCGAAACACTGGCCAGAGCAATTAGACAGACGAAAGAAATTAAAGGCATAAAAATAGGAAAAGAAGAACTTAAATTATCACTATTTGCAGATGACATGATACTATACTTAGAAGACCCAAAAGGGTCTACAAAGAAACTACTAGAACTAATAAATGAATTCAGCAAAGTGGCAGGATATAAAATCAACACGCATAAATCAAAGGCATTTCTGTATATCAGCGACAAAACCTCTGAAACGGAAATGAGGAAAACTACCCCATTCACAATATCCTCCAAAAAAATAAAATACTTGGGAATCAACCTAACAAAAGAGGTGAAAGATTTATACAATGAAAACTACAGAACCCTAAAAAGAGAAGTAGAAGAAGATCTTAGAAGATGGAAAAATATACCCTGTTCATGGATAGGCAGAACTAACATTATCAAAATGGCGATATTACCAAAAGTTCTCTATAGGTTTAATGCAATGCCAATCAAAATCCCAATGGCATTTCTTGTAGAAATAGATAAAGCAATCATGAAATTCATATGGAAAAATAAAAGACCCAGAATAGCAAAAGCAATTTTAAGCAGGAAGTGTGAATCAGGCGGTATAGCGATACCAGATTTCAAACTATATTACAGAGCAATAGTGACAAAAACAGCATGGTACTGGTACCAAAACAGGCGAGTGGACCAATGGTATAGAATAGAGGACACAGAGACTAATCCACAAAGTTACAACTATCTTATATTTGATAAAGGGGCTAAAAGCATGCAATGGAGGAAGGATAGCATCTTCAACAAATGGTGTTGGGAAAACTGGAAATCCATATGCAACAAAATGAAACTGAATCCCTTCCTCTCGCCATGCACTAAAGTTAACTCTAAATGGATCAAGGAGCTTGATATCAAATCAGAGACTCTGCATCTGATAGAAGAAAAAGTTGGCTCCGATCTACATATTGTGGGGTCGGGCTCCAAATTTCTTAATAGAACACCCATAGCACAAGAGTTAATAACAAGAATCAACAAATGGGACTTACTTAAACTAAAAAGTTTTTTCTCAGCAAGAGAAACAATAAGAGAGGTAAATAGGGAGCCTACATCCTGGGAACAAATTTTTACTCCTCACACTTCAGATAGAGCCCTAATATCCAGAGTATACAAAGAACTCAAAAAATTAGACAATAAGATAACAAATAACCCAATCAACAAATGGGCCAAGGATCTGAACAGACACTTCTCAGAGGAGGACATACAATCAATCAACAAGTACATGAAAAAATGTTCACCATCTCTAGCAGTCAGAGAAATGCAAATCAAAACCACCCTAAGATACCATCTCACTCCAGTAAGATTGGCAGCCACTATGAAGTCAAACAACAACAAATGCTGGCGAGGATGTGGAGAAAAGGGTACTCTTGTACATTGCTGGTGGGACTGCAAATTGGTGCGGCCAATTTGGAAAGCAGTTTGGAGATTCCTGGGAAAGCTGGGAATGGAACCACCATTTGACCCTGCTATTGCCCTTCTCGGACTATTCCCTGAAGACCTTAAAAGAGCATACTACAGGGATACTGCCACATCGATGTTCATAGCAGCACAATTCACAATAGCTAGACTGTGGAACCAACCCAGATGCCCTTCAATAGATGAATGGATAAAAAAAATGTGGCATCTTTACACAATGGAGTACTATGCAGCAATAAAAAATGACAAAATCATAGAATTTGCAGGGAAATGGATGGCACTAGAGCAGATTATGCTTAGTGAAGCTAGTCAATCCCTAAAAAACAAATACCAAATGTCTTCTTTGATATAATGAGAGCAACCATGAACAGAGCAAGGAGGAAGAGCAGGAAGAAAAGACTAACATTTAACAGAGTCATGAGATGGGAGGGAAAGGGAGAGAAAAGGGAAATTGCATGGAAATGAAGGGAGACCCTCATTGCTATACAAAATTACATATAAGAGGTTGTGAGGGGAATGGGAAAATAAACAAGGAGAGTAATGAATTACAGTAGATGGGGAATAGAGAGAAGAAGGGAGGGGAGGGGAGGGGGGATAGTACGGGATAGGAAAGGTAGCAGAATACAACAATTACTAATTGGGCATTATGTAAAACTGTGGATGTATAACCGATGTGATTCTGCATTTGGGGGAAAATTGGGAGTTCATAACCCACTTCAATCTATTGTATGAAAATATGATATGTCAAGAGCTTTGTAATGTTGTGAACAACCAATAAAAAAAATAAAAAATAAAAAATAAAAAAAAAAAAAAAAAAAAATAATAAATACTGTACATTTTGAAAGTGAAAAACAACTGTCAGTGTGCTCACTCAATATTTTGCATACTTTAGAAATTCAAGAGATGAGTATTTAAGGATTAATAGGGGATTCAGCAAGACACACACATATATATGTAAAATTTATTATTTTATATACATACATATATATGTATGTATTGAAAATAATAAATATGTTGCCATATATAGTAACAAAGCATAAGATACCACTATAAAAACAATATATTATAAAGCATTTAATAATCAACAGAAAGGAAATGTGTAAAATTTTTAGGGGATAATTATATAAAGTTTTACTGAAAAACACACTGAAGTATTAAATACAGAAGTTTTTTGTTTCTATGACTGTGATGTCTTCACAATACATATACAATAATTTTATCCTAATTTGTACATGAATTTAGTGAAGAAATAACCAAAATCCTCTCATGATTTTATAGAATTGACAAGTTTATTATATCATATCATGTATAAGGTGACTGAACAGGCCAAGAATTATTAAGAGATGATTAGCAAAGAAAATGTGTATTTATGACACTGACCTCAAGAATAATTTATGGCATTTGTGTAGGGAGGTAGAAAATTGGAGAAATGGAATAGAATAGAAAACAAAAAAAAAAAAAAAAAAAAAAAAAAAAAAAAAAAAAAAAAAAAATCTCTTCCTCACTATCACCACATACATATGTCTGTGTGTATATATATATGTATGCACGACACCTAAAATTTAGCACCATGAATTCTCACTGCTGCTGCAAAACTGTGTTTCTTCTCAACCCTCTTGACGTACACCACATCTCAAAAAGGCTTTGGAAGTCTTCCAGAGCCTGGTTATGCTGGGGGGGAGGGTGTACAAACCCACCTATCTCCCGTTTCCCTACAATTTCTTCAATAACTTCAGCGTGGAGTGACATTGGTTTACCAAGGAAAAGCTAACAGATTTTTTTCTATAAATAACTGGTTGGCAGTGCTGTGGTGACAATTTATATAATAGAACTCATGCTTAAATAATAAGGTAACAGCTTTGGACTGTGAATTTTTAAAATGTTTTATTGAAATGTAGACTGATTAGCAGGCAAGATTCTTCTTCTAATTATTTTAATTAGAGGCTCTTAATGACTAGAAGCCATAGAAATAAAAACACGTCAAAATTACATTTTTGAACGAAGAGGCACTTGGAAACCTTGACTTCTCCAACCCAAGTTGAGATGATCGATTGTTACCTGGAAACAATGCCTATGTGCAGAGAAGTTAGGGAGGAGTTCATTGGGGGGATAGAATTATTTATGGTCTGATTTTTCTATGAATGCAGGTAAGATAAAGAAGACCTGTCGTAACATAAAATGAGCAGTGGACTCAGCCAAGAGACTGATTTCCAGCTGTGTTAAACGGCTTGGCTGTGAGTCCACTTTACCTTTCTTGGTCTCAGTTTTTCACATGTCAAATTGTGGAAGATGAAATTCACGGACTTTGAACTTCCTGTTTTAATTCCATCACTCCATGATTTCATTATTGTATTATAAAAAATAATAGCTGGGCATGGCGGTCCACATCCGTAATCCCAGCAGTTCAGGAGGCTGAGGCAGGAGGATCATGAGTTCAAAGCCAGCCTCAGCAATTTAGCAAGGTCCTAAGCAACTTAGCCAGACCCTGTCTCTAAATAACAAATAAAAAAGGGCTGAGGATCTGGCTCAGTGGTTGAGCACCCTTAGGCTCAATCCTCAGTACAATATAATAATAATAATAATAATAATAATAATCCTTGAGGGAAAATAGATTGAGCATATCTATTATTAAATATTAACTTGTATGCACACATAGTAATAGGACTTCTCAGGGAATTTAGAAAACTAAATTGGACCTGTACCCATGTGCCCCACACTGTACTATGTACCAGGTATTCGCAGGTGGGTGAGGCTGCAGGCATCCATTCCGTCATTCCTTTCCTAAGCAAGTACATATTTGCATATAACAGAGAAGCTTTCACTGATAAGGTAACCTGTGAAGCGCAATCTACAGAGAATGAGAGGTGAGCCATACAGATCACCTTGGGGGAAAGCATTTCAACAGCGAAAGAATAAGCCAAAGGCTCTGAGTTAGGAGGCCGTTGTTTTGTTCCAGGATTAGCCAGGAGGCCAGGAGGGCTAAAGCAAAGCAAGCTGGGAGCCAAGCAACCCGAGAAGGAGTCACCGAGGTAGCTAAGAGGTAGGTCACGTAAGCCTAAAAAAGGTATCAGTTTTCAGCACAAGTTTGCATTTCTGTCTGTCTTCAGACATCATCTCTACACATATGTCTCGTCTGTCACTCTATCTCCTTTTTTTTTTTTTTTTTTTTTTTTTTTAGGAATTCCTATTAGGGCCTTGCTGGGGTGGCTCACCTATTTTCTGTTTCCTAACTGACATTTCCTAGCTTTAATCTCTTTATCATCCTAGGTTGCATTTTGGGTAAGTTTCTCAATAGCATTTTCCAATTCTTAATTATCTGTTCGAATATGTCCAGTCTAGAGTTTACTGCATTTGTTGTGATTAAAAAAAAAATAATTATATATATATATATATTTTTTTAGTTATAGTTTTTAAAATATATATATATTTAAAAAACATATTGTGTTCTTCTACAACTAATATATATATATATTTATTTAAAAAATATATATTTTTAAAAACTATATATATTTTTAAAAACTATAAAATATATATATTTTTATAGTTTTAAAAAATAAATATATATATATATATGTATTAGTTGTAGACGGACACCACTGAGCTACAGCCCCAGCCCTCCTTGTGATTTTTAATTCAGTGATTGTATTTTTTTTTCTTCCCAGCATTTCCTGTTAGTTATTTTTTATACTTACTGGTCTTTGTTTCATCTGATTATTTTGTTTCAGAATTTCATGTTCTTTTTTTATGACAGCTAGTCCCCCCCATACTCATCTCTTTGAATATCTTAGACATACCTATTTTCAGGACATTTTCTTTTCTTTTTTTTTTTTTTTAAAGAGAGAGTGAGAGAGGAGAGAGAGAGAGAGAGAGAGAGAATTTTTTTAATATTTATTTTTTAGTTCTCGGCGGACACAACATCTTTGTTGGTATGTGGTGCTGAGGATCGAACCCGGGCCGCACGCATGCCAGGAGAGCGCACTACCACTTGAGCCACATCCCCAGCCCCCAGGACATTTTCTTGTTAATTTATTGTTTTCATCTCATCTGTAGTAGACATAACTCCTAGTTTAATTTTTGGTTTGTGTGTAATTGTGTTTGTTTGGGGGACTGAACTCAGGGACACTCTAGCACTGACAGCCCTTTTTATTATTTTATTTTGAAACAGTGTTCTCACTAAATTGCTGAGGCTGACCTCTAACTTGCTATCCTCCTGCCCGAGCCTCCCTAGTGCTGGAATTACAGCCTCCTTCTGTCTTTCATCTTAGTTTTCTCCCTGTGGTTTGGAGTTCAGGGTAGGAGGCTCATTGTGAGTAGAAAGTCTTATGGTTTCTCCCTCTCTGTTTCCCCAAACTACAACAATTTTGTGATTGCTTTATCTTGGCCCCTCAGGTCCCAGTGTATAGTTTCAGCCTTTTGTTTAGTTTTGGGTTTTGTTTGTTTTTTGCTCTCTCTAGCAGTTTGGAAGCTCCTGTCCCTTGAAATTGAAAAGGATCCAGTTGTCAACCCAGCGGGCCCCTTGACCATGTCTCTCCTTCATTATTTCCCATATTTCAATATACTCAGATAAATCCTCTCCAGGCAGGGATCCAAGGATCCTCTTTTCACTCTCCTTTTGTAGGTGGGGGCCTCTATATGTGTTCTAGCTCCACTCAGTGAGGCTGGCTGCATGGGCCCTGTCCTGTACTTAGGGCACATTGATCCCTGTTACCACACCAGACATTACCAGTTCACAGTCTGTGCCCGCAGCTACACCTAGTAGCCCGTGCTTCAACCTTGCTTATAATTTTGGGGTTTTGCTTTGTTTCAAGTCCTAAAGAGATTTAATTTAATTTTTTTGAAAGTATGGCCATTTGTATTTAAGCTTCTTTTAAAATATTTTTATCTCCATTGTTATGTGTTTGATATTTGGAGCCCAGGGACAGGATGGGGACATAGCAGTGTGTACTTATATGCCATTTCTAATAGCAGTCTGTTCAGGAAGAATCCGAGTCACAAGATAGGCCTTATCTAAGGCACGTTGAGGCCCTGCCTGGCAAGGTAGTGTGCACCTAAAAATATGAGTGACTCAGGAGGCTAAGGCAGGAGGATCTCAAGTATGAGGCTGGCTTCAGCAATTTAGTAAAACCCTGTTTCAAAAACTAAAATGGGGATGTAGCTCAGTGGTGAAGTGTCCCTAGGTTCAATCCCTAGTATCAAAAATCAAGAAAGAATAAAAAAATAAAGAAAGAAATAAAGGTAGCCCCTGAGTAAGCTAAGTGAAAGTATAACCCCAGAACCAGAAAGAGGAAATTAATCTGGCAAGACAGAACCACAGAAGCTGGGACTTAGGGGACCCCAAAGCCAGAGTTAGATGTCCCTGGCATGCATGTGGGGAACTGGCTGTACTTCTCTGATCATACTCTCATCCCTTTGAAAGTCTCCCGCAGCGTGGCAGGCACCACAGACAGCTGTCTGTTTTTCAATTCTCTTCTCGTAAACCTCTCTGCAGTGCGCTCACATCCTTGGCTTTGGCGGCACCACACTGTCCTGTCCTGAAGGCTTTGTGACAGCTACTAGGTTGGACAGCTGAAGACACAGCACACAGGTTATAAGCAAGCCTTTGGCCAGGAGCCTGAACAGGAAGTGACCTGGCATAAACCTGTGCTTCCGAAAATCAGATGTGAACATGAGAGGCAGGGCAGACGGGAACGGGCCAGATTGGAGGCAGGGACAGGCTTCAAGACAAGTGCAGCAACTCGGCCTCGCAGGTCTGTCAGGGATCTGTCTTGCCCGTGAGGCATTTCCTGATCCACAGGTCTCCTTGCTGCCTAGGATACCAGTCCCTCTTCCTAGGACCAGGCCCCTCTGACTGACACTTTGTATAATCTTGCCAGACCGCTGCTCTGGGACTAGTTCTTGTCTCTGACATCCCAGCCTGCTGTCTGGGATACAGGTGTATGTGAGGAAGTCTCTGAAGAATGGCCACCTCCCCACTCAGCTCCCCTACGTGCTCTCCCGCTGCTCCCCAGTGACTTCTCTCCCCCTCCCCCACACACATACACAGTACAAGAGGCCTCAGTGCCAGCAGCCTATAGGCACAGAGACCAGGCAATGATTCAGGGCCATGGTTTGCTCTGGCATAAGACACTAGGAGAGGGTCAGGGGGACAGGCCTGCCATAAATCCAAACCCCCCAAGTGAATTCTGAAGTGAGGCCTGATTGGAGCTGGAGCAGCAGGCAAGTGATGTAAACTAGGTCTCAGGAGGAGGGTCCCCAAGATGGAAACCCGGTAGCCATCCTGGAGCACAGGATGATGACGGTAGGTGCAGCCAGTGATGCACAAAGCTTGTTATTCAAATGGAGGCCTAGGCCAGGGCTGGACTCTCAGTCGGGTGACCAGAAATTCCTACTCTCTGACGTCCAGATTGGTCCTGAGAATGACGGCAAGGGCTTAGTTTATAGGTACATATATTCAAATGGCCCAGGTATTTGGATAGGGACATCGGAGTTAGGAAACCAGGCCTAGAGTAGAGAGTACCGTGTGTGTGTGTGTGTGTGTGTGTGTGTGGTGTGTGTGTGTTCTATATATAACACACCAATGTAATTCATACAGAGTGAGTTATTTCTGTACATCGAACTGTTACAGGTACAAAGATTGTGACTCAGAATCTTCTCTCCCTGCAGGTTCTTTCTGAGTCTAAAATCGTTGCCGTGTAGTACTCGTGTCCTTTTTCGAACTTCCTGAATTGCTTGAGAGCTTCTTTCCTAGGGGTTGTCTCTGACATCCCAGCCTCCTCTCTGGGATACAAACTAGGGGTCGGCTGGGGACAGGACAGACCCCCTTTGAAGGCAGTAGTCAATAGACAACTCACGTAAAATGACGACTTTTCTTCCACCAGCCCGTCTGGGTGGAAGCCCTGAGTCACTGCACTCAAAATGTTTTCTTATTACTTCCATCGCTCCCTTCCTTCCTTCCTAAGTTGCGTTATCTAAGTCCTGGCCCCTCGAGTAACCCTTCTCCCTCTCTATTTCAGAGGCAGTGGAGTATCTTCCCGAACAACCTACACTGTTTGGAGTTGGGAAGGGGAGAAGGACCCAGGACTGGGTCCAGGAGACCCCCACACACATCAGGACACTCGCTCAACCTGCTTGGCCGAAGGTGCCTGACCGTGTTTTTCGGTTGCTGCTGCTCCTCTTTCCCAACACTTTAGTGGAACTCAGGCATTTTATCCCATTGAGGTAATTGATCCATCATCTGGTTCAAATCCCTGCATTTCCTGAGTCGATGATACAAGTCATTAAAAAAGCAGGAGCTGGCTCTGCTACAAGGAACTGACAGGGATTTCATGTTCTTTTACACTCATCTCATCCATCCGTGACCTCTGAGTCCAAAATCACTTCCACTCCTTCCTGGCTCTGAGTCTCACCTTTATTTTGCTTCAAATCAAAGTTGATTGTGTCTTCTAGAAACTGGCTTATATGGGCTTGAAAGAGAGACAGACGTGTTCTCTCTCTCTCCCTTCTGCCTCCCCCCACCCTCCTTCCACTCTTTGCTCCGCATTGTGGTGGTTTGTACACTGTGCTGTACACACTCGGGCTATTTCAGGAGATGCTATTCTTTCAACCCAAAATGGTTTGGTTGTTTGAGAAAGGCTAAAAGAGCTTTTTTTTAAAAAAAGGGATTCATTGATTCCTCTTCCTCTGCTCCCTCCTGCACATATACCACATGATCAGAATATACCAGATGATCGTGTGCCAGATCCCGGGCCACTGTTTACAAACACCCAGGAGTAAATTCACTCCCTTTCTTGGGACTTGTGTCACCGAGGATGGAATTTTCAGTCTTTCCCCTTGCGGTGCTCAGCAGCCATTCATTCTAATTAATGAACGACGAGCCCTTTATTGGAAACCTGGTAACTGGGACCGGCCTGATGTGGAACAAGTCCCCCAATAGCACCTGTGTGAGTGTCGTGTGGAGCACAGGACACGTGAGCTTTCCAGAGTGAACCTTTGCCGCAGTCTGGCTGGGCACGATTCAGGAGCCACTTGTCAAAAGAAACGAACTTTATTTTTAGAACCACACAGGCCAAACAAAACAGCTCCTCAGGAAAAACCCTCAGAGCCCAACTGCCACCACCGGCTTCCCACAAGCCTCTCACACGAACACACAAGCCTCTCCCACTCCCACAATCCTCCTGCTCTTGAGGCCGATTGGCTGGGTCGCATGGGCGGAGTCAAAAAAAAGTCCCCCAATGAGCAGCTCCGTGGTCTGAAAGGGCAGGGAAACAGCCCAATGAGCATCACTGCAGAGGAGCCAATCAGCTAGATGTCGCTGGGGCCGGCTGTGAGCCAAACTTTCATGAAACTAAATCATTCGCTGCAGCTTCCCGTTCACTCCTGTCCCTTGGTATCCTCCGGGAGAAATGTTCTTGCCGCTTGTCAGGGCTCCTCCTCTCTTATCTCCTCTCCTCCTCTTGGCAATCTATAAAACAGCTCCCCTCGGGTTTTTGAGTCTTTCCTGGGTGTTCTCTTATCTCTGATGACTCTGTGCCCCTTTATTCATCTCCGTGTTGTTGCACACACACAAAACCCTTTAGAAGAGGCTGTGGAGTGGTTTCCTGAGGCTTCCTGTTGCGAGGGTTGGGGGCCTTTTCGGTTTGCTTTGTTCTTCAAGTGTTTGGGAACATGGCTGGTGGGATGGCTGAGGAGGCCAAGTGGGCCTAGCTGCTGCTCACCCGGCCTCTCCAGCGCCCCAGCCCGGCAGCTTGCCCTCTCTCTCCCGTCTGATTTGTTGGGCCATTGTCTCCCCACGAACATGGGCCCTGGATCTCGCCCCCACAGGCCACCTGTGCTTCCCCAAATAAACAGGGGACAAATTTTACTGGAGTCGAATGCCAGCTCCCATGGATGCCAGTCCCTACTGTAGGTGCCGGTGACACAGAGATAAAGAAGACTGGGTCCTAGAGACCTAGTGCTCCAGGCCTCCAGGGGACCATACACATGCAGATTCAACAGCTGTAATTGGGTCATTGGTGAGGGTGAGGACAGCTGTATGCATGGCACTAGAGGAGCACCCAGGGCCCCAGAGGACTCTCCAGTAAAAACAGGGGAAACAAAAGTTGAATTCTAGAAACACTGCTGCTAGGGTCCGGCCACACGGATGTGTGTGTGTGGGAAGGCAGCTGGAGGGGCAGGGAGGACAGGGGCCTGGGGGACGTGCCATTCAGACTGCCTTGAGGATTGAACCATAGAGGATGATCGTGCACCAGCCCTAGCAAGTAGGAATTTTCCAGCCAAATGAGGAAGGAAAGGCTGTCTTTGGTAGAGGACAAATGGAATTGCAGGAGCACAGAGGCATGAGAGAGCGTGGTGCTCAGGAACCCGTCAGGGTGACAGGGTGAGGGGCCTGCTGGGGTAGAGGGCTCTGTGGGTGGAGAAGCTGGGGCGGGCAGGGGAGAAGGGGAGGGTCCAGGGGAGAGCTGCCTGGGAACACCCATGGAGGGTCGGTGCGAGGACCAGGTAGGTTTGGGGCTATTCCCTTCAAGTAGCCAGAAGATGTTCTCAAGAATGTGTTTTCAAACTTTTTGTTTACACCCACAATTTTTTTTTTTCAGGGCAAATCGATATACACACATTGAAGATTCACTCTCACCTCATGATTCACGCTTAGGCTCTCTGTTTCACCCTGTCCTATTTCTCCCCTTCCCGTTTCACCTTTTACAAATTCTACTCATGACTATCTACCCTTATCTCGTGACCCCATGTGACATAGCTCCACGTATGAAACTGATCTAAAGGGTGAGTGTAAGTGGAGGAGGGAAACACATTTGAATGATAAAGAGACTAGGCCCTGGTCAGGGAAAACAGAACAGGGCCCAAATTTCAGGATCTAGTTGGGGTACCAGGCAAGGATGTTTTTACCACGTGAAGAAAGGGATCCTGTTTTTACAACAATGGCTGGACTGGGCTGGTTCACCTGAGGTGTAGAGCTTGGGAAGCTGGTGAAAGACTTTGCATGTTAAGTTATGGAGGCAGTTAGAGGCATTGAGCAGTTTTAAGTAGGTGTATCAGTTAGCTAATGCTGAATAACAAAACATCCCCAAACTTAGAGATTTAACAAACTTGGATTATGTTTCGCTCCTGGTTGGCAAGGTAGTTCTGCTGCTCTGTGTTGGACTCACTGTGCATTTCCAGGCACCTGCAGCTCAGCTGGGACATTGCTTATCTAAAGTGGCCTTGCCTAGGACAAATGGGCTCTCCTCCAAGGGCCTCCTTCACCCCTCCCACGCTAACGTGGGCCCACTCTTGTCGAACTTGCTGAGGGTCCAAGAGAGGAAAAAACCCGTAAGTGCCCTTTGAAGCCTCTGTTTGTGCCTGGTTTGTTATTATTCCACTGACCAAAGAAAGTCACATGCCTGAGTCTAGAATAAGCATGAGAAGGCACTCTCTGGGGGCAGAGATGGTGAGGGGTCAAACGAAGCGAGTGGGGCTGGGAAGAAAGGGATTGCTGGATTTCTAGGGAGTCGATAAATTGTCCCTCTTCCCTCCTGAGGTCAGAACCAATGGAGAGACGAACACCTGGGTTAAACAGAGAGCTGATCATGAATATGGCAGATTCTGTCCCTCAGGATCACAGCTCCCCACCGGCTCATAGCAGAAGGGACAGAAACCAGAGTGACACCTTGAAGCCTGTTGTAGCTCCACCCAGTCAAGAGAGTGTGCTGTCCAGTGGGAGTGAGTGAAGGGCAGGGATGACGTGCTTTTCCAGGAGAGGCCCAGGGAGTGGGCATTTTACATTTTGGAGGCCGCTGGACCTCTGCTGTAACTACAGAGTTCTGCCCTCCCAGTACCTAGGCGGCCACAGGCGCTAGGGATGTGACTGTGTCACAAGAGAAATTTAGGTATGGACGCTGAAATCTGAAATTTTGTGTGCCAGAAAGTATTTCTTTTTTTTGATTTATTTTCAACCATTTCAAAAAAAAAATGTTAAAAGCCATTTTCAGCTCAGGAGCTGGACAAAAACAGTATAGGTTGCATTTCCTTTGCAGATTGCTGCTACAGTGCAATCCCTCCACAGGAAAAGACCAAGTCAGGAGAACAGCATTCCTCCAGGGCAATTGTCACCCAAGGAGAGGAATGTTTCAGGCCAGAGTTGTTCCTGCCTCACAGAAACCCAACCACCAATACAGGGATTGAACCTAGGGATGCTCTACGACCAAGCTGCATTGCTAGCCCTTTTTAAATTTTATTTTGAGACAGGGTTTCCCTAAGTTACTGAGGCTGGCCTCAAATTGTGATCATCCTGCCTCAGCCTCCCAAGTAGCCGTGATTATAGACATGTGCCACCATGCCTGGCAAAGGAAATGACTTTTATGATGAGAACTTCAACTGAGTCACAGGGGGCTGGGAGATAGGAAAGGAAGGATTGCTACTAATACTTATTGGTGTCTCTGTGCAATATACCTTTCGTATGATATTAACATTTTTCCAAATCATCTTAGATAGTTTTTATGGCCCCCAATTTGCTAGTGAGGAAACAGTATTTCAGAGTGGTTAATTAACTTGGCCAAGGCCACACAGCAAAATAAGAGCAGAGTTCTTTTTAAATCTAATGCCCTTTTCCCTCCAGGACTCTGGTATTTTGGTCAGATGAGACTTTTGTGGCCTCCAACCCTCTGTGGGTTCTTGGGAGCACTTGTGTCCTAACCCAGAATGGCCAGACAATGGCAAAGTTTTCAAAAGACCAGATGTCCTCAAGTAAAACAAAAAGAGAACCAAGATATTCACTCAGATGCCCTCCCTGTCCAAGTGTTAGCCTTCTTTTCTTCAGATGATGGGCAAAGACTCCCAAGTAGATGAGGTTTCTTATTTCTCCTTTTGTGCCCTACCACTGCACAGTTTCTAAAACATTGAGGTACAAGTCACATAACATAAAATTAACCCATTTCAAAATATGCAATTCAATGGCATTTAGTCTATTCACCACATTGCAGAACCATCGTCTCTGCCGAGTGCCAAACTTCCTGCACATTTTGCCCTGGGTTTGATAGATGTTCATCCACCACACACTGGACGGTTCATTTCTTGAGGCCAATATCTGTGTGCATTTTGTCTACTCAGAGATTCTCTTGTAAGCATTCCTAAGATGCTCTGCAAATCCTACTTCAATAGAATTCCAGGCACTTTCTTCCCAATTTCTTCTGAGCAGTACTTTTGAGGCTGGATTTGAAATCAGAATCTAGGCTCCTTCCTACCAGGTACCTCATTCTATTACTGAGTCAAAACAACAAGCTTCGTGGTGAAGCAAATTCTCTGTCCTATCTTCTCTGAAGATGTTCTTTTCATCTCTTTTCATCTGACTGCACATTGCCCATGTGGATATTAATTTGCATTGAGTTCTGGTTAAATTTTAAATGTGCCTCCAAATTTATATTCTGTTTCTAAGCGAACAACCACAAATCTGAATATTGAGACTCGTTAAATAATTAATTTTTTCTAGGATTTCTTCCACTTTGAGAACAGCAAATTTCATAAGTACATAAATATGAATTGAGAACTTGTACATTGAGGTGAGATGATACATGTTTGACAACTTTGGTGCAAAATTAAAAAAAAATAGTGTGCTATGTTTTTAAAATTATAATGTATTAATAAAGAGGTTTAATGAAGAAGAAGAAGAAGAAGAAGAAGAAGAAGAAGAGGAGGAGGAGGAGGAGGAGGAGGAGGAGGAGGAGGAGGAGGAGGAGGAGGAGGAGAAAGTGGGGGAAGATCCTAACCTATTTTGCAAGTTCTACAAATTGTCAGATGCAAAGTAAATCTTCTAGTTATTGTTTCAGAGTGTTTTGGTCCCTGGAAATAGCTATAAATTAGACCCATTCACCATCAGAAAGCTCCGAGTTTTCTGCATTCAATTCTATATAATTTACATGCTATGCAAATCATGTTCCACTGAATACCATCTAATGCATTTATTCTTCTTCAAAATTAGCTAAATACTGCCTTCTCTTCTGCTAAATCCATCTCCCTGCAAATCAGGTGTAAGGACAGTTTTCAGACATGTGCTGTTGCTTATTACCTCCTCTTTGCCAAAAAGTGTATGACTGGACAATGGTTAAAAAATAAAAAATCTGTGGGGCCTCATTTCACAAAAACCTAATTTAAAATCTGGATGATGCTCATGGTGTGTGGAAGGGAAGGAAGAATGGAGGCCAAGTTTCCTGGAGGGGGAGGTAGGGACTTGGGAACAGAACACAGAGGCACAGGGACTTGACTGACTTATTTTGCCATGACTTTTTTTTTTTTTTTTTAATGGCTATGAGAAATTGACTTAATTCCAGAATAGCATTTCTCATCCTTCCTCACATCTAATCGTCCTCTGAACCTCCTAGTATCACTGGGCTGACTGCATTATTAAGATGTGTCGGGAGGCAGTCATTCTAAACCTCTGATCTTCAGTTACACCGTTTGATGGGAAAGTAGTGGCATCAACAGAGGATTATTTATGTCTTTAGACCCAGAGGGGCCAGGCTTAGCAGCAACTGCACCAAAAAACATAAGGGACATTGCCTCACAGCTGAGTAAAGAGAGAAAGAGGTTTTGACTTCTCTCAGGCAAGAGCTTTGCAGGAGCGATTTTACTGGGAAAGGGGCCCAGAGCTCAATTAAGAAGTGATCAACCTCATCATCCACAATTCTTAGGCTGGAATCACCATGAAAACCCTGCCCATGGCTTGAAGTCCAGGAGTCTGATGGGAGGAAGCTGTTTCAGGAAGGAGCAACACACACAGGACTGTATATATATATATATATATATATATATATATATATATATATATATATATATATATAGTTTGGCATGTTGGGCCAAGGACAGACACCATTGCAGGACCCCACCCTTTTGTCCCATGTGGTGGAATGAGTATCGCGACTTAGTAGATGGCAACTGAGGCTCTACGGACAGAGTTCAGGACCCAACCCTTCCGCTTTAGCCATATGAACTTGGGTAAGGTACGCTTTCTAAACCTCAGTTTCCACATCTGTCAAATGGGGACAAAGATTACTGTCCACCTCACAGAGTTGTTCAAGACTTACACCCCACAAAGGGACTGAGGAAAAGATGCTCAGGAAATGCTAGTGACTGTGGACTGTCAATCACCTCTTCTCTCCCTTCTTACCAGGACTGGGGCGACCCAACAGAAGTCTCACCTGTACTGGAAGTCCTGTGGAAGGACCCCAAGTGTCGCTGCATGTTAAATATCTAGGCAGGGACCGTGTACAAGCCTAGACTCCCATTTTAAAGTCTTGGATTTATTTTTAACTGATACATACAAACATAAAAGTGGCCCATGTTTATGGAATACCGTGTGATGTTCTGAGACCTGTATAAATTTTCATGATTAAATCAGGGCAAACACTTCTATCTCTGCGGTTATCATTTTTTTCATGGTGAAAATATTCAAATTCTTCTCTCTTTTTTAATATTTATTTTTCCAGTTATAGTTAGACACAAGACCTTTAT
Organism: Ictidomys tridecemlineatus; assembly: GCF_052094955.1. Lineage (NCBI taxonomy): Eukaryota > Metazoa > Chordata > Mammalia > Rodentia > Sciuridae > Ictidomys > Ictidomys tridecemlineatus. The sequence continues at coordinate 106,174,682 of NC_135487.1, read as the reverse complement.
TTTATTTATTTATCTTTATGTGGTGCAGAGGATTGAACCCAGGGCCTCACACATGCTAGGTGAGTGCTCTACCTACTCTCTGAGCCACAACCCCAGCCCTCTTTTTGAAATAATAAAGTACTTTATTATTATTACCTATCGTTACCCTATTGTACTGTAGCACATCGGAACATCGTGCTCCTTTTGAACTAAAGAATTCCATTGGGGGTGGGGGGAGGTAGGTACCAGGGAGTGAGTTCAGAGGCACGTGACCACTGAGCCACATCCCAGCCCTGTTTTGTATTTTATTTAGAGACAGGGTCTCACTGAGTTGCTTAGCACCAAACTTTTACTGAAGCTGGCTTTGAACTCGCATTCTTCCTGCCCCAGCCTCCAGAGAGGCTCGGATCACAGGCATGCACCACCACGCCCAGCTAAGACTCCCATTTTTTAAGTGAGTTTGATTTTATAACTGGGATATGGCCTCCACGCATGGATTATGTTCTTTGGTGCCAATAAAAATCTATAAAAAGCTTATATTGCTACTCTGAATCTATAAATCTCTGACAGATGTTCCTCCTGGTAATAGGCTGGCCCTGACACATTTCCAGGTAAATCTCATTTTTCAGGAAAGAAACGGAATGACCTAGACGTTTAACATAAGTGATAGACTTTAGTAGTGATGGTCATCAGTGGGTCCTGCCTCCCGCCCCACACATTTGAATAGTTCCTGCCCACACCGACTCTGGACTCGGCCACATGACTTGCTTTGGCTGATGGGACATTAGCAAATTTGACAGAAGCAGAGACTTGACGTGGACTTGCCAACTGGGCTGGACTCTCTTGTTGCTGAGAACTTCTCTGGCACCCTGTGAAGAAACCCAAGCCAACCTTCTGGAGACAGCGACCTAGCTCACAGCCAGCACCAACCCCCATGCATACGAGGGAGGCCAGACCCCATCTGAGCTGCCAGATGATGACAGCCACATGAATGTCTCTGGCCAAACCCGTCCCAGAAAAGACCAGCTGGTTCCAGTCCCAATGGTTGACCTCAAGAATCAAGCACTAATAAAATGGTGGTTGTTTTAAGCGACCAAGTGCTGGAGTGATGTGTTCAAGAAATACATAACTGAGACAATTTACAATTTATAGATACAGTGACAGGTATTGGTGTCTTCCTCTTTCCTGCATTTCTAACGAAGACCTTTTTACTGCATGAGAAAAGACGGAGATGCATTTATGGCAAATCCAGAAAAGTCCATTTTTTTCATTTATTTGATTTTGGATAAATAGGAAGAGAAGTGGATCTGTGCAGTTTTCCAAAAGTCACAGCAGAACCTTCGCCTGAACGCAGTGAGGATTTCTGAATGGCCTGAGAGATTTGCTGGCAGCAAGGACAAGCCGTGCCCCTGGGAATAACTCCCTGACATCACCCTGTGCTTGCAGCACCGGCTCCTCCTCCTGACACTTAGCATGCCTGATTACACAGGCGCGTTCAGCAGTTTTTGAGGAACATAGATTTTCATCTGGCAAATGGATTCTGCCCAGTGATAGAGTAAAATCTGGGGGACACAGTTGAGGAAGATGGCTGCATAATTCACATTTATGACAAGGGAAGTGAGTGGGGAATTAACTTTGAAAGAATCTGAAGGGCTCCAAAGAATGAGAAAAGAAACGGATGTACGCGGAGCCGAGAGATAATACTCCAGTCTCTGACTTCTCTGCTGTGCTGGCCCAACATCTGGGTGAAAAAAAAAAATCATACACAGCTGTCAGAATTCGACTTTCCCTAGCAAACAAACAAACGAACGAACGAGAAACACAAGCAGACTTGGAAGGGGGTTGAGGTGACACCCAGATCATCAGGCTGGTGTGTCAGGGAGGTGGAGATGTAAACTGAAAATTTCAGGATCCGGTGAAGAAGGTCAGACTCCATGAAGCGCTTCTCAAGGAATCCGAGAGACATACTGGGTTAGACACTTTGTTCCGGAGAAGATGCTGCAGAGATTCGATGAGAGGCTGGTGGTGACAGTGGAAGGTAGAGGAGGAAGCCAACACCTCGGGGTCAACCCACAGGCTTCATTCAGCTTCCCTCAATCCTTTAAAAAAAAAAAAAAATTCCCTGTTGAGGACTCCTCCTTGAGATGGGAAAAGACTTTGCCTGGGAGAGGAAAATGATGTTTTCAATTTTTAATTAAAATACACAGAACATGGCAAGGCCACGGTTGTTTTCTGGGATTTACTTCTGTGCGTGCAGCGTGGTACCCCAGTTCTCTCAACACAGCCCCAGTGCTTGGAGGGAAACGCTGGCTCCCCTGGGAGGTGCCTGTGACCTAACTAAGCCACCAGCACCTTCTCAGGAGGGTCACGAGAGCCAATGAAATGCACAAGACTTCTGGGCCAGGAGCGGGCACTTACGCCCTTCCGGAAGCCAAGGCGGGCTCTGCCATTCTCCACCATTTGCACTTTGAGTCTAGGAGAGAAGCCAAAAAAAGGGTGGCAGCGAGCCATAGAAGGGGGGACGTTATTTGAACTTTGAATCCAGCCACATCTAAAATGATGCTTCCCCACTGTCTCATGTACACAGGTCAATAAATTCCATTTTTGCCTAAATTCATTTGTATTAGATTTTCCGTCACTTGCTACCAGGAGGATACTGACTATTCAACCCTTATTGGGTTTTTTTAATCTAGAAAAATGGGTAAATTCTGCTAGAAGATAAATCTAGCTGTAGCCTACGACTTTAAGAAAAGAATGGGGGAGGAGAGGCCTTATAATAGGTACCGAAATATATAATACGTCATAAGTACCTGAAAACAGGTACTTCTGGATAAACTACCTCTTAGGCTTGTCATCAATACAATAAAATTTGCCAATCTGCCCACTGTACTTCAAGCACGTGCTATTTCGTTCCTTCCTGCATCATCATGGAAGGTCTATCATGGTGTTGAGTGGCATTTACATCGTGGGTAGAAATGTACCCTTGAACATGACATTGCTATAGTGATGAGCGTCTGGTAACAGTAAAAACAAAGTGAGAAAAATGCGTTTCTCATCTTTTAAATAGCACTTACTGGACCTGTGTAAACATAGTCTATACCTATTCTAAATATTGCCTAATACTGTGTTTTTTAACTGGAGCTATGCAGGCATGAAATATCCTTGGCTTGCAGATTTTCTATTAACTTGAACATCCCGGGAACAGCAATGAAGTGCTAAAAATGCCAAAGAAATTAATGGCTTTGTGCTGTCCCCGTGAAACATGTCCACTAACATTTAGAATTTAGAATTCCACGTCCCGGGACGTCACTCGTGTCTGCTGACTTAAGCTGAAAGGCCTGGAATGTACTGCGTGAACCGGGCCGTTTCTTAAGTCTCTCTGTTGGGCTTTTGTTTTTCTCTTCCACTTCTTCTTTTCTCCCTCGTTCCATCCTCTCCCCGTCCTTCATACCCAATTTCCTGGGATACATTTAGGATGTTATTTATAAGAGACCAGAAAAGGGCTATTTATATACATTTGGAATAAGTTAAGAGGTATCGGGATGAATTTCATATTTCTCAGGTAAAAAAAGAACAAATGTACTAAATATCTATGTCTTGTCTATTTTAACATCAACGTTTATTGGCCCTTAAGACCCATTGTTTTCCGGTGTCTTTGAGAGAAACCTCCCAGGCCACATGCAGGGTCTGTGTGGTCAGACATCAAAGCCAAGCCAGGGATCTGCACTGCGGCTCCCTGGTTCATACTGTCCCTTGAAGGGTGTTGGTCAGAGAAGGCAGAGTGTCTGTGCCAACCAGGCCCGGCCCTGACTGTCCGAGGTCCCTCAGGGCTTGTGCAATCTCACATCACTAGAAGCCCTAGTTCATATTATACCCTTTGTCATGAAAATAAGGGCCTGGTTTTACCTGGGGGTGTAGTCCATCAAGTACTGCGTGTAGGCCTGCCCCGTGCGGTCATTTCATTCCTCCACAAACATTTGCTAAAGTTACCCACCGTGTGCCAAGTTCCGAGATAGGCAGGCACTAGAAATATTTACCTGCCCAGAAACCTCTCCTTATCCATGTTCTCCTGGGGCTTTTAATGGATCCCCATCTGTCTGGTTCCTTACCCCGCCCAAAGGACAGTGACAGCAGCACTTGTCTTTGCCTCTGCACTCTCCACCCTGGTAAGGAGGGTCTCCCTAGTGCTAGACTCTCAGGTAAGTGACGATCCTTTCCCTCACTCATGGCACCCAGTGGTCTACCACGTCCAATATTTGTTCTCCTCTTAACACAGACCTCTCTGTTCCCATTATCCTGGCCTTGGTCCAGAACCCCAGGATCTCTTGCTGTATCTCCCTCCAATCACTATGTACACGCTGCTGCCAAAGTTCATTTTCTTTTCTTTTTTTTTTTGGGGGGGGGACTAGTGATTGAACCCAAGGGACACTTTGCTGCTGAGCCACATCCCCAGCCCTTTTTATTTATTTATTTATTTTTTCTTATTTTGAGACAGGCTCTTGCTACACTAAGTTGCTGAGATGGTCCTTAAACCTATGATTCTCCTGCCTCAGCCTCCCAAGTCACTGGGATTACAAGCAAGTGCCACCGCACCTAGCTCAAGTTAATTTTCTAAAATACGAATCTGGCTGTGTCACCTCCTCGCCTCTCACCTCTCATGGCTTCCTCCTGCCTCACAGGATCAGCACCCAACTCCCCTGCATAACCAGGTCCTTGGGCTCTAGATTCTGTCCATCTTCCTCTCCTGGTTCTTTTCCAAGAGCTTGGCTTCCTTGTCTCATCTGGCCTCACATCAGATGCCTCTGGGCCTTTGAACATGGTTTTCTCTGTTTCTCAAAAGCTTTCCTCCTCCGACTTAAGAGCTGCTATTTTCTAAGCATCCTTGAAGAGTCTGCGGGAGGTACGCTCTGTGAGGCCTTGTCTTTCTCCAGGGAGTTGTTAGTGCGTCTGTCCATGCTCCCAGAAACCTTGAGGCGTGTCTTCACTAGTTGTTGAATATCGGATGGTGATGATCTGTTCGCATATGGAGCTTCTCTATTAGCCTGTGAGCCCCTTACCATGTCTTGTTCAGCCCCACGTCCCCACCGTGCCACACAGTGCTTGGCTGCAATCAAAGGTAGGTCTTTGGTGCTGTGTGTGTAGGAGAGGAAGAAATACAAGGCACATTTTCCATCCATCTCCTTCCAGCACAAAGGTGAGATAACACATTATTTGTGAATGATTAACTAACAATGGTAGTAAACACAGCCCAGAGAGTAATATAAGAGTAATCGGTAAGAACCGATTTGGAAAAATAGATTATTTTGGAATCAGGAAGTCAAGCAAGGTATTGATTTGGCTCTTAGAGAGTTGCCCTTCAGTAAATAGAAAGGGGGGAAAGGCCACAAAGGAAAAGAGAAAGTTTGTGAGCTGAAGTGTGAAGGCAGGAGAGCCCTAGATGTGCTCAGGAGTGGAGGGAGGTGGCGCTGGGTAGTGGGGTGGGACCCGGCCATGGACGGCCTACAGCTTCAGAGTCAGGAACACGGGCCTTCTCCCAAAGGCAGCTGAAACTTTTTGACAAAGCAAGTGACTAAGGAAAGTGATATTTTAGAACCGATTAGCAAGGGGGATGCAGGATGGAGTAAAGCTAGAAAAACAAATCAGGAAAACTACTGCACCATCCATGTTTGAGGGTCTGGGGTTCCATTCATGGCAGAGACAAAGGAGTTAGGAGGAAAGGGTGGAGATCTATTTGGAGGATCAAGTTGGATGGCCAGGGGGGCACTGGAGCCCCAATAGAGCCAGAGATTTCAAGCCAGGGGTGTGGGAGGAACGGCAACTTTGGCAAACAGTAAAGTTAAAGGCAAGACTGTGGTTTAGGAGGAGATAGTGAATTTTATTGGAGGCTGGTTATATTTGATTTGGAATGATAGGATATCTGAAAGGAAATGTCGGAATGACAATATGTGAGCTGGGGTGGTAGGTCGGTAGTAGAACACTTGCCTGGCATGGACCAAGCCCTGAGTTCTCTCTCCAGCACCCCCCCAGCACCCACAAAAATAATCTGTGGAAGATAATATGTGTGAAGTTGCATCCATTATTAAATGGATGATTTTAGACTTCATCTTCCTCAGCTGTAAGAGGGGCCTAATTATCATATTTATCTCATAGGATCACGGGGAGGGTAAATGAGATCATGCACATTACAAAGAATATCTGGCACCTAGTAACAGCTCAATATGAGCCATTATCACTTAAAAACCCAAATTGATACAATTCTCTAAAGTGCAAAGAAATTTTCATTTTATTTTCCCCAACAATTAGGTAAGGCAAGTATTGTTATTACTCTTCTGTTTTAGAGTGAGGAAACCATAGCTTACCAAGGCTAACTGATCATATCACTAGTAGGTAGTAGAACCAAAACTCAACTCCAGGTTTTCTGTGCCAATCTCCTAAGTTATGCGACTGAACTTGTGGAGTCTGATTTGGGTTGGGGTACAGGGAGCATCAAGTCACACAACTTCTGAACACCACCGAATTTCAGGACTGGCTTTTGACATCAGGTCTTTAGCGTCACAATGATAACCCTCCCTGAAATATACCAGGGCCATCAAGTTCAGCAAAGAGTAATGAATGCTTAGGGAGAGAGGCCTTCAGGATGATTTTATTTGTTGAGCTTGTGCCCCACCCCATCTCCACCAACCTTCCACAGCTCCGTGATATCTTCAAAGATAGGTCTTCTCCTTTAATTTAGAGCATAGGATGCTAAGAACAGCCTGAAACCTGTCAGCAAGAATCTCACCCGGCTGCAACAGCTGCCCATAACTCTCACCTTTCAAGTGATTCCTCCAACGTTCAAGCAATTGGGAAATTGTGTTGAAGATGAAATCGACCAAGAGTTTCTGCCTGGTGGCTGTAAAAATGGTTATTGCTGACCCCTTTCTGTCTTTGAATTACTGCTTAGCTTTCTGTCTGGACATATGGAGAGAAGAAATCTTTGGGGATGTTGCCAGATAAACCTGGCTTACCTTGGATTTCTGAACGGAAGGTATGTCTAAGAATAGACTCCAAGGGGAGACGCAAGGGAACTGAGTGGAGCCACAAGAATTGGGCCTTGTGTCCACCTTTCCCAGCGGCTCCTTTGATTTAAGAAGGGAATAGAGTTATGGCAGAACATCATACAGAATGAATAGTAAAGGCCCTGGATAGAAGATAGGCACTTTTGAGGAAGCTCTTTTTTTTTTATAAAAGAATGTAAGAACTGTCTGGGTAGATGGTGTCCTTCCAAGACACCAAGGCAGGAGACTGGTTTGTTGGTTTATGAGGGGTGGAGACAGGAAATTTCAAATCCTCCGCCTACCTTGGAATGCAGATTCCATCACGGCCAAGGGCGTTTCTTATTATTTTCATGCCTCTTTTCCCACATCTATAAAAAGGAGTTCATCAAAGGTGTTGCTGAGGTTTAATTAGTTAATATTGTAAAGTGCTTTGAAGATGCAGAGGAGATTATAAATATCCACAGTTAAGAGTCCTCTTTTAAGAAATACAGGTTGAAGTTAAGACTTAACAAATCATATTGTCCCCAAAATAGCTAAGGGCAAATGAAGGTGGCTGAGCTCTGACAGAGAACTTTCCCTGATATCACGGGATATTGCAGTCGGCAGGGAAACGATGGGACTCTCTGAGTCTTTATAGGTTGTTTTTTGTTTTTTTTAATTGTTGTTGAGAGGAACAAAAAGGAAATATCTTGTCTCTATCAGGATAAGAAAACAGGGAGAGCTAAAGAAAAATCAAAACAGATTCATGTGTTCCTAGCACCCCAGGATGATCTGGCCCGTGAATTTAAAGTGAATATAGAGAGAGCGAGCTCCGGGGCCTTCCCAGACACATGTGCAAAAATAGCTTTTCTCAGCTCGGGTTCTCAGACAGGGGAGCCTTGGAGAGGCCCTGGCATGGCTGAGCCCTGCTGCCAGGCGCACCTTCAAGCTGTGTGATGCTGAGCAAGTCACATTTCTTCTTGGAAACTTGCTTTCTTCCTCTGTGAAATGGGGCTTGCTCCTGCCTCCCAGGGTGGTGAGGAGAATCCGAAATGACTAGTGTTCCATGCCTAGGTTGTGTTCTCCCCTCCCTTTTTGCCATGATTTCCATCCCATTTCTTTCCTTCCCACAGCCTGGGTTTCCTTTCTCCTGAGCTTCTGAAATACAGGCACCCTCGTTTTCTGCTCCGAGCTCTTGGGCTGGTCCTATTTACTTTCCATGCTGCAGAATCGTGAGGGCTGATTCTCACTCCGAAACAGCAATCCAGGGGAGGAGGCCCTGTTTTCTGCCAAGGTTGCCTCAGGGGAAACACCATCTAAAAAAAAAAAAAGAAACACAAAGCAAAGAATTTTGAACTATTTTACAAATCCCAGACTTCAATGTTTCAACGTCTTTCTATTCCACTATCTTGTAACTCACATCCGATTTTAAATTCTTCAGGATAAGGGCTCTTGAAGAACATAGCCCACTCTACAGGGAAAGCCTGGGACTGCCAGGTCTGAGCTTTGCAGGCTCAGAATGGCCAAGGACCTCTCCTGTGACGTGAAGCAGCCCAGGCAGGCTGTCCCAGGCACTGTGATAAGGTAGCACTATGTTCTCCAAAATTTCAACCAAAAGTCCTCACTGGGATTCACGGATTCCTGGCCTGGTTAGAGCTTGGGTAGGGAATTTGGAGCTTACAAAGTTGCTTCATTGATAAAGACACTGAGTTCCAGGCTCCCGAGAGATGTACATAGAAAATAGGTCGGAATCATCCACCAGGCAGGGGAGGGTCACGCAGCTCCTGACTCCCTCCTGGGCCCACCTGTCAACATGGGACATTGCTATAGAAAGAATCACCAGGGTTTAAACCTTCACGACCTGGATGTCTAAAAGACTAAAAAAAAAAAAAAAAAAAAAAAAAGTCACTTTAAAATAATTAAATAAATAAAACTTTGACTTGGGGACAGTGAGGTAGATGAATCCTTGAGGTTTTAAAAAGATGAACAGGACAAGTATGTCGGGGAAGGACTGTGGCTTCCACCACCTGATTTGTGGAGGGTTGCTCATGTGGATCGGCATGGACCGTTGGTCTCCCCTCTCCAACTCCTGGTCATGACCACCATGAATACTGTCAGCATTAGCATCTTTGTCTAAAGAAGACAGGACATGAAATAAGCAGGGATAGGTAAAGAGATGCTGTATGCATTTTGTGCTTTGGATGTACTCTAGGTGTGTGACAAACACCACTTGGGTCAGTTGTTTTGTTTTGTTTTTGGTCTGGTTTAGAATGGTTTTTGTTTGTTTGTTTGCCAAACCTCCTGCTGCTTGAACTATAAAGAATATGAAATCACAAGGAACAGAGAATGCTGACATCTTTGATACCCAGCTAGAGCTACAGGATGTATGGAATGGCATGTGAGAAGAACCCAGCCAGACTCCACCTCACCCCCACTATCCATCTCCCAGTCTGTCCAAATCACTTACAGAAAGACATTGTTCAAATTAGCAATAAAATTATGAACACCCCAGTAGAAAAATAAGCCAAAGGAGAACACTGAAGATTAGTTAAGGAAGAAATACAAATAACTAATAAAACTGATAAACATATTACACTTTCACTTACTATCAAAGAGATACAAATTTAAAACAATGAGATATTTTTCTCTATCAACTTGACAAGGAGAGGAACATAACATTCACTGCTATCGAGGGTTCGGTGAGATAGGCACACTGTGAGCACAAGTGTAATCTTTCTGGAAAATACTTTAGATATGTGGATGTGAGTATCAAAAGTCTTAAAAATCTTTATGTTGTGTTCCTGTAAGCTCAGTTCTATAATAAATTACAAAGAAATAACTAGAAATATCATACAAATCTATACGTGATATTCAAAAAATATTTATGTCAAAAAATTGAAAATAACATAAATGTCCAAAAAACAATAGTTAAAAAGTTAACTCCAAATGATAAAATATTATACAACAACATTAAAAACATGTTTTCAAATAATATTTCATAGGGTATATAAGAACATATTTCTCATGTAACATTTGAGAAACCATGGGATGAAAAATTATATGTCATATGTTTCCAATTTTCTAAATTATAGACAGACAGCTATGCCTGAGGAAAAAAACATTTGAAGGATTTATACCAACATATTAGCTGAGTCTTGTTTTCCATAGTAAGATTTTTTTTCGGGGGGATGCTAGGGATTGAACACAGGGGAACTTGACCACTGAGCCACATCCCCAGACCTATTTTGTATCTCAGAGACTGGGTCTCATTGAATTGCTTAGCGCCTCGCCAAATTGCTGAGGCTGGCTTTGAACTCACGGTTCTCCTGCCTCAGTCTCTTGTGTGTGTGTGTGTGTGTGTGTGTGTGTGTGTGTGTGTGTGTGCGCGTTGCTAGAGATTGAACCCAGGGCCTTGTGCATACAAAGCAAGCACTCTACCAACTGAGCTATATCCCCAACCCCTGCCTCAGCCTCATAATAAGATTTTATACTAGGACAAAAATGAGCTATTATACCAAGATTTAATTTTTTTGAAAGAATTACAATGACATTATTCCATACCTATGGAAATCACCAAAAATAATAATTATTATTAGTAGTAGCAGTAGTAATACTAATTAGTGATACTAATAATTATTATTATTTTATTATTACTACTGCCACTAATTATTATTATTAGACCAAATGCTAGCAGAGATGCAGAGAAAGTAAATCATTCATACCTTATTTGTGGAAATGTGAAATTCAGAAAAGAGTGTGGCAGTTTCTTGCAAAATGTTTTCCAGAATCTTTATTCAAAATAACCCCAAACTGAAAGCAACTCAGGTGTCCTTCACTGAGTGAGTGGTTAAACAAACTGTGATACATTCATTCTATGGAAGACTATGCAACAATGGAAAAGAGCAAACTATTAGTACATATAAAAATTAGACCAACCTCAAGGGAATTATGCTGAATTTTAAAACGTCCAATCTCAAAAGATTAAGTACTGTATGATTCCATTTATATGAAATTCTTGAAATGACAAAATTATAGAGATGGGGTTCTGGGGCTGTAGCTCAGTGGTAGAGTACATGCCTAGATGACCAAAGCCCTAGGTTTGATCCCCAGCATTACAAAAAAAGAAAATTATAGAGATGAGAAATAGAGGAAGAGGGTAAGGGAGGTTGAGAAAGTAGCTGTGCCTATTAGGGTAGCACAAGGAATCTTTGTGGTGGAACTGTTCTGTTTGTTGACTATGGAGGTGGTCGTACAAATCATACGTGATAAAGCTGTGTAAAACTAAACACACTCATATAAATGAAAGTATATAGAACTGTTGAAATCTGAGTTAAGATCAGATAATATCAAACTCAGTTTTCTGGTTGTGATATTATACTGTAGTTTTATAAGAACTAACATTGAGAGAAATTGGATAAAGGGCTTAGAGATCTTTCTGCATTCTTCCCTATTCCATAGGTGAATCTAAAATTATCTAAAAATAAAGAGTTAGAAAATAAAAGAGATGGGCTGGGGATGTGGCTCAAGCGGTAGCACGCTCGCCTGGCATGCGTGCTGCCCGGGTTCGATCCTCAGCACCACATACAAACAAAGATGTTGTGTCCGCCGAGAACTAAAAAATAAATATTAAAATTCTCTCTCTCTCCCTCTCTCTCTTACTCTCTCTTTAAAAAAAAAAAAAAAGAAAAGAGATGGGCTGGGGTTGTGGCTCAGTGATAGAACGCTTGCCTAGCATGTGTGAGGCCCTAGGTTTAATCCTCAGCACCAGATATAAATAAATAAAATAAAGGTCCATTGACAACTAAAAAATATTTTAAAAATAAAAAATAAATAAAAGAGGCAAGAACCTACAAATTCAATGAAATTTAAGAGATACATCAACCAATTCCTATGTGTGCTTCTTATTTGGATCCTGATTCAAACTCTAAAAACATGTGACATTGGTGATACTACAAATTTGAACTGAATAGTTGGTACCATTAAGAAATTTTAATTATTTTTTAGATGCAAAGATGCCATTGTGGTAAATTTAGGGGGGAAATGAATCTTTAGTTTTTAGAGCTTCAAACCCAAATATTTAGAGAGGAATTCATCTGATATCTGTATGGCTTTAGAAAAATATGAGCAAGGAAGAGGGTGGGGTGTGGATTGGTTAGGCTTAGCCATCAATGGATGCATAAACTGGTGTACATTGTGATCTCTATTTTTATGTCTTTTCAAATATTTCCATAATAAAAAAGTTGGATTCTTTTAAATGATGAAAAATTCAAAAGGAGGCAGAATCTCCAAGGAAATTCTGTTATAGTACTTACCTGTTCCTGAATAAAGCATGTGGCTTCTATCTGAGCACATTAGGTACCAGGCACTGTGCTAGACTTTAAAGGTAGCTCAGTGGTCGAGTGCCTACTTAGCATGCACAAGGCCCTGGGTTTGATGCCCAGCACTGCAAAAGAGAGGGGAGAGAGAGAGAGGGAGAGAGGGAGAGACTCAGATGGGGAACAGAGAAATGAGTTAGAGAAGGTCAAAACAGGGGGTGTGGATATTATATGGAGCAGAGATCAAAGGCTAATGGGAACAGAGGAATTGTGAAAATGAGGAAGTTCCACTGGAGACGGGAAGTGCTAATAGGATGGTACAACGGTGGGAGAACTGACTGCTCCCTTCAAGGACATGCTTCGGCCTGAGTCTGGTCAGTAGAGAGGAGAGGTCTATCAACGTGAGCTTGAGTCCTGGGCATCGCCTGTTTTCATACCAATGCTGTTTATCTAGGATCCCCTTCCTGCCCCAACTGCATGCATTCTCATTTTAGGTGACTCGACTGTCATCTTCAGGGAGAAGTCAAAGCAAGGCTAACCACATTTACTGAAGTCTTCAGCTCTCTCACAGGGTGATTCCAGCTCAGAGGCTCTCCTACCACCAGCCACCACCAGCTCCAAGGTCCTGGAATCTTCCAGCTCTGGCGCCATTATTTAGAAACGGAGTCAGATGAAAACTGTTAAATGAGCCTTTTTCAAATCTTGGTTAGGTCTCAGGGGAAAACATAAAGCATGGCGCTGGGATTGTGGCTCAGCGGTAGAGCGCTCGCGTCGCATGTGCGAGGCCCTGGGTTTGATCCTCAGCACCACGTAAAAATAAATAAATAAAATAAAGATACTGTGTCCAACTACAACTAAAAAAAAATAAATATTTAAAAAACACAAATATGGCATAATGGCATTTGATGAAGATAGTGTTCCTTGATAAAATGGAAAGTCAAGTGAGGATAAATCGTTCCATTCATAGGTGAGAGTGTGTGTGTGTGTGTGTGTGTGTGTATGGGTGCACACACATAAACTCTCTATAAAATTACATTATGGCCGCTGCCTAATCAGTTGTAATAACGTAAAAGATGTCACAAGGGTAATAGTGTGAAGGCCATAAATTACATTTCATAGAGTGTGGTTTCTCCACAAAGCTACTCAGCAAGGCACACTGTGACTAATGTCACACTAGGGAGACGTGACGGAGATGAGGTGGGTAAGAAGGGGTGGCAGCAAGTGGGGCACAGGGACAGTGATGACAGCAGCCTCTGTGTCACTGGGCCCCAGAGACCAGGACCCTCAGGACTGGTGGACAACACCCACTTTGCTTATTTCTTAAAAAAAAAAAATGAAAAGCCACCCAACACTTAAGGAAAGCACCAACCTCTGTGCAGGAGATTGCTGTTGACACACATTATTTATCAGTGCCGTGTCCCATTATTACTAAATAGAGAATCGATAGATCAAAACATAAAGACCTGCAGAAACAACAATCGCCCAAATAAAGGTAAATCTTCTACTAGGACTTACCACAACGCCTGGCCACTGGAGCAAAGTGTTCGTTTCCGGCCCTGCCATTTGTCACTATTGATTCTGCCTGGGAGAGAGGAACAGCTCCACTGCTTTGACAGAGAGTGATTTCCCCTCTCTCAAAGGACCGTTTGCAGCTTTCAGCTTCATTGGAATCCTCACCTCTAGGGTCTTTTTTTTTTTTGGTACCAAGGATTGAACCTAAGATCACTCAATCACTGAGCCACATCCCCAGCACCCCCGTTTTTTAACTTGTGTATTTTATTTAGAGATAGGGTCTCACTGAGTTGCTTAAGGCCTCACTAAGTTGCTGAAGCTGGCTTTGAACTCTGGATCCTCCTGCCTCAGCCTCCCAAGCTGCTGGGGTTACAGGCGTGTGCCACCATGCCCAGCCTCTAGAGACTTTATTCTGATAGGAGAAACCAATAGAGCAGTTAGGTTTTTATTTCAAAAGTCCACCTGCAATTACTTTTAGTATCAAATGTCTCCAAAACCTGGAACAATGATTTTAAGGGTTACCAAGTTCGAGCATAGCTTATAGGTTTGAGTACAGCACACCACCAGCTACGCTTGCTAGCAGAGAAAAGAGAGTCCATGGTGATACTTATAAGAGAAGGAAAAGCGTCTTCACCTGTGCAACTCTTGAGCTTTGCATGTTTCCAAGGGGTTGCTCATTTATTACCTCCAGATGGTTTAATAGGCTGGTCTTCCAGTTAGGAAAGACCATTCTTTGGGAAATGGCTTAATTATCCAAGCTGTCTTTTATTTTGATAACAAGGAAAAACAACTCATTCTAAGCAAGTCATAATTGGTGAGATTAAAAAAAAATATTTTCCCAATATAATTCAACAAACGCCTGTCAAGCTTCTGTCGAACACCACGACTAAGCCCTAGGGGATGCACGTTTCTTCATCAGATATTTACTACGCACCTGTCCTTCAGGCAGTGGGCTAAGAGCTCAGGGGGTGACATTCCCTTCCCTCATGGAGCTGATGGCCTGGTAAGGGAGGTAGTCACTAAAAAAAAAAAAAAAAAAAAAAAATCACACAATTAAGAAATTCATTGACATCATGGAAATCTATAGAGGTGGACAGGTGCTGTAAGAACCAACCATGAGGGTCTTGTCTGAGCACTTGAGGAAGACTCCCCTGAAGAGTTAACCCTTTAGGTGAGAAGAAAGGAAAACTCAGTTTGCTGAGAGAGGAAGGGTGCGGCAGGGGTAGGGATAGGTAGCTGCAGTCTGTCTCCAAAAGCCCGCAGCACAGACAAGTCATTCTGATCCAATGTAGGTGCAGTGTGCTGTGGGAGGAAGTGGATCCCAGCAGGGTGAGCCTTCCTGAGCCTGCCCTTGAAGCCCAGGCTGCAGGGTGAAAGCAAAACACGGAACAAGAACAAAGAGAGAACGAGGAGAGAACTTCTTGGCTTGCCACTGACACATGGTCAGTGCTCAACAAGCAGAAGATGGTATGGCTGCCCGTTGTTACGTTGTTATTTCCTCTCTTGGAGGAGCACTTAAATCTCTCGTTCAAAGTGAAAATTGAAGAATGAGGATTTAACGAAGAGGCAACATATTTGAGATCTGAAAATGAAAGGAAAAAAAATATTCTTAGCTCAAGTGCCTTGACAGAGAACGAGTTCTCCTCCCTCAAGTGTACACTCAGCTCAAGTGTAGCAAGATGTGTCTTGATGAACAGCACGGGGAAAGCATTTTGGTTTTCCTGAAGTGGGACTGAACATAGGCCAAATGGGTGAAGGGAATCTATGAACTTTTCATGCACACATTCATTCGACAGCTCTTTACTGAGCTTCTACTACATTACTGTATTTGGCAGCAAGCAAGGCAGACAAGGTCCTGGTCCTCAGGGAGCTTGCATTTCAGTAGGAGAGATGGATACTACACAAACACAGTTTTAGGGGAGTTACAGGTGCTCTAGGAAAATCAAGCACATCCAGGTAGTGGGGAAAGATGGGAATGAGGGTAGAGAGAGTCTATTAGGATCTGGTGGTGGAGAAAGTCCCCTCTGCAGGGCCAGCTTCACCTGGTGTGTGGCCAGTGCATTTGCATATGCCACTGCTCTTGGGAGGTGGCCCTGGGCTCTGCAGTCATCATCTTAAAATGTTTGGGGTGTGTGATTTGTGAGTGAGAGCAAGTGCTGAATCTGCAGCCTCAACTTATGTGTCCTACCTCCTTGGATGCTTGGCTGGTCACTCCCCAACCCCTCAAGCAACTCCTACCACCCTCAGCCCCGGGGGGGTGGGGGGGGTGGGACTGGCACAGGCACTGAGAGAGTCAGGTGGGGAGCACACATCCCAGGGTGGGCCATCTATGAAGGTCTGCCCACAGGAATCCCTTACCCAAAGGGACATGCTGTCAAATGGCGAATTAAACCCACCATTACGAATAGAGAGAGACCACAGGGGGAGAATGCTGGAGAGCTTTTCATCCTGCTTCTTGAACAAGAAGACCTGCCCTACATTTTCCCTGTGCCGCTGGGCCCTGCCAACTATGCAGCTGACCCTGCCCCTCTGAGGAGGGGACAGCAAGCAGAGCCCCTGGTGGAGGCAGAGGTGGGTGGGGCACGCTGGGCCCAGGAGACTGAGGGCTAAGGCCCTCGGGAGGGAATAAGTTGGTGTTGGGGGAAAAGCAGGAAGCCTGGTGCAGCTGGTCTGTCCCCTGTCAGTGGGAGGGGGCAGGAGAGGAGACTGGGGGTACACAGGGCCAGCTCCCTGTGCAGGTCATGAGGAGCTAGCTTCCTGTCAAGACGGAAGCTGTGGGAGAGTTCTAGGCAGGAAAATTATACCATACTTTGAAAGGCTGTTTTTCTGGAGACGGTGGGATGTATTTTTAGTGTATTGATGCATTAACTCATTTCCTAATGCATCTTGTCAGCAAGGGTGGGGTTTCCCTGAAGGAAGGCAGTGACAGGGGTGAAGGCTGGTGGGTTAGTAGAGGAGGGACAGGAGCGAGGTGAGGCCTAGGGGAGCCGAGCAGGAAGGAGCGAGCCTAGTGGGGAGAGGCCACAGCCTGCATTTTCCTCCATGGAGCAAGAAGCAAAGTCACCTGCTAAGAATGAGGAGTGGCTCTCTGAGGAGAGGTGAGAGGGTCTGAAGATGTTTTGAGAGGAACGGGAGAGAGCTGCCTTGGGGCAGGATCCCAGGGGGTCAGACAACATAGATGGACCCACTCTGGTGACAACCTCTCTCCTCTTTTCTGAAATTAACCTCCTCAGATCCCATATCTTGCCCTTTCCTGAATAGCCTCCCACACCGAACCCCCCCACTCTCATTCCTATTCTCCTTTAAAAAAAAAAAAAAAGCATAGAATTCTAATTTTTAAAATTTTTTAAAATTTTTATTTGTTGCAGTGCTGGGCATGAACCCAGGGCCTGGTGCTGTTAGGCAAGCACTCTGCTACCCGGCTTCATTCCCAGCCCAGATCTCCACTCTTAAACCCCTAAATCCCTGCCATGCAGCTGTTCCAGCAATTCTGCAATGTCTCCTCTTCCCCTGTCTCTATCTTTAAATAATCACTTTGTCTTCGTCTGCTAGTCCATCTTCTCATCACTCCCTCCCTCATCTCTTGCCACATGATTTTTTTTATTCCATTATGTTAGCAAAATGTCCCTTAAAGGTCACCCTTGGCTTCTGCCCTATCTTGTCTTAGACGACGTGCGCACGCATTTAATCTGTATGAGTTTCTCCCCTACTTTGTCCTCGCCGCTCATTTGAAACTCTGGTGCTGTATCTGCAGGACACTGGCTCCCCAAGCTTCTCCTCCTCTCTCTGATCTCCAAGCCCTTTTATCTTCTTTGCAGCTCTCTCTCCTCTCAGTCACTTGTCATTTGTAGGACACTTGGCTCCTGCTCACTGCTCGGCCCCGCCCTCAGGGATCTTATCCATTTTTCTTGCCACCGACTATCCCCAGATGAACGTGGCCTCCCGGCTTCACGATCAGCTCTTGGTTTGTGATTCCTCGTTCAAACCCATTATTCCAAACTTCCCCTGATTCTGTTGTCAGGTTCCCTACCGAAAGTCCTTGTGTCCAAAAAGAAGCTCCAAAACTTTCCCTACAAAAATCCCTGTTCAGTTTCAAAGTTTGGCCTACCATCCTTGAGTCTACCATAGGTTCAGTCATGGAGCTAATCTTCACTGCCCTTATCCTCCAAATACTATGTCTTATCACTTTTGTCCTCCAAGTGCATCTCAGATTTCGTCCTCCTTCCTTCCAATTAATTCAGCCACCCAAGACATAAACTTTGAAGTGACCTCAGAGGTCACAGTGACCTCACCTTCCTCCAGAGAGACTGGGACTCTCTCTCCCATGTCCTTGGTCAAAATCAATAATTCATTCATTCAGCAAATGTTGACTGAGTACCTGTCATGCGTATGTGGGATATGGTACTGGACAAAGAATGCCAGTCCTTGCTCTCCTACAGTATGTACTACATTCAGACAGACAATAAGTCCATGAAGCCACTTCTGGTAGGGATAACTGGTTGGCACAACTCACGGTAACGTAGCAGAGGGTGGTGATGGAAGAGGTGGGATGGGATGCTTCACTAAATGAGAGGTTAGGTAAGTCCTTTCAGAGAAGGTTACATTTCAGTTGGAACCCAGATGAACAGGAGGAGACAGTCATGCTAGGCTCCCAGAGTGACCCAAGCAGTGGCATCTGGGGGAAAGGTCCTGACATGGGAATGGACCTGGCTGGCTTCGTTTGGGAAAAGATGGTGTGGTGAGTGCAATGAAGGACTGGCAAAGATGAGTTTGGAGAGGCAGCTGGGGCCAGGCCACGTGGAGGTTTTGTTTTGTTTTAAACTTTATTTATTTTTATGTGATGCTGAGGATCGAACCCAGGACCTTGCACGTGCAAGGCCAGCGCTCTACCACTGAGCCATAACCCTAGCCCCCACATGGAGGTGTTTAGGCTCAGTTGAGTCATTGGAGCTTGATTCTGAGTTCAAGGAGAAGCCATAGTGGGGGGGGGCGGGGAGGGGGTGAGCAAGGCTGTGATATGATTTGTTTTGCATTTTTATAAGGTCACTTGAGCTTATTGTGTAGCTCCCAGGGAGGCAAAGGGAGAGCAATTAGGAGTCTAGCTGAGAGATAGTGGAGGCCTGGGATGGGTGAGGCCAGTGTAGATAGAAATGAGTGGAAATGTATGTTAAGATATTTTGCAGGTAGAAATGATGGGATTTGTTGATGGATTGGATGTGGGGGGAAAGCAAAAGGAGAAATCAAGGATGACTCCCAGGTTTGGGTTCAAACAATGACTCCTGATGTCATTTCCTGAAGTGGGGAGGCCTGGGGTGCGATACGTTGGTGAGTAGAGAGAATTCAATCTCTGCTTGAATACTCCTGGTGACGGGGTGCTCACTACAAGGACAGGCTATAATGCTACCGATATTTGAAAACTCTTGTACTGAATCCAAATCTCTTTCTTTACAAATCTACCCACTTGTTCTAATTCTTTCCTTTACACAGAATGAATTGTATCTCCTCTTCCCTACATGACAGTCCTTTTTCATTTTGTATTATTTTAACCTTTGTTGAAGAGAGTTACTATGCCCTTCTTTGTCTTTTCTGATTAATTTACTCAAATTTTTTTCTTATTTCTGGATCATGGCCGATTCAAACTGGTTTTCCTTCCACCTCATGCCCCCGTCTATCATGACAAACAGCTAGATCCATCTTCCTAATGCCCGAGTCATTAATCACGGAGGGCGAGGCACTTTGCTATGTGTTGGGGAAATGTCTCCAGTAGGAGACTAAAATTAGACTCTTGTATTTCAGTTTTGCTAAGGCAAGGGGACAATAGGGACTA
Organism: Ictidomys tridecemlineatus; assembly: GCF_052094955.1. NCBI lineage: Eukaryota > Metazoa > Chordata > Mammalia > Rodentia > Sciuridae > Ictidomys > Ictidomys tridecemlineatus. The sequence continues at coordinate 106,155,033 of NC_135487.1, read as the reverse complement.
CATTTTAAAACACGACCCTGTGAAAAAATTCAAAGTCAGTAGTCAAGAAGAGTCTTGAACTTCCAAGAAAATCCCACCTCTCTATAGCAAGGGAGTTGAGAACAGAGACTTGAGAGTTTTGTGCAAGAACAATGTGTGATTGGCTGTGAATACCATCCCTCCCAAGGGGGGGAGGGGGCTGCTTCCTCTTTCACCTTAAATCACGAGAAGAACTTCAGGGTATCATTTAAAGGACTTGACATGTGGCCAGAAGGTGGGGTGGGGTACTAGGCTTAAGACATGATTTGAGGGGTGGTCCCCAAAGGTTCTTGGCTGGAGATAGATATCACACGATCTCTAGTGTGACAGTGTTAAGTAGTAGAACATTTAATAGGTGTGGCCTAGTAGAAGGTGGATAGGTCCTTGGGGCATGCTGCCCTTCAAAGGATAAAGGTAGTTGGGGCACCCCAGTTAATTCCCATGACAGGCTGGTTTAGAAATAGTGAGGCTGGTCCCTGAATCTTTCAGGCTTCCTGCCTTACCATGGGATCTCCTCTGTACTTGCTTCCACCACGATGTCACCCACCATGAGGCCCTTACAAGAGGCCAACTACATGAGGCCACCAATTTTGGACTTTCAACCTCCAAAACTGTGAGCTACTTTGGTCTTTTTTTCTTTATAAGTTATACAGCCTTGGGTATTTTGCTATAGCAACAGAAAATGGACCAAGATGAGAAGCATCTTTTCTTGGAGGGGGCAGGCCAACAGGATGCCTGAGTGGTGTCTGACCCCTGCTTGGAGAATCTAAAAGGTAATGACGGACGGGCTAGTTGTTCTGATGGCCAAGGTGAAGGAGCAGTGGTTGTACTGAGCAGCCTGCACACGCAGTTTCTGGGAGCAAAAAAAAAAAAAAAACGTGAGAATATTTCTCATGGAACTTAAGTTGGATTGTGTAGGGATAAGGGTGGCCTGGAGCCTTTTCGGGGTCTTCCCAAGAGACCCACCTAGAGGTCTTTGTAGAGAAGGCTGCTGGAAAACTGAGACTTAGGAGGATGTCATTCAGAGAAAACTGCTTCCATGGAAATGTTGTTGAATATTCCGCAAGATCCCACAAAAAAAGTCCAGGAGTGAATCAGTTAAAATAGATCTCCAGATTGTGAAGTCGTATGAGGATAGTACTAGTCACGTAAGCCCTTTCCTGTTTGCTTTAGCTGTCCCCTTGGCCCTCTTTCGCCATAGAGGAGAGACCAGGGGTCACAGCTAGCTGGAAGGACAAGGTGAAAGCAGTAAGTATCAAGAGAGAAATCGCAACCTTCTCCCGGCCACCTGCAAAGGACCTGATGGAAAACGCAATAGAATTTAACCTTCAGTGTTCGATTACATGGGTCCCACACACCGTTACTGATTGAATTAAAACGCTAAACAGGGGGAAGCTTGCCCCATCTTTAAGAGATGGTAGGAGTCCAAAACAAAACCTTCTCTGATTCCATTTCAAGCGTCTTCCTTGCTCAATATTCTTCTTATCCACAGATAAAAAAAAATAAAAAAAAAATCCTTCACTTCACCATTCTCTTGCTTTAAGAGCTTCCTTCCATGACTCTCTTGCCTTTTCGATTGAATCCAAACTCCTAAGCGTGGAATTGGATGTTCTCTTGTTTCTTGAGTTCATCTATATTTTCCATATGGAACCTTCTACATTTGCAAATAGAACATTTGCCTTCCATTAAGTGGTCCTCTGTGCTTTGTAATAACAGCTAATATTCATTGAACATTTATTGTGTTCAGCCTCATACAGTCAGCTCTCTGTATTCATGAGTTCTGCCTCTGTGGATTTAACCAACTGCGCATGGAAATCTTTTTTTTTTTTTTTTAGAAGAGATTGCATCTGCGCTGAACATGTACAGACATTTTTTTCCTTGTCGTTATTCCCTCAACAATATAGTACAATGACTATTTACATAGCATTTACACTGCATTAGGTACCATATGCAATCCAGAGGTTATTTAAAGTCTACAAGAGGATGTGCTCTGTTATATGCAAATACCATATAAGGGACTTGGAGCATCAGCAGATTTTGGCATCCTGGAGTGGTGGGGGTCCTGGCACCAATGCTAAACCACCCCTCAGCCAACACTGAGAGATGAATGTATTACTTAACCCTCACAACAACCTTTTGGGAAAGGTATCATTATTGTTACCCTCATTGTATAAATGAAGAATCTGAAATCAACTAATAAATGAGGCTGTGATTGGAGTCTAAGAAGTCTGACTCCAGGGCCCACAATCCCAACAGCTAGGCATGCTACTTCCCCTTACCTATATTCATATATTCTTTGATCTCAACCTATTTTGAGCTTGTCCCTTGCCCTTCTCGCTTCTGCTTATGCACCCCAAATATTTTTCAAATCCCAGCTCCAACTCCTCCTACACAGAGCTTTCCCTAGTTACTTTACAGTTATCTCTATTCTCTGAACTTCCCAAACATTTAATCCTCGTCGTCAAGGCCTTTAAAACTTGAACTCATGCTGTTTTTCGGTTGTTTTGGGCATGTCATTTGTTAAGCCTCTATAAATTTCTTCCAGGATAAAGGCCTGTGTTCCTTGCTCTCCTTGTATTCACCATGGCAATGGCTCCCAATAATGCAGAAGTTATAAACAGACTGTTCACAAAGAACCAAGTAAATGATGCTTTAAATGTACGAAAAGATGCTGGTCCTCATTATAATAAAATATATGCAAAGTCTGACTGAGTTACTATTTATCACCTGTCAGATAGGCAGGAATCCAAAGGGTGACAGCATATTCTGATGACAAATCTGTAGGGAAAAGGGCCCTCTCATATACTGATGCTGGGAATGCAAAATGATACATCCCTTACGGAAGAAATTTGGCAGCATCTAGCAACACTACACATACATTCTTTTCAACCCAGTAATCTCACTTTTGGGACTCTATCCTGAAGATTCACTGGCCAAAATCCAAAATGCTGTATATTCAAAGCTATTCTGTGCAGCACTATTTATAAAAGCAAAAGTCTAAAGAAACCCAAAGTCAATCAGCAGAGGCCTGCTTAAATAACTACAATACATCCACCTAAAAGAGTCCTGTGCAGGAATGAGGAAGGATCACTACAGAGTGTTCTGGATGATCTCCAGGATCTACTGTTAACTGAACAAAGCGAGGTGAAGAAAAAGGAGTATGGAATGCTACCATTTGTGCAAGAAAGGAAGAAATATAATTCTGTGTGTGTGTGTGTGTGTGTGTGTGTGTGTATAAATTCTTACATTTTCAAAAGAAAACAAAGAAAGAATAAGCCCCAGATAATAATAATTATTGTCTATGGTGGGGAGAAATCAGTGAAGGAATTGGAATGAGAATAACTAGCTGAATGTATCTTGCTTCCTAGTTTTGACTTTGGAATCAAGAATTTTACATAATCCAAAACCAAAATAAAGGATCAAAACCAAACAGAATCAGCTATACATATGTACTGGAATTGAATGATTAAGTAAGTGGAATGGAGCCAGATTTCTCACTGTTGACGTGGGAAGTCACAGAGAAGCAAAGGCAGACAGCAGAAATGATCCGTGGGGTAACTGGAGTCAGAGATGACTAGTATGTATGAACTCACGTTTAGTTTAATATAGATACAGATGGCTACACATGGCAATGTTTATAGATCCGCCTAACGAACCCAAGTTTAGAATCACACGTCCATTTCCTCAACATGACAGCTCTGTGAGGGCCTGGAAGCAATGACACCCCAGTAGCCTCAGCACACCCAGCTCCCAGATCTTGGTTTCTAACACCCTCCTCCAGCTGTAAGAACTGGGGCATCTTAAGAGAAGTGACCGGTTCTATGACTAGGGCGAGAAATATGCAAGATAATCCTGGAGCATCTTGTAGTGCCAGAAATTAAGGAAATACTTAAAAAAAAATTATGGGGACGTGTCAAGAACACACAAAAACAAACTAAAGAGCGTCCAGTGGCCAAAGTTGGACCAATTTGAACAATGACAGAAATAAAACAGAATCGAATTATAACACAAAATGTAACAAAAATATAACTATCTATGAGTCTGTAGTGATATAAATAACAACTTTAATAAATAAATGAGAGGAGACAAATCTCTCAGGTACAGGAATTCCAAATGATTTATGTAGCTATCCACCCTCAAGGAGATAAAGCAAAGTTCTCTCCTCCGTAAGTACAGGCCTATAAAGGGGGTAGGGGGTCGTAGTAGACACAGTTGACCAACACTGCCTCAGGGAGGTGATAACTCACATACCCTCCATGGGAAGTTGTGAAAATGGCACTTCACTTCTCTAGTCTTCCTCTCCTAGACCCATCATGAGAAAAATATTAGCGAGTTCCCAGCTGAGTAACATTCTACCCAAATCTGAGCAGTCCTCGAAACTGTCAAGGCCATCAAAAACAAGGAAGGGCAGAGAAGTTGGCGCAGCCCCGAGTAGCCAAAGGAGACAAAATATCCAAAAATAATGTGGTTTCCTGGATGGGATGATCCTGGGACAAAAAAAACCCAGATATTAGATAAAAACTAAAGAAATCTGAATGAAGCACAAATGTTACTAATGTATCAAAAGTGGTCCTTGAATTACAACAAAAGTATCACATGTATGTAAGATTTGAATGACAAGATAAACTAGGTGTGGGATATGTGGGAACTCTCTGTACTGTCTTCACCATTTTTTTCTGTACATCTAAGACCGCTATAAAAAATTTTAAATTATTTTTTGGGGAGGTGGCCAGTGCCTTGTTAGGGGGTTCTTCTTCCTGCCACGGAGGGTATAAGCCACCTAAGAAATGAAAGTCTAGAATAATTAGTGCAGAACAAAAGACAAAGTCTGAATTAGGTTTAAAGGATTGAAGTGCCTGATAGGACCAGCCTACACAGGAGCTGGAGCTAGACAATTAGAAAATGGTCCCCGGTGGTTTATTTAAAGTGGTACATCAAAGGCAGGGGTAAGTTTTCAAGGGTGGAGTCTTGCTTGCCTCATGGTATCTTACAGTCAGCAGGTTGACTGGCATCTTGGCAGGTCACTCCCATCTCAGAGGGGCGGTGTGGCTGGGTGGTTGTAGCAGGTCACCCCCATCTTCAGTGCTGTGTGGAACATGGCAAAGTGAAATAGGGCTCATAATGTGTCTGGGCAGTCAACCAGAGGAAATGTCCACTGGAAGTTCCCAGACACCAGATTATCCTATTCACTACGCTGTGATGGGCAATACAGTCCACACACAGCCAGCCCATGGACAGCTGTAAACATCAAGCTGATTCTATAAATATAAAAGAATCTTTAAGTGACTTTGAAACACAGCATCCTGAGGACAATCATATTGCACAAATAAATCTTAGATTGTATTTGGTATCATTTGTGATGGTCACAATTAGAATTTTATACCAATTTGGAAAGAAAAAGAGAGAACTAACATGATTATGTTAATATCATTAAGAGCTAAGCTTTTAAAACCAAAGTATATAAAAACTTATAAGCTTTGTTTAAATGAGAGCATAAACTCATAATTTGCTTTTCTTCCCTCTAAATAGTGCATTTCCTAGTTTTACCCACTGAAAATGCCCAGGATCGATGGGCATTTCCTAATGCCCAGGAGCAATTAGCACCCCTAGAGCACAGATTGTAATGCCTAAGTACCATTTCCCACAAAACTGAATGTGAGAAATGGCTAGTTGCAGATCTGAGGAAGATGAGCCTGCAATATCATATCATACCTAAAATCAAGGGATTTATTGAGACTATTAAGTCATATTAAAAAAAAAAAAAACCCACAGGAGCCAACATTAAATGACTCCCATCCACCAAAGACAGGAAAAACTAACATGAAAACAAGTAACCACTGTAAAAGATTAAACCACACTGAGTATGTGAATGTCTGTGAGCCCATAATGTCTCTCTCTGACAAGAAAGAACACCTTCTTGGCCACTTTTGGGAAATTTTAGGGCGTCACTCATTCTGACAAGTATGAAAATGAAAATCAAACGAAAATATTAAAGCTTTTATCTTGCATTCCTGTGCAGACTGTATTTTGTGGGAACCAAAATAGTTTATGAAGGAAATTTCTTCTCCATCAAAGAATCATAGCTAATAAAAAGCAGAAGGAAAGACATAAGTAGAGATCACCAGGAAACAGAACTAGACAGTGATCAAATTGGCTGCTACAACTACTAAATAAAATGTTGATGGGGAACTTTATACTGAATGAACCAAGCTGACAACACTTGAACCTGCTGATGAATTTTAACTAAAAGTGGAACAGCTGGACATCATGTTCCTCCACCTGTGGAGTTTTCTTGCCAAAAAAAATATTGAATCTAATCAAGCTTCTACCCATCAGCTTGCAGAAAGAGAGACAGGGGAACACGCTAAAACAGTACCGTGAGGATACGGAGAGTCAAATGCAGAACGTGGGGAATTCTGCAGGAGGAATGGTACGATTGCCTCAATGAATAAATAGCCCTAAAATAACGGAGGGGACTATTATAAATTAAAAGAGACATAGCAACCAAACACAAGTATGTGTATCTTTCTGGAGATCTGAACAAACCAAACCAAAAAAAAAAAAAAAAAAAAATTTTGAGGTTACTATGGAAAACTGAACATGGAGTGGGAATTTGATAATATTAAGAAAGTATGGGCTGGGGATGTGGCTCAAGCGGTAGCGCGCTTGCCTGCCATGCGTGCGACCCGGGTTCGATCCTCAATACCACATACCAACAAAGATGTTGTGTCCGCCGAGAACTAAAAAATAAAATATTAAAAAAAATTCTCTCTCTCTCTCTCCTCTCCTCTCTCACTCTCTCTTTAAAAAAAAAAAAAAAAAAAAAAAAGAAAGTATAATTAATGTTAGGCATGATGGTGGCAATGTGGATATACTGAAAGACTAAAAAGTTCCTATCTGCTAGAGGAAGACACTGAAGAATTGATGGGGAAAAGGATAAAACATATGAAATTCACTTTAAAATATTATAGTCTGGGGACTGGGGTCGTAGCTCAGTGGTAGATGAGTGCTTGCCTTGTACCTAGGAGGCACTGGGTTCAATTGACAACACTGCACAAAAAATGAATAAAGAAAATAAAGGAATTGTGTCCATCTACAACTAAAAAAAGAATGATATATTTTTAAAAATCCAGTCTCACCCCATTTAAAAAAGTGGCATAGCTGGGTAGAATTGAAACAAGAATAACAGAATATGGATAGTGACCAAGGCTGAATGACGAGGACATGACTGCCACTGTACTATTATCTCCAGTGCTGAGTATTTTCAAAGATGTTCATGATAAATAGTAAAGCATGGGGCTGGGGATGTGGCTCAAGCGGTAGCGTGCTCGCCTGGTATGCGTGCGGCCCGGGTTCGATCCTAAGCACCACATACCAACAAAGAAGTTGTGTCCGCCAAGAACTAAAAAATAAATATTAAAAATTAATAAATAAATAAATAGTTAAGCATGTATTTTTTTTCCAACTCTTGGTATGGATTTATGGGGAGATTTTGATTCTAGATTGGTGTGGGGCTGGGGGTGGGGTGCAGGTCAAGACAAGCAACCCAGGTAATTCTGACCCAGATAGTTCAACACCAGGTGAGAGACTATGCACCACTGTGGGTAGGAAACAAGCCCTTGGTAGGTTATTAACTAGGGGTGGGGCGTGGCTCCATGGTAGAGTGCCTGCCTATTGAGGCCCTGGTTTCAATCCCCAGCAAAAAAAAAAAAAAAAAGAAGACCATGTTTTGATCTGGGATTGAAGTTGAAGTTGCAAAATCCCTTCCATACAGAAGAAATATGTGAAATATCAAATGTGATAGAATAGAGATAGGCAAAGAGAGGGATGGCCATCTCCTAGGGTTGGGTAATATCATCTTTCTGCCCAAGGCTCTTTCATAAAGACGTATTCAGGATTCTCCAAACTCATTAATTGAAGGATCAGCCGGATTCTCAAAGACTTGCTAAGTGGGTGCCAATCCCGTACTTCTCTTTCCTCCAGCTGTCGGGCTGTGCGTGGTTCTTCAGTCTGGTGTATGGCACAATCGAGCGGTTTCCCTCTCCCTTTTACCCACATGCCAAGAAAGCTGTTTTTGAGGCTTGTGACCCTTCCATCCTCTCGGATTTGCTTATGTGCATATTTTAACTCCGTTGCCAGCAGTAATAAAGAAGGAGACCATCAGAGCCCGTGCTTCTGTTCAGCAGTCCCCTAAGATCTCTGAGAAAGCAGATCTGTTTAGGTAAACCAGAAGTGAGAATCCTCCTGAGGTGTCTGAGCTACTGAGTTTAATTGGGCTGCAGCTGCTTTCCCTCCTCCCGTACTCGTTCCTGGTTCAGCTTGCAGACAACAGGGATTTGCCAGTTAATTGGCTGTTTCTATGATTGTCATTCACTTAGGCACTTCGTCTTCCTCTTTGTTACTACAAAATACTTCTCTTAAAATGATTTGCTTTCCTATGGATCCTGAAGACAAATACGCAACTCTGAATCTTTAGGATCTGTCACAGAGAGGCTGCTCCATGGGGAGAGATGGAGTATGTTGTGGGACTCGGGGTGCTGTGGCGAACAGAGTCCGGTGGGGCTGGGACTGGCGTCCTGGGTTATATATTAAATAAAGATGCTGGACTTGTTTCAAGTCTCAGAACCAGTTGGGCAGGTTGAGGGAGTTTCTTTTCATTTCTCACCACCCAACTGAACAGAGGAAACTTTCAACTTCGTTGTCAGGTGAATGGTTTACTTGGAATTGTTGAGAAAGATCAGCAAACTGAGCTTTAGGTTGCATAGTTCTGTCATCTTTTTGGCTATGGGCTAGACCCCCCAGAACAGATGCAAGGCCACAGGATTGAGCAAGAGGCCTACCAGCTCTCAGTTCAACTTCAGACTTAAGCTGCCAATGTTTTTTTTTTTTTTTTTTAAACTTGGCTGGCCTCTGACATAAAAAGCAATGGGATCCACTGCCAAAATCAATACATCGTATGTGTCTGTGTGTCTGCCAGTCTCGGGTTGCCTCATGGTGTTGGGTTTTGGTGGTCACTCTATCTCCTCTCCTCATTGCTCAGTGTCAAACTGCTGCCCAAGTTTCCGCCAAACTGTTTCCAGAGACTCCAGCCCCTGCTGATCCAATGGAAAGTTCCAGAGTCATTCTGAGAGTGTACCTCTTTGGAGCACTTGGTAATTTTTTTTTTTTTTTAATGGGAAGTGTGCCATTCAGGAATCCTAATTGGTTCCTAGGAGATGAGATGATTCTTTTGGCTCCCACAACCTCTGCATTTCTGCAAGGCCATCCTCTGTTTACCAAATGAATTCACTGGTCCAGGAGCCAAGCAGAAATTATCTCCAGGCCCTCTCCACTAAAGAAGCAAAGAGTGCTATATGTTGTAAATCGAAAAGGAAGTCTGGGGGTTGCATTTCAACAAGTCTCTTTTAACTCAGGAATTGGTGCCAATAGTAGGTGAGGTCAAATGGATTAGAGTATCTTGTAAATATACAGTATGTGCCTTGTGGCTCAGTTGCCTCTCCCCTTCCATCTACTACCTAGAGTAGGGAAAAGGAGTGTTTTAAAAGCCCACCACCCAGGCAGCTCCCCAAATCAATTAAATCTCTATGTCTGGGAGAGGTTTTTGGTTTTGTTTGCTTTCACAGCCGAGTTCATTCCAGTGTGCTCCCTGGTCAAGAACCATCACTCTAATGAGAAGTCTAAAGGGCTGGGAATAAAATTATCAGCTTCCCAAATACTGCCTTTGCCATTCATGAGTGTGTTGGCCTGTAAAACCATGGGTGACTCTATTCTAAAATGATTTGAGCTCCAAAACTCTATGCTTCTCTTTCCACCAGTCTCTTTCCTGGAAACAAAGAGCATCCCAGAGCCAGTTGTTTTTCCACAACACCCGGATCTTCTCTAAAGCTGTCTATCATGTAAAGTGACCTGTCTAATCAGGTCAGTGTGTTGGTGAGTCCAGACTGCCTTACTGGGCTTAAGTAAGCAAGGAGTGTTGGTTTACAAAGGAAAAATACAAGGCCCATGGTGTTTCTGATCTGAATGTTACCAACTCGTTTCAAGTGAGTAGTGGAATTTTTCTTAATGCATATTTTAGTCTCTCAGTTGTGCTACTTTCCAATTCGTCTGATGCTCAGTTAATTGGATATACATCCTTCTCAGGAATGCCTTAAAATAAAAATGAATCCCCTCTCTTCCTCCACTGATGGAAATTTAAATACTTACAAAGCTAAGGAGACTGCATTATCCAAAATGTGCAATTTTGGGTCTGGCCTGGACTTTAACTAGTTATTATTGTAGTTGTCTACATGGATAGAGAGAAGCTTTCACTCTTGAACTGAGGCGCAATTAGTCGGGCATACATAAAGGAACTCTAAAGGGGTACTAATTGCTTTTAAAAAAGATAAATTGAATTGAACCAGAGAAGCAGAAAATTACCTTTGTTGAGAATCATCTTGGTTGTTTAAGAAAGGGAAGGCTTGTTGAAATTGGAACAACTGAAGGAGCAAGGCTGAGAGAAGGATCTTAACCATTTTCTTGAACATGAATCCCAAGGCAGACACTTGGAGTATGGATGCTGCCCAGTTAAGGTGAGGCTGGCTCCCCAGGCCCTGGTAAGCTGCCTGCGCTTCTTTAACCTGCTCAGGGGTTGTCTTGACCAGTCTTATAGCAACGACTCCCAATGTCATTTGTAAAGATTATCTCAGAGGGTGTGTAGTGAAACTGTCTAAATGAAGGTCATTTAAATTCAGTTTCATTTTTTAAATGGTCCTCGAGGGCAGGGGTGAGGTAGTGCTCCTCTCTATGCACCCCACGGCCCTTTAGGGTGCATTACATGTAGAGTGAGTCCAATGTGTGTGGAGGCTGTAGTATTTATAGCTCTGTGAGTCAACCTCAGGAGAGAGCAAAATCCAACTCAATGTGATGTGTCACAGCCACAGAAGCGCTGGGACCCAGTGACCAGAGGCAAATCCAGAGATATTCTTTCGAGGAGGAGGCATTTAGAAAAATCACCCTCCCTCCTTAATCTAGGGGGTTGAGGACATATTGGTTTATTAAGTACCATGTGCTAGTGGTCCTTGTTTTTTTTTTTTTAAGTTGTTGATGGACATAATAACTTTATTTATTTATTTATTTATTTAGTGGTGCTGATGATCCAACCAAGTGCCTCACACATGCTACGCAAGTGCCACAACCCCAGCCCACGGGTTCTTGGTTTTTTCCCTCCCATAGCTGAGAACACAAAATACCAAGCTTTGGAAATATTCACTTAGTAAAATCCATTGGTTACCACCAGGCTCGTCTCTGCCCTGTCTCCCTCCACTTGGTCAACCGCATTCATACCACTGGCCATTCCTGCCTTTGCATTCTCCTCTCTGGGCTTCTCTTCCCTTCATTGTGTCCAGTCTCCTTTGTTTGGCCCTTGGCTTGCTGCCTGACCAATGCTGAAAAGCCCTGTGGGTGAGCCCTGGGCCCTGGTCTCTATCTTACTTGTTCCCTTGCTGTTTTGCATGCATGGCCATGTCTTTAAACTCCTTGTTCTAGCTGGGTGAGGTGGCAAACACCTGTCATCCCAGCAGCTCTGGAGGCTGAAGCAGGAGGATCACGAATTCAAAGCCAGCTTCAATAACTTAGCAAGGCCCTGAGCAACTTAGCAAGATCCCGTCTCTAGATAAAATATATATATATATATGGCTGGGGATGTGTCTGAGTGGTCAAGTGCCCCTGGGTTCAATCCCTGGTACCAAACAAACAAAAACTCCCCATATAGATCATCAGCTCAGGTTTGTCCTTTGAGCTATTCACTCAAATTTCCAACTACCTTCTGGGTTTCTGCACATGGGGGCCTAAGGGGCAATCCAAGTCCCAGCATTCTAAAATAGCCTTGGTTCTTGTCCTCCCTAGCTTGATTCTATGTTCTCCATTAAGTAACACAGGGCCACCTAGTCGCCCAAACCGGAACCTAGTAGTCATTCTCCATTCTCCCCCTTTCCTCTAATCCTTCAATGAATTGTCAGGTTTCACCTCCAGAATACCTTCCTACTGCTCCCACTGGTCTCCATTTCTTCCTTTCTGTCCTCTGTCCCTAGGACGACTGTCACGGCCCCTTGGTGATCTCTCTCTTTTCACCCTTTCTCCCTACCACACATTCTCCACACAGCAGCGAGCGTGAACTTTACAGAATGTAAATCAGATCATGTTAATCGCCTGATTAAAACCCTGCAATATTAGCCCCGGAATGCAAGGATATCTATCTCAGTCTGTAAAGCAACACATTAACAGATCAGAGGAGAAAAAAATCCATGAGCATCCAGCTGAGTACAAGACGGTATTCAATAAAACTCAAATCTTATTCACGGCAAAAACTAGAATGAAGAAAACTTCTTTAACCTGATAAAAGTGATTAAAATGCAGCTTTTAAAAAAGAGCCAAAATAAAAAGTACTGGGGACTGGTGTTTGGGATTGCAATGTTAAATTGAGTGGGCATGGTAGGCCACATTAAGAAGGTAAAAGATTATCAGGTGTGGTGGGGCACGACGTAATCCCAGCGACTCCACAAGCTGAGGCAGAAGGATTGCAAGTTCGAGGTCCAGCCTCAGCAATTTAGCAAGGCCCTAAGCGACTTGGAGAGATCCTGTCTCAAAATAAAAAATAAAAAGGACGGTGGTAAAGCAATAAAGTGCCCCTGGGTTCAATCCCCCAGGACCAAAAAGAAGGAAAAATTAAAATGAGATATGGGAAAATGGGAAGAGATTGAAGGATAGGGAATAAGTCAGAGGTACATAGAGAGCTTTTAATTTCACCAGGAAAAGAACGGTTTAAAAAAAAAAAAAAAAGTGGATGAGTAGGATTGGTTGGATGCCCATCAGTTGGATGCAGTGGGGACCGGCTGAGCTAGGACACAAGTGGGGAGGTGGCGGGAGGACATGGGTGCAGCCTCACCAAGGCCAGGGAAACTTCGGAATGCTATGGCTGAGCAGGGGAGAAGGGGAGGGCATTGAGGATGTCTTACTGGTCACTGCCCAGGTGGCTTGGAAAGGGTGGTACATGACCAGGACATGAGAAAAGGAGAGGCGCAGGGGTGAGGGGCTGGAGCTGGGACCCTGAGCTCGGTCTGGGACAAGTTGCTTTTCAGGTACTGGTTGATGTTCAATAGCAAAAAGGAAAGAGATGAAAGTGTGGGTCGCTCCAGTGTCTCTGTAACACTCAGACTGGTTCTTGAAGGTTGCCACCTTTCTGGTCAAACACCAAGGGCAGTAACTCACCATCAAGTTGAAATCATTCCACTGCGCCATCTTGGTGCTAGGGGCTGCCCAGAAGCCTGAATCCATGTTCAGAACCTCCGGAAATCCCTGCTGCTGGCGGAGACCCCCAGCCCAGGCCAACTGCACAGACAACTCTAAGACGGTGAGAGCTAGAAAGGACCTCAGCCATCTGATCCGTTGGTGAGCAACAACCCTTCTTTTTAATAAACTTTACATTTTAAAATGGACTTAGATTTATAGAAAAGTTAGAGTCAGGGCAGAGCTCCCATGTCCCTTATACCCAGCTTCCCCCTATTATTAACATCTTACATTAGTGTATTTGTCACAATTAATGAACCAGTATTGATATATTATTATCAACTCATGTCCATACATTTAGATATCATGTCTCCTTGGGCTCCTCTAGATCATACCAATTTTTCAAACTTCCTTTGTTCTGATCTTGACAGTTTTGAGAAGTGCTGGTCAAGTATTTTGCAGAATATTTCTCAATTGAAGTTTATCTGATGTCCTCCCCCTCTTCCTCCTCCTTTTTTTTTTTTTTTTTTTAAGTAGCTGGCTCCCTTTCCTGCAAACAGAAGATGGAACAGCTTTAGTTAAGCCTTAGGTGAGGCAAGAAATAACCTCCAGGCATCTCTCTGGAACACTACAGGGCCTGAGAAACAAAGTTCAGAACAATCCCTCATTTATAGACCAGGAAGCTGCTCTCCCCGCCCCCACTCGCCTTTTCTGGTCAGGATTTTCCTCCATCGCCCACCCACTTCAGTTGCACTCACCTCCTTCCCACATGAATTCCCTGTCCCACGGGGTCTTCATACTGACAACCTCTCTTATGGTTCTGACCTCCAGCCACCCCCTTCCGTGTACATGCTTGAATTTCTCATGGCCACATAAATGCATTTACATTCAGGTTCTATGGCTCAGCCAGAGGGTCAGTGGGTCAAGGACTACTTTGAGAAGTTAACCAGAAAAATACACAAAGTCTCGTTTCACCATTTCAAGGGCTCATGAACCGCCCCCACCCCACCCCACCCCCGGAATAAAACATGGACCCCAGGAGGAATCCTGAGACAGGACAGTGCATGGAATCCACACATTCTATGTGAAATTAGAGGCAACAAGTGAGCAGGTACACCCGAATACTGAGGTTTGTTGTGGCCCAGGCTCTGGTGTCCACAGACCTAGGCCAATCCTGCCTTGACCTCTTACTAAGACGGTCTTCCTGGTGGGTGCTCTGTGCTTCCCCGTTGCACTTTGTAAAAATGAGGATAATATCACACCTAGAGGTTGTGCTGAACCTGGTCCCTTCAGTGTCTGGCCAAGCTCACTAGCTGTGGGTATTATTGCTGCTATTATTGTTATAACTGTTGTCATTGTGATCATTAATATTATCAGACATGGGCAACCTGCTGTGCTTCCTATTTCCTGTGTCGTTCTGACTCACCAGCAAACCAAGGGTGGGAAGACACTCAGACCTAACATTTTTCTGGGATCCATATTTTATGAGGCGCTGACCAAAGGGGAACATTCCTAAGTCAACTGAGGAAGCAGCTCAAAACTCAAAATGAGGGGCTGGGGATGTGCGGCCCGGGTTCGATCCTCAGCACCACATACCAACAAAGATGTTGTGTCTGCCGAAAACTAAAAAATAAATATTAAAAATTTCTCTCTCTCTCTCTCTCTCATCTCTCTCTCTCTCTTAAAAAAAAAAATCTCTAAAAAAAAAAAAAAAAACTCAAAATGACCTTAAGATGGGGGGGTGCTTGGGCCTCACCTGGGTGGCCTTGGCTGGAGAGAGGTGCTCTGAGGAAAGGTCTCAGCATGTCCTTCCACAGGGCAGTGTTTTTCAAACTGCCCATTAGTGGAAATTGAAATCAATTTAGTGGGTTGTGACTGGAACTTTTAGAAAAAAGGAAAAAAAAAAAAAAGAAATAGACTAGAATAGAAAATATCAGAGGGCATCACTTGTAGAAAGTGTCGTATTGCTTCAGGAAATTTATTTTGCTCCTGTGTGTGTACACGGGTGTGCGCGCTGAATCATGCTGTAAAGAGTCTCCCCGTGGTGGGGAGGACAGGAACGTCTGTGAGCCACACTCTACAGGGTGTGGGAGGGAGGTTTGTTACCAAGCCCACCCCAGGCCTCGACAGAGCGGGGGCGGGGGGCTTCTGACAGGAATCGGGTGAGGACCAGGGTCAGAACTGTGAGTGGAAGGCACTAGAACCTTCCTGACTCCACCCCAGGCCCCCACCTGCACCTCGAGTTCTTTGGGGGTCCTTTTCTGGCTCCTTTTAAGGATTAGCAGTTTACAGAATAAACACCAACTGCTCAAAGGGGGGCAGATGCCTGTCTGGCGGTGGCAGCAGGGATGGGTGGCCCCACCCTATAGTGGGTGCTGTGAGAGCCGGAGAGGGGCCCAGTGGGGGACACTGAGCTCAGAATGAGCAAGTCATTTTTGAGGTTACTGGTGGGTGTTCAGTGACAAAAGGGGGGGAGGGTGAAAATGTGTGTCACATCTAAGGCTCTAAAAAACTTAGACTTTAAAAAGCCCCAAGGGCTAGAGTGGGAGGTGGCAGCAAAAGGGCTGCTTGGGCTTGAGAAGAGGCCATTTAGGTGGTGGGGGGAGAGGGGGTACTGGGGGTAGGACCCAGGTGCACTTTACCACAGAGCCACATCCCCAGCCCTTTTTCGTATTTTTATCTAGAGACAAGGTCTCACTGAGTTGCTTAGTGCCTTGCTAAGTTGCTGAGGCTGGCTTTGAACTTGCAATTCTCCTGCCTCAGCCTCCCAAGAGAAGAGGCCATTTGATCCCCAGCACCTGTCCCCTTACCTTCCACGGCTTCTCCGTCCCTCAAAGCACAGTCCAATCCCCTTGACCTGGCTCTCAGGACCCTTCATCTTCCTGGCCCTGGGCAGCTCTTCAACCTCATCACCTTCCAAGGCAACCCAGAGTCTAGCCACCCTGAAAGCCTGAGTTCCCAGACCACCACCATGCCAGCCTCTCTTCTGGGCTCCAATGGTCTGCACAGACTTCTCTCTCCTTGGAACACTGGCAGCCCTTATCCTCCAGGTCTCATCCCAACCATCACTTCCTACCTGCCAACACCAGGAGCTTGTCTCTCTGGGGCGCCTCAGAAGCACTTGCATGAGTAACTGCCTGCTCCTACTAAGGCTGAGCTCCTGTGGCAGGAGCTGGAGTAGCTGAGGGCTGTGTTCTCACTGCCTACCAAAGGTCTGATTTGATTTTTTTTTTTCCCCAATGCTGTTGATAGAACCAGGTCCTTCCACCCACTAGGCAAGCACCCTACCACTGAGCTACATCCCAAGCCCCCGATTTATTTTTTAGTGAATGCATCAGTACAAAAGGGTGAGCATTCTCCTGAGGTCAAGTCATTCCAGGAGTGTGAAACATGGGGCAGTTGGCGAGGGAGCAGTACCTGGCAGAGACCAGGATTTGTAGGTCCGTAGATGATCTGAGTCAGAATCAACAGCATCAGAAGCCCGTGCTGCCCGGTGGCAGATGGGTGGGTGGGGCCGAGACTGTGCTGCAGAACAGGTTGCAGCTGCTCCCTCAACTTTTACTGCCCTGGCTCTGCGTGGGTTGCGGGGGCCCAGCTCCTGTCCCCAGGGCACCTTAAAGGAACTTCAGGACCTCTGACTCCAAGTTCAAAGATGGGAAAGCACAAGGTGTGTTTGGGGCGTGGGAAAGAGAACAGAGTGACTGGGGCAGTGTCTCCCAGAGCCAGAGAGACAAGAGGCAGAGGGGGTAGGGGACCCAGGCAGCAGTTTATATATATATATTTAGAATTATTGCTTATTTTATGTGGTGCTGGGAATCAAACCCAATGCCTCCCATGCGTGAGGCAAGCGCTCTACCACTGAGCTACAACTCCAGCCCCCCAGGGAACAGTTTTATTCAAGGTAATGGAAGACCACTAGAGGTAAGATGGACTCTAACCACCGTATAATTGTGTGCCAATTTAGGAAGAACACCATCGCTTTCATCGGATTCTCAAAAATGCCGTGACTATAAGCAGACTCGGTGCTAGAGCTTGGGAGCAGGTTTGGAGACGATTGCGCTGGCAACAGGGTGTGTGGTAGAATGGAGTTTCACTGGTGTTCCTGGTGGAAAACATGTTCCATGGCAAGAGAGTGTGTAAATATTTGAAATGTGACATTTGGGTGTTTAATGAGACTGCCTGTCTCTCTGTATACGAGTTAGAAATTTTCACTTTTAATTGAGGTAGACCCCAACTAAACATATGTCTGCAGGTTCCTGGGGAACTGGCTGTTAGCTGCGAGGTCTCCTGACTCCAGCAGGGACTTTATTTATTTATTTATTTATTTTTTGGTTGCTTAGCCCGCTGCTGGCTTTGACTCAGCCTGGGCCTCCCCATCCAAGGTCCTGCTCCTCATCTCATTCCAGGTTTCGAGGGGCTGCTGGGTCATTGATTTATTCATTACACAAATATTTTCTTGAAGGCTGACTGCATGCTAGGCATTGTGGTAGGTGGCTGGGAAAGCCTGCTCTTTGACCTCAAATAAATCACATGCAGCAGGGGACAGGCTTGGGGAGTTAGGCAATGACAGCGTGTGACTGAGGGAGCTAGCCCAGGTCACCTGTGTCAGCACTGGGGTGCAGCGGGGGCAAGGCAAGTCTCATCTTGTTTCTATGCCTCAATGCCTCCCAGCCCTTATGACTTTGACTCTCCCCAGCTATGCAGATGAGTCTCATTTCAGGCCTCTGTTCAGAGTTTAAAAACAACCACTGTTAGCTTTGGGTGTTTTTTCCTTTCCCTTGCAGTTCAAGGAGATGGAGGGGAAAAGGCAGGAGTTGGCCCAAGGAGAAGCTCAAGGACTTCCCCAAGGGCAGTCCAGAGGGTGACATGGGGCCGGGGCCGGCTGTCCTTCCCCTGCCTGTCTCTTCATGCTCTGCCCTAAAACCATGACTGCAGAAAGGATACTTGGTGTGTCAGTACTTGCCTGAACGGTTGGAAGTAAGTAGGGGGAACTGTGACATGGGTGAGAAACCAATAAATTGGAGGTGAAAAAGAGAGGAGAGATTTTAAGGAATCAGCTCATACGATTGTGTAGGCTGACAAATCCCAAATCTGCAGGGTAGGCTGACAAGCCAAGGCCCAGGGAAGTGTTCAATTAGTCTACTGGCAGCCCTTCCCCAAGAGAGAGGGAATTCTGCCAGGAGACTGACTTTGGACCCAGTTGAGTTGATTGGATGAGGCCCACCCACATTATGGAGGGCAAATTGCTTTACTCAAAGTCTACCGATTTACATCTTAATCCTGTCCAAAAAATGCCTTCCCAGATCTATCTAGAATAATATGTAACCAAATATCTACATACTGTGACCCAGCCAAGTGGACACATATAATTAACCATCACAGGCTTAACTCTAGTTCTCTAAGTTCCCCATTATGGGGCAAGGCTGATGTAGGGAGGAGAGACAGAGACAGAGGTATGAAGGTCACACACAGGTACCTTACCCTAAGGACGTTAACCTGCCTCACTTCTTTCCCTGTGCTTCTTGCTGAAATGGATTTAACAAAGCGTGTTATCCAAATGTCTCATTTGATCTGTGAGTCTTTCTCTTCCGTGACCCCTGGAGTGAATTATCTGGCAGTTTACTTGGGGGGTATAACGGCATAAGATGATTTGCTACACTTTAATGCCCAATGACCTGGCATTAGTTTTGCAATGGTGCCTTTCTGCATGCCAGGCCACTTCCTTCTTATCATCCATGGGCAGTGGCAACGAAGATGAAATCCCTCTACCCCTTCACTGAGCCCAGAGGTTTCCGGATTCTACTTAAAACAGCTTTCCATAAATATGTGTGTGGTGTGGGGACAGGAGGCCTGGAAGGAAGGAGGCAGCCAGCTCTGTTCTGCAGTCATTGTTTATTCGGCAGGACAGGAGCTGAAAAGAACAGAAAGCAAGCAGAAGTCTGCAGGTCCATCTCCTGCAGGATCCAGGACCTCAGGCCATCACGCAGGTCACCACCAGGTTGGAAGGGAGTCTTTGTTCTCTTGATTATACAGGATGTGAACAGGAGTGGGCAGTGGCACAGCTGGGCTCCTTACAAACAGGAACCCATTTGTTGTTGAATCCCCAGCACGTGTATCCTGCCTCGCCTGCTCCAGTTCTCTGGGAGTTTGCTGGGCTGCAGAGTAGTTGGAGAGAAAGCCTGCAGACTGGCCAGTGAGAGATTCATTCCTAGCTCCCCATGTTGGAAATGCAAATGCAGCCTTCCCTAGAAGCCCTATGATACAGGATGCCTGTGGCCTTTCGGGTGGCAGTACCTCTCCAAAGGAGTTAAGTAGACTTTTATCAACAGCTCTGGGGACATTACAAGCATATATAACATTATTTTCCTTTGAGAAATGCATTACTAATTTCACATAATCCACTTTCAGAACCCACTTATCTATAAATTGAGATCTGCCTATACACACCCTCCCCATTCCACACAGCGCCTAAATTCAAACAAGTCTACATACTGGTGGGTAGATGGAGACGGGGTCGGATTCCACCTCTGTCCTGTCTCCCGCCCGATATGCCTGCAGTGATTTGGCACTCTGTCCTGCACCTGTAGCTTAGATGCCATAGAGCCTCAGGCAGAAAATGTTCCTGGTTTTTCACACTCCTCCATGTACACTCTCAGCCCCCAGGAAGATGTGAATGCAAGAAATAGAGCAATTGCCTGTCTTAGGAAAGATGCATTTGGCTTGCAACCTTTCCCTGGGATGTGGGAGGGGTCGGTTGCAGAGGGCTGGTAAAGGATGTGTACAGCTGTGACTCTTCACCCTCAGAAGGGGTGGCCAAGACATTTCTATCGTCTTCCTCCCTTCCTCTTTAGCTCTTCTGCCTGACAACCCTCCAGTCTTGCTGGTAGGGGAGGGGCTTCTGAATGAGGTCAACACAGCAGAGACTCAGTTTCCTGGAGACAAAGCATCTGAATGAACGGAACACGCTAAATGTGAGCTGCTGAGATTCCTATAGCACTGGCCTATGTAATCTGTTTTTCTTTTCATCTGTTATGTAAACATTTTTAAGAGTAGCCTGGGAAATGGATTTTGGAGAATATTTTTCAGTCTCACAAATCAGATCAGCAGTTTTCAAGTGGGGTTAGTTTGGGCCCCAAAGGGGACCTTTGGTAATGTTTGGAGACATTTTAGATTTGCATGACTGGGGAAAGAAGAAACCAGAGATGCTGCTAAAAAATTCTTCAGTACAGAGGGTCGCCCCTCCCTAAAAAGAATTATAGGGCCAGGTTGAAGAACCCTAAGTTAAATGGAATTATCTAGTCTGTCACCATTATGGGATTATCTAGGAAAACAAACACCCAGTAACCATTAGCAAACCTCATATTTGCATCATTAAAATGTCGATGAGGGCAAAAACATTTCCTCTGAATCTTATTCTTTACCACAGGTTTACTCTACAGCTTTTAATATTATGATTTAAGAATTGTTAGCTTTTCCTTGAAGTGTGATTTCTAACTGTTATTTTTCACAAATAAGTCAAGATTTATTACTCTAGGTAAGTAATTGTTGAGGGAACTACAAAATGTATTGAGATGAGATGGCTGCCTTGTTTACCAATTAGCTGCAGCAGATTGTACTTTCTGAAAATGACCGCATCCCACACGCTCTTCCTATAATGTGACTTTGGCCTTCATTTCATCCAATTGAATCTGGGAGTGTTTATGGCCACGGTGCAAGTTACACTACGTGACCTCTAAGGCTAGGTCATAAGAGGAGTACAACTTGCTCTCGGTGCTCTTGGAACCTGGTCACCATATTGTGAGGAAGCACAAGCAGCCACATGTGTGGATGTTCTGGCCTACAGGCCCCGTGCAGGTCCCAGTGGACAGCCAATATTAATCAACAGACATGTGAGTGAACAAGTCTTCAGGAAGCTTCTGCCCTCTCCCATTGAGTCACCCATTGTCTTTGAGTCTTTCCAACAATACCTTGTGGAGAAGAGACAAGCTGTCCACACCATGCCTTTCCAAATTCCTGACCTGCAGAATCCACAAGTATAATAAAATTGTTGTTGTAAGTCACAAAGAGTAATTGTCATGTCGTGCAAGATAAACATGGAATAGTAATACTCCCTCAAATATATTTAAAAGAATATATTGTGCAATAAAACTTCTAAAACACATATTGTGGACTCTCAGGAAAGCTAGTAGGTGGTCAAAACTCAAATTCTAAATGTGTCAATGTCAAAGATCTGCCAAAATAGTCAATAAGTGGCAAACATACTATCACTGTCCTATCCTGTACCTAAGGTGGACATCACTAATTAATAGCAGAAGTCTTTCTTCAGGAGGAGGGATCCAACCTTAAAATCCTTCTCAGCAGCTGGGTATGGTGGCACATACCTATGATCCCAGCAACTCAGCAGGATGAGGTAGGAGGATCTTAAGTTCAAGTGCAGCCTGAGCAACTTAGTTTTAGAGCAACAAAGTTTTAGAGTAATTGTCATGTCTGAAAATGAAAAATAAAAAGGGCTAGGGGTGGGCTGGGGTTGTGACTCAGTGGCAGAGCACTTACCTGGCATGTGTGAGGCACTGGGTTCTAGTCACAGCACCACATATAAATAAAGAAAAAAAAGGTCCATCAACAACTAAAAACATTTTTTAAAAGGGGGGGGGCTGGGAATGTGTCTCAGTGATAAAGCACCTGACTCAATCCCTAGTATGCCCCCACAAACACCAAAAAAAAAAAAAAATCTTCTCAGCAAAGAACATCAATAGCCCAGTGACTGGGGCTGGCACGCAATTTGAAACCTCTTTGCCATCCCAGTATCCTCTGTGGGGGTTGTGGCTGGTTTTCACTGGCTTATCCCCAGACCGAAGGATTTGACTATTGTTTAATCAGGTGCACACGACAGATATATGGCTTTGCAGTATGTTGTTTGCGAAAATTCTGTTATATTAGCTTAGTGGATGAATGTGGTGGTGGCATGTTTTTATCATGTTTTTTTTTTTTGAGAATTTGGCCATAAAACAATAGCAATCTGTTGATACTGAGAGCCACTTTTATTAAAAACAAATAAACCCAAATCCCTGGTAAGTCAGAAAAAAATGCTTATACCCTTTAAAAAAAAAAAAAAAGGGGGGGGAAATCTAAAACAAAACAAAAAATGTTAATACGATGAGACGGACCCCGGTGTCTAGCCAGTGGTGGGAGATGGCCAACTGACAGGCTAGTTCCGAAGTGGTTTTAGCCTGATGGGGTGAGCGCGTGGGTAAGGGCCACAGGTACACATTTGATTTTGATGTTTGTTCAATGCACATTATTACAACAGGTCTTGTGAAGAGCACCAAGTGAATATGCCCTCTCTTTTTCAGTTTTCTGTTTGTGAATTTGATGTCTTCACCTACAACTGACAGCTAAATTTCTCTCTCTCTCTCATCTACCAGAGATTCTGGGAAGCCTAAAGTTGTTTATTTTTTTTTTAAAGGAATGTAATAATGGTTATTTGAAGAAAATGACGAAGGTGATTGAATTCCTGGGCAGATAAGCAGACCACATGACTCAGGTACTTTTTAAGCCAAGATTTCAAAGATTCTGGTGATAACACCATTAACTTTACTCTTTCATGGTGGCTTTTTTTAAAAAATATTTTTTATTAGTTATTGATGGACCTTTATTTACTTATTTGCTTATATGTGGTGCTGAGAATCAAACCCAGTGCCTCACACATGCTGGGCGAGCACTCTACCACCAAGCCATAACCCCAGGCTCACGGTGGCTTTTTGAACTTTGAGTCAAGTCACCTGCAGAAGCAGCTGGTGGTCAAAAGTATCTGTCTACATATTAATATACTAATGGAAAAGTTCCAGTGACTGAAATTCCCTAGTTGTCAATTTGAGAACATTTTAAAAATTGTAATTTAAGCCAAGGCAATGACCCTGGGAATGTTTTTGAAGTAAGTAAAAATTCTTCTAGAAAACTATGTGACTCCTTGGGTAATCCGATAAACTGATTCAAAGATGAGTGATTCTTGTAATTTCTTTCCTCCTAAGAGCTAACGTCCCATAGGAGGAAAAATGAGAACCCTATAAATTAAAATGGATTTAAATATTTCGTTTTCCTAGAAGACTACGTAACAACTAAACATGGTAAACAAGGTAAAACGTCTCCAGACGTTACGTTCTCACAGCTCGGTGAGATACATATTTCTTGTGTCCATTTTCCTGATGTGGAAATGGAAACGTGGGCATGTCAAAAGATTGCTCAAGGCCCCAGGATTCAGACCCACATCAACTTGACAGCCTGCTGCGCCTCTCCACTCCTGTTTTCTATCTTGGTTTTGACAGATTTAATAAGATGATCCTTCCTGGGCAGCTCTAAGGAGCAAGGGCATTTTGCCACCCTGGTTCCTTATGGCCAACATTAAAAACAGAACACATGTTGATGACTGTGGCTATTCTGGAACACTTAGCAAATGACTTACTTTGGAAAGCGGAGGGTTTACTCATTTAAACGCTAATTTTTAAACTATGCATGAAAATTTTTCTTAAGTGTATTATGTAATGCCTTGTCTTCTTAAGCTGGATATTCTAAGCATCATTTAGCCCTTAGCCTTTCCTTATATACTCAAGGTTCACCAGTGTGAGCATTAGCTATAGTTAACGAGGCTGTAAGACAGCAATGCCCCGGAGGACGGTTGAAGTACATGGGGCTGTTTTTAACCTACCTTTTAAGTGGTCCCAGACTACCATGCTATTTGAGTTCTTGTGTCTGCTTTTCATAGATTTTCTGCCATGCTGTCAACCTCTTGGTTATTGACTCTCGATGCTATTAGTATCTGTCTCTATTAGTCCTTCTTTGTCCTCTTGATTTTGCTATTTATAAAGCATGGTGGACATGAAACTCAGATATTAGGCATATTTTGACTGAGGAAGGAGTCAATTGAATGGCTGGGGGGATTTTTTTTTTTTTTTTTTGAGTAGAGAACATGAATTTTAGTGAATAGAATTTATAACATCTATTTTAACTTTCCGATTCTCTAGGTCAATGAAGAGAGAGCTAGTGAAGATACTAGACAACACATCCATTGGTGCCCTCCTGCTCATAGCCTCTGCTTCTTGGGTGGCCGTGTTTTACCCTATTTAGCCACCATCCCCTGCATCACACACACCACTTTCCAATGGATGAAGGCAGCACCTGACCCAAGGCCAGACAGGCCACAGGTCGGCCAATGCCCACGGTGCAAAGATGAGCTGTGCTTAGCCAATCCTGACCCTGGGGAATCCTAATTAGAAAACAAGGCAAGGTGGCGGAAGTGGTATTTGAAACAGAATATTTGAAGTAGAATTGTGTCCCTCGAGGCAGGGGGAGGGGGGAGCGTTGAAGCCACAGAATCGGGAAGAAAGCCAATTGGAAGAAAGAGAAGGAAACAAATGCATGGAGAGAGGCAGAGACAGAGAGATGAGAGAATGGTGAGATTCTGGCCATCTGTATCTTTATTCTGAACACTTCTTCTTCTTTTTTTTTTTTTTTTAGGCATCTTGAATGTGTCTCTGTGACTCCCGCACAGAAGAAGCCAACTGTAAAAATTAATTTGAGAACTTGAGCTGTTAGTGTAACTTCCTAAATTATATCTGGACCCTCTGCAAGCAGGAAAAAAAAAAACACACACACACACAAATAATGTAACAAGACCAGAAAAATAACAGAACCGACCATGAAAGACACTTAAAGTCAGAATTAATACAAAAGACAAGTGTTTACGAGGAGAAAAACAATAACTCATGTTATGCCAAAATGTCGGACCAGCATCCTATTATTATATCTGGAATGATAAATCCATCAACACAGAGGCAGAGATTAAGAATCTCCAAGATGAAAATGTAAAAACAATCAGAAGAAAGCCCTCGAGTCCTCCTTAGGTTCTTTTTCAATTAAGCAATTACAACTTGCATACAACACCTGGGTACCTGTGTGTGGGCTTGTGTGGGTGTGTGGATGTGTGTACATGCAAGTGTGTGGCCGCCTACCAGGGGAGCCGAGGTCCTGCTGCAGCCTGCGTAAAGAGGCACAGCCAGACAGGTGCTCCCCTGGGAGCTCTGCTGGGAAGAAAACAGACTAGAGAAAGACAGCTACAGAAACGAGCCCAACAAGAGGCCAAGACTCACTTTCTACTCATGGTTGATGTCCCTGGAGAATGTGGTGCACTCGATGTGGTGCAATGGAGATCCTCGGGACATGGTTCTCACACCATTACCAAGATGTCCTTGGGGCAGAAACTGGTGGACAAACATCTTCCCTCTGCAGCACAAGTTACTAAAACTCTCTTGCCTCCCGGGGTCTCTCAGTGATTGTCCTGACCTCCCTGATGAGGTTGGGGAATGGAAGGAGGGCAATACTTCCAAGGGAGCAGCGTTGCTAGAACAGAGAGGCAGAGGCCAGGCTGAAAGGAAGCCACATTGTCACTGGCAGTGGAAGAGAATGGATCAAGTCAGAAGGGGCCTGCAAGATGATAAACAAACATGAGAAGCAAAGCCGATGCCTAGGAGAGGTGAGAACGACACTCCAGAATGTTAGGCATCCAGGGCTGAATCCATCAGCTGAGTACTTGGAACATAGCTGCGCTCATCTGCAGGCGCTGAGGCCAGGGTGGGCTGAAACCCCGGAAGGCCCAGACACCATCCTCTCTGCTGGGGACAGGTGGTGTTTTAGTCAGCATTTTCATTGCTGTGAGTAAGAGGACCCAATCAGAACAACTGTAAAGGAGGAAAGGTTTATTTAGGGGCTTATGGTTTCAGAGTTCTTAGACCATAGAAAGTCAGCTCCATTCCTCAGGGCTCGAGGTGAGGCAGAACATCATGGCGGAAGAGTGAGGTGGAGGGAAACAGCTCACTTGACCATCAGAAAGCAGAGAGAGATTCTACTTGCCAGGTACAAAATATATACCCCATAGCCGCCACCCCTCAATGAACCACTTCCTCCAGCCACACCCTACCTGCCTCCAGTTACCACTCGGTTAATCTCATCAGGGATCAATTCACTGATTAGGTTAAGGCTATATCCCAATCACTTCTCCTCCAAACCTTCTTGCATTGTCTCACACGTGAGCTTTTGGGAGACACCTCACACCCAAGCCATAACAGGTAGTTAAGGGAAAGAGAAGGGGAAGGAGAGAGAGGGGGGGGGAGATGGGGAGAGGTGGGGGACAAAGATGGGCAGAGACACAGGGGAGAGAGGGAGAGATCATTTAAGAGTACAACTAGACTCGAGAAAATAGGGCCCAAGCAGTTAACATCTTCCCCCGGAAAATTTCCTTCCTTCCTATAACAAAAATCACCACCGAAACCCAAAAGTAATGGAGGTGATTTCCCCCATGAAGCAAATAAGAGGGTTTCCCTGAGATGGTGATTAACAAGCCAGCAACCTTTTATCCAGATTCTGAAGACTAAATTTGCATTGCTCCTAGTGGCTTCACTAATTCCCCCTTGCAGGCTGGGACAGCAGATTGTGTGAAACTGAACCTGGCACAGCGTGAGCTGGAGAAGGCAGTGCCACCTACTACCTGTCTCTGGGGGCCCTGAGAGGCCTGCTTTCTAGAGGACTGCTCAGTGTTTGAGGTAAACAAGGATGAGGCCCAGAAGGGAGGAGACCAAGGGAAACCCTGGCCTGGCCCACCCTGAAGTGCAAGAGGACAGAGGCGTGTAGGGCCTTCCAGAGACACCAAACACTGTACTCAGTGCTGGGCTCTTGGGCAGCAACCCAGCTGGCCACACCCTCCTTCATGAAGCATCTCCTTCTTGGGATCTGGATCCAGGGATGGTACCCTTACCTGGATTGTCTCCTCTGCCTTCCCTCTCGGCTGCTCATTCTTTTTTTTTTTTTTTCTTTATCCAATTTTTTTTTAATTGGTGCATTGTAGTGGTACATCATGATGGGTTCTGTTGTCACCTATTTATACATACACACAATATAAAAATCTAATTTTCCAAGGGAACCCCAGCACTTCACCCCCCACCTCCCCTTCTCTCATCCCTGGTCCCTTTCCTCTACTGGTTTCCTTTGCTCTCATGAGATCTGCGCCCACTTTTCTTTTCCATTTTCCTCTCTAGATTCCACATAGGAGAGAAAACATAGCCCCCCAAAAAACTAAAGGCCGAATGTCTTCTCTCATTAGCGATCTATGATGATCGATGATGCGGGAGGTGGGGGCATGAGAAGAATGGAGGAACTTTGGATTGGGTGAAGGGGAGGGTGGGGAGGGGCTAGGGGAACAAAGGGGTTAGGGGTTAGAGGGGTAGGAAAGATGGTGGAATGAGACGGACATCATTACAAAGAAAAGAAAAGAAAGGAAAACATATGACCCTTGGCCTTCTGGTTTGGCTTATTTCGCTTAACATAATGATCTCTAGTTCCATTCATTTTCCTGCAAATGACATAATTTCATTTTTCTTTATGGCTAAATAAAACTCCATTGTGTATAGACACCACATTTTCTTTATCCATTAATGCATAGATGGACATCTAGGCTGGTTCCATAGTTTGGCTATTGTGAATTGTGCTGCAATAAACGTGGGTGTGCATGTATCACTGTAGTATGACTTTAACTCTTTAGAATAAATACCAAGGAGTGGTATAGCTTGGTCATAGGGTGGTTCCATGTCTAATCTTTTGAGGAATTCCTGAGACCTCTACCTTGTGGGTTTTTTGTTTGTTTGTTTGTTTTTGAGACAGGGTCTCACTATGTTGATCTTTCTGGTCTCAAACTCCTAGGCTCAAGCAATCCTCCTGCCTCAGCCTCCCAAGTAGCTGAGACAACAGGTGCATGCCACCTTGCCCAGCATTTCTTTTTTCCTAAAGGAAAATTTCAAACATTTATAAAAGTCGAGAAAACAGTACACTAAAGCCTTTTGTGTCCATCAAGGTTCAAAAAGGAAGTCAGAGCTCCATCCCCTTTCCTGCTCCCTCAGGCAATTTTTAAGTGAATAGAATGTAGGCCCTTCAGTGTGCATTTCTAAGGACTCCCTCTTCAAAGTAATTGCCTCACTTCCATCAATCACACTCCCCCAAACAAGTCCTCGGTAGCATCAGATACCTCATTTGTGTGCACCATTCACCAAGTATCCAATAATTACCCTTTAAAAAATGTTCTGTCTGACTCAGGATCCAAATGATGTTGATACATAGCTATTGCTTCATATCTCTCTTAATTGTTTTTTCATTTACAATTTGCCCACCACGTCTTTTTCTTGCAATTTTTCTGTTGAAGAGACTAGATAGTTTAGCCTACATAATGTCTCACAATCTGGATTTTGTTCATGACATCTGTGGTTGCTTTAGCATGATCCTCTGTCCCTCCTATTTCCTGTACATGGTAATGAGATCTGGAGGCTCCATCGGGTTCAAGTTCCACTTTTTGGTGACACTTCATGGTGGCACTGGAAGTACCATAGGGTTGAGCCTTTTTATTATGATAGAAACCACTAATGATCATTGCCTGACAGTTACTTCCATTAATTTAGCAGGGAATTGCAAAGTGGTGGTGCCATTCCTCATTGTTTTCCCTAACTGTGATATTTCTGCAAATGGTGACTTTTTTTCATCAGCTATATGGTGACTTAAGTATCCAGTTCATACCGAAAATCAGTCTGCCTGGTTTGCCCCAGCACCACTGCCCGATAGCTGTGTGGCTACGAGCAAGCCATCTAATCTGTCTGAGCTCATTTTCCATTTATACGATGAGAACGGTCCTACCACCTAACACAGACGAGTTGTAACCTGGGGATAATGCATGTCAAGTTTCTGACACGTAAGCATTTCACGGATTAAGCTGCTGTCCTTGTTTTCCCTGCTACGGTGAGGATTTCCCAACCAGCACCTGGCGAACACACCACAAGGATACTGAGCAGGGGCAGAGTTCCACCTCTTGTCATTACTGCAGGAGGTGTCAAGGTCATCAGAGCCTGGGCAGCCTCGGCTCCCCCAGGGAAGAGCACCAGCCGGCAGGAAGGATTCAAGGGCACTCTCCAAACATCTCTCCAGTCCAAAACACCCTCTCTCTGTAAACTCCTGTTAGGAGCCTGTTTACTCTTCTGGTTTGGGCTAGTGAGTAAATTAATTTCACTCTATTGTCAGAACAGTTGGTTGCTCATTTATGACAATAAGAATTTTACAAGGCTTTGTAAAAACCACTCAGGCATATTTAGGGCCTAAAGGCATCAAAATTGGCTCTCGGTTTGATTTCTGGATTTCTGTGCATATTAAATCTTTATATTGTCACTTACATCCTCTTAATGGTCTCCACTCAGTAGAGGATTCTTGAATCTTTGGCAGAAGTTGTAAAAATAAGGAGCCATTTGTAAGTCAGTCTAGATTTGTTGTAAATGTGAATCTTATTTTAGTGGCTTAACACCAGAAGCAGAGTTTCTGAGATTTCAGAAGGAGTCTGTGCTCGCCAGCCTTTATTTAGAAGAGGGAGGGATAGCTAGCATGGGGTGTAGTGAGCCAGCACTCACAAGGAGCTCAGCTTGGAGCTTCTCTCCCCTTGAGGCCTAGGAAGAACAGGCCTGCACTGGCTCCTTAGCTCTGGCTCAGGTCAAAAGCTCAGACTCTGGGTCAGGAGGAACCTTGTGGCTGCTCAGCCCTGAGAAAGCCGCTTCTCCTCTGTGAGCCTCAGTTTTCTTCTCCTGTAAAATGAGATAATAAAAGTTAATGAGGACAAAATGAGATAATGTAGGTAAAGCACCGAGTTACCACGTCTGGCAAATTTTAAGCACTCAATCATCCTTGGCAATTATCCTCATGTCCTTTCAGAATTCTTGTCCTGACTCGCCAGGTGTTATATCTCAATTTTTGTTTGAAACAATATTTACCTGAAATATTACTCAACAATAATAAAAAAAAAAAAAGGAGCAAACTCTCAATATAAGAAACCCCTAGACGGATCTCAAGGGCCTAACGCTTTAGTGAAAAAGTCAAGCTCAAAGGGCCACATCATGTTTGAATTCATTTGGGTAACATTCTTTATAAAAATTATTTATTAGTTCGCGTCAGTTATACGTGACAGGAGAAAGCTCTTCGATTCATCGTACACAAATGGAGCAGAATTTTTCACTTCTCTGGCTGTGCGTGAAGTAGAGTCATACCATTCATGCAATCACACATGTATATATAACATTCTGGAAATGACAAAATTATAGATGGAGAATAGACTAGTTGCCAGGGTAACACTAGGAATGGAGGGGTAGCAGGAGAGAACCTCGTTGTTGATGAAATAACCGCACCTTGATTGCTGTGGTGGTCACATGACTGCACACGATCATATGCACACATTGTACCATCAATTTCCCTGATTGATATTGTATTATCTTTATGTAAGATACAACCACTGGGAAAGGGTACAGGAAGACTCTCTGTGTTCTCTTTGCAACTTCCTGTGAATCAATACTTCAAAATGAACAATGAAAAGATTTAGTGTTTACTTGTGCAATCAAAACACTGCTCACAGCCGAGCCACTTGGTCTACCATGTCAACATTTCCTTTCTTGTATAACATTTTCCCCTCTAGATGTAAAAATCGCTTTGTTTTATCCACTTCGGTCTGCCATTTACCTGGTACTGATTCTTCCCAATGGCAGAGCTGTAAAGTTCCCATCTGGGCATTTAACTCCATTAGGAAATCCACTGGTTTTATTTATTTTTTAAAAAGTATTTATTTATGTATGTATCTTTAGTTTTAGGTGGCCACATTATTTTGTTTTTATGTGGTGCTGAGGATCGAGCCCAGTGCCTGGTGCATGCTAGGAGAGCGCTCTACCACTGAGCCACAACCCCAGCCCCCATTGGTTCCATTTTTTAATAGTGACCTCTCTCCTGGAACTCTACCCTCCAGTTCTAATCTGCTCTCTGGGCTGATTCTCTACCCATTTACATCACAAAGTATCTGGTAGTTTATACGCCAAAGTCTTAAGTTATGTTTCTTGCAGGGTGCTCCCATTTCAGTATATGTCATTTTTCTTTTTTGCATATCTACTCTTCTGATTTTGCTGCAAGTGACTTGTACTGATTGTGTTATAGCCTCATTGTGTCCCTCATCGTGCAAAGAGAGAGGAAGGCAGATCGTCCAGGAAAAACAAAATAAAAGGTCTTTCTGTCAGATGCTTGAACACGCACATGGAATTCTGGAGAATGTTCAGTCAGGCCTGTGTTCTTCTCCGTCTGACAAAGGCTCTGCAGGGTGCTACTTGGAAGCCATTTGCATCTTAATCTGAACTGACTCTCTCTCTCTCTCTCTCTCTCTCTCTCTCTCTCTCTCTCTCCCTCTCTCTCTCTCTCCTGGGGATTGAACTAGTGCACTTGACCCTGAGCCACATCCCCAGCCCTTTTTGTATTTTATTTAGAGACAGGGTCCCACCGAATTGCTTCCAATGAGCTTCTAAGTCTTTGCTAAATTGCTGAGGCTGGTTTTGCACTTGCAATCCTCCTGCCTCAGTCTCCAGAGCCACTGGGATTACAGGTGTGCACCACTGAGCTGGCTCCTGGACCCTCTTGTTGTGCAGGAGGAGGGCAGGGCTCTGGTCTTGGACTCTCTGTGGATACCTCGATGTCCTACTCACCCACGGCAGCACCTTCTCTTGCCACTTCTGCCTCATTTCCCTCCTCTAAACCCCTTAGACAGTTTCCATCCCTGTGTCTCCCACCCGTCTCCAGCCCTGGCCCCAGATATTGATCTATGTCAATATGTGAACCCTGCAGCTGGCTTCAGGGTGGGATTGGCTGGAAGAGGGAGGCACAGAGGCTGACGAAGCAGAGGTCTGGCCCCAGAATGGAGGATTTAAACCATGAACAGACCTATCTCATTATGAGATTTAACCTCATCCTGATTCTCCCTCAGTTCATTAGACCAATGAGTCTCTTACCTCCTTCCCAAACTTGGATTCTTTTACAAAAAGTGACCTTTTCTTAGGTACTAGGGAAAAAAGAGGGAAAAGAAAAATGGTTAAAAGGGAGTAAAGAGGAAATGGAAGGGAGGCGGCCACTCCCGTCCCCAGAAGGGGTGAGCTCCACAGAGCACTGGTTTGTCTCAAAATGAAGTTGGCTGTGTTCCCACTCTGGGACCCGGAGGGAGGTGGCACCCCCTGTCCCCCACAGCTCCACATGCAGATGCCTTTGTGGGTGGATGTGGAATCTCAGAAGCATGTGTCTACACAATAAATCCTGAAGAGAAGAGCTTTAAATTCAGCGTATTAGGTGGAAAATCAGCTTCATTGCCTCAGGAATTCTGAGACGAAACACACCAAATGAACCATAGAGCAACCTCCGTGATCTTTCTGTTGCAGATTTTCTGTGAGCGGATTTGCTGCCTTCCAGCAAAACGAAAACATGTTGAAGAGCCCCCCCATTTCCCCTGGCTGGATTTATGTTCAAGACAAAGCTATTTGCAATATTTCAGGTAAATCATTCTCTATCTAATCTTCCAAGGTTCTTAAGTATATTAAAACACTTTCCCAGAATGTTATAAGAAAAATGAGCTTCTAAAGTACAGCTCACCATATAATGGGATTTTTTTTTTCTTCTATGTCCATCCCATAGTTCCTTTTAACCAAATGTCATGGTTTAAGTGCAGAAGTCTCTGGGAATCCCTTGGCAAATTAAAGTGTTTTGAATTTGCTCATTTGATTTCAGAAATAGTCTGAGCAACCTATGTAGAAGACATAGCGAACCTTCCCTTAATATGTGTTGTATTTCCTTAAGTACATAAAAGGCCTTGGAAAATTCTTAATTTAATCAAGATTATTCACCTTGGCAAGACACCCCATGCAGATTAGCCAGCAGCAAGAGCAGAAAGCAAATCTCTGTGTTTGCCGAAGATGAGAAGAACTGTGATTTTACTGTGGAGGCAGAATGAGGGCTGGGGACAACCCCATGATGTCATTATTAGAAGTAGAAAGAGAAGCCAGGCTTGGTGGTGCATGCCTATAATCCCAGGGGTCCGGAGACTGAGGCAGGAGGATTGTAAATTCAAAGCCAGGCTCAGCAATTTAGCAAAGCCCTAAGCAACTCAGCAAGACCCTGCCTCTGAATGAAATATTAAAAAAAAAAAGGGGGGGTTGAGGATGTGACTCAGTGATTAAGCACCCCTGTTCAAACCTGGGTTCCAAAAAAAAAAAAAGAGAGAGGAAAAAAAAAAAAGTAGAAAGAGAGGGCAAATTTTTTTGACCATAAATTGAAAGTTTGTAAAGAGTCCCTACATTAGGATCTTCTCTCTCTTTTTTCACTTATCCACTTGCAGAGACAAATCGTTAATGAAAATTTGTTCTGCTGAAACATTCAGAGGTTTTATTTAAAAGCCCAGGAAGTCAGAGCCTAATGGACAAATGTATGAATCATCGGGAAAAAAATAAATAAACTATTTATTATTTCTTCAATTTTATTTTTGGGCTAAAAGTTGTTTCTTCAATGATTTAAACAATGTTGCTAAATTTAGAGACATCAGGCCCCCTTACGTTAGCCCTATCTTTAAAAATAATACAAAATTCGTTTCCTCTCTTTTCCTCCTCAGCCTTCTTTCTCTCCCAGGAAAGTGTTAATCTCTGCTCCTTTTTCTGAATTTAACAAAATGGTGATCTCCAGGGTTTTTTTTTTTTGGGGGGGGGGTGTCGGGGGAAGGGGTACCAGGGATTAAACTCGGGGGCACTCAGCCACTGAGCCACATCACCTGCCTATTTTGTATTTTATTTAGAGACACCTGCACTAGTACGGTTTTGCTTTACTGTAAACATACTGCCTTTTGTAATTTTTGAAACATTTTTCTGATTACAAGGAGGATGTGTGTTTTGGATAATTTGTAAACTAGAGAAAAGGAAAAGAGAAAAGTCCAATTTCATTGTTACCCTCCGCTGTGCCCAGTAAAATGGCCTATAGTGTGGGTACCACTTACACTTCCAGAGAGGGGCCCTGCAGGCTCCTGCAGGGTGGGAGAGGGAGAAGGAATGGACCCACAGTTGCAAAAATACTATCTTGGGGTCTAGATGCTTCTTACGGTTTCTCAAGCAATCCACCCTTTTCTAGCCTCGGCCATAGCATCCCACTTTCCTGAGATTTTTCTGGGCTCCTGAGGAGCAAATTATTTTGCCAGTTAATTTCCCATCATTACCTGTCCCCTGAGCAGGTGTGTCAGACCTGTGAATGCTCATCTCTTTGCCTTCAAACCTTCAAAATTTTGTTGACAGCGAACGTGCCGATGTCTCCTCTCGTGTTCTTTAACCCCTATCTCATTTTGCCATTTTGATTCTGTCCATAGAATTTTGTAGGGTTTTTCCAAATGGGTAGAGTTAGGTGCTCTCCACTTGACCTCTCTAGGAGTGCTCATATACTGCCTGAAATATTTAACAGTGTTTTTTAACTACTGCATAATAATTCACATGTAAATGTGCCATGACTCGCTTAACCTCATCTTTTGTATGTTTTTACCTATATTATTTCCTTAAGTTAAAATACTAGATACGGGGATTTTGGACCTAAGCATATGTGCAATCTAAGGACCCGGCAGGTACTTGCACACGTTGGACTGTCCACCTGTGTGCCCGCAGAGGGTGATAAGTGCCCACTTTGCCCTCCTCAGGAGCCCCCACGTCTCTTGTTACACCACTTCCTCTTGGACCGTCTCTCCTTGAACCGTGGACTTGATTCTGTGGGACTTCTCTTTGGCTGTTGTTCCTACACGCAGATCTCCTGGGCCTGGGGGAGTCAGCTGCTTGCTCTGAGCTCACCTAAGTAGGATCAGAATGTACTCCGGGAAACATTATCCAGGGCTCCTTTCCAACAGTGCTTTGCATTTTGCATTTACCCTGAATTTCCTTTTGGCTTTTCCGTGTAGAACCTTCCTTGGGATGCTGGCTCCTTGCTCTTTAGCCCTGTTACCTCTGCAGCTTATACTGTGATATTGTCTGTTTATCCACATGGTGATGGAACGAAGATTGATGCCTGAATCTTTATGATTTGTTTTTTGGTACAGGGGATGAAACCCAGGGGCACTTTACCATTGAGCTACATCCCCAGCTCTTTTTATATTTCATTTTGAGACAGAATTTTGCTAAATTGGTGAGGCTGGCCTCTAACTTCTGATCCTCCTGCCTCAGCCTTCAGATTCACTGGGATTACAGGCATGTGCCACCCTGCCTGATTGATTCTTAATCTTGTTATTCTGTAGACAATGGCATGACTAAGTCGGCCTGTGGAATTTATTGATCTGCTCTCAGAAAGAACAGAGCTTGGGCTGGGGATGTGGCTCAAGCGGTAGCACGCTCGCCTGGCATGCGTGCGGCCCGGGTTCGATCCTCAGCACCACATACCAACGAAGATGTTGTGTCCGCCGAGAACTAAAAAATAAATATTAAAAATTAAAAAAAAAAAAAAAGAAAGAAAGAACAGAGCTTAAGGAGTTCAAAAACTAGACAAGTGCTGTGTGATTTTTTGCAGGGTAAAAATGCTCCTGTTTTCCGAGCTGCTAAATTTTTCACTGTCTTAATTTATTGGCTTGGGTGTATGAGAGGTGAGGGAAGAAGTCCTTGGACAGTGCACAGTGCACTGTCCAGCATGAAGATCCCTGAGCACATTCTTGCACATTCCTGAACGCTGATTCAAAATCCGGGCTGGGGAGTCCTCCACAGAGGCCTGAGCCCCCTTTGTTCCTAATCCCATTTATTCTTTCAGTAAAGAAAGCATCGCTGATACAGTATCCCCTAATGCCGGAAGTCACAAAACACAGCACTAATTTTAGTTTTTAATGATAACATTACAAAAGCCAAAAGATGGGATTGGCAGCCTCCATGAAATCCACTCTGTGCCTGTCTCTCGCTGCATCTTTTCATGTTCCTGTCATTTTATAGATTCTTCCCCTGCCTATTTCTGGATGTGTGTCAGCTCGCCCATTTCTATTGTTCACTGTCTGTATTTCTTTCATTCTCTTTCTCGATTCAGTGTCTCACTACTTTTTCTACCCTCCTTTCCCTCTCCAGTAACAGGACTATAATAGAGTAGAATGCTTCTGTTTACATTTCTGCTTTATATAGTGAATAGTTGTTCATTCCCAGTTCCATGCCTTCAGTAGTTGTCTGTTACCAGTTTTAAAGAGAATTGAAGGTGTTTTTTTTTTTAATTGACTTATTTATCCTTTGATAGTGGGGATTGAACCCAGTACTTTACCACTGGAGCCATGTCCCCGTCTTTTTTTAGACAGGTGCTAGCTCAGTTGTTTAGAGTCTCACTAACTTGCTGAGGCTGGCCTTGAACTTGTGATCCTGCTGCCTCAGCCTCCTGAGTAGCTGTGATTACAGGCATGTGTCACCATGCCTGGCTATCTGAAAATTTTTAACATACCTTTCTCTTTAAAGGATGAATTACTTTGAATTTATTTGTCTCCCGACTGAATTTTTGTCCCCCTGCAGGTCACTATCACCTGGAGGCAAGATTTCTTGATGCAACTAAGTGCTGGAGTCCTGGAAGTCCAAGGACAAAGCCCACATCTGCTGAGGGCCTTCTTGCTGCATCATCCCATGGCAGAAGGAGGAAGGGCAAGAGAGTGCAATCTGAATGTTCTTAGAATATGCACGGATCTGGGTTGGATGGGCTTTCCTGAGTCACCTAGCTTTGCTGTGGTGCCTTGATGAAGGTGGGGGTGGAGCACATTGACGGAGGCCTTGGGCAGAGTTCCTGAGTACTCTGCTCATTTTTCCCACTTATTTCAATATGTCCATATACCCTTCTTCTTGGTCATTTAAAAAGTTCTAATATTAGCATAAAAATAAGGCAGGTTTCAAATATAGATAATAAAAATAACAGCTGACATGTATGAGTACCAGGCGCTCTGCCAGGAACCGGACAGTCATCACCTGCTTTGAGATTTACTCCAATGTCACCTTCTCAAGTAAGCCCTTCCCTGGTCACTCTATCTAAAATGCCAACCTCCTTGCCCCTTCCCATTTCTTTTGCTTTATTTTTTCTCCTTAGTGCACATCCCTCTCTAACACACTCTATTTTTCATGATTTAGCTTCTTGGTTTCTTTCTCTCTAGAACACGTACTCCCTGAGGTCAAAGATTTTCGTGTGTGTTGATCATGGCTGAATCCGTGGCTGCTAGCACAGGGTCTGGCATTCATTCATTGTTGAATGAAGAAGTGAAGTCTTTAATATTCGCCACAGCCCTGCCCGATATGATCTCCATCTTAAAGCTGAGGAAAGTGAGGCACAGAGCAGGTGGGTAATCTGCTAAACTCACCCCGTGTGTAAGTGAAAAAGCTGGTATCTACTTCTCTAGCCCCTGCTCTTAGCAATCAGCAATGCCCAGCTACCCACTACTCATTCTTTCTTTCTTTTTTTTCTATTTTTTTAAAGAACCATGAAATTCAAACCAAACAAAACCAAAATGTTTAAGAAAAAAAAAAAGAGAGAGAGAAATGGTTGAAGCTCCCTTTTGAGCCTTTCTCATTTCTGATCCCTGCCAGCTGTCCTCAGCAATCACCATCCCGAACCTGGTGGTCCCCTCCCCACCTTCCGCTGTCTGTTTTACCGTTTGGAACTGTCTCCTGGCATCTTCTGAGCCTTGGTGAAAAGAGGCCCCGGAGGTAGACAGGAGCTACATAATGAAAACTCCCAAATCCACCTTGCAAGGGGAGTATTGACTGCTTTTGTTCCTTTCACGCTCTTATTTTTTCCCCCCTTTTCTACTTACACTCATTTTTCTAGCTGAAAATAGAAAGCCTTATCAGATTGGAATAACAGTCCTTCTTGCTGTAGGTTTTTTCCCCAAAGACTGGATGCATTTGGGCCTCATCAGAAAGCCATCTGCTCTGTGCGCAGGCCTATTCAGAGCCAGAAAAAGAAAACGAAGGAGGGGGAAGCCCTGGCTTACGCATTTTGAAGAGCTGAGGCTTGCCAACGCCACCACGTCCTCCACAGAAGCTGACCATGGGCAGTGCACTGACTGGGAACGGAAGACGTGAGGACTTCTGCAGAGTGTGCTGTGACCTTGCACAACTCTATTGCCAGGGAAGGAAAGACGCTGACTGAAGAGGAGCGAAAGCTCCGAGTAGGTCCTCCAGGAATAAGGCGAATGGTTCATGGCTCGCTGCCCTTCCATGGAGGCCACCCCTTCACTGTATTTCTTGTTCCTGTGTCACACTCCATCAGTCTTAGTCCAGGTCTCTCATGGAAAGATGCCATAAGGTTCTCAGAGGGCACCTCATTTAATGCCAGGGGTACCTTTGCTGCTGGAGGTACCAGGACCCAGGCTGTGGTGGACTAGCATCCGCCAATGTGCTCCACCCCGACCTTCATCAAGGCACCACAGCAAAGCTAGGTGACTCAGGAAAGCCCATCCAACCCAGATCCGTGCATATTCTAAGAACATTCAGATTGCACTCTCTTGCCCTTCCTCCTTCTGCCATGGGATGATGCAACAAGAAGGCCCCCAGCAGATGTGGGTTTTTTCCTTGGACTTCCCAGCACTAAGGGAAATAAATCTGTTCTTTATAAATTAAAATATATATGTATATAAAATACTTAAAAAATCCATTTAAATTTTAATGCTTGCATTTTTGTAAGTACAAAAGCCATAGAGCCTGGTAATAAAATACATATAATAATACATATATATACCTAAGAAAGTTAAAGGCCTTCTTTTTCCTATCACAGATTATTGTTAAAAGTTTGTTATATATGCTTAAAGAATTTTTCACTATTTGTAAACTTCTGATACCTATAGAACTGTATACCTGATAGCATCTGATAGTTTTCGTATCCCACCTCACCTCTAGTTATTTATTGACCATCTGTCTTTCCTACCAGACTAATGTCCACAGGACCTAGACCTGGATCTGAGCCCAGATGGGGAGCTCTGCCATGGAAGCACATCTCATTCTCCATAATTACCCGAAATCACGTCCATGTCCCCAACCAGAAGCCCAACTTGTACCCTCCCTCCCCCGTGGAGATTTTCCATTCCACAGAGAGGGGAAAATGGAGCACTCAGTTTTGACATTTTTGAGAGGAAAGATTATCATTATTTCCAAAGATAAAACAGCGTTCAGGGCCTGG
Organism: Ictidomys tridecemlineatus; assembly: GCF_052094955.1. NCBI lineage: Eukaryota > Metazoa > Chordata > Mammalia > Rodentia > Sciuridae > Ictidomys > Ictidomys tridecemlineatus. The sequence continues at coordinate 106,115,682 of NC_135487.1, read as the reverse complement.
CTTGTGAGGTTGCTTGCTGAGTAAATTATTCAAACATGGAGGTTGGTTCTGGTCGGCTGCTGTGCTACCAGAACTGTGGGCCTGGCTTAACTCTTGGCTGGCTCTGCACCCCGGTGCTCAGGGCTGCGCACCATTAGGCTCCAGGCGTTTGGCTAGCTCAGGCCTCTGTGGTGTGGCCTGGAGGTGAGGCTCTTGATGCAGGCCCTGCTGGGAGTCTCTCCACGGCCAATTGCTACAGAGTGACATTTCGGTCCACACGCTCAAGGCTGGGCAAGGAGCCGTGGAATTGCCATCAGCTCAGAGATTCTCAGGCATGCAACCACTGGGACAGGACTGACCTCCCACATGACTCCCTTTTATGGTGTAATCCTTTTTTAAAATGTATTTCCACTCTTCCGTAGACTTGGCTCATTCATTTTCAGAGGGCGAAGTTTTCTCCAGGGATGAAGTATGCGGATTCTTCAATGTATTTTAGCTTACAAGACGTTTGTCTTCTCTCCTTCTGTTTTGATTTTGCTTTGAGCCAGTTGCAGATAGTAATTCTGATACAGAATAGCTAAAGGCAGTCCTTTCAACATTCAGTGCTTTAATCATAGAAAAAGAAATATTCTTTCTCTTTTTGTACTCTTTTCCTTCTCTCTTGCTGCCTCCCTCCATCCTTCCTCCCTTCCTAATTTATCTTATTTCTCCTTTCTTTCCCCTCCCCCTCATCCTTCCTATATGCAGTGTTTTATTTTTAAATATGGTTTTGTACTGTGTTCATAAAAGATGTTAATTCTACCCCCCCCCAAAAAAAAATTAGTATACAAAACTGACTTACCAGATATTAAAATATCTGAAGGTCTGGGTCTGTAGCTCAGTGGTAGAGCATGTGCCCAGCATGCACAAGGTCCTGGGTTCAATCCCCAACACCACACAAAAAATAAAAAATAAAAAAATAAAATACATGAAATATCTTTGAAAGTTCCAGGCACCAAAGTCATAAGGTGACTAAATTATGAACGAGACTGTAAAACTCCTACAGAGTTCCAAGAATATATGGGAATAAAATACATTATTAAAGAAACATTTCAAATCAATAGAAGAGAAAAGGGTTCTTCAAGAAATGGTGTTGAAAAATACTGTCTAGTCATTTGGAAAAAGTAAGCCTGAATCTAAACCTCATTTTTTAATATAAAAATAAAATCCAGAAATATGACCAAAAACTTTACATAAAAATGAAACCATAAAGGTGGTAGAAAAATAAGTAAAATTTTTCATAATTTGGGGATGGAAAGACCTTTATAACATAAAGAAATTCAAGTAGAGGGGCTGGGGTGTAGTCTACTGGAGCATGCTTGATCAACATGGCTGAGGCCAAGGGTTCAATACCCAGCACTGGAAAAAAAAAAAAAAATCAAGTAGAAAACAATGATAGATTCCGATATATAAAAATGAGAGTTTCTCTCTCGCCTGAAAGAAATGTACCTTGTAAACTTTTGAATGAGAGCGGATAAGTTACAGATATAGGTATGTGTATCCTATATAAGATGAATAGCCTAAATATTTAAAAAAGTTTTTACAAATTAAAAAACTGTGGTTACCCTTAGAAAATGGGATTTGGCACAATTTTATTTCTACTTTTATATTCTTTCAATTTTTTTTTTACATTAAGTAGTTTTAATATGTTAAATCCATTGTCTATTAAAAATCTTTTTAAATGTAGATGGGCATCTTTTTTTTTAGTACTTAGATAGTAATCATTATACACAGCCTTCAGTAAAATAACACTGAAAAAATAATATGCATGAGAAATAATGGATGAAAAATTAGAAGACAAAGATTTTTAATATAAAGTGGCAGATTCCAAATGGAGTCCATTTGTTCTTTCAAAACCTGAGCTGAATCTAAATCTTCAAATTAAATTTGGCTTTTTTTTTTTTTTTTTTTAAGGATAAGAGTCCATTTAACAAAAGTTCTTTCACCCGTCAAATAATGATTTTTGTGCCAAGGTCTTTTCTTCCTATTACAGGATTTTCTTTCTCTTTTTTTTTTTCTGCCTTCTCTCTCTCCTTTTTTTTTCCCCTGACATCTAAGTTGTACCATTAAATAAAATGTATGATTTAAATTTCAATTTTACTGAAGCTGCAGGTAGAATTAAAGGGATCATACAGATGAGCGATTTTATTGAATGTCACTTCACATAAATTTACATAAAGCTTCAAAAAAAAAAAAAACCTCTACACAGCCTCTAAAAATTCTTCTGAAGGAGAAGGGAGAAAAAAAATGCATACTTATGGAGTATATATGGTTTGTCAAGCACTGAACTGGAGTGCTTTGTTTATAGCATCTCATTTAACCCTTACGGCAAACTTCGGGGAAGTCAGCCTTTTATCTTGCTTGCTTTAAAGGGAAGAGGGCAGACCCTGAAAGAAGAGCTGATCTGCAGGAAATCCCACCCACCCAATTCCAGCACCCAGGCATGAACTTCCTCCACCCCCACAATCTCTCCCACATCCCTACCTTCCACTGTTAGATGAGAACTTACATGGTGAAGATACCCAGTGTGGCCCTGGTAGTCCTTTGGTGGTGTCTCAAATTGCCAGACCACACAGATGCTTCCTCTCAGCTGCTAGGAGATACCTATATTGTCCTGGTCCCTTCTCAGCTGCACTGTTATGGCTATTGAGTCCAGTGTGTCATTTTTGGTCCTGGCCAAGGCAGCTGGAGTCCTGGCTTCCCTCTTGCAAATCCTTAACTTCTAGAAGCTGCTGGCTTTAGTGACCTGGTGTTTCATATTTTGGTTCTTTTCTTTTCCCATGCTCCTAGCTGATGCTTAGAGGGAGAGTCCGGTAGATGGGTTCAAATCCCAATCCCCTCTGCCCAAGTGACTTAACCTTTCTAAGTCCTTCTCCTTATCTGACATTCCTCATCTGCACCTGGCAGTGTTGCAGATTTAATGATCAAAGGTATGGAAGTGCTTAGCGCAGCACCTGGTAACGCCGAATTGCTTCCTAAATGGGCACATGGCTGCTCCCACCTGCTCCTGTGATTACCGCCCCTCAGCCTAGTCTGCCCTAGAACCCAAAATAACACCAGGCTCATGGAATCAATGTCGAATGAAATCTTTCCCTGCTGAAAATTGATCTGGACTACCAAGGGGAAATCAGACGTCTCCTCACACTGGAGATAAGGAAGAGCATGGCTGGAATACAGGAGATCCCTTGGGCTGCCTCTCAGTATTAAATTTTCCCTGCTGACAATTCTGCCATAGACCTGTTCCAACAGGGTAACTGAGGGGCAGGCAGGTGAAGGAGCTTGGTCCTGGGGAGCTGTCAGCTGCTGCTGATAGGCTGCTTTTCCCTTGCACTCCAGACCCCTAGCATGTCTCCTTCCCCCGGCAAAATGGAGCTGAAGGTGCCAGGGCAGGTGACAGTCCTCACAACCCACATGGCAGCGAGTCCCCAAGCAGCACGTGCTGCTCAGGAGGATGGCTTGTCCTGTACCAGGGCCCAGGGTCACTCTAATTCTACACGTGCTGCTCTGCTGGCAAGCCCTGGACTGGCCTTGGGGCTCCCACGCTACTGACCCAGCTGTGAGCACATCGGGCTGGGATCCAGCCGCAGCACGTCCGCCCGTCCGTGGCTTCTCAAGGTCACAAGGAGGACTCCATCTTGGGGCTCAGGATCACAAGAGCTCTATACAGTCTCAGCAGAATTTCCTTCTGGCTAATTTGTCTTTTTTAGTATCTAAAGAGGGAAAGCAGGCTCATTGTTCCACCCTTAATAAAATAAAATGCAATCTGGAGAAACAGAGAAGGCTGGTGATGTCACTTGACTGTACACACCGGCTTTTCCCTAGACTGCTTGATGGTCGCACATGAGCATACAAAAATAATGTGACTTTTATGGCCCTGGAAGTTCCTCATTACAATACTGCACCTCTCCTTGAGGGTTCTCGGTAGTGGATGGTTCAGAGTCAGAATGCTCTAGGAAAACCACAGGGATCAGACTAATGAAATGCAGAAAGACAGCCAAGAGGGAGGGAGGAGGGGGACAACCATCTTTGAGCATCTACCGCGTCCCAGACCCTGCATTAGGCATGTTACAAACTTTTTCTCATTTACTGTCATTACAGCCCTCGGGGTTAGGTATGAATGATGGTCGCTTTACAAATGGGGATTATGGTTCAGCGAAGGTAATAAACTGGTTCAAGTGCACACAGCTCATGAGAAGCAAGGCCAGGCTTGAATTCAGCTGTGTCCAGCTACAAAGTCTTATACTTCCCAAACCGTCAGGTGGCCTAGGTTGATGGCAGCTTGGCACTTGACCTTGGTTTCTAGAGGGACAAATGCTTGGCTCTTTTCACCTGGGTCTGGCCCCTGGTTCTGCCTGGCCTCACCACAATCACTGATATGTTCACTAATAAGTCAGTGAAATGTCTCACTGCTTTGCTGATGGCAAGGGAGCAAACAGCTGAAGGAGATGCCCCAAAGCTCCAGAGCAGACCACAGGGCTCAACAGCTTCTCCCAGACTTGTGAAAGACAAGAAGGATTTAGGGGTTTCTAAAATCCCCAAATCCCTTCTTTACTTTTAATTATTATGATTTTTTTCTTCAATGCAGAGGCTCCAACTCAGGGCCTCTCACATGTTAGGCATGTACTTCTAAGTTACATTATTTAAAAAAAAAAAAAAAAACTATCTCACTAAGTTGCTGAGGCTGGCCTTGAACTTGCAATCCTCCTGCCTCATCCTCCGGAGTCACTGGGATTACAGGTCTGCACCTCCACACTGGGCCCCAAATCCCCAAATTCTTAATTGTCTTTGCTCCTTGATGCGGCTGCTCTGGTCCAGCCACCCTCTCCTCTGAACGGCCTCAATGGTGCCAATAGCTCTTACACCTGAGGAATAAACTTGTGACTAGGGAACTCTCTGGAGGGCTGGGCTAGGCAATCTGAGGGAAGTTAGGGAACAGGAGGGTTGGAACAACTTCCCTGTAAAGCCTCCAGGTTCCATTGGCTGGGGGTGGGGGGACACAGTTGCCAACAGTGAAATTAGTCCTTTAAAAGGCAGCGTCCTGATGCGGATCCTGGACCTGGTTCCCTAACCACCAAGGCGGTCTTCCCTGGAGACTTTCCTGCATCCTTCCAAATTCCCTGCTGGGTCGCAAGGACCACTGCTGCCCCTGCTGTAGTGTAGCTCTAGCTGCACACACATATCTTAATACCAAGGTTCAAGGGGGTGTCTGTGGGCCGGTGCAGGCCTGTGACTTGGTCCCAGGGAGGATCGGCTGAGTCAGGTTGGGAACTCCAGGGTGAGACAGAGGCCAAAACTCTGTGCTGGCCCTCAAGATGCTTATTCCAATAGGGGCATGTGGTGACTTCACCACATGTCCACAAATTTTTGGTACCTATAGGAGAGGAGCTGCAAATAATCAAAGCCCAAAATGTGGGAATGACTTTGGAAATGGGCCTGTTGAGTGACGGGACAAAAACAGATTTAAAAAAAAAAAAAAAAAAAAAAGAAGAAGAAGAATATGGCATGTTCTGAAAACTGAAATTACCCAAGAATCGCTAGAGCAGAAGGTCCATTTTGGTGGAAGTAGCAGAAACTTTCTTCATTCGAACAGGATTTATCGCCAACTTGGTTCCTGATACTATGCTCCTAGCTGAGTCTGCAGCGATGAGCAGACACACAGCCTGGCGAGCTGGAAGGGAGCCCACTGGCAGCTGGGTGCATCAGCTCTCCCGGGCTGCCATCTGCAGTGCTTCACAGGGTCTTCTCCTGCTCTCACTCTGTACCTCCTCCTTCACTCCCGGGGCTCCCGAATCTGTGTTCCCAGAGCCTCAGATCCACTGGTGGCAGGATAAACTGAGTGCCACAAAGAGAAGGCTCAGAGACCACTGCTCGGTGAACTGCCAGGCGCTGGCGATGCTCACGGGGGTAGGCAGGCCAAGCGCCAAAGAGGAGCGGTTTGGTTAATAGGAGTTTAGAAGAGAAAGGGGCAAGCCAAGATGGCTGGCAGGAGAACAGACTCTTAGGTTTCCGCCAGGCTGAGGAGTGCCTGCCCGTAATCTCAGTAACTTGGGAGGTGGAGGCAGGAGGATCACAGGTTCAAGACCGACTTGGGGCAATTTAGCAAGACCCTGCCTCAAAATTAAAAAGAAAAAGGGCTGGGGATACAGTTCAGTGGTAGAGCACCCCTGGGTTCAATCCCCAGTATTTAAAAAAAAAAAAAAAAAAAAGACTTAATACTTAGGTTTCTTCTATCTGGTGGGCAATGTCATTATTCCCTAACTTCCCTTGAAATTTTTGGCATTTTACCTACAATTATCTATCTATCTCTATATATATAATATCTGTTACGTTAGTTGATATGTTATTAATACCATGTTAATATTATTAATAATAATAATTTACTGTCCATCATTTAGTGCATAGCTCCTGTGCAACAGGTACCATTCATTAATGCACTGTGGAGTTGCTCTGTTTGGGAGTTGGGAGAACAGAATGTGCTGCCCCAAGATGCATATGAGAACATGAGTGAGGACGTCCAGATATGAGGTCCCCCCATATCTGAGTGACAGACTCATTCCATAGATATTGACTGAGCACCTCCAGGATGCCCGACGTTCCTGCAGGTCCTGGGAATGCAGAGTTGGGCTGAGCTGGCTACAAGCCCTGTCTTCCTGGAACCTGCCTTTCAGGGACTGTCCAAACCCAGATGCCCAATAGTCTACTCACATTCTTCCATCCATCTTTTTTTGGTGGGGAGGGAGTACTGAGAATTGAACTCAGGGACACTCGACCAATGAGCCACATCCCCAACCCTATTTTGTATTTTATTTAGAGACAGAGTCTTACTGAGTGGCTTGGTGCCTCACTTTTGCTGAGGCTGGCTTTGAATTTGTGATCCTCCCACCTCAGCCTCCCGAGCCACTGGGATTACAGGCGTGCATCACCGTGCCTGGCTCTTCTGTATTACTCATCTCAGTTTGTGACATGTGTGTTCCATGTCTTAGCAAAGGGCACTCTTCCTCACACAGTTGCTTAGGTCAGCTGTCCCCACTTTTCCCCATTACTGACTCCAAAGCCCACCCTGGGCCACCAGAGCATCCTCTATTACAGTGTGCCAAGCAGTGACTGTTGCAATATCTGTTTTTGTTCCCCTGGACTGTGCGCTTATCTCTGTGTCACAGTGCCTGGCGTCCAAGACGATCTCAATACATTCTTACTGAATGGAGGAAGCGATACAGTATAACAAAATGAGCACAGATAAAGTTGAGTCCCCCAGTCCATGGACATGTACCATTATTATCCCCTCCTCTCCCTCTCTCCCCTCTTCTCCCTCTTGCCTTTCCTAAGGCTCTGGCTCAGGTCAGTTACTGACAGCTTTTGCTGTCTTTCTATATCAGCTGTCATCTGACTGCATCAAATCACATCACTGTTCCTGCTCCAAAATCTTCACATCCAGGCCTGTCAAAATCCATGCTGAATTCCTGCCAAGGCCCAGACTCACTGTCTCTCCAGAGGCCTGGCCCGGAGTTTCCATGCAGCCCACCCTGCATATTGCATTTCTAAAGCAGCCTCCCCCGGGGTCTTACCCACTCCCTTACCAGGGGTACAGACCTGCTCCTACCAGGACCACGGGCTCCTCTCCACTGAGCAGAGGAAGAGGAATAGCCTATCCAGATCTATCACAGATATGTCTTATTAACTCCTCACCTTGCTTCTGGAAGGGCTTCTGCAGCTTACCTTTGTAACATAAGGTAGGAAAATGGCAATCACTAGCAAGGCCACTGCATTCAATCTTGCAGGGCATTTGTGGCACAAGATCACTCACTAAGGGGGAAACTGGGGCCAGAAATCCCACCCATCCCTGCTCATCCAGCTCTGCAGCCCAGCGCAGGGCTACTCCTGCCCAAAGAGGCCTTCTTTTTCCAGCTTACCAGGTTCTAAGTGGAGCAGGGTGAGAATGGAAAGTAGAATGAAAGAAGAAACAGAGAAATGAGGCTGAGGACCAAGGGCAACCTGGTCCTCCAGGAGGAAAGACCCAAAGGCAGATCTGTTCAAATCTAGTGTGTCCCCCAGGAACGAGAGAGATTCCCTGAATGACTTCCAAACCAGCCACACCCAGGCACTGAAACAGATAGAAAGGCCAACTGCTGTGGCCCTGTGGGAAAGAGAAGGAGGACTTTCAAGTAGACACAGCGCCGCCCAAGTGAGCAGGTCCCTGTCTTGCACTGAGGCTGCTGTGAGTCTCTTTCCTCACCACGATGCACCTGGAGAGTGTCCTCAGGTAAAGCAAGTGCCTGCAGAGGTCAAGGCCACCCCTTACGTCCCCACCGCCACTAGCTCACTCAGTATATTGATGCTGGCCAATGACCGTGCCTGGACTCACTGAGTGTCCTTGGATCTTTCCTTTCCATATTCCTGTTTCTGATTCTTTCGTGAATTCTGCAGGTGGAAAGAATGGAAAATGGATGCCATGATGCAGACAAAAAAAACAAAAAAACAAAAAAAAACCTGGTGGTGGTCCCTAGCCTTCTTGTGCCTGGTTGCCACATCCTGGCTCCCCTACCTTCTGTCAAAGCAATTAAAAGAGCTTTTGCTATAGAATTTAAGAGTCAATAGTGCACCCTGCATGTCCCCCTGGCCCACTGACATCAATTTCATGGACAATGAAGTTGAGGATTCAGAGCTATTGGAGAATGGAATTCACCATTGGGAGGAGGAAGGGCAGCCCTGCTTACCGGCCCAAAGGGCTCAGATTAAGAAGATTTTTGTTTGTTTAGCATGCGTAGTGCCCGGGAGTGACAATTATAATAAACCAATTGATAGTTTTACCTCAGGCCCCCATCTTGTAAGACTCATGGGCACGAAATTATGTAAACAAATGGAATTAGCCAAATCTCTACAATCTAATATTCAATCAGCAGCTACTTCAGGAGGGCCCTATCCCCTGTCCACTACCCCTAAGGACTGGGTCTGGCTGTGGGTGAGCTGTCTCCCTCTGAGAGCACCAGGAATTTGGGAAGTTCTCACTTGGCCACCTTCTTGGAGCCTGTCCTGGAACCTCTGTTTCCTAACTACCAGGGGCGACAGGCCACCTGTGTGCTGGCCACCTGCCAGCTCTCTAGAGCCCAGGGCCACCTCTGGCTTCATAAAAAGTCTTTTAATGTCTTCAGGTAGTCTCTCCACCTCTCTCCGTTTGTTTATTTATAAAATGGGAATAAGATTCTCCACCCTGTAAAATTCTCCTGAACTCACACGATGACGACGTAACACATCCTGAGCTCTTTAAATATCCGGCACATTAACAGACCCTCAGCAAATTATCCAGCCTCGTTAATCTCAGAAGAAACAAAAGGACAAAACACAAGGGTCACTAGTCCAGGTCTTCTCCCTGGTGTTCCTTCTCCAGGTGAGTCAGAGCGGAAAGGGCACCTCTTCTTCTCCTATGACATCAGCGGCGCTCAGGTTATGGCCCTGGGGGCTCCCCACCTGCGATGAAGACCACTTTGTATTCACATCACTGTGAGGCTGAACAGCGCCAGGAAAGAGGTTCGCAGCTCCTGACCTGGCGAGGCAGGTGACTCGTGTACACTGGAATAGGATATCTTCATCAATAATAAAAGCCATCTCATACGGATAGGACCTAAGGCACATGGCCACTTTAAAAAAAAAAAAAAAGAAAGAAAAAGAAACTGCTCTTAAGAAAGGCCAGGAACCAACCTTTAAGAAGATGATATTTGACAGTAACACAAACAAAAACATTAAGGGAAGGATAATAGGCTCCCGTCCAAGCCCCCATGCTGTGTCACACAGCAGGGAGAGAAGCCCAAGCTGCCAGGCTTCCATAGCACAGAGGAAACAGCGCCAAGTACCTTGTGCAAAAGGAAACCCAGGATACTGCAGATCCGACATTCAGGGGTGATCCTGCTATCACCTCTGAAAATTGAGTTAGAAAAGCTGCATTAAGACCTTGGAGTGGGAACAGGCTCCCACTTTGCAAGCCCCAACAAAAGCGAATACGGGAAGGGAGGCCGTTTCCCTCAGTGGATCAGTGGACAGAGCCCTCGTCCAGGTCTTCTCTGGAATGTAAAGTGTCACCACTGGTGAGGTCATCCTGCAGACTCCCTCGGGTTTAGAGCCATGCAAACAGAAAGACATTGGGTGACAGGAGCTGACATGTTTTCGAGACTGGAATGACATGCATCTGAAACAACGGACAGCAGATAACAACATAATTTGGAGATGGTGCTGGGTAGATAATATGGGTTGAGGCATCCAGACCGAGTTACAAAGACGGGTTTTGTTGCCACGAGGTCAAAGATCCTCATCCCACAGGACCCTGCCATCCATCTCTATGTTATTCGGGTTTTCATTGCTATGGAACAAACACCTGAATTGCCTTTAGCTTCCATCTCTCAGTTGTTTCTCTTTGTACATTTGCTTCATTTTCTCCAGATGATCGCTTCCTCTGTACCCTGGAGATGGCTGCAAACAGCTCCACAATCACCCTTAGAGCTGGTTACCCAGGAGGCAGACAGAGCTACTCTCCTGTGGCAGCCAGGTCGGTGCCTAAAGCGGACTCTGATTGGCTACATTTGAGTCGTGTGCCCAACTCCCTGCCAATCATTGTGATAAAGGCTTGGCAGCCAAAAGCAAGACAGGTACCCTCCCCGAGTGGTAGGAGGTCAGGTCAGCCCCACCTGAATCACACAGAATGGCTTTCCCAAAGAAAATAAAATATCAGAGCAGGCCAAACAGCCCGCCATGCTGAGGCTTGGGGGGGGGGGCGACCCTCTGCTCTACCTCCAAAGCCTGGCACAAGTGCATTCCCAGTCCCTGACCCCTCAGGCTCGCTCCTCCTTGTGGGTTCCTATCTGTGTTTACCAAACAGGCCCAGCTAAGCAGTAAATTCCTCCTGGTCCCCAGCATAGCCCCAGGCACCAAGGAAGCCCTTGAAAAGCCCTTTCCCAGCAAGTAAGAGCAAATACTTGGGGGAAGAAGTCTGAGGAAAAAACCACCAAGCCTCCCTGTCCTTAATTTGTCCTTCAGCTGATGAGAACTCCTTAAAGGACCCGGATGGAATGTTCCAGAAAACACTCACTCATGCAAACAGAGAAAGTGCCCACAGTCCAAACATACCTGTTTCACCCCAGTTAGTAGCTGTGGAGTATTTGACAACTCCACTTCTCTACAAAAAGGCATTCCAAGCCAAAGGGAAGACAGCTCATTTATTTGCTGAACGAGACTGGAAGCCGCACAGCCTTGGAAGATCCCAGCCCCATCGCAGCAGGGATAATCAACTCAGGGTTTTGGCAGGTGTCTCCTCCTGCCTCCCTCCATGATGCCGCTGTGGAAAACGGTCAGCAAGGCTATCTCCCACTGGGTGCTAAATGCCCACGGTAGGCAGTCCTGGGTCAATCCAGAAAAATATCTACATTGTTCCTTGATACACTGAATTGTGGCCCCCCACCAAATTTGTAGGTTGAAGTCCTAAGCCCCAGGACCTAAGTGCATTTGGAGACACGGTCTTTAAAGAGGTAATTAAGTTAAAAGGAGGTCATTAGGGTGGGCCCTCATCCAATATGGCTGGTGTCCTCAAAGATATTAGGAGACAGATGCTCACAGAGAAAGACCATGCACAGACAGAGGGAAGGGGGCCATCTATGAGCCAAGAAGAGAGGCTTTGAAAGAAACCAACCCTGCAGACACCTTCCTCTCAGACATATAGCTTCCAGAATTGTGAAAAAGTAAATGTCTGTTGTGGAAGCCACCCAGATGCGGAATTTTACCAGGGTAGCCCTAGCAACCTGATACGCACGCTTCACGATTTACAAAGCTTTTACTTTTCCCAACAATCGTGATTAGAGTATCATCCCTATTTTATTGATAGGAAACTGAGACTAAAAAGCTAGTAGCAGGAAGTCACGTTATTTTAAGTGACAGAGTCTTGGCTTGAATCCAGACTCTCTGACTTCCGATCTCATGTTCTCACAATGAACTCTGCTTCCTATTTGTCCAGTGCTCGGCACCATTGGTTTTTATAGGTTTCTGCATCAGTCATTTAGAGGTAGGTTCAATTTGGATCCTTTAATTTGGAGAGAGACTGAGTGTTGTGCTCAGGCTTACACAAGGGGGATGGTAGCAAGAATGGCACTTGTGTTAGCCAGCTTTCTGTTGCTGTGACAAAATAACTGAGAAAATCAACTTTAAAAAATGAAGAGTTTGTTTTGGCTCATAGTTTCAGCGGTTTCATCCCATGGTCGATTGGCTCCAGTGTGGTGAGGCATAACGTCATGTGGGATGAATGCAAGAGTGCATGGAAGAGGGTGCAGCTCACCCCATGGCTTCTGGGAAGCAAAAGAGCAAGGGGCCAGGGTCTCCATGTCCCCTTTAAGGGTAGGGGGGCGCTGACTTCCTTCCACTAGGCCCTACCTCCTTAAAGTCCAACCCCCTCCCGCTAGTTCCCCAAGCTGGCAACCCAGCCTTTAGGATGTGAGCTCTTGGACGACATCTGAAATCTAAACCATAATAGTATTCAAATGGCCCTGGAAACTCAGGATCACTGAAGACATCATCATGTCTTATTTCTCCTGTTCATTCTCCCAAATCCAAAGAATCAAGAACCAAGAACCTTCTAGCAGCTTTGCTCTGACCATAGCAGTTACCCCACCTGGAGGGCCTGCGCCAGGTGACCTTGTGGAGCTGATGCAGAGTTATTGACCAGCCTCACTGCAGGGCTGGGACTGGCCAGGGCCCTGACGACCAGCTTGCAGCAGTCGCTATCCACCAGGGACGATTGATTAAAAAGCTGATATCAAATAAAGGAGCCAGATGCAAATCTCAGTGGCTCAGATTCTTTTTTTCCTTATTTGTGGGGGCACCGGGGGTGAAAGGAATACCGCTAGTCCTGCTTCCCCACATGTTGAAGTTTGAACATTCGAGAAGCAGGCGAGGCAAGCCTAGGAAGCAGGGTTTATTTAAAAATGTGCTCGGGAGGGAGGAGGGGACCATGGCTGGTGTCCTGGTATCCCCAGAGGCCAGGTGTTCTGCCCTTTTTATATGTCCCGGGCTTCTTTGGCTCTCCGGCCCTCTTCCCCTTATCTTTCTCCTTCCTGCCTACGTGACTAGGCCCAGGAATGCCCGGTGGGACAGCCCCAAAGTGGGACACAGGTGGGCTGAAGGGGGAAGGGCAGGAAGGAGCAGCCCAGGACACATTAACAAACGTATGGCCCCCCGTAGGGCAGGGCAACTCCTGGGACAGGTTTCCTTGGCAACAGGTTGGAGCAGGGGCAGATTCTCGATAAGGGTGGAGGAAGGGCTCTGAAGGAATTAACATCTCAATGCCTCAGGGGGACAGTCTCCAACTTGCAGGACTCACTCAAAATCGACCTCCCGGATCCTGACTCCATTTCCCTATCTATACTGACTGCCCGTCTAATTCTGGCTTCAGAAGCACACCATAGGGCATTGAACAAGATTTCAAAGTGATTTTTTAAAACTTAGCACATGAACACAGGGAGAGAGAGAGATCAGAATACATCAAAGAAAGAAGGGGATTGTACCCATAATCCTACCATTCCATTTTTTTTTTCCTTTTTTGATGTTCCTTGTCCGGATACACACGTCATTTTTACGCTCATGACAAAGATGAGATTTCATATTTATTTTCATCAAGCGCCATCATAGAAGCAATCTTTCCGAATCATCCATAATCTTCATGATTATATATATATTTTTTTTATTGGTTGCATAATATCACCCAAATCGATGGAATCATCATCTGCCCGACTGAAGTTCTTCTTCCCTTAGTCACTCAGGTTGTTTTCCAATTTTTCGCTTCGAGTGACACATTGCGGACTCCAGGAAAGTGGCAGAGCCTTGGTTTATTAGCTGGGGGCCTTCTGGTATCAAACAGCGGCTCTGTTTACAGGTGGGTCACCCAGGAGTCGCCCAGGGCTGTGAAGATGGATGGAAGCCAGTGTCCTGAAGGCCCAGAGGGAGGACGTCCTGGGAGCCAGTGAGCGGGGTCCAGCCAGTGTCCTTCATTTCCCCACCCAGTCTCTCCTGCTGCTCAGGGAAGAGGTGGGGAGCTGTCTGTAAAGAAGGTAAATAAATGGCAGAGGGTCTCAATTGGGCCCCTGCAAGAAGCAGAAGTGACAGTGAGGATCTGCAGAGGACCTGTGCCTCTAAGTCCTGCCACTCCTCGGAGCTTTGGGCCTCCTAAGAATAAACGCCCCAGGAAACCCTGGGGACCTAACCACTCGTCCCAGGAGCCCGTCCCAGGAGCCCGAGCAGAAGAGCAATGGAGTGTTTTGCTGCTCTCATCCAGCTGCAGTCTGGCTGACCTCCTGCTAGCTCTTTTTTGCTCCCTGGCAACTCCTGCCTGAGGGGACAGGCAGTCCCAGTCCCAACGCAGCCAGGCACCGCCCCCCCCCTCCAAATCCTGCCAGTGCCAATTGGGATTCCTGGCCCTGAACCTTCTAGCCTGGCTCCTTTGGGAAAAATACCCTGGAGATGAGAACTGCTGACAGCTTCGGGAAGTGAAAACAAGCCGGAAGGCGGAGTGTGTTCCCTGGCTTTTTAAGGTCAGCTCTCTCTTTGGAGAGAATTCAAGAGGCAAGCATATCCATGCCGTCACTGGAGGCCAAGTTAATTTATTGCCTCCTGGTTACAGCAAACAGTGCCACCCCTTAGGATGAGTTCGATTTTGGAGTTTGGTGGTGGGGGCAGAAAGAATCCTATGGAAATTCCTCCATCATCTTCTTCACAGATGGTCTCAGGGCCACTCTGGGTTTGTCTCAGTAAGGACAGAAACAGCCTACAAAGTAGTGATTGCTCAGTGGTAAGCTAAATAGGACTTGTGCTTCATACAGTATCTCAAATAATCATCACAACTCCATAAAAAAAGGAGTAGTATTACCTACATTCGATAGGTGAGGAAACCGGGGCTCAGAGCGGTCAAGTAACTAAGCCCAAGTCACAGAGCATGTGAGTAGCACTACTAGTGAAGGCTTAGATTCAGTCCAGCTGCCTTGAGTGCACAAACTCCCTGCAGCAGACGGCTTTTCCTGCCAGCCTCACACAACCACAGTAAAATAGCAATAACTGAACCCTTAGTAAATACCAGGCACTTCACTGAGGTGTTCTTACAACCCTGTAACTCTTGAATGAGGAAACTGAAAATCAGATATGAAAGACACTATTTTCCTCTAAAGTCCAATATTTCTTTCTTGTAGAATAATAAACCCTCATTTCTTATTTATTTATTTTTGTACTGGGCATCGAACCCAGGGGCACTTAACCATTGAGCAGCATCCAGCCCTTTTAAAAATATTTTATTTAGAGACAGGGTCTACGCTAGGTCGGTTAGGGCCTTGCTAAGTTTCTGAGGCCATCTTTGAAGTTGCAATCCTCCTGCCTCAGCCTCCTGAGCCTCTGGGATCACAGGCATGTGCCACCATGCCCAGAAAGACCCCCATGTCTAGCTGAGCATGTGGCCTTGTAGATTAAGATTGCAGTCCCTCATTTAAAAAAAAAAAAAAAAAAAAAAAAAAAACCTCAAGAAAAATTCTTGTGATGGTGATGAATTGCAGGCACCTCTGCCTGAGCGGATAAACTGTACAGGGGAGCGCCAAACATCACTTTCTCCATATGGGATTTAGTTTGTGCAGTTTCTACTTCTTTTTTCCAGTGGGCTTTAAAGATAGTAGTCTATTGACTAGAAGCAACACACTTTAGGGGTATTGAAATGGAAAAGTACCCTGAGATTGTTATGCTCGAATTCGGGATCCCCCAAAAGACCACCAGAGACTGCCGCAGTCCGGCTGCAGCAAAATAACGGGGTGGGGGAGTCGGGGTGGGGGCGGTGACGAACAACTTGTGTACGTTGATACAGCAGGAATAGGAGCCGTTTATTGTAGGACCGGAGGGATACTTATACATTCCACACAGCTTATCTTAATTAGCATAAACTAGATACATCAGTCAACCAATAAGGAATCTCCACACTTAATGGCTAGCTGGCCTTACTTCACAAACCATTCCCTCTGGCATTTTGCCAGGTGCCATCCAGACTTGTTTACAGACTCTAACAAGAGACCAAGATCAATTTAAACAGCAAAGAGGTGTTTATTGCAAGCTAGCTTGGTCCTCCGCGGGCACACACAGCAGCTGGTGACGCTGAGAGGCCCCGAGCCCAGGGTTTGCAGCAGTTTTATACACTCTTTGGGGAAGGCAGGGACTTCACATACATCATAGCATCTCTTAGCAAATCATCACACACCGCGGGAAAATCAAATAACAACTCTAAAACATGAATAGCACATTCACTGGCGGGAACAAGTTGGGTAGGGGGGATTGGTTAGTACAAGAGGGGGATTCCTTTGAACTGATTGGTTTAAGCCAAGAGGGGTGTACATGCTGAACTACATGGTTTCCCAACATGTTATCAACCACCATAAACTACTGGGAGGGTCATCTGGCATCCCAGGTATCTCCCTGTCTCATGCTGATTGGTGGCTGCTAGGGGGCTGCTATGGATCCCCACCTAGCCTGACTGAGTCAGGGACACCTGGTGCAGCAGATCTCTCCTGTTATTTGTAGATAAACCACTTAACAGGGTGGGAATGTGCCTAGGAGTGCTCTGTGGGTCTTTCCAAGGACAAAGGTCATGTCCCTTCCTTGGACAGGCTTTGCTCTGAGATAGAAGCTGGTTTTTCAAGATGTGTTCTTTTGGTAGTGGTGGGGGGGGGGGGATGTGGCTCAAGCGATAGCGCACTCGCCTGGCATGCGTGGGGCTTGGGTTCGATCCTCAGCGCCACATACAAACAAAGATGTTGTGTCCGCCAAAAACTAAAAAAAAATATTTAAAAATTCTCTCTCTCTCTCTCTCTCTCTCACTCTCTCTTTAAAAAAAAAAAGTGTTCTTTTTTAAACTTTGATTTTATTTCTAATAACCATTGACACTACATTTTAGGTTATCCAATTTAATCTTACCTGATACTATATTTCTGTTTCCGAACTTCAATTTCACTAAATAAATGTAATAATTATAAGAACTGATAAAAAATAAAAATACGACTGCCCCCCACTCTGTTGCAGCAGGAGTGTCTGTGGGGCTAGATTGTGGGCGTGGCTAAGTTGTGGGCGTGGCTACAAGCAAAGACAGTCTGCGAGGCTCCTCTTCGTTCCCGCTTCTGCTAATGGAACTCAGACAGGACAGTGGAGTAGAGAAGTGCCAGCCAGAGCTCATGATGTGACTGGGTCACAAGCAGAGCCACCAGGGAGCAGGAGCCTGGGTCTCCAAGAGGAATCAGCGTCCACCTTGTGTAAGCCGCTCTCTTGGGGACTTCTGTCACTCTCAGGGCCACTTGGTCCTGATGAACACAGAGGTGGAGCTGGAATGGGAACCACACTTTGAATCCGGGGGTCAAACCTTCCTAGGTTATTTCTCCTGCAAACTCCATGCCCACGACCCTCCACCTCATTCTCCCCCAAGTCTTCCTCTCCCTTCCTTTGGCCAATCAATTACTCGTGGCCACGGGCCAGGCTCTGTGCTGGGAAATAAACCAGGAATATAAAGACACGACTGGGTCAGGGCTGGAGGAGCTGGCAGTCCCTCTTGGAAGACAGATGGGTAAGTAAATAAACAAAAGGCAGCGCACGCAGCCCTGTCACAGGGCCATGAGCCCGGGGCTGGCGGGCACCTGGAGGTCCCCACTCACTGCCTGGAGTCATCCTCAGGGAATCCAGAGGACTTCTGAGGGCTGGACCCAAGGCCTCAAAGAAGAATGTGGGTGGGATCCTAAGGCCACTCCCTCACGACCCGCAGAAACCAGCCCCACAGCGCACTGTCTGCAATTGCCCTGTGCTCAGAAATGGCGTTCCCAGGGCCTCCCCTCCACCGGCTCTTCTAATGACCGAGCTGCTGTCACTGTTAGTGAAGCCCTGACCTGGCTCTCCCTCATCAGAGCCAATTAGAACCACCTCAGAGGGCAGCCAGGGCACCTCGCTGCTAACGAGGGCAGCGGAGTGTTGGCGGTGGCTTATTGGCCCAGCTGCCAGGAGCTGGGACAGCCTACCCTCCCCCCCCCCCCATTACCTCCAATATCCACTTGACTACTCCGTGAGCTCCAGCTCTGAAAGGAGGCAATGAGATTCCCTGGAGAGAGAGGGTCTGAGGCCAAACAGCACTTACCCTTGCTCAGCAGATGTTTATTAAGCAACTACTATGTGCCAGGCATGGTGCTTGGGCACAGAATTACAATGAATAAAATACAGGCAGAGGCAAGTTCACCACGAAAAGAATGACGTTTATAAGCTTCAGGACCCACCCCTGAGACGTTCTGAAAGGGGCCCTAACAACGTGCTCCTGGGTCATGTATTTTTGTAAAATTTGCAAAGGTCAGCTATTTTTGATCACACCCCATCCCAATCAAGAATCCTGTCTCTTTCCCTTCAGGCTTCCCCTCTTGTCACATGTCCCCTCATGCTGGCTGGCCCTGAAGCGGTCACGGGCATTTTGAGGATCCGGTTAAAAGGAAATTTAGTTTAACAGCTTTGGGGTTCTGAGTTCATTTGGAGGGATACCAGGGGTTGAACCCCAGGGTGCTCAACCACTCAGCCCCATCCCTAGCCTTTTTTATTTTATTTGTTTTATTTTGAGGCAGGGCCTCACTAGGTTGCTTACGGCCTTACTAAATTGCTGAGACTGGCTTCTAATCTGCAATCCTCCCTCCTCAGCCTCCCGAGCCACTGGGATTACAGGGGTGCACCACCACACCCGACAGTTTGCAGTTATTTCTGTGTCCAGTGTTCGCTGGCCTTCTCCGTGCAGACATGGCTTCCAGGAAGACGACGGCCATGGTGTTGGCCCATCCAGAATTGCGAAACTGAGGTGTGGGGCCCAGGATCAAGCCAGGTGTGACAGTGTCCTATGGAACCTGCCCTGGAGGCATTTGGTCATTTGGAGGAGAAACAGGATTCGAATAGTGCTAAGCCAAAAGCTGGCTGTGGGAAATTCTTCCAGTCACCAGATGTGAAAGATTATAACAAGGGCAGGATTCAGTCCTCACTGACATCTGGTCACATATATGAGGCATGCATTGAATAATGCAGGGAAGACAATTATATGCTTTTTTTTTTTTTTTTCTCTTTAAGAGGAATTATGCCAAATAGGATTTATCCGAATTCCTGTGCTTGCAGGGTAGAAACCGTAGCATTCCTACAAACAACAAGCATGTCTGGCTGTGAAGTCACACGTTTTATGCATCCCATCCATCAACAATAAACAGAATTATTTGGGTTTTTTGGGTTTTTTTGTTTGTTTGTTTTTGAGAAAAGTTTTCCCTAAGTTGCTGAGGCTGGTCTAAAATTTGTGATCCTCCTGCCTCAGCCTCCAGAGTGGCAGGATCACAGGTATGCACCATGAGCCTGACTTCTAAATATAATTTTTATTTTGCTAGAAAAAAAACCAAAAACGTCATTTTCTTTTCTTTCTCTACACAGGAAACATCACAAATTGCTGCATATGAGGAGATGATAAAAGAAAATTGAGCCAACAAGTGTAGAGGGGGAGTCTGACAGCTTGTGCAGGGCAGTTAATTAACAAAAATTACAGGATTGTTTTATATTTTATGACCTCTGTCGTTATTTTTACACACTAAATGAAGATTCGCTTTCATACCCGATTTTATGTCTGTAACTTTGTGTTCTTAGAAAGTCCCCCAAGTCATCTAACCTGCAGGCCCCACAAGACCTGAGTCCACCCCAGGAATATAATTTCTTAGCATGGTCTGAGGGCAGCAGCTGTCTATCCCTCCCCTCACCACTAGGTGGCCGGCGCCCAGCACAGGCCACCCATTGAACTAGGATGGGAACGTGGAGGCTGAAACAGACCTGGCCCCGCCCATGGGCGGGGAAGACGTCCATCAACCAAACCATTGGGAAACTGGGAATAAGTAGGGGGACCCGCCTGTGGGAAATAAGAGTCTGGCTGAGACTCGAAGAATGAGTAAGGGTTGGTTAGATGAAGAATGAAAGGAAGAACATGGCAAGCTCCAAGCTCAGTTAGGAAGGTCTTGGTACAACCCAGTTGCTCAGTAAATACCTATAAAGGAATTTTTTAAGTTGGGCAGGCTCAAGGTGCTATGGAAGCATATAGGAGCCGCACCACACCCTTGGGCAATTAGCAACAGAGGAGTGAGGAATGAGGAAGGGTCAGGTTAGAGTTGACCTCCTGATTTTTAGGAAGAGAAACAACATGTGCAAAGCCCCTGGGGTCAGAGAGAAAGAGCAGAGAGTAGTTCTATGTGTTTGGACCCCAGTGGGCCAGATTTAGGGAGAAGGGTTTGTTGAAGGGAGATTGAGAATGGAAGAGATGATGAATTGAAATAGAATTAGCAAAAAAAAAAAAAAAAAGAGAGGCTGGAAAGGCCTCATAAGGCGTGAGAAGATATTGGGATTTGGGGCCAGGGTGATGGCTCAGTGGTGGAGCACCTGCCCAGCACATGTGAGGCCCTGGGTTCAACCCTCAACAACACACGAAAACTGATACATAAAATAGAGGTGTCGTGTCCATCTACAACTAAAAATAGATATTTTTTAAAATATTGGGACTTCATGTTGGAGGTGAAAGGAAGCTCAGTTTACAGAGGAATTGTCCTGTTGGGATCTTGTTGGGAAGATTGGTTGCCTGGCTGCCAGAGGCTGGAGGAAGGAACAGGCAGGAAGGCCAGTCGGGCAGCTGCCAGAGAAACGCACAGGAGATGATGGTGGCTTGAGGAGAGTGGACGGATCCAGAGAGGAACACGGTGTGGCTGGGGCAGTCAGGCAGCAGAGGGGGAAGAATCGCATCAGGTGCAGCACCCCATCTCCAGGAGTCTGGTTCTTGATTGATTTTTTTGGTACTGTGGATTGAACCCAGGAGCACTTAACCACTGCGCACACCCCCAGCCCTTTTATTTTATTTAGAGACAGGGTCTCCTTGAGTGGCTTAGGGCCTCCCTAAGTTGCTGAGGCTGGCTTTGAACTTGTGATCCTCCTGCCTCAGCCTCCCAAGCCACAGGGATCACAGATGTGCGCCACCACACCTGGTGGGTTGATTTATAATGGGGTGTTCTTTCTGGTCACCCTGGTCTCCCAGCTGTGTCCTCTGACCTCTGACTGGTTTGGCCAGTGTGGAGCCATGTGGAGTGGGGACTGGAGGGAGTAGGGTGGCAGCACTTAGTCCCTGGGGTCTCCCAGGCGGAGGCCCCAGGCTAGCCGTGCGATCTCCCTCACGTTTCTCTACACAACTTTCCTCCTTCCTGGTTTCGGAAAGCACTTTCCTCCCCTTTTGCTTAGGGCCTGGGGGCTGCAGAGTCACCCTCCCACCCCTCAGGGCTCCCCACTCCCCTCTCACACCTTTGTACGTCCACCTCCTTGAGTTATTCCAGTGAGTGCAGCATCTGGTCCTGTTGGACTCCGACTGAGTCACGCACAGCCCCTCTGACCCGAGGCTGCCACTCATGAAGTCACACCTGGTCCCTTAAGTCAAGCCACACCCCCACAAGCCCACCACCCACAAGGCAAAGAACCAAGCTCCAGCCCTTTACCTGGTGACCAGCCAGCGTCCCCAAGCTCCTGTCCCCCGTCAAGTCCCGTTTCCAGCCCCCTAGACTAGAATGGGGCTCAGATTCCTTGGCTCTGGCCCTGGCGCTTTTCCTGAGGCTCATCCCACTCCTGTCTGGCCAGATGCCCCTGTGTTCCAGTCCCTGGGGCAGCCCCAGGGGAGCAGGGTGCCTTTCCTCCAGCCCTGGTGAGACCTGCAGAGCCAGTCGGTGGTCAAGTGACCGGTGACCAAGGTCTCCGCCTCCCCTGAGAGGGCTGGATAAACCTGCCACGTTATTGTTCTCAGACTCACTTTTCTGGAAGCTCACTGCAGGTACAAATGGCTCAAGGACTCATCTTGTTTACTACTGTACCTTGGGCCTGGCCCCGTGCCTGGGAGGTGACAGTGACTGCATAAGTACTCTGGCCTTTGGACACCCCTCCAGTCTTCCCTCCTCCCCAGGCAAGACAGAGCCATTGATGGGGCTTCAGGTTCCCTAAGTCCACCTTCCCATCCAGCCTCCCTAAGAGGAGTCTCCTGGGTTCCCAACTCTCCCCCCCACTTAAGAACAGTGTTCTCTGGAGAGACTCCCACTGCCAGGTAATGTTCCTATTGGCCCTGAGCACGGGTGACTTGACAAGGGCTGACTTTACATGGAATTCAAAATAGAACCTTTAGATGTTGGTTTAACATTAAACCTTAATTTGTACTGAAAATTAAAAAAAAAAAATTTTTGCTTTTTCTGCCTGCAAAATTGTGAATAAGCTCATCACAGGTCAATTTACCCTTGTTTCAGTGGGCTGGTGACCAGTGCCCAGGCCAGCGTCTGTCTACTAGACATGGGTCACCTCCAGATGAGCATAATCCCATTCATCATGTACGGATTCTACCAGAGTTTCGTTTTGTGTGTTTTTTACGAGCCAAGGTGGAGTTCTTGGAGCCATGGAGATGACCCATGACCCCTACATGTCATGATTTTCAAATGAGGTCCTACCAGTGGGACATGGGACCAGCCCTTTATTGGAGGACATTTTCCTTTTCTGATTTCCAGGCACTAGATGCTTCTAGCAGCCCCCAGTCACCCCAACAATGAACCCAAAAGAAAGCCTCCAAAATCCCGCCCCCCCGGGTGGGGGAGCAGTTGTACCTCAGGTTAAGGAGCCTTGTTCTGCTGTGGCTGAAGACAGGTTGAAAAATGTTTGCAGGAAGGTCCTGCCTGCCCTGTCCTGCAGGTCACACTCTACAAGCCCTTCCTGGGCCACAGAGCCCTGGGCTTCTCTCTCCCCTGAGTGACCGTGGTATTGTTAGTACCACTCATACAGCACTCTGTCACACGGCGTGACTCGCCGTATCAACACCTTTAATATTAATTAACTCCGGGAGTTTGTCATAGAACATTTCGCAATCTGCCTGTGTCCCTCTGACTAAATGATAAGTTCCCCGAGGGCCAAACCGTGCTTTGCCTGGGGGAAAAGGCTGCAGGGTGGGAGGTGCTCGGGCGAGGGTAGTAGAAGGGCACCAAGGTGGGGCTGGGACCCAACGGCACACAGGGAGAGCCCAAGCTGTTCCCAGAGCAGGGACACCATGGTCCTCCTTTGGAGAATGGGACCACCTTCTGGATGGAAGTGGGGGGAATAAAGTCCAATAAAGAAAAAGACAGAAGGATAGAGAAGTGACAAGGACCTTGCTGAGTCACAGGGGTCCCCGGGGAGGGGACTGGTCCTCAGGGCAGAAGGACACTGGACCCAGAAGAGGCTGCTCCATCTGCCCACTGAGATCTCCAGCGTGGCCTTCAGGACCCTCGCAGCACAGCATGGAGGAGGGGCGAGGCCGCAGGGGGACAGAAACCAGGCAGAGGTGCTGTTTTCAAGTCACGCGGGAGGAAATGGGCATTGATACAGATTTTTATAAACACATCTCAGTATCATAGGAGGGACAGAGGCAGTGTTTGTGCTGGGGACTGAAACAGGGCCTCGTGCATGCTAGGCAGGCAGCAGCCAGCCCTGGAAGAACCCTTTGCATCGGAGTCCTTGAAAACGGACGTGAACTAGGTCTGAGTAAAGGATGGGACTCCACGTGCAGGTGGAGGCCACAGACCCAGGAAGGAGCAAGGAGGTCCCTGGGGGATGGGTGACGGAATGTACAGAAACTATAGAAAAATGGAAGTTGGAGGTGATGGCCTCCCCAGAGCTGTACCAAAACCAAAATGACTCTCTGGCCCTCGCCTCTCTATGCAGAGGCATTTAGGTGGCTTCCAGCAGCAGGTTTTGAACCTCTTTCACAATGCAGAGAATTTCATCCTTGAATTAAAAAATGTCTTCTCCTTGTATTTTACAGCTCTAGCCGGACAGGGCATTGGAGGGCAGACTCCGGACGCGGAGGTGATTCTACCAAAGTGTCCAGTAAAGCAGAGTGCTGCCCTCATTCATGGCGTGGAGGTCAGTAGTAACCAAAGGGTTTATCACCAGGAATCCCCAGCCTGAATGCAAAGGTTAGCTGAAAAGAAAGAAAAGGGGGGGGGGGCGGGGGAAAGCAACCCCAAACTGTAAGACCTGCCGTCTTCCTTTTCACAACCCTGGCAAAAAAAAAGCAGGAGACAAATCCCATTTCCAAGGACAGCAAAAGCTCTGTCTCCTCCCTGACCTGAGCCCTCTCCATGCATCATAAATATTTCCATAGTCATAAATATCACTGATGAGGAGGCACAGGGCTCCTAATTGGCTCCGAGTCATTTCATGGTGGAGGAAGCTGGGGGAAGCGCACTGAATGAGAATAAGACAGGGCACAGGATCTCCCAGGAGGAAATTAAAGTCTAATCTTCTATCTGTGTTGATGTTGTATCTACGTGTTGATTTAAACCAGGAGAGAACTGGCTCCAGATCCATTGGGAGATGCAT
This sequence comes from Ictidomys tridecemlineatus, assembly GCF_052094955.1. Taxonomy (NCBI): domain Eukaryota; kingdom Metazoa; phylum Chordata; class Mammalia; order Rodentia; family Sciuridae; genus Ictidomys; species Ictidomys tridecemlineatus. The sequence continues at coordinate 106,091,202 of NC_135487.1, read as the reverse complement.
CTTCTCTCTCTAAGTTTATTTTCTATCTCAGAGATGCCAATTCCCCCCTGGCTGAACCCTGTGGCGTGTTGATGATGATCTACCATAAAGGAAGACGGGATATAACTAGCATTTATTAAAACTAACAGCAGAGGTCAGGCACGGTTTACACATACCTGTAATCCCAGTAGCCCGGGAGGCTCGGGCAGGAGGATCCAGAGTTCAAAACCAGCTTCAGCAAGTTAGGAGGTCCTAAGCAACTCAGCAAGACCGTGACTTAAAATAATATTTTAAAAAGGGCTCAGTGGTTAGGCACCAAACCTAACAGCAGGATAAGGAGATAAACAGGTGGTTGTATCCTCACGCAATGAAATACTATTCAGCGATAAAAGGATATACCCACTGATTGCGCAACATGGATGAGTTTCAAAAACATTATGCACAGTGAAAGGAGCCTCATATAAAAGACCGCACAGCCCATGATGGGAAGCAGGTGTCGCTGTGCACGGTTGCCAGATTAGCAAAGTCTAGTGAGACAGAAGGTAAAGGAGGCTCATTATACAGATAAGCAGCAAGGGACAACAGAAGCCCAGCACCTGCTGAGGGCCACCCACAGGAGAGGAGTCTCTACTATGCATGTCCTACAACAGCTGAAGGATCCCCAAAAGCAACCCACCCTTGCTTTTATACCCCAGGGAATGTGAAAAGACACCCTGTTTGGGATGGGGTCAGGGGATCGGGGAGTGGGGAATGGAGCCTGGGTTGGTCCAGCCAGTTCCTTCTTGTATCAAGATGTTCATCCACTGTGAATCCACCAGTTATTTTTGTGAACCACAGGTGAGAAAGGGGAGAACCAGGTTGATCCAAAGCCCCCTGGAGAACTGGTTTGCATACGCTTCCACTTATATGATGTTCTGTAACAGGTAATCGAGGGAGGAAAAAACTCTGAATGATAATTTGGCAGCAGACCTAGGGGTGGAGAGACGGAATGACTAGAAAAGGGTGTAGGCATATTTTCTGTGGAGATGGAAATGTTTTGTATAACTTGATGGGAGTTTGGATTACACTGGTATTTTTACATCTGTCAAAACTTAGCAAATGTACACTTATGGTTCATGCATTTCATTGTTTCTGAATTTTATATCCAGCCAGGTGTGGTGGTGCCTGCCTGTTACCCGCAGCAACTCTGGAGTAAGGCAGGAGGATTGCAAGTTCGAGGCCAGCCTCAGCAACTTAGCAAGGCCCTAAGCAACTTAGTAAGACCCTGTCTCAAAATTTTTTTTAAACAATTTTTTTTGAGAGAGAGAGAGAGAATTTTTTTTTTTTAATATTTATTTTTTAGTTCTGGGCAGAGGATCAAACCAGGCCGCACAAACCAGGCGAGAGCGCTACCGCTTGAGCCAAATCCCCAGCCTCCTCCGTTTTTTTAAAAAACAGGTGCGGGTGGCTGGAGATATAGCTCAATGGTAAAGTGACCCTGGATTTAATCCTCAGTATGGGGATGGGGTGGGGGCGGTGGGGGGACACGACAAATAGATATTACATCCATTGGAAACCCTAAAAAAATACTGAACTCTAGCTAAGTATACACAAGCCAAAGTGTTCAGAGGAAAGGGTACCAATGCCAGCAATTTACTTTGAAATGCATCCCTAAAATAAAGTAAGGTAGACAAAGGGACAGAAAGATGGATAATTGAAAAGCTATTTCAGTGAAATGTTAATGGTAGAACCTAGGTGATTAGCATACAGCTATTGGCTGTAAAAATGCTTTCTACTTTACTATGTGTTTTCCATTTTTCACAATAAAATGGAAACAAGAGTAGTGCTGCTTAAAAAAAAAAAAAAAAAAAACAACAACAACAAAAAAAAAAACAGCAATAATTCCACCCCATAAATGAATCCCAGACTTTTTTCAGTCCTGGTTCTGGGGATGTAACCGTGGTAGAGCCCTTGCCTAGCATGTGCGAGGCTGGGTTCAATCCCCAGCTCTGCAAAATAAATAAATGAATATTTTAAAAATAATAATAAATCAAAGTCACACCTATTTACTGGGTTCCTACGTGACCAAGTGCTTTATAAACATTTTCCTAATCCTCCTATTATCCTGATGTTATAGATTAGATGATTAACATTCAGAGACACTAAGTGACTTGCCCAGAGACACACAGTGGAAAACATCAAAGCCAGACTTGCCTGAATCTTCTACACGCTGTTGCCTACAAGCACGACTCCCGGATGGAGGGACGTCCCATGGACGCCTACCCTCCCGAGGCAGGATCTGGCAGTGGCATTTGGACTAACATACTTTCTTCTCAGCTGATGTCTGTCCGCCTGCCATCTCAGCTCTGAATTTGATCAACCCCAAAACGAAGAGGAATGCGTTGCTGGTCCTCGACCACCAGTCAGCCCATCAAGAACTCCACACATATTAACTGAACTCCTACAGTGTAGACGGAATTCAGAGACAGTTAAGGCACGGGTCTTAGATTTCAAGAAGCAGCCAGAATGGCTCACCAGTCTGGAGAAGTGGACTCTCTATCTAATAAGAGCTTAAACTAGTCTATCCCTCAGGACCCCCAGCCCCACTCTCCTGTTTCTGGGACTTTTGATCCATAGTTAATTTTAAAGGCCAGAGGACTGTAGCATATGCTAATGGTGCTGAAAAGTCCCTCAGGCTGGGAGGAACGTGTCCCCAGGGCAGAGGGAGATGGTATTCCAGAGGGAGGAAATGCAAACACAGGGCCAGGCATTGGAGCATGGAGGGGCGTGGTAGGGAAGGAGAGTGGGTTAGTATTTAGGGAGCTGGGACAGGGCCCAGGAAAAGGTTTTGACCTTAACTCTGAGAAGAAGGATCCCCCAGAGGCCTTAGGCATGGAGGATGTGATGAGATGCTGTCTCAGGATGATTAATCTGTTTATTTGGAGTAGAGGGGGGAAAAAAAAGCAGTGGCACAAGTCACCACAAATATCACATCATTCAAAAAACAATGTGGTCGGCTCCTTAAGGTCCTCAGGTCTGGGTCTTTTAAGCTAGGGTTCTGGGAAGGGCCTCTGGACACTCAACCGGCCGACTCAGCTCCCCTCTCCCATGGCCAACCTGATTTTTATGGGTTTAATACACGGGAGTTCTGGGTAAAATTCATTTTGAAATGCAACAGACCTCAACTGAACAGTATCAGTTAATTACGGAAATAAGTAGCCAGACAAATGCGTCAGGAGGGAGTTGTCTGAGGAGGAAGAACTTGCTGGACCTTCAGCTCTCACAATCTATTTGAGGTGACGCCACATTCTCACCTGGGAACAGGTGACAAGAACAGGAATTCCAGGGAGGCTGGTTTGCAGGGCTGCGTGTCTGGGCCCCTGGAGCCCTGAGCCACCTCATTTCCTTCAACCCCCTGGTCCTACCTCATTTCCTACCAAGCCCCCACCCGGGCTGCCCTGCCCCATGGGGCTGTCTGGACTTCATTCCCTTGGCAGCTCTGCAGCCTCAGCCTGTAGAATTTCCTCCTCCGTGGAGCTGAGGCAGGAGGAATCAGAAATATAATAAAACATGAAAATAAAGCCACTTTGGAGGGGGGCAGAGCCTCTCCCTAACCCCTCTCCCCTTCTTTGTGTTACTTCAAATACATTCAAGGGTCCTTAGCGGGTCCTCCAAAACTCAATGGCTCAGCATCATAATCACTCTCCATCTCCCACGGTTTCGGTGGGTCAGGTACCTGAGAGGCACCCAGCTGAGTGGTTCTGGCTCAGGGTCTTGGCAGCTGCAGTAAGTGAGCTGCGCAATCACCTGAAGGCTTTCTGCCTGTCAGCAGCAAGTTGGCTGCTGGCTTGTCCAGGAGCTCAGTCCTCTCCACTTGGGCCTGTCCTGCTGAGAGTCCTCTTGGTGTGGCCACCAGCCTCCCCAGAATAAGAAATCCAAGATGCCAAGACAGACCTTGGGATGACTCTTATGGCCTGGCCTTGAATGTCATGCTGTAGCACTTGTACCTTGTTTTACTGGTCCTGGAGGGCCAGCTCTGACTCCACGTGCAAGAAGAGGACTCCATGAGGAGGCCCGGGTCACTGGAGGCCATCTTGGAATCTGGCTCGCCACACTGTAGAGGCATCCAAAGAAGGTCAGGCTCAAAGAGAAAGGAAAGGCAGCCCCTTCATGCTCTGGAATGCACAGTAAATATTGAGTGAGCAAGACAGACAGAGTCTCTGCCTTCTTGAAGCTTGCAATCTGGTGGGAATGACAGGGTTCATACAAATAATGGCATTTGGAATAAAATCCAATCTCCTTAACTTTAATCCTGCCTATTTTTTTTTTTTTAAGGAAAAGTTTTTAAATAGATATTTTAGTTGTTGATGGACCTCCTCCCACTCCAATATAAACTGCATGAGAACGCAGGCTTTGTTAAACCTCCTTCCTCACTCTCTGTCCCAAGGCTTGAAGCAAAAAATGTCTATCCTAATGAGTGAAGGAAGTACCTACTTTCTGACCAAGCTGTATACATATTCTTCCTTCTAGAATATTGTAAACTCCGGGACCAGCCCTGCTGCTTGGCCATCTTGCAGATCAGACAAACCTTGGTAAATCGCAGACCTCTTCTAAGATCTAACTTTGCTGACTCTTTGGCTGAGCAAATGGTACATCTCAGCCTCACCTGATTCCCCACCCACTTGGAGATTGGATTGAACCAGCGGGGCTGACGGCCTTATTTGTATTCTTCCTTGGAGCCGGGGCTCCATTTCCGATTGCCTTTGCCTGGTTTCCCATCCAACCTCCCTCCCTCCCTCCCCCAAGGGAAGGTTGATTCCAGCCTTGTTTTGCTACACTTGTGTTTTCGGCTTTCCTGAGTTGAAATATTGCAAACAGTTGCTCATTAGCACCCCAGCTTTCCTGCTTTTCAGGGGAAAACAGCGTGATGAACAGAGACCCCACGCATATTTATTTTGAAAATATGTTTTTTAATTCGAAAGCAAATGGACACTGGCGGTCCACAGGTCATTTCACCTGCTGTGGCATGTGATTAGTGAGACCTTTTCTTTTTTTTTTTTTTTTTTTTTTTTTTAAAGAGAGAGTGAGAGACAGAGGGGGATAGAGAGAGAGAGAGAGAGAGAATTTTAACATTTATTTATTTTTTTCTTAGTTCTTGGCGGACACAACATCTTTGTTGGTATGTGGTGCTGCTGAGGATCGAACCCGGGCCGCACGCATGCTAGGCGAGCGCGCTACCGCTTGAGCCACATCCCCAGCCCCCTAGTGAGGCCTTTTCTCTCTGGGTGGTACTGCTAGCTAATGGACTCATGCCCCATATGTATGTTTGTCTTCAGTTAATTAAAATTCTGCCAAATCTTCCTCTCTGCCCTTGCGCACAGCAAGGCCAAGCCTTGGCTTGTGGCACTGATCCGGGCTGGCAAGCTGGATGGGGGCGGTCATCCTATTAAATATTAATCTAGGAAGGCAATCAGGCCTGTGGGCTTCCACCCCTGAGGTTCTCCCGCTGGGAAGTCACAGATCGATGCCAGAGCTCAGCGCCTGTGGCAGCTCTCCCTGCCAGACCTGAGTCAGAGTCAGACGCAATTTTTCGGAACGGTTTGACGATCAATCTGAGCAGAATTCTGAAAGATCTCTCTTAAAAATTAGAATGAATTACACACACAGGTACCCTGGAAAGGGATGTTAACCATCACGTGAAAGTGCACCTTATAAATGACGAATGGGACAGTTTGCCAATTTTTTTAAAGTTTGGGGTGCCCCATGCAGTGGTGCACGAACACAGTTTGTGCTAGCTGCTTGAAATTCTGTAATCCCAGCAGCTCAGGAGGCTGAGGCGGGAGGATCATGCGAGTTCAAAGCCAGCCTCAGCAAAAGCAAAGCAGCTCAGTGAGACCCTGACTCTAAATAAACTACAAAATAGGGCTGGGGATGTTGCTCAGTGGTTAAGTTCAATCTCCAGTACCACTACCACCATCTCCCCCCGCCAAAAAAGTGAATGGACTTATTTGCCAATTTTTTTTTTTTTTTTAATGTTTGGGGTCAGGTGAAGATGAGTAAAGGCATCCTGCACTTCAGATGCCACTGTTGAAAATCCATCTCTCCATCCAAGGATAGGAGAGGATGCGAAGGTTTGAATTACCCCAACTAATGAAGCCTCCACTGCTCCCTGTGCAGAAATGTGCAAGTTGCTGACTCACAAGTTCACCTTCCGGCCCTCTGCCCTTCAGTCACTTCCATCAAATCATTTCAGCAGATACCTTCTGCTGCCAAACGTGCAAGATAGAAAATGCACTCTAGTGTGGGTCGAATTGAGTTCCCCAAGAAAGATGTATTGAAGTCCAGTACCTGTCAACACGACCTTATTTGGAAATTGAACATTTGCAGATGTAATTAGTTAAGACAAGTGGATCTTGATCCAAGGACTGGTGTCCTTATAAGAAGACTTAACAGAGTCACAAGGACACACCAGAGATTGCCGTGTGAGGAGAGAAGTGGAGATTGGAATGGTGCATCTGCAAGCCACAGACCTGGGGGGCGGGGAATGTCTGCAGTCACTAGACACTAAGGAGAGGAAAGGAAGCCCCTCCCCTAGGGGGAACCAGCCCTTCTGGCACCTCAATCAGCTTCCTCAATCAGCTTCCAGCTTCCAGAGCTACCAGTGAACTTCTGTTGCTATGGCAGTCACGAAACTCACACACACTTTACTCCTGGCCCTGCTGCTGCCAACCCCCAACCCTGGCTGCTTGTCCTCTCTGCAGACAGGCTCAGTCACCCTGATCCTCTGCCCTGCTTGGGATATCAAGGACAACAGAATCTCAATTTTGGCTTACAAAGTGAGGAATGAGCCTAAGAAGAAAACCTCACGGTACCTCCAATCTTGCTGATGATTTTCTTTTCTTTTTTTTTTTAAGTACCAGAGATTGAAGCTAGGGGGGGGGGGGGCATTTAACCACGGAGCCACATCCCCAGCCCTTTTTTGTATTTTATTTAGGGACAGGGTCTCACTAAATTGCTTAACGCCTTGCTAAGTTGCTGAGGCTGGCTTTGAACTCACAATCCTCCTGCCTTGCCTCCCGAGTGCTGGGATTACGGGCCTGTGCCACCACGCCTGGCTCGGTTCTCAGTCTCGCCAAGTTGGAGGTCAGCAAGCATAAGGAGATCTCTCTTTAATGATGGAGGACGTTGCTCAGCCTCAGGAGCCTTCACCCCAATGCAAGTCTCGTGAGCTGGCATCATCAATACCGACAAGAGGCACTGGCACCAATTTGTACTGATCCTGGAACATATTTCAGAAACTGAATTTTATATTTTGGACTAACTCTTTGTTCTTCTAAAAGTTGGATGTTAGGCCCTGAGGGCGAGCTCAGTGGAATAGCACTTGCCTAGCAAGCGCAAAGCCCTAGGTTCCATTCCCAACACGGAGAGCACAAAAAGAAGATCAACCATTTACTTTTGCTCCCTCTCCAATCCCTCCAGAATTAGGAAAAGACCAAATGTCACCAGAAAGGTGACATAGGTGAATTCAGAAACACTGTTAATCAACTGGATGTAATTGCCATCTGCAGACTGTTTCATCTCACAACAGCAGAATTCACATTCTTTTCAAGCTCATATGGAACGTTTACTAAGGTATATACCTCACCTTGAACCAGAAATCCTGTCTGCTCTCAAACCACAATAAAATGAAACTAAAATTGAACTAAACATATCTGGAAAATACCAACATACTCGGAGATTTAACAACATTTCAAAATAACACCTGGGTCAGAGAATAAATCTCATAAGAAATTTTAAATATTTTAAACTATATAACAACTTACCAAAATTTGTAGAATGAAGCAAAAAGCACTGTTTGGTGAAAAATGTATAGCATCGAATGTATATATCAGAAAAAGAAGAAATATCTAAAATCAATAATCTAAACTTCCACTTACGGAAACTAGAAAAAGAAGATCAAGTTAAGCCCCAAATAAACAGAAGAAAAGAAATAATGTGGGCTCAGTGGTGTGCACGGGTAGTCCCAGCTACTTGGGAGGCTGAGGCAAGAGGATTGCTTGAGCCCAGGAGTTTTAGGCTGGCCTGGGCAACAGAGAGAGACCCAGTCCCCAAGAAAGAAGGAAAAGGGGCTGGGGATGTGGCTCAAGCGGTAGCGCGCTCGCCTGGCATGCGTGCGGCCCGGGTTCGACCCTCAGCACCACATACCAACAAAGATGTTGTGTCCGCTGAGAACTAGAAAATAAATATTTAAAAAAAAAATTTAAAAAAAAGAAAGAAGGAAAGGAAGCATGAAAGCAGAAATCAAAGAAAGTATGAATAGGAAATCAATAGATCAAATCAATATAACTAGAACCTGGTTCTTAAAATCAATAAGTCTCTAGCCAGACTAAGGGGGTGGGGAGGACGCAGATTACTAATATCAGAAATTAAAGAGGGAATATTGTCAGGCAACCCTCTCTTGGGACCCCACCCCCTTTGTAAGCTCCGATTTTTCTATTACTGTAATAAATCCTGTTACTTTGCTGTCAAGAAAGGGGGGCTGGGGATGTGGCTCAAGCGGTAGCGCGCTCGCCTGGCATGCGTGCGGCCCGGGTTCGATCCTCAGCACCACATACCAACAAAGATGTTGTGTCTGCTGAGAACTAAAAAGTAAATATTAAAAAATTCTCTCTCTATCTCTCTCTCCTTCCTCTCTCACTCTCTCTTTAAAAAAAAAAAAGATTTAAAAAATAAATAAATAAATTAGTTATACTTAAAAAAAAAACTATCAAAAAAAAAAAAAAAAAAAAAAGAAAGGGAGAGCAAGAGAGAGAAGAAAGGAAAAAAGAAAGAAAATGACTGCAGATCCCATGGCTGTTAAAATAATAATATAAACAATTATATGCCCCCAAATGTGATAACCTAGATGAAATGGATCAATTCCTTGAAAGAGATAATGTGCCAACACACAATCCAGAAGAAATAAACAAATGTGAAGGGAGCTGTAGCCACTGGAGACACTGAAGTGATAATTGGTGACCTTCTGAAACAGAAAACACGGGACCCACGCGGATTAACTGGTGAATCTCACCAAACATTTAAGTTAGAAAATTACACCAATTCTCTACAATCTCTTTCAGAAAATAAAAGCAGAGGAAAGGCTTCCTAACTCATCCTAGGAGGACAGCATTACTCAAATATCAAAAACGGACCAAGGGTTTACAAGAAACTTTAGCCCCATGTCTCTCATGAATATAGAAACAAAAAAAAAAAAATCTCAATATAATAATAATAAATCAAATCCAACACTTTCTTATATATCAACAATGAACAAGTTGAATTAGAAATTAATAGTCAGATTCAATGTATTGTCTTGAACAACTAATAAAAAAATTAAAAAATAAAAAATAAAAAGAAATTAAAAACATAAATTTACCCTTTATGTTAAAAACATTACCATTACATTAGCATCCTCCAAAATTAAATACACAGGTACATATGTTTATACTTTTGATTATTAAAACTGAAATGCTTAGGTATGAAATTATATGAAAAAATTTTTCATGGGAAAACTACAAAACTCTAATGGAAGATATCAAAAAAGGGGCTGGGGATGTGGCTCAAGCAGTAGCGCGCTCGCCTGGCATGCGTGCGGCCCGGGGTTCGATCCTCAGCACCACATACAAACAAAGATGTTGTGTCCGCCGAGAACTAAAAAATAAATATTAAAAATTCTCTCTCTCTCTCTTAAAAAAAAAAAGATCAAAAAAGAACTAAATTAATGTAAAGAATATTCGATATTCCAAGTCCCAGCTGGGGTTGTGGCTCAGTGGTAAAGCACTCGCCTCACACATGTGAGACCTTGGGTTTGATCCTCAGCACCACATGAAAATAAATATGTGAAATAAAGGTACTGTGTTAAAAAAAAAAAAAGATATTCCATGTCCCTGGATACGAAGATTCAATATTGTCAAATATCCTTTCTTCCCAACTTGATCTGTGTATCAATGTAATACCAGTCAAAACGCAAGTCTGAAAAGACTACATACTCTTAAGATTCCAACTGCAGTAGTTCCCCTATAATCTGTGATTTTATTTTTATGGTTTCAATTACCTGTGATCAACCATGGTCCAAAAATATTAAATTGAAAATTTTAGAAATAAACAACTCATAAGTCTTAAAGTGCATGCCTTTCTGAATGGTGAAATGAAATCTTACACCATTCTGCTTCATCTTGCCCAGGACATAAATCATCCTTTTGTCCATTGTATCCATACTGTATGTGCTACCCACTCATTAGATCCACTGCCAAGGCATTATACGGTATTACTATATCATAGTACCTATATTATTCATTGTATAATACTATCACAAGGATAAGGGTGAGTACAGTAAAATAGATATTCTGAGAGAGAAAGAGATCATATTTTTATGATCTTATAACTTTTATTACAGTGCATTGTTACAATTGTTCTTTTATTATTAGTTATTATTGTTGTTCTCTTACTGTGCCTAATTTATAAGTTAAACTTTACCGTAACTGTATTTGTACAGAAATAATATAGCATGCATGGAGTTTGGTACTATCTCTAGTTTCAGACATTCACAGTAGGTATCTTAGAGGATGGGGGCAGGGTGGTCATTCTATATGACATTCTAGAAAAGACTAAATAATGAAGATGATTAAAAAATCTGTGGTTGTCAGGAATTGGGGGGAGAGAGGGATGAATAAATAGCACAGAGGATTTCAAGGGCAGTGAATCTATTCTTTGTGATGCTACAATGGTGAGTACATATATGTCCTTACATTTTTTTTTCCCCAAAGCATTCTTTCATAATTGAGATTTTATTGGCTGAATGGAGGATCAATACACAGACATTTCAGAATTTCATTTGTACACAATTCTGAACACTTAAAAAGTCTTACACTGTGATTCTTTTTCAGTTATTCCAGAAACTTTCCAGCTTTGGATTTGAAGGCCAATTTTCCTTAAGAGGATATCAAATACCAGTATCTTTGAAGGCTGCCAAACTGTTACTTAGTTCCCCCCAATTCATAACATGATCACACCTACCACACACTCATGTTTTCCATCTTTCACAACACATTATAAAAATTATTAGGAAAACTGGACTTTCCCAACCAAAACGTCACAGAGGCCACACACCATTTTACTTCTGTTGGCACACCCACTAGAATGGACCACGCCAAGAGTGAACCCAAAGGTCAACGATGGGCTCCAGGTGACAAGGTCGAGTCAAGGTTGGTTCATCAAGTGTACCAAATGCACTGCTGTGTGTGCGATTTCCATAGTGGGGGAGGATGTCCAGGTGTGGGGACAGGGGACACACTGAAATTCTCTGTATTTCCACACAGTTCATTTGTATTCATTATTATTATTTGCAGTGCTGGGAATGGAATCCAGGGCCCTGGGCACACTAGGGAAGTGCTCTACCACACCCCCGGCACCTTTCCACTCAATTTTGCTGTGACCTAAAGGGCAGTCGTAAAGTTCCCCTCTTTCCCTCTCACCCAGCCACCCATCCCCTCCCTTGCCACCCTCGCTTTACCACGATGGCCAGTTCTTTGAGGGCCCTTCCAAGATATCCTTGGTATTTACAAACATGACCATGTTCTTCCTCCCACAGCTGCCTCCCTCCCTCCCTCGGGGAATCAGAACGTCTGAGGTTCACCTGAGGAATCCAGGCCTTCCCTGGCTTGGATTGAGCTTTTGGTGTTCAAATACCAAGTGCAAGTGCGCTGTGTTTTTCTGTTTCCCTGAGAGCCGGGGAGCTGGACAGAATGAGGGCCTGAGGTCTGAGGGGCGAAGTTCAAATCTCTTCCTACAGCAGGTGACCTCACCTCTCCACACTGTTTGCACATCCTCCCTACCTCCACGGGGCCTCCCTAAGGAGGAGATGAGAGAGGGAAGGTACAACATCTGGCCACATCCAGCGTCCTTCTGCCTCCCCCTCCGACCATGTCTCCAGTGCTTCTTTAAGAATGTAGAGAAAAAGGAAAAACAAATTTCTAGAATCTACACACTGTTTAATCATCAGCCTTGACCTAATTCTACTTCAAAGCATTTCCTTCTCCTTACCTCCCACTACCTCCCACCCAGCTGCCAAGTTTAGAGAATACATGAAAACTTGGGCCAAATGGGAGCCTGGAACGTTAAAGCCTCTGAGAAAACAGCTGTTTGTTTGTTCATTTATTACCATGTTTTGCTCTTGTCTCCTTTGATTACAAGAGCCTGTGGGGGGAAATAATAATCCTTGTGCACTTTCGACCAGCCTACATAGGGCTCTTCCAGCCTTTATTTCACTTCATAAAGATTCTGAAAAAAGAAAAAAAGGTTCAGAAATGAAATGCTTTGCAGGCTGGGAGGCAGCTCCGTGGTAGACCACTTCCCTAGCGTGGGTAAGGTCCTGGGTTTGGTCCCCAGCCCTGGGGGAAAAAAAACCCACAAAAACCCAGAAATCAGATGTCTTGCCTGGAAGAAATGGAGCTGGAACCTAGGTCTTCTCTCTGGGTTCCTGACTTTTCCCCGAGGCTGGTGGGTTTTTATATGGGATCACGACTACCATCAGTGAGGGGGCCAAGGGCCGCAAGCAACAGAAAATCCAGGTCGGTGGCTTCAGAGTCAGCCAGGGCGGTGGCTCTGTGTCTCTCTCCTTCCCTTCTCTGTGTTGTCTTTTCTCAACGAATACAGGCAGCATTAGCAAAAAATAGACAAACCACGTCAAACTTACAAGCTTCTGTACAGCCAAGGAAACAACAGAGTGAAGAAGCGACCTTAAGAACGGGACAGAACATTTGCAAAGTATTTATCTGGCAACAGATTAATTTGCAGAATATATGAGGAACTCCTGAGACAACTGAACAGAAACACACACACACACACACACACACACACACACACGCACACACACACACACACACACACACACACGCAATCCAATTTTAATGTGGGTGAAAGAGCTGGATGTGGTGGCACACACCTGTAATCCCAGTGGCTTGGGAGGCTGAGGCAGGAGGATTTCAGGTTCAAAACCAGCCTCAGCAAAAGCGAGATGCTAAGCAACTCAGTGAGACCCTGTCTCTAAATAAAATACAAAATAGGGCTGGGGATGTGGCTCAGTGGTCGAGTGCCTCTGAGTTCAATCTCCAGTATCACACACACACAAAAAAGAGCGAAAGACCCAAATAAACATTTTGCCCCCACAAAAAAGCTATACAAATAACCAACAAGCATATTAAAAAAAAAGCTATCACTAATTATCAGGGAAGTGCAAATCAAAACCACAATATTATCTCACCCCAGTTAGGATGGCTATTATTTTTTTAAAAATCAAAAATAAACTAATGGTTGGGTGCTGTGGCACACACCTGGAATCCCAATGACTCCGGAGGCTGAGGCAGGAGGATCATGAGTTCAAAACCAGCCCCAGCAACTTAGCAAGGTCCTAAGCAACTTAGTGAGACCCTGTCTCAAAATAAAACATAAAAAAGGCTGGGGATGTGGCTCAGTGATAAAGTGCCCTTGAGTTCAATCCATGGTACAAAAAAGAAAATAAAAGAAAGAAAGAAATGCTGTTGAAGACGTGGAGAAAGATGAACTCTCATATGCTATTGCTGTCAGTGAATATAAACTAGCACAGTCATAGAAAACAGAATGGAGTTTCTGCAGAAAAACAAGAAATAGAACTACCATCTGATCTAGCAATCTCACTACCGAGAACATATCCACAGGAATTGAAATCAGTGTGTTAAAGAGACATTTGCATGCCCATGGACTGTAGCACTGCTCATGATAACCAAGATATGGACTCAACCTAAGTGTCCCCTGACAGATGATAAAGAAACTGCGGTATACGCACACGATGGAATAATATTCAGCCACAAAAAAAGAAAAAAAAAAAAGAATGGGATGCTGTCATTTGCAATAAAATGGATTGAACCAAAGGTGGTTTCGTGTAAGTAAATAAATCAGGCACAAAAGACACATACTACATGTGTCTAAATAAATGGGCTAGGGATGCAGCTCAGTGGTAGAGAGCCCCTGGGTCCAATCTCCAGGGCGGAAGGTTGGGGGAATGTCCATCCATCCATCCCCACAATGTTACCAGTTTTATTTCTATTCTTTATTTGGGAACCTGGGGCTCGGGGATCTCCAAAGCTTGTTCCACTAACCAGCTCACAGCGTGAAGGACAAGCGTCTGCCCTTTGCTCCTTCACCAACTGTCGGGGAGGTTTTAATCACAGGCCTTCTCCTGTGGCCTGACCTCCTCTCTAGTTTGGGATTTCTTGTCTGGTGGAAGAGGAGGGCTGCCATAAAACTGACCCCATTCGGCAACTCACGGGCGCTCCTGGGATGCTGGGGCCATGGTTACTGTCACTCTAATTTTGCTGAGGAGGAGCTTGTCTGAGAAATGTTAAACTACTATACCAGGAGAGGACGAAGCAGATCTTTGGCAATCCTTCTGTCTCAGCCCCCCAAATTGCTGGGGTTACAGATGTGTACTATCACACCCAGCTATATACATGGCTTCTAAAATAAGAATCCCACCCATTGAGTTTCTAGCATTTCCATATATCAATAATAAACAGTAACAAATCTCCCTGCACTACTTTCATCACATACCTCCCACTTGCAGTTAGGAGCTCTTTCACACTCTATTCTCCACACATCAGGTACCATGTAATTAACTGCCACGTCTGTAACACTTGACCGGGATTTGGTGCATAGGAGGCCCATCATGAGCCTCAGTTCAGTTAACTAATAGTGGCTGCTTCAAGGATTGTGGAGGGTTGGGGTTGTGGCTCAGAGGCATGTGCGAGGCCCTGGGTGAGATCCTCAGCATCACATAAAAATAAAATATTGTGTCCATCTACAACTAAAATAAAATATTTAAAAAAAAAAAAGATTGTGGAGCCCAGATGATGGGCGATTGAGCAGTGGACAGGGAAGGCTGAGACAAGTCCACACACAGTGCAGGTTCTACCTCTGTGTCCAGGAGCCTGCAGTGGGCAGGAGCTGGTGAGCTCTTCTGCCATGTGTCCCACATGCTCTATATGGAGGAGGCTGCCACTGCCACCTGTGTCCATGAGTGGACACGGTTTCTATCAATCCAGAGAGGACAGCAAAGCAGAGCAGGGTTCATTTATTCTGTCCAACAAATAACCGTTGACTGGCAGCTCCACGCAAAGCCTGGTGCCAGGGACCAGAGAGGAGATAAATGTAACTCGGGCCTGCACTAAGCCCCATGCGGGGCTCCTCAGTACCCAGATCTGCCAGCCAGGCCTGCCAACGCTTGTGCAGTCTTCTTTCCGAAAGAGCCGCCAGGGAGGGAGGAGTATCCTATCCTCGCTGCCCAAGGAGGGGGCACGGAGTTTCCAATGAGTTGGACTCACACGGGGCCTGCGCCTGCTCATGGGGTGTTCTGGAGCAACAGACACTGGTCCCTGTTCACACCAGGGAGCTCAGCGTCAGCCATCAGTGGTCCCGGTGGGGGGGAGGGCCTCGGAGGAACCTCGCAGAGACCCCACCGGTGTATGAGGTTGGAGTCTGAGAAGCTGAGAGCAGAGGAAGGGAGGCGAACGCGTGCAGGGCGCATGTGAAGCACTTGGGGTTGGGGGCCTCAGTAACCAAGGGCTTTCTGGAGGGTTCCAATCATGGGAATAAGGCACCTGTCCCGAATGTAACGAGCCCTCAAGCTCCTCCTGTAGCACCTTTCTTTGCACCAGCAATAACAAGGGGCACAAAGGTCTTCCACTTGCCGCTCGGCAACCTCTGCCCCATTAGGTTTCCATCGTGGGCTCTGAGAGCACAAGGGCGCATGCTCCCTACAGCGGAGTGAGCTGTAGGGACACAATTGCCGGCCCATCCTGAGGCCCTGTCAGTTGTTCAGGCAGATCAAGGACAGAGAACCAGGCTGAGGAGGCTTTGTGGAGCCTGGAGAGATGATTGTAATGGTTGGTGCGCAGCAGGGATTCTCCACCTTGGTACTGTTGACATACTCCAGATACTCCTTTGCTCTAGATACTCCTTTTGCCAGATACTCCTTTGCTCTAGAGGGCTGGCGGGTGCACTGCAGGCTGCTCAGTAGCCTCCCTGGCCTTAGACTCACTCCCTTCCTGGGTGAGCAGCTCAGCTAGGGACGATGCGCACACCTGTAATCCAGGCTCCTCAGGAGACTGAGGTAGGAGGACTGCGAGTTCAAGGCCAGACTGGGCAACTCAGTGAGACCCTATCTCAAAATCAAAAGGGCTGGGGATGTCGCTCATTATAGTCCAAAACAAAGAAATTGAATTCAGTTATTTACTGCTTCGCTTATTTCTAGTAAACTATTTGAGGTAGCTTAAAAGAAAAGCACACTACTGGGCAATTTAAAATTGGGTCAGAGATTAGTAATCATTAAAAGTGGAGGAAAAACCGAGTAGAAGGAAGTTAATTCTTTTTTAAAATTTATTTTTATTTATTTATTTTGCTCAGAGGGACTTAACCACTGAGCCACATCCCCAGCCCTTTTGTATATTTTACTTAGAGACAGGGTCTCTCTAAGTTGCTGAAGCTGGCTTTGAACTTGCAATCCTCCTGCCTCAGGCTCCCAAACTGCTGGGATTAGGGACATGTACCAACAAGCTTGGCCTAGAAAGAAGTTAATCCTATCAAAAAAATCAAAATTAGATCGAGTGTTCACTTCCAGAGCTTCCTAGCAGTCCCTGCAAAACCGCCAAGAGAACTCACATTTCCAGGACCTCTGGGAGAGAAACTTTGTCATTAACTCCAGGAGGAAAGTTTTGTCAAGAGAGTCCTAACACTTGGTCCTTGAATAACAGAATGGACAATTTCAAAAGTAGTTCTAGAGGGCTGGGGTTGTAGCTCAGTGGTAGAGCACTTGCCTAGCATGTGTGAGGCCCTGGGTTCGATCCTCAGCACCACATAAAAATAAATAAACAAAATAAAGGCATTGTGTCGATTTATAGCTAAAAGTATTTTTTAAAAAGTAGTTCTAGAGATGATGCTACCTACGTGTGCCATCTTGGACATCCACCAGCAACAAGGCCTTATTTACAGCCTCATAGCTCTGTAGCTCTGCTCTGGCAAAAATGCACTTTAAGGGGGGCTTACCTAGCACCCAGGAGGTTCTGTGTTCAATCCCCAGTACTTGAAAAAAACAAAATGTGCTTTAAAGAGGAGACAAGCGTCCACCCCTCTAGGAGCAAATCAGGGTTGGCAAAAGCAGCAGTCCCTCTTGCCTGCTTGTGGCTGTACAGGCACCACTCCAAGGACAAAGTTGGACCCTAGAGCATAATACTGTCAGCCCCCTAAACAGTCCTGATGCCTGTGCTCTCTGGCTGTAGTTCCTCAGTAACGGGGGCCCAGCGGGGAGTTGGTAGTGGGCAGCCTCTGGATCTCAGCTCCCCCAATGCTCCACTCTGGTGGCTCCCAGAGGGGAAGTAGGGCAGGAAGAGGCCAGCTAGGAGGCTCAGAGTGACAAAGGTAAACAGTTATCGTAACATGCTGTGATGAGAGAGCTTGCTTCCCTAACCTCCCTGGGCCTCAGTTTCCTGTCTGTAACATGGAGGTAACATTGATCTCATGCAATCATTGAGTGAATTAAGAGCATATTTACGTAAAGTGCTTAGGGCAATGCCTGGCGCTGAGTGAAGGTTGACTTTTATTGTTATTTCCGCCCTCGGGGCTCTCTTGTGTCTGTCTCAGACGCCAGCAAAGCATCCTTTTGAGGGCGGGTAGGAAATGGTTTCTGAGGCCTTTAGTCATTTGTGTGCTCAGCCTAGACCCAGGCAAAGAGATCAAACATTATTTTGTGATATGTAGGAAGAGCCCTAAGCATGGGGTACAAGTCCCAGCTCTGCCTTTGAAAACTGATGCCCTTGTCAGTGTGACCTTAGGCAAGTCCTTGTTCCTCTCTGGCCTTCAGTGTGCTCCCCTCTAAAATGAAGAGGTGAGTCAAAACAGTTCCTAGATTTAACTAAGTATACCGTATAATAATTTCAAGACATCATAAAATACTGATTTTCAGACTCTGTCAATCAAATCCGATTCTCTGGAAATGAAGACCGAGAATCTGCACTTCACTGAGTTCCTCAGAGGATTTTGATAGTCAGCCAGGTGGTGTGTGTGTGTGTGTGTGTGTGTGTGTGTGTGTGTGTGTGTGTGTGTTGATGGTCTTTTGTTCATTTGTTTTGGGTGCTGGAGACTGAACCCAGGGCCTTTCCAATGCTAAGCATGCACTCAGCCACTGAACCCTGTTCCATCAGGTTTGAATGCCATCGATGAGATAGCTTCGAAGGCCTTTTTCAGTATTCAGATTCCTAAAATCAATTAATCCCATACTCATCCAGCAGAAAGCGGCTTTGAGTTGTCCTGTGTCATAGTGGTCCAGGGCAGATGATCACTTGCCTGTAAAAGAGCCCTGCCCTGCCCTGGTGGCTCTTCCAGAGTTGAATCATCCCTAGTGCTGGGAAGATAGGCTTTCTATCTAATCAATTGTTCCATCTCAGCAATTTACCTCCCATTCTGCTGACTTTGTTTTTGGAGCTGGGGAGAAGAGCTGGCCAGTATCCCTTCAGTATAGCCTCAAGCACTTGAAAGCTGCAGGAAGTCAGAAATGTCCCTTGACTTTGGCCCCTTTATATTTCCATAGTAACTGCCCTCCATGGGGTTGTTCCTAGCTCTTGTTTGGACCAGATAGCTTCTTATACCTAGCCTCTCCTCCCTTCAGTCTTCTCTTCATGAAATCAACAGTTATTTTCCTCACCCCAGCCCTGATTGGGTCACTTCTCCCACAGTTCGTCCACGCTAACCCATCAAAACCAAACTACTTAGCCTGTCATTCAAGGCCTTTCAGAGCCTGAACCAACCTACCTTTTTGCTTTTGAAGCATATTACATTTCTCTTCCATAATTCCTTCAGGCCAAGAACCATTCTGGATTCAGTTAACCGTTGAATTTTTTTTTTTTGGACAGGTTTTCCAAACTTGAAACCATGGAACTGCCTTACCCCTCACTGCCTAATTTTCATGGCAAAATATCTATAAGATCTCACAAATACTGAGTGATTCATGGAGCTCAGTTTGGAGAACACTCTCTGTTCTTCAATCTGGTTGCCAATCAATGGCTTGACTCTCTTCTATGATCTTCCCAGGTCTTAAACTCCAACTCAGAACAGAATAAACATCTCATATGTCATCTCAGTCTGTTTTTGTTTGTTTGTTTTGTTTTCTTTTGTTTTTTAGAGCTTTATGGTTATACATAATACTTGGGTTCATTCCAACAAACTCATACATGCATGGAAATCGATTGCCATTCATGATCCCCCCTCCCATTCTCCTTTTTCTACTCTGCTAGAATTCCTTTTGTTCATCTATTAATTTGTATTAGAATGGTTCTAAAGAACCATAATGTAATAATATGTAACATAAATATAATCTTATCCTTCCCTCTGCCTTTCCTTTATTTTACTCTAACTTCCCCATAAGAAAGAAAACTTTCAAATTTTTAGACTCCTACATTGCTGGTAGGATTGCAAATTGGTGCAACCACTATGGGAAACAGTATGGAGATTCCTCAGAAAACTTGGAATGAAACCACCATTTGATCTGGTTATCCCACTCCTCAGTCTATACCCAAAGGACTTAAAATGAGCATACTACAGTGATGCAGCCACATTAACGTTTATAGCAGCTCAATTCACAACAGCTAAGCTATGGAACCAACCTAGGTGTCCTTCAGCAGATGAATAGATAAAGAAAATTAAACATTAATTAACCATTAAAAAAAAAAGAATGACTTTATGACTTTTGCCGGTAAAAATGGATGGATCCAGGGAATATCGTGCTAAGGGAAATAAGCCAATCCCCAAATACCAAAGGTCAAATGTTCTCTTTGATATGTGGATGCTAACACACAATAAGAGGGAGGGGAGAATAGAAGTTTAGTGGATTAGACAAATGGGAATGAAGGAAAGGGAGGTGGGATGAGAACAGGAAAGATAGTAGAATGAATTGAATGTAACTTTCCTATGTTGATGTGTGAATTCATAACCAGTATAATTCCACATCATGCATAACCACAAGAATGGGATCTTAATTGGAGTCAGTCATAATCCATGTATGTATGTCAAAATACAATCTACTGCCATGTATATCTAAAAAGAACAAATTTTAAAAATTAAACATTTGAGTTTCTGAGTTTGGTTAATTTCTCTGCTTTGGTTAATTCTCTGTTTCCATCCATTTACTGGCAAATGTCCTAATTTCATTTTTTTTAATGGCTGAGTAGCACTCCATTGTGTGTGTGTGTGTGTGTGTATGTGTGTGTATCTGTGTATGTATACCACAGTTTCTCCATCCATTCATTTATTGATGGACATTTGGGTTGATTCCATAATTTAGCTATTGTGAATTGTGCTGCTATAAACATTGTTGACTGTTGCTGTGCTATGCTGATTTTAGACCTTTGGAGAAAATATCCAGGGTCTTCAATCTGTTTTTGAATACTGACAAGGCTCCATAAAGACATGGAACCAGAACACTCCTCTATTTTCTTTTTTTCCTTCCTTTGTGAGCTGGTACCATGTTTTCCGTAAGAGCTGAACAACTCATTGGGTCTCCTGATTTAATTAAATGAGCAGAGTTGACCAGTTAGCCACCATTGTTTCCCCAGTTTCCAAATAAACAGCCTTCTCTCCTTGTTATCAACTCAAGCAGGTAAATACCTACCTCTGCAGGGGAGACTCCCCGTTACTGCACCTGTGACAGACACTGATGGCTGATCACAGCATTTGCCCCTAAGCCCAAGATGTAATGAGGCACACTCAGAATCCTTCTCAACACAATTCCCCAGGCAGGCTTTACCCATCACTCAGAGTTGGCATGCAGCTGAGACAGTTCTACTTACCATCCATGACCTGGTTGATTAAATAACTAATGTATTACTAGAAAAGCTCTGAGAGTTTGGATTTCGATTCCCTTATGGAACCTTAAACTAGTCTCTAGTTGCGTGTTGTCTACTCTAAGCCTTAGGATGGAGGATCCAGGTTGTGGGTGAGGGTCTATTAGAAGTCTAATTTGACATAAGAACTGAAATAAGAAAAGGTTCCTACTAAGGATAGGCCTAGTGTGTTGTCTACTACTTATCTCTTCCTCCTACGGAAACACAGAAGTGCCAGGTGAGCTGTTAGTGTTTCCATCATAAATAAAAGCACCTGAGAGACTACAAACAAATGACAAACGATTGTAGAAGAACAAATCTCCAGGGCGGGCAGCAATTGGAGATGCCTTTAGTGTCCCAAGCAGCAGCATGGTTTTCAACTTGGCCTGAGCCACTGGAACCATGTGCAATGGAAAGACCGATAGGTCTGGTCAAATAACCGACAGCTCCAGTTTCTTCTCTCTCCTCTTACCCCACTCCCTCTCCTCTGAGTTGATCACATTTCCTTGGTGATTTTCATGCTTAGTCAGTAGATCTTAGAGGACAAGTGTGTATTCCTTAGGGATCTTGTCCATATAAAACACTCTGTACTAAGTAACATTATCCTCAGGAAGGTATCTTCCTTTCTCTCTCTCTGCCATAAGCATTTACTCACCTCCTACCACATGCTACATGTTAAGCACAATTACAGAGAAGACAGCCCTTGAACTCTATCTAGAGCTGCTGTATATGAAATAAAGATGCCACTGCTCTATCATCAGAAAAATGCATTTCAGGTTGCTTCCTCTCCTCATTAGATCTCAAGAAAGCTCTGGGAGAAGACAGTTGAGAGCCTAGCAGCTGAACTGAGGGAGTTCTACAAAATCACAAAGAACCCCCCACAGTGTGAACACAGACCAGTGCTCAATTCCAGGACACTATGGAGATCACCTGAACACCTCCTGGTCTCTACTTATTGCCAGGAATTTTCTAATTGTTTTCTATATATTAAGTTCCTAAAGCATCACCACAATATTTTGAGTTACTCTATTATATTATCATTCAAAATGTGAGAAACAAAAGCACAAAGAGGTTTATCCAAGGACAGACAGCTGGGAAGTAGTAGAACTGGGACTTGAACCAATGTAGTCTCTCTCATTCCAGAGTCCCAAACTGATTGAAAAATGTACATTTAAAAAAAAAAAAAAGAAGAAGAAGAAAAGAAAATGCTGATTCATGAATTAAAATAGAGTGGAATATGTAATAACTTACCTGGAACTTTCCCCCTCAAGACATCATATCAGTACAAACAGAAGGGTTTTAGTGCATAGGAGATTGGGAGTGCCTACCTGCTCCTGTACTTTCAAGGAACACCTCAGAAATATCACCCAGCCCAGCTCCCCTCCACATCTCCTAGTGTCCCCTGACAGCAGATTGGTGCCATAGTGCCGGACCCAAACCAAGTACAGTTGTGTTCCTGAATGCCAGGCATGAAGATAGATCTGCCTGGGTCCTTTTATGTACTAACACACTGTATTTCTGATTGGAAAACCAAGTGATATAACTAGTGCCTAGTACAGCAATGTCATTGGTCCTAGGAATCTGAAGCCCTGACTTATAGAATGGATTCCACCAGACTGTGCCTTAATTCAGTTTTTCATCTGCAAATATTTATTCATTCAATAAATCATTTTGAGCACCTTCTTCTTGCCGAGCCCTGAAACCGCTAAGTTGAATCCAAGAGTTGCCCCCAAGGAGCTCACTCTTTGCTAGTCAGGACTGAGAGGTAAAGAGATCTTTGCAAGGAGGCATTGTCTTCAAAGGCAGAGCCCGACCCATCTCTCCACCCTGGGAGTCTGAGCAGCAAATGAGATCACACTGGGAAAAGTGCTTTGTAAATAGCAGAAGGTGAGAATGCAGTGTGTGAGGAGGAGGGAGAGAAGGGAGGGAGGAGGAGAGGAAAGGGACGCGGAGGGGAGGAGGGAGAGGGAGAAGAGAGGAAGAGAAGGAAGGGGGCTGGAAGGAAGGGAAGGAGGGCCAGGGGAGGGACTTCTTCCTAGAAGCTGTCAGCTTTGTGGAGAGACCTTGGGCAGGCAGCTGTCCAAGCTGTTTTCAATCAGGGTTTGTAAGCAAAGCCTCTGAACACAAGGAGAGAAGCCTGAAACTGTGGGTCCAGTCTCCCTACAGGCCAAGCCCAAACCTCACAGGGCTTGGCAAGCTGCTCTGTGCTCTGTCCTGGCAGGAACCGAAAACTGTGTTTACACTGCTCAAGACTAGGTGCTTTCGCAGCCCGACATCTTCAGGGTCCCAGTTTGAATAATGACATGGCTAGGCCCTTCCTCCGCTGAGGAAAGCCTGATTTCCCATGAAGCCTCTTTATAAAGAATAGGAAGGAGCCCGAGAAACGCAGGCTGCCGCCGTTCTCTGGGCTGAAGCGCCACCTAGAGGCCACTTCTAGTTCGAACCAACGTGTAAGTTTAATTTCAAAATCTGCCTGGATATAGGTAATGAGAGGGGGTTTTTGTTTGGTTGGTTTGGGGTTTTTGTTGTTGTTGTTGTTCTGGGGATTGAACATAAGCGCTCTCTGCCACTGAGCCACACCCCCAGCCCTTTTTGTTTATTTTTATTTTTTAATTTTGAGACAGGTTATGGCTAAATTGCAAGGCTGGGCCCTGCTTCAACCTCCCTAGCAGGTAGAGTTAAAGGTATGAATCATGCATCAGTCCCATTAAGAGATATGGTTTCAAAAGACAAAAAGGCAGTAATATGGCCCCTGACCCTTCAGAGGACTTTATAAGTTTCTTCCCAAGTCCATCTGTGGTTTGCTGATGAGATATGCCAGGGCTTAAGTGTGTCACCTTCTCAATGGGAAAGAATTCCTCCATAGCTTGGGACCAGTGTGAGAATGTGACTGCTTCTCACACATCATAAAATCTAGATTTCAAGACAAATATGTGGAGAAAACTTTCCAGCTAGCCCTGACCCCAACCTGTTTTTATTTTCTTTTTTTTTTGAGAGAGAGAGAGAATTTTTTTAATATTTATTTTTTAGTTATCGGTGGATACAACATCTTTGTATGTGGTGCTGAGGATCGAACCCGGGCCGCACGCATGCCAGGCGAGTGCGCTACCACTTGAGTGAGCCACATCCCCAGTCCCCCAACCTGTTTTTCTTCTCCAACCTCAAAGTTCAGACTCAAGCTAGTTTGGAAAGATTGTTTTGCTGTAGTCAGGACCTCCTTTTTCTGAAAGCTTGCTGGTTCTGCTAACCTTTCTCCAATTAGCTGTCCTATATTGAGCATGAGCACACATTTGTCCTGTGCCATTTATTGAGAAGTAGCTGGATGTTCTACAAAGGCACCAAAGTTTGATAATTCAAAAGGGGCATCAGGTTATTTTAGCCTGAAGAAACTCTTTGATGGTCCCAGGGTCTGCAGGGTTCTAACTTGAACAGGGACTACCCAATACCGGGAAAAGTAAACCAGGCTCCAAAACTGAACAAGGAATTGTTTTTATTTTGTTTTGAAATGCTCCTTCTTTTTTAGGGTTTTCTGTTTATTCCTTTGCCAGGCCAATAATTTAGCTCTCTGCTACTCAACACATTGAATATTTAACTGTAATTAGGAAAAAAATACATGGAATATTCAAGCTCTCATTACAGCATCCTAATTCCTGCTGCTGGGGGGCAGCAGCTGTGTGCAGTGCCCAGGGAGTGTCCCCAGAGGCATCTTCACATGCAGCAGCTGCTGGTCCCTCTTCAGACCAACAGTTCAAACAAGGGATCCTTTAAGAGGAAAACCCTCAGGAAAACTGGATCGATGTTGGAATCTATTAACGCCACAGCCGTTCCCGAGGGGTAAAATGCAGTCCACTGACTGGTCTTCTGAAGGAGTCAAGTCACCATTTCATTTACCCATACTCCCAAATAAGTTAGATTTATAAAAACTGAACACTCTTTTAGGGGAAAAAAAAACTTATCTCCAATAGAAATGATTTTTCTTGGTGCTCACAGTAATCTTGTGAAATGAGTATTGTCTTACTGACTTGCAGAGAAGGAAACAGGTGAAAAGTAACAAGCAATTTGCCTATACACATGAGTAGCCACGATTTGAACTCGGTGTTCTGGTTCCAGAACAACTGGAGTTTTCCCGGTGCAGCCATCCCTCTTGGTATGAAACCAACATGTCAAGTACGAAGAAAATATTCAGATTTCCAGATCATTATGTGGAAATCTTTGTTACTGTACTGTAGGGTGGGGATTCGGGGACCGAGGATGCTCCTCATTAAGGAATAATGCTCAGTGTTGGTTGATTCACACAGTAAAATTTCTAGGAGGCTCAAAACTTCACAATTAAAACAAAAATATTTCTCCTAACTTTGTTCCCCACTTAATTCTTTTCACTTAAATCAATCAGGCTTTGTTTTCTATAAAACACATGCAAGCATTTGCAACCATTGTTCTCTTGATAAATTTAGTCTTTCTTGGGAGTTAAGAACGACTGTAAAATAATTAAAAGTGAAGATGGTTCACTGTGACTGGAAGAATACAGTTTCAGAGCTGATGACAGTGTATACGCACCCTTTGGAGATGACATAAAGACTCAGCAGGGCTGGGCACAGTGACACATGCCTGTAATCCCAGCATTTGGGAGGCTGAGGCAGGAGGATCACAAGTTCAAAGCCAGCCTCAGCAAGGGCGAAGCTCTAAGCAACTCTGTCTCTAAACTCTGTGAGACCCTGTCTCTAAATAAAATACAAAATAGGGGTGGGGATGTGGCTCAGTTGTTGAGTGCCCCCGAGTTCAGTCCCCAGTACCAAACAAACAAACAAACAAAAAAGATTCAGCAGTCAGGCGACTTCCCAAGATCATGGTCAATGACTGCAGCGATGATCAGAATCCCTCTTAGTGACTCTCAGCTGAGTGCACTTTTCATTCAATCAGCTTCTAGTTTCTAAACAAAATCCAGCTAGGAACTTAATTCTCCAGGGCTATCCCTGCAATGACTCATTGGGAAACTGACATTTCTCATTCCTCAGCCCGGGGAGAAGATGGGCACCCATTTCTGAGTGCCCATAGAGCAGACACAAAGTTATTAAACACTGTGCTAGGCACTGTGTTGAGTACAATATATGCATGAGTTTATCTAATTCTGTCCACAAATATATATGGTAGGCATGAACTATTTCCATTTTATAGATAAGGAGAAAGAAATACAAAGCATCTAAGAAACTGCCTTAAGCAAATGGCAAGAGGTGGAAGTAGGATCAAAGTCCTACACTGACTTTAAAACCATGTGATAAATAGAGGGCCTGGCTGGCCACAAGGGGCCCTCATACACTTAGCCTGCTGTCTCTGCAGGAAACTGGCAGCCTTGGCCTAGCCATGGGAAACCTGGCTCCCCCACTGGGGACTTTTACCCAAACTCCTTTCCAGAGGATGCAGGAAGGGGAGGAAGAGCAACGCAGAGGTTTCACGAGGAAAGAAAACAGGTTTGTTTTCTTAACCAGAGATATTCCAAAAGCCACACCTTGCCTTCAAGAGCTTCAAAAGAAATTCTAGGCTATTAATTCTTCCACCCCTCTCTGTAACCATTTCACTAACAACTCTTGCATCATACAGAACTTAAGACACAAGAAAGGACTTGAGAGACAAACCAGTCATTTCTCTTGACAAAACATTACTTTCTTGGACTGAGGAAAGTAATGAGCACAGCCAGCTCTTAGGAGTCTCTCCTAAGTCAAGGCTTCTCCAAGTAGAAATAAGGACACGTTCAACAGGGGAAGATACAGGTCGTTTCCACACTTCTCCTTATCTCCCTGGGTCTTTGGCGTTCAAGGGAACTTCAGGGAACTGTACACATTTGGCAGATGAAACAGGGAGACCACAGTCTAGAAAAGGTACAAGAAAAAAGATGAAGCTTCTGGTGGAGCAAGGGCTGGGAGGCAGCTCCTGCCAACATGATGAATTCCTCTTGCCACAGACCTGCGATTTATTCTGATTTTGTGCTTCTGCAAAAGTCACAAGTTCTCAACATCACACAGTTGATCTTACCTTAAGTTCCAGTTTAGTAAGAGCATCTGTGTAGTCCCTGATCCACCCCCAGGTTACATGTATAAAGAATAAGGCCATTGAGGCAGCAGTAATTCACTGTTGGAAGGCAATTGTATTTCTCTGCACTAGCTGTTTCTGCATGGAATATATATGCGTGTGCTTTGGGAGTTTGCCCCAAATAATAAATAATTCAAGCTAGCCTCTATCAGTACTGACCTGAACCAGATAGCTATTGTTTTCAAAACAGAGGGATTTACATCGGCTTTGATGGAGCATTTAGAAAGAGCAAATCAAACTACTTGATATTTTATGTAACTCAACAACAGTCATAGTTCCACATACAGAATTTTACCTATTGACTTAATTATCTGGTTTCCCCTTGGATGCAAATAATAAAATAGGAGCTTAAAAGCATTTACTCTTGAATGCTCCAAATATCTTACTTCTTTGTTCCCAGATGCACTTATTTTTGCTTTTTTGCCCATAAAAACATGTCAGTTTCCTACTTTCTGGCAAGCATGGCTCAGTGTTTGCAGATGCTTTTGTCTGAACTTCTGTGAGGCTGGGGTTGCATTAGAACCTCAAGCATGCTAGCCAGTGTGTTCCCTGGCTTCATTTCCAGCTTCTCCTCAAGGGTCTGAGAATATTAAATCTTTTTTTTTTTTTGTGGTGGTAGGGATTGAACCCAGGGCCTTGATGCATGCTAGGCAAGCACTCTACTAACTGAGCTATATCCCCAGCCACTGAATCTTTACAGTGCATTTCAACATATAAAGAACTAACCCGGAGGACTGAAGATGTAGCCTAGCATACACTAAGCCCTGAGTTCAATCACCAGTAAGGAAGACGCGGAGAGAGGGACAGAACCAACTGGGATCAGAGCACAGTATAGCTTAACTAAAAGAGAAGGAGCTTTGGGGCTGGGATTGTGGCTTAGCAGTGGAATGATGGACTAGCACAGGCGGACTCGGGTTCGATCCTCAGCACCACATAAAAACAAAGGCATTGTGTTGTGCCCATTTAAACCTAAAAAAATAAATATTAAAAAAAGAGCAGGAGCTTTGAGGCATATGACTTTAGACAAATATCATAACCTGACTCAATTTCTTTATTTGAAAAATTCAGAGCTGGAAATGTAGCTCAGTGGGTAGAGCCTTGCCTGGCATGTGTGATTGAACACCCTGGATTGAATCCTTGGAACTGGGGGCGAGGGGAATTCTACCAACCTGGCTGGGTTGCTAGAAGACTATTTTAGTTGGCCATAAAGAGTTCAGTAGACTGGATGGCTTAGACAATTTGTTTTTCATCATTCCGGAAACTGGAAGTCCAAGATCACTCAGCAGATTGGGTTTCTTCTACAGGTTCTCTACTTTGGCTTGCTGATGGCTACCTTCCCCACCCAACCCCATCTTTTTTTGGTACTGGAAATTGAACCCAGAGGTACTTTGCCATTGAGGTATATCCCAGATGGATCCTTTTTTCTTTCTTTCTTTTTTTTTTTTTTTTTTTTTTGAGACTGAGGGCTTTAATAAATTGCAGAGGCTGGCCTCAAACTTGTGATCTTCTTGCCTCAGCCTCCAAAGTTGCTGGGATTACAGGTCTATACCTCCTTGCCCAGCTATGGTCATCCTCTCCATGAGTGTACACAAGGCCTCTGATCTTCCCTCTGTGCTCCAATTTGTCAGTGTCCAGTTTTCTCTTCTTAGGAGGATTCCAATTACATCAGATTAGAGTCCTAAAGACTTCATTTTAACTTAATTACCTCTTCCATCTTAAAATATTATATTCTGAGGTGTGGGGATAAGGATTCAACATGTGAATTTTGGAGAGACAAAATTCAGCTAATAAAAAAAATCAAGTGACACGGAAGGGGCTTGCTAAAAGCTCCCTTTTCTCCTTTCTTTGGCATAGGAAAAGAACTTGTGCCTTGAGATCATAAAAACATCATTTGAACTCCTGGTTCTACTGCTTGCTAATTATGTGATCTGGGGCAAGTTGCTTTGTCATCTGTAACATGGGGACAAGAATATCTCCTTCAAAGGGGCTGTTATGACAATACTGGGGTAGGCAGAATATCTTTGCTGTCAATTGCCTTATTTCTTCCCAGTAGGGATTGTGATATGCTTTTTTTTTTTTTTTTTTTTGTCAAAGTGCTTTGACAACTGGCTTTAGTGATGATCTGGGAACTAAATCACTGGTGACAAATCTGAAAAGATTTCAATAAACACTGGCTGAGTAAAACAGAAGTGGCAGATGAAATAGCCCCAGCAGGTCCTTACTCAAGCAACTACCCACAAGTCCACATTAGGCCTCACAGTGCCAGACCATCTCCTTCCCAGTATGATGCATGTACTTCCCTTAACCTATCCTGTGATAAAATTTTTTAAATATATTTTTAGTTGTAGATGGACACAATACTTTATTTATTTTTTAATGTGGTGCTGAGGATTGAACCCAGTGCTTCACAGGTGGTAGGAAAGCACTCTACCAAGTCACAAGCTGCCCATCCCAGAGCTTACTGACCAGAAAGACCGTAAATAAAGCAAACAACATTCTGCAAAGGATTCTATTCAGCCAACTCCAGCAGCAGAAGCAGCAACTTAACTGAAAAGTTGTTTTAATAGTTGCTTTTAGTCAGGAAGGCCTCTTCTCCAGTTTCAACCACTCCACACCAGCAGCATTAAAAGGAACCTCCAGAAATGAGTATGACCCGTCCCATCATACCAATTGCATTAGCACAGGCCCAGCAGTGCTCCCCTAGAAGCATTCTGTACCCATCACCCACAAATGATCTGCTTGTCCCTGATGAAGTATAGATATTGAGAATACAGTTAAAAAATCTTAATAGCTGTCTAACAATAATTCTATGTCTGTTGAATCTGTAATACAAATTTTCTGTTTGAGGCTGGAGTGGAGGTCACTGGTAGAGTTCTTCCCTAGTGGGTACAAAGCCCAGAGTTCAGTCCCCAGCACTGGGAAAAAAAAAAAAAGCTGGTATTTTGTCAGTTTATTTTTCTAGATATTGTACTTCACAAAATCATTGATCCAAAACAATGAGTCCTGCAGCATACGCAGCTTAAACACTGGGTTACAGCTTCTAAGTATCTATGAATGTGAACAAGTATCTTTCAAAACTCAGCAGGATGCTGCCACTTAGGCCTTAGCACATCCCAATCCAAAAGAAAAAATAAATAACACTTTTTCATTCTGCTGTATGAGAGAAAAAAATAATAGTCATTTTCAATCAGAAATTTAATAAGTTTAAATTTAATCAGAGTCTGGTGCGCCCACCGCCACCCCTGCCCTGCAGCAGCCACCGCCACTGCTTGTATCGCTGCCTCGGGACCGGCTGTATGATTAGGCCACAGTCTTCAATGAGTAAACTTATTCCTTTCTGTGGTGTTCTTGGTTACACATTTATGCAGTTTCTGAAGGGCAGTGGAGATTACTGCCAGGCACAGCACGACCTCTATGCAGACAAGTGAACTGTAGAAATTCATTACTACTCCACCAAGAAGCCCCCATAAGAGTGGTTAACCTGGACACAGACGTATTGAATTGAAAATCCACCAAGCATTTTACAAGAGTTCTGACCTGGATGGGATAAACCTCAGTGCACTTCCTTTCTATTGCCTCAGTATTACTGGATTGAAGAATTGCTGCTTCTTGTTAGGAGGTTCATTTCATTTCCCATTACTCCTAACTTCATACTCAAAGCACTGAGAATATCAAGTGGAGTATATTGAAGTAAACTTCAGTTACTTTGCATCATTTCTGTATTCAACTTTTTAAATTCTTTCATAACCCTATTGAGTGTTTTTTAACTAAATTAACATGGCTCAAATGAACCGCCCTGCTCCTGTGGAAGTCACAAGAACATGAGATTTCTTATTACACACAATCCAACCAATGCAACCTTAAACAAATTTATAGAGGAACTTAAGAAGTAATGGTGTTACCACAATAGTAGGAGTATGTGAAGCAACCTATGACACTGCTCTTGTGGAGAAAGAAGGCATCCATATTCTTGATTGGCCTTTTGATGATGGTGCACCACTGTCCAACCAAATTGTCGATGACTGGTTAAGTCTTGTAAATTTCGTGAAGAACCTGGTTGTTGTATTGTTGTTCATTGTGTTGCAGGCCTTGGGAGAGCTCCAGTGCTTGTTGCCCTGGCATTGATTGAAGGCGGAATGAAATATGAAGATGCAGTACAATTATGAATTTGAATTATGAATTATGTCTTATGAAGACAAAAGCGGCGTGGAGCCTTTAACAGCAAGCAACTTTTGTATTTGGAGAATATCATCCTAAAATGCGGCTGCGCTTCAAAGACTCCAATGGTCATAGAAACAACTGTTGCATTCAATAAAACTCGGGCGCCTGATGCTATTGCCTTGGAAGTGGAACTTAAGACGGGACCTAACTTGTCGTACATATTAGCCAACATGTTGGCGTGGTGAATAAGTCTGATGAAGCTTCCATAGGAATATTGGAAAGCAGTTTTACCAGGCCACAAGCCTGACAGAATTTCAGCCTCTATGTTTGGGTTATGATCAACCTGTTTGGACACTTAGCAAAAGATTCTTGCTGTTCACAATTTAAAATGTGCTTATCATTTGTACCGGTTGACCTTTCCTGAAATCATGCGGTATTGAGTTAATGTCTTTAACTCTATTTCCATGCCAGAATCTTACATAAGAAATTTAGAAAGATTAGGTGCCAAAATACCCAGCACAATACTTGTATATTTTTAGTATCATACAAAACTAAAATTCCAGGAACTAAGAACAGTCTAGACCTTATGTGATTTATTCCTTCAGTCATTTCAAACATTGTAGGCCCTATATGATTATTTGTCTGCTCTTTTATGTTTATATCTCCCACATACCAGTATACAACAGGTTTGCTTTTACCTATTGGGGTTTTTTGTTTCTTTTCCTTTTACCAAGTCTTACAGCAATTAGTTTTATTTAATATCTTTCTATAAGTCTTATTTTTTGCTGTTATGGGAAACCTCCATTTTGAAAACCTAAGTTTTTACAGAAGCACATGTCTAAGTCTCCAGACAAAAAAAAAAGCCTTAGTTAATTTAATGTTTGCACTCTGAGGTACAACTTAACAGGGAGGGCCTGAAAAAAAGAATGGGAGGGGGCTATTAAATATTTTTAGTAAAATGTTGCCTTTGTCTCGTGCAGAACCTGTAGAATATATGCTCTTTAATTTAGTAAATATTTTTTTAAAAGGTAGAGATGCTCTGTTATTGTAGGTAAAACAATTCTTAATCATAAAGTTTCTGAAATTCTTGTAATTTTTTTCATAATTATCAGAAGTTGTTTACCAACTTTTTGTTTGAAGTGTGATTTTTTTTATTCCCAACCTCTTGCAAAAAAAAAAGTGGGTTTCTGCTGATGAATTGAGCAGACATCTAATATTTTATATGCCTTTTGAGCTGTGTAACTTAATATTTGGATACTTGATAATTTTGTTTTATTATGTAATTGATAAAATGGTGATGTGTATTAATGTTAGTTCAGCCATATATTTATACTGTCTGGGAATGTGTGGTTAGAGTTCTGTGGGAGATATAATTTGTCAGTGTTCACCAGCTTGTAAAAACTTAGTGTGAGAGCTTAAACATCTAAATAAATAATGAAATGCATTTATCATAAAAAATAAATAAATTTAATCAATTTCCAGGTACATTCTAAACTTTGACATTGAAAGTGATCAATGCCCAGCAGGTTTTTACATTTAGAGACAGGGTCTCACTGAGCTGCTTAGAACCTCACTAAGTTGCTGATGCTGGCTATGAACTTGTAATCCTCCTGCCTCAGCCTCCCAAGCCACTGAATTTAAAGGTGTGTGCCACAGCGCTGGGCCTCAGACCTCAGAAAGCTTTACTCAAATGTGTATGCAAATTATGGACAAGATATACTGCTCAGACCAGGCAGTATCATAGGGGAAAATCCTGTAACCCAAGGAAATTCTTAGGTCAGGAAATCTGGATTCAAATCCTTGCTTTATTGTCTGAAAGTTTTTTGATGTTGGATATGTGATACTGCATAATTGTTGCCACTACAAAATCATAGCATCCTGGTTGTTTTAGTCCAAAAATTGTTTTAAAACTTTTCATCACATAATTGTTGGATGGTATAGTTCTGTTCCACAGCCGCTTAAAAAGATAAACAGGGGCTGGGGTTGTGGCTCAGTGGTACAGTGCTTGCCTCAAACGTAAGAGGCACTGGGTTCAACTTTTAGCACCATATATACATAAATGAAAATAAAGATCCATCAACAACTAAAATAATAATAATAATAAAAAGGTAAACAGAGCAGTAATGTATTCACCAGGGCATATGGATGTGTATCTGTTTTCTTAAGTACTGTGAGCCTCAAATCTAGAATTCTCAGTACATGAGCACTAGTCAGTGTACTTCCAAAAGCTTACTTGCGTGGCCTGCTGAGAGTGCTGCAGTACTAAGGGTAAATAAACCTTATGTGAATGGCAATGAGGATAGTGCATCAGATAATGAAAACAAACACAGTGGCACAGAATCTTCGGACAGACGACTACACTTTCTAAGTCCATACTTCACAACGCTGTAGTAAATTTTCTCAAATGTAATATTTCAACTACAATGTACAAAAAAATTAATGTTAACTTTTTTTCAGAAATATGTTTACTAAACTGTCATAAAGAAATGATGTGTGGAAGTGAATCCTAACACGCCTTGGGGCCCCCTACCAGAGCACAACTGAAATGTAACCCATGAAGTTCCTCTAAACCCCCTTGTCCCTCCTGATCGAGTCACAGACTTTGGGACAGGAGTACCCTGTGTTATTTGCTAGTAAAGCAATAAACTTTCTTTTTCCTCTTCCTCAAAAAAAAGAAAGAAATGATGTGTGTCACTTTGGACTACTTAATTTTAAAGTATATTCACAAATATTCTAGGCATCCTAATTCTGCACCAAAGACAGTTTAGTAATAAAAATTTTTAATACCAGAAAAAATATTTATAAAAAGTTTAAAAATGGTTGCACTCCTTTTTTGCAAAAATAAATTGGCATAAAATCCATGATTATATTGTGAAATAGAGTAATCTCACTGAGCCAGTTTGCTTATCTACAGTAGATTACAATTATCTACCTGATCTACATAATAAGATTATATGAGATTCAAATGGATATTTCTGGGAAGTGCCTCATAAAGACTAAAGTGCAAGAGATGTACACAATGGGATCAATAGTTTAAGCCCAGTCTTCAAAGAGTCTCCAAAATGGTAGTACAACTACAGAATACGGATGATCTTCAAATATTCTGTTAATCTAAGATTTACCAAACTAGAAATGTTGCCTTCAAGTTCTTCCCTGTGCAGAAAGCACTCTTACTTCCTAATGAACTAAATATGGATGTGAATATTTAGCACATCCAAATCTGCCAGGCACCTAGCACCAACGTAGACACCAACGTAGACACTCCGAGGGAAGAAGCAGAGGACAGCTCCTGTCCTGTACAGCTAGCAGGTAGGTGGCAGGTAGTGGCAGGCTCACAGCAGTGTGTGAGTTGGCAAGAACCAGAGAAGAGCAACTCTTCCTGTTCCTACTCATTCAGCTATCTGAAGGCTCACTCAAAAGGATACAAAATCAGAAATGAACCATTTCACTCCTGTAGTTTAGGCAAGTGAAGACAAAAAGACCGTAATGTATTTTAGCTTTATTGAAGACATATTACAGTAGACAAACAAGTAGACAAAACACATGCTCTATAAAATATACATTCTTATGTATGAGAAAATATAAATATCAGGAAAGAACCACACTGAACAACAACTTGGCTTACACTTACTTTTCTTTAGGTACATCTAATACCAGGGCTGCTCAGACTGACATCCTCTAATAAGGGAAAAAGAGGGGAAAGTATAGGGTAGAATTAAGTCTCTATGGATCAAGAGGCCACATTAAATAGCCAAGAGATATTTCAAGAGCACTTAACCACCTGCTGATCAATTTCTCTTCCAAAACAGTTATAATTGGCATAAGACCACTTTACTTCTTACATTTGAAAATAGGCACAAACAAGTCAAGCTGTTTCTTCACCTATCCACACCCTTTGCAGATTATTAGGACTGATAAGAAACAGCACACAACCTTGAAAGAGGGGCTTGAATCTTAACTCTTAAAACACACACCTCTGGAGACTGGAGATGTAGCTCAATGGTAGGGCACTTGACTAAAATATACAAAGCCCCAGATTTGATCCCCAATACCAAAAAACACAAACACACCACCTTACTACTCACAAGCCCTCCAGGTGATTCTTGGGGTTTCAAATGTTGTTTTAAGTGCAATTTGTAACACATCTCTTAATACAGAACTTGGGGAAAGAAGGGAAGGAGGGAGGAAATAAATTAATTGGAGTACAATCTAAATAAATATCAGTTAACCTCAAAAGAAAAGTTAAAGGTAGAAGAGGTAGGAAGGGAAAGCCCCTGCTGAGCTGAAATGAGAAAGATCAATTAACAGAAAAAGTTACTTGCCAAGAAAGAAAGCTCAACCTTCTAAGGTCCAGCTGTTTTCACAATTACCTCTATAATCTGTATTAATGAGGAAATTTAAAAATGAAAGCTGTCACATAAAATGACAGCACATTTGGGGCTCAGGGCACAGCTCAGGGGCAGAGCATGTACAGATTCAAAACCCAGACCCAGGGGAGAAAAAAAACCCAACAGCAAACTTACCTCTGTTGATCTATTACCCCCTTGGCATTTCCGTGGTATTATAATTATGAAAAAGGCCACACCAGGTAAAATATTGAATATAAAACTGAACACTATAATTCCAACACCATCCAACTGGGAATAGATAAGAAAAAAACCAAGTTCTCTCATTTCTATTTATGACATAAACACTTGAATGTGCACATATAAATTTTTATATATGTATATAAACATACATATACACACATGTACACATATTTAAAACCTTCTTATGTCTCTTATCCATTCTCTATTTTGGAATATATCTTTTCATATTTAGTCAAGTTCAGAATTTTTTATCCAATCATTATCTTTATATATCCTAATATATCTGACACCAAAAAAAAAAGAAAAATTAATCAAAGAGCAAAAAGGAGAGTTATAATGCAACACAAGCTTTGAATTTTTCACTATAGTAATGCCGCTTGCATTAGTTCTCTTTAGAACAAGCCCATAATTTTACATTTTCAGTCATGATCATGGGTCACATCCTTTGTGTTACTCATGGTCCCAAAGTTCTTTAGTTTAAAAAAATTCTGAGCTGGGAATGTGGCTCAGTGGTAAAATGTTTGCCTAGCACATAAAAGACCCTGGGTTCAATCTCTAGTGCCATCAAAACAAAACAAAACAAAAACTGAAGTACTCTCAACTAAACACAAAAGATTTTGAAGGGTAAAATTCTAAGACTGTCAGATTGCATGGAAAGTTCCAATAGAAATAAAGAGAACTTAAAAGTCATCTTGCCCATATTCCATCTCAAACAGAAATATAACACTATTTAAAGATTATTAGACTCTCAATGTACCTTTCCCCCAAAAGGCTGACTGTTCCACTTGTCAGATAAATGTGATTGTTTAGAGAGTTAACTCATATAGAATTATTAGCAGGTATATGGTGCACTTTCATGTAGATGACACCTGTCCTGTCATTTCATATGACAACCTTTAAGTTAAGGTTTTTATAACATCTCCCTTTAGAAAGATAGGAAAATGGGAAACAGTCTAAACTGCTTTAACAGCCTAAAGTTCCTTTTATAACTCTTTAATGGGCAAAGTACAGGCAACACGAAAGTTACAGAAAAATACACAAAGCATTCTGATGTGGCACTTTAAGGTGCAACTGTACACTGGGCCAGGTTCCTGACATTTCCTGTTCTAGAAAGTAGCTTGCATACAATGAAAGTATTTAGAAGATGCCGATAAACAGAAAGTTAATGGCTTAAGTAGAGTTCCTGTGTTAGTAAAGCTTCAAGTTCAATGAATCTGCAGTGTGGTGGTGCACGCCTGTAATCCCAGTGGCCTGGGAGGCTAAGGTAGGCGGATCAAAAGCCAGCCTCAGCAATTTAGTGAAGTACTAAGCAATTCAGTGAGACCCTGTCTCTAAATAAAATACTAAAAAGAGGGCTGGGGATGTGACTCAGTGGTTAAGTGCCCCTGGGTTCAATCCCTAGTACCAAAAAAGAAAAGAAAGAAAAAACCTAAGAGGGGCACAAATTAAGAACATTTATGTATCCCTATTAAAATGAAGGGATAACTGGGTAGGGAGACAGATTTCTCTTAGCATTTGTTTGCCTTTCTTTGCAACATCCTTGATTACATTAGCATTAAGTGGACAATGTACTGACAGAAAAAAGCATGGGTAAGCCATCAATCCTGTTTACATTAGATGGTGAAGCACTTGATCAGTGTTTTACGTGGTTAGAAATACATGCACAACTGTAATCCCAGCTACTGAGGAGGCTGAGGCAGGAGGATCTCAAGTTCTAAAAAGCTTAAGCAACTTTAGCAAGATCTTGTCTTAAAATAATTAAAAGGGCTGGACATATAGTTCGGTGGTAGAACATGTGCAAGGACCTGGGCTCAATCCTGTACCAGAAAGGGAGAGGGGGAAAAAAAAGCAATTAAGTAAATTCTTCCTAGGATTAGATGTTGTAGTTATTATTTTAAGACCCAAGGTAGGCTCTTTGTATTTAGACAGATTCCTGACTAGTTATTCAGGCAAGCTTGGAATATCTGGGTGGAGGTTTCAACCATTTGAGCTGATATAAGGAAGGATAACCTGGCTCCTCAGGGCACCAGACTTTGACACCACTGTCAGCATGAGCAGCATGGAGGGAGCACACCTGGATGGAGAGAGCAGTGATTCACACACTACAGTCTCTAGAGCAGTGACTCTCACCTGTTTTCTGCCCTCTCCACATATAACAGCTAATATTCGTGGGCACAAACTCTGGCAATCCGGCCTAACTCCACATTTACCACTCAGGAAAATCTCTCTTTGAGTTAGAGTACTATAACTTTGAGTACATTAGAAAGGGAAGCAAGGCACAAACTAGTTACAAATTAATTGTGGCCCACCTCTCAGATGATCTGGATACTCTGCTGTGCTGTAATTCTAGTATTCAGATCTGCTGCTCTAGAAAGCAAAGGTTGATTTTTCAACTGAGACAAAATTATTTAAGGTTACTGATAACTGTTTAGAAGTAGAATATTTTGCCAGGCAGATGGTGCATGCCTGTAATCCCAGCAGCTTGGGAGGCTGAGGCAGGAGGATCAGAGCTCAGTCAGCCCCCAGCAACTTGGTGAGGCACTAAGCAACTCAGTTGAGACCCTGTCTCTAAATAAAATACAAAAAAGGCCTAGGGATGTGACTCAGTGGCTAAGTGCTCCTGGGTTCAATCAAAACAAAATTTTAAAAAAAGAATATTTTTCCTCACAAGTATTTGTCTGTCTGTTTATGGTGCCAGGGACTGAACCCAGGGGGACTCAACCACTGAGCCCCATCCCCAGCCCTTTTCTAATTTTTTATTTTGAGATAGTGTCTCACTAAGTTACAGAGGCTGGCTTTGAATTTGGGATCCTTCTGCCTCAGCCTCCTGAGTCAATGGGATTACAGGTGTGTGTCACCATGCCTGGCTCCTCGTATTTCCTACACCATTATTCCTACTATAGAGGAAATAAATATGGATCAAGTTAGAGCAAGCAGTATCATTCTTGTTCAACTCTAACAAAATACTTCACAAAAGCAGCTTTTTATTAAAGTGGCATAATCCTCTTCAGCTCCTAAAGGAGATAGAAAGGGCTGGAAAGAGCATCTAGTAAAATAAAATGCCTCATTTCATAAATGAGGAAATTGAGCCTAGGGAAGTTCAAGGACTCATGCTTGATTACCCAGCTAGTAAAGAGCAGAGTCAGAAGTGAACCAGGTCTCTTAATTCCTGTCAGTCCAGTATAACCAATACCACAACCTCCTAAGAAGAGAGATGCAGACTGAAGTTTAGAAAAACTGTCATATTTAAGTTCAAAGTAAAAGTGAACAGACTCTGACAGGTGCAAGAGGGAAAAGGTAACAGGTGCAAGAGGTAAAGAAGTGCTGCTGCCCACAGGAGAAAAACTGATTAAAACCAAGTAGAAAATTCAGCTAAACTTTATGACAAAAAGCTGAAAAAAGATGCGAGTTTAGAACCCTGGATATGCATGACTTAGATATTTTTAAGAGGTTAAAATTATATAGTTAAGAATATTAGAATAGAGGATCGAACGGTGTATAAAGAAATCTGACAGCACAAAGAAAGAACTTTAATCCACTATATTTCATTAGACTGTTAAGTTCTTTCTTCACATAAAGCTCTTTGCTATGAAATTTGAAGAAAAAAAAAACTTTTTGGCTTAAATAATCACTTGTAAAAAACAAGGACAACTCTAAAGCTTTATAGTATAGGAACATCTTCTGTATGCTCTTCCTAAAAACAATACAAACACAGGAAGAAGCAATCTTTGGTTTCCCTGTCAATGAAGTACTTTGCTGAAAAAAGATAGTCCCCAAACAAGTCTTCTTCTGTTTATAATGAGACAGCCAGGCTCTGAAACAGCCTGGCTTTTAATGCTAGAAAGGGAATGTCACCTGGTGCTTGTAAACAGATGGCAAATGATTAAATGTATGAACCGTCTGGCGTGAAGCAGTTAATTTTACCAAGACTGTGTTATATGTGCATAATCACCAAGTACCCTGCCTCTATACATATACTTAACAAATAAGTTTTTAGAACTTTAGACAGTTTTTAGATCTCACTAAGTTATACAAAATCTTTGATCTGAGAAGCTGCTGTCAATTTAATAACTAGAGACACATTATATATAATTCTGGCATATCAAAAATATTTACATTACAACCAACACACATGGTCAATGAATAGAAAAATTATTTATAAATACACACATATTTACAATGAGTTCCCTGGGCAATAGGGACCAAAAAAAAAAAAAAAAAATCACAAGAATACAAAAACTTTTGACCTAATACCAGCTGGTCAAACTGGGATTCTTGCTGAAGACCTTGAATATCAAAGCCCCAGCCTCAACTACCTGCTTAAAACCACTGAAGAACCCCAGGCACACTTCCCAGAGGGCTCCAAAGTTATTTTTGCTCTTGGAAGGTAGAGTAGAACATCAAAGCAGTAATGTTTTCTCAGGGTTATTCTGAGAATTAAGATAATTCCAGCAGGTTAAGCAGCAATCAGACCTTCCTGATAGGCAAAGCACACCTCGGCACATCTCCATGGAACCATCAGGAAGCACATTTGTCCTGTATCTTCCTCTGCCAGTGCTGCATAATTTTGACTTGATATACCCATTTCTGTCAGCTGTTACCCTTCCTTCATCAGGCATAAACCCAAATGCCTGTCCTACCTTGGTGTGGTCAGATGTAATCATGAACAAAGAGTAAAGCAAATGCTGACTTTGGGGTTTCTTCTGAACTCTGAGGTAGTAAGTACAAATTAGTTCACTTTTGTCTCTGCCCAGATTTTATCCTAGAGTGGGTTTCATGTACCCTCACTACCATCTTGAATGTTCCGAGTCCTACTAAATTCAAAAGCATGGTCATGTAACCTGTGGCAGGGCACTGGGGAAGAAGAGTCTGGATCTCTCTCTGCCAGGCCTTCATTTCGATGAAGTTGTGGTGACTCAAGGACTGGTTGTTGGGAAAAGGGTGGATGAGACAGGCCTAATTCTCTGTTTATGTTCCACAGAGGCTGTTGCAATGTTTCTGAGAATGAAAGACAAGAATTATCAGTGGTGACTAGAATTCAAAATTAATTTTCTAAAACTTAATGTCCTTTTAACCAAAAC
Source organism: Ictidomys tridecemlineatus (assembly GCF_052094955.1). Classification (NCBI taxonomy): domain Eukaryota; kingdom Metazoa; phylum Chordata; class Mammalia; order Rodentia; family Sciuridae; genus Ictidomys; species Ictidomys tridecemlineatus. The sequence continues at coordinate 106,050,384 of NC_135487.1, read as the reverse complement.
CCCAAAGACATAAAGATGCCCAGTATTCCTGAATAAGAACATGGAGAACAAATGTGTATTTGCCATATTCTTAGCCACAATTAAAAAAACATAACCATACAAACATTGAATACAGTAGTAATGACAATACTGTTCAAGTGCAAACCCAAAACAATACAGCTCTTGAATTTTATAAACTATCACTGTTTTTTTGTTCTGTTGCCAATAGCAAACTGCTTTTCCATTAATGGAGACTCCATGCCTTTCAAGCATTTTAAATATGGTAATATTTATAAATGTGTGATTTGGAGGAATTGTTTAAATTTTTTTTCCTAATTTTCATTCTCTTCAGAATAGATTCTTTCAACAAGTAATTTTTTTTTTAAAGACAGAGAGAGAGAGAAAATGTTTATTTATTTATTTAGTTAGTTAGTTTTCAGCGGACCCAACATCTTTGTATGTGGTGCTGAGGATTGAACCCGGGCCACATGCATGCCAGGCGAGCGCGCTACAGCTTGAGCCACATCCCCAGCCCACAACAAGTACTTTTTAATAATGACTGTGTGACTTCAATTTTTGTAGTGTAATGGCTATGTTAAAGATTAACTATTTGGTCTAACTGAAGCCAATACAGAACTTGCAGCTATGTTTTTTCTTCAGTGACAAATACAATACTTACAAAATTTTTTTAAAAAATGGAACTGTGCCCTATTAGATGCTTATATTCAATGAATTTAACCAATTAATTTCTGAAACTATGCTGTCTTATGCTCATTCAGCTATTATTTTAGTGGTTCTGCTACATCAAAAATTAAATGCTATACATACATGGAAAATAACTAAAAAGACAATGGTATCCTAATTATAATGAAAGTTTCATGATACATGAGTAATAACTGCTGATTTTGTGCTGCTGTTACATCTTTAAAAGTTTTTGTTTTAAAAAACAAACAATCACTGTATTGGGGTTTTAGCTCAGTGGTAAAGCACTTGCCCCACACACATGAGGCATTGGGTTCAATTATTAGCACCACATAAAAATTATAGAGATATTGAGTCCATCTACATCTAAAAAAATAAACATCATTAAAAAAAATCATTGTCTTCTAACTTCTAGAATGTAAGAACCAAACAAATACAAGCAATAAATAATAACCAAAAGCAACTATATTAAATGACATTATCTATACTCTGGTTTCAAAAAAAATCTGCATTTCTCTCATTTTTATTACAGTAGTGAACTATTTTCCCCAAAACTACATTAAACATTAACTTCATTACATTAACTTCACCTGGTGCATTTTGGGAAAAGCTAGCCTAACATTCTGAGAACCAAAACCCACAAATAAAAATCCATGTAAAAAGTAAGCTAGAGCAAGTTTTTCAAGCTTTAATATGCACAGAAATAACCTGAGGATCTTGTTGAATACATGGACATTTTATCACCGAACTACATCCCCAGTCCTTTTTATCTTTTGAGACAGAGTCTTCCTAAGTTGCTGATTGTCTCTAAGTTGCTGCCTCAAACTTGTGATCTCTTGCTCCAGCTCCAAAGTAGCTGAGATTACACATATACACCACCACAACCCAGCCATGACTGCCTTTCTAACAAGCTCTGAGGTAATGCTCATGCTGACAGTCCTAGCCCACACTATGGGTAGCAAGAATCTATAGTACCCTAGATAAAGAATAGACAATGCACCAGTGCACTCTCATTTGAACAGAATCAAAATTTAGGCATGCAGAAAGCTTAAAAAAAAAAAAAAAAAAAAAAGGATATGCTGCACCTTTGGTTCTCCTTAAATCTTTTTTCTTTTTTCTTTTTTTTTTGGTAACAGGAATTGAACTCAGGGATACTTAACCACTGAGCCACATCCACAGCCCTTTATATTTTATTTAGGGATAGGGTCTCACTGAATTGCTTAGGGCCTTGCTATATTGCTGAGGCTGGTTCTGAACTCTCATCCTAATACCTCAGCCTCCTGAGCCACTGGGATTACAGGCATGTGTCACTACATCCAGCTTTGAACCATTAAAAAGAGTCACTTAAAAAATGTGACTTTTTAAAAATATATATATATATAATTTATTTTTTAGTTGTAGTTGGACACAAGACCATTATTTATTTATTTTTTATGCGGTATTGAGGATTGAACTCAGGGCCTTGCACATGCTAGGCAAGTGCTCTACCGCTGAGTCACAACTCCAGCCCCTTAATGCGACTCTTCTAAGAGAAGGAAAAATTGATTTAGTGTTGGTGCATTTTTTTCCTGGACACTGAATGTAAACATAGAAGACTAACTTCAATAATGGTACTTTTATCTGCCCTCTACCCTCTTGAGCAAGCTTTAGAATTGGTCTCTTAAGAACTAAAGAGTGCACAATAGCTAGACTGTGGAGCCAACCTAGATGCCCTTCAATGGATGAATGGATAAATAAAATGTGGCATTTATACACAATGGAATATTACTCAGCACTAAAAAATAACAAGATCATGGCATTTGCAGGGAAATGGATGCATTAGAGCAGATTATGCTAAGTGAAGTTAGCCAATCCCTAAAAAACAAATGCCGAATGTCTTCTCTAATATAAGGGGGGTCACTCAAAATGGGGTAGGGAAGAAGAGCATGAGAAGAAAATTACCTTTAGATAGGGAAGAGAGGTGGGAGGGAGAGGGAGGGAGAATGGGAATTGCATGGAAGAGGGAAGGAGACCCCCTTCGTTATACAGAATACAGGTAGGACAATGTTAGGGGGAAAAAAAAAAGAAGTGGTCACATTAGATTAGAGAGAAGTGGTGGGAGGGGAGGGGAAGGGGGGAATGGAAGGACAGCAGAATAAAATAGACACTAGTATTGCTGTGGGTATATATGTGACTCCATGACCAATGTAACTCTGCAACCTGTACACTCAGAAAAATGAGAAATTACATCCCATCTGATTCAAATGTATGATATGTCAAGATCATTGTACTGTCATGTGTAACTAATTAAAACAAATTTTAAAAAAGGAAAGAGGAGAATAGAAAAAAAAAAAACTGAAGAGTGCATCTTAAGTCTCATCTTACATTGCTACTCTTGCCAGAACCATCCCTGAAAAATACTACTATCTACTACATAATTTACCCTCCTTTCTAATCCTATATTTCTTACCTCCTGCCCCATTTCCAGTGCTCTTCCACCTCAGATTAACAGGAGATGACAGGGGATAAAAAGCCAAATGGTCAGGAAGATATGCTCAGGAGTACCTTTCATAGTCTAGAAAGAGCTATGTTTTACTGACCAAGCTGTTATCAAAGACCTAATCTACACAGTATAGTATTTCTTTTCCTGGGCCATGAAGGACAAAAGAACCTATTCTAAAACTGTCTTCCCAATTATGGTGCTGATCATACCTCATAGCAGAAAGAAAACATCTGCCAAGTGATGCTGAAATAAAATATTTGTCTGATAGAACTGCAACCAAACAAAACATTTTAAAGTTTTCTCAGTACAAAATAATTTTGCCCATATTATATTCTAAGCATTTCAAATTTCCATTATTTAAATAAAATGGAAGAACAAATTACCAATACCCATATGAAACTTCTCTAAAGCTTCTTTCTATGTGGCCTTTGGATTTTCTGTAATACAATCTTGGTACCCCACAAAAGCTGTTTTCATCCTCCAGATAAAGACTTTGTAACCCAATATGTAAAAATCTCTGGCTCTAATATATACCAGTTAACAATGGCCACTTATTCCAGTGTAACAATTTGTTTGCTTCCTGTCAAATGAGTGCTACCTATATGATAGAAGGAAAAATCCACTGGGTAAGTGAAAGCAAAATAACAAAAAAGACCCTTACCATTGCTCATCTGTGCGCAGGAAAGTTTCTTCTCACTTTTTCTATCATTGTTAGTAGGAAAGGCAGACAGCTCTCTGTCTGCTGATATCAGGCTCTCCAAGACAGTGGCATCTTGGGGAGGATGTGACAAAAATGTCTCCTTGGGCATCTGGACCATGAGGCTGGATAGTGTCTGATCTAGAACATCCTCCTCAGCAATATAGGTGTATGGACAGTATTCACGGGTCCTTGAGTATATGTTGGCATTGTCGTAACAATCTGAGCAGATCACCCGGGTACCAGTGCCACCTAATGACAACATGGGACAGAATCCAAACCATTTTTCTGTTAAAGAATTAGTTCGTATCACCAATTTCCATCCTTGAACTCCTAAACCTTATAAACAAGATGAAGTTTCAAAATCTGTGAATGGACTCATTTAATCTTCATAATATCCTCATATGGTAGGTACTATCATTATCCCCACTTTATAGATAAGGTAACTACAGAACATGACAGAAGTAATGTTGCCAGAGTGAAAAACCCAGGCACTCTGGCTTTAGAGCCCACACTCTTGAATATTATGTTAAACCATCTCTGCCCAGCCCGGATAAGTCAAGTTCAAAGGGATCCAAGATAGGGCTTGCACTATGCCAAAAGATACATGCTTAGCCTAAGCAAATTAAAGCAGACAACAAGGAGTTTAGGATGACTTTACTTCATGAGAGACCATGTTACTTTTAAAAGTCAAGAGGTTAGCAATACTAACTGCTAAAAGTATCCCTAGTCTAAGTCCTGCCTGACAAGCATGTGGTGATAGAAGTAAAAGTTTAATAAAGTAAAGAGCAGATCTAAAGTAATACGTTCATAGTCATAGAGCTAGAAACAGGAAGAACTCAGAATCAAATACAGTCTTTCTATTCCTTCATTCATCTCCCCATGTTTTGGCACTCCCTATGGAAACAAGAGTCTTGAGAAGTAGGGGTGAGAAGTAGGATTGAGAAGTCAGGTCCATTTAATTAGGATATGTTTATCTCTCTGATGTTCTTCATTATATGATGAATGAGAACCACTGTTGTACTTTATTTATTTATTTTTTTGTAGCAGCCACATCCCCAGCCCTATTTTGTATTTTATTTAGAAACAGGGTCTCACTGAGTTGCTTTGCACCTCATCCTTGCTGAGGCTAGCTTTGAACACTGTTGCACTTTAAACTTTACTGATTATCTACATGTTAGCAGGAGACACTAACTTCCCTTGGATGTGATCTGAGGGATGCTCCTCCCTGAAAAGTCTTTTATTAAGACTCTGGTCAACTTTTATCCTATTTTGCATGAAGCTAAATATTTTCACTTTAAAATATTGCTCAGAGCCAGTTGTGGTATGAACCTGTAATCCCAGTGACTTGGGAGGCTAAGGCAGGAGGATCACAAGTTTGAAGCCAACCTCAGAATTTAGTGAGGCCCTATCTTGAAGTAAAAAAATTTAAAAAGACAGGGGCTGTAACTCAGTGGCAAAGTGCCCTGGGTTAAATCCCTGGTACCGAAAGGTAAAAAATAAAATATTACTTCAGGTTAATGGGGAAATTGAACACTGAAAAATAAATGACAGGACAGGCTGAAGTTGTAAGCATAAACAAAAATCCTTACCATCAGTGCCTTTGTGTATATATCCACTGGCAGGAGGCATGAGCTGCTGGTGACTGCCTGCCTCAGAGTTACTGTATCCTTCCTGTGGCTCAGACAGTGTTCCTTGGGAAGACAAGTAACTAGGAATGTCTGCAGGCAAATTGAGCTCCTCTGATTGAAAAAAAAAAAAAAGACATCTGTAACTTTCAAATAAAGTTACCCAGTTAAAGCCAACACTCTGAAGGCTATTTTCTCAATGTGCTCTACTCTGATACAGCTGGCCAGGGCTGGGGAAAAAAGGGCACCACTGTTCCCCTTCAGAAAAACTATGATAGAACTAATTCCTCAAACAGGTTGATATATCAAGGAAACTGCAAATTTTAACAGAAAAACTTCCTTATGCCTATATTAGGTATAATGTATCATAGGCTCCTAAGTTTTTGTACTTAATAATAAATCCTACTCTACATTCTTTTTTTATAATTTTTTTTTTAGTTGTAGATAGACACAATCTTCATTTTATTTATTTATTTTTATATGGTGCTAAGGATCAAACCCAGTGCTTCATGCTTGCAAGGCCAACGCTCTACCACTGAGCCACAACCCCAGCCCTTTACTACATTCTTGACTCAAGTATTAAGTCACAGATATCATCTAGGTACCACTCACCTGTGTTTGTGATACTATAGTCTTCACTTTTCCTTCTCATATGGTAAATAACAATGACCCAGATCAAAGAGGTGCCCACAACACAGCAGACCACAACAATGATGACAATGCCAACTGTAGTCCAGCCATCATCTTCATGCCCAATGCTACTCTGAGAAGAGTCACAATTGGGGGATGAAATGACATTTAGGTAAATATGGCCACGTTCTGTCCCAAGGGTATTAGACATGATACAGGTATATTTCCCGGCATCTTCTAGTCCAGCATCTACAATGATGAGAAGCTGGTTGGCGGCAGCAAAGAAGTGTCTCTCTGTCACCAGCAGTGGTCCATCATCTTTAGTCCAATTGAGGCGTGGAGCAGGACTTCCTCCAGCTATGCACTGTAATACAGCCGTTTCACCTCGGGTTACTGTCTTGTCTTCCAGAGGTCTAATAAATGAGGGTGTCTCTAAAAGGGAAACATTTAAAATATCAAGTTAGGCAATTGTTGGGGCTGGGGATGTGGCTCAAGCAGTAGCGCGCTCGCCTGGCATGCATGCGGCCTGGGTTCGATCCTTAGCACCACATACAAAGATGTTGTGTCTGCCGAAAACTAAAAAATATAAATATTAAAATTCTCTCTTTTAAAAAAAAAAAAGTTAGGCAATTGTATTCTCTAAATCCTATTGAATTTGACTAATGGGAAGATTAGAATCTTCTAAAAATGGGAATTCATAATCCACTTGAATCAAATGTATGAAATATGTCAAGAGCCTTGTAATGTTTTGAATAACTAATAATAAAAAAAGAATCTTCTAATATAATAATTCTATTATAATTCTATCTTAGAATATGTTTCAGACCCCCTCCAAAAAAAAAAAAAACTTAAATTGAGGCTGGGGTACAGCTCAGTGGTAGAGCGCTTGTCTAGTATGTACGAGGTCCTGGGTTTGACTCTCCTGCACAACAACAAACAAACAACAGAAGCTCCAAAACCTAAATTTCATCTCAACATTTCTACTTTGGGCATGCTCTCCCAAAAAACTAAAAAAGTTATATGCAAAGAAGCTTATTACAAAATCAATTGCAATTTAAAAGTATAAGGACATATCTAAAAATCGCTCTTCAAGAAAATAGAGTCACATGATTCTTTATGAAAACTTTCTTTTAATGACAAGGTAATCCTTGTAATACAATATTAAACTCAAAAAAGGTATAAATACTTAACTACATAAAAATAAATTTTAAAAACGTTTAGAATATGCTAAAATATCAGTGACTTACCTAAATTTTCTGTAACCTTAAAATTTTAAAATACTAATTTTTCTGATTAAATAAGTAACAAATCTAACAAATTTCTTTTAAAAAACCCTGCCATCTAGGGAAATACAGAACTAGAAAGAAGAATTTGCTTTAAACTTGAGAATAGGACTCTAATAAGAAGAAAGAAAATAAATAAAAATTCTAGTAAGGGAGATATTTGAAGAAAAAACATTTTGCCAGAATACAGGATTATGAAGCACAATAGAGGGGAAAACAGAAAATCTAATGAGTTAATACAACGGTTATATGTTGTATTTTTTAATTAACAGGGGAAAATAATTAAATTATCTTAGGTTCTTTGTGAAACAGTATATGGAGCATTAGAGAATGGCTAGAACATTTCTAAGAAAAACAGTAGGACTTGTAATGTGAGCTTTCTGAAAAGTTAATAAAATACACAAAGTAGAAAAATTACAGAGGGAGACATAAAATTAAGGGATTGAATTTTCGATTTATGAGATAAAAGAACCCTAATTCTGCCCTCAGCATTTCCCCAGATTTCAGTTATCTGACCCACTAATATCCTAGGCTGACATAACTTAAATAAAGTGACAAAATAATAACAAAGGTAAAAAATCACAACTGAAATCTCAAAATTATTTTACAAAATAATAATAATTTGCAAAACAAAATCAGCTCTTAAAAGCTCCCGAAATAGTAGGGATACTTGAAGTAGTTAATGTACCTAAAACTGTTAGAGAGGCATTTGCTGAGAGACCTCCTGCTATATTTTGCGCCATGCAACTATAGATTCCCATGTCTTCTATTTTCACATTGGCAATGAAGAAGACATCATCCTCAGGCATGACATGCATGCGTCTTTCTCGAGCCGCAGGAAAGTCAGTACCACCATCTTTCTGCCAGGAAATCTGAGGTACAGGGTGCCCCTCTGCAGCACATTCTAATCTGGCCATGGCACCAGTGCGGATAGTCAGATCCATTGGAGTTTTCAGAAAAGATGGCATCTCTGTTCCAAGAAAGATCATTAAGAAAAAAGTCAGGAGAGGGAAAAATATACACAACATGCCAATCTGACAGGCAAGATATCAATTGTTGAAATGATGCATTTCTTTGAGAAGACATTCTCTCTGGATTGACAGTCAATACAACTTTAGAAGCCATCTTTCCTCTCAGAAACTCAAGAGTATTTAGAGCACAGTGACAACTAACTCTTCTAGAATATCTGACATGCCTGTGATTTTCCTGATGGGATTAGGGAAAGCAGAAGGCCACAAACATTTCTGAACTCCATATTTCAGAACTTGATATTTAATAATACTCTCATATGTATGAAGTTAAATGGTGCTTCCTAAACTAACATCAACACAGTGGTCAAGGAAACTGCATGTTTTAAAAAAAAAGAAAGGTCTTTAAAAATCTAAGAAACACAGAAGACAAATACATTTTTTTGGTTGCATAAAGTCTAAAATGTGACATTTATACAACATAATAGGCAATAGATAAAGCTATCCTGAAGTTTTTTTTCCAGCCACAGAAAGAAGAGCATTAATTTAAAAAATGATTCTTTGTGACTAATTTAGACAATAATACCAATCTAAACTAAATATAGTCAAGGAACATAATTCCTTACCATTCACTGTCAGTTTGGCTTTTTGAGAATAATTGGAACCAAAATGATTAGTAACAATACACTGGTATTTTCCTTCATCTGTGAAATTCACATTGAAAAGATGTAAAATACTAGTATATTCCAGAGCTTCTCCAGCTTGCTGCCGGTAACGAACAAAATTCTCAATATCCACATCGTATAGGATTTCACTATTTTTGCGCCACACAGTGGACATGGGTGAATCACTGCTACTCACTGCAGTACATGTCAGAGACACATTAACTCCTCTTAGAGCAACTGTGGATTCAGGATGTGTTCTTATCTGTGGCTTGAGAAAATCATCTGAGGGGGGAAAAATGCAGTAGTAGACATGTTAATTATTTACTTGTACTTCTTTAGATTCAATTTTAAAACAAATACCGTAAAACTGAGTTCTATTTATACAGTGTAATATTAAAGTTGAAAAAAGATTATAGAGCTGATGTCCAATTCCTTTGTTTAAAGATGGGGGATACATTACAGAAAAGTATTTTCTGTAAATGAGCAAGTAAATAGCTTGCTCAAAGTCATTAAGTCACTGGCAGAACCTAGATAGGAACTCAGGCTCCTGACATAAGAATCCAGTTTTACTATCCATGACACTTATGTGCCTATAATGTATTTCTTAAGCATTACCAGTTAGAGGAGAAAAAAAGAAACCTTAGATTAGAATTTCAAGACAAGTTCTAATTCTATTATCCCTTTCTTATTATATATTACATATATTATAACTATTACCCTTTCCATGCCAATATAGAAAATGGGGATATGTACTATTCTATTTCACAGAGTAGCATCAATAATACAAAATACTTGGCAGTACTCTGTGAATACTCACAACATTAAAATAGTGAAAAAAATCCAAGTATGTCAAATGTACAACTAAAGATTAGTGTAGGACTGACTTGACTAATCAACTATAGATTTATAAACTGTAACGCTACTGGGTTGTTTCAGAGAGGTTTGCATATGAATTCTTAACTTTATTATCTTTACTGAATAATATTTCACCGTATAAAAGTGATACGCAGAATGATAGAATATAAGAGATATGTCTACATTTAATTACTAAAAAAGAAATGTGCAGCAACATATGCAGAATTTAGTCTTTATTAGATTCTTTGTTTCCTTCTTTAAAATTTGTAAAAACAATGGAAGTATTTTGTGGGCCTGAACTTGCAAGCACCCCAAGTATCATTAAGTAGATTGTGAAATTAGATCTGGCAAAACAAGAGTACTCAAATGAACACGCAACACAGATGTACTAAAGTCATCCCTCTATATCCAAGAGCTTTGCATCCAAGAATTCAACCAACGGAAGAATTAAAATAACAGAGGAAGTCAAAAGTAGTGGTATAATCCTAGCAATATGGAGGGTAAGGCAGGAAGATTTCAAGTTTGAAGCCAGCCTCAGCAACTTAGTGAGTCCCTAAGCAACTTAGCAAGACCCTGTCTCAAAATTAAAATAGGGGCTGGGATATACCTCAGTGATAAAATGCCCCTGGGTTCAATCCCCAGTACCAAAAAATAAATAATAACAGGAAAAAATTATTTTGTTCTGAACACATACAGACTTTTGTTCTTATTCCTAAAATTATTCCTTAGATAAAACAGTATAAGTATTTACATAGCATTTATATCACATTAGGTATCTTAAGTAATTTAGAGTTAATAAATATGCAGATACTGCATTTATATGCAAATACTATCTCATTTTATATGAGGGACTAAAACATCCAAGGATCTTGGAAGCAAACCCCTGTGGAAGCTGAGGGATGACTGTTCCATGTGAAGCTAAGAATCATTCCTTCTACTTTAAAGGAAATTTGAATGTAAAGGCAAAATTTCCAAGTTGAAAAAAGATTTATACCAGAAATTATAAGTATTAAAATCAAGACACCTTGTCTATGTCTACCCTCTCAAGAAAACAAAAAAAAATCCAAGTCTTAAAAAAAAATCCTTCAGTCTTAAAAAGCTGCATTTAAAAATACAGCACATGAAACCAGTATCTTATTATACATAAAACTTGCTGTACATGTATAATTACAGCATTGCTGATGACAACATACATTGCTGGTCACAACACAACTAGTGTTCTTTTTTTTAGAATACCTGTGGCACTTTTCAAGACCTACAATAAGTATTCATGTAAAAAAAAAATCATACTTATTGATTGGGCAGAAGGATCACTTAAGCCCAGATTCAAGGATAGCCTGGGCAACATAGTGAGACCTATCTCAAAAAAATAAAGAATATACAGAGGTGGACTGGGGCACATAGCTCAGTGGTAGAGTGATGTACAAGGCTCTAGGTTTGATTCCTGGCACTGAAAAAACAGGTAAGATGACAGAGGGAAAAACTGCTTATGAAATATTAAATCAAAGAACACAAAATTTAACCTATGATTATTAAAATATAATCACTGAAACCCAGGTTAGAGAATAACACAGAAAAATGGAAATAGATATGCTAGTGGGAAAGCTAGTGCTTCTTTTCTTTTTAATTCTGTTAATACAGTTAAATAAGTAATATATAAAATTTTAAGACAAAAATACAAACCACAGACAAAATCTTTCAGGTCCACATTCAGGATGCTTTGCCCTGCTAGCCATTCAGGATGTGCACAGCTTACATTTACAGAATGATGAAAGTTATTATCAACCAGCCATTGAAGTAACCACTTCAAATGACAGTCACAGAGCAAACTGCTTGTGTTTAGAATCCTGCAGAAAAAAGAGGAAAAGTACCCTTTGTTTTACTTTTCAATATAAGTTTCTTTGGTATTAAAACCTTCATGTATTTTTCTTGCCAAAATGTTTAATCTGAATCGAATCCTAAAAGTGAAGAACATCAAGAAGGGGGAAACAACAGCAAGGGAACCATTTTTTAAAAATATTTATTTTTAGTTTCCGGTGGACACATCTTTATTTTATTTTTATGTGGTGCTGAGGATCGAACCTTGCGTCCCACACACGCCAGGTGAACATGCTACCATGTGAGCCACATTCCCAGACCCGAGGGAACCATTTAAAAGAAGACTAAAAAGCCACTATAACCCAATAAAATGATTCTTTAAAAAAATATTTATTTAGTTGTAGATGAACACAATATCGTTATTTATTCATTTTTATGTGGTGCTGAGGAAGTCAAAAGTAGTGGTGCATACCTGTAGCGGTGCCTCACACATGCAAGGCAGGCACTCTACAACTGAGCTACAGCCCCAGCCCAATATGATTCTTAACTGGAAAAAAATATATCTAAAAAGGACATTTTTTGACAACAGGGAAATTTGTGAACTATTTCTAAACACTGGTGTTATGATGTCTACAGCTTTTAAATGGTCACACACACAGAACAATTGTGTATACAAATATCCATGTGTGTGGCAAGAAAGCAAAAGTGAGAACAAGTCCCAGAGCCAACAAGAGGAAGAAGGGAAACAGATAAATGTGGCAAAAACATCAAAGTAGAGGGCATTCATTGTCCCTTTTAAACTTCTGAGGTTTAAATTTTTGAAAATTTTGAAAAGAGGGCAAAGGCTCACTATGTATTTTAGAACAGTGAGAGATCTTTGTTGTAAAGAGTATATAATTATTTCCAAATTTCATCAAAACTAAAAATACTTCTGCCCTATGGTAATGTGTACTGCAACTTAGACTAAGAGCCACTAAAATATGATTTATGTCCTACAATAGGAGTATAACACATATCTGAAAAATCACCATTCTCCATGACCTCTTAAATCTCCTGATGACTTAGAAGAATGGAAAGCAAATAATTTTGAGACTGTAACCTGCTTTGTGTATATGATCATAATCTTCATCTAGGTTTAAAGTCTGGTATAAAGTATCTACAAGTCTGTTCCACAGAGTGTTTAAGGGTAACTCAAAAAATCCATATTTCAAGGGTAATTTTAATTTTAACATAGTTCCCTTTTGCATTTAAGAATTTTTAAGTACTTTTCATTCATTCATTCATTCATAGAGAAATATTTGAAAGTCTATCACTATATGCCAGGCACTGTTCTAGGTTTGGGCACAAACTCCTCATGGAGCTTTTGTATGTATCTAGAGTCAAATTAGCAATAAATAAATGCAAAATACAATGTCAGAAAAGTGTTAAGTGCCATGAAGAAAAACAAAGCTAGGCAAAGACATAAGAGACAGAAGCTACTAGTTTAGATAAGGTAGTCAGGAAAAGTTTTTTGAAGAGATGGCAGTTGGTCAAAGACCTGAAAGTGGTGAAAGGGCAGATGATGCAAAGATCTGACTTAAGAATATCCCACCCAGATAGAGGAAACCACATGCAAAGGACTTGAGGCAGATAAGCTTAGTTTGCTCTACCAAAATCAATGAGGCCAGCTGGGTGTGGTGACACTCACCTATAGTCCCGCACTCAGGAAACCGAGGAAGGAGAATCCCTTGAGCCTAGGCATTTAAGACCAGCCTGGGCAACATAGCAAGACCACCAGCCCCTCACATCCCCCAAAAAAGGCAAGGAGATCATCTAGTATAAAGCAAAGGGATAGTGACAGGAATGAAGTCAGAGGGCTGGGCAGGGAATAAGTGCATTATAAACTAACGAAAGGAGCCAGGCACAGTAATGCACACCTGTAATCCCAGCTACTCAAGAGACTGAGGCAGAAGGATCACAAGTCTGAGGCCAGCTCCAATTTAGCAAGGCCCCAAGCAACTTGGTGAGATCCTGTCTCAAAATGAAAAGGGCTGGGAAAGTAGCTCAGTGGTAAGGTAACCCTGGGTTCAATCCCAGTACCCAAAAGTAAATAAACTAATGAAAGAACTTCAGGGCTGGGGCTGAGGCTAAGTGGTAGAGCACTTGCCTAGCACATGAGATACTGGATTTGATCCCCAGCACCACACTTAAAAAACAAAACACAAAGAAACAAAAAACCTTAAATAAACAAAAGCATTGTGTCCATCTACAACTAAAAATAACTTCAGTTTTACTTTTTAAGCCCTCAATGTATCAGGAAGACACTGAAAGGCTTAGAGGAGTGACATGGTTTGGTTTATGTTTTCTTAGGTATAATATAAACTGGGCTCATATCCTAACTCCACAACCAACCTTAGACAACATACTACATGCTCCAAAATCCCAGTTTTTATTTCTGGAAAATGAAAATGAGAACGTTTACCTCAAAAAATAATTTTTAATAAAGCATTTAGCACAGTACCTGGCCACATAAAATACTTAATTCACAGTAGTTTCTTCACTTGTATTTCTTTTGCTTTCCATCATCACATACTAACAGACCCTGCACACAAGCAACTAACAGAGTATACTGCATTCTCTCTAAGTGTTTGAAATACACACCAAAATATTATCAGGTCTTTGAGTAGTGAGGATTCAGGACTCTTTCTCTCCTTCTTGGTTTAACTGTATTTTATAATTTTTCTACTATAAGTATATAATTGTAATGAAAACTGTTTTTCAATTTATATGTAACTCTTTCATCTACCTAAATATATTCATAAAAAGCAATGCAAGTAATACTAAAAAGCACAGATTTTAATAAATGTTGACCTAAAAAGTACTATAGCCAGGCACAGTAGTGCACATCTATAATCCCGAGCAGTTCTTGAGGTTGAGGCAGAAGGATCACAAGTTCAAAGCCAGCCTCAGCAACTTGGTGAGACCTTGTCTCAAAAAATAAAAAGGGCTGGGGATATAGCTTGGTGGTTAAGCACCCCTGCGTTCAATCCCCAGTACAAAAAAAAGGAAAAAAGTACTGTAAGATTTCAAGTAACCAAAAAGCAACCAAAGCTTTGCAATTAAAAATTTTTTTCAGAGTTAGTATAACAGTTTGTTCAAATCAACTGTCAGGCCAGGCACACTGGCACATACCTATAATCCCAGCAGCTGGGGAGGCTGTGGCAGGAGGATCTTCTGAGTTCAAAGCCAGCCTCAGCAACTTAGCAAGACCCTGTCTCTATAAAATATAAAAAGGGCTGGGGATGTGGCTTAGTGGTTAAGTACCACTGGTTCAATTCCCAGTACCAAAAAAATAAAATAAAAAGAAAACTGTCAGAGAAAAAAAAAATTACTCAATAATATTCATTAAAGTCAGCATTCCCTTGTGTTCAAGGAAAAAAGAGATGTCTTTCTTTCCTTTGAACAATATGGGTCATTTTTTTTTCATTCTGTCACCTTCTGTTCACTAAGGACCAGCTGAATCATCTGCTGGGACCCAGGAGTAAAGAGTATTTGCTAAGTGGTATGAGCAGTCAGGCATTTAATGAGGGAGATTTCTATGAAAATGAAAAACAGAGGCTAATGGTTAAACTAGAAATTCAGTTTGTTTTTTTCTTTTTGCAGTATTGGGGATTAAACCCAGGGGTAATTTACCATCAAGCAACATACCAGCTCTTTTTACTTTTTATTTTGAGATAGGGTCTCACTAAGTTGCTGAGGCTGGCTTCAAACTTGCAATCCTCCTCCCTCAACCTCCAAATCACTGGGATTAAAAGTGTGAACCACCACAACTAGCCATAAACTCATTTTTTTAGGTCCAGAGGAGAGTCAGTTGAAAAAAACCCACTAGATAGTGGGTTCAAAGTACCTTCAGGTGAAGTTAGAACAAACCATGACAATTTGACAGATCTTCCTGGTTTACAGATTGTCTCTGTTAATGTCACCAGCTATTAAAGTGAACTTTTTGAGTGATTCACACAATAACAGGCATGAAGGTAGGCTATATATGTGATCCGTTTGCTGATTTCTCTGAAGTTTCTATTAAGACATCCCACTTCAATTTAGAAGGCTTTTCGGAAAAGGTCTGTTTTAGTTATGCCTAAAGTTATGCCTACCCACTAGTCAGAAGGGTAGGAAAAACTGGTGCACCAACTTGGAGAGCTACAGCCAGATATTGGAGGAAATAAGAGGAACTGGGAATTTAGAAGAACTAGCAAAATGAACTGGTAGAATCCACAGGGTGTACCATACTTTTCCACTGAAACAAAGATTTCTCTCTATATAAATACTTCACTCTTATTTACAAAATAAAATAAGCTATAGTTACTTTTGAGATTTGGCCTGAATGTTTACATAGGTGCAGCAAGAATGGTAACTGACCACCAGGCTTTTTAAATTTGCTTTGCTGGAATTTTTCTAAGAATCTCAGATTAGACTTTATGTTTTTTGTCATGTTGGAGATCAATCAAACCCAGGGCCTCTAGCACACTAGGCAGGCACTCCCACTACACTCTCTCAGGCTCCAGATTAGCCTTTTAAAAGCCTCTCAAATCCACAGAGCCAAGTCAGAAACTCATCACCAGACTTTTCCTTCAGTCTTTAGATTTGAAGGAATTCTTTTCTTCTTGAGGGTGTCAAAATACTCTGAAATTTCCAGGACTGCCAAAAGGAACCTTGCTCATTTATGAGGCCCAAAGACAGGAACCCCATCTGCAAGGTACCACCAGGCCAGTATTTCCAACAGGCACTTTAAGTTCCAGGGCTTATAAAGTCAGCATTGGTTCTTTTGTTAAAGCTGTCTGGTCAGATCTGATTTTATACATCATTGTCAAATGATATTCCAGTCAAATAGTTGGTAATATATTCAATGTTTTCAACTGCATCCTGTTATAAGAACATACTCCTATTGAACTTATACAAATAATAATATTACTAGGAAAATAAGAATACTCTCTAAGCTCCTGAATTCTGGAGAGATCAGGAAAGGAGAAAAAGGAATTATTTCCTTGTTGTTCACAAAGACACACTTTAGCAAACTGTTTTAAGTTATAGATAGCTAAGAGAAAACAAAAAGAGTGCCTTAAATCTGAAAATAGAACATTAACAAAAAACGTCATTATACTTTATAAGTTCCTTCAGTCCCAGGTAATTAATTCTTGTTCTACTTGATCTTGGGCTAACAGTTTCATAAAACCATGTGAAGGAACAGTTTCATAAAATTCCTTCATTAGATTTCTGAAAATCTTATTCAGTCCAATTATTACCAGTATGATTATCAGAAACGTGTTTCTGTCAGTCCTTCCCATGAACCTCTGAATACAAAGCACTTTTAGATTACAATTCTTTGAAAAGGCCTTCAGGAAAACGTCAGAATAAATCAATAATTGTTTATGAATGGCACAGGACTTAGAATGATCATAGTTAAAGATAATGAGTAAACAGTTATTTCTGTGGCATACAAAATTATGACCAATAACATTATGGCAAATATATCATGAACAGTAGGGTTCTGACAAATTTCTATGAACTTTATACAACTTCTCAAGTACTTATATTACTAGGATACATAACATAAAAATATAACCTTAGCATCACTTTTTAACATTTCCTACATAACTAAAAATACCAAATAAACCTATTTTTATATAGAGAAAAATGCTTTAAGATTTTCCAGGAAGAGCCAGGTGCCATGGTATATTTTGTTAATCCCAAATACTCAAGAGGCTGAAGCAGAAGAATCACTACAGCCCAGAAGTTCAAAGACAGTTTCAGCAACTTAGAAAGACCCTGTATCAAAATGGGAAAAAAAGGGCTGGGACACAGTTTGGTGGCTCAGTGGTGAAGTGCCCCTGGGTTAAATCCCTATGGCATACCAAAAGGGCTGCAAGTATATCAGTGGTACAGCCCATGCTTAGTGTTGAGGCCCAGAGTTCCATCCCCAGCAACTAGGGAAAAAATAAAGGAGAAGACCAAAAATGCAAGAAAACATATCTTTGCTAAAATAAAATTAGATTTAATTTTTCACAGACGCACTACTGATATTAAAAACTGTTAATAAAGGGGCTGGGGGGGCTGGGGATGTGGCTCAAGTGGTAGCGCGCTCGCCTAGCGTGCGTGCGGCCCGGGTTCGATCCTCAGCACCACATACAAACGAAGATGTTGTGTCCGCCGAGAACTAAGAAAAAATAAATAAATGTTAAAATTCTCTCTCTCTCTGTCCCCCTCTCTCTCTCACTCTCTCTAAAAAAATAAAAATAAAAAAAATAAAAAATAAAAATAAAGGGGCTGGGGTTGTGGCTTAGCGGTAAAGCGCTCACCTAGCACATGTGAGGCCCTGGGTTCGAGCCTCAGCACCACATAAAAATAAATATAATAAAGATATTGTGTCCAGTTATAAGTAAAAAAAGTTTTAAAAAAAATTATAAGGTCAGATGCAGTGGTACATGCCAGTAATCCCAGCTACTTGAGAGGCTCAGACAGGAGGATCACAAGTTTAAGGCCAACTTCAGCAACTGAGCAAGGTTCTTAGCAACTCGGCAAGACACTATCTCAAAAATAAAAAGTAAAACAAAAAAGTAGGGGATTATCTCAATGGTAAAGTACCCCTGGGTTCAATCCCCAGTACCAAATAAATAAATAAAACCTTTATAAGCCAGATGTGTTGGTACAAGCCTATAATTCCAGAGATCCAAGAGGCTGAGGCAGGAGAATCTCAGCCTCAGCAATTTAGCAAGACCCTAAGCAATCTAACAAGACTCAGTCTCAAATTTTGAAAAAATAACTGAGGATATAGTTCAGTGATAGAATATCCCTAAGTTCAATCCCTAGGACCGGAGACAGGGGGAGGGAGAAAGAGAGACAGACAAGACAGAGTCAGAGACACACACACCTCCCATTATAATAATAAATCATTCAATTGTAGACAGTTAACCACATGAGATAATTCTGTCTCATCCCAACCTCCTATATCCATTCAGTTCTTGTCCCCTATTTAAAATAAAAAGGGATTAGGGATGTAGCTAATTTGTAAAGTTCTCAGCACTGCAAAAAAATAAATAACAACAATCTCCATACTAACATAAATTATTTTTTCCCTCAATGAACTCTATCTTCATATCTTACACATTTTCTTACCATTATTCATTTGCATAAATTAGAATTGCTGACTCTTCATAATCTTTATTTCTAATGAAAACTAGGAAATAAAAAAGGTAAACTGCAATACACCAATATTCTATAAATTAAGACTTATGAATATATCTTGTTATAATTTTTAGAAGCATATGCTTAATCAGAGTTGTACAGGTCACATTTTTAATCCAAATATACCTGGTTTTCTATAAAATTTAAAAAGCCAAAAGTAGATAAATTTAGACTTATATTCAGCAATTGATATCTCAGTTTGGTAAATGATCTACATATTCAATAAATAACCATTTACTTAGCAGTACAACTTTTTTTGGGGGGGCAGGGAGGTACAGGGGATTGAACTCCGGGGCACTCGACCACTGAACTGCATCTCCAGCCCTATTTTGTATCTTTAATTTAGAGACAGGGTCACTGAGTTGCTTAGAGCCTCGCCAATGATGAGGCTGGCTTTGAACCCGTGAGCCTCCTGTCTCAGCCTCCCAAAATGCTGAGTGCCACCACACCCAGCAATGGTACAGCTTTAATGTTTTAAGATACCAAACAGGTTTTTCAAACTATTTTCAAGTAGTACCCAAAAGACCTAAGAAGAGCATACTACAGGGACACAGCCACATCAATGTTTACAGCAGCACAATTCACAATAGCTAGAATGTGGAACCAACCTAGATGCCCTTCAAATAGATGAATAGATTAAAAAAATGTGGCATTTATACACAATGGAATATTACTCAGCACTAAAAAATAATGAAATCATGGCATTTGCAGGCAAATGGATGGCATTAGAGCAGATTATGCTAAGTGAAGTTAGCCAATCCCTAAAAAATGCCAAATGTCTTCTCTGATATAAGGGGGGTGACTCAAAATGGGATAGGGAGGAAGAGCATGAGAAGAAGACTACCACTAAATAGGGAAGAGAGGTGGGAGGGAAAAAGAGGGAGAAGGGGAGTTACACAGAAGATGGAAGGAGAACCTCACTGTTATACAGAATACATATATGATGTTATAATGAGAAAAAATTTTTTAAAAAGTGTGTCACATTAGATTGGATAGAGAGAAAAGATGGGAGAGGAGGAGAGGAGAAGGGAGGATAGGAAGGGCAGCAAAATAGACAATTTGATTGATGTATGTACATTACATGTATGTATTATATGTCAAAATGCATTCTATGTCATGTATGACTAAAAAATAATAAAAATTGTTTTTTAAAAAAACAATTATTGTTAAAAAGTTCATTTATAAACTTTTATTCCACTTATATCTACTTAATTTACTTAACAATTATGCTTCAACTGTTTGTAAAAATTTCATGAGACATTAAATAAAGCTAGTCTATCATCTTCATTATCTTTTTTGTTGATAAAAGCAAGCATTAAAAATATTGTAGAGGGCTGTGGACATAGCTCCTTGCTTAGATGAGGAGGCCCTGCGTTTGATCTCTGGCATTGAAAAAAAAAAAATTAAAAAACAAAACTACAGGCCAGGAGTAAAACTCAGTGGCAGAGCTCATGTTCAGCATGAAGAAGGCCCTAGGTTCGATTCCCAGCACCAAAAAAAGAAAACCCACTAAGTTACGTTTCTGACAAAAATGGATAAAAATCACTTGTTTACCAATACAGTAGTCCACCTTCTTATCTATGGTTTTACTTTCCAGTTTGTTACCCACAGTCAAAAATATTACATAGAAAAATCCAGAAAGAAACAATTCATGAATTTTAAATTGTGTGCCATTGTGTATAGCATGATAAAATCTCCCATTGTTCCAACCAGGACATGAATCATCCCTTTGTGTAGTGTATCCACACTGTATATGCTATCCACTTAGTAGTCATCTTAAGTTATCAGATCAACTGTGTTATCATGGTACTTGTGTTCAAGTAATCCCTATATTACTTGATAATGTCTCAGAGGACAATAATAACGATGCAAAGGAGGCACCAGGTCATAAACATGGAAGGAGAGACAAACTTTGGTACTATGTGGCAATGTTGCAAGACATAAGAAAAAGCACAGTATAGATAGGTTTGGTACAATCCTCATTTCAAGCATCCACTATGGATCTTGGAACATATCCCTTGTAGATGAGAGGGAATTGTTATATTTGTGAAGGAGACATTTGAGATTTTCTTTTGCTAGATACATGATCTTATGGCGGCTAAAGAGATATCTAGGGACTATCAGAGTATCTCTAAAGCCCATCTGAGTATAAATAAAATATTTATTCTATTTTCATTCAGCCATTTTTGTTTTCAGCCTCAAGAGGCTATTTCTATGGTCTCTAATCCCTTGAGAGCCCCCAATGGAGGACAGGAAGGCAGAGTTCAAGTGATTGAGAGGCTATAGTGGGAAAGAAAAGGTCTGACAGAAGTGGACTGAAGGATATAGGAAGTAGGGATTTGCAGGGGAGCCTATCAAATGACTCTAGGGAAATGGAGAGAAAATTAAAGGTGGTTAAAGAGAAAGGAGAACAGCAGCAATGAGAAGTGAGAATTTTAGAGGAGCTCTTAAGCTTCCCAAAGAGGCCAATGAAGTTCCAACAAGAAGGAGGTAGACAGAATTAGCAGAGCACATCATCGGCAGAGGATTCAAAAAGTAAGTCAGGTGACAGAAAGGTTCACATGGGACAGACTGAATCCAATAGGGGGAACAGACGGGCCTCTCAGAGTGCCAGGAAGGATTTCCAGCCCAGGCAGCAAGGGAATAATACCCAAGGGAAAGACAGCCAGAAAGAAGACCTTCCAGTCTAGCAGATACCATTCAAAAGAAGTCTGGCATTCATCCCAGTTCCTAAAGTATCAGACTCTTTAAGAATCAAAATCTCTCCTTACCAGCTTCAACGGACATTTGTCCGGAGCAATGGTTGACCAGTCTGACTCACCATTGGATCCCCGATCAATCAGTCAGGAATGAAAACAAAGGCTTCAAGGAGTACACTTGGGGTCCTGGGTGAGAGGTCCGGGGGTCCAATGATGAATCTGATCCTATCCGAGCCACAGCACCAAAACTGTTAAAGAAAAAGTTACTCAATGATACTTGTTAAAGCATCATGGTAAAGCAGACTTGATATTCAAGACCATCTCGATAGGTATAGAGAATAATGCAGCAGGATTTTGCAAAGAGGGAGAGATAACTAGGTTCAACTGTAAATAACCATGGGCAACCGGGGATTTTATAGCCAAGTAGTAAATGGGGTCAGTAAATGGAAAATTATTAAGAAGTATAGAGAAAGGGTGGGGAACTAGAAGAAGTAGAAGGAGAAGAAGGGGGAAGGGGATTTTTGGCTAAACCAAGCTAACAGGATTCTTGCTGAAGACAGGCCAGGGCAATCAGACAACATCTGGGAAATGATTTAGAACAAAAAACCTGAGAAACCTGATCAGCTATCAAGGGTACCCTAGGTTAAGCACGTTACTGGACAGGTTACTGCTAAACTGGTTTAGCAACTGGTAAACTGATTTTACATAAAAGTACACAGTCCTATGAGATTGAAGAACCTGACTAAAGTTTGGTCAAGCAAAATCTTTATGACAACTCTAAATTACTAAATGAAACTCTGAAGATTGAAACTACAATATTTGCTTTCAGCTACTATCAAAATTATTTCTTAAATTGGGTTCTTATAACAATTGTCAAAACTTTCTTGCTGGCCCTCAAATTATAATTGTCAAACTTCTTACCGGCATTCAAAACTGAGATAAAAGTTATTTGCAGTAAGCTGTGTCCTAACAAGTTAACTAAGGCTAGGAAAAATAATTGAAAATATCAAGATATTCCACTACCCCCCAAAACTTTTTTTAATCTAACAGAAAATGATTTCCATAATATTTAAATTTTTATGGTTAATATTACCTATTCAACTTTTATTATGTGCCAGACTTTATGCTCAGCATTTTCTCAAAAACCTCCAAAGTTTCCTCAGGCATTTAGAAAAAAGAAAAATCCTCATTCCTCATAGCCTATTAGGACCCACAGGATCTGGCTCCTGATTTTCTCTTTGACCCCATTTCATTTATTCCTCCCTGCCCAGAAAGCCCTTCATCCAATATTTACATGTTTTGCTGCTTCATTTCATTAAGATCCATGTTCAAATGCTCAATTTTCACAAGAGACTCCTCTCACTACTTTATCTAAAATAGTAATCCCTGTCAATCCCCACACCTCTAACCTGGTTTTATTTTTCTTAAGAAAATTTATTACCTGATGGGATATTCTCCATCTACTGACTTATTATTTATCTTTCTTAGTAAAATTTATATAGGAATACTTCGCTTTGTTTACTATTATGCTTTCAGCATCCAGAACAGTACCTTACACAGTAGATAAAGAAAATTTTACTAAACAAATTATTTTATTTTCATATAACCCTGAGGGAAGTGCTATTTCCATTTTGAGACGAGACACTGAGTCTCAGGCTGGACAATATATGCCCACTGTCATAGGCTGTAAAGAATACAGCAAGAATTTAAACCCATGAAGTACAAAAACTCACACGTTTCCATTTTATCTCAAATTGTGTCCAGAACCACTTTTCAAAATTCCCAGTCCACTATAAACCAATAATTACATAAACTACAACAAAAGTGTCTCAGTAATGTCAAATTATTCTAAGTTTCATAAAAGCTTACTTTGAATTTCTATCATTATCTTATTATGAATCAGTTCTGGTACCCAGACAATCCTATGTGTAGCTTCCAGACAAGGCAAAATAAATGGCTAGAGTCCAGTGGTTCTGACATCTGAATGCATATTCAAATCATCAGAGATCATAATTAATACTAATGCCCAACTAGCCATCCCCATCCCCAGGAAATCTCTAAACCAATAAAAGAAATCATGAATGAAAAAGAATATAAAAATAAATTTTTCTATTGCAACTATTAATAGTATTTGAACGTTTTAGTAATTTGAGCAGAGTAAAGACATCCTTTCTGATAATTACAACAAAAGCTTAGTTCAACTCATAAATTAAAGGACAAAATCACATTGATTCCTTAATTTTAACCCACCCAAGGGATAAGAATTGGGAAACATGCTTCTGGTAGTCAAAAACTGAAGGAAAAAACAAACAAACAAAAAACAGTAGGACACATACATAAAGCACAGGGAGCAGTGCTAAGACTTCCTAATTATGAGCACAAACAAAAAGAGAAGGTCTTAGTGTCACACACTCTGAACTTTGCACTGATTATTTTTAAATTACAGATAGGCACTAAAATAATTGAGCATTACACTTTCTTTTTCCTGCCTGAATGGCACACTTTTGGAAACACTTTCGTCACACTTCAAAGCACAAGCATTAAGAAAAAAAAAAAAAAAGCACAAGCACGGTGATTTTTTAAAATTTATAAAAGAAAACACTTAAGTTACTTACAGTTCTTTCAAGTGAGTCTGAGAAAAAGCATTTTCTTGGATAGACATTATAGCATTGTTGTTCAAATCTCTGAAATGAAGAGAAATGAAACATTGCCAGTCACATTTCTACAATTAAGTTACACAAACACTTGACTTTTTGTTGTTATTATTGTTTTTCTTTTTGTACTGAGGGTTGAATCCAGAGATGCTTTACCACTGAACTATGGCCCCCGGCCCTTCATTTTTATTTGAAACAGAGTTTCACTACTGATGGCCTGGAACTTGTGAGCCTCTCTGCTTCCACCTCCTAAATCACAGGTATTACAGGTGTATATCACCACACTAGGCTTATATAAATACTTTAAATGCTTGTGACAGTCTCTACTAACAGTGAAGATTATTATATAGTGAGTAAATTATGCAAAACTTACAAATGCTCAAGGGATTCAAGACCAACGAATGCTTTCTTTGTAATTGACTTAATCTGATTTCCTTGCAAGATTCTGAAATAAAATTATATTCATTAGACATTTACCTTTAAAATGTGAAAATAAGCTTAATATGCATTTTTTAAATATTTTAACAGCTTTATTGAAGTATAATTGATAAACAAAAAACTGCACATATTCAGAGTGTAGAATTTGATTAGAACAAGCATTTTTAAGGACTTATGAACTTATTAATCAATCTAAGCTTCTATTATTAAGATGCTGGAGTTCAATGAAATACTTCTGAACAACCATCCTGGCCACTAAGAAACTGGCAGTTTTCTTATGATTAAATAGGTTAAATTTCCCATTTCTCACTCTTTAACAAAAGATCATCAGGCCAAAGAAATTAAGCCAGTGTAAACATTTGGAGAAACTCTTCTCATGGAAGATCTAAAATCAACATGAGAGAATCTTCTTTCCTTCTTCTAGATGAATTAACTTATAAAAATTTCACTTGATTAAACACACTTCCTGTTCAACTACAGTTTCTCAGTGATCTCTTTTACTTGAATAGAAATTCAAGTTCTATAAGTAACTTCTCTATGTGCTCATAGGAATGCTTTGCTAACAAAAAATGCCCCATTAAAAACAAACTACTTGACCAATGTGATCCTGCAATCTGTACACGTGGAAAAATGAGAATTCATACCCCATTTAAATCAAATGTATGATATGTCAAGATCATTGTATTATCTTGAGCAACTAATTAAAAAAAAAATGCAGCTCCATATCCCTTTTTAATGAGATGTGGGATAAGTTATTACTCAAAATGCTTTAATATCTGAATAAAAATTTTGGCAGCCTAAAAAAAAAAATAAAATAACTACTTGATAAATAACAAAGCTCCTTTCACTAGCAGAGAGGCCAGAAGGTTCAGAATTTCTGACCATATCAAAATCCAATCACATTTACAACTGGTTCTTGAAAAGACACTTTTGTATAAATACATACAATTTAGTAAGACTTGTGAGTCCAGCAAAGGCTTCACTAGCATCTTCTATGGCCCATGAAATTTCATTGTTTCTTAAGTCTCTAGAAAATTTTCAGGAAAATACAAGTTATGTTAGTCAACACAGTCATCATGCCATTGAGCGGGATCCTAGCAAGACAATGTTAAGGTACATGTGCTAATTCTGATCCTTATTTTAACAGTTATTTATAATGAAGACCCAATTATACTTTAAAGGTGTATCTGTATAAACATGCAATACCTGATTCTCATAAGCTAAGAATTAAGCTGGGCATCCTGCTAATAGCACTAATCTTCCTAGCTAACAGTATCTAATTGTGTTAACATATTTAAAATTATAGGGCTGAGACTGTGGCTCAGTGGCAGAGCACTTGCCTAGTACATGTGAGGCCCTGGGTTTGATTCTCAGCACCGCAAATGAATAAATAAAGGTCCATTGGCAACTAAAAAAAAAAATCATGGATAGGGTCCTGCCAAAGAAGGAGAGTTTCAAGATACAAGGGATATGATTCAGAATAATGGGATTTCTGGGTGACCCAAGGCTTTCCCTGGGCCCTTAAACTTGAAATGGCTGACAAAGAATAATATCAATATAGAGCTTTACAGCTCAAGAGCAATTAAGCACACCCTCTGGGAACCAAGAATGACATACCCGTGTGTAGAAGAATCACTGTATCTTTTTTTTTTTTTTAGGAAAAAAAAACAAAAAACAAAAAAGAAACTATGGATCTTTTAAAATCTACTGCTCCATTCTCAGCTGGGAGATGCAATTATACCACATCACATGCTGATAAAAGAAATATCAGTTTAAAATATTTAATCATTTTTGCTTCCTTAGGCCATTTTATAAAAAAAATAAAGCACAAAGCTTTCTGCTTTGTAAGACCTAAAGCTGTATGAATAACAATAAGGAGGTAGTAGATCCCTCTTCTTGGTTACCCATCTTTACTTAAAATGAAAAGCTAACAGAGTTCATTTTATTTTACTAAGGAGTAAATACTGAAAGCACCAGTGGCTCTACTCCTCAGGACTTTACCCTCTCCACAATAAAGTATTAAGAGAAACCATGCACAAATATACCTACTCTTTCTTTTTTATTTTTTTATTTTTTTAATTTTTATTTTAAAAGGGGGAGAGAGAGAGAGAGAGAGAAGAAGAGAGAAGAGAGAAAAGAATTCTAATTTTTTTTTTTTTTTTAGTTTTCGGTGGACACAACATCTTTTTTTGTATGTGGTGCTGAGGATCGAACCCGGGCCGCACGCATGCCAGGTGAGCGCGCTACCACTTGAGCCACATCCCCAGCCCCATCTTTTTTTTTTTTTTAATATATATTTTTTGGTATAGATGGACACAACACAATGCCTTTATTTTTATGTGGTGCTGAGGATCGAACCCGGGTCCCGCCCATGCTAGGCAGGTGCTCTACCGCTGAGCCACAATCCCAGTCCTATACCTACTCTTTCAAAAGCATTGGGCTAAAAGCCAGAGTTTCTCAGATTTGATCCTTCATTCTGCCATAACTATCTCTGTGAGGCATTAGAAAACCACGTACTTCCTCAATTACTTTCTTAAACTTTAATTTGGGGGTACCCAGGGGCACTTAACCACTGAGCCACAGCCCTAGCCCTTTTTTAGAACCAGGGTCTTGCTGAGTTGCTTAGGCCCTTGCTAAAATGCTAAGGCTGGCTTTGAACTCACGATTTTCCTGCCTCAGCCTCCTGAGAAACAAGGATTACAGGCATGCAACACTGCACCTAGCCCCTAAACTTTAAATCTAAAAGTAATCATTAGCAGTAGACTGAAACAATCTGTTTGCCATCCTTTGAATTATCAAAAAGCTGCAACTGCATCTGATATAAATTTCTGAATTTGCACTAATCTAGTTTTACCTCTGATAATACAGAAAAAAGGAATATAAAAGGAAATTAATTTTTTACTTTTCAAGGTCAATTCTGAACAAAGTTAAAATATATATATTGGGCTGGGGATGTGGCTCAAGCGGTAATGCGATTGCCCGGCATGCATGCAGCGCTAGGTTCGATCCTCAGCACCACATACAAATAAAGATGTTATGTCCGCCGAAAACTAAAAAAAATAAATATTAAAAAATTGTCTCTCTGAAAAAAAATATATTTATCTTTAATCGCTTTTGCTATATATACATATTGATACACACACACACACACACACACACACACACACACACACATACACACCTGTGCATGTATATAAACATCTTCACAAAATTATCATGTTTCCTTCTCATTGATGGCTAGGTCTCACAGATGTGAATCTACTTCTTTTCTGAAATCCTCAATGGTGAAACTAATGACCATAAAGTCCCCTATTCAAAAACTATTAACAATCTACAAACTCTGTAGAGTGTGGAGGCCCACACCTGTAATCCCAGCTACTTGTGAGGCTGAGGGAGGAGGATCGTTAAGTGGGAAGCCAGCTGGGCAACTTATTGAGACCTCTGTCTCAAAATGGAAGACAAAGACCTGGGGATGTAGCTCAGTGGTAGAGTGTTTGCCTAGCATGTGAGAGGCCCTGAATTCAATTCCCATATCCCCTAAAAAATTTTTTTTCTTAATCTATAAATTCTACTAATTACTCTGTTTTCTCTTAGTCTACTGTATGTTTGAGAATGCTATATTTCATTAAAATACCTCTTCATTCAATAAAATTATATTCCATGAAGGCAAAACATTTAACTTACAGAACCACAGGATTTTCAGGTTGAAATTGCCTTTAGTAACCACTTAATTCTAAATTCTTCTTTCATATATGAAGAAACAAAAACATACCCAGGAAAAGCTAAGTGATTTTGTTCATTTCATAATAAAATACATGAGCTTTCATGTCAAATAGACCTGGGTTCTAATCCTGATCCAAATGTTTATAAATTATATGACTTTAAATTTTCATCTCTCAGTCCTCAGCCACCTAATAAGAACAGTAACAACCTAATATCTGAAAGTTCCTGGTACTTACAGATAATAATTGTTAGTTTCTTCTGCCAAAAGTCATGCAGCAAACTAGTAACAGAACAGAAAGAACTGCTCCCACTATACATCCTGCATTTCTCAGAATGAGAACTGATATACAGCCGAAGTCAGAGAAACAAGAAAATGACTGCATTCTTGACCCCAGCAACTATGTTTTATAACATAGCAACTGGTTCTAAAAGACAGGCTTTGCTATTTATATGTTAACTCAGAATTAAAATATAAAATGAACTTCTCATGATAGGAAAAGTTTTATCTATGGATACCAAGACAAATAAGATTATTATTCCTATCATGGGCTGAGGGAAGGACAAAATATAAAAATAAAACATACATAAATAGATCCCCTGATTAGTGGACTGAATTAACTTGCTTTATTTCATTTTAAACCAGAATGGATAAACTTACAGTGTCTGAAGATTGGAAAGAAACCTAAACACACCATCAGCAATGTGAGTGACTCTGTTATCTCCTAAATTCAATCTCTCCAGTAAACTCAGACCCACAAAGGCAGATTCATCCAGGCGAGTCAGCTGATTATAAGACAGATCACTAAAAACAGGAAACATAGAAGGTAAGGAATTCATTGTATTTTGGTTCAACTTACAAATTCTTACTATATTTAGATGGTAAATTTAGAGTTTTCAACAAACTTCTAGGAAAGAATGTTAGTTAGATCTCATTACTGGCTATGGAAATGATTTATTCCAATTATTCTAGTCTCACAGCCTCCAAAAAAATACCATCCAACACTTACAGTTCAGATAGTCTTTGGCAGAACTCCCATGCATCAGGGCTGATTCTCTCAATAGCATTCTGGCTCACATACAGCTGCTGTAACATTCGTAAGCCATACAACCACCCCTTATTCACTCGTGTAAGATTATTGTGTTCTAGTTCTCTGCAGAATTAAAGAAAAGAGAATATTTCAAAACAAAGCATGTCAATAGAAGTATAGTTTTAAATCTTCAATAAGTCTTTCTCAGAAAAACATATACCTTTGCTCAACCCAAGTGATACAATAAATCCTATTAAATAAATATTATCTTAAGATTCAGTGCTAGAACGTATTAAGATTGTCTAAAATATCACATCTACAAAACCAACAAGCTAAGTGGTATAATACTTGTATTCCAGATTGTTGGGAGTCGCCTGGGCTCCAAACACTAACCTCCCCATCCCCCAGAAGAGCCGTCCAATGGTGAGTCCTGCTGACTCACATGATCCTTATCCACCAATCAGAAAGCACCCCATGCCAGCTGCCAAAACCATTAAATTGTTAAACTGTTTCAACAGTCAGACCACCCCCTGCTCTAAAATTTGCAGAGCTGCCTCATAAATGGGCATTTTCTCCTAGGGCAAGCCTTGATCATGCTTTCACAGATGAATTCTGATAATTTTCCTCAAAGAATTTGGGAATACAAACTTTTTACATAAGAAGTTTGTAAGAATGATGACAAAAATGCCAGTAAGCCTACAAAACTTAAAAGCTTTGTGTGGCTGGGCACAGTGATGCACTCAGGAGGCTGAGGCAGGAGATTTGCGAGTTCAAAGCCAGCCTCGGCTAAGCAACTCAGTAAGATCGTATCTCTAAATAAAATACAAAATAGGGCTGGGGATGTGGCTAAGTGGTTGAGTGCCCCCAAGTTCAATCCCTGCCCACCTCCCAATAAAAAGATTTGTGTGAAAGCTGAGGGTGCAGCTCAGTGGTTAAGTGTGTATTTAGCATGTGTGAGACCCTGGGTTCAATCCCCAACACACAGACATACAGAGCTTTAAGTATACTTATTTCATCAAAGAACTGAGAAATTACTAATTTGAGAAATTACTAATTACTGTATAATTAAAGCAACTTTATTGATTGATTGATTGATTGATTGGTATTGAGGATTGAACTCAGGGGCCCTTGACCACTGAGTCACATCCCCAGCCCAAAACAACTATCTTAACCATTTGGTACAAAAAAGTCCCAGAAAGACTCCTTTCCTTAAAATCCTCTATACTAATTCTCAGTACTTACAATTCTTCCATATTATTCAAACCAAAAAATGCTCCATCCTTAAGTTTGCTAATTCCATTCCTCTGCATTTTCAAAGATCTTAAGGAGTCAAGCCCTTGGAATGTAAGACCTTCCACAATTTTAATCCTGTTTCTTTTAAGTTCCCTTAAATAAAAAAAAAGTTTTACAGTTAGAAAATTGGTTTGCTGAATTGCTCTAACAATAGTCAAAAAAGAAAAAATACTAGGAAAAATTATCTTCTAACAATCGATCCACTTAGTTACTCACAGGAATTGAAGGTGAGGTAGTTTGAAGATCTTAGGTGGAATCATACTAAGTCGGTTCCGGTTCAACTTTACCACTAATAAGGAACTGGATAAATTATCAAAGCAACCAGCCTCCAAAGTAGTTATCCTATTATTACTCAAATTCCTAAAATGAGCAAGACAACAGCAAAAGAAAAAAATTAACTAAAATAAAAATTCTACCACTGGAAAGCTGACCAAAGACTACGATTGAGTCCAGCTGTATCATTTAATTATATACAAACTTTACAAATCAATTAAATGCTTTATTCTTTAGCTACAAAATTATTATGACAGGGTTGGGGTGTAGTTCAGTGGCAGAGCACCTGCCTAGCATGTGCAAGACCCTGAGTTACAACACCAGCAATACATACATACACACAAACACACACACATCACTCCTACTTCATTTAGGTTGGCATGAAGCAGTGTGTGTGAATATGCTTTATAAATGAAATCAATGATATATATACAATCATCATTATATAGAGTAAGCTGTTAAACAAACTACTTCCTATTTACCTTTTACAAAACTATTGACTTAAAAAAAAAAATTCTGGGGCTGGGAATGTGGCTCAAGCAGTAGCGCACTCGTCTGGCATGCGTGCGGCCCGGGTTCAATCCTCAGCACCACATACCAACAAAAATGTTGTGTCCGCCAAGAACTAAGAAATAAATATTAAAAAAATTCTCTCTCTCTCTCTCTCTCCTCTCTCTCTCTCTCTTTAAAAAAAAAAATTAAAAATTAAAATTAAAAATTAAAAAAAAATTCAAGAAGTATATATCTCAAAAATTACCCTGGATGCCTACCAATATTTTCTGACCACAGTGTCTCTTTGTCTGGGGTGGGGGGGGGGGGTGACAACACCAACAACCCCAAACACCCAACGTGAGCTTTGTTTCACATATACCAAAATAATAAGCCAGTAGCACGTCCCTGTAATACTAGTGACTCCAGAATCTGAGGCAGGAAGATTACAAGTTCAAAGGATAGCCTCAGCCCCTTAGTGAGACCCTGTCACAAAATTAAAATAGAAAATTACAATAAATAACAGACATTTAAGGAAGATAGATACCAATAAACAGTTAAAATGCAATCTAAGGGACTGGCGTTGTGGCTCAGCAGTAGAGCGCTCATGTACAAGGCCCTGGGTTCAATACTCAGCACAACATAAAAATAAATAAATTTTAAAAAGGTATTGTGTCCAACTAAAAAATAAAAATTTTTCTTAAATGCAATCTACGGCAAATCTAATTTAAATTCTATTTTACTTACAGGTATTTAAGTTGCATTCGAGGAAATGAAGATGCCTTGATTTCTGATATTATATTGGAGCTGAGGTCTAAACTCTCAAGAGCAGGGTAAAACTGGAGAGCCTCTGCATTTATTTCTGGGATTAAATTATGAACTCTACAAAACAAAAATTACATTGAAGTTACTGCCAATGATCCACCCCCCAAAAGCTATGTACTATTCATAATTTAAGTAAAAGATTTAAAATTTTAATTACTTACAATGAAAGTAGAGTGATATTAGATGTTGGTTCTCCAAAATATGGGATTTCTGTTAGCTCATTGTAATTCATTTTCCTAAGCAAGGGGAAAGAGAGATTTCAAAGTTTAACAAGGGAAATGCTATCTCTTGAATTCTTTACTAATACAAATTAGTAAAGACACTAAATTTGAAAAAGCCTATAACTTACAATGAGTTAGACAAAGATAAGATCTATTTGTTGAGAAATTAAAGATTTTAATAAGAAATGCTTTTTTCAGGGCTAGAGATATAGCTCAAAAGTAGACCACTTACACAGTATGTGCTAGACCCTGGATTCAATACCCAACATGGCAGGGGCAGGGACTTTTTTCATAATGTTGATTTAGTATTGGTACCAATGTAAGAAAGGCTGGGAAAAATTTTTTGCACATTAAACATTTTCAGTACCAGCAAAGTTCTTTGCATTTATGACAGTCAAAATTTAAGGCTATTCAAGTTAAGGAGTATTGCTTAGGACCACAGATGAAATTAATTTGTCCAACCAATGATGGAACCTATGACTAATTTTACATGACATGACATGTAACATCATTCCCGGCAGCTCTTTCAACTGATTGTCTCAAATGTTTTAGGAACAAATTTAATACAATCAGATTTCATTAACCTGGTTTTCAATCACTGAACAACGTCAACAATATAGAATATAGAAAAGAAATCAGAAGTAAACAAGAAACCAAATGAAGTTATAAAGTACATGCATAAAACTCATGAACTTCCCAATAAAGTGATTCCTGGTTTTCCTCAATGCATATTTTCAGCTAACAAACTTGTCAAATGTTTACTCAATATCACAACAAATTAGAAACAGCATATTTGGGACAAGGGAGAAAACAATGCAGGAAAAACAATTCATGGCCGAGCGAAGTGGCACAAGCTTGTAATCTCAGCAGCTCGGGAGGCTGAGAAAGGAGGACCATGAGTTCAAAGCCAGCCTCAGCAATGGCAAGGCGCTAAACAACTCAGTGAGACCCTAGCTCTAAATATAATACAAAATAGGGCCGGGATGTGGCTCAGTGGTTGATTGTCCCTAGTTCAAATCCTAGAACCAAGGGGGAAAAAAAAAAAAAACAGAGCAATAAGAAGTTAGCCCTGTCTATGAAGAAACATTTTCCCCCACAATACAATCTGCTTCAGTGCCAGCAGCCTATAGACACAAAGGCCAGGCAATGATTCAGGGTCACAGTTTGCTCTGGCCTGGGACACTAGAGTATGAAGAATTTAAAGACAAAAAACAAAGTTAAGGCCACGTGTGGTAGGTGCACACCTATAATCCCAGTGACTCAAGGCTGAGGCAGGAGGGTCATGAGTTCAAAACCAGCCTCATCAATTTAGCAAGGTCCTAAGCAAATAGTGAGACCTTGTCTCAAAATAAAACATAAAAAGGGCTGGGGATGTGACTCAGTTAAGCAACCCTGGGTTTAATCCCTGGTACCAAAAAACAAAAAAGAAACAGAACTAAAGGTGTCTGAGGGTATTTAGCTTAGTATATAACACAGTATTTAGCACAGGGGTGAACAGGCCCACATACCTCAATAGTTGACCCCTGGGAACATCAAAATGCAATAACCAGTACTCACATTTTTTTAAAAATCCCAAAATGATACATTTCATCAAAGGAAAAACTTTAGTTAAGAAGAAAATTAAGGGCTAGGGTATAGCTCAGTGGTAGAGCACTAACCTAGCATGCACAAAGCCCTTGGTTCAATCCCCAGCACCACAAAAAAAAAAAAAAAAGGAAAATCAAATGATATCAAACCACTATATTCTCAAATAATACCCAAAATCCTCTACCTGCTGCTTCCATCTCACATGATATATTGAGATATTATAAAACTTCACATAACAGGGGCTGGGGTTGTGGCTTAGCAGTAGACCACTCGCATAGCACACGCAGGGCCCTAGGGTCAATCCTTAGCACCATATAAAAATAAATAAGTAAAATAAAGGTATTGTGTCCAACTACAGCTAAAAAATAAATACAAAAAAGAAAAAAAAAAAACTTCACAGTTTCACTGGCTAAACTCTTAGCCAAAAAGAAAAAAGATAAAATTTACACTGAAGAGGAGAAAAATCTTGCTTTGGGCCCCAGGGAAGTAGAATAATACTTCTATACAATTTACAACTCGAAATCACCAACTCAATGCCCAGAGAGTGTGATAATAACAAAGTCAAATACAACAGTTTAGGTTTTCTAACAATTTCTTTTAATTAAAAAATTTTTTTTCATTCAATTTTTTGGAAGTATCACTGGATTATATATCCCAAATTCAAATTTTATTATATCCCTTCAAAGAATTTAACATTAAATAAAAAAAAACTTACACTTCCTGTAAAGTTTGTGATTCCAAGCTGATGTTCCAGTCAGATAACCGATTATGGCTCAAATCCCTGAAAGACGACAAAATATCACTCTTAGTTTTTTGGAAAGTAGACTTAAAAAAACCAATGGGCACTGGGAATATAACTCAGTGGTAGAGAGCCTGCCTAGCATACAGAAGATATATTAGGTTTGATCCCCAGCACCACAAACAGAAAGAAAAAAAAAAATGTAACCAAAACATTTAAAAGTCCTCTTAAATTTGAATACAGGCAAAAAGAAATGTTTATCCATAAGAATTCATCTAAATTTCAAAACAGCTATGTTACTTTTTAATTTTGATTTCTTCTTTTAGTAATTAGGAAATACATTTACATGGTTCAGTAACCAAGGAGTATAAAAGAGAACACAATAAAGTCTCCCACCCTTATTTCCATCCAACCAATTCCCCTTCCCAATAACAAATGAAAATACTGCACACTGTTTCTTGTTCAGCCTTTCAGATATTTTATACATGTACCAAGAAATTTTTACAAATGGCAGAATTTACACATTATTGGTCCCTTGCTTCTTAGTGAGTTTCTTCATCCCCTTGCAGTGGTTATATAATATTTGCTGTAAATAAATTGAAAGGTAGATTTCACAAGGCAATATGGTGAGCTCCTATATTAAAATTGGAGTTAACCGCATCCTTCAGAGAGATGCAATCTTCCTACAAAGAGCTCTCTAGCTTCAGAATAATTACCCAATTATTACTCAAATTATGGTAGGATGATGACAGTGGCAGCTAATGTTTATTAAGTGTCAGGCAGCCTTCTATGCACTTTATTTAAATATATATGTATATGCACACATATACACATATAAAATTATCTAAATTCATACAACAGCTCCTTTTCAAAACAATTACTTTGACAATCTTCACTTTCCTAATACAAAAAGGAGGCACAGAGAGATCAATAACTTGTCAATATAAGGTCACAACAAATACGTAGGGAACCATAAATTCAAAAGTCCATCTCACCTCCAGCAAGCAGTTTGTTAGATATGGGAGAAATTTTACTGAAGTTAGTTGTACGTTTAAATATTTAAATTGGCTTTTAAAAATTCAACTTGATGTTCCCTGGCATCTTTACAAGACTGTTGTGGAATCAGGGCACACAAGCTGCCCAAGAGATGTCCTATAGGTTACAATATGGCAAGCAACAGAAACACACTAGAGAAAATGACAGATCAATTTGTCTCACTGTGACAACCACATGCAGTTGGCAGATGCGTGCAGGTTTGAACGATGTCTCTAACGCAGCAGAACAATTTATTCTGAGCTAAATTCATGCCTGAGCATCTGGAAAATCTAGGTACTTTCATTCAAGAGCTTAATTTACACCATGACATAACTAAGGCTATGTTAAACCATCACTTTTTCACAACAGTTCTAAACAGTTCTTTTACTCCAAGATATCTGTCATAAAGTAGCAACTCAAAAATACTCATGAATACAGCGGTGTGATAGGAAACACAAGATACACACACACACACACACACATATATAAATTCATGCCACATAAAAGTGTCATATTCAGGATTGCAGGTATAGCTCAGTGATGTTGCAAGGCTACTAGCACATTCAAGGCTCTGGGTTCAACTCTCAGCACCAAAAAATAAATAAATCTTATATTTGGATACTTTATCCAACACACACTTGCTACTAAACAACAAACAATTCCATACAAGTGAAAAGTTTTGTTGTTTTGTGGCATTTCAACTGTAGCAGAAATTCAACTGTTGTAAATATTCCATATTCTGCCCCAAATTGGCTGGTACAACAAATGAAGAGATAATAACATCTGGATGTTATTAGTTAGCATGGTGTTTACTAGATTCTACATACCATGACTGCTTGTATTTAGCAGCTTTTCCCCTTAAGAATTTGGGCTTTCATTTTAATCACAACAATGCATTTCCATAGTGCCTTAAAAAATCTCAATCTTCCTGGCAGCACAACTTTTGATCATACTTTCCCCCAAGAATTCTTCCATGAATGTCACTCATCAGTGACAATCATTTACCAAGCAATCATTTTTAAAGACAACATAAAGCAATAAAATATTAAGCGCAATTTATATGATATAAATAATTTTGTACTCAGTATTAGTGAAAACTGTCCAGTTATCTATTTGAGGCAGAATAGTTTAATCTGTGTCTTTGAAGAAACGATGAGCTTTTTAACCAAACCCAGAGGATACCTAAAATACTTTCAAGCCTCTCTACAGTATAATGTTGTTTTATGCTCTGAAATAGTCTCATATGTCAGCACCCTTCTGAAACAAATCTTCCTTGAATGAGATTTAACAATATTAGGGCCGGAGATACAGGGCTCACCTAGCAAGTACAAGGCCCCGAGTTTCATCACCAGTACCAAAAACTAAAACTAAAACAAAAACACACTAAAAGTGAACTTCCAACATAATTGTATCAATTGGTATATACCAGTATAGTTGCTTAAGTTATCAAAATAGCAGATATCTAACTAGAATTATTTGACTTTATTTAATCATCAAGTATTCTTTTTCTTTTGCTGGTGCTTATTAGGATCAAATCCAGGGCCTCATGCATGCCAGGCAAGCACTCTACCACTGAGCTACATCCCCAGCCCCAGGTATTCTTACAGTAAATATTTATTGGACCATATGCTATGTATGCCCTGTGAGTGCCACAAAAACTGTCAGTATTACAGTCTTTTTCTCTTTCTGAAAACAACATTTATAGTTCTCACAGGTAGGATCATCCCAAAACTAGATAAATTCAACATCAATTTCATTATTTCCCTTCACTGGAAATGATTAACTTTTATATCTAAATTTCACTCTGGAATTTAATCATATAACATGTGCTAACAGGAGTATAAAAGCATTGTTTTTTTAATCCATATAACTAGTACTTTAAGGCACTAAAATAAATTTATATATATCATATTGTCAATACACCAAAACATCACAAAAAGTATACTAAGATGAAAGAAGTCTGTAAGATTATTTCTTAACTTCAGTAATGCATAGCAGACATAATCTTATTCCCATAAATGTCTTTCCTATTTCCTTTTTTTAAATACCAGGGTACTTTACCACAAAGCTAAGTCCCCAGTCAGTCCTTTTTATTTTTTATTTTGAGATAGGGTCTCACTAAATTGCTGAGGCTGGCCTCAAACCTGAGGTGGAAGGAAACTCCTGCCTCAGTTTCCCAAGTTGCTGGGATTAGAGGTGTGTGCCATTGCACCCAGCCCATCACCTCTTTTTTGAGACTGGGTTTCCACATTTTGCCTAGGTTGGTCTTGACATGAGTTTAAGGGTTCAAGGGATCCTCCCATCTTGGCAAGGGGCACAGGCTTGGGCCACCATGCTCAGCTTCTATCTTTTAAAATAAGCACTTCAAAAAGGGTAAAGAAACTGAAATTTGAAGACTTCAGATATAAATATCAGATATAAAACTCATAGATCAGAATTTGTATATTTCTTTTTGATTGGAGATTCCTGGCATTCTTCTCTAAGTGTAAGCATTAATTCCATTTAGTTTGCATATGCTAATGACAGTTTGTCTTTTATTGTTTTTTGTTAGGTTTTGTTTTGGTTTGGTTTTGGTACTAGGGATTAAACCCAGGGGCACTTTATCACTGAGCTACATTCACAGTCCTTTCTATTTCTATTTTGAGACAGGGTCTCATTAAGTTGTTTAGGACCTCACCAAATTGCTGAGGCTGGCCTGGAACTTGCAATCCTGCCTCAGTCTCCCAAATCACTGGAATTACAGGCATACACCACTATGTCCAGCTATTGTTTTTAAAGTGAGAATCCTGAAACAAATAACTTTCACTATTTCTCCTTGAAATATCCAAAAAATGTATGTAAGAATTAAGTCAATAAACTTTATTTTCTAACATCACTAATCTGATAATTTATGGATATGTGTCTCAGTGTTGTAAACTTAGCTCCCACTCATGTTAATCTATAAGGATGAAGCTGCAATAAATGATGAATTATTAAAGTTCTAATACCATGTGGAGCCAGAGGCGTCCTTAACGTAGAATTAAAAAAATAAAAAGGGCTGGAGATGTGGCTCGTTGATATTAAAAAAAAAAAAAATCCCTGAATTCAATGAGGACACACACAAACACACACATACACACACACACACACAAAAAAAAACTACTACTAATTCTCAG
The DNA here is from genome assembly GCF_052094955.1 of Ictidomys tridecemlineatus. Taxonomy (NCBI): domain Eukaryota; kingdom Metazoa; phylum Chordata; class Mammalia; order Rodentia; family Sciuridae; genus Ictidomys; species Ictidomys tridecemlineatus. The sequence goes on along the minus strand of NC_135487.1, from coordinate 106,011,297 downwards.
GTTTACTACATAATCAACTACCATGCTGTGATTTATAATACGGATGATCCGAATATTCATGGGGTATAATGAACTAAACACAAGAATTTCTAATAATTCTTAAAATTTTGTCTGTTTTTATAGGTGTGCTTTCCCTTTACCATTTTTAATATAACAACTTTCCACTAAAAGCTGTCACTTCTTGAAACTGTCAGCCTTTCTGTATAGTGGCTCTTTATCTTTGTTTTTAATTTGTTGCTTCTAATCGTCAGGCTAGGAAACCCCAATGCCTGTGAGCAATGTCTGAATTAGAAGTAAATGAGATCTGAGTGAGAGTTTCCTAGAAGCATTTTCACTATGTGGTTCAACTAGAGATAACTGGAGACACTGGGTAAATATCTTCAGGATAAATAAGATTTGAAGAGTGCATGAGGCATAACACTATTCCGAATTAAACATCTTATCTTTCATTTGTATTATTTGCAATACATTTTACAATACTGTGTGTGTGTGTGTGTGTGTGTGTGTGTGTGTGTGTGTTTTACTGGAGATTGAACCCTGGCCTTGTGTTTGCAAAGCAAGCACTCTACCAACTGAGCTATACCTCCAGCCCATTATAATGCGTTTATATAAATCAAAAAAAATGAAAATAGACGTTAGAATATTTGAGAATTTTTTTTTAAAATCAAAGGGACACATTTTAATTTTTCCATTATCTGTCCTTGGGTTAACTATTAAAAATCATTAAATGATTAAAAATACTGTTTCACGGGGGGGGGGGGGGGGTTCACCAACACATCAACAACAAAATAAGAAATTATAGCCAGGTGCAGAATTTCTATTCACACCTATAATCCCAGCAGCTCAGGAGGCTGAGGCAGGAGGATCTCGAGTTCAAAGCCAGCCTCAGCAATGGTGAAGTGCTAAGCAACTCAAAGAGACCCCGTCTCTAAATAAAATACAAAATAGGGCTGGGGATGCAGCTCAGTGGCCAAAAAATGCCCCTGAATTCAATCCCTAGTGCCAAAAGAAAAAAAAAAAAAAGAAATTCTACACAAACTTTCTTTTCTAAGGTACTAAGGATTGAACTCAGGACATCACACATATTAGGCAAGCGCTCTACCACTGAACTATGTCCCCAGGGTCTCTACATAATCATTTAAGAACAGTCTTGCACACCTAGTTCTGGGACCTTCAGCAAGTCCTGAACTTCAGCATCTCTGAACTTGTTTTACACGGAAAAATAAGGGCTGGGATTGTGACTCAGCTGTAGAGCACATGCCTACCACAGGTGAGGTCCTGGGTGCAATCCCCAGCACCACATAAAAATAAATAAATAAATAAATTTAAAAAATAAGAATATTAATACCAACTTTATCAGATTTCTCTAAAAGTTAAGAGATTATAAATAGAAGGCTTAGTATACAGGTCACATGACCCAGCAATATCTCTTTTTCTGAGTAAATTTCCATCTATTGGAAATGTACGTAAAATCTACTTGCCAAGGTAAAACCTTAATTAATTTCATCTATTCTCCTATATTAACTTATTAAAGTCCTATTCCAAGTATTGACTCTGGATTCATCATAAAGATGCCAATAATAAGCCCACCAAAGATTTGGGCAACTTACTCAAGTATATACCTGTACCACAAGATTTAATGATTCAGAATTACCCAGTGATACCACTTACTAAGAATCTACATATATACCCACATAATTATGAAAAGATGTCTACCAAGAATTTATAGTACTGGCAAAACCATAAAGGAAACCTATACTTATCAAGATCAGTTAAGGTAGAGCCACCCCGCACTGGGGTTCCTTAGTCACCAAAGCATGGCTCCACAGCCCAACCCCAGGAAACATTCAGGCTTGAAACTGCCACTGCCACAAAACTGGGATATGGCTGCTTCTATCAAGAGACAACAGGGCTGGGGTTGTGGTTCAGCAGTGGAACGCTTGCCTTGCATGTAAGAGGTACCGGGTTAGATCCTCAGCACCACATAAAAATAAACAAACAAGGTAAAGGTATGGTGTCCATTTTACAACTAAAAAAAAAATTAAAAAAAAAAAAAAAAGAAAGAGACAACAATAAGGTCCTGGTAAGACGTCACCAAGGTCTCTGTGGTCTGGCTGCAGCAGAGCTTTCTCTACTAGGAGTGCTAACAGTTATCCTTTTGCTGAGGTAACAGGGAGTCTTGCATAGGGTTGCCTATTTCTTATTTCTCCTACTAACAGCCAACTTCCTATGATTACCCTCTTACTAGACTTCTAATCTAACACCTCCATATCCTTAAATCCTATCTCATAAACATCTCAGCCAACCCCAAGTCCCTGCTTCCACCATCAGAAACTGTAAACCATTGATCATATAGCTGAAAATCTACTGATCATATAGTTGAAGATAACCAAACCCATCATTTCTGTTTATAGTGGCAAAACTGTAAATGTAAAAATAGAAGTTGACTGATATGGGGCTGGGGATGTGGCTCAAGCGGTAGCACGCTCGCGTCGCACGCGTGCGGCCCGGGTTCGATCCTCAGCACCACATACAAACAAAGATGTTGTGTCCGCCCATAACTTAAATAAATAAATATTAAAAAAAAAAAAAAAAAGAAGTTGACTGATATATGGCTGCACTTTGGGTACATTGAGTGCTATAATATCGATCTCTCCCTTAAAAGTGAGGTATTACCTGTAGGCACATTATAAGATAATAAGGCAAGAGCTGTAATACCTCAGATCTATACTACGAGAGAGGAAGACACATAGACATTATGAAAACACAAGGGAGGAAAATGCCCCAAACAAATCAAGATACAACAATAGAATCCATAGATAGCGCAGTAGGTGAAATGTCAGAGAAGGAATTTAGAATATATAAAACTAAAATGATTTGGGAATTAAAGAATGACCTAAGTGAGCAGATACAGGCAAAAATGGATCACACCAACAAAGAGATAAGAGAGCAAATACAGGTTGCAAGAGATTACTTCAAGGAAGAGAGAGAGATTCTGGAAAAAAAAAAAACAGAAATCCTCGAAATCAAAGAAACAATAAACCAATTAAAAAACTCAATAGATACCATCACCAACAGACTAAATCCCTTGGAAGACAGAACCTCAGAAAATGAAAACAAAATATACAATTTTGAAAATAAAGTTGACCTCACAGTGAAGATGGTAAGAAACCAGGAACAGAACATTCAAGAATTATGGAATACCATCAAAAGACCAAATTTAAGATTTATTGGGTTAGAGGAAGGTTCAGGGATTCAAACCAAAAGAATGCTTAATCTCTTCAATGAAATAATATCAGAAAATTTCCCAAGTATGAAGAATGAATTGGAAAACCAAATACAAGAGGCCTAAAGAACACCAAATGTACAAAACTACAGACACATTATAGTAAAAATGCCTAGCATACAGAATAAGGATAGAAGATCAGTTAAATTATTTACAAAAATTCCATATAAAAATCTCTGCAGCCAGTTTTAAAAAAAAAAAAAACATATTTATACAAAGTGCTCATGTGTTTTTTTTTATTTTTTTTTTTTAAAGAACTTAACCAGAGGGTCTTGCTAAATTGCTGAGGCTGCCTATGAATTTGCAATCTTCCTGCCTCAGCCTCCCAAGCCACTGGGATTACAGGCATGTACCACTGTGCACCTAGCCATTCCTTTTATTTTTTGAGTCAGAGTCTCCCTAAATTGCCTAGGCTGGGCTCTAACCATGATCCTCCTGCCTCAACCTTCCCAGCAGCTGGGATTACAGGTATGCAGCACCATGCCTGGCTGGACAGTATTACTTTATTTTTAATTTTTTGTAGTTGTAGATGGACACAATACCTTTATTTGTTTATTTTTATGTGGTACTGAGGATTGAACCCAGTGCCAACATGCATGCTAGGCAAGTGCTCTGCCACTGAGTTACAGCCCCAGCTCCAGTATTACTTTATTTAAAAACTAACTTTAAGTGCTTGTGTGCACAAGGCCCTGGGTTCAATCCCCAGTACCAAAAATTAAAAAATCTAAAAAACTTTAAAGAAAGTATTATAAACACTGAATAAAGGACCATGTTTTATTATTTTTTTAAATCTACCTTCTCAGAATGTACCAGCAAAATAGGATATTTTTGTTGGTGGTGGTACTAGGGATTAAACCCAGGAACACTCTACCACTGAGCTACATTTCAGCCCTTTATAATTTTTTTTTTTTTAATTTTAGAGACAGCATCTTGCCAAGTTGCTGAGAGGGTGGCTAACTTGCTGAGGCTGGCATCAAATTTGCAATTTTCCTGTATCAGCCTCCCCAGTCCCTGGGTTTACAGGCAGACATGAATACACCATTGAACCGGGCAAATTTTAATTGTTACTTTTCTAAGATTAGAATTCTTCCTATAAGGTAGGGATGTGGGTCAGTGGCAGAGTGCTCGTCTAGCATGCATCAGTCCCTGGGTTCAATCACAGTCTTACAATTAAAAGGAAAAAGAAATCTTCCTACAGAATGCTTTCAGAATGATGCCATAAATTAACCAAATTATCACAAAGAAAAACTCAATAACTACATGATCTCTTATTTTCCTATCTGTAATATATATCTCAGAAAAAAAGTAGAAAATATAAACACTCCAGACAGTTTTCAGACTGATTTATGAAGTAGTAAATTCCAATTCTACTTCAAACCCAGTGTCTGGCCCTCAAATTTCAAGTTAACAGAACTAAATCTATAGTGAGCCATAGCATATTACCCCAATCCATATTTTTAGTATCTGTCTTCCCTTCCCATTTAGAATAACAGTTCAAAAATAGCAGAATGCCAGGTGCAGTGGTGCAGGCCTATAATCCCAGTGGCTCTTGAGGCTGAGGCAGGAGAATCTAGAGTTTAAAGACAGCCTCTCTGTTGCTGAGGCACTAAGCAACTCAATGAGACCCTGTCTCTAAATAAAATACAAAATAGGGCTGGGGATGTGGCTCAATGGTTGAGTGCCCCCCCCCAAGTTCAATCTCCATACCAAGAAGGAAAAGAAAAAAAAAAGTGGAACTAATATAGTGGCTTTTACACAAAAATAGACAGAAAGCTATGACATGGAAATGAAAATGGAAAGCCATTATCATTAGTGAGCATTTTCTGAGTATCACACCTTTGTATCACTATTTTATAATTAAGTTATACAGATTTTTACAAGTGGATGGATATTAAAACAAATCATCTTATCATTTACAATGCTGATGGAGAAGGTATAGTTACAAAGCCAAGCATCAGCTGGGTTTCTCATTATTAAAGTAATCCATCGCTCCTTAATACCTGTCTAACCTGGCACCACATCCAATATCTCCTCAAGCAAGCAACATTTATGGTATGCTCTTTCTGCTGCATCCTGCCAAAATTTTTATTATATAAGCAAATCATCATAATAAATTTGAAACAGATAAATAAAACCAAAATGTGTAAGAGAAACCCCAAATTAAGAAGCATTTAGTTACAAATCTAGATTCACCATAGTTCACTATTATTGCTCAGTTTAAATTTAAACTCACCACTAGTTATTCTGGCAATTGTTACAAATAATTACAGTCTCATTTTTTTGGAAAGGCTGGGGAAGAGCAATAAAAGCAGAGGTAAAGAACACAACGTGCCCTTAAAAAAAAACTGGTTTACAAGATAAAACTTACACTAACTACTGCATTCTTCTGGTTTGGTCTCACACATGAAATTAATCATTTGGATGGGTTGTAATAACTTAAATTGCTTTTATTTGCATCAACTGAGCATCCCAACATCTTTCATGACTGGAAAAATACAGAATAAATGAGTTATGTCATATTTTTTATGCCAAAGTAAATGACACAAGAATGTACTCAAAGCACTTTTTAAAAGGTCTGAATATGATGTGATCTTTTCTCCATTGGTTAAATGCCAGTTTTTCATTAGGCTAGAAGATCTTTAAAAAGTAAAATATATAGCTAGGTGCAGTGGTGCCACCTATAATCCTAGCTATTCAAGAGCCTGAGGTAGGAGGACCGTAAGTGGTAGACCAACCTTGATAACTCAGTGAGACCCTGTCTCAAAAAAAAAAAAAAAGAAAATTAAAAGACCTAGGGATGAGCTGGGCACAGTGGCAAACACCTATAATCCCAGCTACTCACAAGGCTGAGGCAGGAGGATCACAGTTCAAAGCCATTATGGGCAACTTAGCAAGAACTTGTCTCAAAAGTAAAATAAAAAGCTTCAGGATGTATCTCAGAGGCAGAGCACCCCTGGGTCCAATCCTCAATATCTCTCACTCTCTCTCACATATATACACACATAAAAGACTTACCCAGAGTTCTTCAATGGAAGTTAATGTCCTATGTATGCTAAAGAATTAACCTGTTCACAACTAAAGGAACAAATGCAAATAACTTTTAAGCAGTCATTATAATAAGAGCAGAAGAGATTTAAAAACTATAGGTAACTAAATACATAAATAATTCAATAAGATTGATTTAGTATTGCAGTGGTTCCCAAACACTAATTTATGATGGAGTTTTCAGCAGTCTATAGTGAAATAAAAACAGCAAAGACAAAATTACAAATTTTCAAAAGGCCAAATTTGGCCAGACCTGGTAGCACACACCTGTAATCCCAGCATACCTGTAATCCCAGTGACTGGGGAGGCTGAGGCAGGAGGATTGAGTTAAAAACCAGCCTCCGAAATTTAGCAAGGCCCTAAGCAACTCGGTGAAACCCTGTCTCTAAATAAATACAAAAAGGGCTGGGGGAGGGGGGTGCTGGGGTTGTGGCTCAGTGGTAGAGTGCTTGCCTAGCACATGTCAGGCACTGGGATCGATCCTCAGCACCGCATAAAAATAAATAAAATAAAGTCATTGTGTTCATCTACAACTAAAGAAATATTTAAAAAAAAAAAGGGCTGGGGATGTGGCTCAGTGGTTAAGTGCCCCTGGGTTCAATCCCCAGTAACAAACAAAAAAAAAAAGCTAATTTAATTCAATAGAATGGTCTTTAATTCTATTAAGTACATGTGTGTTAACTTCTTGGCGCTATTGTGAAATGACCATGACAACAAACAACTACAAGAGAGGGGTTCTAACACCCTTATTTGGCAAAACAAGAAGTTGACTATTGGTCCTACAATGTTTGCGTGTTCATATGTGCAATCAGAACAATGTGGGGCTGGGGTTGTGGCTCAATGGTAGAGCACTCGCCTAGCATGCTTGAGGCACTGGGTTCAATCCTCAGCACCACATAAATGTAAGGTGAAGATATTGTGTCCACTTAAACCTAAAAAATAAATATTAAAAATTAAAAAAAAAGAACAATGTGCTACGGAGCTCCAAAACCACCTAGAGAATCCAGTCAAGTTATGAATAACGAAATAATATTTCACAGTTTCTCATACAGAAAAACAAGATAGTATTGATATAGGTTTTAAAAAAACAATATTGAATCCAGGTGTAAACTCCATGGTAGAACACGTTGCCTAGTACACACAAGGCCTTGGATTAGAACTTCAGCATCTCAAATCATAAAAACAAAAAGCAGAATTAACAAACACAACCATTCTAGGCATTTGCGTTTGATCACTAATATATTTAGAACATCACATGAATTTTATTTATTTTAGAGTGCTAGAGATGAAACTCAAGGCCTTGCATATGCTAGGGAAGTGCTCTACCACTGAGCTATATCCACAGCCCATTGCATATGTCTTAAAATTCTAATTTGCATGAAGAAACCTAAGTGTATTTGGTTATTTTAAAGCTAATGGCAATTGCTAAAGAATGTTTCATTTCTCAATTTAAAATAACACAATAAGGGACTGGGATTGTGCCTCAGTGGAGGAGCACTTGCCTAGCATATGTGAGGCACTGGGTTCAATCCTCAGCACCACATAAAAGTAAATAAAGGTACTTTGTCCATATACAACTGGGGGAAATTAATTAATTAATTAAATGACACAATCAGACAGCCAGGTGTGTTGCTGAAGGCCTGTAATCCCAGCAACTCAGGAGGATGTGACAGGAGGGTAGCAAGTTCAAGATCAGCCTCAGCAACTTAGCATGGCCCTAAACAACTTAGCAAGACCCTGTCTCAACATTAAAAAAAAAAAAGAAAGAAAGAAAAAGGGTTGGGGATGTAGCTCAGTGGTAAAGTACCCTTGGGTTCAATCACCAGTCTAAAAATAAAATAAAATAAAATAGCACAATCATGTCTTTTAATATTCTAAGAGTGCTTTAGCTAATGTAAGACTTCCATCCAATTATATTTCTGTAACAGAATTGCTCTCCAAAGCATTTCAATTCAACTGAAAATGTCAATTTCATTATAGGACATTTAAAATTTCTGAATGCCACTTGGCTTTAGGCAATTTGTCTTGATTAAACAAAAATAAAACTTTGATAAAATAATCTTACATAAAATTATTTTTAATTATTGTTTAACTACCAGTGTAGAAACTTAGAAAGTAAGCCACATTTATTCAATTACAACTACATGAAGGCATGTTTTTTTTAAACTTACGCTAGATTTATTCTGTCATAATCAGGTAGCTGTTCCAAGAATTTCTTAGAAAAAAGTACTTGCTACATAACAAAGATGCTGTACTAGGTTTAAATCAGACTACCATACACATGAGTGCCTTAATTTAAATCAATACAACCAGAATTAACTACAGGTGTTACTATAATAAAACAAAAGAAATCATATTGATGGTGTGATGGTGCATGCCTGTAATCCCAGTGGCCAGGGAGGCTGAGGCAGGAGGATCAAAAGTTCAAAGCCAGCCTAGGCAATTTAGCAAGCCCCTAAGCAACTTAGAGAGACCCTGTCTCAAAATAAAAAATAAAGGTTCTGAGGAAGTGGTTAAGCACTTCTGGGCTCAATCACTGGTATTTAAAAAAAAAAAAAGGAAAGAAACCATACTATTATATTGCAATTCTGTTTACACTGGATACATTTTCTCAATAAATGAGTTGTTTCTTTCCTATCTATGCTAATCAACTTGTAAATATATAAATACTTCTTAACCTCTGCAACAGACCTTCTATTTGTATTCTATTTCCAATGAAAATCCAAAAGCCCCCATATTTTAATTGCATGCCAAAAATTTTTTTAATGATGACTTTTTTTTTTCTTTTTAAGTAACTCTATTAGAAGTCTGTCAATTAATAATTGTGTTGCTCAGTATGTGACACGGAAATAACTGTATGTTGGTGGTTAAGAAACCTCATAATTACAGTTATTTAATACCTAACTTTTGTTCCCAATGCCACTATGCTGACTCAAAGCTAATGCACCTTTCTAAGCGCCACTGTGTAATATAGGCCTGTCAGAATTAAAATGCAGCAGTGGAGACTCCAGAATTATTCATTCAACCCATTGTACTTGTTTCTTATATATAAACAAAGAAGCCTCATTTCTGAGTTGTACACCACAAGTAAAAGCAATGAAAACAAAGCATCACATTATTTTGGGGGAAAAATATACTCTTTCCCTTCTTTATAGTGAATCCTAAATCAGCTCAAGAATGCTACTTATGAAGATATTCTGGGTTAATCCTGGATCTCCTGATACATGATGAAGTTTTCAATCCTGTCAAGTATCAAAACTGCAACACGAAAGGAAACAATATATGAGAACTAGGGACAGAAGACAATTCATTTATCTCAGGTGATCCTGTATAAAATCACGTGCCTGCGGCAGACCACTCAAGCTGAGGTACACAACAAATGATGCAGCCCACGAGGGATCCGCGCTCAGCCCACCCCCCAGCCATTCCGCGTCCCTGGTGGTGCCCAGAACCCTCGAGTACTTAACATTAAGCACCCTAGCCCACCTCCTCCCTAGCCAGGAAATCAGACTCCCTAGCCCCGAGAATCTCGACCTCAGTCTTCATTCAAGTCTCCCCAAACCCTCAATACCAGCGCTTTTAGACTCCCACCACCCAAAACCAAGTTCCCAACCACAGAACAGCAGTTTCTTTCACAACTCAGGTAGGCGACCGCGCCCTCCAGCCCGCGGCGGAGGAGAGCTCGCCTTCTCTCGGTCCCTCGGCTTGGCCACTCTACTCACAGGGTGGCGACGTCGGGGGGCAGCGGGCCCGACAGCGCCCTCCAGCTCGACGCGGGCAGCTTTCTGCGACTGCAGTCCAGCAAAGGAATGCGGCAGGAGCAGGGTGCGGGGCAGAGGCCTGCCCAGGCGACGGGCAGCAGGAGGACTGCCTGGGCGAGGAAGAGGAGCCGGGAAAGGGGTCCGGACCGACACCCCGGGAGCTGCTCCTCCCGGACGCCTAGGGGCGCCGGCGCCATTTTCCCCTCGACCGGGACCCGGCCGAGAAAACCCGCCTGGCTGACAAGGCGGCTCGGCGTAGGCTTTTGGCCGCTGCGCGACCACCTGAAAGCCCCGGCTGTCGCCTGTATCCTCTAAAAGCAGGCGACAGACAGAAGAGGAGGGACAGCAGGGGAAGCGGCTGAAGACAGGCGGCTGAGGCCCTACGGACACCGCTTGCCCGCCCCGCCCCGCGACGCAACGTCTTCACGCACAGGGCCCAGCCAATCTGTGCACAAGGATGAAGTTGCGTCGGGGGCGAGACCAGGGACCGCCCCGCTCCTTCAGGAGAAGGGTATTAAGGTGCTCCAGACTGCACTGCCCCTCCGCGGCTCCGCTGCCGTTCCTCCGCTGGAGGGCGCAGTGGTTCTTTAGGAGGGAACCGTGGGGCAAAGCCACCGCCGCAGTCCAAAGTCCTCACTCCGGATTTATCTAGCTTAGTAGTATCAAAGGATCTTTCTTCTTCTTCTCCTTCTTTTCTTTTTTGGGGACTGGGTATTGAACCCTGTCGATACTTTGCCGCTGAAATACATCCTTTTTATTTTTTTTTTTTGAGACAGGGTCTCCCTAAATTGCTGAGACTGGCCTCAATAATTTGAGATCCTCCTGTCTCCCGAGTCGCTGGGATTACAGGCCTGCAGTACCGCGCCCCGTGGGTTTTTTTTGGTTGTTTTTGTTTTTTCTTCTTCCCTAGACCCCAAGAAAGGGGAATGACAGGCCGCCTTCCGAGCCGCAGATGCGAATGGACGCGAGAGCCTCCATCCTAGCTTCAGCCGGGTCCTCCACCAGGCCGAGCTGGGCCTCCACTGCCCCCTGCTGTTGGTCCGCTGCGCGTGCTGCTGTCCTGCTAGTGGAGGCAATCGCAGTCTGTGGGGGGTCTAGAGTTTCCTGAAGACGGGGCCCCTGTTTATTCGTCTGGGTTTTTCCAGCTTCTGTTGTAGCTTGGGGTTCAATAAGTGCTGAACTCCAAGCACCCGCATGTACCTAAGGAAAATATTCTTCGATTTCAGAGGGTGGTGGTCTCCATAGACACCTTCAGAAAAACAAACAGGACAGGTAGATAGAGAGTATGTATCAGTCAACAAAATGAAGGCTGTGAGGAAATATTTTTCTTTATCCCGAAGCAGATGCTATCTCACTATCTTATGCCTACTCTCCAAAGTTATGAATAAAATTTTAATAATAAATACTTTCCAAAGAGCATTTGTGCCTGTTGCCTTGATTGGTCCCTCAATGACTGTGACATTGAGTTACCGCCCATAAGGAAACAAGCTCAGAGTGGTTAAGAAGTTACCCAAAGCCACAGGCAGGGTTGGTAATGCCATGGGTTTTCTGACTTGTAAATTAAAAACCTGAGAAGGCACCCAGCATCGTAACACATGCCTGTTATCCCAGCTATTCTGGGTGCTGAGGCAAAAAAGAGGGATAGTTAGAGACCTGCTGAGAGCCACAGCACAGTTGGAATGGCCCCTGGCATTTTGCCAGAAGCAATGGTTGAGAGGGGAACCATTAAGATGATGATAATTAAGTTAAGCTGGCTATAATTACTGTGACTGGATGATGCTGGATTGAAACAGGCTGTGAATTCAATTGTACCTAGACCCCTGCTGTCCTATCCAGGTGCCTGCTACTTTGGAGTTCTCTAGGGAATTCCTGGGGAGTTCCCGTGGGTGTGTGGTGTTCCTGGAAGGGCCTCGTGGGTGGTGTTCTCCTGATTCCGGCAATAAAGGAGTTCCTGTTTGAACCTACAAGTGCCTCCTGGTGGCTCGGTTATTTTGTGCCCAGCCAGACTGCGGCAGAGACCAGCCTGGGAAATTAGCAAGACCCTGTCTCAAAAAATAAAGCCATTTGCGGTGGTGCACACCTGTAATCCCACTGTCTCAGGAACCTGAGGCAATATTCCAAATTTGAGGCAAATCTCAGCAATTAAGCAAGATCCTGTCTCAAAATAGAAAATAAAAGGGGCTAAGGATTAGTTCACTGGTAGATTGCCCCGATTCAATATCCCCTACCAAATACATAAACAAATAATTTTTCAAAAAATAGAGGTGGGGGGCTGGGGATGTGGCTCAAGCGGTAGCGTGCTCGCCTGGCATGCGTGTGGCCCTGATTCGATCCTCAGCACTACATACAAACAAAGATGTTGTGTCTGCCAAAAACTAAAATGTAAATATTAAAAAATTCTCTCTCTCTCTCCCCTCTCTTTTAAAAAAAAATAGAGGTGGGGGTAGAGTCTAAGGTATGTGTCCATCTACAACTAATAAATAAATAAATAAATAAATAAACTAAGGACTGGGGAGGTAGCTCAGTGATTTAATCCCCAGTGCCAAAAAAGAAGATAAAGCAAAGAGAGTCTATAGTTCATTACATTATTAATTTATTACATAAAGTAAAAGGAGAAAATCACATAACTATATGAATATATAAAATATGAATGATGTAGGGCATGATGGCACACACTTGTAATACCAGTGAAATGGGAGGCTGAAACAGAAGGATATCAAGTTCAAAGCCATCCTCAGCAACTCAGGTAGGCCCTAAGCAACTTAGCAAGACCCTATCTCAAAAAAAAAAAAAAAAAAAGGTTTGGGACGATGTGGCTCAGTGGTTAAGTGCCCCTAGGTTCAATCCTCCATACTCCCCCACCAAATATATAGATAGATAGATAGATAGATAGATATACACAAACACATATATGACATAGTATGCTATACTATTATGACATCATATTAACTATGTCATGTATTTTTTTTGCAGAAAGATAAAAAGGCAATGGTCATATTTTAAAAACTAAAAAGATAAAATATAGAACTTACTGTACTAGATTTCAAGATTTTAAAGCTACTGTAATTATAAAGCATAGTATTGCCCCAGGGAGAGTTAGATAGATTTTTGGTGTATATCAGAGACTTGATAAGATACTTGATTTATGACTCTGGCAGAACTTCAGAACAGTGATAAAAGGATAGAATTCTTTTTATTAAATGAAGATAAGCTCATTTAGATAGCCAAGTGGAGAAAAAGAAATTGACTCCTTTCTGACATCACATATAAAAATCAATTCAAAACCTAAAACTGAACCGGCATGTGGTTCATGCCTACAATTACAGCAATTCAGGAGGCTGAGGCAGGAAGATCACAAGTTCAAAGCCAGCCTCAGCAATTAGCAAGACCCTAAGCAATTTAGGGATAATTTGTCTCAAAATAAAAAATAAAAAGGGCTGGGAATGTGGTTCAGTAGTTAAGCACCCCTGGGTTCAATCTCTAGTAATAACAACAACAATAAAGACACCTAAGGATGATATACAAAACCATGAAGCTTTAACAAGAGAGTACTGGAAATTTTTTTTTTCCACTCCATAGTAAAAAAGTATATCTTAAGATGCAAAAATTATTAGCCTTAAAAGAATGATAAATTTGGGCTGGGGTTGTGGCTCAGTGGTAGAGTGCTCACCTCACACGTGAGAGACTCTGGGTTCGATCCTTAGCACCACATAAAAATAAATAGACAAAATAAAGATGTGTCAATGTATAACTAAAAAATATTTTTAAAAAAAGAATGATAAATTTGACTACATTGAAATGAATCTTCATTCCCAAAAGACACAATAAAAAGGTATTTGCAGGGCTGAACGCTGTTGCACATGCCTGTAATCCCAGGGGGTCGGAAGGTGGAGGGCAGAGGATGGAGAGTTCAAAGCCAGTCTCAGCAGTTTAGCAAGGCACTAAGCAACTCAGTGAGACCATGTCTCTAATAAAATACAAAACAGGGCTGGGGATGTGGCTCAGTGAGTGGTCAAGTGCCCCTGAGTTCGATCCCTGGTAGCCTCCCAGCCCCCCCCCCAAAAAAAAAAGTATTTACAGGCTCAGTGATAGAGCCTTTGAGACTTTGGTTTAATCCTCATAATCATTAAAAAGAGAGGGAGATTTGCAACACACATAACCAACAAAGTATCCAGAATTTGCAAAGAATTCCTAAAATTAAATTAGATAAAAACAAATAACATGCACTTCAAAAAAGAAATATAAATAGTCAAAGAAATATAAAAAGGTAGATGAAAACATCGCTCAGTCTCATTATTAGTAAGAGAATCAGGCATGGTGGGGTACTGCTGCAATCTCAGCTTCTGGGAAGGCCTGGGCAGGAGGATGTCAAATTCAAGGCCAGGGATTGGGCCATTAATCAGGCCATCTTAAAATTTGAGGATAACAAAAAGGGATTGGGATGTAGCTCAGTGCTTGCCTAGCTTGCACAGGCCCTAGGTTGGATCCCCAGTATTAAAAAAAAAAAAAAATTAATAAATAAACCACCTAGATCAAGGGACCTACCCTTCCAGATAATAAGTAATAAGACTTCAGTCATTAAAAAGTGAGGAAGAGGTATAGGGATAGGCAAATAGTCAAACAGAACATAAAGTCCAGAATTAAAATCATGTACACAAAGAAACTTATAATTCAAAGGTCATATTACAAGGCAATAAAAAAGGGACAGATTAATCAACAAATATGCTAGGAGCTAAGGGTGTAGGTCAGTAGTGGAGCACTTGCCTAGCATGCATGAAACCCTGGGTTTGATCCCAGCACCGCAATAAAATTAAAAAAAAAAAAAAAACCACAAAAACAACTATATGCTAGAACAACTTGTTATTCAAAACAAAAGAAAATTAGATTCCTAACTCACATTGTAATGAAAATAAAACTAAAAAAGACCTAAATGTGGGCTGGGGTATAGCACAATAGTAAAGCCCTTGTCTAGCTTGTAGGAGGCCCTAGGATGGATCCCTAGCACCACCAAAACAAAAAGAAAGAGGAGGGAAGGAAGAATAAATGAACAAAGGAAAGGGGGCAGCTTAAATGCAAAAAGTAAACCTTTAGAATAAAAAAATTGAGAACATCCATGTGTGCCCTCAGGGTAGAGAAGGTGTGACAGAGATTGCTCCTTCCCCCCCCCATGTCATTCTCCCATTTTTCCCTAATAAGCATGTTATAGTTGGGCACATTTCCCAGCCTCCCCAGCGCTGTGAGAGAACTAAATGTTTTTGTTCTTTAAACCACTATATTTTGGGGTCTTTTTATTACCACAACTCATTCTTTACTAATGCGGATATATTTTGTAATCATGACTTGAAGAACACCAACCTGATGGGAAAATCCTGATAAAATTTGACTATATTAAAATGAAAAACAGCAGTACTTTAAAATGCCATCATATGAAAATACAAACTATGATTTTTTTTAAAAAAAAAAAAAAGATATTTATAATGCCTATTCTGCATATATTTTAAAACTCTTCAAACTGGGCAAGGTGGTGCACACCAGTCATCCCGTCTACTCAGGGAGCTAAGGCAAGAGGATCACAAGTTTGAGGTCCACCTCAGCAACCTAGCAAGACCCTCAACAATTTTTCAAGATCCTGTCTCAAAATAAAAAGGATTGAAAATGAGCCCAGTGGTAAAGTCTCTGGGCTCAATCCCTAGTACAAAAAAAAAAAGGAAAATCTCAAAATTAAAATTTTAATTTTTAAAAACCTCCCCAGATCAGTGGAGAAAAAGAAAAAACCTCCCCAGATCAATGCAGAAAAGAAAAATAACCCAACAGAACAACTGATGAAGGAAATAAACATGAAATCAGAGGAGAAACCTAAATGCTATAGCTTAGATCTGGATTGTCGCCTAAAGAGCTGTGTGGTAAATGATTGGGAGGGGGTGGAAAAGTCTAAGAGGGAGGGCCTAGTGAGAGGTCTGCAGGTCTTTGGATTCATGTCCTTGAAGGTGACACGGAGACTCCAGCCCCTTCCTCTTTCTTTTGCTTGCTGATCATGGGGTGAAAAGTTTTTTCCTCCTGCACTCCCACCATGATGTGCCACCAGGGGCCCAAAACACTGGGACCAATCAATCGTGGACTGAAATCAGTAAAACTGTGACCCAAAATAAACCATTTTTATTTATTAGTTGGTTATCTCAGGAATCTGTTATAATGACGCAAAGCTAACACTATTAATGACAAAATAAACAAATAAAAAATGTTCAACTTAAGCCAGGCACAGTGGTGCTCGCCTGTAATACCAGAGACTCAACTCTGGAGACCGAGGCAGGAGGATCACAAATTCAAGACCAGCCTCAGCAACTTAGCGAGACCCAGTCTCAAAATAAAAAATAAAAAGGGCTGGGGATGTAGCTGTATGGTAAAGGGTCCCTAAATTCATTCCCCAGTACTAAAAAAACAACAACAACAAAAATTGAACTTTAAAAACATCAGAAGTGCAGATTAAAACTGCAATAAAATATCACTCATGGGCTGGGGATGTGGCTCAAGCGGTAGCACACTCGCCTGGCATGCGTGGGGCCCGGGTTCGATCCTCAGCACCACATACAAACAAAGATGTTGTGTCCGCCGAAAACTAAAAAATAAATATTAAAAAATTCTAAAAAAAAAATCACTCATATCCAAAAATTGGAAAAATTAACAAAAACATTAAAGTCTAACAGTATCAAATATTGGCAGTGAGCAACAGGAACCCTTGTCCCCTATCTTTCTAGCAGATTAAATCAATATAATCACTTTGGAGGATAACTTGGAAAGATCTAGGAAAATTACCCGCACATTACAGAGGACCCAGCAATTCTGTTCCTAGATAAATATCCTAGAGAAACTCCAGTACATGGGTGGAAAGGATCATATACATGAGTATTAACGCAGCATGATTTATAATAGTTGAATGTTGGGAGCAACTTAATGTCTACTAACAGAGAATACATAGATATGGTAACACCAAAGATAAATCTCAAAACTTAGTGGCCAATAGAAAAAAGCAAACTGCCAAGAATAAGTATGGTATGTCCAAAATATACAAAGTTCAAAGTATGTAAAAAAATATTAGGTAGTAAATATCTGGAAAAATTTCACAAAAATAATAAACATAAAGTTCAAAAAAATGGTTATGGGCTTGCTCTGTGGAGAGAATGTGGGGAATGTATGCATTGATGGGAGAGAGAGAGAGTGGGAGAGAGAGAGACAGAGAGAGAGAGAGAGAGAGAGAGAGAGAGAGAGAGAAAGGAAGAGAACAATCAAAAGAGAGTGAGAGAGAGAGAGAGCAGGCACCCATGCCTGTAATCCCAACAACTTCGGGGACTAAGGCAGGAGGATCACAAGTTCAAAACCAGCCTCAGCAACTTAGCAAGACCCTGTCTCTAAATAAAATATAAAAACGGGCTGGGGATATGGCTGAGGGGTAAAGTGCCCCTGTGCCCTCCTGTGTTCAATCCCCAGTACCAAAAAAAAGGAAAGAGAAATCAATTTCCACCTCCACAGGGGGAAGCAACACCCCATGAAAGGGTTGGAGTTGTGGCTTAGCACAGCCTAGCATTGTGCAAGGCTTTGATCAATCCTATAAGCTTGCAGACAGGCCTCTTACAGTTCAGGTTTTTGTTGGGTTTTTTATATTTTTTATACTGGCGACTGAACCCAGGGACATGCTACCATTGTTTTTTTTTTCAGTGGGAGAGTACCAAGGATTAAACCTGGGGCACTTTTTAAAACTGAGCTACAATTTGAGCCTGAACGTCCTGCCTTAGCCTCCAGAGTCACTAGGTTTACAGGTATACACCATCATCCCTGGCTGTGATTTGGTTTTAATTTAGTCTTCTGCCTTCCCTACATTATAATTTTTTTTCAAGTTATCCTTAAACATAAAGCAATGAACTGTTACATTCATCAAGTATCAGAATCAGTTGGAGGACTATTAATATTAAAGAGATGGTCCCCAAAAGTTTCTGATTCAATAAGTCTCCAGTGCAATGTGAGAATTTGCCTTCGAACAAGTTCCCAAGTGATGCTTAAGTGCTGGTCAATGGACCACATTTTGAGATCCACAGTAAACTCTGTCATACACATCATATGCATTTTTATGGGCTGGGGACATAGCTCAGTTGGTAGAGTGCTTGCCTAGCATGCACAAGGCCCTGGGTTCAATCCCCAGCACCACCAAAAAAAAAAAAAAAAAAAGTCTATATCATATGTATTTTTGTGGTTGTAGGGAATTAAGAACAATGCAAGAAAACATGGAGCTGGATGTAATGGCACACATCTGTTAATCCCAGCAACTGGGGAGGCTGAGGCAGGAGGATCAAAAGTTCAAAGCTAGCTTTGGCAATGTAGTGAGACCCTGTATCAAAACCAAAAAGTGAAAAGAACTAGGAGTATAGCTCGGTGGTAGAGTATGCCTGGGTTCAATCCCCAGAACCATAAAAAAGAGAAAAAGAAAGACAGATGAGACTTGGCATTCTTCTTCCAATTCTCTTTGGGCCGAGGCCAGCACAGAAGCTCGTAATTCTAGGTGGTGATTAGGAGTGTTGACAGTGTAGCAGTTAGGAGCCAGAGGTCAGCAGAATGACTGTGATATGAACCCTTTTCCCAAAAATGCATGCCTGAAGAGATAGATGCCATGTAACTGATTGGGAAAATGACCGACTTCTCACCAAGCCATGCACCCCATCCCACACTCTACCCCACAGCCTCAGCATCAACTCCAGTTTCATGCTTAGAAGGTGTGGCAAGGAGAGTGCTGAAATGCTCACCTCCCATCTGCACCCTGTCAACCCATCCCAAGGTTGCTTGAGCTTCGGAGCTAACCTGCAGTGAGCCCCACTTTTGTTTCCAGCTATCTGGACGCATCCCCAAACTTGCTCCTTTATCCTTTCAAGAAATGAGGGGGATGAGCTCTCACTCGGATGAGGCACTTATGATGATTTAATAGGCTCTTGGGAACCTCAGGCTTTGGTCATTCTCAGCAATCAGCAAAGCACTCGTGCGTTTCTGGGCCCTTTGGCCTCACCCTGATCACCAGTCTTCTAGGCAGGGAATGTACCCACAAACCCTTTAGTTGACTAAAAGCCCAGGAACTTGCGTGCGTTCCTGCATGCATGCGTGTTTGTGGGTGCCCAGGGGGAGCTGAAGGTCAGGGCATGGAAGAAGGCCAGAGGCCTCAGGCTGGTCATTATCTCCAGGCCAGAGCCTTTCTGTCCCTGAATAGGACCCTGATGTTCTGCCAAATAGACAGACTCATTCTAATGAAGTTCTCACTGATCATCCTCATGATGTCCCAGGAGACCTGAGGCCAGGGAGGTCCATCTGTTGCCAACCATGGTTCTGTGTTCCACTCCCCTGTGGAAATGAGGATGCCCATGAAGCTCCCCATCATCTCACTCCACAGAATAATGCCTATCCTTAAGGGACCCTGATCCTGGGGCTGAACTGCAATGACAGCAACAGCTTATTAATTGGACTAATGAGAGGGCCCCAGGGCAGGGAAAGAAAGAGAAGCCTAAATGCCTGTATTTACCTGAATTCATCTTCACAAGGTCCGTATGAGAGGAGAATCCTTATATTCATTTTTGCTAGGATCTGATCCCTGACAATCCCATTCTGGATCCCCCCGGCTTTTTCTTAGTACTATGTATTGAGTACTACCCTGAGTTACATCCCCAGCCCTTTTTCTTTTGAGACAGGGTCTCACCAAGTTGCTGGAACAGTTCTAGAACTTGCAATCTTCCTGCCTCAGCCTCCTAAGGAGCTGGGATGACAAGTGAGTGCTACCACATCCTGCTGTGGAGCCCCAAGACTTTTTTTTTCAATGAATTCCAGCTTTTAATTACTAAAATCTAGGTAATGCATTTTTGTAATTTAGAATAGAGCCCAGACACTTAACAGTGCCATTGTCATGGGTGATAGCATATAAGGCAAAACACATACGCAAAGGTAACACCTTCTGAGCATTGTCAGATGTACTAGGGATTGAATCCAGGGGCACTTAACCACTGAGCCACATTCCCAGCTTTTATATATATATATTTTATTTAGAAACAGAATCTCACTAAATTGCTGAGGCTGGCTTTGAACTTGCTATCCTTCTGTTGCAGTCTCCTGAACTGCTGGGATTACTAGTGTCCACCACTATGCCCAATTAGCACTAAGCTTTTAAAGACAGCAACCCCTTCAACCCTATAAGGTGGGATTGGTTTAATTTTTTTCCCCCTATTTTACCAAAGTGGAAACTTAGAGGTGAAGTACCTTGTCTACAATCACATAACTAGGAGGCATCAGATGGGAGATTGCATATCCATCTGCCTGACTCCACACTGGACTTCTTACCTTAATTCATCGACTCTCTTTTCAGGAATCTGCCTCTATCCTGAGCTCCTACAGGTTTCTTGCTTAAGAGAATGGTGAGACATTCTATTTTCCCATAGAGGAAGCTCCAGTTTGACATGGGGGAATCAGAATGGCCATGCAATTTAGCCTGTGGAACTGAAACCCTAAGCAAGTAGGGAGTGGGAGAGGCGTTGCCAGGACATGAGGAAGGAAGCTTGTTACATGCAAAGGCTAGGATTCTTCAGCACAACCCAAATCCAACTCACTGCCAGATTCAGGAAGAGGCATGAAGGAGTGGTTAATGGCATGACGTTTTCCTTAACATTTTGAGATTTGAATTGTTTTCTACTGTCAGCAAGGCCAACAGGGTAATCTGTACCGGCAATTTCGTCCTTCCTGTTTGTCCTCTTGAAGCAGTTCCAGATGACCAGCCACTGGGAACCTGCTGCTTAAGCAGCTGGTGATGGACTAAAAAACAGCACGAGGAGAGCTTGCAGGCAGGGGTCAGTGCCCTCATGGGACTGAAAGTCACCTTGTAGAGAGGAGCTGAGGGTTGAGGACACAGGAGCACAGCTGCTGTGTGCATAGCTAGCTATTCTCTTCCCTGGGCTTATTTTATTTTTTTGCAAAAATATATAAATAGTAATAATAAATGATCATAGGGAAGTTCAAACTATACTAAAAAATATAAAGTAAAAAGTGAAATTTTCCCTTCCAGATACTACCACCCACCAGGGTTACAACCTCTGCTAAACATTTATTGTCTATGTTTTGGTAGCTTTTTCTGCACAAATCTTGGTGTAAGTATGAGCTTGAGATTTTATTTTTTTTATTATCTATTACAAAATGCAATTGATATGTTGACCTCTCCTTTGAACATAATCTCTCCAAAATCTTTTCCCAATTTATGCTCCCACCAATAGCATGGAAAAGTGTGAGGATGGGAGTACGGCCCAGTGGTAATACAGTGGAATGTGTAAAACCCTGGGTTCAATGCCCAGTATTTAAAAAAAAAAAGCACATGCTAAATATGCTTCTGCTGGGCTGGGGTTGTGGCTCAGTGGTAGAGCGCTTGCCTAGCATGTGTGAGTCCCTGGGTTCAATCCCCAGCAACACATACAACTAAATAAACAAAAGAAAAGCATTGTGTCCACTGCAACTAAAAATATTAAAAAAAAATGCCTCTGCTACTCTTCTGCCTCTCCTTTTCTTTCTGCCTTTTCCCTAGCTTCCTTTTACATTCACAATCTCTGACCCATGCTCATTACACAGAATTCCAGGTGTATTAGTAGATGAGAAATAGGGAAGAGGAATTTAGGGCTTATCAACAGGGATATGCAGAAACACAACATCACCCTAGAAAAGGTGACACTGGTGCCAGATGCAGTAGCACACACCTGCACATCCAGCAGCTCAGGAGATTGAAGTGAGGCAAGAGGATTGCAAGTTCAAAGTCAGCCTCAACAAAACTTAGCGAGTCCCTAAGCAACTTAGGGAGATCATGTCTCAAAATAAAAAATAAAGGGCTGTAGATGTGATTCAGTGGTAAAGTGCCTCTGGGTTTAATCCTCAGTACAAAAAAAAAAAAAAGAATTGACACCATTGTGTACATTTGCTAGAGTTCATTTGTATAAATCATTAGCTGGGAAAAAGAAATATATGGGCAAGACTCCTTCCTGAGTCTGAGGTTTCACTGGATCCTCAGATAATCCTCAGAAAAAAAGCAAGCACTGTCTCCCTGTTTACAGATGGTTAAAAGGAGATTGTACAAATCTGGGTGTAAGTTTACAGAGTAGTCAAAAGTAGAACTCTAAATCACTGTCCTCTCTCCTCTATCACGTCCACAACTTTTATATATGTATAAAACAAGGTGTGTGTGTATGTAGAGAGAGACATAAACTCCAAGTGTACAATAAGTAATTTGTGAACACATATTTAGATCACACCCCATTTTGCACATATGGATATATACTAAGTGTAATCTGAGAGTGTGCAATACGATGTATATAAAATGTGGTAGATGGTACAGAAGGCACTAAGAGGTGGTTTAAAAACTAAACTCCACCTAAATGTGACTTGGCAGGCCCTGACAAATGCATAGGTGTGTCAGGAACTAATAAAGGTTGGGCAATGTTGAATTGTAAATGAATTCTCTTATAGTCATGGTTCTGGAACAATGTTTAACAGGGGTTATGTGCAGGGAGTTTGGGAGTAAGACACACATGGATTCAAGTCTCTGTGTGTGCGGCTGGAGATTTAACCCAGGGCCTCTTGCATGCTATGCAAACACTCCACCACTGACCTATACCTCCAACCCCTCAAGCCCTCTATTAATCCATAGTAGATGTGTGTTCTTGGACAACTAAGTTAAATTCTCTGAACGTTGGTTTTATCTTTCTTTTTTTAAAAAAAAAATCTTTGTAGTTGAATATGGACAGAATGTCTTTATTTTGTTTGTTTATTTTTATGCAGTGGTAAAGACTGATCCCAGTGCCTCACTAGGCAAATGCTCTGCCACTGAGCTGCAGCCCAGCTCAACCTTGGTTTTTTCATTTTTGAAAAAGAGATAATATTCTCTGTCTCATAAGATTGTTGGGTGAGGGCTGGGATTGTGGCTCAGTGGTAGAGCGCTTGCCTCACACGTGCAAGACCCTGGGTTCAATCCTCAGCACCACATAAAAATAAATAAGTGAAATAAAGGTATTGTGTCCAACTAAAATTAAAAAAAAAAAAAAGATTGTTGGGTGAATGAAATGAAATGTCTGTATTATAACTTTCAGTATACCTAGAACATATAAGTCTAAATTAGTTATTATTTTTATATTTCTTGTTATTTTAGTCCATTTTCTATTGCTATAACAAAATACCCCAGACTGGGTAATTTATAAAAAATAGAGGCTTATGCTAGATACCATGGCACACGCCTATCATCCCAGCTACTCAGGAGGCTGAGGCAAGAGGATTGCAAGTTCAAGACCAGCCCAAGCAACTTATTGAGACCTGAAACTGTCTCAAACCGAAAAAAAAAAAAAAAAGGGCTTTGGATGTAAATCAATGGTACAGCACTCCTGTGTTCAATCCCCAGTACTGGAAGGAAAAAAATAAATAAAGGCTTATGTAGCTAACATTTCTGTAGACTGGGAACTTTAAGAGCATGACATAAGCATTTGGCAAGGACTT
The DNA here is from genome assembly GCF_052094955.1 of Ictidomys tridecemlineatus. Classification (NCBI taxonomy): domain Eukaryota; kingdom Metazoa; phylum Chordata; class Mammalia; order Rodentia; family Sciuridae; genus Ictidomys; species Ictidomys tridecemlineatus. The sequence goes on along the minus strand of NC_135487.1, from coordinate 105,987,660 downwards.
TCTTGATGCATCATAACATTGCAGAGGGCACCACATGGAGAGACGGAGCAAAGGAGACAGAGAGAGGTCACTTTTATAACAAAGGCACTCCCAGGATACCCCACTAATCCATGAGTGCATTACTCCATTCATGTGGACAAAGCCCTGTGACCCAATTGCCTCCTGAAGGTCCCAACCCTCTAATACTATTAATGCATGACTTTGGGGGTTAAGTTTCCAACACGTAAAATTCGGGGGATACAGTTAAACCATAGCATCTGTATTGCTATTTTTTTTTTTTAGATTCAACATAGTTTAGTTGTATATAAAACTAGGCATATGACTGAAGAAGTAACAAGAATAAAATTCTAAAGCAGTGGTTCTCAGTCTTTGATACCCATTAGAATGACCTGATATGCTGAAAACAAAACACTGATGTCTAGGCTAATGAAATCAGAATCTCTGGAGGTGGCAAGACTTGCTGGATTAACAGAGAGTGTGATATTTTCAGAGCTACTAAAATGAATGAGGTTATGTGAAAATCAAGGCTCTAGTGAGTTCTCTGAATCGTGGTTATATGACACAGAGGATGGCTATTGAATAATTCTACTTTCTAAGTAATTCTGTTTTCCCTCTGGAGATTCATGGAGTTCTGGGGAAGCTGACTTCAGGGGTCAATTAGGAGACCCCTAATGACTAAGGTAATCATGGCATTTCATTCACCACCACTGTAATTGGATTGAAGAGTGCTTGTGACCAAAGCTGTTGTAATCAGGGTGACTCTCAGGATTGTTACTAGGAATACTGGGATAAAGATGCTGTCTTTTGCAGGGAACAGTTGTGCATACCTATAATCCCACAATTCAGGAGGCTAAGGCAGGAAGATTGCAAGTTTGAGGCCAACCTCAGCAAGTTAGCAAGACCATGTCTCAAAAAAACAAACAAACAAACAAACAAAAACAACTAAAAAGGGCTGCAGATGTTGGTCAGTGGTTAAGCGGCCCTTGGTTCAATCCCTGATATCTTCCCCACCTAAAATCTTATGTTCTCCACGTTCAGTGAATGAGGTGAAGCACACTAGCAGCATCCCTGCAGCTCTGACCCTGTTGTTGTGCTCACACTTTGCATGACTCACCAGCCATCAAGGCCCTCACAAACTGGTTCCTTTCTCATTCCCCACTGTACCATCCTATTCTCTTGCAAACTATGTACTTTTCCCCAAGTCTGACATGTTTCATGTTCCATTCTCCAGTGTCTGTGTCCATGTGTATTGTGTGTGTGTGTGGGGTGTGTGTGTGTGTGTATGTGTGTGTGTTACTGGGAATTGAACTCAGGGCCTAACACATGATAGGCAAGTACTCTACCATTGAACTGCATCCCTAGCTCTTTAAGACAAGGTCTCACTCAATTCCCCAAATTGGGCTTGGATTTGTGAACCTCCCGCCTCAGCCTCCTGAGTAGCCGCCATTACAGGCATGTGCCATCTCCCGTGCCTTTTGTACAGGCAATTTCCTTTGCCTGGCATACCCCTTCCATCTTCTCCAAGCAGCAAACCTCCCCTATCCTTTCAGGCCTTCCCCAAATGTCAAGCACTTGTCTAGCATATGTACAGCCCTGGATTTGTCCCCAGCATTGAAAAAAAAAGAAAGAAAAATAAAAATCCCAGCTCTACCACTTATTAGCTCTGTTACCTAAGGTAAACTATTTAACTTCTCTTTGCCTCAATTTCCCCATTTGTAAAAATGGGAATTAAAAATAATACTCATAGGGGAGGGAAGGGGGGGGGAAATCCATAGCCTACATACTGTTAGGATTAAATAAGATATTCCATGTATAGTTCTCCACTGGAGCACTTAGCCCAGGCTAGTTATTATGGTGATAATTACAGTGACAATGACTACAACAACAACAATTAGCATCCACTCTCCTGCCTTGAATGTTTTAAATGCTAAGTAACAAGGTTTACATTGTTGAAAGTGAACAATGACCAGATTTCTTAACCTAACGACAACTAATTTAATTCCAGAGAGGTAAAAAGCTATTCTTGGATTACTGCTGAGTCCTAGGGACTTTGACCCCAAGGAAGGAGGAACATAAGGGAAGCTTTGAGAAAGCTTACAGTTCAGCCTTTGCAGTTCTCAGTAATTAGGCCACTTCTGAACATTCCTGAGATAGTCATTTCTGTTCTACATATAACCTATTTTGAATTTTTCCAAATCCATTAATTTCGAATTTCAAAACAGACTGATTTACTTTTTTGCCCATGTGAATAGTTTTATTTTAAAAACTTTTTTTTTTTTTCTTTTCTTTGTTTTTTCCTTTCTGTTCACTGGGGATTGAACCCAGGGATATGTACGTACTTGGGCAAGAGCTCTACCACTGACCTATGCCCATGCCCCTCTATTAATTTTCAAACTTGATAATTTAAAATTTTTCAGGTATTTGAGTTATAGTTTCTTGAACCGGTTGAAAGTAAATAATAACATGTTAATATTTAGTGAAGTTTCAATATATTGGAGCTAGGGTGTAGTTCAGTGGTACAGTGTCCCTGTGGTCAATCCCCAGTACCACGAAGGAAGGAAGGAAGGAAGGAGGGAGGGAAGGAAAGAAAGAAAGAAAGAAAGAAAGAAAGAAAGAAAGAAAGAAAGAAAGAAAGAAAGAAAGAAAGAAAGAAAGAAAGAAAGAAAGAAAGAAAGAAAGAAAGGGATTGTAGCTCAGTAGTAGAACACTCACTTAGCACTTGTGAGGGTTTGATCCTCAGCCCCACATAACAATAAATAAATAAAATAAAAGTATAAAAAAAGAGAATTTTTTAAAAAGGAGAAAAAAAAGAAAAGTCATCTGGTACACAATATTAAATAAATGCTTGTTTTATTACTTGTTAAGTATTAGTGTGTGTAGCTGACCTTGGGAGGGTGAAGGATTTACTTTGTGGAAATACAAACACTCAAAAGTTTATTTGACCATCTTTTCCCCCCACAGCCTCCTTTGCTTACCTAACTTTCAGATGCCTCTTCCTTTGCCACCTCCACAAACTCAGTTCCTCTCACTCTGTTTTGTACAACGACCAGCCTCTCTTCCGAGAATTCAACCCAGGCCTTCGCTACAGATCCAGCCTCGGTCCATGCATTGCTGGCCTGTGAACACTTTCCCCACATCCTACCTCTTGGGCCACTTGGAAATATCATCCTTTCCTCTTCTTCAATAACCTTTGGATGAAGCAAGGACCAAGACAGATTTATTTTTCCCACCAACTTGTATTTTGTCACCTCCCTTAGAACTAAGAAGCAACAACAATCAATTCTTATTTTAAACAGCAACTTTAATTATTGGGACTTATACAGTTTAAATACATATTTGAAACACATTTAAACATACTAAGTATGTTTTATGTATTATATTTCATTGCTGTGTTTTTGGTTTTTTTTTTTTGGGGGGGGGTACTGGAGATTAATCCCGGAAGTTATCTAACGCTGAGCTACAACCCCAGCCCTTTTTATGACTTTGAGATGGTCTCACTAAGTTGCCCAGGCTGGTCTCAAACTTGTGATTCCCCTGCCTCAGCCTCCTGCTGCTGTGCCTCTGTGCCTGGCTAGTCTTAGTATTTTTTTTTTTTTTTTAGTCTTAGTATTTTAATGATTAATATTTATAAAAAGTGACATTCTTCATACTAATCTGCATTTCCTAATTTCTGAGAAAAAGGTCAGGAAGGATGTGGCTAGTTCATTCACCCACAAATAGAGCACTGAATTCGCCTGGGGGGAGGGAAGGAGGAAATAAAGCAGACCTTGAGCAATGGTGCCTTCGGGGCTCAGTTAAAATCAGAACACACTATCTGCTCATCCCCAGTCCTTCCAAAATAAGGAAAAGGAAGAACATTTTTGACTCATGGTTTCAGAGGTTCCAGTCCTTGGTCCCTTGTCCCTGTTGCTCTGGGCCTGTGGCAGCACAGTTCATTATGGCCACAGTGTGTGGCAGAGGAGTCCTCGCGGGGACTCTCTGCCAGGACGGGCTTCATGGGCATGCAACCTGTGACATTGCTTAAGGGCCTCGTGTTTAGTTTCATGTTCTGTTATTACCATCTTTAATTCTTTTTTTTTTTCTGTCAAGAGGCACTGTCTTTTCATTTTTTAATGGACCCTGCAAATTATGTAGCTGTTCATGTCTTCTAATAACCATTCTTCTCCTTAAACGCCTACCTGCCTGTGCGTGCAGAGACCAGACTACTTCTCCCCAACCCAAGTGCCTCTGCATATACTCCTCCTACTTGGAGTTCTGATCCAACTCCAGGCACAAAACTTGCCCCTGCTCACAAAGAAGACAACCAAGTAAATTCTTTACAAGAGATGAAATTGAACTGAGTGCCATAGCACACGCCTATAATCCCAGCGACTCAGAAGGCTGAGACAGGAGGATGGCAAGTTTGAGGCCAGCCTCAGCAACTTAGTGAGACCCTGTCTCAAAATAAAATAAAATATGATAAAATAAAAGGGCTGGGGATGCAGCTCAGTGGTCAGATACCCCTGGGTTCAATCCCTGGTGCAAAAAAAAAAAAAAATTTTTTTTGGTTTGGGTTGAAAGGGCTCAGTCTCATGTAGACTGTTTGAGGGAGAGGTTAGAGTGTTTTGTGTCATAAGAATATTCTGAGGTACTGGGGTTGGGGCTCAGTGGTAGAGTGCTTGCCTAGTGAGGCACTGGGTTCGATTCTTAGCACCACGTATAAATAAGTAAATAAAATAAAGGATCATAAGCAGCTAATAAAAATATTTTTTTAAAAAGAATACTCTGAAAAATTTGACTGCTAAGCTGGGCCTAGTGAAACGTGTCTGTAATTTGCCACCCAGGAGGTTGACAAGACAGGCCAGGTGGATCCAAGTTCCAGGTAGCCTCAGCAACCTAGCGAATCTCTGTCTCAGAATCAAATTTTAAAAGGGCTGGGGGGTGTAGCTCAGAAACAGAAGGCTCCTGGGTTCAATCTCTGGTACTGTCACCAAAACAAAGAGTCTGCCTGCTACTCTTTGTCTGTTCCCCACCTATATTCCCATCCCCCACTCTCCACCTCCCAGTCCCACCCCCAACTCACCCCAGACCCTTTAGGAGGGTTGAATTTTCCAGACCTGACATGAAAGGGATCTCCCCAACAGGAGTTTTATACCATGCGGAAACCCAGCGGTGGGAGGTGGAGGGGCCAAAGCACTCTGGTGGTCAGCCACAGTCAGAAATGGGAAGGGGCAAAGGCAAGAAGCAGGAGGAAATGGGTCACTGCCTGTGGTTGGCAGGAGCAACTGCTGTGCCTGAACTTTTATTCTGGGAACAAATCTTTGCTCTCTCCACCAGTGACCCACATGGACCATCATTCTCAACAGTAATAAAGTAGGGCAATAAAATTGGAAAGAAGGGCTGACTCCACAGCTGTGGGGTAAGAGTTCCCTGGCAGGAGAAGAAAGACTGAAAGATAAAGTGCTTTCAGGGATACAAAAGAAACAAAAGAGAGTCTGAGAAAAGAAGATTAAAAAAAAAAAAAAAAAAAAGCCTGAGTCTTGACTAGTTGCTTCTGAGTGGCTCCATACCTAATATTGACCAAATTATATTGTGTGCACATACAAATATATAACAACAAATCCCGTCGTTATGTATAACTATAATGCACCAATTAAAAGTGCAGAAAAAATAAATGAGAGAAAATAATAAATAAATAAACAAACGGCTCCATACCCAATATTTCCACCGTTTTTTCTCTTTCTGTTTCCCTCTTCTCATTTTAAACACCCTTTCTGTCCAAGGCAAGGTAAGGGTGAGCAATAAGGGGAAGAGTGGCTACAGAGCCAGAGCAAACTGGGAGCTTGGAATCATGGGAGATCTTGGCAGAACCTCACTGTTTGTTAGATGAGTCCTGGAAACACCCACTGAATTGGCTACATCTTCCTTCCCTGCAAACTAGATTTTAACAAGATTCTGCTACAGTCCGCAGTGGTGACTTATCGACCTCTTGGCCTTAGCCATGTCCTCTCTTCCACCCCATCCCCAGAGACTCTTCTCTTTCCTTTGGCAGTTCGAATCCCAGAGTGTTATGTATCAGTGGGCAGCAGAGGGCGATCTGGCCCTGGAGAATGACCTGGGCAACTCCCACCGAGCGCTGGGGTTGCTAATGACTTGCAGCTCCATCAACATAAAGCTGAACTCTTCACAAAGAAACATTGTCACTAAGCATTTTCCTTTTCATTCTTGAAAGCTCCTCAGCTAACCTCTTCCCCTCCCTCCTGCCTTCATTCCTGCTCTTTCCTCTCCCAACCTCTTGGAAGCAGCAGGAAATGATCAAGGTCCACAGTGAAGAAAAACAAATCCCAGGCCCCTGCTGAGGGAAACCACAGGAAAATGAGCAAGTGGCATTAGCAGCTGCAGGAGCTGAAGGCCACTGTGTGTTGTGTGTGTGTGTGTGTGTGTGTGTGTGTGTGTGTGTGTGTGTGTGAATGAGAGAGAGAGAGAGAGAGAGAGAGAGAGAGAGAGACAAAGACAGAGAAGGTATGTGTGTCCTAGGTAGCAGTACTTTTTAAACTTTGGCAGCCCTAGAGATCTCCTGCAGAGCTTGTTAAAACACAGCTTCCTGGGCCTCACCCTGGAATTCTGATTTTGTAGGTCTGGAATAGGGCCCAATAATTTGCATTTTTAACTCTCCCAAGATATTGCAATGATTCAGTGAAGGACCATAATTTGAGTAGCTCTGTTGTACGCAAGTGCATGAAAAATTGTGTAAATTTGGGTAAGGGGCTTGCTTGGATGGCATTCTGAGAAGATGTCCTTCCCCCAGAACAGTCTGTCCAAATCCTTTTTACTCCAGGCCAGAAGATTTCATAGATCAGCTGTTCTCTCCCCTTGGAAAAGGAGCAGAGACTGTATCAACCAGAGCATTGTTTGGAGGAGGCTGAGTTGAGATAATAGGCTGGTTCTCCATTGACTGTTTCTTTCATCCCAACTGGCAGAAGAATCACAATAGGCCCTCCTTCACCCCTGAGCAGGGGTAAATATTTGCATAAAAATGAAGTTATTCCTGACTCAAACTGTGCTCCAGGGCTTGTGCCCAGAGTCCTCTGTACCCTTCTCAATACCCTGCAGAATCCGGAACCTCCAGAGTCACAAAGGAGTTGTTATCTTCAGGACACCTAAAAGCACTCTTACTAATATTTTTCCCCTGTGGTAGGAAATTATTCCCAGGTAGCTTTACCACTAAGCTACATCCTCAACTCTTTTTTGGGGGGAGGGCCTGAGGTGGGGCAGGTACCATGGATTGAATTCAGGGGTACTCAACCACTGAGCCACATGTTCAGCCCTATTTTGTAACTCATTTAGAGACAGGGTCTCACTGAGTTGCTTAGCGCCTCTCTTTTGCTGAGGCTGGCTATGAACTTGCGATCCTCCTGCTTCAGCCTCCCAAGCTGCTGGGATTACAGGTGTGCAACAGTGTACTGGCTATCCCCAACTCTTTCTAATTTGTATTGTTTATGTAATCCTGTGCCAGCCTTCTGAGTAACTGGAATCACACTTGGACTAATTTAAGAGCCACTCCCTTATGTGCACCAAAAAAGATAACAAGATAGAGAAAAGTGTTGCGGAGGTCTGAATTTTTTTTTCTTTTAATGTGATATGCACTTCTTAATATTCGTTTATGTATTTATTTATTTTATGTGGTGCTGAGAATCGAACCCAGTGCCTCCAATGTGCGAGGCAGGTGCTCTACCACTGAGCTACAGCCCCAGTTCCTTAGGTCTGAATATTGATATGCCTTGTGTTAGGGATATAACTCAGAGGCAAAGTGCTTGTCTATCATAGGAAAGTCCGTGATCCCCAGCACCACAAAATGCTACTATTACTACTACTACTACTACTACTACTACTATCCCTCAAATTCATCTATTCAAACTTATTCGTCAATGTGATAGTATTAAGAAGTGGGTCCTTTGTGTGTGAGGGGGCAGGGAGAGCTGGAGATCAAATGCAGGTTTCATCATGCTGGAAAAGCACGCTACCTCTGAGCTACATCCCTAGCCTGAGGTGAGTACTTTAGGAGGTGATCAGGTCCTGAGGACCCAGCCCTTATAAAGGAGGTATTTGCCTCTTGCATCATCTGAGGACACTGGGAAGCTCTGTCTATGAGGAACCAGCCCTCATCTGACATTGAATTCACGCTTTCATCTTGAACTTCCCAGTCTCCATCAGTGTAAGCAGTATTATTTCTGTCATTTGTAAATGACCCAGTCTGAGGTATTTTGTTACAGCCTCCTCCTGACTTAAGACAAGGAATACATCTTAACTACTCCATGTCTCCATTTATGAAACATGCCAAAATCAGTAGAATTGCATTTTTTTTTACTCAGGTTTCTCCAAATGACATGACTTTCAGGTTAATGAATATCCTATTAGGACCTGCTCTATGCAAAGGGGATTTAACACTGGGAATTGCTAAACACTAATTATAGGAGGCCTCTGTTGTGGACTAAGCTCTTGTATTAGGTCCCAACAGACCAGGCTAAAAATCAAAATGTGGTCATTTGTGCTAAAGTTCCACATCACCAAGCTAAAACACTAAGGTGTTTCTTGCACCTTTAGGGAACTCTGGATTAAAGAAATGGTCACATTCCCGAATAGGTCAGTTTCAATAAGTATGATAATGCATATTATCTTTTTTTTATATTTATTTTTTAGTTTTCAGCGGACATGTGGTGCTGAGGACCGAACCTGGGCCGCACGCATGCCAGGCGAGCGCGATACCGCTAGAGCCACATCCTCAGCCCATAATGCATATTATCTTAATTATTACATTAAAAAAAAGGATAATCTGAGGTAAACTGATAAAAGAGTTATTTTCCTTTTCTAGCCCTGCACTACAAAGCAACTAACACTGAAATAACCAATCTGCTCTTTATGTTCTTTTCTGCTTTCTTCGGGCTTTCTCTATCTATAAAACTAATTTTTTTTTGCTCAGCCCACTGGAACACTTTTCTGCTTTGTAGAATAAAGTATTGCCCAGTTCTAGAGTCAAAATAACGCCAATTAAGACTGTTAAATTAACCAGGCATGGTGGCACACGCCTGTAATCCTAGAGATTACAAAGGCTGCAGTAGGAAGATTGCAAATTCAATACCAGCATAGAGTAGTTTAGCATGACACTGTCTCAAAATAAGAAGGCCTGGGGATGTAGCTCAGTGGTAGAAGCTACTGAATTCAATTCCCAATACCAAAAAAAAAAAAAATTTTTTTTGTTTAACTAAATTGTAATTTTGTCCTTTAACATATAGCATGATTTCTGATAAATCTAGCCCTACATCTTGTTAGGGAGAAAAAATAATTTTCTCCACCCTTCATAGTTCTTAATTGGGCCTCCTTGTAACAAAGGAGTTCTTCTTTAAAAGAAGAATAACAGAAGTTTATGAACACATATATAGTTTCATACGTACAAGAGACATTGGGGTAAATCTCTAAAGTAGATCTCAAAGAAAGTTAAATTAAGTTTAAATATCACCAGACTCTGAAACAAAGGGGAAAAAAAAGGTGTGAGAAAAAAGAGATTAAGTGCTTGTTAAGAAGAGCTGGCCAGGAAAAGCACCTTAAGCACAGTGGGGTTTGTTATGCAAATTAAAGTCCTTGCCTTCTGCTTTATAGAAGAGCCTCTAGTGATTACTCTTACTTCTCTTTCTCCTGCAGAAAGAGAAAGACTTTTACAAAGGAAAATGTCCCATTTACATGCAAATTTTTCTTACTCCAAGGTTTGCAGTTTCTCAAAACAGCCAGGTAAAATAATCAATTTGCCAAAAAAAAACATGTTTTGTTTTGTTTTCTAGTACTGGAATTGTACCCAGGGACACTCTACCGCTGAGCTACATCATTGTCCCTTTTTAATTTAATTTATTTTTTAATTTTCAGACAGGATTTCATTAAATTGCTGAGGCTGGCCTCGAATTTGTGGTCTTCTTGTTTTACCCTCCTGAGTAGTCGAAGGGTATCACTCCACCCACCTAGAGACAGGTTTTAGAGTGGCATATTTTGGACTCCTGGTCATATTTAGTGATAGTGACTCTTGAGTGCTTATATCCTCAAGCAGGCCATAGTCAGCTGGGCATGGTGGCATATACCTGTAACCCCAGCTACGCAGGAGGCTGAGGCAGGAGGATCCTAAGTGCAAGACCAGCCTTAGCAATTTAGCAAGACCCTCAGCAATTCAGTGGGACCCTGACTCAAAATAAAATTTAAAAAGAGCCTAGGTTATAGTTCTACAGAAAAGAATCCCTAGGTTCAATCCCCAAAATGTCTGAAACATAGCAGAGATTTCTCAGCTTTGTTGAGCCTACCTACATGATGCCCTACCCACGTGATTGGTAAATTCACTGATTTATGACTTCCTTGTGTTCTGTAACTATAAAAAGTTTACATAATCTCTACCACAGTGAAAAATGTTATTTAAGATAACTTAAATTTGTGTTCAGAGCCTGATAATAAACTGTTATTTCCTTTAAAGCACAGTCAGGGTTATAGCTTAGTTAGCACTTTTTGCCTAAAATGAATGAAGCACTAAGTTCAATTCCCACTATCAACTTCCCCTGCCTAAAAAAAGGCTGAGTTGTTACTTGAAGATCATCAAAGAAAAGGGGAAGGACCCTAAAAAGGACCCACTGAGCTGAGATATGCCAAAGAGACAAAGAGGCAAGGGAATCTTTTCTTTGTTTTTGATTTGTGCTTGCTAGGCAAGTGCCCTCCCATGGAGCTATCCCCAGCCCAAAGACAGCAAGTCTTTTGAGTCTTGTGGTGATTCAGAAAGAGCATGTTCTGCTCTGAGTTACCCTGCATCATCAAGCCACATCAATGTCAGTGACTGAACCTCGGATGGCAATGGTGCTATGGATGGTTGGGGATCCTTAATAGTCAAAGGTATTTTTGCCAAAAACTTTATGATAGCCAGGCAAAATAGGACTTTCAGTTCCACTCCTTCTTCTTCCAAGTGTTTTTTCACTTCTGAATTGAAGTTTTGCTGGAACCATTCCGTGAACAAGATGGCTATCACCCAAGCTCTCTGATTAGGTTGCCAGAACACAGGCAGATAATTTTCCTTTTGAGACCGTTCTTTACTTTGTGTGCTACACCTGCCTTTATTGTATTTATAATTTTTTAGTCCAAACCTATTCCTGAATCTATGTAACCATCCCTTACCTGTAGTAAATAGCTTAGTGTCACTCATTTCAGGGAATTCCTCCAGCCTTGATTTCTTTTCCCCCATTTGATTTTCTCAATTACTCTACCCACTTTGCAAAAAATGTCACCTCTTACCCTGTAAGAATCCTGCGGTATTGCTGACTGATGTATTGCTCTGAGGTGTAAAAACTTTCAAGACATCAAAGGGACCATTCCACAATTATTTTAGCCAAGGAATCATAAACCCCACCCACTGCTTTCATCTCCTCAAGAGACAAAGTTCAGTGCTGAGCACTTGCCTAGTATACCTGAAGCCCTAGGGAAATCGCCTGCACCACAGAAAAAAAGAAAAAGAGACCCTGGGTTTTGCACATGATAAAAAGAAATTTCTAATAAAATTTTACTGCTTCAGAAGTGAAGTATTGGCTGGGTGGTAGCACACGCCTATAATCCCAGCAATTTGGGAGACTGAAGCAGGAGGATCTAAGTTTGAGTCCTTCCCCTACAACTTGGCTAGACCCTATCTCAAAATAAAAACTAAGAAGGGATATAAAGTGCCCCTAGGTTCAATCCCTACCAGCCAATAAGCAAATAAAAGTGACTTCATTGTTTTATTACAGTAATATTCACAGAAGTCATAATTATATCTTATGACTTTTAACCTTATAACACAAAACGTTAAATATCAACTTTAAAGGAGCCAGAGACCATGAACCACACCTGTAATCTTAATCAACTCAGAAGGCTCAGGCAAGAGGATCACAGGTTCAAGTTCAGCCTGGGCAACTTAAAGAGACCCTATCTAAATATAAAAAAAAAAAAAAAATTAAAAAGGGCCGGGGATTTAGCTCAGTGGTAGAGCACGTGGTAAAGCACCCTGGATTCAATCCCCAATACCATGAAAGATGAAAAAATAAAATAATAAAATGTACAATGAATCACACAGCTTTTCTTTCTTTTTTCCAATACTGGGGATTAAGTCCAGGGACTTGTTAGGTAAGTCTACCACTAAGGTGCACCCCCCAGATCTTTATTTTTATTTTATTTATTTATTTTTGCAGTACTTGGGATTTAATCCAGGGTACTTTATCACTGAGCTACAAATCCAGTCCTTTTTTTTTTTTTTTTTTTTTTGAGACAGGGTCTTGCTAAGTTGCCCAAATTGGTTTCAATTTCACAATCCTCCTGCCTCAGCCTTCTGGGTAGCTGGGATTATAAACTTGTGCCACCTTGCCTGACTTCAGACTTTCTCTACAAAGTACAAGAGCAAAGCTGTTTGAAGACTACAGCTCTAGACTAGTGTTATTTCTGGAGTAGGAAACCCAGGATAACCAGGACTTGCCTTCCCCACGGAAGCAGTGGTCCATGACTTCTCCAGAACAGGGTCAAAATGGTCTTCAGCTTCCTCTTTAACCATTTCCATCCTCATTCCTAGCAACCAGTCAGGTTACTCACCTTGGAGTCACAAAACCTCAAGTAAGACCAAACCTGACTCAGTCACATACCCAAATACCTAGGTCAAGGTACCAAACTTCTCTGTGTCTCAGTTTTCTAATTTATAAAATGAGAATAATAAATACTATTTTTTCTATTCTACTATTATCACTTCTTAATTTGTGTAAATTACCTTAAGAAGTGCTGGGCAATGGAAGGCACTCTTATCTACATGAATACCCAAAAAAGGAAGAATGAGAAATAGAGAGGAGAGGCCAGATGTCAAAATTCATTTGGTCTGTTGCAAAAGACTTGAACCTTGAAATCCTGGCATATAACCCACTCACCTTTATCTTCTGGACAGAGATTCAGTTTATCCAAGAATCTGGAGGGATGACTTTTGTGTTAGTCAATTTTGCATCCCTAAGACAAAATACCTCAAAAAACAACTTAGATTTATTTTGGCTCAGAGTTTCAGAGGTTTCAGCCCATGATCTGGGAACTCCATTGCTATGGGGCTTGCGGTGAGGCAGAGGATCATGGCAGACAGGCCATGTGGACCAGAGCTGCTCACCTTCTGATGATTGACAGGAAGAGAGACGGGGGAAGGAAGGGGCCAGGGCAAGATAAACATTTCTAGGATATGCCCCCATTGACCTACTTCCTTCCACTAGGCCCTGCTTCCTACAATTTCCACCATCTCCCAATAATGCCATCAAAAATTTTTTTTGGTGGGGGGAACAGGGATTGAACCCAGGGGGGCTTAGCCAATGAGCCACATCTCCCACCCTTTTTGATATTTTATTTAGAAATGGTCTCAATGAGTTGCTTAGAGCATCACTAAGCTGGCTATTGAACTTGTGATCGCTATTGCTGAAGCTGGCTTTAAACTTGTGATCTTCCTGCCTCAGCCTCCCGAGCTGCAGGGATTATAGGCAATTGCCACCAAGCACGGCTGAGATTTTTTTGATTTTTTAAATTGGGAATTGAACCCAGGGGCACTTTACCACTGAGCTACATCCCCAATCCTTCTTACTTTTCGTTCTGAGACAAGGTCTTGCTAAGGTTCTGAGGCTGGCCACAAACTGCCTCATCCTCCCAAGTGCAGTGGCTGGGATTATAGGCCTGAGCCACCATCACCAGCTCCTGCAAGAATTATTGCTAATATTGAAGGTCTAGGAAAATGATACTCAGAGACTGGTGCTTTGAATGGGCTGAGAGTCCTCAGAACCCACCTCATAGTCAAGGTCTGTCTCGCTTTCCCTGTTTTCTCTCCCTCCCAGCCCAGCGAGAGGCTTTCTGCAAAGTCCCTTTACTACCTAACAGGATTGGCCAAAAGAGGAACACAATTGCCTCAGTCTTCTTGCTGAAATGTTACTAACCAGAGGAGACTACACTTATATTGTAAGAAGAAAGATAAGTCTTATCAATACACCTGGACAGATTTCTGTCACACAATTCTGTTCTCTATTTTTGAGGACAAATGTAAAATCTGTTGTTGTAAATAATTTACAATCTACTGTTGGTTCTACAGGTCCACTGGACCTTTTCCCAGACCACTGCATGTTCCAAAACCCATTGGGTTCCTCTAAAATTAATTTACCATTCTCCTGACATTCCCCACTCCCTTATATAAAAGGGGGCTTATGGGTTTCTGAACCATGTTGAGCTAGTGGGTAATCACACTCCCGTGATTTACCCAGCGCCATGATTTCCCCATTTTGCACATTAATAAATCTGTATTTCTCCTATTTAATTTGACTTTCTCTGGAGGAGAACATTAATAAGTGGAGTAGAAATTGCCCTTTGCCTTTACACAATGGACTTTATCTACACTTGGCCAGCCCATTTTTATCTCCCTTCTCTTACAGATACCACGTTCTAAACACACACTTCTTGACTCCAAGAGTGTGTGGAGCACATGCTGGAGACCACCAAGGATGAATAGAGGCCAGAGCCAGACACCTAGTGGTAATTAGATCCTGCACAGCACACTTACACTTAAGTGGGTGCCCAGACACGGAGGTGGGAGGAGTCGGAAGCGGCAGGGTGAGCATAAAGACAATAAATATCATATCAGAGGTGGAGAAGGGAGCTAGATGGAGCGAATAGTTCTGCAAAAACATCATGCTCTTTCCAACTCAGAAGGAAAGGCAATAACCTGGGTGTGGTGGTACATTGCCTGTTTATCCTAGGTATTCAGGAGGCTAAGGTAGGAGAATCACAAATTCAAGGCTGGCCTCAGCAACTTAATGAAACCCTATCTCAAAATAAAAAGCGGAAAGGAAAGGGGATGTAGCTCAGTGATGAAGCACCTTAGTACAGAGAAGAAGAAACCAAGGGTGTGTGTGTGTGTTGGGTGGGAGGGGGGAGCTAGCAGGTAATAACCAGGCCCAGGGAGGCACACCTGCAATCCCACCTCCTCCAGAGGCTGAGGCAGGAGGATCAGGAGTTGGAGGCCAGCCTGAGTAACTTAGTTTTTGTTTGTTTGTTTGTTGGTACTGGGGATTGAACCCAGGGGCTCTCAACCACTGAGCTACATCCCCAGTTCTCTTTTGGTTATCTGTTTGTTTGCTTATTGGTACCAGGGGTGCTTAACCACTGAGCCACATCCCCAGTCCTTTTTTATTCTTTGAGACAGGGTCTTGCTCAATTGCTAAGGCTGGCTTTGAACTTGCAATCCTCCTGCCTCAGCCTCCTGAGCCACTGGGATTACAAGCATGCACCACCACACCTGGCTCCCCAGTCCTTGTTATTTTATTTTGAGACAGGGTTTTGCTAAATTGCTTAGTCGGGGTAACTCAGTGAGACCCTATTTCAAAATAAATAAATCAATAACATAAAAGAGATAATACAGAAGTCAGGCAAGGTACGGTGGAGCTTAGGAGAATTGTTTTAAGTGTTCTAATTTATCTCTCTTCAATTCCTGCTTCTCCTTTCCCCGTCTCTGTTAAGTGTTGCATTGAAATCCTGCCAAATTCATATAGATTAAGATGAGAGGGACCTCACTTACCATCTAGTCCAATGTCTTTCTTTTAAGGGGGGTGCTGGGGATTGAACTCAGGGTCACTTGCTCACTGAGCTACATTCCCACCCTTATTTTGTATTTTTTTATTCAGAGATAGGGTCTTACTGAACTGCTTAGTACCTGGCTTTTTTGCTGAGGCTGGCTTTGAACTCATGATCATCCTGCCTCAGCCTCCTGAACCACTGGGATGTGGTGCCCCTGCACCTGGCCCCGTCCAATGTCTTTTTAATTCTTTTTTTTTTCTCTCTCTCTTTCTCTCCACCCCATATTGGTGAATGAACTGAACCCAGGGCTTGCATATGCTAGGCAAATGTTCTACCACAAAGCTGCATCCCCACTAGTTTTTTTTTTGTTGTTGTTGTTGTTTGGTTTTTAGCTTTTTCATTGTTTTGTCTTGAAAATTTTTGACCTAGACACTTTGAGAAATACATTTGGGGCCAGGTGCAGTGGCCCACGCCTGTCATCCCAGCAGCTGAGGCAAGAGAATCTCAAATTCAAAACTAGCCTCTGCAATTTAGTGAGGCCCTAAACTACTTAGTGAGATTCTGTCTCTAAATAAAAGAAAGCACTGGAAATGTGGCTCAGTGGTTAAGCACCCTTGGGTTCAATTCCCAGTACCAAAAAAGTAAATAAATTAAAAAAGTATATTTGGAACCATGATCCAATTACTTACATCATAAAATATAGCCAAAACCAAGTGTCATGAAACAATTTTTACCACAAACGATGTACTCTGATTTTAACTGTAAAACGCCAGTCGCAACCTGCTAAATTGATGACACAACCTGCTAATGGATCACAACTCACATTTTTTAACACAGACTCATTTTTATGGATGAACACACTGAAGCGAAGAAAAAGCCCCGAGTCATCACAGAGTCAAAAACAGCATTGAAACTCTCAGTTTTTCCTTTACAGGGCTGGATTCCACTCGGACCGAAGGTTTTGATTGGAACTGGAAATTTTTAAAAATGTCCTATTTCAGTGCTTAGACACCTTGTCTTTTTTGGTGTGGACTTTCTACCATTCTTGGGGAACTGGAAACTCAACATGCATTTGCTTTTTTTCAAAATGCAGAAAATTGACTGGTGTTCCCTGCCTGGGAGACTGTCCTCTCTCTTGGAAGGAAGGGGGGCAGGAGGTATTAAGGGTGGGGAGTGGTCAGGTGGGGGGTGAGGAGAAGGCACAACAGGGTTTCCTCTCTCCCTTCCTTCCCTGGTCCCTTTCTTCTTCCTTCCTTCCAGTATTACAATGCAGTTAAATACTGACCAGATCTTGCACTTGATTTTACACACAAATGCGCACGAACACACACATATACAAATCTCTTGAGTAACTAACCTAGGTGCCTCTATGGCCATCAACTTGTAATCAGTGTGTTACAAGCTACACCGAAGGTTACAGCAATGTTGGAAGGAAGTTTCTGTAAACCTGTGGGGAGAGGTGATGGAAAGGCTTCTCTGGCTGAGCTGCTTCTAATCCAGGGAAGAAGTGCAAAGGCTGTCTCAGACCAGAGATCCTGCTTGTGGGATGGTCTTGCTGGTTTTTAAGATTAGTTCAAAATTTAAGATTAGTTCTAAAAATTTACCAATTTTAGGGAAATCTCGAAATCTCCACCTATTTTTCAACTCTGGTCTCTGGAATATGCTTAAACTGGAAAAATCTACCTCTCTACCCCCATCTGACCAAACCAGTTTCCCAGAAGAGGAGCCCTCAGGCGTGGGGCTAAGAAGAGAGAGGCACACACCTATCTTGTATGTTCTTTGAATTTTTAAATCGTTTCTAACAAGGTAGGTTATTTCTTTTTCTTTTCCTCTCTTTGAAATTAAAGTAGTCAGAAACACAGCAGGAATAGCTACTGAATATGCAAATGTTACAACTACTAGGAGAAGCTTTAATCAAAGCAAAAACAAACAAAAAAGAGATAGTCTTGCTTAGAGGGATTTAATAGTAGTGCTAGGGAACTCAGCTCCCCACCCCCATTCCCTCTACAGTTCCTGGTAAGACACAGATGCAAAGGGTCAACAACTGGTCTTAGTGAACAAAACAGGAAAGTCAGGCAAAAGCTTGGAAACACAAACTGTACCCCCAAATGTCAGGCCTACAAACCCAGAAGATCTTGGAATGAGGATTCTAAAATAGAAATAAACAACAATTATGTCACAACTTGAAATAAATACTTGTCGTACATTCTTGATGATCTTCATGTTGAAAATCACTTTCTAGATTAAAACGGATCGAGATGATGTTAGAAAAGGCAAATGAAAAATTCTGACACAGATTGGCAGCTTTGTCAGCAGTCTATCTTCCTGGCGATCATCAGATTCCTTAAGGTCATGCTCTTTTGTTTGGCTCACACTTTATCTTAACTAAAAATATCTGCGGTCTTTCAAGTTTATTTTAACCAGACTTAAATTCCACAAGAAAATGTCAGTTGTGCAAATGTTAATTTGGAGCCACCAAATTAAAACAAAATTATAATTCTAAAGGTTTCGATGAATGTCTATTAATGCCAGGATATGATTTTATTTTACTTTATTTTATTTATTTTTATGCTAGAGTTCCTCCCAGGACCCAGGGCCGCAAGCATGCTAAGGACCACTGAGCTAGCTACATTCCTAGCCCCGGATTTTTATTTATTTATTTTAACATATCTTATCTCACATATAATAATTACAAGAATAAGTTTTTTGATCTATGAGATTCAGAAGTTATAGAGGTGGTGAGAACAAACAGGCATTATTGGGACTGGGGTTGTGGCTCAGTGGTAGAGTGCTCACCTACCATACACGAGGCACTGGGCTCGATCATCAGCACCACATAAGTGTTGTGTCCATCTAAAACTTAGGAATAAATATTTTTAAAAAAGGCATTAAAACCCAAATATGCCTCTCTTCACAATCTGTGATTTTCCTATTATACAACGTCTTCTCAACTGAACCAAAGTAAGCTCTAATTTAGTTAATTGACTAAAAGCAACAAGCATCATCCTCAAGGCCAGAGAATACCCAGGGTAGCTCCTTATTCCTTACTCATTACCCTGTTCTCTCCTCAACTCCCAACCTTTGTTTTGATACAGGGATTGAACTCAGGAAGGTTTTACCACGGAGCGTCTTCTCTAGTTTCCTTTTGCTTTATGGCCTTGCTAAATTTCTGAGGCTGGCCTCAAACCTGTGATCCTCTTCCTACCTCAGCCTCCAGAGTCACTGCGATTACAGATACGTGCCACTACCCTCCGCTCAACTCCCTTCCTATAAAATAAATAGTTTTCTCTCTTCTCTCTCTCTCTCTCTCTCTCTCTCTCTCTCTCTCTCTCTCTCTCTCTCTCCCTCTATCTCTATCTCCATCTCTCTCTTTGATATGAGCTGGCAGAGTACTGGTGATTGAACCTAGGGGCACTGTATTCCAGCCCTTTTTATTTTGAGACAGGGTCTCACTGACTTGCCAAGGCTTGGCCTCAAACTTGCAATCCTCCTATTTCAGTCTCCCTAATTGCTAGGACAACAGGATGAACCACCCAGCCGGGATATAAATGGTGACCTCAAAAAAGCTAGACACTTAAGCATGCTAATGGAAAATGTTGGGCCTGAACCTTTTCTACCCCCCAGTGCCACCACAATCCTGGAGCCTCTAAGAAGGTGTTAATTAAGATGTGTGAGCTGTTCTCATCATTTCAAAAGGGCTTCATACAAATTGTCAATTCTTTTTAGGCTACCCAATTCTTTTACCTTTGTTTAGAGTTCCAGCAACTCTGTGGTAGGCCTGGTTATCTTAAGGAAAAAGGAATTAGTTAATCAATTAACTATTTGGCAGTTCCTTAGTAGTGAAAAGGTTAAGAATTTGCAATTTAATCTCTGGGCACAAAACCTTATATCAAAACACCAACTCCTTCAATAAACATTTGAGACCAGGAGTGGTGGCTCACACCTATATTTCCAGAGTGTGAGGCAGGAGGAATATGAGTTCAAAGCCAGCCTCAGCAATTTAGCAAGGCTCTAAGCAACTCAGTGAGACCCTGTCTCTAACTAAAATAAAAAAATAAGAAAGGGTGCTAGGGATGTGGCTTAGTGATTAAGTGCCCCTGGGTTCAATCCCCAGTACCAAAAATAAATAAAAAATAAAAATAAGGGGACTAGGGCTGTAGATCAGTGGTAGAGGTCTTCCCCTTCATGCACGGGGAACTGTGTTCAATCCCCAATACCTTTCTTTACCTCCTCTGAACTAATAGATGACGGTTATTGCAAAGATGAAATTTGTCAAAGAAAAATGCCTGAAACAGGGGCCGGGGTTGTGGCTCAGCGGCAGAGCGCTTGCCTAGCATGCATGAGGCACTGGGTTTGATCCCTAGAACCACATAAAAATAAACAAATAAAATAAAAGTATTGTGTCCGTCTACAACTAAAAAAGTTGAAAAAAAAAAAAAAACTCAGAAAAATGCCCGAGACAAAAAGCAAAGTTTACCCTGGCCTTCAGGTGGAGTCTCAATCTATTGACTCTAAGTGAGGCCCACCGCTAGGCTGCCCACAGAGTGGAGGACAGAGGTGAAGAACAAAGGTCCTGTTGTCAGAGAGCTCATCTTCTTTCTAATAGGGAGCCAGGAGTCTTGATTCTATCTGGAATGTCCTTGTGTTCCCTCCCGCATGAAATGCCCTTCCTCCCTGTGAACACTTGGGAAAAAGCACCATGGAAAACATGTTTGGTTAAATAGGGAAGCTATTCCCGAACAGCACTTTTTTTTTTTTTTTTTGTACTGGAAATTGAACCCAGGGTGCTCTACCACTGAGCAAGATACCCAGTCCTTTTTATTTTTTATTTTGAAATACGGTCTCAGTAAATTGCTGACCTTGAATTTATAATCCTCCTGCTTCAGCCTCCTGAGTAACAGGGATTACAGCTGGGAGCCACCACACTCGGTTCTACACCTTTCTGTATTCTATCTAGAATGTCCTCCAGTCGTGTGCAGTGGCCCACACCTGTAATCTCAGAGGCTCAGGAGGCTGAGACAGAAGGATCATGAGTTCAAAGCCAGCCTCAGCAAAAATGAAGCACTATGCAACTCAATGAGACCCTGTCTCTAAATAAAATACAAAATAGGGCTAGGGATGTGGCTCAGTGGTCAAGTGCCCCTGAGTTCAATCCCCATACCAAGAAAAAAAGAAAGAAAGAAAAGGATAGAGATTGTCCTCTGGTTCCATTTTATCTCAAATGCCACTTCTCCTTTACAAATTTCCTCTAATCTCCTAATTCCCTCCGCATTTCCTCATCTAAAACTGAAATGCCCATGTGCTGAACATTTAAGAGTAATTTGGAGACCTCATTATCCAAAGTACATGTATGAAGACACGAATTGGTGTGAATATACTTTGTATACAACCAGAAATATGAAAAATTTGAGCTATATATGTGTAATATGAATTGTAATGCATTCTGCTGTCATATATAAATAAAAATTAATAAAAAAGACCAATATGAAAGGGAAAAAAAGAGTAATTTGGAGATCTTCAAGGATTATTTTCTTTTTATTATTAAAGGAAGTTTTTCCTGGGGCTGGGATTGTGGCTCAGCTGTAGAGCACTCACCTAGCACATGTGAGGCCCTGGGTTCGATCCTCAGCACCACATAAAAACAAATAAAACAAGGGTATTGTGTCCAACTACAACTTAAAAAATAAATATTTTTTTTAAAAAGGAAGTTTTTCCTACTTATCCAACATCAGAATCTAAGTCCTGTATAAGATGTGATCCATTAAGAATGTATAAATAACCTAATTTGTGTTATTTATCTATATTAGTGTTCTGTAAAATTTTTAATAGTAGCAAACTTTTATCCCATATCTAGTAGCTAAGAAAAAGGGGATGAGGCATCTGTTTAAGTTGGCAACTCTCTTAAGCAGGGAAAAAGAATTTTGTATTTGTGTGTGAGATGAATGGAGGAAAGCAGGTACAGGGGTCTGCTCTTTCTTCCTTCTCGTTTACAAATTTCCTCTAGTCTCCTAACTCCCTCAGTATTCCCTCATATAAAATTTGAAACTCATTATTTGTTACCTGGGATTATGGTTCTTTGTAAATTTATCTTTTTACCAGTTACCAGACTGTAGAACTTTTTTTTTTTTTTTCATATTTATTCTTAAGTTTTAGGTGGACACAATATCTTTATCTTACATTTAAATGGTGCTGAGGATCGAGCCCCATGCCTCCTGCACGCTAGGCAAGCACTCTACCATTGAGCCACAACCCCAGCCCTTAGACTATAGAACTATAGAACTTTTAAGGGCATTACAATGTCTTCGCTGGGCGTACCTTCTGCCACATTTAATATATTCTCAAGAAGTGATTGCTACTGGGTGGAACTTGCCTGTAATTATAGTAACTCGGGTGGCTGAGGATAGAGGATTATTTGAGTTCAGGAGTCCAAGGTCAGCCTGAAAACATAATGAGACCTCATTTCAAAAGCAGAGAGAGGAAGTGTTTGTTGGGGTTTAGATCAGTGTCAGAGATCTTGCTTAGCGTGTGCAAGGCCCAAGTTCCACCCCAACACCCATATAGGCCTCTGGACCCTACTCCTACCACTAGCCCTAGTTGTTGGATTGAATCAGAGCTGAATTAACTACCATCTGTCAAGACCTTATTCACATTTGTTCATCTAACAATGCCTCTCCAGGTGAAATAGAATGTATCCTTCCTGATTTACTGAGGGGCAAATAACTAAGTCTTGAAGAATAAAAACAATTGAGTTAGCTAAGCACAGTGGCACAGGCCTGTAATCCCAGTGACTCAGGAGGCTGAGGCAGGAGGATTGCAAGTTTGAGACCAGCCTGCACAACTTAGGGATACCCTGCCTCAAAGTAAAAAAAATAGAAAGGGCTGGGGCTACAAGTCAGTGATAGAGCACCCCTGTGTTCAATCCTCAGTACCAAAAAAAAAAAGAAAGAAAGAAAAATCAATGACTCCCTTTTTCAAGGAGCCAGCCTGACACATTAAAAAAAATAATAATAATAAATAAAAATAATTGATTTGCAGGGGCTAGTGGTAGGGTAGGGTCCAGAGGCCTATATGGAAACTTCACACCAAATCCAGTGGTGACTGTGCCTGTAGTTCTCCTGTTTAGTGTCTTTCTTCTCAGAGGCAATGGTGACAGCCCAGAAGGGATTAAACTCTGAATGGCCACTGCAGGGCCCTGGGCCTGGACTGATGTAATACCTAAGGGAAAATTTTTTTTAAATGACAAGAGGGAAAGAAAATTTAGACCAAAGTAAAATTATTGCAAAGTAAAATCATACAGAGCTTTAAAATTCATTTTTTTTTCTTTTCTGATAATAGCCAGGACATTTTGTCTCCGCTGTTTTTCATCTTATAAATTGCTTTGCTTGAAAGGCAAGTTGGGGGTAAATATAGCAGCAGTGTCTCTGATGTAATATTTTCTGACCTGGCCTGGACATGTCTTTGACATTAACCTTTAGGAAGGAAAGAAGAGAGAAGTGTGTCCCTGCTACTGTGTGTAAAAGAAACAGAAGCAGAGGGAAAACACAGGGGGAGAGATAAGTGTAAATTATCAGATTAAGAACTGAAGGATGCTAGTGATTTGTCAGATCTCCTGGGTCTGGATGTCTCTGGCAGGCGAACTGGAGCCAGAGCCGGAGCCAGAGCCAGTCAATCAGCAGTATTTACTGAGGTGAAGGTGACCAGAAACCACCCTGCCCTGGAAACCACCTTGGTTCAATTTTCAGCTCTGCTGGTTGCAATTTGAAAAGTGTCCTGTCTAAAATTATTTTTATATTATGAAAGCTCACTCTCTCCAGACTCTTTCCAGAGTCTCTTTTTTCATAAGAGAACAACCTAAGGATAGTAATAGTGAAACTTTAATTTGAAAATGGCCTGGAATTCCATGCTGTAATTATGATTATTTCCAGTGAGAGGACTAGGTGGGAGAATGAGATGAGGGGCTGGGAGCTGAGAGGAGGGCAGATTAGAGACAGGATCTCACTGAATGCCAGGGCCTTGATTAGATTAGCTTTGAACTTTTTTTTTTTTTTTTTAAATACTTTTTAGTTGGTGATGGGCCTTCATTTTATTTATTTGTATGTGTTGCTGAGAATCGAACCCAGTGCCTCATGCATGCTAGGCAAGCACACTACCACTGAGCCACAACCCCAGACTCGGGCTTTGAACTCTTGATCCTCCTGCCTCAGCCTCCTGAGCCACTGGGATTATAGACATGTACCACCGCACCCACCTATACTGGAAATTAAACCCAAAGCAGCACCTCAGCTAAGCAAGCTCTCTACCACTGAGCTACATCCCCAACCATTTAAAAAATATTATTTTGAGACAGTGTCTCAGAAAATTGCTAAACCTGGCCTCAAACTTGTGATCTTCCTCTCTCAGTCTCCTGAGTCACTGGGATTATAGGCATGCACCACCACACCTGGCCTATTTGTTGTTTTTCTGGGTGGAGATTATAGGGCTCAATTCAACCCTTTAAACCATTTTGCTCCCTTAATGTAAAAAAAAAAGTTTAAATTACATACTACATGTAAACACATATATAAATATACAATTTCAAAAGAGAAATAGAAAATGCAATCAAAACTTTACAAATCAAAGTACTGGGCAAAAGCATTGCACTGACTTCTTCCAGAGCATGGTATATGAATGTCAGGTGTGGCTTATTATCATCATCATCATCATCATCATCACCACCATCATCATGATCATCATCATCACCATTTTTGATGGTGTCTCACTATGTTGCCTAGGCTGGCCCTGAACACCTGGACTCAAGAAATTCTCCAACCTCAGCCCCCTGAGTAGCAGGGACTCAAGCATTTGCTCCTGCCCTGGCTATATTATTATTATTATTATTTATTATTATTATCAGCAGCAGAATCACCATGCTCTCCAGCTTTGGCTTCTGTGTGAGTTTTTACCAATGTGTTTCAAAGGGCCGGAGCAGCTTCTCTCCTCCAGAGGGAGTGAGCTGGAATCCAGGCATCTGAAGAACAATACCCATGCTTGGCTCCCCTTCCAGAAGGGAACCCTGAGCCTCAGCCCTCAGCTGTCTGGGGCTAAGCCTAGGAAAAACTTGCCTAATTCCAACCTAGAAAAACAGCTCTTCTCTGGAATTCAAGCACAATTGAGAGAGGTCAGTGAAATTTACAGCCTGGTGCCCAAAGAACCACACATTCTACTTTCCGCTTTACAGTTTATAAAGTACTATGAGAGGCAGAGAATCTGCACAGTACACAGGGTTGGTTTTGTTTTGAGGTACTGGGAGTTGAACCCAGGGGCTCTCTACAACAGAGCTACATCCACGGCCCTTTTCACTTTTTTTGAGACTGGCCTCGAATTGAAGATCCTCCTGCCTCAATCCACCCAAGTCCTTGGAAATTCAGGTGTGCCTGCGCTTGGCAATGAGCCGGTTTGATGAAGTTCACTTATTCCCATTTTACAAAGTAAAACAAACAAAATTAACTCAGGAAGGAAGGAGGAAGGAAAAGGCACCACATGTCCTAGGTACCAGGCATCTTACTTTCCTCACTGTCTCACAACCTCCCTGGAAGTACCATTCTCATTTTATCGAAAGCCTAAACTCACAGCACGTTCAAGGTCACACAGCGACAGAGCGGGAGAGCCAGCAGTCACAGCCTATCTTCTGACTCCTGATCTAATGAATGCACCTTCTGCAGCCTCACAGGAGAAATAGAATCCCTGCACATTTACTGCCTTGCAGAAAGGTCACGTATCCAGTAAACGTAGCATAGCTGACATGTGACTGTAATTCTGATCTCAAGCTTGAGGTGGTATTCTCTGTTTTAACAAGATGTTTCATTTGCTGGTGGGAGAGTGGAGTGGAAGAAATGAGATGTCATGCATAAAATGATCTGTTTAGATAACTTGGGTGAGGGTGTGGTTTGCAGGGAGAGGTTCCTAAACTGAAACTTCACAGCACTAAATCACAAATCAAATGAACGAAAAGAGTATATCCAAGAGGCTATGCTGGCAAGATAACTAAATCTTAAATTTCCATCTTAATCAAGTCTTTATAATAATAACAACGAAAAGAGTATATCCAAGAGGCTATGCTGGCAAGATAACTAAATCTTAAATTTCCATCTTAATCAAGTCTTTATAATAATAACTTCCTTTTTTATTTTTTTGCAATAGTGGGGTCCAGCCCAGTGCCTCATGCATTGTAGACAAGTGCTCTAACACTGAACTACTTCCCCAGTCATTTAAAAATGACTACTTCCCTGTCTTTTAAAACTGTTTTAAAATTTTGAGACAGGGTCTTACTAAGTTGCCCAGGCTTGTCTCAAACTTACCCTCCTCCTGCCTCAGCCTCCTACATAGAAAATCCAAAAGGTACAAAAGATATAACATGAAAAGTTGCTTTTACTGAATCCCCTGGACAGCAAAATGCCCATAGAGAATCCAGTGATTTAGTGTATAGGAGGTTCTAAGCACTGAAAGAGAAAGGAGGGTCTAGGCTGGAAGAGACTGCTCTTTACCTGGTGTAATCAGAGAAGTGTGTAAGAAGAGCAAATGCTATGGGGTGTGGTGGCACAAGCCTGTAATCCCGGCAGTTTGGGAGCTGAGGCAGGAGAATCCGAGTTCAAGGCTAGCCCCAGCAATTTAACAAGGCCCTATGCACCTTAGCGAGAACCTGTCTCTAAATAAAACATAAAAAGGGCTAGGGATGGGCTGGGGTTGTGGCTCAGCGGTAGAGCACTTGCCTCGCACATGTAAGACCCTGGGTTCCATCCTCAGCACCACATAAAAATAAATAAACAAAATAAGACGTTGTGCCCATGTATAACTAAAAATAAAATTTTTTAAAAAGGCTAGGGATGTGGTTAAGCACCCCCGGTTCAATCCCCCAACCCTCCCCCCCCCCAAAAAAAAGATCAAATGCTTGATTCAAAATATATCTCCACCAGCTTGGTACCACCTTCCCCTTCTACCCAGGTGAGTACTTCCAGAACTACACAGGAAAAGTGCAGTTGTCAAACTCAGTAATATTGCCTGAAGATGTTCTGTTCATCAACCTAATCATTTTCTCTCATCATTTTTATCCTCTTTACTTTTTTTTCCCCATGTGGGGAGGCTTTAGTTCATGGCCCTGGGTTTGATTCTTAGCACTTGCAAGTTAAAAAAAAAAAAAAAAAAATATGCAAAATCATTTGGGGAGTCCCTAGGTTTCCTCACCAACACAAATCTGAGTTTGGAATTTTATTTTTTATTCTTACTTATTTTTGAGATGAGGCCTTGCTATGCACTATATTGCCCAGGCTGGTCTCCTACTTCTATGCCTGTGGACTTTAGAGTAGCTGGGGCTACAGGCAAGTACCACCATGCTTCATTTTAAAACTCTCAGAGTTTTAAAATGTGATATATTTTCTCACAAGCCCCCACCCTCCCGACATTTTTCCCTTTTTTTGTGGGGGGGGTGGGTGGGTACTGGGGATTGAACCCAGGGGAGCTTTACCACTGTCCTGCGTACCTAGTCCTTAAAAAAAATTTTTTTTTTCTTTTTTTGTGGTTCTGGGTTTGGAACTCAACACCTTGTGCATACGGGACAAGCACTCTACCACTGAGCTACACCCCCAGCCCTTATTTTTTATTTTAAACAAGTTTTCACCAATTTGCTGATGCCTGCCTGGAATTTATAATCCTCCTGCCTCAGCCCCCTGAGTCAAGGATCGCTACCGCTTGAGCCACATCCCCAGCCCATGTGTGCCACCATTTAAAAAAAAAAAAAAACAAAAAACAATTGTACAACATTCTGTTATAATCTTGTAACAAACTTTCTTTTTAGTGGTGGTGGGAATTAAACTACTACTGAGTCACACCCCCTACCTACAGCAAAAATTTGATATCTGATTTGAAATGTGACTGCATTTTAATATGTAAATATGACATTACAAAGGATATCCAAAGATAACAGTGCCTACAGCACAAGAGTATGGACATGAATAGCATAACTCTAAACTGCACAAACAATCAATTTAGGTACCTACTCACCTACCAGCCACCTGTTCTCCCCGAGGCACCAGCATCATGTTCTGAAAGGTCCTGATCCTCCCTGTCCTGTGTGCCCTGACTGTGGCTTCCCTCATGCTGCCCTCATCAACCACTGACCTACTAGAACTGACCAGCGATCTAGAGTTAACCACAGAGGTGGAGGGAACTGGGACCAAGATTCAACCACTGACCTAAATCAGACCACAGATCTACGTATGTCTGGAGAACAAGCAGACTTTGGAATCCTCTGATGACTTGGAGTCAGCTACCTCCAACCCTGTGGAAGAAGGCCCCAGGTGATAACAATACATTATTTTATTTTTTAATTTTTTGTTGTTGTTGTTGTTTTTAGTTGTCAATGGACCTTTCTTTTTCTTGGCTATATGTGGTGCTAAGAATTGAACCCTGTGCCTCACACATGCTAGGCAGTGCTCTCTCTACCACTGAGCCACAACCCCAGCCCTTATATTTTACTTTTTTGGATTGTCTCACATATGAGTTTTAGGGTGACACCTCACATCCAAACCATAACATTCCATCCCCAAAAGCTCACAACCATCTCACAATGCAAAATGCATTTTGTCCATTTCCAAGAGTCCCCCTAGTCTAAACAGTCCCAAGATTGCTCAAAGTTCAAGTCCAAAGTCTTCTCTGAGGCTCAAGGCAATCTCGCATTGTGAGCTCCTATAAAAATAAAATAAAAGCAATTTACAAGTGTCAAATATGTAAAGGTACAGAGTAAACATTTCTTTTCACAAAAATAGGCTCATAGAAAAAAAAGGATAGGACCAAAACAAGGCCGAAATTCAGCTAGGCAAACAAGCCCTGTAGTTCTGTGTTTGGCATCTGGAGCACATGGCATGATGTCTTCTCCAAAAGGCTTGTGTAGCTCCACCCCTTGGCCTTGTTGGTTGCAGCCCAAGTGGCCTCTCTGTTAGCTTGTCTCTGCTCAATTCCCGAAGCTTTCCTAGGATGATGTCCCACGTTATTGGCATTTCTTAATCTTGGGGGTCTCCTCTGCAGCTTTGGCTTCCTCCTCACATCTCCACACTCTGGCTTCCCAGGGTGTGCCCGCAGGGACTCCAACCCAGCTGCACTTTGCCTGGCTTCCCAGGCCTTCCTTTGTAATCTTGGTGGCAGCCTCCATGACCCTCTAAGTCCAGCATCCTGCAGTCTTGCAGAACCAGCACCACATGGTTGATGCCAAGACCTGCTGCCATCTTGTGCAGTAATAGCCCAGCCTCCAGGGACGGTGGCTGCGGCAGCCTCTGAGCCACTGGGTGACTGAATACATTAAAAAAAAAAACAACTTCCTAGGCCCCATTGTCAAGAAGGGTGCCTCACTGGTCTCTTCTCAAGAGAATTTTCATTTTTACTCTCTTGAGCTTGAAATGCCCTGAAGCCACCTTTCTTATTGTTTCTGGGCAAAGTCTTTAGCAACTGCAACTTCCTTAGCTCTAATTTCATTCCAGCCTTTGACTTTGAGTCCACATTTTCCAATTCTTTTTGCTCTGGATTATCACAATAAATTTCGTTAAAAGCCACCAGCAACATCCATGCCACCGCTATGCTGCCTAGGATTTTTCTCCTACCAGATTAAAATCAGCCTCACAGAAGGTCTCAGGTCATGGACAAAATGCAGACAACTTCTCAGCCAGAACATAAATCTAATGGCCTCTAGTCTAGTTACTGATAGTGTTCTCCTTTTCCTCTAAAACCTTCTTCACTGTTCACAGTCCTATTGGCATTCTGGTCTTCTGAGCTCCCACCAGAATTAGTCATTAAGTTCCATTTACCACAACCTAACGAATTTCCAGCTTGCACTGCTACACAGCTTAAAATGCCTCCCACCAATTCCAAAACGCTCAAAAAGCTTCTGAACCTCATGGTCAGATTAATCACAGCAAGGGCTCTATGTCTTGGTACCAATTTCTGTTTCAGTCAGCTATTTTGCTGCTGTGATTAAAATATCTGACCAGAACAACTTTAAAGGAGGAAAAGTTTATTTGAGGGCTTATGGTTTCAGAGATCTTAGTCTATAGGAGGCTGGCTCCATTCCTCCGGGCTTAAGGTCAGGCTGAACATCATGGCAGAGTGTGTGGCAGAGGGAAGCAGCTCACAAGAGATCAGAAACAGAGAGAGAACAATACATTTTAGACAGAGCTTTGTGAGTAAAGATTTTGGCCAAACCAGCACCATCATGGGAAGCAATGAGTCCACCTCAGTAGTCTTTAAAACAAAGCAAAGTCTTCATGAGCTGCAATATCATTCTAATATCTATCACTTTCTGAGAAAACTTGAACTTTTGCACCACTACACTATTGGATATTGCTTAATTGTACAAAACTACTGAAACATGGGATGCACCTAGCTGAGAAACAGCAAAGTGTTAATTCTGGATTGGTGTTGTGAATTGTACATAAAAGAGAGAGGGAGCATTTCTTAGATATGTCCCATTTAATGATGGCTTACTAAATTTTCATTGGAATTGCTAAAAATAAATAAATAAATAAATTTGGCCAGGAAGGTTGAAGCAAGAGAATCACAGGTTAAAGGCCAGCCTGGGTACCTTAGTGAAACCCTATCTCAAAATCAAATAAAAAAGGCTGGGGGTGTAGCTCCATGGGAGAGCGCTTGACTAGCATGTGCAAGGCACTGGATTCAATCTCCAGTGCTAAAGGTATCTAATTCTGTGCATTATATTTGATAAAAGACCAGTGATATGAATAAGAAATTATGAACTAGGGGAAATGATTTCCTATGAGAGGAAATCATTGAAAGGCATTCACTACTCCTTTTTGCTTAGACAAAATCAATGCCTTGAATTTCCCTGACTCTGCCTTTCTGTGCTATTCTGCCTTGACTTTGGAACCCTTTTATTCTTTAAGGAGGACAAAAGACCATTGTTTCTAGAAAGCCGAATCACACCTGATGGTAAACCATGTAAGATCTATTTATCTTGCTATCTTTTTCATAAAGAAAGACAATTTTTTTAAAAGATGAATTTTGCGGTATGTGAATTATATCTCAATAAAAAAGGAGATGTTGGGTGCAATGGCACACACTTGTAATCCCAGTGACTCAGGAAGTCACTGAAGTGGGAGGATAACAAGTTTGAGGCCAACTTCAGCAACTTAGCAAGACCCTATCTCAAAATAAAAACAAGCTGACAGGTAGCTCAGTGGTAATGTATCCATGGGATCAACCCCTAGAACCAAAAAAGAGAGAGAAAGATACTTTTCATGCTGGAAGAGGAAGAGTAAACAAGGTAAGAAATTTGAAACACCTTTTTTTGGTGGGGATGGGTACCAGGGATTGAACTCAGGGGTATTTGGCCACTGAGCCACATCCCCAGCCCTATTTTGTATTTTATTTAAAGACAGGGTCTCACTGAGTTGCTTAGTGCCTCGCTGTTGCTGAAGCTGGCTTTGAACTCCAAGATCCTCCTGCCTCAGCCTCCCAAGCTACTGGGATTACAGGTATGTGCCACTGTGCCCCATTTTTGAAACACATTTTGAGATAAAAGAATATGACATGTTCTGCCACTTTTAACAAATAAAGATTTCTAGTCCTTAATACTGAAAGAAATCACCAAAGTTTCCCAGCGATTCAGGAGCCTGATATAGGAGGATCGCAAATTCAAGCCTAGCCTGGGCAATGTGTGAAGACCCTGTTTCAAAATAAAATAAACAGGGCTGGGATGTAGCTCAATGGTAGAGTGCCCCTGGATTCAATCCCCAGTACTATAAAAACAAGACATAAATCACCAATGTGATTGCAAATCACAAATGAAATATAATTAAATTTATGGACAGGTAATTGCACTTGATTTACAAGATGTAAAAGTGGGGGCTGAGGTTGTAGCTCAGTGGTAAAGTGCTTGCCTAGCATGTGTGAGGCACTGGGTTCAATCCCCAGCACCACATAAAAATAAATAAAAGATACTGTGTGTTCATCTACAACTAAAAAAAAAGTGGGGGGGAGAGGGAATTCTTTTTAAAGACAGAGGAATGAGCAAATCTGCTTAAAGGAGTTGCATATCTGGAGATTAAGATTGGAGAATAGATCAGAGTTTTAAAAATTATTATTATAAATATTTGGTACCACTTTATAATATAGTGGCACCTGCCTGTAATTCCAGCTGCCTAGGAGGCTGAAGCAGGAGGATCATAAGTTTGAGGATACCCTCAACCACTTAGCAAGCCCCTGTCTCAAAATGAAAAATAAAAAATCCTTGGAATGTAGCTCAGTGGTAAAATAGCCCTGGATTCAATCCCCTAGTACCGTTAAAAAAAAAAAAAATTACACTCATATAATATGGCAATTAAACTCTACAAGAAATGTTTTCTATGTAGAAAATAAGAGATCCTGAAACTTATAGTTTCAAAATCTTCAATTATTCCTGGAAGATGTTTGGCATGGATTGTTAAAAAGATGTTTTATAAGCACTTAAAAGAATTGACCCTAGATGCCAGCGTGGGCCCATTAAGGGCAAGTTCATTCACTTGACAAGTATTTTTTGTGAACCTTCTGGGTTCCAGTTACTGCGCAAGACACAGTGATGAAGCAGAAAACAAAACAAGCACATTCCTGCCCCTTGTGGAACTCTGGTGAGAAAGACAGATAGTAAAAATCACAGCATAATTACAACTTGTGATAAGTGCTAGGAAAGAGAACACAGATTATGTGAACACATGATGAGCTCCCAGTGGAGTTAGCCTCATGGAGTTGGGGGTGGAGGGCGCAGGAGGCAGAGCTAGAGAAATCCTCTGTGATCCTGGAAGTAGTATAGAAACAGAGCCTGGAAGGATGCGTAGAATTTAGGTGGGCAAAATGTGAACAGCACTACAGAGGAAACCCCAGGAGAAAAAGGCGCGAGACAGCAACAAGGCCTAAACGAGAAGGAGATTTTAGGAAGGAGACCATCCAGGCAAGTGGGTACCATATTGCACAATCAGGAACGAGGACCTTTTTTGAAATGACTACGGGATGAGTAGATCCAAGAAATAAAAAAGCACTTAAAGAAATCGAAACTAGGTGCCAAATAAAATATTTGTTTTCAGACAGTTGATCAAAATGCTTGGGAAGAACCAATTTTCTCTTCTAAAATCCTATCCAAAATCCACTCACTTCTTCTATCCTCCCTAGATTAAGCCACACCATCTCTCCCTGGGCACATTACTACCAATCTTTTTTTTTTTTTTTTTTTTTAAGTTAAGTTATAGAGGGACACAGTATCTTTATTTTGTTTATTTATTTTTATGTGGTGCTGAGGAGCGAACCCAGTGCCTCGCATGTGCCAGGTAAGCTCTTTGCCACTGAGCCACAACCCCAGCCCCTAATCTTCTTTTTAAATATTTCTTTAAGTTGTCAATGGACCTTTTTAAAAAATTTTTTTAAATACACATTTTCTTTTTTAGTTGTAAGTGGACACAATACCTTTTTTATTTTTATTTTTATGTGGTGCTGAGGATTGAACACAGTACCTCACACATGCCAGCCAAGCACTCTACCACTGAGCTACAACCCTGGCCCCACCCCACCCCCCTTTTTTTTCTTTCTACAAGGAATTGAACTCATCAGTGCTTAACTACTGAGCCACATCCCCAGCCCATTTTTTTTTTTCTTTTTAAATTTTAAGACAGGGTCTTGCTACATTGCTTAGGGCCTCACAAAATTGCTAAAGCTGGCTTTGAACTTGTGATCCTCCTGCCTCAGCCTCCCAAGCCACTGGGGTTATAGGCAGGTGCCACTGTGCCCCGCTAGAATCCATTCTCTATACCGCATCTCTGAGTGATCAAGAACCTAAATTTGAATGTCTTTGCTCTCCAGTGGCTTCCCACTTGTCACAGGTTTTACCTGAGTTCACTACAGATACAGAGATGGAATTCAGGATTTGAGATGTTTGTTTAAGGTTTAATGTCTGTGAAAGAAAGGGAGAGGAAGCAGGTGCAACAGAGAAAGATCAGTGCTGTAACCCAACAAAGCTTTTGCCAACCCATCAGGGGGCTCTGAGACAGGTATCGTCGATCGATAAGAATTGGTCAGGATGTCTGATCAGAATGACTGGTCACTCAGTCTCTAGATGTGGTGGTCTGCTGCAGGAAGTATATGCCCTTTTATAGCAGGGCTCTCTGTAGTTGAGGCAGACCCTGAAAGAGCTGTCAACTCTGGCTATTTGCTGACCATGCTTCCTGTCTGGGCTTGAAGCCTAAACCCTTCTGAAGGCCTCTGAACTGGCCATTCCCCTTGCTTGGAATGTTATACTTCAATCTTCATGGAGCCAATCTCTTCTAAAGTTATTTGACTCCCTCTTTAGTTCCTAGAGTTGCACCATTTCTTTTTTTTCATCTTTACCTTTTAGTTGTAGTTGGACACAATACCTTTGTTTTTATGTATTTATTTTTATGTGGTGCTGAGGATCGAACCTAGGGCCTCACACATGCTAGACGAGCACACTACCGCTGAGCCACAACCCCAGCCCGTGTTGCACCATTTCACTTTCATCATGCACTCAAGTAAAATTATCTAAATTATTTAATTTTTTGTTTACAAGTATCTCATCAACTAGAATGTAAATTTGATGAGGGTGTAGGTCTGGTCTGTTTTGTTCATTGTTTTAACCCCAGTCAACCCAGTTGGTACCTGGAACACCATAGATTTCCTTCCTCTCCCTCCTCTCTCTCTCTCACGTCATTGTTGTTGATAACAGATTGAACCCAGGGGCACTTAACTACATCCAAGCCCTTTTTATTTTAGGATAGGGTGTCACTAAGTTGTTGAGGCTGGCTTTGAACTTCTAATCCTCCTACCTCAGCCTCCTGAGTAGCTGGGATTACAGACGTGCGCCACCATGCCCAGCTCCTTCCTTTCTTTTTAGTACTGGGGGCTGATCTAGGGGTGCTCTACCACTGAGCCACAACCCCAGCCCTTTTTATTTTGAGACAGGCTCTCATTAAACTGCTGAGGCTGACGTCCAATTTGTGATCCTTGAATGTCAGCCTCCCAAGTCACTGGAATAACAGGTGTGAGCCACCATTCCCTGGGATTACACATGTATATAACTGTGCTCAGCCACAGTAGACTTTCTTTTTTTTTTTTTTTTTTTTTTTAAAGAAAGTCTTTTTTTTTTAATATTTATTTTTTAGTTCTCGGCGGACACAACATCTTTGTTTGTATGTGGTGCTGAGGATCGAACCCAGGCCGCACGCATGCCAGGCGAGTGCGCTACCGCTTGAGCCACATCCCCAGCCCCACAGTAGACTTTCAATAAATATTTGTTAAATTGAGTTGGATGAGTTGCAGAAATGTTTGTTGAATGAGGCCATAGGTAGCTACAGTTTTGGTTAATTGGACAAATTTACACAAATAATATTTATTAGGTCTTTAAGATTAACCAAAAGAGAGATTACTAGTTGACTGATACAGATTTGTCTGGCCCTACTGAGCAGTTAAAAGTCAAAAAATAATTCACATAGACAGAAATGTTATAATGATACAAATTTCTGATGATACAAAGCTGGGAATATGGAGGCCGTTTTCCAGTTCAGAAGGACCTGAAATTTCTGGAACAACAGAATAGATAATAAGTTGCAGTGTTTTATTTTTACAATGAACTATTGTACATTAATGAAAGTGAGTAAACTACTTTCATCTAAAACAGAAATTTCACAAAGATAATTTGAGGGCAATAAAGCAGACACACACAAAAAAGAGGATAGACTGCATGATTCTATTTCATATACTTCAAAGCCAGGCAAAAAAGTATTCTGTGGTGTTAAAAGTCAGGACTGTAGTTCTCTTTAGGAATGTCAATGTTTGGGAAGAGCATGAAGAGGGCTTGTGAGGTACTGGTAAGGTCTGTTTCTTGACCTGGCTGGTAGCCACGTGGATATGTTTACTGTGTGATAATGAATCAATCTGTGCACTTATGATTTGTGTACATTTTTTTTTTTTTGCAGAGAGAAAGTGCTTGAACCATGTCATTCCCAGAATTTTTATAATAATTTATTTGTTTTAATTAGTTATACATGACAGTAGAATGCACTTTGATATATCATATATAATGGAATATAATTTTTCATTCTTTTGATTATACATGATGTAGAATCCTACTGGTGATACACTTTTATATGTACATAGGGTAATAATGTCTGATTTGTTCTACTCTCCATCCTACCCCCATACCCACTCCCCTCCCTTCACACCCCTCTACCTATAAAGTAACTCTGTTCTTCCCTAGCCCCACTACATTGTGAAAAACATTCTGCCTTTGGTTTTTTGGAATTGGCTTATTTTGCTTAGCATAATATTCTCCAGCTCCATCCATTTACTGGAAAATGCCATAATTTCATTCTTTAAGGCTGAGTAATATTCCATTATATATATACCACATTTCAAAAATTTTTATTCTTTTTTTTTTTTTAAAGAGAGAGTGAGAGACAGAGGGGGACAGAGAGAGAGAGAGAGAATTTTTTTAACATTTATTTAGTTTTTCTTAGTTCTTGGCGGACACAATATCTTTGTTGGTATGTGGTGCTGCTGAGGATCGAACCCGGGCCGCACGCATGCTAGGCGAGCGCGCTACCGCTTGAGCCACATCCCCAGCCCCCAAAAATTTTTATTCTAATTTGTTATATATGACAGAAGAATGGACTACAGTTCATATTACACATATAAAGCACAATTTTTCATATCTCCGGTTATATACAAAGTATATTCTGTACCACATTTTTTTTTTATTCATTCATCTGTTGAAAGGCACCTGGATTGGTTCCATAGTTTAGCTATTGTGGGTTGAGCTGCTATAAACATTGATGTGGCTGCATCACTGTAATATGCTGATTTTTAAAAAATTCTTTTAAAAAAATATTTATTTATTTATTTATTTTAGTTGTGGATGGACACAATACCTTTACTTTATTTATTTTTATGTGGTACCAAGGATTGAACCCAGGGTCTTGCATGTGCTAGGCGAGCACTCTACCCATGAGCCACAATCCCATCCCATGTAATATGCTGATTTTAAGTTCTTTGGGTATAAACTGAGAAGTGGGATGGCTGGGTCAAATGGTGTTTCCATTCCAAGTTTTCTGAGGAATCTCCATACTGTTTTCCAGAGTGGTTGCACCAATTTGCAGTCCTACCAGCAATGTATGAGTGTGTCTTTTTCCCCCACATCCTCTGATTGATTTGTGTACATTTTATATGTAATGTCACACATGGATTTTAAATTTGGGAAATGTATTTTATTTTCTAATTAAAGCTTTTGCTCATGTATATTTCCCAAATATGAATGAAAGAATTTTAATATTTCGACAGGGTTCATGGCTATTGATTTTGGTAGATAATCCAAATTATATTTATTAAATAGTTTCCTTTGATCTCTTGTTTCACAGGGTTTGTATAAGAATGGCTGCTGAGGGGCTGGAGTTGTAGCTCAGTGGTTGAGCACTTGCCTCACATGTGTGAGCCACTGGGTTCGATCCTTGGCACCACAAAAAATAAATAAATAAATAAAAATAAAGATATTGTGTCCATCTATAACTAAAAAAAAATATTTTAAAAAAAGAATGGCTGGTGAATAGGCTATAGTGCTCTTGCTACAGGGATGTTGGGTAAAGGGCATTTTCATGTGCTGGTTACTGAAAGATAAAGTGTTATAGGCTTTTCAAAAAGCCATCTGACAACAGCTATTATTTTTAAAATGCATAGAGTACTTTACCCAGTAATCTTAGTCCTGGGTATCTATTCTATTGAGCTAAAACTACTAGCTTAATTAAACTATTGAGTTAAAATACCATAGGACATATATACAAGAATATTAGCTGGGTGTGATGGTACAAGCTCGTAATCCTAGTGGCTCGGGAGGATGAGGCAGGAGGATCAAATTCAAAGCCAGCCTCAGCAGTTTAGCCAGGCTCTAAGCAACTTAGCAAGATCCTGTCTCAGAATAAAAAATAAGAAAAGGGTTTGGAATATGGTCCAGTGGTTAAGCACCCCTAGCTTCAATCACTGGGTACCCCCCCCAAAAAAAAAGTGGTCACTTTTTCGAGAAACTAAAGAAATTCATCAATAGCACATATACTATTGGAAATCTAGTAGGGTGCAATGTACACACCTATAACCCTAGATCTTTGGGAGGCTGAGATACAATTTTGAGTTTAAGACCAGGTTGGGTAACACAGTGGGACCCTGTCTCAAAAAAAAAAAAAAAAAAAAAAAAAGAGAAAAGAAAAGAAAAGGAAAAAAAAAAAGAAAGAGAGAATCTTAAAGGAAGGTTGTTAGTTTTTAGATACCTTTTATGAATTCCAAATACAAAAAAGATAAATTGATTACTCAGTCCCAATGTCAAGTTGTAATGGAAGATGGCTTTCCAGGTTAGGACAGAAGTTTATCATTTTAATCTAGAGAATTTTTTTGTCACCTGTAGAGAATATTACAAAGTATGACTTGTCTTTGTTTTGAATTAAATTTGCTCTAAAATATTTTTAAAAGTAGCCACTTTCTTTTTTTTTTTTTTTTTTTGGTACTTTGGTACTGGGGATTGAACCCAGGGTACTTTACCACTGAGCTACATCCCAGACCTTTTTATTTTTTAATTTTTAAAATTTTTTTTGGTATAACTCCATATTATTTATAACCACAAGGATGGGATCCTAATTAGAATAAGTTATACTCCGTATATGTGTAATCTATCAAAATATACTTTACTGTCATGTATGTATTCAAAGAACAAATTAAAAATTTTTTAAAAAAACCATTAAAAGGGCTGGGCATGTGGGTTAAACACCCATGGGTTCAACCCACGGTTAAAATTTAAAAAATGTTGTGCCTGTACTTTATTTTGCATGCCACGGAAATGACCAAATTTCCTTGCAGGTATATTATTCTTTTTATAAACTTTCAAAACCTCTTTCACTCTTGAAAAATCAGCCATAACCATTTTATATATAGTTTCTATTTTAGTCAAAGTTTTCCTGAATTTCTGCAATCAGATTCTATCCAGAATTCTCATTTTTAACCAAGAACTAGTGTCTCAGAGCCCTGTAGAAAGAGACTGCACCAGATATTTCAGTGTTGACACTTCAAATACTCCTGCGTACTTTTGATATCATACTTCAACAACTCTTTTTGGCGGGGTACCAGGGATTGAATTCACGGGCACTAAGCCACTGAGCCACATCTCCAGCCTATTTTTTTTTTTTGATAAAATATTATTTATTTTAGCCTATTGCATAAAAACAAAGTTGTACATTCTTAGTAATATACCATGTTATGTTTTGATACTTGTATACATTGCACAATGTTTGAATCGGGTTAAACATATTTATGGCCTCAAACATCTGTCATTTCTTTGTGGGAGAAACTTTCAAAATTCTTTCTTCTAGCTTTTTGAAATACACAGTATATTCTTGCAGTAATAAAATATTATGTATATTTTACCACTACAAAAAAATGATCCATTTAAAACAAAAATAAACCCTTGTACATCTCCCAGAAAATATTTTTTATCCATTTATTTATTTATTTTTGCATTACAATTCTTAACACACCATTATACCATGATTTATCATATCTCTGATTATATATAAAGTATATTGACACCAAATTCACATCTTTATGCATGTATTTTGTATCAGATCTTTTTATTTTTGAGACAGAGTCTTGCTAAGTTGCTGAGGATCTTGCTAAATTGCTGAAGTTGACCTTGAACTTTCAATTCTCCTGTCTCAGCTTCCCAAATCGCTGGCATTACAGGTGCATGTCACTGTACCCAGCAAAAAGCAGTCACTTTTTAAATGACACACACACAAAAAATCTGTTTTGAATATGAGTGTATTTCTATTTGTCTATATGTAGTTATGCCAACATTGAGAAAAAAGTGGTTAACAATTAATTTGTTAAATTGATTACTGAGAGAAATAGGGAAGAGGTAGAGTCAAGAGAAAAAGGAAAAATAAAATAAGAACCACAGGATTTTTTGGTAAGTTCTATATGAGCCAATGATCTCACATCACAGGTAAAATGTCACATGCAGTCTTCATACTGTATCCAAATAAAGGACATAATAATCTCAATGTAACTTGTGCTGTTCAACCAAAGTTAGCATATTGTATGAACTTCTGCACACCACAATAATCCCCCATCAATTCTTGTTGATAAAAGAAATAAATTATTTTCCTCATTATAGGAAGAAAGGTTAAGAATCAGTCAAACCTGGGTTCTAGTTTCTTTCATCACCTATTTAGTTCTGTGGCCTTGGGCCCCAGTCTCCTTATCTGTGCAATGGGAATATCCTCAAGGATAGGAACTACATGCTAGGAAACAACATCTAGCAGAAACTAATAAATAATTCATGTTGTCATTGTTGTTAAAGTTAGTATTTATTGTGAAAATTAGACCTTACCTTATTCAAGGCAATAAAAACAGGACCACCATCTTACCTGCCAGAAGTGACCACTGTGAACCTTTGAATGTTTGTGCATTAATTCAATGTGATCTGTTCTGAGGCTCTAAGCAACTCACCAAGACCCTGTTTCTAAATAAAATATTAAAAAGGGCTGGGGATGTGGCTCAGTGGTTAGTTGGCCCTGGGCTCAATCCCCAGTAGGTGGGCAGGGAGAACTACTTGCTGGATGTATATGTATATGTATTAGATTCACAGCCCACATAAGATAATATGTGTGTTTCTTTCTTAGTAAACACTGGGTGGCGAGGGTAATTCTAAATTCATCCCATGAAGTTAATAGGAAATTCCTAGCATACGTCAGTTAGAGGATCTCCCGCCTACAAAACTGAGGACGTGCAATTCCACCAATGAATCCCATTAGGTATGGAGAAAGAAATCAAAGGGAGGCGTGGGCCTGTGAACAGTTTACATCTTCAGGTACTGTTTATCTGCTTTTTTTTTTTATATATATATTATTTTGGGTTTCTTCCTGACAAAAATGATTGACCTGGCAAAAATTCATAGTAATTACTCAAGAGAAAGGAAAAAGAAGAAAGAAACAAACAAAAAATACATGTGTGTAGTTGGGGAGAAAAATCTAAGAACATGGTGTTGGTGGGAGAGAAGACTAAAAGTCTGTGGAAGACACACCCAAATGCTTTTGATGTTTGACCAATTATTATCTTATTATTCTTCCTGCCATAGATGCAGCTGCAATTTTTGTTACAGGATGTTTAAAAAGATTAAAGAGAAGCTGTAGTAGGGTTCTGAGGTGATAAGAGTTTCTAGAATATGTATTTATGGACGTTTAGACTATAAGTTCCTGTACATTCTGAGAATAAACCATCTATTTGTTTTTCTTTTTTTCAAAGAAACAAGTAAAATTTGTATTTCAATATGGCTGCTTCCTGCAGCCAGTGATATAGGAATAATAGAGGAAAGAGAGGTTGGAGGTGGTTCAATCCGTGGCCCCTGCTGGTTCTTAATTAGCTTTGAGCTTCGGGTCCAAAATGTTTTATCTCTATATTATACAAGTGTTCGGAATTTATTTGGATTCCACCTGTTTATCACGAATGGGATTCATCTATTGTTCTAGAAGGAGAATTGTGTGGAATTTGTTACTACAATCTTCTAATATAAAGATGAAAGTAAAAAAACAAAACCCACGTATTTTTTGCTAGAGGAGTTTGGAGTTGAAGTTGGAATGAATTGAATTGATTCTGCGTTAGAAGAGTATGCTATAGTATCGTAAATTTAGAAAGTGAGTTCCTGGTTTTCAAGATTTTCTGTTTTTATCTTACATCATAATTGGCAAAGACCATTAAAAAGGTCTTTGGGGGCATATTCTCAAAATTACTGATGTTAGTCATGAATCACTTGCTTGTTAATTTCAATCCTTTCTCCTAGCAACCTAGGCGAATACTTTGTACGAACTTGCTCAATCACTCTCTGGATGTATACATGTGGGCATAATTTTTTCTTAGGTTTTTTTCTATTTGCAAATTAGTTGTAGACAAGATGCTCCTTTCTTCTAAATAGTCAAGTGCATATTTCCTAAAAGCATTGGCATTCTTTTTCATGTCCACAGTACAATTATGAAAATAAGAAATTGATATTGATTCATATGTGCAAGGCCGAAGTTCAACCCTCAACACCACAAAGAGAAAGAAAGAGAAATCAATGATTTCTGCTTCAATAGCATTTTCTAATCT
This sequence comes from Ictidomys tridecemlineatus, assembly GCF_052094955.1. Taxonomy (NCBI): domain Eukaryota; kingdom Metazoa; phylum Chordata; class Mammalia; order Rodentia; family Sciuridae; genus Ictidomys; species Ictidomys tridecemlineatus. Next base: position 105,945,855 of record NC_135487.1, on the reverse strand, counting down.
ACAGACCTCATTCAAATTTTGCTCAGGTGTCCCAGTAATGTCAACTATGGTAAAAGAAATTCCAGACCATACATTGCATTAAGTTGTCAAGTATCTTTAGTCCATAATCTAAAAGTAGGTTTTCTGCATTTTGTCTTTCATGACCTTGAAATATTTGAAGAGTTACAGACCAATGATTTTGTAGAATGTTCTCCAACTTGAGTTGTCTGATGCTTCTTCATGATTAGATTCAGGTTATGCATTCTTAGCAGGAATACCACAGAAGCGATGTGATCTGTACATAATATCTGGAGTTGATTTGTTCCATTACTGTTAAAGTTAATTCTGATGACTTGGTTAAAGTGATTCCTGCCAGGTTTCTCCACTTCAAAACTACTGATTTTCTTTTTTTTCCCCCTCAATATTTATTTTTTAGTTGGGCACAATATCTTTATTTTATTTATTTTTACATGGTGCTGAGGATCGAACCCAGGGCCTCACACATAACAGGTAAGAGCTCTACCAGGCAAGCGCTCTACCGCTGAGCCACAACCCCAGCCCTAATTTTCTTTTTACAGTTAACAAATATCTTGTTATAAGATACTATGAGACTGTAAACATTCTGTTTCTCATCAAAATTTTATCCATTAATTTTATCGTCCAATATGTTTCTTAACTGAATCAATTTTACTATAGTAATTGTCAAATATTAATATTTTTTCTCTTCTTTTAAAATTTTGAAACAGAGCTTTGCTAAGTTTCCAAGGCTGGCCTCAAACTTTTCTTCTTTTGTTACCTGGAATTGAACTCAGGAGCACTTAACCACTGAGCCGCATCTCTCTAAGTTGCTGAAGCTGGCTTTGAACTTGTGATCCTCCTGCCTCAGCCTCCCAAACTCCTGGGATTACAGATGTGTTCCATTGCACCTGGCTAACTTCAAACTTTTGATCCTCCTACCTCAGCCTTCTGAGTCACTGGGATACAGGTATGCCATCACACCTAGCCCAAATGTGATTTTATAATTCCATTTTTTTCTATATTTTTGGTGGCATTCTACTGTTAATAAAAATTTTATCTTGAACATTTATTAATACCAGTATGAATTCATAGTCCTATTTTATTCAATGAATTGTAATCGCATGCGTGTGTGTGTATGTGTGTGTGTGTGTGTGTGGTGTATGGTCTGGGGATTAAACCCAGGGGCACTCTATCCCTGAGTTACATCCCTAACCCTTTTTATGTTTTTTTTATTCTGAGACAGGTTTCACTAAGTTGTCCAGGCTGGCCTCAAACTTGGGATCCTCCTGCCTCAGCCTCCTGAGTAGCTGGGCTTACAGGTGTATGCCACCACTCCTAGCGTACAATCTATTGTTGACAGTATTTATTCGGATGCTCAAATTGTCTCCAATGTGGACAGTGGAAGTCTCTTCAAACTATTCCATATGTTCTCAAAATTCTTTGAGCCTCCTAATTTTATGAGACAACAGGCTTGTCTTGTACATTCCTAGCACCAAACCTGAACTCAAACTTTTCTCTTAGAAACTCTTGTTCCTCTAATGGACAATATTTAATAAAAAGATCTAGGGTCTAGGCTGAGACAGGAAGATCACACGTTCAAAGCCATACTCAATGTGTTGTGTGCCTGAGCCCAGTAGGGTCCAGGGAGACACCAGCTAGGTGCAGGGGAGGAGGCAGAGGCCACAACTTGAGAGGGGCCCCAGCCCCTCCGCACCTGTGTCTGCTACAGCCGGTGTGAGAAAAAGAGACAATCCTTCCCTACCTCCCTGAAAATCAAGAGTTTGGGCAGAACTTTTTAGCCCACACCAAGATACTAAGGAGCCAGATGAAAAGTACAGACTATGGTGCTGAAACAAATCAAAAGGAATCTGGTGATTTGGCCGCCCAGCACAATGTTCTGCAAGTCCAGTGGGGATGATATGTTTCATTGGCAAGCCACTGTTATTATGGTACCTAATAATAGCCCATATCAACCTGGTATGTTCTTTTTATTTGGCTCGGGATGTGTGTGTAGGTGTGTGTGTGTGGTGTGTGAGTGTTCTCACTGGACTGAAATCAGGTGCATTCAACCACTAAGCCACATCCCCAGCCCTATTTTGTATTTTATTTAGAAACAGGGTCTCAGTTACTTAGTGCTGGCTTTTGCTGAGGCTGGCTTTGAACTCTCGACCCTCCTGCCTTAGCTTCTCGAGATGCTGGGATAATAGGTGTGCGCCACCATGCCCCTAGCGGCGTATTCTTTTTGATAATTCATTTTCCTACAGCAACACCTTCAAACCACCTAAGGTTGCATTTACAAAAAGAATTTGTCATCCAAATATTGACGGTAATGGCAGCATTTATCTCAATATTCTAAAATTAGAATGGTCTCCTGCTTTAACTATTTCTAAAGTTCTTTTATCCACTTGTTCACTGCTATGTGATCCAAACCCAGATGACCCTTTAGTGCCAGAGATTGTACCTATCTATAAAAGAGACAAGAGATAAGTACAACAGAATATCTCAGGAATGAACTCAGAATTATGCCATGTGACGCTATTTTAAAGTCAGAATAACCTGCATTATAGCTGGAATAAATTTTAAATTTACTGTTCTTTTGTTTTTTTTTTTTTTATTTTCTTATACAGTTGCTCGCCTACCAGACTTCATCTTTTTTATTTTTTGTTTATCACCCTCCATTCATTCTCATGGTTATCTGAGAAGACTTGAGTTCTGCCAGCTTTGGACAAAAACTGCTTTTTAGAAACTATAAAATAGTTACAAGAGAAAAGTTGCCCAAGATTCAGAATTAAAAAAAAAAAAATGGAGCATGTGTGTTATGTGGCCAATGTCTTCACTCTAACTTGGTTATGAGACTAAACTATTCCTCACTGCTCTAACATGCGGAAGAAATCATCTGAGGGGGTGGGAGATGGATGCTTAGTTGTCACTTAAAAGAAAGCAGCATTATTCTAGCAGCATTCATTTTGTTTAAACCTTCTACTGTTAGAGACTTGAGGTTACATGATATGCTTTATGCTCATAATGATGTGGCAAGAGAACTGGTATTGAATTTATAGCATCAGCAGAACAGAAAATGTGATGTATTTTATGCATGTCAATAAAGGAATGACCTGTTCTTATTCTACAAAGAATGGAAATTGGAAGTCAAATACCCTCTGTGTTCCAAAATAGGGTCTCAAAACATTTTATAATTTTCATTTAAATTGTTAGGAGGCTTAGAGCTATTAGTTAATCTATCTTCCAATATACTATTTAATATAGCACTGAATAAATGAAGCAAGTTGTCAATGGATGAGTGATCAACTAATACCTCTGCTAGTTATTGATTTATTTTTCTTCAATAATATTTCATAAACAACAACAAAACAAAACAAAACAAAAAAATTCTACCTCAACAACTTAACAAGGCTTCGAGCAACTTTAGGAAACCCTATCTCAAACTTAAAAACTGGGTATGTAGCTCAGTGATTAGGCACCACCCTTGGGTTCAATCCCAATATCCCCCCCCCAAAAAAAAACCAGGGTTTTAGGTGTGCCAATTTGTATAAGCTATTATTGGGCACAATGATATGTGACTGTAGTCCCAGCTATGAGGAAGGCTAAAGGAGGAGTATTACATGAGTTTGGGAATTTCAAGATGGGTCTGGGCTGGACAAAGTGGCACATGCCTTTAGCTAAGGAGGCTGAGGCAAGAGAATCTCAAGTTTGAGGCCAGCCTCAGGAACTTAGTGAGACCCTTTCTCCAAAAAAAAAAAAAAAAAAAGTACTAGGCTATTATTTTATGTAGGCCCTCTGAGTACAGGCTATTTCATAATCACAAACACACATGTGCACATGTACACACACTTAAAGAAACTATATACTTATAATGCACCAATAAAAAGCAAAGAAGCATCTCCCCCCAAAAAGAACTCACAGTGATATTCATAGGTTTTTGTTGTTGTTGTTTTTGTGGTGCTGGGGATCAATCCCAGGGTCTTGTGCATGTGAGGCAAGCAATCTACCAGCTGAGCTATATCCCCAGCCCAATATACAGATCCAGCTCTGCAGAGTTCATTTTAGAATCCTCAATTTCCTATTTGCAACTCCCTTCCCTGACAGTCAGCTATCTGTAGAACTACACTCTTAACTCTTACTCCCAACAACCCTCTGACCCCTACAAGTACCTCATTTTTTCTCTGACTCACTTTAGTGCAGTCCCCAGTCATTTTGAGGCCAACCTGTGCACACATACTGGCGTTAGGTCCAAAGCACCCGGTGTCGATGATGTCTGTGATATTCTTTTTTCTTTTTTTTCCAAGCCAGTCAACCTTTTTTTTTTTTTTTTTTTGAGAATTATTTAATATTTATTATTCAGTTTTTGGCAGACACAACATGGTTGTTTGTATGTGGTGCTGAGGATTGAACCCGGGCCGCACGCATGCCAGGCGAGTGCACTACCGCTTGAGCCACATCCCCAGCCCGTCTGTGATATTCTTCTGGTGCTCATTTAGGTGCAGTGCTGCCCTGTTTCCTTTGGGGCCATGATGTTGGCTGCTTTGGGCTACAATGTCTTCAATACACATTTTAGCTTGCAAAAGCACCCTTCACCCAACTTTGCTCCACACCGTAACATGGCCCATCTGAAAAGTCCTAATGTCTCAGAGGATTGTATAGAAACTACTCTTTTGGGTTTGACATGCCCTTTTAGTTCCCATTCCCTAAGATTCAAACATGAATTTGGTCTGTACCCACAATCTCTTTCCTCTTCCAACTTGGTCTCGTAAGTCTTCACTCCCCTTCAGATAAGCTCTTCGTAATCCTTCCTGTACACGAGATCTTGGCAGACAGGTCCTCCAGGCATGTCTGAATGCCAGAGTGTGTCAGCTCAAATTCTCAAATCACTTCCATCATGTTTGTTGCCCTCTTAGCTTGTCTGCATTAATAGTTGAATTTGGAAACACTTTTGAAGATAGAGGACTATACCATCACAAAAAGCACAAAAAAAAGATTGCAAACCTAGTCCAAGGATTCAGTCCAAGGAAAAGAACTTCTTTATGATCCCAAGGATTTGATCCAAGGAAAAGAATTCCTTCATGATCCTGAGGATTTGATCCAAATAAAAGAACTCCTTTATGATCCTCCTGATTAATAGAGAAAGAAGGCAGCCTGGAGAACTTTCAGTTTAAAGACTGTCCTGAGCTACATTTGACCACAATAACACTATTGTCCAGAAAGCCTCTTTTTAAGCAACATCAACAATGTTACATTATTCTCAGTGGTGCTAATTCATACCTAATATATCATTCCCTGATTTCTCTTGTTTCCAACTGTGTGCATTTGAGGGAGAACTGGCCAGGGTTAGCAACATACTCTATGGCAATGAGACAATAGATATTAATCTATTTGTACACAGTATAAGGCCAATACTTGGCAGCTGTGGTGGTGCACCCCTATAATCCCAGTGATTCAGGAGGCTGAGACAAGTGGATTGCAAGTTCAAGGCCAACCTGGGCAGTTTAGTGAGACCCTGTCTCAAAATAAAAAATAAAAAAGACTGGGGATGTAGCTGAGTGGTAAAGCACCCCTGGGTTTAGTGCCAGTACAAATATAAAGAAAGAAAGAAAAAGAAGAAGAAGGCCAAGAATTGATAACCTTGGAGTCATTATATCTTCCCCTACCTGTTGAGCTCACTGCTTGCAGACTAGTTATATTTGAACATTTTTTTTTATTAGGCAGATACTTAGCAATATGCAATTACTTGAGATAAAAATCTTCTGATTACCCGAAAGATATATATACAAGAATACATGTAAGACAGATAATTCTGAAGTAAGGACAGAGCACATTAAGTCTTCAGCATTATAGATATTATATCTATTATGTCTACTGAAATTTCTTTCTTTTCTAGAATATAAGTAAGCTTTATGAAGAAGGGAGCTTTGTTTTGTTCATTACTCTCTCTCCAATATCTAGAACATATGCCCAACACATAGTAGATGGTAAAAAATATTTGTTGAACAAATGAAAATATTTTGTGACATAATAGGAAGAAATTAAAATTATTAAATGAAATCCTAAAGTAATTATTGCCAAACAATAGTAGGGAATATTAATACTAAGGAATACCTTGGCAAATGATTACTATTAATATATAATCCAAAGCATCAAAACTCCCCTCCATCTCCAGTTGTTCAAAAGCTGGTGAAAAAGACATATTTCTAAGAAGAGACCTACATTCCTAAATAAACATTTAACAATTTCATGTGGTTTGGGTGTAGCTAAGGGAGTAGCCTGTGATTGAAGATCCAAGAGGCACGGTTTAAAAGGAGATTAAGCCCGGTGCAATGGTGCATTCTGTAATCCCAGCTACTCAGGAGGATCAAAAGTTCAAGGCTAGCCTTGGCAATTTAGAGAAAACCTGTCTCAACATAAAAGAAAAGGGCTGAGGATGTGGTTCAATGGCACAACACTTGTTTAGCATGTGTGATGCCCTGGATTCAATCCCCAGCACCAAAAAAAAAAAAAAAAAAAAAAAAAAAAAAAGAGAGAGAGAGAGAGAAAAGAAAGAAAATCCAAAAGCAAAAGGAATAAAGGGCAATTAGGAAAGGTTCAGGGATCTCGAACCCAAATGCTTTCAGAAGCATAAATGGGTGAAGCAGCTGGATATAATGCAACAGGGAGGAGCTGAGACTGGGGTAAAATGGGAATTGTATGAACCTTCTAAAGACACTAAAAATCATTTAAAAACAGCGACAACAAAACACTGATCAAGTCTGTGGACTGAATTCCCTTCACATGCAGTTAGAGAGCTTTAGTTTAGATTTTATAATATCTCTGTGAGTTAACATTTGCCCGTGAAAGTTGTGTGCATGTATGTGCATCTGTGTCAGTGTTCCAACAGTTATTGGCTGGACAATATTAAAAAGAAGGAGATGGGTTGGGCGTGGTGGCCCATGCCTGTAATCCCAGTGACTTGGGAGCCTGAAGCAGGAGGACTGCAAGTTTGAGCCCAGCCCCAGTAATTTAATTAATGAGGCCCTAAGCAACTTAGCCAGAATCTGTCTCAAAAAAATGGGGGTGAGGGTGGGTGGGGATGTGACTCAGTGGTTAAGTACCCCTGGCTTCAATTCCTAGTGCCAAAAATAAATAAATAAATAAATAAATAAATAAAATAAGGAGGTGGAGTGGATAGAGCACTTGCATAGTATGTGTGAGGTCCGGGGGTTGAATCCCCAGTATGGCCAATATCACATCTCACAGGGTAAGGAGACTTAAATGGGGGTCACATTTGGAGAGCCCATGTATCCACCTGAACTCTTCTGTGGAATGAAGGCCAAAGGCCTTGAGCTGTCTGATGCATTTAAGGTTTTTTTGATTGAGTAACTCAGAGGTGAAGAATGAGCCACTAGACAAAGGAAGATAGAGTCCCTAGGAAAGGACAAACTCTGAGGGCAATGACTGGCGCTTTCTGGAGGTAGGTGGGTAATCACACAGCAGAGGTTAGGAAATGGCAGGGGCTGTTAGACCTGAGGGCAGATTAGAAAGATTGGATTGGGTTGTCCACAAGGTAACCTATGAGGAAGGATGTAATGACTTGTCAGCTTTCCTGGGATGAACAGAAGGGTCATTTAGCAGGACTACCATTAATACACTAAAACTTGGATGTATAATAAAAGATAAACTTGATCAATGAGTATCACTAATTTTATTCTGTTCTACTCTTATAGTGGTGGGGTGCCAGGAGACCCATTTTGCTGGCCTTCTTTTTTTGTTGTTTGTTTATTGGGAATTGATCCCAGGTGTACTTAACCACTGAGCCAGATCTCTAGCTCTTTTTTGTACTTTATTTAGAGATGGGGGTCTCATTGAGTTGCTTAGGGTCTCATTGAGTTGCTTAGGGCCTCACTAAATTGCTGAGGCTGGCCTTGAACTCACGATTCTCCTGCCTCAGGCTCCCTAGCTACTGGGATTATAGGTGTGTGCCACCACTCCCAGCCTTTATAGAGTCTTTTGTGGGTGAAAGTTCACTAGGCTGAAACCATGGTAACATGAGAAGTTCAAGCATGGAATATGGACTTCAGTCTGGAAGCAGTGAGTCTATGTGGCCACGAGTTTTAGTTTGTAATTAATGAAATTAAGTGGAAGTCTTGATAGGACTTGTAGGAAGTCAGCTTAAATACAGCTCTTTGTCTACCTAGCAAATGTACTATAAGTTATGCAACTGTAGCAGATTTTGTGTTCAGTTTAATTTCCTCCCCTCCCCACATCGTGAGTTTGTTAAGTTACTACAATCGTTCACCAAGCCTACACTACCTTTTGGGGGGAAGATATGGAGAATAAGCGGATGAAAGTGAAAAATATAGCCAGGTGCAGTGGTGCATGCCTGTCATCCTTGTGGTTTGGGAAGCCGAAGCAGGAGGATTGTGAGTTCAATGCCAACCTTAGCAATTTAGTGAGGCCTTAAGCAACTTACTGAGACCCTGTCTCTAAATAAAATATAAAAAAGGACTGGGGATGTGGCTCAGTGGTTAAGCCACAACAACAAATCAAACAACAACAAAAACCTAAAAAAATGTGCCCTCGTTCACATTCACTCTTCTGCTACAGCCATCACAGGGAACACTATCCTATGGGAGGGCAGAGCCCAGGTGTTTGGAACAGTGGCTTGCAATTAACTGAATGAGGACCCTTTATGGAACTGATGAAGAGCATGTGATGGGCACCTAGGAAGAAAATACAATTTCCAACCAGTGGAAGGATAATTGAGAAGGGGAAACCAATATCCCCCTCTATTTTCTTCTTCCTACACAGAATAAGGTCAGGGTCAGGCAAATTCCAGCAGCAATCATGTTAAGCCCTATTCTTTTGGTGTGCGGTTAAAATCATATAAGGAATATGCCCTCGATAATATGTTGGTAAAATGTCATAAGGAGGTGAGAGTTGACTATTTGTCCTTTTTTCTTTTCTTTCCTTCCTTCCATCCTTTCTTTCTTTTTTCTTATACTAGGGACTGAACCCAGGACCTGGAACATGGTAGGCCAGTGCTCTACCACTCTCTACCCCCAGCCCTTTATTTATGTTTTATTTTGAGATAGGACTTGCTAAATTGCCCAGGCTGGCTTTGAATTAATGATTCTCCTGCCTTGGCCTCATGAGTAGCTGGGATTACAGGTGTGAGCCACCAAGCCTGGTGACTCTTTGTTCTTTAAAAGTCTTCCCTCAGTCTAAAATAGCTTTGCACATCATTACTGTTAATAGAGTTTATAAGGCCATAGCTAAAATAATCCTATTTTCTGATATGTGCAGTGGTTCACACCTGTAATCCCAAATGATACGAGAGACTAAGGCAGGAGTATCATGAGTTTGAGGCCAGGGCAATTTAGCAGGACCCCATCTCAAAATAAAATGAAAAGGGCTGGGGATGTGGTTCAAGGGTAGAACATCTCTGGGTTCAATTGCAAATAAAGCAAAAATAAATAAATAAGTAAATAATCCTATTTTCCAAACTGAAAATTTCCTAAACTTCATGATTAACTGAAGAGAAAGAAATTGTGAGATGAAATATGTGAAATCCGGACCTTCCCAGATAAGTTAGGACAAATGATTGCCCTGGCTAATTCTCATAATGTAAACTCATAGGCATATAATTACCACTCTTGATATTGTGTTTAATATTGGCCTCTCCATACTTACAGGCTCATTTAGGGAAGGATTAATTTCATTTTTCTATCAGAGTTAAGATTGAAAAGTAAAGTTTGAATCAGGGCATGAGTCAGATTGTCTTTTTTAGCTCTGGTCCTGGAGATTGAATCCAGGGCCTTGCACATGCTAGTTAAGCACTCTACCACTGAGCCATATCCCCAGCCCCTCTGGGTGGTTTTGATAGTAATATATATTTTTTTCTTCTGTTATTTTTGTTTTTGATAGTCATCTTGAGGAGGCTAAGCATGGTAGCACACGCCTATGATCCCAGCTATACAGGAGGCTGAGGCAGGAGAATCTCAGTTTGAGGCAAGTTTGAGGCCAGCCTGGGCAGTTTAGAGAAACTCTTAGCCTCAGGACCTGGAACATGGTAGGCCAGTGCTCTACCACTCTATACCCCTAGCCCTTTATTTATGTTTTAAATAAATAAAATATAATACTTTATCTCAAAATAAAAAATAATAGAAGGACTGGGGATGTAGTTCAGTGGTAGAGTGTTTGTCTAGAATGTGCAAGGCCCCGGGTTTGATCCCCAATAACATGGTAGCATACACAAGATGAGCTTGAAAAATATTCTGAGAGGGAAGCCAAATTGTGTATCCCAGTTGTTACGTGAAGGAAGCTAACAAAGGCAAATTAAGATCTTGTTTTAAGAGTGAAGGCCTTATTCTACCTCGATATTTCTATTGTTTCAGCCTAGTGAACTTTCACCCACTTAAGACCTTCTTTGAACAGTCTGATCAAAAACAAGGTTTTAAATGTTTTTTTTTTTTTTTTTTTCTAGATTGTTTACTTACATCCAAACCTTTAAACAGGAGGCCAAATCTCAGTGGTCAGTTTCAAATAGGTTAAGTTTGGACTGAAGAGATTAAAAAATTTTTTTATAACTTTCAAATAGACACGTGAATGATGCCAGTATGCTTGACTTTATCTACTCTTCTCAAGTATTCAAGTATTTCCTCTTTCCCAGGGAATACCGTAGGGTTGTAAAGAGAATGACTTTAGTGGGTAATCTTTACCCAATCCTGAAGTGAAGACTGCAGTTGTTTGGGTAGTGACCCACATACGTGGGTTGGCGGGGTGGTTCTGCAGGTGGGACTGGGAAGGAGAAGGTCCGGAAAGTCAGTACAACCGTGATAAGTGTGCCTCTGTTCACATGGCACCTACTCCCTGTGCATCACCCACGCAGGCTTATCTTCTGCTTTCTTCAGTATAGGATACAGGGTAAAGTTACAAGGTGAATGTGACTACAGTTCTTCCCTTGTAATGCTGTGAATTGAACCTAGGGCTTCACACATGCTACGTAAGAGCTCTACCAGTCTACCAGTGAGCTAGATCCCCAAACCCCAATTTCTGTCTTAAAATTTCTGGTTCTTCAGGGGTATGGTGGTGCACACCTGTTATCCCAGCCACTCAGGAGGTTGAGACAGGGCAATTGCAAGTTCAAGGCCAGTGTCAGCAAATTAACAAGTTCCTAAGCAATTTAGTGAAAGCCTGTCTTCAAATAAAAAATAAAAAGGGCTAAGGATTGGAAATGTAGCTCAGTGGTAAAGCGCCCTGGGTTCAATCCCCAACACACACACACACACACACACACACACACACACACACACACACACAAAGTCTATGTGCTTCAGAATGTTTCTTTCCAGGCCTTCCCAGAGAAAACAAAGTTCAGGGTGCACATTTTGTCCACATAGTCCTTTAGTATTTGAGGAGTGATAAGAGAAGAATAAACAGTTTTTGGACAAAATGAATGGCAGAATAAAGAGAAAAGTCTTTGTAAAATTATGTTGGAAAAGAACATTTTGATATCAAACTTTGGGTGAAACTGTCAAATTAATTGATTTTTGTGTATTCATATTTGGATACTGTTTCCAGAACTCCCAAGTATTTGGGATTCAGTCTGAGGCCTAGGTACAGGGTAAAGTTATAAAGAATGGATAGAAAAGCACATGCACCTTGGTCCCTGGGGGGCTTAAGTTCCCTCACCTGGTCATTTAATTGTGTGTAAACTAAAGGGATCAAGTACATAAACCAGAGTTACTGATACAAGTATGCACATGAAATTATATGAACAGCAGACTATTCAGATGACCTAGAGGACAGCAGAACAGGCTGGAGCTATTTGGCCCAGTCAATAATCCTGAATATTATTGACAATGATAAAATAGCTAATACTCACTACTTATGAGTGCTTATTATCGTCTACTAGGCACTGTCCTACGTAGTAGGTACAAATATTATTCCCATTCTTATTCTAGGGTTGAAAAGAATAAGATATAGACTAACTTGCCAAAGGCTACCCATGTAGTAATTGACAGAAGCAAGCTCAAACTCACCATCAGACTTCAAAATTTTGTTTCTGTGGTACTGGGATTGAACCCAGGGGCACTTTACCACTGAGCTACATCCCCAGCCATTTTTATATTTTTCTTTGAGACGTGGTCTTGTTGAGTTTCTTAAAACCTTGCTAAATTGCTGAGGCTGGCCTTGAATTTGTGATCCTCCCGCCTCAGCCTCCCAAGTCCCTTGGGATTATACTCATGTGTCACCATACCCAAAGATCTCAAAGCTCAAATCTTTGAAGGAGTAAGTGTGTGGTACTGGCAATTGAACCCAGAACTTCACACATGCTAAGTAAATACTCTACCACTGAACTACACCTTCAGCCCTGAAAGGTCACATCTTTCTTTTTTAATTGATTAATTTATTTATTTATTTTGTGTGTTTGTGTCTGTATGTTGCTGATAATTGAACCCAGAGCCTCAGGCATGTCAGATAAGCAGTCTGCCACTAAACTACCTCCCCAAACACTGGAAAATAAAATCTTAAAGAATTTAATATCCTTATTAAGGATATTAAAATATATATATCAGATTTCTTAGGTAAGTAAAATGAGCAATTCTAAATTGGCTTAGGAATAAATATACAGACTTCCAAATCTATTCCTTTAAAGGTGACAATACACTCTTTGGTGTGTTTATTGAGCAGTCAGAGACAGTTTAACTCACTAGTCAAACATATAAGCTTTGGCCTGGTTGAACTCCCAGTTCTGGTTCTACTACCTGCCAAGTGTTTAACTTTAGGCAAGTTTATCAGTGCTTAGCACAGTGCCTGGCATCTTGTGAGAGCTATTTTAAAAAGGTGGGGGGGGGGACTGGGGATGTAGCTCAGTGGTAGAGAGCTTGCCTAGCACGTGTGAGGCACTGAGTTCAATCCTCAGCACCACATATAAATAAACAAAATAAAGGTATCGTGTCCATCTGCAACGATAAAAATATATTTTTTAAAAAGGCAAAGCTAGTATTATTGAGCATCTATTCATTTAGATACTACAGTAACACTTTTCCCTAACAGTTTTATCAAGTAGATACTTTTGTTATCACCAATTCATAGATGAGAAGATTGAGGCACAGAAAGATTAGGCAACTTGTTTAAAGAATGGAAGACAGTCTATCTGACGCCAGACCAGAGATGCAAACACAATTTTATCCTGCTAGTCTCTTGAAATAGACAGAACACTAACTGTGCCTGAACACTTTAGAAGTCAGACTAAGAGGCATACTGACCACAAGTCTATCAAGAAATTTCAGGGGCTCCACAAGGTCTTCCATGGCATAGTCTGGCTGTGGTTCTGGTGGTGACTGACTAGGGTGAATTTCTGATCATCAGCCATATAGGTTTAGAAATCCAATCTGCTGCCGGGTGCAGTGGCACACACTTACAATCCCAGCTAATTTGGGAGGCTGAGGCAGGAGGATCGTAAGTTTAAGGCCAGTCTCAGCAATTTAGCAAAATCCTGTTAAAAAAAAAATTAAAAGGACTGGGGATATAGCTCAGTGGTGGGGTGCCCCTGAGCTCAATACCCAGTCCTGTACACATACAAACGATCCAATCTGCTGATACATAGATTATGGATTCCTAATATATAGATTGTACATTTATCTCTCAAAGCAGACTCAAGTTCCCAGAGGCTGATATTCAAAATTAAACTACCATTTTATTCATCAAATTATGAATAGAAATAGAAAGAAATATAGGGGCCAAGTGCCATAACACTCATGTCCTATGACCAGCACTTGGAAAGTCAGATGGTCAGAGTAAGTTGCTTGCAGAGCACAAAATCAAAAACAAGGGCATTTGTTTATTTGTAGGAAGTCTGTTTTATGTTATGAATATTTATAGGTCATGATAGAATCAGACCCATCCAACTCTGAATCAGCAATTTACTTTCCTCCAAAATGAGAGTTCAGTGCAACCTTTCATCTAAGAATCCTTGGATAAACAGCACCCGCAGTTGCTCTAAGACCCTGTTTCTTCCTGAGCTTTCAGGGCTCAGCAGCCCTGCTCCTGATTAATTATGTTCTTTCTTGAATTTATATTATTATTTTTTTCAAGTTACAGCATAATCTTACTGGCCCATGTGGCTGTTCATCCTCTTTACTAAAACTTTGAATAACTATACTTTGATCCATTGTGCATTGATTTTAAGATTCAAATCTGAAAGGGCAACTTTAGTTCCAAGTTCTTGGTGGGGGGTCTTCTCACTGAGGCCCTAAAGTACTAACAGCAACAACTGGAGACAGCACCCCTCTGGTAGAAGCGGCTTCCTCGTTTCTGAAGGTTTTGCCTATTTGGCTCTCCAGCTTCAGAAACAGAGACTGTCGCCATCAGATTTTCACCCGTCTACTGAAAACTAAAGGATAACAAACACTGTTTCTGTAGCTACTGAAGAGACAGACTGCTTGGACAGAGATTTAGATGGCTCTGTAGACTCCCTAGCTGTGCCAGCTCTGGGGGAGTCAGTCCACACAGCGTGAAGCAATTTTGTTTCTTGGCTCTTTGCCATAAATCCAGGCAGTTACAACAACAGCAGCAGTTCTTACTCCCATGCAGAGCTTCCAGAAGGCCTGGGTTCTCCGGCTGATAACAACTAGTGAAAGAGAAGCTTAGGAGTCCTACCAGTTAGAGCAGCCAAGACTTAGAGGAGGACAGTTGCTCCTGGAACCCATGGACCCAGGGTCACTACAGAGCTTAAAGTCAAAGCAAGGCTGCTCCACTGCCTGCATATGCCACACAACACCTTTCACAGCAGATCCCAGGGAAGAATGGCACAGAATAACTCCTCTCCCCTTCTCTTCTCAGTACTTCCAGGGTACAGGCAAATGCTGGGGGTGCAGAATTTTTCCAGCACTATTGGGCCACCACACTGGGACAGTACAATGAGAATGGAAGCGCCTGCCTCTCAAGGCCCACTTTTCAGCTCCTTTTTGCAGGATGGAGAGAATCACAAGTAGAGTCAAAGCTCCTGGTGTGCAGACAGAGAACTACTGGATGGATATATCTGATCAGCTACAGCCTCCCTCTGGAGAGATCTCTTGATGATGCCAGGAGAGAGGAATAGGGCTGATCAGGGCAGTCAGACTAAAACTGCTGATTCTCTTCACTGAAGGCCAACCAGGTCACTCAAGATTCCAGGATTTATTATCATACCCCACCTAGGTCTAATAAGTACACATTAAAATCAATTTTCCGCTGGTGTTCAGAGGTTAACTGAGTAGGAAGCCTTGGCTCCTTTATGACTCCAGATTCTTGTAAAAGGTCTGAACATTCCCCACTGTGCACTCCCATCTTATCTTTTTTTTTTTTTTTAAGAAAATATTTTTATTAGTTGTTGATGGACCTTTCTTTCTTTCTTTATGTATTTACCTATGGTGCAGGGGATGGAACCCAGTGCCTCACACCTGCTAGATAAGCGCTCTTCCACTGAGCCACAACCCCAGCCCCCATCTTGTCTTAATCAGCCCTACCTATTGAGGTAGATTCCAGATCTTTCTCCCATATCTTTGGCTTGGCATAAGTCTCTCACCCCTCTGCTATGGAATCTAAAAGCAGGGAGATGGCCAAAATAGGCAGTCAGGGAAGAGTACAGGCATTCCTATTGCATCTGCTCAGTCTCTCAGCAGCCCTCATGTCAGGGAGTCTCCCTGGGTTACCAGCTAGGGCCAGAGAGAGTCACCCCTTCTCACTCGCTGTGTGAAAACAGGATGAGACACAGTGCAAGGTCTCTCAGAGGGTGTCTGCTGAGTGCTGAAAGTCAGATATAACCGGCATTGAATTATGGGTGTTCTCCATGGCTCCATTCACCATGTAGTACCTCAGAGGCATTCCCTGGGTTGGTTTGAGCTAGTTGGATGACTATGCACCCAAGATTCCTTGACCTTTCTTTGGTTGTCACTGGCTTTCAGAGGACTGGCCCTTCGTGACTACCACAGGTAACTGCTATTGTTTTGTTGTTCCTAACACTTAGCTAGCATACCTAGTGTTCTTCAACAAAAACAGGCAAAAATGACAGGCTACCACTTTAGCAAGCCTTGGTTGATTCATTGAATAGCTGATTAAAAAATATTTGTTGAACATTGGTATGGCACAATGTACTACTTTGTGACATGAAGACTAATAAGAAATAAGAAAATGGAAGATGGATGTGGTGGCACACATTTGTAATTCCAGAGACTCTGGAGGATGGGGCAGAAGGATCATAAGTTTGAGGCCAGGCTCAGCAATTAAGGGAGACCTTGTTTCCAAATAAAAAATTAGCCAGGTGTGGCAGTGCATGCCTGTAATCCTAGCAACTTGGGAGGCTAAAGCAGGATGACAGCAAGTTGAAGGCCAACCTCAGCAAATTAGCAAGGCCCTGAGCAACTTAGCAAGATCCTGTCTCCAGGGCTGGGGTTGTGGCTCAGTGGTAGAGTGCTTGCCTAGCACACATGAGGTCCTGGGTTCGATCCTCAGCACCACATAAAAATGAAGTAAAGATATTATGTTCACCTACAATTAAAAATAAATAAATAAAATAAATATTAAAAAAAAAAAGATCCTGTCTTCAAATAAAGAGGGCTGGGGATGCAGCTCAGTGGTAGAGCTCCCCAGGTTCAATTCCCAGTATTCAAAAATTAAAAAAAAAAAATAAGTAAATCGAAATTAAAAAAAGAAAACAGAGTTGGGTGTGGTGGCTCAAGCCAACAATTCTAACTATTTGGGAGGCTGGCAGGAGGATTGCAAATTTAAGATCAGCCTAGGCAATTTAGTGAGACTTTTTTATCTCAAGATAAAATTATTAAAAAAAAAGGCTAGTGGTAGAGGACTTACTTAGCATATATGAGCCCCTAGGACAGATCCCATGTACCACAAAGAAAAAGGATTCTCTCCCTCATAAATAAACAAATAAACACACACACACCCATTTTGTCCTGCTGAGGATCAAACCCAGGGTCTCATGTGCATGTTAGGTGAGTGCTATACGTCCAGCCCCTAGGAAGCTACATCCTAACAGAAACATAAGTGTACACCCAAATCACTGTAACATAAAATGAAGATAGAGAAAGGACAGGTTACTGTTGTAGTTACTGCATCTAGTTAAGTTGAAGGAGAGCATTTTCATTTACCAGGCCATCAGGCAGATGCTTCTTGATCTCCTGGGGCAGCCTGATTCTGTTTTTGCATGAAGCCAACACCAAGGTTAATAAAGGCTATTGTAACATATTAAACACCGCAAAGTAAATACTTAGTAATGCCCTATGTGCTTGTATCAGGAGCTCAGTGTGTAATCCCTTTCTTTTAAATTAGTAAAATGGGTTGGCTGCCAATCACTTCCCTTAAGCAAAAAAAAAAAAAAAAAAAAAAAAAAAGCAGAAGTTGCATTTCTCTTCCCTGTTCCTCAGGGCAACTAGTACAAGAACAAACAGGGTTCAGTACCAGGAATAAAGTTGACTCATACGCTTAGGCTTTCTCTCCTTTTAGAACACATTGATTGAAGACTTGGAATGGGATGACATTCATTCTCATAGGGAAACACGTGAAGTGGCCAAAGGAGAGTGGTACGAAGACTACAGGGAATATGAGGTGAAGAAAGAGGAAGAAGTGGCCACTGCACTGATTTTTTGTTTTGGTTTTGGGGTGTGTG
Source organism: Ictidomys tridecemlineatus (assembly GCF_052094955.1). Classification (NCBI taxonomy): domain Eukaryota; kingdom Metazoa; phylum Chordata; class Mammalia; order Rodentia; family Sciuridae; genus Ictidomys; species Ictidomys tridecemlineatus. Next base: position 105,928,202 of record NC_135487.1, on the reverse strand, counting down.
GTTTTTTTTTTTTTTTTTTTTTTTTTTTTTTGTACTGGGGATTGAACTCAGGGGCACTGAACCACTGAACCACATCCCCAGCCTTTTTTTTTTTTTTTTTTTTTTGTGGTGCTGGGGATTGGATCCAGGGCCTTATGCATGTGAGGCAAGCACTCTACCAACTAAGGTATACCCCCAGCCCTTCCCCAGCCCTTTTTATTTTTTATTTAAAGACAGGGTCTCACTGAATTGCTTAGGCCTCCTTAAGGTGCTGAGGCTGGCTTTGAACTCACATTCCTCCTGCCCCTGAGGTTAGAGGCGTGTATCACCACACCCAGCTTACTGCACTGGTTTTTGTTTTGTTTTGGTACTGGGGATTGAACCCAGGATGCTCAACCACTGAGCAACATCCCCCAGCCCTTTTTATTTTTTATTTTGAGACAGGCTCTCACTAAGTTGCTTAGGGCCTCACTAAGTTACTGAGGCTGACTGCAATTTTTCCATCCTGAGTTACTGAGACTGATTAAAGGTGTGCACCACCATGCCCTGCTACTTCAGGTTTTGACAAAGTCTCTTCATCTCAGAAGACTCTTCTGGGAGGATCATATTTCAAACGGAAAGCTGAGGATGAATAAAAATCATACATATTCCAAACTTCCTAGGAAAAGGCAGTAAGTTGTAATAACAAGAATAGTACCAGTACATAGTTCACAGGTCTAGAAAACTTATAAACAAATTCTACAGCGGGCCAGGCATGGTGGCACATGCCTGTAATTGCATCAGCTCAGGAGGCTGAGGCAGGAGGATCTCAAGTTCAAAGCTACCTTCAGCAACCTAGCAAGTTCCTGTCTGAAAAATAAAAAATAAAAAGGGCTGGGGATGTGGCTCAGTGGTTAAGCCCCTAGATTCAATCCTTGGCACCTCACCTGTGCATGTTAGTTCAAAGCTACCCTCAGCAACTTAGCTAGTTCCTGTCTGAAAATAAAAAAATAAAAAGGGCTGGGGATGTGGCTCAGTGGTTAAGCCCCCCTAGATTCAATCCTTGGCATCCTACCTGTGCCCCCAAAATATTCTATAAAGTATAAATTCTAAGGATTAGCTGTAAAGAGAGGAGGTGGACCTTTCCCAAGGTAGGAGTCTCAGTAGTGCCACTGAGTAACCTCAGGCCAAGAGATGAGAACTAAAACCCAGGAGAAATAGTCCAAGGTACATGAAAGATTTGTAAGGGGTAGAGACATGTATTTTCCATACATTCACTTTAAAAATGGTGACATGAGCCAGTGTAGTAGTGCACTCCTGTAATCCCTGCGGCTCAGGGGGCTGAGGCAGGAGGATCACAAGTTCAAACCCAGCCTCAGCAACTGAGCAAGGCCCTCAACAACTTTGCAAGACTCTGTCTCTAAATAAAAAATAAAACTGGGCTGGGGATATGCTTAGTAGCTAAGAGCCCCTGGGTTCAATCCCCAGTGCAAAATAATAATAATAATAATAATAATAATAATAATAATAATAATGACATGTGAACAAAAAGGGGGAAAACTAAAATAGGCTCTCGGCTTCCTACGTAGGAGTAACATTGATATCTCCCTCCACTGAGTTCTTACACATTTTTTCCCCTGAATTATGTCTTTGTTATCTCTTCTACTATTCATAATTGTCACTGAAGCCTGTACTTGCTATTTAAATATTCATGTGTTTGTTATATAAACTATATCAACTCAAGGGCAACTGTCATGTTTCATACCTTTGTTGGCAACTATCTCAGTGCCTGCTCTCATTAAGTCATTAAGAAATGTTGTTTGATTTGAAATTATAGGAGATTTGGACTTCAAGGGTCAACAGCTGCAAGGTCTGGCAATCCATAGATCTGGCCAAGAATTTCCACGAGGCAAAGCAACATTTGGCAATGACAAGGGCATTCCAGTGAAGTGAAGAGGAGTGACAGATTTTGCAATAGTTCTGCAAATAAAATAGATTTTCTGGAGTGACTGGGTTCTTTGAAAAACATGTGCTGAATATCTGGGTTCTCACCTTTACAGACATCAGAGAAGATATTATCTCCACCAGATTTAAATAGGAAGAGGTTACATTAATAAAATTTCTGAGCATACATGGCATTATGCTAGGTATTGAGCATGCAGAATATTTCAAAAAGTAAGACACTATTTATCACTACTGCCCTTAAGCTTAAAATCTCAATGGGGAGTCAATATGCCTGTACAAAAAATAATCAGAGGATGATGTTAATTTTATATTGAATTACAAATTAAACATGACAGCATTGCTTTCCTAAAGAAGAAAGCCTTGAGAGCAGTCTTGGGAGTCCCCAAATTTCTGTGGAGCTTTGCTCCTCAATCTTTTGGACATTTGAAACATATAAAGTTTATTGTTTTAACCCCTCACTCCATCCTACCTTGCCTATTAATAATTCAAGATAGCATTTCATTTGCCCAGTATAACAGTGTGCTTCATATCTCTCTAATCTCTAAGTAGTCTCTTGGATCTGTAATCCTAACTTCCATATTAAGATTCACTTCAGGGGCTGGGCTGTAGCTCAGTGGTATAGCAATTGCCTAGCACATGTGAGGCACTGGGTTCGATCCTCAGCACTAAATAAAAATAAATAAATAAAATAAAGATGTTGTGCCCATCTACAGCTAAAAATAATTTAAAAAAAAAAGATTCACCTCAGCAAAAGAAACAATAAGAGAGATAAACAGGGAGCCTACATCCTGGGAACAAATCTTTAATCCACACACTTCAGATAGAGCCCTAATAACCAGAATATACAAAGAACTCAAAAAATTAGACAATAAGATAACAAATAACCCAATCAACAAATGGGCCAAGGACCTGAACAGACACTTCTCAGAGGAGGACATACAATCAATCAATAAGTACATGAAAAAATGCTCACCATCGCTAGCAGTCAGAGAAATGCAAATCAAAACTACCCTAAGATACCATCTCACTCCAGTAAGATTGGCAGCCATTAGGAAGTCAAACAACAATAAGTGCTGGAGAGGATGCGGGGAAAAGGGCACTCTTGTTCATTGCTGGTGGGACTGCAAATTGGTGCAGCCAATTTGGAAAGCAGTATGGAGATTTCTTGGAAAGCTGGGAATGGAACCACCATTTGACCCAGCTATTCCCCTTCTCGGTCTATTCCCCAAAGACCTAATAAGAGCATGCTACAGGGACACTGCTACATCGATGTTCATAGCAGCACAATTCACGATAGCAAGATTGTGGAACCAACCTATGCCCTTCAATAGATGAATGGATAAAAAAAAATGTGGCATTTATACACAATGGAGTATTACTCTGCATTAAAAAATGACAAAATCATAGAATTTGGAGGGAAATGGATGGCATTAGAGCAGATTATGCTAAGTGAAGCTAGTCAATCGTTAAAAAACAAATACCAAATGACCCCTTTGATATAAGGGGAGTAAACAAGGACAGGGTAGGGACGAAGAGCTTGAGAAGAAGATTTACATTAAACAGGGATGAGAGGTGGGAGGGAAAGGGAGTGAGAAGGGAAATCGCATAGAAATGGAAGGCGATACTCAGGGTTATACAAAATGATATATAAGAGGAAAGGAGGGGTAAGACAAGATAATACAAATGGAAGAAATGATTTACAGTAGAAGGGGTAGAGAGAGAAAAGGGGAGGGGAAGGGAGGGGAGGGGGGATAGTAGAGAATAGGACTGACTGCAGAATACATCAGACACTAGAAAGGCAATATGTCAATCAATGGAAGGGTAACTGATGTGATACAGCAATCTGTATACGGGGTAAAGTTGGGAGTTCATAACCCGCTTGAATCAAACTGTGAAATATGATGTATTAAGAACTATGTAATGTTTTGAATGACCAACAATAAAAAAAAAAAAAGATTCACTTCATTTCATGAACTTCAATTCTCCCTATTAGAAGAACATTCAGAGGCTAAGTCCTTTTCCGAGCATCAGTCTCAAAGGTAATCTGGCTTTGGTGTGAGGGGGCGGGGGCGAGGGTTCTGCCTTATACGTAATTAACTAGTACTAGAGTTCTTGCCAGAAATTCTCTCATTAATAAAGTTACAGCCCTCAAAACTATCTATTACTAGTGTCTCTGTTTTCTACTACCAGATTTTTGAATGTCAATTTTCAGTACATCTGAGTCTGTACAATTGTCTAATGCCTGTTTAAATCAATACCCTGAATTTTGTATTCATTTTGGACTTCTAACTTCCAGAACCAGGGCAGAAAGTAAAAAAGTAAAACTTTTTGCCATGGTCCTAGAGGCAAGTTCTGGAATGAGTCACAGGGAAAGCAGTATGGTGGTAGCCTAAGGGTCTCTTATCAAATTAGTCTGGCTACATGGCAAGCTCTGGGGTGCACTCATAAATCATCAACTTTTGTTGATGATACAAATGGTAGTCATAGATGATTTATGCTTCAAGTGTGAAGCAATGAAAGGGGTATTTCAGGAAGAAGGAGGAGGAGGAGAAGGCGGAGAAAGAAATCAAGGAGAAGAACATCTTGGAATAGATCAGGTAGCAAGGTAACCATAAAGGCATTATACACCTTAGCATGTCCATCAGATCAAAAGAGATACAGCATGCCAAGTACCCAGCACAGCTCCTGGCACTCAACCACTAGTTCTCTTCTGCTTGCATAGAGATTTTACAGTTTATAAAGTCCTTTCGCATACATTAAGGCTTCCCTTGATCAAAAACCTTCTGAATCAATTATTTCCCCCCATTAGTGACTTGACCCCTCCAAAGTAGCACATAAGAAATACTGCAAGGCTGAGAGTCATACTAACATCTTCAGATACCCCTTTACCCTGGATCCTTCTATAGTCTTGTCCTAGATTTAAGATTGTGAAGGCCCGTATTAGAGTGCCAACAGTTGAATAGAAATATAAGAATGATCTGTGAGCTTCTGGGTAGCTGAAATTCTTAGGGCCTTATTATTACATCCTTATTTGTAAAAGAAAAGAACTACATTTTTTTTCTATTCCAAGACACATATATTGTTATATGTAAAATTTCTCTCTCTTTTTTTTTTCTCATAGTGTTGGGGATTGAACCCAGACTGCTAGGCAAGCATTCCACCACCGGGTTACATCCCCAGCCCAATATCTCTTAAATTTGAGATGTAATTTACAACAGATGGTGTTTTACAGGTCTGTCCGGTGATGTAGTTTAGTTGTTTGTTCATGCACAAACATGGTTGCTATTCCTGGTGAAACAAACAGATAACTTAAATCCGTGGACATTTAAGTTTGTTGACCTAACAGTTGTGTAAGGACTGTGAATTCTATTGTTGTCTGAAAACCTTCCATTGACACCTTCTAAGATCAAGAAAGCACCAGCATCAAAACTTGAAGAATGGAGGCAGAGCACTTCCCTAATAGACACAGGCCCCAGGTTTGATCCCAAGTACCACAAAAAACAAGCAAGCAAAGGAACACAGCTTGATGAATGGATACCAGAGATTTGTAAGAAAACCTCAGGAAAAAAAAATAGTAGAGACCTCCTTGAGGAATGTGGCATAAAAGAGTGGGTTTCTTTATTTTTTGTTTAATTTTGAGACAGGGTCTTGCTTAGTTGCTTAGGGCCTTGCTAAGTTGCTGAGGCTGGCTTTGAACTTTCGATCCTTCTGTCTCAGCCTCTTGAGCCTCTGGGATTACAAGTGTCTGTTACCCTGCCCAGCTGCTTTACCATTGAGATGCACCCCCAGCCCTTTTGTTTATTATTTATTTTTGATGGGCTTTGTTGTTACATATTTATAGGTGCACACAAAATAACAATATAAGTTGGCCAATATCACTTCAGAGCTCAGCCCTTTTCAATTTTTATTTTGAGAAAGTGTCTCTCTAAATTGCAAAGGATGGCCTCAAAATTGTGATCCTTCTGCCTTAGTCTCTTGAGTTGCTAGGATTACAGGCCTGCACCTCCTCAGCCAGCATCATCAGAACTCTTGATAGCACTGGTAGTACTGTGTGAAAACTACCGACATCAATGTCAGTCAAAGTGATTCAGACCAGGTAAAGTGGTGCACACCTGTCATCCCAGCTGCTTGGGAGACTGAGGCAGGAGAATTGTGAGCCTTGACAAGTTAGCAAAATCCTGTCTCAATTAAAAAAAAAAAAAAAAGTCAGGCCCCATGGTGCATGCTATAATCCCATTGGCTGAGGAGGTGAGGCAGGAGGCTCATGAGTTTAAGGTCAGCCTTAGCAATTTAGTGAGGCACTAAGCAACTCATTTAAAGACTTGTCTCAAAATTAAAAAAATAAAAAATAAAAAAGGTCCAGGGATGTGGCTCAATGGTAGAATGCCCCTAGGTTCAATCCCCAGTAACTAACACACACACACACACACACACACACACACACACACACACACACACACTGAAATACAAAGTAATTCAGGTCAAGTATAGTGGCACATGCCTATAGTTCTAGCTACTTGGGAAGTTGAGACAAGAGGATTGCCAAGTTCAAGTTCAGATTGGGGAATTTAGGGAGACCACCTCAAAAAACAAAACAGAAAAAGGGATTCAGAAGACAAACTTTGAATATAAAGACATTTAGAGCTAACTAAACTGAGTTATTTCCTTTATATTTACCTTTTATTAATGCACAAGTGTGATATATGAAAAAAGCCAAAGTCTATAAGTCTATAGAAAAGAAACTCAGTGATAGAGTGAGTGCTTAGCATTCATGAGGCCCTAGGTTTGATCCCAGCAGCACACACACAAACACAAATTAAAAAGACAATATGTATAAATAAATCTTAATAAGCTCTTTCAATAAGGACTGAGTGATAAAAAAACAACAACACTGTGTCATAGATTAACTTGCAGCATTTTAATTTTTTTATTTGTTCTAATTAGTTATACATGACAGTAGAATGCATCTGACACATAATACATAAATAGAGTATTACTTCTCATTCCCCTCGTTGTACATGATGTAGAGTTACACAGGCCATGTAATCATATATGCACATAGGGTCATAATGGCTGAATCATTCTACTGTCCTTCCGATCCCCATGCCACATCCTCTCCCTTCACTCCCCTGTGTCTAGTTACAGCATTTTTTTTTTAAATTTGTATGGCCTTATAAGCAGTTATGTCTTAGATTCAATGAGAATAGTCATATTATATGTGCATGAATGCTTTACAGTTTAAATAGTCAGCTCATTTTGATCATCAAAATAACCTTGTGATATTCATACCAAATTATATCCCCAATTTTACCTATGAAAAAAGTAAGGCAGATTAGTTACTCAAATACCATAGAGTCAGGATTCAGTCCTCTAGAATAAACCTAAAATCCTTTTTTCCTCTAAAATGTCAAGGTTTGCATCAATCTTAGAACTAGTGCTTTTTTTATTTTACTTTTTGTTTTTAAGAGAGGAACATATCTAGTGAGATTGACTATAACTGTTCAGAATGAACATGGAACATACCACCCTCTTGGCAAGAAAAGTGAATTTTCAGGATTTTAACAATAACAAATTACTATTACAAACAGCCTACTACTGTGCCTAGTAATAAAAGGTATTAAGTAAATAAGAGGAGTTATGTTATTAAGAGTAATTAATGTTGGCTACCCCAGCAGCTGAACCCTGAATTCTCAGTGGCTTAAATAACAAAACTGCATATTGCACATGTCTTGTATCTAGCAGGTTGGCAAGCAGCTAAGCTGAATGTTGTATGCTCCTTACCTTCACTCCTGCTATGGTTTGAATGCCTGTGATCCCTCTGAATTTATGTTGGAACTTCATCAATGTAACAGTATTAAGAAGACAGGCCTTTAGAAGGTGATGAAGTCATGTACCCTTGTGAATGGAATTGATACCTTATAAAAGACACTTCACACAGTGTATCTATCTCCTTTTTGCCCTTCTATCCCCTCTGCCATGTGAGGACAAGGAGCTATCTTGGAAGCAGAAACCCAGCCCTCACCAGACACCATGCCTATGTCACCTTATTTCTATACTTCTCAGCCTCTAGAACTGCGGTAAATAGATTCCTTCCTTCCTTCCTTCCTTCCTTCCTTCCTTCCTTCCTTCCTTCCTTCCTTCCTTCCTTCTTTCTTTTTTTTTTTTTTAGGAGCACTTAACCGATGAGCCATATCTCCAGCCCATGTTTTAATATTTTATTTAGAGATAGGGTCTCCCTAAGTTCCTTAGAGCCTCACTAAATTGTTGCTAAGGCTGGCTTTGAACTTGTAATCCCCCTGCCTCTGTCTCCCCAGCATGTGCCACTGTGCCTGGCAACATATAGATTTCTCTGTGTTTTGGGGGGTGGGTACCAAAAGTACTGGGATTAAACCCTGGGGCATTTAACCACTGAACCACATCCCTAGCCCTCCCCTCTCCCTTTTAATACTTCATTTAGAGACAGGGGCTCCCTACATTACTTAGTGCCTTACTAAGTTGCTTAGGCTGACTTTGAACTTGGGATCCTCTCGTCTCAGCCTTCCAAGCCACCATGATTACAGGCATGTGCCACCATGCCTAGCTGATAAATAGATTTCACTATTTCTTAATGACTCAGTCTCAACTTTTCTTTTTTTCTTTAATATCAGCAAAAACGGACTAATAAACTGATATCAAGAGTAGCATGTCAGGCTGGGGATGTAGCTCAGTTGGTAGAGTGCTTACCTCAAATGCACCCTGGCTGGGTTTAATCCCTGGCAACACACACACACACACACAAGAGTGGCATGTTGCCAGGCATGGTGGTGCACACCTGTAATCCCAGTGTCTCCGGAGGCTGAGGCAGGAGGTTCACAAATTCAAAGCCAGACTCAGCAACTTAGCGAGGCCCTAAGCAACTCAACGAGACCCTATCTCTAAGTAAAATACAAAAATAAAACAAAAGGCTGGGGATGTAGCTCAGTAGTTGTGGGCCCCTGAATTAAATCCCCAGTACCAAAAAAAAAAAAAAAAAATGGTATGTGGCAGAACCAAGTGGTGATGCACGCCGCTAATCCCAGCAACTCAGGACTCTGAAACAGGAGGATCACAAGTTGGAGGCTAGTCTAGGCAATTTAGTGAGAACCTGTCTAAAATAAAAATAAAAGAGGATAAGATATAGCTCAGTAGTAGAGTGCCCCTGGATCCAATCCCCAGTAACTGTCTCTGAACACACAAAAGAAAAAAAAAAGTGGTTTCATTTGTTAACAAATACCAAAAATGTAGAAGCAGCTTTGAAATTGGGCAATGGGTGGAAGCTGGAAGAGTTTGGAGGTACATGCTATAAAAACCTAGGTCACCATGAACACAGCATTAAGGACAATTCAGGTGGGGCACAGAAGATGAGAGCTGTAGAGAGAGCCCAAATCTCCAGAGATTACTTAAGTGATTGGGATGAGAACATTAGTAGAAATACAGACAATAAAAACCATTTTGATGAGGTCATAGGTGAAAAACAAAGTCCTTGAAACTGGAAGAAAGGCCATGCTTGTTATAAAATGACAAGGAACTGGGTCTGGGGTTGTGGCTCAGCAGTACAGCACTTGCCTCACACTGTGAGGCACTGGGTTCGATTCTCAGCACCACATAAAAATAAAGAAAAACAAAATAAAGGAATTGTGTCCATCTAAAACTAAAAAAAAAAAAAAAAAAAAGACAATGAACTTAGCTGAATGCTTTGTGGAAGCAGAACTTGTAAGCAATGAAACTAGGATATTTGATGAAAAATATCTTTTTTTTTGGTACTAGTGATTGAAACCTTTCTTATTTTTTGAGATGGGATCTCATTAAGTTGCTTAAGACCTTGCTAAACTGCTGAGGCTTGCCTCCAACTTGTGATCCCTCCAACTTGTGATCCTCCTGCCTCAACCTCCTGAGTTGCTGGAATTATGGGCTTCTGCCCAGATAAAGGAAGAAATATCTAAGGAAAGGACTGAGGAGGCTGCATGGCTTCTTTTGACTGCTTATAGTGAGATAGGGATTTGGGGATACAGAAAAGGGAAAGAAAGATAAGCTGACCCACTGAAATGCAGGAAACGCCCATGAACCTTTGGAACTCCTAAGCAACCCAGACCACTCCTTCAGCCTGCACCCTTGACCCCATGCTCTTACCTGCAAAACATGAGGGTAATACGCAAGCAGAGGAAAAACTGACATGAAATTGTGAAACTCTGCCCTGATTTCACTTCTAGTCCAGCCCCTAAACTGTCCTCTGCAAATCTTACCCTATCCACCAAATACACCCATAACAAGGGGTTGTTCTCTATCTCTCTGGAGATAGCCCACATTCCTTGTTTTACCCCCAAAGCTACTCATTCTTGAGATAGCCCACATTCTCCTTTGGATGTACCTCTCCTAAATAAACCTTTGTGTCTCTGACTAGTTACATGCTAAAATTCTTTTTTGTCACATATGCCAAACACCCTGCTTTCCTCAGTGGAGGTCTCTGGGAAATCCTTGGACCTCCTGTGACAATAGTAAAATGTGAGAAGATAAAAAAATCAAAGATGGAATTTATGATTAAAAGAGAAGCCGAATTTAAAGATCTGGAAAATTCTTAGCTTGGTCAAATTGTAAAAGCCTGCCTAAGACAGAATACCAAGGGTTTGGACCCAACAACCATTTGATAAGGAGATTAGTACAGCTAGAATGAGGCCAAATGCTTTTCATCAGGACAAAGGAAGAATGACTCTGAGGCATTTCAGAGATTTCTGAGGCTGCCAGTGGCATCACAGGCAGAGTGCTAGGGCCTTGAGGGCAGAATGTGTTCAAAGAAGAGGACTGGAGGCCAAAGGGGGCCTAGAGGCTCCGCCCCCTGCATTCCACTGCAGCACTCCTTGACCATTCGTGGTTCTAGCTGGCCCAGGTATGCTTCATGCTGCCCTTTAGAAAGCTGAGTGATAAACTTTGGCAGTGTCCTTGTTGGGCCAACTCTGTATGTATGCAGGGTCTAAGAGCTGCAGAGGTTGCTGCTACCACCTAGACATCAAAGGCTGTCAGAGAGCCTTGAGGCTTAGGCAGAGAACTGAGTCAAGGCATGGCAGCCACAGAGAACACCCACCAGGGCAATGCCCAGCAGAGCAGTAGGGTCAGGGCCACTGCTGAGAGCCCCTATAAAACAATGTCTAGAGGAGTCACAGGAGACTCAAAAACTGAGACTCAAAAACTATAGAACCCTATGATGCAGCACCAGCCGAGAGAGGCACAGCCATCCAACTCTTACTCCTAGGATCTGCAGCATGGGCTGAACCCAGAGAAGTAGTGGAGGTTTGGCTGCCTAAGGCCTGAGGATCCCAATCTCTGCTCCAGTGTGTCCAGAAAGTGGGACACAGAGTCAAAGAAGGTTGTTATCCAGCCTCAAGATTTAATGTTGTTTAATGTGGGTTTTGGACTTCCTTGGGACCTGTTACCCTTTCTTCTTGACTGTTACTGTTTTGGGGAATGGGAATGTCTATCTTATGCCTATCTTTTGGAAGCATATAACTTGCTTGACTTCATGCTCACAGCTGGAGAAGAATTTGCCTTAGGATTAATCATACCTTGAGTCTCATGTGATTTAGAAGATATTTGGATGAGACTTTGAACTCAGACCTTAAGTTAAGACTTTTGGAATTACTAGGATGGAATGAATATATTTCATATGTGAGAAGGACATCAATTTTGGAGGATGAGGGATGGAATGCTATGGTTTGAATGTTTGTGCCTCCTCCAAAATTCATGTTGAAACTTAATTCCCACTGCAACAGTATTCCGAGGTGGAGCCTTAAGAGGTGATTAGGCCATGATTCACTAATCATGAATGTATCGGTGCCTTATAAAAGGGCTTGAGAGGGCAAGTTTGTACCTTTGGTCCCTTCTTGTCTCCTCCAGAAGATGCAACAATAAGGTGCTGTCTTGGAAGCAGAGAGCTGCCCTTACCAGATACCAAAACTTTTGCACCTTGATCATGGACTTCTCAATTTCCAGAACTGTGAGAAATAAATTTATATTATTTGGAAATTACCCAGGCTCAGATATTTTGTTTTAGCAGCACAAATGAATTAAAAAACTCAGTAACCATGATGACTCAGACTATACCTTGAAACTGAACCAAACAGAACATGTAATCTCAGAGGCTGTTGACAGGGAAAAAGGTTAGAGGGAGCACAATAATTTATACTTCCTCAGCTTGAAAAATGATATATGTTACTTCCTTCACAGGTCATTAGCCAGCTGTAATCACACTAACTGCAAGAAAGGCTGGGTAAAGCAAGGAGCAGTGGAATATTTGGTGAGTACTGTCTATGGTATAGTAGTCCTTGAATTACTTCCTTGAGGGCAAAAATCTGTGTTACTTATTTCTATTTCCATAAATCTAGAAAAAGTACCTGATGTGGTGCTTGCTAATAATTGTTGAATCAAAAATCAATGAATAGAGGCTGGGATTGTGGCTCAGTGGTAGAGCACTTATCTAGCAAGTGTGAGGCAGTGGGTTCAATACTCAGCACCACATAAAAAATACACATAAATAGGGCTGGGGTTGTGGCTCAGTGGTAGAGTGCTCGTGCCAATTTAATTAATCAGAAGGGGGGAGATGCTGAGGGCCATTGCCAAGTAGGAATGACGCATCGAAATTTCCTTGCCAAAATACTCCTGTAGTAATATTTTTTGTTGGTATTACAATAAATAATAAAGGCAAACTTATATCAATTCTATCTAGATGCATATTTTCCATATATGTTTCAATAATTTTTAATGCCTTTCTAGCTTTAGGAGTTAACATTCGGGGTGAATTTGGATCTGATGGACCTTTTAGAATATCAAATAAAGGTCCCAACTCTCCTGTTGGTATGCCTAGATAAGGCCTTATCCAATTTATATCTCCCAATAACTTTTGAAAGTCGTTAAGTGATTTGAGTTGATCTACTCGTATTTGAATTTTAGGTGGACGGACCATGGTTGAGGATAATAGAACTCCTAAATAATTAATCGGAAAATTTAATTGTACTTTATCTATTCCTATCTCTAGATTATAATTTTTTAACAAGTTTGTAAGTGTGGCATAACATTCTAGCAATGTGTTTTTATCTTTGTGTGCTAATAATACATCATCCATATAGTGAAATATTTTTAGTTCAGGATTTTGATTTCTAAGTGGCTGGATTGCTTTATTAACATATATTTGACACATAGTTGGACTGTTAGCCATTCCTTGAGGGAGTACTTTCCATTCATATCTCTCATCAGGACCTTCATGATTTAGTGCAGGGATAGTAAATGCAAAACGTGGACTATCCTCGGGATGAATTGGAATCGAAAAAAACCAATCTTTAATATCTATAGCTAAAACATGCCACGTTTTTGGTAAAGCAGACAATTGAGGAATCCCTGATTGAGCAGGTCCCATAATAACCATCTCATTATTAATGGCTCTTAAATCTTGCAATAATCTCCATTTACCAGATTTCTTTTTGATGACAAAAATGGGAGTATTATGGGGAGATACGGAAGGTTGTAAATGTCCTTCCGCTAATTGTTGTTTGACCAGATCATGGGCAACTTTTATCTTTTCTTTAGTCAGGGGCCACTGAGGAACCCACACTGGTCTTTCTGATTTCCAAGTAATTTTGATTGTCTCAGTGGCCCTTTCTGAAAATCCAACCCATGTCTGTCTGTTCCTTGATCTATTTGAATTGGTGCTGCTATACCTTGTTCTTGTTTTCCTAATCTTTTTTCTTTCCTAATACCTTGTCTAGCCCTAGTAGTGGGCGCATTAGGATTGATGTTATTTGTTAACATCAAACCTAGTTGATCTAGGACATCTCGTTCCCATAAATTAATAGGAAGGTGATCCAAAACATATGGCTGTATAGTTCCTTCACATCCTTCAGGATCCTTCCAATCTAATACCATAGCACTTCTATGGGGATTAGTCGCCACTCCTAGGCCTCGAAGCATTTGAGTGGCTTGTTGTAATGGCCAATGTTTTGGCCATTTTTGAAGAGATATGATGCTAAGGTCAGCACCTGTGTCCAACAGTCCATTAAACTCATGACCCTGAATATTTAGTTTTAGCATTGGGCGAGAATCTAAATTTAAAGACAACATAGCCCAATCTACCCCTGTGGAGCCTAATCCCCTGGAACCTCTTTCTACATTATGACTAGAGAACTTATTATGTAGGCTGGGTATTATTAACAACTGTGCTATTCTATCTCCAGGTGAAATTACTGATATATCTCCTGGAGAACTAGCTATAATTTTTATTTCACCTACATAATTGGGATCAATTACCCCAGGACTTATCATAAGTCCTTTTAATGTGGATGAACTACGTCCCAATAATAAGCCTACTGTTCCTTGGGGAAGAGGTCCTTTTACTCCTGTGGGAATGATTTGAACTCCCATCTCTGGAGTTAATACTGCTCTGGCAGAGGCGCAGATGTCCAACCCTGCGCTCCCTCGGGTTTGTCTGATGAGGGATTTAATGGACAATGTGTCCTGGGCACCACCCTGATGGTGTTGCTGGGTTCCTCCACTGCCCCGTATATTTGTGGTTGTGGGCCCCAGAGCATTGGGCCCCCCAATCCGTTTTTTGGCAATGAAGCCTGATGCCTTTCTCCACGATATTGTGGGTAAATACCTGATCCTTGTCCGTTTTTTGATAAGGGAGTACCTTCTATGGTGGTTTGAGAACGGCATTCATTAGCCCAATGTCTCCCTCTACGGCATCGTGGGCAAATACCCGGTATTCTATTCCTTTGATTTCTAGTTTTGTTAAACCCTCCTCTTATGGGGCAACTCCTTTTAAAATGTCCTGTTTGTTCACAATTATAGCATGTTTCTGGCCTGGCATCTAAAGCCTGTTGTACTGCAGCTGCCAAGATTTGCCCTTGTTCATTAATATCTCTACATAATTTAATATATGTGTTTAAATCTTCATGTCTCCATGGCCTAATAACCTCTCTGCAGCAACGATTTGCTTGGTCATAAGCCAGTTGTTTTATTAATGGCATTACTTGATCTGTATCCCCAAAAATTTTGGCAGCTGTTTGAATAAGCCTATCTACAAAGTCAGCATAAGGTTCATTAGGTCTCTGTATTACCTTAGATAGCTGACCTTGTAAATCTCCATGTCCTTGTAAAGTCTTCCATGCCCTAACTGCATCTGCAGCAATCTGTGCATATACAGCAGGATCATATTCAATTTGTTGCCATTGACTCTCATAAGGTCCTTTTCCTAACAACATATCTAGATTTCTTTGAGGGTAACCGGCTGCTGCATTTCGCCTAGCTGTCTCCATGCAAAATTCCTCATTGGCAATCTTCCATAACAAATATTGTCCTCCATTTAGCACAGATTTACACATGCTAGCCCAATCTGCTGGCGTCATGTCCAAGTTAGTAATTGACTCGACCATGCTTACCGTGAAGGGAGCTTGGGGACCATAGGTTGTTACAGCCTCCTTTAACTGCTTCACTGTTTTGAAATCTAAAGCATGGTAAATTCGCTGCCCTCCTGCCTGCTCAAGTACAGGGCATGCTAATCTTTGAGGTCCTGTCTCAGGATCCCACTTATCAACTACGGGGTTTGAGGGCCACTCAGCTGTCTCCATCGGTGGGGCCATTGGTTGAATTACGCCCTCTGGTAATAAAACAGAGTTAGTAACAGCCTCTTGTTGTGACCTTTTTCCTAATAACTCCTTTTCCTTTAAATTTTCTTCCTCTCTCTGACTAGCTCGAGAGACCTTCTCTTTTGCTTGATCTAAAATGTCTTTCTCCATGGTCTGAATTGCTAACAATTTACTTAACACCTTTTCCGTTTCTTTTTTACTAATTTCTAATCTTCTATAAAGATAACGCAATCCAATAAGATAACACAAAACAAAACCGCAACTGAATGAAACAAAAACTGAATAAAAATTAGCTGTATCAATTTTCTCTTCCACGGGGCTGACTAACTTCAAACCTTGAGCCAACCATTTTTCCCAGTTTGCCTGAGAAATTTCTAGGGATAGGCAGCTTGAAACAAAAACAAAATAAATCAAAACAAGAACACATTGTTTTTTGAAATGGTCCCCCATTCTCTTGCCTTCCCTCAGGGGCGAGCAATTTCACTTACTTCCAAGTTTCAGAGATTCTGTGTACGGACCACCAAATGCCAATGTCTCGGCTTGGCACAGAATCACGAGCCACTCTCAGCTTTGTAGATTCAAACAGCAATTCTTTATTCCCGGACTCACACCGGCCCTGTACAAACACGTTCTGGGGAAATCCAAGTTCTTCCAGCCCAATTCACCTACTCCACGAGGCTTTTTTCCAAATCCCATTTGAATCTCAGGAGAACTCAAGGGGAACAAGCAGCAGGAACACCCTAATCCCAGCAGCAATAATCTTCAACCTCCAACTTCCCTAAAACCCCTATTGTCTTAAACTGGGAACGCCCTAAACTTGTCTTAAACCTGGAACGCCTTAAACTCAAGGAGCGGGAAACTTCCTCAAACCTGATCTGCTCTAAACCCGGATCCGCCCTGGTCTTTGAGCAAGGTCACCTTACTAAAGCATACATGCAATGTCCCATTGAATGTCCTCTAAGCAACATGGGGTACGCTGGCAAGGAAATTTCGATGCGTCATTCCTACTTGGCAATGGCCCTCAGCATGCTCGCCTAGTACAAGTGACGCACTGGGTTTGGTCCTCGGCACCACATAAAAATGAAATAAAGATATGGTGTCCACCTACAACTAAAAAATAAATATTAAAAAATATACATAAATAAAAGGTATTGTACCCATCAATAGCTGAAAAAAAAATCAATGAATGGCATATAAAATTGGTTTTCTAGAAGTATTCTGAATAGTTTTTAGATAGAATTAAATACTCCAGTTCGGTTAATGTTTCAACTAGAGTTAACAAAAAGAAAGTATTTTGTTAAGAGTTTATTTGAGGGGCTGGGGTTGTGGCTCAGTGGTAGAGCACTTGCATCAAATGTGTGAAGCACTGGTTTTGATTCTCAGCACCACATATAAATAAAAAAAGTTGTATCAGTAACTAAAGATTAAAAAAAAAAAGAATTTATTTGAAGCTGGGTGTGGTGGTAGATACCTGTAATCCTAGCAATTTGGGAGGCTGAGGCAGGAGGATTGTTAATTCTAGGCCAGCAACTTATTTGAAGTTGTTGAATTCATTCTCAAATGTAGTTACGGATTACATGAAATCTTTTTTATGGGAGGCTAGTGATTTTTAAATTTTACTTTATTTATTCTTTCTTTCTTTCTTTTCTTTTTCTTTTCTTTTTTTTTTTTTTTTGAGATAGGATCTAAGTCACTGAGGTTGGCTTTGAACTTGTGATTCTCCTGCCTCAGTCTCCCAAGTAGTTGGGATTACAGGCACACACCACTACACCTAGCCCTTGGTTTTTAATAGGGAATGTAGGCATGAACAATATTGTAATAATTCATATGGCATTGGTTACACAGAAGTAAGTACCAAGTGATATGGAATGACAAACTGCGGGACTATCCTGGTTTGAGCAATAGGAAAGTAGAGTCGAAAAGATCTCTCCCAAATTTAACGTTTCAATTTAAACCAAAAGAATAAGGAGGATTTGGCAATGGAAAAGTGAAGAGAAAAGAATTCCACAATGAGGGACTCGCACGTTCTCGTAGTTTGATGATGAATACCCACAGGATTACATTCCTAGTTATATAGCAGGAGAAGTTGTAGAAAAAAACAACTTGTTCAAGGGACACTGTTTAACAAACAACTTAATTAGGACCATAGGTCATATTCTTAACCTTTCAGGACAGAGCTCACAATTTTCTCTTAAGGTAGACTTTCCTGACTCAAATAGTAGCTGAGCCAGTTATTTCTGTAGCCCATCAGGAATACCAACCAACCATGAGCTAGACTGATGTAAGAGATACCAATTTACAGCCTGTTTCAGAGCAAGCAGGATGAGAACCAAAGAGCCCTAAATGGCTCTCATGCAGGAAGAGGGTGGGGCATAGTGGTAGAGGGGGAAGATTCTTCGGTGAAAGCCAAGCGCTAAAAGCAGCTGCCTGTGACATTTCCGTCAGCAGCCTTTCCTCCCTCCCTCATTGTGTATGAGACACACATCAGATGTTCTGGTTTATGATTTCAGTTTCAGAGCACGAACGCTCTGAGATCCAAGCTCACATACTTCTCATTGTGGCCTGCTCATTAACTGGGTTCTAAAGCCCATCCAAGACTGACAACAATATTGGGACCCCTTTCTCCTACTCCAAAGGAAATGTGGAAACTTGTGGATTGGTTGAGCCTCAGATCTCAGGTGCCTAGTCTCTATCTTTGCTAGAAAGTGATGACGTACAGCCTACCAAATAGATACTGCACAGATGTCAGAACCATTTCAGAACACAAGGTCATGTACAGCTATTGCCTTCCCCCATTGATATCAACACTAAAGATAATCTGTTCTCTTTCCTTTAGAAGACACAGCAGAAGCTAACCCTTGGAGGTCTGAGGTAAGCACCACTGTCTCTGTTAGGTGGAGCAGACTAGGGAGGGTCAACTCTTTACTTTTTAGTGTTGTGTTTACTTCCCAAGCAAATAAAAGTAGAAAAATCTATTATTTATGGAGAAGATAATAAAAGAATGCTCTTAAAAAGCTTTTGCTTCTTTGATTAAAAGCACAGATCCTGATTTGACTGAGATATCAGTAAGTGAAAAGACATAGTTACACACCGATGAATCTTTAAAACTTTAAAAGTTCCTAATATTCTGATCATTTAAAATATGTTAAAGATTTCTGTTAAGTGTTGGTATTTGGAAGCTTCCAAAATGCTAGGTCATATTATTTCTCAGATTACTTCCACATATTATCTCATGTGATTATAAAAACTATTGTAAAATTAACATCAACAAATTTTAAGACCAGGGCTGGGGATGTGGCTCAAGCGGTAGTGCGGCCCGGGTTCGATCCTCAGCACCACATACAAAGATGTTGTGTCCGCCGAAAAACAAATTCATTCTCTCTCTCTCTCTCTCTCTCTCTCTCTCTCTCTCTCTCTCTCTCTCTCCCCACCCTCCTCTCTCTTTAAAAAAAAAAAAAAGATCTGTTTTATTTAAAAAACAAAAAATTTTAAGACCAAATTTCAATGGTGTTAACAACAATCTGTTTTTTTTTTTTAAAAAAAATATTTTATTTACATTTTAGTTTTCGGCAGACACGACATCTTTGTTTGTATGTGGTGCTGAGGATTGGACCCAGGCCGCGCCCATTCCAGGCGAGCATGCTACCGCTTGAGCCACATCCCCAGCCCCAACAATCTAGTTTTTAAAAAATATTTATTTTTAGTTATAAGTAGGCACAATATCTTTATTTTATTATTATGTGGTGCTGAGGATCGAACCCAGTGCCTCACACAGGCTAGGCGAGTGCTCTATCACTGAGCCATGGCCCCAGCCCAACAATCTGTTGTAATCTAATTGGTAGCAGTGCCTGAGCACAAGAATGCTTTCTTTATAATTGAACAGCCACATTAAATGAGTTTTGTGTCAGAATTCTTTTTTTTTTTTAAATCCTCTATTGGTTCTTTCTTTATTCATTTTTATGTGGTAATGAGGATAGAACCCAGTGCCTTACATGTGCTAGGCAAGCACTCTATCACTGAGCTACAACCCCCACCCTCAGAATTCTTTTCTTTTTCATTTTTTATATGTTATTTTTAGATACACACGACAGTATTTTGCCATATTATACATATGTGGAGTATAAATTCCCATTCTTATGGCTGTATATGTGGAGTTATACCTGTTGTGCCTTTATATATGAACATAGGAAAGTTATATCTGATTCATTCTACTGTTTTTCCTATTCCCATCCTCCCTTCCCTTCATTCCCCTTTGTCTAATCAATGAGCTTCTATCCACCCCCCCTTATTGTGTTAGCATTTGCATATCAGAGAGAACCAGAATTCTTTTTATAACCAAGTATTAGATCCAATTTTGGATGATTTGAATGATGGGTAGGCTTTGGAAAGAGCATGTTAAAAGTTCATATCATAGTTTCTTAGTCCACATTATTTCTCAAGCCACATAAGTGTATGTCTGAGGTAGTAACTACATTTATTTTTCATGCATGCTATGCAAGTGCTCTACCACTGAGCTTCATCCCCCACCCCATAACTGTTTAGTTATATTTTTTGCATTTTTTTGGTATTAGGTATTTGACCCACTGGGCCACATCCCAGCCAGTGTTTTATTCTTTTTGAGATAGGGTCTTGCTGAGCTGCTTAGGTCCTTGTTGAGTTGCTGAGGCTGGCTTTGAACTCATGATTCTCCTGCCTCAGCCTCCCAAGCTGTTGGGATCACAGGCATGTGTCACCATGCCTGGCTATATGTAGCTTCTTTGTTTTTTAGCTTTTGGCAAATGCTAATTCAAGAACTGGAAGAAAAGCTATGTTCCTATGTTATCTAAATTACTTCTTTTCAGGGTGGGGATGTAGATCAATGGCAGAGTGCTTGAGGCCCAGAGTTCAATCCGGAACACTGCAATAAAAAAACAAAATAACAACAAAACAATCAACAAAAGAACTCCCAAAACTTCTTTTCTCTTTTAGCGTTAGAACACTGTTGCCAGCTACTACATTATACATAAGTAGGAAGGAAGAAATATGAGCCGAGGATCTTGGGAATTAGAAAATTCAACACTGTTGGATTTTTAAACACTATCTATATGACATTGGATATATCTGAACTTTTTCTTCTGTAAAATAAAGGAGTTGGATTAAAGTATTTCTAACCCATTCTTTAGTTTGAATATTCTGATTCATCTGACAAGCAAACTCTCCTCTTTTTTGGTCCTTGTTGTATGTAGAACGCTCAATCATTTTCAGTTTTAAAAAAAAATCACCACAGATGCTTAAAATAGCTCTCTCCCTCTCTATAGAATGTCTGCCCCTCTCCCCAGATATTCATGATACCACTTAAAAATTATTTTAAAACATCCAGATAAAAATACAAAGAAGAAAATAAATGCTATCCTATGGGTATAACTCCACTACTGGGAGAGGAACCTCCTTAACATTTGAAGTTATAATCTTTTGTTATTACAGGGTATGTGTGTGTGTGTGAGTTTCTGGGAATTTAACCCAGAAGTGCTCTACCACTGAGAGCTATATCCTTAGTCCTTTTTTTTTCTTTTTTAAAGAGAGAAAGAGATAATTTTTTAATATTTATTTTTTAGTTTTTCGGTGGACACAACATCTTTGTTTGTATGTGGTGCTGAGGATCAAACCCAGGCTGCACGCATGCCAGGTGAGCGCGCTACCACTTGAGCCACATCCCCAGACCTCCTTAGTCCTTTTTTTAGTTGGTGATAGTGTCTCACTAAACTGCTGAGGCTGGCCTTGAATTAGCAATCCTCAGGCCTCAGCCTCTCAAATTATTGGGATTACAGGCCTGTGCCACCACACCAGGCATATTAGCATTTTAAAACAATTTTTTAAATGGTTCATTAGAATTGTATGTAATAGCAGAATTTGTTGTTGGATCAAACCCAGGGTCTCCCACATAGTAGGCAGGTGCTCTACCCCTGAGCTACATCCTAGGCCCCTAATATTACTTTTTTTTTTAAATACCTGGGATTGAATCCAGGGGTGCTTAACCACTGAGCCACATTTTCAGCCCTTTCTATTTTTTATTTTGGGACAGGGTCTCACTAAATAGCTTTGGGCCTTGCTAAATTGCTCAGATTGGCTTTGAATGTATGGGACAGCCTCAATCTCCTGAGCTGCTGGGAATCCAAGTGTGCACCACCGCATCTATCTCTCATATCTGTGGTCATAATTTTATGCATATTTTCTTTAAAAAACAAAATTGTTGACTGGGCATGGTGGCACACACCTATAATCCCAGCAATTTGGGAGGCTCAGGCAAGAGGATTATGAGTTTGAAGCCAGCTGGGCAATTTAGCAAGACCCTATCTCAAAATGAAAAAAGATTGGGGATATGGGGATATAGTCCAGTGGTAGAGTGCCCTGGGTTCAGGATGGTGCCACAAAAAAAAAAAAAAAAAAAAAGTCATCACTTCGCTTTTAGTGTTTTAAAACCTGAATTACTTACAACACATCATAAACATTTTCTTTACACTCTTTTAAAGCATGATTACTTTTTTTTTTTTTTTTTTTTTTGGTACCAAGGAGAATTGACCTAAAGACACTTTACCATTGAGTTACATCCCCAGGTCCTTTTTTAAAAAATATCTTTATTTTATTATTTATTTTTAGGTGGTGCTGAGGATTGAATCCAGTGCCTGATGCATGAGAGGCAAGCGCTCTACCACTGAGCTACAACCCCAGCACCCCGAGTCCTTTTTATTTTTATTTTGAAATAGGGTCTAAGTTGCATAGGTCCTCCCTAAATTTAGAAGGTTGACTTTGAACTTGATATCCTTCTGATTTAGCCATTTAGTCTCCTGAGTAGCTGGGATTATAGATGTGTACCACCTTGCTGGGATATTTTGGTTTTCAAATCCAAAATCTATCAGTTTTAAGGCTCTATTCTGGTGTACTTTTCCCATCGATATTTAGGTAAAAACTGAATTGGGGAACTGATTGCAATATAGATTCTCAGGAGTTTCCCAGAAAAACAAATAAAAACAACCAGACAAGTGGTTTTACATTGAGCAACTCTATGTAAAGTGTTACAACAGTGTCTGGCACAGAGGACATGCCTTATTAGCTGCTATTTATCATCATCATTATTATCCTGACACCTACCACTTTGAAATAATCAACAAGTTATTTATTAGTCATATGCATATATCTATACAAATCAGGTTGTAAGAAATTTAGTGATGCTTTAAGATGTGTGTGTGTGTGTGTGTGTGTGTATTTTTTTTTTTTGTACAAGGTATTGGACCCAGCGGTACTTTATCACTGAGCCATATCCCCAGCCCCTTTCTTTCTTTTTTAAAAAATATTTATTTTTTAGAAGTAGTTTCACACAATACCTTTATTTTGTATATTTATTTTTATGTGGTACTGAAGATTGAACCCAGGGCCTCACATGTGCTAGATAAGAGCTCTACCACTGAGCCACAAACCCAGCCCTCCCTTACTTTCTTTCTTTTTTTTTTTTTTTTTTTGAGACAAAAATATTTTTAAGTTGCTAAGGGTCTCTCTAAATTGCTGAGGCTGGCCTCAAACTTGTGATCCTCCTGCCTCAGCCTCCGAAGTCTCTAGGATTACAGGTGTGCACCAAGGCACAATGATACATTTTGATGAAGAAAAAATAGAAAATCAAAATTTTACAGAAAAAAATTCAGTTTCCTATCATAATGTCCTTTGTCAGTTCAACCAGAGCCCTGCATCAAAGGTTGAGAAAAGTTCATAGCACATTGTTTTTCAAATAAATTTAAAACAGAAACCATTAATATGTAAGATAGTAAGTGAAATTAATTACACAGTAATAGAATGTATTGCTTTTCAACAATTCTGGTGTCTCATTAACTGGACCAAACTCCATATTTTTGTTTTTGTTTGTTTGTTTGTTTGAGAAAAAGAAAAAAGAAGTTTCACTGCTTTGCTAGCAAAGGAGAAACACAGGACTCTTGTCCCAGGGGCTATGTCCACAGGTATTCTGAATGTAGAATCAAGGTTCCCAGGGAAATTAGACATTTGAATGACAGCCATATCCTATGGAGGAACCAATTTCCTTTATAAATTTTTTTTCCCACCAAAGAGGATAGAATGCCAATAGGGAGAGGCCAGGAGAAAGACTGAAAAACTAGCTGCTTAGAGACTAGCTTCATGGGAATGTCTTTAGCTCAGCCTTTACCTATGAGTGCTTCCATCCCTGAATGCCTTTGTTTTGGTATATCTTCTAATCTACAAAACAAAGGGAGGAGGAGTAAAAGGAATTAAACTACAATTGTACAGGATATTCAATAAGTGGAAAATAGTCTTTGGCTGAATTGAAATTGTCTTGCAATCACTTTGAAAAGGAGTGAGTAAAAATCTTGAAAAGAAAACAAACTCCTAGTAGAGATTATCTCAGAAAGGTTAGTGTCCCTAATTGGCAGGAAGTCATACCAAGCATTAACACAAAATTTAAATTTCCTGCCAAGGGACTGGGGTTGTAGCTCAGTGGTGGAGCGCTTGCCTAGTATGTGTGAGGCACTGGGTTGAATCCTCAGCCCCACATAAAAATAAATAAATAAAAATGAAGGTATTGTGTCCATATACAACTAAAAATAAATTTAAAAAAATTCCTGCCTAATATAGACAGAAAATCCATTTTGTGGACATTAAGCCTTTTTCTTTCTTTTTTAACAAGTGAAGGGACTGGGGATGTGGCTCAAGCAGTAGCGAGCTCACCTGGTATTCATGCGGCCTGGGTTCGATCCTCAGCACCACATACCAACAAAGATGTTGTGTCTGCTGAGAACTAAAAAATAAATATTAAAAATTCTCTCTCTCTCCTCTCTCACTCTCTCTTAAAAAAAAAAAAAAAGTGAAGAGAATACATGAAATTTATTTCGTCCCTAGGATATGGCTGCAGTAGACTTTAATACTACCTTAAAATACATAATTTTCTCCCTCACCCCAACTTTCTCTTCGATGAAGAAAAAAGGAGAAATTTGCTTTGCTAATATGAGGAAAAGTTTTTCATATAAAGAATGTACAAGATCATAGAATGTTTATATGATTATCTAAAACTCAATGTGTAATTTCTAAATTCTGTGGCTTTTGCTTTTTGTTTTTTTGGTACTGGGGATTGAACCCAGGGGTGCTTAACCACTGAGCCAAATGAAGACCTTTCTATACTTTATTTTGAGACAGGGTCTTGCTAAGCTGCTTAGGGCCTCAGTAAATTTCTGAGGTAGGCCTTGAACTTGCAATCTTCCTGCCTTACCCCTAGGAATTCCTAGGATTACAGGTGTGCATCACCATGCCCAACTTGGCTTCTTAATAGTAGACAATATATTAGGAATTTGGAATAACTGAATTTTAAAGTACAAAGACCGCATAGATTTTTGCTTGAAGTCCTTATTACTTAAGCAAATTCACTAACAGCTTTGAGGAATGCTTCCATGGATTGATGAGGTTTATAAATATGTAATGCTCTACCGCTGGGATTATGGCTCAGCGGTAGAGCACTCGCCTAGCACATGCTAGGTCCTCGGTTCGATCCTCAGCACCACATAAAAATAAATAAATAAATGAAATAAAGGGTTTGTGTCCAACTACAACTAAAATATAATAAATATATTTTAAAAAATAAATATGTAATGTTAAAAAAAATAAAGAGATGTACATCTAGAGGAGATAGTTCAAAACACCAAATTTAATTTGCAAGCCCATGCTTTTTCCCAAGTAATCATGAGCCCTGGGAAGGAATTAGGAAATGAAACATATTATAAATAATCTGGATTTGGAGGTGGCTTCCCTAAGCAATTTATTAGAGTAAAATAACTGTCAAAAGAAACTCGTTGGCAAATATAATAACTATGAAACCTTATTAATTCACATTAATTAGTAAGAAAGTTAAATGGGAGTAAGGATTGGAATTCTATAACAGAATTCAATAACAGATCCTTTGAATCTCCCCCTTCCCCCCATCAAACTAAGGATCTCACACATGCTAGTCAAGTCCTCAAGCTCAGAGCTCCACACATCCCAGACTTGGGAAAAAATGCCTTCTAGGAAGAAGAATCAGCATGTACAAAGGCTGAGGGCTCAGGGTTGGAAATATGAAGTACTCTTGCATTTTCCTGATTAGCATCCTCTTCATTCCTATCTTATACTCTCTGGACTCTGAACAAATTAATAAAAATAGCTTAGCATTTGAGAACACAAGTTGAGTTAAGTATGCTTAAGTTTAAATCTCAGCTTTATAGTATTTATGAGTAAAAAATTACTCAATTTATGATTAAACATAAGTTTAGTGACCTACCTGTAAGCTTTGGGAGAGGGAATGGGATTGCCACAGGATCTTGGTAGAAAGCTTTCAACATTATGGTTGCAGTGACTGAGAGTTCCCTCAGTAACTAAGTCCATGGATTCCTCATTCCACTGGATTCTCTTAAGTGATCCTGGAGTCATTACAGCCTGATTCATGTACTCCTATGTTATGGTGAGAGCACATTTGGGCAGTTAAGGCCTGTGGTCTCATCTGGGCTGATCAAACAAGTGACTAGTGAAACAGAGAGGTTCTGCATGATAGAGTTAGAAGGCTCCCAGATTGACTAATCTTTTAATTGAAAATAGGAGTAAAAACCTATTATCCAGCCTGCCTGGGCCTGATGGAGCATGAGATGAAGGCCAAACCTAGTCCTCTATTTGGTTACCCATCTGTAATTTACGGTTTTATGCCTCCCATTGGCCTCTTGAATGGCATGTAATTTCTCCAGATTCTAGTTCCTGCTGTGGCTAGTTTACATGAGACAAAAGTAATGAAATCTATGTACATGAGGGATTTAGGGGGTGATGAAAACAGTCACTCTAGGAGAATGTATTCTGAGCTTGGTGACTATACTTTTGGCTTTGGGATAACTCAGTAGACTGGCTATCCTGGGGGTAAGTAACAAAGGGTATTCCATTAGGACAAGATTTCCCAGTTTCTTTCTTACTATTAAATTAGATGTGGTAAGACACAGTGGGAGGTATGTGTACATCAATCTGTAAGACTTTAAAAATTCCTCAGCCTGAGACTATGACTTCTAATCCATTGGAGAAAAAAGAACTTGCCCATTTGGCTGTGGAGTCTGGGGCTGAAGATTGTAAGTGGGCTCAGAGTGGTAGAAATGCCCGTAATCCCCACTACTCTAAGGAGGCTGAAGCAGGAGGATGGCGAGTTGGGGGCCAACCTGGGCAACTTAAAGAAAATAAAAAATAAAAAGGGTGGGGCTGGGGATGTGGCTCAAGCGGTAGCGCGCTCACCTGGCGTGCGTGCGGCCCAGGTTCGATCCTCAGCACCACATACCAACAAAGATGTTGTGTCCGCCGAGAACTAAAAAATAAATATTAAAAATTCTCTCTCTCTCTCTCCTCTCTCACTCTCTCTTAAATAAATAAATAAATAAATAAATAAATAGGGTAGCTCAATGGTAGAACACTTGCCTAACGAGTGCAAGACCCTGTGTTCAACTCCTAGTACTGAAGAAAAAAGAGAAATATAAAGTTGGCCAGTTCAGTCACTGTGGCCATGATGACCACAATGAACTCATGGATCTAGGATCGGGAAAAATTATGAATGAAGCTTCAAGGAAATTGTCCTTAAACTTGAACCCTAATTTGTGAAAGGTGACAACGGCAGGCAAGTCTCCACATAGGGACAGGACTGCTAAC
Source organism: Ictidomys tridecemlineatus (assembly GCF_052094955.1). Taxonomy (NCBI): domain Eukaryota; kingdom Metazoa; phylum Chordata; class Mammalia; order Rodentia; family Sciuridae; genus Ictidomys; species Ictidomys tridecemlineatus. The sequence continues at coordinate 105,900,930 of NC_135487.1, read as the reverse complement.
TCTGTGAGTATGACCCTGGGTCTGAGATTAACTTTTCCTTAGAGACCTTTCATAAATCATCATGGGCACCATGAGAACTTGGGGAAGCATTTGTTCTTTTTCCCCCTTCTCAGTACTGGGGACTTCCCAGCACCCAGGGCTGCTCTACCATAGTTACATCCCTAACTCTTTTTTAAAAATTATGAGACAGGATCTCACTAAATATCCTAGGCTGGCCTTGTACTTGCCATCCTTCTGCCTCAGGCTCCGGGGTAGCTGGTATTATAGGCATGAGCCACCATGCCTGGCTCTGCCTAGTTCATAAAGACTTGCAGCAACCTCACAGGAACAGACTTCCCACCTACCTACCTGTTCATTCCTCATTCCTAACCCTCACACAATTTCTTATTATTGTTAGTTCTTCTTTTACGTTAATTAAAAACAAAGTGTTAGTTTTATGGATTTTAGTTTCTTTTCAATCACTGAATAATGCATTATATAGAAATGTCAAGCAAACTTGGACTATAGATTGTGCTGTATGGGGAAGTGTTTCGTGCTGTATGGGGAAGTGTTTCATGCAGAACTTCTCAGCCTTTGAATGTGGAGGTCTACAAGGGTATGGATTCTCCTCACACTGCTTACCATTCCTTAATATATTATACTGGGCTCATTAATTTTTTCCTAGTCCTTGAAGGTTTTTCAGTTTGAATCTTGGTTTAGATTAAGTTCAGGAATAAGTAGAGTGATACTCAGATGAAAAGACTTACAAAACATGAATGTTTACCTTCATTCTTAGTTCTCCAGGAATAGAGAAATGGCAGGGACCATTTCTCTGTATGGGTGAGGAGGGTCCTCAACAGTACTTAACTTCTCTAAATACACACCTTTTTTAGGTGAGCCACCTTCCAACTGTTCCACATTCCAAGTTTTTCCGTGTGAGCATTCTCTTCTTTGAGCAATAATGAGAACATCTACCTTATTTAGGGAAACTGTTATAACGTATCCACAGTGGTATGTCTTTTTTAAATGACCCCCCCCACAAAAAAAACCCATTTTAGAGTACAACAGGCATAACATCTGAAAACAACACTTGTTCAAAAGGTAGGGCAGGGAAGTCTTTATTTATATAAAGCTTAGAGTAGGTTTGATAATCCCTGGACTTGGTAATGTGTAGTGCAGGGCCTCCCGGCAGATTTGGGACTCTTAGAAGTAATCTCAAATTGAGTTCTATACTTTATGCTGAGTGACCTGAAATAAAGGTGTTGAAAAAAAAACATGTCCTAATATCCTTACCCACAACTTAGATGCCTAGAGACACATAACTGCTCCAAATTCAGATATGTATTGGTTAATTTCCCATAGTGCACCTTCTGATTTCAAAGGCAGCTTTCATAATCATTGCTTAGTTCATTTTCTTTTCTTTTTTTTTGTCCTAGGGGTTGAACCCAAGGGTACTTTACTTTTGGGCTATATTCCCAGCCCTTTTTATTTCCAATGTTGAGACAGGGTCTCACTAAGTGGCTTAGTGTCTTGTGAAGTTGCTGAGGCTGACTTTGAACTTGCACTCTTCCTGACTCAGCTTTTGGAGTCATTGGGATGATAGGCATGAGCCACCACACCTGGCAAGTTTGTTTAGCTCTACCAAGGGTCTTTCTAAGTCAAGAGGGCCTCAAACTCTTTGCATTTGTCTCCTATGGTTTTAGTAGTTACAAATGACAATTCTATTCATTTATTTTTGGTGAAAACTAAATGATGACTGTTTCTTTTTCTTTTTTTTAAATACTGGGGATTGAACCCAGGAGTACTTAACCACTGAACCACATCCCTAGCCACACTCCCCCAGCCTTTTTCCACAGATACATAACTTTTAATTACTTGTTCCAAACTGAGTGAAGAGTTATACAGATCAGCTAAATAGAAAGGCTGTGGCCTGTAGGTAATAATCCTGGTTGTTGAGTGCTACCTGCACTGAGCATATTCAGGTTTTCAATATTTTGAGTTTACAATAACAGTAGATTCTGCTGCTGCATTATAAAGTTGCTTTATAACTGATGGGAAGGAAAGATAGGAACCCTAGCACCTGTGAGGCTCTGGATTCCATCCCCCCCCACCCCCATTTTCCACATCCAAATTGAGGAGAAATACAATTTGGCTATTTGGGCCTTTTGTGTTTGGGAGCTTGTGGTTGCAGAGATCTCAGCACACAGCCAGCCAGCTCCATTCCTTGGGGCTCAAGGTGAGGAACCCGGCCCTTTTAAAAATATTTTTTATTTAGAAACAGGACTCACTAAGTTGCTTCAGGCCTCAATAAGTTGCTGATTCTGGCTTTGAACTCATGAGATTCTCCAGCCTCTGCCTCTTGAGCTGCTGGGATTACAGACATGCACCACCATGATGATTCTTTTTTTGTAGGGGGTGTATCATAGATTGAACTCAGGAGCACTCAACCACTGAGACATACCCCAGCCCTATTTTGTATTTTATTTAGAGACAGGGTCTCACTGAGTTGCTTGGCACCTCGCTTTTGCTGAGGCTGGCTTTGAACTTGCAATCCTCCTGCCTCAGCCCCCTGAGCTGCTGGGATTTCAGGTTTGCATCACCATGCCCGGCTATGATGACTATTTCTTAATGATTCCAGATAATACTGACAATACTATATGATCTTGGGAAGATACTTAATTTCTCTGTATCTGTTTATAAAATGGGATTATAGCAGTATCTAGTTTACAGCATCTTTGTGAGGAGTTAATGAGTCAATACATACCAAGTACTTAGAATGAAGCCTGGCATGCAGGCATATGTGTGTATGTCTGTATGTATGCATGTGTAGATTAGATAGAGATATACATAATTGAACCTAGGGGTACCTTGCCTCTGAGTACATCCCCATTCCTTTTTTTTTTTTTAGATATACATAACAGTAGAGTATGTTTTGATGTATTATACATACATGGCCCATTTCCTTTTTATTTTTTAAGACAAGATCTTGCTAACCTCCTGAGGGTCTAAGTTATTGAGGCTGACCTTGAACTTGCAATCCTTTTGCCTCAGATTCCTGAATCATGGGGATTACAGGTGTGTGCCACTGCATCCAACTAATGCTGGCAAAATATTAAGTATTCCATAAATCTTAGCTGTCATCAAATTATTGTTTTTATTAATCTGCACTCATTACATCTGCCTAAAAATACTTTACTATAGGCAGGAAGGAAGAGAAGGACGAAGGGAGGAAGGAAAAAAGATGCTCAAGGTTAGGACTTCATTAGTCAGAGTAAAGGAAGGAAAAGGTTTAGTAAATAGGTAGGAACACGTATAGAAGGAATGCTTGCAAAGGAAGATCCTAAACAGTGGCGTAGGTAACCAAAAGCATAGGCCAACTCTGCCTTGTGCCGCCTGAGACAGGAGTGGGAGAAAAGCCATATGAAATCACAGAACAGAGTGAGGTGATGGGAACTGAAATGCAATAAAGAGAGGATTGGGTGATCTGGGTGAAAACAAACTGAATTAGAGGATAAATAGGTCAAAAAGGAATATTCTCTTGGGCTGGGGTTGTGGCTCGGCCCTGGGTTTGATCCGTAGCACCACATAAAAATAAATAAAATGTATTGTGTTTAACCACAACTAAAAAATATTAAAAACAAAATTTAAAAAAGAAATATTCCCAAGTACTTGTTTTCTATATAGAATGTCTTACTGCCCTTAAAGTCTTAATCATTACACTTTATTATAATTTTTTAAAATTTTGTTCTCAAATCTAAATTAATTTTAGAAAATTATAAGGAAACAATGTAAATGTCCCATACTATCAATATTTTAAAATATAGGCTATAGCTCAGAGGTATAGGATTTGTCTAGCATGTGTGAGGCCCTGAGCACCATACACACACACATACACACACAAATAGTATTATATAAATCCCTGAAAAACTTGCTTATATGTATGTGTTTAAAAAAAATCCTCAAAGATCTAAAGAAGCAGGAAAACAAATTCTTGGCCACCAAAATTACCAAACACACAAAAAACAGTGGTCAGAAGTAATAATTTTGGACTAATTTGTCAGGGTGAAAAATATTTTCTTGTAAGCAATTTGTTTTCTATCAAACTGTTTTAACCAAGTTATCTCATGTTAGCAGGAAGCCAGCGAAGTAACTGATTAGGATGCTGAACTAGTGGAGGCTAGAGATAAGTGAAGTGTCAAAAAAAGGAGGAAGAAGAGCTGAGGAGAAATGGGGAGAGGTCAGAGAGGCTTGGAGCACATCTTACCAACCCTGAGTTTATTCTTCAAAAAATGGCAAATTCTTCACAGATCCAGACTTAGTCCTTGGCAAATAGCAGGACTACACTTGAAATCTAACAGGAAATTAAATGAAGATGCTCTGAACGAGTGGGTTCACAACTTTAAAGAATGTTTTTGGGACTGGCATTATCTCATTTTTTCTAGGTGTCTTGCAATAGCATACATGGTTCAAAACCAAATTAGATGTTGCCTATTAAATCCTTACAAATTATGATGTGGTATTCTTTTATTATTTATTTATTTGTTTATAGTTGTAAATGGACACAATGCCTTTATTTTATTTGTTTATTTTTATGTGGTGCTGAGGATCAAACTCAGTGCCTCCCTCACACTAGGCAAGTGCTCTGCCACTGACCTACAGACCTAGCCCTGATGGGGTGTTCTTAATTGATTAAATATTGTATCAAAAAGAATCCTTTCCTGTACTGTTTTTCTTTTTTTTTTTTTTTCTTTTTGTTTTGGACTGGGGATTGAACCCAGGGGTACTTAACCACTGAGCCACATCCCAACCCTTTATTATATTATTTATTTATTTAAAAAAATTTTTTTAGTTATAGATGGACACTATACCTTTATTTTCTTTATTCATTTTCTTTATTCATTTGGTGCTGAGGATCAAAACCAGTGGCTCACACGTTAGGCAACCGCTCTACCATTGAACTACAACCCCAGTCGTCTCTGTATTTTTTATTTTGAGACAAATATAAAATATAAAAATATTTATAAAAATGTAAAATATAACAATATATTTTATTTGCTGAGTTACTTAGGGCCTTGCTAAACTGCTGAGGCTGGCTTTGCACTCAATATCCTCCTGCCTCAACCTCCTAAGCCTCTGGGACTATAGGCATGCGTCACAACGTGGGCCTGGCTCCTGTATTATTTTTTTATTAGTGAAATGGGACTAGCAATCTTCTCCTTCATATATCACAAGGGATAGAATCGAGGGTATGCAAATTAAGTAGTTCCAGATTTCAAGAGAAAACACAATGTAGTTTTATTTTTCCTTTCCAGATGAAGCAACTAAGCAACTTACTTAGCTTGAAGAACACCTATATTGATAGTTTTCACATCTTGCCATTTGCATTTCTCACACAGGCAATAATTTTTTAAGTTATATAACTCCTATTTTGAAATCTTTTCATTTTGCTCATTTAATAAATTTACAAACTCACCCAGTCTATCAACCTTAAGACAGACCTGTCCTGGGAATTTTGCTATAAACCTAGAAGTCACTAGAAAGCACCATGCCTTCTGTTTTTTATGGGCATTTTTCTTCAATTGTTTACTTTAACATCTTCTCTGGATTTGATGCAATGATTTCCATGGTGTAATGTGTTGGTTTTTTGGGTGGTTTTAAAATTGAGAGTTTAACCCAGGGGCCACTACTGAGCTACATACCAGGTTCTTTGTATTTTTGAGACAGAGTCTAAGTTGCTCAGGGTTGGCCTTGAATTTGCGATCCTCCTGTCTCAACCTCCCAAACTGCTGGGATTACAGGTGTGCAACACTAGGCCCTGCTCATGTAATGCTTTTATCTTAAATACTGTACTTGGTATACTAAGAAAAACCTGGAGCTTCGAAATCTATTTGGTTCTTCTGATCATGCTATTCATTAGATGGCAAGCTTTAGAAAGGTCTTTTAGACCTTTATTAGACGTTAATTTCCACTTCTATAAAATGGCAGTAGGGGTGGGAGATGATCTTTTTTTAAAAAAAATATTTATTTTTTGGTTAGACACGATACCTTTATTTTGTTTTTTTAATTTTATGTGGTGCTGAGGATCAAACCCAGGGCCTCGCGCATGCTAGCAGAGCGCTCTACCGCTGAGCCACAACCTCAGCCTGGGAGATAATCTTTATCCTCTTCACAGACTTAAATTTCTGATCCTATACTTCCTAGTTTATTTCTTCAATGTCTCATGGCTTAACTCAGGAAGAAAATCTTCCTGAAGAGCAAGGATTTTACCTACATTATTTTATCATTTTTGCTAACTTGTGCCACCCATTCACTACTTTTCAGTTCCCTTTTATGCACTTTATAATATTAACACATAAACAATATTAATTCATAAACTATAATAATGTTAATTCATAAATACTTGTAGAACACTTTCCAAGGATTACCAATCACTTTTGCAAATACTATCTCATTATCATAACAGTTCAGGCTCATAGGTATTACCTCTTCAGTTTACTTTGGGGAATGAAGCGTAGAGGAGCCCAGTGAATTAATTGTATAGATAGTAGTTATGGAATCAGGTCTTCGGGTTCCAAAGTCTACAGTCTTTTCAGAACACCAAGTCCTGAAGATCCAGGTTTTGTAGGGTGTGAGGTGTCAACAATTTTTGTGGTTATTTCAAAAGCAGGAATATAAATTTATAGTATAAAACAGTATGATTCTGTGAGCACATTGTTAGGGCCCTTCTCAGAGCTTTGGAAAGAGTTTATTCAAGTGAGGGCCTTTAGGGTTAATCTCTAGGATTAAGTTAAATGGAAATCTGCTTTTTTTTTTTTTTTGCAATGCAGGAGATGGGAACCCAGGGCCTCACTTGCTAGGCAAGCATCTCACCAGATTTTCAAGATGAAAAGAAAAAAGGAGGGCTGGAGATGTAGCTGAGTGGTAGGGTACTTGTCTAGCATGCTCTCATTTGATTCCCAGCACCACTGAAAATAAATAAAAAGGTTGAAATAAATATTAATTTTATTGTCATAAAACCTTTTGAGGTAGGAATTATTCTTGTTGTATGGAGTGGAAAATGAGTGGAAGAAAGATAAAATGACTTGCCTAAGGATACAGAGCTGGGAACCAGCAAGTATCAAAGCTGGAACTCAAAAGGAGATCGGGCTCTCAGGTCCTTGCTGTGCATCTACCACACTACGCTGCTCTGTAAACCTTTTACATTTCCTGGGAATAATTTTATCACTTCTCATTATATTCCATAGTGGGAATAAATTCACAGTTGAATCAACCTCCTGTTGTGTCTACCTAACCATCTGAATGCTAGCTGCCACCCTAACAATCTTAGAACACTGCTGTTCTAGCCAGGTTTCCCAATGACCTGAAGTGCCTTATCTTCTCTGCATTTATCAAATGTAAAAGCAAAATAGCTCACAATCAGTACTTGGCATGGATTCCATTCGGTCTTCTAGTAACATGTTGAAGTCTTAGTGAAAACTTTCTGCCTTAGGAAGAGGCAAGAGTGGGTGAAAAAAAGCAAAGGGGACCTCATCAACCAATCTCTACTTCTCTTCTGTCTCAGGTTCTTCGTTTGCAAAACAAAAACTGTAATACTTACCTCAAAGGGTCTTGAAAATTGAGTGTGGGTTGGGAGAAGAGGGAGGAAAACAAGAGAGGTTGGGCAGGGTTCTGCTATGAAGCAAGTGCTAAACAAAAGTTGGTTGATTCGTGTCCCAAAACTTGAAAACTCTCTCCAGGCGGAGGCCTCTTCTCTTACTTTTTTTTTTTTGGTGTTTTCCAAGGGTCCTAGAAATCTAGGCACTTGTTACTTTACTTGATCACTTCAATGGACACACTTTGGTGTCTGGACTTGGTCAAGAATCTAAAATGGCACTTATAACAAAACTAAGGTCTGTCGTCTGACTCCAAGTTCTGGATACTTCCTACCTCTGTGGCTTCCGGAAAGTTACTTAACCTCTCTGAGTTTCAGGTCCCTTATTTATAAAATGTTCGTAGCTGCACCTACCCCATAGGGTTGTGAGGATTCCTCAAATAATTCAGGTGAATTGCTGAACAGATAATCTGCCCCTCAGTACGGTTTGAGCTGTAATTCTATCCAGTCCCAAACATCATGTTCATAAAAACATGCTCCTCTCCGCATCCGAGGGACACGCCCTATCCCACTGGCCAGTCTCCCCACCCTCTGACCGCTCTCTTAACCGACTGGTGACACCCACCGTTCATCAAATGCCACAGCCCGGGCAACGTGGTCAGGGAGATTCCTAAATTCTCTCACCCAAACTTCCTACGAGCCTAGGAAGTCGGTTCTCTGTTGCCATTCGAGAGAGGAAACAGGCCCCGGGAGGCTGACTTCCCCGAGGTCACCGCGCTCAAGTGCCAGGCCCGCAGGGGAGCCAGGCGCACGCGGTCCACAGCCCGGGCGTCTTCCCGGGTCCGAGCTGCAGCGCGTCCATTCAAACGCTGCCCAGTCCTCCTCTTCCCGTCCCCATCGCGCGCCCACCGCCCCTCACGCTCAGGGTCGGGCCCCCAGGAGGCTGTCTCCCTCTTCTCAGGCAGAAATCGACACAGAGAGGCCGGGCTGGGATCCCGGACCTGCGGAGGTGCGCGCCGGCCCCTCAAGTCGCGGAAGGAGCGCGGCAGCCGGCGCCGCGCCTCAGAGCCGGGGGCGCAGCGCGCGGGTCTGGCCGGGCCGCGAGTCACGTGGCGGGGAGGGGGCGCCAGCGCGCGGGCGGGCGAGCGGGCACGCGCGGCCGTGAGCGTTGGAGGCGCGAGTTACAGTTCGGAGTATGTATGGCGGGGAGGGGGCGGCGGCCGCGCAGGCCGACTCCGCCCCCTGTGCGCATGCTCCGGCCCCCGCGGGTTATAAGGCAGCAGCGCCAACCCGGCCAGACAAAGTGGCGAGCTGCGACGTGACTGCCCTGCCGCGTGGGTGCTAGGGCGAGAGAACCGGGCGGCGGGAGAGCGACGCGAGCCGGACCTGGGGCCCGGAGGAACTCCAGCTCGAGCCGCCGCGTCACGCACAGCTCGGCGCCGCGAGCCCGGCACATAACGGTTAGTTAGGTCACGGCGAGCGGCGCTCGGCGCGTCCCCCGCGGTGCCCTGGCTGTGGGGTTGGGGTCGGGGTGCCCTCCGGCGTCGGGAACCTTCCTCGGGGCGGGGGGAGGAAGGTGGCGTGACTGAGGGCATCGTACCTGCGTGGTCTTGCTGAAGGGGACCTGGAGGTGCCGGGGACTGCGTCTTCCAACCGATCCACGGGCCCCGTGGTCAGGTGTCGGCCACTGACCTGACCGAAGAGTCGAGTCATGGTGCCCGGTGACCTTGGGGAGTCGCTTCCCCTCTGGCCCTCTGTAGGCTCCCGGAGAGATGCTTTGATTTAGAAAAGGGGCGACCTGGGGCCGGTTCACGTGGTCCCTCCGGACTCTCCCGCCGCCTTCTGGTCCCCGGGAAGGGACTCGGGGCGGGAGTTATTTTGGACTCGTGGCATGCCCGCCCCAATCTTCTCAGCCTGCCAGCCCTTGTCCCACCTGATGACTTGAGACTGGTGTGAGGAGCTGCATTGCCCACAACCAAGGCTGGACTGCAGGGTTCGAATGGAGCGCACAGGGCTGGCCAGCCCGCCACCTTCGGGACTGCTGCTGGCGGGGGCTCTTTGTCGTTCAACCTGTGGCTTCCGAGAGGCGCCCTCTATAGCGCCCTCCGCCCTGGGGACTTTAGGCGGCCCAGTGGAGATGACTCTCAAGGTTAGCGTTATCTTTGGACGGATGCACACTTTTTGTTTCTTCAACTACATCCTTTTTTTTTCCGCATTCATTTTAACATTGCATTTCTTTGTCGTGACATATTTGGTGGAACAAGAAGCAGTTGCAAAAACTACTTTGTAATCACTGTAAAGCAGGAAACACGTGTTATTAACTCCAGTTTTTTTCCCCCCTGGGTTTCCAGTGGCCCATTGCAAACTGGTTGTCGCTTAATAGTAAAACCTTTACAAGCTACTTTATTTGCCATAGCTAGTTTCGAAATCTTTTTTTTTTTTAAATTCTACTTTCGAAATAAAACGTGTACAGTTAAGCTCCCTGATAAGAGCGTGGGACTGGTAACTACTGGCATTTCGTGATAGCATGAACTCTGAATTGTGTGAATGTAAATAGGAATTAAGCCATTCGTAATTTCTATCTCAGTTCCCAGCCCCACGAGGTTGAAACAGACTGTGTCTTCAGTTTTAGTTAAATAAACCCATAAATCCAAATCTTATATTCTGGGGTACAGCTTTACCTTCAGGATACCATAGAAAATGATGAAGAATTCAAGGCATCTAACAGGTAATGAAAGATTTTTTTTTTTATTTAAGCCAAAAATTGAATAGTAATTCATTCTCTGTTTAAATAGAGGCTGTTGCATCAGATTGCTGTAACCCTTACTAAATCTGTCCATTAATAATCTGAGGAGCATTTTATGACTAAAGACTTGGCTGTAAGCTTAACATAATAGGCTGTAACATCCCTAAACAGTTATTATTAAGGTAAAAAAAGATCACACCACCTTAGCATGAAACCAGCTGATCAGTGTTTGATAGTTTACCTGTCTTTTCACCTTTTAAATATTAGAGCATATAATATTAGCTCCATAAAGGGTCCGATTTCCTTTATTTTATACATACAGAAACTAAAGCTGGAGAGGTTAAGAGACGTAACATTTTGTGTCTGAAAACTTGTTAATGGATGGGAGAAAACTGTCTTTGACTCCTGTTTTGTCAGTTTAGCACTCCTGAATTTTCTCTAAAACTGTAAATATGGATACTTACTATCTTAAGCTGAAACTATATTTTTAGAGTAATAACTTATCTACTTCTTTTTTGAAAAAGTTTCAAGTTGTAGACGGACACAATACCTTTGTTTTAATGCAGTGCTGAGGACTGAACCTAGTGCTTCACCTAGTCCTAGGCAAGCGCTCTAATCACTGAGCCACAACCCCCCAGCTCCATAATTTATCTCCTTTTTAGGTTCTGCATACCCATTCTGTTTCCAGTTTTCTTCATAATACAGGTTCCTGTGCAGATTCAGATCCCTGTGTAAATGCCTAAATGGATGACTGTTTTTGTTGCAGATGAGGATCAGGAAGATGGAACTTGGAAAATAGTCTAGAAACTTGTGAATTTCATAATTCAGCAATTTGTTATTGGCTCTCAGGCATAAGGAGAGACTTATAAATCTCAGCACTTGCCCTCCTGGAGTTTATAATCTAGCTGGGAAAACAGATAAATATATAAATTACCACAGCAAGTATTCTGAACACATATTGTTATGATAGGGGATGTACAGGTTTCTATGGGAGCTAGTACTGTGTTGTGTAGCTGTGAGAGTATCCAGCTTAGTAGAGAAGCAATCTGAAACTTGAAATATGAATAGGAGCAAGGCAGGAAAGGGAGTTGAGGATAAGCAAAAAGAGCATTTCAGATATGAGTGGTGCAGCTATAGAATACAAGTGTAGTGCAAGAGCTCACCAAAGCTGAAGCATAAAGAGGGGTCAGAGAACATGAGAAGATAATGGAGAGCCTTAAATCATTTAAAGGAATCATTTAAAGGAATTTTAAATTATTAACAAAAAAGTTTGAGGGGCTGGGATTGTGGCTTAGCAGTGGAGTGCTCGCCTAGCACGGGCGGGACCCCGCTTCGATCCTCAACACCACATAAAAATAAAAGGCATTGTGTTGTGTCCATCTACACCTAAAAAAAAAAAAAAAAAAAAAAGAGTTTGAAAGAGCACTCTGTGCGAAGGATTTTAGGGGATGTGGGGATAGCCTGATCATATTTTGCATTATAGGGGCATTTTTCTGGATCCATGTGGAAAGCAGGTTAAAGGAGGCCCTTGGAATGGTGGGAGACCACGATGATGAAGTAGATGGACAGTAGTGGGAGGATGGAGAAAACCAAAGGAGTTAAGTCACCCAGGTTTCTAACTTGAGCAAATAAATGAGTTCATTGTCTTCGTCTAACCTTTGGGGCGCTAAGTGGTTGTGTGACCCCAAAGGCTGCTCAGTTTTATAAAACTTGGGGACAAAATATAAAGCCATTCCTATCCTCTGCATTTGTTGATGACACTGAGAGTGGAGTTTTTCTTTGGTATCTTCAAAACACAAATAATTGAGCCATTAATGTTTCATCTCCACCGCATCTACTTTCCTCATCCCCTTCATATTGTGAAGCAAATCTATGTAAGTATTTCATCTAAATGTTTCAGAGTATCTCTCTGAAAGAGGATTTATTTTTTGGTAGAACTGGGCATTGAACTGGGGTGCTTTACCATTGAGCTACATCCTTAGCCTTTTTTGTTCTTTATTTTGAGAAAGGATCTCATTACATTGCTCAGGCAAGTCTTAAACTGTCTTCCTGCCTCAGCCTCCCAAGTTGCTATGATTAAAGGTGTGTACCACTGCTCCCATCAAAAGATGAGTCTTGTTTTTTGGTTTTTGTTTTGTTTTGGTTCTGGGAATTGAACCCAGGGTGCTTTACTACTGAGCTACATCCTTCGCCTTTTTTCTTTTGTGTTTTGAGACAGGGTCTTGCAAAGTTGCTTAGGGCTTCACTAAATTACTGAGGCTGGCCTCAGATTTGTGATCTTTCTGCCTCAGCCTCTTGAGTACCTGGAATTACAGGTGTAAACCACCGTGCCTGGCTCCCCATCCCTTTTTTAATTCTGAGATAGTGTCTTACTAAATTGTTGAAGCAGACCTAAAACTTGTGATCCTTCTGCCTCAGCCTCCTGAGTCACTGAGGTTTCAGACATGTGTCAGTGTGCCTGGCTGTTTTTTCCCCCCTCCCTATTCTTAAGTTGTTTAAGTTATTTTCAGATAATTTTCTGGCTTAATTTGGGATCCAAACAAGGTCTCACATTACACTGGTTTGGCATGTCTCTTTAAGTCTTAACCTGTAGATTCTTCCTCATTTATCTTATAATTTATTTGTTGAAGGAAATAGGTCATTTTTCCTCTAGTTTCCCTCGTTCTGGATTTTGATGATCATGTCCCTCTGGTATAGTTTTAACCTGTCCTAGTTTAGCATGTCCCTTTATCCCTTGTATTTTCTACAAATTGGTAGCGAGATTGAAAACTTGGAGCAAATTTAGATTGATTCAGGTTTTATTTCTGGTTGAGGGTCTGGGAAGAGAGGGTAAATACAATTCATAGGTAGTGGTGTATACTTCAGGGAGGCATAGGATATTTGATTGTTCCTCTTTCTGCTTTATTAAACCTATTTCATAATTTTGCTAGTGGTTTGCAAATGTAAGTAATTTGACCATTTTTTAATGTTTATTTTTTAGTTGTAGCTAGACACAATATCTTTATTTATTTATCTTTATGTGGTGCTGAGGATCAAACCCAGGGCCTTGCACATGCTAGGCAAGCACTCTACCACTGAGCCACAACCCTAGCCTACATTTCTTAATTTATTAACCAGAATACTCACATAAAAGAGAAACTACAATTAAAATAGGAAGGGCAAGTTTTGTGTTTTAATACTATGTGGTTAAAAAAAATACTATATGGTATATGATTGAAACACTATCTTTGGGGACAAGGTATTTAATTTTTCTTTTTGTAGATAGACAGTATACTTTTATTTATTTATTTTTATGTGGTGCTGAAGTTCAAACCCAGTACCTCACACATGCTAGGCAAGCGCTCTGCAACTAAGCTACAGCCCAGCCCCCTGGACAATGTATTTAAAGGTAATAAGGTACATCTTTAAAAAGCCACTGCTTTAAGTTGGTAAAATGTTTTTAGTGCATTTGAAACTTAGAGTTTCAAATGACCTTCTTTGGAATTTTTTGGGGGAGGTACCAGGAATTTAACTCAGGGGTACTGGACCACTGAGCCACATCCCCAGCCCTATTTTGTATTTTATTTAGAGACAGGGTCTTACTAAGTTGCTTAGCGCCTCACTGTTGCTGAGACTGTCTTTGAACTTGCCATCCTCCTGTCTCAGCCTCCTGAGCTGCTGGGATTACAGGCATGTGCCACTGCATCCAACTGGAATGTTTTAAAATTATGCTCTTGCTAGGTCTGGTGGTACATGCCTGTAATCCCAGCAATCTGGAGGCTGAGTCAGGAGGATTGCATGTTTGAGGCCAGCTTCAGCAGTTTAGTGAGGCTCTGAGCAGTTTAGTGAGACCTTGTCTCAAAATAAAAAAAATAAAAGGACTGAGGATGTAGCTCAGTGGTAAAGGGCCCTGGGTTCAATCCCCAGGAACAAAAAGAAAAGAAAATCAGCTCGTAAATTGATAGTGTTTCTGTTGTTCATCTCTGCCCTTTCTTGGAGTTTATCTGTTTCCCAAGCTTTAGGGCTTTTGTTGGGAAATACCTGGTAGAAGTATTACCAAATCTAAGTTATAGGCTTTAACCAGATTCCAGATTTTAAGTTCCCTGAGAACAGGGATTAGCGACTCTTTTGATCTTCTTTTTAAGTTAACCTGGGCATTTCAAACTCAGTGTGTCACTTAAAAGCCCATTATCTTTGTTTTCAATTTCCCTTTATTCCCCAAAGCTAGTTTTCTGGTAACCAGAATTAAAACCTTTGAATCTTATTATTATTTCCCCCAGTGGGCCCTCTGCACTATTGTATGCAGGTAGGTGCCAGTCATTTCCTCTCTAGCTTAGCTCTTGCTTCCATCCCTCTCCCCTTTATTCATATCACCACTACATAGTTTGGGCTATTGCTATGACCTTTTAGCGTCTATCATTGTCATCCTCCTTCTCTACTATGTCTTACTTGCTGCCAGTTCTTGTTCATGCCATTTCTCTAATTTCTCATGGCTTTCAGTGCCTACCCAAGTAGTATTTGCTTGGATAGTCTTCATTTGTGTTCTACAGAACACATATTACTATTTATTTCTGATACTAGAGATTGAACCCAAGGGCCCTTAACTACTTAGCCACATTCCCAACCCTTTTTTAATATTTTATGCTGAGACAGGGTCTCGCTAGGTCGCTTCCAGCATTGCTAAGTTGTTGAGGCTGGCTTTGAACCTACGTTACTGCTGCCTCTGTCTCCTTAGTTGAGATTACAGGCATGGTCAACACACCCAGTATTCTTTCTTTAATTTGCCCAGACACTCTGGTATATTCCTTTGTACTTTCTTCCCTGTGATTTTTTTTTTCTTTGTTTGGAGGGTCGTGGGAAATTTTACAGTGGATCCATATGATAGAAAAATTGAGTATGGGTAACATGTTTGAGCTCTAGTGCCAGCCACAGCAGTCATCTTATGGAAATGGTGTTTAGAGTACATGCAATGATGGGATAAATTCACGTGTACCACATCAGTGAAAATGGTGGCAAGGCCTGAGCCATTGACCATTTATGCTGTAACAGGATTCAGCTCTTTTGTTTGTCCACACTACCCTGTTGCTAATCACAACTCATAATACTGTTGAATTTGATTTTGTTATAGTGATTTAGCTTTTGTGTAAAGAAGAAATTTCTCAAAATGTACTGGTATTATAAATTGCTTATTTGATCATGGGTTGAAAATATGTTCCCTGTGATTTTGCTCTTCCTGTGTAAATCCTCAAGTACTTTTTAAATTTATTTTATTTTTTTGTGGTGCATGGGGATTGAACCCAGGGGCTTGTGCATGCAAAGCAAGCACTCTACCAACTGAGCTATATCCCCAGCACCCTCAGTCCTTTTTATTTTGAGATAGGGTTCTGCTAAGTCCCTGAAGCTAGCCTCAAATTTGCGATCCTCCTATTTCAGCCTCCTACCACATGTGGCTCAGAGTACTTTTCTGTTTAGTTTCTTCCCTCCATTCCCTGCCCCTCGCCCTCATCTTGTTTTTGGGGATTGAACCGAGGGCCTTGTGTAGCCCACATCTTCTGAAGATTATTGAATGAATAAAAGCCTAATGAGCTGGACACTGGTGCACACCTGTAATCCTAGCAGCTCAGGAGGCTGAGGCAAGTTCATACAATTATAGCTGTCTTGAAATTGTTTAAGCTTCTCCCTACTTCAGAAATACTGTGGAGCTGGGCACAGTATAAATAAAATATAAATAAATATAAAATAAATAAAAATAATAAGGGCTTGAGAGCGTGGCTCAGTGGTGGAGAGTCACTGGAGTGTATTGGATTCAATCCTAGTGCTGAAGAAACAACAACAACAAACCAACCATCAACTAAACACTGGTTATAACCATTACTGCTAGGTCTTAGTTGTTATTTTATATTATTTTTGGTACTGAGGATTGAACTCAGGGATACTTGACCACTGAGATAGGTTCCCCAGCCCTGTTTTGCATTTTATTTAGAAACAGGATCTCACTGAGTTGCTTAGTGCCTTGCTAAATTGCTGAGTCTGGCTTTGTACTCAATCCTCCTGCCTTCGCCTCCTGAGCCACTGGGATTACAGGCGTGCACCACCGTGCCCAGCTTACTTATTATTTGTTTACAAACGCCTTATTACATCCAATTAAATATTTTTACAGTTCTACCTTACATTTTATTTTATGCATTTAGAACATTATTCTGACAAGAATTCCATGGGCTTTTGAAAACCACCAAAGGAATCTGGCACTAAAGATGCTAAGGACCTCTGCTCCTAACTCCTTTACTTTTTTTTCCCACGTGAGAGTGAAATTAACCAAATACAGCATAGGCTATAGATCATAATGTTGCAGGGTTGTAGAATGATGATGTTATAGGTTAGGTAAATTCTTGGGCCATTGACTTACTCTCCTTTATTATAAATACTGGCTTCACAAATTAGGAAACAAAATGCTTATGTATATGCTAAGGTAGAGCAAAATGATGTGTTTTTTGGGGGGAGGTGGGGGGAGTACTGAGCCACATCCCCAGCCTTTTTATTTATTTATTTTTTTATATTTATTTTTTAGTTCTCGGCGGACACAACATCTTTGTTGGTATGTGGTGCTGAGGATCGAACCCGGGCCGCACGCATGCCAGGCGAGCGCGCTACCGCTTGAGCCACATCCCCAGCCCCTTTTTATTTTTATTTTGAGTCAGTGTCTCACTAAATTGCTGAGACTGGCTTTGAATTTGTCAATCCTCAGCCTCCCCAGTCAGTGAGATTAACAGACATGCACCACTGTGCTGGACTCGACTAAAATAATTTTCCTTCACAAATTCAGGCAGAATAATTTTGCTTTGAATTCAGGAAGTTTGTGTTTTCAAAGGAGTTTTATTTTAAGGGCTGTGTTAAATGGAACAGTGGATGCCTTCATTTATTTGGCATTTTCTTACCTTTGTTTTGAGTACCTTGAAATCAGCAAATGTACTTGAAACTTTGTCTTCAACAACAGCTTAGTGTATGACTGAATGCATTTACTTTGCTCATTTGGAAGAACCCCTGAAAAGGTTGATAAACCTCAGATTTGAAATACCTGCCTCTGCAGATTACAGTTGTACATCCTTACTTCAACCTATGTAATTATATAACAGTATTATTAATTACCCACAGAAATCTGTTGGATGGAATAGAGGAAAGGAGAGTGGTTTACCAATTACTATAGTTTTCAGGAAAATAAAATGCTTATTTGGAAATTGTATATTTCTAATTAAATTACTGATATTATCTTAATGACAACGTAGCCTGGCCTTATATTGTCAGCAATTAAAAGGGCTTTTTTAAGTTTAGTATATTTTGAGTTAATAACACTAATTTCCTTTTGATTATATCTGTAGTGACTATATAAATAGACTTTTTTTTGCTCTAAAAATGCTATGCAAATAAAAATTTTTAAATGATGAATGTTTTAATTGCCCAGTAGTACTCGGTTTTAATACTCTGGTTTGTCTGGCACTAGTGAAACAAACAACAAGAAAAAACAACTTAGTTCTGTGTGGTCAAAGGTACTATCATAGTGAAATCTGTACTCGTTCAAAAGGTTTTTATTATGTGATTACTGAATGTGCAAGGAATTAGTAGAAAGGTATGGAGGCTTTATTTTTTTCTTTTCTGATAATTGGGGATTGAACCCAAGGGCTTTCGTCCACTGAGCTACATCCTCAGCCCATTTTTTAATTTTATTTTGAGACGGGGTCTCAGTTGACCAGGATGGCTTAAACATGTGGTCCTTTTGCCTCAGCCTCTTGAGCAGCTGGGATTACATGTGTGCGCCAATGTACCTTGCTGAAAAAAATATCTTGGAATATGGTTTGAAAGCTTTTAGAATGAGAATAAAGCTTTTAAATGAACTGTTATTACTCTATTTCTAGTCCTTAAAGAAAGATTTTTATTTTAAATTAAGTATAATGTTAATTCTATAATTCAGCTCTAAGTTTTTTTTTTTTTTTTAAAGAGAGTGAGGGAGGGAGAGAGAGAATTTTATTTTTATTTTTATTTTATTTTATTTTTTAGTTTTCGGCAGACACAACATCTTTGTATGTGGTGCTGAGGATCGAACCCGGGCCTCATGCATGCCAGGCGAGCGCGCTACTGCTCGAGCCACATCCCCAGCCCTCAGCTCAGTTTTTTGTAAGAAAACGCCTTCTGTCTATCTTTCAGTGAATTTTAATCCACTTATGCTCTTTATTAGCCTTCAGAATTCTTCAAGTGTAGTAGATTCTAGCAGAAATACTAGAATCTACTAAATAAAATATTTTTAAAAAATGTTCATTTACATTCAGAGTAATAAATGATGTAACCCTGACAATATGCTGCTTTTTAATTTTAATCTAGCCATAATATTTATTTTTCAGATTCTGGAACAAGGTAGCTCATATATTAGTAAATTGAATTGGCCCACTTAGATCTTGATAGGTATTTATTCCAGAATATAATCTGGAATTCTGCCAAGCAAAATCCAGCATTGATGGATACAACATATGTCCTTTCTTCGGTATTATTTCATTTTTATGGTTTATAAAACATGAAATGGGTCCATTTTTGGGAAGAAGTAAACACATGAAAGGGTCATAAGACTCAGGACATAAACAATAGTTACTTTCTAGTCTGTGAAAAGGCAAAAATGAATCACTAAAGAAGGTAAGTTTTTGTTGGGTATGGCTAAGTGGTAGAGCAGCCCAGCCTGACAAGAGAAAAGGAGTGGGAGGGAACCTGCACAGGAACAGAAACTTCCCTGCCTCTCTGTAGAGGGCACTATATCCAGAGAGCATAGGACGACTAAAGAGGTTTTTTTCTTGTTTCAGTTTTTTCTATTTCTAAAAAACCTGTAAAAACAAATTTCCTTGAAGCTTACCGTTTGGTCATTTATATGTGTAGAATTTTTAAAACTAGAAAAATAGCCTCTGTCCTTCATGATCTAAAAAAAAGCACACAACAGTTCAATTAGGGGAATATTGCTTACAAAAAAAGAAATAGACATACAACTTGTAGAGTTTTTAAAGTACCCAAGAAACATTGATAAGGTGTCATACAGGAAACTAACTCCATGTGGTGAGATGTATTCAGAAAAGCAATTAGTTATACCTTAGTGTTAGGTAAAATTAGGTAAACTATTAATTCATGAAAAGTCTTTTTACTTTTGCAAATTACTGAGTATTTCTTGTATCACGTTAATTTGTGAATTTGGAACAAAATTACGCTTTTTGCCTTTATTTGACTTGGTCTTTAGGACAAAGGTGTCCTACAGTAGTGGTGTCCCTTAATGGTCATTATGTGTCTTTCTCCCAAGGGAGGCATAAGGTTGTCTATTTACAGCTAAAATTGCCCGAAAAATGATTCATTATGAACCATACATCAGTATTTTTAAAGTCCATTACTTATCTTCCTCTTTTGCCTCTTTTACAGTGATGCTTATCAGAATATCTTTTTCCCCCTTTCCTTCTTTCCATTGGTTTTATGAGACAAAAAGCCTCAATCTTTACTAGTAAATATGAGAAGCACTAATGACACAGCAGTGTCAAAGAGAAGGAAACTTAAAAATATACTTTTTAATTGTGACTGATATAA
The DNA here is from genome assembly GCF_052094955.1 of Ictidomys tridecemlineatus. NCBI lineage: Eukaryota > Metazoa > Chordata > Mammalia > Rodentia > Sciuridae > Ictidomys > Ictidomys tridecemlineatus. The sequence goes on along the minus strand of NC_135487.1, from coordinate 105,881,029 downwards.
TGAAGAATTGGTTCTACTAACTTTTCTTAAAACTTTGAAATATCTTTTAGAAGTTATTTTCTAATCTCTGGACATCCTTATCTACTATTTTATGCCTATGTGCACTAATCCATTAACTCCAATCCTAAAGAGAAATGAGCTGACTTGATTCTGTAGCTTTTGTTTTAGTTAATTGTGCTTATATTTTCTACAATATATTAATAGATATACAGTATATTAATACAATATATTAATAGATATACAGGCTTCTCTGTGTGCCTTTTGAGAAGTAGCCTAGATTCCTGAAATGGTAAAATGCTCTGGAAGTCAGGTGTTTGCAGTGTAAAGTAAAAATGAATTCACTACTTTTGACCAGGTGTCCAGCTTTTACTCAAGAATTTTAGTGCTTAGCTCTAAATAACCTGTGGTTCTATTATATTGCATGGTTTTGCCAATTTTTTGTTCATCTGATATTAAATACTCAGCAAACTTAATGTAGAAAAGATGTAGGTGTTTCCTCTTTTTTTTTTTTTGGTGGGGGGAGAGGGTCCTGGGGATAGAACCCAGGGCCTTGTGCTTGGTAGGCACACACTCGACCACTGAGCCATATTTCCATCTCTACCCTTAGATTTCTTAACATTGGTGTATTTTTTAATTGAAAATAGTCTGTTTCATTACACAGTGGTGAAGAGTACAAATTAATGTAATTTTTAAGAGTAAGTTGGTAATATATACCTTAGAATTTTTATAGGAATTCTAAAAATTTATCCAAAATCTCTAATTTACCACAGTAGTGTTTTATGGGATGTTTATAGAAGGAGGAAAATAAAAGAGATACCTAAGCATGCAACAGTGTTACAGTATTGTTTTTTCTCTAATTCTGGGGTTTCCACACACTGGGCAAGTGCCCTACCACTGAGCTACGTCTTCAGTCTTTTTTAATTATGTATTTATTTTTGAGATATGGTTTCTGAGGTCATGTGTGGTGGCACACAGCTATAGTCCCAGCTGAGGTGAGGATTGCATGTTTGGTCCCAGCCTCAGGAACTTAGCTGAACTCTGTATCAGTTAAAAATGAAAAGGGCTGAGGATGAATCTCAGTGGAAGAACACTCTTGGGTTCAGTCTCCAGTACCAAAAAACCAAACAGAAGTTTATGATATTAAGTAGAAAAAGTAGGCTCTGAAGCAGAATATAATATGAGCCCCTATTTGATGTTTATGCTTCTCCATGACTATCCTAAAAGGAAGTCAAGAGAATAGACATAAAAATGTTAATAACAGGTAAGTTTTTCTATTCACACATGTATGTATATCTTCCAATTTTTCTATAATGAATATCTGTGACTGTGTGTGTGTGTGTGTGTGTGTGTGTGTGTGTGTGTGTGTGTTATGGGGAATTGAACTCACTGGCACTCTAATTTTTTATCTCCCTTTCAGCCTCCAGCAATGTAACATTTTATGTATGCTTACCCCAGAATAGTTTTATAGTTTCTTCCTTCCTTCCTTCCTTCCTTTCTTTCTTTCATCACTGAGCCACATCCCCAGTTCTTTTACATATTTTATTTAGAGACAGAGTCTCATTGAGTTGATCAGGGCCTCACTTTTTGCTGAGGCTGGCTTTGAACTGAAGATCCTCCTGCCTCAGCCTCCTAAGCTGCTGGGATTGCAGGCATGCATCACCACACCCAGCTCAGGCCCCATTCTTTATTGCATTAAAAAAAAAACTAACCCTTGATCTGTGGAGTTGTAAGGCTCATAAAGAAACTTAGTATGTACTTAAATAGTAGAAAGGCACAGTAAAATGGCCAAGGAATCCAGGCTGCCACTTTAGGAGGTTGTTATTGAGATTAGAGAATTAATATGCTATTGTAAAACTTACTTTCACCTGGGATGATGTATTTTAAGTGCTAGTAGCTTATATTGTTTTTGAAGTAGCAATGTGTTTTTGAAGTAGCACTGGTAGCAGTGTGAAATTGTATTTCATGCCATGTCCCCTTAAATTTACTTGTTCCTAGAATAGGGGCCATACTCCTGGTAATAAAAAATGTCAATTTGAAAAAAAAGTCATTAAAAAAAATAAAACATTACTGTATTTTGTTCTCATTTATTTCTAATTGTCAATTGAAGTAAAAATAGTTACTAGTTTCATGAACCCTTTTAATAATATTAAAAAAATTTAAGTTGTAGATGGACACAAAATCTTTCTTTATTTTTATATGGTGCTGAGGATCAAACCTAGTGCCTCACACTTGTCAGGCATGCACTCTACCACTGACCGGTAGCCCCAGCCCCTTAACTATAAACCTTTTAACAGCTGTTTCACAATTTTTCATGCAGGCTTGAGCTTCAAGTTGAATTGTAACAGGGACAAATATTTTTTATTGGAATTTGTATTCAAAGTTTACTAATCAGACTATAAGTAGAAGTTTCTCTGCCTTATTTTGAAAATTGTTCTCAACCCAAAATGCCATTATTCTTATATATTTAGCAAGTCTACAAATGGATCACTTATGAAAGAAATTATATTAATGTAGGGAGGGTAAATAAAATATTAAGGGGCTGGGGATGTGGCTCAAGCGGTAGCGCGCTCGCCTGGTATGCATGCAGCCCGGGTTCGATCCTCAGCACCACATACCAACAAAGATGTTGTGTCCACCGAGAACTAAAAAATAAATATTAAAAATTCTCTCTCTCTCACTCTCTCTTAAAAAAAATAAAAAAAAAAAATAAAAGGGATGGGGATGTAGCTCCGTGGTTAAGTGCCACTATGTTTAAAAAAAAAAATTCTCTCTCTCCCTCTCTCTCCCTCTCTCCTCTCTCACTCTCCTCTCTCACTCTCTCTTTAAAAATAAAAAATAAAAAATTAAATATTAAAACTAATTCAACAGAGGAATCAACTCACAATTGAGAATTTCTATGTTACTGAGGCTATTTTCCCTTCCACCCTCATTGTATAAAATCATGCACTACCTTTAAATTTTCCTGTTCACTCACCTGTAAGTATGGTCAACTTCGTTGGTTCTCTGTATTACTTTACTCTTCTTCATTTCTAAAACAACTACCAGAAAATTATAGTTGACATAATAATAGCATCATGAGACTACTATTGAGTATTAAAGTTAAGGTAAATTAATTAGAATTGTACATCAACATAGACCCAGTAGAATGGAAATATAAGTGAAAATTCAATCTTATTTGGGCATATTATAATTTCTTAATGAAATTTAGAAAGTTGAGAATAGAAAGGCACTATTTTTTATTTATCATTCATTGAATTAGGTTTCGTAGCTTTGTTCATGAAACAGCACAAGGAACTCTTAACTGCTGGTAAAGTAAAATATTGATTATCAGAAAGCTCTGTGAAAAAAACTTATGTCAAATCACTTCATCAAACAAGCCAGGAGTACGTATTTTGCATGTCATTTGGCGATGGCACTAAATTCCATTTCCTGGGATTTATTCTTGAGGCTGGGTCTTTATATCTGCAGGCCTCCATGATATGTGCAACTTTGTTTCTGCCCTTTTAAAGAATTTCAGTCTTGAGCCTTTGCTCAACTAAGAAAATCCAACTGAACTCATTTAGCAAAGATTAGCCACAAAAAAAATCATCCACAAGATAAAGTGTCATACTTGAACAATTTATACATAAAACTACACTTAAGAGAGATGCCAGAAAGCTTGGTAATTAAGGGGTATTAACTGACTTATGCTGGAGAAACCCTATTCTCAACCTCCAGCACCACCTTCTGTCTTATTTTAGGTAGTGAAAGGGCTAAGCAATTTGATAAACACTCTGCTCCATCACATGATACGTTCAGTCAAAAGACAGCAGGCCTTTTCTGGATCACAGTATAAATTAGGAATGTTAGGTTTTTCTGTTTTATGGTGCTCTTACTTCTAACAAGCATTTATTATAAGCTTTCCGGTTGGGGAAAACTTTGAACAAATTCCTGATTTGGGGTAGAGACTGCTGTTCAAGCTGGGCATGGTGACACACACCCTAATCCCAGCTGCTTGGGTGGCCAAGGCAGGAGGATTGCAAGTTCAAAGCCAGCCTCACAATTTAGTGAGGCCCTATTTCTAAATAAAATACAAAAAAGGACTGGGGATGTGGTTCAATGGTTATGTGCTCCTGAATTCAATCCCCACTACCAAAACAAAAAAACACTACAGGGCTGGACAGTGGAGTGAATATGACATATCTTATATACATGTATAAATATACCACAGTGTATCATACCATTGTGTACATCCATAAGACTAGGGTCCTAATTAGAATAAGATATATTCTGTGCTTGTATAGAATGGTTCAACTATCATTTCACGTATAACTAAAAAGAACCAATTTTTTAAAAAAGGTAAACAACAACAAAAACTATAGGGCTGGAGATATAGCTAGCTATGTTGTAGTGTTTGCCCTCATGCTTGAGGCCCTGGATTCAATTCCCAGCATTACAGGGGTCCAGATTATAGAGCCATGTGTGCTGTTTGCGTATAATTGGAGGCTGAGGCAAGTCCTGCCTGGGCAACTTAGACCTTTTCTCAAAATAAAATTTAAAAAGGACTGGGGTTATAGCTCTATGGTAGGGGCTCTTGCCCAAATGTGTGAAGCCCTGGGTTCAATCCCCAGTACCACAAAAACAAACAAAAGGCTATATCGTTTGCCAAACTTTAGTGTGGTTATCAAAGAACATTCACAATTATCTGAAAAAGCTATTTACTCCCCTTTTCAACTATATATCTGCTTAAGGTTGCTTTGGTTTGTTTGTTCAGGGGGCAGGTGTTGGGTATGAGAATGAAGAATTTCTGTTGTTGGTGTGGCTGTTTTTTTGTGTGTGGTGCTGAATATGGAATCCAAAGCCTCAAGTATGCTGGACAACTCAGCCCTGAAAGCGAATTTTTACTTAGAACAATAAACCCAGGAAAATAAGATAGCTTTATGAATTTCATGACACATCTTTAATATCTTGCTTCCTGGATCTGCCCTCCCTTCCCTTTCTAATGCTTTAATGATGTATGATGACATACAGAAAGCTGTAGCTATTTAATGTGTACAACTTGAGCTGTTTAGAGATAAGTCTACACTTTTGTAACCATCATCACTGTCTATGCCTTGTGCTTATCACCTCCAAGTTTCCTCCCAATTTGTTTTTTTCCTTTTGTGTTAAAAAATACAAACAAACTTAATATAGATATACACTCTTAGCAAATTAAGTATTTGGTATAATGCTGCTATGTGTTGTACAGTGTGTGCCCTTTGACTGTTACCTTCCTATTTCCCCCTCCATCCAGCTCCTGGCAATTACCATTTCACTCTCTGCTTCTTTGAATAATTTAGATTCACATATAAGTAAGATCATGCAGTATTTGTCTTTTTTGGTCTGATTTATTTTACTTAGCAAGTGTCCTTTGGATTTATCCATGTTGTCACAAATGGCAGGGTTTCCTTTCTTAAGGCTCAATAATATTCTACTGTATGTATATGCCACGTTTTCTTTATCCATTTCTCCACTGGTGGACATTTAGGTTGCTTTCATTCTTGCCTTTTACTGACTAATGCTGCAAAGAACATGGAAGTGCAGATCTTTGAGATCCAGATTTCAGTTCTTTGGTGTATATATACCTGGAAGGTATGGTTTACTGACCTTTTTTTTTTTTTCAGGAATCTCCATGTTTTCCATAGTGGCCACATGTCTTTTTTACTGTTTTTTGTTTTTACTTTTTTCCTGTTTTTGTTACCAGGAATTGAACACAGTGGCGCTTAACTATTGAGTCACATCTCCAGCCCTTTTAATTTTTTCTTTTGAAACAGGTTCTCACTAAGTTGCCTAGGGCCTGAGGCTTGGGATCTTTCTGCCTCCTGAATTGCTGAAATTACAGGCGTGCACCACTGTACCTGGCTGAGATCTGCTGTCTTAAAAAATATATTTTTTTTCTAGTTTATTAGTACAAAGGTCAGATCATATAAAAAACTGAGATTATTAACTAAAATATTTGATTTTTTTTTTAGAGAGATAAAAATGGGTTAAAAGCAAGAATTTATTTACACATATTCTGGAAGATAGACTTGAAATGCTTCTTAAAGCATTCTAGTTAGCAATTTGTTGATTTCTCTTGGAATGAGGAGAGTGTATTTTACTTGTAATATAGGTAGGTTTTCCCCAAAGACAGATAGTTGGAGGTTTGCAGAGATAGGTTTATACTTTTTAAATGTTCTTCATATGCAGTTTGATCAAAACAATGCATTGCTTGAGTGTTAGGTTTAGTGGTTGTATTTTTACTGAGATGGGTGCTTTTTGTTTGATTTGAGGGAATAAACTTGGGGACCTGTGCATGCTAAGCACACATTTACCATTGAGCTATACACTCCAGCCTACTTATTTATTTTTTCCTTCCTTTTTCACTGTAATCAGTTTAATAGTGGAAAATAAGGCAAAAGAAGGTGAGATTTACTAGTTCTTGAGTCTTGGAGATTAATTTGGGGCAGGTTGTTCTGTAAACTATGAAGCTGGATTAGGGCCAGTTGTAAAGAGCAGAAGGTTAGCTTCTTTAGCAGTAATAGCTTCAGTAAATCAGCCTTCTGGATTTGAATGTTTCCATGTGTAGCTGAAACTTAAAACTAGTTTAAACTTAGTAATAAATTCTTTTAAGATTATTGATTTTTAGATACTTCCTGCCTCTTTTTCGATCACAAACTGCCATTGTCATGTTAGGAAATGACAATGGCTCTGTTTTATGTGTTGATGGGAAAAGTATGGATAATATAAATATAATATAAATAATATAAACATAATGATTACTGTTTTTAAGAGCTTTTGTAGCTCTTCTAGAGTGGACCCAAAACTTGGTGGGTGTGGAGCATAACTTTGGCTTTTCATATTGGTTTACTAAGCATAATTCCAAAGACACATGAGAAAAGGAGAGACTTCAGAAACTCCGAAAGGGGTTCTTGCTACTGTTATCATTGCTATGAAAAATTAGGGTTATTATTTCATATCATCCTGTCTGAGGCAATTTGAGCTTTTCTCATCACCCTATCATTTTTCTCTTAATCCCCCCCATCACTTATAGGCAACAGTAGCTAAGCTGATAGGGAGGCTACTGTGTACATTGTAAGGATTAAAGTCTTAAAGTCCCTTTTAGCCTCTGAACATCTATATTTATGTGCTCCCTTTTCTTAATAGAGCTCCACATACTGGGCCAGGAGTCCTGCTTGTACCTTATGTACAATAAGAATTTTTAAATTAACCGGAGCAGCCTTTTGTTAGATGGTAGTAGAACTATATTGAATCAGTTTGGGGGTTTTATAAATGTTCTTTTTTTTTTTTCCAAAATTATTTTGTGTACCCTTTATTTCTTCACTTTGTATTTATTTTTGAATCATCTTAAAGCTTTATCCTGAAGTGCTAAATCTAATTTTGACATTATAGAATGAGGTATTATTAACATGATGAGGCGAGTCTTAGTGACTAAAAATTAGAACTGCTTAATTAGGACAAATCATAGCTGGCAGCTAAGCCCAAAGTTTAATCACGTCCAGCACGTATTAGCTGTTCCAGTCAGGACTTGATGTGTTAAACAGCTCTACTGTCTGTGTGTGGGTGTTATTCTATGTAAATATTCTGAGATGAATTAATCTTTTTAGTAGTTCTTTGAAAAATTTCAAGTGTTCTCTTTTTTTCATATTTATATGTATAAGAAAAAACTCATAAAATTGATGCCCAGAGGAATTCTGTTTAACATAATCTTAGAATCTAGGCTGCCTCTGTTAGTGGAATTGAGATGTTAAATAACATTTTTTATGTTCAGTAGAAATTTTAGGAAACCTTGTAAATACTAGCTAAGTGAAATGCTTTTTTTTTAATTTTAATTTTTATTTTTTTTAGTTGTAGATGGACACAATACCATTATTTTATTTATTTATTTTTACATGGTGGTGAGGATTGAACCCAGTGCCTCACACATGCAAAGTAAGCACTCCACCACTGAGCTACATACAACCCCAGCCCTAGAATAAGCATCTTTAATCTTTAGGTGATATTTTTAAGGGAATTCTTTCCCAGATCATTAGATTTAGATGGAATCTTAGCTGAAAATCATTTTTTCTAAAAATGGATGCCTGAGGTCTTCTGCTTTTCTACCTTGCCTTATCTGAAGATCCTTCCCCGAATATAAAATAAAAATATAATTTTATATTTTATATCTCTTACTTATCCCATATCTTACTGTGTTTCACTGCCCCATGCAATAAAAATCTCTAGGGCCCTAAAGGAAGGAAAAATTATAGAAGGCATTGTTTTAGAGAGTCCTATGACAGAAATCCAAAGAGATTAGGTCAGAAATATTGAAGGGAGCATGAACTTATTTTGCATGGGCAAAAAATTCCTGCCTTCCCTGTTCTAAGTTCAAATTAGTTCTAGAAAAATGAGATGGTTATCACAGTGATGTGTAATTTAACACATTTATTAATTAAAATGAAATGTGATTTTTTTTGGGGGGGGGTACTAGTGATTGAATTCAGGGACACTTAACCACTGAGCCACATACCCAGCCCAATTTTGTATTTTATCAAAAGATGGGGTTTCACTGAATTGCTTGGCACCACCCCGTGGCTGAGGCTGGCTTTGAACTTGCGATCCTACTGCCTTCACTTCCTGAGCTGCTGGGATTACAGGCGTGTGCCATTGCACCCAGCAAACATGATTTTGTTTGACAGAAATCTGTTCTACTTGGTTCAAGTTTGTCGTCGTCGTTATTACTGGGATTGAACCAGGTGCGCTTTACCACTGAGCCACATCCTTAGTCTTCTGAGATAAGGTCTCACTAAGATGCTGAGGCTTGCCTCAAATTTATAGTATTCCTGTTTTGCCTCCTGAGTTACGCAGATTACAGGTGTGTGCAGATTACAGGTGTGTGCTACCACACACAGGGCTCTATTCCAGGTACCAGGAGTGAAACACATATTGCTGCACAGAAGGGTTTTTGTTTTGTTTTTAGGATATTTTATTATTGACATACTATTTTAATTTTATATTCTTCAGATATTTGGATTTGAGCTACATTTTGGAATTCATCTATACCTAAAATGCCACCAGCAATTGGAGGACCAGTTGGATATACCCCCCCAGATGGAGGCTGGGGGTGGGCAGTGGTAATTGGAGCTTTCATTTCTATCGGCTTCTCTTATGCATTTCCCAAATCCATTACAGTCTTCTTTAAAGAAATTGAAAGTATATTCAATGCCACCACTAGTGAAGTATCGTGGATATCTTCCATCATGTTGGCCGTCATGTATGGTGGAGGTAAGTTATGCATAAAAACTTGTTTTTTTAATAATTTTCATTAAGCAGCCAGTTTCTTTTGATAGCATTTTTAAAGTGTCTCAAGATGTTTTGAAATGTTATTTCTTGAAGTTTTGTGTTTAGAGTCATGTTTTTCATTTCTGATAACATGTCAAATCTTACTCCATTTGTTTCACTATGGTTTTCTGAAATAGAAATAAGAAATTGTGAACAGCTGTGATCTGCCCCATTCAAGTATTATTGAGCTTAAAAGGTTTCATAAAAATTATATGTACGCAGCTGTTTTTTTTAGACTATTGAAATGTAAACATATTTTTTAAAGGTGATATTGGAAGAATTAAACTAAAATAACCTGGTTAGAATAATTCAAAGTCTCAGGTAAAATCTCTTTTAATGATGTTAAAAAATCAAAAAACTAATAGAACTTTCCCTTGTTCCTTGTGATTTGCATCCCAAAAGCATTTCGTTTGTACTTTAAACTTGAGTTTTTATCATTTCTTTCCCTTCTGTTTTCTTTGGCATGTTATGAAAGCTATGTAGAGAGTAAATTGCTTACTTAATATTATTTAAAATACTGTTTGCTTGACTATAAGACATCAAATCACAGTTAAACGTGTAAAAAAGTTAAACCTACCATAATAAAATATGTAGTTGCTTAGTTAGCAAGAATTCTAGAGCCAAGTGCTTTTGTTTATTGGGATTGACAGTGTGTCGTTTCTTTGTTTAGACAAAATTCTGTTATATCTTGTCATTGTTAGCAATTTATTGCCTCCAATTAAACTCACATGTAAATCTTTAATAGCCATTATAAAGATTCTAGGGGCTGGGAATGTGTCTCAGTACTAGTCCAATTTGCTACCAGTTTAGCAGCCAAAGGCTAAATTATTTGCAGGTTAAGTGTAGAATCTTTTCACATGCTAGGCAAGCACTCTACCACTGAGACACATAAATAAGCAATTTACTCTCTACATAGCTTTCATGGAGCTCCATGAGTATACTCAGCACTGAGCTATTTGTTATAATAAAGAACACTGGTCCTGATCTCTTCCTCTGAGAAATTTATAATTCTTTGGAGATAATAATATAAGCTTATGAAGCAGGAATATGTAGTAGAAATCATAATTAAATTACGCATTATTAAATTTTCACAGAAGAAATAGAAAAAATAGTTGCCTTGGAGGAAGATAACCTGGGTGTCTAGGAACAAGAGTGGGAATACCTATTTTTTTCACCATGCAGCTTTTTCTGCTTTTTACAGTTTTAAGATAGGCCTGTTAGGTCTTTCACATACATTTTAAAAGAAATTAAGGGCTAAATTGTAGTACTTTTTTTTTTTTTTTTTAAGTTCAGAAACTTTGGGCTTTGGACATTTGTAAAGTTTCTGAGCGCCTATAATTTACAGGCTTTGAACTCCAATCTGCCAGAGTTTCTAACCAGATTTTGAGTATGATGACTTGAAGAAATTGGCATAAGTATTATCCAGAGGCATTCCAGGTATTCATTGTATCTTTAAGCTGATTACAAATCAGAGGTTCACATGTTGCAATTCTAAACTACCAAAGAGCTTGGGAGCCACTTGTATTTTGCATCAAAAGTAAGTGATGTCACTTGTGCTAATTGCATGTGACACTTTCCTTTAGGGGAAACAGTTCCTTCTTTGTCCTCACCCAGTTAGTGAGATAACTAGCACATTTCTCTGAGTTTGTCTTATAGGCCTATAAACTACCGCTTTCTATTTTTAATTATAGCTAATTAGGGCCATCATTCCTTAAATAACTCTGAAGGACAAATTGCCTATCATGAGCTGTGTGGCAGAAGTTTTATTAAATGGTTTGTTGTTGTTGTTGTTTCTCTAAGTGATATGTACCGTAAGAATTTTCATCTCACAGTTGTCATAATCCTTTTTTTTTTTTTTTTTAGTTGTTGATGGACCTTTTTTAAATTTATTTATTTATGTGTGGTGCTGAGAATTGAACCCAGTGCCTCTCACATGAGAGGCAAGTGCTCTACCACTGAGCTACAACCCCAGCCCTGTCATAATCCTTTATCTTGTGCACTAACACTACACTCTAAATGGTAGTATGATTTCAGCTGTGAGTGATAGTCTTGGTTTTAGTGCTTTGGGTGAGAGATAGGTACTGATAGTTATTAAGAATGTAAGTATATTATTAGGAGATTATCTTAGTTGCCTCCTTTTTGTTTTTCCTTTTTTTTTTAATATGAAAGCTTCAATTTACATATTTTCAGTACCACAATAAATTTCTTTTTGTGGGGGAATTGAACTCAGGAACACTCGACCACTGAGCCACATTTTCAGCTGTATTTTTAAATTTTATTTAGAGACAGGGTCTCACTGAGTTGCTTAGCACCTCGCTTTTGCTAAGGCTGGTTTTGAACTTAATCCTCCTGTCTCAACCTCCCAAGCTACTGGAATTACAGGCACCACCTCACCTGTCTCACAATGAATATCTTAATACTCTGGTTTGGAATTTTGAATGCAAAATTTACAGTATTAACTTATACCTCATAGACTCAACAGTATAGCAATATTAATCTTTGTAATTCTGACTATACAAAGATCTCATTACTGATTTATATGGAACCATTTTGCAAATATTCTTTCAGTGTTCAGTTTTTCAGTCTCACGAAAGCTATAACTTCAGATTATTTTCAAATTACCTGGGACTTAATATTTTCATTAAGTGACTGTTAGTCTTTTCAGCTATCTGTTAAGAGTCTGTTCCTCATAGATGATTACCTCTAGCTGCATGTTCCCATGACAGAAGGGAAGACAAGCACCCTCAGGCCTCTTTTACAAGGACACTGATTCCATTCATAAGCTCTGCCCTCATGACCTAATTATTTCTTAAAGGCCCTATCTCTTAATACTGCTCCTTTAGGGGTTAGGTTTCCTTAGGTTTGAGGGGACACAAACATTCAGACTATAGCAGTGACTTAGAAGGTATCAGTGGAAACTGTTTTGTGCACACTCTGGAGCTTTTTGGGCAGCTAGTCCTTGACTCAGCCACTTACTTAGACTTGGTCCTCTGAGATACAAGGATAATCAAAAGTTTTGATTCCCTCTCATATTATTATTCATACATATGTCTCTATCAGATGATTAGAGAGTGCGTGCAAACAAGTGCGCAAAAGCATAAGCATGTGCACTACTGTTATCATTATTACTACCAATATTTGTTGAAGAAGACCTACTAAACACTTCACATGTGAATTCGTTTTTATTCTTTTCAACAACCCTAAAAGGTAAATTCATAATAACCTCAAGTTGTGAGGCCCGGGGTTCAATCTCCAGTACTGCAAATAATTAATAATAAAAAATAATAATAACTACTGTCACTACCTCTGGGGAGCAAAGAGAAGAAAGTGATGGGGCCATAATTTGAATTAGGATTCCCTTGGATCAGAGCCTGTCCTTTTAATATTAGTATACCATGTGGCAACTCTGAATAATAATACTAGCTTATATAATCAGTGTATTCTGAATATGTAGAGTCAGTTTATGATTTTTAAAATAAACATATTGTCTTCTAGGGGAGCTAAGTATAGAAAGAAACACAGTAAGGTCAGAATGTGCTGTGCTAATAGAAATGTGGTTTGTGTCTTCTGCAGTATAACTTTTTTCCAAAACTACAGAGTACTGTAGTAGGATAGTGGGGATAGGTTAGATGTGAAACTCGGCTCTCACTCGCTTTGTGACTTTGCAGGTTCTAGTATCGGTTCTTTTCTTGTGTCTTCTTCCCTACTGAGGCATTGCATTGAGCCTTTTCCATTTGCAGTCATCTACCTTAACCAGATAGACTGATGTGTCCTGTAAACCTAGTTATCATTTCCATAATCCATATGCATGATATATGACACAAGTAGTTTTATAAATATGAATAAATGAAATTCAATGTATGTTACTCCATTTTGTAAAAAAAAAAAAAAATTCTGCTAATGTTGTTAGTTTTTCCCCCCTTTTTTTGTTTTCCCTCTGTATCAGACAAGTACTGTGCCAACATCATGACCGATGAAAGAGGCACATCTCACACAATGGTGTGAAAATCCAATCATCATGATAATGAATCTCAAAAGGATAAAAATATATTTATTTAGTAAAACTAAAGGCTGAGGCAAAGAGGATTTTGAGTTTAAAGCCAGCCTCGGCAACTTTAGTGAGTCCCTAAGCAACCTATCTCAAAATAAAATGCAAAAAAGGGTCAGGGATATGGCTCAGTGGTTGAGTGCCTCTGAGTTCGATCCCCAGTACCACCAAAAAAAGGAAAAAGTAGGGGGGCAAATTGTACTTGCTCATAGCAAGTGAGAGGCCATGTTTTCTGTATTTGAAAATTTATACATAAAATTCTTTTTCTGATTATTTTTCATGTGGTTCTTTCCCATTCAAGTAAAACTAATCATCTTCGTACGTTTAGCTGAGAATTTAATCTGGTTACCCAAATAACCTTTCATTTCATACCCCACCTTTTTTTGGTACTGAGGAGTGAATCCAGGAGTGGGTGCTTTCTCACTGAGCTGCTTAGGGCCTCCATAAGTTGCTGAGGTTGGCTTTGAAGTCGCCGTTCTCCTGCCTTAGCCTTCTGAGCTGCAGTATTATAGGTGTATAACACCACATCTGGCCCTTTTTTGTTTTGGAGTCTCATTACAACTACTTTTATAAAATTGATTATTATCTAACTTGATCTTCTGCAAGCTTTTTTTCACAGTATTGAAACGTAGTAATTGAAAAATAAAAGATGTATTCAGTTCAATACCTGAGACATCCAGATGTAACTGAGAATTTTTTTTTTAATTTTTTTTTAATGGAAAACTTAAACTTAAAAAAAATTATTATGTATTATTGACTGTTTTTTTTTCTTTGTGACACAAGCCACATTGGTTGTAATGTATAAATAATGCACTAAAATTAGAAACCTACTCGGATGTGTTCTTACATCTCATCATATCAAAATGCCTGTCCAAAAATTGAAACTAGAGCAAACTTACTATACATAGGTTGATCATCCTGCATGCATCAAGTACCCTGTGAACATTCATTAACAAGGTATTCCAAATGCCTTTAAAGAAAAAAATTAATGATGGACTGGGATCTTTTGTATTTTAGTAAATCTTGAAATGTCTTTACTTTCTAGCACACATATATATGACTCGCAGGTAATAATACAAAGATTTTTTTTTTTTTTTTTTTTTTTAAAGAGAGAGGGAGGGACAGAGAGAGAGAGAGAGAGAGAATTTTAACATTTATTTATTTTTCCTTAGTTCTCGGCGGACACAACATCTTTGTTTGTATGTGGTGCTGAGGATCGAACCCGGGCTGCACGCATGCTAGGCGAGCGCGCTACCGCTTGAGCCACATCCCCAGCCCACAAAGATTCTTATCATTGCCATTTTAGAGGACTTGTTCTTTATTGTTATTCATGCCTTGTGTAGATATGAGGGAATATGGTTCCTATATATTAAATTTTTTGTTCTCTCCCAGGTCCCATCAGCAGTATCCTGGTGAATAAATACGGCAGTCGTCCAGTCATGATTATTGGTGGCTGCTTGTCTGGCTGTGGCTTGATTGCAGCTTCTTTCTGTAACACTGTATCGGAACTTTACTTGTGTATTGGTGTCATTGGAGGTAAAGTATTATTCATTTTTGAGTGTTAATTTTTTGCTGGTCGTTTAGTACTCATTGCGTTCAACTTTCAGATCTCTTGAATGACAATTTCCCCCCCACCTACCCCCCACCCCCCGTCCCCACTTTTTTTAAAATTTTGAAGCAGTATCTCACTAAATTGCTTAGGGCCCCATTAAGTTGCTGAAACTGGCCTTGAACTTCATGAGCCTCCTGCCTCAAGCCTTCCAGAATGCTGGGATCACAGGCATTTGTCACCATGCCTGCCTATTAAGGGTTTTAAAGGGAAACTGCTGTGTGTCTTTTTATTTTCTCTGTTTCTTTTGCTGGGTATTTTGTGCATGCTGGGCAAACATTTTACCACTGAGATACATTCCCTTCCTTCTATGTTTGTTATTTAAATACATATATGCTAAATTGTCCTCCAGAAAAGGGTGAATAAGAGTCCTGCCACAGTATGAGAGAGGATGTACTTGCCAGCAATGGGGTATCCTTTTTTGTTTGTTTGTTTGTTTCATCATTTCTAATTCAATAGGTAATGCGTACCTTCAGATTGTAATTTGTCTCTGCATATTAGGAAAGTAAGGGGTAATCTAGAAAATGTTTTTTCATTTTGTGTCTAGGTCTTTTGAGTATAATTTTTTAACATGTTTTTTGACAACTGTTATAATAAATTCATTTTCTTACTGATATAAGAATAATGGGACTGGGAATATAGCTCAGTAGTTGAGTGCTTGCCTGAAGTACTGGGTATTGAGCCCAGGGAGAGTCTATCATTGAGCTACATTCCTAGTCATTTTTATTTTTTGTACTGGATATTGAACTCGGGGCACTCAACCACTGAGCCACATGCTCATCCCTAATTTGTATTTTATTTAGAGGCAGGATCTCCCTGAGTTGCTTAGCACCTTGCTTTTGCTGAGGCTGGCTTTGAAATCACAATTCTCCTGCCTCAGCCTCCCAGCCACTGGGATTACAGGTGTGCAGCACCATGCCCAGCTTATATTTTATTTTGAAATAGTATTACTCGTTGTTCGGGCTGTTGCATAGCCAGTAAGTCGTGATGCTGAGATTTGAATTCTGTAGTTCACTTTTGAATTCACACTTTAAACCACTATAGAATGTAGCCAATAATGAGACTCTTTTGTCCCTTTCTATTACTTACACCTCCTATTTTAGTTTCTTTGTCTGGTTAAGTAATATTGGAGATATTTCTGATATTTATAAAAGTTAATTTTGCCCCTTTCCCTTAGGTCTTGGGCTTGCTTTCAACTTGAATCCTGCTTTGACCATGATTGGCAAGTATTTCTACAAGAAGAGACCATTGGCAAATGGACTGGCTATGGCTGGCAGCCCTGTGTTCCTCTCTACTCTGGCCCCCCTCAATCAGGCTTTCTTTGGTATCTTTGGCTGGAGAGGAAGCTTCCTAATTCTTGGGGGCCTCCTATTAAATTGCTGTGTAGCTGGATCCTTGATGCGACCCATAGGGCCAAAGCCAACAAAGAAAGAAAATGTTAGGTCCAAAGAATCCCTTCAAGAAGCTGGAAAATCTGATGCAAAGAATGTAGGTGATGCAAATACAGATCTCATTGGAGGAAACCGCAAAAAGGAAAAACGTTCACCTATTCAAAAAATTAACCAGTTCCTGGACTTGTCCCTGTTCACACACAGAGGCTTTTTGCTGTATCTCTCTGGAAATGTGATCATGTTTTTTGGACTCTTTACACCTTTGGTTTTTCTTAGTAATTATGGCAAGAGTAAGCATTATTCTAGTGAGAAGTCAGCCTTCCTTCTTTCCATTCTGGCTTTTGTTGACATGGTAGCCAGACCTTCCATGGGACTGGTAGCCAACACAAAGTGGATAAGACCTCGAGTCCAGTATTTCTTTGCTGCTTCTGTTATTGCAAATGGAGCATGCCATTTGTTAGCACCTTTATCTGCCAACACCTACATTGGGTTCTGTATCTATGCGGGATTCTTTGGATTTGCCTTTGGGTGGCTCAGCTCTGTATTGTTTGAAACACTGATGGACCTCGTTGGACCACAGAGGTTCTCCAGCGCTGTGGGATTGGTGACCATTGTGGAATGCTGTCCTGTCCTTCTGGGGCCACCACTGTTAGGTATAGTATGTTTTCCTACCTCTATGATTCTGCTATCCAAAAACAACAACAACATGTGAGGCACTGGGTTCAATCCTCAGCACCACATAAAAATAAATAAAGTTATCATGTCCATTTACAACTGAAAAAGAAATTCAAAATATAGATTTACAGGATTGGGACAGTGATAGAAAACATTAGTGAGCTGTTTGACAAAGAGCAGGTGTGTCTCATTTCTGTGCTCTCAGTACTGGCACACAACTTGACAAAGCATAATTGCTGATATACAGAGTCAAATAAAATGGAACCATCAGCTGTACAAGAAGATCAGGTTTTTTTGTTGTTGTTGTTTTACAGTTTTTATCCACGTTGACTAGATTTTTGAACAAGGTAACAGGGACATGGGTTACCAAAGTATGGAGCTTGTTTGGTGAATCTTCGTCCTCATTATGTTTTCTGGATGATTGCACTTGAATGTGATATGGGACATTCCTTGTTCCTCTAGCCCAGGCAGCTTTGAGCCTATTATCAGTGTGCATATCTGGAGTTCCCATTTCCTTCATCATGGCAGATTTCCAGATGTTGTGAATGTGGGTGGTGTACTCCCAGGTCACGACCTCATTGATAGCAGAACAGCCCCTCCTCTTGCAACCCTTCTTTGTGGGAGCCATTCTGCCAGGCCCAAGATGGAAAGGAAGGGCATGAAAGATTGTGGGAGCAGGATCAGATATTTTAAAAGACAATATTTTAAAATTTTCTATCACTAAAACTAACAATACATTCTTTGTAGGAGAACGATTCTACCTTTAAAAGTACTTTGGAGATTTTTGTTGTTGTTTTTATTTGAGACAGGATCTAAGTTGCCGAGGGTGGGCTTGAATTTGTAATCCTCCTGCTTTTGCTGGAATTGTAGTCATGCACCACCATTCTCGGCTCCAGGAATTTTACTTATTTACTTACTTACTTACTTATTTATTTGTGGTGCTGAGGATTGAACCCAGGGCCTTGTACGTGGGAGGCAAGCACTTTACCAACTGAGCTATATCCCCAGCCCTCAGGGAGTTTTATTTTAATGCTGGAATTTATTCCAGTAGAAATAATGTAATAATAGCTGTTGTGTAAGTTTACAGTGGTACCAACACTAAAGTTGTATGTATCTGTTGCATCTCACAAGGCTGTGAGGTAGGACTATTTTAATCCCCATTTCATAAGTGAAGAAATAGAAGCTTGAAAATGTAAAATAATTTGGCCAAGATTATATAGCTTGTAAGTCAGTGTGTAATTTGGGAACTATTCCCTGAGGTTACTAAATACTTCATCTTATAAATTAATAGCTCCATAGATAACACAAAGTAAGAAAGTAATTTGAACCTCTTTTGGATATGATACATACTTTTGGAATTTCGTTTTGGGGAGTGAACAAAAGTCGACAGCTATCATTTTGGTTTTTTTCTTTGATAATGGGGATTGAATCAAGGATGCTTTACCACTAAATCACGTGCCGGTCATCTTTATTTATTTATTTTTGAGACAAGGACTTGCTAAATTGCTGAGGCTGGTATTGAACTTGCAATCCTATCTCTATTCCCACTTGGCTGGGATTATGCCACCATGCCTGGCTACAGTTGTCTTTTCATAAGGCTCTCTTCCTCTAATCTCTTCCCAATGAGTTTACAAATTCTGTCAAATTTCATCTCCTTAATCTCTTTCTAATGCTCATTTTTCTCCATCACAACTACCACCCTTAACCAAACTCCTGTTTCCTATTCCTCCTGATCCTAATGGTACAATCCTAACTGGTCCTCCTGTAGAAACACCAATTAAATGGATTTCTTTACTATCAGACTTCACAAAGCCTTGAAGATAAAAGGAAGGGATATGCCACCCCAGATTCTTTTGACCTTTGAAATATTCGGCTCACTTTTGCACAATAGACCCAGGGATCAGAATTCCCAGATTAAAGCCAAATGGTTACATTTATTAGTTTTATGACCTTGGATAAGTTACTTTTGTATAGATAAAATGAGGATGACCATGGAATGTGCCTGTCAAAATGAAGTGCTTGGAATGGTGGCTAAATATTGCTGTTAGTTTAGTTACCAGCACAGGGCAAGTGTTCACAGGACACTCTTTGGGAAATTCTGCTAGAGAAAGAGCATTGTCCTCTTGTAACTGGAATAGCTTTGTGTCCTCAGACAAGAGTCCCAGATTCTGAGCAACACTTTTTCCATTATGTATTGAGGGGTTTGATTACAGATTGATCTCCAGGTTTTTGCTAACTCGAATTTGCCCGAGAATTGATGATTTTTCAAGTTGCCAAAAATAACAATATACAAGGCGACTCTAAATAGATAATTTTTAGAAATTCCTTTTTATACTGATTTGTCATTTGTGGGCTTGTAGAAGATTGGATCAACATCTTTTTTTTTTTTTTTTTTTTTTCCTGACAGGATCCTTAATACTTTGGGAAAGGGTATCCCTGTTCATTTTTATCCACATTGCTTTCTTTCTTTTTTATCTCTTTAGGTCGTCTCAATGACTTGTATGGAGACTACAAATACACATACTGGTCATGTGGTGTGATCCTAATTTTTGCTGGTATCTATCTCTTCATTGGCATGGGAATCAATTATCGACTTTTGGCAAAAGAACAGAAATTAGATGAGAAGCAGAAAAAGGAAAGTAAAGAGGAGGAGACCAGAATGGATGTTGGTGATAATCCAAAAGAAGTTACTAAAGCAGCAGAATCTCCAAAGCCAAAAAGCACAGGAGACCCCAAAGAGGAAGAGAGTCCAGTCTGAACCAAAGAGGCTGGAGCGTAAATGGAGCAGTTGGTGACCCAAGACTTCTGAAAATACTCTACTGGCCTGTAGTCTATCAGTGGTGCTCAACACAGACAGTGAACATTTGTGTGGAAAACATACCAGTGTTCATGATGGAGTTTTTGTTTCACTCCTTACCAATAGCCTGAATTGAAAATATCATATGCTTTGGGGAGGGAGTGGTTGGCAAAGTATGTGGAAAGAAGTAGTGTTTTTTGTCTTGTTTTATTTTAATCTTAGCTTTTAATAGTGTCAAAAAGATTATAACATGTGCCTTAAGTTTTAGTCTTTAGAACTCTTTAGAGAGCCTTAACTTTTTAAACCATTCTTCTGAATTCATTTATTTTAAGTGTCACATTAAAAGAAAATAACTAACTTGTTTGAGGCAACTCAAACTTAATTTTGCTTCATTGTTATTTGTAATGTATTGTCAGACATTGTTATTGGAACACTTATGAACAGAAATGTTGGTTTGAAGTTGGAGGTTTTATAAAATGCTGACTAAAATATTTTTCTAGCATCAGTAGTTGCCTGGCGTATGTATGTGCCTGTTAGCTATATGTTTAGAAAATTTAAAGCATAAAACTTGAGAAATATCGTGACAGTCCTAGCCACATAGTATTTGTCAACATCTCTCGGGTACCTTTTCCAGGATTCTTATTAGAAACTAAGTGGGGTTTTTCTTTGTTGTTGTTGTTCCTTTTGTTTGTTTGTTGGTGTTTTTCACTAAATTACTGTTCTCCCCTATTCAAAAACATTTTGAGTGGTTATAGATCATTGTCTTTTTTGAAGTCACTGGGTATTATTTTTCTCACTTTAAAAGTATTAAAGTCTAGAAAACTTTATAGTCATGGCTCCTAAGTAAATGCAACTCATGTAATTAAATATAGACAGATAGTTTAAGCATCAGCTATATTCACCTTTGGTTTTTCTAAAACCTCAGTTATACTCTGAGACTATTGGAATCTTTGTGTCTGTTGGCTTTGTGTTGTTGGTTGCTGCTTTCTTGTTTTTGTCTAGGTGGTCCTGGGGATTGAACCCAGGGCTTTCAAGAATGCTAAGCATATGCCCTACCACTGAGCTGTCCCCCTACAGTCTCCTGAAATTTTTCCACATTGATTTTTGGTGATTCAGTTTATATTTGCTTCTAGTTAGGGCTGTGTTATTCAGTATAGATAAATGTTTGTATGTCATGTTTTGTTTTACATTTTTTTCAGTGTTTGCAAATTCAAGGGGGCCAGAAAAATTTGGACCGAGGCAAACCTATAAAGATGGGGAGGGAAGTTGTAAAGTATGCTTAGTTTCAGTAAATCCTCTTTTTCTGAATGGGCTTAAGAAGAAAATTATGACATATGCTTAGAATTATTGGGCACATTCTTATATCCACGTGAAACTCAAGTTTTGTGACCCTTTTTACTTACCTGAAATGTGGAGAATGGTTCTGGTATATGGGTAGGAGGGGAGGTGGACAGGTTGGAACTAAATATTTTTTTATTTTTTAACCTAATATCTTCTAAATTAAGGCAGAAAGACAAATATATTCAGTGAATTATTCAATGCATTTAAAATACCACTGTAATTGATAAGTGAAAGTATAGATTTCAAAACCTTGTATAAGAGACTGGCTTTTGCAAATAAAACATTTATTTTATTTTTAGAAAATATTTCTTCCTCCAAATGTTTATTTTGTTGAATAAAATATTGCTGTGTCTTCATTTTCATTATCAAGTTTCAGTTTGGCCTTTGCTAATATTAAACCACCCAGTTTATGTGCCTTAATTTTGTGTATATAGCTTATTTTGTGTTGATTTTTCACCTTTCCTCTTTGCTTTAAGACAAGCAGGAGGGGAATTTGAAACCTCCTCTCCTAAATTGAGAGCATCCAGAGCAGTTAGCATTAAGGACACAATGAGAAACTCCCTTTGTATGAGTGTTATGGCAGAGAGGAAGGAATTTGAGGGAAGAAGCCTGCTGAGAGTATTGGAGACTGAGCCTGTTTGGACACTAAACCCATGTTTAACCTCTTTTCTATAAAAATGAAGACAATTATTGAGGAATTGTAAGTAATAGAAATGGAAAAAAATAATAAAGCAAGCCTTAGAGGATTATCCCTGCTCCCCATCCCAGATGTTAAGTTGTTCATGTTCAGTAGTTAAATCCTGTTACAGGAGTGAGAATATTGTGTAGATTTATCACTACTCTAGAATGAAGGGTTCTGAATTTGTTGTAATCAAAAGCAAAAGTTACTGTCTCAAAGCTGGAACTATACTTGTTATCACCTGTCCAGCCCTTATTTAATTTTTTGCACTAAAGAGGTAGGTTTTAAGGATTTGTTTTCTGGTGCTGGGAATTGAACCTAAGGCCTTGCATCTGCTAAGCATGTGCTCTACTACTGAGCTAAAACCCTGACCCAGGGGTTTTATACAAGATCAGTTTTGGTGACAGCCAAGTTGAAAACTCAACATGGGTCTGCTCCATGTCTTCTCTTCCTAGTTAAGGATTAAGGGTCCTGGTTAACAACTGGCTGATCATCTCTCCGTTGTAAGTCAATCCTGGAAACATCCAGCTTTCTGATCTTTTCTGTTGTCCCTTACTTTATTTGAAGAACGACTTCATATGAATTTTTATTTCAGTTCAGTGGTTTTAGTGGCTGCTGTGGGTAAAGAGATGTGTGCGTAGGACTCCTCCTACCTTTTCCTTTTCACTGCCCCCCACCCTCCTAGGTAGATGCAGTATCTAAAAGGCCTGAGACACGAACCAAGAGTACACTCTGAAACAAGGAGCAGGAAAGTTACTTAGAAATTTGACAATTATAGGAGATCATGCTAACATAAATCAGACCATTTATCATGGTTACATGCAAGTCTCTTAATAAAGTTTAGATCACCTTAGCACAGTTTTCTACAAAAAGTACTCAGGAAAGGATGATGGTAAAACAAACTGGAAAATTTGGGCTCTTTTTATCCCTGAGTTAGTCACAATGAATAATCCTCTGGGTTTATTAAGTTGTCTGAATTTAGTAGTTTATGTCTATATTATAGTTGTACATGTCAATATTAAAGTTTTATTTTAAAAAGGAAAAATTGTTAACCATTTGGTATTTTTATATGAGCTCACATTTTATTGTATTGAATTTTAATTGATAAATTGGGAATTGGTTACATGTTTGTTTGAAAAACCTGTGTCTGGGTTTTACCTTCCCTAGCAGATGGTTCTCAGCATGATAAATTCATTCATCAGTGCAGGTGTGGCCCCTCCCTCCTACCACACACTTTTGTTTGGAAAGGTAAGGAAAGATTAACAGTAAATTTCCACTTTTGCAACACGACTTGCTTTAACAAACAAGTCAGGCATTTGCCTAGAAGACATGAAGAAAGAAGTTAATAATAGTTTGTGTAACTATGAACGCTCTTTCAGTACTTGATGAGAAGTGACATCCCAAACTTGACTGGCTTGCTCCAATGTGATCACGCCAAGTTGCTTCAGACTTTAGAAGCATCTGGGCTGGTGTTGATGGGGGTGGGGTGAGGTTCAAGTATATCACTCCTGAAATGTGTTCTAGCATTAGAATCAGTCACCCTTTTCTAATTAAGTCTGGACTGTAGAGGCAAATTCATTCACATGTGAGCAGGTAGAAGTAATAGGATGGGTGAGGGTAGAATATCTTTCTCCAAAACTGACGGGCATCATCCATTGGCTTTGTGTTGACTTGCCTGGAGGGTAGCATTAGCTAGGAAAAGGAGTCACAGCCTCCTGCTTGGGCGAAAGGTAAGCTGCTTGGGTTCAAATGGAGGCTACGTCACTTCAACCAAGTAACTTGGCCTCCTTAAGCATCAGGGTATTTCCTATTTAAAATGTTAATAATTAGTACCCAGCCCTAGGTTTGTCAAAGATTAATTGACAAGTGACAGCTATGTTAATAGCAAGTGCTTGATAAATGTAAACATATTTAAAAATTTCTTTTAAAATATTTTTTAAAAAATATTTAATGAACACAATATCTTTATTTTTATGTGGTGCTGAGGTGCAAACCCAGTACCTCCTCACACATGTGAGGCAAACGCTCTACCAACTGAGCTATAACCCCAGCCCTATTTTTAAAAATCTTAAGTGCTTGGGAAAACATTGTACTCTTACAATTCCAAAGCTGATTCTTACTTGGAAAGAATGGTTTTGCGGTGACTCTTTAGAATGTTAGCTAAGTGATCAAATTATCCTTTTTGATCACATCCCTCCTTTTAGTTTTCCTGTTTTTCTTTTGTATGTAAATGGATGGGAAATCATTTGTGGTTTGTGCTTGTATGTCTGGCTCTTTGCTGTGAGATGCATCCTAAAGTTCTTGCTCTTTTCTACTATAATAGCACACTCCCTCCACAATTGTGTTGATTGTATAAATGAGGAAATATAATCAGTAACTAATTCTGGTTAAAGTTTTTTGTCCCTAGCAATATCCTTAAAAGCAAATTGGAAAATTGAAGAGATTTTTATTTTTCCCTACTACATCACTGACTTGGTTTAAATGACAAATTATTGCTTGGTGGCTGAGTAAATTTGTATAACTTTTTCTTTGGAGAGGGGGTACTGGAGAGTGAACTTGGGGGCCCTCAACTACTGACCCATATCCCCAGCTCTATACTGAGTTGCTGAGCACCTTTCTGTTGCTAAGGCTCGTTTTGAACTCAATCCTTCTGTCTCAGCCTCCTGAGCCACTGGGATTACTGGCATGTGTCACTGCGCCCGGCTTGTATGACATTTTGTGAAAGCAGTTTTGTAATATGTATCAAGTACCTGGAGTTCACATTTTTATCCTTTTCCCTAAAACTTTCAAATTTTAAGAAAGTTCATGTTTATCTTTTAAGGGGGTATCAGTAAGTATTTAAATGATAGTTACAATGTCCTTGTGATATAAACATGAAAATATTAAGTGAAGATGCACGATATGTTTACTAGACCAGTGCTGTACCACTGAGCGTATCCCTAGCTCTAAAAAGAAAATTTTAATGTAGCAAGGGGAAAAAAACCACGGGATTTGATCTGGAAGACTTCTGGCAAGAGACAGTTGTCTCCTAATAAAAATGAAGCTAATGATGATTATAAGCAAGTAATTTTTTTCAGCTTTTTCAAGGGTTGTACTCTGGTGAAAGTGGGGTGAGTGAGACGTGGAACTCAAGCTCTTTGGCGACTGGACCTAAGCTGTGGAGTCCCTCTGCACTGGGCCAGCTGCCAGGGCTCCTTCCTGCAGGCAGGTGTCTTGGAGACAACATTCCTGCGGTTCCTCTTCTGAGCATCAGCTGTAAGTAAATGTTGAACTCAGGAAGCCAGAGGTTCAGCATTCAGCCACCTCAGAGGGTTGTGGTTGTTCTGGGGCATTATCTTTCTGAGCTCAGCTTCAGAAAACAATACACTGATGTCACAAAAAGACTGAGGTTAGGGGTGGGTATAGCTCAGTGGTGACATGCTTAGCAATGAGTGAGGCCCAGGATTCAAACACCAGCGCCAAAAAGAAAAACAAGGTGGAATCTGCTTGTGCATATAGCTCTTACTCAACTACCTCCTGCCAGTTATCTTTTTTTTTTTTTTAAATCTTCTATTCTAATGGGGAAAATAGAAAGCAACATAATAGATATAAACAATAGATGTAGGGTAAGTTTACATTAATTCATCCAAATTTTGGGAGCATCTTCAACACCTCCTGCAGAAGCTTCCCTGGATCTTCAAACCAAAATGCATCTCTCACTTTGCGTGCTGTTTTTTCTCAAGAAGCAAAAATACAAATACCGTTCCTAGACCGACTGTGGGCTGCTAGCCCATTGGGGAAGACTGGAAACTGATGTAGAGGGTTAGCAAACCTAACCCAATCGTAGGAGAGTGTAAAAGGATCAAAAAGTGTGACTTTGAGCAAGTTAATTTCTGGATCTTTGCTAAATATGACAATTACTGCAGGGATTAAGTGTGAAGGTACACAACATACTGCGTAGTGCATGTGGTTTTAAAAATCAATCTATGAATATTCTGCTACACAGTGTAGCAAGTCAGTTAAGTCATCAACCAGAACAGCGATGAATAAAGAACAGCTGATTATGCCCTCGCTCATCTATTTACAAAGGCTTTTCAAATATATCTCAAGCAAAATCCCTGGGAGGTAGGTGTAACTCAAAATACTGGCCCTTTAGGTGGGCCTTCATCCTGGCCCAGCACCTCCCCTGTGGTCAGAAAAGCAACTCTGCCAAAGCTGAAGGCTGTGCAGGGTGGAAGCTCTGGAAACAAGAATGGAAGAGGCCAAATCCTGGGTGATCCTGAAGGGTGAATAGTGGCCAAGCCAAATCGCAGGAGCCTTGCATCAAAATGAGTAAAATGGTTTCCAGCAAATTCACAATCTTAGTTTATGATCCTTTCCCTTGGCTTTGAAACTCATAATGTGATTCTTTTTACACTTGGGGATTTCCTTTTCTAATATGCTTTACTGATTCCAGAATTAAAACTGAATTTCCTGAGTTTAGACTGGCCACATCCCAAGAGGAAGTGGCTAGAAGCCATTAAGAGGGCCAGGAGGGGAACTGGATGGGGATGGATTAAAAGTCACCTGGTGTGCTGACAATCTGTATAGGCATAATTATTCAGAGAAGGTTTGTGATTGTTGTAGCCTTTGTGATTTATCTTTTTCCTTTCTTCTCATTTCTTTTTAATCTTAAAATCACCTTAACGTCAAAAAAAAAAAAAAGGGCCTGTGTGGTTTTGCTCAGGCTTTATTTGTATATGCTTTTTAGAAAAAGGAGCTACAGAGACTTTAGATAACTTTTTTCCTTCTAAATTTCAAGCACTATCTTGTTTTCTCAAAGGCTAAGAAATGAGGAAGCAGGCCTGCAGAGTTAAGAGCCCCCACCCCCCAGTATCTATCTCTACACCAGCCACTCCCCCCCCTCCCTGTGCCTTATCAGTTGCCAAGTCCTGCAGATTGACTGTTTGTCCTTCCCATCACTCCTCTTCTGTTGGCTTGATTTATAGAAGCCTCCCTGGCTTTGTTCTCACTCTCTATTTCTAATCCAGTCTCAACACTGTTGCCTAAATGAGTTTTCTAAAAGGGCCAATTCTCTCAGTATTGTTACTTAAAAGTTGTTTATCTTTTGCTTTTTTTTATTACTTTAAACAAACCAATAAAGATAAAAGTAATAAAATTCAAATATAATCATGTCATTTCTCTTCTTAAAATCCTATAATTTGAGGATAAAGTCCAAACAAGTCTAAATTCCTTGGCCTGACCCATTGGTCCCTTCCTGATCAGCTCCTGTCTGCTGCATTTCCAGCACTTTTTTAAGTTTTTATTTTGAGACAGGGTCTTGCTAAACTCCTGAGACTGGCCTCCGGTTTGCAATCCTGTCTCGGCCTCCAGAGTTGCCGCCATTACAGGTGTGTACCACGCTGCTCGCTGCCTCTACAGTTTTTTCTCTTGCCAGTATTCCACCCATACCCTGCTCTCCATCTCAACTGGATTTCTTAGTTCCTAAGTGCAAGCCCTTGTCGCACACCTGCCTGCCTTCAGACCTGCTGACCCATTCCTGGAAATGCCTCCTTTCTCCTCTGCACCAACTCCCTATTTGTCCTTTCATAGCAGTGCAGTGCATCGTTATTGTTAACTTATTTATTTTTTAGATTTTTATTTTTGGTACCAGGGATTGAACTCCCGGGCACTCGACCACTGAGCCACATCCCCAGCCCTATTTTGTGGTTAATAGAGACAGGGTCTCACTGTGTAGCTTAGTGCTTCGCAGTTGCTGAGGTTGGCTTTGAACTCACAGTCCTCCTGCCTCAGCCTCCCGAGCCGCTGGAATTACAGGTGTGTGCCACTGTGCCCAGCTTCCTTTTTTAAAAAAAATTCCTACCAGATTGAGCTTCTTGAGAAGAAACAGCATACAAAGTGAGAGATATCTTTTGATTTTAGGATCTGGGGAAGTTTATGCAGGAGGTTTTTCTCCTTGAAAAAAGTGGCCAGGGAGAGCTCTGTGAGAAGGGACTGATAATCACGTGTTAATCACGAATTATTCACCAGGCCCCAGGCTAGCCTGGTCTCTTAAGAAGCTTTTAATCTGCTGTTTGCAATACATTGTGATCAGGGCCCTAAAGTCCACAGGCCAAACCTCAGAGGCACAAGGCCCCAGGGCTGCTGTAGAGGAAGAACTGGCTATTTTTCTACATACTTACACTCAACATAGAACACTTCTGTGACCAAATATCTGCTTTTACTTCCCCACACTAAGCATTTCTTGAATTCTCTGAATTCCCTTCCCTTTTCAAAGATAATCTTTGGGAGTCCTGTCATGGAGCTCCATCCTGACATGCTCCATCCAGCAAAGCGTCAGACCCCACAAGTTAAGGACTTAGTCCCACGACACTGCCCCCGCTTCAGATGTTCATTGCAAGCAGTAGGCCCTTAGTTGACTCACAACTTTTGTCCAGCTTGCCTAAAGGAGAAAAAAAAAAAAAAAACAGGCATATTTGAAAATAAGGGCTCCCAAATTAGACAACAGGACACCCATTTTTCATATGAAGAAGACTCGAAACATTGCCTCTCTGAAAGACTCCTCCAAAAAGAGCAAATGACAAGTTTAGGTGGGTAATTTATTTATTTATTTTTTTAAAGTTGAATCTGCTTTGTCACCATCCAATCCTGAGCCTCAAAAGAAAACTATATATAGCCCGCCTGGTGGTATGTGCCTGTAATCCTAGAGCTCTGCAGAACCGTGTAAGCCTATGAACTCAAGACCAGCTTGGAACATAGTGAGACTTTGTCTCAAAAAAGAAAAGGAAAAAAAAAAAATCCAGACATGATGTCACATGTCTATAATCACCTACTCTGGAGGCTGAGATGGGAGGATCATGAGTCTGAGGCCAGCTTGGGCAACTTTTACCCTGTCTCAAAAATAAAAAGGGCTGGGAATGTAGCTCAGAGATAGAGACCCTTGGGTTCAATTCCCAGTATCTAAAAGAGAGGGGGGTGGGGAGAAGAAAAAAAAACTAGATAAAGTGTTGATAAAGTTAAGCCCTCAGATCAACAAGGTTTTCTTTAACTAGTTTTCTGCCCTAGTCAGATTCTTGGGCTCAGAGTAATCCATTTAGAAAAATGCTTTGTCAGTCCTGTTTGTCCATGGGCTCTACCCTGAACTCCATAATCTGCTTAAAAGCAGAAGCTAAATTAGAAAGCTCCTATCTAACTAAAGCAGTAAACTTAAAGTTTCAGGATCTTCATTAGGAACCTTGGACTTTGTGTCTACAATTGAGAGCAGGGGACTGTTTGGAAACTGATAAAAAAAAAATCTTATTTTTTTTTCACAAGTATTAGTTTTAAAAAGCTATGGCCAAGTGAGCAGGTAGATTTAACTTGTCCCATTTTTGTCAGAAGTACAAATTAGATTTTAAAAAATAAGCAGAGCCGGTGTGCTGGCACACACCTGCCATCCCAGTGACGTGGGAGGCTAAAGCAGGAGGATTGCAAATCCCAGAACAATCTCAGCAACTTGAAAAAAGGGCTAGGTGTAGCTTGGTGGTAGAGTGTTTGCCTAGCATGCATGAAGCTGTGGGTTCAATCCCTAATACAAAAATTCTTTAAAACTAGTGAATTAGGTGAACGTAAGTAAATGTAATACAATTTTTAAGTAAAACTTTCAATAATATTTCTGTGCTATAAATATATGTGTGTATATATGTATATTTAAAATGGTGTCAAAATATTTTTTTTTGGTAATTTGCAATCTAAAAGCTAGGCTAAGATAAAAATGAATAATAGATATTCATTAAATGCCTAGAAGATTTCCAAATAAGATAAAATGCCAAAACATTAATTACTGAACATAAAATCAAACTTATCTCCTTCTGGTTTATTATTATGGAAGAACTAAGGATCTGTTGGTAAACATGTTCTGCGTCACATAAGAAAATGGTATTATGAGGAAATGCATGCATCTAGAAATTATAAAATGGGTAAATATACAGATGTTGGTATGTGGCAATTAATTCATACTAAAATGAAAGATAAAATTACTATAAAAAGGGCTGGGGTTGTAGCTCAGTGGTGGAGCACTTGCCTAGCACGTGTGAAGCACTGGGTTCGATCCTCAGTACCATATAAAAATAAATAAATAAAACAAAAGTATTGTGTCCACCTACAACTAAAAAAAATTTTTGAAAAGGAAACAACTCCATATGCAAAATATACCAAAAAATAAGATGCATTTCTTTGTGAATAAAGTTATGATATATTCTTTTGTGGGGATTGTTTTGGTACTGGGGATTGAACCCAGGGGCTCTCAACCACTAAGCCACATCCCCAGTCCCCCTTTTTTTTGCATTTTATTTAGAGACAGAGTCTCACTGAGATGCTTAGGGCCTCAGTAAATTGCTTAGGCTGGCTTTGAACTCAAAAATCCTCCTGCCTCAACCTCCCGAGCCGCTGGGATTACATAGGCATGTACCACAGCACCCAGCTAAAGATGTAGGTTTTTGTTGATTGTTAAAAGAAAAATTAATTTTTGTCTTGAAGTATGATGACATATTGTTTTAGGATGAAAAAGGATAATACAGGGCAAAAGCTGAATAGATATAAAAGTTGAGAAGAGAGCTGGGGATATAGCTAGTATGCAAAAGACTCGGTTCCATCCCTAGCACTGCAAAAAATTTTAAAACTTGGAGAGAGAGTGAGCAAAAGAGAATCTGGTGTAGCCAAATCAACTAAATTTGAGTGGAAAAAAAATGGAGGTGGGGGACTAGGGATTGAACTCGGAAGCACTTGATGGCTGAGTCACATCCCCAGCCCTATTTTATATTTTATTAAAGACAGGGTCTCACTGAGTTGCTCAGTGACTCGCCACTGCTGAGGCTGGCTTTGAACTCCTCCTGCCTTGGTCTCTTGAGCCACTGGGATTATAGGCTTACGCCACCATGCCCAGCTTAAACAGAAATTTTTAAACATATTTTTTGTTGTTGTTGTTGTTGTTTTGTTGGTTTGTTTTTTGTATTGGAGATTCAACACAGGGCTTTTTACTTACTTTTTAATTTTGAGACAGGGTCTAGGCCCAGGCTAGCCACCACTTTCTCCTGCCTCAGCCTCCCGAGTGGCTGGGATTACAGGCATGTCCCATGTCCCAGATTCAGCCACCGTATTATTTATTGCTTATGACATTTTAGATTGCTTTCAAGAAATGTACTTTTATGGGCTGGGGATGTGGCTCAAGCGGTAGCGCGCTCGCCTGGCATGCGTGCGGCCCGGGTTCGATCCTCAGCACCACATACCAACAAAGATGTTGTGTCCGCCGAGAACTAAAAAATAAATATTAAAAAAAATTCTCTCTCTCTCTAAAAAAAAAAAAAAAAATGTACTTTTATGCATTTTAACCCTGAATGCATAAGAAAAATAATTATTATTTATTTCAGGTAGACATTTGGTTTTTATCAGGAGAAAGCAAATCTCCTAGAGTTTAGTTTCTGCCACTAGGAATCATTGGGTAGAGTCAGTGAATCAGATATTTGACATGATTTATGGCAACTGTTTCCCAAACCTCCTGGCAATGCCTTTTCTCCTGCAGGAAGCCAGATGATAAAGCATTTCTGGGTTTACACTTTTATGTGGTTTTTCTATTTTTCCTGGATTAGCTGTATTACGGTATTATTTCTTTTTCTGACCTCCTCCAGGCTTTCCATTTTAATTATTGGTAAGTCCTCTTAGAATCTCCTCAGAGGGCTCCTTAAAGGGGGAGTTCCAGGCGTTGAGAAAAGAGCAGAAAGATTGGATACTGGAATGTTCTTGTCTTCCCTGGTATTTGCTGCAAACTTCTGCCGGGCTGAAGAGGTTGGGGCAGTTTCTGAATTGTGGCAGCAAGCTCCATAACTCTGACTTTTCAACAAAATCAGTATGTAGGGCACTGTGGTGTGTGCCTGTAACCCCAGCTACTTGGGAGGCTGAGGCAGGAGGATCATTTGAGGCCAGGGGTTTGAGGCCAGCCTGGAGAACACAATGAGACTCTGTCTCTTAAAAAAAAAAAAAAAAAAAATATTAGCGTCGATGTCCAGCTCCTTCTCCATTGGACCTGTTAGAAGTCTGGCCTTTCCAATTTTTAGTGGTTCATTTTCCCTCCTTAATCTTTCATTCTCAACCACAAGAAATTCTGCATGCCTCCTCAAATCCTCCATTTCAGTTGCCTGCTTCTGTATAATGATTGTTTTATCATCTTTGGGAGACCCCTGGAATTCACGGAAGAGCTTCCCTGTGGAAGGGCTGTAAAGGGGAAGACCAACCTGGCCCTCCCATCCTCAGCAGAGGGTTGGTGAGATGCCTGCAGCTGGGCAGCTGTACCCTGGTCCTCTGTGAGCTCTGAGTCTTCTTCACTCACGCTTGACCCATTCCTGCCTCTCTGCCAGGAGGACTGTCATGTGACTATCCCTCTGCAGAGCTCGTGGCAGAAGGGCCTTCCGGGATTGTCAGCTTTGGATGGTCAGCTTCGTGGCTTTGGAGAGATGAGCCGCAGCTAATAATGGTCAGCTCATATGCTGTCTTGGTGACAGGTTGCAAGGTCCTTCCCTTACTTCCCTAGACCCCAGGGAAAGTGGTGGCAGCAGCCACAGGAGCACATGGGTGAGACACAGCAGAGACAGCAACCCCTCTGCATGCCCCAGGAGCCAGTGATGGGCACAGAGTGAGAAACCACCACCACCTGGAGGAATGAGGTTTCTAAATGTATTCTTTTTTTTTTTTTTGGCACTGAGGATTGAACTCAGAGGCATTCAACCACCGAGCCACATCCCCAGCCCTATTTTGTATTTTATTTAGAGACAGGTTCTCACTGAGTAGCTTAGTGCCTTGCTTTTGCTGAGACTGGCTTTGGAACTCACATCCTCCTGCCTCAGCCTCCCAAGCCCAGCTTAAATTTATTCTTAGTATCAAAACTAGAACAAAACTAGAATTTGGTCTTCCCTTTTAAAGAAATGGTTTCCTCGGAGCATTGATAAAAGGCTCTGAAAGGGTTTCTTTACCTTTTAAGTTATCTGCTAAGGGATTCTGTGGGATTCTGTTGTAGTGTCTATTTGTGCCCCCGTCTCCCCTCCCAGTGCTGGAGACCACATCCAGGGCCACATACATGCTGGGCAAGCCCCATACCCGGATTCTGTCTTTTATGAAGAACAGAATATCTTGTCTTGTATGAGGTCTTTTGATAAAAAAAAAAAAAAAAAACTTAGTCTTCTCAATATTAAAAGAGCTAAGTTCTTTTTTTAAAAAACTATGTAACTTTCCTGTGTTTGCAGTGAAATCTTTCTTCACTTTGGTATCGTTTCATAACCATCATAGTGACTATGATCCTGTTTAATCAGGTGGGTTTTTTGGTTTGGTTTGGTTTGGTACTAGGAATTGAACCCAGGGCTGTTTAATCACTGAGTCACATGCCCAGCTCTTTTTATTTTGCGACAGGGTCTTGCTAAGCTGCTTAGGGCCTTGCAAGTTGCTGAGACTGACCTTGAATTTGTGATCCTCCTGCCTCAGCTTCCCAAATTGCTGGGTTTATATGCACATGTACCCCCACACCCGGTAAGCAACGACATTACTGAAGTGTTCCATCTTCTCTCAGATCTACAACAAAGGTAACTTCAAGGTTTAGGTTTAACGTCATTTAAGGAAATTCGTGGAAAACCCTAACAAGCATAAGATTTCTTAAGACCGTACCATTGAACTGAGTAAGAATTTTCAGAACCTTAATGAAAGTGAAGAGTTTATGAAACTGCTAACCCAATATCAAGCAGAACAAGCATTAATGACATGGCTGGGCTCAGTGGCCCACACCTGTAATCCCAGCAACTCAGGAGGCTGAGGCAGGAGTATCGAAAGTTCAAAGCCAGCCTCAGTAAAAAAGTGAGATGCTAAGCAACTCCGTGAGACCCTGTCTCTAAATAAAATACAAAATAGGGCTCAGGATGCAGCTCGGTGGTCGAGTGCCCCTGAGTTAAATCCCCAGTACCAAAAATCAACAACAAAAAACAAACACTGTTCATTCTTTAGGGGTTTTTTTTGTTGTTGTTGTTGTTTTTGGTTTTGTTTTGCATTTTTCAGATTTAAGGAAACTTTTTTCTTCCCCTTAAGCTATCTGGGGAATTTGGTAAAGTATACTATTGTGAACAAAAATTGAAACATTTTTTGGCTCCCTACTTGATAACTCTAGAACTGGGAAACTCTTAGGGAGTATTCTTTTTTTTTTTTTTAAATATATTCAGTTGTAGATGGATATAATTGTTTTATTTATTTTTGTATATGGTGCTGAGGATCAAAACCAGTGCCTCCTGCATGCTAGGCAAGCACTCTACCACTGAGGCACAATCCCAGCCCTCTTAGGGAATATTCTTATTTGTATGGCAATAGAGTTATTTGCATAAACTCAAACAAAATCTGTTCTTTTTGTAACAGGAAACAATTGGAAATGCTAGTTTGGTTATGTTACAAAAGCTTCAAGACAGCTTTTTTTTTTTTTTTTCCTTTGGTACTGGGAATTGAATCCAGGCATGCTCTAGCACTGAGCTACGTCCCCACACCTTTTTATTTCTTATTGTGGGACACAGTCTTGCTGAGGCTGGCCTCAAACTTTATGTTTTACTTCAGTCTCGTGAGTCATGGGATCATAGGTATGTGGTCATGGCTCCTAGCATGACCAAACAGTTTTAAGGAATTTAAATAAACTATGCAATCAATAAATAGCCCCTTAGGGGGAAAAAAAGTCTGAATTAAAAGGTTCCCTGAAGTCAGAAGACTTGATATAGGCTCCAGAGAATTCACCAGAACAGTTTATACATGGGCAGCTTCGTGCCTGTTGATATGTGGACTGCTCAGAAAGTTCACTGGGTGGGACACTTGCAAATTTCAAACCAGGAAAATCCATCAGATTGACATGGACTGAAAATGCTTTCAGACCAACATCTAAAATCTTCTCTACTGCCCTCTGGACACAGATACTAGGTTTACGTAGTTTATTCTTGCCATTGACCTGTTTTCTTTTGTTTATTTTATTTGGTTTGGCTCATGGGGACCTTGGCTGAGACACACACTCCAAATTGTTGGTATCATTCCCCTGATAGTTGTCCTGGTAGTCTCCGAGGCATACTGTCTTCTCCCAAGGTCGTAAGTGCATGTTTGCCACTATCAGTGGTACACCAGATGGTCTCACTGTGATTAAGCAACATCAATGAGATGAACTACAAAAGGAATGTTTCTTGCCTGAGCTTGATGTCCTGCCCAGTCAGCCTGGCTCTCCCAGGCAGCCTCCCGGCCCTGCCCAGCCCATCTAGGGACAACACAGCCCCTGTCCCTTCCCCGGGAGGCTGCGCTGCTGTGCTGCTCAAGAAGGGACAGGTTCCTTGGTCACCTGCCTCAGGACAGAAGGCAGCCCGGCCCCTGCCCCCAGCTCTTTGAGCCACCTCCCTCCCCTGGCACCAGTGTCACATACTCTCAGAGGCAGTAACTAGAATGGGCACCAAACTCAGAAAGACCTGGAACCAAAGCCTGGCCCTGCCACTCACTGGCCATGCGCCTCTGTGCCTCAGTTTCCTCATTGGCAAAATGATGACAGTCATGGTTGTGTGGCAGAATTCCATGCAGGACACAGCAGCCACCAGAGGTGTCTTGAATGGAAAGTGATTGGACCCAGGATTGGGGGCATGGGGGATGCCTGTGTGGCCATGGGAGGGGGAGCTAAGTCTCTAGAGGGTCTGCCGCTGGGTCTGAGCAGGAAAGGCAGGCGGGCGCCCAAGGCTGCACCAACGGCTGTGGCCAGGGAGCAGACGGGCCTCACTGCTTCTGCCAGCTGTCCCCTGGCGCCCAGGGTGGTGACTGGACACCAGCTGCTGGTGCAGGAAATAACGTGCAACTGCATGGCCAGCTTGCCAGGGGCAGCCCAAGCAGGAAGGCGGCTTCCTTCACCTCCCCGGTCTCATGTGAGGGTCTAAGCGGTGGATCCCGTCTGCACTGTCCCTCGGGAAGGACCGGATCTGGGAAAGGCCATGTTCAGCTTTCTCCCTTCTTTTTTGGCACCAGGGATTGAGCGCAGGGGTGCTTCACCCCTGAGCCACATCCCCAGCCCTTTTTTTATATTTTGTTGGAGACAGGGCCTCGCTGAGTTGCTTAGGGCCTCGCTGAGTTGCTGAGGCTGGGTTTGAACTTTCGATCCCCCTGCCTTGTCCTCCCCAGTGGCTGGGATTACAGGTATGTGCCACGGCACCTGACTGAGCTTTCTGCCTCTGAAGTACAGGAAATAGGTGGCGGTGGATCCTGGATGCTTCTCAGCCAGCAAGGGTTCTGCCTGGAGGGTGTCCTGGACAGTTCCTGGCACAAGAGCAGGTGCTGAGTAAGTGTGGGTTATGGTTCATATGCTGTCATTGTCACGTGCCTGCTGTGTGCCAGCACTGTGCTGGCCCTGGGAGAGTCAACAGCAAACAAGACAGGTCCATGCCCTTTAGTATAGACTAAGGACAAAGTAAATTGTTCTACATAAAAGAAAACTGTCACAAAAGCCTGGGATCAACAGGGCTGTGAGAGTCAAACAGGGGACCCTGACAAGACTTGTCCGGGGGGAGATGGGGAGCCATGAAGTCTTTCCAGGAGGAGGGAACTCTTAACATGAGGCTGGAAGGAGAAGTCGACATGGACCAGGTCAAGCAGAAAGAAGCAAGGGGTGTGTAATGACGTTCACATCCACCCAAGGAACCCTTACAAACCCTGGAAGATGGAGAGCGTCTGTCATTTGGAAGGAGTGGACATCTGTCTTACTGGTGCACAGTGTGGTGGGTGAGTGGGTAAGGGATGAGCTGGAGAGGAAAGAGGATGGGGAGGCGGGGTGGGGTTTGGCTCAGTGGTAGAGCACTTGCCTAGCCTGTGGGAGGCACTGGGTTCAATTCTCAGCACTGAATATAAATGAGTGAATAAAATAAAGGTCCATCAATGTCTAAAAAAATTTTAAAAAAGAGGATAGGGAGACTTCATGGGGCATGCAGTGTCCTTCCTGGGCATTGAGCTTTAGCCTATGGGCTTTGGGAGGCTGCTGAAGGCATTTAATCAGGGAAAGGATCGTGGCTGTTCTGGTTTCAGCAATATCACTTTGATGTAGTTTGTGCAACAGGTTAGAAGAGGGCAGGACTGCGTGCAAGGTTTCATTTATAACTTGGCCATCTGGGCCGGAAATCATGGCAGCCTAGAGGAGGATGGGGGTGGGGGGGCAGTAGAGCTGAGTTCAGGAGGAGGCAGAGTGAGCCATGGGGGTGGGGTGGGGGATGGGAGGAACCTGGGGTGGCTGCCAGGTTTCGGCAGCAGGCGCACCCGATAGGGTGGGGCTCCCATCCACTGCCGGCAGTTGATCCTGGGATGGTGCCCACCCACAGGCTGCCTGTGCTGGACTGACTTCATAGAAAGCCCCTTCCCTCCCATTCAATGGCCTGCGTGTGATTCAACTCCACCAACAATTAGTAAGCACCGATTATGTGCCTGGAATTGGGAGGCTCCTTCCAGGCTCCCCTATGGGGGTTATACTGGGTGACAGAGATGGGAGGCTGGGGGTGGGAAGAGAAGAAGGGAAAGCTCAGGACACTTGGCCTGCATTCAGGCCCTGTCCCCTCCCCCAGGGCTGGAGGACCACGCCTACCCCAGCCCTGCTTCTCACCCCCCACCCCACCCCAGGTAGGCAAAGTAGGGGGGTGGTCACTAGGGCCTTCCACAAAGGCTCTCTGCCCCAAATCCTGCTGGAACAGGCAGCTAGGTGGCCTCTTCCTTCTCAGAAGGCCAGAAAGTTCTGTGTTCCTTCTGCTGCGAGACCCAGGAGGAAAGGAGGAAACTTCCAGACCCTTGTCCCACAGGACTCACAGCCTGCTGGCCAATAAACTCCAAATCACGATGTTTCCCCAGATGTCTCCTGGCTACAGGGAGACAAGAGCCCGAAACCCCTGGGTGACACATAACTACTTTATTTTTTATTTTGGGGGGCTAGGGATTGAACTCAGGGTCTTATGCCTGCTAAGCACATGTTCCACCATTGTGCTAAACCTCCAGTCAAATTAAGGTTTTTTTTTTTTTTTTAATTTTTTTTTCTTTTTTAGGAGAGTCTAGCTCTGTTGCCCAACTCCTGGGCTCAAGTGATCTTCTTGCCTCATCCTCACAAGCAGCAAGGACCACATGTTTACGACACCACCACACCTACCTCAGTATCAACTTCTTACTATCACACTAGTGCAGGCAAATTCTAGGACTGCTCTATAATTGGATCTTGGATCCTAGAAGAGAGGCCTGCTTTTTAGAAAGGTGAGAGTCCCAGAGCCATCCTAGTGAGTGTGGATGTTTGGAAAATAGTAACAGTAACAGCATTTACTACTGATCATTTACTATCCTTATTTCTAAATCTGCAAACTTCTGCAGGGTAAATATTGTTTCTATTTTGCAGATGATGAGTTAGGCTTTTTTTTTTTTTTTTTTTGGTACCAGGGATTGAACCCAGGGGCATTTGACCACTAAGCCACATCCCCAGGCCTTTCTATTTTTTATTTTAAGACAGGTCTCACTAATTTGCTGAGGCTGGCCTCAAACTTGTGACCCTCCTTCCTCAGTCTTCCCAGTGGCTGGGATTACAGGCGAGTACCACCAGGCTTGGTGGTTTTTTTGTTCATCAAGGTCACATGACCACCAGGTGATGGAACTGAAATTTTGTTTTGTTTTGGTTTTGTGCTGGGTATTGAACCTGGGGCCTTGTACATGCTGGGCAAGGGCTCTCCCACGGAGCTACTTTCCTAGTCCACTAAACTGAAATTTTGACCAACTCAGACATGATACCAATGCTTTCTTGGAGTCTTGCTCCTGGGATCTCCTGCTCACTATAAATCCTGCCACTCCCTGGAGGGGTCAGGTTCCCGAATGATGTTTTCCTCTCACACTTATCACACGGTCCCAGTTATTGAAGCCCTTGGGAAGGAGGGGGTGGAGAGAGCCAAGGCCAAGATGCAGAGGGGATATGTACTGGGGAATCTGCACAGGGAGAGAGGAACCAACCAGGACCCCCAGAGAGTCCTTTCCATTCCCAGTAGGGGGTCTTCTGGGCACCCAGAGTCCTGTTCTTGCCCCGTGTTTCAGAATCCAAGGACTCCTAGGCTTGCTCTTTCCCCTCCCAGTCTGGCTCCAAGAAGCCTCAGGACTTCCTCTTCCCTCTGCTCTGGGACACCGTCCAGAGCCTCAGCCTACTGACCTGAGGTCCTCACCCGGGTTTAATTTCTACCAACACTAATGCCTTCAAATCCCCGGCTGAGACACCAGGCCAGGGTACAGCCTGCAGAGCTCATTCATGTGAAGGAGATGTCTGGTGACCACAGTGGGAGTGGGCAGAAGCCTCCGGGCTCACGGCAGCTGCCCCTCCCACCCCCAATCTGGGTTCTTTTGCCAACTGCCCCGTGCAGCTTTCGAGGGGGAAAGACCAGTGCTATTCCTTGGGTCACAAGACCTTAGCTGTGTCCCTGGGCAAATCTTGGTAACTCCAGGTCCTTGCGTGGCAGAACTGGACAGGCTCCAGGGCTTGGCACTGCTGTGAACTATTGCCTCTGCTGGGAAAGGAGGACCACAGAGGACGTGGAGGACACAGGCTGGTGGGGAAGCCACCGATATGTCGTCCTGCTGGGCTAGGGCAGGGGGATGTGCCCAGCTTGGCCAAACATGGAGGCTCGTCCCTGCCTCAGACGAGGAAACCTGCCTGGGTCCATGAGGGCTGGATCTTGCTTCAGGGTCCTCTCTCCTTGTTAGCACCAGCCCCAGCCTTCTGGAACCAGAACATTCCCGCTGCCACCTCCCACACTGTATCCCTGGGGAGCCCACACTCCACATTGACACCCCTGTGGTGTGCATGCCGTCACTCCAACCCAACAGCAAACACTCTTGGATCAACAGGAAACACACCTCAATAGGCGCAAACAGCCCCCCTGCCCCGACAAAGACAGCCCTGACCTACCATGAATTCCTCAGGACCTGAAAGCCATCTGTTTCCAGGGCTCCCCGGGACATCACACCGGCCTTCTTCAAGAAGCCTGGAGAGAGGGGGCCAGTCCTTGGGTGCAAAGGACAGTCAGTCCCTTCCCGCCCTTCCTCCCTTCCCCCCCACCCCAACCCCAAGGTCTTCATTCCATCCTGCTACCCCCCCCAGCCCAGATGCGGCAGTGCGGGTGCGCCCTCGTGTGGCCCACAGCAGCCCTGCAACCTCAAACCAGGATCCTGGCCCCTACTTCCCCCCCCACTCCTGCACCTGGGCATCCCCTCCTCCAGGAGCTGCCCCCACCGTGTGTGAGAGCCCAGGTCCCGTGACTCTCCCATCTGGCCTCCTTAGAATGATGAGAGTAACAGGCCCTGTTTACATTGTTGGAGGGATATTACCAAAGCCCTGACAAGGAGTCCTGCTGTCTTCAACCGATGACTGCTAAAGTCATTTCCTTCCCCACTCTGGTGCTGTTTATTTTCTTTTTCTTTTTTTAATTATAGTTGGACACAATATCTTTACTTTTTGTTTATTTATTTTTATGTGGTGCTGAGGATCGAACCCAGGGCCTCGCACGTGCTAGGTGAGCGCTCTACCGCTGAGCCGCAACCCCAGCCCCTGATGCTGCTTCTTCTAGGAAGTAAAAGAAAATGAAATAAAACAAGCTCCCAAGGAAATCACAGTTCTCCATCATCATTAGCAGAGCTTTCATGAACTGTTTACCTGAAGACAAGGAACATGAAGTATTTTCCATGTGCTAAATACAATTCATAGGAGGCTATTGGTTTGGACTGATATTCTGCACTGGGCCCAGCAGACCAAGCCAAAACAGAGTCACTGTTCCACACTTCCACAAAATCAGGAAAGCCAGTGACAAAGATTGCTTCTTTCAGCCCTTGTCTTTTTCTTTCTTTCTTCTTCTTTCTTTTTTTTTTTTTTTGTCTATAAGGTCAAACTCCTCTGTTCAGTACTTTGGAACACTTGACTTACTCTATTTTATAGAATGAGATGTTGCCCAGCCAGGCACACTGGTGCACATCTGTAATCCCAGTGACTTGGGAGGCTGAGGCAAGTTTAACACCCGCCTCAGCAACTTAGGGAGGCCCTCTGCAATTTAGCTAGACCCTTTCCCAAAATAAAATAAATAAATAAATAAGGACTGGGGATGTGGCTCATCCGTAAAGCAACCCTGGGTTCAATTCCCAGTACCAAAAAAAGAGAATGAGATGTTGCTCAATTCATGAATCATGAATAAAAAAGTCAATTAGACCTAGAACTAAATTTGTTGTAATTTTCTCTTTGGATACATGGAAATTCAAAAAAGGAAATAAGGGTTTAAAATTTAATTAAAGTCCCAGCATGGTAGGAATGAGCTGACGTCTCTTGGAACTTTGTTGATAATAAAAGCAAGTTCTTCTGACTTGAGATTCCCCTCCCTTATACACCCTCTCTGCAGGGCCACCCCAGGCTGTTCCTCTAATCAGAGGAGGGCAGAGATGAGGGAATGGGGGATCATGACTAGCCTCACCAGGCATTTGCTCAGGGTCTGGTCAGCTGAGAGGATCTCAGGTAGAGGCATAGGGAGGTGCTCCTGAGCAGTGATTTCAGAAACCTTGGCCTAGACCCATTGGCCAAACCCTCCTTCCTTACCTATCCCTGAAGATTCCTCCATGGTGACTTTACTTACCCAGAAGTTAAAAAGCTGTAGAAAGAGACTCATGACAAGCAATTGACAATTTATGGAAGGCATCTTGGCCAGCCTCCCTCCCAACCCAGCAGTCCCTGGTTAGCAGCGGACCCTGCTGCGGGGCCTCGGCTGGAGAGCTAGAGAGGCTCGTCCTCCCCTGCTGCAGCCGCCCTCTTGGAGCCCAGGCAGCTCTGACACCTGGAGGCTCTTATGCTGCTCAGCTTCTGCCAGGGAGAGCCCCAGATCAGGGCTCTGTGTAGGTGCCAGGCCCGCGCCAGGCTGTGGAGAGTGTAGGGTGTTACCTACAGTCGCTGCCACTGCCCTCAGGACGCACCAGGTCCGGAGTGAGGAAGTGAGCAGGGCCCTGGCTGCCAGCAGCCTCAGCAGTTCTGGGGACACTCACTTGTCCCACAGTCAAAGTTCTGCACCCTGGAGGATGGAGCCATCAGTGTACAGTAGGACAGTCACCCAGTGGCATGGACCCCTGCCCCCGTAAGCAGCCTGGTGACAGGTGGACTCCTACTGAATTTTTTCTAGCTCTTTTATGAAGTATCTGTGGCCTGATCCTGACCCTATGAACTTCCTTCTGGCAGCCCAAGCCCCCAAGCTTGGCTAAACTAAGCTAGGCAGTAGGAGAGGCTGCCAATGGGCTCAGGAATTAACCTAGTGGTTCTTCGACTTGAGGGTGTAACAATCAGAGATTGTTAAAGTACAGATTCAGATCTTCATTGCCTGGATAAACGTAAGCAAAAATTCAAATCCTGGGGAATGCCCCAAGGGACCAGCATAGGATGCAGGCTGCGGGTGGTGTTGTTGGACAGGCTGGCCTGACTGCTCTGAGAGGTCAAGAGAGGGTCAGAAAAAGTAGCCTTTGCACTGAAGTCTGAAAGCAGGTCAGAGTTTACCAGACCAAAGAGAGGCCCTGGAAAAGGCTCCTGTAAAGTCGAGGAGCAGGAAGGAGTCCTCCTTTAGCTGGGGTAAAGGTCTTTCCATACCAGATCTGGAGTCTGGGGAGGTGGGTGAGGGACCACCCAGCTGTCTGAGCTCTGGGTTTAAAGTCAGGTCCTGGGGTCCAGTCATAGCTATACCATAACCTGTGTGTCTGAGCTTTCTGCTGGGCCAAGTGGAGTTTCATGTTGAGAGCCACAGCCAAAGGGGCCCCAGAAAACTTCCAGCTGCCAGCAAACTTTCAGACTGCCAGCTGATGATTGGCTCACAGCAGCCCCGGCAACATCTAGCTGTTTG
Organism: Ictidomys tridecemlineatus; assembly: GCF_052094955.1. Lineage (NCBI taxonomy): Eukaryota > Metazoa > Chordata > Mammalia > Rodentia > Sciuridae > Ictidomys > Ictidomys tridecemlineatus. The sequence goes on along the minus strand of NC_135487.1, from coordinate 105,838,235 downwards.
GCTCCTCTGCGGTTATCCTCATTGGGCTGTTTTCCTGCCCTTTCAGACCATGGAGCTGCTCATTGGGGGACTTTTTTGGCTCCGCCCACACGACCCAGCCAATTGGCCTCAAGAGCAGGAGGATTGTGGGAGGTGGAGAGGCGTTTGTTGGTGTGAGAGGCTTGGGGGAAGCCGGTGGTGGCAGTTGGGCTCTGAGGGCTTTTCCTGAGGAGCTGTTTTGTTTGGCGTGTGTGGTTCTAAAACTAAAGTTAGTTTCTTTTAACAAGTGGCTCCTGAATTGTGCCCAGCCAGACTGCGGCATTCAGACTGCCAGCTGATGGTTTTAGAGTAAACCTTGCCCTCCAGCTTCTGACTGCTAATGTGCACCTATAATCCCAGTGACTCTTGAGGCTGGGGTTGGAGGATTGCAAGTTTGAGGTCAGCCTGAGCAATTTAGCAAGACCCTGTGTCAAAATTAAAAAAATTAAAAGGGCTGGGCGCAGTGGCACACACCTGTAATCCCAGAGGCTCAGGAGGTGGAGGCAGGAGGACTGTGAGTTCAAAAGCCAGCCTCAGCCAACAAGAGGTGTTAAGCAACTCAGTGAGACCCTGTCTCTAAATACAATGCAAAATAAGGCTGGGGATGTGGCTCAGTGGTCAAGTGCCCCTGAGTGCAATCCCCGGTACCCCCCCCCCAAAAAAAAAATTAAAAGGGCTGATGCTATAGCTTAGCAGTAGAGCATCCTGAGACAAACAAGAAATCCCCAACTTCTGTAGCCCCAGATGGAGGCCAGAGGTGGGCACACAGGGGCCAGGGGGAGCCATTGTCTGGAGGACAACACCCAGGATGCCTCTCCTTCTCTGGCTGCTGCATGGGTCTCCTGGAGCCTCAGAGGCTTCACCGACTTCCTGGCCAGCCAAGAGCTGAGAGATGGATAGAGGACAGATATCTTGGAAAGCAGAATCATCGTGGCAGTGTGTCTCCTGTGAGGGTGGTGGGCTGTGCTGTGAGAGGATCTGGGTCCCAGGGCACCAGCCCCATGAGCTTGGGCAAGGAGGAGGCTGCACTTGCTGGGAAGAAACTCCTTTAGATTCATTCTGGAAAAAGAGGATGGGACATGGCAAAGCCAGTTCCTTCCTTGAGACTTAATCAGAGTCAATTACTAGGAACCACAGCCAAGGACAAAATCCAGTTAGGACAGAGATAAATCTTCTCTGAGATCCTCCTGGCTTTGGGCAGGGAAGAAGGTGACAGAGAAAGAACTCTGGTGTAACAAATGGACATGAGCACAGAGTTAAGCTCTACACAGCGGCACTGACTCATTTCTCAAGGAGTTTGTATGAGTTGCCTACTGCTGCATCACAAGCATCCAAAGCTTAATAGCTTAGAAAGCAAACATGGGTTTTTCTCACCTGGTGTCTGATGTTGGGAACCTGGGAGCTAAGTTGCTGGGGGTTTCTGGGTCAGAGCATCCCATGAAGATTCGGTCAAGCTCTTTCAGGGTGCCAGTCATCTGAAAGCTTGACTGGAACTAAACACTCAAAGACTGACGTGTGCCACGTATAGGAGCCAAACACACATCGGCTCTGCCTTGGCACTGTGTTATTTCTTCATTGACTCAAAAGCCTGCAGTGCCAAACTCAAATTCTGACAGACCCAATTGTTTTAAAGGTAGTCCAAATGTATTGCTAGTCATTTAGAACCTGCCTGATTTTTAAAAAATTAATTAATTAACTTTAATGGGGGTATATACAACAGCAGAATGCATTTGGATTCACTGTGCACAACTGCAGCCCAACTTTTCATTTCTCTGGTTGTACACCTTGTGACGTCACACCATATGTGCAGTCCATCCATGTACCCAGGGTAATGATGTCCATCTCATTCCACCATCTTGCCTGCACCCATGCACCTTCTCCACCCCTCCTTTCCTTTTGTGCAATCCAAGTTCCTCCATTTTTCCCATGCCCCACCCCCCCTTATGGATCAGCATCCACTTATCAGAGAGAACATTCGGCCTCTGTTTTTTGGGGGATTGGCTCACTTCACTTAGCATGATATTCTCCAGCTCCAACCATTTACCTGCAGATGCCATGATTTCATAGACCCTGACTGATTTGCATACTCCACACACTACCATCCCACATCTGCTGGCCATAGACACAGTAAACTCTGGAGCTCTAACACACCCCAAATCGTGGCTTCCCTTCTTCTCCGACCCAGAGACTCTGCCCTGTGTGCTGAGGAGGGACATCGTCTACACACCCAAAACGATCCTCTCCAATCTCCCCTGCCCCCAGGAGCTCCCCTGCCCTCCGGTTCCAGGTGACAGCCTCAGTCATTGCTCCTGGAAGGCCTCTTGCCAGCCAGCCGCCTTCCCCCGCAGGCAATCCTGTCAGGACAGGGCCTAACTAAGGCTCATCCTGTGCTACTGCCACCTCCTGGTCAAATCCCGGACTTGACTCCACAGGAGTGTGGCTGAAGGCCTCATGGGCCTCTCCCCAGCGCCGAGTATTCTCAGGCAGGACTGATGCCTTTCCCAGAGGGAGAAATCCAGGAGAGGGTGACCAAGATGGAAGGCACCATGCTGGCATTCTGTTTAGTTTGTGCTGCTGGGAATCAACCCCAGGGCCTCCTGGGGGGTGCTGGGCAAGGGCTCTGCGTGAGCTCCACCCCAGCCCTACAGCGCTACTGTCGGATCCAGAGCCTCCCTCCTCCTCCCCCCCTGTCCCTGTCCCACTCACACACAACATCACTTCCGTTCCATTCTGTTTGTTGGAAATGAGTCACTAAATCCAACCACACGCAAGGGAGGGGAATTACTTTCTACCTCTCTAAGGTTCCAACTCTCGAATGGAGGAATATCAAAGAAATGTATTTTTAAATCACCACAGCACTTCTACAGTCCTCCTTCCCGAAGCCCAGTGAGGCAAGGAGTGCCTGGAGCCCAAGACCCCAGGATGGTCACAGCCCACACAGGAAGCTCTGGCCTCTGTGACATCAGTTTTTTCACACCAGTTTTGTTTTCTTTTCCACTTTCGGGTCCTCGGGGCCGTCCTGTGAGGTACCTCAGAGACTGTTTATTGTGCATAGAGCAGCTAAAAGAGCTCAGGTCAAGGCTTCAGAACAGCCAAGCTGGGTGATCTCAGGAAAGAGTTCATTTCTTCTCTGGGCCTCCTCATCTGCTTCTGTAGAAAGTTAAAGGATGAATAATCACCACTGGAATACAGCTATAAAATGCAAAGAGTCTAGCTCATGAATGAATGAGAAAACCCTAAGATATCACCTCCAATGCCAAAGGAAACACAAGTTTATTTTCAGTTAAGGAACAACAGAGTAAATTTACAAATGGATACAATAGGAAAGAACTGGCAAGTTGGCTCAAGGCTAAGGCCCCGTGGTGGGGAGAGAATCTACTGCGTTCTGCTATGGAATGGACACATTTGCATTTCTTTAGAAAGGTATTCATTTCGGTATCATTATTACTATTTTTACAAGTTAAGTTCTATCTCTAAAGAGCTTGAAAATAGTCTAGTCAAAGACAAATCAGGCAGAGGAGGATGGATGAGTGTCCACACTGGAATCCCATTTAATTTAAAAAACCCACAATTTCGGTCTGGGGATGTGGCTCAAGCAGTAGCGCACTCGCCTGACATGTGTGAGGCCCGGGTTCGATCCTCAGCATCACATACAAACAAAGATGTTGTGTCCGCCGAAAACTAAAAAAATAAATAAGTATTTTAAAAATTCTCTCTCTCTCTCTTTTAAAAAAAAAACAAACACAATTTTTCCTTATATAGCTCAGTTGGTAGAGTGCTTGCCTCACACGCACAAGGCCCTGGATTCGATCCCTAGCACCACTCCCCCAAAAAAGAGGTCATTGACCTCTGATCCTGAGGCTCATGTAACAGATGAGAAAACCCAGGCTCAGCTTGTGAGCAGCCACACATTGGAATTGTTTCTTCCCTTTGTCCCCACTAGGGGGCCTCTGGCTTCGCCCTTTCTCTGTTGAACCCAGGCTTATAAGAATCATGCATCCTCTGATCCTCTTCGGATGAAAGAGACACTTATTTAAGGAGAATTAGGCTCTCTGCTTCCTTTTGTCTTGACCAGAAACAGAATGCTTTTTTTTGTGGTGCTGGGGTTGAACCCTCCAGGGCCTTGTGCATGTAAGGCAAGCACTCTACCAACTGAGCTACATCCCAGCCCCTCTTATCTGTATTGACTGGAAGTATTTAATGAACCTGAGAAACAACCCAGTTATCAATGCACTAGGGTTAATAAGGCCTTTCAGGCCGGGAGCGAACACACTGAGGCTAAAAAGGGAAGAAAAGCCATTATGATTTTCAAATGCCTGGGCTCCTACCTGGGCTGAGTCCCAGGAGAAGTCATTGTGGGCCATTACGTATTAGTATATGCTCCACCAGGCAGGACAGAGAGCCCCGATTGCTAGCATCGATACCTGGGGCAGCCCAGGGCCTCTCCAAGGCCAGGAAGTTAAAGGTGACTGTTCCCAGCTGTTTCCAACCCCTCCACACCACCACTCAGGTTCACCAGATCAAACTGTCCTGTTTTCCCAAGTCTTCTTTTGCTACTAGGAGATCCAGAAGCTTCGAGGGGCTTTCCTAGTTCTCCACTCCATTCTGAGAGTTCTTCCCGTGCCCCTGCTGAAGAGAAGTGAGGGCCTGAGGTGGGGGACAGAATGGGTCCCCGAGTTGGGAGGGAGGGCCACAGAGGAAAAGTGACACGATCAAGGTCATAGAACTTGCCTTCAGCTGGTCTACAGAGGAGAGAGAGAGAGAGAGAGAGAGAGAGAGAGAGAGAGAGAGAGAGAGAGAGAAATGCGGCTGGGTGCAGTGGAGCACACCTCTAATCCTAGAGGCTGAGGCAGGAGGATTGCAAGCTCAAGGTCCAGCCTCAGCAATTTATAGAGACTCTGTCTCAAAATTAAAAAATGAAAAGGGCTGAAGATGTAGCTGGGTATAGAATGTCACTAAGTTGAATCCCAGGAACTAAAAAAAAAAAAAAAAAAAAAATTGGGAGAGAGGGAGGGAGGGAAGCTTTTGCAGATCTCTGCAGGGGGTAAGGGATGGGGTGGTTCATTCAGGGCTCCATTCAGGAAGATACAGGGCACATTCACCTACCTGCTATCTAGCCAAACTTTGTGGTGGATTAAAGGCCATAAATTCCATTCTGCTCCTCCCCTCCGAGGTGGAGTCTATTTCCTTGGCCTTTGAACCCACGCTTCCCGTAGGACTTCCTTTGATCAGCAGAATGTGGCAGAAGGGACACAGCCTGAGTTCCTGATGATGGGGTTCCAGGACTTGCTACACCGGGATATGGCACCTTGGCATATTGACTGTTTTAAGCTGAAGGAAGGTCTCTCTATCTTCCTCTGCCCTTCACCCTGACAGCAGGTTGTAAAAAAGTAGGAAGAATTTTTTGATCTTCCCCCTAAAGCTGGTCACTAGACATTCCTGTGAGAATCGCCATCTTTATACTCAGAGGAAGAGAACACCCTTATCTTCACAGATGAAGGGACACAGGAGAATCCCAACCAACAGGTCTGGCCAAGTTTCCTGAGATCATTACTATCCCATCAGGCCCTTTCTGCCCTATTGTGTGTCTCCGTGACTGCCTACTGTCCATCAAACCTGTCATAAAAATGCCCAGGTCTACCTGTTCTGAGGGAGTCTTCATTTCCTTATGAAAGATCCCCTGTCCCATAAAACTCATAGTAAATAAGTCATGCATGTTTTTCTTCTGCAAGCCTGCCTGTCTTTTTTTAAAATAGAGGCCCCAGTGATCTCGGAGGTTAGGGAAAAGAAGTTTTCCCTCCGCTATACAGGGCCTAGGACTCAGGACTTACCGTGTCCTGAGACCTTTTTGCTCTCTTAGAGAATACAGCAGGCAGGGGCAGACAGTGGGACATAAGGGAGCCAGTCCAGCCTCCTGAAGGTACTGGGACTCACCCTGACCTGCAGAGCTGGTAAAGCAAAGGAAAACTTGTGAGCACAGAAGATGCAGGAAAAAAAAAAAACCCTCTGATCTGAATTTCCCTTACCTGACTCAAGTAGAACTTTCCCAAAATATGATTGCCATGGATCCCCTCCAAGGTAGCAGCTTTCAAACTCAGCTGCCACAGGACAGCCCATGGGGCGGGGGGGGGGGGGGGGGGGGAGATGGGAGAATGATACGGACATTATTGCCCCTGGGTATGGGTATGAGTGCAGGAATGGTGTAACTCTACATCATGTACAACCCGAGAAATAAAAAGTTGGGCTCCATTTGTGAAATAAATAAATAAATAAATGCCCCAAACCAACTGGGTGACACCTCACCTGTAATTGGGGAGGCTGAGGCAGGAAGATTGCAAATTGGAATTCCAGCTTCAGGAATTTAGGGAGACCCTCTTTCAAAATTAAAAATGAAAAGGGCTGAGGATATAGCTCTGGTTTCAATCCCCAGTACTGGGGAAAAAAAAACAAAAACAAAAACACAAAAAAACCTGCCCAAAATACCCTTCCATACCTTGCCACTGAAGCCCTAAACTAACTTCTCCACTGCTCCTGTTTTGCAAAGCTGATATATATTAAGGGGAAGAAGAAATTTTCTTTTCATTCGTTACCAGATGTACGGCTGAGGCCTTGTGACCTAGTAATTTTTTAAAAAATTGCCAGGTGAGCTGGCGCATGCCAATAATTCCAATGGCTGGGGAGAATGAAGCAGGAGGATGGCAAGTTCAAAGCCAATCTCAGCAACTTAGTGAGGCCCTAAGCAACACTGTGTCTCAATAAATAAAAAGGTTCAATCCTTGGTATCATAAAAAAATCATATGTATGTAATTTAGGAGTATACATATGTATACTCCTAAAATAAACTCTTATGTAATTTCCTGAGTGAATTACCCCACTAGCCCATTTCTGGTCCAAGCAGGGGAGGCCTTCATGTCACTAAATGTCACTGCCACCTTTGAATTCTAATCTAAGATTTGACATTCTCGGTACTGTGCTTGGGACGGGCAGTGAGAGAAACCTCAGAAACATGGGAAACAGGAGAAGAGTGTGTGGGAACATGGGCAAGCAGGGAGCTGCTCTTCAGTTGTTTGTCTGGGTTGCTCTCGATCAGGGTGGAAGGCAGAAAAATATAGTACCTTTTCCTTACCCTTTGCAAGGGTCATGGCTAATTCCCCACAACAAGTTATAACAGACGAACAAGAGAAAAGCCTACACATTTACCAAAGTTTCAGAGGACATGGGTGCCTTCACAAATGACCACCTGAAGGCCTGAGAGAAAACCCGTACAAACCTTCTGGCTTCCCTAGCTTTTAGACTTGCTGTTGTCCCTAATTTTAGAGGTCACCTAGCTAAGCAGTCCATTGTCTGTAACTTTGTTATAGATAACTCTGCTGACTTACAGGTCACAGTGATAAGGGTGCCTAAGCTGTGCTGGGGGAACCTGAATGCTGATATTGTCTCTCTCGAACCACTTGAAACCACTGACCCTTCACTTGGACCTGTGCAGGTGTGCACTGGGTAACCCTTTGTCCTCAGAGGAAAAACTCCACCCTTGGATCAGGCACACGCTGCTGCTCTCTGACATGCATCCCGTGAGATATGAAGAGCCATGACATTTTACTCCACATGCACAGACCACTGTTTATGTCAAGATTCCTCCTCTCTAATCACCCCCACACCTCACACCACCCTACCCCTGGGAAGACATATTTGAGACCTGTTTTCCCATCTCCACTTGATTGGCTCCTCCCACTTGAGTGATTGGTATACTGCCAAGCCGGCAAAATGGGCCCGGTTCAGCCACAGAACCAGGGAAGACTGTGTGTTTTTATGTTAAGTCTGATGGAAAAAGTGGATAGTTGTGGAGAAACCTGATTGGCTGAAGAGGATATGATCTCTGGGAATGATCAGAGTGGGGTATCTAGCCAGGTGTGATGTTCAGATTCTTCTTGACCTTTTTGTGTATGTAGCGTTCCTTCCCTCTGGGTACTGGGTGGGACCACTCTGGAACAAGAAGGTTAGAGGATTCTTTTATGACCTTGCTTCACATAAAAAGAAAGGGAAGGTCACAGTGACCTTTATTCTTCTGTAGCTTTTCCAATGGCCATGTTTTGGGGTATCATATTCATTCTTTCTTTCTTTCCTTTTTTCTTTTCTTTTTTTTAAAGAGAGAGTGAGAGAGGGGGGAGAGAGAGACAATTTTAATATTTATTTTTTAGTTTTCGGCGGACACAACATCTTTGTTTGTATGTGGTGCTGAGGATCGAACCCGGGCCGCACGCATGCCAGGCGAGCGCGATACCGCTTGAGCCACATCCCCAGCCCCCCTTTTTTCTTTCTTTCTTCATTTTCTTTGTCGTGTGTGTGTGTGTGTGTGTGTGTGTGTGTGTGTGTGTGTGTGATACTGGGGATTGAACCCAGCTCTACCACTGAACTACACCCTCAGCCCTTTTTTTAAATTTTGAGACACAGTCTTGCTAAATTGCCTAGGCTGGGCTTGAACTTGCAATTGTTAGGATAACAGGCCTGCACCACCAAGCCATCTGGAGGTAGCAGTGTCATATTCTGAGCCTCAACAAGGAACAGGATTATTTTGAGACCAGGAGGCACAAAATTTAAGGGAGCACTCACTCTCAACATCATGCCAGGGTCAGGTTGGTCCTTGCAAATGAATGTCTCCTTAAACTTTTTGCCCTGGATACCTCCCTTACTTTACTCCCAATCCTGATCCTTACACCTACTCTTCTTTGGCTCTAACCAAGTCCTCAAAATTGACAGAAGAGGATAGAGGAAAGCCCCGAGGTCTAGTCTCTCTGGTGGACTCTGCTGTTTCCATCATCTTGAGTCTGACCCTGTTTGCTTTGGCCTTCACTCTGACACTCTACCCTGGAAACAAACTACTCTGCAATTTAAGAAGAAAGGCCCAGGTTCACTCACTCCTGCCAGCTCCAATATGGCTTCCAGACCAGCTCAGATGTGCCCCAAGTCCTCATTGTAGCCAATGTCAGGCTTGGGACAGGACCCAGGAGTTCTGTACCTCAAAAGAGGGTTCTGGCCACTCCCATATCAAATATCTCTTTATTGTGGAGTTCTCCACCTTCTGTAGGGGGTCTGCCCTTTGGTGCTTTTTCCTGGAACTATTATTTTGTGCTCTATATCTGACCTGTGCAAAAATATGATGAAACCTGAGTTTACTGCTAAATTGAACTAGAGCCCTGGTGAACATTTAAATTGAAACATCTTTATAGCTCTGAATATTTCATGACAATAGAGTAAAAACAACCAGCATAATTTACTAATGGCTGATCACTCATCACAGGTATTAATACATTTGCAGCGCAGTGTCAACCAAGGGGAAATTAGCTTCAAGGGACAAGTCTGATGTGATGAAGTTCTCTTATCTCACCTTGGCTTTTTTTTTTTTTTTTTAAACTGGGAATTGAACTCAGGACCTGGAGCATGCGAAGCAATCGCTCTACCATTGAGCTAATTCTAGCCCTTTAAAAAAAATTTTTTTTTTTTTTTATTTTGAGCCTGGAGTGATGGCACGTGACTGTAATCCCAGTGACTCAGGAGGCCGAGGCAGGAGGATTGCAAGTTCAAGATCCGCCTTAGCAACGTAGCGAGACCCATCTCAAAATAAAACATACAAACAAACAAATAAGGGCTGGACATGTGTTTTAGTGATTAAACAACTTTGGGATCAATCCCTGGTACAAAAAAAAAAAAATTTGAGACAGGTTCTTCCTAACTTGCTGAGGCTGGCCTGGAGTTCGAGACCCCCCTGCCTCAGCCTTCTGAGTGGCTGGAATTATAGGTGTGCACCACCAAGCCCAGTTTCATTCAGGCTTTTTTTTTTTTTTAACTTTATTTTATTTATTTATATGTGGTGCTGAGGATCGAACCCAGGGTCTTGCATGTGCGAGGCGAGTGCTTTACCACTGAGCCACAACCCAGTCCCTTCATTCAGGCTTTTGACAAAACTTCTTTCATGTACTCATCAAGACACATTTGGCTCATCATCAGGTGGGAAGGGATTCTGTGATCATGTCCCAGGCACAACAGGGCTGAGCTAACATGTAGCGTTCTCTGCAGAGACATTACAGCAGTCCTGTGTTAGCTTGCTATCATAATTAAACACCTGAGAGAGTAACTTAAAAATTTGAGAATAGATTTCTTTTGGCTCATGGTTTTGAAGCTTCCAGTCTATCATTGATTGTCTCCGTTGTTTTGGACCTGGGTTGAGGCAGCACATCATAGTGGGGACACGTGGCAGAGCAAACCCTTTCACTCCATGATCCAGGCCACACAGAAGAAGAGGAAGGGGCCAGGGTCCCACAGTCCCAGTCATGGGCATGCTTCTAAAGACTTAAGGACTTCTTCAGCCCCCACCTCCTAAAAGTTCCATCATCTTTCAATAGTGCCTCCCTGGGGACCAAACCCTTAGCATATGGACCTTCAGGGGATGCATATCCAAACCATAGCACCTCCCTTGTCTGTGGTTTTCTTTCTGCAATTTCAATGACCTGTGTCAGTTGCCACCCTAATTGTGTGTGTATGTGTGGGGGGTCACATCATCACAAGAAGTGCAAGAAGATATTTTGCAAGAGCAAGAGAATAAGAAAAAAATATTCACATAATTTATTTTACCGTATGCTGTTATAGACTGCTATAATTGCCCTGTTTTATTATTAGCCATGGTAATCTCTTACCCACATTAGAAATGAAACTTTATAGGTAAAGAAAAAACCCAGCCTACACAGGCCTTCGCTGGGAGTCTTGGAGCATCCCCTGTTGATAAGGGAGGTTATGGTGACTTTCTTCTTCTGACTGAGAGCCCAATGTGACGTGATTAACAATGGATGGAAAAGAAATAAATGGGTTTAGCTGTATTAGCAGGGATTTAGGTTGATATGAGAGAAGTCTGCAGGCATAAGCAGCTCTACTCTTGCTGGAATGCTCTTTTCATCTGATTGAGTCTCTTCCCCGGCCCCTTTGGGCTGTGCTGCCAAAGCCATTCAGCAGTCAGGGTTTCGTGCAAGGAACTGAAACCACCCTCGGCATTCTAGGTGTTCTGAATGGAAGGAATTTGGTACAGGAAATTCAAAATCGCTGAAGGAGAGGGATGATCCCCCAGACTTCACAGAACTGACCTACATTTGCTGCTGCCAGGGCAACTGCTGGCCCAAACCTGACCTCTCTGCTTGTCCTGCAAATGTCAATTTGTCGTTAAGGAAATTCAGAAACTGTGGACAATCTATTTTGAGAATAAAACAATACAAACCTATTGAATCCTGCATTCACTTTTCATGAAATTCTGGCTTTTCAAGTGTCTTTGTCAATTTGAGCTGCTGTAACCATATATGAATAGGCCTATTTCACTACAACTTCATCAGAATTGGTCTTTTTCATTAAATACATTTCTTCCCCTGGTTTTTAAAATTGAGACTTTTAAAATTGTTATTTGTTCTTTTTAGTTACACATGACAACTAAAATCTACTTTGATATACAAACATGGAATTTATCTTATTCTCATTCTCCAGTCTTGAGGAGGTACACGACGTTGAGATTCACTGTGGTGTAGTCACATATGTGCACAGGAAAGCTAAGTCAGATTCATGCCATGGTCTTTCCTGTTCCTATCCCCCTTCCCTAAAATTGAGACATTTTTATTTTAAGAAATCATTCTTAAATCATCTTAGAAGACATCCTGTCCAAGAAGATTCCAAAAGAAAGGTGAATGCAAGGAACACAGACTGAGACAGGAAATGCTTACTTTGTCTGTAATTAAATGTCATTTATTGGGCATGGTGGTGCACATTTGCAATCGCAGTGACTCAGAAAGTTGAGTCAGGAGGATGGCAAGTTCCATGACAACCTTAGCGATTTAGTGAGACTCAAAATAAAACTTTTTTTTTTTAATTTATAAAGGGCTGTGGATGTAGCTCAGTGGTAAAGTGCCCATGATTAAATCCCCAGTACCTGCCCCTACACTAAATGCCATTACTGTTAAAAAAAAAATTTATTTTTTAGTTATAGGTGGACACAATGTCTTCATTTTACTTTATGTGGTGCTGAGGCTCAAACCCAGAGCCACACATGCCAGGCAAGCACTCTACCTCTTAGCCACAACCCCAGCCCAATATATATATAATGTTGTTTTATTTTACTTTTTAAAAATATTTATTTTTTTTTTTTAGGTGTAGATGGACACAACACAATGCCTTTATTTTTATGTGGTGCTGAGGATCGAACCTGGATCCCGCCCGTGCTAGGCAAGCGCTCTACCGCTAAGCCACAATCCCAGCCCATAAATATATATTTTTAAAGACTTCCCTCACATTTGAATATCAGTCTAGTTGCCAGTTTTCTTTCTTTTTCTTTTTGGTACCAGGGATTGAACCCAGCGGTGCTTAACCCCTGAGTCACATCCCAAGCCTGTTAGAGACAGGGTCTTGCTAAATTGCTTAGAGCCTTGCTAAATTGGTGATTATGGTTTTGAACTCACCATCCTCCTGCCTCAGCCTCCTGAGCCTCTGGGATTATAGGCATGCACCATCATAGCCAGCTACTCTGTCCGTTTTCTATTTGTGAGTTATCTCTTACTCATTGGTGATCTATTTAGGGCTTATTTAAATTATAAATTTAACTAGAATACTAATGTAATATAAATTTTTGTGACCTCTTAATTATACAAGTATTATTAATTATATTATTTCACATAGTTTCCCAAACAGATTTTTTCTTTTTATATCCTCCTCTTATATAGGACTATAAGTCTAAATATCTATCTATATATTTCCTATGGGAAAACATAATATTAATACTATCCTTATTGAGCTCCTGTTTTTTGCCAGATTCCAGGTGGTTGTTGTTATACAGTATTCCCCTTTTTAAATTTCTTTTTGTTTTCTCTTTTTGTTTATTTATTTATCACAATGCTGGGGGTAGAACTCAGGGCCCTGGCAAATGCTCAGTCATTGAGCTACAGCTCCACTCAACAAGCCCTGGATTCAATCCCAGCACTACCGTTACAGGGTGGGGGCCTTTTAAAAAACTGAGACAATGCAAAGACCCCCCGCCCTTCAGATCCCAATTCTTGCAACCAAGTCAGAAAGATTTTAGACACGTCTCCTGGGATAACAGGCATGAGTTTACTGAAGGGATGGGAAAAGGGAATGGGGACACTTTCGAGGGAGAGGAGAGGGACAATGTGCTATTCCAGTTTTTTGGGGGGAATCCCAGAAACATTTCCAGAGAGTCCTGCCCTGGTCCACCTCTTGACTTTTGACTCACAGCAGGGTGACATCAGACTTTCAAGTCCCCACTGCCATGGCAACTCTAGGTCACCTTGGCTCAGATTGACAAGTTCTAATTGGATTTTTAACCATTCTTACAGATTTTATGATTAAGAGGAACTATTCTTATCTTCCAGAGTTTGGTTTGTTAAAAAGGTCACAAAAGTCTCTCCCTTCAAAGTAACTTGGGTTCCTCTTGTCAACATTATTTCCTGCCTGCATTTCCTTGCAGATAACAGGTAGGTGGCTGACGAATGTGACATATCCTGTCTCTTTAGGCCAGGCAGGGCTGCAGGTAAATTATTTTTTGGCAAAGAAAGCCTGTGGGAGTCAGCACAGTGGGCCTATTTTATAGAATTATTTTCTTAACCTTGTATTCCCACCATCCTCATCTATCTGTCCCCTAATACTACTAAATGAGTCAATAAATAAATTTTTTTTAAAAAAGGCAAGCACTCTATCACTGAACCACTCCTCCAACCCTGATACACAATATCCCCCTCCTCTTCCAAATAATCCATTTTACAAAAGTTAAGCAACTTGCTAGAGGTTTTATTTATGGCAAAGATTTGAATGTAAGTCTTCCTGTCTCTAAAAATTCCACACACTCAATTCACTCCTGCTCTACTCTTTCCTTCTAAATACTTCTTTGGGTTCAATCCCCAGCACCACAAAAATAAATATTAAAAGTAAATAATTAATATATTCCTTTAATTACTTCTTGTCAAGTTTTTCCTCCAGCATTCATTGAACCAGTTTTATGATTTTTCTCCTATATTATGTTTATGTGGTAAATTGCATTGATTTTAAAGAATTTTTTTAAAAAAATAGTAGTACTTTTAAAAGATTTATGGATATAGGTGTAAAATAAAAATGAAAATTACAAAAACTAAAATATTCCATTGTAATTGAATTAATCAGCATAAATAGGCTACATTGCAGAAAAGCCACACCCCAAAATTTTAACGACTAACAAAGATCATAATTTTGGTTCTCAGACGTGGATTAGTGCGACTTTTTTTCAATCCAGTGATTCAAGGTATTCTTTTTACTTTTGTGGTGTTGGGGTTGGAACCCAGGGACTTGAACAAGCATTTTACCAGTGGAGAGGCACTCCCAGTCCTGAGTATTCTTTGCCTCAATATATTGTTACTATGTAACAATCCTTTATGTCTTTTTAAGAAACAGGGTCTTGCTAGCCCAGTGGTGCAAGCCTGTATTCCCAGTAGCTAGGCTGGCTGATGCAAGAGAATCCCAAATTCAAAGCCATCATCAGAAATTTAGTGAGGCCCTAAGCCACTCAGCAAGACCCTGTCTCTAAATAAATATGAAAAAGGGCTAGGGATGTAGCTCAGTGGTAAAACACTCCTGGGTTCAATCCCCGGTACTGCCCCCCCCCAAAAAAAAAAAAAAAGAAAAAGAAAGAGAGAGAGAGAGAGAGAGAGAGAGAGAGAGAGAGAGAGAGAGAGAGAGAGAGTCTTGCTATGTTGCCCAGGTTTGTCTGAACTCTTAGGCTCAAGGGATTCTCTTATTTCAGCTTTGGGACTGGCTGGGACTACAGGTATAAGTCTTCCTATATATAAAATCTGTACCCAAATTCTAGTGTATTTTAAATCTTTCCATATTTTCAATCTTTCTTCTTACTTCGTGGTGTTTCAAGTTTGCTTCTTTTATTTTTCCTTTCCGTTTCGAGTATTTCCTTTAGTTATTCCTTTCGGGTTGGTCTACTGAGCCAATTCTCTTAGAATTCTTTCTCTGAGAATGCCTTGATGTCCCCTTCATCCTTGAATTCTGGGCGTAGAATTCTTGGTGGATCATTCTTTTCTTCCAGTACTTGGGAAAATGCTGTCCCACCTCCTTGTGGCCTCCATGGTTTGTGACAAGAGTCTTGCTATCATTCCAAAGGTTTCTCTCTATAGATAAAGCCTTGTTTCTCTTTTGTTGCTTTCAAATATTCTTTCTTTGTTTTTAGCTTTTGGGAATTGGACTATGGTGTGTCTTGGCGTAGGTTTTGGGGGTTTGTTATGTTTGGGATTCACTCAGTTTCTTGAAAATATGTAGATTTACGTCTTTTGCCAAATTTGGGGAATTTTCAGGCATTGTTTCTTGGAATATATTTTTAGCTGTGCCCTCTTTCTTGCTCCTTCCAAGAGTCTAGTGACACAGGTGTTTTACTCCATAAGACTCTGAGACTGTGTTCTTTTTGTTTTACCTGTTTTTTCTTTGTTGTTTAGATTGGTTGACTTATATGGCTCCGTGTTCGAGTTCACAAGTTCTGTTCTTTCCTCTCTGTTTCTGTTGAGCACATCCATTGAAGTTTTGTAATAAAAACCCTCCCCTGGATTCAATCCTCAGTTATTATATTTTTAGATTCTAAAATTTCCATTTGACTCTTCTTAGTGGTCATCTTCTTTCTTTCTTTCTTTCTTTTTGTTCCCCCCCCCCCCCCTTGGAGGCTTTTTATGTTCTCACTGGTTTCCGGTGTGTTCACAATTACTCATTGAAATGCTTATGAAGGCTGCGTTAGAACCCCTTCTGGGGCCGGGCCTGTATAGCTCAATGGCAGAGCTCTTGCCTTGCATGTGGGAGGCACTGGGTTCGATCCTCAGCACCACATAAAAATAAACAAATACATCTTCAACTACAAAAAAAAAAAAAAAAAAAAGTTCTAACTGGGCATGTGGCCCATGTAGGTAACTCTATGCAGGAAGATCACAACTTCAAGGCCATCCTGGGCAACTTAGCAAGACTCTTGTCTGAAACAAAATAGAAAAGGACTAGGGATATAGCTCAGTGTTTAAAGTCCTCTTGATCTGGGCACCGTCATGCGTGCCTGTAAATCTAGTGGCTGAGGAGGCTGAGGCTCCAGGAGGTTTGCGCGTTCAAAGGCAGCCTCCCTAAGCAACTCGGTGAGACCCTGTCTCTAAGTAAAATATAAAGAGGGCTGGGGATGTGGCTCAATGGTTAAGTACCCCTGGGTTCAATCCCCAGTACCAAATGAAACATCCCCTGGATTCAATCCCAGTACCACAAAAAACCAAAAAGCAAACAAAACAACAACAAAAACCATTGTCAGGGTTGGGGATGTGGCTCAGTGATGGAACACCTACTTGACATGCACCAAGTCCCAGGGTTTGATCCCAGCACTACAGGAAACAAAGCTGAGATGCTTTTGACAGATAATTTTGACATCTGTATCATCAAAGTGTAGGTTTGGTGGGTTGGTCTCATTCATGCTGAGAATTTTGTGATTCTTAGAATGAGTGATTTAAAAAAAATGCTCACTTTAAAGTTTACCCATGATGGGTTGTTATATGCTTGTATTAAAGTGGACCAGGTGTCCATGGAGCCATATCAGATGAGATCAGTTCACTGTGCTTGGTTGTTTCCTGTGCCCAGTGAGGTCATACAAGGAGGAGCCTTGACTTTCCTCTGGGATAGGCCAACTTTGCTTGGTGGCATGAGTAATTTTTTTTTTTTTTTTTTTTTTGGTAGTGGGGATTGACCCCCGGGGGTGCTTTACCACTAAGCTACATCCCCAGTGCTTTTTATTTTTGAGTCAGTATTCTCCCTAAGTTGCTGAGGCTGGCCTCAAAATTGCAGTCCTCCTGACTTAGTCTCTTGAGTCCTTGAGATTATAGGGATGTAGGGATGTGCCACTCACTGTGCCTAGCAGTATGAAACAATTTTGATTTGAAACATGGACATTTGGCCGGGAGTGCTGTTGCACACCTGTAGTCCCAGCGCCTTGGGAGGCTGAGGCAGGAGGATGGAGAGTTCAAAGCCAGCCTCAGCAACTTAGCGAGAGGTCCTAAGCAACTCAGAAAGACCCTGTCTCTAAATAAAATATGAAAAAAAGGGCTGGGGATATGGCTCAGTGGTTCAATCCCCAGTATCAAAAAAAAAAAAAAAAGAAGAAGAAAAATAAGAAGAGAAAAGAAACATGGACGTTTGGTTATGATGTTGCAAGACATTGGGAGTATTTAAATCTTCTGCTTTAGCAGACCTCCTCTGATATAGTGGAGAGAGGAAAGTGCCTCTTTGTTTTTGCCAATGGAAGTCCAGGTTCTTAGACTCTGCTGACATGCAGGCTGGGAAAGGGGCTCCTAGTTACCTCACCAGGTCTTTGCTGATAAAACCCTGACTGGAGGATTTGAGGGGGGGGAAAGTCCAGGTTCCCCACAGTCTTTGGCAGTAGGAATGGCTAAGGCTGCTGTTTTTCTTTGGTGTTGGTAGAGTAGTTGTTTTCTAAAAGTTTTGTCTGGCTAGGTTGCTGCTTTCCTGGTGCCTTGGCTACAGGGAGCAAACTTTGTTCCTTGGGCTTTTCTTTTATCTGTACCTATTGGCATCTTGGGGTCGCTGGGTTCTCCAGCTTCCAAAATGGCATATAGAGGCAGAAAGAAAACACAGGGAACTCACCACTATGTCAGTCCTTGGGTGCTGAGGCCTCTAGCTGATGTGCTTTATTTTCTTCACCTCTCAGAGTCTTCCTGTGTTTGTTTTATATATAATGCTCAGAGTTTATAGCTGCAAATAGAGGTAGAATTTGGGCTGGGGTTGCGACTCAGAGGTAGAGTGCTTGCCTAGCATGCATGAGGCTCTGGGTTTGATCCTTAGCACCACGTAAAAATAAAATGAAGATATTGTGTCCACCTATAACTAAAGAAATAAATATTAAAAAAAGGGACAATATTTATGTTCCATCTTTGATGAATTTAATTTTTCATTGAGAGAAAATTTACATCGTCTAAAATTAACTGTTAATCATCTTAAAGTGTATACTTGAGCAGCATTTGTCACATTCATCATGTGCAACCATTATCTCTACCTAGTTCCAAGACAAAAAAGACCAGTCCTTTTTATTTTTATTTTTTGAGGCAGCGTCTTGCTAAGTTGCTGAGGTTCTCGCCTCAAACCCTGGACTCAGTCTCCCCAACAGGTGTTGCCCAGCTGTTCCAAGACATTGTTGCTAACCCGAAAGGAAACCCCACACCCTGTAAGCAGTCACTTCCTATTCCCCGGCCCCACCCAGCTCTTGTCAGTCACTAGTTGACTGTGTACATCCATGGATTTACCTGCACGGAATGCTCATGTAAACAGAATCATGCAGTGTGACCTTTTTCTCTCCCCCCACCACAAATACTTAGTATAATGTCTTCTTTTCAATATGCAGTGCTAGGGATCAAACCCAGGGCCTCCAGTGCACTGGGCAAGCCATACCCCAGCCCTAGCAGTAATATTTTCTTGGTTCATATATGTTGTAGCATGTATCGATACTTCATTTCTTTTTATGGCTGAATAATATTCTGTTGTATTGGATACATTTTGTTTATTCAATCTTATGTTGATGGATACTTGGTTGCTTCCACCTTTTGGTTATTGTGAATTATGCTTCTGTAGGGGAAGAAAAACTTTCTTCTACCCTCTTATTTTAGTGCTGGGGCCTGAAGCGCCTGTAACAAAAGAGACTAGCAAGAGAAAGACATACAAACACTTCAGTGTAAGTTTTGCATAACAAGGGAGTCTTCAGAAATAAGATCCAAAGAAACAAACAGGGGAACCCACGTTTGCTGCAGAGTGGACAGTTGTGGGGAAGTATGATTGGACATATGACCTATTGGTAATGAACTTGGGGATACTTAATTAGCAAGACCTGTTCAGAGTCTTCTCTGTGTCCCTGTGTCTTGGGTACGTTTTATTCTTCCTTCTGGGAAGAGATCCACCCTGGGGAGGAAGGTGTTTCCCCTATTACAAGGCATGTATATTTTCTTTGAAGGAATATCTGTTTTTATTTCTTAAAAAGAAAAGATGTTTTTTTCTGGTACTGGGGATTGAACTCATGGCCCTGTAGCATTGAACTACATCTCCATACCCCCCCCCTTTTTTTTCATTTGTTCCAATTAGTTATATACGATAGCAGAATGCATTGCAACTCATTGTACACAGGTGGAACACAACTTTTCATTTCTCTGGTTGTACATGCAGAGTTTCCAGACCTTTTTAAATTTTTTATTTTGAGACAGGGTCTTGCTAGGTTGTCCAGGCTGACCTTGAACTTGCCATCATGACTATCCTGAATTTAATGTTAAGTGTAAATTTATACAGTGCTGTATGTGAGCAATTCCTCTGACATGTTACCTTGTATAATCTCATACAACCATGGAAAGTGGTTTCATGACTTGTAGAACATTGGAAACTCCTGTTTATGCAGTCTATCACTGTATCTTCAATTACAAAAAGAAATTAATATTAAACTTGTCTTTCTCACTAATAATTTGTTCATCCTGTAAATCATATGAAAAGTGTTCTTTTCTATAAAAGGCAGTCATCTTTAAATTTAATTTCTATTTTGTTAAACCTGTAACTATTTGCTTTGCAATGTTGCAGCCATTTTCAAAACAGGAGAATCTAAACGCTTTGGAGAATTCTAGTAACTCTTTGATGTATTTCATTGCAGGGCCTATAAGGGACACATTTTTATATTGTAAATGCTTCATGATAAACTGTACTGCCTTAGTTGGCAGTTTCTACCCTTCTGAGCAGCCAGCAACAATGAAAGTCAGCTTTTAATTGCTGAATTTTTTAAACAATGAGATGCTAATGCGTACATATCAAACGATCTTTCCAGAAAAAGCTTTTAATTAAATGCACCTTAAAAATTAGCTGCAATTGCAGAGATTTGTCCTTTAGCAGATGAGCAGGAATGACACAGGAGAGTGTAGCTCGACAGTTGGGACAGGGTGGGTGTTTAGTTTGTGTAGATGAGCAAGCGTTGAGGCAGACAGGGGAAGTGTCCGTGGAGTGCAGAGTGGGTGTGCCCTTGCACCTAATAGAGGGTCTGGGGTTACTTGTGTTGGCAGTGCCAGCAACAGCTCTCCTAGTTCTGTTGGTAATTGCCCTCCCGTTGGTAATTCTCCCTCCTCTCCCCACCCCAATCCCCAGTTGGACAGTTACTCCCAGGGAATCCTCTCCTTATACTTTTGTTGTTGTTTTTCTTTCTTTTTTTTTTTTTAAAAAAATCATTACTTATTTTGTTTATTGATTTTTTTTAAATGTGGTGTTGGGGATGAAACCCAGTGACATGAGTACTAGACAAGTGCTCTACCACTGAGCCACAATCCCAGCCCCTTGTTGTTGTTTTTAATTATACCTGACAGTAGAATGTATTTTGACCTATATTTTGACATACATACATACATGGAGTATAACTTTCCATTCATGAAATTCTGTATGATGTGGAGTTACACGGCTCATGTATTCATATATGAGCATAGGAAAATTATGTCTGATTCATTCTACTGTCTTTCCCATTCCCATCCCTCCTCCCTCCCTGGTCCCCCTTTCTCCGATGAACTCCCCCCCCCACACACACACTATGAGTCAGCCTCTGCATATGGTGCTAATCTTCTCTGTATCAGTCCAATTTTAGTACAGGTGGTGCCCAAGTGAGCGCTCCTTGTACTTTATTCAGACTTTATTCAGAATGTTACCAAACTCTTGGTCCTTGTCCCCAATGCCAATTCAGTAAGGAGGATACCGTACTGAGAAAAAGGAAAAAGAAGTTTTGTTGCTTTGCTAGTCAAGGAGAAACACAGGGGTCTCCTGTCCCAGAGGCTGTAATTCTACCTACCCATCAGCAGGAAGAGGGGTGGGGCTTTTATAGAGGTGACTCAAAGGCTATGTTGCTCGTGTTCTCTTTGGAGTTGCAATTCAATTGTTAATTCGGAAGACAGTCCTATCTGTGAGCTTCTGGTACCATCCTCAAAGTCTGCATTACTTCACTTTTATGGTGGGTGTTACTCAGGGACAGATAACTCTGTCTAAAATGGGGGGAGGTGGGGGAGGTAATCCTGTTTCCCCTGAGATTAGGCAGGAGCAGGGAGAGAGGAAAGGAAAGAAACATTTTCATTTAAAACACAACTTGCAGTGGCAGGGGCTATATTCTAAACAGAAAGTGTACAACTGTGGGCTGCAGTTGTGGCTCAGCGGTGGAGCGCTCGCCTAGCATGTGCGGGAGGCCCTGGGTTCGATCCTCAACACCACATAAAAATAAATATTTAAATAAAATAAAGATATTGTGTCCAACTACAACTAAAAAATAAATATTAAAAAAAATAAAGAAAGTGAACCACTCTTACAGAAAGAGGACACACTGAAGTGGCACCCCCTTTCTCCACAGAAAAGCCCTCTTCACCATGGCTGATTTTAGGACTGTCAGCAAAAGAGTCTCTGCAAAAGGGTCAATTGTAGATAAACTTCCTATTTTCTTGTTGCTCTATTTACTTGGCCACTGGCTGAGAAGATACCAGCACTCCAGGTGCTGGACACCCCCTTACTAGTTTTTCACAAACGTATCAGTATAGTACTTTGAAGAAATGTGCAAACAAGGCCTCTGGTCTTGAGCTGGGCTTCACAGAGATATCTACATTTTTAAGTTAAGTTACAATTGGGCTCCATGGTAACAGCTGGCAGGGGGAGGAAAGAAAGGGGGAGAAGAAGCTCTCCCCTTCTCAGGTGTGGTCCTTGAAGAGTTAACATGTCCAGGACAGTGAAAGAAAAAGCTGCCTTTATGTGAACTTCTGCAGACTGTGGACTTCTGAGCCCCTCCCCTTACATGCTGTGTCTAAAACTCTGAAACTCCCTGAACTCGGGGTTCAGGGGGTTGATTGATGACAGCAAAAGCTGTGCCCTCTGAACCTGGCTGCAGCCAAATAAAACTGTTTCCTGCTGTCTTCAGTGCTCTGCCTCGTTTGTCCCTACAACAGACACATGAGATCATCCTTCTTCTTCCCTCTGTCACTTGAACCCAGACCCTCTTCCCGGGTAGGGTGGGGGAGCCATGGAGCCTGCAGGAGACCTAAGGGCATCTAGAGGACACGCGCCCTCGGTGTTCACAGGCTGCACTTCAGGGGGCAACAGCGAGCTTGGTGAAGCCGGGAGGCTAGTGGGCAATGGAGTAGCCAGGCAGGTCCCCTGTGAGCCGGCTCTGACCCGCCGGCCCCCTGACTCAGTCTTCCCGTGTAGGTGCAGAGTACCTCCACCTCCTGGGCCACCCCGCCTCTGTGCATCATCGTGGACGTGCGTTTCTGTGGGGTGTTGCGGACCCCCAACCACGGGATTGGCCCTTGTCCCCGCAACCGGGGAGGGGTGTCCACGCCCCACCTCCACCCTTTCTTCAACTTGCTTGAGGGACCCAACCGGAGCCTTGTCTGCCTGTCCCAGTGTCCGGAGTCCATCGGCTGAAGGTGTTAACCTCGAGTTACCCTCAGTGCCCGGCTCTGTGGCACCCAGAGTGTCTACAAGCTGGGAGGCCCTTGGCCCTCGGGTGCACTTGTGCAGAGAGGTAAGGTGCAGAAGTTGTTTGAACCCCGCACTAATGCAGTGCCTCCCTTTTATCGGGCTTGCAGTGGGGTGCCCTGGAGTCCTGCAGTAAGGGATGGGCAGAAAAGACCCTCCTTGGACTCTTAGAGCAAGCCCTAAGCCCACACCTGATTTGGGGGAAGGCGTTTCCTGCTTTCCTATACTTTCTGCAGTGTAGGCTTTGTGAGGAGTTTGGGATTTTCCGTGTGATAGGCAAAGCCCTTGGTTATGTTTCAAAGCATAACTATAAGCAAGAATAAAACCATTCGTGTAGGGGCCGAGAAGTGTGCAGACTTGGCTGACTCATGGAAGAGTGAATCAGTTGATGACCGATGACAGGTCCCCAAGAAGAGGGGCCCAGGCCAGAATGCAGGGGTGGACAAAGAAGGGTTATTTTGCAATTTGACAGGGTTTGAATAACATCCATTTTCTTTTTCAGTCAGCATGAAAAGAAACCACAAAGTTATTTTAAACCTATTGAAATCAGAGTTTGAGACCAAACTAGATTATCTGCCTCTGCTGGCAGGTGGGTTCTTCTGAACTGTAGGCCTCTGCAGCAGACAAAGCCTGTTTTGTGTTAGCAAAACAGATTCTTCTCTACTACTGTCAAGTGGTGAGTTACAGGGATTGAACTCAGAGGCTCTTAACCACTGAGCCACATCACCAGCCCATTTTTGTATTTTATTTAGAGACAGGGTCTTACTGAGTCGCTTAGCACTTCACTAAATTGCTGAGGCTGGTTTTGAACTCTCAATCCTCCTATCTCTGCCTCCTGAACCATTGGGATTACAGGCATGAGCCACCTCGCCCTGTGAGTTATAGTGCTGGGTTTCTGTTCTTGCAACTAAAAGGCTCAGGGGTCACTCCAGTTGAACTGGGCTGACTGGGCTGCACAAAATAACCACACAAGAGACATAAATACCTTTTTCTTTGGGGTCTCTGTGACGGCTCCTCTGACCTTAAGGGTCCACAGAAGGAGCACGCGCTGACCCCATTTATTGAGGAGAAGCTATTCAAATGAGGCAAGGGGTCAGGTTTCAGGGAGCTGAGTCTACCTTCATGATGTCCACTGTCATCAGGTTGACTGACATCTGGGTAGGCCACACCCAAGGGCACAGTAAGAGAAGGGGACACACACAAGGCACTTACATGGAAGATTCTATCCTAAACAGGGCAAGGGGTTATATTACAAAGGAACAGGTGAGCATAGCTCCATCCATGGGGCTGTAGCAAGGCACACCCATGCACGAAGACACAGTCACTCAAACCCTAGAAGAGCTTGGCAGTCTAGCAGCAGTGGGTGCCTGATGCCACATCGCCCAGCAGGGGAGGGGAGTTAACTCAGTCACGTGCTAGGTTGGTCTCCCACATTATAGGCTTGTTTTTGTTTTTGTTTGGCACCAGGGATTGAACTCAGGAGCACTCAACCACTGAGCCACATCCTCAGCCTTATTTTGTATTTTATTTGGAGACAGGGTCTCACTGAGTTGCTTAGTGCCTCACTATTGCTGAGGCTGGCTTTGAACTCACGATCCTCCTGCTTCAGCCTCCCGAGCCGCTGGGATTATAGGCATGGGCCACTGAGCCTGGTGAGTTATACAGTTTTTAATAGAAGGCTGTGCCCTTCAGTGTTGCAGCAGACCCCAGAAACTCACCACCAATTTCAGGATCTTGTCTCATAGATTTGAAGAATGAAAACCACAGATGAGGAAGAGCAAGCATAAAAGAATAGGATTTATTTAAGTGAGAAGAAAAAAGATGGAACTCCTGCAGGGTGACAGGGAAAACTATAGGGCTGCCATTTAAGTATAGTAGTATAGGTAGGGGTTTCTATAGCTAATGGGTAGGGGCATTGATTAATATCTATGCTAATGAGGTCTTGCAAAAGCACCAAGGCTATTGGTTCAGCCTTGGGTCTATAGCCCTCACTCAGATGTGACCCTCCTCCTTTCCCGACAGCCCTGGGACAGAGGAGTTGCCTGACTATTTAGAATGTTCCTGCAAGTTAACTTCAAGGAGTGGCCTTTACATTATTAAAAAAACAAAAACAAAGAATTTAACTGGAGTCCACTAACTATTCTATCTTGTTCACTATTATTTAAAGGAGGAAAATCATCAAACTTATTTTTTGGGGTACTGGAGATTAAACTCAGGGGCAACCATTGAGCCACATCCCCAGCTCTATTTTGTATATTATTTAGAGAAAGGGTCTCACAGAGTTGCTTAGCACCTTGCTTTTGCTGAGGCTGGCTTTGAACTCCCCATCCTCCTGCCTTAGCCTCCAGAGCTGCTAGCATTACAGTCGTGCACCCCCGCGCCTAACATATCATCAGATTTTGAATAGTTGCTTTTCTATTGCTAACACAAAAGATCGCCAGGAAACCTCTAAGCTATACCAAGCTTATAAGACCTACCACAGAGATGGACAATACCACTTGGACAGAATATTAGTAGTCTCCAAATGGGAGGTTGGGGAAGGGTTTTATTTTTGTTTTTAATAGCAGAAATCATCTTTATTCATATCCTCCACCCACCTGAGCCCCTTCACTCAAAGCTATGGCCTGGACCTGATGAAAGGATCAGAAACCAATAGCCTTGGTGCTTTTCCAAGACCTCAGGCAAGGACAAGATCCTACAGTGTGGCCCTCTGGAGCTGAGTCTATTGTCTCTTTTCTTTTCTTTTTAATATTTATTTATTTATTTTAGTTGTAGTTGGACACAATACCTTTATTTTACTTATTTATTTTTATGGTGCTGAGGATTGAACCCACGGCCTCACATGTGCTAGGCGAGTGCTCTACCACTGAGCCCCAGCCCCAGCCCTGAGTCTATTAGTTTCTGACTGCTCAGCCGACTATCTGAGGTGGGTGAAATTCTGGCCCCTGGGAGCAGTATGGGTGTTGGAACCCCCTTCAGGTTCTAACCTGCCCTCCAAAAGGAGGAACCAGTAAGTATTATCCCACCTGACAACACGAAAGGATATTTATAAGGTTTTGGATTCTAGTGTCAAATGGATTAAAACCATCAAAGCTGATTGGGACGGGGCAAAGGTTGTGACATAATAATTTAGGGTTAGTGGATGCAGAAAGGAAAGAGTCTTCAAGTAAGGCTTGATAAATAATATCACTTGAAAAGCAAACTGCCCAGATGAGCAAATTGTTTGCCTAAAAAAAAATTGGCTTATAGGAATTTCACAACAAAAACATTTATGGCTTATAGCCCAATGCTCCTGGGCAACAATTTCCTGGGAAAGTTGTTACATCCTATCGACACTGGTGCTGTTCCTGTCAGTCCTGATTGTTCATGTGAATGTAAATGATCTCAATTACCTTCTCCCACCGCCACTGGTCATTCTTCAGCTTGAATTGGAGGATAGACCATCATCGTCTAGAATTAATACTAATTCACATCTGATTAATGTTTGAGGGGTTGTAATTACTCATCAAGGTTCTGGTGGCCATGATTTCAAACTCTGTGTCAGGTTTCTTTCCCTAAAATATGTTGATTCGTCTGATGAGAGAGTAGCCCCTCGTTAGCATTGAAATCACACATTGGTGGCTCTGATGTCCTGAACAATTAGGTGTATACCGTCTCCAATTAGGTGTCTTCGTGGGAGAATAGGAATATCACAAGGAATAATTAAAAAAAAATCTTCATTATTATTATTATTTTTTTATGGTGCTGGATATCGAACACCAGGGTCTACACCTGCCAGGCAAGCACTCTACCACTGAGCCACAGTCCCCTTCATTAGGTTTTCAAGTCCTGGATGTAGTATAAGGTCCTTGCTTAGCATCTGGACGGCCATCTTAAATGACAGCCGCCATTTTAAGGAAAAACTTTCACTTCCCCACCCAAGGGTGTTTCTGAGAAAGACTCCCCACTCCCTCACACCAACCCAACCCTTATGCCCACATTAGGACCCACCCGGCTCTGATTCCTGCGCTTGACCCATAAAAGTCCTAGAGGCCAAGCCTGTTTTGCCCCTCTCCTGTAGAGAGATGGTCTCCATTTGTCAGCTCTGACAAGTAAACTCTGTGTGTACCTCTGCCTGGTCTCCGGCTTTCATTTCTCGCTTACCCGTGTCTCATTCCTCACTTTCCCTTCACAGAGAGCGCTCTCAAGAGACAGGGGTCTGGCTCCAAACAGAGAACAACCAAGGAGACTATGCTGTCCGCAGGTTCATTACTGTGTGCTGTTTACCAGCAGAACTGGGGACCATCTTCTGCTCTCTTTGCCAATCAGGTGTTCAACTTCTCTTTCGCGTGGGGCAGTGGCGTTTTTGGTGTTAGTTGGTCCTCTCCAAAACTGTCATGGTGGCCATCCTGCTTAGGGGGGCTTCATCTACAAGTCAATCCCATGTTAATGTGGGCGCTGGGGTCAATAGCTGGTCAGAAGTGCACCTGCACTACTAAAGGACACATCCTTCCCAGACAGATGGAGACACCGACAGCCATAGTTCCTAGCTTCACACCAATCTCAATTAGTGCCACTAATCCTGTCAAGAATTAGTCCCATGAATCCTTTTCTATTATGCAACTTTCCCAGTGGCTCCTTTGCTTCCGTTTATTTTCTACAAGTTAACTACCACCCTTCGCTTTCTTGCTACTCTGAAAGTAGTTTAAATAAGACTCTAAGGTAATTTAAAGAGCACCTGTGACCTTGCCATGCAGTTCACTGCTCATTGGGAGCTACTGCCTAACACTGAGACCCCTTTGTAACAGGGGTTCGCTTGATACTCTGACTATATCCCTTATGGCTTTGAAACTTACATGCTTTTTATTTTTCTTTTCCCCAATCCTCTTTCCCCTAAACTTCTCCCTGATCTCTCCTTCCTAATCTCATTTTTTCTGAATCACCTCTATAAAAGTCCCTTGTCCCTGTGGATGGGCAGAATCACAGCCTTTGGTTCAGGAGTCCCCTGTGTTCTCCTTTGTTAGCAAAGCCATAAGCCTTCTTTTTCCTTTTTCTCAAAACCATGTTCTCGTTAATGGATTGGCATGCGGGACAAGGACAGAGCTTTGGCAGCACCTTGATTTCACAGGTCGGATCCCTCTTTGAGGGGACATCTGTGGCACCACTGGTGTAGGAGTCATGGTTACGCAGGAGTCAAGAACCTAGGAATATTTACTCTCTTCTGGTGTGTTCTAGGTTCTCATCTGTCCATTGGCCTGGGTTTGGGGATTCCCTCTTGTTGTCTTGTCTGTGTTTTTGTTAGTATCTACTAGCACCCTTTTAAGACATGGGCAATACTGTGTCGCTCCTGTAGGTGGTCTCTAGGGAAAGATCTTGGCTGGTTTGTTTTAAAGGTTCCCATCTGTTGGCCATGGTTTTAGGGATTCTTTCTGGTTGTCTGTTTCTTTTTTGTACAATCTTGCAATTGGAGTTGGTCTATCAGAGGTAAAGTGAGTTGAAAGGAAAATATATATATATCTCTGTCTAAGAAAAAGATAATGCTTTACTGTAACCACCTGGTTTTTGACATAGCTTTCTGATTATACACTCTTGCAGTTGGAGTTGGTCTGTCAGAGGCAAAATAGATGGAAGAAGTTTGTATGTGCAGGTCTTTCTGGTTTTAAAGGTTCCCAACTGTCAGCCCTGGATTCAGTGATTCTCTCTTGGCTGTCTCTTTTGTTTTTGATATCTGTTACTGGCCCTTTAAGACATGGGCTTAAAGAGCCAGTAACAGATATTGATCCTAATGGTAGTCTCTAGAGAAGAAAGGTCTTAACTAAATGGGCCACCTCTAGGTATCTGCCTGTCTAAGAGAAAGATGCTTGACTGTAACACAATCTGGCCATTGAATGATTTTCTGGATTATCATATAATCTTGCAGTTGAAGTTGATCTGTCAGAGATGAAGTGTAGGAAGAGATTCTGTACGCACAGACATTTATGCAGTTGCGTAAGGAATCTAAACAGTCAGAAATTAAGTTAAGAATGCAAAAAGGCATTGCCTTTGGCATGCAAGGATAGGACACCCGAAGAAAGGGTAAAAAAAAAATTAAATCCTTTCAACCCAGTGCTGCAGTCCCAGTAGGGTTTATGGCCCCAGGAAGCTACAAATCATCTTACTGTGGGTCAGGGACATCACCCTTGGGCTGAAAAACAGTAAAAAAATAAATCTCTATCTATCTATCTATCTATCTATCTATCTATCTATCTATCTATCCATCCATCCATCCATCCATCCATCCAACCATCCATCCATCCAACCATTCCAGGAAAGTGCCCAGGCTGTAGAAAAATGGGCAAAGAGAACCTGGCCTCTGCCCTGCCTTCCAGCCCCTTTTGCCCATGGGGAGTGAAGGTGGTGGCCACAAAAGATGCAGAAGTAGGTTCCAACACTATTAGTTTATGATCTGGGGACAGGGATAGTGTCCTCTATTAAGGTCTGACAGGACACCCCATTTGGCCACTGGGAGGGGCTAAGTACTACTTGTTATGACAATATCCCAACAAACTAAATGCATGGAGAGACTGGCAGGATAAACAACTGCACCCGGAAAGGAAAAAACAGAAACTAAGGCCAACCTTTGTTTTGCTGTCAGCCTCTGCAAAGGGATGTTCAAGGAAATCTAAAGGAAAGGATGGAATGGGCCTCCTTCATTGAATATCTATATTCATATTCCCAGTGTAAGAAAACATCTCAAAAGGAGACTCTGGGTACACGTTACAGTGGAGAGCTCACTTAAAGTCGATGGCATTGTGATAATAAGGGAGACAGGTCAGGCTCAAAAAATATCCTGTGCTTCAACCCCTTGAATGCAACCTGGGAGAAAAAAAGTTTAAGACAAGAGTTTTTGAATATGCCAGAGTGTCTGATCCCTCTCCTGGGATGAAAATTTGTGCAAACTAAATGCACAGAAAACATTCTTAAGGGTTGTTTCAGAATATGAATTTAAGAACAGGTCTGAAACTAGAAAATAGATAGGAGAAAACTATAGGTAAGGAAATATTTTAGTATGGAAAATTAGAAGGTAAAAGAAATGTTTCTGGATGAGAAAGTAATTTGTATGTTAAAGTAATATTTTTGTGCTAAAGTCCAAGATGAAAGAGAGGACAAAACTAAGGATATAAACAAGTTGTTGAATGTCTAAGTAAGTTGCAGAAGGTGGATGGAAGGTAAATCTTAAAACGTCTGTGTTTTGTGATTCCATTGGCTATAATTAACACAGTCAAAGCTATTCAAATTTTAATGTACTGATATGAAAATAAGTATGAAACATTGATCTATTCTTATCTCTCAGGATAATTTTCCTGTATCTGTTAGGTTTTATTACTTAGGGAAACCAAGTCTTAAAGGAATTGGGGTTTGTACCTGCTTTAAAGTTTTTAAAATGATTTCTTCACTGGTTAAATAAATGGTTATTTATTACATACACCTGTAATCCCAGGGTCTAGGGAGGCTGAGGCAGGAGTATTGCAACTTCAAGGTCAGCCTCAGAAATTTAGTGAGGTCCTAAACAACTTAGTGAGACCCTGCTTCAGAGTAAAAAGGGCTGGGGAGGTGGGTCAATGGTTAAGCACCCCTGGATTCAATCCCTGGCACCATAAATAAATAAATAAATAAATAAACAAACAAACAACTGTTATTTTAGGTTATAACAATATAGCTGACACCTAAATACACATGACTAGATATATGTACATATCTGAGAACTATGTTTGTATAAGCCTTTTCTAAGTGTTATGTAAAAGATTACAAAATGAAAGCTTATCTAGGTTTACTGGCAAGGTAACCAATAACTGCTCTCTTTTATACATTGTATGTGACATAGAAAGGCCACACTGATATTTGAAGACCCATCTTTTATCTGTTTGCTTTGATTAAGTCTATTCCTGATTATTAACAGTTTCTTAAATGTATAAGAAATTTAAGGCTATCTTTTGATTTTTGCTCATACTGCTAACCCATGCAGTCCTCTGATTATTGTTACTGTACACAATGGATTCTAAGTTTTACTTTAAAAGTTAAACTTAGTTGAATGTGAAGCTTAGGAGAGTACTTTACCAAGTTGGTGTTCTCCAAATTTTATAAACTAAATTGTCTGTAGCAATAATAGTCTCTTTCAGATTTACATAGAAATAACAAATGTGGTTGGTATTTATGCCATTTAATATTTGATAACTGGATAAAGGAAACCTGTTGTCAATATATAAAATTTTGTGTTACTCTTTACATTGGGATGAGAATTTGAGTATATTTTTGTAAAGTGTTAAGGAAAGCCTGATTTGTTCAAAGGTTGGCAATGTGGGACATGAAAACATTCTGCCAACTTTTCCACGAAAGGGAAGTTAAAAGCTCTCTAGTCTCTCTGTGTACGATTATGTTTCAGATGTAATGTATTAGATTAACTGATATTCAGAGACTCAGGAAATAACACATGAGAGCTTCATAGAATGGTATTTTTAAAAGGGACAAAGATCAAATTCAGAAACAAAACACTTTAAGATTTGTCAAGAGGCCAGCCTCACCTAAGTTAAGGCTCTGCCTCTGGTACCTTTCCATGTTAGGATGGCTCCAAAGTAGGCTAGAATTAAGCTTATTTATGTTGTGTTCAAAAGATAACATTTTTTGTTGTTGTTGTAAGATTACTGTAATCTCAAGGTAAACAGGGGATTTAATACAAAACTTAAGTAAAAGTTTGAGTAAATTATAAAAGGTATTTAGTTTATAAAAGTAAAATTTATATGTAATTGAGTTGATAAATATATAGGTCTTTGTAGAGGCTAAATAAATATAAAAAGATAACATTAGTATTCATTTTGTGTTTTCCTTGTAAAATTTTATAACCATTGCCTGTTAGTGTTTTGCAGAAATACCACTTTTAACAAAACAACCTGAGTTAATTTGAGACAATAAGCCATCACCTACAGGACAGAGATGATATAAAGCAGACCTGCAGTATTAATGCTGACTCCAATTAAAAGAGAGGGGCTCCTGAAGAGAACCTGCTCTTTTGCCTTTTCTAGTTTGCAGAGGGCACACATTCCTTGGCTTGTGGCCCCCTCCTCCATCTTCAAAGCCAGCAACAGAGATCAAGTCCTTTTCCTACTGCATCCTTCTGAACTCCCACTCTGCTATCCTCTCCCATTTTTTTAAATTAGTGAGTCAAAGAAAATATTAAATGGATTTGTGCATGGTGTGCCTGAAATTATTTTATCATAACAAATGGTCTTTAAAGACAGAAAAGTTAGGATAACAAATGTTCATTTGAACAGAACTACTCTAAATACTGTAAGGACTGAAAAATCTTAAAAAAGGTGAAAAGATGGAGAAATCCAACTAAGTACAAAGCTGTTGCACACTGAATTTTTTTTTGTTGTTGTTGTTCCAGGAATTGAACTTAGGGGCACTTGACCACTGAGCCACACCCCCAGCCCTATTTTGTATTTTACTTAGGGTCTCACTGAGTTGCGTAGCACCTTGCTTTTGCTAAGGCTGGCTTTGAACTCCCAATCCTCCTGCCTCAGCCTCCCTAGAAGTAGAATTAACAGGCATGCACCACCACTCCCAGCATAAAAATCTTTTTTAAAAAATTCCAGTACAATACTTCTTTTTTTCTTGTACAGAGTCCCAGATTTTCAAGATCTTCCATGATTCCCACTCATTTTTATGGGAGAGTGACTTGTTTCAGTTAAAATCCTAAGCAAATTCTATTCTCTACTTTAAAAAACGTAAACCTTATTTTCAGCAAATGCACAGGAAAGCTCTGCATTCACGTTGTGAAGCTTACTAATGAAGAATTTCATATTCTTTATGGAAAAAAGGTCAAAACAATAGAAAGAAAGCAAGAGGGAGTATTTTAACAATTTTTCTTCCAGCCCTGTTAACAGAACCCTTTCTATGTGATATCAGAGGTAGGAGGGGTCCTAGTGGCCATAAAGTCCAACACCCCTTTTACAGATGAAGAAAATGAAGCAGCTAGGGGAAGTGATTTGCTCAAGGGCACATAGCCAGTTAGGGGGCCAAAGAAGAAGAAACTCCAGTTCTTGCTTAGTTCCTTGATAAAGGCTTGCCAGGCTTCAGCACGAATCCATTTTTGTAACTATTAGTTGTTACTGATGCAGGTAATTGAAAGTGATATCATTCCTTTGTAATATCCTCTAAAGCAAACTTCTCACAAATAATGTTTCCTTTGTGCTCCATCCTTCTCCCACTTTAGGGATTCTTTTCTACATGTTTTCTATTCACACAACCCAAGATGATCTATTTTAAGTCAGCTAATTGGCCACCTCCATTCCCCTTTGTCATGTCACATGATAGAGTCACAGGTTCTGAGGATTAGGACATGGACATCTTTGGCAGTGGTGGGGCAGGGGGTGTTCTATCATGATAGATAAAACTTTAAGAAAAAAATATAAACCAAGCCAGGCAATGCTGGTACACATGTGTAATCCCAGCTACTTAAGAATCTGAGGCAGCGGAATCACAAGTTTGAGGCTAGCCTGGGCAACTTTAGCAAGACTTTACCTCAAAGTGAAAAATAAAAAGAGATGGAGGTGCAGCTCAGTGATAGACCACCCCTGGGCTCAATATCCAGTACCAAATATATATAAAGTTACAACTGCAAGATTAGGTATCAATTCCATAATTAAATTGCGAAGGCCCCTCTCAGGAGCAGCATTAGATTCATTGAAAAACTTATATTCCACATTTATTTGTTTTTCATTGAGGTAAATTAATGTAACATAAAATTAGCCATTTTAAAGTGTTTGTTTCAGTGGTGTTTAGTATATCCACAATGTTGTACAACAATCTTTATCAAGTCCCAAGTCATTTTCATCATCCCCAAACAAAACTCCCTACCCATGTAGCAGTCACTCCCTTTCTCTTTATCCCTGGCTCTTGACAACCACTAATCTGCTTTCTGTCTCTGGGTATTTCTTGAAATGAAATTATACAACTTGGATCCACCAGGCGACCAGCACGCTGGTTTCATTAAAGAGGTTCGTGGCATAGAAGTTAACTAGTGAGATCAAAATAAAACACACAGACTCAATTACCTTTTTCTATGACCAGGTCTGAGACGGCTCTCACCTCTCTGGCTCTCACTCGAACCACCCGGTGGGGCAGCAAGGCTTACTCATAACTAGCAGGAGAGAGAGAGAGAGAGAGAGAGAGAGAGAGAGAGAGAGAGAGAGAGAGAGCGCACGCCAGGGAGTGGGCTTTTATTGGGGAACAAGAAATTCAGGGGAAAATTCCATCCAATGAAGGTCGAGGGGGGCAGCATTCCAAGGTCAGGGTCAATGATTGGCCTCAGGGTCAGTGGTCAGTCACACTCCCACACGGACAGACTCTCGCACCTGGAGAGGGCGGGGATAGCTCCGACACAGTTTGGCCAGAGCGCCTCACACCCAATCAGGGAGGTGCCCAATCACGTGCGAGAATGGCTTCCCACACTTGGAATCTTTTGTGTCTGGCTGCTTTCACTTAATATATTTTCAAGGTTCATCTGTGTTGTGGCACTTACCAGTACTTCGTTTTTATGGCTGAATAATATTCCATTGTATGGATAACCCACATTTATTTATCCACGCACCTATGGCCAGGCATTTGAATTGTTTCCAACTTTGGTTGTTGTGAACTTGCTATGAACATTTCTCTATAAATATTTGCTTGAATACCTGTTTTGTTTGGGGGCATATAGCTAGTGGAATTCCTCAGTCATACAGTTCTTTTGTTACTATTGGTTTGTAGTATAAGTCTGGTATTGTAATGCCACCTGCTTCACTCTTCTTGCTAAGGATTGCTTTGGCTATTCTGGGTCTCTTGTTTTTCCAAATGAATTTCATGATGTTTTTTCTATTTCTATAAGAAATGATGATGGGATTTTTAATTGGAATCACATTGAATCTGTATAGCATTTTGGTAGTATGGTCATTTTGACAATATTAATTTTGCCTATCCAAGGGCATGAGAGATCTTTCCGTCTTCTAAGGTGTTCTTCAATTTCTTTCTTTAGTGTTCTGTAGTTTTCATTGTAGAGGTCTTTTACCTCTTTTGTTAAGCTGAAAAAGTTCACCGCTTTTGTTAACTTTTTACAGAACTGCCAAACTATTTTCCACGGGGGCTGCATTTTTTTTTTTTGTACCAGGGATTGAAACCAGGGGCGCTTACCATTGAGCCACATCCACAGCCCTTTTTTGTATTTTAGGGACAGAGTCTCACCGAGTTGCTTAGGGCCTCACCAAGTTGCTGAGGCTGGCTTTGAACTCCCAATTATCCTGCCTTAGCCTCTCAAGCTGGTGGGGTTACAGGTGTGCGCTACCCCTTTCCTAGCAGCAGCATAATTTTATATTCCCAACAGCATATATGATGTTCCAGATTTCTCCACATTCTCACATTGTTTTTTAGGGCTAGGGTTGTAGCTCAGCGGTAGAGAATTTGCCTAGCACATGTGAGACACTGGGTTGAATCTTCTGCACCACATAAAAATAAATAAATAAAATAAAGGTATTGTGTCCTTCTACAACTTAAATTTTTTTTTATAGTCACACTAATAGGTACAAAGTGGCATCTCATTGTGGCTTTGATTTGTGTTTCTCTAATGACTAATGACTCTGAACATATGCTTTTGGCTACTTGCATGTGTTCTTTGGAGAAATGTCTATTCAAGTACTTTGCCCATTTTTCGCTGGGTTCTTTTTTGTTGTTGAGTTTTAAAAATTATTTGTATATTCTAGATATTAGATCTTTA
This sequence comes from Ictidomys tridecemlineatus, assembly GCF_052094955.1. Taxonomy (NCBI): domain Eukaryota; kingdom Metazoa; phylum Chordata; class Mammalia; order Rodentia; family Sciuridae; genus Ictidomys; species Ictidomys tridecemlineatus. The sequence goes on along the minus strand of NC_135487.1, from coordinate 105,802,876 downwards.
TCAGATATATGATTTTTAAGTAGCTTCTTTCATTCTGCAGTTTGCTTTTTCACAGTGATGACTATATCTTTGAGGCCCAAGAATTTTTAATCTTGTTGAAATCCAATTTGTCTTTTTCTTTTGTTGCTTATTGTTGAGAGCCACAGCTGAGTCAGAATGACGCCTGGCATATTGTCAGGGGGAATGGTTGAAAGGTGCCAGCGAACCATTGAGATGATGATTTGAGTTAAGCTGTATATAATTGCTGTGATGCTTGGATTGATTGTGTTGTATATGGACCCTGCTCCGGGAATAGGGGCGGCTCCAGGAATCTGCCTCGGGCACCTGATACTTTGGAGTTCCCGGGCAGTTCTCACGGGTGTTCGGGGAGTTTGGGCACGGAGCCCTGTGGAAGGAGTGTGTATTCCCGAGGATTGTGTGTGCAGTGCTGGTGAGAGTTGGGGAATAAAGAGTTGCTGTTTTTTTTTTTTTTTTTTTAGAGAGAGAGAGAGAATTTTAATATTTATTTATTTATTTATTTTTAGTTTTTGGCAGTCAACATCTTTGTTTGTATGTGGTGCTGAGGATTGAACCCCGGCCGCATGCATGCCAGGCCAGCGCGCTACCGCTTGAGCCACATCCCCAGCCCCAAGAGTTGCTGTTTGAACCTACAAGGCTTTGTGGCGGCTTGGTTATTTTGTGCCCAGCCAGACTGCGGTATTTGGTGGCCCGTTCGGGGAATGCCTGAAGCTTGGAGGTAAGTGAAATTGCTCGCCCCTGAGGAAGAGCGAGAGAATGGGTGAACACTTCAAAAAACAATGTGTTCTTGTTTTGATTTATTTTGTTTTTATTTCAAGTTGCCTGTCCCTAGAACTTTCTCAGGCAAACTGGGGAAAATGGTTGGCTCAAGGTTTGAAGTTATTTCCCCCAGAGATAGAGATAGAAATAGACCACGAATATACATTTCAAGAAAATAGGAAATTTGATAATGTTAGGGTCTGTAAAAAAGTCAGGATGGCGCCTGGCATTTTGCCAGAGGGAGTGGTTTGTGAAGTAATGCCAGTGAGCCATTAAAGTGTGGAGATTCCTTATTGGTTGACTGCTGTATCTAGTTTATGTTAATTAAGATAAGCTGTGTGGAATGTATATATACCCCTTCTGTCCTACAATAAAGGGCTTCCACTCCTGCTGTATCAATGTACACAAGTTGTTCGTCACCTCCCAGTTATTTTGCTGCAGCTGGACCGCGGCATGATACAATGCATTTTTGTTCAGTTTTGGTTTCATTCTGTTTCGGTTTTGTTTTGTGTTATCTTTATAGTAGAAATATGGGATCAGAAATTAGTAAAAAACAAACCGAAAGAGTGTTAAGTAAATTGTTAGAGATTCAGACTGTGATAGAAAACATGTTAGATCAAGCAAAAGAAAAGGTCTCTTGAGCTAGTCAGACAGAGGAAGAAAATTTAAAGGAAGAAAGCTTAGAGGAGAAATAGCTATCAGGGGGGAAGCTACAACAGGAGGCTGCTACCAGCACCGTTCTATCACCAGAGGGCGTAATTCAACCAAAAGCTCCATCTATGGAGACAGCTGAGTGGCCCTCAACCCCTGTAGTTGATAGATGGGATCCTGAGACAGGACCTCAAAGATTAGCATGCCCTGTACTTGAGCAGGCAGGAGGGCAGCGAATTCACCATGCTCTAGATTTCAAAACAGTGAAGCAGTTAAAGGAGGCTGTAACAACCTATGGCCCTCAAGCTCCCTTCATGGTAAGCATGGTCGAATCCATTACCAACTTGGACATGATGCCAACAGATTGGGCTAGCATGTGTAAATATGTGTTAAATGGAGGACAATACCTGTTATGGAAGGTTACCAATGAGGAATTTTGCATGGAGATAGCTAGGTGAAATGCAGCAGCCAGTTATCTTCAGAGAAATCTAGATATGTTGTTAGGAAAGGGAACTTTTGAGGGTCAGCTGCAACAAATTACATATGATCCTGCTATATACTCACAAATTGCTGCAGATGCAGTTAGGGCATGGAAGACTTTACAAGGACATGGAAATTTACAAGGTCAATTATCTAAGGTAATACAAGGAGCTAATGAAACTTACGCTGAATTTGTAGATAGGCTTATTCAAACAGCTACCAGAGTTTTGGGGGATACAGAACAAGCAATGCCATTAATAAAACAACTGGCTTATGAGCAAGCAAATCGTTTCTGCAAGGAGGCCATTAGACCATGGAAACATAAATATTTAAACACATATATTAAATTATGTAGAGACATTAATGAACAAGGGCAAGTCTTGGAAGCTGCAGTACAACAGGCTTTAGATGCCAGGCCAAAAACATGCTACAATTGTGAACAAACAGGACATTTTAAATGGAGTTGCCCCATAGGAGGAGGGTTTAACAAAGCTAGGTATCAGAGGAGTAGATATTTGCCCACGATGCTGTAGAGGGAGACATTGGGCTAATGAATGCCGTTCTCAAACCACCATAGAAGGTACTCCGTTATCAAAAAATGGACAAGGACCAGGGGTTTACCCATGATATTGTGGAGAAAAGCATCGGGCTCCATTGCCAAAAAATGGACAGGGGTCCCAATGCTCTGGGGCCCACGACCACAAATATACAGGGCACTGGAGGAACCCAGCAACTCCATGGAGGAACCCAGCAACACCATGGAGGAACCCAGCAACACCATGGAGGAACCCAGCAACACCATCAGGGTAGTGCCCAGGACACATTGTCCATTAGATCTTTCATCAGACAAACCAGAGGGAGCCCAGGGTTGGACATCTGTGCCTCCCCCAGAGCAGTACTAACTCCGGAGATGGGAGTTCAAATCATTCCCACAAGAGTAAAAGGACCTCTTCCCCAAGGAACAGTAGGTTTATTATTGGGACGCAGTTCTTCTACACTAAAAGGACTTATGATAAGTCCTGGGGTAATTGATCCTGATTATGAAGGTGAAATAAAAATTATAGCTAGTTCTCCAAGAGGTATATCAGTAATTTCACCAGGAGATAGAATAGCACAGTTATTAATAATACTCAGCCTGCATGATAAATTTTCCAGTAGTACTATAGAAAAAGGTTCCAGGGGATTAGGCTCCACAGGTGTAGATTGGGCTATGCTGTCTTTAAATTTAGATTCTCGCCCAATGCTAAAACTAAATATTCAAGGATATGAATTTAATGAGCTACTGGATACAGGTGGAAAGACCTTAGCATCATCTTTCATCAAGAATGGCCGAAACATTGGCCATTACAACAGGCCACTCAAACACTTTGAGGCCTAGGAGTGGCAACTAATCCCCATAGAAGTGCAATGGTATTAGATTGGAAGGATCCTGAAGGATGTGAAGGAACTATACAGCCATATGTTTTGGATCACCTTCCTATTAATTTATGGGGACGAGATGTCCTAGATCAATTAGGTTTGACATTAACAAATAACATCAATCCAAATGCGCCCACTATTATGGCTAGACAAGGTTTTAGGAAAGGAAAAAGATTAGGAGAACAAGAACAAGGTAGAGCAGCACCAATTCAAATAGATCAAGGAATAAATAGACATGGATTGGGTTTTCAGAAGGGGGTCACTGAGACAATAAAAATTACTTGGAAATCAGAAAGACCAGTATGGGTTCCTCAGTGGCCCCTGACTAAAGAAAAGATACAAGCAGCCCATGACCTGGTCAAACAACAATTAGCGGAGGGACATATACAACCTTCCATATCTCCCCATAATACTCCCATTTTTGTCATTAAAAAGAAATCTGGTAAATGGAGATTATTGCAAGATTTAAGAGCCATTAATAATGAGATGGTTATTATGGGACTTGCTCAATCAGGGATTCCTCAATTGTCTGCTTTGCCAAAAACCTGGTATGTTTTAGCTATAGATATTAAAGATTGTTTTTTCTTCAATTCCAATTCATCCTGAGGATAGTCCACGTTTTGCATTTACTATCCCTGCACTGAATCATGAAGGTCCTGATCAGAGATATGAATGGAAAGTACTCCCTCAAGGGATGGCTAACATCCCAACTATGTGTCAAATTTATGTTAACAAAGCAATCCAGCCACATAGAAATCAAAATCCTGAACTACAAATATTTCATTATATGGATGATGTATTATTAACACACAAAGATAAAAACACATTGCTAGAATGTTATGCCACACTTAAAAATTTATTAAAAAATTATAATCTAGAGATAGAAATAAATAAAGTACAATTAAATTTTCCAATTAATTATTTAGGAGTTCTATTATCCTCAACCATGGTCTGTCCACCAAAAATTCAAATACGAGTAGATCAACTCAAATCACTTAATGACTTTCAAAAGTTATTAGGAGACATAAATTGGATAACACCTTATCTAGGCATACCAACAGGAGAGTTGGGACCTTTATTTGATATCCTAAAAGGTCCATCAGATCCAAATTCACCCCAAATGTTAACGCCTGAAGCAAGAAAGGCATTAAAAATCATTAAAACATATATGGAAAATATGCATTTGGATAGAATTGATATGTTTGCCTTTATTATTTATTGTAATATCAACAAAAAATATTCCTACAGGAGTATTTTGGCAAGAAAGTCCATTATTGTGGATACATTTATCTTATTCTCCTAACACTATTCTTACTAGGTATCCTGAGGCTGTAGGACAATTAATACTCAAAGGAATAAAAGCAGCAAAGGGAGTGTTTGGAATTTCTCCCAATAAAATTATTACTCCATATACTATGGATCAAATTGATGATGAGTTAGCTAATGAGTTAAATACTTGGGCAATAATCATGTGTAAATCTAATGTTTCATTTGATAACCACTTACCATCTAATCCTTTATTTTCTTTTTGGTCTTTGCATCCTGTAGTTTTTCCAAAAATGACAAGAAAAACACCTATCATGAATGCTCCAAATATATTCACTGATGGGTCAAATAATGGTACAGCAGCAGTAGTTACCCCTAATCAAACTTTTACATTTTTAGTACCCAAACAATCAGCTCAAAAGGTAGAGCTTAATGCAGTGTTACAAGCTTTTGTGATGTTTAAAGATTCTGGATTTAATTTATTTTCCCATAGTCAGTATATAGTTAATGCTATAGTATCCCTTGAAGATGCTGCTAGGATTTCCCCTTCCTCTACTGTTTTCTCTTTGTTTTCCACTATACAGAGTCTAATCTGGGACAGAAAAGATCCATTCTTTATAGAACATATCAGGGCACATACAGGATTGCTTGGAGCCCTTAGTTTGGGCAATGATTTAGCAGATAAAACTACACATGACATACATATTTTCTCTACACTAGAAGAAGCTACAAATTTTCATAAAAGGTTCCATGTCAATGCTAATACTTTACAAAAGCATTTTAAAATAATTAAGGAACAAGCTAGACAAATAATAAAACAATGTCAAAATTGTGTGACCTTTTCACCACAAGTTAATCTTGGAGTCAATCCTAGAGGACTGATACCTAATTATATTTGGCAAATGGACGTCACACACTTGCCAGAATTTGGAAAATTAAAATATTTGAATGTTACAGTTGATATTTCTTTCAGATTTTTGATGGGCTCCCTTCATGCCAGAGAAAAAAACTAAAGATATTATAGCTCATTGCTTACAAAATTTTGCCACTGTGGGCATTCCAACACAGTTAAAAACATATAATGCCCCTGGCTATACCTCTACCTCTTTTAAACAATTTTGCTCATCATTTGGCATTACTCACATAAAGGAATTCCATACAATCCACAGGGACAAGGCATAGTTGAAAGAGCTCATCAAACTATTAAAATGTACTTATTAAAGCAAAAAGAGGGAATTGGGAAGGGGTATATATTCCCCAAAGATAAACTTAAAATAACTCTTTTTACTCTAAACTTTTTAAATTTGGATTCATCAGGGCTTAGTGCTGTGGAAAGGCATATGTCTCCAAAAAATGTACATAAGCCCAAGGTACTTTGGAAGGATATTCTAACAGGACAATGGAAAGGTTCTGACCCAGTGATTGTCTGGAGTTGAGGTTCTGTTTGTGTGTTTCCATAGGGAGAACAGCAGCCAATTTGGATTCCAGAGAGACTAACCAAAGCAATTTCTACAGACCAAAAAGAAGATGATTTGACTCAAATCCATAACAGCTGATATTCAGAACTCCAGCTTGGCTATTCTTACATCTGTGACAGTGATTCTCCCACACCTGGAGGCTAATGAATAATGAACACCATTAAGGCCTATTTCAAATGTAAAAAACCTTGGGTCTTGCTTGTGGGAGTACCTTCAGACCCATATGCAAGTTACAGGAAGAAGGATGGGATATATATATAAAAAAAAAAGAGTCTAACCCAGGTGGTAACCAGGATGCTTTTTTCAATATCTATTTTATTATTGCCTTTTCCCACATCATGAAGTTCTATTTTATTTTTTGAGCTCATACAGACCTAGATTAATGTTTTTTCTGATCAGTTCTATTTTTTGACTGTGGAGTTTTTAAACATTGCAATGGAGATTTCACCTGTATAAAGCTACAAGGCCTTCACTATTGTCTTATGTGTTGTATGTTATGTGTGCACACTTCTGTTTTGTGTTGTATGTCTGTATGTGCATATGTCCATAGATCATATATGAGGAGCGCTCATGAAAAAAATGGATCCAAATAATTTTTTTTATTCACATAATTTAAATGGTTTAATTTAAATCAGGTAAACAGCTGTTGAGGTTGTTTTTAAAGGTGGTTAACAGATCTGTTTGTTTACTTTCACCTTTCCTTTTCATTATATTTAATAATTCTGTTCAGGATAATGTAAATTGTTCAGAAAATTGTTTTCTTAGAGCCTGCTGGAATGTTACATAATTTCTTTTTAGCCATCATTGCCAGAAGTCCTATCTTCATCTCAGTGCCGGTGAAGACAAAGATAAAACCAAACTACAGCTTCTTCGATAGCTATCACAGTAAACTGCATAAACTGATGCATCAATGAATAATAACTCAACAAGTGATGCTCAATCTGGAGTCAATTTACTTTGGGAGGAAATGGACATATTGATGGATTCCTCTGCTTTGAACTGCTTGCAGAACTTGCCTGGACTATGTATCACTTGTATGCAATGTGAACAAATTGTGGTAGTGCTGGGGCATCTTTGCTGATGGCGTCATTGGTGGTACAATTTTTCCAAAAAGAGCCATCAATTGGCTTGGTGTCATGGCATTTTTCATCCTCCTCCCTTCTGCTTGTGATAGTCTAAAATTTGGGGACCAACAGAGGTGAGGCAAAGAACCTCACCCCCCCACTGGTGCAAAGGCCTATCCACAAATGTGGCTGTATGCTGGACCGGTAGTCAATGACGGGTAAGATCCAATTGCAATGGTACCAACCTAAGGCAGGAGGCTGACGCCTTAAGGTCAGCTCATCCGATGACAGATAAGGACCATATGTAGTAGTGGACAACCTAAGACAGGCACGGTCCCTAAGCCACATGCTGTTGTTTAATTAAACAGAAGAGGGGAGATGTTGAGAGTCACAGAATGACACCTGGCATATTGCCAGAGGGAATGGTTGAAAGGTGACCCCAGCGAACCATTGAGATGATGATTTGAGTTAAGCTGTATATAATTGCTGTGATGCTTGGATTGATTGAGTTGTATATGGACCCGGCTCCGGGAATAGGGTGGCTCTGGGAATCTGCCTCGGGCGCCTGATATGGGGAGTTTGGGCGCGAAGCCCTGTGAAGGAGTGTGTGTTCCCGAGGAGTGTGTGTGCAGTGCTGGTGAGAGTTGGGGAATAAAGAGTTGCTGTTTGAACCTACAAGGCTTTGTGGTGGCTCGGTTATTTGTGCCTAGGCAGACTGCAGCAGCTTATATATTTTTTTTTGTTTAATTTAAGGATTCATTATCAATTCTGAGGTCTTAAAGATTTAACTCTATTCTCATCTGAGAGTTTTGTCATTGGGCCTTTTGTTTCTGATCCATTTTGAGATATTTTTTGTTTATGATCCAAGATCCAGGGGCACAAGTTCATTTGTTTGCAATGGATATCCACTTATCCAACCATCATTTGTTGAAGAGAATTTTCTTTTCCCATAAAATGGTTTTGGTATGCTTTTTAAAAATCAATTGGCCAAACATGGATAGATTTTTCTTTGACTCCCAATTCTAGTCTATTAGTCTCTGTCTGTCATTATGCCAGTGGAATCACACTGTTTTCATCATTGTAGTTTTTTTCTTTTTTAAACATTTAGTTTTTAGAAGTAGTTGCACATAATACCTTTATTTTATTTATTTATTTTTATTTGGTGCTGAGGATCAAACCCAGGGCCTCACACATGCTAGATGAGTGCTCTACCACTGAGCTACAACCCCAGCCCCTGATCATTGTAGTTTTATAGTAAATTTTGATAATGAGAAGTGTGTGCTCCCAACTTTTTTCTTTTTTCCAATACTATTTTGACTATTTGGATATGATTTTGAAGACTGTTTTTTTTTCTTTCTTCTCTCTCTCTCTCTCTCTCTCTCTCTCTCTCTCTCTCTCTCTCCCTCTCTCTCTCTCTCCCTCTTTTTCCTTTTCTTTCCAGAGCCACAATCCCAGCTCTTTTTATTTTTTATTTTCAGACAGGGTCTCACTAAGTTGCTGAGGCTGCTTTTGAACTTGCACTTCTCCTGTCTCAGCCTCTCAACCCATTGATTTTTTTTTCATTTTTGCAAAAACAAAAATCATTACAGTTTTAATAGGAATTGCATTGAATTTTTAAATCCATGAATATCTTTTCATTTATTTTGGTATTATTTAATTTTACAGTTTTCAGTGAATGTCTTTCATCTTTGTTTGTTACGGAACTGGCCTCATTTAAAGAAGATCTGACTTTTATCCCAGTTCCCAGGAGGTGACCTCTAAACTCTTGAAATTTCCCAACGTAATCTGAGTGTCTATAATTCATGGTAGGCTCCTCAAGCCACACTTATTAGCTAATGCTATGGAGATTAATCACGGGGGAACTTTGATAATTAATATAATTAAATGACTTGGGGGAGGGGCTGGCAATGCCAGAAAGATTAACTATGTTTGATCAGAGGATGGGGCAATTAGCCACTTGATAACATTCTGATTTTCAGAGAGATAAGGAGGGTTGGAGATTGAATTCAACCACACAGGCAATGATCCATGCTGAGGTAATGAAGCGTCAATAAAACCCCTGGACACCAGAACTTGCGTGATCTTTCCTGGTTGAGCACTGTCACGCATCATAGCCTGGAGGAGGCAGTGCTGTCTAGGACGGCACAGGGAGAGAATGATCAGAGGCTTTGCATTTGAACCCCTCCTGAGTTTTATCCTATATTGCTCTTGGCTAATTTTAATGTATCCTTTCCCTGTAGTAAACATGAACTGCAGTATAATAGCTTTCAATGAGTTGAGACGTCCTAGCAAATTATTGAGCCTAGCAAATTATTGAGCATGATCATGGGAACTCCCCACTTTGTATTTAGCTGGCCTGAAGTCTTGAACTGGCAGCTGTTGTCTAAAGAACTATTTTGGGGGGAATGTTCCTAAACTATTCAGTTTAGGCTCCATAGTTGCCTAAACTTTTTGCAACTTCCTTAAATATATACTACTAGAAACTTTTAATCTTTTGGGTGCTAAAATAATTGTTTTCTTAATTTTCTACAAATTATTTTTAACAAATGCTTATTTAGCACTTGAAATGTGCCAGATTCACATTGTTTACAAGAACTAATTTTATTTCCTTAACAACTCTGTGGAATGTGCACTTTTCCTTTTGGAAACAGGGCAGTCTGGCTGCTGAATCCATATTCTAAACCTGCTTTTTAAGCTTTCCTTAAGAAGTTTCCTAAGAATTACTTTTACTCTTTCTACTGTCATCACACACTACAGGAATTCATAGATTGACTTCTAGTCAGGTCCCCAATCTATCTTCCTAGTTCTCTACCATCAACCCTGAATGCTGCTGCCACCCTAAGGATCCTGAACCACTGCGGTTCAGTCCTGGCCACCCAAATGACCTCAAGCCTCTTCCTCTTTCCTGCATTTTTCAAACATAAAATGCAATTTTATGTTTGCATGCGGCTGCAAATTCCACACTTTCTTCTATTAACATGTTGAGCTGTTACTAAAAACCTTTTGTTGTACAAAAAAGACAGAAAGTATATGGGACCTTTTTAAGACCTGACTCCTGAATCCCTACTCCTCTTCAATCTCAGGTTAAAACAAACAGGCCTACTTTATAAGGCTGTTGTGAAATTGTGAAAATTAAGTGGGGGTGAAGAGAAAAAGTGGGAGGGTCCAAGATGTGAAGGGAAGGGCAGGGTCCTGGTATGTAGCAAGTGCTCAACATAGGCTGGTTGACTTAGCCTGACTCAGTCTCCTCAACCAACTTAAGCTTTGTCAAGGCAGAGCCCTTGGTTCATACTTATTGGATATTTCTCAAAAGTCTCAGAGACAGTCCATGATTACTTAACTCCATCATTTCAACAGACACACTTTGGTTTGGGGATTGATCAAGAACTATAATGGCTCCTGTGACAGAGTAAGCTCAGGAGTCTGACTCAAAATGTTGACCACTTCTTAGCTCCCTGATTGCTGGAAAGTTACTTGACCCTTTTTGAGCTCAGATCCCTTATTTATAAAAATTTTTGCTGCAGCATCTACTTCATGGGGTTGTGAAGATTCTCAAATGATCCAGGTGACGTACCTGGCATTTCATCTGCCGCCTCCCAACGTCGTTAGCAGTAATTCTATTCTGTCCCAGATATTCGGTGTCCATGAACACGCGGCCTCTTTGCATGCTCACGACTCTGTTTCGGATGGATGATGATGACCATGATGATGATGATGACCTCCATCAGGCCAGTCCTCCCACCCTCTGACCGCGCTCTCTTAACCGACTGGTGACACCCACCGTTCATCAAATGCCACAGCCCGGGCAACGTGGTCAGGGAGATTCCTAAATTCTCTCACCCAAACTTCCTACGAGCCTAGGAAGTCGGTTCTCTGTTGCCATTCGAGAGAGGAAACAGGCCCCTGGAGGCTGACTTCCCCGAGGTCACCGCGCTCAAGTGCCAGGCCCGCAGGGGAGCCAGGCGCAGGCGGTCCACAGCCCGGGGGTCTTCCCGGGTCCGAGCTGCAGCGCGTCCATTCAAACGCTGCCCAGTCCTCCTCTTCCCGTCCCCATGGGCCCCCACGCTCAGGTCGGGCCCCCAAGAGCCTTCTCCCTTTTCTTGGTTAGCAACCCAGCCTGGAGGCCGGGGCGCGGAGGTGGCCGGGTGATTCGCGGCGGGAGGAGTCGTCGCACAGGACCACCTGCCAGGTTTCGCGTGTCCCAGGGCCGGACAGCGGGCCGCGCCTGTGCGCATGCTCGGGCCACGGGCTCGGAGGCAGCGGCGCCGCTGGAGGAACGGAGCCGGGAGCCCCAGCGCCGGCCGCGCGGGACCCAGAGCGCACCGTCCGCCGCGTCCCGCTCCGGCTCCGCGATCCGCGCGCAGAACGGTTAGTTGGGTCGCGGTTCGCGGCGCCCTCGCTGCCCCGGTGGGGTCACGTGGACCCTCGAGGGAGCGGAGACCTTTGTCTCCCCCGGAGACAGGCGGCTGGACGAGGGCTTCGTGGCCCCGGGCAGCCGCGTGGCCCCGAAGCGCGGCGGTGGCCGTGGTGGACGAAGTGCATTCAGGTGTCTGGCCGTTGGCTTGGGAGAGGAATGTGGCCACGGTGACCGAGGGCAGTGGCCTCGTCCCCACTAGACATGCTTTGGATCTGGAAGAATAATGAATGGGCTGTCAGAACAGATAGGGTTGACAGCCTCCCTCCCGCCTTCCAGGCTCTCCCGGGCAGGGCGTTTTTGCGCCCTGGTGATGGGCTGGGGATCGTTTTGGACTCCGGAGCATGCAACCCGTCACCCTCCCATCTTTGAGCACTATTTGTTCCCCTGCCTTTAATTCTCCCTGACAAACGGAATTCTTCCCGGTTCAGGATTCCTCTTAACTCTGTGCTACCTGTAGAAAGAAATTCCCTTTTATCCTCAAATCTGACCCACCCATCCCTGGTGGTGTGTGTGTGTGTGTGTGGGGGTGAACCTTGTATTATTTTTGTGTGCTTTCCCTTCCTTAACAGATTGTAAGTTCCCAAAAGGTAGTAAACAATCTTTGTAGTCCCATAACACACGGTTCAGTGAACAGTGAGCGTACTTCTGCAACTTCAGGGGTAATGGTGATCATCTGTGAAGCGCTCTAACACTGTGGGGCGCATCAGTCACATTTCCTAAAGTAGCTCCGAACTTTTTCTCTAGTCTCACTTTCAATGCAGGCCTTTGCGGTGGCTATTGACCTAAATTAGAGATTGATGAACCTCAGATTTAGAATATCTGCTCTGCAAATTAGAAATTACTTGCGTTGACCTTCTTCTCTCTAATGATTGTACCAGCAGAACGGTTACTTGGGTCGTTTGTAGTTTGCCATTGAGAAAATTCAATAGAGAATAGGGGAGTATATTAACGATTTACTGACTTTTTTTTTTTGAAAATGAAATAGATGGTTGAAATTTTACTATAAGTGTACTTTATAATGAAGTACAGTGATTTTTATTTATTTATTTATTTTTAGGGCACTGGGTTGCTCAATCACTGAACTATCTCCCCAGCCCTTTTTATTTTGAGACAGTCTCCCTTAGTTTTTCAGCCTGGCCTGGAACTGGTGATCCTCCTACCTCAGCCTCCACAGCCACTGGGATTACAAGCAGTACAGGTGTTGTTTATTATCTTATTGACCATATAGTCTAGGATTTATGTTGGCAGCATTCATACACTTAAATTTCACCTATAATGCATTTTAAGGTAAGAAAACTTCCTTTTTAATGCTTCTTAGTGTGGAAAATACCCTTCAAAACAGATTTGCAAATAACCATTTAGCTGCACTTAGTGTCGGTAGTCCTTATCCTGCACAAACAATACTCAGTATGTTAAGGTTTTTTTTGATGGATTGTCGTGGGTATTCTACAGAAACAAAACAACTTTTTTCCTTCTTTGAGGTTTGAGCTCAGATGAGCAGTAGTAATGATGTTCAGACAACTATGTACAGGAAAGTACTAGGAGAGACAAATTTAAGAGTCTCAAACTTTCAGAATGATGAATAAAGCTTTGAAATAAAATTATAGTATGTGGTCTTGATCATCAAAACCTATGAGATATTTTTCATAAACATTTTTTATAGGGCTGGGGAGTGGTTAGAGCCTCTGCCTGGCATGCATGGCCCTGCATTTGATCCCCAGCACTGCAAGGAAGAAAAAAAAACTTATAAAATATAACACTATTAAGAAACTTAGCTATAAAACAATAGTGTTAAATATTACTCTTGAGTACTTAAATTTGTGCACCCCCTAGTAAAGGAAAAAAACAGCATTCTCTGTTGGGTTCCTCTTTATAGGACTATTATTTTCCAATAGGCTCAAAGAGACCTGAACGTGAGGAGGTGGAAACTAGTGGTGGCATTGTGTGTATGTGTGTTGCTGGAGATTACATGTAGGGCCTCACATATGCTAAATAAACACTATCACGGAGCTACACCTCCAGCCCCTTTTATTTTATGAATATGGAGTCTCACTAAGTTCCCTAGACTGGCCTCTAACTTTTGAGCCTCCTGCTTTAACCTCCTGAGTTGCTGGGATTACAGGTGTGTACCACTGTGCCCAGTGTTGGTACCTGTTTATGAATATGAAGATGGCCAGAACCCTAACACCATACTTGTTTGTTATTTTAAATGAACCAGTATATTTGTGCTCCAAACCCTAGGACCATGTCAATCATAGATTAATAGGTTAAAAGAATATTGTTTTGATTTGGAGACTATACTCTGGATTGCTACAGATAATGATGTTCGAAGATTATATTCTAGTATATAATTTGAAATTCTGCCAAACAAAACTCTCTCGTATTGTGTCAAGGTCTTTTAATAGTCTTGAACTCCTCTTTTTTCAATTTTTCTTCAGAATCTTGTGTCCTTATTCAAAAAGAGATTACATTTCAAAATTTATACCAGCATAAAAAAATTGCAGGAAACAAGGAAAATATGCCAGTAGGATTCTGTTGGGTTCATGTCCCATAATTTTTCTTTTAGATGCTTTTATTTCATTCACTTTCTTTTTTTAAAATCTATTTTAAGACACTAGCTGTTTTAAATATAATTTTGGCATTGTAGAATAAGTTTTTTAAAAATATTTTTTAGTTATAGATGGACACAGTGTCTTTATTTTACTTTATGTGGTGCTGAGGATTGGAACCTGGTGCCTCATGCATGCTAGGCAAGCCACAACCCCAGCCCTAGAATAAGGTTTTAATACAATAAAATGTTACCTGTTAAGACTGGAGACAGTTTTTAGTGGCCAAAAAGTTTAACTTTTTAATAACAAACTGACAAATCATACCTGGAACTACGCTCGAAGTTTGATTATAATCCAGTATATTGTATTAGCCTTTCCAAGTGAACCTTAATATAGTAAACAGTTCTGCTTTGACTAGAGGAAATTTAAGTATAAATATTCTAGAATGAAGTAATCTTAATTATTATTTTTTTAATTCAGAAGGAAACTTATAAAAGACCTGCCTTGGAACATTTCTACTTAATTTTAGAATCTGAATTGTTTCCCTTGAACTGAGATTATGGTTTTTATAATTCAAGTGGAAATTTTAGAAATGCCTCAGGGCAAGTAACCTTCAATTTCAAATGGAGGTACAATTTTAGAGAATTTTACTGTAGATCCTCAGTTTCATATATATGGTGATTTATAATGAACTCTCTGAGGGTCTAGGGGTGTAGCTACGTGTTAGAGTTTGTGCTTAGCATGTGTGAGTCCCAGGGTTCCATCCCCAGCAGCACCTCACCCCCCACCTCAAATAAAGTGAAATAGAATAAAATGATCTCCCTGAGATGAGAATCGGTCCCTTAGGATCTCTTTCCCAACTCAAAAGTTACAAAAGTCCTCTTTTCCCTCCTTGCAAAAGAAAAGCTTCCTCACTCATCCAGATTCTTACTCTGGTGTACTTTTCCAGGGTATTAAATTAAAAAAAAAATTAAAAGGGGGAGGGATCAAGAATGGATAGCTCTAGAGAAAATTATTGAAGTGGCAGGACTTTATTTCACAAGACATTTTCACAAGGCAATAAACTTCTGTCTTATATCAATCTTAGAATTTGGAAAGATTGGTGGTTTTAACAGGAAGGTTTATCAACCCACTGCTTTGAATTCAAATGAGGTCAGACTTTTTCTGATAAAATGACAGGACAATCAGTGGTCATTGTCCATGAACTGCATGAACCAGTCGCCATGGTTTTGACAAAGATGTATTTAAAGAACATATAACTGCTGTGAGTTATGTTGTTAACACAGACCAAACCTGTTTGTGTCTTCTAAAATGTCAGAATTTTGGAATAACAATAAATTCACAGGCTGTCCCTCTTTCGTCAACGGTAGTTCACTGAGTACTTGTGGGTCACCTAGGAGTCATAAGCCAGGTGATTACAGGTTCTTTTAGTCCACTCTTAATTTCTAATATCTGTAATACCCAAGCCACACAGTTGTATATATAGGTTACAGAAAGGCTAAGAAAGGGTTAAGGCAGCCCCAGAGGTTTCAGAGGCTGAACTGGGAGCATGGCCCAGAGTGGAGCAGAGACCAAAGCAGAGTCAGATAAGATTACACACGATCAGAAGAACTTGTTCAGAGCGCAGAGCCGTCAAATTGCAGGAACTTATTCTCCGCCAAGGTCTGGGTGGGTGGATGGATGGATAGATGGCAAGTTTCATTTTCAGAGTGTCAGCTTGGAATGGGCTGTGCGTGGCCATCACAGACAGGAGAAGCCACACTCTGCAGCAGCCCAGTGGAAACAGGAAATCATAGGTTGGTTGATGTGGTGATTTTCCTGGGCAAGGCTTGAGATGAGTGACCAGGTGATAGGGTTAGGGTGCTGCTGTGTCCAGTCTTGGGGTTCTTCCTCTTTTATGGGCCTTGAGTAAGGGAGTTGCTTCATTCAGTGGTTTGGTGTTTTCAATCAGCTCATGGACCTGGTTGGTTCATTCTCTCTCTCTCTCTCTCTCTCTCTCTCTCTCTCTCTCTCTCTCTCTCTTTCTTTCGTGGGGGTACTGGGGATTAAACTCAGGGTGTACTTATGTGCTTAATTACTCAGCCATATTCCTAGTCCTTTTTTTTTTTTAATTTCTGAGTCAGGATATCATTAAGTTGCTTAGGGCTTCAATAAATTGCTGAGGCTGGCTTCAAATTTATAGTCCTCCTGCTTCAGCCACCTGAGTTGCTAGGATTACAGGTGTGCACCACTGTGCCTGTCCTGGGCCTGTTTTTTTTTTTTTAATATGAGTTTGATATGCCTATGTATAGCTATGTGCTTCTGATTAATTCATAAGTCCACAGGTGGTCATTCTTATTGGCAGATTAATTTACTTATCGGTTTGTGCCTTATTGATCAGGCAGCCAGTGGTGGTTTACTGGTACAAACAAGGTGTAAAGTCATTCAACTTCAGGGCTTAGATTCAAAACAAAGTAGCTCATGTCAAATTATTGCTTTACAAAATGGAGTAACTCAGGTTGCAGCACAACCTGAAAACTGCTGTTCTATACATCATGGAGTAATTCAGGGCAGGGCAGAGCTTGCTTTTCACAATAACACAATTATAGTATTCCAGAAATTGTATATTTGCTATTATTAAACTTAACAAATTTGAGTCATCAATGTGTAAGAGAGCACATATTTTCTAAAGTTCTGTTGGGGACAAAACAGTTGAAGACTGCAAACTTTTGAGACAACGTTTTCACGCACCTAGTTCTGTTATGTTTTTTTTGGAACAGAGTCTAAGTTGTGTAGGCTGCCCTCGTATTTAGGATATCCTGCCTCACCCTCCCGAGGAGCTGAGACTACAGGCACGCACCACCATGCCCAGGTTACCTAGTTCTCTTCAAAATAAATCAGATGTCATGTTAAGAGGCAAAATGGTATAAAAGGACTGTTTATTTATTTTTCAGGGTTTCTTTCTTTCTTTCTTTCTTAAAAATGAAGTGATTTTTTTAATCTTTTTTTTTGTACTGGGGATTGAACTCAGGGGCACTCAACCACTGAGCCACATCCCCAGCCCTTTGTTTTGTTTGTATTTTATTTAGAGACACAGTCTCCCTGAGTTGATTAGTCTCTCACTGTTGCTGAGGCTGGCTTTGAACGCAGGATCCTCCTGCCTCAGCCTCCTGAGCTGCCGGGATTACAAGTGTGCACCACCATGCCCGGCTTGATTTTTAATCTTTAGATAAAAGACTCTCGGGTGATATTCAGGATGCCTTACAAATTTGTTTTTTAAATTAAGTTTTTTTGTTTTTGCATTTTTGGTGCAAGGGATTAAATCCAAACCTAAGGCCTTGCACATACTAAGCTCTGAGCCACGGCCAGCTCTTACAATTATTTCAATGAAGCAGGGGCTCCAAAACACAATGTGGATATATAACAATTAGGTAATGATTTCTTAACATTTCCAGGGGATAAAGCACTTTTTCAGATTTTGAAAGAAAATAGTCTTTCTATAGTGCTAATTCCTAAGAGTTTATTCTCGCACATAGACTATAATATTATTTGTCAATTTCATATACTTTTTTTTTTTTGAGAAAAAGGAAAAAGAAGGTTTATTGCTTTATTAGCAAAGGAAAAACTCAGGGCACTCCTGTCCCAAAGGCTGTGTGATTCTAATTTCATATACTTTTAATCCATAAAGAATGCTCACAAGGGCTGGGGCTGTGGCTCAGTGGCAGAGCGCTTGCCTAGCATGCATGAGGGTTCGATCCTCAGCACCACATAAAAATAAAATAAAGACATTGCATCTACCTATAACTAAAAAACAACAAAAAAAAGAATGCTCACAAGAAGAAATTTCTGGAGGTTTTCCCAGATATCTGATATAACTACATTTTTTGTCATGCTTATAACATTTGCAAAGTTTGGCACATCCAGATCCAGAGTCTTATGATCAAGGGGCTTTGTGTACTTCATGAGGTCAGATAAATTCATAACCATTCCTGTTAACAGGATCAGTCTCTTCGAGTACTGTCACAACAACTTTATAATCATTTCCAAACACTTTGAAGTTTTCTTCATTATTCAGAGATTTGCTGTGCAGCTGGTGGCTTGGCGCTGGAGACGAGGTAGAACATTCATGCCCTCCAGCAGTGGCAGAGCCCAGCCCTGGCCTGGCCAATCTTCCTGCACCTCCCTCTGCCTGTCAGTGGGCTGGGCTCACCTAATATTTTGCTTGATATTTTTCTTACTGCTCCACACCAAAAGTAAATCTTATAAAAACTATAGTTGTGAAAGAAAACTAGTGTCAGCAGAGACTTTTACCAAAGATGGTATGTTTTGGGAGACTGGGGCACAGTGGTGTTGGGAAAAACAAATGGTTCTTATACCAGTCATATCTCTTGCAGGGGAAATGGAAGATATGGTCTGTATTCCCTCAAGGACTTTAACTTATCTTTGTTTGCTTCATCAATGAATGGGAAGGAGAATGAATTTCTCATAATTTCATGGCATATTCTTACCTATTCTGATGAATAATCCTAATAATTGGGGGGAAATCTCTGAAGGAGATGCATTTGTAACCTAGGACAGTGGTTGCCTCTTGTTCAGATTTGGTTCTTATCAATTTCTGGGCTACAGCAGCTACTAGGGAAGTTCTGAATGTTAATGGCAATGTAAGAGCTGCTCCAAGCTGAGCCATTGATCCCAAATCATTTTGGGGAATCTGAAGTCATTTGGTGGTGTCTGGCATCCTGCAAACAGGGCTATGCCAGCGGAATTCACTGGCCCTGGTCATAGTTCGGTCCTGTTTCTCTGGTCAGGTGTTCCTGGCAGAGTGTGGGGCAGGCTGGAACCTCTTCAGGTTAGAAGAGGTCTCAGATTCTTCTGGAGGAACAGCATTCTAAAGAGTTTGCCCAGGTTCTTCTATCTGTGGGGCCACGGCAGATTCCAAAATAAGTTAACACTTCTTAAATACCTGTGTACATGTGTAGACGTTGGAGATGACCAGCTCCAGAGGAAAAATTTTCATATTTTTTATATTTGTTTCTTATCAACAATCTAAAATAAAACATTTCCTGTATATTGTGGATGACCATTATTTTAAGAAATAAAAAAGTACTCTGTATTTGATCAAAATCAATTCTGGTACCAAATGATCTATCTGAATTTAATTATGTAGGTTAGTGGTGACTATGAAAGCATGCTTAATATTTAAAACACGAGTTTACACAAGTGAATTCCGGATGATTTTATACGGTATTTCAAACATTGTAAAAATGTTTTATAAAGCTGGGCATGGTGGCATGTGCCTGTAAGCACAGCTCTTTAGGAAGCTGAGGCAAGAGGATCACAAATTCAAAGGTAACCTGAGCAATTTAGAGAGACCCTGGGGATTGAGCTCAGTGGTAGAGTACCTGCCTATCACATGCGAGGCCCTCAGTTCAATCCCCATTACTGAAACAAAAAGTTTTACATTAGTTCTTCCTTCCTTCCTTCTTTCCTTTCCTTTTTTTTTTTTTTTTGTAGTACTTGGGATAGAATCCAGAGCCTCATGAATCCTGGGCAAGTGCTCTACCACTGAGATAGTCCCATATTAGTTTAAATAGAAAAAAACCAATGTAGTAATCCAGACATATTTGTTGTTGTTGTTTTTGTTTAGTCATAGGCAGACATAATACCTTTATTTTTATACCTTTATTTTATTTATTTATTTTTATGTGGTGTGAGGATCGAACCCAGTGCCTCATCCATACTAGGCGAGCGCTCTACCACTGAGCCACAACCCCAGCCCTAACATGTTTGTTTTGATAGCAATAATCTGGTTACAACAAACTCTTACTCATCTTATACATTAATGTTCATTTTTTAGTAATTTTGCTTAGTAGTGCTGTACTTAATATGTAAGTAGGATTACCATTGAATCCATCAATGCAAGGGCAATAGATATGGTTCAGGGGTAGAGTGCTTGCCTATCATGCACTAGGCTCTGAGTTCAATCCCCAGGATGACAAAAAAAATAACAACAACAAATCAACCCAGCAATCTCTAAGAGTTTCTATCCCTCCCCTTTGGGGAAAAAAAAAGGCTCTGTATATTAAAGTACACGTGTTTTGGAACCAGATGAATTTGGATTTGGATATGGAGTCTAGCACTTAACAACTTGGGTACCTCTTCATTTATAAAATGGGCTTCATTTAATTTTACAAATATAATTACCTCCTATCTGCTAGAAATTTCTAGACAATGGGAGCATATCATTAAACACAATGGATACAGTCTGTACTCACAGGGCCATGTACGATGTAGTGGGAGAGAGGCAAAAGGGAAATGAGAGGCGTAAGACTAGGGTCCTGTGGTTGCACACAGTAGAGACACCTAGCTTGCCCTTGCCAGCTGAGTGACAATGAGATTTGAAGACAGTAAGCATTCAAGTGACGGGAGAGCCAGCTTGAGGCACAAGGCACAAAAATGCACCAAAGGCAGAAGATGAGAGAGCCTGGCCCCTGGTATGGCAGGATCACGGTGTAGGACGGAAATCAGGAGAGATGAAGTTGGAGAGGTAAGCAAGGGTGGGATTGCACTAGGTTTGGAATACAGTAGGCTTGGAACCACCTTATTAAGAGGTGGTTCTGAGGGTGGTATATCTGGATCCACAAAACAGGTTTATGAACAAGAGCAAACAGGTTTGCTTTCAGAAGATCACTTGGGCTGCAGTGTGAAAAATGAAATAGGATGAAGGAAAAGTGGAAGGCAGGAAACTAATTAGGAAGCTGTTGCATTAGCCCATGGGAGATGGTAATCAAGGTGTAGTGGGTGTGAGAGGGTCGAGGATGACAGATCCAGGAGCTATTCAGACTGGGCAGATGTAGGGCACAAGAGCTAATGAGAGCTCCCAGGTTTCTGGTTTGGCCAGTGATTTGAGCCTGAGATATGTGATTGCGCCATCATATGCGCCTAACGAAGACACTGACGTAGATGGCATCCTTGTGCAGAATATTAACCTATGAGGGTGTGTGACATGTGCATTTAAGGTCTGCCCAGCATCTATTTTCCCTTCGGCCTAAATCACCTTTCCCCTTTATTCATTCATCAGGTCCTTGTTGACCGTGATTAAATACCAAAGGGCTAGGGACGTTGCATTGTTAAAAAAAAAAAATAATAAAATAAAAATCATTGTTTCATGCAGTTTCTTTTTGGTGTGAGTTGGGGAGAAACTGACAGCAATGAGAGGCAGTGTGGCCTAGTGCTCGAGAGCACAGATTGGAAGCCATTCTGATTAGGTTTGCACCCCAGCTCTGCCATGTCCTTGAGCAATTTACTTAACCTTTTTGTTCCTCAGTTCACCTAACTCTTACTTGGGAATAGTAATAGCATTGACTTCACAGAGTTGTTGAGAGCATTCAATTAATCAAGTAAAGTGATTAAAGCTTACTTCATTGAAAACACTAAGTCTTATTTAGTCCTTTAGATAGCTAAAGATACGGGTAAAGCAAGATAGATTTATATAGAGCACGGTAAATGAAAGCAAGAGGTTGCTGTTTAATTTAGGATGGTCCAGAGAAGTCTCGCTGGTATGTGAACATTTGATTTGAAGTGGTATCTGGGTCAACAAAAGGGTCAAGGAATTTTGTTAAGTTCAGAAACCCAAAAGGACAAGTTTGACATTCTCAAAACATAGAAAGAAGGACGTGAGCTTGTAAGTATCCAGCACAAAATAGAAAATTAAGGAACAGGGTCTAGTCGTCTGCATATACAGTAGAATACTATTAGACTGTTTAAAGAAGGAAATCCTGTCATTTGTGACATGAACAAAATTGGAAGACATTATAATAAATGAAATAAGCCAAGCAAAGGGAGATACACTGCTGTGTGTGGTGGTGCACGGTCCCAGGTGCTCAGGAGGCTGAGGCAGGAGGATTGTGTGTTCAAAGCCAGCCTCACTTTAATTTAGAACCTGTTTGTAAATTAAAAAAAAAAAATAGGTTAGGGATATGGCTCAGTGGTTAAGTGCCCCTGAGTTTAATCCCCGGTACCAAAAAAAAAAAAAAAAAAAAGACTGCATGATTTCACTTATATGTAAAATCTAAAAAAGTCTAACTCATTAAACAGTTAGAATGCTGGTTGCCAAGAGCTGGGGATGGGAGGCAAGAGTGGGTGGAATGTTGGTCAAAGGATACATAACTTCAATTAGGAGGAAAATGTTTGAGAGATCTTTTGTACAATATGATAACTATAGTTAATAATAATATATATTTGAACATTATTGAGTGGATTATAAATTTTGTAACCAAAAATCAATTTGTATGAGTAGTGCATGCGGATTAGCTTGATTTAGTCATTCCTCAATATGCATATTAGGATATACATTTTTTGTCAATTCAAAAACAAAAGTATCAAAAAATTTTTTAAATTATTTTTAAATTATTTTTTCTTTTTTTTTTTTGTTTGGTTCTTGGCATTGAACACAAGGATGCATTCCCACTGAGCCATATCCCCAGCCCATTTTATTTTTTATTTTGAGACAGGGTCTTGCTAAGTTGCTTTGTGCCTGCCTAATTTGCTGAGGTTGGCTTCAAACTTGCAACCTTCCTGCTTCAGCCTCCTGGGTGCTTAGACTACAGGTGTGCACCATCACACCCAGCTAGGCTGCAGGTCAGGTTTCTTAATGATTAAGATTCATCACCTAAGCTCATAAAAATTACCCTTCCACAAAACCCACATTAAAGAAAGGACAAACACGTCATCACTGGGAGATTTTATATACTTCCCTTCTATTATGATAGATGAAATAGAAAAAAGAAAACTAATGAAGATTTAGGAGATTTAAATAGAACAACTTAAAGCCAATTCAACAAATAGGTCAAACCCAACATCTGGAAAGGTACATTCTTTTAGAGAACACATGAAATATTTTAAAAAAATCATATGTTGTCCTTATGATATTATTGTTTTTTTTACATTTATTTTTAGTTGTAGTTGGACACAATATCTTTATTTATTTATTTTTATGTGGTGTTGGGGATCAAACCCAGGGCCTCTCCCATACTAGGCGAGCACTCTACCACTGAGCCACAACCCCAGACCCAGTATTGTTAATTTTAAGTTAGTAAAATGAAATAAAAGGAGGGCATGGTGGCACATACCTATAATCCTGGCTACCGACCTGTAATCCTAGCTACTGAGGAGGCTGAGGCAGGTGGATTGCAAGTTCAGAGCCAGCCTTCAAAATTTAACAAGACCCTGTCTCAAATATAAAAAGGCCTGGGGATGTAGCTCAGTGGTAGAGCACTTTCCTAGTATGTGTTAGGACCTGGATTCAGTCTTCAGTAGGTGGGGGTGAGATGGGGAGGAAGCCTAAACAAAAGAGTTTCTTTGAAAACTTAAAAGCCTCTGAATAACTGTGGGTCAAAGAAGAAATTACATCCCAGTGATTTGGGAGGCTGAGGCAGGAGGATCACAATTTGAGGCCAACCATAGTGAAACCCTCTGTAAAAATAAAAATTAGAAGGGGCTTTGGAGGTAGCTCAGGGTACCTGGGCTCAACCCTCAATACAAAAGGGGGTAAAAAAAGAGAAAATAAATCACAGTGGAAAAAAATGTAAATACTTGGAACTGGACAATAATAAAAATACTATATATATATATATAACTGTATAGTATGGTATGCAGTAGAAATGACAGTGGGAAACTTGTGGTCTTAGGAGCTTGTATTAGAAAAGAAAATAATTGCCCGAGTATCCACCTTATGTCTGAAAAAGAACAGAATAAATTCAGAAAATGTAATAATAAAATGATGATAAAAAAGTAGAAATCTGTGAAATAAGAGGAAAGTTACAAGTAACAACAATTGACAAAACAATATTCTTTGAAGAAAACTAATAAAGGAGATAAACCTCTGGGACTAAGGGAAGATGGGAAGAGAGCACATGTACCTGGGATAAAGAGGGATTTACCACAGACCCAGAAAGTAAAAATGCTGTGCCAGAAAATTTGAAAACTTAGTAAAAATGGAAGAAGTTACAAGGAGTACCCTACAAAGGCTCAAAATGCAACAAGAAGGGCTTGTAATTCAGCAGCATAAGAGAATGTAATTCAGCATAAGGCCCTGAGTTTTATCCCCAATGCTGAAAGAAAAGAAGAAGAAAAGGTAAGAGAAGGAATGAGTAGACTTGGCATTTCTGTAATTGAATTAGATGACTTAAAATATCCTCATAAGGAAAACACAATCCCCAGGTGGTTTTATAGGTACATTCTGATAGGTAATGCTACCAAGAGAGTACCATCTGTTCTTGGAAGGAACAAATTATTCCAAACTCTCCCTGAGATCAGGAAAAGAGAACATCTAACTCACTTTATGACTCTAACATAATGTGATATTGAAACCAGAAAGATAGTTGAGAAGGGAAATTTATATTTCCAAATGGCTTATGAACGACGCTTCAACAATCCAGACAAAAGAGAGGCAGATTTAATTTGTAAATTCGCCAAAGGAAAGGTTGATATAAAAAAAAAATCAGTTATGGAGAGTGCTCCTAGAGTGGTAGAATTAGGCCCTCTTAAAAAATCTCCTTCAAAGAAACAATGAGAATACTGGCAAAAAATGATCAAAATCAAACTTTTTCAGAACTCAAAAGAAACCAAAGGTTTGCAGCAATCTGAAGAATGTATTCCAGAAGAACAACTGAATTCCTGTAAGAACAGCAAAAACAGCATTTTAACCAAATGAAGGAGAAATCAAGACATTTCCAGATACACAAAAATTGAGAGGTTTTGTTGCCAGCAAACCTGTCCTACAAGAAACTCTGAGTCTCTGAGGCTGAAGTGAAAGAACACTAGACAGTCACTTGAATTCTCATGAAGAAATAAAGGACACCTGTAAAGGCAACTGCATAAGGAAAATTAAAAGTCAGTGTAAATGTATTTTTTTTTTTGCTTGAACTCTTTTTCCCTCCTATCTGATTTACAGGATGACTACGTAAGTTAATAATTAAAAAACTGCTGGTAGGCTTATACTGTATAAAAATGTAATTCGTATGATAGTAAGTACATAAAAGGGGGCTATATAGTGACTTTTTTTTTTGTACTAGAGATTGAACCCAGTGGCACTCTACCACTGAGTTAAATCCTCACCCTTTTTAATTTTTATTTTGAGACCAAGTCTTGCTAAATTGACAGTGCTGGCCTTGAACTTGTGAACCTCCTGCCTTAGCCCCCTGCATTGCCAGGATTACAAGCATGTTTCACTGCTCCTGGGAGTAGCAGAGCCTTTGTCTACTATTGAAATTAAGTTGGTATTAACCCATTCTAGATTGTTTCAAGTTTAGATGTTGAAGTCCTCAGGCTAAAAAAAATAAAAGTAAAACTTCCCAAATGTAGTAAAAAAAAAAAAAAACAAGGGAATTAAATATCTATTCACAATAGAAAACAGTAATGGAAGAATAGAGAAACAAAAAAGACATAAAACATATAGAAAACAAGTAGCATATTGGCAGACTTGAATCCTACTTTATTAATTACTGAAGGGAAATTGAGGAACGAGAGATGGGTAAGCAAGAAGTGAAAGACGGAGACCAAGCAGAGATACACCCGACAGTTCATTTGCCGGAGCTGACAAATAAAGGCCATCTCTCTATGGTGGAGAGAGGCAAAACAGGCTTGGGTACCAGGACTTTTATGGGGCAGGCTCAGGAATCAGTACCAGGTAGGTCCCAATGCTGGTGGTTAAGGGTTGGGTTGGTATGAACATTTCTCAGACACACCCTTGGGCAGAAAAGAGAAACTTTTTACTTAAAATGGCAGCTGTCACTTACGATGGCCATCCAGATGCTAAGCAAGGACCTTATAATAAATGTAAATGGATTAAATATTTTAATCAAATGCAGTGGTTGGCAGGATAGATTTTTTTTAAAAAAATGACCTATGTAATGTTTATAGTAGATCCACTTTAGAGTCAGAGATACATACACTTAAAGTAAACAGATGAAAAAGATATACAAATCATAAGAGAGCTGGAGTGGAGATAGGAATATTAGGCAAGATATACATCAAGAAAAAAAATTGTTACTAGATGTAAAAGAAAGTACATATTATGATGATGAGAAGACCAGTCCTTCAGGAAGACATTCCAGTTACAAACAAATATACAATTAACAATGGAGCCTCAAGATACATGGAAAACTGATGGAATTAAAGGGAACATAGATAATTCAATAAGAATTGTATCCATTAGCTTTTCATTAGTGTGAACAAATTACCCGACAAGAACAACTTGAGGATGTTTTTCAAGATGGCAGAACAGAGGAGGTCAAAGCAGACCGGGGACTCAGGAAGTTGAATATAATAAAATAAGTAAGAAATCCCCAGTGGCACAGCTGCTGCCATAGCCAGGCCAGAAGCACCAGCTAGATCAGTCCCTCCGTGAGCATAGTGGAGGAATAAGGGAATTAAAGGAACCTGCATTTTTGAGAGGCCCAAGACACTCTGGGTATGGAGCATTTAGAGGTCGAGGACATTGCCTGGCAAACCTGAAAGACATGCTGCACAACACCTGTGTGTGTCTCTCCAGACGGCTTGTGGAGAACAGAGAAGGGAAGCTTTTTGCAGCTGCTGTGCAGAGGCCAGCAGCTGAGGAGCCTGACCCCTGGCAAACCTGAGTTTGGCCCAAAATACAGGCCCAGTAAACACACTGGACAACAGAGAGTGTGCTTAAGTGACAGGAGAGGTTTACATAGGGGACAACTGGTCATGGAAACCCACCAGGGCCTACCCTTCCCCCTCTAATCCACTGCTTGCAGGACCAGCTGGGAGAGACACATCTGGCTGGGAACTCAGAAGGGAGGGGGCAGGAAAGATTGTTTGGAGACTTAACCCAGGACCAGGAAATGGGGGGGTCTATAGGTGACCCTAGGGACTAAGAATTGGGTCCCCCATTCATGAGTGGAACCCAGGGGAGATCCCTGGGGTACAGTCTTCCAGCATGGACCACCAAGTACTGGGCCCTGGAGGTGCACTGATTTGAAATCTTCAGACCAATTGGCATTCAGCAGAGAGCCTGGAGCCTGCCTAAACCCTGCCTCCAGGAATTCCAGACAGTGCCACCTAAAACTGCTGAGAAGAGGAACTGAGAATCTTTTGAAATCCAACGGAAAGAAATCTTCAACTTTTCAAGATTTTTTTTTTTTAACTCTTTTCTCTGTTTAATTCTGACCTTAATGGTGCATAGACATTTATTCATATTCATATTTTTTTCTCATTTCTAGCACTCTTGAAGTCAGTTATTTTTCATGAATTAGTGTGTTTATTAATATATATATTAATATATATTAGGGTGTTTATTAATATATTTTAGTTTCCTTTGTATTCTTTTATTTTTACTTTTATCTTTTAAAATTTTTACTTTATATATATATATATTTTTTTCTCTCCTATTTCCCTTGATTCTCTTTTCTTCAGCCAACAGCCAATCTCTATTTTCTCTCTTTGTCTCTTTAATTTTTTACTTCTTCTCTCCTTCTCCCTCATAGTCATCACATCCTGGATCACTTCTATTCTCTCCCTGTCCACCATTTGAAGTTATAAACCCTTTTGCAGTCTTGCTGTTTTTAATTGTAGACAATAACTGAAGATGTCATTTCTGTTCATTGTGTTAATTAGAATTGTCGATGTCATAGTAGGAACTATTTGGTTTAATGTGATATATCATTTGCATGGGTTGTTGTTATTATTTGTCTGCCCCTAAACAGTGAGGTACTGGAGACCTTCAGGGACACTGTAAGTCCACAGGGTAGAAACTCTACTGCCTCAGATCCATACTGTTAGGTGGGTAGGCACACAAACAACATGAAAAATCAAAGGAAGAAATCACCCCAAACAAACCAAGATACTTCAGTAACAGAATTCATCAACACCACAGTGGAAGAAATGTTAGAGAAACAGTTTAGAAGGTACATAGTTAAACTGATCTGCAAAGTAAAGGATGGTATAAGAAATGAAATCAGAGGGAAAATACATGAAGTGAAAGATCACTTCAATAAAGAGGCAGAGATTTTGATAAAAAAAAAAACAAGCAGAAACCTTAGAAAGGAAGGAATCAATAAATCAAATTAAAAATTCAGTAGAAAGCATCACCAACAGACTAGACCACTTGGGAGACAGAACCTCAGTCAATGAAGACAAAATATATAATCTCGAAAATAGAGTTGACCACAGAGAGGAGATGTTGAGAAACCATGAACAGAACTTCCGAGAACTATGGGATAACATAAAAAAGAGCAAATTTAAGATTTATAGGGATAGGTGAAGGTTTGGAGATGTAAACCAAAGGAATGCACAATCTATTTAATGAAATAACACCAGAAAATTACACAGACAGATCTAAAGAATGAAATGGAAAATCAAATGCAAGAGGCTTACATGGACCCCAAATGAACAAAACTACAACAGAGCCCCACCAAGGCATATTATAATGAAAATGCCCAGCCTACAGAGTAAGAATAGAATTTTGAAGGCTGTGAGAGAAAAATATCAGATTTCATTAGGGGGAAACCAATTCAGACCTCAGCTGATTTCTCCACCCAGGCCTTCAAAGCTGCAAGGTCCTAGAAAAACATATACCAAGCTCTGAAAGAAAATGGATGCCATCCCAGAATCCTATATCCAGCAAACTTAAGCTTCAGATTTGAAGATGAAATAAAAACCTCCATGATAGACAAAAGTTAAAAGAATTTGCAACCAGGAAGCCTGCATTTCAGAACATTTTTAATAAAGTATTCCATGAAGATGAAGTAAAAAAAAAAAAGTGAAATCAGCAGAGGGAGGAACTACACTAAAGGAGTAGCCAATCAAAGGAGAAAGAAATTCAAATTAAAGACTAGAAATAAACCCAAATGATCGGGAATACAAGTCATATCTCGGTAATAACCTTGAACTTAATGGTCTAAATTCACCAGTCAAAAGAGCCAGGCTGGCAGATTGGGTTACAAAATAAGATCCAACAATATGTTGTCTCCAAGAGACTCACCTCACAGTCGGAAGGTGAAAAGATGGGAAAAAGACATATCACTCCCATGGATCGCATAAACAAGCAGGGGGTTCTATCCTCATATCAGATAAAGCGGACTTTAAGCCAAAATTAATCTGAAGGGACAAAGAAGGAGATTTCCTACTGCTTAAGGGAGTTATATCTCAGCAAGACATAACAATTGTAAACATTTATGCCCCAAACAATGGAGCATCTATGTATACCAAATAAACCCTTCTCAATTTTAAGAATCAAATCGTCCACAACATAATAGTACTGGGTACCTTTAACATGCTTCTGTCACCACTGGATAGATCCTCCAAACAAAAACTAAACTCAGAAGCTATAGAAGTAAAAAATACAATTGATAATTTAGACTTAACAGACCTATGTAGAATATTTCATTCATCAATGACTGAATACACTTTCTCTCTAACATAGACCATGTTATGTAAGCTATCACATATGTTGGCCTACAATTGTAATATTACCTAATATATTTTTAGAATCTGTAGGGTTATTTTGACAGCTCCCTTTCCATTGTTATTAATTTTTGTGTTCTTTTTTTTTTAAATGTATTCATTTTTTTAGGTGTAGATGGACACAACACAATGCCTTTATTTTGTATGTGGTACTAAGGATCGAACCCGGGTCCCGCCCGTGCTAGTCGAGCGCTCTACCGCTGAGCCACAATCCCAGCCACTGTGTTCCTGTTTTTTTCTTGA
This sequence comes from Ictidomys tridecemlineatus, assembly GCF_052094955.1. Taxonomy (NCBI): domain Eukaryota; kingdom Metazoa; phylum Chordata; class Mammalia; order Rodentia; family Sciuridae; genus Ictidomys; species Ictidomys tridecemlineatus. Next base: position 105,773,064 of record NC_135487.1, on the reverse strand, counting down.
TTAGACTTGGTTGATTTTTACCAGATTTTAGCTCATTTATTTCTTCTCTATTTCATATATTTCTGCTCATATATTTTTTTCTTCCTACTACATAATTCGAAAATAATTTGATTGTTAATTTCTAGCTCCTTTCTGATACAAGTACTTTAAGTTATAAATGTTTATCTGGGTACTGGTCCATCCCAGAGATCCTGGTATTTTAAGCTTTTATTATTCCTTACTTCAAAGCACTTTTTATTTAATTTTCTGTGCTTGCTTCCTTGCCCTCTGAGATATTTATAAGCGTGTGCCATTTAATTCTGAAATAGTTGACATGTGGGAGTGGGGTTCTATATATCTTGATTGATTTCTAAATCATGAAGGAAACTGCATGATTTCAAATTTTTTTAAAAAAAAAGTAATGGAAATTGTGGTGGGGTCGTCGCTCTGAGTGACCAGCATTTTTCTTCCCGTAATTGGTAGAGGCTCTGTTGGTCACTTTTGTCGTGATCTGGCCACATTCATAGTGGCCCTAGACGGCTGCCCCAGTCCTCAAAGTAGCAGAATGTGTCTTTATGCATTGGCGTGCCTTCCTGCAGCCCCATAGATCTAATTACGCTCACCTGTTCTTTGTGATATTACCCCTTTGCCTGTTTGGGATAGAATGTTCCACGGAAACGCCCTTTGTGTGTCCCCTTCTCTTGCTCTGCCTTTGGGTGTGGCCTTCCTAGATGTCCATCAGCCTCCTGCCAGCAGACATCCTGAAGCTAGACTCAGCCCCTTGAAACCTGACCCCTTGCCTCACTTGAATGGCTTCTCCTCAATAAAAGGGGTCAGGACGTTAGCTCTCTCTCTCTTTCTGTGGACACTTAAGGTCAAAGGAGCTGTCACAGGACCCCCAAAGAAAAAGGTATTTCATGCAGCCCAGTTCCCCTGGAGTGACCCTGAGTGTTTTTGTCGCCAGGAACGCGGCTGGAAATGTTTTTATATTGATTGTATTCGTCACCTACATGTCAAATCTGATCAAATTGCATCCTTCAAATATATGCATCATATTGTACTTCAATTTGACCTCAGTAGAGCTGTGGGAATAAAAGAGAACAACTGAGAGGACGAAAAGTTTATTTGGGGCTCACTGTTTCCCAAGATTCATTTCCTGAGATGAGGCAGAACATCCCGGTGCAGGGGCAGAAGAAAACTGCTCAACTCGTGGCAGCCCCAGGAAAGAGAGACTGAGGAGCCAGGGAAAAGATGTAGTCCCCAAAGGCACGCCCCCAGTCACCTGCATCCTCCTGCCAAGCCCACCTGCCTACAGGTACCACCCAGTAGCCCATTCAAGTTATTAATCCAGCGAATGGATCCACTGCTGGAATTACAACTCTCATAATCTGGTCATTTCACCTCTGACCATTCCTGCATTGCTGAGCACATGAGCTTTTCAAGGGATGATCCAGGATCAACCATGACAATAATAGTTGGAAACTTCAACTGAAATCAGATGGTGATAGTTACATAATTCTGTGAATATACTAAAAATCACTGAGTTTTACACTTTGAAAGGGTAAATTTTATTATATGCAAATTATATCTTATCAATAAAGCTGTTATTTAAATGGGTCAATTGTGTTTACACATCAGAAGAATATTTTTTACAGTTACTACTTAACAGGGCTGGGGATATAGCTCACTTGGTAGACCGCTGGCTTTGCCTGCAAAACAAGGCCCTGGGTTCGAAAAAAAGTTACTACTTTATTTTTTACTTAACAAAAAAAGTATCTAAGATTAAATCTAACAAAAGTTGCACAAACCCTAAACATTTCACAATTTTATAAAACTTTTTAGAAACTTTATAAAAATTATATTCAGAAACTAATAAAGGTTTATTAATTTCTTCAACATAACTATTTCCTTTTTTTTTAATCTTTTACATTTTGAGACAGATCTCTCTAACTTGCCCAGGCTGACCTTGAACTTGAGACCCTCCTGCCTCAGCCTCCCAAGTCTCTGGGACAACAGGTGTGGGCCACCTCAACCAGTGAGAAGGTAATTTCTTTAAAGTGGACCAGTAAACCTATTCCCAGTCTCTCCCACCTGATAATAATTAAAATCTTACAATATATTTCCTCTACTAATTTTTTTTCTTCATTAGTACTGGATGATTTAACAAGAAAAGGGAAAGTCTTTGATTTAAAACTGCCAGCTTCTGAAATGGATTCATTTAAACTATATTAAGCTATCATTTAGGAATCCTTCCTGTCACATAATAGAAAAAAAAATACCTCAACAGCTGGATGAAAAGCAAACTTACTGAGATAACTTTCTATTCCACATGTTGTAGATTGCTGTATGTCTAGTGTGTTATAGATAACACTGTCGTTCCTGACATTTTTAGAAGAGCCTGTTAGTCCTAGAGAAAATAAAAACTAGGTAAATATTAGAGGATAAATTCTGGAAGGGAGAACACATTGCAAGGGAGATATTAAATCTTCATAATTTTATAGTATGTATATTATTATCGACCTCCTTGTTACCTACTGTTTTCCTTTCATATCCTTCAGGTATTTGGAATTCATCTTTACGTACAATGTCAACGTCCAATGAAGGTCCAGTTGGATATACCCCCCCAGATGGAGGCTGGGGGTGGGCAGTGGTTGTTGGTGCTTTCATTTCTATTGGCTTCTCTTGTGCATTTGCCAAATCTATTTCTGTATTTTACAAAGAAATTGAAGGTCTATTTGATGCCAGCACCAGTGAAGTGTCGTGGATCTCCTCTATCATGTTTGCTGTCATGTATGGGGGCGGTGAGTACCACTGAGGCCTGCTCTTTTAACTACCAGTAGGCAGGCAAAAGCTCTGTAGTAGGTGCTTTCTGTTCCTGGTGCCCTTATCAGTGAGGTATTCGAAAGGTTGTTCTTGAAGCTAGGTGATTAGAATCGCATTTTTCCTTCGTTTTATCAGTAAAGGCTATATAGCAACTATATGTTCCTCTTAGGTTAACTATGACCAAAACTTGGAGTCATATAAAGGACAACGTTCTTTTAAAATGTGTTTTCTGGCTGGCCATGGTGATTACATTAAGTCTATAATCCCAGCAACTCAGGAAACCGAGGCAGGAGAATTGCAAGTTTAAGGCCAGCCTCAGCAAGTTAGACCAAAGCAACTCAGCAATACCCTATTTCAAAATTTAAAAAAAATAAAAAGGTCTGGGAATGTAGCTCAGTGGTAAAGTGCCCCGGGTTCAATCCCCAATATGAAATATAATAATAATAATAATAATAATAATAATAATAATAATGCATTTTCTGGGCTGGGGTGCAGCTCAGTGATAGAGTGCTTGCTTAGCATGCACGAGGCCCTGGGTTTAATCTCCAGTACCTCAGGGAGGGGAAAAAAAAGTGTTTTCTGCTTTTGCTGATATATACAAAGGCAATTGATTTTAGTATTTTCATTGTATATCCCTTAGCTTGCTCAATTCTTATTGTTTCCATTAATTTATTGGTAGAGTCTGTCAAAATTTTTGGATATTCAAAATATCTTCCACAAATAATGATAGTTTGGTTTCTTCCTTTCCTTATCCCTATTTTCCCCTGTCTTACTGCACTGGCTTGGACTTCCAGTATAATGCTGAAGAGAAGTAGTGATGGTAGGCATTTTCGTTTTGTAGTTCTGTTATTGTTGTTTCCTGTGAGAAACAAAACACATATTAGCTAGTGATTTGTTCCTCCTGACTGTTGTCTTCATGTCTGCACTCCAGATACCTATCCTCAAATCAAGAACAGAGAAGACTTGCTACAGTTACGTTAATAATGTTCTAAACACATGAAGATCCCTACAGACTTAGAATCAGGGAATGTGCAGCCCGTTCTACCTTAGGAGAGGTAGAGTGAGGGCTTTTCTTCTTGCGATGAACCCATCTAATATGTTCTAGAAACACAGAAGATGTACAATCAATGCTGCTGTTTTTTTCCACTACACAAATCTATGAGCCTTCAATCATGATGGAAAGCAGCTCTTTACCCGGCTTTGTGTTTTCTCTGTTTGTTGTGGGGATGGGGGTTCTGTCTTGACGCCTATCTTGTCAGTAATGCCTCGTGTGCACGCAGAAGTGGGGAGTGGGCTTCTCTGCGTTGCTAAGTTGCCTGTTCTCTCCCAGGTCCCATCAGCAGTATCCTGGTGAATAAGTACGGCAGTCGTCCCGTCATGATGGCTGGTGGCTGCTTGTCTGGCTGTGGCTTGATCGCAGCTTCTTTCTGTAACACCGTTCAGGAGCTTTACGTGTGTATTGGAGTTATTGGAGGTGAGGTGCTACTGGTTTATTTTCAAGCGTTAATTTTTTTTTTTTTTTTTTTTTTGGTGGACTGTTGGTAGCATGGATCTGCCGATTCTTTTGAGAAATAAAATGTCTTTATTAGAAAAATGACTGACTGTTCTTTTTAAGAGCTTTAGATGTGTTAATTTAAGAGTGCCAGCAAAGCAAACTTTTAAAGACAGTCTAGCGCTTAATTGGCATTATCATTTGTTAAATGAATGAGTTGAAGATTTTTCTGTCCCACCTCCCTTTCTTCTTTTCCTCCCTCACTTTCTCTTTTCCTTTCTTCCATCTAAAGGAAGGTAGCAGTAAAGGACGTGGTGCCCTCAGTTATTTAAAGAGCAGTCATCACTATTCCCAGCCATCACAAACCCCAGACTACCCGAGATGGAACTGGCTCAGAGTGGACTAAGGGAACAGCAGATACAAAGAGCAGGTTCTCTGGTAGAGAAGCCAGGTACATTTTCAAGGAGTAAAGCGCATGACAGGAGCACTCTCCCTCCCCTCACCCCCCTGCCCTTTAAAAAAAATTTTTTGGTGCTGGATTGAACCCAGAGGCACTTTACCACTGAGTTACAACTCCAGTCCTCTTTTATTTCTATTTTTTTTAAATTTTGAGACAGGTCCTCCTGCCTTAGCCTCTGTCTGAGTCATTGGGATTACAAGCATCGTTTCTTTTTTTTTTTTTTAAGAGAGAGAGAGAGAGAGACAGAGAGAGAGAGAGAGAGAATTTTTTAATATTTATTTCTTAGTTTTCGGCAGACACAACATCTTTGTTTGTATGTGGTGCTGAGGATCGAACCCGGGCTGCACGCATGCCAGGCGAGGGCGCTACCGCTTGAGCCACATCCCCAGCCCCACAAGCATCATTTCTTAATAATTATTTTCATGCAGAGATATAGGAAACTATCATCATAATACCGAGGCAGAGAGATTTCATGTTCAAAGCCAGCCTTAGCAACCTAGTGAGACCCTGTCTCCAAATGAAAAAAAAAGAAGGGCTGGGCATGTGGCTCAGTAGTTAAGTATCACTGGGTTCAATACCTGGGACCTATATACATACATATATATTTTTTAAAGTATTTTTTGTGTGTATGTATACTGTTTATTAATAGAAAAATGTCAACAACCTAATGCTCATTAACCAGAGAATGGTGAATGAATTATGGTACCATTCAATGGAAAAATAACATCAGCAAAAATTTCTGAGACATGGAAGTATGGGCATGTGCATGATATATTAAGTTAAAAAACTTGATAACAGGCTGAGAGTGTAGCTCAGTGGTAGAGCACTGGCCTGGCCAAAAAAAGGGGTTACATCTCTTGGTTCTATTCTTGGGCTTTCTGCTTATTTTCATTGATTTGTTTTTCTATTTTTTTGATACACTGTTCTTTTTTTATTGGTTGTTCAAAACATTACATAGCTCCTGACATATCATATTTCATACATTTGATTCAAGTGGGTTATGAACTCCCATTTTTACCCCGTATACAGATTGCAGAATCACATCGGTTACACATCCACATTTTTACATACTGCCATACTAGTGACCGTTGTATTCTGCTTCCTTTCCTATCCTCTACTATTCCCCCTCCCCTCCCCTCCCATCTTCTCTCTCTACCCCATCTACTGTAATTCAATTCTATCCCTTGTTTTTTTTTCCCTTTCCCCTCACATCACTGTTCTAATTATTATAACTGTGTAACATATTCATTCTTTTACATTGGTCCCCCAAATTACTTATCTTTTTCAAATATTTATGATGTATTCAATTCTCCAGGAATATTTCATGGGCATTTTACCTCATTTGAAAAATAAAATACATGGCCATTTTCATAGAAATTGCCTTCAGTTAATGAATTTATTGTGGTAGTACTGGCATTTCTGACAGTGTTGTATTTTTACTATTCCAAAATATTTTCTTTTACTCTCTTACTTTCTGAACTCATAATATTTATTTTTTTCCTTTTTGTTTTCAATTCCCTGTTTCTCAAGAAAGCTATTATTATGAAGCTAAGTACAGATCCTACATTTATTTTTTTTAATATTTATTTTTTAGTTGTAGGTGGACATAGTTCCTTTATTTATTTATTTTTTTTAATGTGGTGCTGAGGATCGAACCCCGTGCCTCACGTGTGCTAGGCGAGTGCTCTACCACTGAGCCACAACCCCAGCCCCGGGATTTTTTAGTATTCTTTTGGTTGCTAGAATAAAAGTAATAATAATTTTAATGTTATAACTCTGCTATTTGCTACATAAAAAACACTTTGGTCTATATTTATTTGACAACAGTGGACCTCATGATCCATTAATTATAATAGCCTCTCTCAGAATGATGGCAATTTTGTCCTTTTCGTTCAATTTCTTTGTCGAGTTAATTAATAACAAGTGTTTCTGACGTTAATTATAGTATGTAATACTGTCATTTTCCCCCTCCCTCCAGGTCTTGGATTTGCTTTCAACCTGAATCCAGCTCTGACCATGATTGGCACGTATTTCTATAAGAAGCGACCCTTGGCCAATGGACTGACCATGGCCGGCAGCCCTGTGCTCCTCGCAGTCCTGGCCTCCCTCAATCAGACTCTCTTTGATAGCTTTGGTTGTAAAGGAAGCTTCCTGATTCTTGGGGGCCTCCTACTAAACTGCTGTGTGGCTGGAGCCCTGATGCGACCCATAGGGCCCAAGCCAACACAGGCACAGACAGTTGAGTGTAAAGAATCCCTTCCAGAAGCTGGAAAATCTAATGCAAACAAGGTTGCAGGTGATGCCAACGGAAAATGTAATGGTGGGAACGATAAAGAGGAGAAAAGATCCGTCTTCCCAGTAGTTAACCAATTCCTGAACCTGTCCCTCTTCACCCACAGAGGCTTCATTCTGTACCTCTCTGGAAACGTGATGATGGTCTTTGGACTGGCTGCCCCGTTAGTCTTTCTTAGTAGTTACGCGAAGAGTCAACACTATGCTAGTGAGAAGCCTGCCTTCCTTCTCTCCATTTTGTCTTTGGTCGATATCATAGCCAGACCTTCCATGGGACTGATAGCCAACACCAAGTGGATAAGACCGCGAATCCAGTATTTCTTTGCTGCTGCGATTTTTGCAAATGGAGTGTGTCATATGGTACTGCCTTTTTCTACCAGCTACGTTGGGTTCTGTGTCTATGCGGGATGCTTAGGATTTGCCTTTGGGTGGCTCAGCTCTGTCTTGTTTGAAACACTGATGGACCTCGTTGGACCGCAGAAGTTCTCCAGCGCCATGGGATTGGTGACCATTGTGGAATGCTGTCCTGTCCTCCTGGGGCCACCACTGTTAGGTACAGTATGTTTCCCTACCTCTATGATCCCGCTATCATAAAACAGGATTGGGACCCTGATAGAAAGCAGAGATTAGGGGCTGGGATTGTGGCTCAGTGGCCAGAGCGCTCACCTAGCATGGGCGGGACCCGGGTTCGATCCTCAGCACCACATAAAAATAAAGGCATTGGGTTGTGTCCATCTACACCAAAAAATAAATATTAAAAAAAAAAAGCAGCAGAGATCAGTGAGCTGTTTGGTAGCACAGAGCAAGCCTTTCTCACCCCTGTACCCTGAATGCTGGCACATTACTTGACACAGGTGATTGCTCAAACACTTACCGAGTCAAAGTAAATTGAACCATCAAGCTGAAAGGAAAATTTAAAAAAAAAAAAAAAACTATTACAAACTTCAGTATTTTTTTAAAAGTATTTCTGGTCACAAAATGAACACGCTTATTGTAGAAAAATGCGTAATGTACCTTTCCACCCTTAAAATACTAATAGCATTTTCATTTTAATCATGACATTTCTCTCAGTCCTGCTATTCAAAATAATAATAACAGGTATCAGGCGAGGGTTCACAGTGTACCAGACTGTTTTCGTCACTTTATATGCCCTGTCATATTTCACAAGTCTATGAGGTAGAACTGTTACTGTCCCACTTTACAAGTGAAGAAATATGGGCTTCTAAAAATGAAATAATCTGTCCGAGATCTCGCATTCAGCAAAGGGCTACAAAACTTAATAGATTATTCCATAAGAAGAGCAAATTCTTTACATTTAGAAATTATTACTTAATACTAAATACAAGAATAATTTGGCTCTCCTCTGGACTGATTCATGCTTCTGAGATTATGCATGAAGGAGCAAGGAGGGATCCCCACACAGAGGCCAACTGCTGACTTCAAAACTTCCCCTCGGTTCCTTTTCTCTCTACTCAGTGAGTTTCACGAATCCTATCAGTTTTTATCTCCAAAACCTTCCTCATCTGCCCATTTTTCTCCATCACTACTACCACCCTTACCTAAACAGCTGTTTCCTGTTCTGGCTGACCCTAATGGTGACCTCGTGACTGGTCCTCCTGCACCTGCGCCAGCTGTCCTGAAGTCTCTTACACCTCTTCCGTGGCTTCCCACCGCTCTTAGGGTGAGGATAAAATGTCCTGATGTGACTTACAAGACTCTGCCTGGCCTGGCCTGGCCTCACCTGTCTCTCCACCTCATTTCTTAGCACCAGCCCTTTGCTCTCTGCTCCAGTAGCCCAGCCCTTCTTCCTGGCTCACATGCCATGCTTCCTTCTTCCTACCCCTGTGCCTTTGCACTTGCTGTTCTGCCTGGATCCTCTCCTTACCCCCTACTCCTGAGGATCTCTGTCCTCCTGCTAGTCTCAGCTCAGTGGACTCAAGGGAGGAAGACTTCCTCTCCCTACCTGCCAGTTCCAGTCCTCCGTTTTCTACTTCCATAACCCTCCCTGTAGCGCTTGTCACGTTTGTACCTGCGCCATTTGTTCAGATGTGTGATCATCTGAACAACATCTCTTCTCCATTCAGCTGTGGGTGGTAAGGCCCTTGCTCACCCTCATCGGCAGCCCTGAGCGAAGCCAGTGTTGGGGCAGCGATGGAGGCTCAGTGACAGTTGCTGAATGAGCGACGCTCTGAGTTAGGAAGCCATATGGGGGTCACATTTGAATTGGTTCTGTTAAGTGCAGAGTAGGGCTTTCCAGAGTTTATTTCTAGAGACACTGATAAACTGCAACCATAACGAGAGGTTTAGACACGCCAAGTTCAACGGATCTCTTCGCCACCAGACTTGACAGAGCCTTAAAGATAAAAAGGAAGTGATACGTCACCCCAAATTTTTGACCTTTGAAACATTGGGCTCCCCGTGGCACAATAGTTACAGGTATAGATCCAGGAGTCAGAAGTCCCAGGTGAAAGCCAAACGGTTTCGTTTACTAGCTTTGTGACCTTGGACAGGTTACCTATGTCTCTGTACTTCAGTTGTATCTAAACAATGACGATGACCATGGAACATGCCTGTCGTGATCTTTGGAAATGCTGCTAGATAAAGAGCTTTGGCCTCTGGTAACTGGAATAGCTGTGTGTCCCCGGACAAGAGTCCCAGACCTCTTCTGAGCAACACTTCTTCCATTACGTACTAAGGGGATCGATTGTAGGTAATCTACAATTCGAATCTGCCAAGAATGGATGATTTTCCAGGTTTCTAAAAATAACAGAATATGCAAGGGCACCCAAAAATCAGTGAAAAAATGACATAAATAGAAGATAAGGTTATTTTTAGCAACTCCTTTTGGTACCCATTGGGCATTTGCGGGCTTTGAAGACTGGATCGACATCTTCTTTCTGAGTGGATCCCTATACTTTGGGAAAGGGTATCCCCGTTTACTTTACCCACAGACTTTGTTTTTTTTACATCTTTAGGTCGTCTCAATGACATATACGGAGACTACAAATATACCTACTGGTCATGTGGTGTGATCCTGATGATTGCCAGTGTCTTTCTCTTCATTGGGATGGGCATCAATTATCGACTTGTGGCCAAAGAAGAGAAAGCAGAGGAGAATCAGAAAAAGCAAGATCCAGAGGGGGAGGCCAAAGGAGTTCCTACAGAATAACATAGAGTAGAGAGGCCCTGGGGAGAAGCGTCCCGGCTGAAACCACGAATAGTCAGAGGAGCTTCTGGCCAAAGATACGGGAAAACATTCTACTGAACCATGTGCACCCAGCGATGCTTAACGTGGACAGCAGACACCTTTGTGGAAACAGCCAGGTGTTTATTGAGGAAACTCTATTTCATCCTTTGTAGCAGTCCAAAATAAACATCACATCCTCTGAGGACTGGGGATTTGCAGACGATGGGGAAAGGAAATTGCTTTTATTTGAAGTCAGATGGATTAAGGGATACTTTACATATGGCTGAACACCTCATCATTTCTAGGGGTGTGGGGAATTGAACCCAGGGCCTTGCATATGGTAGACAAGCACATCACCAGCCCTACCGTTCCATTTTTTAAGGACGCAGTGTGATGAGTTTTGACAAAAATGTTTAGTCAAATAAGTACGACCCCAGTTTAGAACATTTCAAAGACCCCCCAATACTTGACTCCTTTCTTTTGGAAATGCTGCTAGAGAAAGAGCATTGACCTGGGTAACTGGTCAAGCCTGCCTCTCACCCCTAATCCCTGTCAGCCATTAACCTGATTTCTGTCCCTTGAGTTTTACCTTTTCCCAAATGGAATTAACGGAATCATATGGTAGGTAGTTGTGGCATAACAGGAAATAAATGTTTGGCCTTTATCTGCAGTTGCGGGCACACAGCTCCTAAAACCATTGGAATCCCTGGAGTGGTAAGAGTGCCTTTTGCGGGGCTGGGGATGTGGCTCAAGCGGTAGCGCGCTTGCCTGGCATGCGTGCGGCCCAGGTTCGATCCTCAGCACCACATACCAACAAAGATGTTCTGTCCGCCGAGAACTAAAAAATAAATATTAAAAATTCTCTCGCTCTTTCTCTCTCCTCTCTCATTCTCTCTTTATAAAAAAAAAAAAAAAAAAAGAGTGCCTTTTGCATCTAGGGACAGGATTTGTGGCTGGGACCTGTGGAAACCTTCAGGATGGAGGCGGATCCCCAGAAAGACCAAGGAGTGATGAGAGGGTCAGATTTTCAACTCCTTCATAAAAATCCCTGAACAACAGTCCTAGCTTGGGGAACACACTGAGGGGCCAAGAAGGTGTGCCTGGGGAGGTCCCGCATACCTGTCCAGTGCATCTCTTCTGGCTGTTCCTGAGTCATATGCTTTATAACAAACCGTATGCAAAAGTAAAGGGTTTCCTTGAATTCTGTGAGCTGTTTCAGAAAATTATCACGCTTGAAGAGAGGGTCATGGAAACCCCTAGTATATTACCAGCCCATCGACTACAGGGTCAGCCTGAGGCTTGTAAATGGTCTGAAGTGAGGGAGTATCATGGGACTGAGCCTTCAAATCTGTGGAGTCTGACACTAACTCCTCTCATTAGTAGATGGTAGTGCCCCACTGTGTATACATGCCACATTTTTTTTGTCCATTCATCCACTGAAGGACATCTAGGTTGGCTCCACAGTTTAGCTATTGTGAATTGTGCTGCTATGAACATTGACGTGGCTGTGTCCCTGTAGTATGCTGTTTTTAAGTCCTTTGGGTATAGTCTGAGAAGAGGAATAGCTGGGTCAAATGGTGGTTCCATTCCCAGATTTCCAAGGAATCTCCATACTGCTTTCCAAATTGGCTGCACCAATTTGCAGTCCCACCAGCAATGTATGAGTGTGCCTTTTTCCCCATATCCTCACCAACATTTGTTGTTGTTTGTATTCGTAATAGCTGCCATTCTGACTGGGGTGAGATGGTATCTTAGAGTAGTTTTGATTTGCATTTCTCTGATTGCTAGAGATGATGGACATTTTTTCATATATTGATTGATTGTATATCCTAATTTGATGTGAACATACTTTATATACAGTTACAAAAAAATTGTGCTGTGAATGGATAATTATGAATGTAATGCACTCCACTATTGTCATGTATGTAAGAAATAAATTTTTTAAAAAAGGAAAAAAAAATTGTAGTGCCTGTAGTTGATGCCTGCAGAGTTGGAGCAATGATTGTTGCTGTGGAACAAACTTACAACATGGTGTCAGAAGTGTGACTGGAAACAATTCAGAGTTGCCTCCTGTGTCTCTCACACAGCATCATGTTGTGTGATTCATCTTTGTTGTTACATTTATCAGCAATCCGGTCCTTTTTATTGCCGAGTAGCGTTCCTTTGCATGGATATAATTTGTGCATCTGTTCACCAGTTGATGGACACTTGTGTGATTTCCACTTTCTATCCATTTTGCTATAAACATTTAAGAGATCTGTGTGTAGATATAGGCTTTTATGTCATTTGGGTAAATATTGGGATTGGGATTGCTGGGACATATGGCAAATTCATGTTTAACTTTACAAGAAACTGAAATGATTTTCTAAGCAGTTGGTAACGTATGGAATTCTGGATGTTCTGCATTCTTGTCAGCAGATGAATTTCTAATTCTAATTAGAAATTCTAATTCTGTTATTATTAGTACCAGTAGGTGTATAATTGTTTGTTTGTTTGTTTATATGTTTTTCTGGTACCAGGGATTGAACCTAGGGGCGCTTAACCACTGAGCCACATCCCCAGCCCTTTTTTGTATTGTATTTAGAGACAGGGTCTCACTGAGTTGCTTAGGGCCTCACTAAGTTCCTGAGGCTGCCTTTGAACCTACAATCCTCCTGTCTCAGACTCCCGAGCTGCTGGCATTACAGGCTTGTGTCATTGCGCCTGGCTGACATATGGTTTTGATATACTTTTCCCGATGACTAATTTTATTGTGCTTGTCACTTGTATATTAGCTAGGGCTTTGTTTTTTTTAATGCTAATATTCAACGAGGTCTTAAGATATTAAGTGTCTTGAGTTTTTGTCTTTCAACCCCTTTGGGTGACCTTTTTTGGGCATATCTGACAGTGAAACGAATAATATATTTAAAAATCCTGGGCTGGGATTGTGGCTCAGCGGAAGGGCGCTTGCCTAGCGCATGCGAGGCCCTGGTTGATCCTCAGCACCACATAAAGATAAATAATTTTTTTAAAAAAGGTTAAAAGAAGGGCTGGGGATGTGGCTCAGGCGGTAGCGCGCTCGCCTGGCATGCGAGCGGCCCGGGTTCGATCCTCAGCACCACATACCAACAAAGATGTTGTGTCTGCCGAGAACTAAAAAATAAATATTAAAAATTCTCTCTCTCTCTCTCACTCTCTCTTTAAAAAAAAATAAAAATAAAAAAGGTTAAAAGAAAAGCGAAACAATAAATTTTTAAAAAATCCTTAGGTGTTTGGAAATGAATTTAAGTAGATGGTTATGAAGTCTCACAGCAAGGAAAAAGCCTTATTTTATCAGTAGGATACAATGTTAAATAAGGAAAAAAACAGAACAACTAGTTAGATCATAGATAGACTCTCAGGGTGAAAAGGGGAAGGTAATACACACAAAATCTCACCCATACTGGTATTGGTATGATGATTTTCCCCCTACATTCCACTTTTCCATAATGTGAATATGATTGTTACTTTGTCACTAATATTGGAGGGGAAATGAATAGGTTTGAGATAGAAGACTTCTAGAAAGAAACAGTTGTCTCCCAAGAAAATGAAGCTGGTGTTGATTACAAGCAGGTTATTATTATTATTATTTTTTCTGCTTCTCCACGGGTTGCACTCTGGTCAAAGGGGATTTAGTGTGATGTGGCCTCCAGCCCAGTGGTTTCCAGTTGTGGTCTTTTAGGGGCTGGACCACACGGTGGAGCACAGAGCCCCAGGCCACCTGGGCCAGCTGCCAGGGCTCCTTCCTGCAGGCAGGTGTCTTGGAGACAACATTCCTGCGGCTCCTCTTCTGAGCATCAGCTGCAAGTAAATGTTGAACTCTGGAAGCCAGAGGTTCAGCATCCCGCCACCTCACGGGGTTGTGGTTGTTCTGGGACATTCTCTTTCTGAGCTCAGCTTCAGTAAACAAGACACTAGCCAGGCACGGTAGGTAGCACACGCCTGTCATCCCAGCAGTTCAGGAGGCTGAGGCAGGAGGATCATGAGTTCAAAACCAGCCTCAGCACATCAGTGAGACCCTGTCTCTAAATAAAATATAAAAAAAGGCTGGGGATGTGGCTCGGTGGTTAAACCCCTCTGGGTTCAATCCCCAGTATAAACAAACAAACAAAAAACCCAACAATACACTGTCACAAAAAGACAGAGTGGTGTTGGCTGACAGATGTTTCTACATATTCATTAATGGATATTATTGACACCATGTGCTGTCCCAAGCTCTGTTCTAGGCAGTGAGGATTCAGTACCAGCCAACCCTGTCTGTTGCATGGACTTTACCTTCTAGGAGAGGAAGACAGGCAATGAGTGGTGGGTTAGCAACAGATAAAGAGTTAGTCTTTATCAATATTGCATCCGGATGCTTCTGACTCTCGCCGCTGGGAAAGATATAGGAGTGAGCCATTGAAGTTCCCAGAGCCTGGAGCTATTGGCCTCCTAGGTGCAACTATGCAGGAAGTTCTGTGATTCACCAGCACATGAAGAGTCAGCCCAGCCAACCTTGGGAGGCTAAAACCATCTAGTACCTTCTTGAGCAAATCAGTTACCTTCTCACTGATAAAATAAGCACAGTAAGGCTGTGAAGATTAACTACACACGTTCACAGCTATTGTTTTCAAGGAGTTTCAGTGACATGTTCGACTGCTCACATCCTGCAGCGCAGGGAAGGAAGCATCTGGAAGTTTCATGATTAACCAGAGCAACAATGAAGTAAGAACTGCTGGTAATGATTACTTAACTCTTCAGTTGACAAAGCCCTTTAACGTGCCATTTCATGTCATCTATGCAAACCCTGTGGGGTGGAAGCAATCCAACACAATGACCCTGCTAAATGCAATGTGGTGTCCTAGATTGGATCCTGGAAATGA
Source organism: Ictidomys tridecemlineatus (assembly GCF_052094955.1). NCBI lineage: Eukaryota > Metazoa > Chordata > Mammalia > Rodentia > Sciuridae > Ictidomys > Ictidomys tridecemlineatus. The sequence goes on along the minus strand of NC_135487.1, from coordinate 105,757,951 downwards.
AAGAGGATATTAGTGGAAAGGCTGACCTGTGGCTTAATTCATAGGATCATATCAATGTTCATTTCTTAGTTTTGACAAAATTACCACTGTTAAGCTTTGCTGTCCCAAGAACTGAGTGTCATTTGCTGGCTCTAGCTGGATCCCAGGAGGAAGTAGCCATTAAGAAGCTAGTAAGAGCTGGGCGCCGTGGCGCACGCCTGTCATCTTAGCTGCTAGGGAGGCTGAGGCAGGAAGATCAGGAGTTCAAAACCAGCCTCAGCAAAAGTGAAGTGCTAAGCAAATCAGTGAGACCCACTCTCTAATAAAATACAAAATAGGGCTGGGATGTGTGGCTCAGTGGTTGAGTGTCCCTGAATTCAGTCCCTGATACCCTCCCCCCAAATAAGAAGCAGCAGCTAGGAGGGAGCTGGGTCCAGTGGCACACACCTGTAAACCCAGTGATTTGAGAGGCTGAGGCAGGAGGATGTCAAGTTGGAGGCCAGCAGGGGCAACTTGGCAAGTCTCTGTCTCAAAACAATAAATAAAAGAGGTTGGGGGTGTAGCTCAGTGGTAAAGTGCAGCTGGGTTCAATCCAAAGAAAGAAAGAGAGAAGGCAAGCTAGTAATCAGGAAAGGAAGCGGGCTGTCCACAGAGGAGAGAAGCTTCCTTCAGTCGCTGTGTTTTCTTCTCTGTGCCCTCCCAGCCCCAATTTTTTTGTTAAGTGAAAGAGCCTGGTTGCTTTTCTGAGCATAGTTCTGAATGTTTTTCACATGAGAAGCTCCGTAGACATTTTGTAACAACTATGGCCCCAGTCCTGGGACAGGGAACATTCTAGCATCTAGTTTCTCAAATGCTAATGGTAAGCGCAAGCCAAGGAAGACTTGGGCCCACAGGGTAAGTTTCCTGAGCCAGAAGCTTTGGCAGGTTCCTAAACTCCTCCATCTCTGCACCTGCCCGCCCCCCCACTTTCTCCTGCCTTCCCACGCCTGGCCTTGTTCCCTGCTACAGTCAGGCCCTCACGTCACCACCAGGATCCTGATGACGCCCCCCTCCTCCTCAGTCCTCACTTCCTATCCACCGTCATAGCATAGTCATCCAAAGGTTAAAAGCATGACTCACACCTAGCAGGCAGATGACGAGGATTGATTTAATTCATTCATGAAGATGCTAGCAGAGTCGTAGGGTTTCAAAGGAATCTTTAAAGAACTCTAGTCAGTGAAGAACAACGTGCTGTTGGGGCTGGAAACACACGCAGAGCATGCTCACCACCCCTGAGCTGCACCCCCAGCCCCTCCATGGCCCTTCTGGATTCTTCTGTCTCCTGTGACTAGAGTATATTAGGTATTCAGAGAATGAATCTTGACTTAAAGTGCAGCCCTGTGTGCCAGGGAAAGTTTAAAAAAAAACAAAACTTCTCTAAGCCTCAGTTTCTACATCTGCAAAATGGAAATGATAATAGAACTCTCTCCTAGAGTTGCTCTGAATGTCTGCGTTCTCTGAGCCCAAACCTCCCAGAATTCTGGCACTGATGCTCAAAGGGGCCATCAGAGGCTAGAGGAGCGGGTCTATAGTGACTGGGGGGGGGGGGGAATGGATTCATTTGCTTGGGATAGTGGGAAGGGAACTAGTCATCAAGGAAACAGGGAAATGTGTTCTATCCTAGAATGTACTCATCTCTGAAATGGGGACTTTAGAGAATGAGTATTTTATCGGTGGCAGGCAGCCACGGGTGCGGTATGGGGTGGCACCCACATTTGTTGAACCTATAAGATAAAGAACTGCGAACTCCAGAGACGGGTCTGACCAGAGGTGGAAACCAGCCCGCCTGGTGGCCTTGCTCAATGTCCTCAATGTGGTCAGCTTGAGGGTGGGAGCACGTGGGCATCTAAAGCATCAGCCAGCAACTTTGATTTTCTCTTCTCACCACTTAGCAGGGCCTGCCACTCCACCTGCAGTCCGCCGCCTAGAAGGAGAGCGAGCTTTGCAGGCCAGAGGACTGAGACGTGTCCTGCACACCCCCCACCTGGGCTGCTATACAGCGCCTGTCAGGCTTCTGGGTTCCGTTCAACCCTGGGATATGGAAGAGACTAAGCTGGTGTCACCCACGGTGCCCTCCTGACCCATGGGCCTGCTGAACCGCCCCCCACCTCTGAGGCTTTCCCAGTGATCACTGAAGTGTTTAGTGCCCAGTCAGCCTGGCTCTCCCAGGCAGCCTCCCGGCCCTGCTCAGCCCATCTAGGGACAACACAGCCCCTGTCCCTTCCCCGGGAGGCTGCGCTGCTGTGCTGCTCAAGAAGGGACAGGCTCTGGGCTGGGGATGTGGCTCAAGCGGTAGCGCGCTCGCCTGGCATGCGTGCGGCCCGGGTTCCATCCTCAGCACCACATACCAACAAAGATGTTGGGTCCGCCGAGAACTAAAAAATAGAAATATTTTTAAAAGTTTCTCTCTCTCTCTCTTAAAAAAAAAAAAAAAAAAGAAACAGGCTCTTTGGTCACCTGCCTCAGGACAGAAGGCAGCCCGGCCCCTGCCCCCAGCTCTTTGAGCCACCTCCCTCCCCTGGCACCAGTGTCACATACTCTCAGAGGCAGTAACTAGAATGGGCACCAAACTCAGAAAGACCTGGAACCAAAGCCTGGCCCTGCCACTCACTGGCCATGCGCCTCTGTGCCTCGGTTTCCTCATTGGCAAAATGATGACAGTCATGGTTGTGTGGCAGAGTTCCATGCAGGACACAGCAGCCACCAGAGGTGTCTTGAATGGAAAGTGATTGGACCCAGGATTGGGGGCATGGGGGATGCCTGTGTGGCCATGGGGGTGGGGGGCTGAGTCTCTAGAGGGTCTGCCGCTGGGTCTGAGCAGGAAAGGCAGGCGGGCGCCCAAGGCTGCACCAACGGCTGTGGCCAGGGAGCAGACGGGCCTCACTGCTTCTGCCAGCTGTCCCCTGGCGCCCAGGGTGGTGACTGGACACCAGCTGCTGGTGCAGGAAATAACGTGCAACTGCATGGCCAGCTTGCCAGGGGCAGCCCAAGCAGGAAGGCGGCCTCCTTCACCCCCCGAGTCTCATGTGAGGGTCTAAGTGGTGGATCCCGTCTGCACTGTCCCTCGGGAAGGACCGGATCTGGGAAAGGCCGTGTTCAGCTTTCTCTCTCCTTTTTTGGCACCAGGGATTGAGCGCAGGGGTGCTTCACCCCTGAGCCACATCCCCAGCCCTTTTTTATATTTTATCGGAGACAGGGCCTCGCTGAGTTGCTCAGGGCCTCGCTGAGTTGCTCAGGCTGGGTTTGAACTTTTGATCCTCCTGCCTTGGCCTCCCCAGTGGCTGGGATTACAGGTATGTGCCACGGCACCTGACTGAGCTTTCTGCCTCTGAAGGACAGGAAATAGGTGGCGGTGGGTCCTGGATGCTCCTCAGCCAGCAAGGGTTCTGCCTGGAGGGCGCCCTGGACAGTTCCTGGCACAAGAGCAGGTGCTGAGTAAGTGTGGGTTATGGTTCATATGCTGTCATTGTCACGTGCCTGCTGTGTGCCAGCACTGTGCTGGCCCTGGGAGAGTCAATATGGAACACAAATGTTCTGCCCTTCCACAGGCTTCCTGCCCCTGGGCAGAGTTCATAGAAAGCCCCTCCTTCTGTAGGGGCAGAAAAGTGGGCAGAAAGACACCTTTCCTTCACTATCAGAAGGGTCATGACTGACACTCCTGTACAAAGACAAGTCAGTTAGCCAGAGAAAAGCATAACAAATTTAATCACAGTTTTGCAGCAGCCCCTGGTGCCCGCCGAAATGAAGACCCAGAGACCCAGGGAAAACTGTTTTTTGTTTTGTTTTTAAATTCTTTTTCTTTTTTTTATAACTTTATTATTAATTTTTTTAATGCGGTGCTGAGGATCAAACCCAGTGCCTCACACGTGCTAGGCAAGCGCTCTACCACTGAGCCACCACCCCAGCCATGGGGAACTGTTTTTATGCTTAGGTTTGGTGGAGAGTGGACAGCCAGGTGGAAACGTGGTGGCAAGTTAGGTTAGGTTTAGGGAACAGACTGAGGGGGACCAGTAAGGCCTGTCTGCTCAGATTCTTTTTAGCCTCTCTGTGTCGTCGTATCCCCCACCCTCCCAGAGACAGGGCAGGATCCCTCTGGAATGAGGTCTTCAAGGGAAAGGTGAGAAGAAAGACAAATCTTTATAGATTTTTATGGCTTGCTTTGGAGGAAGGGTTCTGGTTTCTGTGACCTGCCTTGGGGAAGAGGGATTCTGGTTCCTGGGAAGAGCTTCGGGGGAGAAGGAGAAATGAGAAGACAAGGGCAGAAGAAGGTCAGACACAGACCTTCTAAGACCCTGCCAATGTCCTTCAGAGTAAAGAAGGTGCCCTTCGCGGTATTTTGTTCTGAGCCCTCTCACCTCTCATCAACCTAAGGCCTTCCTACAGTTCAGTTCCTCAACTCTGAAGCACCTACAGTGCACCAGAATCCAGGAGGCTTCTCTCCGTCTTACTTAATGGTACGGGAAAGTTTTTCTGGTTGGAAGGCTGTTAGAAGCTCTGTGCTTACCCACAGAAAAAGGGAGGTTTGCAAACTCTGGGATCCAGCATCTACACTTAGGTAAATAGAGAAACTTAGAAGTTGAGGGTGGGGAGGGGAGAAGGGTCAAGAAAGCTGCTAACAATGTCTCTGTCCTGGTCCCCTCTCCTTCCCCCAGCAGGAAGGCTCAGCAGGCCATGGGGAAGCTCCAATCAGGCACGACTGTAAGAGACCTTTCCAGGTCCCTCACGCCCACTCCCACCCTAAATGCACAGATCCCACAGCACATAATCAACAAGCCACGCCCCCAGGGCAGCCCTGACCACTGCTGCACGGATTCCTCAGCACCTGAAAACCAGCTGTTTCCAGTGCTCAGAGGAACATCACATTCTTCAAGAAGCCCGGGGACAGGGGCCTGTCCCTGGGCACACAGGACTGACCCACCCTACCTCCCCAGAAGGTTCTCTCTCCTTCATTTCATTCGGCTACCCGCCCCCCAGCCCAGATGTGGCAGTGAGAGGGCGCCCTCGCGTGGCCGCGAGCAGCCCTGCAGCTTTGCCCCAGCATCCCAGTTCCCTGGCTTCCCCTCCAGAACCCACAGAGCTGCTTCCCACCTTGTGTCAGGGCTCCTCCCTATGACTTCCCACTGGCCTGCCTCTGACCTAGATTCCCTTCCTTCTATTATATCTGAATATTTCCTCCTATTTTAAAATTCAACATTCTATGCATTTTAAAGTTTACATATTAATGACACCACAAGTTATTCCCCCCAGACGTAGCAGCATAAACTAGCCAACCTGTATCATCCCACCTAGTTTCCATGGTGAGATGGAATCCAGGAATCCAGGCTCAGCAGGCCCTGGGGAATCTCCCGTCATGCACGACTGTAAGAGACTTTTCCAGGACCCTCACGTCCACTCCCACCCTCAATGCACAGATCACAGCACACAGTCAACTGCATACACGGGCCGCCTCCCAGGGCAGCCCTGACCACGGCTGCAGGGATTCCTCAGCACCTGAAAGCAGCTGCAGTGAGGGTCTCACGAAGTCTCGGGCTGTTGGCCAGGACTACAGTTATCATCCTTGGGCAGGAGCCCTGAGTTCCTTGTCACTGGGGCCTCCCCATAAAGATACAAGGGACCCAAATAGAAGCTGATGGTGTCTTTTAATCCTAACCTTGGAGGAGATATGCCATCACTTCTTTGTTTTGTTTTTTCTTTCTTTGTAGTGGTAAATGGACAGAATGTCTTTATTTGTTTATTTCTATGTGGTGCCAAGGATCCAACCCCATGCCTCACCCATGCTAGGCAAAGCGCTCTGAGCTGTAGCTCGGTAGCTACAGCCCCAGCCCCATCACTCTGCTATATTCTGCGGATTGTACAGGTCAAACCCTGGTAGGATGTGAGAGGGAAGACGAATTTAATTGTAGGTAGACACAATCACCTTTATTTTATTTTTATGTGTTGCTGAGGATCGAACTCGGTGCCTCACACATACGAGGCAAGCGTTCTACTGCAGAGCCACAACCCCAGTCCCACAAAGCGTAGTTTTAAATGTTAGTTATAAAATAAAATATGACCAACCTCTGAACTTATTATTCACACAAGAATTTAAACATCACTCAGCTTAAATCTTCTGTCCATCTCTCTGCCTCCCCACAAAAGGGATCATCATCTTCCATACCATCTTCAATTTTGTGTTTATCATTTCCTTGCTTTTTGAAGTCTTGCCACATAGGTGCGTATGTCTGAATAATGTTTGTTTCGTTTTTTTCTTTCATCTCTGTGGAAACAGCTGGCTGGATGTAGTTGAGAGAGGCCCCCTTCTCAGAAGTCCAAGCCTCTTCCTGAAGGCCCTCCTCAAGCCCCAAGCTCCTATTAAAACTCTTCCTTTCCGATTCCCCCACTCTGGAGCGGGTAGCTGCTTCCTGCCATTCTTATAGCTGGGTCTCACCAGTGTTCAGTCATCGCTCCTCGGTCCAGGAACGTGTGGGTGGTTTCCACTGAACAGTGATCAGAGCCTTTGGTGCGTTTCTCCTGCATGTGTCTAAGTTTCTCTATTTACCTAAGTATAGACGCTGGATCCCAAAGTATGCAAACCTCCCTTTTCTGAAGATACTGTGCAATTGTTTTCTAAAGTCGTTACACTCTCACATCCCTTGTACAAAATCCTGTTGATCGCGTGTGGTGGCGCAGAGTAGGTGGTGGGTGGACCTGGGAGAGGAGACAGGCTGAGGGGTGGTGGGTGAGGGCTGGCAGTGGGAGGGACCTCGCCCCTGGCTGCCAGCCCATCTCAGCATTTGTTCCTGGGGAAGCATCTGCTGGCCCCCCCTAAGGAAGGCTCATCAGGAGAGGTGCCCTTTTGCACCTGGCTGCTCCTGTTGGTCCACCGAAACCACTGTGCCCTCCCAGGGGTAAGGCTTCCACGCTGCGAGGACTTCAAGAGAGTCCTGACAGAGAAGCCTGTTGCACGTAGCGTTTGCTCACTGAGACGTCTTCGCTTTATTTCCCCAGCGAGGCCAGATCTTTGAAAAAAAAAATGGAAGGAAATGAAAGGAAGAAACTCAAAGTGAATCCGCCCCGTGCTCTGATCTCCATCGTCATTAACAGAGCATTCCTGAACGGCTTACCCACAGAGAGGAAGTTAATTACCTACCATGGAAATTTTGAAAAGAAAAAAGGAAACAGGAGTTTAAAGTTTAATTAGGGTCCCTGCGTGGTGGGTATGGAATGAGTTGGTTTTTCTCAGGTCCAATTGTTGGCACTTAGAGCGAGGATCTCTGGTCCCTGGGTCATCTCCTACTCTACCCCTTGACCCTCTCTCAGAGGAAGAAGAGAAGATGAAGGTGAAGGGTACAGACCACTCCCTCTGGGGCTCTGGGCATCACCCCTTAGGGAGCTGCTCAAGTGCAGAGATTTGGAAACCCAGGACAGGGTCCACTGCCCAAGAAGACCTTCCTTGCTGGCTCACTGTAGCCTAAGACGTTACCCCCAGAAGGACGGTAGGGGGCCCCGTGATGCACTCTGGCCCAGACCCCTCCGTGAGTGAATGCAGAACACATTCCCCAGCCTTCCAGGACAGCCCTGAGCCACATCCCTTCCCAGGCCAGCCTGTACCTACTGACAAATCAACACGGGAGTATAAAGGCCAGTCTCACTAACCCCGATTCAAGAAACCCAGGGTCATCCCAGCTCCTGAGCTCCCTGCATGGTGGTCTGAGGCTGTGGTTTAGAGTGCAGTACAGCTCAGCTTCTCCCCCGGCCCAGTAGTGACCATCTGATGCCCGATGATGCTCCCTAGGGTCCTGAAGGCTCATCTCCATCTCAGAGTTGGCTTCTGAAGGATCTCAGCTTGGGAAGAAGATTTACATTGAGCTGGGTTCACATGCTATGGAAGGGACGCACATAAGCAATTTATGTATCACAGAGTTGTGAAGTTAAGGGCACCTTCGATGTCATCTTGGCCAGCCTCCCTCCCAACCCAGCAGTCCCGGGTTAGCAGCGGACCCTGCTGCGGGGCCTCGGCTGGAGAGCTAGAGGGGCTCGTCCTCCCCTGCTGCAGCCGCCCTCTTGGAGCCCAGGCAGCTCTGACACCTGGAGGCTCTTCTCATGCTGCTCAGCTTCTGCCAGGGAGAGCCGCAGAGCAGGGCTCTGTGCAGGTGCCAGGCCCGCGCCAGGCTGTGGGGAGTGCAGGGTGCTACCTACAGTCGCTGCCACTGCCCTCAGGACGCACCAGCAGGGCCCTGGCTGCCAGCAGCCTCAGCAGCCCTGGGGACGCACTTGTCCCACAGTCAAAGTTCTGCCCTGCACCCTGGAGGATGGAGCCATCAGTGTACAGTAGGACACCTGCCCCTGTAAGCAGCCTGGTTACTGTTGGGCTCCCACCTGGGGCTTTTCCGAGGGCATCTCCCGCTTGACCCTGGTGCCTCTTTATGACAGGCTGGGTCCCGAGCTGGGGACCAATAAGCTGAGATTGTGTCGCCCCCCGTAGAGCAGGAAAAGCTGCTGCTGGTTTGCCAAGGAATTAGCCAGTGCCCATGGACTCCCAGGATGACTTCCCGTTGACCAGTCCTGCTCTGGGCCTCTGTTGTTGCTCTGGCTCCAGCCACAGCTAGATGGCACTGTCCTGTCATGCCAGGCACCTGACCCTGCCTGGCCAGCCTGGCCACCTCCCCCGCCCACCCCCACCCCCAGGCACACACAGGACCACACAGAGGCAGAGGCTCCACAGTGACTCCTGGGCCTCAGTCTTTACTGAGGACAAGGTCACAGCGCATTAAAGACCCTGCCTGCTCTTCCTCCGGGACTCTGGGGATTACTTATCCCATCAACAAACACAGAACCCCTACTTGAAGGACCCTGGGCCTTGTGGAGGAGGTACAGCCATGAGCACCACTGTCCCCTCCCCATCTGGAGGTGACAGGCAATAAGGGGGACACTGACCCCCTGGGGAGTACCCCAAAGGGCTGGCCCAGGATGCAGGCGAGGAACAGGAGTGGAGGGCTGGCTGTCCTGTCTGCTCAGAGAGGCCAGGGGAGGGTCAGAGACGGTGGCCTCTGAACCCAGGTCTGAAGGCCCAGGAGGGGCCGTGGAAGGGCTCCTGGGAAGCTGGGGAGCAGGAAGGGGTCCTCCTTTAGCTCTGGGCATTAGGTCCGGGTCTGGGGAGGTGGGCGAGGGACTGCTCAGTTGTCTGAAGGGCTGAGTGCTGGGCAAGACGTCCATCCCGGGGTCCAGTCCCATCTGCACCAGCTTCCTGGCCACGCACACTGGTTACCGTACAGCTGGGTTGGGGTCCAGTGGCCAAGTGGAGTTTCAGAGTCACACACCCCCCCATCTTCTGCAGCCCCAAGAGGTGGGGGCCACCCTCTTGACTTGCAGCTGGGCCTGTGGAGGTCAGCAGAATCCACTGGCGGGAGAACAGCACCCAGGCCCCTCTCCCGCTCTGGCTGCTGCATCCGACTTTGTGAGTGGCTGAGGACCGAGAGACGAATGGAGAAAGGTGCCCGGGGCAGTGTGTGGGCCTGGTCTCCTTCTGGGAAGGGTGGTGGGCTCTGTTGGGAACGAGAGGGCCTGGGTCTCGGGGCACCAGCCCAGTGAGCTTGGGCAAGTCATTTAATCTCTCTGAATCTCAGAGAAAAGAAAGGAAGTTCCATTTCCATGTGAGACACCTTGAATATCCAGCTTGTCGAAGGTGCAGATTTAAGCTGCATCAAGAGAGATTCAAGTCAGACGTGTGGAAGAACATCCAGGCTCAGGAGAGATAATGAATCAAATGGAGGCACCTGCCACCCCTGTCATGTCACCTCCAAGAAGGCTATTATCAAAGAGAAAGCCTGGCTTCTCCCCACTCTCTCCGACTTTCTGCCATGCGATCTCTCTCTCTCTCTTATAGGCTACCACCATGTTAATGTTGTCAGGAGGAACTTCCACCAGAGGCCAAATAGATGGAGCCACCCAATCTTGGACTTTCAACCTCCAAAACTGTGAGCTAAATAAACCTCTTTTCTTTATAAAGTAACCAGCCTCAGGTATTTCATCATAGTAATAGAAAATGAACTCATAAAAACGCCAAGTTCAGATGAGCAAAATGGGTGAGGAGGGTGAAGGGGTGGAGGAAGAGAGTACTCCTTTCTAGGAGCCAGCCTGCACTTTCTGCAGGCAATGCAGACAGCAGAAAGGAGGACCATGCTATTGGCTTGTCCTAGCTGCAGGACCCCCAGACAGGTGTATAAATGAAAAGCAGCAGACAGAATTTTCTTAGTCTCATCTGCACTATCCCTCCTGAGCCTCATACAGCAGAGTACTTCATCCTGACACCCAAGGACACCCTCACCTGACACCCTCACATCCATCCCATAATACTTCCCCTAGTCTCTCCCTGGGTTGTTCCTTGGGGCATCTATCATCACCAGCAGCTTCTAGGTGTTTCTCCATCTGCTGAAGACAACCCAAGTGTTAAATCTCTGGGTCTTAATTCCCTGAGGGCAGGGGTGAGCTACTGTGCAGTTAAGGGGCTGCTTCTGTCTACCCTGGGCTCCAACCTGGGAGCAGGGGAAGGGACAAAGTGACCTCCTGGGGAGCCTTCCAGGAAGCCCAAGACTACCATCGACTAGCTGAATAAAGGACATTAAATATTCAGCAAGTGCTCAGCAAAGAATAAATGCAAGAACCCAGAGCCAGGACAGAGTCCCCAGATGGGCTAAGGGCTGGGCCTCTATCCCCCACCAGGGCTGGGGCTATTACCTAATTAGGACTCAGTCAAAGTCAATTACCTCAAGGCACGGCCAAGAGGAAAATCAATCACCTTGGAGATGCACCTTCTCCAAGATGTCTGGCAGGGCCCCTGAGCAAAGGTTTCCCAGGCCAAGGTCCAGGCCTGTCTGAAGACTTACCATCGTAAAATACCTTGGGGTGGGATGGGGGAACGGAGGGCTAAATAATTCAGAAAGCAAATGGAGAGGCAGCTGCCGTGCTGACCAAGGCTCATGCCTGGCGGGACTCCAAGCTACCCCAGCCTCCACAGCGGTGATGTAGGGAGATGGGCCTCAGGTGAGCACAGAGCTGGCCTTCACAGCCCTGGACCAGCACTTCACAGGCCTCCTCCCACCTCCCCAGGGCCCCGGTCCCCTGCCTGGGGCCCAGGACCTCATGACTGCCCAGCCCAGAAGGGAAGGCCCTCACCTGGCCTTGGGAAGCGTTGTTCACTTTTCACACACTTTTTCTTCCCTGTTCCAACTTTTGGTCCCTGTGAGATAATCTGTGGGGTATATCGAGGATCATAGAATAACTAAAAAAGACCTGGGTAATTTCGAGTGTGGATTTGGCACAACTCAATTGTATGATCTTGGGCAAGTTTCATCCTCTCCCTGGGCCTCCATCACCTTCTCTTCTCTCTCTCTTTTTTTTTTTTTTTTTTTTTTTTTTTAGAATAAAGAGCATCAAAATCTGAGCTCCCTTTTAGCTCTGATAGCTTTTTGGTTCTAAGCCCCAATCTTCAGATAAGAAGACTGAGACTGGGCTTGTGGATGGCATGAATGGAAAACAGGTCTCTTCCATGAGCCCTGTGGGGACCTGCCTTCTGCCTTTGCCTCCTGCGTCCCCTTTCACTCAGCTCAACCTAGAGGCATGAGGGGGGAGGATCCCCTTGCCCTCTCTTCATCCCAAAGACTCATTGGGAAGAGAACCCAGTTTTCTAGCTCCTTCTCTTTCCTGGATGCACAAACAGGAAGCTTACCCGTGTTTAATGAAGACAGGACAAACCTAATTATCCAATGCCCGTGTGTTAATAAGGGCCTTTCAGTTCATGCAGGGAGCTAACTCGCTCAGAAGAAAAGGAGAAGTAAAGCTGTTACCTTGAATTGTCTGGGCTCCTACCTGCACCCAGTGAAGTCATTAGGGGTAGTTGCAGGCTGCTGCCGCCGCCTAGCACAGTCTCCATCAGGTACAGGGAGTGATGGTGCGGGACACATCTTCTCCAAGACCCAGGAGTCATCAAAAAAGACAAGTTTCTATTTTTAGCTTCTATTTTTTGCTGTCTTCTATTTCCCCCACCCAGGCCCACCACTTCACCCCCACCCGATTTTTTTTTCCCCAAGTTTACTTTTGTTTAGGGAGAAAAGTCCCTGTGTCTGACTCACTGAGCTGATGGTCAAAACAACCAGTGCCTGAAGCAGAGGAAGCTGTGGAAAGTCAGGTTAGACTTGCTGATGGATTGGATGGGGGAGGGTCTGTGAGGAGAAAACAAATCTAGGCTGACCCAGGGATTTTTGGCTTGAACATCTGGATAGAGGGGGGCAGCACTGATTAAGATGAAGATAACAAAAGGAGAAGCCGGTTTGAAAGAGGAGAAATATAAAATTACATTTGGCCCTGTTATGTTGAAGATGCCTATTGTAGACCCAAATGTCTAACACTTTCTTTTCTCTCTTCCTTTCTTTTTTCTTTTGGTCCTGGAGATTTAACCCAGGGGCACTTTACCACTGAGCCGCTGCCTAGGCCTTTTTGCTTTTTTATTTTGAGACAGGGTCTTGTTAAATTGCTTAGGGCCTTGTTAGGTTGTTGAGGCTGGCCTTGAACTTGTGATCCTCCTGCCTCAGCCTCCTGAGTCGCTGGGATTAGAGATATGCACCATCGTGCTGGGCCCTAACACTTTCAATACAAAGTATAGAGAAGGGGTCAGCACTAGAGGTATAGATTTGAGAACTATGGGACTATATGATACACAGATCCATCAACTGATTGAAATAATTTATGGAGAATATGTACATGGAGAAGCCACAGACATGCAGGGCTAAGTGTGGGCCCAGGTACACAACAACATCCATCTAGAAGCTGAGCAGAAGGGGGCAGGAGATGTAGCTCAGTGGTGGAGCACTTGTCCAGCATGTGAGGGACCCTGGTTCAATCCCCAGTACCTCAAACAAAAAGGAAAAAACAAAAAGAGGAAGCATTGAACAGAGGAGGAGCTATTGCAAATTAAAACCAACTGCTGCTACTAGACAGACCTGCCTCTGTCCTGTGAAGAAGTGATGCTTAGCAACTGGGATGCCCACCCATAATCCCAGCAACTTGGGAGGCTGGGGCAAGAGGATTGCAAGCTTGAGGCCATCCTGGGCAACTTAGCAAGACCCTGTCTCCGAATTTAAAAAAAAAAATTCTGGGCTGCAGGTGCAGCTCATTGGTAAAGGGCATTCCCCCAGGACAATAAAAGCTCACTTGGTGAGCTTGGGTGAGGCCCTGGGTCCAGCCCCTATGGGGAGGAGGGAGAGAAGGGGAAGGGAGAGAAGAGAAAGGGGAAGGAGGTAGGCTGGATAAAGGAACAGGAGGAAAAGGGGATCCCCCAGGCCTTCCAGCTGTTCTCTGGTGACCCCTGCTGGCAGAACCTAACAGGACACCAAGCAGAGACGGTGGCTTTCCAAGTTGGTGCCTCAAGCCATCACTAGGCTGGGTGTAGAAAGATGGGCTCAAAGCTGAGGGACAATCGTCGAAGACCTGGCACACACATTGAGGTGTGCACATTCTGTCTAAGGCCCAGCCCAAGTCCTGGCACTTTCTCCCATATTGACCTCCTAGCCTCTGAGAGCTCACAAGTGGCTGAGTACAGTGAACACTAGGGGAAGCGGAGCTGCCATGCTGGGGAAAGCGGATCCATCACCAGCTGTGAGATGAGGATGGAGCTGCTGTGAACTGGCAGAGACCCAGAGCGGAGCACTTGAGTGAGCTAAGCTGATGGAAGGGTGGGAAGAGGCGCAAGAATGAGGGGAGGTCAGCATTCCCTAGGAAGAGGGAAGGAAAATATTTAGGATTTCAGCTGGGACTCGGAGAGCTGAGCCCTTCTCTGATGCTTCCTGTTTCCAACCAGCCTCGGCTCAGGGCTGGGGAGGAGGCTGCGAGGCCTCAGTGGAATTAAATGGTGGCCTTTCTTTCAAATCCCCTTGGGTGAGGTTGTTTATGGACTTCATCTGGGGCAGAGCAGGATGGGAAGCAGCAGAGCTATGGAAAGGGCGTGGGGACTTGGAGATAAGAGATTCTAGGCAATTCTTTGTCAGGAGAGCTCCCCACACCAGCATTTCTCCTCTGAGTCAATGCCCTAAATATTAACAGAAGATGGGAAAGGGCAGTAGGAAGTACTTCTGTCCCAGTGGGCACAGATTCCCCCACTCCTGCCAGCTCACCCTTCAGATGCTTCCCACACACACTACCTGCCAATCAGGACCACAGCTCCCCAGACAAGATTTATAGGCATGTCAACCATCTCTCTATCATCAGGATATCTGAGCCCAGCCATCTCAGCTCTCCGGCTGTCTGAAGTTTCCTGCAGAGGCCCCAGTGCTTGGTAATTGGAGTCTTCCTCCCGACCTATACGATCACTATGCCATGTCCCTTTCTGTGGCCTCCCAAGACTGGAAGCATTTTAAGTGCTTACAATCAAGGACTAGGAAAGACACCTGACAATGCCCAGATCTGGCTTCCCATGACCAGATGAGCACCGAGTCCTTCAAGGTAGCCAGTACCAGACTTGAGACGGAACCCAAGAGCCCTTAGCCCCAGGAGAAGACTCTGGTTACACCCACATCATATATTCATGCACTGCATAGCTCCCCACTTTCTGCATAGGATCAATCTCCTGGTGCCTCTTCCTGGAACTTCAAGCCGCACTCCACATCTAATATGTATACTCACACACAGAAAGGGTAATAGACCCTAAGCTCACCACCAATTTGGACAAGAGCTCTGGTGACTATTTAAACCGAAATGCATTAATACCTCTGAATATTTCATGCCAGGTACATTAGAACAAGCGGCATTATTTATTGAAGGCCAATCGCCCATCATGGGTATGAATCCATTTTGCTGCACAGTGTCAGCCAAAGGGAAATAGCTTCAAGGGACAGGTGGGAGCCTTTTGGCTTCCTAGGTACTTTTCCCTTGGAAGCAAATCTTGTGTAGATGGAAGATGTGGCCCAGTGTTGTGATAACAGCTTCTGTAGTAAGAAGGGGTCCCACCACCATACCCCAGACACAATGCAGTTGTCTAACAAATATTAACTTCCTCGATGTCTAGCTCTCTTCAGAGGGTAGTAAAGGAATAAATGGGCTTAATTGATGAGGGCAGGATCTGGTTATACAAGAAGGAAATTCCACAGCCATCAGCAGCTCTCGCCTTCCTTGCTGGCATGACGTATTTGTCCCATGGAATCTCTGAAGCTGATCCACTTGGCATGGGCCCTCCAACCCATTCTTCAGCCAGGGTCGGTGCAGGAGATAAGCCACTCTAGCTATTTCTAGCTTCAAGAAATTTAATGCAGAGAATCGAGCGCTTACAAAATTGTTGCAGGAGTTGAAAGCGTGGACTCCAAGCGCATGCATGGGACTTTGCAGAAATGACCTATCAGAACAATTCGTCTCATCTTTATCGTACGGTCATGCTGATACGGATTTACGGTGAAGGAAAGGAAGAAACGAAAAAGAAACATGCAGTCATCGCTTGGTATCCATGGGTGTGTTAGTCAGCTTTGTGTCACTGGGACCAAAATACCTGACCAGAATAACTGAGAGGACAAAAAGATAATTTGGGGCTCCCAGTTTCAGAGGTCTCAGTCCACAGCTGGCTGGCTGCATTGCTCTAGGCCCAAGATGAGGCAGCACATCATGGCCAAAGGGAGTGGTGGAGGAAAGCCGGTCACCTCGTGGTGGCCAGGAAGGACCCCTCCCACACAGGGCAGAGGAGCCCTTCCAGGACACACTCCACTCCCTGTCACCCACCTCCTTCAGCTGTCCCACCTGCCTACTGTTACCACCCAGTCCGTCCATTCAAACTATGACAGACGGATGAGGTCACAGCTCTCACAATCTAATCATTTCACCTCTGAATATTTCTGCATGAACACAGGAACTTTTGGGGGACACCTCACGTTCAAACAATAACAATGGGGGACTGGTTCCAGGATCCACACAGATATCAAAATCTGTGAATACTCAAGTCCCTCTTAAAAAATGGTATAACTTTTGCATACAAGCTACACACACCCTCCCAGATACTTTGAATCATTTCCAGATTACTTACAATATGAAATAACAATGTAAATTCTACATAAATAGTTGCTCTACTGTGCTGTTTAGGGAGTAATAAAAAAAAAAAAAACCTGTACATGTTCAGTGAAGGTACATTTTTTCCCCCTTGAATGTTTTTGATCTGCAGTTGGCAGAATCCATGGGTACTGAACCCACAGATATGGAGGGCCAACTGTATTTTGGCACTAAAACAATGTAAAACATTTTAATGGTATCTTTTGAATTTTTATCATAAATATATAGCTCCTCAAGCCTACGGATGAGGAGGATTCGAGTGGATAAAATGTGCTAAGAGCTTTCTGTGGGCTTCTTTGCTCCCAGGACAATGTCACATGTACCTGGCATCCTGCAAGGCCACCGCTCTGGTCACTTCTCAGCATTTTTCCCCTCAGCATTCATTCAACCCCTCCATCAGTTTCATCATCCAAATCGAACCATGGATCCTTCACCGCTTTTATTCTTTTCTAGGCTGTGTCTAAAACCTTGCCTCTCATACTAGAAGGTGAAGTCTGCTCAGGGAACACTCTTTATTTATCTTTTTTATTTTATAGAACAATTTATGCTTAGCCATAAACAGGAAAAGGCAGTAAGAAATAATAGCATTACATCAAGTAAGTTGAAAGAACAAAATGCAAAGAGACAAAGAACAAATTGCTTCTTGACTCTTGTTACACGTGGACATATTGGCTTTCAAAAGGGCTGTACCCCTTAGCTCTCCTGCAGCCCTTGTGTGTGCCTGTTCTATTCCAATTTCTCCAGAACCAAGGTCATCACTCACATTGCTTCCTAAGTATATTTTTCATTAGGAAGCATAGAATGCTATTTCATTTTCAAAGAGTTTTTTTTTTTATTCCCCCCCTCAAAGATTAACATTTTCTAGTTGGGCATGGTGGTGCAAACCTCAGGAGGCTGAGACAGGAGGATCAGAAGTTCAAGGCCAGCCTCAGCAACTTAACAATACCCTATGTCAAGATAAAAAATAAAAAGGAATGAGGATGTAGCTCAGTGGTAGAGTATCCCTGGCTTCAGTCCTTAGTACTACCAAAGGGGGAAAAAAAAAATCACAAATGAGAGTCTGGTGTAGTGTAACATTTATGCCTATAATCTCAGCTACTGGGAAGGCTGGAGCAGGAGGATCACTTGAGCCCAGAAGATTGAGACCAGCCTGGGCAATATGGTGAAACCCCCATCTAAAAAAAAAAAAATTCACAAATGAGCCTGAAAAGATTTAAAAGAGAAAGATATAAGATGGGAAACCTACTAACTCTAATGAGTGAGTATTAAGTTGTTGGGTTAGGAATTATCTGTGAAGAAGAGGTGATAAGTTGGCAGACCATCAAAGGTCACCACCTGCTGACTGCAGGTCTGGGTCCTGGGCTTGGCTGGGGAGGTAATGGATCTGGGTCCTGGTAGCAGACTGGCTGGGGTCTCTGAGGACCTCCCTCTCTGACTCCTAGGAAGAACTGCTGGGCACCTCATGCTCTGGAGGTTCCATACAACCAGCACCACCCTGAGCCTTCATGGTCCTGCTGTCCTAGTAGACCAGGCCCCAGGCCCAGCCTGGGAGAAACCTGCTTCCAGGAGCCGAAAAGTGGCCCTGGGCCACCTCTCAGCTGCACCCCCCGCCATCTTTCTCCTCATTCCCACCTCATAATGCGGCTGTCATTCTTTCAACAAATGTTTGTTGAATGGCTGCTCTGTTTGGACCATGTTCCACACACCAGGAGTACAGCAGCAATCAAGTCAAAGTCACTTTCTTCTAGAACATTCTAGAGTAATTCATTCTTCCCTTTGTGTGAATCTCACCCTCTCCATCCTTTAATACCAAATCTCATCTCTTCTTTGAAGTCTTCTTTTTTACTTCAGCCCTTACATCAAGAAACATGATAGGGCTGGGGATGTGGCTCACGCGGTGGCGGGATCGCCTGACATGCGTGCGGCCCGGGTTTGATCCTCAGCACCACATACCAACAAAGATGTTGTGTCCGCCAAAAACTAAAAAATAAATATTAAAAATTAAAAAAAAAAAACATGGTAAGTACCAGAAGCTTTGATATAGTTTCCAATTTTATCTTCACATTAGCCCTGCAATGTGGATGCCACTGTTCCTATGTTATAGGGGAGGCAAAGTAATTTAATCAAGTTCACAGCTAACTTCCGACAGCCCAGGGACCCAAGCATAGTCATCTGGCTTCAAGATGAGTGGCCTGTTCATCACTTTACAAACTGTCCTTTGGTGGAAACGCCTACTGTGTCTTCAGTATCTGACCTATAACCCACAGAGCTGGACACATTTGTGGGAACCAATATAAGATGGAAATTCAGGGCCCCCGATTCACAAAACAGGAAAAAAGTCACATTAAAAGTACTAAAATATGGCAGCGGTTGTGGGCTCAGTGATAGTGCCTTTGCCTAGCATGTATGAGGCACTGGGTTTGATTCTCATAAAAATAAATGAATAAAGGTCCATGGACAACTAAATATATATATTTAAACATATATATGTTTAAATATATATTCATATATTTATTTATTTTTTAAAGTACTAAAGGGGGATGGGAGGATTAAATAACTCTGGATAGGGCAAAGAGGAAAAGGGGAAGGATGGCAAGGGAGGGGGCATAGGGGTAGGAAAGACGGTGGAATGCGATGGTCATCATTACCCTAAGTACATGTATGAAGACACGAAGGATGTGACTCTACTTGTGTACAACCAGAGAGATGAAAAATCGTGCTCTGTATATGTAATATGGATTGTAATGTATCCTGCTGTCATATAACAAATTAAAATTTTAAAAAAGTACTAACATATGAAAGCCTTTTGGTTTCTTCCACAGTTTCTCCCTTGATTTGTTTTATGGGGTATTTGCTGCATAGTGTCATTCTGAGTAAAAAATAAAATGAATTTTCAATAGTAGCAAAAATTCTACTGTTCATCATTATATTGTGCAGTTCCGGTTTTAAAGGTGAAGGTGAGAACATTTGATTCCTACGTGGAGTCACCAGAGATACACAATCCCGTACTGTGTAGCTTGTAGGCCCATCTGAATTTCCTTCTCACCAATGGTAGAAATGGTACACAAACAAGACTACTTGGCTGTTTTCACTTCCCTTCTTGATAGGCACATATCCTACCCATCCTCACTAATGAATAAGAAAGACCA
Source organism: Ictidomys tridecemlineatus (assembly GCF_052094955.1). Taxonomy (NCBI): domain Eukaryota; kingdom Metazoa; phylum Chordata; class Mammalia; order Rodentia; family Sciuridae; genus Ictidomys; species Ictidomys tridecemlineatus. Next base: position 105,738,722 of record NC_135487.1, on the reverse strand, counting down.
AAAAGAAAAGAACCTCGTTGTTGGGCCTTCTCCACTCCTTCTGAGTCATCGTTTTTTTAGCCTGAGGTTGGTTTGTACAGGGAGGTAATCAGAGCAAGAGAAAAAAATGGCCGGGTTCCTTCATCAGTGCTGTTTCTTAGAACTTGAGTGCTTTGCTTCAGCTTTGAAGCACGTTCTGCTTTGAACAGGAAGTTTGGCCTCTATGAGCTGTCGGGGCCCTCCACCCCTTCCTCAGTCTTAGGTGTAACACACAGTGGGGGACAAAATGTTACCCCCAAATAGGGCACGTTGGCATCTGAGAAAACAGCCAAACCAGGAAGGTATCTCCAACCCTCTCCCTCCCTTCTGCCCTGAAGACCCTCATGTAACAGAGAAGGGAAGAAGGGAAGAAGTGTCACCCAGGGAGACCAAGGAGCATCTGGACAGAGAAGCCTGGTGAAGTTCCCCAGCTTTTTACCCTTTGGCCTCCGATTTCATTTCTGCACATTTCTGTCCATGAAAACGGTTTTCCTCAGGCCTTTGGGACTTGGTCCATGAAGGTACCGACGTCACATAAAACCTTGGTTAGATCAATTTATATGCTCTCTGTTGATAATCTGTCTTTTGTTATAAGGGACTCCGCCACGAATCCTGTGGCAGGTGAGGAAAGATACTACTTTTTCATCCCTACAGTTGAGACCCACACTCTGTAAAGTTAGATGTAAACTTTCAGACACAAGTGATAAGTTATACGTAATTTTTTGTTCAACAAAGCTGCAAACGAATTCTATCCAGTAGAAAAGATCAAAATCCAAAGAGTTAACAGTGTCATTGCCCTGTGGGACATTAGCCAAGTTTCATAGTTAACAGTTGCAACCTTTCTTTCTCTGGTTATATGTACAGAATCACATGTCCTTCCTTGTAATAGCTTTACCATGCTGACGGATTTTTTTTTAATCGATGAGTTAAATAATAATATTTAAATAATGTAAATAGGAGTGACGTTTAGCTTTTTGAAAATTATACTTCAACTTCCCCTCATCTGCAGTCTCTGTTTTCCTCATCGGAGACAACGAGATCACTTAATTACAACCAGGGAGAGACCACAGGATGTGGGGCGGTGGCAATGGTGGTGTGAGCAGGCAGGATCTCCCAAGGTGTGTGTGTGTGTGTGTGTGTGTCTGTCTGTCTGTCTGTCTCTCCTGGGAGATAGGACATCTTCACATGGATCTCACAGCAACCATTTCAGTCTGGAGTCTCTAAAGTCCCACTGGGCTGGGGTTGTAGTACTCTCCAGCCTAAGCTCTTCAGCCTTCCTTGGGTGGTCCCTGGAATTATTATTAGGTTGCTTACTCTACCTTTCTACTTTTCTCATCCTTCCTCCAAGGTCAGAGGGTAGAGGGAGAGGTGAGAGAGAAACACCTCATCAAATCAATCAGTCCACCCGCCCAATTTCCGTTCCTCAAGGGCAGTTTTCTATCGGGCAGATTTCCCCATTCAAATCCTTCTGTACCCAACACCCAATATGTCTGTGTGTCTGTGTCTATCTGTTTCTCTCTCTCTCTCATGCATACCCCTAGCTCTTCAGGTGCCTGTTCTACTGCCTCTTCTGTCTCCCTTACCTCCAAATTCTTCCTCCTCTTTCTTCCCTAGATGCATTCTGACTTGGAGTCAGAATGAGGGTGCTCTAAATGGCAAGGGTGCCCAAAGCCAATTTGTTTGTCTATGCTAATGGGGTGTGCTGTAATCTAGTATTTTTGCATACATTACTTTGAAATGCAAATTACAAGAACTGTCAGTAAAGCATCTCTCTAATCTCCCTGGGTTAAAGGACAAGGACAGGAAGGGGGTGGGGGGGTGGAATTTCCTTGCCAACTCCTATGCCAGCTCTTTCATAGCGGAGAAACCTTTTTCTACTCCCCAGAGCTCTCCCAGTTCCACTACAAAGTGCGAAGCCCTAGAGTCCTCTCCACGCTAAAGTGAGCGTATTCTTTTTCACAGTCAGTGCTTTGCAGATAACTACCAGCCTGGGGACTAATGTGATCACTCAGAATGAAAACACAGTCATATTATTTCAGTTTTATTTTCCTCCCTATCACACAACTGGAAACTCAAAACAGAAGGGATCAAGGAGAATTATTAAAAAAAAAAAAAAAGTTTTGAACTATTAAACCATCCTCATCTACAAAGTTGATTAGAACTTGTAATTCAGAGCACAGGCTAACGGGTCCATGTCTCGGTGCTTCTGTTCCTAACCTCTGTTCACTAGCTTGGCCTGGCCTTGCAGAAAGCACTGGTGCCCAACAACCCTTTATCATGTACCTTCTGAGAAGTCTGGCCCCTGGTTAAAAACCTATGCATGATTTTTCAGTCCTGATCATAGGCTATTAGTTCTCCACTTTTCTTGTTTGTAGCTCTCAAGAATAACTGTAGGACCATAGTCACCATGTTTCACGATAAATCTCTTGAATTTATTCCTTCAATCTTTATATCCTTCTACCAACATCTCCCCAGTCATCCCTGTCCACCCTTGCCCCTGTGGTAATCAATATTTTCTCTACTTCTGTGTATTTACTTTTATAAGACTCAAAATACAAATGAGATTACGTGGTTAAAAAAAAAAAAGAAGAAGGAAGAACTGCAGATGTTCAGGGAACGGAGCATCATAAGATCAGGAGGAGCCTGCTGTTTCAGAACCTCAACAACAGCATCACTTCCTCACTTCACCCTGCGCGTAGATGACCCCCAAGGTACAGAACCTGGGGTGCATTTTGGAGTTACTCATGTAACATAGGGTCAAGGGAGTGCTAGAGAGTTCTTGTCTCATGTGCCCAAAGAATGAAGTACTCAGGCAACGGAGGCTGAGAATTCAGAATTCAAAAGCAAGTGAGGAAAGCTCCCACCATATGGGAGGGGGCCCACAGAGGGCTCCTGGTGGCTCTCTATTGCGAGGTTTTACACTGTTTTGATGAGGAATTAAACTTTCATTGTGAAGTCACTCTTGATTGGTTTTTTTTTTCTGACTCAATTGAAAGGGTACAATTTTAATTTCCTACTCCCATATGGGATGGTTTAATGTGTTAGTTAACCTGAGTTCATGGTGTACTTGTTCCTGAAAACAAAAGAATTTCTTGCTTTAAAAACGACTCTTTGGGGTTGACTAATGTTTAGGGGAATGGAGGAACCCTGGGCAACAACAGAATGTATGGGCGTCCAAGCTGAAGCGGGGCCTTCCAGTCAGGCAGGCCAGAAATAACAACGACAAAACAAACAAAAACCTCCCGAGCTTATTCTAGAGTTTTAATCTGGGGTGGTGGGATCCCATCCTTCAAGGTCCCCATTTCTGCCTCCTGCCTCGCTCAGCTACAGCACAATCTGGGGACCTGTGCAAAGGAGACTCCCTCCATCCCCAGCAGCCTTCTGAGCCTTGGGGATCTGGCTCACAATGAGTCCTAGGCTATCTGTGAGTAAACCTCTCCAGGTGACTGATGGCTGGCATTAGTGTGTTCCCTCCCACAGGATTCAGAAAAGTTGGTGACCAGTGCATTGTGTTTCACACCAGTTGGCCAAGGCTTCTCCCTAGTTCTCACGGGAAAGCTGCGCTTTTGACACGAGACACAGCACAGCGGATGCACCCCACTCTCTGAAGGGAGTGGTACTGGAGTGGGCCCCTCTGGTCATGTTCGGACAGCCCTAGCTTCCTACCTGAGGCCCTAGGCCACCGTCCTCTTCAGGTGCCCCTACCTGAGGCACCTTATTGGGGAGAGAGGGATGAAAACTTCAAAAAGCTTCTCTCCCCTCTCAGTACCCCGATCTTTCCCACTTCTACTTCCTTCCCCAGCCCCAGCCCCAAGGTCCATAAAACAGCTGGGACCTTTTGTTAGGGTCTTATTGACAGTGAGAGGATCCCCAGGTCTGTGCTGATCCACTTGACTCTTGACTAATTCCCATTCCACGAGTGTCTACTATTAGCCTGTTGCTTGAACCATTGTTAAGGAAAGGCTTAGCTCTTCCACGTCTGGCTGGTTTCCATGCGCAACTCCAACACCTGAAAGTTCCACCCAGGCTCTCTTGTCCCATTCCCACTCACCTGAGCTCCTGAACTTCTCTTGCTTTTGTGTCCATTAGATTAGGATGCTCTAATGTCAAAGGACTTTTCCTGGTAGTAATAGTTAACATTTTTAAAAAGCATTTTCTGTATGAAAAAAAACATACTTTGTTTAAAAAAAAAAAAAAAGCTAATTGAGCCAGGTGTGGTGGCACCCACCTCAAATCCTAGCAACGTGGGGGAGAATCTCAAGTTTGAGATCAGCCTGGGCATCTTGGTGAGACCCTATCTCAAAATAAAAAATAAAAAGGGCTGGGAACGTAGCTCAATGGTAGAGTTCCCCCGTGGTTCAATTTCTAGTACCATCATAAAAATGACAGCAATAATAATAAAATAATAGGATAATATTAACCGGCATAATAGGATAATAATAACCCACCATATTGGGTTCCTACACAGGCAAATGGAAATCCACTCAGTGTAAATGGTAAACTGAAACTTTAACCAATCACTGCCAACTATCCTCTAATTAGAGAGTTTACCAAACAGAAACCACCAATTGACCACTAACTAGGGACTTTCTACTTTAACCAATCAAATATTTTCTTTGTCTTACTACGACACCTTAAAGACTTTTCCCCCCTCATCCCCCCTTAGTGGAGACCAAACAGCTAGTGGGTTGGTGTCTCCTGATTCATGAGTACTCTGCTCAAATAAACTCCTTACAATTGTAATATGCATAAATGTCTCCTTTAACAACTTTATATATATCATTCTCCTGAATAATAATTATAAAAATGCCTTCCTAATTGGCAGTTATGTGCCAGGCAGACTCCTGATTGGATCAGAGATTATTGGACAATTAGATGAGGGAGAGTGGGGAGTGTCTGCCTGAAGATGTCCCTACTTACTAACCTTGGCCAGTTTTCCTGGGATGAACTGGGACCTCATCAGCTTTGGATGCAGGTCATGAAGGGCGGGTAGAGTAAGGGTCTGGAGCAAGGGTCTAGAGAACACAGGGGTCTGTGCACCTCTTTAGGCCCCGAAACCATCCCTGTCTCCCTGCTGCCTCTTCTCCTCTCCCATCCTAAGCTCAGGGCACCATCATTTTGAAGATTATACCCATCAAGGTATAGAAAGCCTTTGTAGGCTCTTGTGAAAGCTTATGCACAAATCTGATTATCCCCACAGTGGACTGAATGACGGTCAATTCTTCCAGCAAGATGGGCATCCCATAGATGTATTGAATTTATTGCCATTAACTGCTGCTGGTAATGGGGAAAGAGCGGCTTAGAAGCCTCTGCCTCTTTCTCAGGCCTTTCCCCTCCTACTCAGAAACTTCTTCAAAGGGGAGAGCCCAGAATCACACATGCATTCCATTCAGCCATCTGTGTCCAATGGGATGGAGTTCCTCCTGTTCCTGACCACGTTGCCCAACGCTTCCTCCTACCCAACAGTAAACAGTCCTCATTACCTCAGCGGCTTTGTCTCACTTCCCGGGTAGTTCCTGTCCACTGGGGAGTAATAATTAAACCTAAATTTGGAGCTGAAAGTAACTTTTCCTCTCTGAGACCTGGCCATGAGTTGGGCATGAATTGACCAGGAATTGGGTACAGATTTGGAAGGTTCTGCCTCCGTCATTACCCAACTCAAATTCAATCAAGATCTACAGCTAAAAGCCACTTCCCCCTTGGAGTCACCCTGCTCAGCTTTCTCTCTGGCATTTGTTGTCAGAATCTTTCTTTAATGTGCCAGGAGACAGGGAGCCGTCATTAGTCCTTATTGTTAATCTTCATTTTTTAAAAATTTTTTTTATTATTAGTTGTTCAAAACATTACAAAGCTCTTGACATATCATATTTCATACATTTGATTCAAGTGGGTTATGAACTCCCATTTTTACCCCGTATACAGATTGCAGAATCACATCGGTTACACATCCACTTTTTTACATATTGCCATTCTAGTGTCTGTTGAATTCTGCTGCCTTTCCTATCCTCTACTATCCCCCCTCCCCTCCCCTCCCCTCCCATCTTCTCTCTCTACCCCATCTACTGTAATTCATTTCTCTCGGTTTTTTTCCCCTTTCCCCTCACTTCCTCTTATATGTAATTTTGTATAACCATGAGGGTCTCCTTCCATTTCCATGCAATTTCCCTTCTCTCTCCCTTTCCCTCCCCCATCTCGTCCCTGTTTAATGGTGATCTTCTTCTCATGCTCTTCCTCCCTGCTCTGTTCTTAGTTGCTCTCCTTATATCAAAGAAGACATTTGGCATTTGTTTTTTAGGGATTGGCTAGCTTCACTGAGCATAATCTGCTCTAAAGCCATCTTCATCATTCCCTTTCACCTTACAGCGATGGTGTCACGTACCTTTGTCTCCTCTAACTTCACCCAGGCCCAGCCTGGGAAGTGGATTGTCACCTCCCTTTTAGGGAAGAGGAGGAGGAAGTGCCAGAGGAGTGAGCCAGGCTGGAACCCTGACAAGACCTCAGCGGACTCTTCCCCGACCCTGGCCACATCATCTTGACCCTCTCCTCTGCACACCCCAGGCTACCTACTGAGAACATCTGCATGCCTAGCAAACCAGATGTGCTAAAGAGTTGGAAGCCCCAGAAGCAGCCCTCAGCCAATGACAACAGGGAATAAGTACCCGTCTTGCCCTCAGTTGACTCCACAGCATGTCCCACACCATCTCCTAAAGTCACCCCCTAGGAGGGGGTTCCAGTTGTCCACACTGGTACCTGGCTCAATTACATCTCTTTACTGGTTTCCTTCCCTCCCTTTCCATTTCCCACCCTTGATGGACATTTCCTGGGACCACCTCTCAAAGACGGTGCACTCACACTGTCATCTCAGGGTCTGTTTCAGAGGAACCCAAACCAAGGTAAGACCCTTTGATGTCTGGAGTCCTACCTTCTGCCCTACAGTGGCAGCAGTGACAGCAGTAACTGATGGGCTTTCCTGGAGTTCTCAGTAGGGTGGGTACAGCTGGTGTCTACACAGTAGGCTCAAGATTGAATGACCTGCCCTCATCAGGAGGTACAGAGCTGGTCCCAGACCCTCAGCGCCCTTTCCCCTGCCTTGCTGAGGGGCTTGAATAGTCCAGGAGCCATACAGGCTCCAGGTCACAGGCCACAGTCAGAATGCCCATCACTTGCCTTTTTAGGTGTGGAAATCTGAAATGCAAGAGGAAGGGACCCTGGGTCATTCTACTTCAGCAAAAGTCCTGCGGGAAAACATTTCGCCTACCTGGGATGAGTTCTCAAACACTGGTACTTTCTTATCAGACTGGCGATGACAGGTTCAGGATCTTACTTCCCAGAATTTCCATTCTGTGACAGGTACTCATGAGAGGTCAACGGGGAGCAGATAGCATTAGAATCCAGGACACCTGACATGGGACAAAGGAAAATAGAGAAAACCTCATTTCATAGTTCATTTATTCAACTTCCAAATAACATTTTTCAGTTGATACTCCTAGCTAGGTGACCTTAGGCAAACTACTCAACTGCTCTGGGTATTTCTATCCATCTATTTACTTATCACTCTTTTTTTTTTTTTTCCCCTGAGGATTGAATCCAGGATCTTGGGCATGCTAGGCAAGTGCTCTGCCCCTGAATTACACCGCAGCCCTTATCAGAGAGATTTTTATAGCCATGTACCAAATACAGTACATGGATACAGACATGAACAACAATCCCTGTCTTCTAGAAGTTCCCAGTCCAGTGGGCAGGCACAGACTGGATCCCTGCTAGGAGAGAGAGGGTGGAATGGAATACTTGGAGAGGCCTCTGACCCAGGCTAAGAATGCCAGGAAAGGGTCCCTGGAGAGCTTCCACCTGAGATGAGTCTTGAAGTGACTGTTAGAAAAGGGAACAGAAACTGGGCACAGTGGCACACGCCTATGATCCTAGCAGCTCAGGAGGCTGAGACAGGAGGATCGCCAGTTCCAAGCCAGCCTCAGCAACAGTGAGGCGCTAAGCAACTCAGTGAGAACCTGTCTCTAAATAAAATACAAAATAGGGCTGGGGATGTGGCTCAGTGGTCAAGTGCCCCTGAGTTCAATCCCTGGTAAACCACCCCCCCTACCCCCCCCAAAAAAAAAAGAAAAGAAAAAGAAAAGGGGGAATATAATCTGCAGCAGGGGGAATAGTGCACGAATAGATCAAAAGGGAAGAGAGACCACAGAGAAATGGGACCCTGAAGCTACTTCTTTAAGGTGTCTCAAATCAGGTCACTTGCACATGTTGGACCCTGGTTTCTTCATTTGAACTGACTCCTTTAATAACTGGTTAAATTATGATAATGAATATAATAGCAATGAAAAAAAAATAAAGTTCTTTAGAATTATAAAAAAAATTGAAGAGTGAGCGTGACAGAACATACCACACCCCTGTGGTTGGGAGCGAAGATGGCAGTGGGAACGAGGATGTCCAGGGTAGGGTTTCCTGGCTCTCCATCTCCTCTGAAAGAGCCAGCGTGGTGGGAGGGATCCTATCAGCTTAGCATTACTTAATGCTACAGAATGGGATACTGTTACAATGATCTCTTCAGCATTTTTTTATGAAGCTCTATTATGTGCTGGGGACTCTCTCTGATGCTGGGAACAAAATGACGGAACAGGAAAGACAAGCCTGGGAGGGTCGGATGAGGAGAGGAACCGTTCCACCTCACCACAGCCACGGGAGGGAGACCAGTCCCGGATTCCACTTCCCGATTCACTAATTAGGAAACTGAGACTCAGAGAAGGGAAGGTACTGGTGCAGGCTCACAACTAGATCAGGGTAGTGCCAGGGCCCACACTAAGGCCCCATCCTGACTCCCAGAGATAAACACTGAGCCAAGCCTTGGGCTGACTAGAGTTGGAGAAGGAGAGCCAGCCGGGTCTCAGAAGGTATGACGGGGGGAGGAAAGAGCAACCTGGAAATAGCCCCCAAACGGCAGAGGTGGAAAGACAACTGAGTTTGGAAGATTGCAGACCACCTTCTTAGAAGCGCCTTTTAAGAGGGCCTTCATTTTTCACATTAAATCTCTTCTACGGCCCCCGATCCTTCCGTCCAAGTTTGATTCAGGTTTTCCTCAGACACGAATTAATTTATTCCAAAAGACTATAATGCATCCTTGGGTTCCCTTTGTCATCTGGCTCCCCCCCCCCCCATAGCTCCCATCTGTTTCCTCCACGTCTGAAATAAGGAGACAGAGGGGGATAAAAAGAAGTTGCAGATAGGCTGCGGCTGATCTGGACATTGTTGATTGAAATCTCCCCTCTAAATGTGGCCTTGGGGGCTGGGGAGAAAGGGTGCCAAAGGCTCTGATGAAATTCAAACAGCTGTGGGCAGTGGTTTTAACTGGACATGCTGAATGGAGTCAATAATCCAGCATTTCATCAGGCAGAGCCAGATGTTGGGGCCAGATGTGGGGAGGGGCGATGCAGAGGGGAGGGAATGACAGGAGATTAGCAACCTCTTTTCCAGGAGTGGGAAGCACAAGTTTCTAGGTGCGATGGGAAGAGCCCAGGCCAGGGTTAGGGGTATGGGTATCCCCTGTGCAGACTCTATTATTTAGATAAGTTCAATGACCCTCTCATTCATCCACCCACCAGTCAATCATGTTCTAAGAACCAGCATAGAATCAAAAAGCGCATTCAGTGCAAGGAAACAAAGTCAATGAGACACAGCTTTTGAAACCCAAAAATTTACAGTGCAGGAGGAGGTTAACTAGGGAGAGAGAATAGAATGTGGTAACTCTCTGCCGAAAGGCTGTGCCTGCAGCGGGGCACAGAGAGGCCATGGCGGATTTTATTTTGGGATGTCTGAAAAGAGTTTAGGGTCAGAGGATGAGTCTTGGAAAGATGACTGGGGTTTTCAAAGAAGGAGGAAAGACATCCCAAAGTCAATTAACAGTGATGCAAGCTGGGGGTGATGGCCCGATCTACAGTCCCAGCTACTTGGGAAGCAGAGGATCCCCTGATCCCAGGAGTTTGAGGCCATCTTGGGCAACACAGGGAGACCAGTCTCAAACATAAATAACAAATAAAGCAGAACAAGAAGAAATAAAATTATACGTACCACATTATTGGATGTGCGAACGTGCCAGATGAGGTTCTAAGAGCTTTATATATGTGTTCTTTCAGTTATTGCTCACAAGGGCGCTATGTGATAGGTTTTATTGTTATCTCCGCTTTACAAATGAGGAACCGGGAGCTCAGGATAGTGAAGAACTTGCTCAAGGTCAATTTGGGGAACGGAGGTGATTGAGGAGCACTGGAGTTCAGAGTGGGGGTGTGCCTTAAATGGTGAAGCCAGAAAGGTGGGGGTGGGGCATGAAAGGCTGAGCTGTGTGGAGGTCACCCTGCCTGGCAGGGAAAGGCACCACCTGATTTCTGCTTCCCAAGGTCATTTTGGCCGTGATATAGAGGTATGGTTAGCAAGGCAAGGAGGTCAGTTAGCAGAAAATTATAATGGTCCCGGGGAGGGATAATAAGTCTATGATGACATCAGCAATGGAGAAGTCTTCAACAGCAGAAAATAAAATGGGCAGGAATTTCTGGCTACCCAAAGGAGAAAAATTATGTTTTATAGTATCACACAGACCTAATATTGAGCACTAGTCATGTCACTTACTAAACTTGGACACATGGTCCTTTGGTAGTCTCCCATCTATAGAATGCAGAAAATAATATAAGAGGTGGTCCTGCTAGGCTATGTAATGCTCCATCATAATGTTCCATTGGCTGTGAGCTCCTTAAAGGCAGGCACTGGGCCTGACTATTCCTTGTATTGCCAGCACCCAGCACTGAGCCTGGAGCACATATGTGCTCAACGCTGTGCCTTTGAATGAACACTAGATGGTTAAGGTTGAGGAAGGGGAAGAATCCAGGATGAGCTCAGGCTCGGCCTTTGGCTGACTGATTTACTGTTCACCAAAATCACAAGTGTGAATGGAAGGGGGCACATTTGAGGGGCCAAGATCAGCAGCTTTGTTTTAAACAGACATAAATAACAGCCATCACTGGATGAGAGAGTCCAGGGAATGGCTGTAGGAGTGAGTAGGTGACTGAGGAAGTAGAGGAAGCTTTGAAGTGTTGAATTTCAAGTTGTTCACACCAATGTTGATTGAATGAATTTTTTTTTTTTTTGTACCAGGGGTTGAATACAGGGGCACTTTACCACTGAGTTACATCCCCAACCCTGTTTAATTTTTATTTTGAGACTGGATCTCACTTAGTTGATTAGGGCATTGCTAACTGGTTGAGGCTGGCCTCAAACTTGTGATCTTCTTGGGTCAGTCTTCCTGTCCCTGAGATTAGAGGTGGGCATCTCTGTGCCCGGATAGATGCTGAACTTTTTAAAATCAGACACTCCTGCCTCATTTATACCTGTGAATTTCTTTCTAATAGCCTCTTTGACTTGCTGCCTCCAATTCAACCTCTATACTGCTGCCCAAATGATCCTGGAAAACAGAAATCAGATCATGTCAGATTCGTGTGGACTCTACAAGGCACGGAAGAGCAAGAATAATATGCTACTCTTTTGTATAAAAACGGCAGTGTGTGTTGTGGATTGAATTGTGTTCCTCAAAAAAGATATGTTCAAGTCCTTATTTGGTGATAGAGTTTTCGAAGACGTAATCAAGTTAAGCTGAGGTCATGCTGGACTAGAATGGGCCCTAAATCCAATGACTTATAATTCCTTATAAGAAGAGGAAAATTTAGACACAGAAACTATGTCAAAGGCCATGGAATGATGGAGGCAGAGATTGGGATAATTGAGTTACAAACCAAGATGGTTGCCAACAGCCACCAGAAACTAGGAAAAGGCAAGCAAGGATTCTCCCTGGAGCCTTCAGAGAGAAGTGGTGTGTCAACACCTACCAGTTCTGGACTTCAAGGCTCCAGAACGGTGAAAGAATGAATTTCTGTTTTTTTCAAGCCAACTTGTTTGTGGTACTTCATTACAACCACCCTAGGAAAATAATAGACAGGGAAATAGGAATACATACATATGATTGCTTATGTTCTAAATGCTAACAACAGAAGGAACAACTAGATGATGGGTGATCTCAGTCTTGCTGGAATGACTGAGGGGTGGGGGTTACTCAGCTCTGTTCCACATCGATCTATTGAGGAATAGGTTCGCTCAGGTGTGTTCTCAGGATCTTGATGGACGTATAAGTGAATACATAGAAGTGGCCAAGGAACTTGGATGTCTGGACTTGGAGCAGGCACATTATCAATTTGTTTCATTCTGTTGGCCAAAGCTCTGCACAAGCCCAGCCCGGACTCAAGAGGAGTTAAACAAAATGAACTTCTTAAGTGAGAGACTGAAAAAGACATATGGAAAAGAGTATAGTTGTAGAAAAGAGTGAAGAATTAAAGCCACTAATGCAATCTCCCACACTAATGTGTGTATCTATGTATATGTGTGTAGGTGTGCACATATACAAACATACACACATGTGTATACACACATGTATATGTAATAGAATAAAGCATACAAGTCATTATATTCATATTTCTAAGATGTAAAATTTTCAGGATAAGAGACAAGACATGGGAATCAAACAAGATACAATTATTATTTTTTTTAAAGAAAGAGAGAGAGACTGTTTTTAATATTTATTTTTTAGTTTTCGGCGGACACAACATCTTTGTTTGTATGTGGTGCTGAGGATCGAACCCGGGCCACATGCATGCCAGGTGAGCGCGCGAGCGCACTACCGCTTGAGCCACATCCCCAGCCCCAAGATACAATTATTAAAACCAAAGGAGTAAAAATTATTTTTTTTTCCTTTTTGGAATTCCTGGGGAAAAAACCCAGGAGCTCACTTGTGCTAGGCAAGTACTCTATCACTGAGCTACACCCCAATCCCAAAGTGCAAATTCTGTCCTATTTATTTGGAGTTCGAAATAACAGTATGAACTCAGAATATATATATTTCTTTCTAAGAAATGTGTATTCCTCAGCTCTGATTACTAAAAAGATCCAGAAGTAGTGATGAGTTGGTAGCAACAAAAACTGCTACTGTTAACGTTGTATTCTCAAACACCCAGGGCTGTTCCTAGAAATGGTTTATTCCAGGTGGAATTGGAAATGTTCAAGAAAATCTGGGTCTTCTTGTCCTGTCTAAAATCAAGCTCTTGAAGTCTTTGAGGTAATGTCAAAAGGACACAGCAAGCTGGGCATGGTGGTGCATGCTTTTAATCCCAGAGGCTCAGGAGGTTGAGACAGGAGGATCCTGAGTTCAAAGCCAGCCTCAGCAACTGAGCAAGGCCCTAAGGAACTCAGGAAGGCCCTGTCTCCAAATAAAATATTAAAAAGGGCTAGGGATGTGGCTCAGTGGTTAAGTGCCCCTGGATTCAACTCCTAGTACCAAAAAACAAAAAATGACATAGCAGTCAACTTGGTGGGGCTCCGACTAGCCAAAGCTGGGAACATAGGAGCATCAAAAACAATGACAGCAATGAAGTAAAAATATCAAAAATATAAACTCTAAGAATGCAATAGATTCTATTTATGAAAAGCTATAATTTGTCACTTTTGGAGGTTACTGGGATACCAACTCACTTTTGAATAAAAAGAAAAAAGTTAATGAAGTATTGATCTTGTTGTTCCCAATGATATTCCTTTTCCTGCCTTCCTGACTTACCCCAAATACAGGTAAGTGTATTGGCAGCATGGCGCTAACCTTTGACCTGTAGAAATGAATGCCCAGAGGAATAGAGAACATCAGCAGTGTGTGCTCCATAAATCAGCACTCCAGGTCTAATGGCTGGTTTACAGTACCACGAGAGTACAATTAGGCAAATTCAGAATATGAGAAATACTATAGGATAAAAGACCAAGTCTCTTCCACAAGTTAGTTGCTTTAGGGAATAACTGGGGGAGGGGAGTGTTATAGATTAAAAGAGACTTAAGAGATGCAGGTGGACCAAGGGCAATGTGTGAACTTTGCATATCCATGTAAATATAAGGACTGTATTTTTATAAACCAGGAAAAAAAAAACATGGACTGAAAATTAGGCAATATGAAGAAATTGTTTCTGTAGTTGGCTGGGATTGTGATATTGCAGCAATGCTATTTTTTTAAAATCCTTGTTTATCAGATAATTTAAAAAATAAATGAAAAATATGGCAGTAACAGTTGTTCAATTGAGGTGATGGGTGTGGGGATTCATTATACTATTCTTTCTGTTTAAATCCTTATAAAAGTGAAGAAGAAAACAGGAGAGAATGAGAAGAGGGGAAGGAGGGGGAGGGGAAGGGGAGGAGGGGGAGGGGAGGGGGAAGAGGAAGGAGAGAGGAGGGTACACGTCAGACAACCTGGGTTTGAATACTGACTCTATCACTTTCTAAACAAGATGAGCAAGTTGTGCCTCAGTTTCTTTAATCTGCAAATCAGGCTAATAACGGTGGCTAATTCATGATTGTGATAGTGAGTTAATATCAGTGAAGTGTCAGAATAGTGTTCCGTAAATATTAGCACTTCCTATTCCAAGCGTGAATTCCAATTTGTAACAGCGTGTGGGGGGGGGTCCATCCAGGGACTGCTGCCCTCTGGTCCCTTCGCAGGTGGCAGGGGGCAGGGGAGGTGATTTTTGGCGGGAAAGCGGAGAGATGCTGGGGGAAGGGAGCCCTAAGGGGAGGAGAGTATTAATGGACAGCTAGTCGGTTTGGAGAGGAGGTGCGACTTCCTGGGTTTGCTTCAGGGCCAGGAAAGAGGTGGCATTAAACTGCCAAGAGTGGTGAGGCCACACGAGGCAAAGTGGGAGGGGGCCGAAGGAAAGCGGGAAGGTTTAGCGAGCGCTAACCTGGGAGATCACCGCGAGGGGAGACGTGGGCTGTGAGTGCTGCTCCTCCAGCCAAGGGGCCCCAGGCTCTGGAAGAGGAATCATCAGGGGCAGCGCGTACCCTTTAATTACTACCCATAAATAGTTCCCTGGCAATGGCTGGAGGACATGCACGTGCGTGGGAGTGGCTGGTCACTCGTCTAATGGTTCTCACCCTGGAAGATGAGTAGTGTGCAAATTTCAAAGAGCTCGTGGGACCGAAGTTATATCCTCCTGCCTCGATGCCAACCTCCGAAACCAAAGGAAGCATTAATGCCCCACCCTGGAAAAGAGGTTTCTGCTTCTAGTTCCTCTCCAGCAGCCTCGAGACACTTAGCCAAAGCGAGGATGAGCCGCGTTTGCGGAATTGCCTGAGAGTAGTCCGGGCTCCTCTCCCTCCCAGTCAGCTCCTGGCAGGGTGGAAATGCCTCCGAGTTCACCCCTGCGGAGTCCTGGATGGAATTTTGGGTTGGCTAGGTTCGGGGAGAATGCTCAGGGCCCAGGAAGCTATTCTTCCTCTGCTGCTTTTGCATCCTTCCACCCTCCACTCAAAGGGACCATTTTGCCAGTGGCGGACTTGAGAGCTCCTTGGGTGAGGACCAGCGATAATTATTCCTAGGAGCTTGGAAATGAGAAGGGCCAGAGCAGCTTGGTGCAATGGAAAGATGTTGGAATTTGCAGTTGGAAGAACTGGTTTCCAGTTCCAGAATTGCCACCTGCTTGTTTGTTTGTTTTTCCTTGGACCAATCAGTTAACCTGTCTGGTCCTTATTTGTAAAGTGAGAGTAATAATCCCGACTACCCAGGGGTTATTGTGAGATCATGTGACATAAGGGGAGAACAGAACAACTTTTTTCAAAATCCAATTTTATGCAGAACTTCAATATCTAAAACAGGCTAAAATGATGTTTATATGGATGAATACATTTTATAAGTTAAAAATTCTAATATTAGGGCTGGGGATGTGGCTAAAGCGGTAGCGCGCTAGGCTGGCATGCATGCGGCCTGGGTTTCATCCTTAGCACCACATACCAACAAAGATGTTGTGTCCGCCGAGAACTAAAAAATAAAACATTAAAAAAATTCTAATATTAACATCTTAATATTAACTATAAAGATCAAGAGGTTGCTTTCATAAATACAAAGTTTTGAAATTGAGATGGTGATTGCTAGTTGCAATCCCATGTATCCTGTTGATTAATTTTATTTCGGTTACCCAGAACAAAAGTCCTGATTCCACAAATAAATAGTTGTAAATCATAGCTATATTATAAACCTTGTAATTTGAGGATCCTTTTTAACTATCTATCTTAATTTCAGGAGTTTCAAATAATAGTGGAGATTTTCCTCTGAAACAAAATCAATAACAATATTCAACAACAGCTGACATTCTTTATTTTGATCCAAGATAAGTTCCACTCACATTTAATGTTAACCATCTAGAAGACAATATCTGCACAATGCTTCATTTGTTAACTTGTTATACACTGGCAATTGTGTCATGGAAAAAATGGGCTTTACATAGATATGCTTCAAGCCTCCCAGGGTCAGGGTGAAAATTTATAAAACACTCCATGTATAGCACCTAATGCTGAACTGCCAAGCCATGAGATGGATGAAGTTCAAGAGCACCCCTGATCAAGACTCTGCTAGGCTCTTTGGACCTTGAATCTCCCAAACTTGGGCTAAATAAACCTTTTCTCTTTATACAATTAATTGCCTCGGGTATTTCTCTTGGTAACACAAAGCTGACAAATAAAACAGTCCACAGTAGCCACTATTAGTTCACTTTCAAGAACAGAGTAACTGCTCAATGGAGCCACAGAGGTATGAGAAATCATAAATGCTTGTTTTAAGCTACTGAGTTTGGGAGTAATTCGTTATGCAGTAATTGTGATATAAAATGTAATGTCCATTATCTTTCATCTTTGCCTCCCTTGCATCCATTTTCCTTTTATGCTTAAAGTATCACATTTTCCTCCATCATTTTCAGTCCATGTGACTTGGTTTCAGAGGTGGGTGTGCACCAGACCTGGTCAATCTATGGGAGACATCATTGATAGGCAAGCAACTCCCCTTCCCAACCCTTTCTCCTTAATCCACTTAAAGTGGCTTCATGATCCACTATTGGCCAGTAGGTTATAAACAGAAGTCTGTCAAGTATCTCTGGAAAGTACCAAAGAAAAGGAAAATTCCTGGCAGTGCTTCCTCCTTCTTCTTACTACACTTGAATATGACAATGATTTTTGGAGTTGCTTCAACAGTTATTTATTAAGTATGAGGCAAAATCCAAAAGCATTTTCAACATGTTGATTTGTTCCCAAACCATTAAATCAGCAGCAGCAGCAGCTGTCCACCTCCAGGCTTCCTATTACATAAGAAAAACAAATCTCTATTTTAAAAATACCTTTTATCTTTGTGTTGGTGATCAAGTTGTATTTCAACTGAAAGCATTCCTAACAGTATCTATCTATAAGAATTATTAAAGGTATAAAGAAGAAAATAGAAATCACTACAGATTACAAATGATTTTTATATACTTCTTTGTAACTTTCAGTATTTTAAAAAATGCCATTCAGTAAGCATGCTTTACCTGGAAACCAGGGGGGAAATGAAGATTGAAAAATTGAATAGTAACAAACTAAACTTCAAGACCCAAAAGATAGAAGTTGCTATAGTTTGAGTTAAGTGTCCCCCAGAGGCCCACGTTACTGTTAAAGGATTGGTCGTCAGCAAGATAATATGGGAAGCAGTGGAGCCTTTAGGAGGTGGGGCCTAAGGGGAGGTTTTTAGGTCATTGGAGACATGCCCTCAAAAGGGATAGTGGAACCCTGGCCCCTTCCTCTTTCTTTCTCTTTTGCTTCCCAACCATGAGGTGAATAGGTTTGTTCTGCCATGCACTTCTACCATGATGTACTTCCTCACCACAGCCACAAAACAATAGATAGCCACCATAGAATGAAACCTTAAAAATAAACCTTCTTTCTTTATAAGTTAATTATCTCAGGCATTTTACTACAGTAATAGAAAGGTGACTAACATAGAAGCAGACTAATTCACCGTTAGGAGCCAGACTCAGGCATGACTTCCAGTCATGACTTTTTGTTGTTGGATTGAACCCAGGGGGCACTTAACCGCTGAGCAACATTCCCAGCCCATTTTATTTTATTTTTCTAGCTTGAGTCAGTTTCTCACTAAGTTGCTTAGGGCCTCGCTAATTTGCTAAGGCTGGCTTTGAACCTGTGATGCTCCTGCCTCAGCCTCCTGAGTTCCTGTGATTACAGGAGTGCCCCACCACGCCTAACCAGGCATGATATTTTTTAAAAAATATTTTTTAATTGTCAATGGGCCTTTATTTTATTTATTTACATGTGGTGCTGAGAATTGAACCCAGTGCCTTGCACATGCTAGGCAAGTGCTCTATTACTGAGCCATGACCCAGCCATGACTTTGTGTGAGTGTGTGTGTGTGTGTGTGTGTGTGTGTGTGTGTGGTGCTGGGGATTGAGCCCAGGGCCTTGTGCACTTGAGGCAAGCACTCTAACAACTGAGCTATATCCCAAGCCCCCAGACATAACTTTTTGGTGTTCAATTTTCTTGTCTTATGCCCCTGGTTTCAATTCCTGTTTTTTTTTTTTTTTTTTAATCCTTATCTCTAACGTGAAGGTCCTATTACCTAATTCTCTACTAACTATGGGCAGTGTTAGTATTTGCGAATGTTCCTGGTGCTAATTTTCTTCTTCCTAATAAAGTAGGACTTCAGATAGAAGTGGCTGTGGTTAGTTAATAGATTAGGTAAGAAAGATTAGGGGTGAGGACTGCAGTGCCCCCCATTTGCAGTGCCTAGTGCTCCCCATTTTGTGTGGCCTCTGTCCTCTCTGTCCAGCCCAGGCCACTCCCTGTGCCTCTTTGTACAGGGAGATCCCCGGCTGGGCTCCTCCTCTCTTCCTACTTTTCTCTGGGCCCAGATCCTTCTGTAACTGTCCCCCCTACTCCTCCTCACCTTCAGGAAGCATGTGGATCCTTGAGGTTATTTTAACAGAATTCGGGGAGTAACTCCCTTTCCCGTTGCCTGGGCAGCATTTTCCTGGCCTTCTCCAGCTCTGGGTCTATGTTTTATTCTCTCCCCCCTCCTCTCTAGAGGCTAATGAGCACTCACAGACGTTCTTCAGGGTCAAGTCCTCCATGTTAAGAGATGTGAAGGGCAAGTGAGGTTCCCAGTCTGAAGTCTTTTAACAGGTCACCAGGGATTGATGGAGGCATAACAATGGGAGCCCAAGAACTATTTTTGCCTCGAGGGGGCGGGTCCTGCTGCCAGACAACCCCTGAGAACCCCCGCTCTGATAGATCTGCCCTCCCTCCTCTGGAGACCTCTACAGTAAGACCGAACATTTTAAGCTGTTTTTGTTTTTTGACACCTGGTGTCACTAACTGGGCTTGAATGCCTGGGCTCAAGCCATCCTCCTGCCTTGGCCTCTTGAGTAGTTGGGCCACAGCACACACCACCACATGCTTGAAACGCAGACTTCTTAGCCCACAGAGAAAACACAGCCCCACGGACCTCCATCTGCCCACAGCCGCTCGCCACACACGCATCCTCCCAAGTCAGACCTTCCCTCCCTCACACAGGTACATATTCCTCCCATTCACAGATAGGCCTGTGCTCAGTTCAGGAAACAGAAAAAACATGACAATAGTTATTTAATGTGTGCCTATTACCTGTGAAGAGACAACGCAGGGGGAAAGTATGACTCCGGGCAATATGAATTGTAGGATAGGCTGCTAGGATCCTCTCTGACCCTTGGTCTCTTTATCACTGCTCTCTTCTCCTTTCACATTGCTTCCTCTGCCTGGGGAGCAGCTCTATCAATGTAGGACAACTGCCCTTCCACCTTCTAGCCTCCACCCCTGCACCACTTTGACTTCTCAGGGGGAGGAGGTGAGCTGGGATCTGAGATATCAGGGGGAGACAAGCTATTACCCAGACAAAGGAGCCCAGCCCAGAAGGCCCTGGAAATTGGGGTAAAGAGAAAGAGTCACTTGCTGAATGGATGTCCCCGGTGCCTTGATCGGTGGAGACAGAAAGTCCTAGTCTGGTTTTTACAGGGCTCAAGTTTGCAGCTATCCCTAAGATTCAGCCAGCTAAGTGCTGAGCACCAGGGTCTGGGTCCAGATGCTTAATAGATAAGTATTTTGTGAGCAGGTTCTTATCTTTATCAGAAGAATGGAATCATATCAAAGAAAACTGTGTGCTGACACTCACTCTGGCAACTAGTTTTGCCAGTCTTTTCCATCTCTTTTCCTGGGTCAGGACTCTCTCCTCTCCTCCATTTCCACTGGCCTGTCAACTAAGACCCAAGAACAAAGCACTTCCCCTACCCTCTACCCATCCTAGTTTCCATTTGTTGTAGAGAGTAAAGGAGACCAAGTATAATGGAATTGCTTTGACAATGGCCAAATATTTTGCAAATGTTGAACACATACCTAGACTTGTACAAAGCCTTTTCTATGAGGAGTGTCAGGAAATCAATGAGTTCTCTTTGCCTTCCCTGCCAGAGGTAGATTGGAGACCTCCCGTGAGAAGGCCTATCTCACCTGGGCCACTGATCTGCCCAGCACCTGCTCCAGGCTCTATAATGTCAACCATTCAAAATAAGGTACTCCCCAGTCTCCTGGCCTGGATAAGCACATCACTGCAAACCCAGGTTTTAATGCAGCACAGAAAACTTCTGCTTCCTTTGTGAAGGATTAACTGCTATGACAATTGATTTAATGCTAAAAAAAAAAAAAAAACTAGAAAAAGAGACTAAATATATAAAATAACTATTTTAAGACCCTGGGTAACAGTGCAGGTCAACTGCAAAAAGAGTTTGTCTGCATCTTTTGATGTTTGACTGCTAACAACCTTCAATCCCCATTCATTCTCTCTCCTTTTTTGATCCATCTAAGCAAACCCAAAAGGACACATGCTCCCTTCCTTGGGACCAGCAGGGGCAGTTCAAAACATGGCTCAGGCTGGGGACGTAGCTCAATGGAAAAGTGCTTTCCTAGTATGTGGAAGGCCCTGGGTTTGATCTCCACTGGAAAAACAAAATATGGTTTATGTGCAGGAACCTTTACCCTGGTTCCAACCACATGAAATACCAAGGTCGTTGCTCAAGTTATCCCCAGAGCTTTAGTACTAGCCTGCTGTGCTCTTCCCCAGAAAGTCTTATTGTGTGAGCGATAAATGTTTTCATACCCTCTAGGTCCAAGTGTGACGGCATTCACTTTGACATCCAAACCCACTTGGGAATGGGGACTGAATCCGCCCCAGTGGGGTAACCAAGGAACAAGAGAGAGCGCAGAAAGAAAAGTAACAAATGGAGAGAGACCTATGATTGCATCAGCTGACTTCCTGGACAGTGTTTCAGGGTACAGTGGAGAAGAAACCCAAAGAAAGCTCAGCCATCTCACAGAATGGAGGACTCCGAGATCAGATCTCCGAGATCAGTAGGACCACCACCTACCTGGGAGATGGAGAACCAGCAATATGCCAAGGTGACACCAGGCTGTGTGCCATTCAACTTCTTTCCAGACAGACTGGAGAGACCGCGCAGATGCCTTATTTTAAAAGTGTGGCTAAAGAAGTCCTGGAATAAAGCCTGCTCTAGGACCCCAATAAAATACTCTTCTAAGGATGAAACTAACCTGCGAGTAACTTAACGATCTACCGGTAACAACCCAACAGTTTTTAAAGGAGTACAACAAAATGCATCGAGCCAGCAAAGTCCAAAACAAGGCAGAAAATTCACTAGGTCAGCATCCAATCAAGATTGGTTGATTGGTTGATTTTGCCCAAAGATGAAAATTGATCCATCAAAATAGACCCCCATAAATGGGCATGGTGGTGCATGCCTGTAATCCCAGGGACTCCAGGGCCCAAGGCAGGAGGATCACAAGTTTGAGGCCCACCTTGACACTTCAGCAAGCCCCTACCTCTAAATAGAAAGGGCTGGGGATGTAACAGTGGTGCAGTGCCCTTGGGTTTGATCTCCAATACTGTAGGAGAAATATAGACCCTCAAATGACAAAAATAACATACATAGCAGTCACAAATGTTATAATAGCTATCATAAATATGTTCCTTTTGCTGAATTAGGTCAAGAAGAACATAAAGATGAGAGAAAGAAAAATATAAAAAAAAATCAAATGGAACTTTTAGGAATGAAAACTATAATAGCTGGGTTGACAAGTACATTGGATGGGAAGAGCAACAGGTTAAATACTACGAAAAAAAGAAAAATCAGAATAGAAACTATACCAAAAGAAACAAAGAGACAGAAAAGACTGGAGAAAATAATGATATTTATTATTATTATTTTTAGTCTTCTAAAAATAATAATAAATATCATGACCTGAGGAACAATCACAAGTGGTCTAGTTTTATGTCTGACTGGACATGTGTAATATGTGCAAGGTGTACCTATAAAGTCCCAGAAGTATAGGAAGGAAGAGGGAGAAAATAGTTGATAATTTTCCAAATTTGACAAAAACTATAACCCTAATGATCCAAGAAGCTCAAAAGATCCTAAGCACGATAAACATCTTAAAAATCCCATACCTCCAGACATGGTGGTGCATGCTTGAAATCCCAGTGGCTCAGGAGGCTGAGGCAAGAGGATCACAAGTTCAGAGCCAGCCTCAGCAATTTAGTGAGGACCTAAGCCACTCAGTAAGACCTTTTGCAAAATAAAAAGATAAAAAGGGCTGGGGATGTGGCTCAATGGTTAAGCGACTCCTGGGTTCAATCCTTGGTGCAAAAAAAAAAAAAAGGAAAAAAAAAAATTCCATACTAAGACAAATAATGACCAAACACTGAAAACTAATAACAAAGAAAAAAATTAAAAAGCAACCAGAGATAAAAAGACACTACAGAGGGATTAAGATAACAAAGATAAGAATGACAGCAATTTGTCATAATAACCACGTAAATTAGAGCCTGATACTACAACACCTTTAAAATACTGAAAGAAATTAGACAAAGAAAACCTGTCAAGAATTCTTCACCCACATTTTCAATTCTGAATATATGTTTCAGAAATGCAGGCAACAAAGGCTTTTTCAGACAAATGAAAGCTAAGAGAACTCATTTTGAGCAGAATTACAAAAAAAAAAAAATTTAAAAAACATGTTAAGCAGGAAAGAAATCGTGTTAATGGAAATCTGCACGTACACCAAGGAATAAAGAGCTCCAGAAACAGCAGACACAGAGGGGAACACAAATACCCAGAGGAGAGAAACCCGACTGAACTCTTGTAAGGATCTCACAGATACGTAAAGGCGTATGCGATTATGAAAAGGTAAACTACAACAAGTTAAAGATAGATATGGTGGGACTGGGAGGATACCCAGTGGTAGAGTGCTTTACCTAGCATGCATGAGGCCCTGCATTCAACCTCTCTGCAAGAAAAAACAAACAAAAAACAAACACACAAAAAAATATATGGAAAACCTGGGTTCGATCCTCAGCACCACATAAAAAATAAAATAAAGGTATTATGTCCATCTACAGCTAAAAAATAAATATTTTTTAAAAAGAGTAAGATGTTAGACTTAAATTTAACCATATCAATAATTACGTTAAATGAAAATGCTGTAAATATTCTAATTAAAAGGAAGAAACTGTCAGATCAAATTAAGAAAAAAAAAAAGCAAGATCTAACTATATTCTTTACAAGAAATATGCTTCAAATCTGAAGACTCAGTTACAAGGAAGCTGAAATAGCTATATTATTATCATACAAAGTAGACTAAAACGCAGAAAATATAACCTCATAGGATAAAAAGAGAAAAATAGGCAAACCTGCAAGTACAATTGGAGACATCAACAATCCTTTCTCAGTAATTGTTGAATGGACCCCCTCACATACAAAAGCAGTTGAGAAATAAAAGACTTGAACAACCCTACAAACCAACTTATTTAATTGAATTTCTACACAATAGAAAATTTTTCATATTTTTCAAGTGAATACTAAACATTTACCAAACAGACCCCATTTGGAAACATTTACCACAGACTTATTGGAAAATAAGTCCCTACATATATGAAGTCATTAAAACCATGTAGAGTATTCTTTGTCTACAATGTAATTAAACTCAATAACAGAAAAATAAGTGGAAAACCCCCAAGTATTTGGAAATGAAGCCACATGCTTCTTGATGACCTCTGATCCAAGGAAGCCATCAAGAGGGAAATTAGAAAATATTTTAATTGGAGAATAATAAAAATACAACATATCAAAATCTGTAGGAAGCGGCTAAGCTTTAAAGGAAAGTAAGAGCATTATATATTTACAGTAAAAAAAGAATAAAAAATCTCAAATTGGTATTCTAAGATTTTACTTTAAGAAACTAGAAAACAAAAGACAAATCCAAAATAAGGTAAAAGAAAAGCAAAAAGAAAGGTGAACAAAATAAATTAGTTAGAAAAGACAGAGAGAGTAGGGAAATCAATTACTGAAAAGCTGATTCTTTGAGAGGACAATATTAGAAAAATTTCTAGCTAGAATGAATGTGATAAAAGATACACTTACGAACATCAGGAATGGAAGAGGAAGCATCACTACAGTTTGAACAGATGTTCAATAAATAATAAGGGCACATTCTGAATAAGTTGATGTCAACAAATTCAATGCCTCAATGAAATGGAAAAAAATAATTTTGAAAGACTGATGCTTAATCAAGAAGAAATAGCTTGAATATTCATTATAATTATTGAAGAATTTTAATTTGTGGTTACTAATCAAACCACAAAGAAAACCCTAAGCCAGATGACTTCATTAGTGAGTAATAATCATTACAATTGGAGGAACAAAAATAATATAAACTCTACATGAACTCTTCTAGAAAGTAGAAGAACAGTGAATACTTCTCAGTTCATTCTATGAGGCCAGCATTACCCTGGTTTCAAAACAAAGATATTATAAGTAAAGAAAACTTCAGAATAATATCACTCATGAACACAGATTTTTAGAAATCCTTAACCAAATATTAGCAAATTATAGCAAATCAAATCCAGCAATACATTAAGGAACTACATTATGTTCAAATGGGATCTATTCTAGGAATGCTGCACGATTAGTTTAACATTCAAGAATAAACATTATTAATTTACCATATTACTCACCAGAAAAAAAGAAAACCAGATGATCATCTCAAGAGATGTAGAAAATCCCATGATAAAAAATCAACACCCATTCATAATAAAATTTCTCAGCAAACTCGGAATAGAAAGGAACTTCTTCAATCTGATAAAGAATACTTAAGAAAAACCTACAATTAATATCATATTGAACAGTAAAGGCTGAATGTTTCCTCCAGTATCAGGAATAAGAGCAATAGGTCTGTACTTACAACTTCTAGTAATTATTGTATCAGAGGGTCCGATCTACAAAGTGAGGCAGGAAAAATAAATTAAAAATCTTCCATAATAGAAAGTAACAAGTAAAACTATCTTTATTCACAAACAACATGATCATTTATGTGAAAAATCCAAATGAATCTTTTTTAAAACTACTAGAAGTAAAAAGGGTGTTTAAAAAGGTCACAGGATAAAAAGTCAGTATAGAAATATTAATTGTTTGTCATTACTACTGCCACCAATCAACTAAAAGCAGAAATTTAAAACACTGCATCAGTCATTTTATTATTAAAAAACATGAACTATGTAGAGATAAATTTGCCAAAATATATTTGCAAGACTAAACCTGAATATTCAAAATTACAAAGTATTGCTTAAAAATTTTTAAGAAAACCTACGTAAATGCAGAGACATTCCATGTTCATAGACCAGAAGTTTCAATATTTTCCCCGCATTAAAATTTAATTTAACAAAAGCCAAGATCTCAGCAAGATTTTTTTTTTAAGAAATTGATGAGCTAACTCTAAAATTGGTATAAAAGACAAAAAGTCTAGAATAGTCAAAACAAGGTTAAAAGAAAACAAGATTACAGGGTGTGAGTACTCACCATAAAGCCACCGTAATCAAGACAGTGTGATATTGATGTAAGGAGAGACATAAATCCAAGGACCAGAAAATTATAAGATTCTAGAAGTATCGTTTTCTGTATGTTAAGAATTCAGAGGCAGTTTAGATGTGTGGTTCTGGTTCAGGCTCACCTGAGGTTGCAGTCAAGATGTTGGTTGAGACTAAGCATTTGAATGCTTGAGTGCAGTTCGAGGAGCTACTCCCAAAATGGCTCACTTACCTGTCTGGTAGGTAGACATGGGCTACAAGAGGCTTCAGTTCCCTGCTAAAAAAAAAAAAAAAAAAAAAAAAAAAAAAACTCTCCATAGAGTAGTTTGAGTATCCAACTGGTTTCCCCCAGAGAAAGTGATCCAAGAGGTAATGTTAGTAGAAGCTAATGTTTTTATGATTTAGCATTGTAAGTCATACTCCTCCATTTCTGCAAAATTATACACTATTAGTTGTAATACAACCAAGGTAGTGGGAGATTACACAAGGACCTGAATATAGGTGTTCATTAGATGTCATCTTAAGATCTAGCTGCCAAGGTGCTAAGGTTATTCAACAAATGAAATGATCCTGGAGCAATGGGGCATCCACGTAGAAAAAAAAAAAATGGTCCTCAACCTGTACCTCACACCATATATTAAATTTACCCAGAAATAAATTATAGACTTAAAGATATGAGCTAAAACTATAAAAATTATAAGAAAAAGAAGAAAAATCTGTGCAACTTCATTTAAGGCCCAAGATTTTTTAGCTAAGGGCTGTGGCTCTAGCTCTGTGGTAGAGCACTTACGTGTGAGGCACTGGGTTCAATTCTTAGCACCACATAAAAATGAATAAATAAGTAAAGTCATTAAAAAAAAAGATTTCTTAGCTAAAATCCAAACATCACAAACCATAAGGGTAAATTATCATCAATGGGCTTCACCAGAATTAAAACTTTACTCTTTGGAATGCAGAGTTGAGTTACTGAGGCTGCAGCAGGAGGCTTGCAAATCTGAGGCTAAACTTGGCAAGTTAGTGAGACCTTCTCTCAGAATAAAAAACAGTGATGATGAACCCCTGTAATTCTAGCGACTGGGGAGGCTAAGGCAGGAGGATCAGGATTACAAAGCCAGCCTCAGCAACTTAGGAGAGGCCCTAGGCAACTCGGTGAATCCCTGTCTCAAAATATAAACAGGGCTGGGGATGTGGCTCAGGAGTTAAGCCCCTCTGGGTTCATTCCCTGGTACCAAAAAAATAAAAAATAAAAAGAAGCTAGAAATGTGGTTCCATGGTAGAGAACCCCCTGTATCCAGTACCAGAAAAAAAAAAAAAAAAAAAAGAAAGAAAGAAAGAAAGAGAAAGAAAGAAAGAAAAAAGTCAAGCCACAGACTTAAGAAAATACATTAAAAAATACAGACTTACTTATATCCTAGATATATATAAAGAACGTTTTTCCATTCAATAATATAAAGCAAATAAGCTTATAAAAGCAAATGAATATTTGAACAGACATTGCACTAAAAGAGATATATGAATCTTTTTATCTGCTTATTTTAACAATAAGTTAAAATAAGCAGATAAAAAGAAACTCCACATAGTTACAGACTTGAAATTTTAAAATATAGTAAGATACCACAAGACACCTACTAGAATAACTAAAATACAAATGTTGGTGAATGTGTGAAAATGATCGAAACTTCATATACTACAAGTGGGAGGGTAAAATTCTCCAACCACTTCAGAAAAATACTTGGACAGTTTCTTATAAAATTGAATACATTTTGTGATATGACCTAGCAATCCATCCCTAGATAATCATTCAAAAAAAATGAGGTTTTTATTCCCCACAGACTCACTTGAATATTCATAACATCTTAATTTAAATAGCCAAAACTGTGAGAAAAGCCCAAATATCTATGCACAAGAAAAAATATAAACTTGCTCTACAACCAGACAATGCAATATTAGCAATAAAAAGGAGTAAATTAATGACTTGCAACAATAGGGATGATTCTCAAGAACATTATGCTAAGTGAAAGAAATTAGGCACAGTTAAATATAAATATGCATCTATAGTGTTCAGAAAGCAGTCCAGTGATTGCCTGGAACCCAGATGCATGGATGGGTTGGAGTGGGAGCTGAGAGTAGTTTGGGACACCGCACAGATAACTTTGTGTGTGTGTGTGTGTGTGTGTATGTGTGTGTGTGTTACTGAGGATGCATGACAACTTTTAAGGAGAGGCACGTAATATATAAATAATCATGGCAGTAGGGTGTAAATGTGTCAAAACTTATTAAATATTCACTTACAATGGGTGCATTTTATTGCATGCAAACTATACTTCGATGAAGTTCAGTTAAAAAAAAAGAAATAAAAAGAAAAAAGAGGTTCAGCTTTCCACTGAGCTTCAACCTGGACAGGCAATATTCTGGCACCTTTGTATCTTCATTTTCACCTACAGGGCCCCAAGTTTTGCTGCTTGGAGACTGTCGGGGTGCCACAGAGCCCAACATCGAGAGGAACTCTAGTTAATACCTTCAGCCCGGGTGGACTCCAGGACAGGGGAGCAGGAGAAGGTGGCGCGGGTTGGATCCAGGCCGGGGAAGGGCTGGAGGTAGGATGCGGAGGAGCTCCCTCGTCGCCCCGGATCAGGTTGGGAGCCGGGAGCACCACCCGATCCCACCGCTAGGGGCCGCTGATTGTTGGGGGGCTGGAGTCCCGAACGCCCAGCCAATATGCGTGCCCCTGACTCTGCGCGGAGGCCGGATGGCCCTGGAGGTCGGGGATCCACCCTTGGGTCCCCAATGCCTCAGCCTTGCACCCGCTCCGGCACCGAGCGCCGCCGCGTGCCACTTCTGAGTCAACCGAGTCCTCCAGGACCGACGCGATGACACCGTCCCCGGTGGACCACCCGGAGCGGGCAGGACCTGTCCGGCCAGAGCAGCCTACGGGGCGGGGAAGGAGAAGCCTCGGCCTCCTCCCAGGAGGCGATCACCCGCCCAGAGGCGCCCTGATCTGCCCTCCTGCAAAGCCAGCTCACTCGGGACGCGCCGGGTGGCTCCGGCTGGTCCACTAGCCTCCGGCACCGCATTGTAGCCCAGAGGCGCATCAGTGGACGTCCTCTGGGAGACGCCGCCCGAACCCAGATCTGCAGACTCCGCAGCTCCCCGAGGGGCACCGACGGAGCCTAGCCCAATCCGGTCCGGTCCCGACGGTACTGGGTCGGTGCTGCTTCACTGATCAGAGGGCAGAATTGGGACGGCCGCTTCTGCCCACCTCTAAGTAAAATAGGAGAATTCCTGGGAGTCACTGTCCTACCAGAAGGGGGTGGTGGCGACAGGGGAGCAGAATCTGTCTTGGAAGAGCTGTAGCCCTGCTTAACCCAGAGACAACTCCCCCCCCCCCCCCCGCATCTTGTACATATCCTTCACCCACACCCCACCTCCATCTTTCCAGCCCCCCACCTTCCCCTCGGACATCTAATTGACTAATGTCTATGATTGCAACCAATTGTTTCTATGTAAACTTAATTAAAAGATTTTTTTTTCTGGAAGATTATTGTTGTGCAATCAGCTTACCAGCAGCTTAATCTTTAACAATCAGCAACTAAAAGCAAACGACGTTTGCATGTCCCCTGGCGTGTGTTGGACACACCAGACCAGTGGCACGAGCTGGTGGAGAACAGCAAGGAAAAACCCCCTCAGGTGGGAATAAGGGAGCTACCCTGGACCTTCCAGCTTTGAAGACTTTCCCAGATATCACTCTTAAGGAGAAAACAAAAACACTTTCTAGTCCTTTCAGCTAGATGCCTTGGGCTCAGTCCTACACAAGGGCTTAGGGACTGTGCAGGGTGGGACTTGGATACAGAGGCTGCTCACACTGCTCCTGTTTTTGACGGGTCACTGATAGGTCTTGCAAGTCTGAATAGGCCACGTTTTCCACATCTGTCACTCCATTCTTGTGGAAAAATGCCTCAGAGGAAATGTTCTATCATGTGCCTCTCCAGCTCCATCCAGGCTCTAGCTGGCATGTACCAACCTTGTTCTGGGAATCCTTGTGCCTTAAGAGAAGTTAAGGAGAAACTTGATGCTGAGTCAGAATGAGAGGGAAAAGACAAAGCTCTAAAATTCCTAGAAGCCAAAGGGCAAAAATTATTTATGTTCAAAGAATCCCCTTCCCAACCCCGGCAGTCCATCCCTGCGGGGCAGAGTGGCCTCTTTTCTTTCTTGGGAATTCCTGGACATCCGGTCCTCCAGAATGGCCATCCCATCAAAACTTTTGAATTTCAGTCTTTCCTCACAGTTGGTTCAGATTCAAATGGTAGCCCCTAAAGATGTCATTAAGCAAAGTACCACTAAGTTCTCTATGTTTGCTTTTTATGAATCAGCTGTAAAAAAATAATAATAACTCCCATGGAGGGATTATAGGCTCTGCAGAAGGCAGTATATTGTAATACTGAATCTTCAGTATGTAAGCAGTCATTCATCTGCCTAGTAGATGGAATCAGGCTGCCACTCATTCCTCTGCAATTGGAGAGAGAAAAAACAACAACAACAACAACAACAACAACAAATACCAAGCATTGACTAGAGAATAGAAGGAGCCTGGAGATGGAAAATATCTTCATCTTCCTCTCCCCTATCTCTGCACCCCCAGGCAAACTTTTGGTTTAAGGGCTTATCATTTCTTACCTTGATTATTGTCAAAATTTCTAATCTTTCCTGTGCAATTTCACCCCTCATCTGGTTTTAGCAGCTCTGTCTTCCATGTGGTCATCTACTTTCGATCTTGCTCCTGAGTTCTTGTGTGGCTCTCCATTGTCTTTAGTGTAGAATTAAAACTACACAGTATCCAGCTTCTTCCAAGCTCACCCTTGGCCAACTGTCAGCTTCTGCAGTGTCATTTATTACTCAGCCTATCCCTAGGCCTGCTCATCTTCCCTAAGCATTTCTTGTGGAGTGTTTGGACTGTGGGGAATTGGGTCCCCAAGGAGATGACCAGAACACAGCCCACATGTTATAAAATGCTACAAGCTCTAGAGCTGGGCAGTCCTGGGTAAATCCTAGTTCTTCTGTTTGTGGGCTCTGTGATCTTGGGCATATTAGTTAGCCTCTGGGTCTTAGATTCCTTGTCTATAAAATGAGAATAGTAATAGCTATCTTATGGAATTGTTCTGAGGATTCAATTCACATTGCCTGATCCTCCCCCACAATTCTCACTTTCCATATGCATTTTCCTGGTCCTGTTCTCCCAGTTAGTATGACAGCTATCGAAGGCCCAAAGGCTTTTTTTTTTTTTTCCTCTCTGCATCTGTAAACTGGTGTTAATAGCACTTACCTCATACGTCTTGAGGGGATTAAATGTTTCAAGGTACATGTAATCAGTTCACTGAAAAATTTTTCCAGTTCGCTGAATTATAATGACTTGGTGGCGGGTTGGGGGGGGCGCAAGCAGGAAATAGTTTCATTATTTACCACACCTTTGTCTTTAATCCCAACATGTGCAATCATATTTGTGGTTCTGGATGAATCTCAGGCAGCTTCTGTATATATTTCTGGTTGCTTTCAGATAATAAATTGCCCTGATCACTTTCATGAGTTTCAGGGAAGAAAATAATTTTTAGTATTTATGTTAATATATTGTATTAATATAATGAATTATGTTATAATTGTATGATTATGGTCATAATAATATCCATGTTAATGTAAGGAAAACATTTTTAACTATTGCAGTTCTCTTTTTTTATAGCTAGTTATGTGGTCATAGTTGGTGTTTTTAAAGCAATCTATATTCCCTTTGCTTCCAGCACACTAAATGTCATCACTGAAAGATATCTGTATTATTGGGCTGGGATTATGGCTCAGCGGTAGAGCACTCGCCTAGCATGGGCAGGACCCGGGTTTGATTCTCAGCACCACATAAAAATAAAGGCATTGTGTTGGGTCCATCTACAAAAAAGATATTCTCTCTTTCTCTCTCTTAAAAAAAAAAGAAAGATATCTGTATTACCTGTTTTACTTACATGCCATTTACCTAGGCAGTCATATATTTTTTCTAAACCTGAAAAGAACAAAGTTGTGGGGCTAGAATGCAAAAATTTCCTTGGTGGATCACTAAGAATGACAATGATAGGAATCATTCTCATTTCAACCTCTTGATTTTCAGACCATGAATCCTGACTATGGGGGGAGAAAAGCACTACATATTGATCATTGCTTCAAGACATACACAGCTTCCTGAAGTACATTGCTTCAGCTCTGTCCAATGTGAGTATTCAGCTGGCATTGAAACTGTGTCACCAAGTGACCATTCCACCATTCTATTAGGCCATTTACTTCAGAGTGACCCGGTACATTATAAGACCTCTGAATTCTATGATCACGAGTACTTTGCCATATT
The DNA here is from genome assembly GCF_052094955.1 of Ictidomys tridecemlineatus. NCBI lineage: Eukaryota > Metazoa > Chordata > Mammalia > Rodentia > Sciuridae > Ictidomys > Ictidomys tridecemlineatus. The sequence continues at coordinate 105,706,470 of NC_135487.1, read as the reverse complement.
TTATTTACTGTTAAAGGATCCTTGATCAGAAGCCATGTTTAGTGAAATATTATATTAATAAGATATTCTGTAAGTTAGCAGTATGTAGACAAGGAAGGAAAAATCTATATTCAGATTAAGGGTCCCCTAGTGAGGAGAAGCTTGTCCCTTCATGATAAAAGTGTTCCAATGTAATCAGCCTGCTGCCATGTGACTGGCTATTCACCCTGGGGAATGGCACCACATTGAAGGTTCGGTGTTGACCTAAACTGTTGGCAAGTTGACCTCTCAGCAGTGACTGTAGACAGATCAGACTTCATGAACAGAAGTTCCATATCACTAAGCCATGCACAATTTCTGTCCCTGAACTTATATAATGCAACTATGAGACACTGGACAAAGATAGAGATGGCTGATAACAACAGCTGGGGAAAGAAATTTGCTATCTTAGTGCCCTGATTATGAAGATCATCCTCCACTAAGATTTCACTTCCGTGGACATTCATAGAAGACACAAATGTTTTCACTTTGTCTCAGCTCATCATGGTTCATTCACATACCTCTTCCCCAGATTTCCTTATTACTGATTTTCCAAATGTATATTTCCCTCTAATACTATGAGTATCAAGTCAAACTTTCAGCCACAGCACACACACACACACAAAAACTTTTTTAAGAGTATATATTTTTATCGCTGGCTATCTGGCCTTCCAGGAAAAATGAGCAACTATGTGTATTGCTCAAACTTCTGAACAAAGGGAGGATTTTCCAGCTATCTTTCTGGGTCCCCTCTGAGTGGGACAGTCGTACTGCAAATATTTTCCTTTAGGTCAACTGGGTCAGAGAGAATTTCTCATGGGGACACATGACAGAGAAGAGGCAGTTTAGCAGGGTTAGGAGCCGTGGGAATCTGGGGCACTGGTTCATGCGATTTTTTTTTTCACCTTTAAGACCTGATCAGGTTCTAACACATATACATACCACTTCCACTTGAGAGTAGAATATCGCTGTAAATAACATCCAGCTCATGATAGGCAGCTCAGGTCACATGGTAACTTGGTCATCCAGAGTCAAACATTGAGTTTCTAGTAGCCCCTCCCCAATGAAACCAAAAAGGGAAAGTATTATCTGAAGAGAATGGCATAGTTTGATCCAAAATCCTAAAAGGTTTGTTCTGTGATTCATCTTTGGCATCTGCTGAAGTTTCCACACACTTGTTCATAGTCCTACACAGTACCAGACACTTGAAGCGCCATTGAACCTGACAGCTTGGTTTGAGGAGCAGATAAGTTGGCACATCCGCCTATACCTATGACAGAGAGTTGTCTCATTCTGGGTCCTACTCAAAACTGCCAGACACTTGAGTTGTTTGATATATTAAAGCTGCATGACCCAAGGAATTGAAGGTTACTTTCCAAATCTAAGGAGGCTCACCAAACACTGCACCCCTTTCTCAGGGTAGAGAAGCGAGAGGTGGTAGCAATTTGTCTTTCACCTTAGATGTGATACTTTAATGTACCTCAAATCTCTGGGCCTCGATAAATTTTACCCAAATTTCCGTGGTACTGATTTCCCACCATCTGGATGCGTGTGTCTTACCAAATCCTCTGAAGTACTTGCTACTTGCTACCTACCTGGTCCATTCAGCATCATCTCATTCCTGTGGTAGATAAAGCCCTGAGGAAGGAAGATGAAGGCATATTGCTGGCTTTACCAGTTGGAAGTAAGCTGAGTCTGGTGATCCTTCCTAAACAGGCATAAAAAAAAATAAGCATTTTGCCAGGTCAACACCTGCAAACCAGATGCCGTAAGAGGTCTTAGATCCACAGGCTGGAAATCCAAGAGCACAGTGCCAGTTTCTGTGAGGGCCTCGGTGTGGCAGGGCATATGGGTGTGTGCAGAAGAGGCAAAACCCACTCCTATGAGAAAGGCATTAACAACCAAATCTCCTTTTAGAGGTCCCACCTCCCATCACTTCAAATTACAACATGAACTTTGAAGGGAATAAACCATAATCAAGCAATAGCAATGATTTTTGGAGACACTGAGGGAATAAGGGTTTGCATAGAGAAACTGGAGGATCAGAGAAAGACTTTCAAACTTTTTGAGCTCAGGCAGGCCAGCTACTAAGAGCAGGATCCTAGAGAAGTCAATGGAAGTCTGTTGTCTCTGCCTCTGAAATATGGACTGGGATTTCTGTGGGTCAAAATGGCTGGAAGTTGCTACTACTTCTGGTAGTGGCATGGGGCAGAATAAGTATGACCTGGAACGTGCTGGAAGTAATTGCTGCTACTGCTGAATTTCTCTGCCTTCCACATAATTTAAAAATATATCTTTTCAGCCAATCCTAACCACGACAAGAAGATGATTCTGGAAAGTGTAGTTCTAGCTTACCCAAATGACACCACACAAAACCACCATACACCATTTATTAGCTGCTTGATATTGAGCAAATTATTTAATGTCTACGAATCTTTCTGTTTCTATCACAGTCTGGCATTGTCTCGAGGGACATTGTCCTGGGTTTCTGGATGATGTCCTATTACAGAGGATCTCTTACTTATAGGTCCCTTGATGTGGGCAATGCCTCCTCCCCTGGCCACTTAAGACCATTTGGCCATGTGGCTTCTGCAAGTCCTTCCCTAGTTAGGGTCACCTCTCCTTTCCAGGCCCTCCAGGGCAGTCTACATCTGGCCCATGGAAAATGCAAACATCTGCTCTACTAAGCTCTTAGGGCTGCACTCACCCTGAAGGCAGTCATCTGGACTCACTATGAGAGCAGCAATCCTGCCACAGCCACTTGCCTTTAGATTATCTTTAGGCCTGAGTCCCTTTACCCCCCACATGTATCAATGATTCCAGTCAAACTCTTAGGGTTTTTTCCTCTGGATTACCCACCTTAAGGGTTATAGTAAGAAAGAATCAACACCCTTGGCTGGAGGGGGAAGAAAGTGACATCTCTCTGCAGACAGCTCTTCAAGTGCACCTTTCAGCCTCAACTCTTAGCCTTCTGTCATTCCGTGAGGAGGTGGGCAATGAGCTGTTGATCACCCACTTTACAAGTCTGAACAAATAGTCTAGCATCTTGATTTAGAATGTAGGGTTGCTCGAGAATAATTTGTACCCCACTTTCTTTTTCCAACCTTTAAGCCCCCTCTCAAAATTTTAAGATGGGAGGAGTTCCATTTGTCAACAGAAAATAACAACTCTGCTCTAAGGAATAAGAAAATGATTTATTCTGAGCCAAACATGAGTAACCATGGGCTGGGAACAGATTCAAGTTCCCTGGAATGACATGGTTCTCCTGTGGAAGAAGTTGAATGGGCTTTTAGAGTCACAGAAGAAAGTAGACGGGGACTACAAAGGGATGGAGAAACCTCTTCTAGAAGATTCAGGCGTTATCTTTCATAAACTGAGGAAATCTTTTACAAGATTCAGATGTTATCACGTTTTTACCAAGCTTAGTATTCATTCCAAGAGTTTTATTTCATAGTCACAAGAATGCTACGTCGGATACAGAGGTCAATAATAAAAAGCTATTAAAAGAGATTGAAGATAGCCCAAGTTAACTTGGCTCTTGATCTGCCACATTCCATCTCTCCACTCAAGATATGTTAGATGTCCAAGATCAAACAGTCTGCAGGCTCTTTGGAGATCTTTAGTTCACATGTTTAATATATGGTTACCTCGCATGGTACTTGATACGTGGTAGACATTCATTAACAGCAGTGATGACGGTGCACTGCCAATCACCCAGCATGTAGGTCAATCCAACTTTTGAAAATGCACAATCGTTTTCAAAAGTTGAACTCCCCTTCCAGAATTAGTACCCTCATGAATGGTTTAAAAGGCAGTCGACTGGGCTTTTTTTTTTTTTTTTTTTTTTACCTATTTTACAAGTCTATTCCAAATACATGAATAGCCATCTGAGTCCAGTAGCTGCTGTGCCCATGTCCACCGCAGAACCACACTCAGTGACAAACCACAAGCTTAAGGATATCGGGATCCAGTTTAGCTACTTGCCCTGGGGGGGAAGAGAGAAATGAGTCCTCTCTACCCTGTAAAGGAGTGCCATCTTAGCCCCAGCAGGTGGAGGAGGAATGTACAATTACTTGCTGGGCTGTGTGCAGCCAGTGTGCCCTGGTCTAGCCATCTGGCTTGATTGATCATCTCTGTGCTGAACTAGTTTGTACGTAGGTACGTATTTTGAATATCATCCTCGCTTGTAGGCATGGAAATATGAAATCCACAGACACCCCAAACACCAGAAGCATACATGCATGTACACTTTTATCATTATACCAAGATACATATGCAGTTATATTCTTTTTTTAAGTATTTTTCTAGTTATAGATGGACATAATATCTTTATTTTTATGTGGTGCTGAGGATCAAACCCAGTGCCTCACACTTATGAGGCAGGCACTCGATACCACTGAGCTACAGTCCCAGCCCCTGCAGTTATATTCTCTAAGTTTAAAAGTAGAAACAACATGAACTTGGAAAGCATGAACTGAACTGATGCATGGAGTGACAAAACCTTAGGGAAGGCTCTATCTGCTCCAAGTCTACTCTTGGCCTCTCTCTTAGTCTTTCTTTCTTTCTTTCCTTTTTTTTTTTTTAAATTCATTTATTTGTATGTGGTGCTGAGAATCAAACCCAGTGCCTCACACATGCTAGGCAAGTGCTCTACCTCTGGGCCACACAGCCTCAGTTCCTCTCTCTTAGTCTTGATGTCTTCAATTCTTTTCAGGTATCACAACGGAAGGGAATCAAAGGACACAGGCACACTCAGTGTCAAACAAACAGGCCCCCCAAAGCAGGAATACAATGCAGTCTCATTTTCCAGATTTTGAAGTGTGCATATTGAGAAAGCTTAAAAAAAAATTTAGCAGGGATTGGCAAAATTATTCTATAAAGGCTCAGATAATTATTTAGGTATTTTTGGGGAGGGGGGACATATGGTCTCTTTTAAAAAAATTGGAACTCTGCTGTTATTGCACAAAAGTAGCCAATAATAAGTAGGCAATAATAAGCAAATAAACATGGTTCTGTTGCAATAAAACTTTATTAACAAGGAAAGGTGACCAAGGAGTTTCATTGACAGACTCGTGTCGCAGAGTGTAAGAACCTAGAAGCCATCAGGGCTGGCTTCACAGCTTTCAGGGGTTGACAGGGGCTCCATTCCGTTCCCTCCAGAAAAGGCAAAAATCAATTCTCTTTGTCGTGGCATTAGTTTTGTTTTATCGTGTCCTGTGCCCTGGTGTTTTGATGTGGTGGTGAAGTGGTGCAGTACTGGGCTGGAACCCAGGGGCACTTGACCACTGTTACATCCACACCCCTTTTTACTTTTTGAGACAGAGTCTTGCTAAGTTGCCTGGGTTGACCTCAAACTTGTCATCTTCCCGCCTCAGTTTCCCCAGTCACTGGGATTACAAGTGTGCCCCACTGTACCTGGCTGCTTCTTCCCTCTTTCTGTGTGTATATCTCTCAATGTTTCCATTTTTCTTCTGTCCTCTTGCACTCAAGCCATGAAAGTGTCCAGACTCTTTCATGTTAATAATTCTCCTCCTCCTTCTTTCTCTTATTCTTCAACCCTCCCTCCTCCTCCTCTTTTTCTTCCTTTGTGCTCGAGATTGAAGCCAGGGATGCTTAACCACTGAGCCACATCCCCAGCCTATTTTATACTTTATTCAAAGACAATAACTCATTTATTTATATGTGGTGCTGAGAATCGAACCCAGGAAGCTGCTTAGGGTCTTGCTAAATGTTGAGGCTGGCTTTGAACTTAGATCTTCCTGCCTCGGCCTCCTGAACCGCTGGGATTACAAGTGTCCACCACAGCACCTAGCTTCACATTCATTCTTGCTAACTACTTTCCAGGTCCCTCATCAGTTCTGGGGTAAGAAGTGATGTGCAGTAATGAAAAGATCACTTGTCTGGGTGAACAAGCCAGCAGTCTGCTGCGTATCTTTGGGAAAATTACCTAAGCTCTCCAAGACACTCTTTCCTTATCTAATAAATGAGGGGGTTAACTAACTGGCCTCTGAAATCCCTTCCAGCTGTGAGTTTGTGATTTTAGGAAGCTACAGCATCAACTCTGTGCAACTGTCTGGGGCCATTAATTAAGATGTCACTCACAGACCTTAAGGAAACTGCCAGGAGGCAATAGAAATCCGCTCGTGATCTGTAACTAGCAACCTTCCTAAGGCCTTCACAGCTGAGGGGCAGAGGGTGCCTGTGAACTCAGAGGATGTGAGAGCCCAGCACACTAAGGGGAGAGGAGGAAGACAATCCAGGGAAACCAATTTACATTCTAGGCTGTCATTGCACAGCTACAAAATGCACACAAATATTGACTTAGCTGGAAACAAGATCCCAGGGAGCTACTATTGGAAAGTGGGACACCTTCTCCATCAGATCCTTCATGTGGGGCTTTTCTGGCCATGCCGAGGATACCCTTCAAAGCCCTTCAGATAAATATATGAATAGGTTTGGAGGAAATGTGGCCTTGAGGAGCTAATAAAATAAAATACCAGATCCCAGCATGTGTCAAAGGAAAGCAGTCTCCTCTGAGCAGGGGTGAGGGAGGCCAGGGAAGGAAGGAGAATGAGGTTGGCTGGTGCAGAGGCTGGCACTGGTGGGCTTATGATGAGCAGGGGCCTGGAGCTCTGTCCCTCCCTCCTAGACACAGTCTTGAGGGTGGGGAGGGAATGGAGGAGCCCACATCCTGGCCTCCAGAAGAGCAGTCTTTTATTGCCTGACTCTGCTAAAGTTGTCTCACTTGTGGTCTAAATAACTAACTTACCCATCTGTAAAGGAGCATTCAGAGAAAAACAAAACCCACCCCTGCCCTCAAGTTCAGGTTTCCACGGCACCCAGGGAGGACAGGAGGCTGGGAAGCCATCCCAAGCTGCAGACATGGCCTGAGTTCCGAGGTTCGCTGGGATTAGTGACCGTCTAAAAAAAGGCCAAGAGTTGTTTTTTTGTATTTGAGCTAATGATTTTGCAATTTTGAAAGTTTTTTTTTTTTTTCAAATCAAACAACGAAAACAAAGAATGTGCAACAGAGACTTCTGTGGTCTGCAAAGCCTAAAATATTTACTCTCCGACTCTTTCCAGGAATAGTATGTCAACCTCTACTCCCTCCTCCAGGTCCCTTCCCAGCCTTGAAGGAGGCAAGGATGGCTTTGATCAGCTCCCCAATAACCCCACCCGAGAGCCCCCTGTATGCAGAAATTGTAGTTGTCAGAGCACTGATATTTACAGTCCAGCGAGAAGCTGGCACCATTGCTCACCCCATTAACAAAAAAGAAAGAAAAAGAAAAAATACACTAGGGTGGGGTGAGGGACACATCAGTCTTGGTTCTACTGTATAAAGAGGTAGGCAGAGAGGGAGGAACTGAGAGTAGTCCCAAATCATCTTATTTGCCTTCCTGAGGATCAGAAAGCGGCATCACCCCAGTTGGTTTCTGACGACACCCTACCCCCTAAAGCCCTGGTGATCCCCACCGTCACAGAGGCTGCATCCAAACTATCATATGGTGCCAGCTGACCCTCAGCCCTAGACAAAGGCTCCAGCCTACCACCTCAGCGGGTGACTTTGAAGGGACAGGACTTTGGCCAGCCCTACACTCCTCCCAGACTTTCTCCTAGAACCGGAACCTCTGAGAGTGTCAGAGGCTAAAGACCACAAGAGAGACGGGTCAGAGCAGGCAATGGGGATGCCAACCGAGCGCCCCCACTGCAAGTGGGCTGCGTGACCTCTGTGTTATCATGGAGCCTATTTGGAATTTGGGGGGGCTTAGGGCAGAGTGGAGACAAAGTGACTCTACATCCTGGTGTGTGAAGATTCTGGGTTATTGCAGATAGGAGAACAGTAAACTTGGTCAAAGTGTCTAGCATGTTCCATGAAAAATGTTGCTACTGTCCAGCCAATGCTTTACAGGGTCAGGCGTAACAAGGAAGGTCCAGGTTGGAATCCCAATGTCCACACTAGTGAAAGGCTGCAGTCTTAGAGATTTGAGATGAGACCAGGCTGTGAGCTCATGGGATAATCATCTCAATCTCAGCACTCTGGGGCTCAGTTTCTCTCTCTCTCTCTCTCTCTCTCTCTCTCTCTCTCTCTCTCTCTCTCTCTAATGCTGAGGAATCAAACCCAGACCTCACATATGCTAGGCAAGCACTCTACCATTGAGTTACACCCACAGCTCTTTTTATTTTGAGACAGGGTCTTGCTAAATTTTCCAGGCTGTCCTCAAACTTGTGATCCTCCTGCCTCAGCCCCAGAGTTGCTGGGATTATATAGGGGTGCGCCACCACATCCAGCTTTCTTATCCGTTACAATAAGGAAATGAACAGAAACCTGAGGTGCTTGGATGAGGCTGATTCTAAGGACCTGCGCCTTCCGTACCCAACAAACAGCTCAAACATGCCCGGACTCCACAGATGCTTTGCTGGAAAAGTTGTCACGATCGTTGCTTTCCTTCCCCAAGTCAATCCAATCCCATCCAAATGAGAGACCGCTGGCCTGGCATAAGGGAGAAAGCTTTCCTTCAACTTGTTAGCAGTTTACCAGGGAATCAGGATGGATGGAAAGGTGCTGAGTGTGTGAATTCTCATCTTTGTGCCTTGTGACCAGGGGGGTACCCAAAGAGCTTCGAAATTTTCATCCCCAAACTCCTACCATGCCCACAGCAGATGGTTCAGAAGTCATGGTGCCACAGACTCTCAATGACCTAAATTATCTGTCTTCAATTCCCCCAGCCCAACTGGATATTCCTTAAAGGCAGGAATTGTGTCTTGACCTTCTTTGTCTCTAGCAGAGCACAGTCTTCTAGATATGCGGTGGGAGATCCATCCATGTCTGCTTAGCGACTTGATTAAAATCAAGAGAGGTAATGCTGAATTTGACATGGAGCATGAGTCCAGGTGAGCTAATCTCTAAATTTGCTGGGTGATGACTGGATGCCATTCTTCAGTCCAAGGCTCAATCAAGCTTCTCTTGTCCTGGCTGTGATCCCTAAGACCTATCGTGTGACCTGGACAGCAAAAAACAGAGGAAGGTTAGAGAAGACAAGGTGGATCCATTCCAGTGTGCCAGAGACTCTCCAGGATATGCAGGTCACATTGCTGCTGGTCCCTTGCTCCTGAAGCAGTCCAGGCTGGGAAAGTGGCCAGGTGGACCATGCAAACGTAAATCAGGCACACTTTACCCACTATTTGCTTCCAGGTCACTGTACAAATTGCAAGCACAGTGTAGGCTTCATGGGCTAAAAGCCTAAACATATAATGTGGCGACAAATGTCACAAGCTCTGTGGTGGGTCTCACTCTCATCTAGGCTTAGGTATATTCAGAATGGCTGTCTCCTTTCTCTGCCTACAGATAAGATGCTCTATATCTAGTCAAACTCCCTGCTCCATATTGTTCTGTGCTCTGGGAAAATGGTTGCTTTCTTCAAAACTGTAGAGGCTGCCTTTCCTTGTCTTCTTGTTTGTTTGCCTGTTTGATGTGTGTGGTGATGGGTACGGAATGTAGAAGGCAGTGCCTTGGCTGGCCCCGCAGTGTCACTCATCTGTACAAATGGTGATGACAGAGAGATGCAACTAATTAACCATGACACGCATGGCATTGCTAACAACTTTGATAAAATTTTAATTACCCCTTGTTTCATGGGGCAGGCAACAAACCATGAAAATAATAATCCTCTTGGGTGCTGTCACAGCAGACAGAGCAATTTGACTAGAGGAAGGGAGGTGTGAACTGTAAGGAGTTTAGAATTGTGGGAATGGGGGGACAGTCCATGGAGAAGTGGTGGGCAGAGTAGCTACTATACCTGGAATTCAGGTAGGAGGAGAGACTCCTCCCTGAATTATCTAGATAGTTTCCCCAATTCCCCACTTTGTTTGTATAGACTTGATGTTTTCCAGAAGCAAACTCACTGTAGGCAAAGAAGAGAAACCAAGGCATATGGACATCAAAAAATCTGCCAGAAAGACACTCCTGGATTTCTGATCCAGAGCCCTAACACCAGTCCCCAGAGTCTGACCGTACATGGAAGGACCACCTGGGGATGCAGTGAGTATCTCACTGCTCACAGATACCACCTTGGGTCATGCCATCCTGGATCCCCAGGGCTCCTGTGCTCCCTTGGCTGCCCCAGGTGAAAGGGGAAGAAGAGGAGTAGAATGAGGTGTCCACCTGGATACCTTAGTGGTTTTGACTTTGTGTCCACTGCTGCAGCTCCATCCCGACAGGTCCGGGAGCACCTTACACTCCTCCCCTGGCAGGCAGGGCTCCATCTGACACCACCACCTCTGCAGGACGATGGAGGCTGTTGGGGCAGGAGGCAGGAGTGCAGCTCTAAGCTCTCTGCGAGCACAGCCGGCAGTCAAGAGGGGGGGTCTGCGAATGAGGTACACATTTCCACACACCCCTGGCATGGAGTCCCGTGTTTCCCTTGTCTTCCGCCCTACGCTGGGCTGCCCAGAGAGGCAGAACTATTGAGGCCTGGGGACATACCCCTACCAACTTTAATCCTACGGGTCCTAGCATCTCACCAAAGACATCAAGGGGGAATGGAGGCAGGTGAAGTTGCCTCTGAGGCAACCATGTCATTGGCAGAGTCACCAATCTGCAGCTTGGTGTGTGTGAGCAACTATGCACCAGGTGCAGAGGTCCACAGACCAGGAGGGCACAAGCTGGCATGCATGTGATCACAGTGGGCGTGGTGACTCGGATGCCACTTAAGGGTGAGAACAGAAGCCAGAGTGGGTAGGTAGGAAAGGGTGATGTGAAGGCACACACGTGTCCATGTAAAGCCAGGGGTGGGAACGAGAGTAGAGCATGTGGAAGAGAGAGCAGTAGGTGAAGAGCCCACGTCTGAAAGGCTGTGTGTGGCAGAAAGCCTAAAGTATGAGGGAACGTGTCTGTCGGTGTGGGCTGGGCAGTGAGGGCCAGCACACGACAAGAGCTTTCCTTATCTACGACACAGAGATAGTCATATCTGCCCTCCTGTCCCCCAGAGGGTGCCCCATCATTTGAGACTCTGATCATGAAAGCCCTGAGATGGGGATGAAATTGGATCCCCGGCAGATGGCAAGGCCCAACCAGACCTCCTTATCTCTCTGCTCAGAGTCCCCCTGACCAGGGCCTGGCTTCTCACTCACCATCCACACAGGAGGGCTTTGCCCGCGTAGTGCCAGCCACCTGGCCGGAAAAGCAGGAGCATTTTACGGTCTGGGAGCGCTCCTCGATGCGGTTCCTGTTGCAGCAGCGGTGAGCAGCGATCACCTCACAGGTGCCCTGCTTTACAAGGACTGGTGGGGCCAGCCACCTCAGGTCAGGTCCCCAGCCCAGGCCTCCAGCCCTGCTCCCCTCCCACCCACCTGCTGGTCCTTGAGCCCCTTCTACCTGCTAGGGAGAAGGCCTTTCCTTCCTTCCTTTCTTGTTTGTGTGTGTTGGGCAGGAAGTACTAGGGATTGAACCCAGAAGCACTCTACCACTGAGCCGCACCCCAGCCCTTTATATTTTATTGGGAGATGGGGTCTCGCTAAATTGCTGAGGCTGGCTTCAACTTGCCTCAGCCTCGGAAGTCACTGGGATTACAGGTGTGCACCACTACACTGGCTGGGGGAAGGTTATTTAAGAGATTTCCAGGGCTGTGGTTTTAGCTCACTGATGGACCATGTGCCCAGCAGCATCAAGTCCTGGGTTCGGTCCCCAGCATCACACATAGAAAAATCCAATGGCAGGGGAGAAAGAAGCAGATGAAATCTTCTTGCTCTTCCCCAGTGAAGGACGCACTCATCACCCTTTGGCAGACCCTGGCTCGGAGCAGAAGAAAACTAAAGTCCCACCGCACCAGGTCCCGCCCCCACCTCCCTGCATTCTCAGGGTGAGGGCAAGGGCCCCAGGGCTTACAGTGCGTGGGGAGGATCATCCGCTTATATAGGCTTTAGCCATCCCAGAAGGAAAACCCCAGAATTAGGCCAGGAGACGAGACTTAAGCCCCCACCCGAGGGCCTCTCTCCCTGCAGAACACCTTCTGGCCTGGAAGGGACAGAGAGCGGTGGGTCTGCCCAGCCATCCTCCTGGCGGGGATAGCAGAAGGGAGCAGTTGCCTGGGTGATGAACAGAGGAGGAGCCAGAACCCTGAAACCTATGGATTTTACTCTGCCTCCGAGATCAGCTCGCTGTGTGGAACAGGGTGGGGTGTTATCCAGTTTTCCAGGTGTGCTGGAAAACCTCCTTCCCAGTCCCTGCCGCCTCCCGCTAACCTGTGGCAGTGGGAGGCTGCGAGGAAGCAGAGGCCAGGAGAGTCCACAGCCATGTCAGGCACAGTGCCAGCAGCCAGTGGCCCGCGTTCCAGTTCTGCGCGGCTCTTTCACTCATCCTGTGGAGAGAAGGGCACACCTCGCACAGCTCCAGGCAGGAGGGGCTCTCCTAGTGCCCAGCCCCAGTCGCTTCTCTGTGCTATGCTCTCTGGGAGCCAAGGGTGGGTAAGATGCTCACCTTGTCCCCAGGCAGCTCACAGCCTGGAACAAAGTCACTGTAGGAAGCGATGGATGCCACAGAGAACAGAGGAGCAGGAAAGGAGGACCTGAGGAGGAAGTGACATTTAAAAGGGGTCTTAGAGCTGGGCACAGTGGCACACACCTGTAATCCCAGCGGCTTGCGGCGAGTCTGAGGCAAGAGGATCCAGAGTTCAGAGGCAGCCTCAGCAAAAAGCCAGGCGCTAAGCAACTTAGTGAGACCCTGTCTCTAAGTAAAAAACAAAATAGGGCTGGGAATGTGGCTCAGTGGTCTAGTGCCCCTGAGTTCAATCCCTGGTATCACCCAAAATTTTTTTAAAAAGGGGGGCTGTGGTGTAGGAGGACCAATCATGCTAACTCCCCCGCCTTTTTTTTTTTTTTGAGTTCTTAACCCAGGCATGCTCTTGAATCCTTCATGACTATTCCACAAAGTAGGATAGTTATTACCTATTTTATAGATGAGCAAACGGAAACTCAAAAAGTCTGGACACAACCCAAACAGCCACCAGTGAAGGACTGGCTAAATGCATTGAAGAGAAATCTGTACCAGGGCAGTCTCTTCCAAACAGCTATGGAAACACAATGGGAAAAGCTTTATATAATGATGCATGCAGTGATCTCCAATGATAATCCACTGTTAAGCGGGGGCAGCAACATGTGGGACGATGTGTATAAAATGTGTAAAAGAGAGGGATTATTTATGCTGCTTGAATAGGCATAAACTAGCTCTGGAGCCACATGTGGTGGTCTGTACCTGTAAATCTCAGCAACTCTGGAGGCTGAGGCAGGATTGCAAGTTGGAGGTCAGCCAGGGCAACTTAGTGAGAGCTTGTCTCAAAATACAATAAAAAGGGCATGCACTTCGGAGGCCACATAAGTCTGGCTGAAGATTCCTTAAATGGTGTGTCCTGCAGTGTCCTGTTAGTAGGTTCTACACCAGGCTCCGCATGTTATTGGTGTAGGGTCCATATTTTAATACTGTTCCTAACATTTCATTTAATAGCAAGATGTCTTTGACTTGATTTTATTCTTTGTAATTCTAGAAATGAGATTGTAGTTTAGCCATTACTGGTATTTTTTAAAAAAGGGATATGACTTCTTGCACAGCCGTTCAAAAAAGAAACAAGCTTCAGTTCTCAATGCTGACCTTTCTTTTTCAGGTACAAGTTTTCTAGCTCAGACAACTGAGAAAAACTATAGATCATTCTTGAGGCATTGGGTACACGCCGTTTTTCTACATTGCAGGCAGATTGGGCTGTGATGGGTGGTGTGCAGGCAGATACAGGATCTGACAGCCTGGTATGTTCTGTACTAAAAGGTTACTTTGTATCAGAAAGTTTTAGTACAACAAAATAAAGGTCAATTTCAGGAAAAATAATTAAAAATAAAAAGGGCCAAGGAGGTAGCTGGCAATAGAGTAGCCCTGAGTTCAATCACTAATATCACACACACACACACACACACACACACACACACACACACACACACAAAACACCAAACCACACCAAGCAAAAACGTCAAAAAATTAGCTATGGAAAAAACAGGAATAACATTGTTTGCCATTAAGAAGGAAAAGTGGTTGGCTGAGAAAGAAGATGACTTATTTTTCTACCAATTTCTTTTTTACTCCCTATTTATTTGTACCAGGGATTGGACCCAGGGATACTTAACCACTGAGCCACATCCCCTGCTTCACCCTTTATATTTATTTGTTTTTTTTGTTTGTTTGTTTATTTTGAGAAAGGGTCTTGCTAAATTGCTTAAGGCCTCCTTAAGTTGCTGAGGATGACCACGAACTTGCGTCTTCCTGCCTCAGGGAGTTGCTGGGATAACAGGTGTGCACCACCATACCGGGCTCTTTTTCATTTTTTGAGTGTCAAACCTGGGGAATGTAGTGGCCATTTAATTTAAACAATATTTACATTTAAAAATGAAAAGAAGGCTAATGGAAGGCACATGATTTGCCAAGGTCAGGCAGCATGGGGGTGGCAGGGGCCAGAACCCAGCAATCTTCCCTATGCCCATCCACCACCTTGCTTCTGAGCCAAACTCTCTTCCCCTTTCCTTATCCTCCTCCATCCTTGGTGGTTCAAACTCCCAAATCTGTTCCAGAGAGTGGGCTAGAAATGGAGGGAATTCCATCTGGGAAGTATTGGTACACAATGGCTGGGAGCTGCAAAGCCAAAGATGGGGGCAAAAGCAGTCTCAGGAGGCATCAGGGTCTCAAGCTCAGGGATAGACCCCGTCACTGCCTCTGTTGTTGCTCAGCTATCCCTTGGGTCACTATTGACCTCCCTCAAGTGCCAGCACAATTTTGAGAGTATCAGGGATCAACCAAATGCCAGGACCCAGCTGCTCTCTTAGAATAAAATGCCCGATCTCTGCCCACCCCTCACACTTCAAATCTTCAACTGTTTCTTCACTTACCTTTTGTTGGGATCTTTTAGCTTCAGTCTGCTCATCTGCTGGTCTCAGACTCACTCCACCTGGACAAGTAGGAAAGATTTCAGTGAGTTGTGAGGTCTAGAGGGAGCCCGGGCCCTGGTGTGGTAGGGTAAAGGAAGGCTTGGGAGAAGGCAAGGGGGTGGGCTGGCCGGAGTCCAGTTCTGAAGCTGTTCTAGGCAGGGGCAGAGTCTCTTCCTCTGGCTTGGGAATAGTCCTTACAGAGTCAGGATGAGCCTGGGACCAGTGGCCAGGGAGCTTCAATGTCACAGGAGTGAAGCAGCGGTAGGAGGGGTCTAAGAATCAGCACTGTCATCTCTCTGATCTTGGGACAGAGCTGAGGATCAGGGGAGGGTTCTAAGCAGAATCTGCCAGATAGATTCCTGCTGGGATAGACCTCTGGGGAGGATTCCTGAGCCCTGAATCCTGTTTGCCTCTACCACCAATGTCCCATGGCATTTGCTTCCTGGACTTACTTACAGCTGGCTCAATTCTGCCACTGTTACCCTCTTTCTCACCCCACAGAGCCAGAATGGGGGTGCAGCAGGTCTCTGAACTGCAGGCCACAGCTCCCCAACATTTTCTCCTAAGTACTCCTCCTTTTTCAGCCTCCTAAGGAGGCAGAAGTAAAACACAGGATGGTGAGGCCCGGGAAGGAAGAGAACCCTGCCTCCTAGCTCCCAGCAACAAGGGTCCTAAAAAGGGGAATGAAGGTGTTCAGAGGAAGTGAGGCAATGCCCTGGGGATAGGTATGCTCCCACCTTTCTGGATGTATCTCTTTCCTGAATAGGTCTCTCCTCTCTCCGCCCCTATCAGGAAACCTCATCTCCATTATTAGAAATGCAGCTTCTCCCAGGTGAGGGGTGCTGGGGATTGAACCCAGGGTCTCAGGAATGCTAGACAAGGGCTCTACTACTGAGCTACATGCTCAGCCTGTCTCAGGTGATCTTGTTTCTGAGCTTCCAGACCCTCCAATCCCACTCACCTGGTCTCTCTTATGAACCCCAAGACTCAAAAGACCTGGGGGAGGGGAGAGGATTGGGGCTAGAGGAAGCTGCAGAAAGCTTCTGGGAATTTTTCTTCAACTTCTATGCGCTACCTCAGTTTCCCAGCCTGTTTTCCCCTGCTCCAACCCATGCTAGAGTGAGACTGAGTGAGCAGCCTGCACACCAACAAGGAGTTGAAGACCACAAGAACCTCCAACTTTCCCCAACCTACCCTCACCCAACTCCAGTGTCCACTTGGTCCTCCAAAATTCTGAGCACTCTCACAGGGACCTACCTGTCCTTACAGAGGTGCCCACTGTTCAACCTGATGGCCTGAGGTCCGCGCTGCCTCTCTGAACCTGGGACCAAGACTCAGAAAAAGCAGACTACTGTCGGGTGCGGCCAGTTTGAATGCCGTCTAGTCCGGGGCTCTGTCTGCGTCCGTCACCAAGTTGCTGCGCCCCCAGGAGACGGCGGGGCTCTGGCCAAACCCGCATCACCGAAGCGGCGGTGATGAGAGCCCTGGGCCCGGTTCCGATCGCCCTGCGGGGCTCAGTCGGATCCTCTGCGATCCTCCCGCCTGAAGGCCGGGGAGCGTGCTGCGGCCGCTGCAGCCTCGGCGCCGGTGCCGCCCCACTCCTCCAGCCCTGCACCAGCCGCCGCTTCCTTCGGGACAGCGCGGGGCGCTCGGCGGGGCTCGCGGGCACAGCCGGCACGCAGCGGCCCCTGGCGGCTCAGGACAGGAGGAGGGAGGGGAGAACCACTGGCCCCTACGGATTCGGCCAGATGGGTAACCCCGAGGAGGTCCTCCAAAAACCTGCAGGTCTCCCGACGCCTGGTTCTGTGGCTCAGGGGAAGGAGGTGATGCTCGGAGGTGAAGGGCGGCGGCGGGCTGGGGGTGGCGGTGGGGCGCTGGAAGTGAGGAGGCATTGCCCGGACCTGCAGGGTGTCTGGAGCTTTGAAGATTCCAGAACTGCATCGTCCAGTTGGGTAGTCGCTAGCCGCATATTATTTAAATTTAAATTTAAAACTCATTAAAACTGTACTTAGCACTCAAATGCTATTTAAAGTGTCCAGTAGCCACAAGAAACTAGGGACAAGTGTGTTGGGCAGAGCAGATATAGAACGTTCCCATGGTTGCACAAAGTTGTTCCCTGTCCTCCTCCTACTAGGGATTGATCAGGGGGCCCTCTACTAGAGTTACATCCCTGATCCTTTTTATTTTGAAAGGAGGTCTTTTTTTGAGGGGGATATATATGTGTATATATATATATGTATATGTGTGTATATGTATATATGTGTGTATATATGTATATATATATATATATTTAATTTGTTTTTAGATATACATGACAGTAGGGTATATAGATGAGGGCTGGCCTCAATATTCACCATTAAATCCAGCTACAAAGTTCTTTTCAGCAGTCCTCTCCTAGATTGATATCTGGAAGGCAATATTTCTACCCCAGAAATGGTATCCTTAGTGACAGGCAGGAGGGCTATAATAGGCTGGTGAATGGTCCCTATGGATGATGGGTGTGAGTCTCAACTTGGGAACCAAATTCTGGGACCCAGTGTCAGCATCAGAAAAAAACTGTAATATAATTTCCACTGTCGATTTATTTATTTATTTAGGTACTGGAGATTGGACCTAGGGGTGCTTTACCACTGAGATACATCCCCAGTCCTTTTGAAATTTGTTATTTTGAGACAGGGTCTCACTAAGTTGCTTTGGGCCTTGTTAAATAGCTGGGGCTGGCCTCCAACTTGCCATTCTCCTTCCAAGCCACTGGGATTACAGGCACGCACCACTATGCCTGGCAACTGTATAATTCTTTGTAAGGTTATGTTTTGTATGTGAAAAGTACTAGGAAAATAAAGGGCAAAGGGGTTCTGTGAGTTTTTCTCTTCATAGGAGGGACATACCTCTTACTGTAACAGGGCTCTGGGGTTGGGGTAATGTGGAGGGAAAAGGCAAGGAGGAAGAAATGGCAAGCAAAGTATCCCTGACACATCAAATAATAAAAATAATAGGCCCTGAACCCCTGCATGTGGACTGTGAACCCCTGCATGTGGAGAGCCTTGAGGCTCTCCAGTCCCCCTTCATGGCTAGACATTATCCGTCTGAACTGAGAAAAACATCCCACAGATTTGCTCCTTCCCAGCCTGCTACCTTTCTCCTCTCACCTTCTGCCACCTTGGGATGGGTAGGGGCGATGACCACCTTACCAGGTCTGGGGCAATCTGAGGATGGAGGAGGTGTGATGGTGTCAGGAATGGGTGGGTGGCTCCGGGAGATGAAAGTCTCAGGGTCTGGGTGGGCCGGGGTGCTGTTCAACAGCCCACAGACGCTGCCAACTTCCCTGGGGACCATCTGGTACAGAAGCAAGGGGTCTCCAGACCCTAGCTCTGTGGCCTATTTTTGCAGCCACTCCATAGATGCTGGGAAGAGCAGGGAATAAGGAGCTGTGTGACAGTCAGAAGTGATAAGTAAACTGTCCCAGAAACACTGAATAATAAAAATAGCCAGGAGTCATATTTTTCTTCAGTCTTTGACCTGGCAGTGATGTTATGTCATTTATCAGAGAGCTGGTTCCCGTTTTTCTCAAACAGGAGGGGAACACCTATAGCAAGCAGCATCGTGTTCTTTGTCCCTGTCTTTGCTGCTCTGTAGGGTCTGATGTTTTTTCCCTCTTGTGACTTCATTTGCTCTGGCTTTCTGCCCAAATCTCGGGCATAATTACAGCAAATCCATACACCTGAGTGACCATTGTAGGCCAGGAAAGCCACCCCTTCTGGGAGCACAGTTTAGCCTGGGGGACAGAATATGGTATTGTCAGGAAGCACTCAGTGGACAGAGCCCAGAGGTAGGGACCCTATAATGAACCTGATTCCAATGGCCGGTGAAGGCTAGCCCAACTTGCATTAGGGCACAGAGACCTTGACCTCATTTGAACTGTGTGTTGGGTGGGTGTACCTGGGACCTAAAATGATCTATTCCCTGATACCGTGTTTAGGAATAGAGCTCTTCCCAGGTCAGGTCAGTACCACCTTCCCTCAGGAGGCAGAAAGCAGAAAGAATAAGCATCCCACCTGGTGCTAGGTCTAGTTTCAGTCCTGAAGCAAGTGGGCTTTTAATCCACCCAGGCAGGAGTTTAACCTGGCCTCTGTCTCCCCCTGACGGCAGAGAACTTGCCCAGCATTCCAGGACTCCCCAGCCTCTGCGCAAAGAGGAGACAGGCAGAGGAAGAACCCCATCCCTCTCATGGCTGTCATCTTCTTCCTAACTCTCCCTCCCTGATTCAGAGAAATCAACTTTATTCTCAAGTCAGAACCGGATTTTGGTATCAGGAGACTGACGTGGTTACGAATCTCTCAATGGCCGTATGATCTCTTGGGGGCACGTCATATTAAATGACAGGTGCATCCAGTCCCGTCTCATTTGTAAAATGGGCGTGATAAACTGGTGTATAGAATGTGCTTTGTCAAAGGCCCACTGCCCAGTAGGTCTTCTATAAATGGTATTTATTTATTATATTACATTGTTATCCTTATTAACTGATGAGAAGTCTAAATCTGGGTGTACGGGGAAGGTTCTGAGAAAGTAAGTGGGGTATGAGTGACAACCGCTCTCCCACACGTGGCAGTGGCCTCAGAGTTAACAGTACCGTCAAGAGCCCAGGAATTTACCGAGGCTCTCTGATCCAAGGTGATGGGCTGTGACCTGCATGGTTACCAGGGCCTCCACTCTGCACCAGCTCGCTGCTCTCGCTCTCCCTCCAGCAGCTCCAGAGGTGTTGTCACACCAGCTGTTTCACACCCAGTGGCCCCGAAGCGGCTGTTTCGCTCTGAGGTCATCAGCTTCGTTGCCCTGAAGGCAGCCTGGCCACCCTGAACCAGGCGTGGGGAGACTGCTTCCCCGACCCTCGTCACAATAGGGCGGTCTAGTTGCTGTCTCTCCTACAGCACGACTTAAGTAAAAATTTCCGGCTCTCAGACCTTTCCCACAACAAACCCTTCTCCCTCGGAGAAACTGCGGCAGGACGAAGCCGGAATGAGGTGGAGAAGAGACCGGGAGCCCGTGGGGCGGTTCCCAGGGTGGCCTAGAGCTAGGGGAAGTTCTGCCCCGCACCGCCCCAACCCGGCAGGGAGCCAATGGCCTCAAAGGACCAACAGGGGTAAGCACCGCCCACGCCGAGCCCTAGGGGCAGGGCCTGAGCGGGGCGGGGCCAGGCCGAGGGCGGGGCAGGGAAGCAGCATGCTAAACCGGGTGCGCTCGGCGGTGGCGCACCTGGTGAGCTCCGGGGGTGCTTCACCTCCGCGCCCCAAATCCCCAGACCTGCCCAGCACGACCTCGGCGCCACCGGCCGCCGCTCCAGAAACGCCCAAGAGCCCTCCAGCGAGGCCAGGGAGCGAGAGCGGGGCGTCCGCGAAGACCGTAGAGACTCGCGCAAGCTTCTCCAGACCGACCTTCCTGCAGCTGAGTCCCGGGGGGCTGCGACGCGCCGACGACCACGCGGGCCGGGCTGTGCAAAGCCCTCCGGACAGGGGCCGCCGCCTGCCCTGGAGCACTGGCTACGCCGAGTGAGCGCCCTCCCGGGGCACCCAGACCTGGATGGGACTACCACCTCTCCCCAACTCTGCATCCCCGCTCCAAGGATGCGCCCCCCGTGCGGCGCTCGGAGCCAGGAACCCCCCATTTCCCGGGACCTTTGCTATCCTCCGGGCTTCGGGCATCACCCCCTCCGGGCCCTCTCTCCAATCGGGTGCAGCCTGAATCACCTTTCATGGGACCTTGTAACTCGTTGATCACTCTCTCGCCTCAAAACCCCCGTTGTCTCCCAGAGCTGGGGGGTGGGGGGTGGGGGGCTCTGCCAAGGATGAGTTGGCCAGTTCCTAATCGCGGCTGGGCAGTTTAGAGGCTAAGGGACTGCGGGGTGGGGGCGGTTGTTCAAAGAGGAGCGGAGTTCCTTCTAACGGGAGATAGCGGTTGGAAAGACTATCAGCAGCTTCCCAGCCCTAGAGCCCCAGTTCCCTGTCCCTCTTACCGTTCCCCTCCCCCTCCACACCCAGAAATAGCCCGACACCAGAAGGCCGCCGGCCTCCCAGGGTGGGGGAGGGGGCAGCCCACGGCCGTGGAAGGGTACCCTTTGGACTGCGTTCTCCCGGTGGACCTACTAGTGCTGCAGATCAAGGAAATAGACCCCTTGACCAGTGCTCCTAGGCTACCTGTGTTTTTAATGCATCTACCAGAAAACCTAACCCTGAGGGAGATGGGGACACTGAGATCGCTGAGAAAGGTGGCTGGTGGTCCCATGGCCCCACCACGCCCTCTTTTAACTTCCTCCAAGGGAGAAGTTTGTGGTTAAGTGGCTCCTTCCCAGTCCAGGTGGGCCTATACTCTTACTCTCCTCTCAGTTCCTCTTTCCGGATCTGGGCTGAAGCACTTCCTCACTGCCAAACAGGCAGAAACTTTTGCTGGCTAGTTTTAGGGTGAGGGTGGGTGTGCCCATGAGTTGTGGGGGTGCTGAGGACAAAGTACTGGGAGAACTGATGGAGGTTGGAGGTGGAATGTAGGGTCTCGGCTTGCAGGGAAATAAAGCTTCTTACCCTCATCTTGCCTCCTCCAGCAGAACCCCTGAGGGATCCTCTTTTGCCAAGTAAGGGGGGAACTGAGGCAGGCAGGTGCTACTGTTTACCTTTCTATGAAGTAGGGCCTGCCACCCAGACAGTACTCCTCCTCAGCTCTCCCGGCTCCTTTTCTCTCTGGCCTGGATCCCAGGTGGCTGTGACCTTTCTCAGCTTGGCCAGCCGACAGCGGAGGATGTGTATGTGTCTAAGGTAGGGGTTATTCCAGGACCTGGTCTGGTGTCCAACCTGATGTGGTCACTCTGGCCTGGCAGGGTCATCAACGCTGGCAAGAGCCGGCACAATGAGGACCAGGCTTGCTGTGAAGTGGTGTATGTGGAAGGACGGAGGAGTGTTACCGGGGCCCCCAGGGAACCTAGCCAAAGCCAGGTAAGACCTCACCCCCTCTCCTAGCCTCCGGAGACACAGACACTCATCCTGAGGGGTGTCAGGCATCTGGTTTCATATCTGAGACGTGGAAGAACTGTCTCCTAACTCACTAGCTTTCTGTGTTTGCCACAGAACCCTTATGTGGTGTTGATTCATTGAATCCTGCCATGTCAGATGAATGTTTACTTTTCTACTTCAAATGTAGATGTTTGTGTAATTAAATTATGGATAATTTAATTAATCACTGATGCTGATTTTTGCATCTTTTATCCTCAGAATTTGGCTTTTTTGAGGCTCTCCTTTCTTTTGACACATGGTGTGCCCTGGGTGAATAAGTGAATAAATCTAATTTGCCTGTAATGTCAACCTCTCTGATATTTATTGGATGCCTATAGTCTTGTTCTTCTCCCTATACCACACACACACACACACACACACACACACACACACACACACACACACACAGATATACTCACCTTCAACTTTTCCTCCACCAGGGACTCTGCTTCTATTATTGGGGCCTGTTTGATGGGCATGCCGGTGGTGGAGCTGCCGAAATGGCCTCACGGCTCCTGCATCGCCACATCCGCGAGCAACTAAAGGACCTAGTAGAAATACTTCAAGACCCCTCACCACCTCCCCTCTGCCTCCCAGGCACCTCAGGGACCCCAGGTTGCTCTGATTCTTCTCACTTGATTGGTCCTCAGTCCTGCTGGTCTTCACAGAAGGAAGTGACCCATGAAAGCCTGGTAGTAGGGGCCATTGAGAATGCCTTCCAGCTCATGGTGAGTGGGTGGCCTGGGCCAAAGGCTGGCTAGGCAGACACTCTGGCCAACTCTGTGTGAGAGCCCGGTGGCCTCAGGGACTGACCCTGAGAACCTACAACACCACTGAGAGCCAGAGCAGAGTTTGGTTCTGAGGGGAGGCAGAAGGGATAGTTACCCCCATGTGTTTCACTATTTTCCAGTTGTGGTCTGGCTGTGCCTGATGATTTCTGCAGATAGGAGTGGGGAGGGCGACTCGGTGTCTGCAAACTCTTCTTTTACTCTCCTCCCTCACTTGGCAGGATGAGCAGATGGCCCGGGAGCGGGAGCGTCGTGGCCACCAAGTGGAGGGGGGCTGCTGTGCGCTGGTTGTGGTGTACCTGCTAGGCAAGGTGTATGTGGCCAATGCAGGTGACAGCAGGTATGGAGGAGAAGGGCTTTAAAAGTGGCTACAAGGGGCCATACTCTCTAGGATGGGGGGATAGAAGAGTGAGGTCGTGGGGTTCGAAGTCAAATATTGGACTTGGCATGGTGGCACATGCCTGTAATCCCGGAAACTCAGGAGGCTGAGGCAGGAGAATCCCAAGCTCAAGATCAACCTCAGTAATTTAGTGAGACCCTATAATAAATTGGGTCTCAAATAAAATAAAAAGGGCTGGGGATGTAGCTCAGTGATAAAGCTGCCCTGGGTTCAATCCCCAGTACTGTAAAAAAAAAATTAAATTAAATTTAAAGAAACCCCAAAGATTGAAGGAGCTTGGAGGACCATAGATATAAAGAAAGGCCTGATATGTCCACAAGGAGAGGAAAGATGGAGTCCTGGGTAAGGGATCTTAAGTGGAAGGACTGGTCCCTGTGGAATTATCCATGAAGGGGGCTGAGGAGAGCCAGGCCTTTTCTGTCTCTGGGCAGGGCCATCATTGTCCGGAATGGTGAAATCATTCCAATGTCCCGGGAGTTTACCCCGGAGACTGAGCGCCAGCGTCTTCAGCTGCTTGTAAGTAGGAACCAAACTTCCTACCCCCATTGTTTACTGGTTCTTGTGCCTCTCTGCACTCTTGTCCCTGAGAACCACTCCCAGCCCTCTGTCTCTCTGTCTCTCTCTCTCTCTCTCTCTCTCTCACACACACACACACACACACACCACCACCACCACCACCACCACCACCACCACCACCACCAAACACAAAACACTCCCTACTGGGAGCTTCCTGGGAAGCTGTGTGGGCTGTTAAGTGCAGGGCTGAGCCCAGGGGATAATGGTACAGGAAGGAGCCTGAGCTGGCTTGGAGCACCCACTGTGGCCCCAGCTGAGGAAGGAAGTAAAATCAGAGGTGGGGGGAGGGAACAGAAAAGGCCCCTGGGCTCTGGAACTGGACTGCCTGGATACTGAATCCTGGTTTGTTGTTCTCTGCTAATTATGTGACCTTTGACAATTCCTTAACCTCTCTGTGCAGTCATGGCTCCTGCCCCATGGGTTGTTTTGAAGAGTTAACTGAGTTAATGTGTGTATCAGAATAGTGTGTAGCATGTGGACCTTTACTTAAAGGTCTGCTATAATAAATCTCATCGAGCCAGGTACAGTGTGGCACACCTGTAATTCCTGCAACTCGGGAGCCCGAGGCAGGAGGAGCATAAGTTCAAATGACAGCCTCAAAAAATTAGCAAGACCCTGTCTCAGAATAAAAATTAAAAAGGGCTGGGGATGTAGCTCAGTGGTAAAGCACCCCTGGGTTTAATCCCCAATACTGCAAAAGAAGAAACAAAAATTAACATCATCTAGGTATGGTACCAGGGTACGCTGTGAGTGTAACACCCTCTGGCCCTTTGCTCTGACTGGCCATTCTCAACCCCAGGGCTTCCTGAAACCAGAGCTGCTGGGTGGTGAATTCACCCACCTTGAGTTCCCCCGCAGAGTTCAGCCCAAGGAGCTGGGGCAGAGGATGCTGTACCGGGACCAGAACATGACTGGCTGGTAACACTTCCCTCAGAGCTGGGTCGTTCCCATGGCAACCCAACCAGTCCCTCACCAGTAGCCAGGGGGAAGCTGAAGGCTGGGCCAGGCTGGGAGTTGGGGGATGGGGCCCTTCTAAGGGGTTTGTGTGTGGGTGTCCAGCTCCTAGAAGAGAGGGGCTTTGATGCCTAGGTGATGCCTCTACTCCCCCCCTCCCCAGGGCCTACAAAAAGATCGAGCTGGAGGACCTCAGGTTTCCTCTGGTCTGTGGGGAGGGCAAAAAGGTAAACTCCCCGGTAGAGGTGGGAGAGGGCAGGAGGACCCACCACAATTTGTCTAGGGAGGTGGAGGTTCTACCTGAGGGTAGGGGTGGGAGGGCTGTGTGGTTTCAGAGAGCCTGGCAGAGGACTAAACAGCCGTCCCCCTCCATGTTTCCCTCAGGCCCGCGTGATGGCCACTATTGGGGTAACCCGGGGATTGGGAGACCACAACCTTAAGGTCTGCAGTTCCACCCTGCCCATCAAGCCTTTCCTCTCCTGCTTCCCTGAGGTGAGCTGATGGGGCCCCCCTTAACTATACCTTCCCTCCTCTGTGGGTCTCAAGCTGGCTTTCATCCAGGGTCCCTTTATCCCCCACGCTCCCTGTCCAGCACACCCTACACCTCAATCCTCCCGATACTCTTTCCCCACCAGGTTCGAGTGTATGACCTGACACAGTATGAGCACTGCCCAGACGATGTGCTAGTCCTGGGAACAGATGGCCTGTGGGATGTCACCAATGACTGTGAGGTAGCTGCCACGGTGGACAGGGTGCTGTCGGCCTATGAACCCAATGACCCCAGCAGGTAGGGGTTGCATGGCATGATGGTAAGGGGATGGCACTGGCGAGGGAAAGGGCAAAGGGAAGCCATGCTTGGGGACCCACATGTGGGCCTCTGTGTCTATCTTCCCATATCCATGAATGTGCACCTGTGCTCCTGGCAGGTATACAGCTCTGGCCCAAGCTCTGGTCCTGGGGGCCCGGGGCACCCCCCGGGACCGTGGCTGGCGTCTCCCTAACAACAAGCTGGGTTCCGGGGATGACATCTCGGTCTTCGTCATCCCCCTAGGAGGGCCGGGCAGTTACTCCTGAGGGGCTCAGCCCATCCCTCCCACCACCATCCAGCCTCTCCATGCTTACCCCTCTCTCAGCCCAAATTCTGCAGTTGTCTCCCTGACCCTTTAGTGGCAGTTTAACCCAAAAAGGGATATCCACTAGACCCAGAATTACAGCTCTTGGCAAATAAACCCGGTGGATAAAGGTGTGTGTCTTTACTTGCTTTGATTAGAAACTAAAAGTTAAGGAAAAGTTCTGTGTGGTGGTAGAAAGGACATCAGGACAGTCCAAAAATGAATTTTTTTTCCCCAGGTTCTTCTTTCTGCCCTCTCCTCTCCTCAGTCCACTCACTTGCCATGAGTGTTCTCAGATACTTCTGTAGCTTCATCCATCTGCTGATGTTTCTTCCAAGTTGGTGTCTCTTCCCAGATCTTTCCTGAGCTTTACATTCATACATACCCGTCATCTCCCAAACATTTCCATGAAAGCCCACTGGCACTTCACCTCAACACACCTCAATCCACTATTTTCCCTATAGCATGTTTCTTCTCCTACTTCGTCTTCTCAAAGGGCATCAGCTTGGCTGCTCAAATTAGAAACCTTGGAGTTGGTAACCCTTTAATTTCCTCTTCATCATGCTAATCAATCACTAAGTACCATCATGTGCTATATGATGACAATGAGCTGCATTTATGATGGTACACACCATATAACCTTGGTGTGTAGTAGGCTATGCCTTCTCAGTTTGTGTAAGTACACTCTATGATGTTTACACAACAATAAAATTGCCTAATGATGCATTTCTTATATCCCATCACTAAATGATGCATGACTGTATTGTTGAATATATACATTTATGTATCCGTGTGTGTGTGTGTGTGTGTGTGTGTGTGTGTGTGTGTGTACCTTTTCCCACTTATCTTCACTACCACTGTTACCTCCTTAGTTATTCATTATATTTGTTTCCTAACTCCAGCAGCTTCTTGCTGCATCTGAGCAAAATTCACAGTCAACTCCTGGCCATGGCACATAGGACCTTCATGGTCTGTCTCCTGTTTCCTTCTCCAGCCTCATCTTCCATTACCATCACTGTCTTCTGGGGAGTTCCCATGACTCCGTGGGCCTGTAGTAGCTTCAACTTGTTATTTAAAATATACACATCAACCTAATTTGAATACTTCATCTGTTCTTCAGGGCTGGGCATCCCACAGCTAATGCATTCTCTCCACCCCCCAACAGCAAATGCCTCCTATATGTCTGCCTGCAAGAGTTGTCCACAGGGAAATGGCAATTAAGAGCAAGGTCTCTAGAGTCCATTGGTTTGAATTCTAGGACCAGACCCAACACCAACTCTGCAATCTCTGAGCCCCCATTTGTTTTCTCAGTAAAATGGAGATAACACTATTAGGCCATCAGGTTATTGTGAGGACTGAAATGGTTAATGAGTCAGGTTCCATAAGCCTTAGATATCTTGAGATTGTCTGTATTCCTCATTTAGACTGTAAATTATTTGAAGGCATAAATCAGTCTTCAGCACATAGCTCTCACTTCACACTGAGTGAACTATTGAGTGGATTAAGAGGCCTGGGGACCAAACTGCTCTTGAACTCAGTTTGCTCATTTACCAAATGTGTTGGCTGTACTTCAGATCTTTAAAGTCTGTAAGACTTCTAACATGCATCCATTCGGCAAATATTTCTTGAAAACCGATCATGTCCCACACACTGTGCTAGACGAGGGGAGGGGAAGACTGGAGGAGCAAGGTAGGCATCAGAAGACAGCACCAGCATTGGAGTCACACAGGCCTGACTGTATGAATTCTTGCTGTCAGAAATCTCAAACATTTGCTAAGCTGCGTCTTCAAACCTCAGTTTCCTTACAGGCAAAAGGAGATGGGTATACTTCCCCCGAAGGGATTGTGACAAGTATTTAAAAAGGTTGAGTTATGTAGTGCCTAGAATGCAAGTCAATAAAATGTTCGATTTCTTCCTCCTTTTGTCCACCTCCTCAGACATTTTTACAAGGAAGATCTACGTGTAGGTAAATACGGTATGTAACACATCAGACGGGGCTAAGTGTGTCACCAAGGGCACAATAATATAATAGGAGTGGGAACTGTACTCCTGGTTGGGGATCCAGAAGCACTTCCAAGAGTACCCTTGGAGAAGTAGGTAGAAATTGGATTCAGGGAAATTCCAGGCAGTGGAAGGAAGGGAATCCGAGGCAGAACGGTGGTCTGGGTCTGCAGGTCCCAGAAGGTCCTGGAGGGCCTTCAGACTAGGGATGAAGTCGGGCTGGGCTCGCTCCGAAAGGATTCTGGTGGCAGAGAGTGGTCTTCTGCACGCTCCACGTCCCACTCCCTGGCCCGCGCGGGCGCCCAGGTGGGGCAGGAGCGGGTGCGGCTTGGCCGCGGGAGGGCAGCAGTGGCCCTTCCTGACGCCACCCCGAGCGCCTCTCAACTTTCTCGACGCCGATCTGCGCCTAGGGGCTGGAAGGCGGGGCGGAGGCCGAGTCCTCCGGGGTCCCACCCGCTCCGGTCACCGCCCACTCCTCGGCCGTCCTGGCAGCTCCGGCGACCCTCCTTCCAGCCTCGCCCCCAGCCCGGGGCAGGCGCCCCCAACCCTGGCGCCGCAGCAGAGGCGACCTGTGGCCGCCGGGGGCTGGGGCCGGAGGCGGGCCGAGCCAAGGGCCGCCCCCGGGCCGACCCTCCCCCTGCCGGGCCCGCCCTCCCCGCCGCGGCGCTGAAGGAGGGCGGGGCGGGGCCGGCCCCTCGGGTCAGTCTCAGCCTCCGGCACCGGCCGCGCAGCTGGAGGCGGCGGAGCGGAAGGTACGGGGGTCCGGGCCGGGGGAGAAGGGCGTCCCGGGAACGAGTTCCCGGGAGAAGACTTTCCTGCTCCCCACTCGCCGGGAGCTCGGGCGGGGCTGGCGAGGGGGCTGGGGCCGGAGTGCGGGCCGCGGTCCCTCCGCTGGGACGCGGCGTCCGGGCTGCGCTGGGGTCCGGCCTGCTCGGCTCCTCCCCGGACTGCAGCGAGGGGCCCCCGGAGCGGCCTGGCCGGGGCTCTCTCCTGCCGAGGTCCTGATCCGAGCCCTTTCCCTTCCCTCCCGGCTTCTTCGAGCCTCCCCCGCGGAACTAGGGGGCGGCCTTGATCTCCCTCCGCCAGGGAACCCAGCCCGGACGCCCTGGCTAGCCCCAGGCTGGACGGCCCAGCGCGGACCTGGCCTGCGGTGCTGGGGATGGGCAGGGAGTTCTCCCGGGCCCGGACGGTGGAATGGCGGGAACAAGGGCGCGGTGTGACCCTTGGGGGCTGCCACTGCTCGGCGGAGGTTGGACGCCGCCCTCGACAGTCCTTGGAACCTGCCTGGGGCATAGGGTAGGGGAGACTGGGAAGGATCCAGCCCGTGTGTGTTCGTTCATGTGAGTGTGTGAAGGAATCCACCCTCCACACTCCCCAGCCAGGCTAAAGATTTATCTTAGGGGTGTCGGCTGGGGAGCCCGGGGCACAGAGTTCTCTGGGTTCTGGCTTTAAAGTTGAGGAAGAGGTGTCACCTGAAGAGTGAGTCTTTCCCAAACTTCAGGGGAAGTGAGCCGGGTAGGAGGCCACTGGATCTTCGGGGAAAATCAAGAGAATGAGCGAGGACAGTGGGCTAAGAAGAGAGATGGCTACGTATCCACATATCTTGTCTCGGGGGAGGCGCCAGAAGTTCCAGGCTCGGTTCCAGCTCCACTTCAGTCTCTGCGTGGGGTTGGGTTGCCCCTTTTAGGGTCAGTGGGGCAGTTCCTCTGGGGCTGCCTCTCACAGGGAGCTGTTGTCCGTGCCATCTTGGCCTTGGGCCTTGTGCCCTGGCTTGGCCTGGGCTGCTTACTCTTCTGGCCCAACCAGAGCCTGGAGGGAAAGTCTTCTGAGCTGGGGGTTCCAGGTCACTTAATTCATGTCCTTGTCCTGGAGTTCAGGCCTCTGCCTCCCACCATCTGGTGCCAGTTGCCTTGCTGGGGGATGGCAGTGGCGCACTCTTGCCTAAGTGACTGGTAGATCGGTAGTGATTGCTCTCTATCCGCACTGCCCGGGGGTTGGAGTTAGCGCAGCCCCTGTTTACACAGCTGAATGAGTTGAACTAATGGGAGTAGGTGGGGGAGTTGGAAGAAATCCTAGTGTCAGTCACCTGGGTAGACTTCAAGGAACCCCTGTTTGGAAGGGATGTGTTGGCAGGGCACATCTTCCCTGTCATTTGGGGTATCAGGAAGAGCCCCTTTGTGATCTGGAGAGTGGCTCCTATAAATTCTCAGTGACTCATGTCCTCTTCCCCCACATCTCAGTTTTCTGAATGTGTAAGTGAGGAGAGGGAGGGGCCGCCTAGCATCTCACTGTTGAAGAGAAACAGCCTGGGGCTGGAGTATTCTGCTTCCTAAAAAGCAGACCCAGGCTATAGAGTGAGGTGGTGGAATGCAGGGACTAGAAGAGCTCAGCCCAGCATGACAGGATGTGGGACTGAGAAAAAACTAGGTTTGAGGCGGAGATCAGGTTACCTTCCATACCCTGTGCTCCCTGCCTAGTTGGTGCAGGGACTGGTCCTCATTTGTCATTTGTTTTGGGG
Organism: Ictidomys tridecemlineatus; assembly: GCF_052094955.1. NCBI lineage: Eukaryota > Metazoa > Chordata > Mammalia > Rodentia > Sciuridae > Ictidomys > Ictidomys tridecemlineatus. Next base: position 105,676,105 of record NC_135487.1, on the reverse strand, counting down.
CTCCTCCCAGCCCAGGCTCTAGCTCCCTCCCTCTTCCCAACAGCCTAGATTTCATTTCAGCTCCAGAGCCCACCCTCTCTTTCTCCCTGACTGCAGGCCTGGGAGTCTAGCTGGGTGGAGTTTGGCTCCCCTCCCCCGGGGAAGGAGGAAGTGAGGGAAGCTGTGAAGGTGTGATGAACTGCAGGTGTGATGAACTGCTCGTTCATGTGTGTTGGTGACACATGCTAACCCTGGGAAGCTGACTCCTTGCCCTGAGTCACAGGGAGGGGTGGGCAGGGCATAAAAGTGAGCTGGACCGAGGGAGAAAGGGGCTGTTCCAGAGTGGGTGGAGGTGATTCCCTAGTGGATTATTCTGTCCCTCTGCTGTGGTGGATGCGTGACTCCCTACAGTGTAGTCATTGTCCCCTACTGGGGGCTGAGTAACCTAGTGTTGCCACCAGGCCCAGGAGGAAGGGGGGAGGAAGGCAGGCTGCCCGAATGTGAGCTGTGGGCACTGCCTGGACTGAGCCTCCTTTGTGTGACTCCGGGCTTTGGGGACCGGGTGGGGTGGGTCAGAGAAGCTGCTGGCTGCTGCCACTGTCCTCTGTCTGGATTTTCCTCCTCCTGCTCTCCTTTCCACCTCTGAGGTGACATGTAGAAAGGCAGAGACTCTGGAGACATATAGCCCAGCCCTTGACACTCTGATTATCTAACCCTCAGTGAGTTTCCTTGTTGGTCAAAATGGGAAGTGCACCATTCACCTAACAAGCCACTGGAACCTGAGGGAAATAATTACCCAACAAAGAGAGGGCACCTGGGGGCTTTATACATATTCCTTCTCTTACCTATCAGCCACCCAGTAAGTGGTTCTGCTAGTCTCTGGTTTTGTAGAGGGACTCCTTGTTTGTGACTAGGCAGGCGTGACTCCAGCCGAGGGACAATCTGTTCTAGATTACACCTTAGCAATTATTAAACCTTAAATGTATCAAAATCTTGTTACAAATGAAATCTGTCTCATGACTCCACTATGCAAAGCAGATAAAAGCTGGCTTTTCTGGAGGCATCCCTGAACACCTTGCTGAGTGTTTTCCCTCCGTTGAGTGGATAACGTTGAAAGTCATGGTTCCCAAGTGGGTTCTTCTACCTCCTGCTATATTTTAACCCATTGGAGAAGACCTGTCCCTGCCCCAGAAATTAGGAATCTTAAACTCTGTTTCCTACAGGATTGGTGCTTGGCAAGAATGTGCCGAAGCAAGCCCCCTTTTCTGTTTTCTCTTCCTTTGCCCAGGTTTGTGGGGAGGTTCTGGAGGCCACAGAGCAGTTTTTGGACTACTAGTTTTTTTTTTTTCCCCAAATCCCTACTGCCTCTTATTTGCCAGCCCCAGCCATGGCTGCAATCAGAAAGAAGCTGGTGATTGTGGGGGATGGTGCCTGTGGAAAGACCTGCCTCCTCATCGTCTTCAGCAAGGATCAGTTTCCAGAGGTCTACGTCCCTACTGTCTTTGAGAACTATATTGCAGACATTGAGGTGGACGGCAAGCAGGTAAGGCCAAGATCCCTTTCCTATCCTGCCTTGGAACCCTGCCCCTAGTCATGCGTAGTGTGTCCTTCCTTACCACCCACTCACTCACATCTTTGTTTTATTTTCCTGTGGGAACAAGTAAAATCTGAGAAATGAAACTGCACTTTTAGAAAACCTGGATATAGTCACGTGTGGTGGTACGTGCCCATCATGCCAGCTTACTCAGGAGGCTGAAGCAGGAAGGTCGTGCACAAGTTTGAGGTCAGTGTGGGCAACTTATCCAGACCCTATCTAAAATAAAAAGGGCTGGAGTGTGGCTTACTGGTAGAGTACTTGCCTAGCATGCAAGAGGCTCTGAGTTAATCCCTGGATATGTCCTCTGGTTCTATCACATACTCGCTTTGTAATCAGGGCCAAGTCCCTTTGCTTCTGGGTTTAAACTCCCCACCACCACAAAATGGTGATGATGGCATGACTTACCCCAAAGGAGTGTGAGAATCAAAGTGGTATTCACGATAGCAATTCATTTGAGACCACAAAAGTCAAACACATTTTAGTGATTTTTAGTGGAAGAGGGGTTACTAGGGGTTGAACCCAGCAGCACTTTGCCACCAAACTATATCCCCAGCCCTTTTTATTTTTTTAAACAAATTGAGACAGCGTCTTGTTAAGTTGCCCAGGCTGGCCTTGAACTTGGTGATTTTTCTACCTCAGCCTCCCACGTTGCTGGTTTATAGGTATGTACCAGTACACCCAGTTTACATCTTAGAACTTTTAAGAAAAACTCATCTGAGTTTGTTGTGACTGTGATTAATACGGTGCCTGGCACACAGCAGGACCAGTGGTTTGAGAGGATCTCTGGGTAGCAGGTTGGGGCCCTTGGGGTCAGCTACGCATTGTTTGTCAGGTGGAGCTGGCTTTGTGGGACACAGCAGGACAGGAAGACTATGATCGTCTGCGGCCTCTCTCCTATCCGGACACAGATGTCATCCTCATGTGCTTCTCAATTGACAGCCCCGACAGCCTGGGTGAGGACTTTGGAGAGAGGGGGTGGAGACCCTTTGGAGTCAGCCATCTTCAGAGGCTGTGGGGATGGAGTCTCAAGGGCCACTCGGGCCCTACTGGCTCTTTTGTTGTGGCATCTCCGGTGCTTGGAAGGGCTTGGGGGAGAATACACTACAAGGGATGGGGTTTTGAGGTATGAAGGAGACCATCAGCCTCAGACCGCTATGGGAAGGAAGACCAGGGCTCACATGCCTAAGCCGAGGTACCTGTTGGGACATGTCTGTGCAGAAAACATTCCTGAGAAGTGGACCCCGGAGGTGAAGCACTTTTGCCCCAACGTGCCCATCATCCTAGTGGGGAATAAGAAGGACTTGAGGCAAGATGAGCATACCAGGAGAGAGCTGGCCAAGATGAAGCAGGTGGGTAGGGCTGCCTGGTGGGGAACCCTGGGGAGGAAGGTGCCCTCTGAGGGGTTGCAGGCTGGGGCAGAAAGGAGCTCTCTCTTCAGCCGACTATCCTGTGTTAAGCAGTCATAGTGATATCTACCTCCTCCTCTCCCATGTGTGCCCTGCTAAGAACCAGAAGGAACCTCAGTATCAAATCAGATGATCAGAGAATGAAGTGACTTGTCCAAGGTCACTTGGCATTTTCATTTATTCCAGTTTATTATTCTGTCTTTGGAATTGGGGCTACTAAGATGAATAAGGAAGTCCTTGTCCACGGGGAGACAGCTTATGTTTCACTTGGGGTATGCAGACTGCGCCATCAGTGTACCTGGGGAGGAAGGGCATCATCAATGGCTGAAGAAAGGCTTAGGGGGCGAGGGAGCTGGCTTATTCAGGGTCTTACTAAGCGGCCCACTGACCAGAGGAGCAGTTTATTACAGGAAGCTGCCAGGATATGGAATAGAGACTATCTTGAGAGGATAATTATATAAGGCAAGGTTTTAAACTGCAGACAGCAGGCAAAGGATGGGTTGGGGGGATGATGGAGAAGGTAGGTCATTTAGGAGGTAGCCGACACACATTCTGGCCAAACATATGTGTACCATAGGGTCTGTGACTAGGTGGGAGAGGAGGGGCTAGTCTGGGGACAACTTTGAATGTAAACATGAGGCTTAGATCCCTGCCTGGGGCAGCCGGGGCCTGGATGCTTTGTGGGCTCAGAGCTGGAGGAGGTATTTGTTATAGTTACTATACTTATGGGTGATGTGGTGACAGGTGCACCTAGCCACCAGCTTCCTCTGCCTTATCTTCTGTCTTCTCAGGAACCCGTCCGATCTGAGGAAGGCCGGGATATGGCAAATCGTATCAGTGCCTTTGGCTATCTTGAGTGCTCCGCCAAAACCAAGGAGGGAGTGCGGGAGGTTTTCGAGATGGCCACTCGAGCTGGCCTCCAGGTCCGCAAGAATAAGCGCCGGAGGGGCTGTCCCATTCTCTGAGATCCCCACGGCTCCTGATGCCCCTTTCCTTCACTGGGGCTTAGGGATCACCCACCTGCCCTTGAGCTCCACCCTTAGGACTCCATGCTGAAGGCTCCTTTTTCCAGTTCCCTCTTGCCCAGGACTGCATCGTTTCCCTAGCCCCCAGAGTGGTGGCAGGCCTGCCCTCCCTCCCTGTCCTCTGGGAGCTGGGCCTGTGCCCTGCCCTTCTCGAGCAGTCCCTCTCCCTGCTGCCTTGGTCCAGGGGTAGGGCTCTTGCTCCCTTTGGCCCTCCCCAGAGGATGGTCACACACCAGCACTTTATATACTTCTGGCTCAGAGGAGCATTTCTAGGGTAGGTGGATTGGGGTTTCTCCTTTGGGCAGGGGCCTTGTCTCTGACTGCACTTGGTGGGGGGCATGAATAAAGGCCACAGGTTCCAACACGTGTGTGGCAGCTTCCTGTTTCCTTTGTCTGGTTCCCATCTTGGCTACCAGCCCAGAGTCCCATCTCTCTCTTCATTTCCAAGTTGCTTGCCAGACTGGCCCCCTGTTGGCAAAGGCAGGACTAGGGTGGAAGGGTGGAGTCTTAGAGCAGAGATGAGGTCATTCCTGGCTCAGCCCGGGAGGCGGGTGAGGGGCGTGGCCTCTAGCCTGGACTAAACTTAGAAACCGGTGGGTGGCTTCCCTGCCCACTGAGTTTCCTCCCCTGGACACGGAGATGTGGCCCTGGACAGGGTGTGACAGTCTCACCCTCTTGCAGGTCAGCTTGGGGACACGGGAAGCTGGGGCCAAGCTGAGGAGACATGATCAAGAGGCTTTTGCATAGAACAAGATTTTGTTTTCACGAGTTTTTCTTCCTCCCCCTCCCCCATTGTTAGCAGCTTGATGTGTCATTCTCCCCAGCAGGGGAAGGGGTGGAATGGCTTGGTTGTAAACACCCTCCCCCAGCCTTCCTGTCCCTTAGAGGGGCAGCTCAGCTGGGTTCTGGTTCAGGGTTGGGTGCAGCGGGCTAAGGCTTGGCTTGGTGTGAGAAGGCAGGCAGCTGTGTCTTCAGAGCTCATTCCTCCACTCGGGCTCCACTTGCAGGGACAGGCCCCCTTCACTCTCCCGCTCCTGGGGGAGGTAGTCGTGACCATGGGGCCCTAGAAAGAAAGGAGGTATGCTTTGTCTTCTTTACCTTCTCTTCCACCACTGTCCCCTGCCTGGCCCACCCTGGCCCAGCCATACCTGAGGTAGAGGGGCTGAGCTTGCTCAGATCTTGAAGTAAGTTCTGTCCATTCTGTAGGTCCAGTTTGGCAGGAAAGGGACACCCTGTATACCCTCCGTTTTCTTTACAGAACTCCAGGAATCTGTGGGGTACAGAGGTGTTGGCACACAGAGCTGTGCAGGCCTGGATGAGGAGTACCAGCGTAGGCTGGAGGCCAAGCCTGGGTCCTGCCACATCTGAGCCTTGGTTGCTCAAGCTCTGAATGTCAGCTCACTTACAAATAAGATGGAGGTTTTATGAAGATTAACTGATCCTGAGGATTGAGCCATAAGCAGGTACTAATGAAGATACACCTGCCTAAGCTGGGGCTTGTGGCCACCAAGAGGGATTACAGGGCGGGAATGCTCACGCTTTCCAGTCGGGGTCATGGCCCAAGAGAAGGGGGTTGCCCACTATGATGAGCAAAGCTTTGGCCCGGGTCACAGCCACGTTGAACCTCTGGAAGGAAGAAGTGGTGGGGTCATGGGAAGGAAGGGCCGGAGGAAGGAAGAATTCCTGCCACACCCACGAGCCCTCCAACCTTGGGGTTCTTAAGGAAACCCAGGTTAAAGTCCAGATCCAGCTGCACAAAGCTCTGGCTGCTTCGCACGGTGGAGATGAGGACCACGCTGCGTTCTTGGCCTTGGAATTCTTCCACAGAGCCCACCTAGAAGACATAGAGGCAGGGCCTGAGAATAGGTGGGCTCAAGGGGAACTTAAGGGGCAACATCTGCCCCATGGCGCTTGAGCTGCAAGGAGGGTACACTGGGCAATTGTCGATCAGTGGGTGAGTGCTGCTACAGGGGACAGGAGGCATGCTCTGGAAGCACAAGCCTCAAGAATGAAGCCAGCTCTGGGATCGGGCCTATAAACCCTTCAGAACAAAGCAAACAGTGTTGCAAAGAACACAGTAACCACAAACAGTGTTTCTGAAACTTTCCTGGAGATAATCAGCAAGTACTTGTTAAGACTATAGAACCTTGGGCCCTAACCCAGACCTCCTGATCAGAATTTTCCAAGGCAGAGGTCTCCAAATCTCAAAAGAGTAGGTTTCAGGCTTGCACCTGAGGAGCTGTAAAAAATACTAGTGCCCTGGCTCTGCCCCTAGATACTAGTGTTAATTGGCTGGGAGGGGCCCTGGCAGTATTAAAAGCCCTCCAGGTGATTTTTCTCTGCATTCAGAGCTTCAAATCACCATCTCAGAGCAAGTGGTAAGCTACTGAGGGTGGAGATGAGGTGACAATATCACATGACAGGCGGGGGTAGGCTGTGGCATTTGGACTTCATTCTGAGGGCAAAGACCTCAAACCTGCCCTGATCACAGTGACGTGGGAGCTTATTAAACATGCAGGCTTCCTGATCCCATGCCAGAACTATAAGCTAGAGCTTTGATGAGCCAGAGGCTGGGGAAAAAAGCCAGTTCTGTCCCAAGGCAGTGGAGGTGGGACAGGGACATGGGCCAGACTGAAGCAGTGGCACAGGAGCTGAGGTCTCTGATTTGGGAAAAAGAAGGGTACAAAGAAGGTGAGAGTGAATGTGGAGTAGTGTGTCACCTTCAAGTCCTTTATGTCATCCAGTCCCCGAAGCTCCCTGTCAAGTTTGGTGATGCAATAACGGATTTTTTCCACCTGGAGGGAAGGGAAAGGCGTCTTTCTCTTATGCAGTCACCTCAATTCAAGAGGAACCAGGCAGGAAGGAGGCCAGGGGGCTGGGGAGCAAAGAGGGAGGAGGCGGCTGACCTCTGCACTCTTCTGAGATGTAGGGCCAGCAGAGGCCAGGGCTGTCCGAGAGCTATCACCTGGGGGAGGACCCATCCTTGCTGGGAACTGAGGGCCTGACCTGCTTCCGGTATGGCGAGATGACTCCAACGCTTCGTGGGCTCAGGCGGGCTTTCCCCTTCTTAGAGGAAGGGGCCAGGAGCAGCTTCAGGTAGGAGGTCACCGTGGCAGCCTCTTCAGGGTTGAAGAAGGATGGGCTATTGCCCTCACGCTCATCTTTGCCCATCACACCATGAAAGATGATGGGAAATCCCTGGTCACAGGGTCAGAAGAAACCCTCAGCTGGACTTCCCTGCTTCCCTTCCCTCCCACTCCAAAACCCTTGCAGGGAATAAGGAAGCTCAGGCCAAGGTGACAACCGGAGGGACCCCTGGTGTCCAGTCTGAGCCTCTTCCTACCTTCAGAAGAACAGTCAAGATATAGGGGTGGGGACCTGAGCCCTGCTCTGTCCAGCCTCACCTGTTGAGGCAGACCCTCCCAGCGGCAGAAGCGCTCTCGATCCACCACATCTGCACAGGCCTGCAGCTCCCCATCATAGTAGAGTTGGTTGGGAATGTCCAGGATGGTGGGATGGGACCTGGGAGGCAAGAGGGAGGGAGAGCTAGACCAAGGCCTGGATTACTTTTGTCCTGCCCTGGGGAGGACCCAGCTTTACAGGCCCACACATGACTGTCTTGCTTCCTGCTTCCTGCATAGCAGGACACATTCACCTGCACGCTCTCCTGCCAGGCATTGCACACCACATAAAGCAGAACTTGTGGGTCCGTAGGGATCCAGTGACCAGTGAAGTTATTATTATTTTTTTTTCAAATTACTTTTAAAAACTAAGATTTGTTAGGCATGGTGGTGCATGCCTGTAATCCCAGCGGTCTGGGAGGCAGAGGCAGGAGGATGACCAGTTCAAAGCCAGCCTCAGCAAAAAGCAAGGCACTTAAGCAACTCGGTAAGACCCTGTCTCTAAAAAAATACAAAATAGGCCTGGAGATGTGGCTCAGTGGTCATGTGCCCAGTTCAATCCCTGGCACACCCCACCCCTCAAAAAAAAAAAAAAAAAAAAAACCTAAGAAATTAGGGACTCAGCTTTCAATTTTGCCAAGGAAGGGCAGTTCAAAAACAATGTATCACTTCCTATCACCCTTATTTGAGATAATATGTTAAATCCAAAAATAAAAAAGTAACGACACAATAACATTTCCTTTCTGCAACTGTCCCATCTGGTACTCATCCAAGCATTTTTAATGTCTAAACTTATTCAGTAAAAGAAGTATATAAACAGGGTGTGGTTCTGTGTGCTTGTAGGTCCAGCGAGCTATTCAGGAGGCTGAGGCAGGAGGACTGCCTGAGGCCAGCCTGGGCAACAAAGAGACTCTTAAAAAAAAACAAAACAAAACAGGGCTGGGGATGTAACTCAGTGGTAGAATTTTTGCCTAGCAGTGTGAGAGCCTGGGTTCAATCCCCACCACTGCAAAACAAACAACCCTGCCTAGCCCTCTAATTTGAATGATAATATGTTTATGAAAAACTATTCATTTTCTCATTTCTCCTTGGATTGCCTGGAAATGCCATCTGAGACAGGTATCAGGCACATCCTGGTGTCTGACCACCCCCACATCTAGATAATCTCACTAGTCCAGAATGAAACCACAAGCTAAAGGAGGCCTCCGACCTTCCAGTCTAGAGTCCTTTCTGCCTCACAGAGGCCCTGGGCACCAGGAATGCTGACCAAAGCCTCCTGCTGGGGCGCAGAGGGTGCGAAGGCACGGGCTATCAGCGAGGGAGATGAGGGTGCGGGATACCTGTAGTTGCGTAGCAGCTTGGTTATGAACTGAGGGTCATAGCCATCGGGGCCCTTCTTGTACAGGGCATTGTAGGTGAGAAGCCGTTCCAGCAGCGAGTACCCCAGCCCATACTTCTGTGTCAGTGGGGAGCGCAGCACAGGTCCCAGCTGTCGCGGGTCTCCAGCCAGCACCAGCTGCCCTCCTGGATTGCCTGTTTCCTTAACTTCCATCAGTCCTAGAAGGCAAGGGTGGTATGAGGAGAAAGGTAAGTGGTGGGACCTCCCCGTGCAGGGTGGTGCACCTGCAGCCCACCCTGAGCCCCTCACCTGCTATGGCCACCAGACTCTCAGGTTCCATGCAGTGGCCAGCCTCATCGATGAAGATGTGTGTGAAGTGATCGATGGGAAACTGGGCCGACACCAACCTGGGAGGTGTCAGGCCAGGCAGGGTCATCCCTGGGGAACCCAGCTGAATGCTCACCCAATCTGGTCCCCCGCCTCACCCACTGAGAACCCTTCCCCATCTTCCCAGCCCACTACCCTTTTATTTACACACAGTCCCCACCTGCTGGCCGTGATGAGAGTGGTAATTAAGACGCGGTATTCCTGCAGTTCCTTCTTGGCAGGAAACACATACTCCCCCTTTTTCGCATCCCAGTTACAGCAGGGCTGTGGATTGTGAAGCAACACGAGGCATCGGCTTGGCTCTACCCATGCCCACACTCACTCTGGCATTGGGCCACTTTATAGACAAGGAAACTGAGGCCCAGGGAGGGTTCTCACCCACCCAAGGGTGAGGATCCAAGTCTCCCTAGTTTTCTGGTTTGTCCTTAAGAGACTCCCAGGCATCTGCCATCCCTGGACCCTCTGCACTTCCCTTACCTTAATATCCTCAGGTACCATGCGGATGTCCCTGCTGGGGGCCAGGAGGCGGTAGATGGAGCTGGGCAGGTGGACCCGGAGCCGCTGACAGAGAAGGTCAGCACCGGAGTTGGACGGAGCACAGGCTAGGATATGAGCTTCGGGCAAGTGCTTCACCACCTGAGATGCGGACAGGCAGAGTTCGGGAAGTTCGGGAAGCAGCTTCCCGAACTCTGGGGACTCACACTGGGGCAGTGCAGCGTCTGCCTCCCACAGCCAAGGGAGGCAGTGATATAAAAGGCAAGTTCTATCCTGGAGCCCTGCTAGTCCAATTAGCACTTTGACATGGGACAACAACTGCAATAAACACACAAGTCTATGAAGACCGAAATGCAAAAGGTCACTCCAAGAACCACACCTACACTCCAAGTGTCCAACCTATACAACAGTGCTCAACAGCCACACTGACTCTAGCTCCTCACCTTTTTAAAAAAATTTTTTATAGTTGTAGATGGACAGAATGCCTTTATTTTATCCATTTATTTTTTGCGATGCTAAGGATTGAACCCAGTGCCTCACCCGTGCTAGGCAAGTGCTCTGCCACTGAGCTACAGCCCCAGCCCTCCCCATCTCCTTTTGATGGCTGCTGAGAAGCAAGAACTTTCAGGGAGCTGAAGGAAATCAGAATTTGGGGATAATCGCTCCATCTGGGGGAGTCAAGGATATAGGTCCCAGTTTATACTCAAGCCTCACCTGCTTAATGGCCTCCACTAATGTGACAGTCTTGCCAGTGCCTGGAGGCCCAAAGATGATGTAGGGGGCTGGACGTGTGGTGCCCATAACAATGTGCTTCATGGCCTGCAGCTGCTCTGGGTTTGACTCCAGACTCCGGTCATACAGCCTGGCAGGGAGGCCGGGAATCTGAACTTCAACTTCTCCAGGATCCCAGAGGACTCTAGGACTCCATCCCCAACCCCCACACACCAACCAGCCCTGGAGTCCCCTGCCCTCAGTCTCACTTGAGCTTCACATCTGAGGGCAGCAGCGGGACCCCACGGGAGGCCACAGGAAAAAGCATGGGCCACAGCAGCCAGCGCCCTGTCAGTTCCAGGGCCCGATGCTGGACCCGCAGGGGCTGGCGGTTGAAGGTGAAGTTCACCTTGAAGGTCAGCCCATCCACAAATCGGCTCAGGAGGCTTTGGATAGGGAGAAAGGTAGAGGAGCTCCAGTTAGGTGGGCCAGGCAGCAAAAAGCCAGGACCTCCCTCCACCTCCCTCTGCTCCACTCCCTCTTTCCCAGACCTCCATAAAAGCTCCCTAGGAGAGGCGGCTGCTGAGGTAGCTCAGAGTCCCCAGAAGAAAAGCCCCTGCCCTGTGCTTGGGATCCACTCATCTTAGGAGAAAGCCTCTCTTCTCCCCTGGCCTGAGGGAGAAGACTGTGAGGAAGGGTTCCCCCAACACCCACCTCATGGAAAAGCTCAGTTTGACACGGTCCAGTTCCACCTTGTGCACGAAGCCCTTGTAGGTGACGGGGTCCTCCTGCTGTGTCTCAGAGGACAGAAGGGCAAACAGGTGGTCCCCCCGCAGCACTGAGGGGCGGCTCTCGGTCACACCGGGAACCTACAGGGTGTGAACGTAAGCAAGCTTCTGTCCCAAGCATGGTCACTGAAGGACCCAACCCCCAGGCTCTCCAGACCTCTGAGGGACGAAAACTGAGGCTCTGGCCTTCTAACCCAAGACTCAGAGAGCTGCGTTTTCCCTGTTCCCCTTCCTCTCCCACCAGACAGGAGTTGTGGGGAGAGGAAGGAGACAACCGTCCCAAGCTGCTCACAGGTGCAGAACTCCAGGGTGCTAGTTTAAGGCCTGGCAGCCGCTTCCCACTCTACTCAGCTGCCCTTTCTCCAGCTCCGTTCTACTCTGCCTTTAAAATCTTGTTAAAACTCATCTCCTGCAGTCATCTTGCCCTGATCATCCTTGTTCTCTCTTCCCACCTGCATTTGTGTGCAGAAATTCATTCTCGTGGGTAATTCTGGTCTCAGGTGCACACATTCAAAATCTGTGAGCTGGAAAGGGCCCTCAGAATTATCCAGTCCAGCTCTCTGCTTTTTAGATAAGGGACCTATGGCTCAGAGAAAGCAAGGATCTTGCCCAAGGTCACACAGCCAGTAGTAGCAAAGTCTAGATTAAAACCCCAGTGTCCTGCTCTGACACCATTTGGGGCGAAGGATGCCCACCCTACCCCTTGCTGACCCCTCTGGGACAGGAACCATTTTATCCTCCTTCTAGGTTTGCCCTGTATTTAGGAATGGCCTATAGAGGTTGGCTGACTTGAGCCCGCCCTCCCTGCACCTGATCTGAGCCCCAACCTCCAGTGTGAGCAGCCTGGGGTTCTGGTCCACGGGGTCCCAGGTCATGGGCACCGATTCCAGGTCATAGTGCCGGATGTCGTGCTCCATCTGCAGCTCCTCCAGGTGCAGCAGCAGTCGGAGTTTCACCTCATAGTTCCTCCACTTCAGGGCTGTCTCCAGCTGGGCCCTGGCAGTGATGGTTGGGGGATGAAGTGGGAAGGGCAGGAAAGGGACAGGTCAAGCAGTCCCATGACCCCAGGAGCATCTACCCTCTCCCATTTGAAGCTCTGCGACTAGGAGCACACCAGGAAGCAGAGAAGACCAGAAGGACAGAGAATTGGATGGGGTCAGAGGCCTTGAAGAAGGGAGCCCCAACTCTTGCTTCCTCCCATGTCCTTGCTCCAACCTCAGACCTGACTTGAGTATCCTCGGTAGATCTTATGGCGGAAACATTCTCCCCCAGATCCTCCTTCCATGACTCACACCCTAACCTCATTCAAATGTCACACTCTGTTCAAATGTCACCTCCTCAAAGAGGCCTGGACTGACTGCTCTCTGTAAAACATCACCAATTCATCCCCTTGTCCTGCTTTGGTTTTACTTTAGCATTACTTGAGTTCTTCAAAGCACTCACCACAATATGGGAATGTACAAGATAAATGTTTTAAAAGAAATGATCAGTGCTCACTGTTCCCCACCAGAACGGGCAAGGCCCATCTGGAACAGCACCTTGCAAGAGGGCATGCTCAGCAAGGGTGAACGAATAGAGCCTGGGAGGCCGGACAGACATCCAGAGCAACAGGCAGAGGCCAGCAGGGAGAGAGAAGGCGGGAATGGGGTGCAGAGGGGAGGCACTTACTTGATCTCAGCAATCTCCTTTGGGGCAGTGAAGATACTTGTTCCCTGAAGAAGGATGGGGAGCAGCTGCCTGAGGCGTGGGGGTGGGTAGTAGGTCCCCAGTGCCATACTTAGCTTCAAGTCATAGCCTTTAGCGCTGCAGAAGTGGGGGGGGGGAAGCTGTCATAAACATTGAACCTATCACCTTCAAGACTCTGGGAATGCCCCTCCGCGGAGGATACACAAGGACCTCTGTGATGCCATTGCCAAAGGGTGGTCGGCAGCCTCTGCCCAAGGACATGGAGCTCACTAGCTCATGGGGCTGCTCAGTCCAAGGCTGGACCATTTTTGGAAAGCCCAATGCTTGGAATATTTGAAAAATATTATTTATAATACATTTTCATTATTAAAGAAGAATCTGGCAAAAATTATAATAAATAACATTTTTACCATCCTGGGACAGCCAATGTTAATTTTGGGGGGTATGCAGGCTTCCAGTTTATATTATGTGTGTATATATACATAGTTTTCGTTTTGGGGTACCAGAAATTGAACCCAGCGGCACTTTACCACTCAGCCACATCCCCAGCCAGCCCTTTTTAATTTTGGTTTTGAGACAGGGTCTCAGTAAGTTGCTTAGGGCCTCACAAAGTTGCTGAGGCTGGCTTCAAACTTGTAATTCTTCTGCCTCAGTCTCCTAAGTCACTGGGATTATAGGCATGTGCCACTGCACCTGGCACCTATATATTGTTAACAAAAAGTGAACAATGATCTAACTGTGAAGGTCCTATTACACAGTATTTTGTAACTAGCTAGCTATGTCAAAAAGATGTTTACACATGAGTCCACTCGCCACGTGACATGTCCAGCATAGGGAAATTTATGGAGACAGAGATAAAGTGAGTGGCTGCTAAGGGCTGAGCAGGTGGGTGAGTGATAAAAGGGTGGTAGCTAAAGGGTGTTGGATCTCTTCTTTGGTGTAATGAAATGTTCTAAAACTGACTGTAATGATGGTTGCACATATCTGTGAACATACTAAAAAAAAAAATAATAACTGACCTGTATGATATGTGAATTATTTCAGTAAAACTGTTTTAAAAAAGAGAGATCTGGGTGAGTTGGTGCATGCCAATAATCCCAGCACCTCAGGAAGCTGAGACAGAAGGATCAAAAGTTCAAGGCCAGTCTCAGCAACTTAGCAAGACCCTGTCTCAAAAAGGACTGGGGCTATAGCTCAGTGGTAAAGTGTCCCTGATTTCAATTCCCAGTACCACCCATATATATATATATACTTTTTAATTTAAAAAGAGAAGAGAGGGGGCTGGGTAGAACATGGGCTTAGCATGCATGGTTTTGATCCCCAATGCTATGAGAGAGAGAGAGAGAGAGAGAGAGAGAGAGAGAGAGAGAGGTGTGTGTGTCGGTCTATAATGGGCTGCCTGATAATTCATTACACAGTGAAAATACTTCTTTAAAAAAATGTTTTCATACTGTCCTTGGACCTGCTCCTCTCCTGTAATTTGCTTCGTAGGCAGAAAAAGTTTCTGAGCCCAGAGGAGGAAATAACCTACAGCAGTAAAGGGGCCCCTGGCTCCCAGCTCTGGGCTTTTCCCAAGGGCCCACACTGTTGTGATCAGGACACACCAAGCCCAGACAGGACTGGAGAGAGGGCTTACAGGTCAGGTCTCTCTCCTTCCTCTATCCGGTTGGTCAACACAGGGTTTCCAGTGATCCGGGTGCGCTTGAAGGGAGTCGTGGGCTTCAATTGTGCAGCCAGAGGGCTGTGGGCGACGGCAGCCAAGAAGCGGGCAATGTAAAAAGTGCCAGCTCCTTCTGACCCCGACTCCCCAGGTCCCAGCAGCTCCCAGAGCACCGTGGCTGGGAAGTAGCCCACAAAGCTGGTCTTACAGTGCACATGCAGCTCATAGCATTCACCTGCAGGGAGAAGGCTGAGTGAACGGGAGGGGGGAGGGAAGGCAGGGACTCTCCCACCAACATGCTGACCCCGACCTCCCCCAGCCGGCCCCATCCAGAGAGGAGACCACTGGACAGCCACAGTGTGTGCTCCAAAGCTGCAGCCCTGCTAGGACAAGCCCTACCCACCAGAGTTCTTCCCTTTGGAAAGCTACTCACCGGGGCCTAGCGGGCAGGGCAGCTCCTGGTCACCATAGTAGAAGGTAAACTGGGGTGTCCGGCAGAGTGGGAAGAGGTGAGTGAGGGTAACAGGTTTGTTTCCTCCGTTCCGGAGCCTCAGGGTCAGCACCTCCTTGCGGTTCAAATCCAGGCGGATAAGGAGCTGCCCATCTCGTGCCTCGTGGGGCCCCTGGACTTCCACGTCCACCCCATGCTTCCCGTGAAGATACTCAGCCCTGGGGAGAGTGGGAGTCAAGGGTGGGGGCCAGGGCAGGAGCGGCCTGGACTGGGGGATGTCCTGGGGGGAGTGCCAGCCATGCTCCCACCCGCAGCCGAGCCCCCCACCTGCTTCCCCCATTCCTTAAGGAAGGGGCCTCCCCACCATCTGAGCAAACTACTCTTTCCTTGGCTAGACAGCCCCTTCCCCCATGCCCTGAGCACCCCTCACAAGCAAGTGTGTGTGCACGAACAAACACACACACACAGACACACACCTGTCATAAAAGATCTTGGCTAGCAGTGACTTGTGGTGCTTGCTGATATCTGAGCTCAGCTTCATTCTCCTCTTTTCTGGGAGCCGCGAGTCAATCCAGCGGTCGAGTTTGAAGAACCTGACCCGAGTCTTGGTGACGTAGGCCAGATTTGCAATCTTCATTCCATACAGCATGGAGGAGAAGCCAGGGGCGGGGGTCCCAAAGCTGCCAGAAGCAGAGGAGACTGGGAAGTGAGGGGAAGGCAGGGCCAGGGGACGGGTGGTGGGGGGGGAGGGTGGGGCAAGGGCCTCTGAGGGTCACTCTGTCCTGGACACACCAGCTCTGCCGCAGGGCAGGCTGGGGCTCAGGGACAGAGAGATTCAGGCTGGGGACAGGAGAAATTTTTAATGTCTTCAGGCAAGGCAGTGGGACTTCCCAAGGCAAAATAAAACTGGTTTAAACAGCACATTGTGGATTATGCACTTCTGAGGAGAAAACCCCACCATGGGCTGTTGATTGGGAGGACTTAGTGAAGAGACAGAAAGAAATAGACTTTTTTGGAGGGTGGGGGTGGGGAGCGAACTTTGGGACAGGGAAAAAAAACCCAAACAACAACAACAAAACCAGTGGAAAGAGTTAAGGCCAATGGGGAGCCAAATAAGTTGATTGAGAGGAGTAGATATGGGGTCCTGCCTGTGGGTGAGAGAGGGGATGAGAGAGAGCAGAGATGTCCAGAGTGTGGGCAGGGTGGCTGATGAGACAGCAGTTTCAACCGGAAGTCAAAGGGTGCAGGTGGGACCCAAGCAGGAAGGGAAAGGGTCCTTCTCCAGAGATCAGATAGCTTTGTGCCTAGAGAGGTGAAGACAGGGAAAACTGGTCAGCGGGACAATGACCTCGAGGTTCGGCGCCTGGAATTCAGTTTAGTCAACTCAACAAGCACTTACAGAGGTCTGTTAGGTGCCAGGCACTGTGCTAGATGCTGGGGGTTCCAAGATGCAAGAGGCCCAAACCCTGCCTTGAGAAGCACTTGGACTGAACCCAGTGTGTGACCGCAGTGCAGCCTCTGAGGCTCCCAGGGCAGCCTAGGGGAGGAGACAGGTCTCCCAACGATGAATGGGCACTACCCAGGCAAAAGAGGGAGGGCACAGTGAGTCAAGATGAGGGGTGTGACCTCGCTACCTGGGCCGTTACTGCACCTCTGGGAGCCTCGCTTCCCTCCGTTATGAAAAGGGAATAGCAAGGCTTTTTTCTTTTAAAGGTTGCTGTGAGCCTCACCCAAGATAGCAGCATTGCGGCACATAGCCCAGCACCTGGCACATAGGAGACCTCAGTAACAGTGAGTGATGATTAGTATCACATACAGTTTGGTTGCACTAAAGTGAGAAGTGTGAGGGGAGTGGCAGGAGGTAGCAGAGGTAGGCAGGGACCAGATCAAGCATTTTTGACCCTGAATGCCAGCAGTCCTTCACTCCCCTTTCCTGGTACCCCCAGGAGCCCAAGGACACTCCCACATATGGCGTACTTGATGGACACGTTCAGGATCCAGGCGACTGACACCCTCCCTTGATGTTTTGTAGGGATGGAGAGCAAATCTTCATTCCTAAGAATTATGGTAATCCCTATTAACTCTTGAAGCTAAATCAGCATGGTCACTTTCTAGGGCATATGATAAGATTGCTGATGGCTAGGAACAGTTCCCTGGTGCCCCCTGCCTGTAACTCTGCCCCTCTCCTTCACCCCAGGCAAACGAGAGCAGTATCATTCAGAAAACTTTGAATTGGCTATAATTTGTTTTAAAAAGATAATCACTTGAAAGCATAATGGAAAATGATCAATAAATGTTAGCTACTATTATTAGTATTTGTATTAGTAGTAATAGTAGTACTCATAGTGGCAGTAGTAGGAGTAGTAACAACTTACTTTCAGCAGCCCTTGTCAGAGGCTACCCTGCGGTTACAGAACCACTGCAGTTGGTGGGTTTTAAGCAGGGGAGTGGCAAGATCATATTTGCATTTCAGATCACTCTGGCATCAGGATTGGAGGATGGATTTGCTGGAGGCAAGACTGTAGGCAGGGAGACCAGTTAGAAGGAGGCCATTGCAACTGTCTGGTTAAAAGAACAAAGGCCTGAACAAGGTAGTGATAGGAACAGAAGAGGGGCCAGATCCATCAGATTTAGAATGTCAATTAGCAGAATTTGGTAACTACCAGGAGGGAGAATAGAGGCTGGGAAGAGGAAGGAGTCTCGGATACCCAGATCAATGGCTTGGCTTTGGGAAACATCCCTGAGACAGGAGGCAAAGACAGGAGGAGGAGGTGGTGGAGGAACGGACCATGACATTTGGATTTGGACATGCTGGGTTTGAGATTCCTCTGGTCCAAAGGCAGCTCTGCCTCCATGAGTCAGAAACTGAGAATTCAGGCCAAAGTCAGGGTCAGTGCCTAATGTTAGGGAGTCCTCAGGTGGTACTTATGACCCAGGAAGTGTTTGGGATCTTCCCAGGAAGGAAGGGAAAACAGAAAAAAACCCTCAAGAGAGGGAGGAGAATCAGGAAATTTCTCAAAATCAGGTGTCAGGTCCAAATGAGGGGTCCAGTAATAAAAGGACTGGAATCTAGAGACCATCCGGAACTTTACCCAGGGCCCCTGAGTCTTTTAATCACCAGGTTCATGGTTTGGGGCACAAACTAAAATGCTTACAAAAGCCGGGTATCTTAACACCCATAGCCCCAGCCCACAGCGTCTGCAGTCCCATTTCTGCATCATTCCTGTAGGAATGACTATATGTCTCTCATGACTGTGGTGTAAGAAAACAACAGTGCAGGCACTTTGAAATGTGGCTTTGGGATCCTTGGTCAGTGCTGGGAGAAAAGGGGGCTTTGTGGGACTGAACAAAATGGGAACAGCATGCCCGCCCTACAGGGGACAACTGCTCCCCACCCCCAGCCACCATGAGGCCAGCAGAGGACAGAGGCCCAAGATGATCTGATCTTCTGGCTTCTGGGAGAAGACAAAATTGAAATTTTAATGTGAAATCTATTTTTGGAAACTTCTGCATGGGCACAGAGGTATACAGAACTCATCTTTGCAACTTCTACTATCGATGTGAGCCCTTAAATACTTTTCAAATAATTTTCTGTTACTCCTACTCAAATTAATTTATCCCTGGTATAAAGTGATAGCCATTATTATTATTTTTTTAAAATCACAAACTTAATATTATTGTTTCCTTTTTTTTTGGGGGGGAGTGTTTACCAAGAAGGCTTAACCACTAAACCATATCCCCAGCCCTTTTTATTTTGAGACAAGGTCTCACTAAATTGCTTAGGGCCTCACTAAGTTGCTGGCTTTGAACTTGTGGCCCTCCTGCCTTAGCCTCTTGAGCTGCTGAGATCACAGGCGCATCTGTTGAAACCCCCACACTTTGTGTTACATACATCTAGTCACCTAGATTTCTAGGGATAACTTTCTAGCCAAGACTGAAAACTTTGGTTTTAAAATTTATTAAAAAATACACATTTTTAGCCAGACACTAAAGTTCAATCCCCACTACCCTCCAAATAAACAAACATTTTTTACTATTAAAAAATATTTTGTATGGCAAGAAGTAGGATAAACAGGGGCTAAGGGTGTAGCTCAGTGGTAGAGCACTTGCCTAGTGCACAAGGGTCTGGGTTCCATCTCCAGCAATGAAAAAAAAAATGTAATATAAACAAATTCAACAGATAAACACCAAAAAGTACTTGAAATGCAGTTTTTTAAAAATTTTATTTGTTTTTTTTTTAGGTGTAGATGGACACAACACAATGCCTTTATTAATTAATTAATTTATTAATTTATTTTTTTTTTTAGAGAGAGAGAGAGAATTTTTAATATTTATTCTTTAGTTCTGGGCGAACACAACATCTTTGTTGGTATGTGGTGCTGAGGATCGAACCCTGGCCGCACGCATGCCAGGCGAGCGCGCTACTGCTTGAGCCACATCCCCAGCCCTTGAAATGCAGTTTACAAAGGGTTAAGTTTAATTTACAAACTGACAAGATGAGCAATTCGATAGAAAAATCGAATATTTAATTTGAAGAACAAATCTAGGTGACCAAAAGAGTATGAATATGCCCCAATTGTAGAGAAATGCAAATAAAAATGAGATCTTGTTTTATTCCTATTAGGCTGATAAAAGAGAAAAACAGTTCTAATATCGATTACTATTATGGTTTATGGAAAAGTGAACTGATACATTGCTGGTAGAAATGTAAAGTATTATGAGCTTTTTTGGGGAAGTACTATGGAAACATTTATGATCAATGAAAACACAGGGATCCTAGCCACGCATGCGCAGCACCTATAGTCCCAGTTACTCCTAACCTTGAGGGAAGAGGATCACTGAAGCCCAAGGGTTTGAGGGCACCCCAGGTAAATAAAATAAAATATAGGTATCCTATTAAAATAGATTAAAGACAAAGCAAAAACAACAAATACAGGTATTCTTAAGACCCAGAACCCATTCCTAGGAAAGTATCCCACGGAAATAAAAATATCAATGGGTAAGACCACATACATGCACAGGGATACTGAAGTCATTCACATTTATTTTCACAACTGGAAATGAAACAAATGTCCATCAATGTAATGACGGCTGACTAACCTGTAAACACTCACTCTGCGGAATATTATGCAGTTATTATAAAGAATGCATCAGAACCAGTCACACAGGTAAAATTTTAAAGGACTTCAACAGCATACACTGACAAGGCAACTGGGACTCTCACTGCACTGTTGGTTGGCATGCCAAATGGTACAATCACTTTGGAGAAAGATATGATGGTTTATGATGGTTTCCTGAAAACTAAACATATACCTACCCTGTATGACTCATTAATTCTGCTCCTACATCTATCTCCAAAAGAAATTACAATTTATGTCCACAAAACAATTTTATTTGTTCAAGATGTTCATAGCAGCTTGATTCAAAATAACCTCAAAAAAAAAAAAAAGGCAGAAATAGGAACAGATACACAATACAAAACTCATTTATATTCATTCAATGGAACTCAGTGAGAAAAGGAACTACTGCTACACACATCATGGTGAATCTCAAAAATATTACCCTTAGGGGCTGGGGTTGTGCTTTAGCCCTAAAGCGCTTGCCTCTCGCATGTAAGGCATGGGGTTCTAACCTCAGCACCACATAAAATAAATAAATAAAAATATTGTGTTCATCTACAACTAAAATAAATAAATAAATAAAACCACCTGGTGATTCAGACAATGAAATTGGATAACAACAAAAAAATATTATGCTGAGTGCAAGATGCCTTACACAAAAGAGTACAAAGTGTAAGATTCTATTATATGAAGTTCCCTAGTGGGAAAAATCAGAGCAAGGGTTGCCTCTGGGTGAGTAAAAGTGAAGACTGACTAGGAAAGGATACAAGGGACCTTCTGGGGTGACCAGATGCTCTGCATCTCCATCTGGGGGATTTAAGTGTTACATTCTATGAGTTTGCAAACTCTGTCCACTTCGCTGAATGTAAATTTTACTAAAAAGAAAAAAGGTAGCTCAGTGGTAGAGTGCTTGTTTAACATGCATGTGGCCTTGCCTTTGAACTCCAGCACAATTTAAAACAAAAAAGAAGAACCCTGAGGGGCATGATGGTGCACACCTGTAATCCCCATGGCTCAGGAAGCTGAGGCAGAAGGATCCCAAGTTCAAGGCCAGCCTGGGCAACTCAACAAGACCCTAAGCATCTTAGCCAGAGCCTCTGGGTTCAATCCCCACTGCCAAAAAAAAAAAAAAAAAAAAAGAGGGGGGGGAATCGGGGAGGGAACCATAATAAAATTTGAACTCTCAATGATAATCATGCCTATGTGTTAAGGGGAAAATTATAATTATAAATTACTTAGAAATGCATCATGAAAGACTAAGATAGAGGGATAGATTGATAAGCAGACATGTAAAATGCTAATTAAGAAAAGTGAGGCATGTGCCTATAACCCTGTAGCTCCAGCTACTAGGAGACTGAGGCAGAAAGATTGCAAGTTCAAGTCTGTCTGGGCAATTTAGCGAGACCCTGCTTCAAAATAAAATTTTTAAAAAGGGCTGAGGATGTAGCGTAGTGGTAGAATACACACGTGCAAGGCTCTGGGTTCAATCCCCAGTACCAGGAAAAAAAGAGAGAGAAGAAAAGCAAAATGAGATGCTGAAACTATGCATCACATAATCCCTTTTTATTCTATCTTATTTATTTATTTGGTAGTGCTGGGACCATACCCAGACCTGCATACTGGGCAAGCACTCTACCCCAGAGCAAACATGCCCAACCCCATAATCTCTTTTTAATAAAAACAATGACCAAAAAAAAAAAAATACCCTGGTTGATACTACCTGAGTGTAGGGTAGAATGTGGAAATAGAAATGGGATGTGAGATGCTGAGAGGCCCACAATAAAAAGCATATATGAGGATTATAGGTGTAAAATAAGTATGAATGCATAAGGAGAAAAATGAAAGGTCAGTCACCAAAAGGGTTAAAACAACACATTTAAACAGGACAAATGCCTAAGATAAAATGATAAAGGACTTCATCCCCTCATTGCCAACTGCTTGCTTAACTGAGAGGTAAATCAAACAAATTTCATTTTTTGTATACATATATAAACAGATTTTTTACACACACACACACAATAAGATTATACATCTACCATACTATTCTGCAGAAGACTTCCACCACCAAGGTGCCCTTCCATGACCACGCCCTTTAGAGGCTCTTGGTTCTTTTGAACAGCTGCAGAGGAGAGCAGGATATAAACGCATGTGATGTGTTTATTTCTGCAGTAATACACAGTTAAGCTGCCTATAATTTTTGGATTTTCAAAACATTACAATCATTATCCTTGCACAAAAATCCTTGTACTTACAGGCAAATATAACTGACAAATTCCTTGAAGTATAACTCCTGAGTCAAAGAGACTTTACAACTTAGATAATAAGTTCTACCAAGATGCTCTCTAAACAGGTTGTACAAATTTCTGTTCTAACAAGAGTTTGAGAATGACCTGTTCCAAGTCCCTAATCCAGAAATTTTCAAGTTTTAAAATTTTGTACATTCTGATAACAAAAATTGGTAGCTTAAGTCTGTATTTTTCTCTATCACTAATATAGTCAATGATCTTTCCTTCTGCCTATCAGTCATTTGTATTTCTTCTGCAAACTGCCTGCTCATATCCTTTGTTCATTTTTTTTTTTTTGAGGACTTCTTGACTATTCTCTTTACCTCTGGCTTTGTATCCCTTCTCTGACCCATCCCCTAAATAGGCAGGATCATCAAACACAAATCCAATCATTTCTTTTCTCAATTCACAACTCCACACTCTACAAAATTAAACCTAACCTTTTTTTTTTTTTTTTTTTGTACCGGGGATTGAACTCAGGGGCACTCAACCACTGAGCCACATCCCCAGCCCTATTTTGTATTTTATTTAGAGACAGGGTCTCACTGAGTTGCTTAGCACCTCACTGTTGCTGAGGCTGGCTTTGCACTCCAGATTCTCCTGCCTCAGCTTCCGGAGCCGCCCTTTCATAAGGCACACTCAGATCTTCCATGGTAACAATGGTAAACAAACACAACATCCTCCTCCTCCTCATGAACAGAAAACTTTTTTTTTTTTTTTTCTGGTACTGGAGATTGAACCCATGGGCACTGTACCAAGCACCTACATTCCCAATCCTTTTGTATTTTGAGACAGAGTTTCACTAAGTTGCCCTGGCCGGCCTCTAGCTCCTGATCCTTCTGCTTCAGCTTCCCGAGTGGCTAGGATTATAGGTGCACACCACTGTGACTAGTAACAGAAAACTTTATTGAGGTCTTACTGTATGTTGTTCTAAGTACCTGGATGCATTACCTCCTTTTCTTCTTTCATCTTCATGTTTTGTTTTTCCCCATTATCTCATTTAATCTTCACAACATTCCTTTGAAGTAGCAACTATCATTTTAAAGAGGAAGAAATTGAGGTACAGACTCTTATACCCTGCCAGGCCTCTAATCAACCCACCCTTAGTGGTACTGCAGCTGTTCCCAGCAACTTGGATCACTGTGCACCTCTGCAGATTTTCCTGCCCTTGTGGACATCCTTAGTCTTCCCTGTTCTGTCCTTGGCCCCTACAGTTTGTTGCTTGAACAATGACTAATCTTTTTAGACCCAGTTCAGAAAAGGCCAAAAGCTACAGGAATGGTTATTTCAGAATGTAATATCAGATTTGGAAGTAAAAATAAATGGATATCCAGTTGCATGTTTTACAAACTCTGAGTTGCTTCCTTCATTAATGTTGGAGACTAGGATTTTTTCTTATCCTGGGGATGAAATCACAGAGCACTTTACCACTGAGCTACATCCTCATCCCTTCTTATTGAGACAGGGTCTGGCTAAGTTGCTGGGCCCAGGCTGGCCTCAAACTTGTGATCCTTTTGCTTCAGACTCCCAAATTGCTGGGATTACAGGTGTGTGCCACCACACCAGCTAGACCAGGATTTGTATAAAACTAAGAATAAAATAGAATACAAATACCAGAGGGCAGGGAGTGAGGCTATGTATTATTTCAGGATCACATACTGTTTTGTGAAAGTGTTATATACTTGGCCCCAAAGTAAAATGTACTTTTTTAAAAATTATTTTTTATTTTTAGGTGATACAATATCTTTATTTTATTTTTATGTAGTGCTGAGGATTGAACCTAGTGCCTCATGCATGCTAGGCAAGCATTCTATCACTGAGCCACAACCCCAGCCCCAGTAAAATGTACTTTTTACTGGGGCTAGAGATCCAAGCACCAAGGCACCATTCACGCCAGAAACCAGATGATCTTTCTAAAATCTTACTTTGTTAGTCTTCTACTTTGAAACTTTCTATGCTTTTATATTTCTGTTAAGATTAAAAACAAAACAAACAAAAATCCCGCACATCCATCCAGCTTCTGCCTCCATCTGGTCTCATGTTAGCGGGTTCTCCCGGGGTCACCCCAAGACTTTGAAGGTGTAGTTCCTTCTGTCTGGAATGCTCCCTTCTTGCCTCTTGAATCTGTTAATGCCTTTTAATCCTTTAAGATTCTGATCCAATCAGTAATCCCCAAGGCTCTGGAGGCTGAGGCAGGAAGATTGCAAGTTCAAGGCCAGCCTCAACAACTTAGTATGGCCCTAAGAAACTCTGTGAGACCCTGTCTCAAAATCAAATATAAGAAGAGCTGGGATTATGGCTCAGTGGGTAAGTGTCCCTGGGTTCACTCCCTAGTACCAAAAGGAAGAAAAAAAAAATCTGCTCCAAAATCACTATCTCCCAGAAACTTCTAATTCCTGGACCAAATCAGGTCTCCAAGTTATCATATACTCTCAATGCACACTGGACTTTTTCTTACAAGCACTCATTATGGCAGCAATTAAAGAGTTACCTGGGGTTGTAGCTCAGTGGTAGAGCACTCTTGTCTGGTGCAGGAGGCACTGGGTTCTATCCTCAGCCCCACATAAAAATAAAATAAAGGTACTGTGTCCACCTAAAACTTGTGTTTGTGTGTGTGTGTGTGTACATATATAAACTTATCTGTTTAATTGCTACCCCTTTCCATAAACAGATTCCTTCTGTATATCTCTGGTACTGGGCAGTTTTGCTTTGCTCATAGGAGGCACTAGGCCAATATTTCTTGAAAAAAAATGAGCCTAAAGTAAGAATCATCTTATCTCAGAAACCTTTTGAGGCATCAGTCCTTACTCCGTACAAAAGACTCCTAAATCATCACTGTACCAAGAAGAGCTGCTACTTACAAAGTCCGTGCAATATGCTAGGAATGCAATGCTAAGCAAATGATAGCTCCTTTTGGCCTCAGGTAACCCTTGAGAGAAAGGCATTATTGTACATATTCTTAAAATTGGGAAGATGGAAGATTAGATACATGTTCAAAACCAAATGCAACCACTGTGTGGCAGAGCCAGAATAGAACTCCAGCTACCTAAACACCATACTTGCACTTTAGTACTATATTGCATTTGTCTGGACATCTGACCATCCCTACTAGATTACAACTTTGGAGACTGAATCCAAGGCACACACAAATAGTAGAGCTTTATTAACTACATTTGCTACATGAATGAGAAGAGACTGGAAAAGGAAGGAGTTGAGAGAAGCGCATTTCATGACACCATAAAGTAACCTAGTTGGAGTGTGTTGCAATGTCCCTAGAATTACTGACAACGGTGACATACTATTCCCTCTTGCCTATTCTGTAGATCAACTCTACTAATTCAATTGGCTTCTGTAAGCATTTATTGAGCATCTACTATATTCAAACTCTATGCTGAGAACTGAAGGCAGATGCAAATATGCTCAAAGATAGAAAAATCTGAAGTCAGGCAGAGGGCTTGCCTGTACTCCCAGTGGCTCAGGAGGCTTAGGCAGGAAGACTGCAAGTTCATGGCCAGCCTCAGCAATTCAACAAGATTCTGTCTCAAAAAATAAAAAAAGAGCTGGGGACACAGCTCAGTGGTAAAGCACCCCTGGGTTCAATCCCCAAGACAAATGAAATAAATAAAAAAATGAGTAGAAGGGCTGGGAATGTGGCTCAAGCGGTAGCACGCTTGCCTGGCATGCGCGGGATGGGTTCGATCCTCAACACCACATAAAAATAAAAAATAAAGACATCGTGTCCACCTAAAAGTAAAAAATAAATATTAAAAAAAATGAGTAGGAAAGTTCTCTTAAATCACAACAGAAATCTCCTCTCCTGGTGGGCAGGAAGGGAAGGTCTACAAGGTCTATTTTTGCCTTTTGGAGTGACAAAGGAGAATAACATTCTTCCCTCTGACAGTCTATAAAATATTCAAGAATATAAAAACTACCTTGTCCTCTCTGTTTTTTCTCTTTTTAGGGCAAACATTTCTGTTTCTTTGACTGGGTCTTATAATAGGATATGAACCTCCTCCTCCTCCTCTTCCTCGATGTACGATGTACTGAAATTTTATCTATCCTTCAAGCCCAAGGTCATTGCCACCATCTACATCACATTCTACTGTTTAAAGGGAGCACTATCTTATTTGCATAAAAAACAAGTGCATACAATATGTCTCTGAGAGGAAGAGCAAAGCAGGAGGGCCCTGGATTCTACCCTAAGCACTGCAAAATAAATAAATAGTGCTCAAGGTAGTCTCAGCTATTTAGGAGGCTAAAGGCAGGAGAATGGCTTAAGCCCAGAAGTATGAGGCCAGCCTGAATTGAGACCCCATCTCAGCAGCAACAACAAAAGCCTAAAAATTACTTAAAATCCCCCAATTCACCCATCCATGGTTTTCAGGGTGCAATCCAACAGAGCTGGTTTTCTCCCTATAGTGAAACATATTGTCTATCTTCAGTTTAGAGTGACAAAGACTCTCCTTGATGAAATGACAGCCAGGCTCCCCTGAACCCTCTTCTAGATTATCTCAGTTTTAGCAACAAGTCTAAGTTGGCTGAGTGAGAATTCTCTCACACTTGATATAAGATCACACTCACAGTTGATGATCAGTTCCTTATTCTCCACCTTTGATATATAAGTATTTGGTCTGCCTTTAATAAGAATCCTATAGGTCATTTTAGCAAGATTCCCGCCTTTCCAACTCTTGATGTTTCCTCTTGGTAAATTCCTATACGCTGACCCCTTCATCTGCTCATTGACTATAAATCCCCAGCTGTGCTCGCGTGTTTGAAGATGAGATCGGATCTCTCTCCCTTCCTGCAACAGTCCTATTGCCAAAGAAGTAGCTGACCTGTGTTTAAAGCCATGTTGTACTTTGTGGAAACAGACTAATTCATGTACAGAAAGTATTGATATGAAGTGATCCAAAGGTAATTGCTTTCTTTTTTTTTCCTTTTTGTACTGAGGATTGAACCCAGGGGAGTTTCGCTCCTACATCCCCAGTTCTTTTTATTTTTTGAGCTAGAGTCTCACTAACTTGCTGAGGCTAGCCTCAAAATTGCCATCATCCTGCCTCAGCCTGCTGAGTTGCTGGAATTACAGGTGTGGCCCAAAGCGCCTGGCCTCTAGCCTTTCACTATCTCTATTATCATTCTTTTAATTTTATCACATAGCATAGTATATTGCATACACTGATATTATATGCATATCACAGCCTTTATTGCTCCCCTTGGGATTATGTATTTTTTCTTCTTTGTAATCCCTAAAGCGCCTAGCACCCTATGAGGGCATGTCATTTTTGCCCCTTCCTCAGATGGTGCTCACACCCATTACTATTTCTCTAAAAACGTGACATCAATTATGAAAAACGATATTCCAGATATGATCTATTTGGTCAATATGAATCCCTACCTCCTCCCCTACCCCAAAATATGTTCCTATTAAGTCAGTGTAAGACCTGCACAAAACCATGGCAGCCGTATGTATCTCACCCATCTTGGCCTTTCGGTCGGCTACAACGCAGTCTTTTTCAGGAGATCTGCTCTTAAGCCCCCATTCCCGTTCCCGTATTTATTTGTACAATTCTTCATACGCATCCCTGTTAAACTGCTTCTTGGTTTTCTGCCCAAGGCAGTAGCCTGTTGATAGAGGTGTTTTGGAAACACAATTCTATGGTTTGACAGAAGTCTCTTTGATTTTCACTTGGGTGGTAACAGGAAAAGGAGACCAAATACCTTTAAGCCACAGGGTAAAAGGGGCCTCTAGGAGGCTGTCCCTGGCCCTGGTCTCCATGGTGAAGCCACAGGTGCTAATGGAGGTCTGGTGCCTACGTAGTTTGTCCCCTTTTCTCTTTCCAGGGCTCCCTGAGATTTTCCCTCCTACATTGGGTCTCCCAGACAGCGGACCCCCGGGACCGCAGCCCCTCAACATTCGGGTGGCGGTGCCCGCCAAGCCCGCGCTGCCAGATAGCGCCTTCCCCGCGCTCCCGCGACGCTGGGCCCCTAGGCAGGCGCCCCTCCCCCACCGCGAGCACTGTCCCCGGCCCCGCCAGCAGCGCGTGGGCACGGGACCCCGTTCTGGGCCCGGTCCCGGGGGAGAGGGCGGGCTGCCCGGGAGGTTCTCCGCTGGGACTCCGCGCAGGGGCCCGGCCAGAGCGGAACGGGCGGGCTCCGGGCGGCGCTGGCGGGGCGTGGGCAAGGCGCGGGAGGGAGGTCTGCGCCGCCCCAGGACGGGCCTGAGCCGCAGGGAGCTGCGTCCTCCGCGCCCCGCTGGGGGCAGGCTGGACCCCGTGGGAGTCTTGGCGGCGCACAGGGCCCACGATTCGGGGCCGGGGGTGCGTTGGCCCGTACCTGATCTTGAAGTCGCGGTTATAAATGGTTCGCAGCCGCTCGCGATCGGTCTCCATGTCCAGTCCTCGAACGACTAGGAAACTCTCGAAGCACTGGCCCGTCTCCCGGAGCTGCCGGCAGCTGAACTTACTGGGCATCGCGGCGGCGGCTGCGGCCCAGGCAGGAGGGTCCGTGGAAATGAAACTGAAAGTCGCCGCCGCGGCTGGAAGTTGGCGGCCCTGCGATGAGGGTGCAGAAAGGGGAAGCCCCCTACCTCTGACCCTCTGCTCCTGCAAGCTCCCTTTCCCCCACCAGGCTTCCCTCTGCCGTTCTTTCCCTACCTGAGCCTTCCCTTCGGTCTCTTCGTCCTATCCCCTCCCCCTCTTCGCATTAACTCTTTCCTAAGGAGTCTGACCCCTCCCTCAGGGCCCTCCCCTTACCCCAAGCTCCCTCCCCTGGCTTCCAGCCAGTATCTGAACGTGGCCATCGCCAAGCGCCCCCGAAACAGCCCAGGAGGACCTCTGAACCTCTGCTAGGGTTACTCCCACGCCCACCCTCCAGAGCCTCAGGACTTATTGAAAAGCAGAAGAGCAAAGAGCAGGGATTGGGACCTGGGTCGGCTGCAGCTGGACTAGGGCAGCTCATCCAGCACCTCCCCCAGACTGGCAGAGACATAAACCAGCACGCCAGCCAAGCGGGCGTCACGCCCCCCTCCCCCATATTCCCTGCTTGGGCTCAGATGCAGGGAGGAATGCATGAGTCAAAGAAGTTTGGGGTGAAAGAACTAGGAGTCTCTGAGATAAAGGTGCGTATATGTGGGAGAGAGGGACAAGGGGTTCTGCCAAGACAACAGTCATTTTCTTCACCGCACAGGCTTCATTATGTTGAAAGGCTGGTGATTCTTACCCTTGAGCCACATATTTGGGCACTTAATTACACTCCAGTCTGTATTGCTCTTTAATTGTTAGTAGTATTTAAGTAAGGGTTGCCCCAGTCATCAAAATAAAATTAGGTCCCTGAGAGCAAGGTACTGTTATGTTAGGCAATAAATGGTTAACAGCAACAGCATCAGTACCAGGAAAAGAAACTGTTTAGACGAATAAAGGGGTGGAGCTACCACCAAAACAAATATAACAAGCCTTTTGCGTGTTTATCCTCCAGAAAGAAATAACAGAAACCCACAGTAGGATGGGATAAAGATAATTATATGAAAAATTAAATCAAATATACAAATACATCATAAAGAAGTTCCAAATACATCACAGCTTGTGTTGTTCTCAAGTAGTTCTCCATAGGAGGCCACACAATCTAACCTAGTGTGAGGAAATGTCCAGAATCCATGTCATTCTCCAGCTGGGCTAACCCTGTACCTTCTTCCAGGCCAACAGTATAGGAAAGCCAGGAATAAGGAATAACAGGCTTTAGCAACAGGAAATGCAATGTCAGTGAGAATCAAAGCTATAAGGATTGGGAAGATTAAGCAGGGGAAAACGTTATGTTGTAGAAATCGATTATGCAAAGTAGAGGAAAAAACTAGGAGCTAGGAGCGCAGCCAAAGATTTTACCCTTTCCCCCCCTCCCCCAACTACCCGAAGAAGCCCCAGAGGAGTATAGATGGTGAACAAAAAATTGCTGTTGCTTACCATCTCAAAAACCTAACCTACCATCCACCATACCCAAACCCAAGGTCTTGCTCAATTCTGACCAGCAAATCTAAGTCCCCATTATTTTTGAACACATAACCTTCTTTCTCTGGGCAAACCTATCTTCTGGATGTCCTTAAAACAATTGTTTTGTAGTTAAAACGGGTAAAAATTTTGTTACTATGTGGCTTTGTTACAGTGGAACTTTTTAAAAATCAATTTCATCTGGAAAGTCTACTTCAGGTGGAATTGTAATTGTTATTTTCACACAGGGGCTCTAGATGTCTAGAATGGTTTTTGTTAGAGCACAGATCACTCTACTTCAGGTGAAGGAAAACCCCACCCACAAACTAAGTGGCCTCCTTCAGGGTCAAATATTACCTTCTTGAAACTAAAACTGGGGGCTGGGGTTGTGGCTCAGTGGTAGAGCACTTGCCTAGCATGTTCGAGGCACTGGGTTTCATCCCTTGCACCACACAGGCTTCATTCTTTAAAGGCTGGTGATTCTTACCCTTGAGCCACATATTTGGACATTTAATTACACATAAAAATAAAATAAAGGTATTGTGTCCATCTACAACTCAAAAAACAAAAACAAACTAAAACTGGGTATCATCAGATTAAAGGACTTTTTCAATTTTGGAGCATGCACAGAGCACTGAGGGCACTCTCATTTGGAGGATCCCAGGTTCATTGTAATATCATTTACATTGCACAAGCCAATGATAGAGAAACCTCAATAACTGCCACAAATACATAATACTGAGGTGGGAGGTTTTCAGACCAATATAAAAATCCACCACATGGAAAAACCCAGACTACTTCTTTCATTAAGTTTTCACCTTTCACATCCAGCTTCTGCAGAGCCTTCCTTAAATCTATTTGCACTTCAAAGTAGTTAAAGTTTATTTTAGTGAGTCCAAACAGCACTGAAGGCAGTTTGAAAGTTAACTTTGGCGAACATTACTAATGGAGTAAATCTCCCAATAACACTACTTTGCAGGTATAAGCTTTGTTTTTTCATTACTCGAACTGTTACTTGGGTTGTGTAATTCAGAATTTGAATGTTCTCCAATATTGTTCAAACTATACTCCCTAAGGCAACTAGAAATAGCTCTCTCTTAAACCTAAAATACTGACATTGGTCAGTCTACCACAGACCAAAGGAGAAGCTGCAACAGTTGGGTCTCATTGTTCCAGGATCCTGTATTTACAAATTCATGTATTTAGTAAAATTTATGTGAAACCCAGCCTGGCTCACATCATCTTGCAGTGGTCTTCTGGTCCTTCATGGACATGTAGAGCAGTGGAAAGTTGGCAAGTTCCCAGGACACACGTTCCCAACTGAGGCACAGCACTCTGATGCTCTGCCTTGTTTTAGCCCTCATATTATAAAAAAGTGTCCTTTTCTGCCTTGTTTTAGCCCTCATATTTTAAGAAAGTGTCCTTTTCATGGACAATTTGATGCTGTTTTGCCATTTTGTGCTTTTTGCTGTTTAAAATGGCCCCAAAGGGTAGTGCTGAGTGCTGTTTAGTGTTCCTAAGTACAGGAAGGCTTTCCAGTGAAAATTCCTGATTAGCTTTATTCAGGCACAAGTCATAGTATTCACTCATTCCATGTCCACAGACTTTATAAAATATAACTACTATGAATAATGAGAATCACCTGTATATCCATATACATAACAGAATACTTTTATCTTTGGTACTGTGGATTGAACCCAAGGGAGTTTTAACAGTGAGCTACATATGCAGTTCTTTTTTTTTTTTTTTTTTACAGATTCTTACTAAATTGCTGAGATTACAGGCATGTACCACTGTGCCCAGCAACAGAATGCTTAAAAAAAAATTTTTTTTTAGTTGTAGGTGTACACAATATCTTTATTTTTATGTGGTGCTGAGGATCGAACTCAGAGTCTCATATGTGCTAGGTGAGCGCTCTACTGCTAAGCCACAAACCCAGCCCTCCAAACTTTGATTTTCCACAGGGTAGGTTGCTGAACAACTTGAAGGCGGTTATGAGTGTCTGATTCACTTGGTAGTTCTTTTATTCTTTTTTGGTCCCAGGGATTGAACTCAGGGGCACTCTACCACTGAGCCACATTCCCAGCCCTATTTTTAATTTTATTTAGAGACAGGGTCTCACTCAGTTGCCTTGAGCCTCACTTTTGCTGAGGCTGGCTTTGAACTCTCCTGAGCTGCTGGGATTACAGGCATGCACCACCATGCCTGGCTTCAACTTGATAGTTCTATATAGAACTTTAAATTAATAAATTGGCATTCAGATGTATAAATTGGTCTTTTCTGAATTTAGAGAGAATGTGTCAAGGTTTGCCAAGTTATCTCATGAACTTAGATGAGTCTAGTATCTAGAGCTTTGGTTGATTATAAAACAGAACTGGCCCTAGAACTAGGCAAACAACAGAGACAAACGCGGAGGCTCAGATGAAACAAATAGCCTTCAGCAGTGTCATTTCAAACCCAGATATAGAGGTGAGGCCTCATAGGAAACTCCTTTATGGGAAGCCTTTGGCCCAGGATACGGTAGGGTGATTTCATCATTGTGTGCTAAAACAGGAACAATTTAAGCAATTATTCTGCTGAAGAAGGTTAAGAAAGTCAGGGGGTCTCTGCAGGAGTTGGCAAGGGGAGTTGATTTCCTAGCATTTACTCAAGCAACCAAGGGTTTTAGATAGCCTGAGATTTCCAACTTTTAAAGTCTTTCCGGAATAAGGAAATCAATAAGATAGTTTGGGATAGGCTGACAAGGTTTGTCAAGTTAAAGGTAAGAATGTTTGAACCTGTTTGCATTAGAAGACTGGAATACATTAAATGTCCCTCAAAAAGGTGGGAATTTGAACTGACCTTGGGTGGAAGGTGAAGAAACTCCCTCTGGTTCTCTGTTGGGAAACAGAATAAAAAGCCTTTCCCACAGGTCATCAGTAGCTAAGCCAGACTTGGAGGAGAGGAAAGCAGCATTTAAAATTAAGGCAATGTGAAATATTACCCAAATTCCAGGTGTAGGAATTCTATAATTTCTACTTCCTGCCTAGTGACTGCCATCCATAATGGGTAGAGAAGATAACTTTTTCTTTTGGGCATTAATATAAATCTCAAACAAAACTTTTGACTCGCTGTTAGCTTTTGGGTGGAGAGTGGTCCCTACTTTGCTAACACACACACAACAACAACAAAAAAGCTGTCTTTCCAAGTCTTTGATATTTACTGCATTTATAATAGTTGAACGTAGGGCTCTTCCTGCAAGCAGCCTGAAGTGATCTGTAAGAATGATTCCTTATCTCAGCTGACCTAGAAAACCCTACAAAATCATCCAAGAGATTGAAATCTGCATATTCACTTTAATAATACCATTAAACTGCTCAAACCATCAAGGATATGACTATCCAAAAAGCCATCAAGTATCTGAAAGTTGTCACTTTAAAGATATTCTGGTATTACAGTGGAGTTGGTAGGTGTGCTCAGGCCAAACAGTGGGGCTGGACACAGGGTTGGTGGCCCAAACAGAATGAACTTTTGTTGATATGCTCAGAGATGCAGAAAGTAGCTGGGTCCAGTGGTGCACACCTGTAATCCCAGCAGCTTGGGGGGCTGAGTCAGGAGGATCGTCGAGTTCAAAGCCAGCCTCAACAATTTAGTGAAACCTAAGCAACTCAGTGAGGCCCTGTCTCTAAATAAAATACAAAATATGGCTGGGGATGTGGTTCAGTGGTTGAGTGCTCCTGAGTTCAATCCCTGGCACCCCGCCCCCAATATCCCCAAAATGCAGAAAGTAATGCTGAACTTTAGGTGACGATTCTCTGATCACTGAACAGATCCAGGTGAACAAAGCACCCAACATGAATTGCTGCACACCAGAGTGCATGGTCAGATTAACCTAATCATAAACTTCACTACAGAGATGAAAAGGAACAAACTATTCCTAAATCAAAAGAGGAAGTTGTACAGAAGAAAAACATATCCCAGAAGAAACTAATAGAAAGTTAAAACAAGATCAAATACATTGAATTTCTTACCTTGAGAAGAAAGGTTGAAGAGATGCATCGAAAAGGAGAGAGGCTCAGACACTTTTAGAACAAAATGGGTATATTTCTATTGAACTACCTGATACAGAAGATAGTGTGGTATGGATGGATAGTATGAATGACAAATAATACAAATATATTTTATTTGAAATAAACAAAAATGCTTACACAGCATTCACTTGGAAACAAACTCTTGCTTGACTGTATTACTGAGCAAAGACAAAGCTGAAGCACAAACACCCTTCTTGTTTGACATGTATTTGGAGACAGGTAGGAAGACACTACTTGGTTTTAAAAAACTGACCTTCCCTTAAGGCCTGGTCATAGAAGTGTAAACAATGTAAATGAATCCACCATTACCAGTTGTCCTATCATATCTATGTCACCTGTGTATTCTGAGATCACACACATACCTGCCAATATACCTGGGAAGGGTTGCTATATCACAGTTACACTTTATTTCTTGGCAGGCAGGACTGAGGAAGAGTAATTTGGAACAAGTTTTACATCCTATTTAGAAAACACTAGTATTCCCTTAAATAACAGGTTACAGTAGAAAGATACTGCCTGGAAGTTACCTTTTCACTTTGGTTCATCTTAAGTTTTTGTGATTTACAGAGTTGATTCATTTGCTTATAGTACAATCCTGCCACAAAGTGTTAAAGCACAAGATACGTATTATTCCTTCAGCATCTGCATTTTCAAGTTTTATACTCT
Source organism: Ictidomys tridecemlineatus (assembly GCF_052094955.1). Classification (NCBI taxonomy): domain Eukaryota; kingdom Metazoa; phylum Chordata; class Mammalia; order Rodentia; family Sciuridae; genus Ictidomys; species Ictidomys tridecemlineatus. The sequence continues at coordinate 105,641,060 of NC_135487.1, read as the reverse complement.
ACTACATCCACAGTATGTCCGTAGTTCTTGGATACTTAAAAAAATAATACATGAATAAAACTCTTCTAAAAATGCAGATGTCTATAACTACAATGGTACTAAGTGGGAAGAAGACAATGAGGGAATGAAGAAAGCAAACATATTCCATGTGCAGGGAATGTGGTTCAAGTCTTTGGATTTAAAAATGAGTGCCCCCCAGAGAAGCTGGCTGTCATGGAATTTCCAGAAAACTTCCTTTGCCCCCCAAAATGGACCTGAAAAGCCTCAATCCAAACTTTTGAAAACTATAGTTATGAGATGCTATAAATGATGATCAAAGCAGTCAGAGGGAGAAGGATGAATGTGTCTTCCATTTAGCTACGATTTGTAGCAGAGCCTCCTTGGCTGTTGGTGGATCAGTCAAAAGCACTGAAGTACCAGAAGTGCTTTGGAGCACAGGGTAAAAGTACTGAGCATATTATCTGTCTAAATCAGTAACAGGACTTCATGGCTAGGAAAATTTTCTAAAGAGTAAAATGACCCCAGAATAGATGGATCTTTCTTCAACACTAATTGTAGCAGAATTAACAAAAAGGAAAAAAAAAAAAAAAGATTTACAAGTAGATATAGTGATAACAGAAAAATACAAGGCAGAGAACACAAAAAGATGAAGTCAATGCTATAGGTTCAACAGTATTTCATGAGGCTAAAAAAATCTGTTAACTTTGAAAGCCCTAGCAAAATATCACTCTTGTTTATAAATCACTTATTTATCATATGACCACATGTTGAATCCTTTTCTTTCTACATACTGAAGAATCCTACAGTCAGCCTTTAAGCATTCTGCATTTCTTTGCCAATCTTGTAGCTGAGTATCTTGTTCCAATCAATTTTGGTGCGGGTAACTGGAAGCTGCCGGCGCAAGGCCTTGAATGTGGTGTCTGACATTGTTTGGTAGTTTTCACTAATTGCAGTCTGCAACAGATAATTGAAGGTTAGTTACTTGAACAGAAATGGGTTGATTGTGAATAGGAAAGTAACTCATTATCAAAGGACACGCTTACATTACAAGAGTTAGACAGGATAGATTATATTATTTCTAGTGAGCTCCTCTTCAATTTCTGAAGTGAGACAAGAAGATATCTATATTGCTTAAACTAGAGCTATGGTCTCTTCCAAACTTGAAACCTTAATTTCAAGCAGAATACCAGATTAAAAGGTCTGACTCAACAGCATAGGCATTCAAGTTAAAAGAGAGAAAGGTCTAACAAATATATTAACAGAAAAATATGGCACTAGGATCTAGAAAAATTAGTTCCAAGTCTTCTTACCTGATATTCATTTTCTGCACTCTCTATGATTTTAATAAACTCCTTGGCAGTTTGGATTTCATTCTAATGGAGAAAGAGGAAGAAAAAAATGAATCATTTGGTTCCTTGTTTATTGGTTGAGTACAGCAAAAGGGGTGCTCTGCTACTGAGCACAGCTCTTTTTCTAAAATTTTAGACATGGTTTCACTAAGTTATCAAGGTTGGCCTTGAGCTTGCAATTCTCCTGCCTCTAGATTCTGGAGTTGCTGGGATTATAGGTGTGTGCCACTGAAGCAAGCAGTGCTTATATATTTAAAAATTCATTTGTGCTGGATACAGTGGCAACTCCAGAGGCTAAGGCAAAAGGATCAGAACTGCAAGGCCAGCGTTGGCAACTTAGCAAAACCCTGCCTCAAAATAAAAATTTTGAAAATAAATACAAGGGGCTGGAGATAATAGTTCAATGATAGAGCAAATCGGTGGCTCAATCTCTAGTACCACAACAAACAAGCAAGCACTAAGTAAAAAGATGCTGAAAAGTTAATCCATATTAACTAACTCTGATATGATAATTCCTAGTTTACCAAGCGTTCCAATGCATATTACCTCCTTTGATTCTTAGAATTATCCTGTGAAATAAATAGTTTTATTATCATCACCTTCATTCTGCAGAAAAAAATAGAATCTCTCAAATGATATGACCAAAATTATACAGCTTTTGAATGATAAAAATAGAATCTGAATCCAGGTCTTCACCAAAACTAAAAACCAGACAAACAAACCCCATGTACTTTCCAGTCTATCACAGTATGGTCCGAAGAGGTCATTACTGTGTCTTTAAATCTTAATGCCCTGAAAAAATATTTTTGCTTTAAGATGAAATGAACAGGGGTGAGGTTGTGGCTCAGCAGTAGAGAGCTCGACTCACACACACAAGACCCTCGGTTCGATCCTCAGCACCACATAAAAATAAATTAGTGGAATAAATGTGTTGTGTCCAACTACAACTAAAATAAATATTTAAAAAAAAAGATGAAATGAACAATGCCCTCAGGGCCGCACCCCAGGACCTTTGCTTGCTAAGCAAGTGCTTTGCCACTGAGTTACATTCCAGCTCGATGTCTGCCTTTTCCACTCTTTTTTTAAAAAATATTTTTTTTAGTTGTAGATGGACACAATACCTTTATTTTATTTGTTTATTGTATTCGGTGCCAGGGATCGAACCTGGTGCCTCACACATTCTAGGCAAACGCTCTACCACTGAGCCACAGCCCCGGCCCTGCCTTTTCCACTCTTACTCTCATGCTTCTACAATACAGTTTCTTAGAAACTTCATGATGTGCAGTGACTTTATCGCCGTGAGGCTTACAGACTGTATGAAGCTGATATAAGAATCCAGCTGTCTTTTATTAAGGCAGATATTACACAATTTGTGAAGACATAAATTAATGTTATTCTTTTTACTTTTTTTTTTTTTTTTTGCTTTGGAAAGTTAGTTATTACCCACAAAAAATGTTTCTATGTTGCTAGATGCGGTGGTGCATGCCTATGATCCCAGCTGTGGGAAGCCATTCTAACAAGTGATTGAGCGACTCCCGTTAAGGGCCTGAGGCACTTTGGCAAAAGTCGACCCTTTCCTGATGAGAGAGCCCATCTGTGTGGGGGTGTGCCTGACCACTGACCCCGGGGACCCAATCACTGACCCTGACCTTGGAGTGCGGCCCCCCTCAACCTTCATTGGATGGAATTCTCCCCTGAATCTCTTGTTCCCCAATAAAAGGCTGCTCGCTTGCTCTCTCCTGCTAGCCCTGAGTAATCCCTGCTGCCCTGCTGGGCGGTTGGAGGAGGGAACCAGAGGGGGGCCGTCTCGGACCTAGCAATAGAAATAAGGTAATTGAGTCTGTGTTTTTATTTCGATCTCTTCTAACTAACTTTATGCCTAGAACCTCATTAATGAAACCACTGCGCAGGCCGCGTGGTAGACCCAGCAACCTGGAAGGCAGAGGCAGAAGGATCACAAGTTTGAGGCCAGACTCTGCAAGGCCCTAAGTAACTTATCGAGATGGTGTCTCAAAAAAAAAAAAAGTGGGGGTGGGGATATGATTCAGTGGTTAAGTGCTCCTCCTGGGTTCAGTCCCTAGTGGGGGAAAAGGTATACTCATACATTGCTGTTGGGACTGCAAATTGGTACAACCACTCTGGAAAGCAGTATGGAGATTCCTCAGAAAACTTAGAATGGAACCATCATTTGACCCAGTTATCCCACTCCTTGGCAATGTTCCAGAGGATGTAAAATCAGCATACTAGAGTGACATGGCCACATCAATGTTCATGGCAGCTCAATTCACAATAACTAAGCTATGAAACCAACCTAGGTGCACTTCAACAAATGAATGGATAAAGAAAATGCAGTACATATACATAAGGGAATAATACTCAGCCATAAAGAAGAATGAAATTATGGTATTTGCCAGTAAATGGATGGAACTGGAGACTATCATGCTAAGTGAAATAAGCCAATACCAAAAAATGAAAGGCCAAGTATTCTGATATGTGGATGCTGACTCACAACTGTGGTGGGGGGGCAGAGGTTCACTGAATTGGAGGAGGAAGTAGGCTGGGAATAGGGGGAAGGGAGGAGAGTTAAGAATGGGAAAGACAGTAGAATAAATCGGACACAACTTTCCTATGTTCATATGAATATACGACCAGTGTAACTCCACATCATGTACAACCACAAGAATGGGAAGTTATACTCCAGGTACGTATAAGTCAAAATACATTCTATTGTCATATATAACTAAACAAACAAACAAAACAACAACAAATAATGGATGGATTGCACTCCAGAGCAAAACAAAATTTTTAAAGTAAAAAAGACAAAAGTGAAAAAGACATTAAATTGCATACTCACCGAAACAGTTACTAAATCTTGTACATCTTTATGACTAACCAACTGAACATTTCCATCTTCATAATAGTGAACCTGTGTGAGGAAGTATTTGATCAAGTTTATGTTTATGTTTAGTTCATACAGAATCCTATTACTTAATGCACAGATTCATGCTTTAGCAATTCTGAATAATTAACACAATCAATGATAATTCATAGTGGTATTAAAATAAAATTCACAGAATATTTAAGTTTAAGAATTCTTTTTTTAATATTTATTTTTTAGTTGTAGTTGGACACAATATCTTTATTTTATTTATTTTTATGTGGTGCTGGGGATTGAACTCAGGGCTTCATATGTGCTAGGCGAGTGCTCTACCGCTGAGCCATAACCCCAGCCCAGTTTAAGAATTCTTTGGGCTTGATGGTGCATACCTGTAATCTCAGTGACTTGAGAGGCTAATGCAAGAGGATGGAAAATTTGAGGCCAGTATTAGCAACTTAATGAGACCTTGTCTCAAAAATAAAAAGGGCTGGATATAGTTCACTGGTAAAGTGAACCTGAGTTCAATCTTGTACAAAAGAAAAAAGAAACAAAACCTCTTTCCTTACCAGATAAAATTTAAGTGCAAAAAACATTTGTGTGGGGCTGTGGCTCAGTGGTAGTGTGCTCACCTAGCATGCATGAGGCACTGGATTCAATCCTCAGCATCACATAAAAATAAAGAAAATAAAGTCCATCAACAACTAAAAAAATATTTAAAAACAAATAAAAACAAAAACAACAAGAAACATTTGTGTTTTTGATTCCAGGCACTGGGCCAGACATTATGACTACAAAGATAAATAAGATCCCACTTTAGAAATATTAAAAATAATAAAAAGCATGGAAAATTAGTTTCTTTCTGAAAACCAAGGATCCTAATACTTAATATGTGAGACATGGCCATTCAAATATCATCAATATGCAGGAGGTACATAGATCTGACTGGCAGGAAAAACTTAATTGGGAGTTAAAAGAAAATCACTGAAAACCAAATATTTGATGGGAAATTACACTATAAAAATAAGTGTGACATTGGCTAGTTGCAGTGGCACATGCTTGTAATCCCAGGAACTCTGAAGTGTGAGGCAGAAGGATCTTGAGTTCAAAGTCAGACTCAGCAATTTAGCAAGGCCCTAGGAAACTCAGCAAGACCCTGTCTCTAATAAAATAAATCACTGAATTGCTTAGAGCCTTCATTTTGCTGAGGCTGGCTTTGAACTCTAGATCCTCCTACCTCAGTCTCCTGAGCCACTGGGATTACAGGTATGTGCCACTGTGTCTTGCTAGGCCTAAATATCTTAATGTCTCTTTCAAATAATTTTCATTGTGACTTTTAAAAGATAATAAAAATGAAGTAAGTCTTCTCCCAAAGTGTGACCAGACAGTCTATATTAAAAAGTGTATATGTATAGGGCTGGGGATATAGCTTAGTTGGTAGAGTGCTTGCCTTCCATGTATAAGACCCTGGGTTCTTTCCCCAGCACCCCCACCCCCAAACACACACATAAGTATAAAACAGGGCTGGGGTTGTGGCTCAGCAATAGAGAGCTTGCCTCACATGTGTGAGGCACTGAGTTCGCTCCTTAGCACCACATAAAAAAATAACCAGCAAACAGTATTCTCTACATAATTATCTTTATCAACCCCAAATAGATCTCTGTTTAACTACCTCCCCAAGAAGGCTTTTATTTCTACTCACTTCCATCCACCTCTTTGCATCTGCATATAATTTAGTACTTATTTTAATTCTAGAACAAAGACCAACTTGCATGTTTATTTTAAAATGTGAAGTTTTATTTATTTAGGCAGTGCTAGAGATTGAACGCAAGGTCTTATGCATATTAGGCAAGCACTGAGTCATACTCCCAAACCAAAAATGTAAACTTTTTACCATGATCAATGAACATGTTGGAATCTTACCTGAATCTTGAGTACTCCAACCACCTGGGCTGTAGGTGGTGTAATAGTGAACTTCCACTCTGACCTCCAACGACCATTCCTATTAAAACATACACATAGAGTGCTGCAGAATTAGCAATAGGCACAAGAAAGAGGTGATTTACCACTGAGGCCAAAAAGTTGAAAAAAATTTTTGAGGGGTGGGGGAGGAGGGGACCAGACATTTCCAATTTGATAAACCCAAGGCATACTCAAACCTAAGTCTGGAACCAAGTGGCCTGACCATAATCGTTTTCTAAATTATCTGGATTTCCACTTTTCCTTAGTTTGCTTTGAAGTGAACCATGCCCATTCTGTTCATGGTAGGTTCTTCTGAAAATGGACAGGCTGCTGAGTTACATAATCAACTCAAGTATTAGTAACCCTTACCCAAGTGAAACTCAATAATTTCAACTGGGCACTTTATATTAATCATTTGTTCTCACTCAATATAAAAGTAGTTTTTAAAAAGATATGGCTATAGAATCTAAGAATTGGAGCTGGGTGTGGTGACACACTCCTGTAATCTCAGTGACTCACAAGACTAAGACAGAAGGACTACAAGTTCAAGACCAGCCTCAGTATCTTTGTGAGACTCTGTCTCAAAATAAACAAACAAAAATAACAAGAACTAGGATGTAGCTAGTGGTAAAGCACCCCTCGGTTCAATCCCACATATTGGGGAGAAAACAAAACAAAAAAACAAAACCCCCAAACCAAATTAGAATTGGAAGGAACCTAAATAATGGCTAAATTCATAGATGGTGAACTAAAATCTTGTAAGTAAAAAAATTTACCCTGCTGAGGCAGGAGAATCAGAAGTTCAAGGCTAGCCTCAGGAATTTAGCAAGACCATCAGCAACCTAGTGAAACCCTGTCTCAAAAATAAAAAAGGACTAGGATGTATGATAAATTAATAAATGCTGGGAGCATCGAATGAATTATATAATCCTTGAGCTGTCCGGCAATGTCCCTCCTGGGAACTCTCTGCGCAAAGGCCTAGATTTGAGACTGCCCAGCTGCTGTGGTGATGCCCTGTTCAAAGGGAAATTCCATGCTAGCCAGGGACTTATCAGTTCTTAACCTTGGGTTCTAATGACAGCTGCCCACAGGTGGAGAATTATGGGCAAAAGCTGATAGTTCTAATTGGGCTGTTTATACCCTCCACTTTGGTTCTGTTAAGAACTTTAAGAAACTTTCTCACAACAAATCCTTTTGATGTTAAAACCTATATAATAAACATGCTAAACTGGTTCTGGGTTGTCCATCTCTCATCAGGGGATGGAGAACCATGAGGCACCAGCTTTTTCTCTATTTGTCTTGTTTCCATCTCCTTATCACCTGGTCTGGTATCTGAATTAACTGCTGTGCAGTTTGCAGCAAAAAAAAAAAATTCTCAAAATTAGATAAAAATTACTGATTTCTCTACAAAATAATTAGATGCAAACAAAAGAGAATATCTATTTCTTACCAGAAGTTTTTAGGCTGAAACTGGTGGCTTTCAATACATGCAATAATAGTCTGTTGCCCATCTATAGTTTTAGCATAAACCTATTGGGGAAAAAAAAATCAGACTAGAAAAACACAATTAATCTAAATGACAGATAATGCACATAAGCAGTGTGCTAAATCCTTGAGACAGATAGAATAAGCGAAACATAGCACTCACAACCAGACCCTGTTAAATTCTTTAAAAAAATATATATGTACATATATTTAGTTGTAGGTGGACATAATACCCTTATTTTATTTTTTTATGTGGTGCTGAGGATCGAACCCAGTGCCCCGTGCATGCTAGGTGAGCACTCTACCTCTGAGCCACAACCCCAGCCTGAGATTCTGTTAAATTCTAACAGAGACAGAGGTACAATGAATAGAGGAAAATATTGCTCCCGGCTTAGAGTTTAATGGAGATGCCATTTAAGCTGAGCTTTACAAAGCAGATAAGATTCTGATAATCAGAGACTGAGAATAAAGACCAGTTAACAGCTCAGGCATGAAATCAAGGATTTGTTAAGTGAATGGCAATTAGGTCATCAGGTTAGAGGGTATGTGTAAAGTAGACTAGTGGGAGACAGAATGGTAGATTTAGACCATACAGTAATAGATATAAGTAAAAACTTTAGATTTCATTCTACAGGAAGCAGAAAGAGAGTAAAACAACATGACCAAAACTATTATTTTGGGAGAATATGTCAAGCACTATTATTTTTGGAGAATGACCAATACTGTTATACAGGAAAAAAGGGAAGAAAAGCTGGAGGCTGGTTAGAAGACCACATAAATTAATTTAGGTCATAATCTAGGATAGTATCAAATGGTAATGAAAAGGAAGGGTTGCAGACAGAATGCATAAGTTTAGCAATATATTGTAACTGAAGGGTTAAACAAACAAACAAACAAAAAAAAGGAAGGGCCAAAGTATTTGTACATCTGGATGACTAGGAAGATGGTGGTATCAGTAACAAACTGGGAAATCTAGATGGAAATGTCTAGCCAGTAGTTACAGAAACACCAACTCTTCCTTATAGTAGAAATAAATGGAAACAAATACTAGGGAATGCAAAGAAGCCATCAAATTTTAGAGTTCACATAATATGTTTTCACATATTATTTTCTTTTTGCTCTAATAAAACTGGTAAAACAACAACAAAATAAAACAAAAGGCATGTTTATCATCCACAAAAGGTAAAGTTAGTTCATAGGTGTTTCTGTCCAAGGTCTCTTAAGAGAATAAGTGGTGAAGATAAATCCCAAACACATTGTTTTTCTAACATTAAGTCTGTGTTACTTTCCCTATATTTAGTGGGCTATGAACTTTCAAGAGTATTTTAAAAGTTTTGGGATATTAGAAAATTAGAGACAAAGTAAAAAGAATTAATTGGTATTGATAATAGCAGTCTAAGCAAAAGATCATTTCTATTTTCTGGGCTCAGTATGAAACAGCAACAGAAGTCAAGAACCCCAAAAATGGTCACTAGATCAAGTGATTCAGGAACCATTAATACTCTTAGAGAGCACTTTCTATAGGATGGAGACTAAAGTAAAACTCAAAGGCTCATAAGTGGATGAGTAATGAGGACATGGCACTAGTAGGGGAAGAAGGCCCAATGATTTGGAGGGTAAGGAAGAAAACAAAGGAGAAACAGCAAGATGAAGAGAAACAACTTAGAGGAATTATCATGATTAAAGTTTTATCTCCATTAAGTACAGGAAAAATAAGAACATTTCTAAGTAATGAGAACTATATGAGAAGAGAAAACAAAGTCATATGAAATTGTTTTAAAGTACACAGGATAGTATGAAACCAAGAGTAAGAACCTTTCTTTCTCAAATTCAAGTATAATGAAAAAGTTTTTCAGTGTGGAGGGAAGAGAAAAAGATTTTATATGAGATTCACACCAAATAAAACATTGGGGATTAGATGCCCATCTAGGACAAATAAGAATTGTCTGGAAAATGCCACATAGAAAATGTAATAGGTAATAATGAGTTGAAATTACTAAAATAGATTACTAAGCAAGACAGCTAAGGATATAGAAAACTAGTGTATAGTAGACACCATTAGAAAAATTCCAGCACTGTGTTGCTCATTTGATAGCTAAGAGAAGTGAAAAAAGACCCCCGAGTTTATTTGCCATTGAAACTCTCCATATTAAGAATGGGGAATAACAAACTTTGAATAGGTAACAAATGACAAATTGAAAGTATATTTAGGATCAAAGAGCCAATTTCTAAAAGGAAGTGTATCAAGTCTCCCACTGCAATACTAGGTTCCAAAAAGGAATTCTGTACTGGTATACACCAAGATGGCTTTTCTCCTTTATTAAATAAATAAATAAAATAATAATGTTATCTACCATTTAGGCAGGGCTTACTTTGTGCCACTGTTTTAAGCTCTGTAAATGCATCATTAACTCATTTAATCTTCACATCAATACTATGTGGTAAGAACTATTTCCATTTCAAATGAGAAAACAGACAGAACTATTAAGTCATTTACCTAAGGTCACACAGCTAGTTAGGTGACAGGGCTAAGACTCAAACCAGTTATTAAAGTTTAAATGTAAGTGCTCTTAACTAACTTTCTATATTGCCATTTAACTCATTATCATCACATATTTAAAATAGTCTAGTTAATGTATTGTTTTTGAAAATTGCTTAGAGATTAGATTTTCAGCATTCTCATTAAAAAAAAAACCTATTAGGTAATACATGTTAATTAGCTCAATTTAGCCATTCCACAGTGTATACATATTTCAAAACATCATGATTTTATTAATTGATATAAGTTTAAAGTACAATAATAAAAAGTTATTAAACATTCTGAGGCTGGTGATATAGCTCAGCTGGTAGAGTTCTTGTTTCACATGCACAAAACCCTAGGTTCAATTCACAACACCACCAAAACAAACAAACAAACAAACAAATAAAAAATTAAACATTCTATACATATTTTTCTTGTCACAATATTATAAAGGGGAAATCATGTTAGAGCCAAATTTATCAGTTAGAGCCCAAGAGATAGTAAAAAATAAAAATAAAATTACACTGGATTTCTAAAAGTGTTTATTTCAAAACTGTTTTGATTATCTAGTGAAAAATATTTTAACTATGCAGAAGTAGTTTTGTGTATAAATGCCTATGCCAAAAAGACACAAATGTGGACAATAGATCTCCCAACAATTTTAACATTTTTTCCTAAGTTAAAGTATTTAAAAACTTAATTTTTGATGTAAGGCAATTTTTTCATAAGTAAATAAGATAAATATGAAATAGAACATATAGAAATTCAAAATTATTATGCATTGTGATTTTATAAAGAAAATTTTCAAGTATTTATACTCCTTTCAAAAATGATTTAGGGGGCTGGGGTTGTGGCTCAGTGGTAGAACGCTTGCCTAGCATGTGTGAGGCACTGGGTTCGATTCTCAGCAACACATAAATAAATAAATGAATGAATGAATGAATAAAGGCCCACTGACAACTAAAAAATATTAAAAAAAAAAAAAAGATTTAGGGAATAAAATACAGAGACTATAACTAAGAAAGAAGTGAGGTTTGGTTGGCCAAAGTTCCCAAGCAATAAGGTAAATGTAAGAAATATAACACTCTGATAATAAAATAGGCAGACAGATACTTAACAGTACAGAAGCCGTTGGAATAATGATCTTTCACATAGGCTCTTAAAGCATTGTCACAGGATTCTCTCCAAGACTTCAAACCTCCCTCTACTTCCTCTGGTTGAGGGTCACTTGCTTCTTTCCGTAAGTGATCAAACTTAAAGGAAATTTTGTTTCTTGGATCTAAAAATCGGCTATTACCCAGGTCACCATGCTCTGTAATTAAGACCTTCCAAAGAAGAATTAAAATTATGAGTAACTATAAAAAATATAGTTATCACATTTTGCAAAACAAGTAAATAAAATTGAGGAAAGCAGTTTTTCATTAAGTCAAATTTCTCTTTCATATTGATTTTTCCAAGTCTCATTTTCATTCTTATGAAAATATTATATTTGATAAGTCAACTTTATCCTATAAATTGCCCCCCTCCTAAACACCCATCATTTCTTGGTTTGTCTAATATTTATGTAAGTACTTTTGTACACTTAGGTATTCTTTTTTCTATATTTTATGAAAAATTTTCAGAGTCATTATACTCAACATTTAAAAATATATAAAGGTAAAAATCTTCTATTTCCCAAATAGCAAATTCCTAAAGGAACTTAAAGTAGCCTATATTTCAGTATGAATGCTTTTATTTCCCCATTGAATAAAAATGTCTCCTGTTATTCTTACCAAAAAGAATTAGAGACAGCTGGAAAACCTTTAAGATCTTTTAATTTTCTCTCTTCATATTAGGGGCAGCGCTTTCTCTCTCTCTCTCTCTCTCTTTTTTTTTTTTTTGTCAAAGATAACAACTAGTATCAGCAGAAAGAGAAAAGAATTTCCTAATGTGTAGAATATTTTTAAAAACTTTTGAAAATCAAGACATAAATTTATTCAGCACTTAATTCATACATCAGCTTTGGTTTCTATCATCTCAACTACCTGTCAGGCATAGTCTATCTAATGGGCAATTATTACCTGATCTTCATATCCTTCTATCTTCACAGGTGTGAACTGGTCCATGTTATATTGGGCAAATGCACTGTTAAAAAAAAAAATTTTAAAGTACTATTAGTATCTCCGTTTACCAGTTGCTCAAGCCAAAAACTTAGGAGTGATTGACTTTTCTCTTTCACATTTTACATCCAATCCATCAGTAAATCTTACAGGTTCTATGTGAATGTATATTCAGAATCTGACTCCTTCCCTCACCCACACTGCTTCCACTCTAGTCCAAACACCTACTATCCATCCCTAAACTATTCTAATGCTCTTGCAAATATTTGTCTTACTTCAGCCTCTGCCCTGATACATAGTGATTACAATAATCATAGCCAGTAGTCATTCTAAAATTTAAGACTCATCATGTTTACTCTTATTAACATCCTATCTCACTTGGAGGAAAATTCACTCTTCAATGCAACCTACAATACCTTATTTATACCAGAAGTGCTGTGAATTATCAGGAAAAGGTTCTGGTGGTTAGAAACATAGGTGTAAATCCAGGAAAGGGTTAAATCTTACATCTATCCGAACTTCTTCAATTAATATAGAAGGTGATGATGATTATGATGATTACTGCAACATTTACTGAGCACTAACTATGAAGACTGCAGTCAAGAGATTGAAGCATTTCATTATAGAAATAAAACTGAACCCTTCATCTCTATAAGCAAGTAGTTGGGCTTAGAAAAATTCTTAAAAGAAAGGTTTTTCAGGGGCTGGGGATGTGGCTCAAGCGATAGCGCGCTCGCCTGGCATGCGTGTGGCCCAGGTTCAATCCTCAGCACCACATACCAACAAAGATGTTGTGTCCGCCGAGAACTAAAAAATAAATATTAAAAATTCTCTCTCACTCTCTTTTTAAAAAAAAAAAAAAAAAGAAAAGAAAGGTTTTTCAGAAACCTACAGCCTGTAACATGCGGAGTGTCTATACATATAAAATAAAGCTTTAATGTCAGTCGGTGCAATTAAAACATCTGAACCACCTACCAACTTTTTCTATTCAGTCTTAATTTTCAGAACTGTGAAAAAAGGCTTAAACTGTACTCATTCTTAAGTGGCACAGAACCCCCTAAGACTTTAGCAGTACTCTGACAAGAGAAATACAGAGTAGATTTAATTTGGGTAGCTCTCAGATATAAAACTACGACCAATGTGGCAGGGAAATTGAAGAACTTGCTTTGCGAAATAGGGAATTCCTTATTACTAGAAGCATTCACACTGGATAACCATCCATTGAAGGATACAGATGAGATTCAGTGTATCTTTAATGTGTCTTATTTTTCTAAATAAATGTGTAACTAGAGTATTATTCATGATGACAATTACAGTGATGGTATGTAAATCATAGATACACAGAATATAGTCCCAAAATGAATTCCAAAGAAGCAGAACAGGGCAGGAGAAGACTGTTTCCTGTTTCCTGGGTAGCAGCTCTTAAAACTGTTCTCTAGGGGCTGGGGTTATACCTCAGCGGTATAGCGCTCGCCTAGCATGTGCGAGACCCTGGGTTCAATCTTTTGTACCACATAAACAAACAAACAAACAAACAAACAAACAAACAAACTGTTCTTTATAGCTAAAATCTAAACAAATTACATATCATGCCAAAATGATTTTATGGTAGTTATTTTTCCTTTACATCAAAATATCCTTGACCTCCTCATCCCACCTCTTCTCAGCCATTATTAATTTTTTTTTTTTTTAAAAAGGAACTCTGGGACAGTTGGGTAGACAATAAGTGAAATGAAACTTGGCACTGAAGCGGAGAGTCGTGAAAAGAATAATAGCTCCCCCCAATGTTTCTGAGGACAAGGGCAAAATGATGTTTTAGAAAGATTAGTTAGCCTGACAACGATATGAATAATAAGGTTGAAAGCTTTTATCTTATTGTTAATTTAATTATTAAAGCATTTTATGAATATCTGTTATTATTTGGCAATTTGAGATACATCAATCTTGATTAGCAATCTAATCCTTCTATAACCAGCAGTTTAAAAATATAAACATGGGCTGGGGATATAGCTCAGTTGGTAGAATGCTTGCCTAGCATGCACAAGGACCTGAGATCAATCCCCATCACCACCACCAAAACAAAAACAAAACCAAAAATACAACAACATGAAATAGAAGAAAACATAATAGCTAACATTAAATTCTGCTCTAATAGGGAGAATCTGGACAAAGACAAAAATAAATTGGCACAGTGGTGTGCACTGGTAATTCCAACTTTTCAGGAGCCTGAGGCAGAAGGACTGTAAGTTTGAGGCAATTTAGCGAGATCCCATCTTAAAGTAAAAAAATAAAAAGGGCTAGGAATGTAGCTCAGTGGTACAGTGGCCCTGGATTAAATCCCCAGTACAGCAAAAATAAATGAATGGATGAATAAAAAATAAGTTCATATAATAAGCTTCAAGTAAGTAAAGAATATTGGTGGGGCACGTTTTCTCTAAGAAAAATAAAAGACCAATTGCTTTATTTTGAAGTATTTTTAAACTTAGTTTCCAGGGTGCCAATTTACCCAATGTTAGAATAATATTGTATGTGGATTTAGAAAAGATACTTACTGTGCTGCTCCTTCCCTGAGGAGATTGTCATTGTTAAGTAGTAGCCGGACATCTGAGGAGGAAACCGTGTTGAAAGGTTAAGTACAGGACAAACTTAAGAATTTTTAGTAGACTTCTAGAACAGATATTTAAAATTCAGGCTTTGACTTGGTGTGGTGGTGCAGGCCTGTAATTCCAGCTACTCAGGAAGCTTAGGCAGGAGGATTCCAAGTTTGAGGCCAGGCTCAGCAACTTAGCTTGGTCCTAAGCAACTCAGTGAGGTCCTGTCTCAAACTAAAAAATAACAAGGGCTGAGGATGTGGTTCAGTGGTAAAGCACCCCCCTACTTCCCAAAACAAAAAACATCCAGGCTTTGCAAAATTAGGCTTTAGATAAGCTGTATGTGTAGATATTTTAAAAATGCCAATAAATAGATGCTAATGTTCATAGGTCTGTAAACAATTACTTGCAGTATAATAATCCAACAATAAAAATCTTAAGGAATTCCATAGCAAAAGAAAACTATGTTTTACAGAAGATCTAGTGAGGACCATTAATTTATTTTTAGTTTTTGCAGTGCTGCAGAGAAAACCCAGAGTCTCACACATTCTAAGCAAGTGTTTTATTATTGAATTACTTTCCAAGCAGGATTGCCAATTTTTTAAATTATTTTATTTTTTGATACTGGGAATTGAACCCAGGGGCACTTAACCACTGAGCCAAATATCCAGCTCTGTCTTATATTTTATTTAAAGACAGGATCTCACTGACTTGCTGAGGCTGACCTTGAACTCACAATCTTCTTGCTTCAGCCTCCTGAGCTGCTGAGATTATAGGCAAATTTTTAAAAATAGGACACATTTTAATATAAAAACAAATGAGCAATATTTTATACATCACACTGCAGTCTGTTCAGAAAATTGAAGCAGGACATCACTTCATCTTTCCCTAATAGTTCAACATTGCAGATTGAAAGCAGGAAACATCTGGATTCTTAGGTGAGGTTGGCCTTCACTTTACTGCAGGGTTCAAGATTTCTCAGAGGTTAACAGAGCCAAATGCCGTGGATAAAACTTCACAGATTTTCCGTGCTTGTTCTATGCTATGGCACGGGTAAACTCACAGGTTGTATTCTTCATTGCTTGCACGTAAGCTTAAGATCTAGAGGTCCTTCAAGATCTTTTCCCTCAGAGTGTTTCCCCCACATTATTGCCAACATTCATTGTTACTTTATTCATTTTTTAAAAAATATTTTTAGTTGTAGATGGACACAATACCTTTATTTTATTTATTTTTATGTGGTGCTGAGAATCAAACTCAGTGCCTCACATGTGCTAGGTAGGTGCTCTACAACCCCAGAGTAAGATGGAATCTGGGTTTTTTTGTTTTGTTTTGTTTTTAATATTTGCTTTTTTTTAGTTGTAGTTGGACACAATATCTATTTATTTTTATGTGGTGCTGAGGATCAAACCCGAGCACTCTACCCCTGAACCACAACCCCAGCCCTCAGTATTTTTTTTTAAACTTCTTTTTTTGTAGTTGTAGATGCACAGAATGCTTTATTTTTATGTGGTACTAAGGATAGAACCCAGTGCCTCACACCTGCTAGGCAAATGCATTGCCATTAAACTACAACCCCAGCCCTAAGTATAGTTTTAATTTGCATTTCTCTAATTGCTAGAGATGTTGAACATTTTTTTCATGTATTGTAGACCAATCATATTTCTTTTTCTGTGAAGTGTCTGTTCAGTTCCTTTGCTCATTTATTAATGGGTTATTTGTTCTTTTGGTGTTAGTGTTTTGAGTTCTTTATATATCCTGGAGATTAATGCTCTGAGGTGCAGGTGGCAAAGATTTTCTACCAAGAATGAGAATCTTGAGGGAATGATAAAGTTGACTCTAAGTTTAATAAGCTCCCTGGATGCAGTCAATTCATCCCCAGTGGCCCTAGAGTGTGTACTATAGTATGGAACTTCTGGAGTGAAAGCAATGGTACTGAAGATTAAACCTAGGGGCACTTAACCACTGAGCCCCTCCCCAGCCCTTTTTTATATTTTATTTTAGAAAGAGGTCTTGCTGAGTTGCTTAGGGTCAGTTGCAGAGGCTGGCTCTGAAACTGTGATCATCCTGCCTCAGCCTCTAGTACCACAGGGATTACACATCACTGGCTCAGCAGTGATGAAATTTAAGCTATTACTTATTATGATAAAAATAAAACTATAAAATTTAACATTGTTTCTACTTTTTTATGTTAAACTATCTTAAATCTTTTCTCACCTAAGATAGGTGTGGTAATTAATGGGTTAAGAGCTTTAACTCAGACCTGGAATTAAATCCTTACTTTGATGCTTACTAACAGGGTGACCTTGGACAAGTTATTTCAATCATTTTGAATGTTGATTTCCTTTGCTATAGCTGTAACCTGTCAAACAGATTAAAAGAATGACTGTAATTAAAGTACAGCTTCAAATAACTAAATAGTAATCCTTACTTACCATTGAATACTTCATTAAACTCCCCTGGGGGTGCATGAGTGATGAATTTAGCAGCTATACGTACCTAAACAAGAAATAAAATTTAGAGTAAGTGTACTGTGAAGAATAACATATAAAAGAAGGAATTACCAGGGGCTGGGGATGTGGCTCAAGCAGTAGCATGCTCGCCTGGCATGCATGCGGACCAGGTTCGATCCTCAGCATCACATACAAAGAAAGATGTTGTGTCCACCAAAAAAATAAATAAATATTAACAAATTTAAAAGAAGGAATTACCAAACTATGAAATTTTTATATTAGCTCTTAAAATGAAATTTCCTGTTTAAGCCTTTACAACCTAGAGGTCTTTAGATTTTCTTTAAAAACAAACAAACAAACAAACAAACAAACAAAAAAACACCCAAAGCTGTTTCTGTCAATATAGATGTATTCTGATTTTAGAATATTTGTGCTGCTTTAATCATTTTGAGTTTTTCTCTAAAGCTAATAATTGAGCCAGGTTCAGTAATGCACACCGGCAATTCCAGTGACTTGGAAGCCTAGGGCAGGAGGACCTTGAGGCCAGCACCAGGAACTTAGTAAGACACTATCTCAAAAAGTACAAAAGTCTGGGGATTTAGCTCAGTGGTAAAGTGCCTCTGGGTTCAATCTCCAGTGCAAAACAAAACAAAACAAACAAAAAAAAAACCCAAAACCAGTTTTCCATCAAAAAAAGAGAAAAAAGCTATGATCCTATTTCGAAAACTTAAAAACACTTAAGCAAAACTAAATAAGATATTAGCAAAATAAGTATATTCTAAGCATTTATTGCAATGCAAGAATGGTTCAAGACAAATAAATTAATCTTAAAGAAGCAAAACTGTGATTATCCTAATTCATGTTAGAAAAAATGACAAAATTCAACAGTCATCCCACCATCATAAAACAACAAAAACTACTAGGCTTTGGTAGGAACAGAATAAATTTCCTGGACATGAGAAAGGGCCAAAATTCTATACAAACTTCATAATGAAACATAAACGTTGTCAATAATTTTAAAGGCAGGACAAGAATGATTCCTACTGCCTCTACTAAATACACTGTACCTATAAGTCCTGAAAAATGTCATGAAAATATCTCTTTTTGTTAAATCATCTAGACCTCCCCTTTGTGTCCCCCAATAGCTATTCTCCTCTGGATCACTTATTAAAAATGGATATTAAAATGTTAGGATCTCCCTTTTTTCTTTTTTTTTTGTTTTGTTACTGGGGTTTGAACCAAGGGATGCTTTATCACTGAGTTACAGTCTTAGTCCTTTTTATTTATCATTTTGAGATAGGGTCTTGTTAAATTGCTGAGGCTGGCCTTGAACTTGTGATTCTCCTGCCTTGGTCTTCTGAGTAGCTAGGTTTATAGGCAGGGGCCATTGTGCCCAGCAAAATCCTATATGAGATAAAATTTTAAGACCCGAAAGACAAAATATGACATGTGAACTACTTAGCAACAGGCACAAAGAGTACATACCACAAACACACACCTCAGAATATTCTCATGTACATGAAGTTTGAGAACCCTGCCATGATGAAATAATTAGATAAAATATTATTTTTCTGAAAATAATGAGAACTGGTAAAGATCAGGATGGGGATTATTCTATATTAATTGAGGAAAACAAAAAAGAAATGGGTTCTAATTAGGAAGAGTGTTCATGAAAATTATACAACATGAGACTACCTGCTACAATATGGATATTCCACTGTGTTTATTTTCTTCGATATATATATATATATATATATATATATACACTGAATAATGTTCTGTATTCATCACCTGTTTGTGTCAATCACTTAGTTAAGAAATTAGTAAACCTGCTGGGTATAATGGTGATGCCTATAAAAAAAAATCCCAGCTACTCAGGAGACTGAGGCAGGAAGATCATAAGTTCAAGGCCAGCCCAAGCAACTTAGACCCTGTCTCAAAATGAAAAAACAAAAAGGACTGGGGATGTAGTTCATTGGTAGAGCACCCCTGGGTTCAATCCTGGGTACTGGAAAAAAGAAACTAGCAAACCTATTTTGAATAATAAACCTTTTTTCTAGTTTATTTGTGGGAGATCTGCCAAGTGGGCTATAATCCATACCATTTTCTATGAAGCTGCATTTCCTGTAATTCTTACACAACTTCGAAAACTCAGCAAAGCATTTGTAGTGGAAAACTAAACATATACACATTCATACATTACAAAAGGCATTTCTGCAAAAGAAAAGACACAAGCCATAGCTTATAGATAGCCTCATAAAATAACATCTAAATGTATAATAATAAAAGTTACCAAAACTGAGGGCTGGGGTTGTGGCTCAGTGGTAGAGCACTTGCCTCGCATGTGTGAGGCACTGGGTTAGTGCTACATAAAAAACAAATAAATAAAATAAAGTACTGTGTTCATCTACAACTAAAAATATTTTTTAAAAAGTTACCAAACTGAAAATTCAAGATACTTATATTTCTGAAGTCCCACCAAAATTTTCAAAAAAGTCACAAAATCTGATGAAATTGGTACAACTAAAAGAAAGATTAAATAATGGATCAACTGTACCTGCATATAAAAAAATAATAGTTCACCAATTCAGTAACTAGGAAGAGAAGTATCAATAAATAGAGATTGAGGACTGAATAATACACTGTTACTACCCTAAGGATCTAAAACCTAGAAAGGAATATACCAAGCAGGAATTAAATGCAGAACTAGACACAAAGTAAGGCCCAATGAGTTCTATCTATGTATGTAGGAGGGACAGTGGTCTTCAAAGTCAGTGATGTTTGAGCTGGATTGGAGTAGGTAAAGCTAGAAGGCATCTCAGGCAGAGCAAACAATACATACAAACTCAAATAGGTCATAACAAACGGAACTAAGCCTGTTTTAAATATCTAACATAATACACAGAAGCCACATAGATTAAAAATTCAATTTTTAAGATTGTATAGAGGTCCCTAGTGCGAAAAGTTTGAGAAGAGCTCTATATACTGACGTGGTTAAATGTTAATGATATCTCTGAAGTGAAAAGGATTTACAAAATGATGTATTATTACTAAAATTTTATTTACACAAATATATAGCTACTAAATATTAACAGGGACTCTTCTCTATTAGTTGTATTAAAAAAGATATTTTTCTTTTTTTTATGGTTTATCTCTGCCCAAAAGAATATATTACTTGCATGATGAAATTTTAAATTTCTTGAAAAAAATAAAAACAGAAGAGCATGTCAACATCTCTTATCCTTTAATTAAAAAAAAAAAAAAATGAAAGGGAGCTAGGCATGATAGTGCCAGCCCATAATCCAAGCTACTCTACTCAGGACGCTGAGGCAGGAGGGTCACCAAGTTTCAAGGCAAAAGTAGGCAACTTAGCAAGACCCAGTCTTAAAAAATCAAAAGAGCTGGGGATATAACACAGTGGTAGAATGACAACTGGGTTCAATTCCCACTACCACCACCACCAAAAAAAAAGGGAGGGGGCATAAAAATAAAGGCTACTGAAAGACATCTAAATTCAAGAACCAGCTCAAGGAAGCAAAGGACAATAAAAGGAGATTGTCAATATGCTAAAGGCAACAAGGAGGGCTTTTTAAAGTTACAATTCTTGTCCCCAAAGGGGTGGTGTTGCAGAGGAACCCAGGGTTTCACACATGCTAGGCAAAGGCTCTACAAACACATCCCCCACTCCACAGTCAGCTTTTAAAAGTTACTCCTTGACAGAAGTTTTTGCCTTATTCACAGCATGTCTACATAATGTCTTATGCTTGAAAATAAAGGTCGACAAATTGTTAAATGAGGCGATTGTATTGATAGAGAAAAGTAATGTAAAAGCTAACTTCTATTTTCTAAAGAAAAGAATCGAAACTGAAATATATAAAAGTCAAAGAGGGGACTGGGGTTGTGGCTCAGTGGTAGAGTGCTTGCCTTGCATGTGTGAGGCCCTGGGTTCAATCCTTACCACCACATATAAAAAATTAAATAAATAAAATAAAGGTGGGGCTGGGGATGTGGCTCAAGCGGTAGCGCGCTCGCCTAGCATGCGTGCGGCCCGGGTTCGATCCTCAGCAGCACCACATACCAACAAAGATGTTGTGTCCGCCGAGAACTAAGAAAAAATAAATAAATGTTAAAATTCTCTCTCTCTCTCTGTCCCCCTCTCTCTCTCATTCTCTCTTAAAAAAAATAAAATAAAATAAAAAAAATAAAATAAAGGTATTGTGTCCATCTACAACTAAAAAAAAATATTTAAAAAAAATCAGAGAGGAACATAAAAGTAGTATTATTTGAAGTCAGGTTCAAAGTGTTGAAGTTATC
Source organism: Ictidomys tridecemlineatus (assembly GCF_052094955.1). NCBI lineage: Eukaryota > Metazoa > Chordata > Mammalia > Rodentia > Sciuridae > Ictidomys > Ictidomys tridecemlineatus. Next base: position 105,619,411 of record NC_135487.1, on the reverse strand, counting down.
CCAGTGCATCTGAGAATATCAAGAGCAAGGGAAATATTTAATTATAGAAACCACAACATCTCCTAGTTTTTAAATAAAAGTGGGGAGACCTGAAGATACATGCAATGGCAAGAGTGAAATGCCAAATGAGTGGTAAGAAGGAATGTGATCATCCTCAGATGCCAATGTGGAATCCTAAAACATTCTCATAGCAAGAAATACCATGTTACTGAGAAAGCCACTAAAATGACAGATTACTAGGTATTAAACATTTTACAGTCTTTGAAGTATTAAGCTGATTTATCACTAAATACAATGATGTTATAATAATAACCTGAAGGAGTAGAAGACATAATAATACATTCTACACTCACTATAAAATCTATAGCATGTATGCTCCTTGGTTTACAAGTCCCTTCATAATTTGTACCCATCTCAGCAACTCTTTCTTACCACATAGTTCCTAGTCCTACAGCTATACTTTTTTCTCAGGGCTACTGAATCTTTTGTCGCTTTTTGGCAAAAATACTCTTCTACAGATGGTTCTTTCACATTCATTAAGGTCTCTGGTTTTAATATCACTGAATAAATAATGTACCGTTCCCCGTTTTTGTATATAAAATCTATTGCTGCACCCTTCCCATCCTTCACAATTCTAGCTTCTTTATCTGCACTATTGTTTCTCAAAGAACTTGCAGCCATTAGACATACAATTATAAGTTTACTGTCCAGCACCGTCAAAAGAACTTCAAGAACACAGAGCAGGAGTTAGCAAACTGTTAATATAAAGAGCAGACAGTAAATACTTTAGGGCTTGGTGGGCCACATAGTTTGTCTCAACTGTAAATAAATAAGCATGATTGTGTTCCAATGAAACTTGATTTTGTATTTCATGTAATTTATATTTCATGTAATTTAATGACATGGAATATTATTATTCTTTTAATTTTGTTTCAAATCATTCAAAAAAAATGAGCTCACAGACTTGATATAAGCAGGTGGTAGACTGGATTTAGCTCATGGGTCATATTTCACCAATCATAGGACACAGAACTAGATATGTTTGTTCACTGCTGTATACCTAACATTGAGACCTGGCACATACCCTATAGGAATGTAAATGAATGAGTACTTATATTATTGTTTATAAAACTCTTTATAACCCATTTCTCTTTTTAAAACTGTTTATTAAGGTACGCAGAGAAGACTATTATCCCCATTTGAAAATGGAGAAACAGGTTCAGAGAGTATATTTTGTCCAAGGTTACATGCTTATAAAGGATGGAGCTACAATCAGAACTTACATACTGAAATATACAATGCATTATTTACAAGAAGTAAAACTCCAGAGGATTATCTTTATTGTGTCACATGGTTTTGGCTTTGTCCTTTTAGAATATTAGTTTTCTAAAACCAGGAATTGCGTTAAAGCTGTGCTTGTGAAAGGTACAATTGTCACGAAGTTGGGAGGGCTAAGTAAAATGATAAATATTAGGTTTAAAAGTCAAAAATGTTATCACCCACCTACAAAAGTGGGTCAAATGGGTTTGGTGGTGCATGTCTACAATCTCAACTACTTGTGAGACTGAGGAGAGTACTGAAAGTTTGAAGTTAACTTGGGTAACTATCCCAAAATAAAATTTTTAAAAAAGAACTGGGGATGTAGCTCAGGATGTGAGGCCCTGAGTTTAATCCATAGCACTGAAAAAAAAAAAAAAAAAGTGGGCCAAAACTAAGATAAAAATTAAGAGCAAAAGGGAAAACAAAAATAGCTAAACAGTAATTGTAAAAATATTTGTTGCAGTGTAAGTGAAAGATTACATTTAAAAATTTTTTTCTTTATAGTTATACAGGACAATAGAATGTATTTTGACATTATACATACATGGAGTACCATTCTTCTGGTTGTACATGATGTAGAATTATATTGATTGCGTATCATATATGAACATAGGAAAGTAATGTCCAATTCATTCTACTTTCTTTCCTACTCCCATTCCCCTACTCCCTTCATTCCCCTTTTTTTAATCCAAAGTATTTCTATTATTCCCTTCACCCTACCTCTTATTGTGAGTTAGCATCAATATATCAGAGAGAATATTTGGCCTTTTTTGGGGGGAGGGGATGGCTTATTTCACATAGCATGATAGTCTCTAGTTGCAAGGAATGGCATTTTCTTTGCGTCTCTGAGTGTGTGTGTGTGTACACACATAGTAGATGTACACAATACATATATTTATTTATTTATTTATTCATTTATTATGTGGTGTTGATTATTGAACCCAGTGTCTCACACATGGTAGGCAATTGCTCCACCACCGAGTCACAATCCCAGCCCCCTAGGGATGACATTTTCAGCAACAGTAATTTTGTTAGTCATTCTCAAGATTTTGGTAGGGATACAAAGAAGAAACAGATATTTCCCATAGAGTGAAGGTATGCCAGCACCCCTACTTGAGAATCAGTAACATTGGGGTTTTAAACAAAAACAAAAAACCCTGCTGTTTTAAAATAAAAAGCTTTAAAATTGTCCTTACTTCATAAACTAATGGTTTAACTATACAAAGCATTCATTACTCTATATCTGTAATAAAGGATATAATTGCATTTGTATCATTTTTTTTCTTCATTAGACTTAACTTTTATTATTAATGAAAGGTTACTTTCAATGGCATTGTATTCAGACTAAGGTATAAAGCTCAGGCTTTATGAAAAAATTATTAACCCCCCTGTGCTTCCATTTCTTCATGGATTCAGAGGTCTCAGTCCATAAATAGCCAATTCCATTTCTCTGGGCCAAAGAGAGACAGAACATCATGGCAGAAGAGGTGATGGAGAAAAGTCATTTTAAAGTAATTCAAACTTTATCACAATTACATTCCCTCATATAAATATTACAATAGGGTTAATTTCATAAAATCCATTGTACTTTGTTTGTAAACAAGAAGAGAAAATTAAAAATCTAAATATAACCAATGAAAGACAATCTTATCACTTTTCTACAAGAAGGAAATAAAGAAAAATATCCAACCCTTGCAAGACTCAAAATTTCATCTTTACATTAACATCTGTACTAAAAATTTAAAAATCAATCAGACAATTAGGCATGGCGGTGCACGTGTATAATCCCAGCACTTGGAATGGTGAGGCAGGAGGATCATAGTAGCGAGGCCCTAAGCAACTTAGACTCTGCCCAAAATAAAAATTAAAAAGAGCTGAGGATGTGGTTCAGTGGCTCAGGGTTCAATCCCCAAAATTAACAAAACAAAACAAAAACCCAGAAAATCATATCACATTGTTCCCCATAAATGCTTTTTGTTAGATTGTTTCATATACCATAGTTGGAAAGAAACTTTGGAAAGTGTACTTAAAAAAAAAAAAAAAAAAAAAGGAATTTCTAAAATGTGTGAAACCCATTTTTAGCTCATTATTATTCTTTTAGTAACAGATCCAGCACAGTCATCAACATTACATGTACTCATAACTAGTTTTTAAAGTGATTTCCTTAACAATCACATATCAAAGGACCTCAAGTCAAACATTTAATAATTATACCTCTTAGTGAATATTGGGCAGATAATTCTAGATGGGCAAGGAAGAATTCTTTCACTAGGTAATACTTACATTCCACTATCAGCAAGACTCAGGTCAGTATATATCACCAAAATTTTATATATTCCAGGAACCAAATCTCTGCTTGCATCTATCTCTGTTGTCTACCAAAATCTTTACCTATTGCCTGTATTAAAATGTTTCTTGGCCTTGACTCACACTCTCCTTGAAAGTTATGCTTCTTTCCCCATTTTCACCTGTTTAAATCTTTCCCATCCTTTATGGTGGTTCTGTTTCTTTCTAAGAAGTATATCACAGTAGTTCTAGTTTCAAGAATCCTCTGTACTCCTACTATATTTTACTTGGAACATTTGTCATAGCACCTAAAATATAACTGCTATTGATAATTATTTCTACAGATATCATTCTATCCCCAAGGATTCAAGCTTTGTTTTGGGCAACTTGGAAACTTACTTTCCTTTTCTATATATAGGGTCAAGCAAATTAAATAGCACACAGCAGGCAATTAGTAAATTTACAAAATTCCTTTTGAATAAATTGACACCAAGAGTCCAGTTTTTAATAACGATTATTATGATGTACTATGGCAAAATAGAAAAGATACAAGATTTGGATTGGGACAGACATGGTTTTGAATTTTACTCTTTAAAAAAAAATTTTTTTTTAGTTGTTGATGGACTTTTATTTTATTCATTTATTTATATGCGGTGCTGAGAATCCAACCTAGTGCCTCACACTTGCCAGGCAAGCGCTTTACCACTTAACCACAACTCCAGCCTAACCCTTCTTAATTTCATTCTCTTAAAATCTCTTGAACCACATTCGGTCCCTGAAGTGGGAAATTATTTATTCCTTAAGAATTGTTGAGAAATTAAATAAGATAATAATATCTGTCACGTCTTTAGAACACTTGAAATATAATTGGACAAGCTTAATATGTCAGCTATTGTTACCTTAACTAGTCACAGTAAGAAAAATGTTGCTTTAAATTATTCAACTGAGCTAATCCTTCAAATAACCAAGGCACAATTACTTCTTTTTTTTAGAAACTCTTTGCTTCCCAATCATCTTATATTCTCCATCATTACTATCTTCAGCAATAACTATAAACAATAATAATTTTCTACTGACCAAAAAAGTTTTACAAAACGTTTTTGTTCCAACTTCCTTTTAAAGTGACAATACATCTTTTGAAGCTTTCTTATGTTTTTCAAATAGGCTATATACTTCAGGAAAGGACAACAGCAGTAAATTATTTTACTTATTTTTTAGTATATACACATACATATATACACATATATTCTCTCTCTCTCTCTCTCTCACACACACACACACACACTCACACACATTTTTTTTACTGTGTTGGGTCTTGAACCTGGGGCCTTGTGCATGCTAGGCAAGTGCTCCCAAAAATATCACAGGGGGGCAAGCATAATAGCCATTAGCATTCCCATTCAGATAGGTAGAAAATTAAAGGAAAAAAATAAGGATACTGAGTTTTATGTTAGTCTTGTATCCTATTTTGATGAAACTGTTTATTGGATCTAGAAATCTTCTGGTAAATTTTTTTTTGTAGTTGTTGATAGATACAGTAACTTAATTTTATTTATTTATCTTTATGTGGTGCTGAGGATTGAACCTAGGGCCTCAAGTGCAAAGGAAGTGTTTACCACTGAGCTACAACCTCAGCGCTCTGGTAGATTTTTTAGTGCTTTAGGTATAGAGTAATGTCATCAGCAAACAAAGACTGGTTTCTTCTTTTACTTTGCTTATTTTAACTTATTTTTTAATTCTACTCCATTTCAGATATATTCAAGGAAAGTTACATTTATTTTTTTTAAAGAAGTATACTTTATTCTTATCCTGGTAAGAAAGAAAGTTTTGCATACAATTAAATGCTGTTTCTTAACGGAGTTTTTCTCATTTGAAGATAATCAAGATATTACTGTTGATGTTATTATTATTTTGGTGATGCTGAGGATTGAACCCTGGGCCTTGCATATGCTAGGCAAGTACGCTACCACCAAGTTACATCCCCAGCCCAGTTATGTTTTTCAAAGAGGGTATATACTTCAGGAAAGGACATTTATTTATTTATTTACTTAATGAAGTGAAGGAGGGACATAAAGCACGTTACATCTCCCAGGAGCCACACATTCAAAAAAAAATTTTTTTTAGTTGTAGATGGACATAATACCTTTATTTTATTTAGTTTTTTAATGTGGTGCTGGGGATCGAACCCAGTTCCTCACACGTGCTAGACAAGTGCTCTACCACTGAGCCATAACCCCAGCCCCACAGTATGTTACTTATTTTCTTAATATTTATTTTTTAGTTGTGATGTTAATAATAACATCACAATACCTTTATTTTATTTGTTTTTATGTGGTGCTGAGGATTGAACCCAGGGCCTCACATGTGCTAGGCGAGCGTTCTACCGCTGAGCCACAACCCCAGCCCAGTGTGTTTTTCTCTTTTGACAAGAGAAAAGAAAGTATGTTTGGCTGGGGATACAGCTCAGAGGTAAAACACTTTACCTAGCATGCGCAAGGCTCTGGTTTCCACCATCGGCACAAGAACATGCCTTGCCTCAATTTTGGATCATTTTTTAATCTGGTTTAAATGTTTTTAGTAGAGCAACAATAAATTGTCTAGGACAAAAATTTACTAGACATAAATTCCTAGTGGTTACAGATAAGTAAGAAGAGAAGACAGGCAAGTTTGTTTTATATAGAGCAATTTTATTTTTAAAAAATTCTACCAATTCTAGGAAGTAACTGTTTTTCTGGTAATCGTAAACAGTGAAGAATTGAAGTAACTAAAACATACACACACACACACACACACACACACACACACAGATTAACAACAAACTTCAGAACCATTTCCTGAACTAGGCCTTGACTTTCCCTTCTCCCCCGTCTTTGGACTGCCAATCCCAGTTTTAGCAAGAATTTGCCTACCTCTGATATCTGATCAAGTTCTTCATTTCTGTAACTTTGCTATATCTTTGGTCTACCCAGTCTCTTCCTAATTATTTTCCATCTGTTGATAACGTACTCATTGGGAGTATCATTCTATTCATTGGCTATAAATCCCCTGCTATCTTACTGTGTTAGGAGTTGAGCCTAATGTCTCCTCTATGGCAACAGTCTTACCATTTTATTATGGTTCAGAATAATTTTTCCTTAACAGGAGTAATCATTGTATTTTATACCATTCAGTATAAATACTGTTTAAAAATGACATACTTAAGCACAAAATTTACAACATACAAGAAAAAAACAACAACAACAAATAA